>NW_026892679.1:620000-3609411 GCF_033815535.1 Pezoporus flaviventris | reverse complement strand
TGGAGGGAGGGAAGGAGGGGGAGGAGGGAGGGAGGGAGGGAGGGAGGGAGGGAGGGAGGGAGGGAGGGAGGGAGGGAGGGAGGGAGAAGGAAGGAAAGTATGTTATCACAGTGTAGGACCCAGAATGCCATAGCAAGTAGTTTAGTCCTTCAGTAGTTGAAATCCACTTAGCTGAAGGGAGACCTTGTATTGGAAGAATGTGAAATTATTGTAGGCAAAATCTTGAGCACATATGCACTCCGCAGTTCATGTACTGGAATGTCTAGAAATTTCATGCTTCATCCTGAGAGAATGAACAGGAAATTAACTTCCTCCCTCTGTATTATGACATGAGTGCCTAAGATGCACCTGATGTGCAAGCCGCTTAGTTACTCAAGTAGCAGCTAAGTAGCTTGTAGTAACTCCAGTTACTACACTGAATATGCTCTTTAAGATCTCACTTACCCCAGTACTTTACCCTTATTCTTTTCCAATGTTGGGGTTCTCCAACCCAAGTCCTACTCCCTGCAGACAAAAATGGCCGATCAGATTTTTTTTAAAACTATCGTTTTCCCAGTATATGCTCAGCTGCAGAACAAAGCAGCTCCAGAGATAAGCAATACATATTCTATTTGTTAAGCAGTATAGATCTGTAACCAGATAGGAAAGTAAGATGTAATTACTTGGCTTTTGGATGGAGAGTGGTTTGAGTTTAGCTTTAGACAATTAAATTCAAGTCCTGCATCCCTGTCCAGCTTCTGGGAGGGATGCAACAGAGAGCTTGTCAATAGAGACACGTGCCAGCTTGCTGACAGAGGAGCACTCATGGTGGCGATGTTTAGAGTAAAATAGCATCATTCTCCTACTGCAACAGTCCATTCATTCCAGGGGAAGTAGAACTACCCTACTCCAGGACTGTAAACATACATTCTGGCAATTTCTGCTTATTTTAGTTAAAATCTATGTACCTTTTAATGCACATGTTTTGGGTTGCTTATTTTGTTGTTTTGTTTTTTTTTTTCCTTCAGATTTTAGGACAGAACTGACTTCTAGTACAAGCTACATAAAAAAAAAAATAAGATTGACAAATACATTTAAGTGTTTCAAATCTAGTGGAAAGGGAGCTCCTTATCAAAGTGTTAAGTAAAATAAAGCTTGGTTTTAAAGAACCATAAAACATCAGCTCTCAACATGCTTCTCATTTGAGTATGTAAAGAACAAAGTAACAAACCAGCACTTAACTGAACACCAAAAGAGGGGAATGAGGATGTGCCTCTGTGTCTTTTTAAACATATGATTGTAAAAACTCAATTTATGCATGGATAAGGGAACTTGGTAGGGAAAGATGCACATTTGATTTTATTTTTTTTTTCAAGAAACAGTGCAAACCCACAAGCAAAAGGAAGAAAATATAGTCCTTTTATGTTTCATGTATCTTTTACATTTATCATTGATGAAATTGTAACTTCTTAAGATCTTAGAAAGAAAGAATAAACTACATAATGGTCTCTCATTCAAAATTTTATTTTGTATTTGTAGTTCCACAAGCTCTGTTCTTGAAAAGCAGATAACATTCATGTCATCATTTTTGTAATTCATTGTCTCATATTGTCTTATATATTGTCTTTTTATTTTCGTAAACTCTTCAGCTATTTCATGCACAATTCAGCTATTTCATACCACTTTCTAATAAATGTGTTTTGTCAGTTTTTCTCTAAAATATGCATAGAATATTTATGCAAATTTTCAGAAGGCAATATCTTCCAAACATATATCATTTAATGGGATGGCTACATCTCTCTCATCTTTATTTTGCTTGATTAAAACAAAACTGCAAAGTTGTGTTTGTGCATTTCTGTATTTCTTGATCCATAGAGTGGCCCCTCAGCAATACAAGAATAGTCTCTGAGCTCAGATGGGCTGAGCTAAAGTGAACTTGGGAGACCTATCAGTCACTGAACTGGTACAAGAACTCCTGTGATCTGTGGCCACTCTGTCTGCCAGAAACTGCCTGGGAGCCACTGTGGAAAGCCCAGCACCTGAATTTTTGTTTCTGGTATCAACCAAACACAACAGAGAGTTTTAACTAAACTTTTTGTAGAGGTCACTGTTTTTAAAAAATTTGCATTCATTCAGACTGGAAATTTGACTGAAATAATATGGGGGGGGAATGAATGGTTAATCCCATGTGGTGTTCATTTTGTGCTTTGAATTGTTCTGGTCAGCATGATGCAAGATCAGAGTGATAGGACACTGTCACAGTCCCTATTGTATCACCACAGCCTTTTCCTTTGCCCTGCCAGTCACATAAGGAAGAGGTTGAGCTGACAAGCTACAGAAAGCAAACAGCTTTACTGTCTGACAGCCATGTGTTTCTTGCATCCTGGCCACTTCAGAAGCTATTGTGGTGGATTGACATGGAGAGCAGCAATACAGTTGTATTTGGGAAGACTTCTTCACAGAATGTCCTGTGCGTCAGCTTACAAAAAGGAGGGAAAGTCATCACGAATACTGGAAGAGGAACTGTCTCATTTTCATTCTTTATTAACCATATTCTGACATGAGAATGGATCAAAGCAGAATATGATACCTATATCAAGGTGTTTTGCATGTCTTTTTTCTTGCAGCCTAGCAAATATTGTAAGATGAGATCAGAGAAATACTTTTGAAAAGAGTATGAAAATGACATTAATTAAAATTATTGAATGAGCATTTAATTTAGGGTCACTTGCTTAGAGCTAATGACAGCTCACCAGGGAATTTTTATTCAGTAACCCTTCACATCTTTGTTGCTCACTTGCAGGTTGTCCAGTTGTTCTGGCAGTGGAATTTAATTCCATGTTGATCACAATCTTCAGGACTCTATTCATATTATTCCACATTGTATGCTGCAAGGCACCGTCAGGAATTAATTTGTTCTGTTTGGAGTCTGCAGTCAGCATCCCAGAAAAGCGGCTATGATTAGCCAAATCAAAGTCTTTCAAAGACAGCAGCCATAGCCCAGCTGAAATGCTGCAGCTGATGTCACCCTATTAAAACTGTCTTCTTTTCAAGCAGCGGATAGAACAGACCATTTTATTTCATTCACAAAGTGCATGTAATGAACTGCCTCTTGCAGACTGTAACTTTGGGAGGTGACAAATGGGAAATGGGCTGGGAATTTGGGGATTTTTTTTTTTTAGTTTTGCTTGCTTGCTCTTTGCTTCTGTACTCTGGTTCATATTATAATAAACACACTGTTTCTTCTCATCCCAGCTTAATACTAAATGGCCTTCAGATGTATTTGTTGTGCAGAAATACTGCTTTTGTGCTTTGTAGATCACAAAATACGAAGGAGCAGAACCCAAAGAGCTACTCACCATTTCACCTAAGAGTGTGTGATAGCTCCGTGTGTGTTGCACTTGGGTTCACTGACCTGCTTACTGATAGAAATGCAGTTTTAAAAATAATCTTATATCACAGTTTTGCAGTACTCTAGCCTAAATCTACCAGCCTTCAACAGAGCAAACCTCTTCCCTTGACATGACCTTGCACTTGGTATAAGGGGTGTGATTACAGCTGATGTCAAAAAGGGGAAAAGTTCTGACTTTGAGAGAGCCTTTTAAAATGGAGGTTAAATAAAACTTAGCAAAATCAGAAAAGCTGTAGAAGGAAAAAAAGGTGTATTTTTCTTCAGAATTTATGTTTACTTTTCATTGCTCAGAGATAGCATATATTCTTGGTCGTATTAATTTAAAGCAAAAATGAGTTGTCTCTTGTCCTTCTGACTCCCTCACACACACTTTCTCTCTACCCACCCCCATCCTCCCTTTTTTCTCTCCTTCTCTCCCTTCTTTCTGTTTTGCTCTCTTTCACACTGCCTTTCTCACTCTATGCCTCTCTCACGCATCCTCTGTCTCCGGCTCTGTCTCCCTCATGCTCTGCTTCTCTTCCTAATCCTGGCTCCCACTTCCTGCTCTCTCCCCTCTCTGCCTTGGAAACAGATTTTCTTGGGATGCTTTTCTCCCCCCTAGTTCAAAATCCTTGATCATAGGGATTAATATCTCTCTCTTCCCTGCACCACCCCAAGCTTATGAGAAGAAAGTTAATTTTTTGAAAATCCTTCCTGTCTTCCAGCCCCTCAGAAACTCGAAGTCTAGATTTTCTTAGGGAAATCATGAGCATTAGTAAACATATAGATTTAGACATGGTAAGCAAAACAAATGAAGCAAAACAAATATACTGGGATATTGAAAAAGAATGCATTGTAATTTTTAAAAGTATGACACTCTGGTCCCTAATTTTCTGCTCAACTACTCAGTATTCTTTTTCTCGGCTACAAGTTCATATTTGCAGACAAGTATGCTGCTTTGCAGCTGAGTGTCTCAGCTGAGATCGGGCTATATGAATAGCTGCTAATTTGGATGTTCAGTCCTTGACATCTGATGATTTGATTTCTGGTTCTCGACATTTAGTCAATTAAGAATGTAGAAAACCCACTTTTGGGTCTCCTTACTCTGTCCCTGAGCTCCTGAGTTGGATTTAATCATATTGGACAAGAAATTTTAACATGTATACATGAGATTTAAGAAAACACCCCAAATATTTACTTACAATACCTGTAAAACTCTCTTTTATTTTAAAAATGACATCTGCATTTCTTGTCTCTTCAGATCAATCCTTTGTCAATGGAAGATATTTTAAATAGCTCATATAAAAGTTATGAAACTAAAAATTCACCTAATAAAGCTGCTTTTTTTTACCCTTAGTTTTAGGTAAATGGCATTTACAAATTAAACAGCTTTGAATTAGCCTGCCCCTTTGTTAGAACTAATTGATCTCTTTCTGTGGAATACTTGCTGTAAGCGGTAAGGAGAAGCAGACAGGCCAACCCAATATGGGTGATAAGCAACTTCTACTTTATCTGTGACGCAGTTCACATATATATAGGAGTGGTATTCAGCCACTCCTCCTTGGCACAACAGTATTGGTTAGCCCCACACAGCTTCCTCCACATTCTCTTCCCATGTCCGGTCTCCAGTTACCTGTGGGGGCCACCCCCTGACTTGCTCACACAGTCCTCCAGAACTCTATGGTCCTGCTCTTAGAGTCATTCTGCAACACTTGCAAACAAGACTGCATTTAAATGACTCTTGCCTTGCCTTGCCTTGCCTTGCCTTTTGTTGCCTTGCCTTTCCTTGACTTGCTTTACCTTGCCTTCCTTGTCTTGCCTTGCCTTGCTTTGTTTTGCCTTCTCTTCCATTCCTTTGCCTTCCCTTCCCTTCCCTTTTCTTCCCTTGCCTTTTCTTCCCTTGCCTTTTCTTCCCTTGCTTTGCCTTCTCTTCCCTTCCGTTCCTTTGCCTTCCCTTCCCTTGCCTTGCTTTGCCTTGCCTTGCCTTACTTTGCCTTGCCTTGCCTTCCCTTGCCTTGCCTTCCCTTGCCTTGCTTTGCCTTCTCTTCCCTTCTATTCCTTTGCCTTCTCTTCCCTTGCTTTGCCTTCTCTTCCCTTCTAGTCCTTTGCCTTCTCTTCCCATGCTTTCCCTTGCCTTGCCTTGCCTTCCCTTGCCTTGCTTTGCCTTTGTTTGCCTTCCCTTGCCTTGCTTTGCCTTCTCTTCCCTTCTGTTCCTTTGCCTTCCCTTCCCTTGCCTTGTCTTGCCTTCCCTTGCTTTGCCTTGTCTTCCCGTGCCTTGCCTTGCCTTGCATTGCCTTCCCATCCCTTGCCTTGCTTTGCCTTGCCTTGCATTGCCTTCCCATCCCTTGCCTTGCTTTCCCTTCCCTTCCCTTCCCTTCCCTTCCCTTCCCTTCCCTTCCCTTCCCTTCCCTTCCCTTCCCTTCCCTTCCCTTCCCTTCCCTTCCCTTCCCTTCCCTTCCCTTCCCTTCCCTTCCCTTCCCTTCCCTTCCCTTCCCTTCCCTTCCCTTCCCTTCCCTTCCCTTGCCTTTTCTTGCCTTGCCTTGCCTTGCCTTGCCTTGCCTTGCCTTTTCTTGCCTTGCTTTGCCTTCTCTTCCCTTCTATTCCTTTGCCTTCCCTTCCCTTGCCTTGCTTTGCCTTGCCTTGCCTTACTTTGCCTTGCCTTGCCTTTCCTTGCCTTGCCTTCCCTTGCCTTGCCTTCCCTTGCCTTGCCTTCCCTTGCCTTGCTTTGCCTTCTCTTCCCTTCTATTCCTTTGCCTTCTCTTCCCTTGCTTTGCCTTCTCTTCCCTTCTAGTCCTTTGCCTTCTCTTCCCTTGCTTTCCCTTGCCTTGCCTTGCCTTCCCTTGCCTTGCTTTGCCTTTATTTGCCTTGCCTTGCCTTGCTTTACCTTCTCTTCCCTTCTGTTCCTTTGCCTTCCCTTCCCTTGCCTTGCCTTGCCTTCCCTTGCTTTGCCTTGCCTTCCCATGCCTTGCCTTGCCTTCCCTTGCCTTGCCTTGCCTTCCCATCCCTTGCCTTGCCTTGCTTTGCCTTGCCTTGCTTTGCCTTTCTTTGCCTTGCCTTGCCTTGCCTTTCTTTGCCTTTTCTTCCCTTCCATTCCTTTGCCTTCCCTTGCCTTGCCTTCCTTTCCCTTGCTTTGCCTTGCCTTGCCTTGCCTTCCCTTGTCTTGCCTTGCCTTGCTTTGCCTTGCCTTGCCTTGCCTTGCTTTACCTTCCCTTCTGTTCCTTTGCCTTCCCTTCTCTTCTGTTGTATTGCTTTGCCTTGCCTTGCCTTGCTTTGCATTGGTTTCCCTTGCCTTGCTTTGCCTTTCTTTGCCTTTGTTTGCCTTTCCTTGCCTTGCCGTGCTTTGCCTTCTTTTCCCTTCTATTCTTTGCCTTCCCTTGCCTTGCCTTGCCTTGCCTTTCCTTCCCTTGCTTTGCTTTGCTTGCCTTGCCTTGTCTTGCTTTGCCTTTCCTTCCCTTGCCTTGCCTTGCCTTCCCTTGCCTTGCTTTGCTTTGCCTTGCCTTGTCTTGCCTTGCCTTGCCTTGCCTTGCCTTCCTTTCCCCTCCTTTCCCTTCCCTCTGTTACCATATTTTAATTGTTACAATTTTGGTTTTTGCTTGAATATTTTTTCCTGGAAATGACTTACGGTTTAGAAGAAAAAATAAAAGTGTTCAGGTTTTGTCTTTTTATTTCTTTACTAAAAAGTATATAACAAAAGAATAAATAATTCTTCAACCCAATTTTAATCACTGGCTACAATGATAGAGAAGTAATAGTAACATAGAAAAGTAAGTCCTGAACAGTCACTCCTAGCAGATGATGATATATTAAACCTCTAGTTGTGTCTTAAATGTAAAGATATCTTTATTCCTTTTACTTTTTTATGGCTAGTTTAGCCTTGTAACCAAATATATTGCTTTCTCAGCTGAACATTCAGCTGAGGTTGCTCTGTGGGAGTACCAGCTAATGTTGATGTTTGCTTCTGATGATCTAATTTCACCTGGTTTGCACAGATTTGGCATGGGACTATTTAACTTCTGCTGAGGAGCTGTCATTAACAGTGGGATATTATGAAGAAGCTAAAGTATGATTAAAGGGAGCAAGCTATTTGGGAAGAACAGGGATCCTACATCTCACTGCGGGCAGTCTGAAGGAAAGTGATCACCAGTTAAAACATTAGCCAAGCAGCTGTCAGCACGCAGATAGCAGAAGTGGAAAGAACTGGCTTGAGAAACACTCTTCTTTCAGCACAAATTATTTGTGTCTCCCAACACACTCATCACTGTAAAGAATAAAGCGGATAGGAATCATGCCTGGGCACACCAATAATTAGTGTATATTATCCATATTACACTACTCTAATCTAGAACTACATGTAACTGTGATGCTGTTGGGCACTTTACATATGTAACCAGGAACAGGGCAGCTAAGAAAATGCTTTATATGATCCCTGTGTAATCACCAGCCCCTATCATGATTTGCCTGGAAATTGGTTATATGCAGTTCTAGATACTTCAAAAACTTTGCCTGTGGCAAATGAGTATTTCTCAACTAAGAGTAAGCATTGTTAATTATAACATCAGAAGAAATGGAGTTTCTAAGAGGTCAAAGAAAGGTAGAAAATACAGGGGCTATATCACAAAAAGGCAGAATGAAGTAGAAATACATGATGGAAGGTCTTTCCTTCGGACCTACTGTGAATATTGTGCATGCATAAATCAAAACAGATGAAGGGGGAAAGGATCTTTCTTCAGATGAATGGTCATTGCAAACTGTATGTGTGACAAAAGAAAAATGTTCACCCTCATGGTACTAAAAAGGTTTCTTCAGACACTCTGAAGTTTCCAAAGTCTTTTGACACACCTGCAGCAGAACACAAAGAGGTCATCATCACCTTAACCTCACCTTGTATGAAAAGGAATGAAACAATACTTCAGAAAACTTTTAAAAATTGCATATGTGATCCTTATTTGTTCACAAACTGCTGAATTTTATTCACACACAGATAGGCAACAAATACGTTTAAAATCAGACAGTACAAACAAAAATGTAAAAACAGTAGCATTTACTTTTCACTTAAAAAACCTTTTGTTTTCAGTGACAAGGTTTCGTATTTATACATTGCCTTCTCAGCTTTCAGTTGTACTTGCATAAATATAGTACTATAACAGACACTCGTTCAAGGACCCATACCCAAAGATGTTAGCCTTTAAAGTGACACTGTTACATTTCTACAAATTTGACAAACATCAAAATCTAGAAATAACACACTTTTAAATACTGAATGTGATAAGAATGGCTTACCTATGACAAACAGCTGTCTAGACAGGAAGTATGTTGTTCTAAAATCCTCTGGCATGGTTGCGTCCAAATGGAGCCTTGTGTGCTTTGACGACCTACTCTTTCTTCATTCTTTTTATCCATGACTCTTTGACAGGGTTTCTGAGGTCTGCTTTTCTGCTTGTTCGCCTACCCATCTCCTAGGGAGTTACAGGACTCCCTGACAGTACACACAGGCTAATTAGGAATATATTTAATGTTCTGTAACTTTGAGAAATTGATATATTAGGAAACTATTGTCTACCTGTTCATGTTAGTCTGTTTCAGATCAAGTTCTACAACACAGAAGAGTCTTTAAATAGTTTTCTATTTTGAGCCTGGAAGTTTTTCATTTTGCTAATTCCTAAATGTCATGGAATTAGTTTCTTGCTTTACTAATTCTGAAAGTGTACTTGCACATATTTTGTTTTATATGTTTAGAACACATACATGCATAGATAAAATAGAGAAGTGTATATGTAACTAACATTCAAAGGTAAATGTGTATATATTAAATAAACATATATATATATGCATAACCTAACTGAATTGCATATGATATTTTTTGCAGGATTTTCAGTTACTTACAAAGCGGTGTCAATTTATTACTTTGTTTTATGTGTTATGTGTTCTTAGTTAATTAATCCTTTTATTTCATTGTGAGTTTTATCTTCGTTTCTTCCTCAGGGGTCTAGAAGCCCCTGACGTGTAGACTGAGAAAAAAAGGAAGCCTTTTATGATATTGACTGTTAGAAAGCAGATAGTTCATTAGCTGTGCATTATCTACAACACTGTTAATCATTACTGGGGTAATTTTTCTAACTTTTAGCAAGCATGTCTCTTGTTTGCTAAGTGGCCATTTCTTTCTGGAATTTTTATTCAAAAAAGAGCAGTCCTTCAGCCTGAGTGTGTTCACAGAGCAATGTGAGCTTTGCTGGAAAAAACGCTGTTTTACCCCAGCCAAAGTTAATGCCTCCATGTGTACTCTCCCACTGGCACACTCCCCCTTATTTCACTTCTGTCCTGAATGACTGTCCTCCAACAGAAGAAAAAAAACAATATAAAAGGGAGAAGTCAACAGTTTCAGATCACACTGCAAAAGACTTTCCACACTGATTTATAGGAGAAATGAAAGTCTCACCCCCTCTTTCACTTCCTGGACCAGAGCTTATCTGAACAATGTGGAAACACCAGTGAGAGGGAAGAACAGTTTCATACAATGCAAGAGTTTGCATTTGGAAATTCCATCTGATATTGAAAACATATTTTAGAGTAAGACCATCGTTCATTTTGTTTTGGGTTGGTTTTTTTTTTAGTTTTTTTTTTTCTTGAGCTTACAAAACTGTTTTTAATTAATTTGTGGGGCATGAGAAATTTTTCAAAATGTGCTGTGCTGTAGCAGCAGTAGAACTTTTGCAGAGTTCATAGCAGCATGTGTAAAGATGCCTAAAGGTCCTGTAAATTCAGTTGCTGAGGAATGATCTGTAAAAGTGTAAAATTGATTTCAAAAAAAATGTGATTTTTAATTCTCAAAAAAAAAAAAAAAGAGATTTTTTTTAGCATGCTTAAAAAAATAATTCCATACTTTCTGATGTTTTTCCCATAAAGTGTGACATTTGTTCCTAAATGTACAAGGTAAAAATTATGGGCAAGTGGCCTTACTTTGAAAAGAAGGTGAAATATTATTTTTTTTTAAACAGTATATCATTGAGGGTAAGAATTTAATCAGATCAGTAGCTGCAGTTCTCACAAAGAAAACTATCTATATTCAGGAAATAAAAATGTATATGTTGTCAGGAATAAAGAATAAGAAAAATGATGAAAAATTCCTACACTTATTATCTAGTCTTAGAAGAGGTAGAAGATGCATGTTCTACACTGCAAAACATAGATAAAAATTATGAAATGAAACTGTTATGCGGACGATAAATGGTATAGAAGATTATAACAACTAATTAAAGAAAAATCTCCTAAAAATAGCCTCTATTATTATTTTCACATATGCGCAGTATTGCAAAATTAAATATACCTCATCTAAACAAGGTATTTTGGATCTTACTTTACAAGCTGTGTTACTACAGCCCACACGACCATGGCTTTCTGTGTGTAAAATTAAACCATGCAAACTGTTTCTTAAATTACTGCTTAACGCATACCTAATAAATATATATTAATGAATGCTGTTATTAATAACTTTTTTTCTGATCAAAAATGGAAAATTACTGCTTCTTCTTCAAAGTAACCAAGAAGGATCATGATTTCTTTTAGATTTCTTTAGGCAATGGAAATGTAAGTGAAAAATATGAAAAGGTTGGTTGGGGGATAAGAAAATGTCAGTCATTTGGTCACTGAACATACAAAGACAAGAAATGAAATTAAATAGGTTAAGCATCAAAGAGAGAAATGGGATGACGACATTAATGCTGTGCCTTTGAGGGCATCTCCTTTCCAGATGCTGTTCATAATATCTTTGAAACACAGTTTTTGCTGATAGAAACAAGAGGTAATCAAAACTGGACTATGCCCATATGATTTAAGATCAAAATGTTACACTATTCATGCTCTCAGAGCAAAACAGTTGAACATCTATTTTGTTTTAAAAAATCTGTGGAAGTACGCAAGAAAGGAAAAAAAAAACTATCAAAAATATTATCAACAATACAAAATGAATCAAACCCTTCAAATCCCTAAAAATGCCAAATAAAAGGTTTAAATAACAACAGACACAAGACCAAATATTTTGTCTCAGACTTATGCAGCCTAAGTGCCTTCTAAGTCTCCAGGTTAGTGTTTCCTGTTTGGTGTCTTGGGACCTTCAAGAGCTTCTACCAACATAAATTGATAAAAGCAGAGAATTTTGTCCATCCACATCTGAGGATTCTTATAATGAATGTAAGGAATTATAAAAGGATAGGGGAGAATGAAAGTCTTTGGTCTGTTAGCCAGCAGTGTCCTAGGCAGCCAAGAATCCTGTGATCTGTTCTGAGCCCCTCACTACAAGAGAGGCATTGAGATGCTGGAGCGGGTTCAGAGAAGGGCAACAGAGCTGGTAAAGAGCCTGGAGCACAAGTGTGATGGGGAACGGCTGAGGGACCTGCAAGTTTAGTCTGGAGAAAAGATGGCTCAGGGGGAACCTTATTGCTTTCTACAACTGCCTGAGAGGATGGAGCCAGTAGGTGGTTGGTCTCTTCTCCCAAGGAACAAGTGATAAGACAAGAGGAAATGGCCTTAAGGAGGAGGATCAGGAGGTTTAGAGGAAGATTTGGGAGAATTTCTTCACCAGAAGGGTGGTCAGGCATTGGAACCGGCTGCCCAGGGCAGTGGTGGAATTATCATCCCTGGAAGTGTTCACAAAATGTGTAGATGAGGACCTCAGTGACATGGGTCAGTGGTGACCTTGGCAGTGCTGGAGCAATGGTTGGACTTGGTGATCTTAAAGGTCTTTTCCAACCTAGTTGATTCTGTAATTCTGTGTTTAGGCATTACTAATATTTGTGTTATCCTTCAAATCAGGATGATGTAATAACTACATACGCTGAAAAGTTTACCAAGTGTGTCCTTGGAAATGCAAAAATAATCTGGCTTTGTGTCATGTTGAGCTCAAAGCAATAGCGATAACCAGGGAAGAACAAGAAATAGAATGTACCCAAGAATTTAACAGTTACCCTATTAAGGTCATTGTTAAATTACCTTAATAACATGTAGATAAAGATACAGCTCAGTTCTGAGACAACATTGTGGCCTACAGAGCTTGCAAAAACCAAAATAAGCTTATCTTATACTAAGAGCTTTGTGCTGCATAAAATTTAATGGTAGTTGGCAGTAATGCTAAGTGCTCTGAGTATTTTGTTGTTGCTCTTGTGTGTATCCTTACATGTTTAGTAATGAGTAAAATGAGAAAAGTGAGGAAAACTCTTGAAATGTACTTCAGACCTTGGTCTGCACCCCATAAAGGTACTTCATTAAGATTAAGACCTAGTCAGTAAACTACTTTCAGTCATGAAAGGAAACTGGATAAAATCTTAACATAAAAAAAAAAATTAGTCCTGTGTCTGAAAACTCTGCTACATCTGACAGAGCAAACATCTTTTTAGTATTAGAACAAAGTTAAACAAAAGCAAGCTATGGATTATAAGAAATGCCATTCATCCTGTCTCATATTTATGTTGCTAATCCAGATACAATATTTAACTGAGGACATTTAGTGAGCCTTATTGCTGCTGCACATGTATTCCATTGGGTATAAAATTACACTCACTGATTAAATCAATCTAATACCCTTTCCAGACACAGTGATCAATTAGATGAAGTCAAGTGTTGTAATTTCCTCTTGCTTTATATGACCTTCTGGGATATATTCCTTGCTACTTTATGCTGCAGAGAGTGAGCTGTTCTGATGTCTTGCTGGTAGACAGTGGAAGAACAACTGTCTCTTCTGGAATCACAGCAAGAGTTTAGGGAAGGCACTAGAAATTGTTGGTTTGCTCTTGCTTTTTCTTCTAAAAATGTGGAGTTCTATCCATAAAGTAAAGTTTACCAAAAGCTATGTGGCTGAGAGGTGCAAAAAGTTAACCATCTTAGTTAAGTCTGCAAAGAGGAGACAGAGTGGGAAATGGAAGAGATGGATTATAGAAATAGCATTCCCTAACTAAGATACAGTTTAAGTAACAAGACCAGTACAGTCTTCCCTCCCCCATTTTAGAAGATTAGGTTATCCTAAGAGCAACCTACCTAAGAGAAAATATCTACTGCAAGGCTCCACCTTTGTTCTTTAGCAGGTATTGGAAAGCACACATGATACGCAAGGGATGAGAAAAATTTCACCAAGTAAAGAAGGATTTATAGAATCATAGAATGGTTAGGACTGGAAAAGACCTTAATACCATCCAGTTCCAGCACCCCTGCCATGGGCAGAGACTCCTTCTACTAGACCAGGTTGTTCCAATACCTGCCCAACCAGATCTTGAACATTGCCAGGGATGGGGCATTCACAGCTTCTCTGGGCAGCCTGTTCCAGTGCCACATCACTCTCACAGTAAAGAATTTCTTCCTTATATCTAACCTGAATTTGCCCTGTTTGAGCTTGAATCCATTGCTCCTAGTCCTGTCACTACAGTCCCTGATGAAGTGTCCCTCTCTGGCATCCTTGTTGGACCCTTTAGGCACTGGAAGCTGCTTTAAGGTCTCCGTTCAGCCTTCTCTTCTCCAGGCTGAACAGCCCCAATTTTCTTAGCCTGTCACCTCAGTGTCTGGCAAGATCATGGAGCAGATCCTCCTGGAAACTATGCTAAGGCACATTGTAGAAAAGCAAGTAATTAGTGAGCATCTGACACGGCTTTGAACTAAGGGCAAATTGTGCCTGACAAAGTTGGTGGCCTTCTGTGGTAGAGTAATAGTGTGGGTGTATAAGGGAAGAGTGACTGACATGACCTACCCGGATTTGTGCAAGGCATTTGATATTGTCCTGCACAATATCCTTCTCTCTAACCTGAAGAGGCATGGATTTGACAGATGGACCACTCAGGGGATAAGGAATTGGATGGAATGGGCAACTCAAATGATTGTAGTCAACATCTGGATGTGTGGATGGAGACCCATATCTATTTGCGAGCTGAAGATAAATGAGAAACACTGGTCTTATGCAAGAGGTTCTTCTTGTATATTAGCTATTCAGACAAACAATATCATGGTAAAGAGACACTGTATATTTTTTTTACAAATAGTAATGTATTGGAAACAAAATATTTGAGTTACCTCATTGCTTCTACAAAAGAATACAGAGGAAAAAGTTCATTTGGAGATAATACAAAACTTTTACAAAAGCTTATTAAGCATAAAAAATAAAAGAACTACTGAAGCTTTTAAAATAGCAATTAAAATAGCAGTGTCTTCTAGGACCAGATCATGAGAATATACATTTAACTTTTTCTTCCATTATATTGAAATTATTACTGCTGAAACTCATATCTCAGTAGTCTGTCAATAGCCTTATATGATAGCTGTACTTGGATCATAAAAGCAGCACTATGATGTCTACTGAAAATTTGGTGTGTAAATACACAATAACTGAGCTATCAGCTTTGGTGTTCTGCCTAATTAGAAGGTAATGAGTAAAGCATGTACTGACACGAACAAACACTTTCTCTGCAGCAAATCATTTATGTTAGGTTCAGTATAATAAACAGCTTATAAAGGAAGCAGAGATGACTCAGTGATGTGTGACACTTTTTGTGCTTCCCAGTGAACGATGCCTGTCACAATTCTGTGTTTCCAGATTTTGTGATTTATAGGATGGGATGATAGCAAATGTTGAGTCTGTAGAGCCTTATACCCTTATTGGTGCTAAACACCAATATTGCTCAAGAACTGTATCTGCCAGAAAACATAGTTCATAGACTAGAGGTTATCGACAGTGTACCTTACAAAATACATTATTTGGACAAAAAATGTGAAGTAATATTTGTTACAGTGTGTGTGTGGAAATCTGATTCATGAACTCTAAATTTTGGTTTGAGTTGAACCTGTACTGTCATCTAAAGACTTCACCATCTTTGTTTTCGTCTTTTCAAAACTGACTGCATGCTTAGTAATATGGTGTGCATTTGCAGTCTATGTGGGGTGTATTACACTTGCCAACCTGGAACATGTATTCTGGAGAAGTGTGTTTTTCAAGGTTTTCTTTAGGCTTTTGGGCTGTGCAACGGAAGAACCCAGCAGTGCTGGTCTTTCAGATCATTCTATCCTTATTGCAGTGATCAGGTCTACAGCCATTTTAATCCAGTTTGTACATCTAGAAGAGGCAATTATTTGTAAATAAGGAGGTTCCTTTTCTTCATGATCTTCTCCTGGCCCATAAAGGAATCCAAACTGCTACATAACCTTCAAAAGGCTGTCCAGCTCTTTGATCCTTTCAATCTTTTTATCTGCAGAGGGGAGATTCTAGCAAAATCCAGCATGTGATAGGAATATAAAAGATTGTTATTGGCAGACACTTTCACTTGTTTTACTTGCTTGACTGTCCACTTTCTTTCTTCTTCTTCTTCTTAAAAAGACAATGAATCTCATAGGCAATTAGTCATAGTGCCTGCAAATTTTATACTGATCTTTGAGGTGCAACAATTCCATTCCCCTACACCACAGCATGGATGTGTCATTTGAAAATACTTTGTATAGAATCCATCTCTTCTCTTTTTATAAGGTTATTGGGAAGCCTTTCAGCAATTTACTGTGAACACAGAAAGCAGAAGAAGGGATTATTGATAACTATGATATTGCCTACCACCTGGAGAGGCTTAGCAGGTGATAAAGTGTGAAGTTTGGAAATGCAGTTGTGGTACCTGGTTCCATGCCAGGACAGAGTTTATGACAAGTTCTTAGAGACATCTCTCTGAAGAACGAGCCTGAGAGAATCTGATCATGTTTCTAACTGTTTTAGCCACATAGGAACTGCAACCATTACTATAATAAAAGATGCTCTTTCCACTAACCCCCTTACCAGCAGATTCTTCAGGAGAAACAGCAATACAGAATGGTTGCGAAATATTAACTCCATTTTTCCTGATCACAGAATTGTAGAATTAACCAGGTTGGAAAAGACGTTTAAGATCATAAAGTCCAACCATTACCCCAGGATTGCCAAAACCACCACTAAGTCATGTCATTAAAGGCCTCATCTCAATGTTTTTTGAACACTTCCAGGGTCATTGATTCCACCACTTCCCTGGGCCACCTGTTCCAATGCCTGATCACCTTTTGGTGAAGGTCTTTTCCAGTGCTCTGCAAATACACTTAAAAAATATGCGAGCACCTACACACAAGTTTTATGATATTCTCAGGGGGTTCAATAAAATAATATCTCTGGGTTCTGCAGATCAACTCCCCTGCTGTTAGATCATAGTTTCCGTTCCAGCAAAATTTACACTGTCCTGGTATCCATGGCAGGTTCCATTATTCAAAAGTTACTATGCACCCTTATGTGAGGCTACAAGACGTAGCTGTTCTAAAGGCAAAAAAAAATATTTTATTCAACTTGCATCATTCTCAGACAGAAATCTTATATAAATATAGTTGCAAGTGGAAATTCCTATACCTGAAATAGGTAACACAATAACACTTTATGAACATGTAAGAGGCTGGGCTGAGAGACTCTTAAGACAACTTGATAATAACCACTCTGTAACTCTGTGAAGCTCTTGGATCAAATACTAAGAGGAGATTGGATGTGACACTTTCTACTGCCCTTAAAATGTGATTTCTTTCTTAGAAGTAAAGTTCACAATTATCAGTTCCAGTGACTAAATTCCCCACAGCAACTTGGGCAGATTTAGACCCTCAAATATTCATTCACAGAAACCAGCACACTGAGCACCAAAATCCTTAATATGCCTAACTGCAAATGCTGAAGAGATGTATATGCTGAAAGTCTCTCTGCCTCTTAGGTGCTCCAAAGGAAAAAAGCTCCAAGGAAAGTTTCCTTATGAGGTTAAGTCTTAGTGGCAAAAACTGCTTGCAGTAGTGTCCATTTCACACAATTAGGTGGACATGGCCAACTGCATCATTATTTGCTTTAAAAAAATGAGCCAACACCTGGCTGTGGATAAAACCCCCTTTTTACATGGTGGTTTTGTAGTATAATCTGCTCTCCACCACTGGAGAGCACCACCACAGTATACTGGATGGTGAGTGCCTTAGCTTGTGGGAGTCTGAGCCCACAGCATCTCACTGAAGGTTTCATTTCAAACTAGCACTAGAGAGTGCTCATGGAAGAGATTATGTGTGTGTGTGTGTTATGTGTGCATGTAGCAACTGTGCATATGTAGAGGTGTATATGTGTGCAGGTATGTGTGTATGCAGACACTCTGTAGGAGTCCAGGAGCCTACTGAAATGTATGCCAGGTATGTGCCCTTCCCCACTACCCCAAAAGGAGACGTATTTGAGAAAGATCAAGGACATTAAATATTAAATATTAGATATTAAACATTAAAAAGTAAACATTAAATAGTAAATCAGGTGAGAGAATGCAGGAGAATCTTCTCTCCTGCATGGGTATTATATGTTAAACTGTAATTGAAACTGCCTGGTTAAAATAGAAAGTAATCCTGACAATGTGCCTTGTGGACTTCTTGCTCTTGTCAAGACTCTTAGAGAGCTATGTTAGGATGTTCACAATATCACTCCTTCCATTTTGTAGTGCTCTTGTTTATTCCTCTCTGGTGTAAGTCCAGACTGATAATCCTTCTAGACTTTAAAAGAAACAATCTGGCTTCAGCCTCATCCATTTCAAGTTTAGCAGGATAAAACAAGCATTTAATTTTATAATCCCAAAGCTTCCTCTCAGTTTCTATGGGTTCTGCTTCCTTTGTTTTTTCATACTGCAATCAAGGAATAGCAATACTTATCTGAATTATAAATCAGACTTTTATTCAATCTACCCAGCTGTAACAACTTATCTGCATTACTATAATTAAGGAAATTTATTATGATTGCTTTTTGGAGTCCACCAGGTGCTCTGCTCACTGTTCTTTGCATGATAAAGGATGCAAACATAACAATTTCTATAAACATTTCTTTAAAGAGGTATCTGCTAATCCTTCAGTTCTTATTTTCCCCTCTCTTTTCACAAAAGTCAAGACAACAGATTGTTTCTCTTGCTTTCATTTTCTAATCCATCCATTTTCAATTTTTGTTGTTCATTCATTTAAACATTTGTTATTCAAAGACTCCAGTTTATTCTGTAAAAATGTTCTGGAGAATGTAATCTACATCACTCACTTCCATTTTGACTTCACTGATCTGTAATATCATTTGTTTCATCTCCTACTAACTTGATCAACTGAGGCATAGAGATCATAAACTTGTTCAGTAATTTATTTTTTCCCCTTGTTTTTAGATCATCTTTGAGCTACTTAAATGCTGTGTAATGCCAAACTGCAGGCTTTTTCTCAGACAGAGCAATTACTTAGAGCAGCTTTGTGAGATTAGCCTGTACATAAAAGGAAGAGGTATCAGCCACATACATTCCTGGGGTGGCTTTCTCCAGCTGTTTAAATGACTCTTGCATCTTAGCTCTTTAATCATTCCAACAGATCACATTGTCTTCCTCAAAACCAGACTCAGTTCCAGTTTCCTAATTCCTTCTCTGCATTTTTAAGAAAACATAGTGAAGAAAAAGTTTCTACTGAAAACACTTACAAGGTTTGTTGAAGTCCAGCTCCTCTTAATATAAGATCAAGAAACTTAACAAGACATCTCTGGTCAGCTGTGAATTGAATTAGAATTTTTAAAGTTATATTGTATAATTTATCAAAATTTAACATATAATTAACAGGAAGTATGTGATGAATAGGAAACCAGTTCCCAAATGGGGTGGAGTGAGCAAACAGCTTCATGGTTCTGAGTTACCGGCTGGTCTTGAACCATGACAATAACATAAGGGTTTCAGCTAGGTCTCCATAGATAGGTAGGGAGAAGAAGGATTTTAGGCATTTACAGTATTCAAGGAAAGAAAATTGATGTTTATTGGAGAGAACAAGGAAGTTCAACTACACTTAAAAAAGTATCTATTTCTCCCATAAATGTTTATGAATGAGGATGTTTTGATTGTATCAAGGAATGAAACTAAGTTCAGTAATTCAGGGAAGGTGCTTTCTTGTGAAGGAATACAAATATTTTTTTAATCATTAGGATGGTGTAATTTGGCACCTAAGATTTCTAAAAGAGAACTGAAAAATCTCTAAGAGAGGAATGTTAACATTATGGTGACTTTAAAAAAAAAAAAAAAACAAAAAGGAATAAAAACACCTGAAGAGGATGATATAAATAATGATGGGGCAGAGAGAGCCACGTGGACAGCACAAAAGCTCTTGCAAGAATAACTTCATACATGGCTTGAAACACACATAACTTCATACATGGTTTGAATTTGTCAGCTGACATTTTTATATGGAAAAAACACCTTCTCAAACAAGTCTAATTTTATTCTTTGCTGAAATAACTAATTCAATTAAGAAAGGCAAATAGATATATTTGGATGTCATAAGTTATCCAACCATGTAACACACTGAGTAAAAACTACAAAACAAATATAATAAAATCAATACAGCAAATATTTAATAAAATCTACCTAATGGATTGGTTTTGAGTTATAACTTAATAGCTAGAGTACACAATAAATTATAAGAGTGCTCCTCTATCAACATTACATGGAAGTAAAAACAAGGAAGAAGTTAATCCTGAGGATGAATTGATAAACCTGACCCATTTCTGTATACAACTTTTTCAAAAGGAAATGAAAAACTGAATACAGTATGGAAGAGAGATATAAAAAAAAGGTTTGAGAAATCATGAAGCACTACAACATGAGTGTGACAATTTTCTCTTTTGCTGTATTTTGAGCTAGATGTGGCATATTTTCTGGGAAATGTGCTCTACATAAATGTAAATTAGTGTTTTCTTTCCATATAGCTGAATTGGTTTCAATCCAGAGAAGAGCCATGTTTATCCTGGCTTTAAATGTTATGATAATAAACCACAATGCACGTTTTATTTCTAGAGGTCAAAGACAATGTTCTCAAAGACATGCCCGTGGCTGCCATACCACAGGCATTGGTTATTTTTAAGTGTTTTTAATCACATCTTAAGTGATTCCTGAGTATTGTTGGAGTTAGTCTTACCAGACAACTGCTCTTTCCTCTACAACAGAGATTTGATATATGATCCCAGTCAAACATGCTTTTGGTAAGGTGAATTTCCTCCTTAGGCAAACTTTTTTTTCCAGCAGTTTTATACTGAAATTTTTTCAGCATCTATCCTGCTTTCTAAGGTGAAAATCCACAAGATGAGTTAGAGATAACACACTGTATGGCTAGCAACAATATTTCTTTTTAAAAATCTCTGGAAACCACTTTCATTTAGAAAGTACTCTGCAGTCTCATTCAGAAGGACTGTGCTATCTGAAGATAAGGCTTCTACCTCTTACTGAGGATCGGTGCTAAAATGCATAATCAGCTTTTGTTGTTTAATGTTTACACTGCCATAGAAACCAGAAGTTTTTATTAACTTGTCATGTCATGTACTAGGCTTTCGCAAATATGTGTGGACAGAAGAGTTTGCTAACTTTCTACATGGAAAGTCACCATATAAAACTCCTATGAGAAAACTTGAATACAGGGTCTTATAGTGACATTTCCATTAATACATGCCTTGCTAGTACTGAAAACCCTTTGTACACTTTTGTACAGGTCATTGCAAAGGTGCAAGTTTAGGGAAGAGCCTGTAAGGGGATAATGTGGCTGTCCAAACTTGTAGTATAAGTCACTGCCATTGATTTTTCTGCTTACTATTATTAAAAAAATAAAAAATAAAAAAAAAAAAATAAAACCTGCTTTCAAGTAGAAAAGGCAGGGTGTGAGATTAAGATAAAATGTTTGCAGAATTTGGTACATAGGAATTACATCAATCTTTGACAATGCCAATACTTTTAGTGCGAAATATGGACAGCATAAGTCAAATGGAAGCATCTAACAACTTTTTAAATCCAAACAGAGTAAAGGACCTATAAGGAATGCTTAACTGAAAAATATTGAGAACAAGACAGCAAATTACCAGATATTCGTATGTAATAGCTTCACAACTGTAATTACTTTCATGTCCAGGAAGACTGATATATATGACTAATTTGCTTTTGAGGAATAGAAAACAAATATTGTTTACTATTCCAATAAAATTTATAAAGCACTGTGAGTTTTTTCTTTCAATTTTTCATAACTTATTTGTTTCAAATCATACAAAATAAAGAAATAGACAGGCCAGCTTCTCCCCACTTTGGATTTTTTTTTCAAGAACAGGACTAATACTTAGGAACTACTAGCCACAGCTCAGACACACAATTTTAGTTTTCCCAGTGTAGTTCTGAGTATGTGGTTCTCTTCTAATTCCTCATCAACACATGCTCCATTTGCACTTAAAGCCTTTCTCTGTATTTCTGCATTTAGATTCTCACAGATGCCTGAAAATTATTACTGGCAAATGCAAGTAGAAATTTATTCACCTAATCCCTTGGGAGTAGTGGGTTTTGAAGCCTTTTTGAAAATTTGGGTTATGATGCTCTTGAAAATGTTATTTGTTTTATTTATTTTAAAGTGCAGTTTAATACTGTGTTTCATGAATATCAATTGTATTTGATTAAACAGTCTAAGAAAATAGTTATAATAAGCAGTGACATGCTGCTGAGGAAAAATATTGTAAGCATTAAATCCTGCAAAAAATGCAAATAATAATTAGCAATAACAAAAGGAAGTAAATAACTGCACAATGCTTAAATGAATCTTCTCTAAAGAGTACTCAGTAAAAATGCTGGATATTATATTTTTTAGTGAAAAGTGGAACTACAATATGATGCTTGATATAACACAATATTAAGCTTATTATATTTATATATTCATATTTTCTTTCCTGTGCATTCTGTTTTTTTATCTTAAAAAAATAAAACAACAAATGTAAGATGGAAAAAAAAAAATCCTTTAAATTCATAGTTCTGATTCACAGTGTTTGCTTCATCTGGATTTATACCATCTGAGAAAGCAATCTAGAATTTCCTCATCAATCAGTGATTTCCTTGTTCAGCCACGTCCAAACATTTCTACTTGCGCTCACAGAGGCACATTATTTCTCTTATAATTTATTCCTCATGTAATTTAAGGCAGACCTGCCTTAAATTCATTAAATTGCGTCTGATATCTGCTTGCTATTTGTGTTTTCTTTCAGGGCTGTAGATGCCTCTAGCTTACATGATATGTATGAAGCCTGCTGAATTATGGATGTTAAAATTAATGCAGATTCTTGTTTAACCAGTCTTAAATACTGACGTATTTTACTAAAAAGCAAGACTACGTTCTTTATGATTTGCAGAGTTATCATGCTGAAAGTTTTGCACAATTCTACTTATTCATATCAGAAACAGTTTATCACACAAATTGAACAAACAAAAAAAGGCAACTGAAATCAACAGGTATGAGATAGGCTTTGAATCTGAGAAGGCTATTTTTCTTTTTTTTTTGAGAAGCTGTATATTTCTCCGTAAATGGTTCTTTTCTCTTGAAATTCCCTGTGGTGCCTCTGGAATCAGTAATCTGACACTGCCAATTTTGTACATTCCATCTCATTTTGGCATCAGCCAGTTGTATTTCCTCACTTACTTTGCTCCTGTGTTGACACACATCATTCTACCACAATTAACGTACAAATGTCCTTTGTAGAAATGAAAAAGCATAATTTCTTCACTTATTGAACTCCACTAAAGAAAAAAGATAATTGGTCTTTTTTTTTTTTTTTTCCTGACAGCATCAGGCACACTGTGTCAGTGAAAGCTGCATTTTCCATTAAGGGAAAAGAAATGCCATTAGCTTTGGCATGTGCTGATTTTCCTTGTTGTATTGGTTACTCCCTAAGTGAATGCCTGAAACATCTTAGTAAAATTCTCATGTTTCAAAAAAACAGTCATGTTCCAATAGATCTGCCTATCTTATGTTAAGGAAAGAGGCAGTCATAGGCTGTATTCTCCAGGTGTGTCCCCAGTGTTGCAGCAGTCCATGAGCTGCTCCTAGTTGAAGCAAATGTATTCCTGGGCACCATTTCCTGTAGTTTTATTGAAAATCAATAGTCATTAATATAAAAATCCATTGTATAACAAATTTTTGAAAGTTATTAGTATAAAACAAGGTGTCGAGTAACCTTGCCTGTGCATTGCTAATAATAGCAGGGTTCCAGCAATCAGTGAAAATTATGGGCCTCATTTTCCTGCAAATGTGGCCAGGAAAGGGAGAAGGCTTGCAGAATCCATTTTTCTGTGGCAGGGTGTAATACATGGTTATGTGTAGCAATACAGTTTGGGAGGGGTGTTTCAGTCTCTCTGTGCTCCTGAATTATTGTTCTGATTGTATTACTGCAGCTAAAGAAGAAAAGATGTACAGTTTTTTGGTTTTTGTCTTTTTTTTCCATAGAGACAGGTGTAAAATATTCTTTAGCTTGTAGAAAAGAAAAGAGGAAAGAGATGTCTTGTCAGAAAGTAATTTCTCAAAAGGCAGCTGAAACAGTGAGAGGTGCAAATAGAAAGTGACAGTTTACTTAACATATTTGAAGTAACACGTATTCAATCTAATTGCGGGTTATAATATTGCAGGATGAGATACCTGATATTTTTTTATTGTGTTTTCCACAACACTGAAATGCTTCAGTGAGATCTTCCTACTTCTTCTGAACTAAACCACTATGAGATGACTCTTCAGTAGGGGATTTACAGTCAAAAAATCCCTTCAGATGAAGTGCTTAAGCCATACCTTAAAATGCACACTGATGGCTCACTTCTCTTTTATAAAGTCAGTAATGATGTAAGAGGAAACCCCCACTTTTTGCGTAGTAGCTCAGTGCTTAGTTGTGACTGCATGATTCATATTAGTCATAATAACATTTATTCTTCTAAAAAACTGATGAACTCTTGCTGTCACTGAAAACGGTGATTTTATTTTTTCTTGTGGAAAATATATTTTTCTGGATTCTGAGAATGTAGCCATGCAAATTGTCAGATTTGATATTTCTGATATTTATTAGATGTAGCTGTCATGCTATTTCCTTAATCTTTCACACACTCTTGCACAGATGTGTTTTTTCTCTTCCCACATTTCCAGAGCACAAGCTATCGCTGACAGCTGTCACAATTGCCTATGACAGGTTAAATCAAGGCACTTGAATGGGAAGGCTATCAACTTCTGATTTTAAAAACTTTTTATCTATTAAGCAGATCCAATACTTTAGCTCTCAGTCAATCCATATTTTATTCACTATTCACTACTTAATCTCTCTACAAATAAATGCTTGCCACTAAACCCTAGGTTTTAGAAATGTATTTTCTGTTTTCCTCTACAGGGTCACTGTGAACTTGCCAATACCCTTCAATGGCAAAGTAGGGGCACCAGAGGGTAGCAAATTATTCCAACTCATTTGGTTCCATGGTCTTGTGGCCATTAAACATTCACCATGAACCCTGACATGTATAGGATTTCTAGCTTCCAAAGCTTAGTGAGACTAACGATTACTTATTTTCCAAGATGAATTATGCATTAATTATGGTAGAATCAAGCTGCTCAGAACAAAAGAAGTTATCAGGCCCAAGAACTCTTCCCTGATTAATAAGGCACAGCAGGTGGTAGCTCATGTATTAACAAACAGGTGTAATGTGATATAAATAACATGAACTCTGGTGCAAAATGGAAGCATTTACTGAGGTGTAACAGGCAAAAAAAAAAAAAAAAAAGCCTGTAGTTTTGACAGTGCATGGAAACATTTCACAGCGATTCTTTCAGGCAAGTTCTATACCAAATACTTCACAACTTGCTTTTCTGTGACTTATGTGAATAAAATTGGAGACGAAGAATTAAAATCCTTTGAAGGGCAAAAAACGGTTTGTTTTCATGTGAGATTTGAAAAGAATAAGAGAGAAAGAGAAGTTCACAAACATATGCTAATAATATGGTAGGGATTAAATTGTTTTATATGAGGTCACCTGGTCATAAATTTCTAGGAATTCCTGGTATTTTCTGTATTGCAGACCATTCTGTGAAAGTTGATGCGTAAAGGGAAACATCATGAGTTCCTTGAAAGAAAAGTATTAATCATTGAACAATGTGGGTTAAGAGGATGAGATAACTCAGGCCAATAACAGTAATTACACTGAGGGACCAGTCTGAAGCCACCAACAAAACTGTTTGAGTGCCAAGACACCAGATGCAGCTGCTAAAAAAATAAGTATGAAAATTTTTTATCCAAAATAGATATCTGAGCTTCTTTTCTGCATTCCATGGAAGAGAAAATGTAAACAACACAGTAAGGAAATATCTTCACTATCAAGAGCTTAACAGATCTACTTTTTGTAATACTAACTGTTGGGGTAACTGGGAAAAACACCTCATCCTATGCAATTCTGGGACTTGGGAGATTCAATAGCAAATAATTTTACTTGATACTAAAAATCCTTTCCTTCTCTGAGTTCTTTCTATTCCTGTTAGAAAAATAAACTAAAAAGAAAAAAAAAAAAAAAAGTAAAGCCTTTTGTCAGTTCCCAGAAGAAAATGCTATTTCTATCTGTACATCTAGTTAGCATGGAATTAGAGATTATTTTCTTTTGAGTCTTCAGAGTTTTGCAAGTGTGTGTAACACAAGACCCGGAATTTCTATAATATAAGCACTTGGCTTTGTTTTCTCACATCTGAATGTTCAGGGCAGAAAGCTGAAATTTTCCTGTTATTATCCACAAAAGGGTTTTTACTAACATAGTTCTCACAGCTTGATGTAGCATTTTGCTGTGAAACAATGAGATTGCTAGACCTGATCACATTGGTGCCTACTTAGGAAAGACATAAGCCAGGCACAAATTTAAAAAGGTTCAAGCACATCCTTGGGTTCTGATTCAAATACACTGAATGCAGTGCGAATATTTATTCTGGGCTCTATTCCATGTCATCAGAGCAGGGGTTCTCATCTCCCATTAGCCTTGAACATTTGGATGGAAAGAAATGAGGTGAACAATGCAATTGCCATGCCTCAGGAGAGCTAAAAGCAGAGAATAAGAGTCAGGATTCCTGCTGTGTTGGTGGTCAGTTACCTGGCTGCCTGAGCTGCTCCAAGCTAGAGGTCAGGGGTCCCTGAAATGAACACAGGAAAAGGGGCAATTCTCTATGATACAATGCAGCACTGTGTGAGAAGTCCCCATACTAGCAGTAAGTCAGCAGAGACAGTGCAAGTCTTCTGTGATCCTGGACTTTTACTTTCAGACAGCCAGCATAAGCTGTCACACTTAGCTCTCCTTAAAACCCAGGAAGCTCCCTTATGCCAGGCAGAAAGGAGTAGAAGACATGGTGGGCATTAACGTACAGAGCACAAATCAGCGTAGAGGCCCTGGAGAGGCATTTAGATATCCGTAGTCTCTTTGTGACTGCAGCTCAACATTCTTTCATTCTGAAAAAAGCAAACAGAACACTCCTTAAGCACTGGATGTGTTTCCCTTTTAATCATTTTTAATGCAACATATAACCACATATTCTCAATCTACATTTCTATTGTTTGAGACATACATTAGTCCCTTTATCAGCATTTGCAAACGAAAAGCATGCAAAAGACAGAAAACACATTTGGCTTCTCTCTGTGTTTCAAGTTGCAGATGATGCAGTGATTGGTAGGAAAGTATCCATAAATACCTTCCGAATATATATTTATGTCAGGATAAAGAATGTTATCACATATTTAGAGATTACATTTCTTATGTAGATTTAGATAACTTTAATGAAGGCATCTGCCTTTCTTGCCTCTTGTTTTGTATCCCAGCCACCAGCAAGCGAACCAACAAAGCTATTATGAGTGTCAATGTAAGTATGATACAGAAGCAAACCTATTTCGTGACACTTCAGCAATACACAATTCAGCCAAATGAAAAGAAAAAAAAGAAATCTAGTTAAGACACATTGCAATCGAAACACCTATCCTCATTTAGCATGCAAGAGCTGGAGAAGCAAAATATTACTTGATTGTATTGGTGCCTGTCTCTGTAAAAACTGGAGCAAAACTATAGCACTCACTCCTCCCATCCCAATTTCAAACTAATTGCTTATAATTCACATTTCAGCTATTTCCAGGAAAGATGACCTTTTCAGGAAAGAAAAGGCTCTGGTGTTTTGAAACAGAATGAATAGATTAAGAGCTTGACATTTTGTGTAAAATACTGAGCCTTCACCAATTTACACAAACAGAGCTTTAAAGTACAAACTGCACCTAGTTCTTGTGACTTTAGCCCAGGTGCAGACTAACAAGAAAGGTGCGTGTGGTTCTAAGGTGACTGATTTTTAAATACATGGACAAAATTTTAATTTGGATTAATCCCTGTTATGCAAGGTAGTGGAAACACTTCAGTTTAATTTTCTTCCACAGGAAGAATTCAACCATCCAGCTGTGGGGATCTTGGGAGAATCACAGTGAAACGTTTTCATGAAAATATATGCAAAATTTGTCTTCTTCAAATCCTTCCACAACTGTTTTGGCTGCTTTTAAATGCATGAGCAGTGACAAGGAAATGCATGAAATTTAAAACTAAAGAAATCTTTGTGCCAGGTAATCACCTCAGTATGATCACTTACATACTTACTAGCAAACCTTCTGCAGGACTGTTTTCACTGAGCTTTCTTTGAAACTGCTTTCGATCATTTTCTTGGCAAATCCCAGTATTATTGCTGTATGAAAATGCTTATCGGACAAGCGCCACATATAATAATTTATGGTGGCCTTCAAAACTAGATTACAGTTCCAAACTTCCATCATTTAGACAGCACTTTCTCCCACTGAGTCTGTTTCGTCACTGCATTACTGTCATACATCATTGTGTATTGATTTTTTTTTTTTTTTTTTTTAGTTTTCTAAACAAAGAATCATAGAATCACAGTTTGGGTTGGAGCGGACCTTAAAGCTCATCCAGTTCCAATCCCCTGCCCTGAGCAGGGACACCTTCCACCAGACCATGTTGCTCTAGATATTTAAACACTGTTTAAACATGTTGTTTTGAGATGTTTAAACACAGTTACTTCAAATGTAATGACTGATTAGAAATTACTTTTTCTAGATTTATTAGCCATTTTTCTAGTTAAATTATATAGTGGGCAAAACCAAACAAAACCCAACAAAAAGTGATTCCTAAATTAAAAATGAAATTAAAAAGGAACAGTGCAATATGTGAATAGACTTTACAACCACAATGGCTTGCAGTCTGAAACGTGTTGTGAGATTCAAAACAACCTAAATATTGTTGTCTCTCTGATAATTGTGGTCTTTGTGATTACACAAAATAGCATGCATATCAAACAGACACTGTATTTTCAGTAGCGCAAATAAGAAGATACAAGGCCAATGGCAAAAGTAAACAAAATTTTCTAATTACAGCACTAAATCTATAGTAATACCACTTAAAGCCTTGACATGCACTGAAGTGTTGCATAGGTCCTGTGCTGATCCTCTGCAAACAGGTGATCTTTTTATTCAGACCTCTGCTTACTAGTTACTGAAACCTTTTCAAACAAATAAACAAGTAAATAACTATTTATTTTTGCCTTCTATGGTAGGAATGAACTATAATCCTAATTCTGTATATGAATACATACATTTCTGCTTGCTATTTCTGACAATGAGTATAAAAAAACACAGAGCAAAACAGCCCCCAGGTAACCCCCCAGGACCACTAACCAACGTCCAGTCTCTCTGTTCCTGGGCTCTTGGTTTTATGTACATCTTTGCGGGGCTGATTTTCACAATATGGTGTGAGAGTTTTAAGTTCTTTCCAATACCCATAAGTAATATCCAACACTAGCAATAATATTTTTAGACCTCCAATCTAACAAACAAATTCATAGCCTAAGATTTTTTTCTTTCCCATTATGACTGGTTTAGCAACTCTAAAGCAGGTCTTACAAGTTTATTTTGGATAGCTGTTATTTCCACAAAGTCTGTGAAGGTATTACAACACAAAGCATTACGTGGTTATCTGAACACTCTGAATATACGATTTCACAAATACAGGGAAAACATTTGACACTTTAATTTGAAAAAAAAAAAAAAAATCAGGTTTGCTTGAAGAATTTAATTGTCTTGATATTGATACCCACAGCAGGACACAGCAGATAAAAGGTTTCTTTAGAAGCTGTAATAGCTAGTCCAGGTTTCACACTGTAGGGAAATGAAGCTTTAGAGAATGGTACATGATGACAACTCACATATGTTTATGTTTTTGTTTCCATTTCACATTTCTCCTCAGTTCATTCAGCAAAGGTATTGTAAATCTTTTAAGCAGGCAGCTGAGGAAATAGTAACAGCAGCTTGTTAATCAACCTAGAAGAGCCATTGATGACTTGGCCACCTCGAAGGACTGCTATAATTTTAGTACCCAGAAAGGTGTATTTTTTTGGTGGTGATGGAAGAGAGAAGGAAGAGAAAATAAAGCATCTTCAAAATCCACAGCAACAGTTACCAGATGGGTAAAGATCAAAGAAATTAAAACCTCTTGTCAAGAAGCCTGTTCTGTAAGAGACATTCACTTGCTCTACCACATGACTAGGACATTTTAATGCTGAATCATATTAGACATACTTATGTTAAAGGGTGTGTTTCTGTAAAACCACCCATGCCTTCAAACTACATGGTCATATGAAACATTACACCTGCCAGGCTTTTTGAGTTTCATTCTTGTTTTTAATAGGATAAAGTTAATTTGTGGTACTTTATTCAATGAAACTTCAAAAAATCACCAATTTTGCTAGATAATTAAGCATCATTGAGAATCTCTAAAAGAATAGTCATCCAAGATCATGCAAAACTGACAAGATACAATTCCATTTTAAACATAGTATATCTTCAAGATGGTATTATAAATGGTGATAGTCACACAATTTAATTAATCATTATTGTTACTTAGTAATTGAGAAGGCATTATCAAATTTACAATCATACATTTAAAATAGCTAGCACAAAGGATTAAAACTATTGCATCATCCTATAAATTAACAATGCATAGTACTGGTATCATGAATGTGACTAGTAGCAGCAGAAAGAGATCACTTTGGCCTTATTGTTGAAATCAGTGATGGACAGGCAGGTACCTATTAAGTAATCTCTGTTCTTCTGCATAAGTAGGAAATACATTCTGATCACAAAAGTATCTAAGGTTTTAATATGTCATACAGTCTAAATTCTTACCAGATGTTCAGCTAACAAAAATAGACCAGAAGAGTGTTAGAATAATGTCTTGCATTTCTTTAGGTATATGCCCTATTAGACTTCTAATGCTGTAGATCCAGCTGATGAACATAAAGTGGTGAATAGTACTCAGGGAAATATGACTCTCTGGAAAGAATTCATTACTTGACTGGCTCATTTATCTGGGAAGCTTTGGGGACATCAAAACATGAAAATACATGGTCTTTGGATAATTGGTAACATTACTGGGTTAGTGACTTTTGGCAGGAGACAGCTCAGATTAAAACTGAAACAGGAAAAAAAAAGTATTGCACAGAATTTTTATGTATTTAGTTAGTAGATCAATTCTCTATGTGCTCCAATTCAGATACCTTTTATGTTTGGGATGCTCTGTTGTCAGAAAAATCACATCAGATCTTGCATACAGGCCCTATCTGTGCATGTGAAGGTATAGTCGTAGAATCATGGAACGGGTTGTGTTGAGAGGGACCTTTAAAGACCATCTTGTCCTATTCCACCTGCCATGGGCAAGGACATATTTCATTAGATCAGACTGCCCTCTCTGACCCTGATCTTCAACACTTTCAGGGATAGGGCAGCTACAACTTCTCAGGGTAACCTGTTCCAGTGTTTTACCACCCTCATCATAAAAAAAATATTCTTTATATCCAATCTAAATTTAATTTCTTTTAGTTATAAAACCATTGCCCCATGTCCTCTCACTACAGGAACTGCAAAAGGTCTCTCTCTCTCTCCATCTTGCTTATAAATCTCCTTTATATATTGAAAGGCTGCAACAAGGTTTCCCCAGAGCCTTCTCTTCTCCAGGCTGAGCAATCACACCTCTCTCAGCCTTTCTTCATAGGAGAGGTGTTCCGGACCTCTGACCATTTCCAAGGCCCTTCTCTAGACCCACTCCAACAGGTCCATGTTTTGCTTGTACAGGGAACCCCAGAGCTGGATGCAGTACACCAGGTGGTATCTCCTGAGAGCAGAGCAAAGGAGAAGAATTACCTCCCTTGACCTGCTGGTCATGCTTCTTATGCAGCCCAGTGTAGAGGTTTCTTTCTGGCCTGTGAGTGTACATTGCTAGCTAATGTCCAGTTTTTCATCCACAAGCATTCCCAAGTTCTTCTCTGCAGGGAAGCTCTTAATCGATTCGTTCCCCAGCCTGTATTGATATTGGGGATTGCCCTGACACAGGTGCAGGACCTTGCAGCTGGCCTTCATGAGGTTCACGTGGGCCCACTTCTCAAGACTGTCAAGGTCCTTCTGGATGGTGTCCCTTCCTTAAAAGTGAATCAACTACACCACTCAGCTTAGAGTCATCTGCAAACTTGCTGAGGGTGAACTCAATTTCACTATGGTGTTGACGAAGATACTAAACAGCATTCTTCCCAGTATGGACCCTTGAGGGACACCACTTGTTGCTGGCTTCCACTTGGACATTGAAGTTTTTGTACACGGTAACTTTTTGGGCATGGCCATCCAGCCAGTTCCGTATCCAGCTAACAGTCCATCCATCAAAGCCATAATCAATATAGAAGAGTGATGTGAGGGAGTGTATGTGAAAGACCTTAGAGAAATTTCGTAGATGACATTCATAGGTCCACTGATGTAGTCACTTAATTATAGAAGGCCAGTAGATTAGTAAGGAAACATAAATGTCTCAGGTGATCCACAACAGCCAACAGCAGGAAATGCATAGTTAATTTGGCCAGAAAAAATCAACACTGGGGAGCAAGATCTGACTGCCTATTTTAGCACCGCATTTACCTCAGAAAGTGTTTAGAACCTAATTCCCTTCTGAAGTCAAATATTTATGCCTGGCTTTTATCCAGAAACACTTCTGGCAGCAACAGGCACACTTCTTTAACTAATGCTTAAAACAGCTGCACCATTTCATCTTTGCCATTTCTTCTTTTGCAGAAGAGAATTTGAAGCCACAGCTTTGTCTCTGCCTCGCACTCCCACTCTCCCTTTGCTTTTTGCATGAGAATATGACAGAGGCTCTTACTGCGCGATGGGTAGGACAACCACCTTGGTGACCTGCATTGGAATCTGGAGTCATACCTAGCTCCCATTTTGCATGGGACATTGAGCAAGTGTCCTGGTTTAAGCTGGGAGAGAATTATTTTTCTTCCTAGCAGCTGGCACAGTGCTGTGGTTTGGCTTTACTTTGAGAACAATGCTGATAATACGCTGATGTTTTAGATGTTCCTAAGTAGCACTTACCCTGACCAAGGACTTCTCAATCTCTCATGGTCTGACAGTGAGGAAGGGCACAAGAACTCAGGAGGGAGCAGAGACAGGACACCCGACCCAAATTAGCCACAGGGGTATTCCATACCACAGCACGTCATGCCCAGGATGTAAACTGGGAGCAGCTGGACAGAAGGGACTGGCTGCTGCTCAGGGATGGGCTGTGTATCAGTCAGTGTGTGGTGAGCAATTGTATTCTGGGTCATTACTGTTTTCTGAGCTTTCATTGTTCCTTTTTTTGTTGTTCCCTATTATTATTATCAATATTGTTGTTATTATTTGTATTATAATTATATTTTAGTTAATTTCTATTATTAAACTGTTCTTATCTCAACCCACAGGTTTTGCATGCTTCCAGTTCTCCTCCCCATCCCACTGCTGGGACCAGGGTGGGGAGTGAGAGAGCAGCTGCATGGTACTGTCTGGCTGGGTTTAAAGCATGAGCGAAAAACCATGGAGAAAGAGACCTCCTGGATCTTTTTTTAGGCATTTTCTGCATAAGAGAAGAGATAGCTGACTTTCACTCCTTGATAAAACAAGGATTGAGTCACTGAGCATTACAGGGGCAGGAAAACAAACCACTGTCACTCTTGACAATAGCAATGAGTAAAACATTTCTAGGTCTTCTTTCAATGTCAAGAAACTTCACTCTAGGTGTTGTGCATTGACACTGGAAACAGCTGAAATAACAAACCTGACACTCTCCCTCCTGTTCCTTCAGGTGTTTATTTTGAGCCTTCTGCTTCCATTTTCTCACCTCCCAGCTGAACTGACTGAACAAACTGCATGAATTGTGAGTCTAAGTGGTGTGGGCAGACTGAACTCTCACATCAGAGCTTTATCTGGGGGAACACCCCTCCATTGGGTGGCATTTCTGAATAACTGTTAGCAAGTAGTGTTTTAAATCCCTTCATGCATATCTGCAACCATGTCTGCAACGTCTCATTCACTCTCTAATTCTGTTTTTTATTCTGTTTCGATATTCAGGCACCTTAATGTCCTTCTTATTCAATTTTAATTTCCTGTTATCTGTCAGTGAAGAAGGCATTCTCTAAGAATGAGCATGGCTGTGAAAAGTCTTGGGGGGAAGCACAAGAAGTGAATAATTCTTTTAAAGCACACACACACACAAAAAAGGCTGCCCTTCTGTGTGCAGACTGAAGGAAATGTATTTCATGCACTTTGTGAGTTCTGTGCAGAAACAAAGGTTATCATACCTAAGATTATGCACATCATCAGTTCAACTTAATTGACTTCTTATATGGCTCACATTCTGTTAAGTTCGTAAATTGACAAAGTTTTCAAATAACTGCTGCACTGTGTTTTCTGGAGCAAAACATTGGCACACAACCCACATAAGGCTGGAAAGATGCCTCCTGGATAGATTTGTCTGTTTCAGAAATGAGTTACTATTCCGCATTTAACTGAGATAGTATAGCTATTCTATTACTGCTGTAATTTTTTTCCCTCAAGGAGATGGCCTGCTTAATCCTTGAATTTAGATTGATGCTACTATGTTTCTGTACATGAAGAAAGCCTAATACATCCTTTTCAGCATAACTGTAAGACTATATCATATATATATATCCACAGCATGCAATGCATGACACTGTTGAAAGATTTCAATGTAGTCCTATAAGATTATGCTCAGTTAAGCAAATAGAAGAAAAAAAAAAAAAAAAAAGGGCACTGAGACCCCACTGTCCACCCATTTCAAGGGTTTACCTCAGACTAGCTCCACTCTGGTTTCAAGGACTGAATGGCCATCAGTGGTTGGAGGCCAACAGCTGCATTCCAGAATGCATCTTCTGTTTTGTTTTCACCTTTAGTAAACAAAAGCATGCTTAACAGGGACAGTTAGGAGTTCTGTTTAAAAAGTGAACTCCTGCTAAGAGCAAGATTGCACAAAGAAATGAAAGTTTCTGAAACAAACCATTAAGAGTTTGTTGTTATCCTCTTCTAACCATTTGATTTGCTTCAAAAGCTTGTCTAAGCCTTGTTATTCTTTATTTACGTGACAGGACTGAGACATCATATAAATATACACTCTCTTGCTAGTCCAAATTAAAATCCATTAAAACAAACAAAAAAGTCTTTGCAACTTAAGGAAAATAATTTTGGTCCTGTCATAATAGAAATCTAAGAAATACTATTGGGGGTTTAAGTTTTGATTTTTAAATCTTTTAAATTTGTATATATGTAAAATAGTTCTAATAGGTAAAAATAGTCTGCATAGAAAATATCTTCGTGGTAAGTACTTTATTACCAGTAAAATGCATGAATACACTTCTATTTCTTCTTGTTGTTGTTGTTCTTAGTGGAAGTAATATGTCAGATTGTAATCACTGATTGTGTAAAATGCTGCACAAACCCAGCTGGCACTATTCCTTTGCTCTTACTTCCATCATAGGGAACCAATCCCTGATTTGCTTCTTTCAGGCAGTTTCTAGCTGCAGCTATTATGAGTGTTCTTTAAATGGGTGAAAATATTCAATTCTCTGTAGAATAAAGTTTAAAACCAGGACAATTCTGGGAAGCACCAGACCTCACCCAGACAATATTTTTTTTTTATCAAAACAATCCAAGCTGTGATGCTACAGTTTTATCCAAGGTAGGCGTCTCAGAGAGCCAGCTTGCACCTCTGATGGATCAGACATGGGATCAGAAATGCAGGATCTAAGACTGGATCTAAGATTGGAGAAAGACGTGCATGGTGCATGGCTGCAGTACCAGTGATATGATAAGCCCCACTGGTACTGCTCAGGTATTTCACAATCTTGACACTGCTGATACTACTTGTAGAGCTGATAAGAAAAATCAACACAAGTGAACCACTGTGATTTGTAGGTGTTTCTGTATCACAAGATACAGATCCTATTTTTGGTTTGGGCCCAGGAAGATATTTTAGCAAATAATTCAGTGTCCACATGTATTAAAGAAAAAAGAAACTCCCCCACCATTCATCTGCGAATGCCGCTTAAAATTCATTAGCCTTTGCTCTTGCTTAGACTTTCCCTTTAATTAATTTTCAGTCTGTACAATCTTTATAATTACCTCAAGCAAGATAAAATGAGAATGTTTAATACACTCATTTGCTCAATGAACTGAATAGTCTGTGGAAGGTGCCATATGATTAAGGTAGGTTTGCTGCAGATGTAGGATTTTCCATTTGATTGCTGTTCACATATTGCTATGTGTAATTTAGGGTCCTATTGTATTCTGAGGATGTATCTTCTACATGTATTAGAAATGCCCTCAGAGACTGAAAAAAAACCCAGCCAGAATAATTTTTGAGAAAAATTATCATTTCAAAGTCCAGAAGTCGACTCTTTTTGGTTGTTTGGTTTGGTTGGTTTTGGGCTTTTTTTTGGGGGGGGGGGGTGTCTTTTTTTTTGGATGGGGGTAGTGTGTTCAATAATTTGTCATTTTACTATGTTTTTCCATGTATAAGAAACCTCTTCTTTCGGTCATGTACAGGTACTGGATCCTAACATGTTACATACTATTCATTGCTCTTGATCTGAGGAGCATAAAGTTTACCGAAATAAATTATCTTTTAATGAAGCACATAATCACAAGAAGAAATGCTGTAATACCCTTTATACTAATAATTTTCTTCACAACCTTCATGAAAGGTTGCAAATAAAACACTGATAATAATCTAAATATTAATTTTGTAATTTTTAATAGTGTTTAATTCTTTATTTTCCTTATCATATAGAAAAAATTAAAATATATTTTTCAGATGTAAAATTATTTTTACTGTTTCAATTCAGTCACCAAAACTGAACCTATTTATTTGAAGCAAAAAAAGAAAACCCAAACAACAAATTGAAACAGTATTATTAGCAAATGTAGTATCTCTACATGTGAAGCATGATACACCTGATAATTTATATTATGGTAGTCTTCATGTTTAAATAACATAAATGAAGCACATTATGATGTTTAAACAATTTAACTGTATTCTCCTTCTAATGCAGTACATGCGAGTGCAGGTCTAGAACTACACAACATGGATTAAGTTTAGCCCATAATTGGAAACACACATTTAACATTCCTAGGATAAAGTAAGGACCTTATTTCATAATAATGATTTTTTTATTATTATTTCACTAATTATTCTATTCTTTAGTTCCTTACTAGAAGGTAAAGAAATTGATTTCAACCTGAACTAAAGCTTATGGATCATGAAAACTGGAGTTTCTTGTTATATTTGCTTCCAGCCTTTAACAAGACATTCAAGCATGTGCTTTAAACACAGGCATAGTTGCATTAAATAGGTCTGGAAAGCTGAGCAGTAAGAAGAGATCACAATTAGTTCTAAGATTTCTTTCTGCTTTTACAAGAAAAAGTAGATGTTCTTGTAACAAAATCTGAGTTCCAGGTTTCTTGCTGTTTCCAGCAAATGTTCTTCCCATTCACAGATAATCTGTTTGCAGATGACACCATGCTGTGCAGTGCATGCCATCCAGGGGGACCTTGACAGGCTGGAGAGGTGGAACCATGTAAACCTCATGAAGATCAACAAGGCCAAGGCCACTGACCCAAGGTCCTGCACCTGGGTCAGTGCAGTCGCAAACAAAAGTACAGCTTGGGTAGAGAATGGATGGAGAGCAGGCCTTCGGAGGACTTGGGGTTGTTGGTTGACAAAAAGCTCAGCATGAGCCATCAGTGTGTGCATGTAGCCCAGAAACTAACTATATACTGGACTGAATCAAAAGGTGTGTGACCAGTAAGTCGAGGGAGGGATTTCTGCTCCTCTGCTCTGCTATATGAGACCCCTCCTGCAGTCTTGTGTCCAGCTCTGGGGCAACAACACAGGAGGGACATGGACCTGTTGGAGTGAGTCCAGAGGAGGCCACGGAAATGCTGTGAGGGCTGGAGCAGCTCTGCTCTGGAGACAGGCTGAGAGAGCTGGGCTGGTTCAGCCTGGAGAAGAGAAGGCTCCTTAAGGGGAGACCTTAGAGCAGCTCCCACTGCATAAAGGGTCTACAGAAAAACTGGAGAGGGGCTTTGGACAAGGGTCTGTAGGGACAGGACAAGGGGAATGGCTTTAACCTGACAGAAGGGAGACTGAGATGAGATCTTAGGCAGAAGTTCTTCCCTGTGAGGGTGGTGAGGCCCTGGCACAGGCTGCCCAGGGAAGCTGTGGCTGCCCCATCCCTGGCAGTGCTCAAGGCCAGGTTGGACGGGGTTTGGAGCAACCTGGTCTAGTAAAAGGTGTCCTTACCCATGGCTTGGAACTAGATGATCTTGAAGGTCCCTTCCAACCCAAACCAGTCTGTGATTCTATGATTCTATGATTTTCAGTAAGTTCCTTTTATATGAGTAAATGATGCTTCCTAAGACCAGTAAAATAACATGTAGTACTTTAACGAAAATGAAATGACCAGATTCATATGTTGAACTTCTGATAGAGTAGCATAAACCATAAAGCTAAACAAAACACACAAAAGTGACTGGGAAAGAACATGTGACTCAGTAATGTCTTGTATATATGGAATGAATGAGGGTTTAGACAGGTTTTTGGATTGCCTTATATATCAAATGGCTGGAAGAAGATGGGAACAGACTCCAACAGTTTATTTTAAAAACTTTTCTGTGCAGTCTTGCTCTTAGAAGGAGATTCTCTTAGAAAATTAGATTTTTCTACCACCATATCACTTAATTATATTGATTATATCAATATTTTATAGAGATTAAATTGTGCATGAGCAAACAGCATCAGTCTTTTGCCAATTTATTACATCCATTAAACACAGACTTTTTGTTCTGCTCTGTAAAAATAAATCTAAGTTAAAAAAAAAGGTGTTAATAGTTAATAAACTAAATCATAAGTTTTCAAAAATAATGAAATATTTAAAATAAAATGCAAAAATAATTGTAAAATCTATATAGGTGTGCTGCTTTCCTTTTAAATCTCCTGTGTTCATTTTCTTTTGCCTTTTCAGTCAAGTTCATATTTCTTGTTTCCATCTAGATATTGCCTATTTCCAAACAGACAGGAAATTCAACCTGTTTTATAATTTGAATTTATCAAAGCAATTTTGCTCTTAAGTTTGGCATTTAGTAAAGAACTCACATTTATGCAAAACAATTCTTACCAGCTCCACTCATTCTGATTCTATGGATGCCAATTTTTCTGCTGTGTTTTGGAGCTTGAATAACTGTCAGTAATAGATTTTATTAACTTCCTTTTACTATTTTTAGCAAATACAAACCAAACCAAACGTCTTTCTCCCAAACTGCTAGAGAAAATATAAATACAGCACATCACACATTTTTACAGCAGTTGTGAAGAACAGACTTCAACCATTTTTTTTCTGCTTAGCCATATTAAATTAGCTTCCTTCAGTCACTTGTACAGGGGATACGCTGTAACTCAATGTAATGGAATTTAATTTGCTACTTAAACTCTATTTAAACTCCATTTCAGGACATATCCATTTATTTCATGCAGATTGACTTCTGAAGTGCACTTCTGTCATACAAAGGTGGATGACTGTGTTGTAGGCTTTGTTTGTCAATTTAAATTGTGGTAGACACTTCAGTAAAAATTTTTATTTTCCCATTAAAGACAGGAGTAATGGAAGGTGCGAAATGATTCTGTCTGGTTTCAGAACTGAGACAAAGAGATAAGCACAGAGAATAAACCTAGGAAATTAATATTTAATCATTTATATCATTAATCAATAAGTATATATTGAATTTTAAAACAAAAATCTTGCTCTCAGGAGAAATTGACTAAATCATATCTTTTAAAGTTATGGTTTATTTGTACATCCTTGCAATAAAACTTAGATATTGTAAACCATAATCACACTATATTCAACAACATAAAAAGTTATACAGAGCAGGTATGTACTGAAAGCAAATTAAGTCAAAATCATTGGCTGGTAAACATCTATGATTAATTAGATTTATGCAACTATAAGACTAGCAGGAATTATTGAGAAAATTATTAAAGGAAAACATTTGAAGAGTAGCTTACAGGAAAAATAAAACAAAGCACACTCAGGTTGCTTTCTGTTTGTTCATATTCATTATGTAGCAGTAGAAACTGTGTATGTCCCAGAAGTTCAGCCCAGGGTTTTGAGGTTTTTTAGTAGCATGTTAATAAAATAAGGCAGAAACAATGAACACATTAATATCAGTATAGTTTAAATTAGCAGAATGAATGTATTGAATTGCTGTAAACAAGCTGGGGATTAAAGAACCAGAAGAGATGTGTTTTTAGACCTAAGCACTGCTGCAGAAGTTTTATCATACTTTCACACCTGCAGCCCTGGTGCCTTATGCTGTGAGCCCTCAAAAAATGAACTATAATGAGCTTTAGGAACAAAGGGCCACTGGAACACCACACAGATTGTTCAGGAGGGAAGAGGCCTCAGGACACCTCTAGCAAAGCCCCTGACTCCAGCAGGGTCAGCTTCGTGTGCAGTGTTGGACCAGAGGAGTAATTACAAATTCTTGCTTCCTCCAAGCAGGGCCAGTTCCTCTCAAACTGGTGGTCTGTGAGGATGCTAGCTTATGGCAGCAATAGCCAATGTTAGCTAATGTTTGCATGAAATGTCCAAAGAGCAGCGCTCTACCGCTTGCTTTACTGAGATGGTATTAGGACTTTCAGTGGTACTTAGTCTATGCTGTAAATTAAGCAGTGCCAGGTAGTATTCAGGTACTAAAACTCAACAAGCTATTCTGTCAAAATGTTAAAAAGATCACAGGCAATTTTAGGGGACCAGAAACTCTTTCCTAGAAAATTCTCAGACCCAGTTTAGGAGTTAGAAAGGACTTTAAGATGATTCCAACAGACAACTTGCTATCCTGTTTAGTAGGTAAAATATGTTTAGGTGTAAGGATGCAGGCTATTCAATGCTAAAGTGCCCGCAAGCAGCCCAGGTTGTGTTCATTAGCCATGTTTGCAAAAGAAAATTAGTCTTCTGAATCACTGCCATGAATATGAAAAATCAAAGCGTAAGTGAAGGCTTGTATCTTTACCAGGACTGTTTCCCCCTTCTGTTCTTCAGTGTACCTGCTAGATCTGACTACTTTTTCTTTCCTTTTACTTTCTGCCATTTGCTGTATAAACTAGTCCCATGAGAATGAAGATGAAAGTTATCATCTTTCAGTAATCAATTATAAATACTTTTAACTAGAATTTCTTCTACTAACAATTCTTTCAATGCTGTTTGTTTGGTTGTTTTTCCACAAAAGCATATAAACAGAGAGTGAAATAGGACGTGCTAAAAGCATTTTAAGAAAAGGCACCACCAATTACAGTAGTGAAACTGCGCTACTATTTTTAATAATAATATTGTTAGAATGTTCTAAATGGTCAAACCATTAAACATTGGTTAAATGGTCCCAGACTAAATGGATTTAATACAACTAAAGTTAGTATAACTAGAGCCCATATAAAAGACCATTTAAATTAAATGAGAGATTTCTTTGGAAACCACTGAGCTCTCAATGTAAATAAGAAAATAGAGAAAAGCACTTTTACCTATGTGAACGCTTCTGGCATCTGCATTTCCTCATGAAGCAGAAGCATCAAGAAAGTTAAAAACAAAAAAAAAAGAAATTGAAATGAAGAAAATTGATTTTTAAAAAAAGTGTGGGTGATAATAAATTCAATATACTCAGTTTCTCTAAAAAAGAGGAGTAACTTGATAAGTATGTTAGACATGGAAAAGACCATTGATTCAGTGGAGCTTTTCAGTCTTTCAGAGATAATCATAGTAAGATGAACTGGTTGAAAGTGAAATTAGGCAAAATGAACCATGAAATCAGCTGCCATTTAGATGTGCCAACTAACACTGGAAAAATGCTAAAATTTGGTTTTGCTTCTGAAGAACCTGTTTACTGAATATTAATTACATTGGAAGTAGAGATCAGAAAAAAAAAAGTCAGGAAAAAAAAGTCACATTCAATAAAGTAATAATTTAAAAGAATTTTGGAAATGGAAAGCTTTTGATATTTTTATCATGCACAAAGCCTAAAATGCTGGGATCAGGTAGTCTAACAATTTAACAGGAATAGAATTTCCTTCAGTGTCTGCATACCTGCTGTGCTCATAAAAGTTGTTATGACTGTTGCGTACAATGTTTTCCCAATTTCTGGAGGAGAAGCTTCATACATAATGACAGCTCAGCAGTTTTGTAGGAACTTGCACTGCTAGTTTGGCCAAAGGAAAAAGGCAATTCCATATTCAGTGAAACGAATACATTCCCGTTTCGAGTTTATCACTCCTGCATGCATTGCATTTAGTTTCATAGGCTAAGTTTGTAGTTTTCCTTCTTCTCTAGGGTCTCTCTGCTCTATTTGACTACCTCACTCTTTTTTTTTTTTTGTTTTCCTTAATGTATAGGAGGATAATGTCTTTGAGAACTCTCTCTCATTGGCATATCTAGACGAAATGGGTCAGCATCTTTCATCATTAAGAGAGGCTAGCAGAAAGACTTCTGTACTCATGAAGATAATGTGGTCCTAAAGCTTGTTTCCTTATAAAGCCAAGATAAAAGCAGGAACTTACCTACAATAATATTTCCTTTACAATACAGTGCAATCAAACTGAGAGCCAAAGAAAAACAGAGATGCTATTTCTGCAGTTTAAAATGTTTCATTCTAATGGGAATGGTTTCTTGCATTAAGAAATTGCATGACAGATGATTGAAAAAGTACAATTTACACACAATTAAGAACACATAGGAATGGGATTCTATCAAGCATTAAAAAAAACAAACAAAAAAAAAATATAAAAAATAAAAATCCAACCAGAGTAAGAAAATGTTTGCAACGTATATTTATTAATTTTTATGTATTGTATTATTTCCAAAACATATTTTGAACTACCACTTTTCTTGGCAATTTAGATCTAAAGGCATAATGCTTTCCAACATGATGAGACATTAGTACTTCAGATTTTAGTTAAATCCCTTATTTAGAACTTCACACAACAGAAGCTTACACTCAGAAACCAAAATCTAATTTCAGGTATTTGATGAAGTCTAAAATATATAATGTAACAACAAAAATAAATGAAATATTCTTCAAAGGAGACAAGAAGGACTATTAAGTGCAAAGATAAAATTTACGGAAGGACTTACCCTTTCATTGAATGCTTCTTATTCTGTCCTGCTGAATCTTCCTCATATTAAATGCTCTGACAGGAACAGAAAGTAATGTTAATTTGGCAAATTATAGGTATTTTTCAATTTTTATTAATCACCAAAGAAATAGACAAAGCCTTTACTGAATTTGGAGCACAGGGGCAAAATGTCTCCTGAATATTATTACAGAAATAGTGACATTAGGACATTAGGCAGGATATGAGAGAGCTCTTTGTGGCCTACTATATATGAAATTAAATGCCAATTTATTAGCTTGAAGAGAAACAGAAAACATTAAAAATGTAGTGGAAAGTATAGCTCACTGAAATATGCATGCTGCTCATGTAGTCTTAACTCCTGTTGCATATTCACACAGAAAGTTACTGAATTGATGTCATAGTGTGCAGACAATCTAAAAAAGTACTTGTTCAATTTTTAAACGCAGATACAGGCAGAAAAGAATGCTGAGATGGTTATTATTTTTATTAATACTGTAATATTTATACCTGTCAAATTTTGAACATGTACATAAATATAGAAGCATCTTTGTCCCTTCTAATGTCCTAACCATGCAAAAGGCTCTTGGGTCAATATTAGTTCTCTAATATGTAGCAGGTTATTAAATATGTGCACTGAAGTAACCAAAGTGTGGTATTACTGTTCCTGCTGGGGTGAAATATAAAATGAAGTGCTAAAGGGGATATATGATAAGCCATAGAATACTAAAAAAGATTGTTTATGCAGCACTTTCTTCCCTATGGGTTCAGTTTAAGGCATGCCAAGCAGAGGACAATGAAGAGCAGATATAAAAAGAGATTAAACCTTGGGGAGGCATGAAAGGCCATTGCACGGATGGATAGTTTATAATCTGAGCATCTGCTTTACAAAAATCAACAAGGAAAAAGAAAGAACTGGAAAATAATAAAAAATTAAAGACATTATTTTAGTCATCATGACATTATTTTAGTCATCATGAAAAAATCAGTAAACAGGGCATTGCTTAGTGAAACAAAGGTAATTCAAGGAAAGTATGCAATTCATCTTTGCCAAACTGGTTGCAGCAACTGACAAAAATCTGTCCATTTATCTTACACTGTAAGCTTGCTTCAGGCATTGCCAATAAGTCCTTGTCATTGCTTTTAACATTACAAATATCTGCCCATGGAAATGACAAACCTGGTGATCAAAGTGTAAATACAATGTATGACATTAAAAATTAGCCATCTGCATCTCACCTACACAGAACAAAAAACTTTTGAGGGAGGTTGTACAGATGTCTGATCACATGAATCAGAAAATAAAAGCTGAAGGAATATATCCAGAAGGCAAATATTCCTGTCTTACCTCTTTGTTTTGATCAGATGTTTCAGATTTATAAAGAGCACTGGTAATAACTGAAACTCTTGTGAGGTAGAAGTATATCATGAATGAGTATTTCATGTCTGATCTCCATCACTAGATCATATTTTACAGATTTTAGATCTGAACCTGCTAGGTGCACTGCAGACTCAGTGTCTCTGCTATTGGTATTTCATGCAAGCACTAAAATCTGCCTGCAAACCAAGGTATAACTGCCCTGGTGAAACTGGGCTGCCACACATATCATAGAATCACAGAAAGGTTTATGTTAGAAGGGTTCTAAAGGCTACCCATTTCCAAACCCCTGCCATGGACAGGGGCACCTACCACTAGAACAGGTCACTTCGAGGCCTGTCCAACTCAGCCTTAAGCACTGCCAAGGATGGGGCAGCCACAGCTTCTTGGGCAACTCGTGCCAGGGCCTCATCAGCCTCACAGGGAAGAACTTCTGCCTGAACTTCTGTGGGATGGGAAGAATCATCAGAAAATAAAAAGGTAATGACCAGAGATTGAGATAAGAACAGTCTGATAATTAAAATAAAGTACAATATAATACTAATCATAATAATGAAAAGGGAAGTAACAATAAGAAAGATAAACCCAAAATCTAACAGACATCAGTGCTGCACTGTACAATTGCTCACCACCCACTGACTGATACCCAGCACGACCCAAGCAGCAATCAGTCCCTTCTGGCCAGCTGCCCTCAGTTTCTATAGTGGGCATGACATGCTGTGGTATGGAATATCCCTTTGGCTAGTTTGGGTCAGGTGTCCTGTCTTTGCTTCCTCCCGGTTTCTTGTGCCCCTCCTCACTGCCAGAGCACAAGAAACTGAACAGTCCTTGATCAGGGTAAGTGCTACTGAGTAACACTATAGTAACTGTGTTATCAACATTGTTCTCAGACTGAAGCCAAACCACAGCACTGCACCAGTCACTAGGAATGAGAAAAAAACCCTCTGCTGCAGCTGAAACCAGGACAATTTAATTTTCATTTTCTTGTGCCTCCAGTTTTGTTGTCTTGACTCTTCCCAGCCTGGTGAAGAGAAGATAGAGGAATGACCTCATGGCAGTCTACAGCTTCCTCAAGAAGGGCAGCAGAGGAGGAGGTGCTGATCTCCTTTCTCTGGTGACCAGCAACAGGACATGAGGAAATGGAATGAAGCTGCATCAGGGGAACTTCAGGTTGGACATCAGGAAAAGGTTCTTCACTGAGAAGGTGGTGGGTCACTGGAACCGGCTCCCCAGGAAGTGCCCCCAGCACCAAGCATGTCAGAGTTCAAGTTGTGCCTGGCCAACACTTTTAGGTTACTTTAGGTATATGTAGTCCTGTTAGGACCAGGAAGTTTGACTTGATGACCCTAATGGGTCCCTTCTAAATTAAGATATTCTATGATTCTTTGGTTCTTAGCTTTTTCTGTTGGTTTACTTGCATTTCTTTTTCTAGCTTCTTAAGATGCAAACAAATCAAAGTTAGGTCATTTGCAGACTACTACAGAAGTAGTTATCACCTGCATATCATAATGGTATGTTTAGGTGTGAAATACAATAAAGCTCATTAAAATAAATGCTAATTTCCTGCAGTTCACCAACAGCATATACTAACTTGCTAGTGTAGGCTAGTTGTATAAAGCAGGAGATGTACTCAAGTTTTGATTTCATTTATTTATTATTATCATGCTCAGTGAAATCCTCCCACTGTCTTGGGTTGCACAGCCATTAGTACACTCCACTCAGCATGCTTTTACAAAAGCAATGGTACTGATTAACAGCAGTTCACACAGGAAGAGGAATAATGGGAGATTAAATATACAAACAAATTGTCAGCAACTGCAGAATAAACTGAAGGTATTCAATCTGACAGAAGAAAGGCACATGTTTATCAAGTAGAAGGCAGTGAAAAATATTTAACTTCAAGGCCATTTTCTGACACATATTCTGTTGATTTTTACATGTTTCTTTTTAGTTGTTTCACAAGCTCAACGATTAACTGGTTGGATGTCCCATTTCTCAGGTGAAATTTGGATGAATAAATAGGTTGATTAACAATACACAGTTGTCACACGAAGAAAAGTTTAACAGCCTGAAAACAAACAGTTAAACCAGAGCCAGATCCTGCAGTACTTACAGTCATTTGTTACTCTACTATGGCAAGATTCAACCATCTCTAGCCACCAGTTCAAGGAGGGGCATCACAAAATGTTTGATTTTAGTGCCAACAATACCCTTACAACTAAGCCCATTACTGATCATTATCTACTCACTTCTGTAGGGATTCTGGGTCAAACACTGCCTTATATTATTTTGTGCAAATCCACAGATCTAAATCCACATCTTCATTTTTAATTCACCCAAAATTTTCCATTTTGAAGGTGCAAACTGAACTATGGAAATTTCCTTGCTGAAATTAGCACAAAACTGAAAAATTAATAGCATGGAAAATAAATGCATTTTTCTACTAGCACAAATAACTTCCTGGAATTATTGTGCATGGAAGTTTTTACCTGCAAAATAAATATTTGAACATGCCCATGCCTACTCCATTAAGCTGTTTTATGTATGACACACTCTACTTTTGCCTAAGTTTCTATCTCAGAATCCATCATAAGAGATATGCAGTATATTGCCTATTCTCATTTTTCACACACCATAAAAGAGAATTATATTGTCCACGCACTGAAAAAATTGCCAAAATAGGTTTCTTCAGAGACAACTCTCTATTGAACCAATCCCAGACAAGGGATTAGTTTGTTGTACCTGTGCCAGAGGACTTCATTCACTTTCTTTGCACCTTATTATCTTCTTCAGTGGTCAATTTATTAATGTGATTATATAGAGATATTCCTTAGTGTTTTGAGGGAAACACCTTTGCATACTGTACTTTCTCCCACAGTACACTTAACCATTTTTTCTTGGTGTAACACTTACTGTGGAGGAGGGTGCTTGCTTTAAAGAAATAATATTAACACAGAAATACAAATAACGCATCAAATTAAAAAGATTACATTCATAGATGGACAAGGGATAAAACTGCCATTCCCATGTTCAGGAGTACATTAATTCAGGAGAACATGATTACCAGCCCAGTTTATTTTGCTATAAAAGTCAGGATAATAGTGTTTAAATAGTTTAGAAGAAATCATAGTTGTGAAATTGCCATTTACAATCATAATGATCAAAACCCATTGATATTCTGTGAGAACATCTTGATTTCTGAAAAGAATTACGTCCTTCAAAATTTATACCTAAGAGAATTTGATTGATTCTGCTTAAATGAAGGTATCTGGGATAACACAATATACAGGACATGGTTCTATGCATGCTACACATAGTGGCAGAGTTGTGGCTTTTTGGTGCTTCTGTTTGGATGCATTAGTCAGTTGTAATCACTCCTGCCAGCAGGCACACTACACAACATAGGATTCAAGTGAATACTTACAGGGCATTTAAGGAGATCTTTAACTTGTCACCAGGATTCCAAATGGCTAGACACTAATAAAACTCAGGATGTAATTCTTGGTAGGATTTCAAAAGAACAGAAGTATCATAATAAATGTAATCAAAATGCACTAGTTTCATCAATATTTAAATTTTCAATAAATGTGGCTTGTCATACTTTAGTTGTCCAAATGCAAGCCTAAAAAAATACCAACCCCAGCTTGTTTGAGGAAAGAAGAAAAAAAGAGTCATTAAATATTTTCCATTAGCTGATAAAAAATGAATCATTTCATAGAATATTGGTCATATTTTAGAATAAATACTTTGTTTACAACATGAAAGTATTTCTACAGAGGAAGAAAAGTAAAGTCATACTTTATATCTTGTGAATGTCAAAGTTCTCCAAAATTCACATATATTGTGAATTTGAAGTTTTATACTATATTGTATAAGGCATGGACTAGTTCTGTCACATTTTCAATCATAATGCTAAAATCACTATATTTGAAAGACATTATTTTAACACATCAGTCAACAAAATTAGCATTATCTCTTAGAGAAAAGTAACTTCAGGCATTCTCAACTGAGAACGTTAAGATAAATTTGTAAGTAAAATGCATCTTATCTAAATGTGATGAAAATTAGTTTTTTTCCCTCATGCTTCATACCTGAAATACAACCAAAAGACTTGGTCCTGATATTCACTTGTCACTGTTCCTTACGAAATTCTGGAGCACATTTGCAAAATCAATCCTCTTAGTCTACTGGTTGCTGCATCCTATTTTATTTCCTCCTTTACATCCTGAAAAAAAAGTCCTTTCTTTCACTTGAATAATTCCTGCCACTTTCAGCAAAAGTAAACACTGCCGTTGCTTTGGGTCACTGATGTCAAGTTGTAGCAAGTCAGAGACTCCATTTGCTAACAAACCTGAAATCAGAATTTACACTCTGCTTAAGAAATGAGACTTCAAACAAAAGAAAAAAAGGATATATTGAGAGCCCTGCAGTTGCATCTGGGGCTTATAGGAGTGTTTCATAGTGTTCCTCATTTCTCCCTCCAAGATCCCGGGAAACACTTGAGATAGAGAGCCACTGGCTTGACGCTTAGTGCTGCCATCCTGTGTCCAAGGAAAAGACGAAGGATGATCCCTAAAATTTCTAAAGTATTACACATCAGATTAACAGGAAATAGGGATGATTTTTCTTTTTAATGAAGAAAAAAAAAAAAAGTGTTTATTCCCATAGAGAATTAAACTGTATTTAGTTAAAGAAAAGGAAGGAAAGGACTCAGGCAAGGAAACCCCGGATACCAAGTAACAAACATAAACTGTTAAACACTGAAGTGACTCAAACTAAGTATTAGTAAATACGTATTGTATTTCCCACAAATTCTGGTTGATCTGCAAAGCGGAGCTGTGTCTGTATGTATCTTTTTAGTGACTCAACTTCCTTTCAGAAGGATTAAGTCACCAGTGACGTTAATTCCTGGCTATCCATTGCTTCCTGATTTCGCTGTGGCCTAAAAGAGACAAGCAGTGCTGAAAATCTTTGAGTTTGGCTGTCCCTTGTGTAGCTGAGGGATTCAAACTCTTTCCATGACCTCTGCCTGTCAAAATGGTCCCGCTCTGTTTGCTGTAAGCACTTTTATCTGCAGCTGCTCTAAGTCACCCTAAAGTGTCATGTCTGTCTACACTCAACCCAGTATGACCAGTCAGCACCACACGCAAATGGGAATCTGGTGCAGTAACTTCTCCTCCTCTTTGTCCCAAACATTGGTAATTATGTCTAGGACTGACATGTTGGAGCAATTTCTCCCTGGCCACCAGCTTTTCCCTTGACTTTTTTAGTCCAGCCTGAGGCTTGCACAGATCGTGGGTAGGTTTTGCAGTGTCCTCTGGAATCCACCATCCCCAGACTTCCTATTAGTTAGGTGTTTAGGCATTACTGGTAAATAATTCCTCATGCAGAATAAAAATGATGCTTTCCCATTGTCATATTTCATTATCTATGTATAATTACACTAGATAAACATTCAACTGAATCCACTTCTGTATAGGAAGACCAAGCCCAACCATAGAATTTGTATTACATGGTAAGATGGGACATATGTTTCCCTAGTTTAGAAAAAGACACCTTAAAAACTGACCCTTAAATAAAGTTGTTACTTTTTTTTTTTTTTAATTATTCCTTCATAAGAAAAACAATAGAAAAGCTTCTGTTCTCACTCTGCTTGAGTGAAGTATCGAAATTGGTCAGACTAGAAAAGAGTTTATGATTTGACCTATGTGATGCAAAGTTTGTGTGTCAGTAGTAGACACTACATCTTGTACTTGCAATATGAAGACACTGCTGTTTCTTATCTATTATCCTTTGTCTGCTCTACCTTCTTAGTTTCTAAACTTTTGGCCTGTTGTGATATTTATGTTGAACCATACACATTCAGTATTTGATTCTACCTGAGGCACCTTTGTCTGTCTTGTTAAAAACGTTCTGTAGGTAAAGAATAAAAGAAAATACAAGTTGTTTGCAAGGAAACGCACTAGGTATCCACAAAACAGAACACATAGCTGTTTGCTACAGCCAGTTTGATGGCATGCATATATTACAAACTGAAGTAAAGCATATCCTCAGACCAATTACAAAATTTACTCCTGACAAATAAACCTTTTGGCTTGCCAAGCCTAAATTCCTCCCCAGTCATCCTTGAGCAATAGCTATTGAATACTACATAATTCATGCATTTCACAGATCCAGCTTTGCAACAGGTTATTCCAAGCAAATTAATTCAAAATTAGTTTCTCCTAGAGAATAAAGGAACTTGAAACCTGCAGAAAGCATAGTCCAAAGACTGGTCTTTCTTCTCAACACATCATCTCATATCCCCTATCCTCAAAAAGATCCCCTTTCCTTCAGAATAATCTTTAATCAAATATTCCTTTCCAAAATAATCACAAATGCAACATTTCCCAAGTTCATCCTCATTTTTTCTTGTGATTTCTAGCCCATTTCTCCAAAGAGAAACTTTTCTGTAATCATAGCAGAAGAAAGTTGCCCCCTTGTGCGTATGTGCTGCAATACAGTCCTTAACTACATTATCAGAAAGCATTTTTCCCAAAGAACTCTGCTTCTTCCAGCATACCAGATCGTGTACACTTGGGGAATGAACTAGGGATACATGGTGATTAAAGATCTATGTGCTTTACTACAAGAATATAATAGAAGAAAAAAAAAGGAAAACAAACCTGAAGAACACTGCAGGAACGAACAGATTCTACTCCGGGCTCTGACACTGAGTTTCCAGGTGATGCTAAACAAGTTTTTTAACTCAAAATCTTTCTAGTTTCTCATTCGCCATGTATTTCTCATTCTCTTATTGGTCAAATTAAGAGCCTGGCTCTGATGTGTAAAAGTTCTTCCAACAGAACAATGAGTAAAACATTATATAGATAGAACATGTGGAATGTTTCAACACCCTGAAAAACTGCTTGTAGCTATTTTAACTGAAGCAAACTCTCCAAAGTCAGTAACGTTTACTCTCTCAGAGATCACTACCCTATCTGCAAAATGGGAACAAGAACTTCTGGTGTTTCTGTGAAAATTTGTTTGGTTTTATTAATTTGAAAGTTTAAGCCACTATTGGCATGGGTGTCTTGGAAGAAAGCAAAAAAGAAAGTAGCCAGTGTTCATGTAGAAACACATTTGAATTCAGGAATATGCCTAAATCATGCAGATGTGTGAGGACAACTGTACATTGGAAATCTGTTTATTAATTGAGTTTCTTTCACCTGCAGTATACAAGGAAACTCCTGTGGAAAGCCTTTTATATATTCATGAATAATTACAAGATGGTTATGTTTATACACAATAATTAAATTAAGGCTGCACAGAAAACCAGTATGATACTTTCCAACATTTATGCACTTGATCTTTTATTGTAACTGGAGGTATTTTTAACTTCTTTATATGCGACATGTATTCTTATAACTTGTGTATGCACACATATACACATATGCACACATACACTAGTAGTAAGAAAAGCTAACAATCAGAGCAGTTCTCTTTGAAATGTTGCCAATATAGATTTTAACTATCAGTTCTCAACTAAGAGACCAACTATGCTGCTGAAAAGATCATATGATTTTAAAAAAAAACATGCGCCATGTAAAACTAGATGATTGTTACTTTAAGAAAGTGGAAAATAGCAAAAAATGGAAAACCAAACTTTTGAAAACATGAAGAAGGCCAAAATATTCCCTTATGGTTACTAACAGGAAAGATTACATGGAACAGACATTACTGAAAGTGAAACTTGCTTGAATTTTTACATTAATACAAACCAAAGAATAATGTTTAACACAGCATGTAGCTGAATTTTCAATATTGCATACTGCCATTAGATATTCAATGGTCATCTTTAAATTGAATGAGAGCTCCTCTTCTTGGTACCACTGAAGCTCCTAACCTGCTGAGTATCTGCTTTTGAACACATGCAACGAAAGTGGTTTGCAAGGTCTTTGTGTGTTGCAAGTGATCATTCGAATACATCTAGTTTAGGATGAGCCAAAACTCCACAGTCTGTCAGGTTTCACTTTGTACTACTAACTAATGTATTATTTATTGACATGAACATGGTATTGTGTCTGCCAGCATACTTCCATAGAGAATGGCTTTCCAGCAGCCTAGTACAGTTACCCGATTCTTCCTGAATTACATTACTATAATTTACAATGCTTTAAGATCTTAGCTGAGTGGAGATGCTAGAAATAGGTTAAATCCAGCTGACCTCTGTGGGAATTAAGCATATGATTAAGTGCTCTGATAAGCTTGTGTCATGGTTTAACCCTAGCTGGCATTAAGTAATACACAGCTGCTTGCTCATTACCTCCCCACTGCACATGGCATGAGGAAGTGAATATGAAAAAAAAGGAAAAATCAGGTGGTTTGAGATGAGAACAGTTTAATAACTGAAATTGAGTAAAATATAATAATGATAATAATAACAATAAAAGGAAACAAAGAGAGAGGAATAAAACAAAGAAACGAACAACAAACAACAGTGCTGCACAATACAATTGCTAGCCAGCCACTGACTGACACCCAGCCCGGCCTGAGTAGTGATCTGGGCCTTCCAGCTGACTCCCCCAGTTTCTATACTGGGCATGACGTGCTCTGGTATGGAATACACTTTTGGCTAGTTTGGGTCAGGTGTCCTGTCTCTGCTTCCTCCCGGCTTCTTATGTCCCTCCTCACTGGCAGAGCATTAGAGACTGAACAGTCCTTGATCAGGGTAAGTGCTACTGAGCAACACTATAATATCAGTATGTTATTAGCATTGTTCTCAGACTAAAGCCAAACCACAGCACTGCACCAGCTGGTGGGAAGAAAATTAACTCCGTCCCAGTCAAAACCAGGACAGTTTGTTTGCTTGTTTCAAGTGTCAGTATTATTGCATAGTAAAAATATTGCAAGACAGAGCTGTGGGTAGTGCAGTTATTCCAGAGTTAAATGTGTACAGCACTTGTAAATCATTTCTCCTCTTAGTACACTATGTTGAGAATCTGTAAGAATCTATCTCAATTAGAGCTCCTTAAGAGGTAATCAAATACACTGTAATGAGATATAACCATTATGCCTAGATTGCTCCTTCATATCAAATATAGATTTGAAATGAAAAAAAGTTATTATCTCCTGCCTGTTTGAGCTAATGTCTGTGTAAAATGAGCTTGGTTGCCTGGATGCATTTGCCTTAGAAAAATCTGTCACAAATATGAGACAATGACTTATACAACTGCCCTGTTTGAAAACGCCATCAAGGTCAGTCTGCCACATTATTCCCAAGTATTTAGGCTACACAGCTGCACCTACATGCACATAACATTGCCACATGACAAGATATCGATGTTTCTCCACTCATACCTATGCTAATAAAGCAGAGGGGGACTGCTAAATCGAGATGTAACACACAAAGAAGGCATGATCCAAGGCAAAACTCATAAAATTTGGTCTAAGTTCAGAAAGTCTGGTCTGGGTCTCTCTTCACTGCTAATTCATCACACCTCTCTCACGTATTCTGTAGACTCTTTTAATCTCGGTCTGCCATTTACCCTCAAAGTTCACACAAACTTCATCAACCAGTATGGTGCACCAACGTATAATCTACAAGGTGGAAGTGGAGAAGGTAGAGTTCTACTTTACCAAGTAGAAATTCAAGAGACATCTTGAAGCACAAGAGAGTCAGCTTCTCAATCTGCAATAAGTTGGTCATAAAAATAAGAGTAAGTTGTCCAAGTAGTTTCAGTTGTTGGCAGCTTTTGAGCCTACATGCACCATTGTTAGAAAACCCCCAAAATTATAGGTATACAGTCCGATCTCCTCAACTTCTGTTCCCATAAATTTCTGGGTGCAGGAGGTTACATTCCTGAGCCGCTTCCTGGAGCTGGTGCTATGTTCAGCTCAGCAACCTGTTTTTTCTTGGCTTCTGTTGTAATCCAAAAGCAGTCAACACTAACCTTCAAGGGACCAGCACAGAAGTTCAATTAACATAATTATAATCAAGTTCTGGTGCATCAACTGGAATATTTAATGTAAGAGACACAGAATTCGGGACATGTATCAGCTCAAACACTGCCAGTCCATACATGAGAAATCCAGTGACTAACACAGGGAGCCTGCTGTCACCATCAAAAGAATAGAGTGAAATGACAGCAGTGTCTCAGCAGAAGTGATTCATGCATGTTTACACTAAGCGTACTGTCTTTAAACAATACTGATGTGTATCAGATCAGAACTCCAGTAGCTGTTTCCTTTGATAATCAAGCTCCTGTTTCAAACATGGAGCAACAACTACAACATTGTCAGCAGCAATGCCTTACCTCTGTTGCTCTGGTTCCTAACATTGTACAGTACAATCATCAAAGCTATTGAAAATACTGGGCCCTTAACTTGTGCCAGGTGACCATGAACTATGCTGCTGGGCATCTCCACACACATCAGCTTTGCCGTCTGCACTGACAGAGTAATTATGATCTCCTGCACACTTTCCAATTCACATAAGGAATGGAAAACCCATCCAACCTGGTGGCTTGCAGGTTCATACATTGTTTCTGGACAGTGGTCAGGAGGGATATGTCTCCCTGCCAGCACATATCTAACCTGCTGAATATCTGTCATTGAACACATGCAATGAAAGTGGTTTGCAAGTTCTTTGCACGTTGTAAGTGATCATCCAAATACATCTAGATCGGAATGAATCAAAACCCTATATAGTCTGTCAAATCAGAAATAGAATAGAAAAGGCTGGATTTGTTGAAATATGGAGGAAGGGAAGGAAGCTGATGGCAACTCATGGAATTGTTCATAGTCCAGTATAATGTAATCACCTGCTTCCTATATCCAGTATGTCCCAATACCATCTATGAATGACATCTATGCAAGGAGGTCCACCATACCCTTCCTTTCATGGCTTCCCAAAAGCAGAAGCCTCCATTCCATTTCATATTCCCCCAGTTGGTGGACAAGTCACATAAAAGGTAGTATTTATGTCACAGAAAAGGAGAAATTCAGGGTTTTTTCCAAGACAGAAAATCCCTATGTCATAATGTGCTACTATTTTGTTGCTTTGAAAAGTCTCAAAAATGAAATAAATTTGCAATAAAAGGTGAAGAAATATGTTGGCAGTACTGCATCAGTGTTACATTGATAGCTGTTTATCCAGTGAAGGGTACTTCCCTCTTAACGATACTAGGATCAGCTCACAAAGCTTGTCTGCTGTGAAAACCAAGCTGTTCTTCACAGCAGTTTCACTCTGCGACTGGAAGCATCTACTTTTGAATTACACTGGCTATGTGACTTGGAAAGAAAAGCCCCAGAGAATCCCAAGATAAACATGTTTCTTGAGTGCCCGGCTGATTAGAGATCAGTTTGGAAGCTGCTGCTGAAGAGAAGTCTGTTCTGGTTCACAGTACTTAGGCTACTAGCCAGTTCAGCCAAACAGCTGGTAGTAGAATTTTAGAGAGTATATCCTGGAAGGAACATCACACTACTATTTGGGAGCACCCCCAACAAAATGGCACTTGGCTTTGGCTGGTAACATCTGCGGACGAATGCTCTGTCAGTCTTGACAGGTTACCCCTGTAGCCACACAACTATGCCAGATGTATCAGGGACATTATCCAGAAGTATCCTTGGGACCAAAGCTTGTGAGCCCTTCTATTTTCATCATTCTTGGTAACAGCATACCACTTCTCCTATTAAGAACATATAGGCTGAATGTGTAGGCTGACTTTTGATTCTGTATTTAGGTAGGAGAAAGTGCCATCTTTCCACAACCACCAGCTCTTCTGATCTTGCTCTAGTCAGTAGCTCAGTCTGTAAACTTCAAGCTGGTACATGTAATTAGAAAATACGACTTTGCCATGTCAGTAAAGTTCTAGCAGCATATATATTTCATTCTTATGACCTCTTACTGAGACAAATAAAACCTGAGGTACTAGATTGCTGATTGCTAGCTAGGAAGAAGAGATACACATATACACCTCGGAGGCTTTGTTGCAGATTTTTTAAGGGGATGTGGCATTTCACTGCATGGTCACAGAGTCCCTGACAAGTCCGCCATGCAGATTTCTGGGATACATGACAACAAGATACAATTTTGAAGAGTGCAAATGACATTGTTGGCAACAATGCAGGTAACAATGGTCAAAACAGGTCAGTCTGTTATGAACCCAATGGTCTTATTGGTCAAAGACTAAGTATGTGCTCTCTTCCTTCCACTCTTAAGAGCTGCAACTTCACTCTAGAGCATAGACAAATTTATCTTGCTTTCTCTACATACATGACTATAGTTGTCTGTCAGTCTGATACGTTAAATCAAAAATATCCTCCAAATGAAATATTCAGATTGAATCCTGAAACTATCAAACTATTATACCCTTGCCATTTAACTAGGAACATATTTCAAGAAGCTGCAGATTTAATGTTGCTAAGTAAAATACACTGATGGTAGCCTTGTCTCACTTATGCTCACCGGAGAATGGTATATGCTACCCAAAACTGAACTTGTGTGTGCTGTGAGAAAAGAAACAAAATGACAATATTTCAACAGGATTTGGCTCTAAAATTTAATATTCAAAACGAGTCTCACACTTTGGCTAAGGAGTGTTGAGCACAGTTACTTTGCTAGTGACCATTGACACCCTTGGCACTGAAAACCACAACTGAGGTGACAGAACAACAACAACTGCAGCATAACCCAGCTAGATGGCATGAATCTTTAATCCTAAAGTTTCCTTTTTTTGGAAGAACTGTTTGGGTAAAATCCTAGATTATAAACCAGAAGTGAAAAAAATACCCTAAATGAAATCTTTGTGACTTGCATTTTTAAAACAGAATTTTGCCCTTTTATTATTTTAAAAAGAAGACAAAAGTAAATCCAACGTGGGATTTTTTATTCTCATTTAAAATTTGAAACATTACAAACAATTTTGTTTGTGATTTCAGTTATGGTAACTAGCCACACAAATGGGCAGAATGGTATCTTCAGTGTTATTAATTGAGGAAAATATTTCAATTTTATAGGCAGTGAAGACAGATGTACCTGCACCAAGCATAACACAGTTTATATTCAAACAATAAAATAAAGAACACATTTTACAATTAATAAGTTTTTCACATATTTTACTTTAGCTTTCTTTTTCTTGGAACTCATATCAACACAAGTGAAGTGAATTTTCCTTAAGGACAGCTAGAGTTGCCAAGGTAATAAATTAAAATCTAAATCAGTCTTTGATATGTATATCCAAAATACTATAAACACTTCAATACTGCACACTGGAGCTCAGCTATTTCTGTATTATTTTAGCAGAGACTGTGCAACATTGGAAGGAGAAGCACCACAGCTGCTCATGCAAACTACCAGCAGAAACACTCAAACATGCATGCTGCACATAGGTAAGATGCATATGTGATTAAGGCCAAGAGTTGCTTCAACAGGTAAAAGCAGCTGTAACTACTCCTGCCTGAGAAATAAATCTACATGGCATGAAACAGCACTTCACAAATATCTGATCCAATCCAATGAGCTGATGGATAAGAAATAGGCGTGTTAAGTAGACCGGACAGAGTACTAAGTTGATGAAGACAAGCTCCATTATTAAATCTGGCTTATTTCTAGTTTGATTTGTTTGTGGTTGTCCTGGGTCCAGCCGTAGCAGTCATTTTTCTCCTTCTTAGTAACTGGCACAGTGCTGTGGTTTTGACTTTCAGCCTGGGAACAGCGCTTATTACACCAATGTTTTTAGCTGCTGCTTAGTAATGTTTAGTCTGACCAAGGAATTTCTGAGTCTCATGCTCTGCCAGGGAGAAGGGGAAGCCGGGAGGAAGCAGAGACAGGACACTTGACCCAAACAACCAAAGAGGTATTCCATACCACAGCACGTCATGCCCAGTATATAAACTGGGGGCAGTTACCCAGAAGGGCTAGCTCATTGCTCGGTTGGGCGGGGTATCGGTTGGCGGTTGTATTCTCTTCACTTGTTATCTCCCTTATCACTATCATCATTGGTGGTAGCAGTAGTGGTTTGTGTTATACCTTAGTTACTGGACTGTTCTTATCTCAACCCATGGGAGTTACATTCGTTCGATTCTCCTCCCCATTCCTCTGGGAGCAGGGTGGGGGGGAAGGGAAGGAGTGAGACTGCGTGGTTCTGATTTATGGCTGGGCTTAAACCACAACAGTGGTCAAGCATTGCCATATACTGAAATAAGAGATTACATATCATTTAGCATCGTTAAGCACACTTAAAAAAAAAAACAACTTTCAGGGCAACTTTATTGGGGTAGATTGAAAGCCTTTTACATTGTGCAACCAACCACAGAGAGATTAGTGTAGACAGTCCACTCCCCATTAGTTCTTTCAGTAAGTTTAAAAAGGGACAGCGATTTTTTGCAAGGATAAGGATAGGTGAGCTAATGTTGCACAAATATTTCCCATTGCTGCCACCTCATAAACAGCATCCACTGTTCTCTCTTTTGGACACTGCAGTTCATGGAAGATGTGAACCAGCTGCTTCATTTCCAGAATGCAATGTCTTACATGCCTACACCATAAGAGTACTAGGAAAGAAATAGGGGCAGCTCTGATTAGACAAGACTGAGGGGGAACACAGTAATCTTGAAATATATGGCAGATCTACAACAGAACAAAGCTTCCTACCATTCACTATAGATTAAGTGTAATAGGCTTAAAATCACTAAGTCTGAGATTTAGACTACAAATCAGGAAAAACAAAAGTAAAAACCAATCTACTAAAAAGGACAGTTAAACTTTGAACTAGATTTCTCAGCCTACCTAAACAATCTTCACATTGGATGTGAAAGAATCATCACAACAATGCTAATATATTTGATCAGTGGGTTTAATATGTATCTTCACAAAACTATGTTTTCTGAGTTTAGAAAGATGAGGGGCCTTTGGACTCAGCACAGAGCACTTGCATTTGTTCTGAATAGAAATCCACCTAGCCATGCATCTTTTCTTGGATAGTGGCCAAAGCAGGTTCAAGAGAGTAAAAACAGTGTGAACATATTGCACTTTCCCTGCATGATATCCAGGTTTTGACAAAAAGCTGTGGGAGAATTAGAATTCGTTCATAAGAAAAGAGTAATTTCTACAATGTACAATCCGGTTGCATGGCTGTTGAACTGACAATTCAACAGTTTAAAACATGAAAAATTAAAAGCTTGGGTGAGAACATTTATTGTTTCATCTTCCAGGTTTATGGATCAGGTTAGGATCAGGATTAGGGAAGAAGATCAATAAACAAAGTGTCCCTTTGAAATGATGGTTCAAAAAGATCTGTCATTTGGTTTAGAATCATAGAATCATAGAAGTGTAGAATCATAGAATAGTTAGGGTTGGAAAGAACCTTAAGATCATCCAGTTGCAAGCCCCCCCTGCCATGGGCAGACACCTCACGCTAAACCATGACACCCAAGGCTCTGTCCAACCCAGCCTTGAACACCACCAGGGATGGAGCATTCACAACTTACTTAGGCAACCCATTCCAGTGCCTCACCACCCTCACAGTAAAGAACTTCCTTATATCTAATCTAAACTTCCCCTGTTTAAGTTTGAACCTGTTTCCCCTTGTCCTATCACTACAATCCCTACTGAAGAATCCAAATTTTGACCTCAGATTATGCCCTTACCATATACACAATCACAGATTATCTCAAGTTGGAAGGGATACATAAGGATCCTTGAGTGCAACTCCCTGCTCCTTGCAGAACTACCAAAAAAATAAACCATATGACTAAGAGTGTCGAGATTCTCCTTGTCTGATGGACTTCGTGCTATGACCACTTCCCCAGGGATCCTGTTCCAGTGATCAACCACCTTTTCCTCATTTCCAGTCTGAACTTCCCCTGATGCAGCTTCATTCTATTTCCTTGTGTTCTGTTGCTGGTCACCAGAGAGAGATGAGCACCTTGTCTTCTGCAGCCCCTCTTGAGGAAGACTTAGACTGTGATGAGGTCACCCTCAGCCTTCTTTAAGCTGAACAGACGAAGTGACCTCAGCTGCTTCTTGGAAGTCTTGCCCTTCAGAACCTTCTCCATCTTGGTCTCTGTCTTGGCTCTGGACACTCCTAACAGCTTGAGGTACAAAACTGTACATGATACTTGAGCTGGGCCACACCACTGCAAGATACACGACAAACACTTCCCTCAACCAGCTAGGTATGCAGTGCTTGATGCACCCCCACAGTTGGTCCTTTTGGCTGCCAGGGCACACTGCTGACTCATATTCAAATTGCCATCAACGCAGACTTCCAGATATCTTTCTGCAGGACTGCTCTCCAGCCTCTCATCACCCACTTTGTATGTATAATCAGGATTAGTCCATCCCAGGTGGAGAATTCTGCACTTGCTCTTGCTAAATTTCGTCAGTTTGGTGACTGCCCAGCTCTCTGGTCTATCCAGATTTCTTTGTAAGACCTCTCTACCTTCAAGGGAATCCACAGCTCTTCTCAGTCTACTGTCATCAGTGAACTTACTTGTGCATATTTGATTCTTGCATCCAGATCATTTATAAAAACATACATATTGTATATTGTGCAAAGTATATTGTCATAAGCATTCAAAAGGCTTATGCCAAAAGCCTTTTGGCTCATACTCTTCCAATGGAAGAAAGCAGGAAATCACAATCAAGACTTCATAATGTAAGGACTTTATTTGTATCTTTTAATAAAATTTTAAACTTATCCATGCATCCTGATAATATTAAGAAATCTTCCCATTTTACTGTGTCTTATAATGAAAATGCTTCAAGATGTAAGCTAAACTGAGTGCAAGCCACTTGGAATAGATGAGCAACTATGAACAGAAGAAAATTACGCAAAAGTCTCATCAGAAGATGGCACCGCAGAGATCTGGGTCTGTTCTTCAGGGGTTTAGCAGTTAACAACTTGAAACATCACCAGTAGTACCATGAGACAAGAAGCCTGTAGCAAACAGCATCTATTCTAAAACTATGAAGCAGTCCAGCCACACTGGGTCTTTAAAGACCTGAATCTTTCAGCTGTTCTTTAGATTTGAGTCCTTCCCCAGCTCTTACTGGTCAACAGAAAAAATAGAAATAGCTCCCCCAAAAATATATTAAAAAAACACCAACAGAAGTCCAAAACTAAATAATAGCTATACCATGATAAATTTCATATTGCAAAAATTGTAAAGGTATCTTTAAAAACCTTTTTTCTTTAAATTTTCCAAGATTTTTCTCCATATTCCATTTCTGTCCCCAGGAATTCAAATTATTGAAAAAATCTAGCCTCTCCCCCAGGTATTTCCCATTAAACTTAGGGTATCTCACATCTAGAAGGAGTTTATTTCAGCAGATCAGCTCCCATTCTTTACTGGCCTATTAAGATCTTGACTCCAATTGTTACTAGGGCAAGTGAACAAGCTTCAGTACAGCAAATCAGCTGAGACAGGGTTAAAAAACTATACAGCAGAGCTCCTCCTTGCCCCACCACTATAGAAATAACCTTAAAAAAAAATAAGGTATTCCAATTTTGTTGAATCACCAAAAGGGGACTGAAGAATAAGGAAATATAATGCCTCTTTCCCTGCAGCCAGTAACACATTAACTTTGAGGAAACATAGCCAGCCCAACCAATATTGCTGTATTTATGCCTTGATAACTAGATACATACAGAATTTGCAATACATTTTCAGTCATTTTTATTAACTAGAATTTGAACATTCTGTCTGTATTATTGAGATTCCTGTGGAAATTACAACACATTTTAAAAAAATTAGGTTTCTAGGTCACAAGGCTTATTCTATTTGTTTTTATAGCAGTAGCTAAAAAATAAATGTAACTGCTATATGCCAACTACATTCACAGGAGTATTACCACACCTTTCACAGTAACAGCTGCCTCTGATGTCACTTTTTCATTTTAGAGTTACAGCAAATTTAGTATTTGACCTAGTTTAAAGAGTGTAAAAGTAAACAAGGCTACCTAAAGGTGCTGTTCCACCATAGGTCTGAATGCTGACACCATGTGGACTACAACAGCATCACCCTAAGGTCAGCAGCAACATCTGTTCATTCAAGTTGAAAATGGATGTCCCAGATTCACTCAACAGTTATAACTGGCAGTCTTAACAGCAAGAAGATGCTGCAGTACTGTGTTTTATAAGATTATATTAATATCCTTAAAATCTATGATGTTGAAGTACCACACTGAAGACTAGGAACACTGGAAACAATTTTTATTTGTTCACTGAAGTTTACATAAAACATATTAATTCAGTTTAAAAAAAGTCTCAATGCAAAAGGCAGTAGTTTGGCTTTTTATTTGTAAAGGATAAAGCATCTCCTGAACTAAAAGCAAGTTCTAACAATTCTGAAGGGTCCACAGATGCTATGTTCACTTACAATTTAATATCAGCAAAAAAAATATGTCAACATTCCAGGTAACAGTAGAAAAAGTGTATACCACACTTATGGCATACAAGATTTGTAACAAGCAAAAAAATACCCTGTTTTAAAAGTAATCTCCCTTCCAAATAGGTTTTCATTTTAGTGCACTCTCCCTCTGTAGGCTTTACATTTAGAATCCTTTATATACAAAAAGGTACAACAAATTGGTACAGTATTTATTGCAACAAATTAAGGATGCTATAATATACACAAATTAAATTAGTCCCCCCAGTTTGCACACCCTCTTGCTTCTTATTCCTTGCATGAAGCAGTCTCCTTCTCTGGTTCTAAGATTAAGCTCTTTCACTGAAAGGCACGTACTTCTCTACAACAGAAGGAACAGATGCATTAATCTGAAATACCCTGTTTCAAGAGGAACTTTAGCCTACATTTTTGAAAATCAAACATTACAAAAACCCCACTGAGTTATAACATTGTATTATTAAATTTGCATGTAAAAACTCAGAGTTACCATATGACTTTAAACTGAAGTGCCATAAAACTCCATTGATTTAAACTTCTCAAACAGACAGCTCACTTGCAAAAAAACTGTGTTTTTACCGTACTGGATATATTTTTAAGCTTCCAAGGCTCCCCCATTCCTGTTCAAACTTTGGTAACTGTTGATAGCAACCCATAACTAGTAGGCTATCAAAAACTGAGTAAGTGCTTTTCCTTGTGCCTTGCAGTGCAGCAAGTAGTTTGCGTGTAACATGATTTAATGAGAATTGCAATGTATATTAGTGTGATATGACTTTCAAAAATAATAGAACAATATACTTCAGTTGACACATAGGTAAAGCTGCATGGTGAGAAACCAAAGGTTAGAATTTAAAACTTTGATATTTAATAGTATGCTATTGAACAAAATGGCTAAAACATCCCATCCAGGTAAGCTGCCCAAACTGAAGAGGCACATAGGCTAGTTACATGGATGATGACAACAGTGAGAGTACACTTAAATGTTACAACCAAGAGCACAGGTCTTTTTTTCATATAGCCCTGGAAAAAAACAGCAACAGTGGAAGTAATCATCAGGACACCAGGATAGTAACACCGCTATGCTGATTTCAGGAAAGAAGTCAGTTTCTCTGCCTAGCCTTGGAAAGGGTCAAACAGTCTTACCAGCTAAAAACAAGCCTGTAGGGATTTCTAACATGCACATACTGTGCTGTAGAGTATTACTTTGAAAACAACTTGATTATTTTAGTCAAGAAAAATGAAAGCAGAGTGGATACAATTGCAGTTTATTAACAGGTCACAAAGAAAGAAGGAAAAAACACATCTGTTTTCTATAGAACAATACTTAGTAATTTTTTGTCCATAACAAATGTATATGAACCTACCAGAACATGCAGATTCCTGTAAATGTGTTTAGGTTTTTTTTTTCCTTCCATTATGAGTTATGAAGGTAAGAAACTTAAACTGAATAAGCTGCTGTTGACTGTAGTTAAGCAAAACTGCAACTTCGATTTACTTAACAAAGGACTAAAATGAAAAACCATTAAAGGCCACTCTTCCTTGTTTCCTAATTAGTAGCTCCAAGTATGATTGCATATTTATGCTACCTTAAGAAAACCAACCAACCATACCTCTAAATTACTGCAAATATCATGACAAATGTAATGATATCTCCTGAGAGTATATGAGTATCATTATCATCAAGTATCCTCAGTGACTCTTGGATTACTTATGCATTTTGTATTCCCTTTGGTCATTCTTGGTTAAGAAGTGACATGAAGACTGATTACTAAGCTTCAGTCCAGATGCAAAAGACTTAGTTGAAACAAGGAGAAAAAAATTAACTGAAAGAAACACATTCCCAATTAAGGATTTAAAAAAAAAAAAAAAAAAAAAAGAAAAAAGCACTCTACATTAATTTCTGAACTTCCCTCCCAGCAATGATGTTGTTTTGTGTTTTGCAATGTTTGGACAGTATTTGATAATGCTGCTCTGTAGAGATTTGTGGAGTGCATCCACATTGTTTAGCACTGTCTTCCTCCTACACAGTGTTTCAAGATAAAAAGGAACTTAAAAAACTTTGAGAGCTTCTCCCCATAAAAGACACAGCAAAATCTTAATACATATAAACAGAGTATATCCATGTTATTGACTAAACATAACTGAAGTCTCTGTTTTCTGAAGCTTCTAACATGATGACTTTGATAATTTAACAACTTACTATGCTTTCTGAGCTATCCTGAAATAATAATAACATCTTCTTTCTTTATTATCAATAGTTATTCTCCTCTAAAGGTATTACTTCTTATCTGCTTAGTCAGTTCTCTTCAGCAAGTTAACAGAAACGTGTTGAAATTAGGTTTGGTTAGATCACACAGTTACACCAATATAATTACTTTTCTTGCAGTTTGACTGAGAGGTTGACATTATCATCTCTTCTGTGAGAAACATAAAATTTTAGGTCATCTTGGAGCCCTATAAATACAGGTCTGCCTATACCACAAGTTACATCACTCTATGTATTTACTCCAGACTATGTCATCTTCAAGCACTACAAGTCACATCAATCTCCAGTTATTCTGGGCTATGTGGACTTGGATCAGAACATCAGGTATTGCTTTTTCAACCAAATCTGATCTTCTTAAAATCAAATACTACTCATCTAGCAGTTCTTTCACCAACAAGATACCACAGTGAGTGAAGAATTGTATTAAATGAATACTTGATGTATCTTACAATACCTATGCCATCAGGTAAATAAAACACTAATACTGTATTCAAACTGTTTGTATTATATATCATTCAAAAGACTATTTCTGAAACAGCCTGGATCAATAATCTACCTTCAAACTACCTGGTGCAGCTGAACTAAACAATGATTTACCATAGCACTTCAATTTGAAGAGAAGATGAGTATTTGGAATTTAGGACAGGGTAGAGGGGTTTTCTGTGGGTTTTTTTGTTTTGTTGGTTGTTTTTTTTTCAAAATACAGCACTAACAATGTGATTTTTTTTTTTGGTCATCATAGTTAAGGGCAAGCGCTGCTGTCTATGGTTATGAAGAGTTTGCTTTAATGCAAGTTAATTTCTTAATCATAGTAATTTCTACCACATAACCATAGAAAGTGCAGTGGCAAAAAAGATTTATCTTTGGACATAATTTGAAAAAATACATACTGGGAGCAGAGACAGGACAATCCATTAAACAATCATTTCAACGAATTTCCAATATAAACTTTGAAAGGGAATGAATAGAATATGCTTTACCTGATTGAATAACCACAATAGAAATATATAGGGTCCTTGGTACAGCCCTATTTAGACTTTAGAAGTTCTCAGGCTCATCTCTTAAGCCAGGCAATCAACAGGCATATATATACACCGCAACATCACTCTACCATGTTTGTACGGCAAAAAATAAAAAAAACACTTCATCTTAAGTATACTTCCTTTTCTTACTGTTTTCACTTTTGTTTCACCCTTCTACATTCTCTCAGGGACAATAATTAAATATCCAAGAATGAAATAAATGAAATATGTAAAGCAGGTAAGAAAGTTATGGAGTACTTTGGGAACTCCACTACTAAGACTCCAATTGCAAAGTGGATTTATAACAGTTTAAAAGTCCTATGCATATTAGAATGTTCTACAATAACATACCTGAATTTATTTTTTTCTTCAGTTATAGTGTTTAGAAATGCACAGAAAAAAAACAAAACAAAACATTAGAAATCCACCCTCTGAAAACCTCTGATACTATTTTAGTCAACTTTCCCTCTAGGGTTTTCACTGCTTCTATTTTAAGGTATGCAAATAAAGAAAAAAAAAAAAAAAAGAGAAAGGTAAAAGCTAGTTGCTGACTTCAACACAAGCTTCAGTCACGAGACCGTATTTGTAACAAAAATATCCCACCTTCCCCTCCATTTCTCTGGAACTCACATGCTGAAGACAAATGGTGTTTATCTTCTTGCCCACTAAATTCCTATCCATTTAAAATTCAAGTGATCTTGACATCCCTTCTCTAACTACATGCATATGAGACACAGTAGTGAGCTTTCTCAGTGAAACTGCTTATCATCCATACTCCACCGCTGTTGCTAGAAGTAACTTTGACTTCTATATACAAACCTTCGAGGATGACTGGCATCAAATAGTGTTGTATCATCATCATCATCATCTTGCTCTAATGGGGTCAGCTCCATGTTTTCTGTGTTTGTATCCAAAACGCCATACCTTCGGGTTTTTCTGCTTCGCCTTCTGATCCTGAAATGTATTTTAAAACACTTAAGTTCTATAAATTCTTCTCGACTTTCTATTCCCACAATGTATGAAAACTATCCCTTAAAATATAATTATATTGATACTTGTCATAAATTTCTAGAAAAACATAGTATATGTAAAGTGTACACACTTAGGTGTAAGAAATTCAGAGATCAAACAATTCTAAGTGCCAAGAGCTAACTTGAAATATTTAAGGCCAGTATGTTATTTGTAGTTTTGAGTAGAATTACTGTAGTGGATACAAAAAGCCTAAACAAGCACTTCATAGCTAAATGCAAGAGCCAGTGAAAAATGGCCATTTAAAAGTATGCAAAAGCATACTTTTAGCAGATTCTACAATAAGCAACTGGCTCTAGGACAAAAGCACTCCCAGATATTCTAGACGAGAAATTAATCTGAACACAAAATAAGAAATGAAGTCAAGGAAGTTCATGCTATTTATATATTCAAAATTCCTGTTATCTCATGATATACTTTACTTTTTTACTTAATGGTGTAAAAAGGAAAGTGAGTCTCTGAGAATAACCTAAGACAGTCACAGCAAATGTCCAGATTGCCGGTAATGAAAAAAAAAAAAAAATCTTATCAGAAAGCTGGCACAAATTTCTAGGTTCAAATGAATGCTGCTCAAAAGGGGATAAAAGAAATTGTAATGTGAAAACTTTCTCTATATAGAGATTAGACAAAAGACTAAGGCTAAACGAATAATGGAGATGCTTATGCAACATACATGGACATGGACAGTGGGATCGAGTGAGCCCTCACCAAGTTTGCTGATGACACCGAGCTGTGTGATGCAGTTGGCACACTTGAAGGAAGGGATGGGATGAGATTGGATGATATCCAGAGGGACCACATGTGAGAAGTAGGCCAATGCCAACTTCATGAAATTCAACAAGGCCAAGGGCAAAGTCCTACAGCTGGGCCAGGGCAATCGCAGGCAGAGCTACAGGTTGAGGAGAAGAGATTTAGTGCAGCCCTGTGGAGAAGGTCTTGGGGATGCTGGGTGACGAGAAACTGAACATGATACCGCTTCAGTGTGCAGTTGCAGACAGATACCACCCATGTCCTGGCCTGCATCAAAAGGTGCGTGACCAGCAGGTTGAAGGAGGTGATCCTGCTCATCCACTTTGCTCTCATGAGACCCCACTTGGAGTATTGGAATTCTGGTGTCCTGTTGTGGTTTAAGCCCAGCCCAGCCAGTAACTCATGCAGTAACCATGCAGCAGTAACCATGCAGCCACCCACTCACTCCTCTTTCTTCCTCCCCTGCTCCTGAAGGGATGCAGAAGAGAACCCCTCCTCACTGGGCAGAGCATGAGACTGAAAAAGTCTTGATCGGAATAAGCATTACTTAGCAATAACTAAAAACCTTAGTGTGCTACCAGCATTGTTCACAGGCTGAGGGATGCAGAAGAGAACCCCTCCTCACTGGGCAGAGCATGAGACTGAAAAAGTCTTGATCGGAATAAGCATTACTTAGCAATAACTAAAAACCTTAGTGTGCTACCAGCATTGTTCACAGGCTGAAGTCGAAAACACAGCACCGCACCAGCTACTAAGGAGAAAAATAACTGTTACAGCTGAACCCAGGACATGGGGTGCCCATGGGGCACCTCCCATATGAAGACAGGCTGAGAAAGTTGCGGCTATTCAGCCAGCAGAAAAGATGCTGAGTGGAGACCTCTTAGCATCTTAGATAGTAGATGAGAATTTCCTTCTCCAGTTCCTGCAATGAACTTTCTGTAATACTACTCAGAACTCCAAATCTTAGGAGGTACAGGAACACTGAGAAGTGCTCTTGTCCACTTTCACTTGCTTATGTCTTTTCCTTTAAGATACAGTATAATCAAAATATGGATTCTAAGAAAAATAAAGATCTAAGCCTGCTCAAGAACTACAGAACAATTGGGATATCCTGGCTTACTTGGACTGCATGTCTTAATAAGTGTCCACACGGACCACTGTCTCTCAACTATCTTTCTGGAATACATGACAAAGGTACTGAACATACACCAGTGTATCTAACTACAATGAAAAGTACAGAGAAAACTTGCTGCACACTGAATGTGCTTTATGCATCATCACAAACTGGGGCTCACCCAGAGGAGTTCACAGTTTGAGCATGATAGCAAGTAAAACTCCAAGAACAACAAAATACTGTGACAGACACTGCAATTAACTTAAAAATCATGTTGAGTTATGCAGTCAGTAGTTTCTATGAGAAATATAAAGGCAGATGACTGATAGCCCATGCTTTTTAAGGGACCTTTCCTTAAGAGGCGAAATGGAGAAGTTAAACAGTAAGCAGAAAAGAAATATGTTTACTGACCAAAAGAAGAGAGGAAAAATAACCCAGAGAATGTAAGTTCAGGATGTCAGTGGTGACATCCCCTTGAAGAGAGCATGGGGGAGCCAGACAAGGCCCGACAATGTGACCGTTCCGACAGAAGAACCAGACTGAGTGCCTTTCCCCCGGCATTACCCAGACACCTCACCCGGCGGCGCTGCCCGCAGCAGCGGAGCCAGACCCAGCTCACCGGCCCCCATGCGGGAGCCGAGGGGACCCCTGACGGCCAATACCGGCGGCCGGGCCCGGCCCCTCAGCGGCCCTGCGGGGACAGCAACACCTGCCCTGCCCGCCCGCCCGCTCCCCGCAGCACCGATGGAGCCGGCGCGGCCCCCCCCCCTCACCGCACGGTCCGGATTACGAAGTAGACGATGAGGGCGGCGCTGGCCAGCACCAGCACGGACAGCGCGCGCTGGGTCATCGGCTGGCCCTGCTCGGGCGGCGCCGACACCTCGGCCAAGCGACTGCTGCTGCTGCTTCGTGTGGCGGCCCCGCCGGCCACGTCGGTGGGGAGCGGGGAGGCGATGTTGGCACTCCGGCGGTGAAGGGCCGCCGCCGCAGCCTCCCCGCAAGGGGCGGCTAGCAGCAGCCCCGCCAGCAGCCAGGGCAGCGGCGGCGGCCACATGTCGGCCTCTGCTCCTCCCCGGCGCAGATTCCCACCACCGCACCCCGCCGCCCGCCGCGGCCTTAGCGCGGCCGGGCCCTGCCGTTGTCTGGCCGCCGGAAGCGGAAGCGCTGCTCGCCGGCCGCCCGCCGCTGCCATGGGAGCGCCTGGAGACCTGGAGTGGCTGTCGGTGCTGCTGGTTAAGGGCAGTTAAGCAGAAGGAGGGCTTGGAAAAATATTAGTGCTTGAAGGCTGAGACTACAGTTTTTCTTTCAGCTGAGGCCAAATGGTGGAAAGATCAAAGAGATCATCCAGCCCACCCCCTTGCCAGTGCAGAGCAACCTGGAGCAGGTCACACCGGAACATGTCCAGAGAGGGCGATTCCACAGCCCCACCCTGGGAGCCTGTTCCAGTGCTCTGCCACCCTCAACGTAAAGAAGTTCTTCCTCTCTGAGTATAATTTGCTGAGGTGAAACTTGTGTTTTAGTTTATTGCCATTGCTCCTTGTCCTCTCTGGGCACCACTGGAAAGCGCCTGGCCCCATCCTACTGGCACCTGCCTTTGAGATATATATATGCATTAGATATGTGCCCTCATTCTCTCTTCTCTAGACTAAACAGGCCCAGCTCCCACAGTCACTTCTCAGAGATACTCCAGGACCCTGATCATCCTTGTGGCCTCCACTGCACCCTCTCCAATAGCTCTTTGTCTTGTACTGAGGAGCCCAGAACTGGACACAATTCTCCAGATGTGGCCTCACCAGGGTCTAGCAGAGGGGCTGGATCACCTCCCTTGACCTGCTGGCCATGCTCTTCCTGAGGCGCCCCATGACACTCTTGACCCTCCTGGTCACAAGGGCAGACTGCAGGCTCATGGTCAACTTGTCACCAATACTCCCAGGTCCTTCTCAGCTGAACTGCTCCCTAGGAGTCAGCCCCAGCTTGTACTGGCACTCAGGGAAAGCGGTTGTGTCTCAGCGCACAACCAAAGGTCATGGAGCAGTCTGCGTTTTGAAGCTGGTGAACATTCATGGACATGTAAGACAGGTTAACACCTTGTACAAAGCCTGACATAGTGATTATTATGTTAGTGTCACATACTTTCCTTAAATAAAACGCTGTTCTGGTAGGATAGCCCTTTAACCATTAAAGTCAGTTGTTAATTTTCTTTGGCTTCTATTTTATGAACAGTAAACTACAGTGAGGCTTTCAGGGGTCAGTTGTGCTTAGAGAACATCTATGCACACTGACTGTCAGTTCTTTTTCATTTGTCGTGGTGTAAAAGGAAATGGATAAAAAGCCAAGGTAGCAAAGAAGCCTTGTGAGTTACATCAGAGTGATTTGTGTCAGCAACTCAGGCGTCCTAGTGATCATTGCACTTTGTGTGGAGATGGAATCCCTTGTGATCATTGTGCTGTGTGCAAAGGGTATGGTAAGTGTCCTTGTCAATACCACAGTGAGGAGGAAGAAGAAACAAGGGAATAATTCCCCTGGGTCAGCCGCAATATTGTGGAAAGAAATGTTTTGTTCATTGTTTAAATTGCATGAATGTTCTTAGAAAAGGGGGGAGTTAGGTAACTTAGAGATATGTCCTGTTACAGAATGTTGTAAAATCTGTGCGCTGAACAAATAAACGCATAAGGAGTGGAATTTATGGGGGCTAAGATGGTGGTCAGACTTGTGATAGACATAATAGTTCTTCACCTGGAGACAAGACCCCAGCAACAGGTGGAGAAGCCTGGGAAAAGAAGACAATAGGATTGGCTGAAACCCAAGACCAAAAAGTACAAGAGACTATCCCCAGAAGTTCCCCTCATGCTTCTTGGGCAGAGTGGAGACTCCCAAGTGCACTGAGCGCTGCTTGCTTATTGTCTCTCGATATTAATTATAATAAAAATCAATTAAAACAGGTTGGCAATATTAGGGTGTTATAACAGCCTTGTACAGTAATATTTCTGCCATTGAAGTAATGGGTAACAACCAGATTTTGTGTATGAGCAGACCTGTTTTGATATCACAGAGCCCTTTAATTTTCTGTTTATCAATCATACTGGATCATGTAAAATCACATATGGATAATTTCAACGGTGAAAATACACTATTAACAAGTTAATTGTTAGTTAACTTGGAAAACAAGGTCTTATGTCACACAAACAGGACAGAATTTGGAAAGGGTGAAACTGTTTTGTATAACGTTCCCTTTTAACTATCATTTGTATGTCTTCCCTTTGAAGAAACATTGTCCTTTTAATGAAAATATTGTTTCAGATACTTGGAACAGCAGTTTTTGTAGAAAGTGCTGTAGGAAGCATGTGAATAAGCTTTCTTGATAGCTTTTTCCGTCATTAATAACCTCTATAGAACTTGACTGATTGAGGTCTTCACCCCCGCAGTTTCTATCAGGCTTCTTCCCCATGAATTCCCTTGGGGTGTGTTTCTTCCTGACAAGTCCAAGTGTTTGGCTTCCAGCACAGTGGCTTATGACTGAAGAACACATTACATTCAAAAGTCAAGGTGGAATGCTTTTAGAACGTCAGTCACTGATGATAAACTGACCTAAAGAATTGTCAATGGTGCATGGGTTGTCTAAGATATTGTCGTGGTTTAAACCCAGTCAGGTAATTCGTTCGCTCACTTCCCCCCCCTTTCTTGCCCTCCCCCTGCTCCCAGAGGGATGGAGAGGAGAATCGAAAAGAATGCAACTCCCACGGGTTGAGATAAGAACAGTTTAGTAACTAAGGTATAACACAAATCACTACTGCTACCACCAATGATAATAATGATAAAGGAAATAACAAGGGAAGGGAATACAACACCTCACCACCAGCTGACCGATAACTCAGCCCCCAAGCCCGACCAAGCTCCGACCGATACGTCCTCCAACCCTGCAGTCTCTCAGCCCTTCCGGCTAACTCCCAGTTACATCCTGGGCATGACGTGCTGTGGTATGGAATACCTCTTTGGTCAGTTTGGGTCAGGTGTCCTGTCTCTGCTTCCTCCTGGCTTCCCCTCCCCCCTGGCAGAGCATGAGGCTCACAAAGTCCTTGGCCAAACCAAAACATCGCTATCAGTTCTGTTCCCAGGCCGAAAGTCAAAACACTGCACTGCACCAGCTACCAAGGAGGAGAAACATGATTGCTACTGCTGAACCCAGGACATTATCCACCCCTTATTCCATACCATTCACGTCATGCTCAGATCCCACATTTTCAATATACCGTCACTCTTATCTAAGTGCATGGACCAGTAGCTATAAAGCTGCTGAGTCCATCTGGTCCATGATGTCAGGCTCCATCTCTCGTACCAGTCTTCCAGAGCAGGAGAGACTGTGTGCAGTGTTCACACTTGTGAATAACCTGGGCAATAGTGTCCATTGCTAAGTCCACCCCTCGATCATGAGTCCATCTGTATGTTGCATCTCTGCTCTGATGGCCTGAAGTGCCATGGGCCCACCAGGCTTAAAATAATTCACTGTCCCCTTCAGCAGTTTCTGCAGCTTGTTGCTGGGGACTCCATACAGCTGCCTTCCATCTCCGATGCTTCCAAAGCACTGGAGGGGCCCAGTGGACTAGATACTTGCCCATACTGTCACACACACCCTGCCACTCATCACTGTCCAGCCTTGGGGAAAACCTCTTGGTCCCCCTATATTGTCGTCTAATCCCAGACAAGACCCAAACCTGACTCTGCTTAACTTTTGAGATCAGACAAAATGGTTGTGGGTAAAACACAGTCTGTATGTGTGCCAACATGCTGATCCCCATCACAATCAGCAGGCAGGTCCCAAGGATACCCAAAGGCCATTCAAAACCTTCAGAACTCTCAAACGATGCTGGTGTACTTGTCACTGGGGCTGGTGTAGCTGCTGTGCTTGCCGGCTCTCCCACCACCAGCTTCTCTTTTCCTGAGTCCAGCTCTTCCTCCTCTGCCTTGCTGGGAAATGCTGCGTGGTCTCCTGCGTCCTCCTGGGGCTCGGCGGGCGGCTGCCGGGGAATGCTCTTGGCCGTCGCGGGGCTCGGCTCGGCCACGGGGCTCGGCTCGGCCGCGGGGCTCGGCTCCTCCGCGGGGCTCGGCTCTTCCGCGGGGTTCGACTCCTCCACCGCCTTATCCCCCTGCTCGGCAGCCCCTTCCTTCTGCTCCTCGACCGCCCCGACCTCCTCCACCGGCAGCCGTCCCCTCGCGGCCTCCGGCCCCGCTCCCGCCGCCGCTTGGTGCCCGGGGTCGCTCTCCTGAGCCGCTTCAGCAGCCGCCGGCTCCCGGGGCCGCTCCCCCTCGGCTCCCCGCAGCCTCACGAAGATGGAGAGTAGGGTGAGGGCCAGGACGGTGAAGAGCAGCCGGACGGCCAGGTACAAGTCCACGGCCACGTCCGTCCCGCCCTGCTGCTGGAGCCCGCCCGTATTACAAGCCATTGCCATAAAGCACAGTGAGACAAGAACCTTAGCCCAAACCCCACACTTGATAAACACGAACACAGCAAATACCGGCTCTAAGTAAGTTACAACATTCTGAAGCTGTGAGATCAAGAGAAACAACTCTGAGAGCCAATAAATCAGCATTGTGAGGAGTGACTATTAATACAGTCAAATCTGTCGTTATCTCAACCCCTCGTGCCCCATGTTGGGCGCCAAAAAGGACTGTCGTGGTTTAAACCCAGTCAGGTAATTCGTTCGCTCACTTCCCCCCCCCTTTCTTGCCCTCCCCCTGCTCTCGGAGGGATGGAGAGGAGAATCGAAAAGAACGCAACTCCCACGGGTTGAGATAAGAACAGTTTAGTAACTAAGGTATAACACAAATCACTACTGCTACCACCAATGATAATAATGATAAAGGAAATACCAAGGGAAGAGAATACAACACCTCAGCACCAGCTGACCGATAACTCGGCCCCCAAGCCCGACCAAGCACCGACCGATACCTCCTCCAACCCTGCAGTCTCTCAGCCCTTCCGGCTAACTCCCAGTTACATCCTCGGCATGACGTGCTGTGGTATGGAATACCTCTTTGGTCAGTTTGGGTCAGGTGTCCTGTCTCTGCTTCCTCCTGGCTTCCCCTCCCCCCTGGCAGAGCATGAGGCTCACAAAGTCCTTGGCCAAACCAAAACATCGCTATCAGTTCTGTTCCCAGGCCGAAAGTCAAAACACTGCACTGCACCAGCTACCAAGGAGGAGAAACATGATTGCTACTGCTGAACCCAGGACAGATATAACAATGCTCAGGGGAATGTGGTGATTTGTCTCTTGGCAAACTGTATGTCAGATGTGTGTTGGGGGAGGCGGGCATCATTCCATTCCAACACACCCAGTCAGTTGCCAGAACCTATAATAAATGCTTGGAGCAATGTAGAGATATCCCAGCCACTCCAGCCAAGGAGCCAGCTTCAGTTGGAGCTCAGCTCAGATGCCTCTGTACAAATGCCCATAGCATGGGGAGCAAACAAGAGGAATTAGAGATGTGGGCACATCTATGGGGCTATGATATAATAGGCATCACAGAAACATGGTGGGATGGCTCCTCTGACTGGAGTGTTGGAATGGAAGGTTACAGGCTTTTTAGAGAAGACAGGCCTGGCAGGCAGGGGGGGGAGTTGCCCTTTATGTTAGGGATAGGCTGGAGAGCATGGAACTCTGTCTGGGGACAGGTGAGCAGTCAACAGAGAGTTTGTGGGTCAGGGTTAAAGGGAATATAGCTATGGGAGATGTTACTGTGAGGATCTGTTACAGACCACCTGATCAAGGAGAACTTGCGGCTGAAGCACTCTATAGACAGATAGGAAAAGCCTCACACTCACAGGCCCTTGTTCTCACAGGGGATTTAACCACCCTGACATCTGTTGGAAGGATGGTATGGCCCGGCACAAGCAATCCAGGAGGTTCCTCAATTGTGTAGAAGACAACTTCCTTCTGCAAGTAACAGAGGAACCAACAAGGAGAGGTGCCATGCTTGACCTCGTGCTCACCAACAGGGAAGGGCTCGTTGGAAATGTGACTCTCCAGGGCAGCCTTGGATGCAGCGATCATGAGATGCTCGAATTTGAGATCCTCGGGACAGTGAGAAGAGCATGCAGCAAGCTCACTGACCTGGATTTCAAAAGAGCAGACTTCGGCCTCTTCAGGAACCTGCTCAGTAAGGTTCCATGTGATACAGCCCTAGAGGGCAGGGGGGCCCAAGACTCTTGGTTGATATTCAAGGATCACCTGCTACAAGCTCAGGAGTGTTGCATCCCAACCAGAAGGAAGTGCAGCAGGAGGGCCAGGAGACCTCCTTGGATGGATAAGGAGCTCCTGAGGAAAATTCAAATGAAGAAAGAGGCTTATAATAAGTGGAAGCAAGGACAGGTGGCCTGGGAAGAGTACAGGGATGTTGTCCAGGAAGCTAGGGACCAGGTTAGGAAAGCTAAGGCCCAGTTAGAATTAAACTTAGCTGGAGGTATTAAAGATAACAGGAAGGGATTCTACAAGTACGTAGCAAATAAAAAGCAGAATAGGGAGAATGTAGGCCCCCTCAGGAAGCTCTCGGGAGAACTGGCTACACAGGATTTGGAGAAGGCTGAGGTTCTGAATGACTTCTTTGCCTCGGTCTTCACTGGCAAAGGCTCTGACCACACCACCCAAGTCTTGGAAGGCAGATGCAGGGACTGTGAGAATGAAGACCTTGTGCCCACTGTAGAAGAGGATCTGGTTTGAGACCATCTTAAAAATCTGAACGTGCGCAAGTTCGTGGGTCCTGATGAGATCCATCCACAGGTCCTGAAGGAGCTGACGAATGAAGTTGCTAAGACACTGGCCATCATATTTGAGAAATCATGGCAGTCAGGTGAAGTTCCCAATGACTGGAAAAAGGGAAATATAACCCCCATTTTCAAGAAGGGGAAAACGGATGACCCAGGGAATTACAGACCAGTCAGTCTCACCTCTGTGCCTGGCAAAATCTTGGAGCAGATTCTCCTGGAAGGCATGCTAAGGCACATGAAAATCAACAAGGTGCTTGGTGACAGCCAGCATGGCTTCACTAAGGGGAAATCCTGCCTGACCAATTTGGTGGCCTTCTATGATGGGGCTACAGAACTGATGGACATATTCAGTCAGCTGATCGGAGCTAGCCTAGCTAGAGCCACAGCCGGCACGCTTCAGCGACCGCGAGGGTCAACGGAGATTAGGAAAATCAGACGGGATAGCGCAGAGACATCCCGATCCCCGACATCTCCCGATCCCCGAAGCCCCAGCAGCCCTTGCGAGAGAGAGGCTGACGTGACAGGGGGCGTTCCCACGGTGACGGTGACCACCCCCCTGCCCCTTGCCTTGAAAGAGCCTCAGAGAGGGCCGCGGCTGCCCACCGGCGCAGGGAGGAACAAGGAGGTCGTGTTGCTGGTGTCCCGGACTGCGGACCAATATGGTTGCCTCCAGAAAGAGAGCTTGCAGTAAGGTGACTACAGCAACTCAGACAGAGACCCTGTCCCAGACCGTGGCTGTTCACGTCTCTGGGTGCAGGGAGTGCCAGAGCCTGCTGCTGCCGGGGGAGGGAGGACAGCATTCCACCTGCGTGAGGTGTGAACAGGTAGAAGATCTGCTTAGCCTGGTGGCAAGACTTAAGGAGGAGGTTGAGACGCTGAGGACCATCAGGGAGTGTGAAAGGGAGATCGACTGGTGGAGTAACTCCCTGGCGGTCCAGTCGAAACGGTTCCAGGGAAATACCCCCCAAAAGGGGAAGGACCCCCTGCCTTCTCACACAGAGGGGGATGGCCCGAGACAGCCCCTGGCCTGTAGCTGTTGCGCAGAGGTAGGGGACCAAAAAGACGACGAGGGTTGGAAGCGAGTTCCAGTTCGAGGTCGTGGGAAACCCTCCCCCCTTCCTGCCCTGCTTCCCCAGGTGTCCCTCCGTAATAGGTTCGAGGCCCTGGATCTTGAAGGAGAGGTAGGTGAGAATGTGGGGCAAGGCCAGCCCACAAGGCCACATAGGAAAAGGGAGTCGACTTTGCACCTCAAGACTGCCTCTGTTAAGAAAGAAAGAAGGGTCATTGTAGTAGGCGATTCCCTTCTGAGAGGAACAGAGGGCCCAATATGCAGAGTTGACCCTCATCATAGGGAAGTGTGTAGTCTGCCTGGAGCCCGGATCAGGGATATCACCAGGGCGCTCCCCAACCTGGTGCACCCGACAGACTACTACCCGCTGCTGGTCTTCCAGACAGGTGGGGAGGAAGCTGCTTCCCGCAGTCTGAGGGGGATGAAGAAAGACTACAGGGCCTTGGGGCGGATGGTGAAAGAGTCTGGGGCTCAAGTGATCTTCTCCTCACTCCTTCCATCTTCCACTGATGTGGGAAGGAATGGGAAGATTCAGTTCATGAACAATTGGCTTCGAGACTGGTGCTACAGGCAGGGCTTTGGATTCTTTGATAACGGCTGGTTTTATAGGGCACCAGTCTGGACAATGACAAGTGAGAAAGGTTTGTCTCACAGAGGGAAAAGGATACTGGGGCACAAATTAGCAGGGCTCATTTGGAGAGCTTTAAGCTAGATTCGAAGGGGGATGGGGTTGTAGCTGGGCTTGCCCCAGTGGGGCAGCGCTCCAGAATTAATGAAGACTGGGAGGCCTCCTACAATCCTAGGGTGAAATCGGTGTGCTCAGCTCGCTCCCTGAAATGCCTGTACACCAATGCGCGCAGCATGGGAAATAAGCAGGAGGAGTTGGAAACCTGTGTTAAGTCAGGAGACTATGATCTGGTGGCAATTACAGAGACGTGGTGGGACAGCTCACATGACTGGAATATAGTCATGGAGGGCTATGTCCTTTTCAGGAAAGACAGGCCAGCCAGGAAGGGTGGTGGGGTTGCTCTTTATGTGCGGGAGGAGCTACAATGCACCAAGTTCTGTCCAGGGACAGATGACAAGCGAGTTGAGAGTCTGTGGGTGAGAATTAAGGGGCAGGCTGGCAGGGGGGATACTGTTGTAGGTGTCTGTTACAGACCACCAGATCAGGGTGAGGAAGTTGACGAGGCCTTCTACAGGCAGCTGAGAGCGGCCTCACAGTCACAGGCTGTGGTCGTCGTGGGGGATTTTAACTTCCCTGATGTTTACTGGAAGGACCACTCGGCAACCCAGCCGCAGTCCAGGAGGTTCCTCCAGTGTATGGATGATAACTTCCTCCTGCAAATGGTGGATGAGCCGACCAGGAGAGGAGCGCTGCTGGATCTCATCCTCACTAACAAGGAGGATCTGGTTGAAGCAGTGAGGGTTGAGGGCTGCCTTGGTTGCAGCGACCACGAGATGGTGGAGTTCAGGATCTTGTGTGGTAGGACTAGTAGAATACCAAGTAGAATTGCAACCCTGGACTTTAGCAGGGCAGACTTTGGCCTTTTCAAGCAATTGCTAGGGGAAATCCCATGGGCAAGGCTGCTTGAAGGTAAAGGGGCCCAAGATAGTTGGTTGACATTCAAGGACTGCTTTTTCCGTGCTCAAGATCGGAGCATCCCGACATGTAGGAAGTCAAGGAAGAGGGCCAAGAGACCTGCGTGGCTAAATAGGGAATTGCTGGGTATGCTCAAGTGGAAGAGGAGAGTTTACAGGTCATGGAAGGAGGGGCTGGCCACTTGGCAGGAATATAAGGCTGCCGCTAGAGGATGTAGGAAGGCAGCTAGGAGGACTAAGGCCTCCTTAGAATTAAACCTGGTGAGAAGGGTCAAGGACAGCAAAAAGAGCTTTTTCAAATACATGGCAGACAAAACTAACACCAGAGGCAATGTAGGCCCACTGATGAACGGGATGGGTGCCCTGGTGACAGAAGATACAGAGATGGCAGAGTTACTGAATGCCTTCTTTGTCTCTGTCTACTCTGCTGCAGGCAGTCCTGAAGAGCCCTGTACCCCTGAGACCTTAGATGAAGTCACGTCGACGGAGCGGTTTGCCTTAGTCGATGAGGAATGGGTTAGAGACCAGTTGAGCAATCTGGACATCCATAAATCCATGGGTCCAGATGGGATGCACCCGCGGGTGCTGAGGGAACTGGCAGAAGTCATTGCTAGACCACTCTCCATCATCTTTACCAAGTCTTGGGAAACGGGAGAGGTGCCTGAGGACTGGAGGAAAGCAAATGTCACTCCAGTCTTCAAAAAGGGCAAGAAGGAGGACCCGGGTAACTATAGACCGGTCAGCCTCACCTCCATCCCTGGGAAAGTGATGGAACACCTTATCCTTGGTACCATCTTAAGGCATATCAAGGATAAGAAGGTTATGAGGGGCAGTCAACATGGCTTCACCAGGGGGAAATCATGTTTGACCAATCTCTTAGCCTTTTATGAGGAAATAACACGGTGGATGGATGATGGCAGAGCGGTGGATGTGGTCTACCTTGACTTCAGCAAAGCATTTGACACAGTCTCCCACAGCATCCTCACGGCTAAAATGAGGAAGTGTGGACTGGATGATCAGGTAGTGAGGTGGACTGCGAACTGGCTGAAGGAGAGGAGCCAGAGAGTTGTAGTCTATGGGGCGGAGTCTAGTTGGAGGCCTGTAACTAGTGGAGTGCCTCAAGGGTCAGTACTGGGACCAGTATTATTTAATATATTCATCAATGATTTAGATGAGGGAATTGAGTGTACTATCAGCAAGTTTGCTGATGACACTAAACTGGGAGGCATGGCTGACACGCCAGAAGGCTGTGCTGCTATCCAGCGAGACCTGGACAGGCTGGAGAGTTGGGCAGGGAGTAACTTGATGAACTATAACAAGGGAAAGTGTAGAGTCCTGCATCTGGGCAGGAACAACCCCAGGTTCCAGTATAGGTTGGGGAACGACCTGTTAGAGAGCAGTGTAGGGGAGAGGGACCTGGGGGTCCTAGTGGACGACAGGATGACCATGAGCCAACACTGTGCCCTTGTGGCTAAGAAGGCCAATGGCATCCTGGGGTGTATTAGAAGGGGGGTGGTTAGTAGGTCGAGAGAGGTCCTCCTTCCCCTCTACTCTGCCCTGGTGAGACCGCATCTGGAATATTGTGTCCAGTTCTGGGCCCCTCAGTTCCAGAAGGACAGGGAGCTGCTGGAGAGAGTCCAGCGCAGGGCAACGAAGATGATTAAGGGAGTGGAGCATCTCCCTTATGAGGAAAGACTGAGGGAGCTGGGTCTCTATAGTTTGGAGAAGAAGAGACTGAGGGGTGACCTTATAAGTGTCTATAAATATATAAAGGGGGAGTGTCACGAGGATGGAGCCAGGCTCTACTCAGTGGCAAACAATGATAGGACAAGGGGTAATGGGTACAAACTGGAACACAAGAGGTTCCACTTAAACTTGAGAAGAAACTTCTTCTCAGTGAGGGTGACGGAACACTGGAACAGGCTGCCCAGGGAGGTTGTGGAGTCTCCTTCCCTGGAGACATTCAAAACCCGCCTGGACACATTCCTGTGTAACATTATCTAGGTGTTCCTGCTCCGGCAGGGGGATTGGACTAGATGATCTTTCGAGGTCCCTTCCAATCTCTAGCATACTGTGATACTGTGTGATACTGTGACAGGGGTAGAGCAATTGATGTCATCTACCTGGACTTGTGCAGAGCGTTCGACACTGTCCCACACGACATCCTTGTCTCTAAATTAGAGAGACATCAATTTGATGGATGGACCACTCGGTGGATAAAGAACTGGCTGGATGGCCGCACTCAAAGAGTTGCAGTCAATGGCTCAGTGTCCGGCCGGAGACCAGTAATGAGTGGCATCCCTCAGGGATCGGTGTTGGGACCGGTCTTGTTTAACATCTTCGTTGGTGACATGGACAGTGGGATTGAGTGCGCCCTCAGCAAGTTTCCTGATGATACCAAGCTGTGTGGTTCGGTTGATACGCTGGAGGGAAGGAATGCCATCCAGAGGGACCTTGACATGCTTGTGAGGTGGGCTGATGCCAACCTTATGAATGTTAACCATGCCAAGTGCAAGGTCCTACACCTGGGTCGGAGCAATCCCAGGCACAGCTACAGGCTGAGCAGAGAAGAGATTCAGAGCAGCCCTGTGGAGAAGGACTTGGGGGTGTTGGTTGATGAGAAAATGAACATGGGCCGGCTTCAGTGTGTGCTTGCAGCCCAGAAAGCCAACAGTATCCTGGGCTGCATCAAAAGGAGCGTGACCAGCAGGTCGAAGGAGGTGATCCTGCCCCTCTACTCTGCTCTTGTGAGACCTCACCTGGAGTATTGTGTGCAGTTCTGGTGTTCTCAACATTAAAAGGACATGGAACTGTTGGAAGAAGTCCAGAGGAGGGCCACGAGGATGATCAGGGGACTTGAGCACCTCCCATATGAAGACAGGCTGAGGAAGTTGGGGCTGTTCAGGCTGGAGAAGAGAAGGCTGCGTGGGGACCTCATAGCAGCCTTCCAGTATCTATAGGGATGCTGGAGAGGGAGTCTTCATTAGAGACTGTAGTGATAGGACAAGGGGTAACGGGTTAAAAGTTAAACAGGGGAAGCTTAGGTTGGATATAAGAAGGAAATTCTGTCCTGTTAGGGTGGTGAGGCGCTGGAATGGGTTGCCCGGGGAGGTTGTGAATGCTCCACCCCTGGCAGTGTTCAAGATCAGGTTGGACGAGGCCTTGGGTGATATGATTTAGCATAAGGTGTCTCTGCCCATTGTAGGGGGGTTGGAACTAGATGATCTTAAGGTCCTTTCCAATCCTGACCATTCTAAGATTCTATAAAACATGAGGGAAGAATTATCTTGGTCAGTAGAGATGGCTTAATGTTCTAACTTTTTTAATGTCCATATTTGCAAAACTATGCTTATTAAAACTAATGGTTTCGGTGCTGTATGGGCAGGGAGAGTTGCTTTTTGAAGTTTTTCTACAATAAAAAGCTAGTGCTTTTATTTCAGCAAGGTAAAATAATCTCTGCACTTTCAGAATAAAAAAAAATAGTCCAGCATTTATGTTATTTATTTTAAAAGAAATAATTATTGATGTCTTTGTAGACTTCTTTGGGGCTTTTAATCATTGAAATGCATAGTTTTTTTTCTTTAGTATTTAGGTCAACTATAAATAAACTTCAAGTTTGTATGCAAAAATGTTCTTTGAGAGTGCTATAAAATAGTTCTTCAATGAAACGTGACATAACTTTTAACCTGCATGTGGAAATTGATTTGACAATTATAGTTAAGGGTTTTTTAAGTTTAGTTGCCTGTTAGCAATTGTTGTATAATTTATTGCTTGTAGCCAAAGACAGGAAAGAGAATTAAAAACAAGTGGTAACATTCTGTGGTCATCCTGGTGTACAGCAGCTTTTAAAAGAGGTGTCCTAGGTTTATTTTTCTCTATTGTGTGTAAACTTGGAACTTTTCTTACTTATGAAAGAAATAAAGAACTTTCATATCTTTTCACCCAGAAGGTGAAAAAACTTGAGTGCCAGTGAAAAACACTGAGACTCCTAAATTGCCTAAATTAATAGGCATAAATTAATAGGCACAAATTAATAGGCATAAATTAATGGAGAAATTAATGGAGCTTACTTGACTTTTACCTTTTAGCAAAACAAAACGGCAATTTTTTTATTTTTTTTTTTTTCAGTTCCTTCAAATAGGCCTTGTGGATGAATTGAAAGAGCAGAGAAATTACTTTGCAAGATTATGTGAGTGTCAAGGATGTCTGGAAGGAGGCCTTTTCATCAGGAAATGAAATGGTAATCGGGAGAAAGATACTTAGGAGCTCTGTATATTCTTCCTCTTCTCTTGATAGTTCAACTAAAATGTCATTATGAGTTTTCTGATAACTTGTGGAAACAATGGGCACATCTATTTCAGCTCTCAGCCCTATCCGCCTGTTGATGTCATCTTTTGTGAAGTCCTTGTGGGATGACTTTCAGGTGATCTTGAGACATGAATAAACCAGAAGTTACTGTGCTTCTCTGCTCAGATAGAGTGCTACAGCTGGGTCCTCTGCCCCTATAAACTGTATTAAGTTCTTAAGCCTGAATAGCACTATCTAATTCAATAGGTGTCCAAACCACATTCTAATCACTATTATTTATGCTAACTCAGGACATCATTGTCCAAATATATGTATATTTACCCTTGCATAGATCAGAAATCTTTTCAAGCAATCAATTAAAAAAAGCCCAGTGGTTAATCTGTCTCTTTTCTTTTAAAGATTCATTTCCCAGTGATACTCAAACTAAGTAACTACTGTTGCAGAGGATTGCGGAAGAATATAATCTGCAAAGGCGTTACATTTTGTACAGATGCGTATATATATTAAAAAAAATAAGAAAAAGAAAGGAAAAGTGCATTTCACGTTTATGTAGTGTTAGCTGGAGATTGGTCTCTGACTGCTTTTTAGAATGCAGCTGAGTGCCTCTTTAGGTAGACGCCTTTAAAAATATAGCTATTTAGGTCTACATCATTATTTTAAATGTCTTCAGTAGCTCTGGACCAAACTATTTTAGCTATTGCATGTAAAGAAAGCTTTGTGAAAAAGATAGTATGATTTCCTGTATAAAAGTAGTATTGAGAATCTGAAGGTAAGCAATCATTCCAAAGTTTGAGAAAACAGTGTCTAAAGCATGTTTTGAATGGTATTCTGGTGGTATATGCAGACATACCTGAGGAGATATAGGATGGCTCTTCCTCTATGTGTGCAATTACAGGGCCAGAAACTACTGTGTCTGGTAGCACTGAACTGCACAAATCTGTGGTGTTCTTATCATTGTATTTCTGCAGAAATCATCATTAAAATAATTGATTATATTTCTGTGTAAGCTTTAGATGAAATGTCTTGAAGGGTTGGAGGAATCTCATTGTCTTTAATATTATATTTTCATGTTTGTTTATTGCCTATTGTCGTTATAATGTCAAAAGGCTCTGGTAGTGCCAGGATCAATTTCTTGTGTTTAAGAACATGAAGTATTGTTTTTTATTGTAAATCATAAACTTATGCTTAGGATTATATCACATAAGTTTAAATTCTTTTTGGATAGAATAAGGTGATACTTAGTAATAAAACCACAGCATTTTATGCACTCTGTATTTTGATTTCTTATTTTAAGCAGGAGAATAAGAGTTAACAATAAATGTTGCTTTTTAATAGTGCTTTTGTAAAATTGGGTTGCCAGATACTATCTGCTTTTAGTATAACGGCAAATTACTGAAGGTAGGCAAGATACTTTAATTTGTTTCAAAGAAGAAATCGGTTTATATATGGCTATAAAAAAATTCAGTTGTTTGTAGCAGCAGTAAATTGGTATAAGGATTTTAAAATTAGTTCTTATTACTGGTCTGAACAAATGTTTCTGTGGAAGGTTTACATCTGCATCAGTGTCTTCCAGTGTTCTAGTGAACTGGATTTTTCTTTCATTGCTATCAAGTTTATCTTTAGATCCAGCAGCTTCCAGCAGAATCTAGGCTGTTTACCCATGTATGGAAGCAAGGAAAGGTCATGATTTTTATCATGTGTTGTTATACGTGATCTATCACAGTCTATTACTGCTTAGTTTTTCTTGGCTGAATTATCTAAATCTGTGGTTCCTACATGTTTTGAGCCTATGGACCATTCCAACCTCTTCCTCTGTCACAGAGACAATGTGAAATTCCTAGAGGTGCTATGTATCAGTTGGAGGGTTGGAGGTTTGGGCTTCAAATAGACAGTACTGCTTACCGCTTTAATTATGTCCTAAAAATATAATGTATCTTTTTCATGGATTTATGTTTATGACTGTCTCGTTACACACAATTTTATCCTTCATGTCCACATGCGTGAGTACTCTCTTGACTTACATGATTATTTGCATTTTAAAGTAGTACGTTTGTTTCTGAAAGTTTTGTATTTTCCTTGCTTGCATTCTTCCTAGCAAAAGCATCAAAAATTCAGTATGTTCCCTCAGTTGAGAAGTATACTGTTTAGGGCGTTAGTGCACTCCCAAAAGATGATTTTCATGAACTGGGAAAAACAGAGGCAAAAAAACCCCTGTAAAATCTCTGCAGCTTTTCTTGTGTTGTAAACATTACCATCACTATTTTAGGAACAATAAAAATATAATATTTAATCAGTTAGAGAAATCCATTTTTATTTCCTCTCTGAAATAATACCATAATTCTCTGCTTAGAGCTGCCTGGACAACTCACTAAGCGTGAATTAAATCTCAAAGGTTTAGATCCTCAATGTTACGCACACACCTAGTTTATGTTGACAGTTGTAAGATTAAGTACAATTGTACTTTGAAGATTTGTAGAGTTCATTATTAAATTTTACCATAACCCAGGAACAGATGGTGGTGTTAAAATAGTCATTTTAATACCTGACAGGTCTTCAACATAAAAGTGAGTTAGAAATATTCTCAAATACAACCTACACCCATGAATTAGGGTGTCAAAAAAGCAGAGTTTTACAATTGGACTTTAACAAATGTTTTTATCTTTCCTTACTCTGAGTCTTCAAAGACACGCTGAGTAAAAGAGGGAAATGAAAAGCAGACCAGATTGGAGTTACAACTGCATTTTATTTGAATTCTATTTATGGTGAGCACTTGTTTGTTTACATCATTTGTTATTTGTTATTGTTGTTAACACATTTAGAGGTGTTACCTGTGAAAATAAAATACATTACAAAGAGTTTTTAATCAGTAACCTGTTATTGAGAATTAGAAGTTTACCAAAAGAATGTATGAAGTGTGTCACATCCAAGCAAAAAAACAACCTGAAAAATAGAGCCCTAAAAAGGTCAGAAAATTTCATAATAGGGCCTGTCTAGGCACAGATGTACTATAAGTCAGGTTTTTTACGGAAATAAACCAGTAAGAATGTCTTGAACATTTACATTGTGTTCTTTCAGTAGGTAATCATGCAGCAGAAAAGAGAACCTATAATTGCCATAACTAATACCTAGAAAAATTATATATGAATGAATTATATATATAAATGAATTATATATATAATTCATGATACAATTTTCAAAATAGAATTTTAAAACAGAATTAGAAGTTTGTATTTCTTAATGAAAGCTTTGACTAACAAAAAAGGGAAAAAAATAGCTTCCTAAAAAATTAATATAGTTGGGCAGTAAGGAGGAACCTACTAGAAGCCAATAGAATGTACCATGAATATTTGCTAACATACAGACTTGAAAAGTCTCTTTTTGGTTGGTATGAGAGGGACATCTCTGCTGCTGTTGTCTCTTTTGCCTGCAGGAAAGCTGAGTAGATGCTGTGATGCTTATTCTTTGCTCCTTCTTCTTCTCTTTCATGCATCATTCACGCTCTCATTCTCATCATGGTGTGCATTTTGTGTACTTCATTTATGACCTCTGTCTTTTCCCTTCTCTGATTGCCTCAGAGCTGGGAGCCCATTTTTTTTGCCTGTCTCTAGCAGAGAAGCTACAGAGGTGAATAAACAGCAACCTGCACCCTGAACTCTGAGAGGATCTGAAGAGGAAGACACTTCCTGTACTTGGTAGTACAGGTAGTATCAGTAAAGAAGAGATCTCCAAAGAGAAGAGCTGCCCCCTGTATGTCTTTTTCCTAGGTGCCTGACTGACGTCCTGGGTATGTGGAGCCAAGTCATGACTGAGGGGCAAAATGGTGTAGAAGGGAAAGAAAGAAGAGTGTTGAGAGTAGAGACTTGCCTGGGTGCTGTAGTGCATGTTGCAACATGGTTTGTATTAGTTGTGTTTCCTCCTCACAAGCTTGGTGACCTGGTAACTGCTGATATGCAGTGATGGCCTCCACCTTCATGGTTCAGTTAATTTAGAAAAGTGGAGCAGAGCCTTAGAGGAAAAGCAGCTAAAACTAGCTCACAATCAACTCTAGAGAAATCTGGATTTATATTTATTTTAAGGTATAAAGGTAGCACTTGCCTTTTCAAAACGCTTTAATGTCATCATTTCTGTATTTTCCCAAAATATTTTTTTTTCTTTTTTGCTGGACCAGATCGTTGTAACTTAAGAAGTGAAATTCAAGCTGGATGAAAAAAAGGGTCCCTTCTGGATAGCTCATCTCAGCGCCCAGTATTATCCAGTGAGACATTTCTCTTTGCTTCTCTGGTGAAGGACTGTCCATGTTGTTCCTGAATACATAATGTCTCTCAAAAGTACCATGAAGCTTATTTTCTATGAAAGCATGACGCAATGACTGTAATGGAAAATAAAGTAAAAAATAGCGATGCAAATATACAGCTGTCAGTCTGCATTTCTTCTGGATTGATGCCTTTTTCCTAGCGGCAGTCACAGAAGTTTATGCATATAGGGGCCACCAGTGGGCACAAACAAATTTATCCAGTCAAAAAAAAAATCCCTAAGGAAATCCCATCAAACCTGCCTTCTGTTATGACCTTCAGTTCCTTCCTTCCTCTGTGTTCACTCTCTTTCCTACCCTTAAAACATTTGCCTTCTGTTGTTGAATGGAGAGTGCAAGTTTGGAAATTTTCAAGGGAAAAGGGTACAGGGGCTGTGAATTGTGCCAGGCAATGTCTCACTTAATTTCTAGTTGCACAGATCTGATTTTTATACTCAAGCAGGATCATAGGACATACTGCAATAACCAGACTGAAACCATGGGCAGGAGAGAGCTTCATAGAGCAGGTTAAGGGCTGCCAATTTGAGCAAGGCATAGATATTGGGGTTCAGGGAAGGCATCCTCTTCTGGAGAGAGTTTTAGAAGATTGAGATTACAGGAAGTTAGGGCAATTAACAAAAGATGAAAGACTGGAAGAGGTTTTTTGAGAGTACTGTGTCTAGAAGTGAGTATGCGCATGTATGGCAGGACTGGAGGTTTAGGATTTAGGGAAAATACTTAGTAAGTCAAGCAGGAGGATGGCTTTTCTAGATCTTATGGTGCAAGGGTGGTAGAAGCTAAAGACATAGGGCTGCAGTGTATAAATTTAGGGTAGGTCACTAAATGACTTCTATGTATACAGGAAAGGAAGGAAATTTTGAAGTGTATATGTGATCTCAAAAGTTTGGCACTTTCTGTGTTGTACTGTTCTCCATTTAAATTTAGAACAATGTCCAATTGCCAGTAGATAAGTTAAATGCAAAGTTTTTTCTTGTCAGTTTCCACGGTCTTTTTCACCTTCAAGTTCCTTAGATGATCTAGAACCTGATCTCCTACCATGGGCAGTTCTTCAATCTCCCAGTCCCTGCCTTTGCCTCCTGTGTCTTGGGCAGTGTGGCTGGAGTTTTTGCTGGTGAAGAGTGAGGAAAAAAATGTCGTTGAGTACCTCAGCTTCTCCATGTCCCGGCTGTCCAGATCTCCTGTTTTCTTTCGGAGAAGACCCACATATTCCCTTGTTTTCCTTTATCACTGACATACCTCTAGAAGCTTGTTCACTGAATGTCTGATCCTGCCATCTCTAGTTTCAGTAATAAAATATAGGTTTAGCTGCTACCTGCATTTTTCAAAAATGGATGTTTGTGGACATAGCACCATTCTAATGGTAGTCAGACTAAACCCCACCATTCATGCAATTAACAACAGGCACTGAAGTTGGGATTCAAAGGCAGCCACTCTTAGACTTAATTCCTTTGGTTGCAGTGATCTCCATTTCATGGAGTATGGTTAGAGTTCGGAGGGACCTCAAAGACCACCAGTTCTAAGCCTGACACCATGCCTTGACTGCTGCACCACATCCTGTTTGCTGCAGTATAGCATCCAAATTTGTAACATGCTTTGAATACAATAACGATTATTTGTGCATGAAATTCTGATGCTTCTGAAAATGAATCCAGTGGTTTGTGTTGTTTACACGATAGCTCTAAGGGAGTTTTTCTTAAGTCAGGACTTGAATTTTTCCTTCTATCAAGGAGTAACTTGCTGCGTTATCTTAAAGAATTGCATATACCAAGCAATGAGCCCTTTAGATGTCAGTCAAATGTAGCAGCATTATTAATAGCATCCTTTTCAAAAACTGCATTTAAATGGAGAAAAGAAAAACCAAACCTAAAATGAAAGCAAACCAAAACATGAAGCATATTAGAAAGGCATAAAACCAAATTCTCTTAGTGTTTTCTTAAACAAGTAGAAAATAATCAGGCAACTACAATAGTATCAGCTGCAATACTGCTAGGTGTTCTGTGTTCTCTCTGGCTTTTGGCAGAGTTATTTTATCTAAAGATTAGCAGCTTTTTATGAGGACCCAAATAATTTTTATCTCCATAGCTGCTAGACTGCTGAAAGGCAGGCATATTTCACGATGTGAGCCTGCAAATAGAACGGCATACCTATACCAGCAAAGTGTAAGAATTTTACTGGGAAATTCTACTGGCAGCGGGTCATCTGCAATACAGATCTTCATATTGTGTGATTACAGTTTCTTTTTATGGTAAGTGCTTTAAGAAGGAAAAAAACCCTAGAGATATAAATAGACAATACAGGCAAATAGGTAGGAGGGGTTGTTCATCATGAAGTAAGTGTTCATAGATTAATCTGTCTAATAAGTAAGCAGTGAAGACATAATAAAAACACTGCCATTTGTTGTTGATGCCCATGGCAGTTTGAGGGAAGTAGAAAGAGGGTGCTTTTACTTCCCTTTCTCACAGCACATCACTATGTTTCTTTGCTAGCATGATCTGTGGGAGTTTCTGCTCAAAGACAGTACTATTCACAGAGGAGCAGTGAAGGACAACTTTCTAAAATTATAGCATCTTTGCATATCAATCAAAGTCCAGGAAAGGATTTCCAGTGAAAACTCTCCCTGTCATGGCTATTTATCTAGCTCTCTGCAACATAAAGGGTCTTAAAAGTTTTGCTTTTCTCATCAAATTATTCTTTGTAGCAGTCAGATGAGTGAATACAAACCACTGTACCTAATTTTTCAAAATGTTTTTGGTTTACTATTTGCTATTGAACTTTTTTGAAATAGAAGTGCTAAGCTAACTGATCCAAGCCAAGGAAACAATTATTTAGAAATTCTTTTACCTATATTTTACAAAGGTCTTCTAATAAGACAAATTTTTATTTACTTTTCAATGTATAATATCCTAAGGCCTGTATTTTTAACAGGAAATTAAAAATGGCATATAAGTGGCAGTAGGGAAGTGTACCAGTTATCTGTTAAGGAACCTTTGCAGCTATCACTAAACTGTTTGCTGGGTTATAGAACATGTGATATCCTTGTATTGAAATAAAAAAAAAAAAATTGTCAATGTAGCTGGATTTTCAGTCACATTTATACAGGTTTTAATTTAAAAAAAAACTAGTACATTCTGGTGCTTAAAATGAAAATACCAAAAAGCGCCTAGATTATGAAGTATTCTGTCTTTATGTGATCCAAAAAAGTGTGGTTTGTTTCCATGTAAAACTATCATATTAAAACACACTCTTTAAAATGTTCTGTCATGGAGTCCTAGCAATTGCAGACATTTTATAATTGTCACATTCTGTGTTGCTAAGTGTCATTAGAAAGCACTGTCTTCTGCATCCATATGGATTTTCATGGTTATGCTGATCATAAAAAGTTCATTAGCAAAGACTTCAAATAACATGGTTTTCTCTTGCACTGTAGTTTGATAGACATGATCTACTTTTTATATAAAAAAAGAATTAAAATCACTCAGCAAAAAAAAGGAGAGCTTATTTTTATTCACCAAAGGGGATAGCCACTCCTACCAAAACTACCACACAAATAAACAGTACTGTCCTTTTCAAAGCTTAATGCTTGTCATCTCTAAGTTTAAACAAAGGGATACATGCTGAAGAAATCAATGACTGTAATAAACATTACATAAATGACATCTAGAATTATAATTATCTGAAATTTCAAAAAATGATGATTTGATACAGTAATACAGGTTGCTTTCCGGTACTTTAAATTGAGATGTTTCTCCATGGTCTCTTATACTGAGTATGATACCAGATGTAAAGTGTCACTGATGACTACTTTAGCCTCTTATTATCAGAGTTTACTCTTATGCATTATTCTTCTATTAAATCACTAAAATACAGGCACAGATTCTGTGATGCCCGGAGGCCACTTTAACAAAGCAATCCTTAAAGCAAGTTGACTTTATAATTTAATTCACAAAAGTTTAGAAATATGTACATTTTATCATAACTGTGAAAATTCAGTCGTCACTACAGAAAAAAAAAAAATAAAATAATGTTCAGAGCTGTTTAGAAGTACTAAACTATCCTATATTTCATATGACTACTTGCCTGGTTGCTAGAGGTAGCAAAATCACATTGGCTTTATCCCAAATATTATGTTATTTGATCATTTCTCCTCTTGCCAGTATTCAAGTCTTTGTAAGCTGGTTCTTCCTCCATTCTTTTGGACCATCCATGATTGTATGACTTTGCATGAGGGAGTATTGAAAAGATTTCAATATCTGACTTTTCTCTCACTCAGCGTTCATTTATAAGCAGTATTGAGATCTGGTTTTCTCCTTCAGAATACCTAGAAACAGATTTGTTCTGCATAATGAAATTGTAGAGCTCATTGCTGCCATATATTCTAAACACCCAAGCCATTAATACATTAAAAAAAAATAGAAAAATTCATGGATAATTTGGCTCTCTGTCACTGTTAAGCATAGTCATAAAAGTGCATTCTCTAGTGTGTGGATCAGGAGCTCCTAATATGTGATGATAACTGGGAAGATATACATAGAAAATTAATATTCTTCTGTCTCAAGCAGTTTTTCCTAAGCTGTTGACCACTGTTAGAGACAATATACTTTACTGGGACCATTAGTCTGATTTAAAATCTGGCAAAGAAATTAAAAAATACTAGAGAAAAAGTGTCTTATCTTGCTGAGAACTCTTTTAGATATCATGCCATGCGATGCTATGCTGTGCAGTTGTGCAGCTCCATTCAGATCTCTCTCTTCACTCTATCAGCAATACCTAATGAAAGCTTTTGTTATTTTTCCTTTCCACTAGCTCAAGAATTAAAAAAAAATTTTCTTACACCAGTTTAACGTGTGTTATTCTTTTTCAATTCGTCCACATTAATTTGAAAAGGAATAGATACAGCCATGAAGCACACCTACCTCACAAGCTAGATGTCGTTTAAGTCATGTCCTAATATGCAGCCTGACTGCAGCAAGACCTGGAAAGCTAAGTGCAGCAGAAACATGGCTATACCCCTCTCACTGTCATTTAAATTCCTTGGCTAGAAATGCCTTCTGCCTTAGATACCCTACATCTTCTGATTGCCTTCAAAATTCTTTATGCCTGTGCCCAGTCCCTACTTGCTATTTTTTCTCATTATTATTTTTCCCTCCTAATATGCCAGTTCTTGTCCACAACACTGAGCTTTTTTTGTTCAATTCTGGTAGATAAAGCTTTCTGTATTATCCATATAGACTGAATTTTTATACACATACCTACATTTTCTTCTCAGTGAATCCTTCTACAAGGCCCATTTAAACCATGTTACAGAAATACATTTAAAACCCCAAGACTAGTAAAGGTTAAAAATTAAGCCCAGAGAAATTAAAATAGTATTTAAAGGTTAGACAAGCATTAGGTATATAGATTTTTTTATTACAAAAAAGGAGAAAAAAGAAATGCAAAAAAAAAGAAATAGTATAGTAAGATTAATTACAGTATACAGACCCAGTTCAGCATCAGAATCTGTTGGCAGTGAATCACTGGACACATGCAGTCATTTAAAGGTCAAATAAATTTCTGTAAAGTAATCTCACTGGAAGTTATAAACTTCAGAAGTTAAGGCAGTAGCTGCTAGAGATAGGTATGGTAGAAAAACAACATAAAAAAAGGATAATAGAAGCTGAAACTGATCAAAAGAGAGAAAGACCTATTAAACACTAGCTAATAGTATTATCACTGCAAATGATTCCCTTCTGTAATACAAAATGTTGTTTTCTGGAAGGCATGATACTTCCTTTAAGAACAAAAAGTTGGCAACTGGAAGAATGACACAAACCCATCACAAAAGAATATTTGATCTGAGGAAAGGAATCGACATTCAAAGTACTACCAGTCACTGAAATTGTGGTCAGCTTGTATAGTATCTTTTTATCAAATAATGAGGAAAAAGGATTCTAATAACTAGATTAATTTTAATCATAAGGTTACTACAAGGTTATGAGTGACAAGTTAGCTTGGAAAGAAGACTGGATTTACCAATTAACCTTTAATTTCTGCCAACTAAAGGGACAGATGGTTACCTAACTTCAGGAAGAAACCTGTCAGAATTAAATGTATTTGATCTAGAACATCTTAATTGGTTCATTGTATTTGCTATGCCAGAATTTTTCTTTTCTCTTCTAGCGTTAGCTTCTGAAAATCATCATTATTAATACAAAGCCTCAGTATTTTGTTAAGTGCTCCAAGCCAAACTTGTGTCTTATGTTCTGCAAAGCATCAGAACTAAATTCTGCTGCATGCTGTGTCAGACTGGAAAGACGGGGACAATTTAATACACAACAAAGTAGAAATTGATCACATTTTTCGTTTTCTAATTTATTTAATTCATGAGTGTCTCCTGTATTATTTTCTTGGATATTAAATCCAGTTTATGTTAAACCATAACCACGTCTTTGTACTCTGGAGGTTTCTGGACTGATAACACAAAGCTGCACTGATAAGGACCACAGATATGCATGCTTTAATGGCTATGCAAGGGAAAGTTGGGCCGTAACAGAGATGATGTCAAAGAGCTTTTGAGCTGTAATATAAATATCTTAGTTGGATGGTTTGACTAGAATACTCATCAACTATATCACTGAGGCAAGGCATTGCACTGTAATTTTTATTTTCCCCTTAATACTCCATTTAGAGAACAGGATGTGTAAATAAACCCTCTTCAGACCACTTGTTTTGTGCTGGCTGTGGATTTATGAACGAAATATGAAACTGATTGCAAATTGTCTATACAGCTCTCCTTAACAGTGTTTATATGGAGATCACAGGAAAGACTTTCTTTCCTGTACACATTTTTACCTCCCTAGAGTTATATATTCTCTTAACAAAAGCTTTGGGTTTTGCACAGTAGCTACAAAAGGTCGTGATGACAAAATCTTCTAGCACCCAGCCCCACCATTCAGGGGTAAAACACACCCTGCTGCTGTAATCTCTTTGTCATTCAATGGAGTGCCAAAGACTCTCAGGAATTGGTTTGCACTGTACCAGTACTGCTAGTGCATACAATGGGAACAAACAGAAACTAAAAAATGTGGATACTGCACCCTAAATGCAGATTGCAAACAAAAACCTTTGCCAATGACATGCAATTTAGAGCAATCCTGAAGGCTCTCTGAAGTGTGCTGCCACTGGATTCCTAGAGCCAAGTCCTCAGAGACCCTGCTATTAGAGTAATCTCAGAGAATATCCTTCAGAGTTACAAACTGTAACATTTCAGTTTTCATACAAATATCCAATTTATTCCCATCACCAAGGCCCATTTGTCTCTATAAAAACAATAACCCACAAAATACAGATTTAGTTATTTTAAACATTGCGCTCTAGAAGGTAAAACTAACTGTAATTTCAAGGTAGTTTACAGTCCTATAGAATATTTGCATATGTGCTGTCAGATAGTGGATCATTATTTGCTAACTGCATGATAATATACTTCCTTGATTTTAGTACTGAACTTTGTTGTGATAATACTGTACATTAAAAAGAAAAAAAATGGTTCTGCTACTATTTTGAGTCTGGGAATCAATAAAGGTGTGGCTAATAAGTGGTCCCTTATTTTCCATGGTTATTTACACATTTTCTTGGGATATTTTCATCTTTTAAAACCTGATGGAGTAAAAGCATAGGTTCGTTTCTTAGCAATGGTTAGAGACATAGCAAAACATAGGGCATTTTATGGAGCGTAAATCAACTACTTTCTCCATCTACATTCCACTTTACTCATTTTTCAAACTGAGAGGTACTTTAATAAATAGCAGTTCTCACAACTATACAGGCACAGTGATGTTGAAAAATCACCTTCATTCTGGTGAGCTAGATTTGCAGTTTAAATGGCAGTTAACTGTATCACTGCTGTATATTTTCATCTGAAATCTGTTTTTTTTTGGAAAGGCTTCATCAATAAGTCTATCAATCCAATCTATACAGCATTAATTTATTTTTTTTGTCTTTGCTTCTAGTTATGGCTTTAATACATATTGCATTGTTTCCCAAAGATATCCAGTGTGAAACAAGTACTAAAAAAAAAAAAAAAAAAAAAAAAAAAAGCCAAAAAAATAACCCAACCAAAACAGGGAAGGATATAAATAAACACAAATTTGTGCAAGTGAAATAAAGTTATTTATAAATCAAGTAAATGAATGAGAAAGAAATAGCTAGCACCAGATTTGGAAGGTGATTAACAAAAGTTGAATTTTGATGCCTGATGAAAGTGGACAGCATATTCAGGACAGTAAGACCCATCCAAAATCAAGAGATCAGCATGACAAATCACACAGGGAAGAGTCAGAAGGAGTAGCCAAGTAAAAATAATAGGGCACAAGGTGGGCTAGAAGCAGGGCAGTTGTAAGAGTGATTAGATGACCTAATCTTAGGGCAAGTAAGATCCCATCAGCATACTAGATGGGGAGATAAAGTTCACAGCAGATTGTCATGCATTATTTTACTATATCCCCCAATCTGCCTAATCTGGAGAATATCTGCCAGTTAAAGTTCACAGCAGATTGTCATGCATTATTTTACTATATCCCCCAATCTGCCTAATTCTGGAGAATATCTGCCAGTTACACCACTGAAGTTCCTTGGTACCTTGCGTTTCTACTTTTCTAATATGTAGAACTGCCAGTGTCTGAAAGCCATGTCTCAATGCTAATCATGAGTGGTGCTAGCAGGATTCAGTCAGGACAACCACTCAGAGGCTGATTTAATAGGCCTGCTCATCACATGGTCCAGTGAAAAAAAGGGCAGTAGACTGAGAAGACTGCAGCTCAAATTATGTTCTGTGAAAGCTTTTTTAGAAAAGGACTGATCTGTTTTGAAGAACAAAACCAAACCAAACCAAAACAAAGTATATTTTTTGCCAAGCTGAAGTAGGATAGTAAAGTGTAGTTTGAGGCACGAACCACTGCTTTACATTTCCTACAGTGGGCTTAGGAAACTCAATTTTGAGCTTCCTGACTTTTATTTTCTTCATAAAATAAAGGCTTATAAGCCTTTTCTGAACTATGATTTCAAGTAGCTGAGAGAGCATTTTGTCTAGTAGTCCAAACCTCAGACTCATTTGTGAAGCCAGTCCAACAGAGGGAATGCACCGCTTAGAGTCCCGGCCCTCTCAACCATGCAAAGCAGAAGTAACTGTTGTTCAACAGTAATGCAGTTCTCATACTATCCCATTATTACTTGTTCTCTTGTTGTTCAAAGTGATTCAGTTTTCATACTGTATCATTATTACTTGTTTTGTCAGTTTTGAAGAAATTTGTTGATTTAAGAACTTATATGCAATTATCTTTTTCCTTAATTTGATTTCCTTTCCTTTTGTAATTTGCTTTTCCTCATCCACTCTGACTATCCCAGACACCCTATTGATCTAGTAGTGCTAAATTAAAGTATGGGGACAGTGCTGAACTGTTTACAATGCAAATGCAGCCAAGACTTAAGAGAAGCTCTTCTTTGCACATAGGCTTGTACACCTCATATATGTACACAAAAAGTTAACTTTACTGAAGCTGGTGATTTTAGTATCATAAAACCAGGATGAAAGAGAAATGCATCATCTGTTCAATTAGTAGGTACTGAAAGCTGAATTCACTATTAAATCAACACTAAGCAGTAGAAACTACATAATAATAAGAACTGAAAAATTTTACAGCAAAGTGTTTGTGCTTCGTTCACTGGTTAAGTACTAGTAAAATCATGTTACTGTGTCTGTGTCTCGTCTCCTTGGTCAAAGATCCTCTATTTAAAAACGGAACAGAAACACTTGAAGCTTCTTGCATCTTGGTGTCATTAGTGTTCACAAGCTGGATTATGATAGCTTTCAGCTCCACTGAAATCAGCTCTAGACACCTACTTTCTGTTAGCAGAAAGCAGAGGCTGCCTAAATTTTCAAAGCTTCAGCTACTACAAAGACTATTTGGTACCTTAGGTTTTTATTTATGATGGGTTTCTTCCACTGGCTTTCCTGAAAGGTGTTATTTGGCCAAGTGCAAGGTTTTCCACCAGGGTCAGGGCAGTTTGACATGAGTTTGCCAACATCAACCGCAACAGATACAAGGAAACGGAGCCAGATTTTGAGGGAAGCTTGAGATAACAGAATAAAGAGCTCTACATCATATTTTGGCTTGTGTAAATGTGGCTATTCTCTCCCCAGATTTAACACCACTTTCCCTTCTCTGAAAAGTGTTTAATTGCTTAAACTGAGGAAACACATTGTATTTTTTTTTATGAGTTTTGTATTACATGGCTCTGTGCTCAGACTTTAAAAATTCTTTTTATGGAGAAAATGGGAGATTATTATATAAATGGGTGTTAGAAAACTGATCAGCAAAACTGAAAATATGCATTTTTATAATTGAAGTTAACCAGATGGTTGAATTAATGTGCATATTCTGTATAAAATAACTACACTTCAGAAAATTGAAGGGTTTTTGTACACTTTAACTTCAGAAAACTTTGACTTCAAAAATTTTAATATTTGCACTACAGAACTCATCAGAATACGCTATATATTAATATATATATTTATGAACAAAAATTTCATTTCAATTTTTTCTTCCAGTCATATAAAGCCATATAACCTTACAGTCCGTTTCACTAAGATGCAAATATTGTGTGTTCTTTGCCACAAATATGTATTCAATTTTTCTTTGGAAAGTGCAATATAAATTTTAAAGATTAAATCTTTTATTTGCTTTTTCAGCAGTTTTTTATTTTTGTCACTACTTCCATTTCTTGTAATAAGAAGATTAAGACTTGACGATCTTATATTTTGGATGTTAAAAAATAACTGAACAATATTAAGGTGTCTCTTCCCCCTCTTCTCTTGCCCTCCTCAAGGAGATATTATGCATTTAGATCATGGTTTTTTTTAGAGAATTATTCTGAAAAAATAGGGTTTTCATTTGGAAAAAACAAAGAGCAGGTTTTATTAAATAGACTACTATATTTTTAGTTTCAATCACATACTCAGAGTTGTTTCAGTTACTGAGAGCTGATTGTTATCTTACAAGTTCCATTTGTTGGAAATATGACTCTTTCTTTCATTTCCTATTACCATGGACTGTCCCTGGCACCTTCAGGACTTACTCATTACACTTTCTTCTTCCAAACACCAGGTGAGAGTCCAAAGTCAGTCAGGGCTTTAACAAAGTGAGAAGGAAAGTAATCACAGAAAATTACCTGGATCTGCAAAATTTGCCTTGCAGGGAGTCAGGGACTGCTTGTACAATGTTGCTTATGAAGTCTCAACTGCAGGGATCTCTCAGATGCAGAGTTCCATGTTGTGCCGTGTACCGTTTACTGCATAAGCCCTATTACTTCTTTGTGCTCCTCCTTCATTGCTATTAAAACTTTTACACTCCTTTTGATAGAATTTTTATGACATTGTTTTATAACAACACCATAAAATCCTCTTTACTGACTTATTTCTGAGTGATAGAGTGGAACAGTCTTACACTGTTACAAAGAAGAAACCACATCAGAAAAGACTAGATTCACCAGGGGGTTCTGTTGCAGTATAGCACAGCCTTGAATAAAATACCTATCTTAGTAGTATATAACAACCTGCCAGGACCATGTCAGTCTTCTCCTGCATGAAACACAATAGGTAAGAGTGGGAAGAGCACTTAAAGCAAGTTTCCCAGATGTGGAAGAGTCCATCAACACTAGCATGAGAAATAAGAGTAGAAAATTACTGAAAGCTGGGACAATTAAATGCTCAAGGGATGTTCAATTACCTGTCAATATAGGTAGAAACTGCATGAAGTATAACAACTTGATGTTGGATTAAGTGGTCTAAAGTTGCTCAATCAGGAGCCTCAATTCATGTGAAGCTAGGCCAAAATGACTTGGCTAATGTCGTACAGCCAGGAAATTTGACTGAACAGCTCTCACTTCCAGGATTGCAGTTTTATCACATTTTTCCTGTCCAGAATAAAAAACCCAACACTCCTAATGTGCATGTTTCAGTTTAGCTTAGCTAAGTAGTTTGCCTTTTTAAACTTCATCACATAACTATTTATAAAGATATTAAAAATGAATATGGAAATCATATTACTCCTTTTCTATTTACAGCAACATTTTAGTAGATAAGTAATGGAGCTGTACAATTTATGTAGTGACAGGACAAGGGGAAATGGCTTTAAGATGACAGAGGGGAGATTTAGATTAGATTATTAGAAACAAATTCTCTACTGTGAGGGTGATGAGGCCCTGGCACAGGTTGCCTAAGGAAGCTGTGGCTGCCCCATCCCTGGCAGTGTTCAAGGCAAGGTTTGATGGGGCTTGGAGCAACCTGGTCTAGTGGAAGGTGTCCTACCCATGGCAGGGGGTTGGAACTGAATGAGCTTTAAGGTCCCTTGCAACCCAAACCAGTCTGATTCTGTGATTTTCTCAGAGCTAAACTACCACAATTCATTAAACCCTTCCACTTCAGTTTACTCTCTATACCTTTCTGTAGAATGCCCTCATCTGATCTACTTAATCCCTTAAAGCTTACTCCTGCATAGATGTAGTATCTTCTGCTTGGCTCTGTTAAATTTAATCTTTTTTTTCTTTTTTCCTTTATTTTTTTTTTCCCTATATTTTTCAGTTGCTCAGGATCATTTTCCAGTGGGACCTCTCAGTTCTGTCCTTCACTGTACTGTTTTGTGTGTTCTGGCTTCATGACACTTTTCTGTCACTCAAATAGGCATATTATGTTGCCAAACTTTTTAATGGATAATACAGACTTTCCTGAGTGCCATATTATATTTCTCTGCCGTTTGACAGAAATCGCACTGAATTATTTTCCAGTCTTAGATCCATGCTATGATACTTTCATCTAATATTGTTTTCTCATTCAACATGAAGTAGTACCAGGAATCTAATAAAATCAAGTAAAGGCATTTGCCATTTCTAATGTGTTCATCAGACTTGCTCTGCACGACAGTCGTCTCTCATAACTTTTTCTTAAGAAATCATCTTGACTGTTACTCATGTCTTGTAGTGATGCAAGTGTTTATAGATCATCTGATTCCACCGTAGAATCATAGAATAGTTAGGGTTGGAAAGGACCTTAAGATCATCTAGTTCCAACCCCCCTGCCATGGGCAGGGACACATTCCACTAAACCATGTCACCCAAGGCTCTGTCCAACCTGGCCTTGAACACCACCAGGGATGGAGTATTCACAACTTCCCTGGCCAGCTGTCATGGTTTAAGTCCAGACAGTAAATCACAACCACGTAGTCGCTCGCTCACTCCCCCCCCACACTTCCTCCCCCGGCTCCCAGAGGAATGGGGAGGAGAATCGAAAGAATGTAACTCCCATGGGTTGAGATAAGAACAGTCCAGGTAACTAAGGTATAACACAAAAACACTACTGCTACCACCAATAATAATAATGATAAGGGAAATAACAACAAGGGAAGAGAATACAACTGCTCAGAACCTGCTGACCAATACCCAGCCCGACCCGAGCAGTGATCTAGCCGTTCCAGGTAACCGCCCCCAGTTTATATACTGGGCATGACGTGCTGTGGTATGGAATACCTCTTTGGCTAGTTTGGGCCAGGTGTCCTGTCTCTGCTTCCTCCTGGTTTTCCTTCCTCCCTGGCAGAGCATGAGACTCAGAAATTCTGTGGTCAGACTAAACATTACTGAGCTGTGGGGAGTGAAGGCAATAAGATTTGTGTGAAAAAGAGTTTGGGAATGAGCTCTGAGGTCTTGGTGCTTGACAAGCGCTGGGGCGATGAGCTGGGGCATTGAAGGCCAGAGGATGTGGGGGTTCTGACAGGGTCTGCAACATTGATTGGACTGTTTACCTGGAGAGGTTCACAGTGGCCAATGAGATTAAACGCTGTGTGTATGTGCAGGTTGGAAAGTACCGAACAAGGGATAAAAAGGGCTTGATGATAATAAACGGGGATTTGAGCCTGTGCATCAACTTGAGTCCGTGTTGTGAAATGCCACACTAAGCAGCAACTAAAAACATCAGTGTTATCAGTGCTGTTCGCAGGCTGAAAGTCAAAACCACAGCACTGCACCAGCTACTAAGAAGGAGAAAAATGACTGCTACTGCTGAATCCAGGACAGCAACCCATTCCAGTGCCTCAGCACCCTCACAGGAAAGAATTTCTTCCTTTTATACAATCTAAACTTCCCCTGTTTAATTTTTAACCCGTTACCCCTTGTCCTGTCACTACAGTCTGTAATGAATAGTTCATCCCCAGCATCCCTGTAGGCCCCCTTCAGATACTGGAAGGCTGCTATGAGGTCTCCACGCAGCCTTCTCTTCTCCAGGCTGAACAGCCCCAACTTTCTAAGCCTATCTTCATACAGGCGGTGCTCCAGTCCCCTGATCATCCTTGTGGTCCTCCTCTGGACTTGTTTCAACAGTTCCATGTCCTTTTTATGTTAAGGACACCAGAACTGTACACAATACTCCAAGTGATCACTCCTTGATCAGTCTGGCAAGTCTCCTACCAAAACCTCTCTTCCCCTTTTGTCAAACCAGCTCCACCACCCCCAGTACACCTTGCCTACTAAATTGAGTCCCATGTTCTAGATACCCAAACCCCTGACTATGGCACCACTGTTCTAACCATTTATTAACCTGGCCAATCCACCTGGCCTTTTTAAGGTCCTTCCCTTTATCCTGGAGAATTGATGAAAAGACAATCTGAGCTCCAGAGCCCCTAACCACCTCTCCCATGGCTCTGTAGTCCTTTTAATGTTCTCCAGGCTACTGCTATTTATATCACTAGCTATATCTATCTATCTATCCTATATATACTATAACTATATATACTTAAGATACTAATATCTATACTAATATCTGCTAGCTATATCACTGTCTGTATCTGTCTATTCCCAGGAAGTGAATCTGACCATGTCTCTTCTTTTTCCTATGGCTCACTTCCATCCTTTGCATTCACAATGTTAATCTATTTAGGACTTGCAGTTCATAGAGAAATTAATAACAATCAGTTAGTGATGGCCAAGACCTTGCACAACTGTAAACACTTCCCACATTTCCACAGCAGCCTCTAGCTGGAGTACTTTATCCATATACCCAAGTTAAATGTACAGTCGCACAGCAAAGAGAGACAGCAATAATGCCTACAGCTTTGGGAGTAGTTGTTCAGTGCATGACAAAGCTCACAAATGTTTCTCATCCCAAATCCCTTCCTGGTATCCTCAGCACCATATTAATGTTCATTGTGTAAAAGGAGCGATCAGATCTTGAGATAACTAAGACTGCTCTTTGACTTGATCTCCAACCATTTTTCCCAAAGATAGAAGGATGATGCATACATTAATATGTAGCAGATCCTCAAACAAGGGGATGTCATTTAGTATTACCTTCCTGTGCACAGTCCAATTCAGTTTGTCATGCAGCAATATTGATTTAAATCAGTTAAATAACACTGGGCTTTGTCTCTAATTTTGGAATGAGGGATATACTCTAGGGAGCTGTGTAACACCCCCCCCCCCCCCCCCAACAGCTTCTACATCAATGATATCAGAGCTAGGTGGAACATCTGATAAAAACACAGCTCTCTTTTCCTTTGACGGACAGTATTTCCCCAGTCTAAAAAATTCCCAGCATTTATAATGTTTAAATTTATGGCAGGAGAATATACAGTGTTGGGCATGCAGACAGCTGCATCTACTGAGCGTAATCACAATGTTGAAAGATCTGGTGCCAGTGACCAAAAAATTGGTGTACATTGTAAACAAATGTTTTGTAACATTCGCATTCTAAATGAACAAATATATAAGAAGAAATGTTAGATGAATTTAATCTTGTACATATTACCTTGGCCTGTGCCTTTAGGTTGGTCATTCACGCTGCCATCTCCGGCAGTAACACTGTTACATTTGAAGGTAGTGGTAAAGCTGGGTTTTCAGCTGAGAGCAGCTGTTGATCAACACTGTCTTCTTGTTCGACAGCATCTTGCTTTGCAGATGGCTAGAGTAACTGGAAAGTCTGTTTCAGGGGTTCATCATCTACTCTAGTGGGAGACATCTCCTAGCCCATCAGGTTCAGAAGAACAGCATGATAAAAACATGCAATAGCTGAAAAATGGCGAACCTCTTATTAGGTTTGGTTATAAAATATATTCCATTAGGTTTGAAATCCTGACATTGGAAAATATATTTCCTTATTTATACCAAGATAAAACAGACATTCCAAAGTTTTTAGAGAAAATTCAGAGAGATATTTCAAATTAATAATTTGATCATCAAGGTTCTCTAGGGTAAAAGAGACTGATAAGCAAGAACTTGGTGTGTTATGTAATGATCATGCTATTAGCCATTAAGATTGCATGCTCATATAAGAAAAATATTAGAAACCTGATATTTTGCAGTGTCATGTTTGTTAATCCTGTTATTTTCCTATTACATTTGGTTTTGACAAAATTACATTTTCCAATTTAAAATAGAAGTTTTAAAAAATATTCTCATTCTGCTTTAATAATTCTGTGCATGTCCTTCATTGACTACTGTACTATTTTTCATGTTCATTAGTGAATCAGAGGTGTGCAAAATATATTTTATAATAAAATTTTGAATCTTCTGAGTTTCTGCCACAAAAATGATCAGTAGAATGTACCAGTGGAATCAGTGTTATTAGTCATTCCAACATGTTTAAGGTTTAAGGTTACAGATACTGTATAGCCCACTACCTCACAAGAAATAATAAAAAAAAACCTTGGAAGCTTTTTGTTCTTTGCTAAGAACATTCTTTGCTAAGAGCATTGTTCTTTGCTAAGAACTTTCCAATATGTTTAAGGTTTAAATTTACAGATACTGTACAGCCCACTACATCACAAGAAATAGTAAAAAAAAGAAACCTTGGAAGCTTTTTATTCTTTGCTAAGAACAAAAGGCTGAACAACTACAATATCCTGAAAAAAGTAAACATCAAGGACAGGATATAGAGTGTCTGTTTATATATAGTGACATAATTCAAATTAACAGACTAGGAAAAACTTCCAAGAACAATGTAAGTGAGCAGAATCAAAGAATGTTAAATAAATAAGTTTGCAATACTTGCACATGAAATTGCTTGGCATTAAAGTCAAATTTAGCAGTACTAAGTTATAAAAATATATTCTACTAAGAATATTGTCTTTGCAATCTTTAAAGCTCTGGGGTAAACAAAGGAGCTCCTGTCTAACTTATTAACTAGCTCAACATAACAGGTACAAGAGAAACACAGATACTCTTTTTTAAGTAATCTGTAGTTGCTGTAGCAACTGATTCTTTGTCGTTTGTCTTTATAGCAACAGTAGAATTTAAATATATTTAGTATGCCACAGAAGAAATAAGCTTTAAAGAAAATATGAATTTTGTTCTGGAGAATGATTTTGGCATAGTAAGGAATACCTGTTGTCAACGATTACTTAAGATGCTAAAATATTTTGTTTACTTTTTAAAAAATCATATATTTAGTGAAGAACAAAAACATACACTAAAGAACACTGAAATTAAATTAGCTTTCTGATTTGGAAAACCCTTTCAAGTTTCTGCTCAGAAGTTTCTTTGAATTTTATGAACACGTTTTTTTTTCTGAGAGTTACAAAAGAATAGCAAATGTATTTTCAAAGGCAGGGCATATATGTAGGAAACGTTATGGCTAGAAAGGGTAGTTCATAGTCTTGTTTGCATATAAACCCATAAATCTTCAGAAGTACTTCATCACCCAAATTTGTCTAATTGGTGTGTGACCCACATTGATGTGACACTTCCTAAATCTGAAAAATCAACTGTTGAGATCATTCATTGTAGAGAATATATTCTGTGCAAAAGAGCTTTTTTTTCAAGTTATAGTGAGTTGCTGTGTTCTAGTTAGCCTAACTAGCCTCTTTGTGCTTCTGTCCTATATAATATATATAAAATTATATATAGATATGATATATATAATATTGAAAATAACACACCAGAAACAATCATTTCCAGGTTTTCTTTGGAAAAGCAACAGGTATGTATTTCCATTACTAATCCAAACACTTCCTCTTTTCATGCTCCTTCAGATAGATATAGTGGTTGATACTAAATAATCAATATTTTGACTTTCCAGGTTATTTCTTTCGCTAGCAATGTAATATCGTAGTGTAGTGACCATATTTTCTGTAAACATTCCTCCAGTTCAAAAGTATAGCTCAATTTGACTGTATTCAGTCCCATTTTTTGTTCAGTAACTATAAAATGCTTGAGATCTAACTGTGTAAATACCCATAAAAAAAAATGTTAAGTTAGGCTGCTTAAATATACCCTCACAATGACTTTTTTATTATCTATTTGATTGTAAAATTGACGGCTTTTTTCTGTGTGCTGTGCTGGTGCATTGTGCTTATGGTATCCAGTCTGAGAACTGCCAAAGTAATATGACATATTGAGCTCACCCACTTCATATGAATTCTTAATGTCAGTCAGTAGTCTATACCACATAAATTGTTCTCTGAAGAAGTGCATGCAAAAATTATAGGAACAATCAACCTCAATGTTCTTCAGTCTCTTTCTGAGCAATCTGAAAAATAAAAAAGGTTAAAAAAAAAAAAACAATTAATTGGTACTCTGCTACCAGGTAGAAAATTGTGGTATTTAACCTTTCTTCTTCTGATTTAGAGTGTGCTCTGCTTTCTGTGGTGTCTAAGGTGAAGTAAACAACAGTTTTCAATCAGAAGCATACTAAGTGTAAGGCCATTCATCATCTAAGCTAATGCAGCAGCCAGCTGTTGTAGTCCTTCCTTTTCCCTTAGTCCCAGTGTTGGATTCTCACCACCTTCCCTGCACTGGCTCTAACACTTGTCTAACAATTCATTCAGCAGTGCTCTGTCAGAAAGCTAACCTGCCAGAAAAGGAAATAGTTCTCTGTTGAATATGTGTGATAAAATAGGTCAGTGAATGGCCATACGACCACTGGTACTTTCAGGAACATGAAGCCAAAAATTACATATTTCCTCTGGCTGCTGTGAAACCATGACCTGTATTGTGACAGAAAACAACCTGACAAGAATCAGACAAAACCTGTGTCTGCTTTATTGTGGTAGTCTTTCAAAGTTGCTGATGTAAAGTATGCCAGAACTCCTAATTATATATCATAACTATAAGGTCTCTTCAGTATAACAAAGGGGAAAGGTGTTTTAAGAGAAAGGTTGCCATGCTTTTCAGTAAACTGGTATTTCAAACAGAAAACCAATCCAATCATTATGCTCAAAGTATTGCTCAAGGAACCAAAATCCTTACCCAGTGTTTCAGGTGGCCAGCCCATTTTTGTTCACACTGTAGCAAATGGGAAAGATTTTTAAATTTCTTTTTTTTATATACTCTTTAAAATCAATTTCTCTCTTTAAAAAAAAAAAATAAAAAAATTTGTAAGCAGATATACAGACTGGATTTATTTTATTTTTTTTTATTTCTGTTGGGTTTTGGTGGTTTTGGGGTTTTTTTCTTCCTTTTAGAAGCTACCAGTCACTGTATTATGTGGGGTCTGAATTCAGGTGTTCCAGCATATGGCATTAGCTCCAGCTCTAGGATAACCTCTCACCTTCTTTTGTGTCTTGTGTCCTAATGCAGTAAATCACAGAATACCAGGATGGATGGGAACTCAAGGATCATGTGGTCCAACATTTCAGGTATCTATTACCCCCTGAAAATCATTAACACTGGCAGAAAGACAAGATAGCTGAGAGACATGCTGACGTTTTGCTTTGAGTTTCATGTGGTGCTGGATGTATTTCTTGCAGAAACAAATTCTGAAGTGATTAAAGCATAACATGTAAAGCTGCTCTCTTCAAATCTACAGTTCATATCTACACCATTTTTCCAACATCCTTTAAGTTGTTCAGTCTCAATATGTTCCTGTGCCCATAGGAAGAGAGGTAATTCTTCTGTACATTCAAAAAAATGAAGGTTCTACAAATATGGCTGTATCCTGTTCACTCTGGTGCACCATGAGGGTATTTTTAAAACCTCAACAGCTCCACATGTTTGCAGGAGAAAGGGTGTGTAGCTATCTGATTAATCCTTACCGGCTTTTTAAATTCTGTAGCACTGCCAATACCCTCTGTTGGTGTTCGAGACCTTTGTTTAGTGTGATCTCTTTCTATTTGCAGTTCTGCAATGATGTTCCCGTAAAAGTGAAGTAAAGTAAAAATCAGGTGTAGCATTTTGTAAACTAATTCCTTCAGTTCTGTGTCATTACACATTCTACTATCAAGGCAATCTGGTGTTTCTTTATTGCATATATGAAGTGTTTCAGACATCCAACTAAAGATTATGTAGGAGCCATGTGGATTTTGTCAAAAAGCTTAGGCATCAAAATCCCATCAAAATCTGAAGAATGAGACATTTAATTGGTGCAGGGACCTTCAAAATTTCACAGAGCAACTCTTCAGTCTTTGAAATTCTGCCCCTTTCATTTTGTTGGAAGAAAGATGCAGGGCTTGATTCAGTTATTCATTCTTGATCTTAGAAATATAGTGCTCAGGGACAGGCAATCCCACTGGGGTAAAGTGCTACAATTGCAATGCTGTATGGATGATAAATCTCTCCTTATACGTTCAAAACCCCTGTGAAATATTCTTTTGCATGTTCTGTGTTACACTGCTGATAACAAATCATCAAGGGAAGATAATAATCTGTGAAAAAGCTCTTCATAAACCATTCGTACTACATACTGGAGGTTAATTTTAATGACACAGAGTAGCAGTGAAAATGTGTTGGAACAGACTTTAATATACCAAAGGCATAGTTTTTGCTTTTTTATTCCCTGAACTACACCTGAAAGAAGGTTGTGCTGATGGGTAAAAATGGATTGTATGGCACATATTCCAACAGTAAGAACCTGATCAGTTGCCCTCATTAAATACTTAGGCTAAAATCCTTTATTTAGACCCCCCTGCCAAGAAATATTTTATACTGAGAAGTTGGGGAAATAAAGTATTTCACAAATGCATTCTGTCTATGAAGCTCAAATTTAAAAAGCCACTAGCACATGGAACTATATACAAACAGGCATGAACTTCCAATGAGTTTTCATTTACACGTGTTATAGGCTACAGGTTTTTTTCTGACTAGCTGATTATCAAGAGATGAAGAAAGGTGTGGAAGTCTTTAATGAGAGATGTGTTAGCTGTAGTCTGGTTTTTGTTACTACTTTGCTATGCTGTCAGAATAGTTTTCATAAAGTGCTATTTGATATTAAAAACAAACAAACAAAAAGAAATTCTTACAAGTTCTTTCTTCAAGAAACTTAGTGTATCACATAAAATGAATAATCATACCTAAAGAAGTTTGATCCTTTGTAGAATAAGGATGAGTTGTAGCTGAAATGAGTAGCCTATGAACACACATGCACATATGAACAGTCCATACCCACATAGATGAAGAGCTAGACAAGTGTGGACATAGAAGGGCTCTGGTGTATCACACCAGGGGGTGCTAGTCTGTTACAATCCCAGTAAGAAGGGCTGTCTGTAACATATAATTTAAAAGGCTATTTGTTAGAACTAACACTCTGAGGAGAGAACGTTTACATAACATCCATCCCCTTAAGATGCTGGATAACCCGGGTGGTGGAGCATCATCGCTTGTACCTTGTGGGATCTGCCTGCAGACTCCTGTGTTACAGTGAGTGGACTGAGTTTATTCTGAAAATAAATTTTCACAATTTATTTTCTGAATAAATAAATTTTGTGCAGCACAACACACACCTGAATGTTGCAGAATGACTCTTAAGAGCAGAACCATAGAGCCCTGGAGGACTGTGCAAGCAAGGCAGGGGGTGGCCCCCACAGGTGGCCAGAGACCGGACCTGGGAGGAGAATGTGGAGGAAGCTGTGGGGGCTAACCAATACTGTTATGCCAAGAAGGAGTGGCTGAATACCACTCCTATATATGTGTGAACTGCGTCACAAATAAAGTAGAAGTTGCTTATCACCCATATTGGGTTGGCCTGTCTGCTTCTCCTCGCCGCTTACAAATGGCGCCCGAACAGGGACGCGGACTACAGGGCCCTGGTCACTGGGGACCCGGATTACAGGGCCCCGACTAGCGGGGACCCGGATTACAGGGCCCCGACTAGCGGGGACCCGGGATACAGGGCCCCGGTCGACGGGGACCGGATTACAGGGCCCCGACTAGCGGGGACCCGGGATACAGGGCCCCGACTAGCGGGGACCCGCATTACAGGGCCCCGGTCGACGGAGACCCGGATTACAGGGCCCCGACTAGCGGGGACCCGGGATACAGGGCCCCGACTAGCGGGGACCCGGATTACAGTGCCCCGACTAGCGGGGACCCGGATTACAGTGCCCCGACTAGCGGGGACCCGGGATACAGGGCCCCGACTAGCGGGGACCCGGATACAGGGCCCCGGTCGACGGGGACCCGGAACGGCGAGTGAGCGGCGCCGGCGGCAGCTGCCGGGAAGCGCGGGCAATGCTGCTGCGGTGGCGTGATGGACCCGGGTGCTTCGGCTAACTGAAAGAATCCGCCGCTGGGGCGAACCAGACACTGCTGCGTCGGGAGGCCGATCCGGAGACCGAGGTTACAGGACGACCCACAAGAAGACGATCTGGAAAAGGCTGGCCATGAAAATGGACCGAGAGGTAGCCCTGGACTTATTACAGTGCTTCTTATAAAAGCGGGGAACTGAGCCCTGAACTTTTTACAGTGCTTTTTATAAAAGCGGGGAATTGAGCCTGAGACTCTAAAGCAGCTAGCAGGTCTAGTGGCTGTAGGGAAGGCTAAGGGATTTTTTTTGCAGATCCTAATACAATATTTGAGGAGAGTGAGTGGCGAAAGTTTGGTGATGAACTATTTGACTCAGTGCTTAATGATTATAAAAAGGCAAACTCGGTAAACCACGGAGGGAAGTAATGAACTGTATAAAAAGATACAAGGCAGAAAAGAAAACTGCCGCGGTAGCAACGAGAAACTAGGAACAGACGTCCCCGGTCGGTTGAAACCGGGGGAAGATTACAACTCGTTCCCCCCCCCCCCCCCAACTCGTGGAAGCACAGAGTTTCCTACCCCCCCCCCCCCCCCCTTCCATTTCTCCCCCTCCTTCAGAAGGTGCCGCGGAGGAGGTGTAACCCCCTGCTCCCCCACCACCCCAGTTCCGAAAGTAGGGACTTTGAAAAGGACAGAGAAAGTATATTAGAAGGTATACGCATGATAAATGTCGAGGAATCCGAAAGAAAGAGGGCGGTGCCTCGGCGCCGGATCGATTGCGGCGCCGCTGTGAAGCACGCAGTAGAAAATAGGGTTCATGCGCTAGCGGGAGATTTAAAGGAACCGCGAGCCTCTCCAGCCCACTATGCCTTAGAGTGAAAAAATTTTTAATTCAGTCACGGAGGAGCCAGGTCTGCAGATGGCTACATACCGAACGAGAGACATTTGATAAGAAAGACACAGCTGCGAGCAACGGAGACCCCGAGTTCGGCGCAGGATCAGCCCCCGAATCCCCTGAATCCGAGCCAGGTTTATATCCTCTGCTTCCAGACCCTGACTCTTTGTCTCCCGGGTCGGTCTGCTCAGACTCACTGGCCCTGGAGACGCTCAGTTGTAACAATGGGTAACCAAAGAGGTGAACATTACTGGGGAATTTTCTGCAGTGGGCATCTTTGCATATCCTGTGTTTACTACACAGCAGGGGGCTAAAGAGTGGGAAGCTCTTGATCTCAAAATAGTTAAGGAGGCCTGACAAACAGTGACCACGTATGTGTTAAAATTCTCTTATACTCAAGCTGTATATGTTATGATTTTTTCTTGCAATTGACAGGGGGAGCCCATATAGTTTCTCTGTGATACTCATGTACTAGAAGTTGGTAAATATAAGTATGTCCAGGTTTCTGTCAACCCTTGGAGACCTCTGTAGATACTGCTGGCCACTTCTTCCAGCACAGGCTGGCCACCTGTGTCAGAATGAGTGTGCATTTTGGTCAGTATAAAAGCCCAAGCCTCATACGATGTGGGGGAGGCAGAGCCTCTGCGGGGACGCCCGCTAAGGTTGAGCCTGCCACCTCACACTGCAATGATGCTTCTCGGAGCTGGTTTGCTGTTAGTCTCCACAGGGTCCTTGTGCCACATTCTGTACGTGGAACTGTAGTGGGAATAATGATAGCTTTTGCAGGGACAAAAAAAAAAAAAAAAAAGGGGGAGAGAGAGAGTAATGATGTTACATCTAACTTTAACCTGTCTACTTCTGAAGAACTGATAACCTGGGGGAGGGGGTATATTTGTGCCCTCCTGCCTACAGGTCCATGGCGACTGTCTGCAAAGTTTGTGAAGCCTTGCCATGAGCTGGACAGACGAGTGGATAAACCTGATGCCTCAGCTACAGGAGCTGACCATGAATACCCCAAGCAGAATGAGGTGGAGGAAGAGAAAGAACGATTAACTGCAAAACATCACTTGGGGGCAACTGAAAAGTAACACCCTGAATATGTGTGCTTGTAAAGTAGCTATTATTAGAAGTTGTGATTTTGTGTATAAAACCACCTGTACTTATGTCCTGGGTTCAGCAGTAGCAGTCATGTTTTTCCTTTGTGTTAACTGGTGCAGTGCTGTGTTTTGACTTCTAGCTTGAGAACAGTGTTGGTGAAGCCGATGTTTTCGGTTGTTGCTAAGTGATGTTTACCTTGATCAAGGACTCTCTGAGGCTCATGCTCTGCCAGGGAGGAGGGGAAGCTGTGAGGAAGCAGAGATGGGGCGCCTGACCCGGGCTAGCCGGGGAGGTATTCCATACCACAGCACATCATGCCCGGGGTGGGGGGTAACTGGGAGTTACCCAGAAGGACAGGGACTTCCGGGTGGAGCTCGTTTTCTTGGCCGGTGGTATCGTATTCTCTTCCCTTGTTATTTTCCCTTATCATTGTTTTAGCTGATAGTAGCGGTGGTGATTTGTTGCTGGACTGTTCTTGTCTCAACCCGTAGGAGTTGCACTCTCTCGATCCTCCTCCCCGTTCCTCCGGGAGTGGGGAAGGGGAGAGCCCCAGTGCAGGGGGCGGGGGGGGGAGACGGACACGGACCTCGATTGTTGTCAGCTTGGCACCACTCACTGGGAGTGAGTGAACAAGTTACCTGACTGGGTTTAAACCACGACAACTTACTAGCTAGTTGCTAATAAGAAACTGCACCTTGTATTGTATAGATTTTTCGCTTGTAAAAGAGATGTTAGAGTATTTGCAGTAGCCGCTAGAAAATGCTAAGGCAAAAGCTAGAAAAATTTTAATACAATGGTAGTGTTACAAAGCAGGTGATGGAACAAATTAAGAGGGGGGGAGAATTCCACTGGTAAGAAATTTCTTTGGCTAGTCCTTCACTGCCATCAGCATCTTCAACATGCTGCTGCACCCTGTAATAGTTACTCTGCTAATGTAAATGTGTGTGTGCCTTGCTGTAGTAGCGACTTGTTACTGGATAAAACAAAAGGGGGAAGATGTGGAGACAGTGTTCTCACAGGAGAATGCATAATTGGTACATAAAACTTTGAATAGTCCTGAAAGATACAGCAAGGCCATGAGAGGCCTGAAGAAGCTTAAGCAAGCAAGATAAGAGGCTGGAATTCACCAAGTTAATGAGAACTGTGGACTGTTGGCAAGCTTTCAAGGTTGAGTTCTCACACCTGTGTTTAACCAATTATATTTTAGTCACTAAGGGTCTTCAAAACATGTATCCAATCATAATATGCCAAATCACTGTAAGTGCTTCAGCTGGGGCCTTGGCTCAACTAAGCAGACTGGGTTGCTGAGTTGCTAAGCAGACAATTCTACATCGAAGGGAATTCCTGATTTGTTTTAATACTGACTCTGTAAGACATGCAACACTGCAGAACCTTTTGTTGTTGGAACAGGGACATGGATATGAAGAGTTTGATGGAATGTGTTGTATGAGTCTCTCTGATAATGCTAATTCGATGCACGCACAGCTGAGAACCCTGGCTCAGCTTACCCAGCAATAGTAAATGAGCAATATCCTAATAACTAGATGGTTGTCTTCACGGGGCATTACAGGTTGAGTCAAACACTGTTGTTTGAAGTATTGCACTTATGTATCATTGTTAGGTTAATCATCGTAGCTATTAGACTTGTTTATAGTTGTGTGATAAAACAGGTGAACAGAATAACCCATAATGCCTTGCTTGCACAAAGAAAAAGGGGGGAATTGTTGCAGAATGACTCTAAGAGCAGAACCATAGAGTTCTGGAGGACTGTGCAAGCAAGGCAGGGGGTGGCCCCCACAGGTGGCCAGAGACCGGACCTGGGAGGAGAATGTGGAGGAAGCTGTGGGGGCTAACCAATACTGTTATGCCAAGAAGGAGTGGCTGAATACCACTCCTATATATGTGTGTGAACTGCATCACAAATAAAGTAGAAGTTGCTTATCACCCATATTGGGTTGGCCTGTCTGCTTCTCCTCGCCGCTTACACCTGAAGGCTGCCAGGTACATGCAGTACATCACAGCACAGGCCTTTGATATCTCAGATTTACTTGTAGTGGCTTCAAAATGACTATATTATTGACATGTATTAACAATATTAAATTGACATAAAAGATAAGAGGGTAGGCAAATAAACACAATCCACCTGGAAAGTTTAGGCCAGAAGGGCGAGACAAGAGCTTCTGTGGCCTTTTGGTGGCTGCAGACAGATAGTTATGGCTTTCAGCATTGTAAATACACAATGTACATCTAACAACACTCATTATAACCATTTCTCCCTAATGAGTCCTGATATTCCTGATGGGTCCTTCTCTCACAGGCCACGGCTTGTAGCATATGATAACTCCCATCAGTGTTATGTCTGAGTTACCTCTGGCCAAATGATTAAATTCTTCGTAGTATAGAATACTACACTTAAAGATGACAGCTTCTATGTCCAGTGAATCTCCACTTCCTATCACTGCAACTCTCTGCAGAGATTCCAGGAATGACTTGTGAATTCCACCTGTAATTCCAGGACACAGGTCTCAAAATGCTGCATCAGTAAAATCTGTTTATATATGTATATATGTGTGTGTGTGTATACACATACATATATCAAATATATCCATATATAACTTTCTATTTTTCTTTAAAATCATGTAAATGACAAATGGCTTGAGAGAAGGCAGCTTCAAAATTTGGAACTATAAAGGAAATCAACATGCAGACAAGTTTAAACATTAAAGGAGTTGAAATTAAATCTGGGCTAATCATTCATAAACAATAATTTATCTAATCAATATAGGCCTTATTTTGCAAATCAACCATAAAATGCTTTCTGATTATATCAAATATCATTTATTACTTGATCTGTTTAATTTATTTTCAGAAAAAAAATATGAAATAATGAATGGTTGATGGATTATAGAAGTTATTCATTGGAAGTATTTAAAATTCAAAATTCAAGTGGCTTTGGTTACTTTTAATTAGAAATAAGGCTGGAGCCATTTTTTATCTCAATGGGTAATGCCTAGAATCCATTACTCATGTAAACACACTCCTGAACTGTTTCTGAATATTTTCATGATATTTACTCTTCTACACAAAACACCGATTCTTCAAAACTCAATGTACATATTATTTCAATGAAACATATTAACATGGTGCCAACTACAACAGAATGTCAATTTGGGATTGCAATCGATGATCTCAGTGATTAATATGTTATTAGTGCTGTTCTTCTAGTAGCATCAGTGATTCATCTGCAAAAAATGCTTAGTAACCTGCTTAAAGGAATAAAATAAGGTTAAAAAAAAACCAAGAAATACCACTACCTCTTGCCTTAAAACTAAGCAAAATCAAGTACAAGAATTCAGGAATAAATGCCTTTTTTTTTTTTTTCCAATTAATCATTTTCAATTAAAAAAAAGAATAAAACAAACTAACATTTGTACTTTTTTGTTGTCCTATTATTTAAAGAGGCTGAATAATATAGAATAGCAATGTTTTGGCACTGAACAGCTTTGGAACTGCCTTCTTCTCAGACGCATCTATGCTGCAATTTAACTGCAACATTACTTCTCAAGCTTAATCATAGTTATGCATAATCCCACAGCAGCATTCCTAACCTCTTGTCTGCTGTGCTGTCATAAGTCAGACAACTTCCAAGGCTGAAACCATTGAGAATGTAATGGAATTCAAATGGCATTACTGTTGTTCTGATTTATCAGAATATTTTATTACAAGGTCACTGACTTTGCATGCTATCTTAAGTCTACTTTTCAACATACATTTTTCAAAATAAAAACCATCTGGTCCTCACCTGACAGCCACATTAGAACCTCATCTGTATGTGTCAAAATACTGTCACCATCCCAGTGATTTTCATCTTTATTTCTGATCACTTAGACCTGTAAGTTAAAGATTCTTTGGTATTTTTAACCTAGCTCTTGGTGATAAAATAAAAAATCTCTAGTGTACAACCTTCATGTTTCACGGGAATTCCTCCAAGAGAGGGGTTCAGCAGTAGCAGTCATGTTTTTTTTCCTTTGTGGTAGCTGGTGCAGTGCTGTGTTTTGACTTCCAGCCTGGGAGCAATGTTGGTGAAGCTGATGTTTTCGGTTGTTGCTAAGTGATGTTTACCCTGACCAAGGACTTTGTGAGGCTCATGCTCTGCCAGGGAGGAGGGGAAGCCAGGAGGAAGCAGAGACAGGACACCTGACCCAGGCTAGCCAAGGAGTTATTCCATACCACAGCACGTCATGCCCGGGGTGGGGGGTAACTGGGAGTTCTCTGGAAGGACACGGGCTTCCGGGTGGGACTCGTTTCTTGGCCGGTGGTATCGTATTCTCTTCCCTTGTTATTTTCCCTTATCATTGTTGTAGTTGGTAGTAGCGGTGGTGATTTGTGTTGTACATTGGTTGCTGGACTGTTCTTGTCTCAACCCGTAGGAGTTGCACCCTTTCGATCCTCTTCCCGTTCCTCCGGGAGTGGGGAAGGGGAGAGCCCCGGTGGGGGGGGCGGCCTTCGATTGTTGTCAGCCCAGCACCACTCACTGGGAGTGAGTGAACAAGTTGCCTGACTGGGTTTAAACCATGACAGATGCTAAATTTTTCTTGCTTTGGACAAATTTTGTCTTTTGGTCTTGCTTTTGGACAAAAAAGAAAGAGTTTTTCTGACTTAATGTTTCATATGAGGAAAGCTTAAGGATTTTCCAGAAAAATAACAACTGGAATTGCATAGATAGCCAGTCAATAGTCTACAGCCTATAAATTTGACCCATCTGCTATATTTACTACATATACTATGTATACCTGCACTGTACAATCATAGAATCTTAGAATAGTTAAGGTTAGAAAAGACCTTAAGATCATCTAGTTCCAACCCCCCTGCTGTGGGCAGGGACACCTTATGCTAAATCATATCACCCAAGGCCTCATCCAACCTGGTCTTGAACACTGCCATGGATGGAGCATTCACAGCCTCCCTGGGCAACCCATTCCAGCACCTCACCACCCTAACAGGAAAGAATTTCCTTCTTATATCCAACCTAAGCTTCCCCTGTTTAAGTTTTAACCCGTTACCCCTTGTCCTATCACTACAGTCTCTAATGAAGAGTCCCTCTCCAGCATCGTTATAGAACTACACACAACACTCCAAATGAGGTCTCACGACAGCAGAGTAGAGGGGCAGGATCACTTCCTTCCACCTGCTGGTCACGCTCCTCTTATGCAGCCCAGGGTATGGTTGGCTTTCCGGGCTGCAAGTCCACACTGCCGGCCCATGTTCATTTTCTCATCAACCAACACCCCCAAGTCCTTCTCCGCAGGGCTGCTCTGAATCTCTTCTCTGCCCAACCTGTAGCTGTGCCTGGGATTGTTCCAGCCCATGTGTAGGACCTTGAACTTGGCTTGGTTAAACTTCATGAGGTTGGCATCAGCCCACCTCACAAGCGTGTCAAGGTCCCTCTGGATGGCATTCCTTCCCTCCAGCGTATCAACCGAACCACACAGCTTGGTGTCATCAGCAAACTTGCTGAGGGCGCACTCAATCCCACTGTCCATGTCAGCGACAAAGATGTTAAACAAGACCGGTCCCAACACCGATCCCCGAGGGACGCCACTCGTTACTGGTCTCCAGCTGGACATTGCGCCATCAACCACAACTCTTTGTGTGTGGCCATCCAGCCAGTTCTTTATCCACTGAGTGGTCCATCCGTCAAATTCATGTCTCTGACTTAGAGACACAGATGTCATGCAGCACAGTGTCGAATGCTTTGCACAAGTCTAGGTCAATGCATGCAAGCATATTTCTGTCTGTAAAATCATGGATAAACATATGACAATCCTACTCATAAAGATTTCAGTTCCACCTGGACCTTTCTTTTGTCTTTGGGAGGAAATTTCACCTCTTACACCTGCTGATACAACAGATAATTCCCTGCTACATGTATGACAGAACTTAAATGTACAGCTATTTTACATTTTTTTGAATTCGTGGGAGACGTACCGTCTCACCGATCTATATGAGTAGGTATGTCTTCAGAGTTTCAGCTGATGCCATAACAAATTTTTGTCACACTTGCGGAGTCTAGGCTACTGACTGAAATTCCAACTTAACTATATTCCACTGCAGTCAATTTATGCAAGTGAATAGAAAGGATAGATAGTCTTTTCATCGGCCCAACACCAGATACAATGCACTCAAGACATTATTTTCACTGCTTTATTTTACATACTTATTCTAATAGTTCCACTTTATCACAACCTCATTACCTTAAAACTGAGACAAGAAGTGGAAATAACAGCATGTATTTTTATTTTTTTTCAAACAAATATATTATGGCTTAAAAGACATATAAAGCATTTAAAAGCTTTATCAGTTAAGGATGACACATATTTTGAGTGTCTGCAATTCAATAGCATTACGGAAAATACTGTAATTATTGGTATCCTTTGCATTTAGCTGATCAGCAGTACACACAATGCCTGTTAACTAAGAATCCTGAATTAGAAATATGTCTGAAATGTTGTTACTGAAGGATTTTCTAGAGGGTTGGACCACAACTTAATCGAAAAGTAGACTTGAACAAGAAAGGAAAAAGTGCTCATATGTGCACACAATAGTAATAATTAATACTTTACAAACAAAAATTCAAATACAAGGAATTTTCAGAGAGAAAATTTTCTGTGCAACTGTAAGATGGTCTTCATTTAATGATAAGTACAGCATCTTTTTCCTTACAGAACTCCTTCATATTCAATATGACAAAAATGCTTACAGGCCTGCTATTCCTTTAATGGTCCTAGGCCTTACTTAAGGCAAACTACTAGAAACTTCTCATTATAGAATCAAAGATTTAACTATTTTCATGAACTCTTTAACAGGTTAGTTATATGGTACTTTTGCACTTCCCTTATATTTTTCCCTACAAAACTTCCATGAGAAGAAGGCACTGTATTATTCCTACATTTTGATGGCAATCTGAGGCACAGAGATGAGGGTGAAAAATGCTAAGACATTCAGAATACCCTGTCAGAGATGTAGGACCTGATTTTATTGAACATTTAGCATTTTATTGACCTTACAAATTCAAAGAAAAATCCAAGGTAAAGTTGGTGCAGAACAGTTTTTCAAATTAGACTCTAAGTCTCACAACAAATACTCAGAAAAAGAGGAATATCCAACTAAGGACCACCTTAGAAAAATGTGGTGTACATTACTTGCCTGTCTTCACACAGGTTGTGCGAGAAGAAAATCTAGAATATGATCTTCCAAGCATTATACATATTTTTGAGATTTTTGACTAATAGATTATTTTTCAGAGCTCAGGAAAAAAAAATAAATTGAAAGTTAATTGTACAGATTAAACCAAAATGAAATTCTGATCTGACTGAATGAGTCTGAAATAAAATTCTGAAATTCATTAACATTTCCTAAAGGTGAGATCACCCAATCTAAGTCTCCTCATTTACTAAACACCTTTCAAGTTTTTCAATAAACGAAGAAAATGAGTGATGAATTTCCAGAGCATCCAGTTTATTTAATGACTGAGACAAGGTCATATGAAAAATGAATTCTTTGGTCCAAGGTTTTTTTAATTCTTGTGTATTTAAGTAACAAGGCAACGTGCATCTTTCATTTCCTGATTTCAGATACTTGCTCCAATTTGTAAATATATGTGTACATACATTTGCATTGGGTTTTAAGAAATAAACTGAATTCCATGTTATACAGTAGATGATAGAAAATTAGACAGCAATGACATGTAAACATCTTCAGCTCTTTTCAAGACTGTGGAAAGGAAATAGTTTAAGACTGCTTGTTGGCTTGCCTTCTGCTAGCTCTCCATTAATTCTCAACACAGTTAACATCTTATTTCAGCATTATTCTCCAGTGTTCTCCTGAGAAACCTAAAAGTTGCTAAACTGATTTTTGTCATAACTGAAGTAACCTGTATGAGTGTAATGTGCTGCAACATTTCTTTTTGATTAATAAATAACGAAAATAAATATCTACAAAACTGTAGTATTTGTCTTTAATTGATTTTAATCCTGACAGATCTCCGTATCTGTAATTTTGATAGTTGGTCTAATTTGTCAGAAAACAACATGGTGCTATCTTTTCAATTTTCTTTCTGAACCATTATTTCATGTTTCACATTCCATTTTTATGAGGTCATTGATTTATGTAAAGCAGAGACTGATAGAAGATGTTTCTTTTTTGGTTGAACAAAGCTGGATTTCTTGATACAGGAAACTTCACAACTGCATGGACTGTAACGACTCAAAATAACCATGTTTTTGCCACTACCCTACACATGCTAATTTGAGTTTCACACCCCGTACGGATCATGCAGTAACTAGATGCAGCCTCTTTTACCCTTGGCATTTCTCATCTCAGTTGCTGATGTTTCTCATATTGTCTAAAAATAATACTTTTATAAATGCTCCTTGGGATTTCAGAAGAGCTTTCCATGTGGCTTTTTCTCCCTTACTTTTTCCCTTTCACTTTTAGCTTTTTTTTCCTTTGAGATCCTGTTCAGCAGGACATTAAATAGTATCAGTGGTATAAAATATACTTTACTGTAAGAATTTAACAGAGTGCAGAAATTCAGGTAGCCTTTACAATATTCAACAGCTGTCTATAATTCATTTTTTTCGTATTTTAACATAGTAATCCTTTGTTGCTTGGTTTTGATATTTTAATCTGTCATACATATATTTCAATCCTAATGAATAAACTTGAGTTCCAATCTATGATTTAATAGCGACAAGATATTTATTTTTCCTGGTAAATTCCATCTCCCATAAAGGTTGCTTGAAATTTGGATGATTAGTAATGAGATTGAGAGCTAACATAAGAGAAAATAAGAAGACATGGAACTAGGGTATATATATTCAGTTCAGCCAACATCAGTACTCTTGTCATAAATTCATCAATTTTCCCTTTTTTCTGAGTATTCTTTTGGCATAGATGTTTCCTAGTGGATTTCAGATAATAACTTGCAGTGTAGTATTCAAACTTTGGCATACAATGTTTTTCTGTATCTTGAGCATTCTAGTAGCCCCTTTAGGCACTGGGAGCTGCTCTAAGACCTCCCCAGAGCCTCTTCTTCTCCAGGCTGAACAAGGCCACTCTCTCAGCCTGTCTTCATAGCAGAGGTTCTTCAGCCTTCTGGTCATCTCCATGGCCTCCTCTGGACTTACTTCAGCAGCTCCACATCCTTCTTTTGTTGTTGCCCCAGAGCTGGATGCAGGACTGAAGTTGGGGGGAGGTCTCACGAGAGCAGAATGGAGGGGTAGAATCTTTTCCTTTGGACTGCTGACCATGCTGCTGGGGATATTTTCTGACTAGGTTTCAATTTTCCCTAACAGAAAAATTCAAAACTCTTCAAACAGTGTTCTGCAATATAAGCTGCAGTGTCTACTTCTCTCTGGTACTTTTGTTTAGTCACATATGAGGGACTTCAGAATGGTCTGTGGATTAGAGCACATCCTGTCTCACACACTCTGTGCTGCTCAGATACTGAGAGCAAGCAGGTGGTGATGTAATTTCTGTTAAAATAATACACAAGAAAATTCTATTTTGTTCAGAAGCGTCTAATGAAAACAAAACCCTAGAAAACCCTTGTCTTCAAAAATCTGTTTCATAAAAGGACAGTAATATTACTGTGAGTTATTCTTACTCAATTTTAAAGTACCTTAAAGTGCTTGGATGAGACAAAGGGTCAAAATAGTCAACACTAACACAGGAAAAACCAGATTCAGAGGAATGCATCTGTCCCTCTCTAGAGTTTGGAGCAATCCAAGGTTTCAACAAAAGCAATTTGGATGAATTTTACAGAAATACAATTGTTTCTACAATGAAATAATACCTGTAATAATTCTGATAACAGACCTGCAGAGCATTGCTTCTCATGTATTCATGGGTAATAAGCACAGCTGGTTGAAACAAACCTGAAGCTGAAGCTGTTTTGAGCTGTCACCATTTTCCTGAAAAAACTAACTCAACCTGGCCTGTTTTGACAGACTTGTACCAGAACAAAATCAATCAGTGAATTGTAGCTGGATCTGAACTGCAATAGGAGTCAGAAATTTGACTGGTTCAGTTTCATGGCTGTTATCATCAGATGATACTGCATTTTATAGCCAAAGCAAACTTTCAATGCCTGAGAAAACCCTTTAAAGTCCATATGAGCTGGCCTGAGGTTTTTCTCCTTCAGGAAGCTATGCATGTTTTTAATCAAATGCTAGTGTAATTTACAGCTGGCTGACAGTCTGTTTACCTCACAATGGTGCAGATGTCAAGAAAAGATGAATTTTGTCTAATGTGATTTAAGGTACTGTGCGTCTGATAATGTGGAAAGATTTTCTGTAATCCATCATGCAAAATAACCTCCAATATGCGGAGACTATTGGAAACCAGACAAGATAAAAGCAAATGTTTTTTAGAAGAAAAAAGGGATTTACCCCAAATTTATAAAGCAAGAATTTCTGAACTATTTTCTAAATATTGTGCAAAAATACATACTCTCAAATTTAAAACCTAAGTCTTCTCATTGTAAAACGTAGCATAACAGAGTAAGACAGTGAAACATGATGGAAAGGAAGTGTTTACATGTAAATATTACTTCTTTAAAAGGATAGTGTACGTAACAAAACCAGAAAAAATGTAAAATTTAATCAGCATGCTAATAACCTTTGATATAAACACAATCATACAAATTACAACCCACTTTTATGCAGTGCAGGGATAGCTGTTTACACAAATATGTGTGGTCATATATCAAGCTCTTTAAAATACATTTCACAGCAATTACATTTTTTGGAAAAAAAAAGTCATTATCTCTGTCAAACACAAAAATTTCACCTATTATGCTGTCACTGTTGGTGTTTCGTACACCTTTAGGCAAGAAAGGGACGACTATAATCACTCAACTTTCCTCCACAGCTGCTTACATGTCCAAGATCTCACCCACTGACTTCTGTATTGAGCATGTAACCTCTGCATCAGGTAGAACTTCTCTTTGAGGATGGCAGCAAGCCATTCAGAAAGCTTCAGTTTCTGGGTTTGGTAGCATGAAGATTCAGAAACAGATAAAGACTGGAGATTGATTTGTATTACTATACCTGCAATATCTCTCCTGTGTACTCATAATTCATCAAAATATTCCTTTGATATAATCAAAGTAAAAGAATCCTTGTTTTCTGTTCATTACGTTACAAGATCAATTTATCTGAATTATTATCTTGTTACATTAACCACAGCTTGTCATATTTGCTTGGTCTAAGTCACTTGCCATAAATATTTCAGAATTGCATTACTGAGGGTTGAACATGCTCATCTCATTCACAATTTTAGATTTGAATTCCGACATTTCACAATTAAATTATAAAATAAAGAGTAAAAGCTAATCACAGCTGAGCATGTGCTCACATAAAACTCCTTCCTGACACAGGTTATTAGTAAGAAGAGAAGCAAAATAAAGCTTCTATTGACCTTACAACAAAAGAAGCAGCATAATACCACTCAGCACTTTGAAGGTATTTCATGTCCTCTGCGCTACAGCATAAGGCAGGGATGTTTTGTAGGTTACACTGTGCAGGTGAAGCTGTTTCAGATCCAAATTACACAATTAGAAATAAGAAATTTCTAATGTACATAATCCATATAGAGTTAGCTTTAAAGGTGAAAAGTCAAGGCAGTTTGCCCAAGACACAAGGCTAAACGGTGAGAAGAGTGAGCCATAGATCAAGTAGTACAAATCATCATGATCCATGCCTTGGTCTCTGCCAGGAACACATGAAATCAGTACTTGTTTTGACAGCATTACACTTTCTGTTAGGGAATACTACTTTATTCAAACCCCATTAGCTTCATTTTGGTGATTTCAATATCAAAGTAAGGGAATAAAGATATTACCACCTAACACTGTATACTGGATGCCTGCAATGTGTGTCTCCAAAAGACAAAAGTCTGTACATTCAAACAACATTTCTACGTGATTTTTAAGTGTAAATATAGCTATTCTCAATCACTTTATTTACAGATAACTTTTCAATTATTTAAAAAAAAAATCCTATTCCTGAGAAAACACAGGTAAAATAATTGCATTAATTACATGTGTATGTCGCGGTTTAAACCCAGCCGGCAATTCAGAACCACGTAGCTGTTCACTCACTCCCCCGCTTCATTCCCCTGCTCCCGGAGTGATGGGAGGAGAATCGAAAGAATATGACTCCCACGGGTTGAGATAAGAACAGTCCAGTAACTAAGGTATAACACAAATCACTACTGCTGCCACCAGTAATAATAATGATAAGGGAAATAACAAGGGAAAAGAATACAACTGCTCACCACCCGCCAACTGATACCCAGCCTGACCCGAGCAGTGATCTAGCCCTTTCAGGTAAATGCCCCCGGTTTATATACTGGGCATGATGTGCTGTGGTATGGAATACCTCTTTGGCTAGTTTGGGTCAGGTGTCCTGTTTCTGCTTCCTCCTGGCTTCCCCTCCTCCCTGGCAGAGCATGAGACTCAGAAAGTCCTTGGTCAGAGTAAATATTACTAAGCAGCAACTAAAAAAAATGGTGTTAACAGGTGTCGTGCTTTAAACCCAGTCAGGTAACTTGTTCACTCACTCCCAGTGAGTGGTGCCAAGCTGACAACAATCAAGGTCCATGTCCGTCTCCCCCCCCCCCCCCACACCGGGGCTCTCCCCTTCCCCGCTCCCGGAGGAACGGGGAGGAGGATCGAGAGAGTGCAACTCCTACGGGTTAAGAAAAGAACAGTCCAGCAACAAATCACCACCGCTACTATCAGCTAAAACAATGATAAGGGAAAATAACAAGGGAAGAGAATACGATACCACCGGCCAAGAAAACGAGTTCCACCCGGAAGCCCCTGTCCTTCCGGGTAACTCCCAGTTACCCCGGGCATGACGTGCTGTGGTATGGAATACCTCCCCGGCTAGCCCGGGTCAGGCGCCCCAGCTCTGCTTCCTCACAGCTTCCCCTCCTCCCTGGCAGAGCATGAGCCTCACAAAGTCCTTGGTCAGGGTAAACAATCACTTAGCAACAACCGAAAACATCGGCTTCACCAACACTGTTCTCAAGCTAGAAGTCAAAACACAGCACTGCACCAGTTAACACAAAGGAAAAACATGACTGCTACTGCTGAACTCAGGACATTATCCACCCCTTATTCCATACCATTCACGTCGTGCTCAGATCCCACATTTTCAATACACCATTGCTCTCCCACATATATACATCCATACACATACAGACCAAGAGGAAAAAATCATTTTCTTAGTGCATGGACCAATCCCTATAATGCTGCCGAGTCCATTCGGTCCATGATGTTCAAAGTTCATTCTCTGTTGGGATGATGGCTGGAGGGAAGTCAGGGCCAGTCGCTGGTGACCTGGAGACATCTAGTTGATGGGCTATAAAAGCATTACACAGCAGGCAACTGCATACAATTGAGTTCACTGGCTGTTTTCCCCTAAAATCAAATCCCCTTGAGGTATACATCGGACTTCCCCATCTTCCCGCATTACCCACCAAGTATATCCAGGTCCCTGAGCAAAAGCAATCCCACGAGTGGGTTTGCCTTTACCTGAAGCAGGAATAACCCAGACTGTCTTCCCCAGCAAATTCTTCATATGCACCACGGGAACTTTGTCCCCCTCTACAATATGTAAAAGTTCTGACTGGGCTGGGCCGGCCCTGTTGGCAGATCCTCTGGTGTTGACCAACCAGGTGGCCTTTGCTAAATGTGTATCCCAATGCTTGAAAGTTCCCCCACCCATTGCTCTCAGTGTAGTTTTTAACAGCCCATTGTACCGTTCGATTTTCCCAGAGGCTGGTGCATGGTAGGGGATGTGATATACCCACTCAATGCCATGCTTTTTGGTCCAAATATCTATAAGGTTATTCCGGAAATGAGTCCCATTGTCTGACTCAATTCTCTCTGGGGTGCCGTGTCGCCACAAAATCTGTTTCTCAAGGCCCAGGATAGTGTTCCGGGCAGTGGCATGGGGCACAGCATATGTTTCCAGCCACCCGGTGGTTGCTTCCACCATGGTAAGCACATGGCGCTTGCCTTGGCGGGTTGGTGGCAGTGTGATATAGTCAATCTGCCAGGCCTCCCCATATTTATACTTCAACCATCGTCCTCCATACCAAAGAGGCTTTAACCGCTTGGCTTATTTAATTGCAGCACATGTTTCACACTCATGAATAACCTGGGCAATAGTGTTCATTGTTAAGTCCACCCCTCGGTCACGGGCCCATCTATATGTTGAGTCTCTGCCCTGATGGCCTGAAGTGTCATGGGCCCACCGGGCCAAAAATAATTCACCTTTATGTTGCCAATCTAAGTCCATCTGAGCCAGTTCAAAAAATTCAAAACTCTCAAATGTAAATGGTCTGGGGGGACGACTAGGAGGGTAAAAGGATGTCTCCTTCACAGTTTGAGCACCTGAGGAGGAGAAAAAAGATGTGTAATTGCTAAGCACCTCCATCATATACCTCCCAAAGTATAAAGGTGGTGACCACACTGGGAACATAAGCCAGATCAGTTTCATGATCAATGATTCTATTGTATTACAAGTCATTACCATAAAGTACAATGGGATAAAAACCTTAGCCTAAGCCCCACACTTGAAAAACACTAATACAGCAAATACCGGGTGGACGTAAGATTCGATATACTGAAACTGTGAGATCAAGAGGAACAACCTTGAGAGCCAATAAATCAGCATTGTGACGAGTGACTATCAATCCAGTCAGATCTGTTCTTATCTCAACCCCTCGTGCCCCACGTTGGGCGCCAAAAAGAACTGTCGTGGTTTAAACCCAGTCAGGTAACTTGTTCACTCACTCCCAGTGAGTGGTGCCGAGCTGACAACAATCGAGGTCCGTGTCCGTCTCTCCCCCCACCCCGCACCGGGGCTCTCCCCCGCTCCCGGAGGAACGGGGAGGAGGATTGAGAGAGTGCAACTCCTACGGGTTAAGACAAGAACAGTCCAGCAACAAATCACCACCGATACTATCAGCTAAAACAATGATAAGGGAAAATAACAAGGGAAGAGAATACGATACCACCGGCCAAGAAAGCGAGTTCCACCCGGAAGCCCCTGTCCTTCCGGGTAACTCCCAGTTACCCCCCCACCCCGGGCGTGACGTGCTGTGGTTACTGATATCAAAAACCAGACAGATAATTTGCAAGGTGTTCTACATCTTGGCAGTTACCCTGGTGAAATGGTTCAGGAAAGAGATCACATCTATGTTTTTATGTCAGCTACATGCAATGAAGTCATGCCGGGACAGGTATGGCATCCGCTATGGTTTATGTATTTTATTTCTTTGAAATAGACTCTTCTGAAGCCTTATTCAAGCACACTACTTAAAGAAAATCTAATTTTTGATGTTGCCCTAAATCATATCATATCATATTAGAATCATAATGATCAATTATTTTCCATTGAACAATTTTCCACAGTCAAAAATAAAGTAGTCATTATAGATAAGAAAGTAGGAATCATGTTCCCTACTTCTGTCAATGAATCATGACCCTTTTTATAATATTGTCATTTCTTAATATCTTGCTAATATGAAACTGTACTGTTCTTTTATACATTTCAGCATTTTCACATTGTTTTATGTAACAGGGCACATCCTTTTGATGTTTGACATTTAGTTTATGTTACAAATGTACAGCTGTATAATGACAAGGTTGGAACAAAATACGTGATTACACAGCTTAAGCATTTTAAAAGTGTACATTACGCAGCTTGTAGGATACAACCGTTTTTCAAAATAAATTTGACAAAATTCATATCTGATAAATAACACAAAAGAAGTGAAAATTTCCCACCTGATCCATCAGTCACTGACAACCAAATTTCCTGTACTTCATTTAATCTTCCATCTGCAGTTTTGAAATGAGTCATATTGGTTAAATAGGAGCACTACAATAGTTAGAAAATTACCTGAGGTCTTGGGAAAACTGCTTCACTCCTTGATCACGGCAAATCTTGCATGTCATCAGAGATCTTGGCCTCACGTCTTAGAGGTACAGAAAGAAATATCTATCCCTTTTTCACATATTATTCACAAATTACTAGGAATGAACAGAATTGAGTACTGTGCAATTCTGAAATCCAAGCCTAAGCCTCTGTATGTTTCTCTCTTTCTTCTGTAAATCAGACAGAATTAGGAGGCTAGACAAATTACCAACAAGAAGCAGAGCTTTGTTTTTTCATGTCAAGTGTGCTAAAAGGATTTAGCAACAAAATACTTTTTTTCCAGACTCATGGGAAAGAAGTAGGGAAAACTCCTACTTACCTATCCAGGATACCAACCCATTATATTTCTTAAAAGACAGATGCTGAACAGGAATGCCAAGGATCCTCAAATATGAGGAAAAAGGCATTTAGATTTCTGTCTGCAGTTTCCAGGCAAGTGTTCAAGTCACTGGCTAGTGACAGCTTGTAGACAGATCACTAAGGATCTTGTGAATAGTGTTATTCCACAGTGCAAAATTCTACAACAGTGGGAAATGGCTAGGTTTAAGTAGAGCCCCTACCCCAATAAATTTAACATTTTTAATTAGCTCCTGCAGGTGAATTAATTTTAGTCTTTCTGTCTTAATTCTCCAACTTATTTACAAACTATCCAAGGATTGAAAAAGTACTTACATGTTTTCATGTTTGACTACAAAGAACAATTTTGAGTTGTACCACTTGTTTCTGATATTCAAATGCAGCTTTTCCATAAGGTATCAAAGAAACACATTTGTATTTTTGGTCCCTATAATTCATCCATAGATGAAAGATCAAATAATATCTGGTGAAACATTCTTTCTTCAAGTGAGAAAACACTAACATATGACCTGGGCTGAAGAACCTTCCTAAGCAGAATAGACACTTGTTCTGAGTCCTTAAAATTAAGCTCTTTATCATTAAAATTTTGTCCTAGTGTTCGAGACTCTTTGAACTGCAGTGAAGAAACAAAGAATTTATACACACCCTGAACTATTTTGAAATTGAGTCATTTGTTTGTGGTAGGGAAGGCTCAGAAATGAATATCTTCCTATCATTCAGTGAACAGCAAATATTTTTAAATTGTTTTCATCTCCTGTGATATATGTCTCATGATGCTTAAAAAATTGCTCAAACTGGCAAAGGTAGGGCTGAACAGAAAGGATAAATCTCTACTAATTTAATTTTATATTTTTATAATCCTAACTAGATTTGGGAAGAGTTCTCAAAGAATGTTTCTGCTTTAGTTCACATTCTGTAAAATATATATCTATAAAGCCCAAGTCTTTTCTGCCCTAAGTTTATTGCTGTTTCACACTCTCACACAGCTTTGACTATTTCATACACCATTTACTCTATGTCTTTGTGTCTTATCTCCAGAAGACTTTTCAAAAGAATATTTGGAAAATTATAAATGAAAGTACTTGCATATGCTGCTGCATTTCATGATAATAAAAAAATTGATAATCTTACATTCTAGACTTTTCCATGAAGAAATAAATTGAGGTATTTATGTCTAAATTGAGAAAACTTCACCCACATTCTATCACATTTTAAGAAATGTTAAAAATCTGTTTCTTTACTGAAAAATAAACTACGATAACTTGGATAATGATGATTTAAAATATCTATTTTGAGTCTTAAAAAATAAAGCTCTTTGATCACATCTGTAGAAGCACTTCAGAAACTATTAACTAAAAGTCTTCTTGGAATCTACTTGAGACTGCGGAAATATTTCATCAGTTGAGGTTTTAAAAGAGAAGGTTAAGGAAACTGTTTGCCCAAATGTGTAACTGCATACCTTGTAACAATGATTGCAATGGACATAACCACACTTAACAACATTACGTGTAACAATTAAAGCATGCAATTATGACAAACATTTTTCAGGTGTTAATGAGCACACAATTTTGTATTTGAGTTCTACATTTGAATTTACCACTTACAACCTTATTTTGCACCAGAAGTAGTAACTTGGGAGAGCAATTGAATTGTGGAGACTCAAGCTTTACTATAGTCAGGTTGCTCATCAGTATATTACTAGGTGCAAAACAGAGTCTCGGTATATTATGTGAAAAGCATTGGCTTCTAGAAAATCTCTTTTAAAAAGCAAAATCCTTCCATAGTCTTGCTAGGTTACTTCATAATAAGATAATCGCATTTTAAAATAAATTCTGAACAAAATCTCTACACCCAGCAATATCTGAAAGACATGAATTGCACAAGTTTTTAATTTATCTCTGACCAGAAAGATCCCCTTGAGGCTCCACTTTTTCCAGCTTATATTAAATACATTTTTCTCTATAAATAAGTGTGGCATAAAAATACCCTTAAGGGTGAGATATCTGAATGCAGGTAAATCAAAGTCTTAACCAAAAGGCAAATCATGTGCAATCAGGAAAACTCTCACTAAGCTTTCTAAGGTACATGAAGTCTAAAAATAAAAAAATAGAAAATAAAGCTGCTTAACAGATGTTAATTATAGATTTCATACACAAGGCACGTGTCTAAAGATGTTCAGATCCTCCATGGGGAGAAGCTGCAGAAGAAGAATGAGCCTTTGTTTTCCTACAGATTTAAGGCTTGAGTGCTCCTGCTTGTGTGGATATCCTGCTCCCTGATAAACACAATGACCTCAAAATTGCCTCCTTTTTCAGGCTGCTCACAGAGCTATTCTTTGCTACTTGGCCCTCTATTTGCACAAAACCTGCTGGCACTTACTGTCATATAAATTGTAGGGATCACTAAATCTCCATTAGAATTTATTTAAACCTGCTGTTTGATTTCAGCTTCACGGTTAGGGGATAAAAACAGTTAGGAAACTTATTTCCATGAATGTTATTCCTAAAAATAGCATATATCTAGATAATTTCCTGTATTTATTTCTCTGGCAAGTTTAAAGTTAAAAATCTAAAGTCATGCTTAAAACATGTGACCTCTCCCTAGCCTTATTTTAATCTCAAATGTCTATGGAGACCATGCAGGACTCTTAACAAACCCTTAGCTGGGATGTCAAGGACCTTCAGGCTATTTGTGGTGTGTGCTGTCTTTTGTTGACTTCTTCAGCAAGTTCCCAGATTTGATGGTTTGTGTTCTGTGGTAAGACAGGACTGGAATGAAGCCAAAAAGTAACTCCAGCTTTGGAGGCAGAAGCCGCTCATTTTTATTTTGCGAAACTCTGTCAGTACGGTTCTGAACTACAAGGCCACACAAAACTTTTTGAAAACTTTCTTTTACGAGGGCACTGATTCAGGAAGCAGAAATAAATATGAAGTTTAAAACAACAGTGGAACGAGGTTCATTGGGACTCAGAAAAAAAAAATAAAATACAGACTGCCTGAGGCTATCAAGTGCAAACTCTGAGCAATCCCCTTTCCAAGAGTTCCCCAGGTATTCACGTTACCCCTATCACCTGCACACCACAAGGTGCAAGATATTTTCTAATGCCTCTAAGAAAGTTTAATCTTTTTCATAAGCAAAAGAAAGCAAGAGTAATTAGGAAACTCACCAGGATACTAGGTTCCTGCTACTTACAAATGGTTTCTTAAGTGATTCTAACAGGTTGAATTTCTTTCTTAATTTGTTTCTCACATGTAGCACGAGTGCTTTACAAGAAAAAAATTGATGGGGGTTATTCAGAATGTGTATATTACTTCGAGACTGATTGTGGGAGAAAATCTCATCTAATAAATTTTGAGTAACAACATTTTCAGTGCAGAAATTAAAATTTCTAACATTTTTACTGCAATGACACGCAATTACAAAATATGTTTTTTAAAAACCAAGGGTTAAGTGTATTAGAATTAACTGAATTGATGCACAGCATATGATCTTAATCCTGATATCTTTAACATCCCCATAGTGATACTGTTACAGATATGATATCAGCAATTTGATGTCAGCTATTTGACTTGTAAATTTAGGAACTATGGCAGAATTAAAGCTGTGGTTCAAACCACATGCCATTTTGCTGTCTCTCTCACTGAAAGCTATCTCTACAGTCAAACATACTAAAAACTTTTAAAACTTTTGAGATACAAAATGATATGGGAGTTAGCTATTTGCTGGCTAGGATTTATGGGGGAGAACCCTCTAAAATGTCATGTATCAGGGAGCTGACCTTTGGTTTTGTTTGGTTTGCATTTTTTAATCTAAATGTCTTCAAAGATGAAGGGAAACAATGCTATTACTCTTTGTTGATGATGATCCAACAGAAATATTGAGTTTTCATCTAGAAAGCAGGAGATGTTTCAAAGGGCTAGAGAGGAATCAGAACTTCATCTATGTTGAACACCAAAGAGCATTATCTATGTAGTAAGTAGTCTTGGACAACAGCCTTTGTGAGAGACTTCTGCTTATTCTTCCTTTGAATCTTCCCAGCAGCTATGTGGGACAGAGCCTAGAAGCTTAGCTTGTCCCTAAAGCCTGATGTATTGCTTCAGTATGGACATGAATATGCTGGAGTTAGATTCCAGCTCTACAACTGGATCCCTGGGAACAGATACTTCTCCAAGCTTATTTTAACAGTAGGGTGATAATCTTAACCTTTCATCTGTGCTATTCCCATTGAGCTGCGACTAAGGATATGTCCTTGAAAAGCTTTTTCCATTTATTCAGAAAATGTCTTAGAGTGTACTTTTATCTCAGCCTGTCTTGACGCTTTACCTTGTGAACTTCACAGAATCTGTGAAGCTGAAATGAAAGCTTCGTAGGAGGTGCTAGAGAGAGAAATTCTTATATAACGAATCTTAAAAAGAAAGGGCTAGAACATTTAATTCCAAAAGCAGATGAGCAAAGGAGGATTTGATAAAATCAAGCAAGACAATGAGCATTACTAGCATTTGAACTTCATTTCATACCTTTCACAAAGAGAAAAAAAAGGATATTCAGTTAGCTCAGAGTATAGCTGACAACTGGGAAAAAAAATATTATAAATTTCCTTCCACATAATAGGAATTAAACCTATAGAATTTATTGCATCAAATTTACCTGATCCAAATGCTAACAAGAGCTTGATGTTTTATCATTTTGCAGAGGTGAATAATATTCCCCAAATTATTTGAAGAGATACTAAACACTTGTACTTCTTGTACACCATGCATCATGTGCAGGAAACATGGAAGGAAAACAAATGTTTAAGAAGAAACTTTCACTGGAAGTCAATAACACTAGTTCTGTTAGAAATATTATAAATTAAGTGAACTATTGGTCTGATCAATAGCAAACATTATAATCTCACTGATTAAACAGAATCATTAGGTGCCGTGCAAAACCTGTTTGGTAACAGGTGAAATACCTCTGGAATTTTTTTCTTTGGAAGTCCAATGTTACTAAGAGATTTGATGAATCATTCTTTTTCATATTAGAACTGGGAAAAAAAAAAAGGAAATTATGCCTTAAGTAGCCTGTCAATTTATTCTGAAATTTGGGGGTTGTATTCTCTATATAATTGTTTTGTCTAAATCTTTGTATTCTGCCCCCAATACACTTAAAATACTAGAAAAGAATTTACTCCTCCAGTGGGAGCTTTAAAAATGTAAATGTAAAAGGAGCTGCTGGGATTTCAGAAAGGAGGATGAAATAAGAAAAATACTACAGGGATAAAATATAAGCCATTAAAATATGCCCAGTATGAAATTAAAGAAATTAACCACAGAAATATAAGTAGTTTCAATTACTGTTCTTTAAGCACCTGGTCAGTAATATAGCAAGTTCTGATATTAATTTATTAACTGAGGCATGGTGAAAACTCCATAACTGTTAAACTAGGTATTCTGAATGTCATAAGTAGTTTTTTCAGAGGTGCTTATATGTTGAGTCAACAGCTCTTTCACAGAACTAAATCTTGAACTGGACTCAGTTCTAACCACTAGCGTAGCCAAACTGGCTACAAAGAACTGCTGTGATTTGCATTATTACAATTCCTAGAACGTGGACATACATATAGGCCAGTGATTAATTTTGTTGCTCCTACCTTAATACATGCAAAAAATGAGACAAGCTGTTCAGCTGATATGAGTACAGTGTAGTGGCCTAGAAAGTAACAAGTAGAGAAGGTAGAATTTACAGATCTGCAGCTAGCGCACATTTGTGTAGCTGGAGAAGGTGCTTAGATTACAAGGCAGAGGAAGGAACAGAGGAAAGAGAAGGGGTGGTGGAAGTTTATCAGTTAGGTGTAGTTCTAGTCAACTCTGTCAGCGTAATGATACTATTATAACTGGCAAAAACATTCCGTATTGATAAGAATTCAGAGAAGGGAAAGGTGCAGGACAGAAGAGTTAGAATGAATGCTCATGGTTGCCATGCAGAGTGAAAGGAATTATATGCAGAATGAAAGGAATTACATGAACATTCCTCAAAGAAAAACTCTCATAGTTCCCATAGGACAGGAGAAGGATATGAAACTCAAGAAAATATTCAACCAATATTAATTGATAAAATTAAAAAGAAATAATTACTTTGCACTGACTAAATTTCCTTTAAAAGGTTTTATGTTTCAAAACTAGTAATCTGAACTTCTTTCAAAAAAGTAAAAAAACTTTAAAAAATCCCAATTTTCTGTAAGAAATCATATTCTCTTACTTGTTAATTGGATCTAGTATTTCTGTTTTTCCATTTTGATTTTATTAGACAAGAATATAGACAATCTCCCAGAATTGATAATAAAAGCTGAAAAAATACCCCACCCACCCTCCCAAAAAACCAAGCCCCTAAGGTAACATATTGGTAAATAGCATGAAGATTAGACATGTAATTGATTTAGATCATATCAACTGAAATTTGAAAATTCTTACGAAAAGGCAAATGTGGGGGTAAACACATGTATTTAACATGAACTAAAAATTTACACATGCAGTAATGTGTCTGCTCATTTGGCTCATGACAGGTCAGAAAACCTGCACCAAAAATAGTAAGCTCAGAATGTGTGTGACAGCTTTAATAGGAACAGGCTACTGAGGCCACAAAAAGAGAGCCAGTAACTTTCTGCTGGGTATGTTTGGTAAACAATGTTTACACAATTAGGCGTACATAACATAACTGGGAATATATCATTCTAGATTATATTAAACTCCCGTCAACATCTTTGCTCTTTAATGGGAACAAGACTGCTTTCACTAGGGGGAGTAATATAGAGTGTATTTCACCTCAATCTTGAAAACAGTAGAGAACTACACTGTATTTCAATGTATCTAAACAAATCATGAACTGTAAATCTTTGATTACTCTATCTTACCTGTAGAAATGTCAGTACAATGAAACAGTGATTTATGAGTGTGACTTTAGTTGAAGATCTGCTGATTAAAGAACAGAGAATAATTCTAACATACATTCAAGAATCTGTGATATTTGTGGACTTCTTTAAGTTACTATTGAAATTTTATTTTTTAGACTAGCAGCTAGTGAGCAAAGAAAGTTATATGGAAACTAAAGCAGCAAAACATTATTTTTTAAAATAATGCCAGAAAATTAGTTTGGAAATACATTGTTGTCACTGAGGAAAAAAAATATTAAAAACCTGAATTTATTACCCTCATTTATGAAATCAGTCTCAAGTGGCCATTATAAAGAGCATTCATATAGAATGGAAAGAAATGAAACCTTTTTTTATTCAGTAATGAACATTATTTTAAATACTTCCCTGTCTTTTTAGTTGCTTTTCTGAATTACAAATGACCATTAATTTCTCATGGAAACTTATCAACTGTCAAGACATTAGATGTGAAAATAAGTTTGGCTCAGTAGGGATTCAAATGAATTGAGGAAAATAGATTAGGTGGCTTCTGCTTTTGAAGCTCATTATTCTTTGAAGAAGAAAATGGTGTGAAAGAAACTTGGCAGAAGGAAGGTAAAGGATCCTTGGGGAAAATTACATTGCAAATTTTTATAGGAAGGAGATGCCACTGCAGATGTGGAAAAAAAAACATTAACTTAATTAGAAAAAAAACCCAAACAACTCAATTACTTCAATGAATTAAGGAAGTTCAGCTGCAAAAGTATAAGGGATTTTTTTAAGATCCTTTTTGTATTTCTGAAAACACTTCAAGCAAAAGCAAAAATCTCTAACACATTGTTTGCTTTTAAAAATTTAAACTGATTTAAGGCTTCTTTCATACTCTAACAGCTCATCACAGTTAATGATAAGTAATAAGGAATGAGTAAAAACTTTTTAAAATATTTAGCATTGCTGAATTGCTTCTCCTAATTTGAATGGTGAAAACTTGTGAAACTGGTCTACTAGCACATGTTATGACTCCATTGCTATATGTATTTGCACAGAATAATTCAGGTCACAAAAAGCCTGTCAAGGACATCTGCTCCCACTCCCAGCACTTAGTAACAACCCTCAAGTTTTATCAGGTTGCTAAGGGCCTTGTTGAATTTTGATTATCTTCTCTCTCTTTGTCCTTTCACTGTGCACCTCTGGAAAAAAAAATGACTTTATAATCTGTGAAAAGGTAAATAAAGATCTACCTGTTATTTTACATGATAAGGTCTCAAATGCTCTAATACTGCTCCCTCAACCTCTCCTCACAGCCCAAGTGTACCAATGAATAGTGGTTCATGATCACCTCAGCAGCACTCTTCAGAAATTGCTAGTTTATCAATGTTTGTCTTCTTTTGGAAAGTCCAAAACTAAACACAATATTCAAGATGCAGAATCCAAGTAATTGTTATGGGTGTTAATCTCATCTCTTGATTCTCTGGCTCTTTTTGTTGAACTTTAATAAGCAGTTGCCTTTTTAGACACATGGTTATACTGCCAAACTCATGTCCAGCTGTTTGTCCATTATGACTCTGGTCCTGTTCTGCAGAGCTGTTGTACAGAGTTATTCTATTTCAAACACAATATTTTGCATTTGCCACTGCAGACCCTAATGTGCTTCCTGCAAGCCAGTTCCTTCAGCTTCCAGAAGTCCTCCTGAACGACTGCCTTGCCCTGTGCACACAGCTGGCTTCCCCAGCATGCTGTTGCCCATAGGCACAATGACAGTGGTTTCTATTCCACCAAGCACACCACTGTAGTTTTCTTTCCTGGGTACTAAGGAATTTTCAGTATTTTTTCTTATAGGACTTCAATTTCAAGCTGAAAGAGCAAAAGTGAACTGTGAAAATACGTTTATCTTCTCTACTCAGGCTATCTACAATGATAAATTTCAATATTTCTTTGAACTGTTTTCTTACCCAGATTCTCATTTGCAAATATAAATAAAACTTTTCCTATTTGACATTATATAGGCATGACAGAAGTTCCACTTCTTCTACAGTGGTATCCTAAAGGTATGTAACGGATATGTAAAATTCATACGACAATTACTAGCATAACTCTTTCACATTAACAAGGCCCATATAATTTGAAATTAAAGTAGATGATTATTTAGTCTAAACCAAATAAAAAGAATCAGCTTTCTGTGACATGAGTGTCTGTGTGCATATGAAACCTCAATTTTACTATTGAAAACTCGACTATTTCAGAAGTTTAAAGTTTCTTTCTAGATATAAAACACTTGAATTGGTTGGTGAGAAACTGAATATGAGCCAGCTTCAGTGTGCACTCACAGCCCAGAAAGCCAAACATATCCTGGGCTGCATCAAAAGGAGCATGACCAGCAGATGGCAGGAAGTGATCCTGCCCCTTTACTCTGCTCTTGTGAGTCCTCACCTGGAGTATTGTGTGCAGTTCTCGTGTCCTCAACATAAAAAGGACATGGAACTGTTGGAACAAGTCCAGAGGAGGGCCATGAGGATGATCAGGGGACTGGAGCACCTCCCGTATGAAGACATGCTGAGAAAGTTGGGGCTGTTCAGCCTGGGGAAGAGAAGGCTGTGTGGAGACCTCATTCCAGTATCTGAAGGGGGCCTATAAGGATGCTGGGGAGGGACTATAGGGACTAGGGACTAGGGACTGTAGTGATAGGACAAGGGGTAATGGGTGTAAACTTAAACAGGGGAAGTTTAGATTAGATATAAGGAAGAAATTCTTTCCTGTTAGGGTGGTGAAGCACTGGAATGGGTTGCCCGGGGAAGCTGTGAATGCTCCATCCCTGGCAGTGTTCAGGGCCAGGTTGGACAGACCCTTAAGTGACATAGTTTAGTGTGAGCTGTCCTTGCCTATGGCAGGAGGATTAGAACTTGATGATCTTAAGTTTCTTTCCAAGCCTAACCATTCTATGACTCCATTATTCTATGACCAGTGAAAAAACCAAACCCAACCCTTGAGAATTAAAGGCTATATGTATATTTTTTAATATCTGTTGTGGCTTAAGCCCAGTATATCTCTAAACCCCACAAAGGTGCTCACTTACTCCCCTTTAGTGGTATGGGGTAAAGAACTGGAAGAGTAGAAATAGGACAACTCATAGGTTGAGATAAAGACATTTTAATAGGTGAAGTTGCACATGCAATCAAAGCAAAGTAAGGAATTAATTCAGTCTTTCCCTTTGGCAGACAAGTGTTCAGACACTTCCAGGAAAGCAGGGCTCTGTCATATGTAGTGGTTACTGAGGAAGACAAATGCCATAGCTCTGAATGTCCCTCACTTCTTCCTTCTTCCCTTAGATTTTATTGCTGAGCCTGACACCATATGGTATGGGATATTCCTTTGGTCAGTTGGGGTTATCTGTCCCAGCTGTGTTGCCTCACAGCTTCCTGTGCAACCCCAGCTTGCTCACAGATTGGACAGCATCAGAAGAAGGAAAGGCTCTGGTGCTGGTTAGGATTGCTCACCAGAACTAAAACATCCTGGTATTACAAATACAAATCCAAAACATAGCACCATAAAGGCTACTATGAACAAAAATTAACTCTATCACAGCCAAAACCAGCACAATATCCAAAACCTGAGTAAAACAAGACACAAAGAATCAGGATGTATACAGCATTAAGATATTATTTATTTCAATCATTTTTTATCTTTTTAACTTAACTGGTGAAGTTATGCCACTCTATTCATCTTACAGAAAATACCTTAGTCCAGAGGTCTTTTTTCTTAATGTTGAATGTTCTGGGCATCCCTGTCTGTCTGTATCTTGCTTTTATCTGTTCAGTGCTTAGCACAATAGGCTAATAACACAGAACAATAGGCTAAGTGTACAGAACAGACAATTCATATTTAGGAAGATCAAGACAAAATTTTTAATCATGGCACTACTGTCCTTCTGATAGAAGCATGTATGATATTTGAAAAGGAACTGTTGTAATTAGAGCCTTGGCTAGAACATCTTTTCTTTCCAGAAAAGAACCCTATTATTTTTATAGCCTCATATAGACTTCTGCTTGAGAGTATGTGATGCATTATATGTTTGTGTTTTTATTGTCAAAATTGTACATGAAGTTCCAAATACATTCATTTTAAAGGCCAAATATTTTAGTGCCAAACAATGTTCAAACACCTTCTGTCAAAGAGGCACCAAATTACAGTGCTCGTCTTCCCCTTAAGAGTATTTATTCAGAGTGATGATTTAGTGATGGAAGCTGATCAGAGTACAATCTATAGTACAATTCTCTACTGTATTAAGACTTTTCTGTGCTCGTGGTGAATATGGCACCTTGACTGGAAAGGGACCACATAGGCCAATACTTTTCAGTCCTACTCTAGTTTCCTTACTGTTTTGGAGAGTCACTTGGTCCATGCTAAATCCAGACTTTCGATCTTTCCACAGTACTTTTTTCTCCATTACACTCTCCCAGTTCTCATTTTCAAGTTTTTTTTTTGTTTGTTTGTTTATTTTGTGGTTTGTTTTGTTCAACTCATTTGGGTTTTTTAACTTTGCTGTTGCTAAAATTGAAAGCATTTCCAAGCTATATAAACAAGCTCCTCTAAGCTTTCAGGCTGTTGGAGGCTGACAACTCCATTCCATTAATCCTTCAAAAGAGCAGGTCACTGTTCATTGTACTTCCGGGGATTTTCTATTGCTCTAAACTACCTTGCTCAGACACCAGAAGAAATTGTTCTCCTAGATTTATCCAGTCTGTTATCCCAAGTTGAAAAAGTGATCATGCATGTGGTCCCTAATCTGTCAGATCTGTGATAGCACTGCCAATGTAGTAAATTCCACATAAATTGTGGTACTAAATTTTCAAAACATGTAAATTTAACCAAGGAAAACATATATTAATGCCTGCAAGATAAAGCAAACCTGGTATCTGATAAAGCATTTTATGCAGTACTAATTAATTGATTTGAAGGCCCCACACTCTGCAAGTCAAAACAGAATTCAAAACAAATAGTGGTGAAGAGCTCAATGATTTGGATAACCCTGTTCAAACAGCATAATATATGATTTATCTTGAGTTTTATTAACCTGATTACCATATATATAATAAAATACTCTCGATATTTATTGTTATACTTCCCTGTTTCTCTTGTAATTTAAGTGTATCAAGTAGTCTTAACTTACACCATTGAGAGCTGAAGAGAAGAAATGTATGTCATGTAGTCACCCGTCTGTCTGTAAATGCTTTCAACACCACAGTTTGTCTTCAATGTTTTGATGCCAAAGGCACTGAATACTGTGCTAGGGCATGCACTGCTGCCTGAAGCCTGAAACTTCTGATGTATGTTCTGATAATGTAAGTGCTGTCTTCTCAGCCCAATCTTTCTCCAAAAGGGTGAGTAAAAAAGCCATGTTAACATAGCTGGGAAGTTTCCAAGCTTTAGAAAAAAATACAGGTGATGAAAGCCGAGGCTTGCAATAATGTGCAATAAGTCAATCTTTACCCCTGGGCATATGTATATCTACTAAAACTAGAGTTTTCAGAGAAAATCTCGATGGCCATACTCCCTGAAATGCTCCTAATCTCATGGTCAGCAAGGTTGGAGGTTCTAACTGTACTTTGCCTGACTTGGAACCAAAACCCTCTGAATCAAACAAGTGCTTGACTAGTCATGTGTTTGGGTACTCTTTTATCATGGAAAATAAAAAAAAAGCATGCTGTCCTGCAAAAATCTTTCCTGATAAAGCCTTCGTCAAGAACATAGCAAAGATGTTCAATTTTTACAAACCTACATTTGCTGAAGTAAAATATGAGTGTCCATTGAAACAATTCCCAGATTAATTTGCATGTTTTGGATTAAGCAGGCAGTTTTTGCAACCTTTGGTGTTAGTTCTCCTAAGGAGCAAACAAAGGACTGACTTAATACAGGCAAGAAGCTTACTCGGTAAAAACAGTCACTTTTTCATTTAAGTGATTGTTAAATTATGAATTTTCAGGAATTCCATTAAAAAGTCCCTTGGGCAAATATGCAGCAACTGAAATACTAATACTAATACTTGACTAATGATTCAGAAGTTAAATTTCATTAATAAAATTCCTCTTTTTACCAGCTTCAAGGATTTCAGCAGGATCTTCATGAAATTTTACTTTGTAATGTATTTTAAGTACTGATATTTAGACTAATTAAATTTTATTAGTTCCAGAATATGAAATCAATTTAAAAGGAAGATTAATTACTTTTTCTAGTATGTCTAATGTTTATTAAAAGTAAATGTTATTAAAGTTACCTGAATTGCTTAAGCAGGATATAAACAGCCCACATTTGACTTGAAATATCACTGCTTCTCATATTGTTAATTTCTTGCATAAGATCATGAAAGGATAATTCCGTAACTATTCAGTTACAATGATTGGTAATCTCAGTATATAGTCTACCACGACTGGTCCTTACTGGGACTGACGCTATTTAACATGCTGGCAACATGGACAGTGGAATTGAGGCACCCTCAACAAGTCTGCTGGTGACACCAAGGTGTGTGGTGCAGTTCACACTGGAGGGAACAAATGAGATCCAGAAGGACCTTGACAGACTGGAGAGATGGTCAAGTGCAAACCTCATGAAGTTCAACCAGGCCAAGTGCAAGGTCCTGCACTTGAGCTGGGGCAATCCCAAGCACAAATACAGGCTCAGTGGAGAGCAGATTGAGAGCAGCCCTGAGGAGAAGGTCTGGCAGTGTTGGTTAATGAGAAACTAAACATGAGCTAGCACTGTGCCCTTGCAACCCAGTAAGCCAACTGTATCTTGGGCTGCATAAAAAGAAGTGTGGCCAAAAGGTCAAGGTAGGTGATTATCACCTTCTACCCTGCTCTCATGAGACCCCTCCTGCAGTCCTGTGTTCAGCTCTGGGGCTCCCAACATAAGAGGGACGTAGAGCTGTTGGAGTAAGTCCAGAGGAGGGCATGGAGATGATCAGAAGGCTGGAGAACCTCTGCTATGAAGATAGGCTGAGAGAGCTGGGCTTTTTCAGCCTGAAGAAGAGAAGGCTATGGGGAGATCTTAGAGCACCTTCCACTGCCTAAAAGGGATGACAAGAAAGCTGGAGAGGGGCTTTTGACAAAGATCTGTAGGGATAGGACAAGGGGGAATGGCTTTAAGTTGACAGAGGGGAGATTTAGATTAGATTACATGGAACAAATTCTCTACTGTGAGGGTGGTGAGACACTGGAAAAAGTTGCCCAAGGAATCTGTGAGTGCTCCATCTCTGGTAGTGTTCAAGGCCAGGCTGGATGGGGCTTGCATCAACCTGGCCTAGGGGAAGGTAGCCCTATCCAAGGCAGAGGGTTAGAACTGAGTAAGTGTCATGGTTTAAGCCCAGCTGGAAAACCAGAACCACGCAGCAGCTCACTCAGTCCCCCCACTCCATCCCCCTCTCCCAGAGAGATGAGGAGGAGAATCTAAAGAATGTAACTCCCATGGGTTGAGATAAGAGCAGTCCAGTAACTAAGGTATAACACAAACCTCTACTGCTGTCACCACTAATAATAATAATAAGAGAAATAACGAAGGGAGAGAATAAAACCACTAACCACCTGCTGACCGATACCCAGCCTGATCGAGCACTGATCTAGCCTTCCGGGTAACTGCCCCCAGTTTATATACTGGGCATGATGTGCTGTGGTATGGAATACCTCTTTGGTCAGTTTGGGTCAGGTGTCCTGTCTCTGCTTCCTCCCAGCTTCCCCTCCTCCCTGGCAGAGCATGAGACTCAGAAAGTCCTTGGTCAGAATAAACATTACTGAGGAACTAAAAACATCGGTGCTATTGTTGTTCCCAGACTGAAAGTCAAAACCACAGCACTGCACCAGCTACTAAGAAGGAGAAAAATGACTGCTACTGCTGAACCCAGGGCAGTATCCACCTCTTATTCCATACCATTCACATCATGCTCAGATCCCCTATTTTTTCAATATACCATCACTCTTGTCTTATATATATATATATGTTTATGTATATGTATACGTATACGTATATGTATATGTATATATATACACACACAAACACACAAAGAGAGAGATATAATTTCTTAGCGCATGGACCAATCCCTATAAAGCTGCTGAGTTTGTCTAGTCCATGATGTCAGGCTCCATCTCTTGTAACAGTCTTTCAGGGCAGGAGAGAGAGTGTGATGTAATCAGTCTGCCAGGCCTCCCCATATCTGTACTTCAGCCATTGTCCTCCATACGAAAGAGGCTTTAACCACTTGGCTTGCTTAACTGCAGCACATATTTCACACTCACAAATAACCTGGGCAATAGTGCCCATTGTTAAGTCCACCCCTCAAATCACGGGCCCGTCTGTATGCTACATCTCTGCCCTGATGGCCTGAAGTGTCATGGGCCCACCGGGCCAAAAATAATTCACCCTTATGTTGCCAATCTAAGTCCATCTGAGCCACTTCAATCTTAGCAGCTTTAACCACTTGGTTGTTCTGATGTTCCTCAATGGCCCCGCTCTTGGGTACATGGGCATCTACATGACGTACCTTCACCACCAGGTTCTGCATCCAGGCAGCAATATCTTGCCACAGTGCAGCAGCCCAGATGGGTTCACCTGTGCTTTGCCAGTTTCTCTGCCTCCAATGCTTCAACCACCCCCACAGGGCATTTGCCACCTTCTATGAGTCAGTGTAGAGATAATGTACTGGCCACTTTTCTCGTTCAGCAATGTCCAAGGCCAGCTGGATGGCTTTCACCTTGGCAAACTGACTCGATTCACCCTCTCCTTCAGCAGTTTCTGCAACCTGTCATCGGGGACTCCATACAGCTGCCTTCCATCTTTCCATACCCAGCCCGACCCGAGCAGTGATCTAGCCCTTCTGGGTAACTGCCCCCAGCTTATATACTGGGCATGATGTGCTGTGGTATGGAATACCTCTTTGGCTAGTTTGGGTCAGGTGTCCTGTCTCTGCTTCCTCTCGATTTCCCATCCTTCCTGGCAGAGCGTGAGACTCAGAAAGTCGTTGGTCAGACTAAACATTACTAAGCAGCAACTAAAAAAATTGGTTGTTCCCAGGCTGAAAGTCAAAAACAAAGCACTGCACCAGCTACTAAGAAGGAGAAAAATGACTGCGACTGCTGAACCCAGGATAATAAGCTTTAAGCTCCCTTCCAGCCCAAACCATTCTGTAATTCTGTGAATTTCAGGGTCCCACTTGTTGGTAGCATTTGTACCTAGCACACACAGTAGATACACTTCTACACATGGTGTCCTGTACCTAGTAAATCAAAATCTCTTTAAAATGTTCCAGTCCTCTGCAGAGTTTGTTATTCTAATAACTAAATTGACATCTCTATCCCTACCCAGTGCTTATCTCAGGAGTTTAGTCATATCCTAGTAACATCTGAGCAGATGCTCCTCTAAACTTCTAAGAAGAAGCATTTAAGCCATGCCTTTATAGTTCTTCAAAGTTAGTATTTTACAATGTTGCTTTGCCAACTTTAAAGTTATTTTTCTGAGCAATACCTACCTGTGTTAAATGGCAGCTTCCATTTCTTCATATCCGTCTTACCTGTGCAATATTTGATTACGTTTTTCATCTATGTTTCAAGCTTCATTATCTTAGTGTAACCCTTGCTTATTTAGAAGATTCTTTTCAAACTTCTTCGTTACTTCATTTATTCATTTCAAGATGATCTTATTGATCCTGACAGCTTCACTTCAGAAACTGATTACTTCCCAAGCACCTAGTAGACTGCGTCTGTTAAACAGAAACTTTTGAAATGTGTATCTTCCCAGTTAGTCAGGCATCTCTCAATCTTCCACACAAATATCTTTCTACCCTAATTTGCTGTGGCAGTGCTACATTCCTCTTACTGACTTTTTAGGTTTCCAGGAGGAGCAGCTGAACTCTCTTTCTTACTTCCTGTACTCAAATCCACAGATACTTGTCTACAATTGAAGCCTGTTTACGTCTGCAAAACACTTCAAAACTTAATTTTCTCGTTTAGCTTTTGTATGTGGTTTCTACTTTTAGTCCACAACTAACTAATGAAATCATAGTAATGTGGGTAGGCAGCTTACACAACATCTTTTGAAGTATAGGTAGCTTGGTGACCAGAGATACTTTAAAGAATTCACATAAATATATAACAATATCAGATATAGTAATTTGTTTCAGTATGAACCTGAAATCAAACAAATAAAAGGTATGCTGAAAGTTCACCCGTAAATTAGAAACTGGTGAGCTAAGGCTCATAAATTGTTTTTTGCTGAAATGCAGGATCATTTTGAACTGGTAGGGAACTAGTTTTTCCTGCGTCCCTCACAAGTGAAGTAAATTAAATTATAGGGCTTTGGGGGGAGCATCACTGGGACAGCTGGCCTTGGCTGACCAAGGGGAAATGCCATGTTATATAACATCATAGTCAGCAAGCAATAAAACTGTGGTGGTGGAAGAAGGGTGGGGGATTTTCTTCCAAGGTGGCTCTTGCTGAGAGATCAGGTGGGCTTCAGTTGCTTGCAGGTGGTGGTGACTGATTGCCCTTTTTTCCCCCTTCGTTCATTCACCTAGTAAGCTGTCTTTGTCTTGATCCATGAGTTTTCTTGCTTTTGCTCTTCCTGTTTCCTCCCCCATCCACTGAAGACACTGATGAGGGAGCAAGACAATAGCTGTGTGGGTGAAAGAGGCCAAATGCAGGTTTTTCAGAGACTAAGGGAAGCCTACTAGCCTGTTCCAATTTGCAGCAAAGAATTAAGAGACTGAGTGAGAAAAATTCAGACAGTAAGAAAAAGAGTGAGGATTGCACGTTTGAGCATACCAAGTCTGTCTTCCAAGAAGCTCCAAGAGCCTTCCGTTTCCAATGAAGTTGGAGTTAAGGGTGCTTATGGGCTTACAGAAGCACTCAGCACAATTGTACAACAAAGCTACCCAGTTCCTTGAGCTGTGGAGAGAAGCAAGGTATGCATCACTGTCCCTGGAAGTGTTCAAAAGCTGTGTAGACGAGGTTCTTAATGACATGGTTTAGTAGTGGACTTGGCAGTGCTGGAGTAATGATTGGACTTGATGATCTTAAAGGTCTCTTCCAACCCAGTTGATTCTATGATTCTAGAAGAGGTTTTTTTGTAAGAAATGTAATTTCACATTTTTCAAGATGATGGAAACTTTTCCTTCAGTGAGTTTCAAGAAGATTGTGAAATAAATTTCCTAAACCTTATTGCATAAACATGTCAACAAACAGATGAATACAAATAAAAGAATATACATAAAAATTGTGAATGCTATCAAGGTGGATGTTCCCCTTTTCTTAAGCCTAGTAGGCAACTATATATTTCATTGTATAAAGAGTGACCTGTTGTCATATTTCAGTGACTCTACATTACAAAAAACTATCATAAAAAGCCCTGAGACATATTCCGTGTTTTTGCTTAGTTTTTTTCTATTGCAAAAGCAAGGAGGGATCATGGTGTGTGAAACAGTTAAAGCTGGTTTTGTTTTGTTCATTTTTCTTAAATTTTAATATTAGAATAATGTTGAAAGTAAAGTCAGAGAGACATTAAAAAAATAAATTATTATATTCAGACAGGAAGTACGTTAGTGCAAATTGCCATGTAAATACCACTCAACTCTGATGTGCCAGAAAAATAACCAGTGGCACATAGATACTAGTGTGTACATATATATATAAAATTATATTTTTATATATATATTAATTGTTCACTGCTAGCAATAAACCAAAAATTACTTGTATTTTTTCCCTAATTATTCTGATAATAAGGACTTTTAAGTTTGCAATGCATACACACAAAAGCACTGCTATTTTATCTCACCAGAAGTTTTGCTTAAAATACTGCTTAACTGCAGGTGTGATTTTTTTCTTTTTTTGAGAAAAATATAAGTGCTTGTACCTGAAATTCAGCAAAAGCTACCAAAATTCAAACTTGCACAAAATATATGCTGACCAGTAGTTAGATTGGGGGTCTTTAAATTATTCATTTAATCAGAAATTTTCATCTATTTAAAATGTCCCATCATCTCAGGGGACATTTTTCCACTGTATATATTCTCACATTGTCTTGTTTCCTTACTAGAAAATTTTCATTGTACTCCAAGTAGAAAGTAATTTCCTTTGAATGGCAAAAACTGAAAGTAAGTATTCCTGAAATCAACTTTCTCTAGTAGTCAGTTCTGTATACTTTTAATTAACCCTATCATTGTATGTCTAATTAGTTCTGACTGCAGTGACCTTATCAGAAACTCTGATAACATAAATTAGATAGTTACACCAGTAATTAATTTTCTCACTGAAAAGTCTAAATTACTTTCAGAACAAATAGTGCAAGATTCAATGGAAGGAAGACAGAGTTGAAACACTACCTAAAGATACTTAACAGACTAAAACTAGACTATCTAAATTGCGAAGGGATATCAGATTATAGATATTTTAACTTAAAATTTGTCTTCCATTATCCAAAAGCTCTAAACTTTTTTGAATTTTACTCCTAAAGGCAGTATTATTTATTTCCACTGGTCTAGTACTGTGAGTACATTTAAATAAAGTCTAAAAGTTTGTTTAATCCATGCCATTAAGTCCTTGGAACAAGTACATTTAGTTTGCATGTCAGTGCCCTTACCATACTGTAAAGACTGACACTTCCAGTCTGGCAATCCACTACTACAACCACTTAAATATAGTAAAAACTAAAAGTTAAAGGAAGAGACACCTAAGTAGACTGAGAAGAACATTTAGATCTAAGACTCAGTCTTCATTTAAAAGCAGTGGCTGGGCTCTTTTTCAGAGAGAAAAGATAGAAATAAAAAAAAAAGGTTTGTATTTCCTTTTTCTTCTTCTTTAATATCAAGATTTTTTTGCCACAAACTCTTTAGTGGAAACTTTCCTTCTTTAACAACAAGCCACAGAACTGTACTACCTTCATACAGCAAGGAGTATTAAAGCAACAAACTTGAAAGGCAGTTAAATGACGGAGACAACACTGTCGCAACTGTCCAGGAATAGTCCTGGAATCTGGAGAAGCAAAAAATATTGAAAATTTAAGGAAAAAAGAGGTATAATGTAATATCAGTGATGTTAACATAAATGACATAATATCTCATTCTTTAGAATCTAGTAATCATTTTCAGCATGGACAGAACTGTCACAAAGAAATTCATTCTCTTTAGAGATGACTACAGGCAACAGCATTGCAGACCCATATTCACATTCAACAGGTGGATCTTCTGTCCCCTCTTCTCCTTGCAAATCACATACACCTGTAGCCCACTGTCACACACCGGAAACTTGCTGGAATGACTGCTTCTTGTTGAGACTTTTCTATTGCCATAACTTTTCAAAAGCCACAGAAACAGGAACTTTCCAAAAGTCAGAGCTTTGGTTGGTTGGTTGGTTTCATAGTTTTGAATTTCTTCGAGGCATCTTTATTGTTGACCACAGATAAAATTATTTGATTCAAAGTTTCAGAACAAGCTACAAAAGGTTTTTGCTTATTACTAATACTTGTCAAGGAAATCAGGAAGTCTAAAATGCCATTCTAAACCCATTATTTAAAGCAGATATTTATAAGCCTTCCCCTGATCTTGGTATTACCTTTTAAAACAGGCATTGGTTTATAACTGTGCAAGTTCAAATGTTTAAACATGAAAGCAGCTTTTATATCCTCAGCAGCGGAAAAAATGCAAGGCGGTTGTAACTGGAGACAAGTAGAAAGCAGTTGTAGGTTAAAGCACAATACTAATGGAAGCCACAGTTAGCAACTGAATGAATTACAGGGATAATTTTAAAAAAGTGTTTTTTCTGTGTAATGTTTGGTTGTCACGCTTTTCCTTTCTGCAGTGATATAAATACAATCAGTCAAGAACTGACAGAAATAACTAGCTCATGACAACTGTGATGAGGATGAACTTAATGAAGGGACCAGGTCAATGTAAACTGCGACCTGAGAAAGCTGAAGGGAAGTTTCTAGAAGTTTTTGCTTGCATGGGTTTTTTTTAGGTTCACTTCTGAATCTCATCCATGCTGTCAAGTTGTTTATAAAAATTTACTACTCACTGCTGTTCCAATCTTCTTAGGTAAAAATTGTATTTTCTGACAGTTAATATTGAGCAATACTTTATGAGAATTTTCTCCATGAATGTACCACATTTGAGACTCATATCACAAACCTGCTCTTCTGCCAGATAGTTGACTGGTTTTGAAATGTCTTCATCTTCTTTTTGACAATCTCAGAATGTACTCCATCCAGAAAGTTGTTTATGCCTTCAGCGTTCAAGTGCTTGACTTCATTTTTTTTTTGTTCAGAGGCTAAACTGCATGCTCTTTCTGTATATTTAATGAAATTCTAAATACAAATGCAGTTAATACAAAATGCAAAGGTGTAATTTGTTTCATTAAACGATGGACTTATTTCAGTTATTTCTTCAATCAATTCTTCGTCAGCCTAAGTAATCATCATATGGGGGGTGAGGGGAAATGGCAGCTTTGTTATGCTGAAACACTACAGTCCTGCTGATTAAAAAAAAAAAAGTTAATGTAAAAAAGATACAAATCAACAAATATTAAAAAGTATACAAAGACTTGTGGTGGTTTACTGTTTTGGTTTTATTTTTTAATATAAGCATCAATTGCTGAGGTGAGTAGCTCGAGAGAGGACACCTTCAACACCGGAGCAGGGGGGAGATCAGCGTCCAGCAGCCTCAACTCAGAGCGACAAGAGCCTCCCACCGAGGCAGCCTCAAGTCCTCGACAGGACCTGCCCAGGAGCCGGCAGCTCAGCTGACGAGAGCGAGCAGCCGCCTGAAGCAGCGGCACCAGCCCTGACTGGTTAAAAACCCGCCCCAGGGAGCGCAGCGAAGCAGTTTGCGCGGGCAGGCGAGCGGGATGGTGAGCACTCATTGTATGAGCGGGGCCCGGTCCGGGAGCTCTGCTCTGGCTGCCCCGGCGGTGGCCAGCATAGGCACCCAGACAGAGCCGATGAGAGGGGAGGCTGCAGTGCAGTGCTCGGGGTGTAGAGAGTGCCTGCACTGGTCTGGGGAGGGAAAGGTGCACAATGGGCAGGGCTGTACTCGGTGCTCCCTGGTGGAGGTCCTCCTGCAGCAGGGACTGAGCTGAGGGACGCTGTTAATAGACTGCGAGATGTCAGGGAAGCTGAGAGGAAGCAGGAATGCTTGCTCCATGCCCAAACTGTGCAGGGGCCTCAAGCTTCACCTCTACCTCATGAAGGAAAGAAGGAGGCCGTTAACCTGGGAAGCTGGGAATTAGTGACAAAAAAAAAAAACAAAAACAAAAAAAAAAAACCAAAAAGAAGGAAAAGGACAACCAAAAGCAAGGGACTTCCCCCTAAATCCCCTGTGCCCATGCAGAATTGCTTTGCTGTCCTGCAGGGGGCTAATGAGGAAGCGCACTCGAGCCAGAAAGAGCCGGCTGATGCACTGCTAAAGAAGATCTCTACTGGTGCTGCCAGGAAAAAGCAGCGGGTCGTAGTAGTAGGGGACTGTACACTGAAAGGGACAGAAGCACTTGTCTGCCGGCCAGACCCTGTCTCAAGGGAGGTGTGTTGCCTACCAGGGGCACAGATCAGGGATGTGGCAGAGAGGCTGCCTGCTCTAGTAAGTCCCATGGACTACTACCCACTCCTGGTGATACATGTGGGTTCTAGGGATATAGATAGTAGTAGCCTGGGGAACATAAAGGAGGACTACAGAGCCCTGGGGGAGGTGGTTAGGGGCTCTGGAGCTCAGATAGTCTTTTCATCAATTCTCCAGGATGCAGGGGAGGACCTAAAAAAAGCTAGGAGGATTAGCCAGGTCAATAAATGGTTAAAAGGGTGGTGTCATAGTCAGGGGTTTGGGTGTCTTGAACATGGGACCCAAGCTTGTAGGCCAGGTCTAGTGGGGGCTGGTGGAGCTGGTCTGATGATAAAGAAGGGAAAGAGCAGTTTTGGTAGGAGGCTTGCCAGATTGGTCAAGGAGGCTTTAAACTAGATGTGTTGGGGGAGGGGGGCATCATTCCATCCCAACACACCCAATCAGTTGCCAGCATCTATAATAAATGCTTGGAGCAATGTAGAGATATCCCAGCCACTCCAGGCAATGAGCCGGCTTCAGTTGGAGCTCGGCTTAGATGCCTCCATACAAATGCCCATAGCCTCTTCAGGAACCTACTTAGGAAGGTTCCATGGGATACAGCCCCTTCAGGAAGCTCTCGGGAGAACTGGCTACACAGGATTTGGAGAAGGCTGAGGTTATGAATGACTTCTTTGCCTCGGTCTTCACTGCCAAAGGTTCTGACCAAACCACCCAAGCCTTGGAAGGCAGATGCAGGGACTGTGAGAATGAAGACCTTGTGCCCACTGTAGGAGAGGAACTGGTTTGAGACCATCTTAAAAATCTGACCATGCACAAGTCCCTGGGTCCTGATGAGATCCATCCACGGGTCCTGAAGTAGCTGGCAAATGAAGTTGCTAAGACACTGGCCATCATATTTGAGAAATCATGGCAGTCAGGTGAAGTTCCCAATGACTGGAAAAAGGGAAATACAACCCCCATTTTCAAGAAGGGGAAAACGGATGACCCGGGGAATTACAGACCAGTCAGTCTCACCTCTGTGCCTGGCAAAATCTTGGAGCAGATTCTCCTGGAAGGCATGCGAAGGCACATGAAAATCAACAAGGTGCTTGGTGACAGCCAGCATGGCTTCACTAAGGGGAAATCCTGCCTGACCAATTTGGTGGCCTTCTATGATGGGGCTACAGAACTGATGGACAGGGGTAGAGCAGTTGATGTCATCTACCTGGACTTGTGTAAAGCGTTCGACACTGTCCCACACGACATCTTTGTCTCTGAATTGGAGAGACATCAATTTGATGGATGGACCACTCGGTGGATAAAGAACTGGCTGGATGGCTGCACACAAAGAGTTGTGGTCAATGGCTCAATGTTTGGCTGGAGACCAGTAATAAGTGGTGTCCGCCAGGGATCGGTGTTGGGACCGGTCTGGTTTAACATCTTCGTTGGTGACATGGGCAGTGGGATTGAGTGTGCCCTCAGCAAGTTTCCTGATGACACCAAGATGTGTGGTTCGGTTGATACACTGGAGGGAAGGAATGCCATCCAGAGGGACCTTGACACGCTTGTGAGATGGGCTGATGCCAACCTCATGAAGTTTAACCAAGCCAAGTGCAGGGTCCTACACCTGGGTCAGAGCAATCCCAGGCACAGCTACAGGTTGGGCAGAGAAGCGATTCAGAGCAGCCCTGCGGAGAAGGACTTGGTGGTGTTGGTTGATGAGAAAATGAACATGGGCCGGCTTCAGTGTGTGCTTGCAGCCCAGAAAGTCAATGGTATCTTGGGCTGCATCAAAAGGAGCGTGACCAGCAGGTCGAAGGAGGTGATCCTGCCCCTCTACTCTGCTCTTGTGAGACCTCACTTGGAGTATTGTGTTCAGTTCTGGTGTCCTCAACATAGAAAGGACATAGAACTGTTGGGAGAAGTCCAGAGGAGGGCCACGAGGATGATCAGGGGGCTGGAGCACCTCCCATATGAAGACAGGCTGAAGAAGTTGGGGCTGTTCAGCCTGGAGAAGAGAAGGCTGCGTGGAGACCTCATAGCAGCCTTCCAGTATCTGAAGGGGGGCTATAGGGGTGCTGGAGAGGGACTCTTCATTAGAGACTGTAGTGATAGGACAAGGGGTAACAGGTTAAAACTTAAACAGGGGAAGTTTACATTGGATATAAGAAGGAAATTCATTCCTGTTAGCGTGGTGAGGCACTGGAATGGGTTGCCCAGGGAAGTTGTGAATGCTCCATCCCTGGCAGTGTTCAAGACCAGGCTGGACAAGGCCTTGGGTGATATGATTTAGTGTAAGGTGTCCCTACCCATGGCAGGGGGGTTGGAACTAGATGATCTTAAGGTCCTTTCCAACCCTAACTATTCTATGATTCTGTGATTCTATCTGTAGCCTAACACGCTTTTATGAGACAACTTTAGAACTGTACAGTTGCAGCCAACATGAAATCACAGTGATTGGGACCTTAATGGGAACAGACTTACTGAACTGATCTATGTTAGAAAAACATAAATAAAATAACTAAAAAAAACCTAAATAACTTGTATTTAACCAGATCAGCGTCATGATGATACTCTTATTCTGACAGGAATAGCAATCCTTAGTACAAGAGCAGGAACCAGCTGGGACTGGAAAATCCCTAAGAAGGCTTCCATTCCAAAACCAGCTCTTTTGTAAAAAGTAAGGCCTCTCACAGCAATGAGGTTGTGATAAATACCACAACATCCATTATTTGCTAAAATAGGTAAACAATATCTGCCTAACACATTTAATCCACACGCTGCCTTTCATTATGTATTCTAAAACACTATTAGAATTTCTGATATTATTGTGCCTGTTAAAACTCTGAATCTTGTACTAAAGCATGCTTCAGGAACTTCCTTGGCACATCCCAGTTTAATGAGTAAATTGCAAAAAGACTACTGGTTTTCCCACTCTTTCCTATTTCTTAAGTTTACACACAGTTCTGTAGTAACCTACAGTAAAAGCCAGAAAACAAAATACTTTCTAGTTTATAGCCCTTTTAACCATGGAAAAAAAATATTTCAACATGCTTGAGGTTTATGCTGTGAGACCACTTAGGGTGCTGTACCATCACTTTGAAATGGGACAAGGGTTATTTAAAGCTTCTTTCCCTTACTAGAGTCAACTCAGTTGTGCAATGAACATTGTTCGGAGTGCAAGGAAGGCTGACCTGCAGGGGCAGAATGGCAGAAGGAAAACAGCAGTGAAAACTTTTTGCCAAGCCTTATATGGGCAATAGACAGACGCAATAAAACAATCCCACCATGGACATGAGACGGACTAGATGGCAGTATGGTGCTCCCTAGGTGTGCCTGAGATCCAAGGGACGATTTCCTCTGTAAAACATCAGGCCAGCTGTAAGACATAGATTAGGGAAGCATACACAATCTAAAGCTTGCTTTCTGCAGAACTAGGACAACAAACCTGCATATACAAGAGACCTGAAAATCCTCAGCAATGAGTGTTTCAGTTTATTAAGTCAGTTCTACAAAGGTAGCTTTTGAGAATATCACATTGTTTGCTTTGTGAGAGAAGGGAAAAAAGAAAAAGAAATGTGTGGTAAAGAACATCGTGATGATTTATAAGACAAAAGAATTAAAAGAATTGAGAAAAAAAATATTCAAGGGTGTGCTAAGAGAAGAAACCAAATATTAAACAGCTAATACTATTCTTTATCACATTGCGTTATTCTTATGGCATAAATATTCCTCTGAATATCAGGTACTTCTTAATCATAAGAAAAGTAGAACTTGTCTCCACCTTCATTCTTCACAGGAGCATGTTAACATCGTTCCTTCTCATTTCCGTCTCATTACAAAAGCGTAAGTTAAAAAGTGACATTTGATTGCAAGTTTACTATGCACCCTGTACTACAGTTCATATCTGTCTCCACACACATGCATATCAAGTTATTTAGAGTATTTTGAAGAAATACTGCACAGTGGCAGTGAATTTCTGGTTTTCTATTGCCTGAATAATCACTGTATTCCTAATCAAAGGAGAAAAAGGCAACAGAGGTTAAAGGGAACATTTCCAAAGAATAGGAATCACTGGTCTCATTTGCTTTGGGAAAAGCTTATTTTTTAAGAATTCAGCCTTACAGCAAACACTTGGAGCAAATGCTTTGAACAATCATTCACATCATCACCCATTACTCAAACAGTATAGGCTAAATTTGATGGAGCAAGTCACCTTCTTTAATGAGCCTGTTTTCACTGGTAACTACTTTATTATATTAATATTAGAACAGTATACGCCATGCTGAAAACATAACTGTAAGCCAAAATCCATATTCATGCATATATTCCTTTAATACAATATGTATTCTTATTTCCAGCATTTTCTGTTTGCTGATTTTTATGATGACCTCTAATTAAAAGAAAATGACCATTTTGAGTAAATTAGCAGTTACCATTTAGAATTCTTAGTCCATATTTCACCAAGGTAACTCAAGTGTTACTTACAATAACACTAAACAGTGATTGCTAATCATTAATCTGGTTCCTATAAGAACTCAACCTAATATGACAGGAGGTATAATGCTCAGAAGGAACTTCTCACCAGGCATAATTCACATTAAAAGAGCTTTCTTTATTATTTGTGTCTTCTTATTACTTCTGCATTCCCATTCTTTTCAGCTGCAGTTGAACTGATAAAGGTAGTTACTACCTCCAGTCATCCCTTGCTGTTTCTCTTTATTGGACCAATGAAAAGATTCTTCGATCTGCTGGTTTATTTGCACCTGAGTGATTCTACTAAACTTTCAAATACTACCTCAGTAAGTTTCTTGTTATTCTTCTCACATATATCATAATGGGCATTCATTTCCAGCTGTTAGTAATTGTTTCAGTAAGGTGGATGCTTGCTGTTTGGTAGCTGCTTGAGATTTTCATTCTATAGAGGCCTTGATAAAACTCAGTTGTTTCCACAAGGTGAGAACTGTCCTCCCTTTATGTTTTTTTCTGTTTCCCTTCTCACCTAACTTGTTCTTCTTTTCTAGTTAACACCCATACTACCAGTACAGGGGAAACAAAATCTCCAAAGTAATGTCAACAGAAAGGAGGGAATGGAGATTCCAAGTCATTCATTCTGAGCTTTATTATTTTTATTAAAAGCTGAAGAAAATTGGTTAAAATTGTAATGATCTATAAACGATATTCCAAACTTCTCTCAGCGTTACATTTTTTGACAGCCAGTTAAATTTTGTATGCGTTAGTAGAATTTGCAGTTTTCCTTGAAAAAAAATATTTTAAAACAAAAAGTTTTGTTCTTTTATATTGGAGAATGCCTCTCAAAATTCTCTTCCTGTACATTTTAGGGAAAATTGGACATCAATGTCTCTGCACTGCAATCCCTAGCAAGCCAGTATCAAGACCAAGGCTGTTGTATTTCGTTTTACCTAGAGGCAGATACCTTCCGTAGTTTTGTGCAAACCATCCATTCTTCAAGCTAATTTACAAACTCAAAGTTGAACACTGCCTGCCTCAACTAGAAGTGCACTTCTGTACTAGACTGGCATTCTGAAACATATCTCAGAGAACATAATCTTGACAAGAAATTGTTAGTGCATAATTTGAAAGTTGTCTTTATCCAGATGCAATGGCAAAGTACAAAATATATGTTGTTAATAATGCAAGAAAAGAACTGAAAAGTAACTTGTATACACTTTGCATACAAGTTTCCTGTAAAATATATTCCCCTCAGAATAGAATGTTTATCTTCCTGTTCAGTCATTAGGTAAGTGACAGTATATTAGTGTTTATTAGGACAGGTAGTTAAAGGTAAACTATTACTTTTCATTTATACTCGTTTGTTTAGTCCTTATGAGTACATGTTCATAAGTATTAGTGCTAATAAGATGTCTCAGCTACATTTTGGATGTAGGATCTGTATCACTTCAGTAATAATAATAATAACAACATTTTGATAACAGTAATCACATTCATAATAATAGATTTATAACAATAATCATATTAATAATAAAATAAAAACAAACAGAACTGGAAGAAATATAATTTGTCTGCTTTTAAACTAAAATCATTATTTTGAAGAAAACATTTCTTTCATTTATGGATAAGCATTTGTAACAAGAATGAAAGAGAACACTTACGAAAAACTTAATAAAAACTGGGTCCCAGAAATGATATTTTTTAACATAGATCTACATTCTGAGTAGTCTATATCTCTAGTGTTGAAAACAGCTGTAAAGAAACAGATACGGAAGACCTGAAAGTTGTAGCACACAGCAGTTTTGTCATATTTCATTTAAAAATCACAGAATTATTTAGAATTCATGTAATGATTTTGTATCAAGGCTGTGTTCAGTGTGGGAAATATGAAATGCAGTTTAGGAGTCAAAGACAAAGCATATCACATGTCACATTCCCCAGGCATGTCTTCTTTTCTGCATGAAAATTACATCTCAATAGAATAATTTTCTGTATTTATCTAGAATTTGCATTCACTGTGTGAAGCAGATCCAATGAAGAGTCCCTGATGCACACAATGCCTGCCTCAGCATGCATGCATACTCCTTAATCATTGATGAAACCTGCTGTGCAAATTTTAGTAGTGTATTATTTTTCAGAGCCCTTTATGTCGTCAAAATGAGTTCTTTGAAAAAGGAAAATACCAATTGATTGCCAATTGATATTTTTCCATATATAATATCTATAAAGCTGCCACCAAGGCATTCAATGGCAAGCAAGGCGAATAATAAGCATTATTGCTTGCTTGATAACATTGGAAATTGCTTTACAGATGACTGAAAATAAATCTGAGTTCTAACATCTTGTGGACAGAACAGAAATAATTATTCATATCTATCAAATCAAATATTAAATGTCCTTTATCTCTTGCCACTGTATCATTGTCACCAGGTTGTTATTTTCCATTGTATTCATGAAAAGTTAGCACAAGTCTTTAAATTATGAAAAAAGACAAATTTTTATTGTGTTGGAACATCCTTATTGGTGCAGCATAGTTTACTTTTATTAGTATTTAAACCTGTGTAACTTCTGTGCCAGAAGATTACTGGTAGCAGCAAAAGTCATGTTCAACTTCAGGGACTCTCTATAAAAACTACTAGGTCAAAGGCCTCCACCTCACTTATCAGAAATGAATTTAACTTTCCTCACTGGAGAACATAATTTTCTAGAGCTCAAAATTATAATTTCTCCTGCTTACTAACATGAATAAAATGGTTAACTTGAAAACGTGAAACATGCATGCAAAGATGGTCAAGTCACTAAAAACATGTCAGTACTTCCTGGCTTCTGTTGTAACTTGACATACAGAAAGCTCTTATTTTCTCTGTTAATGATTACTTTCCTTTCAGTTGCTTAATTGAATTTACCTTTTTTCTGGAATTCTGCAGAAAATGTAAAAAAAGAGAAACATCCAATGAAATATATCCTGGTTTTGTAGGATAAATTAGCAGATGGAAAATGTGTGACTGTTGGAAAAGAGCTGTGTTCTCATCTATAAAAAAACATTTACTTTGAAAGAGGTATATTGATTTCCTATCTTTCATGGAGAGAACCAAACCTATTTTGAACACAGAATACCTCTAATCTCTGCCAATTTTAAAAGTTCAATAGCAAATGAGAAAAGTGAATATTTTGTTTACTCACCACAGAGGTGGATCACACTAGGTTAATCTGGAACTTCAGCCCAGCCCTAGAGGAAGGTTATTGCTTGATAGTTTGCCCATTACCAGCAGTGTTGTGGGATAAATATAGCCAGTAAATCCATAAATAGCTCAATGAAATTTATACCTAAATGTATCTCCTACTCATCTTTTTTAAATGCAGTTATGTTTTCCTATCTTTTACCCCTTGTGCTTTTTATTTGTTCTGACTGTATGTTCCTTGGGCAGGGGCTGTCCCTCTGTATGAATGTTCACAATAATTAGCATAATATGGATCAAGTTTCTGTTAAAACTAATAGGTCTTAGAACAAAATAATACTTACTCCTTAATCTTTTCTTAGGAATAATAAATTTATGGTTTCTTGGGTAATACTGTTATACCGTTCATAAGAATAACTGTAGTCTCAGGAGAACTCTTGTACATACATAGACAAAATTTGTAAATTAACGTTTTCATTATATTTTTTTACTTTTTTTTTTACTTTTTCTCGTTTAACAAAATTAACTGCTGTAGAACATTAGAACACCTGCGTATTTGCTGATAAGATCAGACAGTAATTATTGGTAGTCTGGGCTTAATTAGATAGGATGAATCATTTGACATTCTGAAGAAGGCTCTGTTGTGATTTCCATAGAATGGAGTTTTCTTCTTTGTTTCTTTTAAAATCTTTGCTAAAGACTGGACCATCGAGTATTCAAATCTGAAACATTTTATCAAATATGAATGGAAAAAAGCTAGATCTGGTTTCTGGTTGTTTTTTTTAACTTCACATAAAGGCTTAACAGTCATCAGGCTATGTCAGAGGATAATCTGTGTGGGAATCTGACACTGCATAAGAGCTAAGGCTCATTATCATTCCAGGTGTTTTCACCATTTTAAATGTGGAATTGGTCAACAGAGCTGTTCAGAAGTGGTTCACTGTGATATCTCAATTCAGATGTTTCTAGTTCTTTTCTCTGGTAGAAAATGAAGAGATGCAGAAAAAATAAATTTTGATAATATGGGGAACAGGCCAAACCCATTAGATTGACACGCTACTGCTAAGTAATTAGTAAATAAAACATTTTTGAAACCTGTTTTAAAAGTTTATTTTCCTAAGTTTTCATGTTTATTCTTGGAATCTTGTACTGAATAACTGTCCTGTACCTTTTCATTCTCGTGAAGTGTGGTAAATCACTCTTAGGAGTTATGCTTTAATTTTTCCTAGTTTCATTGCTTCTTTCATTTCACAGACTGTTCCCACAGAGGTGGACATGGGCTGCTTCTGAGAGTGAACCTTTTTCTTTCCCTGTTTCAGAGCCTTATTCTCCTATTTTACACACAATATAACTCAAATAGCCTCTCACCAATGCAGACATCTCAGTATTCAGTGTACTTCTCCCATGACCTATTGACACTTGGCTGCTGACATCTCATAATCTCTTTCTCCTTTGACACCTGAGAAATATCAGGTCTTCTCTAGCCTGTCTCAGCCTCCCAGTCTCTGTGTCCATCTCTGTCTCTGCCCCTGTCTCTGTCTGTGTGTCTCCATCTCTGTATCTGCCCCTGTGTCACTCTAAGTCCTTTACCTTCCTATCATTTGAACTCTATGTTAAGAGTGGATAACTTCTACCAAAAGGCTGGCAGTATGCATGTCTCAGCCTCTGGGAATGCTCCAAAATTTAATAGGTAAAACTTTGCCTTTCTTGCTGCATAATTTATTTTTACTTTGTTTTTAGATGCCAGTGTATCAATTTGTTCCTTTTACTTGTTTTTCTGGGTGTCTGGTATTATTCCGAGTATCTCACTGGGTTGAGTTTACATAAGCAAGTTTTTGGTCATGGGGAGCTGCATGGGTGGCTTCTCTGAGAAGACACAAAAGCTTCCCCTGTATCAGATAAAGTCAGTTTCAGCTACATGAAGATGGATCTGCCACTGCCCGAAGCTGAGCCCATCTTAAATGCTGGTAGGGCCTCTGTGATAAGATATTTAAGAAAGGATAAAAATGCAGTGCAACAGCTGGGAGAAAGAAGTGAGAATATGTGAGAGAAACAGCCCTGCAGACATCAAAGTCAATGAGGACGGAGGGGTATGAAGTGCCAGAGCAGCCTATGGAGGACTAACTACAGTGGAGCAGATATCCATGCTGCCACTCATGGAGAATCCCGTAATGGAACAGGTCAATGTGTCCTGAAGGAAGCTGCAGTCCATAAAGAGTTCATGATGGAGCATGTTTTCTGCCAGTAGCTGTGGCCCATGGGTAACCCAGGCTGAAGCAGTCTGTTCCTGAAGAGCTGCAACCTGTAATGGACCCACACTGGACCAGCTCATATGGGACAGTGTCACTGAAAGACAGTATTTCATGTGAGGGACCCCATGCTACAGCAGAAGAGTGTGAGGAGGAAGGAACAGCAGAGACAAAGTGTTATGGACTGACTACAGCCCCCATCAGTTTGTGCTACCCAGGGGGAAGTGGAAAAAGTGTTGGGAGTAAAGTTGAGCCCGAGAAGAGGTATTGGGATGGGGGGAAGGTGTTTTTAGTTTTGTTCTTATTTCTCACTATCCTTCTTTCTTACAATTAATTGTCAATAAACTAAATTAGTTTCCCCAAATTGAGTCTGTTTTGACAGTAGCCAGTGAGTAATGTCCTTGTCATTATCTTAACCCATGAGTTTTTCCTCATAATTTTTCCCCTCTGTCCTGTTGATGGAGAGGGAGTGGTAGAGTGGTTCAGTGGGCACCAAGCCTGTCTGTCCCAGAGGCATTTTGAAAATGCCTGTAACAGCATGCCTTTAACTTCTGGTGAGCCTTGAAGTGGTCAGGCAGTTGGACTAGATTACCATTGTAAGTGCCTTTCAAGTGAAAATGTTCTAATATTTCAACGTATTCTAATGAGGATCATTTCAGAAGGTGTAAACTGTGACAAATTTAGCATTTTGCAGGAATAAACAGGAACATAAGTTCTTGAGTTTCATTTTCTTTTTTTTTTTTTTTAAGGACATTTCAAAGGGAAACATTTTTCACCTGCTGAATCTCATTTGTATTTCACCTTGTTTCCATAGTCTTAATAAACAAACTCGAAAAAGCTGGGTAGTTTTTCACCTAGGAAAATCTATTCCTCTTCTTTAGATGTCCATCTCCAGAAACTATTGAGAGGCTTGCTGCATATTTCTCATATGCCTTTCTCCTTTTCAGGCTTTTGCTGGCAGGAGGTAATTGAAAAGGTGAGTTAACGAGACAGAAGGTTCTCTACCACCTAGGTGCAAGTTTTGTTGCATTTAGAGATGCTCTCATTGCCAATTTCCATTTTCAGGAATCAGAAATTGTAACCTGACACTGTAATCCCAAGACTTTGGTGCATTCACTGTCAGCTAGATTACCATTATAGCACAATAGTCAGAGACCCATTTTCCATCCAGTACTAGGAACCATGCAGAATCAAGCACCTAGAAAAAAAGGTACCAGCCTCTTATCATTGCTCCAACTTTGGTGCATAGCTCAGGAGCCTTGTGGAGACCACTTCAGTCACTTCCCACAACTAACATATATTCCCAGCTGCTGAGTTCAGGTACACCTGAGCTGCAATGCTGGCCGCTTAGAGCATCAGGTTTGTATGATACCCATAATGGCATTTTTGGATGCAGAGCTGAGATGAAGAACCACTCTGGTGTACTTCAGTTTTAGTTACACATTAGCCTTAGTATAGTAAAGAGACACCACTGTGTCTCCCTAGCAGGATACTGCGGGCAACTTTTGTATTGATCCCCTTTGCCAAGTATTTATTAAAGCCAGAGGTATTAAAAGGGGTCAGTCAGCATACAGGCCCACATGTTTTGATCTGTGTCAGAGAGCTTAACTGTTCAGCTGCTGCAGCCTCTGGTACTCACCTCTGTTAAATAAAAAGTATTTCTAGCTTTATAATGTAGCAGTAACACCAGCGAAGCAATAGGGCTGCTAACTAAAATTCACTGTGTCAGTAACTGTGTTAGCGTCGAGACAAACACATAACCACCAGGATGGTTATATGAGGTACTTTATTGAGGCACCAGGAACCAGGGGTACGCACCCAAATCTGGTTCCGATTTCCGTCACATCGCGTTCACAATTTATACACTAAAAATTTCATAACTAATACATATTCAACACAGATTACATCATTGACTAAAACATATGCATCAAAGATTGCTACATCAATCTATTACGACATCAGCCTCTTCTGCGCTTGCGCCGCCCCCTCTGGTGGTCGCCCTGATGAAGTAAGGAGTCTTCCTCAGATGAAGTAAGAAGTCTTCCTCAGGTTGTCCTTTTCACCTTTCCTCTACTTGGCCAGGTCCCAATCGTCTTGTGGACATTAGCATTCTCTTATCTTCACCAGGATGCTTCTGGTATGCCCCTTTTGGCTATCTTAAACTTAGGTTCTGCTTGGGTAGAGTTTTACAATACATACACCCATACTCCCCTCACCATCTGCAGTTATGTTAGCTCTTGCTACCAAGACTACCATTGTATCATGTAGTTACAGAGTAACTATGATACAAAACAGTAAAGTTACAACGTCTTCTACTATACAAAGTCTCACTATTGATTTATAAATTTCTCAAATATAATCATTTTACTATTTTATATGATTATTTTATTGTAAAAACTTCACCCTCTCTAACAACTGGATGGATGCATATAGGATGTCAGAGTTTTCTAGTTTTAGTATCAATACATTTAGAGGATATACAAGTAAATGATACTGACTTTTTCCCCTTTCAATTTTAGTATGATGTACCAATCTCTTGACAAACAAATAATTAAGCAATGGGGCATAACAGACATTGTGAAAATAATAATTCCATAATTATTCCATGAAAATATGACATGTTTCTGATTTCTTTTGTGGGAAAGAGGGTAAAGGGGTGAATGTAATTAATTTGTACCACCTTTTAACTCAAGCCTTTTTGTTAGGTTGTATCTTGTAAGAGACATTTTTGTTGCTGGAAAAAAATAAAATAGGGCAGGTAGTTTAGCAAGCTGCACAATTATTTTAGCTGAAATACAATATGTGATTATGGAAAGTCAACTCATAATTAGGTGATCTATGATGTGCCAACAAGTCTGAAGCCTTCCAGAGTCTAGCTTTTTAATCATCACAGGAGAAATCTTGCATCCTTTAACGCAATTAACAGCACCAATTAATCTCCAAAGAAACACTATGAGAAAAAGTCAGACATTGTACCTAACAGCTGCCTTTCTTTCACTCCATGATTACATCTGGTTGTTTATTGCTGAGGAGAGCAGGGAAGTCCTTGAATTTCACAGCTTTGTCTCTTATCTGATTTAGCATTGCTTGTGCCATTATCACAGCTTTAGGCTGTAATTGAAAAAAAAAAGAAAAAGAAAAGAAAGAAGTTACAATAACTAGCTGTAAACAAACTTCCATATAGGATAGTCCATAGAGACTTGGTAACATCTCCACATCTTGGTTTTGCAGTGTAGATAATCTACTTATAACATCAAAAAGGCAAATTAACAAAAGAGAACACTTGTGTTCTGTCGTATTACAAGGAGTCAGGTTTATTCAAAGATCTTTTCAGACTCCCACTGAACACAGCTGTCATATTTCAACTCATTTTTGTTAATTGTGGTTTTCTTGCATGTTACCAGTTCTGTTTTCTGCCTAACATCTGTAATGTGGTTATTACCACACGCGGCATTTTATTAGAGATATGTTACACTATATCATCCTAATTGGATAGGAACCACAGGTTGTATATTCTGTATAATTTTTTGTGCTGAGTGAAAGGATGGGGCAAAATACTTTTCCCTGCTACCTAAGGACCAGCATGGATGTGATGCAGAGGGTTGACCAATGTACAGGGGGGTTATACAAGGGGGTTAGAGGAATTCACTTGCTTAAACAAAAGTATTGCCTGTTGTAAATGCCTACTAAGCAGAACAAAGACACCTGGTTCTATTGATAAGGAAAAGCAGACACCTGGTTCTATTGTTAAGGAAAAGCAGACACTTTGTTCTATTGATAAGGAAAAGCAGACACCTGATTCTACTGATAAGCAGCTATTGATAAGGAAAAGCAGAGCCTGAAACTACTGGTATGGGGGAGAAGCAGAGGGTTTATGGCTGGGACACCGAGCAAACCCTAAGGCCATACGTGAAGACTAAAAGGTGAGAAGTTCAAGAAGAGGAAGACTCATTTACTTCATCTTGAGACCCCTGCCCATGACCAGAGGGGGCACTGGGCATGCGCAAAGGACCTTCTGGCTCATTATAATACGAAGTGGGGATAGGACATGAATATGTATAGGAGTGTTGTGCAACCTTATGAATATATATAACTTTAGAGAATAAATGTAGAGGGAAGCAACACTGAGGCACACATGACTTTGAGGAATTATCCCCGTGTGTCTCGCTGAATAAAAAGCATACCTACTTTACCTAGTTTGGAGAAGAGGAGACTGAGGGGTGACCTTATAAGTGTCTATAAATATATAAAGGGGGAGTGTCACGAGGATGGAGCCAGGCTCTACTCAGTGGCAACAATGATAGGACAAGGGGTCATGGGTACAAACTGGAACACAAGAGGTTCCACTTAAACTTAAGAGAAACTTCTTCTCAGTGAGGGTGACGGAAGACTGGAACAGGCTGCCCAGGGAGGTTGTGGAGTCTCCTTCCCTGGAGACATTCAAAACCCGCCTGGACACATTCCTGTGTAACATTATCTAGGTGTTCCTGCTCCGGCAGGGGGATTGGACTAGATGATCTTTCGAGGTCCCTTCCAATCTCTAGCATACTGTGATACTGTGATACATCTTTTAACGAGTTGTGGAGTCTATCCACCTATCAGATGCACCCTTAGCATACCTAGTGCAGTTAGTTTGGGAATGCTCCATGTGCTACAGTCACCTCTTGACTGCTCTGCAATGGTGTCAGTGAAATCTGACCTCTGTTCTGATTCGGAGAAAACTCCAGGAATAAACTCGCCAACAGAGTATCAAGTTGAAAGCAGGTATTCTTTATTGTGCCCCCGGGAGACACGGGGGATAGCTCCTCCTAACGTGTGTCCCCGAATTGCTATACAGGTCATCCTTATATGGTTACTGAGCATATTACATCATTTTCCAACAGGTTTCTGGCATGCATACAAAAATGTGGTGGTCTTTAAGGGTCGTTTACTTTTCTCAACAAGCTTAATTAACATTACAGACATAGCAATCATCCTGGCCTTCTACTTACCAGTTAGTTTAACTGCTCTCATCCTGGACATCTGCTAGTCCGGGATACTCCCCATCCCAGGTCCTGTCCTTCTATTCCTCTTTTCTCACACCTTCTGTACTGAGGCCCTGAGGGCCTGAAACTATGTCAGCTACCTCCAAGTACCGAAGTTATTTTCCATTACAAAGCCATCAAACTTAACATTACTTAGAACTGATTGCATTTTGTACTTTTGTGCCTCCTTGTCTCAGTTCAAAGACTGATAAGCAATCAACTGATAGGCAAACCACACTTTTCTGTAAGCAAATCTGTTATGGTTATTTTGAATGGCTACATTGATTCCTGCTTACTGGCAGCACCTATGGAGAAGCATGTGCTATTCTTCGGCTTTTAAAATGTGAAAAATGACAGAAATGGAATGGGATTTCTCATTGACTATCTTCGATTTTCTTCTTTTAAGTGGGCTATGGTCTCAATCTTATCTAGATACACCCATTTTCAGCAATAAGTCAAAGTTTTCTCAGAAAAATAAAAGAAAACAAAGTATGGGTTAGAAGCAATGCAGCTTTATGTTTCAAGCAGTGAGATTTCAATGCGGAAGAAATACAATCTTTTTATTATTTTTTTTCTTAAGCTTTTTGACCAAGGTAATTGTCAAGAAAGAAAAAACACAACAACAAAATGAACACAAAAGGTGAGGTATGGGTTACATATAAATCTATCTTGAATAGGTTTTGCAAGGATTTAGTTACATCAGTGAATTCTGAGATATATAGCAGTAAAGACTGTAAGTTTCACTTCTGTTTACTTCAAAAGTAGAATCCAGGTACACAACTTCACTTCCATCCCTGAAGAAATCACCCAGAATCATTAAAAGTGCATGAAAACTCATCAACACATCTTTGCCTCTTATCTTTTTGTGAATTCTCCTTCACCTCATCACAAAACAGGTCACTACGCCTTTGCTCTTAAGAAAGAGGAGTATTTTACTCCCACTGAGGACTTCTTTAAGAAAGCTTGTTTCTGAAATGAAGAGGTCACATTTTCATATAAATTAAAAACAAACTCAGAAGGCTGCTTTCCAGCCTTCCTTACACACTCTCAATTTCTTTTTTTTATGCTCGGGCATACAACATTTCTAGCTTCTATTTTAATCTGTCTTCCAAACTCTCAGGTTGTTGCTATTGAAAAAGGAGGAAGCCTGCTTGCTCCAGGACTTCCTGTTCAAAAAACAGATTTATTTCAGCTTCATAAGTGTGCTCAAGAGCAACTTAATATTAGAATCCTCCAGGAGTGAATGTCTCTGAGGCATTTTCTTCTCAGTGAGATAGTTAAAAGAAAAAGGTAAGTTGAACACTAACTATTTCACCTCAGATCACATATAGAGAAATATGAAGTGCTACAAAAGGTTGTTAAACAGCCCTGAGAATTAAAATTTTGCTTGTATAAATCTCGTCAGTCCCGAAGACTCATAAAATAGTTTTTGAAGTTGTTATACATTTAAATGGATACAAAACATAATAGACTGTTTCATTATATTGCATCTTCTTCCTGTGTTATTTGGGCATAGAGTCAAGGTTTATGAGGACACTAAAGAATAATTAGTTCTGCATCATTAAAATGTTAACATAATATTCATTCCTTTAACTGATAAATATTTTACTATGGTTATCTCAGGAAAACAGTAATTAAGTCTAAACGAAAAATCACAGTGTTTTTTTAAGAAAATAATTCAGGAGAGTTCTTAAATGAAAAGCTAAAAACAAAAGTTATGCCATTTATCTCCCATGTTTTGTTTTCATAGACACTGGCCTAATACAAATTAAAAATCTGCATATGATGCAGAGGCTTGACCAATGTACAGGGGGGTGGTGCAGGGGGGTGGTACAGGGGGGTTGTACAAGGGGGTTGTACAGGGGGGTTGTACAAGGGGGTTAGAGGAATTTGCTTGCTTAAACAAAAGTATTGTCTGTTGTAAATGCCTACTAAGCAGAATAAAGACACCTGGTCCTATTGATAAGGAAAAGCAGACACCTGGTCCTATTGATAAGGAAAAACAGACACTTGGTTCTATTGATAAGCAGCTATTGATAATGAAAAGCAGACCCTGAATCTACTGATAAGGGGGAGAAGCAGATGGTTTATGGCTGGGACACCGACCAAACCCTAAGGCCATACGTGAAGACTAATCTTTTAACGAGTTGTGGAGTTTATCCAAGCATCAATTTGGCGAGCCAGGCAGGAGAGCTCTGTCAACTGCAGGACCAGCTGGGAGATGGATATCCTGGGCGCCCCAGGCCACTTGCCTGGAGGAGCTCCGCTCCTCGTCCGCTCACTGCAGGGACAGACAACAACCTGTGCCGGCTGCGGAAAAAAGGTATGCTTGAAATTTATTTTAGTAATTTTGGGGGTCTATAAGTTGTACGCTTGACCCGGGGTTGCTGGTAAGCACAGAGACGTCTGGCGCACAGCATAGCTCCCCTTGGTAGGTAGGGCTTGCAAGCAGGGGACTCGCCAACGGATAGAACGAGAGTGGGTTGGGTGAGTTCAGGAACTTGCCAGCCGGGGGTGGCCTTAAACCAGGCAAGTTCCGGGTTTTCGCTGCATCTCAGATTTTGGGAGCCAGGACAAACCCACTAATGACCGTAGTGGAAGCAGGAGAAGGGAAACCGCTGTGTGAATGTGTGGGATCCCGTGAGTACTCTTGTGACTGAGAAGTAGCATAACTATGAAACAAGTGCGGAGTCCTAATCCACAGTTCCATATTCTCCGTGAGGAGAGCGGCCGGAGACAGACGAAGTGTTTATGTTTTCTATCTTTTGTCTTGTATGTCTTGTTTGTAACTGAAGGCAGTTTAAGAATTAGGGGAGGGAACAACTATCCCTCCCACAGTGGCTAGCCTTACGCCAGACACCAAGAAAAGATTCTAAGTGTGCCTTGTGGGAGTAACTGTATGTGACGGTGGCATTGTGGATATTGTGGCTGTGTGCCTTGTGGGAGTGTAACTGTATGTGACGGCATTATATTTTACGCGAATATTGTGACAGTGTGTCCACTGCAACGTTTATTTTTGTCATTCAGAATTCTGGCAGGCCAGATATTGCTCAGGAGAAAATATAAAAAAGGAAAATAATCAGAAATTTCTGGTTGGCCATTTCTTGGGGCCAAGAGAAAAGAACAGGTGGATTAATCTGTGGACAGAGCCACAGAGTCCCGGGGATTTCTCGGTAAGTTAGGAAAAACTGAGAGTTTGTAAAAAGTATCAAAGAGATTTGAGGATAAAGTAAAATGGGAATAAACCAAAGTAAAGAGGTATTAAGAAAGAGCTCCTTAGGGTGTATTTTGGTACATTGGAAAGAAATTACAGGACCCAGGGGCTCAGAAAATAAGAGAACCCTGATTAAGTACTGTAATCAGTGGTGGCCTCTCTATAAATTAGAAGATGGGGCTAAGTGGCCACTTAATGGGACACTGGATTATAATACTGTGTTACAATTAATCTTATTTTTAAGAAGGGAAGGGAAGTGGGATGAAGTATCATATGCAGATATGTTCTTCACTCTCTAAAACCACCCGGAATGGCAGAGAGCCTGTGGAATAATACCACCTCAGGATCCCTTGGTATTAGCCCTTGAAAGGGATAATAAAGAAAACAAAATTAACCCTACGCGATGCTGCTCATCATGTGATACAGGTCAGAGATGTACTAAACAGGATAAAATTTACCATGGTGCAAACCAGGAATTAATAGATGTGTTTAAGCCTCCACCTAAGAGACAGGTGGACATGGACTCGGAAGACATCATTACTCCCCTGGGGAGTTCGGTCTTCTCACAAACCCGACAGAACCAGCAAAAACCTGCAAGCACCTCTGCGGGAAGCAGTAGGACCTGAAGGAGTTCCAATGCTGATTAAAGTACCTTTCTCCACCTTGGATTTGGAAGTATGGAAAAAGGTGGCAAAGGGTTATTGTAATGATCCTATAAGCACTACGAAACATTTGCAGTTCATTATAAAGCAACATAATCCGGATTGGAGTGATATGCAGTTACTATTAGAAGCAATGACAGAAACAGAAAAACAATTGATATTAAAAGCAGCAGGAGATCTAGCTGAGGACTATTATAAAGTAAAACAAGAAGATGTAAGGGAATTTTTTCCACTTCAGGATGCAAAGTGGGATCCAAACTCTTCAGCAGAGTTAGAAAAGTTACAAGCTTACCAAGAGTGGATTGTAAAAGGAGTCAAGAGAGCAATACCAAAAACCATAAACTGGTCAACACTATATGCGGTGAAACAAGGCCCTTCAGAATCACCATCGGAATTCTTAGATCGATTAAGGGATGCTATGTGCCGTAATACGCCATTAGACCCGGGATCAGAGGTAGGAATACAGCAGTTGGTATCTTTATTTTTAGGACAATCTACTGGGGACATTAGGAAGAAACTTCAAAAGTTATGACCAATGGAAGGAAGAAATTCAGAAACTTTGCTGGATGAAGCATGGCGAGTATTCAGTAACTGCGAGGAAGGTCATAAGCAAGGAATGTGGAGATTGGTGGCTGTAGTGGAAGAAGGGAGAAGAAAAAAACTGTTGCAGAATGACTCTAAGAGCAGGACCATAGAGTTCTGGAGGACTGTGCAAGCAAGGCAGGGGGTGGCCCCCGCAGGTAACCGGAGACCGGACATGGGAGGAGAATGTGGAGGAAGCTGTCGGGGGCTAACCAATACTGTTGTGCCAAGAAGGAGTGGCTGAATACCACTCCTATATATATGTGAACTGCGTCACAAATAAGGTAGAAGTTGCTTATCACCCATATTGGGTTGGCCTGTCTGCTTCTCCTCGCCGCTTACAAATGGCGCGCGAACAGGGACGCGGACTACAGGGCCCTGGTCACTGGGGACCCGGAATATAGGGCCCTGACTCGCGGGGACCCGGAATACAGGGCCCCGACTCGTGGGGACCCGGATACAGGGCCCCGGTTAGCGGGGACCCGGATACAGGGCCCCGGTTAACGGGGACCCGGATACAGGGCCCCTGTTTAACGGGGACCCGGATACAGGGTGCCAGTTAACGGGGACCCGGATACAGGGCCCCGGTTAACGGGGACCCGGAACGGCGAGTGAGTGGTGCTGGCGGCAGCGGCCAGGAAACGCGGGCAATGCTGCTGCAGTGGTGTGAATGGGTACATGCGTAATACTTAGCTGAACAAGTGCCTAAGCCAAGGTGAATAGTGCTATAAAAGGTGTAAATTCTAATCCTTTAGGTTACAGGAACGTCAGCGTGTGGTTCAGGTAAGCTTCCCGCAATACTTCCCTCTCTACCGATCATCCCTTGAGGCTGCTCAGCGGAATGTTCGGATCTGCAGCGATCCAGCCTGGCCTAGTAATCCTTCAATAAGGAAAAGGGACCTTGTTACTGGAAGACTGACCTCGCCGACCCTTAACACTTCAGTGACAGCACCGCTCAAGGTGCTTAAAGTGCCTTATATTTAGCCTCACTGTTAAACTGTAGATCTTATGTAAGTTTTGCTCACTTGACACTATTATATCAGTTTCTTTCCCCTGCCAGGCACGGCGTCAGCCGGGGCCTTGGCTCAACTAAGCAGACTGGGTTGCTGAGTTGCTAAGCAGACAATTCTACATCGAAGGCAATTTCTGATTTGTTTTAATGTTGACTCTGTAAGACATGCAACACTGCAGAACCTTTTGTTGTTGGAACAGGGACATGGATCTGAGGAGTTTGTTGGAATGTGTTGTATGAGTCTCTGATTATGCTAATTCGATGTAAGCACAGCTGAGAACCCTGGCTCAGCTTACCAAGCAATAGTAAATGAGCAGTATTCTAAGAATAACTAGATGGTTGTTTTCACGGGGCATTACAGGTTGAGTCAAACACTGTTGTTTAAAAGTATTGCACTTATGTATCATTGATTAGGTTAATCATCGTAGCTATTAGACTTGTTTATAGCTGTGTGATAAAACAGGTGAACAGAATAACCCACAATGCTTTGCTTGCACAAAGAAAAAGGGGAATTGTTGCAGAATGACTCTAAGAGCAGGACCATAGAGCCCTGGAGGACTGTGCGAGCAAGGCAGGGGGTGGTCCCCACAGGTAACCGGAGACCAGACATGGAAGGAGAATGTGGAGGAAGCTGTGGGGGGCTAACCAATACTGTTGTGCCAAGAAGGAGTGGCTGAATACCACTCCTATATATGTGTGAACTGCGTCACAAATAAGATAGAAGTTGCTTATCACCCATATTGGGTTGGCCTGTCTGCTTCTCCTCGCCGCTTACAAAAAACAAAGCCAACAACCCCACCTAAGTAAAAATCAGTGTGCATTGTGTAAAAAGTTTGGACATTGGAAGAATGTATGTCCTGAAAACAAAAAGAAGGGCTGTCCAAACAGGACCACTAAAGGAAGGACAGTCGAGCATATGAAGGAAGAATGACGAGGACCAGAGGAATCTTCCCTAGCAGATCCACTGGTTATGATGAAGCTAGGGGAGGAGGAGAAGGAAGTGGAATTTTTGATCGATATGGGTGCAACATAGTCTGTTTTAAATAAAGTCTTAATGCCCTTAGGGGATGACTATATTATGGTAAAAGGGGCAACTGGCCAAAGTGAGAAGGTGTATTTTTGTAAACCATCGAAATATCAATTGGGAAAGCAATGGGGCATTCATAAATTCTCATATATGCCTAATTTCCCAAAAGCTCTCCTAGGGATAGACTTACTGGAACATTTGGGAGCAATTATTACTTTTGAAGGAGGCGAGATCACTTTAGAAGTATATGATCAGCAACATATAAATATGTTAAGTTTAGTTTTAATTGCCAATCATGTGGTGGAAGAAATCAGGGAAGATGTATTGGATCAGGTATTCCCAGGGGTATGGGCTACAAACATACCTGGGAGGGCCAAAAATGCCCCTCCGATACAGATTAAGCTCAAGGAAGGAAAACAGCCAGTCAGGATTAAACGGTACCCTCTGAAAAAGAAAGCTAGAGAAAGAATTTACTCAATAATTGAGAATTTCCTACAATTGGGACTGTTAAAGGAGTGCCAGTCTGATTTCAATATCCCTATTTTACCTGTTCAGAAACCTAATGGGTCATACCGAGTGGTACAGGACTTACAAGCTGTCAACAAAATAACTGAGGATCTTTACCCTGTAGTAGCAAATCCATACACTTTGCTAACATGCTTAACACCAGAGCTAACTTTGTTTACCATTCTAGATTTAAAGGATGCCTTCTTTTGCCTCTCCCTCCATGAAGCCAGCCAGAAAATCTTTGCATTTGAATGGGAAAGCCCTAACAGTGGGTGCAAAACCCAGCTCACATGGACGGTGTTGCCTCAAGGATTTAAGAACAGCCCCACTCTGTTTGGAGAGCAACTTTCAAAAGACTTAGAGTCCTGGGAGGTTCCGCCAGGAGAAGGGAAGCTACTGCATATGTAGATGACATCTTAATCACCACCTGGACAGAAGAGGCCTGTGTGGCTTGGACAGTAAGCCTCTTAAATTTCCTGGGACTCCAGGGATATAGGGTGTGTCGTGGTTACCCAGTCAGGTAACTTGTTCACTCACTCCCAGTGAGTGGTGCCGAGCTGACAACAATCGAGGTCCGTGTCCCCCCCCCACCGGGGTTCTCCCCCACTCCCGGAGGAACTGGGAGGAGGATCGAAAAAGTGCAACTCCCACGGGTTGAGACAAGAACAGTCCAGCAACCAATGTACACAAATCACCACCGCTACTATCAACTACAACAATGATAAGGGAAAATAACAAGGGAAGAGAATACGATACCACCGGCAGGGAAGACGAGTTCCACCCGGAAGCCCGTGTCCTTCCGGGTAACTCCCAGTCACCCCCCCACCCCGGCCATGACGTGCTGTGGTATGGAATACCTCCCTGGCTAGCCCGGGTCAGGCGCCCCATCTCTGCTTCCTCCTGGCTTCCACTCCTCCCTGGCAGAGCATGAGCCTCACAGAGTCCTTGGTCAGGGTAAACATCACTTAACAACAACTGAAAACATCGACTTCACCAACACTGTTCTCAGGCTGGAAGTCAAAACACAGCACTGCACCAGCTAGCACAAAGGAAAAAAAAAAAAAAAAAAACATGACTGCTACTGCTGAACCCAGGACATTATCCACCCCTTATTCCATACCATTCACGTCATGCTCAGATCCCACATTTTCAATACACCATCGCTCTCCCATATAAATACATCCATATACATACAGACCAAGAGGAAAAGATCATTTTCTTAGTGCATGGACCAATCCCTATAATGCTGCCGAGTCCATTCGGTCCATGATGTTCAAAGTTCATTCTCTGTTGGGATGATGGCTGGAGGGAAGTCAGGGCCAGTCGCTGGTGACCTGGAGACATCTAGTTGATGGGCTATAAAAGCATTACACAGCAGGCAACGGCATACAATTGAGTTCACTGGCTGTTTTCCCCTAAAATCAAATCCCCTTGAGGTATACATCGGACTTCCCCATCTTCCTGCATTACCCACCAAGTATATCCAGGTCCCTGAGCAAAAGCAATCCCACGAGTGGGTTTGCCTTTACCTGAAGCAGGAATTATCCAGACTGTCTTCCCCAGCAAATTCTTCATATGCACCACGGGAACTTTGTCCCCCTCTACAATATGTAAAAGTTCTGACTGGGCTGGGCCAGCCCTGTTGGCAGATCCTCTGGTGTTGACCAACCAGGTGGCCTTTGGTAAGTGTGTATCCCAATGCTTGAAAGTTCCAACACCCATTGCTCTCAGTGTAGTTTTTAACAGCCCATTGTACCGTTCGATTTTCCCAGAGGCTGGTGCGTGGTAGGGGATGTGATATACCCACTCAATGCCATGCTCTTTGGCCCAAATATCTATAGGTTATTTCGGAAATGAGTCCCATTGTCTGACTCAATTCTCTCTGGGGTGCCGTGTCGCCACAAAATCTGTTTCTCAAGGCCCAGGATAGTGTTCCGGGCAGTGGCATGGGGCACAGCGTATGTTTCCAGCCACCCGGTGGTTGCTTCCACCATGGTAAGCACATGGCGCTTGCCTTGGCGGGTTGGTGGCAGTGTGATATAGTCAATCTGCCAGGCCTCCCCATATTTATACTTCAACCATCGTCCTCCATACCAAAGAGGCTTTAACCGCTTGGCTTGTTTAATTGCAGCACATGTTTCACACTCATGAATAACCTGGGCAATAGTGTCCATTGTTAAGTCCACCCCTCGGTCACGGGCCCACCTGTATGTTGCATCTCTGCCCTGATGGCCTGAAGTGTCATGGGCCCACCGAGCCAAAAATAATTCACCTTTATGTTGCCAATCTAAGTCCACCTGAGCCACTTCAATCTTATCAGCTTTATCCACTTGTTGGTTGTTCTGGTGTTCCTCAGTGGCCCGACTCTTGGGTACATGGGCATCTACATGACGTACCTTCACCACCAGGTTCTGCACCCTGGCAGCAATATCTTTCCACAGTGCAGCAGCCCAGATGGGTTTACCTCTGCGTTGCCAGTTGCTCTGCTTCCATTACTTCAACCACCGCCACAGGGCATTTGCCACCATCCATGAGTCAGTATAGAGATAAAGTACTGGCCACTTTTCTCGTTCAGCAATGTCCAGGGCCAGCTGGATGGCTTTCACTTCGGCAAACTGACTCGATTCACCCTCTCCTCCAGCAGTTTCTGCAACTTGTCGTCCAGGACTCCATACAGCTGCCTTCCATCTCCGATGCTTTCCCACAATACGGCAAGAGCCATCAGTAAACAAGGCATACTGCTTTTCACTTTCTGACAGTTTATTATATGGTGGGGCCTCTTCAGCGCGCACCACCTCCTCCTCTGGTGACATTCCGAAATCTTTGCCCTCTGGCCAGTCCATGATGACTTCTAGAATGCCTGGACGACTGAGATTTCCTATTCGAGTTCGTTGTGTAATTAGTGCAGCCCATTTACTCCATGTAGCATCAGTTGCATGATGTGTAGAGGAGACCCTGCCTTTGAACATCCAGCCCAGCACGGGCAACCGGGGTGCCAGGAGGAGCTGTGCTTCAGTGCCAATCACTTCCGAAGCAGCTCGAACCCCTTCATAGGCTGCCAGTATCTCTTTCTCAGTTGGGGTATAGCTGGCCTCAGATCCTTTGTATCCCCGACTCCAAAAGCCGAGGGGTCGACCTCGAGTCTCCCCTGGAGCTTTCTGCCAGAGGCTCCAGGTAGGACCGTTCTCCCCAGCTGCAGTGTACAGTACATTTTTTTCATCTGGTCCGGTCCGGACTGGTCCAAGGGCTACTGCGTGAACTATCTCGCGTTTAATTTGCTCAAAGGCTTGTTGCTGCTCAGGGCCCCATTTAAAATCATTTTTCTTCCGGGTCACATGATAGAGAGGGCTTACAATCAAACTGTAATTCGGGATGTGCATTCTCCAGAACCCCACTGCACCCAAGAAAGCTTGTGTTTCTTTCTTATTAGTTGGTGGAGACATTGCTGTTATCTTGTTGATCACATCTGTGGGGATCTGTCTACGTCCATCTTGCCATTTTATTCCCAAAAATTGAATCTCCTGTGCAGGTCCCTTGACCTTACTCCGTTTTATGGCAAAACCGGCTTTCAGCAGGATTTGGATTATTTTCCTCCCTTTCTCAAAGACTTCTTCCGCTGTATCGCCCCACACAATAATGTCATCAATGTATTGCAGGTGTTCTGGAGCTTGCCCCTGTTCCAGTGCAGTCTGGATCAGTCCGTGGCAAATGGTAGGGCTGTGTTTCCACCCCTGGGGCAGTCGGTTCCAAGTGAACTGGACACCTCTCCAAGTAAAAGCAAACTGTGGCCTGCACTCTGCTGCCAAAGGAATGAAGAAAAATGCATTGGCAATATCAATCGTGGCATACCACTTGGCTGCCTTTGACTCTAGTTCATACTGAAGTTCTAGCATGTCCGGTACGGCAGCACTCAATGGTGGTGTGACTTCATTCAGGCCACGATAGTCTACTGTTAGTCTCCATTCTCCATTAGACTTTCGCACTGGCCATATGGGGCTATTGAAGGGTGAGCGGGTCCTGCTGATCACCCCCTGACTCTCCAGTCTACGGATCAGCTGATGGATGGGAATCAGGGAGTCTCGGTTGGTGCGATATTGCCGCTGGTGCACTGTTGTGGTCGCAATTGGCACTTGCTGTTCTTCAACTTTCAGCAACCCCACAGCAGAGGGATCTTCTGAGAGACCAGGCAAGGTGGACAGCTGCTCAATTTCCTCAGTCTCCAAAGCAGCAATACCAAAAGCCCACCGGTACCCTTTTGGGTCTTTGAAGTACCCTCTCTTGAGGTAGTCTATGCCGAGGATGCACGGAGCCTCTGGACCAGTCACAATAGGGTGCTTTTGCCACTCCCTCCCAGTCAGACTGATTTCAGCCTCCAGCAGAGTCAACTCTTGGGATCCTCCTGTTACTCCAGAAATATAGATGGGTTCCACCCCTTGACAGCTTGATGGCATCAGGGTACACTGTGCACCAGTATCTACTAGAGCCTTATACTTCTGTGGGACTGATGTGCCAGGCCATCTGATCCACACAGTCCAGTAAATCCAATTGTCCCCTACCTCCACCTGTCTGGAGGCAGGGCCCCTCTAATGGTCGTCACAGCGTTGGACACTTAAGTCATGGTGAAAGGGATTATTCTTCGTTATCACAGGAGCTGGAGTAAAATCAGCTCTTCCATTCCATCTGGGAAACTGCTCACCAGAGACTGAAGCCGTAGCTCTCATGGGACGATCAGTCTTGGCCCTTGCTCCCCTCTTCAGTTCACTCACCTGTTCCTCCAAAGCTGAAGTAGGTTTTCCATCCCACTTTGTCATGTCTTCTCCGTGATCCAGCAGGTAAAACCATAGGGTAACCCGTGGCGTATACCTCCTGTATCTCCTCTCTTTAACAATAGGACGCCTTTTGTTAATAGCTGAGACGTGTGTTGGTACACGTGAGGAGCTGGATAAATCAGATAGATTGTCCCTCAATTGTTCGAGGTCCTGGGACAGTTTTTCCACAGCTGAGATGATGGAAGGGGTGAGATTGTCTTCGAACTCTCGGAGTTTATGAACCATTTCATCCACTGTTAGTGGTACTATGTCATTCCAGGTTACTGTTGCCAATGATTGGGCATATGATGACGGTGCATTCCGTGTAAGTTTTCGACACATGGGTTGTGTACATTCAACTTCATCTGGATCTATAGGTGTATCCCCGTTATTTGGCTTGATGTGATAGAGCATCTCTACGATGGCTGATTCCCTCAGAGACTGGATGCCTTTGTCTATAGTAGTCCACTTGGCCGAACGACTCGTAACATCGTCCTTGTACGGAAACCTTTCTTTCACAGCTGCCAAGAGCCGCCTCCAAAGGCTGAGGGACATTTTCTCTCTTGCGATTGCTTTGTCAATTCCCCCTTCTCTAGCAAGTGATCCCAGCTGCTTGGCTTCTGTACCTTCTAGTTCGTGACCATCGGCCCCATTGTCCCAGCATCGGAGTAACCAGGTGATGATGTGCTCCCCTGGTTGACGAGTAAAATCTTTTCGCATATTCCGCAGCTCGGTTGAGGTCCGAGGTTGATAAGTTACCTCTTCTTCTTCTTCTTCGTCATGTGATGATGACTCCTGATCAGATTCTGGACCAGGTGGTGAATTCATTGGTTCTTCATCTCGCTTCACCCTTTTTGCCTCCTTTTTGCTTGTTCTCTTGCGTACAGGGGCAACTGATATTGGTACGAATTGGTCCTCTGGTTTGGCTGCAGTGATTATCACTGTGGTTTGAGTAGCAACTGTACTTGTTGCTGGGGGTGGTGTAGCTGCTGTACTTGGAGCTGGAGTAACCGCGCTGTCTGTTGCAGTTGAAGTTTGAGCAGCTGCTGTACTTGCTGCTGGGGTAGCTGCACAGTTCATTGCAGCCAAAGTTTGAGATACGATCTACTGAAACTGTGAGATCAAGAGGAACAACCTTGAGAGCCAATAAATCAGCATTGTGACGAGTGACTACCAATCCAGTCAGATCTGTTCTTATCTCAACCCCTCGTGCCCCTCGTTGGGCGCCAAAAAAGAACTGTCGTGGTTTAAACCCAGTCAGGTAACTTGTTCACTCACTCCCAGTGAGTGGTGCCGAGCTGACAACAATCGAGGTCCGTGTCCCCCCCCCACCGGGGTTCTCCCCCACTCCCGGAGGAACGGGGAGGAGGATCGAAAGAGTGCAACTCCCACGGGTTGAGACAAGAACAGTCCAGCAACCAATGTACACAAATCACCACCGCTACTATCAACTACAACAATGATAAGGGAAAATAACAAGGGAAGAGAATACGATACCACCGGCAGGGAAGACGAGTTCCACCCGGAAGCCCGTGTCCTTCCGGGTAACTCCCAGTCACCCCCCACCCCTGCCATGACGTGCTGTGGTATGGAATACCTCCCTGGCTAGCCCGAGTCAGGCGCCCCATCTCTGCTTCCTCCCGGCTTCCCCTCCTCCCTGGCAGAGCATGAGCCTCACAAAGTCCTTGGTCAGGGTAAACATCACTTAGCAACAACTGAAAACATCGACTTCACCAACACTGTTCTCAGGCTAGAAGTCAAAACACAGCACTGCACCAGCTAGCACAAAGGAAAAAAAAAACAAAAACATGACTGCTACTGCTGAACCCAGGACAGGTGTCTAAGGAAAAGGCTCAGGTAGTGAAGCAGAAAGTGACTTACCTGGGCTATGAGGTTAGCGCTGGACAACGGACCTTGGGGCAAGATCATAAGGAAGCAATATGTCAAACCCCGAAACCCCGGACAATAAAAGAACTGCGAACCTTCCCGAGTATGACAGGGTGGTGCAGGTTGTGGATTTACAACTATGGGCTCCTTGTAAAGTCCCTATATACACTCATTGTCAATGGAAATAGAAACCTCCAATGGACAAAGGAGGCCACGCAGGCCTTTGACCAGCTGAAGAATGCTCTCATGTCAGCTCCAGCTCTAGGACTTCCAGACGTGGGTAAACCTTTCTTTTTATTTTCCCATGAGAGACAAGGGATTGCCCTTGGAATACTAGCGCAAGACTTGGGTCCATACCGACAAGCAGTTGCTTATTTTTGTAGGCAGTTAGACGTAGCGGCCAGAGGATGGCCTGATTGCCTCAGAGCCGTTGCAGCAGTTGTGCTGAATATCCAAGAAGCACGCAAATTTGCCTTGGGCCAGAAAATGACAGTGCTAGTGTCCCATACAGTGTCTGCAGTGTTGGAAATGAAAGGCGGGCACTGGCTTTCCCCTCAGAGGTTCCTGAAATACCAAGCAGTCATTGTGGAGCAAGGTGGTATAGAGATAGTGGTAACTAACATTGTCAACCCAACTTCTTTCCTTAGTGGAAATGAAGGAGAACCTGTACACCATGATTGCCTGGAAACCATTGAAGCCACATACTCCAGTCACTCAGACCTGAAGGATGCTCCTTTGGACAACGCAGAAGCCTGGTTTACTGATGGGAGCAGCTATATCGCCAGTGGAAAGTGACATGCTGGATATGCAGTCACCACCTGCAGAGAAGTAATAGAATCTGGACCTTTGCCACTAAACGCCTCCGCACAAAAGGCAGAACTGACCTCACTGACTAGAGCTCTGGAACTAGCAAAAGGGAAAAGGTTAAACATCTATACAGACTCAAGATATGCATTCGGAGTTGTGCATGCACATGGAGCTATTTGGAAAGAAAGAGGACTGTTGAATTCACAAGGAAAAAATATTAAACATGCACAAGAAGTATTGAGACTGTTGGAAGCAGTCCAATTACCTGAGAAGGTGGCAATTATGCACATCAAGGCACACCAGAAGGTGAGCTCAGAATTAGAGGAAGGAAATGAGCTGGAGGACAGAGAAGCAAAGGAAGTGGCAAAGGGTGAGATAACAATTGAAGGAGCTTTAATTCCTGATGGGAAAATTACTCTGGGAGGTAAACCAAACTATAATAAGGAAGATCAGAAATTGATTATAGATCAAGATGGAATATTTAATGAGGATGGGTGGGCTAGTACACCACAGGGGAGGATAATTGTTCCCTCATCTTTGTTATGGGCCCTTATAAAAAATGAACATCAGAAAACACATTGGAGAGTGGATGCCTTACATAAATATTTAATAAACAAAATCATAGCTAGAAATTTGTATGCTACCATCCAAAAAGTAACGCAACAATGTGATCTTTGCCTTCAAACAAACCCCCAAATTACTCCCAAACTTAAATTAGGCCAAATTGGCAGAGGTAATGGACCAGGCCAACAATGGCAGATTGACTTTACGGAACTGCCAAGAAAAAGGGGGTATAAACATTTGTTGGTACTAACAGACACCTTTTCAGGTTGGCCAGAAGCCTTTCCAACTAGAAGTGCACAAGCCCAGGAGGTAACAAAAATATTGTTACAGGAAATAATACCACTATATGGAGTTCCAGCCACTGTATCTTCAGACAGAGGACCACATTTTGTTTCAAAAGTGGTACAACAAATTAACAAACATTTAGGTATTGATTGGCAACTTCATACTCCCTACCACCCTCAATCAAGTGGTCAGGTGGAGAAAATGAGCCATCTAATTAAACAACAAATTGTGAAATTGGGTCAGGAGGCCAGTCTACCTTGGCCCCAGACACTTCCATTAGCTCTATTGAGAATACGAACTAAACCAAGAGCTTGAGAAGGGTTGAGTCCTTTCGAAATTCTGTATGGAAGACCATATGGGGTCCAACACGGAACGTCTCTCCAAGTGGGAGAAGAGACTATGAATAATTATATAGTAGAGTTAGGAAAACAACTCAAGAAAATTGAAAAATATGTGGCTGGAACTCGAAACAGAGGACTGGACAGTCCGGTACATAATATACAACCTGGAGATTACGTGTATATAAAATCTTTCAGACCCACAGGGGAAGAAGATCTTGAACCAAGGTGGAAAGGACCGTTCCAAGTACTACTCACAACTTTCACAGCTATCAAAATTAGAGAACAAAACGTCTGGATTCATCATACTCGAGTCAAGCAGGCTCCAAAGGCACCCTGGAAAATCACATCAAGTGGTACTAACAGACTGAAATTAAAACTAACTAGCAAAAGATAGAGTGATCCGTGGGTGTCAATACAATGTTGCAATTGTAATCAGAATATAAATCCACGTAACATTTACCACCTATAAGGGTAGTGCAGTGCAAGTGCTGCACATATTGCATGAAGCTTGGCCCAATTATAATAGACATATATAGTTAAGTAGAATAGTTAAAATGAAGCGATTCTTGATATTAATCCTCTATATCTGTACCGTGGTCCTAGCAATAGAAAAAGAAGCTTCAATACTGGATTTGAATACGAATGTCTGGCTCACATGGGCAAACAAGACTGGGATTACTGATTTTTGTCTGATCTTGGCACAGGTGGGAAATCCCTTTCAAATGTGCCTAATTGGTATATCATACTTGAACCCCTTTGATTTTCAGGGATGGGTAAGGAATGACTCAATTCTAAATCTTAGCACAGTGATCAAAATAGTCAAGAGAGCTCATGGGACTGATTGGACAGTTGCATCAGCCCAAATGGGTGTAATAATAAAAAACTTAAATTATTCTACTATCCCAGTGCAACAACTCCAACTCCTGGGATCTGACAAAACTAATCAGAGCTTTATAACTTTTAATACATGGTCAAGCAAAGTCCCTGAGACCAAGGTAACTAGTGGGAAGACATGGTATCATAATATAACCTCTTACTGCTCAGGATCATCTCCAATGTTACGATACAATGATAAAATACCTAAAGCTCTACCCCCAGGATATTTCTTGATATGTGGAGACTGTGCATGGCCAGGAATTCCTTCCAAACCCTTTGGAGGAGTATGTTTCTAGGTAAATTGTCCCTGTTTGCAGCCTCCAAAAGGCATTTAGTCCAGGACATGAATGACAGGCTCTGCAGAAACAAACAATCCATTGGGCAATTAGGCCCAAATTGCAATTCCACTTTAAGAATCTGGAATCACACAGCAAGATTTTTGGTGGCATTATTTGTACCAAGTATAGCTGCGGGGAAAGCATTGGCAGATATACATCATTTGGCATGTTGGGCGGCTAAGCAATTAAATATAACTTCAGATGTGATATCCTCACTTGCCACAGACACAGATAGCATAAGACATGCATTTTTACAAAACCGAGCAGCAATTGACTTTTTATTATTGGCCCATGGACATGTCTGTGAGGATTTTGAAGGCATGTGCTGAATGAACTTATCTGACCATTCTGAATCAATTCATGCTAAGCTGCGAAAATTGCAGGAAAATATGCAAGAGCTTAGAATTGTTGGAGGAGGATTGGATGAATGTTTAAATAACCTAGGAGTTACTGGATGGTTCAGGGACATACTGAAACAAGGCCTTTTAATCTTAGCTATAGGACTACTCATTTTAATGATTGTACCTTGTATAACACAATGTATATCGAAATCACTTCATAAATCGATAGAAGGAACATGGATAGCTCTGTCATAAATAATATAGTAAAAGAATTTACTAACTTTATAGAAAAAGGGGGGATTGATGAAGAGGCTTGACCAATGTACAGGGGGGTGGTACAGGGGGGTTGTACAAGGGGGTTAGAGGAATTTGCTTGCTTAAACAAAAGTATTGTCTGTTGTAAATGCCTACTAAGCAGACCAAAGACACCTGGTCCTATTGATAAGGAAAAGCAGACACCTGGTCCTATTGATAAGGAAAAGCAGACACTTGGTTCTATTGATAAGCAGCTATTGGTAAGGAAAAGCAGATGCCTGAATCTACTGATAAGGGGGAGAAGCAGATGGTTTATGGGTGGGACACTGACCAAACCCTAAGGCCATACGTGAAGACTAAAAGATGAAAAGTTCAAGAAGAGGAAGACTCATTTACTTCATCTTGAGGACCCCTACCCACAGGAGGAAGACTCATTTACTTCATCTTGAGATCCCTGCCCATGACCAGAGGGGGCACTGCGCAGGCGCAAAGGACCTTCTGGCTCATTATAATACGAAGTGGGGATAGGACATGAGTATGCATAGGCGTGTTGTGCAACCTTATGAATATATGTAACTTTAGAGAATAAATGTAGAGGGAAACAACACTGAGGCACACATGACTTTGAGGAATTATCCCCGTGCATGTCAGCACTGAATAAAAAGCATACCTACTTTACATCTTTTAATGAGTTGTGGAGTTTATCCGCGCATCACATACAGTTGTTCAGCCCTATTCCCAGATATGATTCTATCATCTTTCATTATTTTGGTCCATTGAGTTCAGTTATGGTTCCAGTTGCATTGAAAAGGCAATCTTCAGATTTTCAAAAGCATGTCATTAATTTCAAAACAACTGAAGATATTTATCCTAAAAGCATAGTATCACTGATGGTCTCAAAAAGTTGTGATTCCTGTTATTTCTGTGAGACATGATTATGTTTTTCTTAACGGTAGAAAAATAGTAGCTCTGAGTTTGCTTTAAAAATTGCCATAGAAGTAGGACATTGAAGTTGCCAGAGGTAACATGAGATCAACTTATCTCAAAACTCAGAGAAAACAGCAGATCCTGAAAATAGTGTGTGAATATGTGTTTCTATATTTTCCAGAATTGACTCATTGTGAAATGGCAAATATAAATGTGAAAATTCAATACTACTGATGAAACGTTCTCTCTCTAAAGTGAAATTCCACCATCCCTGAAAGAGAGGAGTTGAGCCACAGGAATCATATTCTAAGAAATGCAGTTGTGTTTGTAAAATGTAAAAAAATAAACAAATAAATAAAAAATCACAGATGTGTGTTTCTTTCCTGATAAAAGTAAATTCCTAAAGCAGGTCCCTGAATTCTGCAGGACTTGGCCTCTTTACATATTCTCAGCCTGTAAAAACTTCTATTCATTTAAAAAAATCATCCTGGAGCTTCTCTGGACTCATAAGGGCTTAGCTGTATTCTAGGCAAGATAAGAAATAAAGATTTATTTAATTGTAGAGCCACTAAATTGAGACCAAGCAAAATTTATTTTACAAACCCAATTAAAGCTCCATCAGCATCAACTACAGGTTTTGGGATGTCACATGGATTTGTCACTACACTGCTGACTCAAGGATTAATCTTTAAGGTTTATGGCAAATGATCCAAAATGAACAATCACTCATCTAATAAAAAGAGGGCTCTCAACCTCAAGGAGTTTCCTTGGATGGCATCCATGGAGAGAGTCACTAACTGCAGAGCCATTGCTCCAAGAAGGACCAACTCAAAAGGCTATCTGAATCCGATCTGTGGTCAAATATGCTCATGTAGCCCCCCACTGACTGAAAGCCCCAGCTTCCTAACTTTTGTACCTGCTGACCATCACCATGTGTGCATGGCAAGATCTGCATGGGAAGTTTTCAGGGGTTGTTGTTAGGTCTTCTTGGGAAGTTTTTGTGGGTGCATCTGCCAATTAGAGCTTTACATGAATTTTAGGATGACAGAAGTGTCACCTGGTGGATACATGCACGTGTCACAGAGAGGTGCTCTTTTCCCATTATCCTACTGCCTAAAAGTTTCTTATCATGGTTTAAGCACAGACAGTGACTCAGAACCATGCAGCCACTCGCTGACCCCCTACCTTTTTCTCTCTAACTCCCTCAAGGATGGGGAGGACAATCGAAAGAATGTAAATCCCATGGGTTGAAATAAGAACAGTCCAATAACTAAAGTTAAAACAACTAAAGTTGTATTATTGAACATAATCCAAAACTACTACTACCAGCACAAATAATAATAATAGTAATAGAAATAAGAAGGGTAGAGAATATAAAATTAAAAAGGGAAGGAAAAAATACAATAAACACAACACAATACAATTGCTCACCACCTGCTGACTGATGCCCAGCCTGACTCAAGTGGTGATCCGGGCCTTCCAGGTGACTCTCCCCAGTTTATATACTGGACATAATATGCTGTGGTATGGAGTACCCCTTTGGCTAGTTTGGGTCAAGGGTCCTGTCTCTGCTTGATCGCAGCCTATTGTGCCCCTCCTTACTGGCAGAGCATGAGACTGAAAAGTCTTTGACTGGCGTTAAGTGGTACTGAGCAAGAGCTAAAACATCGGTGTGTTATCAGCGTTGTTTTCAGACTAAAGCCAAAACACAGCACTGCACCAGCTATTAGGAAGGAGAAAAAAAACTGTTACAGCTGAACCCAGGACATTTTTCTACCAGGCCATGCAAGGCTGGGGAAGAGATAGATCTCTAGGATTATATTACCAATGACATCGTGCAGAAACTTGACAACTAGACTATTTTTAAGGTGGGTACAGTCCTTAGTCAGGAAGAGGACAGGTGTTGAACACATTTGTGAATGGTTTATATCTATTCTTCAAGCTGACTTCAAACTAAATGGTTTATTTATTACAGCACAGCTAAAGAACAAAACTCTGAGGAAGTTGCACTGCTTCCAGTTTTGGCCAGCCTATACAAACTAGCTCAGAGACATGGTAAATTGTGGTAATCTGGAGCACTACAGAAATACCTATATATTCAAGGCATGGGGCTGCTCTGAGCTGCTGGCTGCAGCCTTGATCTCTACTGTGTTTCCCTGTCCTGGTTGTGCAAGCCATCAGTGGAAATCACAGCACTGATCAGTGAACCTGGCACAGGGCTGATGGATAACACCCAATTCTATACAGTTGGCAGAGGAAAGCAGAAGAATTACCCATGTAACTTCCTCATCTCAAGAGTTCAAGATTATGGAAGCTCCATGACTCCACCACTTAAAACGAAAGGTCAGTTCTGCTCTGCAAAGAATAATTCTGCTTTTAATGCCAGGAACTTTAAAGCAGGAAACAAGTGACCTCCTTATTTTTCAATTTTTAATGTGGTGGTATTGTCTTTTCTCAAATAAAAATCCACGAATTCTCTTGGAAGTAAACATTCCCAATGCACTTTTTGTGCCCTGAGGTGAACATTTTAGGGTGATAGATGTGTCCACAAAGCTGTACACTAATGTTGTGCAATGGCTGTCAATCCAGACAAATCTAAATTTTACATCAGTGAGCATTAACACATAGCAAATAATGTACACTGTTGTGTAAACACCACCATGATGACTTTCATTTCTGAAGTGTTAGGAAACAGCACTAGCAATTATAAACCACCATGTTGCACAATATCATATCCATTTTACAGAGGAATGAGAAGGTTGTTTACATAAGGCATACAAATTCCTTCTAATCCGAATTTGGATTCTTGTACTGATGTGGTTTTTTAGCAGAAGTACAGCAGTCAATCCTTGATAAGTGCGATCTAAGAAAAACACTTTGGTGTACAGGGTAGGTTGCTACCCTGCATCCTGTCCTTTGCTGCTGGCTCTCCTGCATTACTAGTGTGTGAGTAAAAAATCACCAGCTCTGACTGTGACTGTGAAGTGCCTCAGTCATATTTTAGCTGCCATGTCTGAGTCCAACCCTGAAGGCCATTTGTCAAATGGAAGAAAATCTGCTCCTAGACTCCCCATCCTTGCTTTACAGACTCTGGACCAATGTCCTTTGAAAACTGAGCAGCCAAAGGCTGGAAAATACTTGCATAAATGCTGAATATATGTTGTGGCAGTGGACAGAAGAACAGAGCAAGAAGATCTAGAAAAAAATCAAGTAAAAATGATACTGTATGAGAAGCACAAACAAGGTCTCTCACAGTACAACACAAATCTGTGTCCAGAATAGTTGAAAGAGAAAATCTAGGAGAACCCTCATGGAAAAATGATATCACCACTAAACAAGAAATACTTTGCCGGCAAAATAGAAAACACTACAGACACTAGCAGTATCCATTGTGGTACATATATTGTACAACTACATGAAAGACTCAGTCTGTATGCCGTCACTTCACCTTCCAAAATTTAGCTGTATATATTCCAAGTCAAATCAAGCCCAAATGCATTGCAGGGATTGGCTTTGAAACATGTTCACTAAAGACCAGGATAATCAGTTATGATAAGGGTGAACTGATGGACAAATGCCCATGCACTAACCAGGTCAAGTTTGTAGAATAAGTCATACAAACTAGAGAGTTTTAGTGAGTTCTACCAAGTTACAGCAACAGCAAACACTCTTGACAAGGAAGTAGCTGCAGGTTTTTTTTTACTTCTGAATTAAATGAATTGACAGGATAGCTTTGACCTTTGGTTTCAGTTTCCTTTCTAATTCAGGAAGATGTCCACATTCTTTTGTTCTTCAGTTGTATTCTGGCCAGTTTTGCCCCCAGTTAAGCTATGTGATCCTGCTAATCTTTACATAAGAATTGTGTTTAGCAAAAAAGTTGTCATTTTGCTAACTAAGCACATCAACACTTGCAGTTGGTTCCTAGTATAAGGAAATTCTCAGTCATCTTAATAGCCACAGTTTTTTCCTTTTATAACAATCTGATTTGGAAAAAATCCAATATCAAAACCACAGGAAAACTAAAAAAAAAATCAAAATTACTTACACTTTGATATGTTATAGCCTTATTAATGCACCCTTCAAAATGAATTTGCTGATTAAATGCAAGTAATACAAGTATTTATGTTCACTATTCAATATTATATATGACAGTCTTGTGAGACATAAAGGAATAACTTTCCTCTCTTCTTTTTTCAGCTGATGTTATATTTATTTCTACATAATTTTCTTGGAGGAAATGCACTGCAAAATGCACACATGAGTATTTTAGTTTCTGTAGGCACTGCACATGTACAACGAAACTCAAGAGCTGTAAATTTTCAAAGATGCATAAGACTGGTGAAATAGAACTTTATTGCTTACACATTTTCTGATGGCCAGATTGGATGTTCTAGTATTGCAGTTCAGCACTGTAGGAAGTAAACATCAGACAGCTACATTTGTACAAAGGTTGGAATATATTAGCATAAAATTTAAGACATTTTATTTTGTGTAAGAAAGTGGAAGTTTCATTCAATCACTTGACACACTGAATATCAATTTGTTATCACTTCATCATGACTATCCATAAGATTTTGCATGGAATCCAGCAATAACTTTATTTTGCTCTAAGAAAAAATAAAGCTTCATTAAGATTTTGCAGTAAATCTTATAGTACCTCTGTAACTTGGCATTTATTTCACATCCTTGAATTGATTTAGCATTTCTACCCCCATATTTCTTTTTCCAAATACTTGCCTATCTCCCATTTTAAAATAATTTATATTAGAGTCTTCTTTTATTGCCTTTGGTGGTTCATTACACATATAATATTGTCACAGTTGCTACACTGGATTTAAGGTACTGTCAGGACTTTTATACCACAACCTTGTTTTCTCAGATTTATACTTAAAAAAATGATCCTTTGGGGAAGATGTAATGATAGTGCAAATTTTCAGCTAACAAAATAGCTATTCTAAAAGAAATCTTTTTTTATTTGTTATTTTTAATACTAAGAACACTATTTCAAATAAATAGCTAATGGTGCATGTATTTTACATTGTTTCTGTCAATAATTAGTTGTTTAATCTCACCTTGGGTTTATGATTCTTGTTCATACTAAATAGCAGACTTTATTTCCACTGATTTCAGGGTTTTCATGCAGAAGAAAATGTATTCTAAGAAGACAATATCATGCCTTTAAAGTTAAGAATAAAAAAAAAAGGTCTATATAGCATTTGTGGAAATTAAAATTTATGATTATACACTAAGTAGTATATGTTGATATTCTAAATAAAGAAAAACTTAGATTTGAGCAAGCAGTTCTTAATGAGTAAGCTGACTGTAATACAGAATTGAAAGACTGAACAGAAAACAAAGAAGTACAAAAAATGCATTTCTAAGCTCATAAAAAGGTCTCTGTACTTGAGAAACTGGACTTCATTAATCAAAATAGGAAAGTCACAAAACCCAGGGAGAAAACAACCTATGCCAGAAAAATCATTGCCCCTTTGCTTTGTTGTAATTTTCTATAGTGACAAACTCAGATAGGCCTAATATTGAGGTATACGCATTGCAAGACAGGATTGGTTTAACAGTAAAAACAAGAAAAGTTTATGAGTTATTTGATATAAAAATGTCATCATTTAAACACAAGCATTGTAAAACCATAAAGAAAAAATATAAAATGTATTTGCATTTTTTTTGTAAATACAAATGTTAATATAAAGAACAAAAAATTAGTTTAAGTAGATTTCTTCATAGCAGAATCAAAATCTAAGATGACAATAAGAAGGTTTTGTTTCCAAAGTTAATATAAAGAATTGAATTGAAGAATTCTTATCTGGACTACTGGATAGTCATTAAGAAGATACAGCTAGAAAACAAGTAAAAAAATTTAGCACAGCCAAATAGTTTGAAAGCAATTTAAAAAAAAAAAGTCTTCTCTTTCAGTGTTTACTGGTTCTCTAAGTAAAAAAAAGGTGTGCGTTTGGTATTGGCCTCCCATCAGAGGCATGCATGAAACAGTAGTACAAAAAACAACTGAAAAACTTTTAATTAAGGATAAAAAATATCTGTCAACATTTGGAGAAGGAAATATCAAGAAACACATTTTACTCAAAGATAAATAGTAAATATGCGCATAAGTACAGCATCAATAACAGGTTGTCTTTAAAAAAAATTATTAATATTCAACATTAACTGAAATATTGTTAATAAAACTTTTCTTTCCAATTTCTCCAAAATATTATGACCTTTTGTAGTGGTTTAAACCCAGTCAGGCTACTTGTTCACTCACTCCCAGTGAGTGGTGCCGAGCTGACAACAATCGAGGTCCGTCCGTCCCCACCCCCCCGGGGCTCTCCCCTTCCCCGCTCCTGGAGGAACAGGTAGGAGGATCAAAAGGGTGCAACTCCCACGGGCTGAGACAAGAACAGTCCAGCAACCACTGTACACAAATCACCACCGCTACTATCAACTAAAACAATGGTAAGGGAAAATAACAAGGGAAGAGAATACGATACCACCGGCCAAGAAAAACGAGTTCCACCTGGAAGCCCCTGTCCTTCTGGGTAACTCCCAGTCACCCCCCACCCCGGCCATGACGTGCTGCGGTATGGAATACCTCCCCGGCTAGCCCGGATCAGGCGCCCCATCTCTGCTTCCTCCTGGCTTCCCCTCCTCCCTGGCAGAGCATGAGCCTCACAAAGTCCTTGGTCAGGGTAAACATCACTTAGCAACAACTGAAAACATCGGCTTCACCAACACTGTTCTCAGGCTGGAAGTCAAAACACAGCACTGCACCAGTTAACACAAAGGAAAAACATGACTGCTACTGCTGATCCCAGGACGCCTTTCTTTTGTTCCTTTTTTTAGCTACAGAATAAAGTCTGATTTCTCTGACTTTGGAGTAAATGAAACTTGTGTGCTTTTATAATATTCTTTGCCTAGTGATTTTTCTATTGTTCTTTCACATATTATGCAATTTTTTTTTTTTTATTTTTAATATCTCTGCATCAAGTTTTCTCATTGCAAATTAGCTTCTTCAGAGAAGAGAGTGCTCTTGTGGAGCAAGATAAATTCTGCTATTCAACAGAAAATACAGAAACCTTGAAGTCCAAATTTGAAGATACAAGGAATTTAAACTAAATTTAAATTCAATACATAATTTATTATTATATATTATATAAAAGATAAAAATAACAGACATTTTTACGCATGGGTAGAAAGCAGACTGATGTATGAAAGACTTGGGCAAGTGGCAGTTAGAAGTATGTGTCTTTATTGGAGAGGGAATTCTGCTAAGGAAGGGTGAAGTAAAGTGAAAATGGGAAACATCACAAATCTGTAGACTTTTGTAGTAACAGAAGACAAGAAAAAGGATGATGCAAAAATGTCAATAACCACAGGTCTACTTTGTATTAGTATGAATCCTATTTTTAGAGGTGCTTTGAAAAATGACAGCTGTTTTCTCACTGAATGTTTTCTGTGATGTCCAAGGAACTTTATTTTAGTTCTTCATACTTTTAAAGGGGTTAGAAACATCTGCACTATAATACCAAAAGGAAAAAAGAACTCCATTGTGCCTCCAATTCACTGGAAGGAAGCACTCCTGGATATCAGAGGAAAAAAAAGAAAGAAGGGTATTTTTTTTTATTCTGTTTTTAGTTTGTTGGGTTTGGGTTTGGGTTTGGTTTTTGGTTTGTTGTGGGGTTGTTTTTTTTTGGGGGGGTGTCCCCCAAAAACTGTGATAAAACACACAATTCCAGTTTTGATAACCCAAATGAGAATATACTTATGCTCTCAAAAGATGTGGCAAAGCTGGGGTCTAACTCAAGACTGCAGGATTTTATAACTGTGGTAATTGAGGACAAGAACAGATTCACTTTGTTTGTTTGTTTTGCTTGTCATGGATATGAACATTTAAAAGACTTAGTATTCTAACCCTAAGTACATTGAAATGGTTGTTACTCTGTTTGGCATTATTTTTCTTTTTATTTACTATCAATAATAAATGAACTGTATGTACAAAACCAGACACACATTGCAATAGGAAATATTTCCTAGAATTTTCTTCCATTAAACTTACAGTGATTTGTTTTTGTTTTTCATGAAGGTATGTGAACAGAGATATTCTCACATTCCCTAATTTTAATCAGTTATTCTGCATAAGTGCATTCCCTGAGCCTGTGTAGATATAGGTTTCTTGTGAAAGGCCTAGTTTCTAAATTCTTAGTGCCTGCTTCATCACTGGGTCATGTGTAGTGATCCAGTTATATGAGACTCTGGTATCTTTTGGGGCTTTTTCTGGTAGCTGGTATGCTTGAGCACTTCTGTATGTAAGTAGTAACTCTTTCTCCCTGTTTCCTGTCTGGCAGCTAGAGCGGTACCCCTTTCTCGCCGTGCTTCCACCAGTACACCAGCCATTTGGGAGCCAGTTTTGAACAGTCTAGTGAGCCATATCAGCAAAGCTCAGAGGCCAGAGCTCATTATTGCATTTAGCCAGTTACCAGTCTTGAATGAGGAGTGCATTTATTCAGCGAAAAATTCAGAAGCATTGGACTTTCATGGCACTGCAGTCTTTGAACATGTTAATCTCAAACTGTCTTCTTTAAACTTTCCATTTCAGCAGGCAAATGGGAATTACAGCTGCGTAATTCCAGATATACATCTGTATGTGTCTAATAACAGAAAATAATAACATGATTTTACTTTATCAGTTTGGAAAAGCCTGAAACTTCAGAGCTGTACAAATATGTTTGGTGGTTTGGTGGCTTGCACTGGGTTTGTGTGGTAAAATTTTGGTCGCAGAGGGGGCCACTGTGACTACTGAGAGGAGCTGCTAGATGCTTCCCCTGGCTCCAAGATGGACCCGCTGCTGGCCAAAGCTGAAACCATCAACAACAGTGGTAGCACCGCTGTAATAACACTTTTAAGGAGGGGAAAAGTTACTGTGCAAGAGAAATTGCAGCTGAAAAGAGGAGTGAGGACACCATAGTAAAGGAGGTGGATGCACCCAAAAAAGGCTATGATCCCAAGAAAAGCCCATGCTGAACAAGGCTCCTGGTAGAACCTGTGGCCCTGCAGAGAGAAGAGCCCACATTGCAGCAGGTTTGCTGCAGGACTTGGAACCCCGCAGGGACCCACACTGGAGCAGTCTGCTCCTGAAAGACTGTACCCCATGGGAGGGATCCACGCTGGAGAAGTTCGTGAAGTACTGCAGCAGGGAGAAATATGGATGTTGAAGAGGTTTGTGGAGGACTGCCTTCCATGAGAAGGACCACGCACTGGAGCAGAGTAACAGTGTGAGGAGCAAGGACTGGCAGAGACAATATGTGGTGAATTGACCACAACCCCTTATTCCCTGTTTCCCTGCGCCGCCTGGAGGGAGGAGGTAGAAAAATCCTAAATTGAGACCTAGAAGAAGGGAAGGGAGGGGGGAAAGTCTTTTAAAGATTTGTTTTCATTCCCCATTGTCCTATTCTGATTTGATTGGTAACAAATTAATTTTTTCTGAGTCTGTTTTTCCCATGACAGTAACTAGTGAGTAATTTCCCCACCCTTATCTCAGCCCCCGGCATTTCATGGTATTTTTCTCCCTCTGTCCAGTTGAGGAGGTGTGATAGAGCACTTGGTGGGCACCTAGACTCCAAAGAGTATCAACCTACCACTTGGCTGAAACATGAGAAAAAAGAAAACCAAACAACTGTTTTCAGCAATTAAAAAATGGCTGCAAATTTAATCGTACAAAAAATATGTAGTTTAAAGTATTTAGCTCATCTCTGAGTAAACTTTAAAAATGAAAACACTTCATATGTTTTTGAAAGGTGGATGCAAACAAAGCAATTTCCTTCTCTCATTTTCTAGGTGAAGCTATTTGAAGAATTCAAGTATAGGAGAATCTTAGGTATACAATTGTCTGTATCAATACCGCTCTAGGGAGACCTTATTGAAGCCTTTTAACACTTGTGGGGGCTCACAAGAAATCTGGAAAAGGGCTTTTGACAAGGGCCTGTAGGGACCGGACAAGGGGAATGGTTTTAACCTGACATACGGGAGACTGAGATGAGATCTTAGGCAGAAGTTCTTCCCTGTGAGGGTGCTAGAGGTCCTGGCATAGAGAAGCTGTGGCTGCCCCATACCTGGCAGTGTTCAAGGCCAGGTTGGATGGGGCTTGGAGCAACCTGGTCTAGTGGAAGGTGTCCCTGCCTGTAGTAGGAGGTTGAAACCAGATGATCTTTAAGGTCCTAAGACCATTTCATGATTCTATAATACCATTAGTAAATGGAAAAAAAAAAAATCTACCACATAGCTGAGGATTTGTGAAAATATTGTAATAGTTAATTATGGACCTGGCTTGGTTAGTTTGTTTTTTCTTAAAACTTTTATGTTTATTTCAAAAATCTAGACTATATCAGTGGTAGAAAAACAACAAAGAAGTGTCAAAGAGCTGACAAAAGATAGTCTAACATTATCATTTGATATTTCTGAAAGAATTTCTCTTTATGCCAACTTAACAAAATTTATTGAGTTTGCCAGAAAAAGGAGACTACCCTGTTTTAAACATTACATTATGTATGCTGGCAGAAAATTTACTATATTTCATACATTTTATTCTGGCAAACAGACTATGAAAAGTCTCATGGCTTCCATGTGATTATTTGAGAAGTTAAGTGTTTGTTATTTTACATTGCTGTAAACAAGCTAGAAAGATTGAAAAGCCAGAAAGATTCAGATAGGAGTAAAAAATGGGAAATACATTTGAGACACGATATGAACCAGAGGAAAGCTTCACATAACTTAAGACTAAATGAACCTTAGTGTTTTGTTTTGCATGACCAAATTCTGAAACATAAGCTTGCTAAAATATTAACCACAATGTAGACTGGGATTTTTTTATTTTTATCCAGGCAAAAAATTGATTTAGCTAGCTCACATGGAAATTGGTTTACAAAATCTACACACATATCAAGATACTGAAGCCCTCTAGTTTCATTCCATGCACTAGAGGGGAAAGTTCTAAACATACTTCAGTTTGGTGAGATCTGAATTCATTCTAAGGATATGTCATATTTATTTTTATTTTACCAGAAGGGATAAATTTAGGTAAAAATCTCACTGTCAAAAGTGTTCTAGAGTAATATATAATGAGATGCATCCTATTAAGGTTATGTGCTCCACAATTTGGTGCTCAGAGCATGGACATTCAGAGAATTCTGATCCAGAGGTTGAGTATATTCAGGCTAGATATAGTGGACTGTAGTTTTCTGTATTTGTTTACACTGTTTTGCATGATTAATTATCTCAAGTTAAAATTGTTCAGACTATTCAGCTCTCCAAGTGAGCTGCAGCTGACAATATTTTCTTTATTTACAGCAAGAAAATGTCAGGTGACAGAAGTGTTTCCTGGGATATTTGAGGTCTGTTTATCTCTTCATGTCAATGGGAATTGTAAACATGTACTCAGACAGTGGACACAAGTGTATGGTGCAGAACACAGGCCTGTATGTGCATTTTGCTCTATATCATGAGGTAAACACAGTATAATTTTCTCTTAATAAATGCTCACAGCAGAAGCTTTAATACAGTTCTAAAGAAGAAGAGAGGCAGAAGGTAATGCAAAACAATTTGACCCGGTGTGAAGACCTAAATGCTTCCTGGGCTCTCCAGCTTTTGTTTTAAAGCTAATTCTAACAACTAGGCTGAGATAGGATGCATCAAAGGATGCCAGCAGAGGTCTGATTCCTAGTTTAGGAGAAGGAATTATTAATTTCTTCACAATTTGCATCATACTTAGTCCATTAAAGTCCTGGTAGGTCATGATACATGTGCAACTTGTGTCAAGCAGCAGGAGTTACCCAGAGGACTTTACTGAAGCCTAAAATAAGGGATCTCAGAGAATCTGGAGAAAACATGGAAATTAAGATATTGAGAATTTTTGGAAGGCTGCATTGTCAATGTCCTGGGTTCAGCAGTAGCAGTCATTTTTCTCCTTCTTAGTAGCTGGTGCAGTGCTGTGGTTTTGACTTTCAGCCTGGGAACAACACTGATAATACCGATGTTTTTAGTTACTGCTCAGTCATGTTTACTCTGACCAAGGACTTTCTGAGTCTCATGCTCTGCCAGGGAGGAGGGGAAGCCGGGAGGAAGCAGAGACAGGACACCTAACCCAAACTAACCAAAGAGGTATTCCATACCACAGCACGTCATGCCCACTATATAAATGGGAGGTAGTTACCTGGAAGGGTTACATCACTGCTTGGGTCGGGCTGGTTATCGGTCGGCGGGTGGTGAGTGGTTGTATTGTCTTCCCTTGCTATTTCCCTTATCATTATTATCATTGGTGATAGCAGCAGTGGTCTGTGTTATACCTTAGTTACTGGACTGTTCTTAACTCAACCTGTGGGAGTTACGTTCTTTTGATTCTCCTCCCCATCCCTCCAGGAGCAGGAGGAGGAAGGGGAGGGGGGAGTGAGCTAACGGCTGCGTTGTTCTAGATTGCCAGCTGGTCTTAAACCACAACAGTCAAGAATGCTGATGAATATATGAATACATGCATTCTATTAACTACACTCAACTTCATTGTCATTCTTTAAATTAGTTCTCAGACAATATGCTGACAAGGGGCACTATAAGGATATGGTATATATGAATGAAATAAATTTCTGATGTCAGAGAAGAAAATTACAATGTACAGAACTGACAAAAAAAAACAAATCCTGCACTAACAACATTAACAATGAATTATGCTAGTAGTCATTCAGTATATATTCAGTGGAGATTACACAGAGAGAACTAGATTGTGACCTGTGTGGGTTTGAAATGAGAATTGGGTTCCTAAAGAAGCTTTGTATTCTGACCTGTGGTGTTTAAAGATCCTACAGCAGCAACAACAGGTGGAATATGCAGAGAATACAGTATACAGTAAATCTGAAGACTGAATTCTCTTCAAGAAGTTTGATAACTTTTGATAACCTAGTGTTGTAAGCGTTACTTTTAGACAAGGAGAACCCTGGAACAGTAATGTTTGATCTTACAAGACAGCAAGCATTACTGAAAAGAGTCTGTGACCACTGCATGAGTTTCTTTATTTATTAAATCACAATATTTATATATATTTTTTAATAAATAAATTTATTTTGGTGAGCTCTTAATTTCATAATTTCAGCTGCTGAACTATGTATTTTTGTAATGTTCTCATTGTGTCAAATATATTTCTCATGTCAATGAAGTTCCGTCCTTTTCAGAATTTATTTTCATTCAATTAGGAATATTTTGCTATTATCAAAATGCGTATCATTTAACACTTATAAAATGCTTAAAAATATAAATAGACTTTTTTTCTAAATTTGTTTCACAACTGAAGCTGGAAGAGAAAAAAAGGAATTTTTGACTCCTTCAAAATTTATTTTCCCATTCTGTTTATGGAAGAACTGTTCATTGAATTAGAACTGCCATCATTTCAATCCCTCCAAAATAAAGTTTCTCAGGCATTTCATTCTGAAAACTCCATCCTCCTGGGTTCAGCAGTAGCAGTCATGTTTTTCCTTTGTGGTAGCTGGTGCAGTGCTGTGTTTTGACTTCCAGCCTGAGAACAGTGCTGGTGAAGCCGATGTTTTCGATTGTTGCTAAGTGATGTTTACCCTGACCAAGGACTCTGTGAGGCTCATGCTCTGCCAGGGAGGAGGGGAAGCTGTGAGGAAGCAGAGACAGGACACCTGACCCAGGCCAGCCAAAGAGGTATTCCATACCACAGCACGTCATGCCCGGGGTGGGGGGTAACTGGGAGTTACCCAGAAGGACACGGGCTTCAGGGTGGGACTCGTTTCTTGGCCAGTGGTATCGTATTCTCTTCCCTTGATATTTTCCCTTATCATTGTTGTAGTTGGTGGTAGCGGTGGAGATTTGTGTTGTACATTGGTTGCTGGACTGTTCTTGTCTCAACCCGTAGGAGTTGCACTCTCTCGATCCTCCTCCCCGTTCCTCCGGGAGCGGGGGAGAGCCCCGGTGGGGGCGGGGGGGGGGGGACGGACCTCGATTGTTGTCAGCCCAGCACCACTCACTGGGAGTGAGTGAACAAGTTGCCTGACTGGGTTTAAACCACGACAATCACAGACTGTAGTACCCATTTAAGAACTGCTTCCTTAACATAAGGCAAGTAAAAATCACTTACACTGTCATTTTGTATTTTATAGAATTGTACCTATTAATTCAGAGACAACTGAAATGATCAGTGTATCTAGTCACAAGCATAAAATGAACTACATTTTTTGTTATATAATCTTTACCTTCTCTCTTTTGTTTTTTTATTTTCCACAAACTTTTTTATTTTTTGTTGGTTTGTTGGGTTTTTTTTTGTTGGTTTGGGGTTTTTTGGGTTTGGTTTGGTTTGGTTTGTTTTTTTTTTGTGGTTTGGTTTGTTTTGTTTGTTTTGTTTATTCTTTCTTATGCCAGTAAGTGTATTTTCAGTAAAGTCTGCCTCATGCTCCTAGGTTTCTTTTTAGCAGATCATGGAATGGATCATTCTTCCAGCTATAGAAGAGTTTCCAGCTTCCTCTCTCTGTTTTTTATATTCACCAGTGGTTTAGAGTATTTGATGGTTAATGTTTTACACATTATATGTTAGCAATACCTTTTATCTCCTGTAACATTTTGGTACCTCCTGAATTCATAACTATATCTCATTTTTCATATCATTTGCAAATTGTATGTGTACTTGTCAGAAAATTTCATATTAAATTGAACAGTTTCTGAAGTCACAAGTCCACATTAACACTTTTCGTGGTGAAGTCCTCCCAAAAAAAATTATAGTAAATGCCACTCAGTAGAGTCTGTGACCTTTTTGCTGGGAATACAACTGTCTGATTTGACAATGTCTTACTGACTCTCCCAGGTCACCTTGTAGAAACAGATCGTGTGCATGGTATAACATAATACATAAGGAGAAAAGATACAGCGATAGGCTCTTGTCACTCAGAAATGATCTTTGAGACTCACTACAGTTCTCTGAAGGATCAGTACGGTATGTATAAAAAAGTGCAGTATGTGTCAAAAAGAGCAATGAGATTGGGAACTGTCGAGGTGGATAGAGAAGAAAATACATTAACAGTAATTATGCAAGTGTGAAATTTGTGGTACACTATTAAAGGAGAGTAATTAGAATAATCAAAGATAAAGAATAATTGTCCTGGGTTCAGCAGTAGCAGTCATGTTTTTTCTTTTGTGTTAACTGGTGCAGTGCTGTGTTTTGACTTCTAGTTTGAGAACAGTGTTGGTGAAGCCGATGTTTTCGGTTGTTGCTACGTGATGTTTACCCTGACCAAGGACTCTGTGAGGCTCATGCTCTGCCAGGGAGGAGGGGAAGCTGTGAGGAAGCAGAGACGGGGCGCCTGACCCGGGCTAGCCGGGGAGGTATTCCATACCACAGCACGTCATGCCCGGGGTGGGGGGGTAACTGGGAGTTACCCGGAAGGACAGGGGCTTCCGGGTGGAACTCGCTTTTCTTGGCTGGTGGTATCGTATTCTCTTCCCTTGTTATTTTCCCTTATCATTGTTTTAGCTGATAGTAGCGGTGGTGATTTGTTGCTGGACTGTTCTTGTCTCAACCCGTAGGAGTTGCACTCTCTCAATCCTCCTCCCCGTTCCTCCGGGAGCGGGGAAGGGGAGAGACCCGTTGCGGGTGGGGGAAGGGGGGGGGGGAGACGGACACGGACCTCGATTGTTGTCAGCTTGGCACCACTCACTGGGAGTGAGTGAACAAGTTACCTGACTGGGTTTAAACCACGACAGTTCTTTTTGGCGCCCAACGTGGGGCACAAGGGGTTGAGATAAGAACAGATCTGACTGGATTGATAGTCACTCGTCACAATGCTGATTTATTGGCTCTCAAGGTTGTTCCTCTTGATCTCACAGTTTCAGTATATCATATCTTACGTCCATCCGGTATTTGCTGTATTAGTGTTTTTCAAGTGTGGGGCTTGGGCTAAGGTTTTTATCCTATTGTACTTTATGGTAATGACTTGTTATACAATAGAATCATTGATCATGAAACTGATCTGGCTTATGTTCCCAGTGTGGTCACCACCTTTATACTTTGGGAGGTATATGATGGAGGTGCTTAGCAATTACACATCTTTTTTCTCCTCCTCAGGTGCTCAACCTGTGAAGGAGACATCCTTTTACCCTCCCAGTCGTCCCCCCAGACCATTTACATTTGAGAGTTTTGAATTTTTTGAATGGCCTTTTAATGCTGTTGAGACTTGTTTGCTGATGGTGATGGGAATCACGATGCTAACACGCATACAGAGTGTGTTTTGCCCACTACTGATTTCAAGAGTTAAGCAGATTCAGGTTTGGGTCTTGTCTGGGGTCAAATGACAATGTAGGAGGACCGAGAGATTTTCCCTGAGGCTGGACAGCCATGAGTGGCAGGGTGTGTGGGATAGTATGGGCAAGTATCTAGGTCAGTGGGCCCCTCCAGTACTTTGGAATTTCACTACCGAACAACTGCAAAATCCAGAAGAATTAGTAAAACACTTAAATGAGGTGTGTGGTCATTCTGGCCATACCAGAGATGGACAAATCACGGCAACGTGCTGGGGCTTGGCCTATGCTTACAGGGCCTTGTTCAACACTATCCAGCACCTTCAAAAGGAAAAGAATGTCGGCGGATCTGAGGGCAAAACGACAGTCGCTGCTCAAACTTTGGCTGCAATGAGCAGCACAGCTACCCCAGCGGCAAGTACAGCAGCTGCTCAAACTTCAACTGCAACAGACAGCACGGTTACCCCAGCTCCAAGCACAGCAGCTGCACCAACCCCAGCAACAAGTACAGTCGCTACTCAAACTTTGGCTGCAATGAACTGTGCAGCTACCCCAGTGGCAAGTACAGCAGCTGCTCAAACTTCAACTGCAACAGACAGCGCGGTTACTCCAGCTCCAAGCACAGTAGCTACACCACCCCCAGCAACAAGTACAGTCGCTACTCAAACCACAGTGATAATCACTGCAGCCAAACCAGAGGACCAATTCGTACCAATATCAGTTGCCCCTGTACGCAAGAGAACAAGCAAAAAGGAGGCAAAAAGGGTGAAGCGAGATGAAGAACCAATGAATTCACCACCCGGTCCAGAATCTGATCAGGAGTCATCATCACATGACGAAGAAGAAGAAGAAGAGGTAACTTCTCGACCTCGGACCTCAACTGAGCTGCGGAATATGCAAAAAGATTTTACCCGTCAACCAGGGGAGCACATCATCACCTGGTTACTCCTGGTTACAATGGGGCCGATGGTCACGAACTAGAAGGTACAGAAGCCAAGCAGCTGGGATCACTTGCTAGAGAAGGGGGATTTGACAAAGCAATTGGAAGAGAGAAAAAGTCCCTCAGCCTTTGGAGGCGGCTCTTGGCAGCTGTGAAAGAAAAGTTTCCGTACAAGGACGATGTTACGAGTCGTTCGGCCAAGTGGACTACTATAGACAAAGGCATCCAGTCTCTGAGGGAATCAGCCATCGTAGAGATGATCTATCACATCAAGCCGAATAACGGGGATACACCTATAGATCCAGATGAAGTTGAATGTACACAACCCATGTGTCGAAAACTTACACGGAATGCACCGTCATCATATGCCCATTCATTGGCAACAGTGACCTGGAATGACATAGTACCACTAACAGTGGATAAAATGGTTCATAAACTCCGAGAGTTCGAAGACAATCTCACCCCTTCCATCATCTCAGCTGTGAAAAAACTGTCCCAGGACATCGAACAATTGAGGGACGATCTATCTGATTTATCCAGCTCCTCACGTGTACCAACACACGTCTCAGCTATTAACAAAAGGCGTCCTATTGTTAAAGAGAGGAGATACAGAAGGTATACGCCACGGGGTACCCTATGGTTTTACCTGCTGGATCACGGAGAAGACATGACAAAGTGGGATGGAAAACCTACTTCAGCTTTGGAGGAACAGGTGAGTGAACTGAAGAGGGGAGCAAGGGCCAAGACTGATCGTCCCATGAGAGCTACGGCTTCAGTCTCTGGTGAGCAGTTTCCCAGATGGAGTGGAAGAGCTGATTTTACTCCAGCTCCTGTGATAACGAAGAATAATCCCTTTCACCATGACTTAAGTGTCCAACGCTGTGACGACCATTAGAGGGTCCCTGCCTCCAGCCAGGTGGAGGTAGGGGACAATCGGATTTACTGGACTGTGTGGATCAGATGGCCTGGCACATCAGTCCCACAGAAGTATAAGGCTCTGGTAGATACCGGTGCACAGTGTACCCTGATGCCATCAAGCTGTCAAGGGGTGGAACCCATCTATATTTGTGGAGTAACAGGAGGATCCCAAGAGTTGACTGTGCTGGAGGCTGAAATCAGCCTGACTGGGAGGGAGTGGCAAAAGCACCCTATTGTGACTGGTCCAGAGGCTCCATGCATTCTCGGCATAGACTACCTCAAGAGAGGGTACTTCAAAGACCCAAAAGGGTACCGGTGGGCTTTTGGTATTGCTGCTTTGGAGACTGAGGAAATTGAGCAGCTGTCCACCTTGCCTGGTCTCTCAGAAGATCCCTCTGCTGTGGGGTTGCTGAAAGTTGAAGAACAACAAGTGCCAATTGCTACCACAACAGTGCGCCGGCGGCAATATCGCACCAACCGAGACTCCCTGATTCCCATCCATCAGCTGATCCGTAGACTGGAGAGTCAGGGGGTGATCAGCAGGACCCGCTCACCCTTTAATAGCCCCATATGGCCAGTGCGAAAGTCTAATGGAGAATGGAGACTAACAGTAGACTATCGTGGCCTGAATGAAGTCACACCACCATTGAGTGCTGCCGTACCGGACATGCTAGAACTTCAGTATGAACTAGAGTCAAAGGCAGCCAAGTGGTATGCCACGATTGATATTGCCAGTGCATTTTTCTCCATTCCTTTGGCAGCAGAGTGCAGGCCACAGTTTGCTTTTACTTGGAGAGGTGTCCAGTTCACTTGGAACCGACTGCCCCAGGGGTGGAAACACAGCCCTACCATTTGCCACGGACTGATCCAGACTGCACTGGAACAGGGGCAAGCTCCAGAACACCTGCAATACATTAATGACATTATTGTGTGGGGCGATACAGCGGAAGAAGTCTTTGAGAAAGGGAGGAAAATAATCCAAATCCTGCTGAAAGCCGGTTTTGCCATAAAACGGAGTAAGGTCAAGGGACCTGCACAGGAGATTCAATTTTTGGGAATAAAATGGCAAGATGGACGTAGACAGATCCCCACAGATGTGATCAACAAGATAACAGCAATGTCTCCACCAACTAATAAGAAAGAAATGCAAGCTTTCTTGGGTGCAGTGGGGTTCTGGAGAATGCACATCCCAAATTACAGTTCAATTGTAAGCCCTCTCTATCATGTGACCCGGAAGAAGAATGATTTTAAATGGGGCCCTGAGCAGCAACAAGCCTTTGAGCAAATTAAACGCGAGATAGTTCATGCAGTAGCCCTTGGACCAGTCCGGACTGGACCAGACGTAAAAAATGTGCTGTACACTGCAGCTGGGGAGAACGGTCCTACCTGGAGCCTCTGGCAGAAAGCTCCAGGGGAGACTCGAGGTCGACCCCTCGGCTTTTGGAGTCGGGGATATAAAGGATCTGAGGCCAGCTATACCCCAACTGAGAAAGAGATACTGGCAGCCTATGAAGGGGTTCGAGCTGCTTCGGAAGTGATTGGCACTGAAGCACAGCTCCTCCTGGCACCCCGGCTGCCCGTGCTGGGCTGGATGTTCAAAGGCAGGGTCTCCTCTACACATCATGCAACTGATGCTACATGGAGTAAATGGGCTGCACTAATTACACAACGAACTCGAATAGGAAATCTCAGTCGTCCAGGCATTCTAGAAGTCATCATGGACTGGCCAGAGGGCAAAGATTTCGGAATGTCACCAGAGGAGGAGGTGGTGCGCGCTGAAGAGGCCCCACCATATAATAAACTGTCAGAAAGTGAAAAGCAGTATGCCTTGTTTACTGATGGCTCTTGCCGTATTGTGGGAAAGCATCGGAGATGGAAGGCAGCTGTATGGAGTCCTGGACGACAGGTTGCAGAAACTGCTGGAGGAGAGGGTGAATCGAGTCAGTTTGCCGAGGTGAAAGCCATCCAGCTGGCCCTGGACATTGCTGAACGAGAAAAGTGGCCAGTACTTTATCTCTATACTGACTCATGGATGGTGGCAAATGCCCTGTGGGGGTGGTTGAAGCAATGGAAGCAGAGCAACTGGCAGCGCAGAGGTAAACCCATCTGGGCTGCTGCACTGTGGAAAGATATTGCTGCCAGGGTGCAGAACCTGGTGGTGAAGGTACGTCATGTAGATGCCCATGTACCCAAGAGTCGGGCCACTGAGGAACACCAGAACAACCAACAAGTGGATAAAGCGGCTAAGATTGAAGTGGCTCAGATGGACTTAGATTGGCAACATAAAGGTGAATTATTTTTGGCTCGGTGGGCCCATGACACTTCAGGCCATCAGGGCAGAGATGCAACATATAGATGGGCCCGTGACCGAGGGGTGGACTTAACAATGGACATTATTGCCCAGGTTATTCATGAGTGTGAAACATGTGCTGCAATTAAAGAAGCCAAGCGGTTAAAGCCTCTTTGGTATGGAGGACGATGGTTGAAGTATAAATATGGGGAGGCCTGGCAGATTGACTATATCACACTGCCACCAACCCGCCAAGGCAAGCGCCATGTGCTTACCATGGTGGAAGCAACCACCGGGTGGCTGGAAACATACGCTGTGCCCCATGCCACTGCCCGGAACACTATCCTGGGCCTTGAGAAACAGATTTTGTGGCGACACGGCACCCCAGAGAGAATTGAGTCAGACAATGGGACTCATTTCCGAAATAACCTTATAGATATTTGGGCCAAAGAGCATGGCATTGAGTGGGTATATCACATCCCCTACCATGCACCAGCCTCTGGGAAAATCGAACGGTACAATGGGCTGTTAAAAACTACACTGAGAGCAATGGGTGTTGGAACTTTCAAGCATTGGGATACACACTTACCAAAGGCCACCTGGTTGGTCAACACCAGAGGATCTGCCAACAGGGCTGGCCCAGCCCAGTCAGAACTTTTACATATTGTAGAGGGGGACAAAGTTCCCGTGGTGCATATGAAGAATTTGCTGGGGAAGACAGTCTGGATAATTCCTGCTTCAGGTAAAGGCAAACCCACTCGTGGGATTGCTTTTGCTCAGGGACCTGGATATACTTGGTGGGTAATGCGGGAAGATGGGGAAGTCCGATGTATACCTCAAGGGGATTTGATTTTAGGGGAAAACAGCCAGTGAACTCAATTGTATGCCGTTGCCTGCTGTGTAATGCTTTTATAGCCCATCAACTAGATGTCTCCAGTTCACCAGCGACTGGCCCTGACTTCCCTCCAGCCATCATCCCAACAGAGAATGAACTTTGAACATCATGGACCGAATGGACTCGGCAGCATTATAGGGATTGGTCCATGCACTAAGAAAATGATTTTTTCCTCTTGGTCTGTATGTATATGGATGTATATATGTGGGAGAGCGATGGTGTATTGAAAATGTGGGATCTGAGCACGACGTGAATGGTATGGAATAAGGGGTGGATAATGTCCTGGGTTCAGCAGTAGCAGTCATGTTTTTCCTTTGTGTTAACTGGTGCAGTGCTGTGTTTTGACTTCTAGCTTGAGAACAGTGTTGGTGAAGCCGATGTTTTCGGTTGTTGCTAAGTGATGTTTACCCTGACCAAGGACTCTGTGAGGCTCATGCTCTGCCAGGGAGGAGGGGAAGCTGTGAGGAAGCAGAGACGGGGCGCCTGACCCGGGCTAGCCGGGGAGGTATTCCATACCACAGCACGTCATGCCTGGGGTGGGGGGGTAACTGGGAGTTACCCGGAAGGACAGGGGCTTCCGGGTGGAACTCGCTTTTCTTGGCCGGTGGTATCGTATTCTCTTCCCTTGTTATTTTCCCTTATCATTGTTTTAGCTGATAGTAGCGGTGGTGATTTGTTGCTGGACTGTTCTTGTCTCAACCCGTAGGAGTTGCACTCTCTTGATCCTCCTCCCCGTTCCTCCGGGAGCGGGGAAGGGTAGAGCCCCGGTGCGGGGGGGGGAGGGGGGGGGGAGACGGACACGGACCTCAATTGTTGTCAGCTCGGCACCACTCACTGGGAGTGAGTGAACAAGTTACCTGACTGGGTTTAAACCACGACAATAATTTTCAAGGCAAAAAGGCTAATTACGCTTCAGCTTCAAATATTGAGGTATGTTGCAAACACTGGAGGTTTGTAAAGTCATAAAGATCATAAAGGTGGGAGGAGAAGAACCACATTCATTGTTTCATACAACAGAGGTTAGCTAGTGAATTTTCAAGGAATTAGTAGTGTCATTTAAATTGTCCAACTAGGCTTACTGTGGCTGAATATAACAGTTTTAACCAATGCAAAATACATTTCCCAATCATGGCTGCAAACAAGTTGTGCTTGATGTTGCAGGGCAAAATCATGACAGTTTTCCAAGTGCAATTACACAGATTCAGAGACATCCATGTGGAGCAGTGATTATTAAACATCAGACACAACAGCAACCTGCAGCTGAAAAAATCCCTATGCCACTGATAAAATGGAAAATGATAGATTAAGGAAATCTGATCTTTCCCTGTCATACCAAGAAGGTTCTGTTACCTGTTATCAAAGATTACCTCCTGAAGTAAAGACACCTTTTGATTCACTCAGGCTGGTGATTCTTATGACAAACAGAATACTTTCCTAACAGATAATGTCCAGCAGTAATTATGCTAGTGCGTTAAGTAAGTTACTGCAAAATGTTATAGATATACTGTAGAGCAGAGAGATATATAGACAATATCTCACTCATGCTAATTCCAGTTTGTCAATTAACAACATTTTGGATTGTATTTTTTCAGAATGAGAGCAAAAAATTCATGATTAAGAAAGGAGCAAAAGCAACAGCAAAACAACAACAACAAAAAAAACAACAAACAAAACGCTGGCTTAAAAGACAAATATAATAAAAACAACAGCCAGTGCACTGATGCAATCCATACCATACCATACTAGTAAGTTATGTATTTCCTAGTTTTGCCGCAGAAAAAATATGGACTCAGTCAGAGATCAACGTGATCAGACCAAAGCCGTTTATTACAAAGCATCTGCTTACAATAGCTTGCTGTATTATAATCAGATACATATTCTTGTAACACACAGCAACTACGGCTATATATACAATAGCTCACTATATTATATTAGGATACATATACAGTAGCTTGCTGTAGTATAATTAGATACATATACAATATCTTAGTATATTATGCTTTGATCTATATTCTTGCAGCACACAGCAACTAGTATACAATTAATCAAATAAGCATATGGGAACTTAACCTTTAAAACTTGCTAACAGTTCACTATTTTGTATCTTAGCACATTCCCGTTTCCTCTTATCTTGCTTGCACCATTACTTTTGCTTCTTTACCCACGTCCTCCTTCATCCTCCGTTCATGTTGAGCTCCATGTAGGCACTTGCTGACTTGGGAATATGGCCATTCTTTGCTAAAAATTCATCCACATAGTTTTATTGTAGAAATCCATGTGTTTTCATTGTTCTCATTGATAAGTTTTATTTTTTTCCTGTTCCTCATCAGAAAGTCAGAGATTTCTCTCCTAAAGGGATATGACCATTCTCTACATCAGGCAGAGTAGGAAACACCTTTCAACTTTTTTGTATCGTCTGTGACTTTTGTCAGTGCTGTAGCCATTACTTTAGAAAGAAGGGGGAATTTTGGCTAATTACGTGTTTTAAACTGCTATACTGCTAACTCCATTTTATCTAGTATTTCAGTTGTACTAAAACCTCTGTGCCACTTCATGTCATGTTTTGCAAGCACTTCATCACTGATCTGTGAAAACGATTGTGCCTGTCAGTTTACCACCCAGATCCAGCAGCATTTACAGTGGCTGCAGTCAGCAAAATTGCTTCTAATTCAGTTTTTTGACAGATTGAGGTTGTACACAATGTCTGTCTTCTTAGACTCTGTGTTACATGTCATATGATCTCATCGAAACCAAGACAGTTTTAATTTCAGGTGCCAGCATGTAGCATAGAAAGCTACAAACACCAGATTCCACCCTCCATTCTGTGAAGCCAACAGTAATTTATACATTCACTGGGAATTTTATTTGGTCTTAGAAGAAAATGTAGTAATTAAGATCTCTGAAAAGCTCATATCGCAGCATTCTTAGCTGTGTAATCTGTTCTCTGAAATATCATTTCCTCCTCTACTGCACACATGCATTGCATCAGACATCTGAAGAATGGCTTTCTTGAAATATTTTTTCTGAAAATCTAAAAAGCGTATTCAGCTCCATCTAGCAGTATGACTAGCATAGTTTTCAATACCTGTGAAGGTAGAGTTGGTTCATGTCTAGATAGTAGTAACTGCAAACTGAGGGAAATGTGGGGTTGTTGAATTTATCTCTACATCCTCTTTAAAGGGCTACATGAGAGAAGCAAGACTTCAGGCAACTGTGAGCTAGACACCACTCCCTTCTTTCACTGAAGAAAGGAAATTAAAGTTGCATAATTAAAGTTGCATAAAGTAACATAATTAAAGTTGCAGGCTTGCTTGATGAAAACTCAGGAATAGAATAAATATCCTGATCTTTCCCAGTGTGTCTTCTCATGAGAAAGGAGCATTGTTTACACTGCTTTTCTCCAGTGCAACCTCAGCCATGAAGCAACATATGAGGTGTACTGCAGCTGACAGCTGAGGGAATTTCACTGTATGAAATCTGGCTAGCAGGATTTGGGCAGAAAGAAGAATGTTCCTTTCTGTGTTAGTGTGGAATTCTTAAAAATAAAATTGCTAGAGAATAGCTGAAAAAAAAAAAAACACAAAAAAAAAGAACAACAAAAAAAAACAAACACAAAACCAACCAAACAAACAAACAAAAACCACTAAGCCAAAACCACCAGAACTTTATATGAAGAATTGTTTGGCTGTAGCTTCCCTTCCTTTATACAAACTACACATTATGATTTCTTGAGTGCATCTGCAGACTTATACATATACATAGTATAATATAAATGAAAAAGTGACCTGCAATAAAAGATACTGTAACATAGCAGACCAGAAGTCCAGAGAGGCAGAAGTCCCCTATATGTGTTATTACCTCTCTATATGAAGATACACAGACATGTACAGACACACACACACGTACAGATAAGACACAGATACACACGCACATACACACGGTCATGAAAATCAGAACGAAACAGCTCCAAAACTCCAAAGTCCAATAGTTAGTCCACTGTAAGTTTAAAGTTATTTCAGAAAATTGCATTAGTTTTCGTCAGTGGCTATCTCTTTCATGAGAATATTAGGGCATTTGCAAGCATTCTTTGTTCGTATACTGAGCTCTGATCTAAAACTTGTGAAACTGCACTTAACACAGTGCTGTGCCCCTGGGTATTTCACATGTTCTGAGGACCTAGTCATGCTGTTGCCACTGCACAATTACATGCCTTCTGGCTTGGTTCTGTCTCCTGTGAGATGGTCCATAACGCCGTTTGATAAGCACAGCTCTAGTTGCAAAAAGAAAAGGTAGAGACACAGATTACTCTGTACATAGCCTTAAATACTTAATGTATTCAGGTGATCTTTAGAAGTCTAAAATCCTTTTTATTGACAGGGAATGAGGAATTTAAGAAATATCATAAGTGATGCTTAAGTCACTCAGGGTAAGAACTGAAAATAAACACAGGTTCTAGCTCCTATCTTATTCAAAACAAAATTGAAATTTTTGCTGGAACTGAATGGAATATTTGTCAAAAATTGACCTTAAGACTTTGGAGCTGATGAGATTTGACCTCGAATATTTTGTGTCCCTATTACATGTCCCGTTTTCCACCCATTTAATGAATAAGTTACAATTCCGTAGGAATCTATATCTATGCATTCTATATCAAACATTCATGATGCCTTTTGTTTGATCACAATGTAGACTAAATTAGAACGCATTAGCATTTCATATTTAGTTCTTGAAAAATAAAAATTAAAAACCCCAAACAAACAAACAAAAATTTCCAGCCAAATAAAAGAACAAAACAAACCAGCAGGACATGCTTATTTGTATATTGAAAAGAAATCATATTTTAAAGATAAGCTGACATTTCTCAAAGAAGTTTGCAATCTTCATAATAATCATCTAACAAACCACTTGGCAAGTACATAATGACTGACTTTACTAATTCCCTCTGCCTGTTCATTGCCAGTTGGGACTATTTTTATCCTGATAATGTAAATCGATAAAAAGCCAGTGAATGGAATGGCAGGAACTTAGACATCTCTCCAAGTCAGCTGGATTTTTATCATTGTTCTTGACATGATATTGGTCCATGCCAATAAGTACTCACATAGAAATAAGTAAAAAATTAATAAGGATTAAGAAATATTCCTGACATCCAATTTGGATGTGACCACGCTTTTTTTGGAAGGTTTGTGTATGCAAACCATGGTTTGCCTGCTGGCCTCAGGGAGAGAAAAATGTCCGTTCTGCCTTTTAGTTGCTAATATTTTAATAAGAAACCAGTTTGGAAATAGCTCAATGAATCCTCATCATTACTCTGCCTTTTTTGTATGAGACCTAGAAATGATAGCTTTTTATTTCAAACTTTTCAGAGACATACACCTAGTTTGGTACATAGCAGCGGTAACTCATGGGCTCTTCATGGGTAGCCAGAAAAGCTTTCATTCTCTTTAGATTTTCTGTACAGAAGGATAATGGCTAGAGCAAGACAGGTTTTTATGTATTGTAGTACTTATAGATGAGAGGAAGAGGAGTGCTGTACCTTACACATAGTGCATTAGGAGTGTAGCGGAGTCAATCTAGAGATACTGGAATGTCCACCTGTGCAAACAGGGCATGGTCTCACTGGAGATCTTTTTGAACAGCCTGAAAAAAAATATAAAAATTTCCATCAAGTACAATAACCTTCATTGTCATACTAATTTCCTGAAAGATATTTGGAGAATTCCAAGGTTACAGCACAAATAAGTATTTTAAAATATGGAAATTGATTCTATGATTCAGTGTTTCATAGCAGAGCCTCTTTCCACATAGTAGAATATATTCTGTCTCAAACTGGTATTTTTATCTGTGCAATGTTTTGATTAAATTGAAAGAATCGTTTGGGATTTTTTTTTCTGATCAGACAATCTGAATTTGCACAAGAGAGATAACCCATAATATGTGTTGTATAACTATGTTTAATAGATAGTAGAGCAGTGCGCAAAGAATAATAATTTATGTTAGATCCTGCAAGCTGATGGACATAGTGCCACTGAAGTCGTCATATTTTTAAGTTGCCTTTTTAGCACCAAATTTTCTAACTAGTAGTCTGCTGGCATTGAATGTTTCATATAAACCAGCAAAAGGGGGAACGCATACATAAACAAGTAATTAAAATAACAGCACTTAAATTGCAACTTATATGGCAAACAGCTCTGCACATTTGTATGCAAGAATATCTACAGATATTATGGCACCATGCAATCCAGATTCAAAGTTGCCAGTGACAGTCAGCATCCCCTGTATTTGAGTTGAAATAAATCCTTAGAATTAAAAATCAGACAATAGCTGTCCAAGTTACTAAAAACAATTAAATGTATGAGTCTAAACCCATGTAGTTCTCAGGATTGTGAGCATTATAGGGAACCACTGGAATCCATCATATTACCTTTTATGGGGAAGTCATAGCCTTTCCTTATTCATCAGTAAAGGAACTTCTAGTTTCTCAAGGTGGTACTATGCATGATGAAATCATGAAACGCCTGAAATTAAATGTGAAAGCAATCTTAATCATAAAAAAACACTCAATTAAAATTAACCTGAAGTTACCATATGATGCTTATTTCCTATTGGTTATCTGAAATATAAAAATCACTTGATACAAGGCTGGTTTTTGTTGTCTTTTTTTTTTGAAGTGCTATTAAATATATAATAATAAATAAAAAAAAATTTGGTTTCAAATAAATTGTATGTTCAACTGTGAGCAAGTAGAGCTTTTGTTGTGGTTTAAGCGCAGCTGGTAACCAAGCACAGGCTGGGTTTAAATCGCAGTACCAGTCCTCAAGCAGTATGGGAAGGAGACTGAGAAGAGTGTATAACACACAGTTTGAGATAAGAACACTTTAATAACTAAAATAAAGTACAATACAATGATAATAGAAATCATACCAACACTAACAATACTGATAATAATAATAGAAAAAAAAAAGGAGAAATGAAAATTGGGAAAACCCAAGTGGTACACACTAACGTTGCTCACCACCCACTGACCCACACCAATCCAAGCGGTAATCAGTCACTTCCAGATAACTCCCCCAGTTTATATACTGGGCATGACGTGTCCTTTCGCTAGTTTGGGTCAGGTGTCCTGTCTCTGCTTCCTTCTGCCTTCTTGTGCCCTCCTCACTGGCAAAGCATGAGATACTGAACAACCCTTTATCAGGGTAAGAGCTACTGAGCAGCAACTAAAACATAAGTGTGTTATCAGCATTGTTCTCAGACTAAAGCCAAAACACAGCACTGCACCAGCTACCAGGAAGAAAATTAACTATCCCTGCCAAAAGCAGGACAGCTTTGAATGAAGTATTAGTTTGTAACATCTTAAACACTTTTACATTGACTTATAACAGCATTTGAGATTCTTACATGTAAAGCCAGCAGTTTAATCACATTTTTATCCTTGATAACAAAGTCTTATCTAATATTGGCTTTATAGATGTAATTTGAAAGGAAGAATTTCATTAACATTTAAGCTGATTGAACTCATAAAGAAGTGCATTAAGTTTTGATAGATATTCACATTTTTCTAAGCTACTTTTGTTGTTCTTTTGCTGATTAGTATCTATCTGAATATAAGAAGCATAGAACAAAAGCTGAGGAAAATCAGAGAGAAATAATTGCAATTTGTTATTCTTACAAAATACATCTCATTTCCTAGCTCCTTAAAACATATTTTTAAGCAAATTATTCTTAAATAAAAAGGGTTTACCAAAAGTTCAATATTCTTGGCAAAATACTAACTTTCACTTCTTTCCAAGAATGCTATGAGGATTGAAAAATGATTATACAGTCAGGAAGTTCCAGAATCAAAACTGCTTGAGGAACTCAGAAGCACTTCCTCTGTGCATTTTCCTTATGTGCACAAAGAGAAGAAGCAGGAGGGGGGTTGTTTTGTTCTTGTGAGTGATACGTTTTCCCCTGCATCATAGTGCTCTTTGGAGACAGTTCTTTGCTTCCTCATAAATTTATTAGAGGCATTCATCATCCTTGTGACCTTACTTCTACAAGTGTGTAAATATTTGACACCTTTCATATTTTGTGAAATGATAATGTTCTGCGGCTTCATTGTATGGATGAAGATCATATATGCAGATTGTACAGTGTGTCCTATTCAGAGTGCCAGCAGGAGGCACATGAAGATATCTTTCAGGATTTTGCATGTTCTCACATTTTTCCTTCACCACTGAGATATTTCCATTAAAATCACAGAATCATTTAGGTTGGAAAAGACCTTTAAGATCATCAAGTCCAACTGTTTGACCAGCACTGCCAAGGCTACCACTAAACGGTGTCACTGAGGGCCTTGTCTACACGGTTTGTGAACACTTCTGGGGATGGTGGTCCCACCATCCACTTCGCTGCTGGATATGGTACTCACCAACAAGGAGGGTCTGGTTGAAGTAGTGATGGTCAATGGCAGCCTGGGCTGCAGTGACCATGAGATGGTGGAGTTTAGGATCCTGTGTGGGAGGAATAGAATACCTAGCAAGGCCACAATTCTGGATTTCCGAAGGGCAAGCTTTGGCCTCTTCAATCAATTGCTAAGGGAAGTATCATGGCAAAGGGTACTCGGTGGTAAAGAGGCTCGAGATAGTTGGTCAGCATTCAAGAACCACTTCTTCAAAACTCAGGATCAGAGTGTCCCAATGAGTAGGAAGTCAAGTAGGGGAGCCGGGAGACCAGCATGGTTAAACAAGGAACTGCTGGGCAAACTCGTACGGAAAAAGAGAATCTATGGATTATGGAAGGAGGGGCTGGCCACTTGGGAGGAATATAGGACAGCTGTTAGAGGATGTAGGGAAGCAATTAGGACAGCTAAGGCCTCCTTGGAACTTAATCTGGCAAGTCGGGTCAAGGACAATAGAAAGGGCTTCTTCAACTACATCGCAAATAAAACTAACGCAAGAAGCAGTGTAGGCCCACTGCTGAATGAGGTGGGTGCCCTGGAGGCAGAGGTGTTGAATGCCTTCTTTGCCTCTGTCTTTACTCCTGCAGACTCTCCCCGGGGGACCCAAATTCCTATAGCCCCAGAAGGAGTCAGGATAAAGGAGGAGTTTGCTTTGGTAGATGGGGATTGGGTTAGGGATCAGTTAAGTAATCTGGACATCTATAAATCGATGGGTCCGGATGGAATACACCCACGGGTGCTGAGGGAGCTGGCGGAGGTCATTGCTGAGCCACTCTCCATCATCTTTGGTAAATCATGGGAAACAGGTGAGGTGCCTGAGGATTGGAGGATGGCAAATGTCATGCCGGTCCATAAAAAGGGCAAGAAGGAGGATCCGGGTAATTAATAGACCAGTCAGCCTTACCTCCATCCCTGGAAAGGTGATGGAACAACTTATTCTTGACACCATCTCTAGGCATATCAAGGATGAGGGGGTCATTAAGAGCAGCCAACATGGCTTTACCAAGGGGAAGTCATGTTTGACCAACCTTACAGCCTTCTATGAGGAAGTAACTAGGTGGATGGATGATGGTAGAGCAGTAGATGTGGTTTTTCTTGATTTCAGTAAGGCATTTGATACTGTCTCCCACGGCATCCTCATAGATAAGCTAAGGAAGTGTGGGCTTGATGATCAGGTAGTGAGGTGGATCAAGAACTGGTTGGAAGGAAGAAGGCAGAGAGTTGTGGTCAATGGGGCAGAATCTAGCTGGAGGTCTGTAATTAGTGGAGTCCCTCAGGGGTCGGTGCTGGGACCAGGGCTGTTTAATATTTTCATCAATGACCTGGATGAGGGAACTGAGTGTACCCTCAGCAAGTTCGCTGATGATACTAAACTGGGAGGAGTGGCTGACGCACCAGAGGGCTGTGTTGCCATTCAGCGAGACCTGGACAGGCTGGAGAGTTGGGTGGGGAGAAACTTGATAAGATTCAACAAGGGCAAGTGTAGAGTCTTGCATGTGGGGAAGAACAACCCCATGTACCAGTACAGGTTGGGGGCTGACCTGCTGGACAGTAGTGAAGGGGAAAGGGACCTGGGGGTCCTGGTGGATAGGAGGATGACCATGAGCCAGCAATGTGCCCTTGTGGCCAAGAAGGCCAATGGCATCCTAGGGTGCATTAGAAAGGGTGTGGTTAGTAGGTCAAGAGAAGTTCTCCTCCCCCTCTACTCTGCCTTGGTGAGGCCGCATCTGGAATATTGTGTCCAGTTCTGGGCCCCACAGTTCAAGAAGGACAGGGAATTGCTTGAAAGAGTCCAGCACAGAGCTACAAAGATGATTAAGGGAATGGAACATCTCTCTTATGAGGAGAGGCTGAGGGAGCTGGGACTCTTTAGCTTGGAGGAGACTGAGGGGTGACCTCATCAATGTTTACAAATATGTAAAGGGTGAGTGTCAGGATGATGGAGCTAGGTTTTTTTCAGTGATGTCCAGTGGTAGGACAAGGGGCAATGGGTGTAAACTGGAGCATAGGAGGTTCCATGTGAACATCAGGACAAATTTCTTTACTGTGAGAGTGACAGAGCACTGGAACAGGTTGCCCAGGCGGGTTGTGAAGTCTCCTACATTGGAGATATTCAAGGCTTGCCTGGACAAGTTCCTGTGTGATGTACTGTAGGTTGCCCTGCTCTTGCAGGAGAGTTGGACTAGATGATCTTTTGAGGTCCCTTCCAACCCTTAGGATTCTGTGATCCTGTGATTTCCCTGGGTGGCCTGTTCCAATGCCTGACCACCATTTGGGGGAAGAAATTGTCCCTAGTATTCAGTATAAACCTCCTCTGGAGCAGCTTGAGGCTGTTTCTTTTTGTTTTATCCCTTTTTCCTTGGGAGAAGAGACCAGCCACCTCCTGGCTCCATCCTCCTTTCAGGCAGTTGTAGAGAACGGTAAGGTTTCCCCCTAAGCCTTCTCTTCTCCAGACTAAACACCCCCAGTTCCCTCAGCCGTTCCCCATCACAATTGTGCTCCAGGGCCTTCACCAGCTCCGTTGGCCTTCTCTGGACCTGCTCCAGCACCTCAATGCCTCCCTTACAATGAAGGGCCCAAAACTGAACACAGGATTCGAGGTTCAGCCTCACCAGTGCCCAGTACAGGGGGGCAATCACTGCCAGATTAAGTTCCAGCTATGTCTTTGCTTTTCTAATTTTCTCCCTGCACAACCTAATTACATCCTTGTACTCCTCATGGGTTGAAAGTCCCTTTTTCTACAGGTGATAGATTCTCTCTTTTTATTCCTGCAATATCTCCTTTTTCAGTCAGGTTAGTCTTCTTCTCTGCTAGCTTGACTTTTGGCACACTTTACGCCTGCTCCTACACCTAAATACAGCCCAATGTATATTAGGCACGGGAGCTTTCTGGGCTGCAGACCCACACTTCTGGGTCATGTTGAGCTTCTCGTCAACCAATGCTCTGAATCTTTCTCCTCAGGGCTGTTCTCAACCCATCCTCCTCCCGGCGTGTATTCGTGCTTGGAAACACCCAGCAGAGAAAGACTGACCCACATGCAAGACCTTGCACTGGACCTTGTTGAAGTTCATGAGGTTTTGCCTGTCCCGGTCCCTCCGGATGTGATCTTTTACCTCCAGCACGTTGACCACATCACACAAATCAGTGAAATAGCCAAACTCACTGAGGGTGCTCAATCCCACTGTTCATGTCACTGACAAAGATGTTGAACAGCACTGCTCCCAACACCAACCCCTGAGGGACACCACTCATCACTGATCTCCACTTGGACACTGAGCTGTTGACCACAACCCTTTGAGTTTAACCATCCAGCCAATTCCTTATCCACCAAGTAGTCCATCCATCAAATCCATGCCTCTCCAGTTTAGAGACAAGGATGTAAGACAGTGCCAAATGCTTTGCGCAAGTCCGGGTAGATGAAGTCAGTCGCTCTTCACTTATCCACCAGCACCCTGGTCTCATCAAAGGCCACCAAATTTTTCAGGCATGATTTGCCCTTAGTGAAGCCATGCTGATTGTCACCGATTATCTCCTTATTGTCCATGTCCTTTAGCATAGTTTCCAGGAGGATCTGCTCTATGATCTTGCCATATACTGAGATAAGACTGACTGGCCTGTAGTTCCCCATAGATCTTATCTAAGTCAAGCCCATCTGGAAAGCTATTTTTGGCATAACATATTCCAGCAGTGGTAAGTGGACAGAAAAGTCCTGTTTCAGTCTAAAATGATGATAAGCCTCAGGCAGTAAGCAGGAAAGACAGGAAGCAGAGGGAAATTAGTCAAGATTTGGAGCTGGTTTTAAAGATTTAAACTTCATAGTTACCTTACCAATTACTGAGATCAATTTACAGCACAAACTATTGATTGCAAAAGTCCTCTATTAATCTGACATTCTTTTTTTTTTTTTTGGATTTCAAGAACTGATCTCAAGAACTGATCTATAAGTCCAGAGTGACCACAACTTGATATTGTGATGAGGAAGAGGGAAAGCAAACATCATGGGTGAGCAACAGCCCAGCAGAGAAAGCCTGACTTCAATTTCTTGATCCACTACAGCTAGCATATTTTAGTTTCTAAAGAAAAGAGCTCTGATATGGTCTAGGTGTGGAATCAGAGTTAGGGGTCCCAAACTAAAAGCAGCAGCATTTTTGCTCAAATCTAGGTGGCTTGAGAGCCTTTGGATCTCCTGTCAATATTCTATGAGTGAATTTTGGCTGAGCCTGGAACAGCTACACGGGAGCCCATTGTGCCAGGGGACAAGGCTCTCCTGCATCCATTATCCCCCTTGGGGAGATCAATCAAGAGTTGCCACTGACTCAGACAGAGAGAAAACAACAGCCCATGCTCCAATTTTGCTCTTCACAATCACTTTTGTGATGCAAGGCAGAGGGGAACATCTGGCCTTTGCTAAACAAAGAATTGCCATTTCTGTATTTGCTTTGAAGCCAGCTGTCTCTTTTTAAACACATTGCAGATTATACAGTGTTAGAAACATCCTCAGCAGAGGACTGTCTGATTTGAACAACTAGAACCCTGGCTTATTTTCTGTATTAGATGACCCATTCCTTGTAGCTTGCCAAGTGATTCCAATGCATGTTTTAAATTATTTCTCTTGAAGATTTCTAAACTTTTTCTACTTGCCATGAAAATAAATTATATATTAAAAGAGTGCTTGGCTCTTGATGGAATTCTGGACACCACTGTAAAAAGCATGCATTTGCTCTCTGTCACAGTCTCAGGCTATAGTACAAAAAAATTTATTCTGCTCAGAGCTCACCGATGTACTAGTGGGTTTTAGAACTGTATCTTTTTTTCTGGATTAAATAAATGAATTAATGAGGTGTATACTAGACCTGCTCTCCTGTGAATTTAGCCTGAAATAGTAACTACCACAGTGGGACCGGCACCTCCCTGTACTTCTCTGGCTATGCTCTGCCTGACAGCTGGCTTTACAATGCAGTTCCTGCTCACACAGGCCGCCTTCCTTAACTGTTTCATGAATTGTCTGATTTGCTCACTATTTACTGCATAAAAACACTGCACTATGTTTGCTTTTGCCAGCTGAAGGAGTAAGGAAAAGACCGAAGCTGTGTATAAGAGAGAAGATAACAGCTTTTGTGGATAAATGACAGGATCTGTGCTCATATGGAGCTATTGTACCTGTAAGCAACTCATTAAGTTAAATGTACTTGGTCAGAAGGTTGTGGTTTCCAGGTTTCTCTATATATCATTTTACACATAGGAACTCAGTGAGGAGTTTAAGCAGAAGTTCAGTCATAATGAGAAGCAATACATGCAATTTTTGGCCTTTTCAAGCAATTGCTAGGGGAAATCCCATGGGCAGGGCTGCTTGAAGGTAAAGGGGCCCAAGATAGTTGGTTGACATTCAAGGATTGCTTTTTCCGTGCTCAAGATCGGAGCATCCCGACACGTAGGAAGTCAAGGAAGAGGGCCAAGAGACCTGCGTGGCTAAATAGGGAATTGCTGGGTATGCTCAAGTGGAAGAGGAGAGTTTACAGGTCATGGAAGGAGGGGCTGGCCACTTGGGAGGAATATAAGGCTGCTGCTAGAGGATGTAGGAAGGCAGCTAGGAGGACTAAGGCATCCTTAGAATTAAACCTGGCAAGAAGGGTCAAGGACAGCAAAAAGAGCTTTTTTAAATACATGGCAGACAAAACTAACACCAGAGGCAATGTAGGCCCACTGATGAACGGGATGGGTGCCCTGGTGACAGAAGATAAAGAGATGGCAGAGTTACTGAATGCCTTCTTTGTCTCTGTCTACTCTGCTGCGGGCAGTCCTGAAGAGCCCTGTACCCCTGAGACCTTAGATGAAGTCAGGTCGACGGAGCGGTTTGCCTTAGTCGATGAGGAATGGGTTAGAGACCAGTTGAGCAATCTGGACATCCATAAATCCATGGGTCCAGATGGGATGCACCCGCGGGTGCTGAGGGAACTGGCGGAAGTCATTGCTAGACCACTCTCCATCATCTTTACCAAGTCTTGGGAAACGGGAGAGGTGCCTGAGGACTGGAGGAAAGCAAATGTCACTCCAGTCTTCAAAAAGGGCAAGAAGGAGGACCCGGGTAACTATAGGCCGGTCAGCCTCACCTCCATCCCTGGGAAAGTGATGGAACACCTTATCCTTGGTACCATCTTAAGGCATATCAAGGATAAGAAGGTTATGAGGGGCAGTCAACATGGCTTCACCAGGGGGAAATCATGTTTGACCAATCTCTTAGCCTTTTATGAGGAAATAACACAGTGGATGGATGATGGCAGAGCGGTGGATGTGGTCTACCTTGACTTCAGCAAAGCATTTGACACAGTCTCCCACAGCATCCTCACGGCTAAAATGAGGAAGTGTGGACTGGATGATCAGGTAGTGAGGTGGACTGCGAACTGGCTGAAGGAGAGAAGCCAGAGAGTTGTAGTCTATGGGGCTGAGTCTAGTTGGAGGCCTGTAACTAGTGGAGTGCCTCAAGGGTCAGTACTGGGACCGGTATTATTTAATATATTCATCAATGATTTAGATGAGGGAATTGAGTGTACTATCAGCAAGTTTGCTGATGACACTAAGCTGGGAGGAGTGGCTGACACGCCAGAAGGCTGTGCTGCCATCCAGCGAGACCTGGATAGGCTGGAGAGTTGGGCAGGGAGTAACTTGATGAAATATAACAAGGGAAAGTGTAGAGTCCTGCATCTGGGCAGGAACAACCCCAGGTTCCAGTATAGGTTGGGGAATGACCTGTTAGAGAGCAGTGTAGGGGAGAGGGACCTGGGGGTCCTAGTGGACGACAGGATGACCATGAGCCAACACTGTGCCCTTGTGGCTAAGAAGGCCAATGGCATCCTGGGGTGTATTAGAAGGGGGGTGGTTAGTAGGTCGAGAGAGGTCCTCCTTCCCCTCTACTCTGCCCTGGTGAGACCGCATCTGGAGTATTGTGTCCAGTTCTGGGCCCCTCAGTTCAAGAAGGACAGGGAGCTGCTGGAGAGAGTCCAGCGCAGGGCAACGAAGATGATTAAGGGAGTGGAGCATCTCCCTTATGAGGAAAGACTGAGGGAGCTGGGTCTCTATAGTTTGGAGAAGAGGAGACTGAGGGGTGACCTTATCAGTGTCTATAAATATATAAAGGGGGAGTGTCACGAGGACGGAGCCAGGCTCTACTCAGTGGCAAACAATGATAGGACAAGGGGTAATGGGTACAAACTGGAACACAAGAGGTTCCACTTAAACTTGAGAAGAAACTTCTTCTCAGTGAGGGTGACGGAACACTGGAACAGGCTGCCCAGGGAGGTTGTGGAGTCTCCTTCCCTGGAGACATTCAAAACTCGCCTGGACGCATTCCTGTGTAACATTATCTAGGTGTTCCTGCTCCGGCAGGGGGATTGGACTAGATGATCTTTCGAGGTCCCTTCCAATCTCTAACATACTGTGATACTGTGATACTGTAATTTAGTGTATATCCATGGACATTGTTATAGGCACATGTAGCTGGTGAACATCTGGCTACAATTCATGTATTAATGCAGTAACTATAAAGCCTAGAGACTGGATTGCATTGGATCTTCCTTTATAAGATAATTTTACAATGAAAGAATGTATTTTAAGTCTGGAAGAGCATTTTTTTCCCCTTGCATTCAGTACTCTGTCTTTGAGAAAGAAATGCTAATTGACTATAAAAGACGAAAGTCATTCTGTTTAAAATACTCAAATCATTTAATTTACAAACAAACTTTGTTGAGCTAGGGAGCTGCACAAGGTTTTGACAGCCTCTATTAAAACCAAAATGCATATTCTCCCCAAAACAGTTTCTTCTTTATACCACAAACATCCAGATGGAAATTTCCTTCCAAATTACATGGATATTGTAGGGAAAATTAATCACATTAGATTAGATAGAGTTCTTAAATCTAATTAATTTACAACCTACAAGAGCTATAATGTAATGAAACGTGGGAATACCACCTGACCAAAATACCTACTTGTGGTCGTGGAAGGTCTTGGTTAATTGTAACTTAAAGTTGTAAAATGTGATATTAATGCATATTATAAGCCAAATGTGATGGTATTTTAAAATATATTATTGTGATTTTTTTTCTGATTTTCTTTTAATATACATACATCTGGTGTGCATGATTTTGAGGAATCCTCATGAGATGTGATGAGTTTTAGAGTATAGGTGTCAAAATATTTCTGAAGTAGCCTATTTCTATTAGAAAGAAGATGCTTACTATGTTTTGGTGGTCTTTTATAGGCATCTCATGCTGCATTTATGTCAATAACTTAACTTTTTTTCCTGAAAACACCTGAGGTCCATTTGGATGGACAAGTTACAAACAGCCCTGTTGCTTCCCTGGGAAAATCAGGTATGCGTGGGTTGTGCACAGAATCATAGAATATCTCAAGCTAGATGGAGCCCATAAGGATCATCGAGTCAAATTCCCAGCTCCTCATAGCTTCTCACCTAAAATTAAATCATATGACTAAGAGCATTTTCCTGACTCTCCTTGAACTATGATGGGTTTTCTGCTATGACCACTTCCCTGGGGATCCTGTTTCAGCAATGAACTACCCTCTCAGTGAAGAACCTTTTCCTCATATTCAGTCTGAACTTCCCTGATGCAGCTTCTTTCCAATTCGTTGTGTCCTGTTGTTGATCACCAGAGAGAGGAGACCAGCACCTCCCTCTCCACTGCCCTCCATAAGGAAGTCATAGACTGTGAGGTCACCCCTCAGCCTTCTCTTCTTTAAGCTGAACAAACCAAGTGATCTTAGCCACTTCCTGCAAATCTTGCCCTTGAGACCCTTCTCCATCTTGGTCTCCCTCCTCTAGATACATCCTAAAGCTTCATGTCCTTGTATTTGGGCTCCCAATGCTCCACACTGTATCTGAGGTGGGGCTGCACCACTGCAGTGTGGGGTGCCCTTGAAAGTCAGGCTATGCTGTGCTTGAGAAACCCCAGGACAGAGGTGGCCTTTTTGGCTGCCAGGGCAGACTTATTGCATGTGTCATTTCCCCACAAGCTTCAAGCTGGACCAGCCGATGAGAAGAAGACCAATGAAGTGGCTAAGATGTCCCAGCATCCAGACAGAAGAGGTAGGGACTTTGTTGTCTGTGCTCATGTTTTCTGTGAGTCCAGTATGCGGGTGCTTTAGAAGGCAATGCCTCATCTGTGGTAGTCACTGTGATCAGTAATGTCAGTGTTCAGTGTGTGTCTGTGTGTGTGTGCCTGGGATAAGTGTTTGTCAACCAGGAAAGCAGCAATTGCTGACATTAGCCTGGGCAGATGCCTCAAGTCCCCCAGCACTGGGCTGGGCTACAACAGCCAGGGGAGAGGTTCTGATACAGACCAGCTGGTGGAGATGGCCACTCCTATCATTGTTTAGCACAGGGGATAGGACTGGATAACAGAGAAAGGAATTATAATAGTAATTAAAAAAAACCCAAAACAGAATATAGTTTACTATTGAGGAGACATGTAATGTAATACTGTCCGGGTTTCAGCTGGGATAATGTTATTTTTCTTCCTAGTAGCTAGTGCAGTGCTGTGTTTTGGCTTTAGTCTGAGAACAATGCTGATAACACACCGATGGTTTAGTTGTTGCTTTGTAGCACTTCCCCTGATCAAGGACTGCTCAGTCTCTCATGCTCTGAGGGGGCACAAGAAGGCAGGAGGGAGCAGAACCAGGACATCTGACATGGACTAGCCAAAGGGGTATTCCATACCACAGCACGTCATGCCTAGCATAAAAACAGGGGGCAGTTACACAGAAGGAACTGATTGCTGCTCAGATCAACCTGGGTATCAGTCAGCAGGTGGTGAGCAATTGTACTGTACAGCAGTTGGGATTTTATTTATTTGGGTTTTTTCCCTTTCCCTTTGTAGTTATATTATTATATATTCTCTCTCCTTGTTATTTCTCTTATTGTTATTATTATTAGTAGTAGTAATATGTTGTTCTTTAAATTGCTCTTATCTCAACCTGTGGTGTTTACATTCTTTTGATTCTCCTCCCCATCTTGCCCAGGTTGTGGAGGGGGTGGGGAGGGTGAGCAAGTAACTGTGTGGTGCTGAGTTACTGGCTGGGCTTAAACTATGAAAAAAAAGAAATAAAAAACTAGGATTACATTGGCTGAAATCAGACCATAGGTAAAATACTTGCTCAAACAATTTCAATGGTTTCTTAATGATGTCAGTTATCTTGGGCATTCACCCAGACTGCAGTATTTTTAAGCTAATTCTTCAGTCTTTGACTTCATTGACTTTCTGGGAATGTTACCTCAGTGAAAAATGCAGTATAGTCAGCTTTCCTGTGATAAGCAGAGGGTTTAAATAGTATTGACTGGATATAACCTTCAAGATTTATCATTCTATAAATTACCTTATGTTTTGGTAACTTTCACAACTAATTCTACAGAATAATTAGAAATTTAAGACAGTGAACAACAATCAGCATGAATTATGAAGACTACTTAGTTCCCCCTGTAGAATAATCTTAAATCTACTTAGTTACCCCTGTAGAATAATCTTAAATCTTTCTACAAGGCATCATATTAGCTTGTATCTTTACTTGCTTTTTGATTTAATGAGCTAATGGCTCACTACAGTACAAAGTGGCAGTTTCCTTCACTTAGCAGCAGAAAGAAAAAATATTTTTATTTTTTTATCTTGAGCCACTTTCCTCTATCACACAAAGCCAAAAAATAAAAGATGAAATAGATATACTTTAAGTTTACAATTTAAAAACATTAGTACAGCAACTGAGATGGATGCTAACTACCTCTGGAAAATTCTTTCAGTGCTGCAGGTGTTACAGGATATTTACAACCAAACATTCCACTCCATACTTCCAGCAAGGTATACTTATGCATTGAAAGCTATTGCATATTTTTGGGTCTACACTAATACTCTGTCAACTCAATCTGAAAATGTTTCAGCTGAACAAAAAGAGTGTTATTTTCTCCTTTTAACTGTAGATTCCATTATGAAAGATCCAGCTGTGTCCATTTATACATGTGTACATTTGTTTTTGTTAGTGAGAAGACACTATTCAAGTAAAAAGAAATCATGAAGATATTTGGATTATCTCAGGATCTCTTTGTATAAAGAATGCCTGAAACAAGCCTTTCTGAAGGTTTTCTTAAACAAAATTTTAAATCATGGAAGTTCTCTTAAAATTTCACTACCAGACTTCCAAGCAGTTACATAACATTATTTGTGACAGGTTTTGAAGACAACATTTTTGTGTGATTGTCCAGTTTTTAACACTCACCTACACTACCAACTGCAAACTCTTTAAATATGTTTTCAAATTCATTTCCAGGAGACGATTTTCTTTGTTATTTCCGTTTTGATTTTTCTTACCATTTCTATCATGGCAGAATTGATCTTACCCAAGGCTCATTAATTTTTTAACTCTCTATCCCCAACCCATATGACAGATGAATTTTGGCTGGTTTGAGTTACTGAAAATTCCTGACAAACACTGCAAGAACTAAATTTTTTTCTACTCTTCTTGTTCTGTCTATCTCTTTTCCTTTTGACAATCTGCATAACTGTGTAGATCAAGAGAGGTATGGATTCTCCTCTTTGGACAGCATGAATCATCAGGGAAACCTCTTGCACAGAAATTCTGGGAGGTATGTCACAGAAATATTCTAGTAGAAAGACTGAATATTAACATGTAATTTGCAAATGCATATTGAATAATGCAAAACATCTTCAAATTATATGAAGCAAAGTATTTGTTCCAAGATCCAAAGTGCAACAGAATTCTTAAATCCGTTTGAATGAAAAAAAAAAAATAAAATAGTGTCTCAGAGTCTTTTAAATATGTTGTTTCAGAACACCTTTTGTACTCAAAACTTTTTATCCTACTCCAGTATAAAAACAAATATTGGATATTTGTGAGTTTCCTCAGGTACAAAATTTGCAGCACTAGTATGCAACTAAAGAACAATGCAGCATATATGATATTTTTTTCCCCTCATTAACTTTCTGTCTTCTAAATCCCTCTCTAAGATGAATTACCAGCTCCTAATGCAAATAATTGTTCACATTTGAAAATACAAACTTGATTTGGAGGAACAGTACATGTATGTCCCATTTGCTAAAGAAATGAAGGAATGGACAATTCTAGGATCTTAATTTCTTTTTTCATCACTCATAACTAACTGAGTGGAACAATCTTTCCTACTGCTGTATATCATACAAAAAAAAGGCTGTTGGGAGAAAAAAAAAAAAGAGGAAAAAAAAGAAAAAGCAGCACCCTTCAAGAATCAAGTCAAATTGTGACCTTTCTGTGTTCACAGGTGCGTATGCTGAGCTACTAGAGCACAGTGAAGCCCGCACAGCTTTTTCTCTCATTAATGTGGAACTGAATCAACCTGAGTGGAGTTGATCAAAAGCTGACAAAAGTTTACAGAAATTCAAACCCTTTGCAATAAAATATGGACCACATGAACACCACCTGGCTTCGGGAAGCTTTGGGATAAAAGAAGAGAATATCTCCTTTGTCTTGTTTATCTCATGGACATGAAAGTGTGGTCTGAACATAAAATGAATAAAAAGACCACCTGCAAGACTACTTTCTCCCTTCTTTCCATATGGTAATTCTAATTTAACTTTGTGTTTAAAAGTGCTTTATTTTCACCTTCAGACTGAAAATACTGCACAGAGTAAGATAACATCAGAAACAGAAAGAAAGGAAAATAAAACAGTCAAGTTGAAATGATATTTTAAATGAGCCAGTTTACAGATTAACCTACAAACATAATGAAAGAAAGAAAAGTTGTGTGGTGCCTGCTCTGACAAGTAACCTAAATAAATAAAATCTTGACAATTTATTAACTTTTAATATTTTCATTACTAGGAACAAACCAATGAGAAGAAAGGCCCTCTCCTTCACTTTGCAAAGTATTGGTCATAAGGGATAAATCTTGTAAAGTAAATATTGTAGGGTTTTTTGGTGACCAGGGGAAAGCAATGAATATTTCTCTTATACATAGGAAGTCCTAATCCAAAATACCTTATGCATATAATTTAATACCTTACAGAGGTATTAAATTATATGCATAATTATTTCCTTGTTTTCCAAAGAGGAAATTTGGTGCAGAAAACCAGAACAAAAGAGTGAGAAAAACATGACATGAATATTCTAAGATCAATTGCTGTTGTTGACTTTTTTGGTAAATGAGCTTAGATCTGACAAATTGTGAGTCATCAGTAATCATTTTCCTTGATGATACTCAATTTTCTTTCCTTTTCTTTAGCAGACATTCCCCTCAGATCTCTCTGACCTAACTCTTCTCTGCAGAGACAATAAGAAATCTCCTGTCCAGTTCCAGTGCCAATTTATTAAAAGAAAATACTGCGTGACAGTTGCAATGACCATGGCTGCCATGAAATGTATCATGATACCGGCAATGTTTCCAAAAAGGTGATGTGAAGTTTAGACTAGCCAAGAGAAATTATTTCTGAACACTCTCTTTTTCTTAAAAAAAAAAACAAAAACAAACCCAAAAAACTATTTTTATGTTTTAAAAGAACATTATAGGTTTAGTGGCCTTTTGTACAGGGTTTTTTTGGGTTTTGTTTCTTTGTGAATACTTAAAGAAAAATCATAGAAATAGACCATATACCAGGTGTCACTCTTTCTTCTTTCATGAACTGAACACTGAAATGACATTGTTAATTAACTTCAAAAGACATCCATTGTAGCCACAGAAGAAAACATAAAATATATGCTATTTGCATCTTTCCTTATTCTGAGTACCTCTTCAAAAAAATCTCAGTCATTTCATCTATATCCAAGTTATTTATCACCTGTTATAAATCTATTTCCACTACTTGCACAGAAAAAAAAAAAAAACACCAAAAATAAAAAACAACCATCCAAACAAAACTACAAAAAAAAAAAAAGAGTACAAACAACAACCCAGCCTGTTTCTGCAGGGTTTCTCTTTAGGTTTACTCGTTTCTTTGTCACCTAGATAACTATCTTAGACTTTTTGGGAGCTTTTCCAACCTGAATTGTGTTGTGGTTTGACTCCACCTGGCAGTTAAGTACCAGAGAGCTGCTTTCTCACTCCCCTTCCTTTCCCCCTGACCTCCATGAGATGGGGAGGAGAACTGGAAACAGGTAAAACTCCTGGGTTAAGTACAGTTCAATAACTGAAATGAAGTGAAATATAACAAGATTAAAAAAAGAATAATAAGAATTAAAAGGAAAGGAACAGGAAGAGGGAAAAGTGGAAAGGAAAAGAACGAGAGAAGGAAAAAAAAAAAGGAATAGGATAGATAGGAATAAAACCCCAGAAAACAAGCAATACACAATACAATTGCACACCACTGCTGGCCAATGCCCAGCCCAACCTGAGCAGTGACGGGTGGCTCCTGGCTAACTGAGCATGATGTTCTATGGTATGGAATATCCCTTTGCCTAGTTGGGTCAGGTGTCCTGTCTTTGATTCCTCTCAGCTTCTTGTGCCCCTCCCCACTGGCAGAGCATGAGAGACTCAAAAGTCCTTGATCAGGGAAAGTGCTTAAGCAACAACTAAACCATCAGTGTATTCCCTGGGGATGTTCAATGCCAGGCTGGAGAGAGCCTTGGGTGACATAGTTTAGCGGGAGGTGTGTCAGGGATATCACTAGGGCGCTCCCCAACCTGGTGCACCCGACAGACTACTACCCGCTGTTGATCTTCCAGACAGGTGAGGGGGAAGCTGCTTCCCGCAGTCTGAGGGGGATGAAGAAAGACTACAGGGCCTTGGGGCGGATGGTGAAAGAGTCTGGGGCTCAAGTGATCTTCTCCTCACTCCTTCCATCTTCCACTGATGATGTGGGAAGGAATGGGAAGATTCAGTTCATAAACGATTGGCTTCGAGACTGGTGCTACAGGCAGGGCTTTGGATTCTTTGATAACAGCTGGTTTTATAGGGCACCAGTCTGGACAGTGACAAGTGGGAAAGGTTTGTCTCACAGAGGCAAAAGGATGCTGGGGCACGAATTAGCAGGGCTCATTTGGAGAGCTTTAAACTAGATTCGAAGGGGGATGGGGTTGTAGCTGGGCTTGCCCCAGTGGGGCAGCGCTCCAGAATTAATGAAGACTGGGAGGCCTCCTATAATCCTAGGGTGAAATCGGTGTGCTCAGCTCGCTCCCTGGAATGTCTGTACACCAATGCGCGCGGCATGGGAAATAAGCAGGAGGAGTTGGAAACCTGTGTTAAGTCAGGAGACTATGATCTGGTGGCAATTACAGAGACGTGGTGGGACAGCTCACATGACTGGAATATAGTCATGGAGGGCTATGTCCTTTTCAGGAAAGACAGGCCAGCCAGGAAGGGTGGTGGGGTTGCTCTTTATGTGCGGGAGGAGCTACAATGCACCGAGTTCTGTCCAGGGACAGATGATGAGAGAGTTGAGAGTCTGTGGGTGAGAATTAAGGGGCAGGCTGGCAGGGGGGATACTGTTGTGGGTGTCTGTTACAGACCACCAGATCAGGGTGAGGAAGTTGACAAGGCCTTCTACAGGCAGCTGAGAGCGGCCTCACAGTCACAGGCCGTGGTCGTCGTGGGGGATTTTAACTTCCCTGATGTTTGCTGGAAGGACCACTCGGCAACCCAGCCACAGTCCAGGAGGTTCCTTCAGTGTATGGATGATAACTTCCTCCTGCAAATGGTGGATGAGCCGACCAGGAGAGGAGCGCTGCTGGATCTCATCCTCACTAACAAGGAGGATCTGGTCGAAACAGTAAGGGTTGAGGGCTGCCTTGGTTGCAGTGACCACGAGATGGTGGAATTCAGGATCTTGTGTGGTAGGACCAGTAGAATAGCAAGTAGAATTGCAACCCTGAACTTTAGCAGGGCAAACTTTGGCCTTTTCAAGCAATTGCTAGGGGAAATCCCATGGGCAAGGCTGTTTGAAGGTAAAGGGGCCCAAGACAGTTGGTTGGCATTCAAGGATTGCTTTTTCCGAGCTCAAGATCGGAGCATCCCGACATGTAGGAAGTCAAGGAAGAGGGCCAGGAGACCTGTGTGGCTAAATAGGATATTGCTGGGTATGCTCAAGTGGAAGAGGAGAGTTTACAGGTCATGGAAGGAGGGGCTGGCCACTTGGGAGGAATATAAGGCTGCTGCTAGAGGATGTAGGAAGGCAGCTAGGATGACTAAGGCCTCCTTAGAATTAAACCTGGCGAGAAGGGTCAAGGACAGCAAAAAGAGCTTTTTCAAATACATGGCAGACAAAACTAACACCAGAGGGAATGTAGGCCCACTGATGAACGGGATGGGTGCCCTGGTGACAGAAGATACAGAGATGGCAGAGTTACTGAATGCCTTCTTTGTCTCTGTCTACTCTGCTGCAGGCAGTCCTGAAGAGCCCTGTACCCCTGAGACCTTAGATGAAGTCAGGTCAATGGAGCGGTTTGCCTTAGTTGATGAGGAATGGGTTAGAGACCAGTTGAGCAATCGGGACATCCATAAATCCATGGGTCCAGATGGGATGCACCCACGGGTGCTGAGGGAAGTGGCGGAAGTCATTGCTAGACCACTCTCCATCATCTTTACCAAGTCTTGGGAAACGGGAGAGGTGCCTGAGGACTGGAGGAAAGCAAATGTCACTCCAGTCTTCAAAAAGGGCAAGAAGGAGGACCCGGGTAACTATAGACCGGTCAGCCTCACCTCCATCCCTGGGAAAGTGATGGAACACCTTATCCTTGGTGCCATCTTAAGGCATATCAAGGATAAGAGGGTTATGAGGGGCAGTCAACATGGCTTCACCAAGGGGAAATCATGCTTGACCAATCTCTTAGCCTTTTATGAGGAAATAACACAGTGGATGGATGATGGCAGAGCGGTGGATGTGGTCTACCTTGACTTCAGCAAAGCATTTGACACAGTCTCCCACAGCATCCTCACAGCTAAAATGAGGAAGTGTGGACTGGATGATCAGGTAGTGAGGTGGACTGTGAACTGGCTGAAGGAGAGAAGCCAGAGAGTTGTAGTCTATGGGGCGGAGTCTAGTTGGAGGCCTGTAACTAGTGGAGTGCCTCAGGGGTCAGTACTGGGACCGGTATTATTTAATATATTCATCAATGATTTAGATGAGGGAATTGAGTGTACTATCAGCAAGTTTGCTGATGACACTAAGCTGGGAGGAGTGGCTGACACGCCAGAAGGCTGTGCTGCCATCCAGCGAGACCTGGACAGGCTGGAGAGTTGGGCAGGGAGTAACTTGATGAAATATAACAAGGGAAAGTGTAGAGTCCTGCATCTGGGCAGGAACAACCCCAGGTTCCAGTATAGGTTGGGGAACGACCTGTTAGAGAGCAGTGTAGGGGAGAGGGACCTGGGGGTCCTAGTGAACGACAGGATGACCATGAGACAACACTGTGCCCTTGTGGCCAAGAAGGCCAATGGCATCCTGGGGTGTATTAGAAGAGGGGTGGTTAGTAGGTCGAGAGAGGTCCTCCTTCCCCTCTACTCTGCCCTGGTGAAACCGCATCTGGAATATTGTGTCCAGCTCTTGGCCCCTCAGTTCAAGAAGGACAGGGACCTGCTGGGGAGAGTCCAGTGCAGGGCAACTAAGATGATTAAGGGAGTGGAGCATCTCCCTTATGAGGAAAGGCTGAGGGAGCTGGGTCTTTATAGTTTAGAGAAGAGGAGACTGAGGGGTGACCTTATAAGTGTCTATAAATATTTAAAGGGGGAGTGCCACGAGGATGGAGCCAGGCTCTACTCAGTGGCAGACAATGATAGGACAAGGGGTAATGGGTACAAACTGGAACACAAGAGGTTCCACTTAAACTTGAGAAGAAACTTCTTCTCAGTGAGGGTGACGGAAGACTGGAACAGGCTGCCCAGGGAGGTTGTGGAGTCTCCTTCCCTGGAGACATTCAAAACCCGGCTGGACACATTCCTGTGTAACATTATCTAGGTGTTCCTGCTCCGGCAGGGGGATTGGACTAGGTGATTTTTCGAGGTCCCTTCCAATCTCTAGCATACTGTGATACTGTGATACTGTGACTTCGCCTTTGCTAATTTCTGTATAAACATATAGTGAGACTATTACCCTGGTCTCAAACACTTTGCAGTGTAGGAGTCTTTCAGAGGCAATGAGTGCAAAATAGGCTGCAGCTAGATGAAACACAGTAAATTAATATTCCTGAAAGAGGTTTCCAAAGTCCTGATTATCTATATCCAGCTGTGAAAAGCTTTAAAAGGACATTTACAAGTTTGAGTGGGATGCCCTAAATAGATAGGCAAAGTGTGCACAGTCATTTGGAAGAGCTGTCATAGAAAGCTTCCACCCCTGCTAGGTTACCACTTTGACAGCTGCAAATGCCCACGCTCATGCTGTCCTGAAATACACTGACAAGGCGCCAAGGTACTCTGATGTGAACATAGACACCAAGGTGAAAGAGCCATTTTCCTGCACTTAGAGCTCTAAATCATCTAAGAAGCTTGTCATTTGTGAGCTACCTTTAAGCAACAGTGTCCAGTCTTTCTTCTCAGTTAGAGTAACATTTTCTTCAAACTCAGTCTATGAGGTGTGATATGTAAATAGGCATGTAAATAATCTCCTGTCTAACATTTTAAACATATATTTTAGATCACTTGGATTTAGGAAGACATGTATTTTGGAAGGCCTAGCATTGGAGTATATGATATATAATGATAGCACTGAAAATTACTTAAAGTGTTGTCATGATATATGTACATAATTTGAAGGTAACCTGTGAAAACAAGAAGCCAAAATAGAATTATAAATCATTGGGGTTTAAAACATTGAGTTGCAAAACAATTTAATAAAGCTGAAAAGATAAAGTTTGACTTATCTATAATTTAACTGTTTAATTTACAATCTAATACAAAGGGGAACAAATTTTTTATAGAAATTGTGCAATGTTTTTCTTGCCATGGAAACAACAGGTTACATTATCATTAATGATGCAGATAAGAGGGTTTTTTTACATAGATGGTTTTCAGTGATACACTATGTAAAAATTAAGACAAGAAAGACATAAACTGTGTTGGCACTACTACCTTGCACCATCTTTTGTGTGATACAGTAGCGCAAAGGAGGGGATGAATGACAAGCATGAATGACCAGCAAATCTCTTTTTATTTCTTCTGATTCTTTATGATATAAAAAGGGAGATACCATGTTTCACATTAAAACATCTTATGTTATACCATAGATAGAATGCTGTCACTATGTTCAGAGTTATCTTTCATATGTAGGAAACAAAACAAAACAATTCACCTATGTGAAATTAATGGTGCAGGATATGTGGAGGCAGTGTTCTTACAGGACAATGGCTAAATGGTACACAAATTCTGAATAATCCTGAAAGATACAGCAAGGCCATGAGAGGCCCGAGGAAGCCTAAACAAGCAAGATAAGAAGAAGCTGGATTTCACCAAGTTAATGAGAACTGTGGACTGTTGGCAAGCTTTCAAGGTCAAGTTCTTACACCTGTGCTTAACCAATTATATGTTAGTCACTAAGGGTCTTCAAGACATGCATCCAATCATAATATGCCAAATCACTGTAAGTGCATGTAAGAAACAGTATTTAAGGGGTTAAAGCTTTGTAAAAAATGGCTTTTGTCTGATCATATTGATCTCTGAGTCCATATATTTTCTGCGGCAAGAATATACTGGTTTACTATAATTACTAAGATTTTGCTGTTTTTATCTCCTTTAATCTTATACTCTTGTTCTTCTATCCCATTTTGTCATGCCATCTGCTTTGATACATTAATTCCTTTTTCTCTCCTGGTTCTTATCTCATATTTCTGCCTTTGCTTTTCTGATTATATTTGTTTAAAATTGGTCTCCAAGACTCCTGAACATTCTGCTGTATTAAAAAACTATTCAAAAAACACTAATGTTATTTAACCACAGAAATACTATAAAAATAAAAATCCATAGAACTCTGAGTGAATAGAAATTAAAATAAAAATAAAAAACATAGAATTCACCCCATGGTTCCATTTACAAAAGCTTTTTAAAAGAGAAGTCAACATAGAAGATTTTTTTATTAAAAAAAAATTAATTCTCCAGGCTAACCATTGAACTGCTATGCAATTGCAGATTTACTGAATATATTTTTAAATTTTTAAGCCTGAAACAAGCAAGTTCAGAAAAGTCCAGACGGCTTCCAGAAGGCTTGGACTTGAAGACAAAGAACAAGTCTGCTTGTGTACACTTTTTCCAAAGCATCACTTAGTAAATTAGAAAATTAACAGTCCATTATATTGAATCTGATGATGTATTGGCCCAGCATAAAGCATGCATTATTCTGCTGCTCTTATGCCTCTGATCTGTATCTGAATTTATGCCAATTTGATTCAGGATTCTCTGTGTATGTGTGCGTGTGCATGTAAGTGGAGGAGTGTCTCCATGGTTTAAAAAGCATACAAAATCTGCAAGAAAACTGCTTCCAAAAAATGCTGTATTCATTTCCCAAACTACCTTGAAAGCACTCAAAACATTTAGGCCACATAAGAAGCTATGTTCTCACTACATAGCATGAGATTAGCAATTTAAAATGCATACAGTTTTCCTCAGAGAAATTTAGTTTAATTTGATATAAAAAATGGAATCCCAGCCAATAGCTGTACTGAAATTTTGAAAGGCAGGTGATCAGCTTTGTTTGTAAACAATAGTATTCAAAGAATACCCCATTTATTTATGATTCTAAAGGACCAATATGTTTATACTCTTCTCAAAGCAATCATTCTGAAGTATCTCTGCATGTCAAATTTTCTCTATTTTTTCTTTTTTTACATTTATTATATAGTAACTGCGTCAATCTCTAAAAATTTACCTGGGATGTTTTTCTATGGGCAAAAATATTTAGTTCTATTAATTCAATGTTTTAAGGGAGTCATGGAAGAGGACATTTTTATCAAATATAATCAAGGGATTATAATGTTATTTAAGGGTTTTTTTATGTCACTATTATTAAACACAGTAAAACACAATAGGAGGAAAATGGAAATATCAAGGGATGTGGTAAATTCTCTATTTGCTGTATTTTTAAAATAGCTGGACTTTTTGTCAGAATTCTTTATCTGCTTCCAGACTTGCATATTCTTTTCTTTTTTTTTCCAAATTAGTTTAAAACCTCCTCATACTTCTAAAGGCTCATGAAATTTCTCATATAAAGCAGAACAAATCTTAACTATTACCTGTAAGCTCACAATTTCTTTCAGTAACTCCCCTCGTTTGTTAAATAATTATTAAATTACATAAATAAAAACTGTTAAATGAAGTTTAATGTCCATCAGAAGAACCTGTTCTTCATGGAATTTCTCTTTTTGAATTCAGTAATAATATTGTAACTTGATCACTTCATTGAATTACACCTACCCATAATGAATCAAGTTAAAAGTCTACATCACGTTATGATGTAAAAGCTACTCTGGGGTTCCTACAAAATTCAGTCAGCCCCCCCTGTGATGTATTAGTCAAATTAACATGGTTACTACTTTTCATATTTGCTCTTTTGCTGGCAGGAAATAACCTGATATAGATTGTATTTGTTAGAAACCTCAAAAGACAATTTTCTCTTTCATAAAACAACTAACAAACATTTAACCAACAATATTACTACAAAAATTCATTCTCATTATTTAAAATACTGGTAATAATTTATAAATGTGTCGGAAATGCAGAAGACATAAACACAACATAATTTATTCATGTAGCTGAATTCACATTAATGTAAATACATAATTTATCCAACAAAATATTATCAAGTAGAGAAACACCTTAGGAAGCTGCCAGTAGTATACCGAAATCTGTTTCCCTGCAGAAATATGTTCTAGATCTAAGTGAATGCCACAAAGGGAATGGAAGCACAGGAGAAAGGTAAGATATAGCTTATAGAAATAAGACGGTTTTTATTAATTTAAGGCATTATGACACAGCTTCTACCCAGCTGTCTGGTCTCCAAGCAATCTGGATTTGTGCAATTGATAAATCTCTGCTTTATGAGGCAATCACACAAATATCGTAACATTTAGCTGTGCAAGATGTTTTAAGGAAAGCACTGTCGTGTACCTTTATATAGGTGACAAGCCAGCCTTGTATACTATATTTCATCAATATTAAAGCTCCTAAAGATCTTGCAAGTTCAGGAAATTCTGGGAAGTAATCTGGGTACTTCCATTTACCTGCAGGAAGATGCCTGAGAAAGCAGCACAGGTGATCCTGTATGTCAAAACATCTGCCACACATTTCCCTGGGTTCAGCAGTACTTTACCTTCCCGTCACACAGACAGAGCCTTGCCTATGCTCTAAGCCATGCTTAAGGTCTGATTCCCCTCCTTCAGCTAGACTGATCTCAGTATTTCAGATTAACTAATTAATAGTAGTGATACAGGTATAGCAATTCACAGCAATACACTGCAAGATGTTGTGTGAAGAACTTCTTACAATCAGCCTATTGCCAAGTCTTCAGCTTCAGCCAGCTTCGGCAGTAAAGCACAGGCAGAATTTTAGTTAACAAAACTAAAAACAAAACAAACACAAAACAAAACAAACTCAAATCTCAAATCTTTGACAAAACTTCCCAGTATCTCAGATACCCAAGTTTTCTATATTTTCTGTTCTGCAGTATATAATAAGCACAATTTCCTCTCCTACTGACTTTCCTGAGGATTCCAGTTGTAAGACTGTTCCTCATTATGATATCAGAGAAATTTTTTCACTGAGTTGGACCCTGGGTGTTGCCCAGGAACCAGTGATCATGAAATGATCAAATGAAACATGAGCAAACACAGGACAATCACATGTGACTATACATACCCTTGGTGCTTCAAAAGAATGTAAGAAAAACGTGAGTAAAAAAAACAGTAGAAAAATGTATTGAAAATCTGAATGAAGCAAGAGAGTGGTTAGAAATTTAACAGTTTATGAAATGATTCACCAGAATTGTGAGAGAAGATGGTTTGGCTAAATGTCCATCCCAGTAGAGGGGTGTAATTAAGATAGCCACTACCAGTAGTAAACCAAAAAATAACGATTTATTGCAAGCAGAATGTTAGATGGTATTTAGTTAGGAGCTGTGAAAGACAGAGAATATAACAATGTTGCTGATGATATCAGGACTTTTAAAATTGAGGAACCATCAGAAAATCAAAATAATACCAGATTTGTCTTTCAATTGTGACAATGAAATCCTCTATGCCAATGAAAAAAAAGACAGCAATAGGCAACAAAAAATTATTTTCTGAATATAGAGAGACAGAAGGCAATATACTTAAGCAAACAGAATAGGACACTATACTATTTCTTTATTATCCATGAAGGATATTAATATTTAAACTCAGACAAATTTCACTCACATGTCCCTAATGTTCTTATCACAGGTGAGTAAAACTGCAAAAACTTCTGTTCATTTTTATTACATTTTTAATATTAAAGATCACTTTTAGTTTATAAAAAAGACAACTTGGGAGTGAGTTAATTCCATTATGAAAATAAAGAAACTCTTATGATGGAAAATAATTGTTATTGGTGGAATCTTTAGGAAAGAAAACTTTTTTTAAAAACAAAGTCTGAAAGATGAAGACAGACAAATTCAAACTAGAAATAAGACACCAAATTTAGAGATTAATAATAATTAATATACAGATATTGTACAAGAATTGGAGGATTTTCTATTCCTTCATTCATTTCCTTTGAAGAAAAGTCAGGATGTTGCAGGATGACAGTTTTCTTAATGAAAAGTTACTGCATTCATTCCTAGATAAAATGCTAGAAGCCTGTTTTACACAGGAGATCATATTCAGTGCTGAAGTGGTTCTTTATGGACAAATTATTTTGTACATTAGAAAAGACATGCAAAACCGTGTTATTTTATATGGATTGTGATTAAGTATGTACATTTGTTTATCAATTAGTATATGGAATCGGAAAGAAAATTTACACTCTATTTCTCATCAGCTTGAAAGTCAGTGGAAACACTCACTTTAGAATTACATTTTATAGCAAACATCTATGTTTTGCCAAGTTAGAGTAACTGTTGGATAAACTGTATGCTTGAATGTTCTTTGGAAGCAGTCACTCAAAACTGTGATATTACCCCATTACTATCACAGGTAAACTGAGAGATAAGAGTAATATAAGAAAGCAGAACTGTGTTTTTCAGTGGATGGAAGATCTACATCAGAGCCTGAAGGAGGCCTACACTCTGCCTAATTATGCCTGAATCATCTTGTTAGCTTTTAAAGATTCTCTGCAGCCCATTTAATCATATTTTAATCATAAGAAATAAAAGTTATTTCAATTAAATGACCCTCTGTGGATCTCTCCTCTAGCTGTCTCTCTGTGACAGAATCTCAGCAACCCCTTTTTTTATTATACTTCAACTATTTTGTCATGACGCTCTACCTTCTGGTCCTCCCATATGATCAAATGCATCATTTTTAGTGCTTTCTTTAAATTAAAATGTAGTAAAAGACTTCTTTGTGTTGTATTACTTTAGCTTGTTGGGTAAGATAAGTCTCAAGCTGATTGCAAGTCAGATTGTATTAGGAATGTCACAAATGGAAACTAGTGAAATGGAAAATACCCCATGACTTGGATTTAACAGCCAAGTTCTAAACAATGTTATAAACTGATGGTTTTAAACTGTGAAAAATACTTGAGCAACTCAGGATATTTAATATAATCTAAATGTCCTCTTAAAAAGGGAACTCTATTCTCTTGGAATGAAAGGTAAATATTAAACATTAAACATTAAGAAAGTATTAGGGCTGATTGGTATTATCTGGGAAATAGATTGAAGGAAGAGAACAGTTCTGCGTTTTTGTTTCCTTTTGGCCTTCAGTATAATTTATAAACATAATTGCTACACATAATTTTAAAACGTAATGGTTTTAAGTAAAAATGTAATTGTGGGTTTGTTTTCCCAGTGTTCTGAAAAAACATTTTTATCTCACAAATATGTAAGACTTATAGTTGGGTTTAGCCTCTAGGACACCAGAAAGCGGGTTTGTAATTAGCTGGAGGTATTTTTAATTGTACAATCTAAAGAAAACATGACTCTGTCAAGCTAAACTTTCAATAAAAGCAAACATATTTATAAGAATAAACCAGTTGCTGTGGCAACTGTTTCCCACTCTCCTTTAAAACCTACAAATAATAAAAAATACAAACACATAGGTTGAAAAAGCTGTTTAAACAGCTTTCAAATACTTTGAAAGGATATTTTTTTTAATCTGATCTTTTTTATACAGAAGTTATTGAAGCAAACACATTGATATTAAAAATAGATAAAATAATAAATATATAAAAATAGAGTAGAATGATTATTTGTGCTATGCTGTAAGCTACAAACACTACCTCAAAATCTTTTGCAAGTGTATTTGCTATCAGTGTTTTCTTATATAAAATTTCCAAAGACTTTTTCTTATTGAGCCTCATGAATATTTTGCTTAGTCAGTCTAGTTTTCACAAGTGAAATGTGTTCTCCGAAGAAACAAGGAACGTAAAAGTAACAAAGTAAAGAAAATACAAAATATTGCACAACTGACCCTTGAATGCATCTCTTGTTATGCTGACACATAACTCTTCGAAAATAAAAGTAAAAATTTAGTCTTACAGATTCTGAAAACTCTACCCAAGTTTGTCAGAATTTTAGTTTTTATTTGGACAGCACTATGCTCTGCAGTTAACCCCTAGAGAACTGGATACATCTTCTAATTCTGGGGGAAGTGAAATCAATCGCAAAAGTAAGCAAAATGTCTTTTCAGATAAATGTTGGTAAAGTCTAAAGAAGCAGAATAGTTTTATAATCTCAATAGTTTTAAAATGCTTTCTAATTCATTATCAGATTATGTTAGCAATGACACTTGCACTTCTTCCTTGATGAAAATTCTGTCTGCTGTTATAGATTATTCTATCGATACAGCCTGTCAAACCTAGCCTATAGCACAATCATGACAATAATGAACATAGTGATTCTGATTTTTGGAGAATTAAGATGCACATTGGTAATAATAATTACCATAATTGCTATAATAACTTTGCATTATACTGTGCTATTCATCAGAGGCTCTCAAAGAATTTTACAAACTTCATGCCTTGCAACATGCATGTGAGAATAAGTAGTGTGTGATCTGTTTCTTCCATTTTACAGATGACAAACTAATTCACACAACTATTTGAAAGCTGAGATATGAATCCTGTTACCCATCTGCATCACCTACAGAAAAAAATATTATGCTGTCCACACCCAGAACATCATTCCAATATTGCTTCTGTCTGGGTTTTTGGAAAGCAGTCGACTGGGGTATGCTTGTTTACACTATCTGTTAGGGTATTATAATCAGAGCTACAGTATTTTCTATAAAACAACTGTTATTTTTTAATTTCAAAATTTGGTAATTTTAATAAGTATTTTGGAAAACATTGGTTATGGATTATAAAAAAAAAATGACGATGGTATATTTGTGACTGTACACATTCTTGGCCTCACAATGTTGGGTTTTTTTTTCCATTTTCTGAATATCATTTATTACAGGCATTGCTTTTGAATGATTATTTTATATGTTTTGGACTATCACAGGAAAAAGAGAGAAAAATTATTAAGCTGCTTATGTGATACCTCCTCTAGTTGTGAATGTCTGTGGAGATGATAGAAGAATTTCAGTGAAACTTCACACTTCTTTCTGATCCTTATTTTGATCATTCTTATCTAGTATAAACTGATATTTTCTTGCAAATAATTCATGAACTTCCGTAGTACAATTTTTTAATGTATTAAACCAATTGCACACAATTCTCCAATGCATCCAGTCTTTTTATCTGCCAGACACATTTTTTTGAGCAGAAGCAACAAGTCATGATTACATGTAATAAACAACATTTAATCAAAATATTAATGTAATAAATCCATGTGAAAATTTATGAGAAGTTTTGTCTTTTTTGGTTTCACTTATACGTGCAAATGATCCACAAAATAGTTTCAATTACAAGCTACCAACACAAAGATATTTAAGCTTATCTTCATTCTTTGTCAACTTGCCTAGGAGATCTTTTCAGAGATCTGAGACTTGCACCTAGCCCCTCTTCTAGGCTACTGGAGACCCAGTGTTTCATTCTTCCCTGTGGTCTCTCTCTCTATATTGTAGTGGAACCGTAGACTAGGCTAGGTCTTTTGAATATATATTCCCTAACTCTGGGAAATTTATTTTTGGGACACCTGGCTGTCCCTCACTTTGTGGGCTTGAAAACCTTCATTAGAAACTTCTGGTGAAAATAAATATATTCTGAACCAAAAAATTCTCAATTCATTCCAAATCTGGCAGCTGTTAAGTGAAGAAATGTCCTGGGTTCAGCAGTAGCAGTCATTTTTTCTCCTTCTTAGTAGCTGGTGCAAAGCTGTGTTTTTGACTTTCGCCCTGGGAACAGTGCTTATAACACCAATGGTTTTAGTTACTGCTCAAATGTTTAGCTGACCAAGGACTTTGTGAGCCTCATGCTCTGCCAGGGAGGAGGGAAAGCTGGGAGGAAGCAGAGATAGGACACCTGACCCAAACTAGCCAAAGAGGTATTCAATACCACAGCACGTCATGCCCAGGATGTAACTGGGAGTTACCTGGAAGGGCTGGTTCACTGCTCGGTCAGGCTCATTTTTGGCAGGTGGTATTGTATTCTCTTCCCTTGTTATTTCCCTTATCATTATTATTATTGGTGGTAGCAGCAGTGGTTTTGTGTTATACCTTAGTTACTGGACTGTTCTTATCTCAACCAGTGGGAGTTATATTCTTTCGATTCTCCTCCCCATCCCTCTGGGAGCGGGGTGGGGGTGGGGGGGTGGGGGGAAGAGGGGCTAGACTGCATGGCTGACTTGCTGACAGAGGTTAAACCACAACAAGAACATATATCAATACAAGTTTCATTACTCTTCAGTAACAGCAACACTCATTAATCTTTTGTCAAATTAAAAGTAGTTTCACTATTATAGAGTTCTTCCAACAAAATGCAGATAAAAAAATGAAAGAAATTCACTGATACCATAACATTTCATGAATTATATCTTTGTCAGCTTGTTCATGAAAAAAAAAAAATCTTAAATTTCAAAATTCATTTTCTGAAAAAGGTTTCCATGCCTGAAAAAAAACTTGGTATTATCTCACATGTGTAATACAATGAAGATACTAAATCACAGATACCTAACACCTGAGAACTTCTAGAGTGCTATGCTCTCTCAGTCCACTCACTCTTCCTTGCTTCCCTCACTGCGTTGTGTAACCTGGATTATTTACACTGTGGGTTTGTTTTCATTTTTACTGAACAAACTCAGCATAACCTTATCTTATACAATCCCACAGGCCTTTTTTTGTGCTCCAATGGCCTGTTAGGCTTAAACAAAACAGATTTAAATTTTTACAAATGTTTGTTTTTCAAATTTAGTTAATATATTCCAGTTTGTATGTTTCTTGAGAATTATGTACTTCATCCTTGATTTTAAATGCTGGCCCTGCTGAATAATTTATGATTGACTCCCACAACATAGTCCCCTCACCTTCCCACGTTTTTATTCCCTTGATCTCTCTCCTTCTTTCACACACCTACAATCCATATGCATACAGTCATGAAGCAATAATAAGAGTAGAATTTGCATGACAGAAAACTAATTCACCCAATAACACCCAAAAGCCATCTAAGTTCATTACAAATCTAAATCTCATTCTTTTAAAACTGACACAAGCCTAGATTTGTCATGTTTTCTTAAAATGAAAAGAAGCGTATAATACCAAAAGAAAATTTTAGAGCTCTATCTGCTGTAGAAGTCAAAGTCATCTCATGCAATGCATGTAGTCTGCCACTTCCATCTGGCTGAAAATTATTTTTGAAAATGAGTCTTTGCCTTCTAATTCATTTGGTTTTGACATTTACACTCATTCTCTGAAAGCACATGTCTGTACTTTGAAATCATGAAAGATGACTATTCAACATAGACTATGAATGGCTATTATACTCAAAATGAAACAATTATTCCTAACATGCTCTTCTCTATCTAGATCCTCAGTTACTCTTGCAATCTGCTGATGCTTTGTGCTTAGGAAACAAAAATCTGGAGAACATAAAGCTTATTACTCATGTAAATGTTACATAAAATTTCTCCAGTGTCACAGGACAATTGAAGCTTTAAAAGCAGTTTCAGAAGAAACGTCTTTTGCAGACTTTTTGCAGAATAAGCTGTTACAGGCAGGAATGAAATCTATTATTGTTGATGATTACAAGAGGGAGTGGAACATGACTGTAGTCCCTGGGCAGTTAATAACAGCAGGACACAGATATGTCACTGGCTTTAAAGCAGAATTACCCAGTGATTTCAGTGGTTAAAAACTGCTGACATTACATGTCTTGGAATTACTGTTTTGTGCTTTATTTCACGCAGATGTCCCTTTCCACAGCAAGAAAGCTAAAAACAATTTGGACAACATTTGCAGAAATCCTTTAACATTTATTTAACACTGTTGCAATGGTAATAAAGTTACCTCTGGAAAGAAACTCGATCCAACCTGGAGAACTAAAGGCTGGATTTCTAGGGAACGTATTTAACTTGCATCACAAGGACTTTTTATTTCCAACACACAATACAAACACATGAAATACAAATTTGGTCCAAATCAGAAACAATTAATTAATAGCTGAAAAATAATGGGGAGGAGTGTTAGTAAGAATCTGTAATACTGCTCTGTTAGAGATAGGAACCACAACAAATCTTTACATTTCATGGAGTATAAATAAATGAGAAAGATAACAATAATCCATTATTAATTAACAGCAGAGATTTTTCAGAATCCAATTTCCAGCATTTCTCTGTCTTTGTCAATAGGCTCATATATTCTTAAAGCAGAAAAGTAATTATTTATCTTGGTGAGCTCTTACTCCTGCCATAGGGGAGAAGAGTATTTTATAGGCCTCTGACCAATCAGGCTCATTAAATTTACAATTCAGATATTTCCTTGCTCTTTTTCTGAACATGAGGCACAGATAGAAATTATTTTTCAAAGCACAATAGTGTTGTATCAATTGCAACAAAAGGACAACCTGTGACAAGAGACTTTGGAATTTAGAGGAGTGGTGCACATCATGAGTAATGTGAATGAGTAATAGAGCTTTGGCTTCCCCATGGCACTTAGTATGTGTGGAACAGGTAAGTAAAAGCAAGCATGTAGGCTGAATTTCTGTTAAACCTCAAACTCCCCTGGATTACATTTGTCTTTCATAATGTATCTAGTACTATTTCTGAATCAAGATTTTTTTATAGAATCACAGAATGGCTTGGGTTGGAAGGGACCTTAAAGCTCATCCAGTTCTAACCCCCTGCCATGGGCAGGGACAACTTCCTTTAGACCAGGTTGCTCCACGCGCCGTCCAAGCTGGCCTTGAGCACTGCCAGGAATGGGTTAGCCACAGCTTCCCTTGGCAACCTGTGCCAGGACCTCACCACTCTCACAGGGAAGAGTCATAGCGAAGAATTTCTTCCTGATACATAATCTAAATCTAACCTGTTTCAATTTAAAACAATTCCCATTGTCCTGCCACTACATGGCATTATAAAAAGTCCCTCTCCAAATTTTCGTAGGCCACCTTTAGGTATTGGAAGACTGCTCTAAGAGCCTTCTCCAGGCTGAACATGCCCAGCTTTCTCAGCATGTCTCCAGGGCAGGGGTGCCTCATCCCTCAGAGCATCTTCATGGCCTCCTCTGGACTTGTTCAAGCAGGTCCATGTCCTGCTTGTGTTTTGCTCCAGAGCTGAGTGAAGGACTGCAAAGGGGTCTCCCCAAAGCACAGTAGAAAAGGACAATCCCTTCCCTCAATCTGCTGCTCACACTCTGGGGATGCTGCCCAGCACATTGAGGGTTTCTGGACTGCAAGTACGCACTGCTGGTCTTGTTCAGCTTCTTGTCATCCATCCTGAGTCCTTCTCCTCAGAAATGCTCTCAATTCAGTCTCCACCCTGCCTGTATTTGTGCATGAGGTGCAGGACCTCATGAAGTTCACATGGCACCACCTCTTGAGCCTGTCAAGGTCCTTCTGGATCCCATCCTTCCCTGCAGTGTGTTGACCGCACCACACAGCTCAGTGTCATTGTCAAACTTGCTGAGGTTGCTTGATTTCAGTGTCCATATAGCTGACAAAGATGTCAATCAGGATCAGTCGCAAAACAGACCCCTGAGGAACACCATTTGTTACAATTTTGATCTCCATTTGGACATGGAGCCGTTGACCATAAGCCTCTAAGTATGACCATCCAGTCAATTCATTATCCATTAAGTGGTCCATCTGCCAAATCTATGCCTCTCTGGTTTACAGAACCTCAACTTCACCAAGACTTTTAACACTCTCTCCTATAACATCCTCGTAGGTAACTTAGGAAACGTGGATTACTTGAATGGACAGTGAGGTGGATTGAGAACTGGTTGAATGGCAGAGTTCTGGTTGAATGGCAGAGTTCAGAGGGTTGTGATCAGTGGGAGCAGAATCCAGTTAGAGGTCTGTAGTCAATAGCGTTCCCTGGGGACCAATACTGGGTCTGATCTTATTCAACTTGCTTATCAATGACCTGGATGAAGGGCTGAAGTGTCCTCTCAGCAAGTTTGCCGATGACACGATCTGGGGGAGCAGCTGATACACCTGAAGGCTGTGCTGCCATTCAGCGGCACCTCCATAGGCTGGAGAATTGGACAGAGAGAAACCTAATGGTGTTCAACAAGGGCAAGTGTAGGGTACTGCCCCCTGGGGAGCAAAAACCCCAACTGCCAGCACAGGTTGGGGCTGATCTACTAGGGCTGTTCAGCTGGGAAGGACCTAGGAGTATTGGTGGATGACAAGCTGACCGTGAGACAGCAGTGCACCCTTGTGACCAGGAGGTGTCCTGGGGTGCCTCGAGGAGCATGGCCACCAGGTCAAAGAAGATGATCCTCTGCCTCTACTCGACCTTGGTGAGGCCACATCTGGAGAACTGTGTCCAGTTCTGGGCTCCTCAGTACAAGAAAGACAAGGAGCTACTGGAGAAGGTCCAGTGGAGGCCACAAGGATGATCAGGGGTCTGGAGCATCTCTCTGGGCAGAGATTGCTGGAGCTGGGCCTGTTTAGTCTACAGAAGACTGACAAGGGATGTATTTAATGCATATAATAAATGTCTAAAAGGTGGGTGTCAGGAGGATGATGGCAGACTCTTTTCCGTGGTGCCCAGTGACAAAATGAAGAGCAATGGCCATAAACTAAAACACAAGTTTCACCTCAACATGAGGAAGAATTTTGTTACATTGAGGGTGACAAAGCACTGGAACAGGCTGCTCAGGGAAACTGAAGTCTTCCTCTCTGGAAACATTCAAAACTCAGCTGGACACATTCTTGTGTGACGTGCTGCAGGTGGCTCTGCCCTGGCCGGGGGGTTGGACTGGATGATCTCCCGAGGTCCCTTCCAATGCTAACAGATTCTGTGATTCTGTGATGTCATAAGGGGAAACATCAAATATCAAAATAAGGGACAGCACAAGCCCACACAGATAACATCAGTAGCTCTTCCCTTATCCACCTACGCTGTAGCCCCACCACAGAAGGCCACTATAGTGAGAGAGAAATTTTGAAATCCAGGACATTTCCATGGATATTTCTCCCAGTGAGATTAAGAACAGAATTTGAGAATAATTACTATGCAACACACAAAGATTTTATACCCCAAAGTTTGAGATTTAAGATCATGTCCCATATCAGAGTTCTAGAACAGACAGCTGTGCAGAAGGCTTTTTCTATATTGAGATCTATCCTGAGACCTAATTAGAATTGAATCATCTTAGAAACTTCTGATCATTGAAAATTATTGTATTGCAATCCCTGGAAACAAACGGGTTTTTGTGATTTCTTTTCAGGATTTGTGCAAACATTTCTTTGTAATTATTTTTTCCTCTGCTGGAAAGTCATCATCCAATGCTTAGGCATCCACTAGTGTCCAACAGACAAGCTTCAAGACAAAGGCTTCAACTGGTGATGAAAATGGTGCAAAAATAAGAAACAGTAATAAGTAAGATTCTGTACCTGACTTATTCACTGAGGAACTTCCTCCTTCTTCTTGAAGAAGATTACAAATTTTTTTTTTTGTTGTCCAATCTGTTCTTAAGTAAGATATAGGGTTAATGTATTGCTTAAAGAAGTGAGACACAATGTGCTGCCTTTTGTTTTTTCAGTTCCTGCTTCAGGAAAAATAAGACAAATGATACTTTACACACTAGATTTAATGAAAAGTTTTAACTGACCAAACTGCTTCACTTATAGTGGTCCAAGTAAACAGTTATGAACACAGAAAAATTTAAAAAATTATTTTCCATAGCAACAAAACTGTTTGCAAACCTGCAGAGTACCAGACAATGTTTTATCTTGACATTTCCCCTAATGTTCATTTAACGTTTTTTTTTTATCTTGGATTTATAGAGTAATTGGAAACTGTCAAAGAACTACACATAAAACGAACACTGACCTTTGCTTTATTTCTCTGTGTCCTCCTGAAGGCTGAGACAGTATTATGCTTTCTAATAAGGTGCTCTGCCATTTTTCAAATCCCCTTCTACTCAAACTTGACTAAACGATAAACCCTTAAATTGAGGGTCTGAAAATAACACTATCAATATTCTCGGAGAATATCACTGTAAGCGCTACCTTTTGAAAGATAAATTTTACTGCTTTTCTCTGAAGCCAGCTTCTTGAAAAATTTTTAATGAGTGCTTTTTAAAGCGTGATTTCATATATAATAAAAATGTAACTTTTTTCCTATCACCTTCATTTTGATCACCCATATTTCCTTCAATTATTATGCTATCAAAGGAATTAATGTGAAAGATTTATGAAAACGAGTAAAATAACATGCATACAATTATTTCAGTTATAAAAATAATAAGGGCTGTAAAAGTGTGGGAAGTTTTAAATTAATCTATTATCTACAGATATGCTACTGAAAAGCATTTATGCGAACACAGAACAGCTATTATATTGAACAGAATAAATATTTCTCTGAATAGTTACAAAGCTCTCCAGCAGATACTTGAATATTGTTTATCAGTTTGTAGACACTTGGAAAAACAGCTGCCTAACAGACACTCACAGAGAGAAAAGAAGATCCACTTTTCATCTAAATGACTTAACCCTGCAACTTGTGTGTAACCGAAACTCACATTGTCAAATACTGAGGAAATGTGACTATATAAATTACTCTTTTGGTGAAAAACATTGAATGTGAGACAAATGTTCAGCTGATACAAGCTGAAGTGCTTAAGCATATTATTATGGCAGATGATGATCTGACCTTAAATAGCCAGAATAAAGTACTGCAGAGCTTATGCTAAGTAGATAGTTTAAGTGCCAGTTAAAATATCAAATTGGCATTTGTTTTGTTATGCTAGATTTTGTACACTCTTTCTTTTCATGCTCTATTTTTCCCTCTTCTTATATTGAAATGGCAGATAATGAAAGTGGCACAGTGGAATGACAAGAAATCTGCAAACAAAAGTACATGTAATAGCTCCCAGCCTTATTATAGAAAAACAGGACACTGGGTCAAATAGCTTAAAGCTGCTTTTCTCCCTGCTAGGTCCATAAATGTCATTTTCACCTGACAAAGTCCTCTTTCTTCCTTCCTCCTAGATAGAGGCATTATAAATTTGAGTGTTCTTGGTTTACTTTTCTGTAATTTAAAAAAAAAAATCAAAACTTTATAATTTTTAGGGTTTGCATTAATACATATTTTAGGCTAGTTTGTCAAGAGTAACAGTAGATCTTTAAGGTTTAAATAAATGCCTGTATTGGGGTTGTGTGGCACAGTTTTTGTAGTGGGTGAGACACAGGGGTGGCTTCTGCAAGAAGCTGCTAGAAGCTTCCGCTATGTTTGATAGAGTCAATGTCAGCCAGCTCCAAGACCCACAGATGGCCAAGGCTGAGATCATCAGCAATGTTGGTAGGACCTTTGTAATAACATATATAAGAAAATTAATAAAGTTACTGTGTAAGAGCAAGTGCAGCCAGAGAGGGGAGTGAGAATATGTGAGAGAAACAGCCCTGCAGACACCCAGGTCAGTGCAGAAGGAGAGGAGGAGGTGCTTCAGGTGCCAGAGAAGAGATTCTCCTGCAGCCCATGGTGCAGAACATGGTGAGGCAACAGGACTGTGGAGGCCTACAGTGGAGCACACGTCCACCTGCAGCCCATGCTGGTCCATGGTCAGCCAGGGGCATGCATAAAGAACGCTGCGACCCCTTCTTTGGCAGGTTGGAGCAGTCTGCTCCTGAAGGGCTGCTCCCTGTGGAAGGGCCCCATGCTGGAGCAGTTCGTGAAGAACTGCAGCCCATGTGAAGGACTCGTATTGGAGTTCATGGAGGACTGTCTGCTGTGGGAGGGACACCACACCAAAGCCGGGGAAGAGTGTGAGGAGTCATCCCCTGAGAAGGAAGGAGTGACAGAGTCAATGCGTGATGAGCTGACCACAACTCCCGTTCCCTGTTCCTCTGCTTGGAGGGAGGAGGTAGAGAAATTGAGAATAAAGTTAAGCCAGGAAGAAGGGAGGGATGGGGGAAGGTGTTTTCAAGATTTGGGTTTGTTTCTCATTATCTACACTGATTTGATTGGTTATAAATTAAACTAATTTCCCCAAGTTGAGTCTGTTTTGCCCATGATGTAATTGGTGAGTGATTTCTCCATGTTCTTATCTTTATCCATGACACTTTTGAAATGTTTTTTCTCCCCTGTCTTGTTGATAGAGTGACTTGATGGGCAGCTGGTGTCCAGCCAATTGTACGATTACTTGATTGAATGTGAGTTTTGATGTCCCAGTCCTATGCTCAAATACATGATAGATTTCAGGAAGTAATAGGGATGTAACATTAATACAAAAGTGAATAATTATTATTTTGCATTTCTGCTTCTTGACGTTGATGAAAATAACAAAAATGAAACACTGAAAACACAAAGCCACATAAAAGATTACACAATGATAGCAATTTTGTTTCTTTACAGGGAGATAGTGTAGAATAAATAGGAATAACCGAAACAAACTCCTTAAAATCATATGAAATTTGCAAAATAAAAATAAGTCATTAGTTAATAACCCCACAAAGCTGAACTAGTCAATTTATACTTTGCAGTATGTGTACCTTTACTCTGAAATGAGGTAATCTTTTAAAAACTTACAGCATAAGGAATTAAGGAATACAAAATCACCTCAGGCAAATAAATTCGTGTTTCAGAAGAAGGGTGACTGCATTTTTTCAGGGACTGAAGAAAATATCAATTGTAGTAACTAAATTTTTTCAAAGCTTCTTTTTTTTTCAGCTGTTTTTCAACAGTTACTGTCAAGAGTGGGTAAGATTCCATATCCTAAGAATGCAGCACAATGATATCATTTCGTAAAAGAGTGTTATCTGCTATTTATCCAGCATCAGCTGAAGCATAATTAAATGTAATCATTTAAAACCAATTTGCATTATAAATAAGCGACCAAAATGTGTAACTGAGAAAAAATCTATGTAATTAGTAATTATGTTTATATTCTCACTTTTAAAAGTGCTTCAGACTCTTTACCAAATAATGTAATTTTTTGAGCATTTTTGACAGCCTTTGTTAAATTGGATGTAAGGTTTCCTTCCTGAAAGAATTTTTGTGTTCAAAATTACTTATTAAGCTAGTGTCTCAAATAAATGAGTGCTTGTAACACACCTAGTTTCATTATTAAACCTTTCCATGCCTTGACTTTCTGCATTTGTTTTGTTCTTTTTTTAAGAACATCCTAATAAGAGAAAGGATTTACAAGAAATCCTGGAACATACTGTGAAACCTATGTGTTATATATATGTCAACATACAAAGTTTAACTTAGAGGAGAAGAAAGGTTTTAATACTACTTCAATTAAAGCTTTTCTTCAAAAGTTTCCAAGATTACACAACATTAACATTATTCTTCTCAGTAATTCATATCTGCACATATGACCAAACTCATCTGGAGACATTTTTTATGCCCTGCTAACAGACATCTCTAGCCTTCTCATTTGCCTCCTAGCTTGTATGCTTTATGAATATCTTTATGGGAAAATTCCATCTGAAAATGTAGAAATTTGGGGTGAAACAAAGGTAGTCTGCCTGAATGTTCTGGGTTCAGCAGTAGCAGTCATGTTTTTTCCTTTGTGTTAACTGGTGCAGTGCTGTGTTTTGACTTCTAGTTTGAGAACAGCGTTGGTGAAGCCGATGTTTTCGGTTGTTGCTAAGTGATGTTTACCCTGACCAAGGACTCTGTGAGGCTCATGCTCTGCCAGGGAGGAGGGGAAGCTGTGAGGAAGCAGAGACGGGGCGCCTGACCCGGGCTAGCCGGGGAGGTATTCCATACCACAGCACGTCATGCCCGGGGTGGGGGGTAACTGGGAGTTACCCGGAAGGACAGGAGCTTCCGGGTGGAACTCGTTTTCTTGGCCGGTGGTATCGTATTCTCTTCCCTTGTTATTTTCCCTTATCATTGTTTTAGCTGATAGTAGCGGTGGTGATTTGTTGCTGGACTGTTCTTGTCTCAACCCGTAGGAGTTGCACTCTCTCGATCCTCCTCCCCGTTCCTCCGGGAGCGGGGAAGGGGAGAGCCCCGGCGCAGGGGGGGGGGGGGGGGAGACGGACACGGACCTTGATTGTTGTCAGCTCGGCACCACTCACTGGGAGTGAGTGAACAAGTTACCTGACTGGGTTTAAACCACGACACTGAAGTTCAGTACTTGTTTACAACATAAAACTTCAGCTTATCACAATATTAAACTACATGGCTATTTTAAAGATGAGCAACCCCACAAAATTCAAAGCTATGACTTGGATTTTAAATTGAAAGTTATAGTTTATGGATTTATGACTGAGGTAATACATAGTCTGTATTATTGGAAGTTATTAGAGCCCAGAGATATGAGCCAAGCTGTGGTATCCCAATGGCCTGTCTCAGCAACAACGCTATGGGCAGGGGGCATCTGACACTGCAATGCCACAGTACAGCTCCCAAGCACCTGATGGGACAGAGGGGAGTCGCTGCCTACGTGGTATGAAAAAATGCAAAATTTTCTGCTCACCAAGTAGAATTTATGCCTGAGCAATTCTATCTGAGTGCACCTTCAACAGGCATTCTCATTACTGCCTTTAGACGCTAGCAGAAACCCTGGGCACACCTTGCAGCCAGATGCCTGGGAGGCTGCAGGTTGCCTTGGGAGCTCTGTGTAGCTGTGTCAGTGGGTGTTAATACCACAGGGGATGCAGAAGACATAACTTTCTGTTGGGTAGTCAACATTGCTTGAGCTCCCTGCAGAGGGATTATGACTAACACTGTAGCCCTGGATGGACATTCTGGCTGATGAAGCCACACTCCCTCAGCATCCTGATGTCCTCCAGCAGCTGGTCATCTTTGCTGCATTCTCATATAGAGCCCAGGCGAGTCAATACCTAGAAAACCCTTTAGACACACCCAAAGCTAGCTCAGGAGCCTTGGACTCCTCTTAGAAGCAGCAAACATTGCTGTTAAAATTGGTCTTCCACAGTTTGATGGTAAAAGGAGGCACCAAGGATTAAAAAAATTTAAAATGGCTAATCTTTGAAGAAAGATTAAATACTTTCTCGCTATAGGATTTTGCAATGTAAATACAAGTAACTAAGGAACAACATCAAAACTTTCTGATGTAATAATACTGTAATATCTCTCAAAAAGCATCAGTGAAAATTAAATGCTCCTCATTGGCTTGGGAATATATTTTCAGTATATTTAGTAAATATTGACCCTATACTTAGACATTGATAAAAAGAAAGTAGCCTACTGAGCCACTGGCCACCATTTCGTATCACATCTTCATTAGCCTCCTTTTATTAAAAAAATGCACATTCAAATGAATTTTATTTTTGTCTTGATTTTGAATTAAAATGTTTCCAAGCAAACTCTGAGGAAATAATTGCACCAGTGTCCTTTTATTCTTTTTTTTAATGAGATATTTTTAAGATCAATAAATAACTTATTGTTAAGTCAGCTGTGTACCGGGCTGCATTAAAAGAAGCGTGACCAGCAGGTCAAAGAAGGTGATCCTGCCCCTCTACTCTGCTCTTGTGAAACCCCACTTGCAGTACTATGTGCAGTTCTGGTGTCCTCAACATAAGGACGTGGAGCTGTTGGAGCAAGTCCAGAGGAGGGTCACGAGGATGATCAGGGGACTGGAGCACCTCCCGTATGAAGACAGGCTGAGAAAGTTGCGGCTGTTCAGCCTGGAGAAGAGAAGGCTGAGTGGAGACCTCATAGCAGCCTTCCAGTATCTGAAAGGGGCCTGTAAGGATGCTGGAGAAAGACACTTCATCAGGGACTGTAGTGACAGGACAAGGGGTAACGGGTTAAAACTTAAACAGGGGAAGTTTATATTGGTTATAAGGGGGAAGTTCTTTACTGTAAGGTTGGTGAGCCACCGGAATGGGTTGCCCAGGGAAGTTGTGAATGCTCCACCCCTGGGGGTGTTCCAGGCTAGATTGGACAGAGCCTTCGGTGACACGGTCTAGTGTCAGGTGTTTCTGCCCATGCCAGGTGTTTGGAACTGGATGACCTTAAGGTCTTTTCCAACCCTAACCATTCTATGAATGATTCTAGCATTGAATCATACAGATCTTGCCTAAAAAGTTGATTAGAACTACAGTTAATTTGCTGGTCAAAACATACTCCAAAGAATGTTTTCAAATAAGACTAAGATTCTTAAAGAACACTTAAAATATGTGCCAAACTGGGGGGACCAAGGAGGAGGTAGGTTAGCTTGTGACTGGTCAAGACAGAATGCACTTTAGATTGACTACAAAAAGGTTTTTTTGTTGTTTATTTGGGGGGGGGGGGGGTGGGGGGTGTGTGTTCGTGGGGTTTCTTTGGATTTGTTTGTTTGTTTTGTGTATTTTTTTCTGTTTTTTTTTTTTGTCCATATAAAATTATAGCCTTAAAATGTTAACATTTGGTAGATTGCTTTTATTAAACTGACTTCCTGCCAAATGAGCACCCTTTCTTTAATTACTTCTCTGGCCCACAACCTGTGATATACTTTAAGATATATAGCACTTTTAAACATTACTCTGTAGCCCCACAAACTCTCAAGGACAATAAATATATAAATCTATAAATCTGTAGGTTGTTTCATGGTTCAAGTTTTCCCTTGTTCAGAATAATAATAGACATAATTGTCATTTTTCTTTCCAGTTCTAAATCAAGAAAATTTCATTGTGTACTCGATCTACAGAAACCACTCTTTTATATTACTGTAATTACAAACTACATGCGGAACTATACACTACATCTTTCACACAGAGATGCACTGAATAGCACAGTGTGTGTGGGAGACTATAGGGCAGCTTATTGTGAATAATACTTCTTAAAATTGTAGTATATTTGAACATCATGGCTTTCTCTGCAGCAAGGGAGATCTCACTGAACACTTCAGTGGGACTCTCTTAAGCCAATACTTGATAAACAAATAAATGACTAAATTAAAAAAGAATACATCCTGTATAGAAAGATAAGTAAGATAAAATAAAGGTATGGTGTAAACGGCGAGGAGAAGTAAGACACGCCAACCCAATATGGGTGATAAGCAAACTTGTACTTTATTTGTGGCGCACTTCGCTTATATCGGCGTGGTGTTTAGCCACGCCTACGAGTCAGAACAGTTTTGGTTAGTTCTACACAGCTTCCTTCACATTCTCCTCCCACATCCGGTATCCGGTTACCTGCAAGGCCTACACCTTGCTTTGCTCGCACAAGGCCTCTAAGGATCCATGGCCTTGCTCTTGGAGCCATTCTGCAACAGTATGGGATTTTCTGTAATTCACTAACGTGGTATATAGATGTATTGGTTTTGCCTTTTCTTCTTTGAGTATAAGGTAGTATTCACTATAATGTAGTTATTCTTTCTGCTGTGTGACAAATGTTTACTAACTGATTTTTTTCACACACATTTTTATTTGATACACTACAAATTATTTTAATTCAGTTCTTTTTTACTTAAGGAAAATAAATTTTCATTCAATATGCATGTTGGATATATACAGCATTTGCATGTTATAGACCACTATGTTCCTTGGTTTGACTGTCTGCATTCACTGCTGTGGGATTATGATAGCTTGGCTGGGAGCACCCAATTTCTCTGAGGTAGACTGCCAACTAATCTGAAAAGCTTTGTAAGATACTTCAAAGAAATCTCTTGCAAGTGACTCATAACTGTCAGCAGCTGTGTAACTCTGCTGGAAGGGCATTGGAAGTGCATGGTGAAAATCATGCATGTAACTGAGATTACTTCAGCAGAGATTACCTTTAAAAATAAATAAATAACAAAAAGCTCATAAAAATTAAACATGCATTAATTCTTCTCCTAGGGGAAGTTTCTAGTCCTAGAACAACTGAGTCCTGTTCTCACATACGCATTTAACATATGTGGTGATGGAGTAGCAGCCTACCATCGCCAAAACTGTATTTTTTAGATATTGCATTCCTCAGTCTGCCCTTTATAGAGATCTTTTCCCAACTCCAGAAGAGAAGGAAGAGAGCATGATATGATTCATAAAATCATTCCTAGTTTGGTTGTTGGTAAATGATAGCCTTTAGATGTTGCCCTATTCTTTCCCCTGTAATCATCACCCAGGGTATTTCAGCAGGTCTTTCTCTGTTTCTAGTTTGAATCTTAAAAAAAAAAAAAGGTACACAAAGATGGAATACATCAGTCTTTCTAACCCTGTCTTTCCTTTCCTTTCTCTTTAATCCAATCACAATCACATGAGCAGCAGCAGATCTGTTTTATATAAATAATAATTTTAGTAATATAATAGAAATTTAGGCTCTTCCTGTTTATATGTCAATACAAGTAGTACTGTAAATAGACATCATAAAAATAATTGTGATGGAGTCACAGATAAGGTTTCAAGGCATGAATAAAAGTCGGACAATATTTGTTTTTTCATAATCAAAGGAGAAATACCTAACCAGAAAAACTCATGATCTAGGCACAAATTGAGTAGAAGAGTGGTAGTGTTTTTAATCTGACCATTTCTTTGCCCTCACAGACACCTTCATTTAAAATTATTTAACTGAGATTGTGTATATTTTGATTGTACCAGAACTAATCTTGAAATCTTATAATGTCTCTGATGGTATTTGTTTCATTTGTCTTTTGATGTTCTAGTTATTTGATGTTAAGCTATAAATCCTTCTACAATGATCACAGAAAACCAAAACCACTGTGAATATTAGGAGTTGGATCCATCTGGGTTCTGGGTTCTTTGAAATCCGATTGATTTAAGAGGAATTGCTCAGTAAAAAAATTCTATCGAAAGGGCTCAACTCCTTTCAGTATTAGTCTTTGAATGTCTCCTTTGGAGCCCTAAAGGACTTGATTCCAACATGACAGAGAGCAGTTCGCTACCCTGTGTTACAGATCCATAGATGTAGATCTATGCAGATACAAAGCTGAGTGGCAATTTGAAGAAATGTTCCCAGGACAGGCTACCTTTTCAGATCCTACCTCTCCCTCACATGTATATGATACCAGAATACACCAACTTCCCTGTGGATATGAAAGGAAGCTTCATTGGTGTACCAATTAAAAGTCATTTAAGCCATGCAAATTCTCCTTTCCTGCTGCGTGGAAGAAAAAGCTTCTGATAGAGCTAGGATAAAATAAATAAATATCAAATCTCAGTTTTTCACCACACTAGGAAGTGGTGAAAAGATTGAGGCTTTAGCTAGAGAAGCTTTAGAAAGGAAGTGTATACTTTTACGTATAATGTAGTATATTTTTGATTCGTATAACCTGAAGCAATTCTTTGAGAATGTCTATTAACTTCTTGTAACCAAAAAGAAAAAAAAAAATCAGGGTGTAGTTTGAAGCTTCCTGGAAAAATGAAAAGTTAAAGTAAGAAAATAACTGGTCACTCTGACCTTGGAAGCCTAATACTAGATATGGCCATATGTCTTTGAAAGTTAGTTTGAAAACACGCTGTAGTCATGTAGCCAAACCAGAGGCCTGGAACATCTCTAGTTATAAGTGTAAAACACAAGATACAAAAAAAAATATATCACCTTGAACATAAATATGGGAATACTAAAACATTACTAAAACAGTGAAACAGTGATATATGTCATACTGTGATACCACAGCCAAACACAACATAGAATTATTTTATATGTGAGCAATATGACTATCAAAGCAGCAAGAAACAGGGTTGAAAGGTAAAGAGCAAGGGTGGTACAGGAGACTACAAATGACTTGGAAATCCTGCCAGACACACAAGGAGGCTGCAGAGCAGAGCAAGGACAAAGAAAATAGCACCAGGAACAGCAGAGATATCACTTTTTAAAGGAAAAGAAAGCATTAAACATGGACAATGACCCAAGAAAGTTGTAGAAGAAAGAAGACAGTCCACTTTAGTTCTCATTTCTCTTAGCTAAGACCTCTGAACCCTGATAAGCTTGAATGCAGAGATGAAGATGATCAAAGACTATAGACTTCTGAGGAAATTATACAGCATCAGCTCCATGGCTTTGAATATTCACAACTGATATAGGATGTGGTTGCTAAAGTCTAACAGTTGTTTTATGTATTGAATAAATAGTGATAATGATTAATAATGTGAGACCATCCACAAGTTGAGATAATTTTAGCAATTCTCTTCCCCATCCCACTGGGGAGTGGGGGAAAGTGAGCAAGCCGTATGGTACTGTCCTGGGTTCAGCAGTAGCAGTCATGTTTTTTTTCCTTTGTGGTAGCTGGTGCAGTGCTGTGTTTTGACTTCCAGCCTGAGAACAGTGTTGGTGAAGTCGATGTTTTCAGTTGCTGTTAAGTGATGTTTACCCTGACCAAGGACTCTGTGAGGCTCATGCTCTGCCAGGGAGGAGGGGAAGCCGGGAGGAAGCAGAGACGGGGCGCCTGACACGGGCTAGCCGGGGAGGTATTCCATACCACAGCGAGTCATGGCCGGGGTGGGGGGTGACTGGGAGTTACCCAGAAGGACACGGGCTTCCGGGTGGAACTCGTTTTCTTGGCCGGTGGTATCGTATTCTCTTCCCTTGTTATTTTCCCTTATCATTGTTGTAGTTGATAGTTGCGGTGGTGATTTGTGTACATTGATTGCTGGACTGTTCTTGTCTCAGCCCGTGGGAGTTGCACTTTTTCGATCCTCCTCCCCGTTCCTCCGGGAGCGGGGAAGGGGAGAGACCCGTTGCGGGAGGGGGGGGGGGGGGGGGGGAGACGGACACGGACCTCGATTGTTGTCAGCTCGGCACCACTCACTAGGAGAGAGTGAACAAGTTACCTGACTGGGTTTAAACCACGACAGTTCTTTTTGGCGCCCAACGTGGGGCACAAGGGGTTGAGATAAGAACAGATCTGACTGGATTGGTAGTCCATCGTCACAATGCTGATTTATTGGCTCTCAAGGTTGTTCCTCTTGATCTCACAGTTTCAGTAGATCGTATCTTACGTCCACCCGGTATTTGCTGTATTAGTGTTTTTCAAGTGTGGGGCTTGGGCTAAGGTTTTTGTCCCATTGTACTTTATGGTAATGACTTGTAATACAATAGAATCATTGATCATGAAACTGATCTGGCTTATGTTCCCAGTGTGGTCACCACCTTTATACTTTGGGAGGTATATGATGAAGGTGCTTAGCAATTACACATCTTTTTTCTCCTTCTCAGGTGCTCAACCTGTAAAGGAGACATCCTTTTACCCTCCCAGTCGTCCCCCCAGACCATTTACATTTGAGAGTTTTGAATTTTTTGAATGGCCTTTTAATGCTGTTGAGACTTGTTTGCTGATGGTGATGGGAATCACCATGCTAACATGCATACAGAGTGTGTTTTGCCCACTACTGATTTCAAGAGTTAAGCAGATTCAGGTTTGGGTCTTGTCTGGGGTCAAACGACAATGTAGGAGGACCGAGAGATTTTCCCTGAGGCTGGACAGCCATGAGTGGCAGGGTGTGTGGTATAGTATGGGCAAGTATCTAGGTCAGTGGGCCCCTCCAGTACTTTGGAATTTCACTACCGAACACCTGCAAAATCCAGAAGAATTAGTAAAACACTTAAATGAGGTGTGTGGTCATGGACAAATCATGGCAACGTGCTGGGGCTTGGCCTATGCTTACAGGGCCTTGTTCAACACTATCCAGCACCTTCAAAAGGAAAAGAATGTCGACGGATCTGAGGGAAAGCAACAGTCACTACTCAAACTTTGGCTGCAATGAACTGCGCAGCTACCCCAGCGGCAAGTACAGCAGCTGCTCAAACTTCAACTGCAACAGACAGCGCAGTTACCCCAGCTCCAAGCACAGCAGCTGCACCACCCCCAGTGACAAGTACAGTCACTACTCAAACTTTGGCCTCACTGAACAGAGCAGCTACCCCAGTGGCAAGTACAGCAGCTGCTCAAACTTCAACTGCGACAGCGTGGTTACCCCAGCTCCAAGCACAGCAGCTACACCACCCCCAGCAACAAGCACAGTTGCTACTCAAACCACAGTGATAATCACTGCAGCCAAACCAGAGGACCACTTCCTACCAATATTGGTTGCCCCTGTACGCAAGAGAACAAGCAAAAAGGAGGCAAAAAGGGTGAAGCGAGATGGAGAACCAATGAATTCACCACCCGGTCCAGAATCTGATCAGGAGTCATCATCACATGACGAAGAAGAAGAAGAGGTAACTTCTCGACCTCGGACCTCAACCGAGCTGCGGAATATGCAAAAAGATTTTACCCGTCAACCAGGGGAGCACATCATCACCTGGTTACTCCGATGCTGGGACAATGGGGCCGATGGTCACGAACTAGAAGGTACAGAAGCCAAGCAGCTGGGATCACTTGCTAGAGAAGGGGAAATTGAAAAAGCAATTGCAAGAGAGAAAAAGTCCCTCAGCCTTTGGAGGAGGCTCTTGGCAGCTGTGAAAGAAAGGTTTCCGTACAAGGACGATGTTACGAGTCGTTCGGCCAAGTGGACTACTATAGACAAAGGCATCCAGTCTCTGAGGGAATCGGCCATCGTAGAGATGCTCTATCACATCAAGCCGAATAATGGGGATACACCTATAGATCCAGATGAAGTTGAATGTACACGACCCATGTGGCGAAAACTTACACGGAATGCACCGTCATCATATGCCCATTCATTGGCGACAGTAACCTGGAATGACATAGAACCACTAACAGTGGATGAAATGGTTCATAAACTCTGAGAGTTCGAAGACAATCTCACCCCTTCCATCATCTCAGCTGTGGAAAAACTGTCCCAGGACCTCAAACAATTGAGGGACGATCTATCTGATTAATCCAGCTCCTCACGTGTACCAACACACTTCTCAGCTATTAACAAAAGGCGTCCTATTGTTCAAGAGAGGAGATACAGGAGGTATACGCCACGGGTTACCCTATGGTTTTACCTGCTGGATCACGGAGAAGACATGACAAAGTGGGATGGAAAACCTACTTCAGCTTTGGAGGAACGGGTGAGTGAACTGAAGAGGGGAGCAAGGGCCAAGACTGATCGTCCCATGAGAGCTACGGCTTCAGTCTCTGGTGAGCAGTTTCCCAGATGGAATGGAAGAGCTGATTTTACTCCAGCTCCTGTGATAACGAAGAATAATCCCTTTCACCATGACTTAAGTGTCCAACGCTGTGACGACCATTAGAGGGGCCCTGCCTCCAGCCAGGTGGAGGTAGGGGACAATCGGATTTACTGGACTGTGTGGATCAGATGGCCTGGCACATCAGTCCCACAGAAGTATAAGGCTCTAGTAGATACCGGTGCACAGTGTACCCTGATGCCATCAAGCTGTCAAGGGGTGGAATCAATTCAGTTTGCCGAGGTGAAAGCCATCCAGCTGGCCCTGGACATTGCTGAACGAGAAAAGTGGCCAGTACTTTATCTCTACACTGACTCATGGATGGTGGCAAATGCCCTGTGGGGGTGGTTGAAGCAATGGAAGCAGAGCAACTGGCAACGCAGAGGTAAACCCATCTGGGCTGCTGTACTGTGGAAAGATATTGCTGCCAGGGTGCAGAACCTGGTGGTGAAGGTACGTCATGTAGATGCCCATGTACCCAAGAGTCGGGCCACTGAGGAACACCAGCACAACCAACAAGTGGATAAAGAGGCTAAGATTGAAGTGGCTCAGATGGACTTAGATTGGCAACATAAAGGTGAATTATTTTTGGCCCGGTGGGCCCATGACACTTCAGGCCATCAGGGCAGAGATGCAACATATAGATGGGCCCGTGACCGAGGGGTGGACTTAACAATGGACACTATTGCCCAGGTTATTCATGAGTGTGAAACATGTGCTGCAATTAAAGAAGCCAAGCGGTTAAAGCCTCTTTGGTATGGAGGACGATGGTTGAAGTATAAATATGGGGAGGCCTGGCAGATTGACTATATCACACTGCCACCAACCCGCCAAGGCAAGCGCCATGTGCTTACCATGGTGGAAGCAACCACCGGGTGGCTGGAAACATACGCTGTGCCCCATGCCACTGCCCGGAACACTATCCTGGGCCTTGAGAAACAGATTTTGTGGTGACACGGCACCCCAGAGAGAATTGAGTCAGACAATGGGACTCATTTCCGGAATAACCTTATTGATATTTGGGCCAAAGAGCATGGCATTGAGTGGGTATATCACATCCCCTACCATGCACCAGCCTCTGGGAAAATCGAACGGTACAATGGGCTGTTAAAAACTACACTGAGAGCAATGGGTGGGGGAATTTTCAAGCATTGGGATACACACTTACCAAAGGCCACCAGGGTGGTCAACACCAGAGGATCTGCCAACAGGGCTGGCCCAGCCCAGTCAGAACTTTTACATATTGTAGAGGGGGACAAAGTTCCCGTGGTGCATATGAAGAATTTGCTGGGGAAGACAGTCTGGGTTATTCCTGCTTCAGGTAAAGGCAAACCCACTCGTGGGATTGCTTTTGCTCAGGGACCTGGATATACTTGGTGGGTAATGCGGGAAGATGGGGAAGTCCAATGTATACCTCAAGGGGATTTGATTTTAGGGGAAAACAGCCAGTGAACTCAATTGTATGCCGTTGCCTGCTGTGTAATGCTTTTATAGCCCATCAACTAGATGTCTCCAGTTCACCAGCGACTGGCCCTGACTTCCCTCCAGCCATCATCCCAACAGAGAATGAACTTTGAACATCATGGACTGAATGGACTCAGCAGTATTATAGGGATTGGTCCATGCACTAAGAAAATGATCTTTTCCTCTTGGTCTGTATGTATATGGATGTATATATATGGGAGAGCGATGGTGTATTGAAAATGTGGGATCTGAGCATGACATGAATGGTATGGAATAAGGGCTGGATAATGTCCTGGGTTCAGCAGTAGCAGTCATGTTTTTTTTCCTTTGTGGTAGCTGGTGCAGTGCTGTGGAACAGTGGGAACAGCCTGGGAACAGCCAGGACACGGGCTTCCGGGTGGAACTCGTTTTCTTGGCCGGTGGTATCGTATTCTCTTCCCTTGTTATTTTCCCTTATCATTGTTGTAGTTGATAGTAGCGGTGGTGATTTGTGTTGTACATTGGTTGCTGGACTGTTCTTGTCTCAACCCGTGGGAGTTGCACTTTTTCGATCCTCCTCCCCGTTCCTCCGGGAGTGGGGAAGGGGAGAACCCCAGTGGGGGGGGGAGACGGACCTCGATTGTTGCCAGCTCGGCACCACACACTGGGAGTGAGTGAACAAGTTACCTGACTGGGTTTAAACCACGACAGGTACTTAGTTACCAGCTGGGTTTAAACTGCAACAGATGGCCTCCTACGAATTTCACAGCAGGCTGAAAGACCTCACTGAAAATGGTTTTGTTTGTTACAGCCACAAAAGCTATCTTGTAAATTTTAGAGCTTGCATAACAAAACAACACCTGGGAGAATCTTTTAAAGGTTGCTTCTGCCATTTTAATCATTCTTCTTGAACATACTTAAGAGCTATATCTCTAACCTAGGTCAGCCAACTGAGATAAAACAATTTCCCATAGAAAACATTAACTTCAGAACCACTGTGGCTCCCTTTCATTTCCTCTAAAGCTATTCTCTGTGAGCCTGATGTATTATTATTAAACCATGTTATTTTAATATTGGGCAGCAGAATTTGCACTGCAATTACGTTATATAAAAGCTTCAGCAATCAGGCATGTTGCAGGCATTCATTTGTTGCTTGTGGACAGGATAGAGTAATACAATCCCCTCTCTGTCCCACAAACTGCACATTCTGAAATTTTTTTCCTACTGAAATCAAAATAATATCTAAATGTTCTACAGACTCTGAGGATTAAGAATCCTTTGGAACATCATTTTAGTCACCACTTTCTCCCATCTAAACCAATCTCTTCAAAAAGCTAAAGTAATTATAACCAGTGTGCGAGAGGTGTAAATGACTTAGTGAGTAACACTAATCTTCTATGCATATACCTTGTAAAGTCCTTCTCACCATCACTGTATGACAGCAGCACACAAAAATGAACATGTGTTATGCAATAGCCATTGACCACCAAGGAGGAAAAAAAGAAATAAGAAAAAGAAAATGCTGTTATAACACTTCTCATGTATTTTTCTATTCCTTCTAAGCAGATACTGAGAACATCTCCTTTACTGTCAGAGTAATTTTTCAATGACTGGCAATGTCAGTTCAATTTTATTATATTCAAACAAGGCAGCAAGCCGCAGAACTTCTTCCATAAATGAAGTGCTGGAGTTCCTTTTCATTATGATTTTGATTTTTTCGGTTCCTTGGTAGGTTGGGTTGGGTTTTTTGGTTTTGTTTTTGTGGTTTTGTTTTGTTTGGGGGAGAGGGATTTTTGTTTTTTTTGCTGGGTTTGGGTTTCGTTTTTTTTTGTTTCCACACTGTGAAAAACCACTTTCTTAAGTTTTTTTATTTTCACTGGTGTTTATCTTTTGACCTGCGGCAGGAAAGGCAAACTATCATGAGCTTGGGTTTAACAAAATACATACGTATAAACAAATGTTACAAAGAGAATCATTGCATTGTTATAACTGCAGGCACAGAGTAACTTGAAATATACATCCCTTTTTTGCATGAAGGCAATGATTATTTCTTCAAACATAGCCTTACTCAGTGCAGAATAAAAACTAAACATAGATAAAGGAAAATGGAGTGTTAGCCATGTTAATAACTCTAAACTGTTGCTACTTGTGCCCACTGGGTACCGAAGTCAACCAAACCTGCCAAATCCCAAAGGCTTTTCGACCTCAATGTCCAGCAGGAGAGCCAAGACATCCAGAGGGAATGTGGTGAAAGAGTCTTTCTATATATGCTTTAAAAGGACCATTTAGTTCAGTTTATTTGCCAAAATTCAGACATTTCTTGCTCTATTGCATGAGAAGTTTTTTTCTGTTTGTTCTCTAGGAAAGTGCTAAGATTTGATGTGAAAAAAAAAAAAAAAAACAGAGTCAAAGGATAATACATTGTAGGTTTTAATAGCAGTTACTAATCTTGGGTTTTGTTTCCTCAGGAACTTAAGAGAAATCAGATGGCTAGTAATATTGCTGTAAATAGACAACAAACTCTTTTACTGCAAATGAAACACCCTAAAACTTCATACCAAAGTGTTAGCCAATGCTCCAATTTATAATCTAACCTGTAATCTAATTTGTAGGCAAGTATTATAAATGTAATTAAGATGATCACTTTTAGCACACAATGTCATTTTCTTTCACTCAGACATTTATAGAGTTCTGTGTTCCTGAACAGGAAAGGAAAATGCAAAAACACAATTTAAAAGCCTGTCATTCCAGAATTTGAACAAAAGCAAAATGTTGTCAGCAAGAATTAAAAAGTTATTGAGTATAGTTTTGCTGGTGTTACAGAATTTTGACTTTCAACTGGTAAGTTTTATCAGCTCACTCATCTCCCCTTCTGAATTTTCAAATATCTTTGAATAAACATGGTAGTTTTCATCATACCTCTTAATCAGAAGGTGTTTTAGGAATATATTTTTCACTAACCTTCCCCAGTTTGAAATGAAAATTGCATAACTTGCATATTAAACTTCTGAATTCATTTTCTTGAAATTGAAACAGGAATCCTTTTGCTTTACCAAAGTGTAGTGTTTCAGTGAAGATATTTGTGGCGTAGGGATGGGTAGATCACCACAGTAGTGTTACCTCCCTCTTTCAAAATATTTATTTCTTGTGTCTAAATCAGCCGCAAATCATAAGATCTAGGATTAAGAAGAACAAAACCCAAAACAAACACATAAAAGGAAAAAAGTTTCTCCAGTTGAATAAAAATTAAAACCCCTTAGTTTAGGCTAAGCAACATGTTATTTATTAAGACTAAAAGCTAAAAAAAAAAAAAAAAGAAAAACTAAAAAAAAAAGAAAAAAAAACAAAACAAAAAACAAACAAACAAAAAACACACCAAAAAAACCCACATGCACACACATCAAAACAACTAACCAAAAAAACACCCTAAACCCCCAAATTCCTGGTTTAGGAAAATTGTATTCATTGAGATTCCTGTAAATAAAACTGTTTCTGATAACTACTTTTCCCATAACTTCATATAAGCTACCAGAGTGAAGGTCGTACAACTGCACATGAATGCCAGCATCTCTTGTATATATCAATCCATTCTATTTCTTCACAACAGCCCGTCTGAAGTTTCCTACTTCTCCTAATCTTGCTAATCACAAGTGTGCATTGCCCATCATAGAGAAATTCAAATTCTCCTCCTCCCTCTTCATTACATGTTGTGTTTTGGTCTACATTTCAAACCCTTTTCCTGGAACCATATTAACTTTAGCTGAACAGCACTTATTCTACTCCCTTTTTCTCCCCAGTCTGATATAGATGTAAATTTTTTGTACATGTGTGGACTATGTTTTGCTATATACTCAATAAGGCATAGATTGAATTAGCTATTAAAATTGCCAGTTACTTCTTTGTATTGGGTTAAAACTGGAATTTGGGGAAATTTTGCACAGGAAAAAAGTATCCTTGTAGAATTCCTGCATATCTCTTTTAAAATTCACTGAATCTTATAAAGTTATCCAATATTCTGTCATAAATGGCAGTCACATATCTACAGTTATACAGACAAACTTTTAGATGTCCTTTTGTAATGCAGCTTAATGAGTATGAAAGAAATTCTGCTCAGTTCAATGGAATAAATTACTTCATTAAAATGAGTAACATAAAATTTCCGTTATTACAAAAAGATTGAATTTTTTTGTTGGCAAAGGATTTCTTGTCTCATAAGCAGTGATCTCTACCTTCCACTGAGAAATACTGAGATTATATCTCAGACCAAAAAAGTTGAAACTACATTCTATATTCAGAAATTGGTTCAACTGTTCTTCAAATGGAAAGAAGGCCATACAAACCTGTTAGGTTTTTCAGCTAATTTGTACAGTGTTTGTAGTCTGCAGTTAAGTCTCATTCTTTGTCTGTACCAATCCATTAAAAATGCGTAAAGCTGTCCGGGAGATAAGATCTATGTAAGGACAGTCAGGTATGTATACACATGAACACATGCACACCTATACAAAAATAGCTTGCTGTAGATGTTTCCCAGTCAACAGTCTGTGTGAAACCAGAGTTGTTGCAGGAAAGGTCACATCAGGGCTTTCGTGTGTAATGCCTATCCTGAGGCTCGGAAGATGACTTACAGCTGCCCTCAAGCAAAATTCTAAGAGAGCTGAAGTTTTGTCTGAGTTTTGCCAGAGTTAAAATTCAGAGGACAAGATTATCCCAAAGCCATTTCTGTCTTTCCATTTTGTAACTGGTAATTTGTCTCAATATTTTTGAACTTTTCTCTCCAAACTCCTCATATTAATCACACAATTTACCTCTCATATTTTTAATCTGTTTTTACTCCAAGCTTCAGATCCTTCACCCCTTCTTTTCATTGTCCTCACTCTTGTCACTTTTACAGCCATTTAGTTTCTTTTCTCCTGAATAAATTCCATTTTCTATCCAAAGCAGGAAACCATTGTTTTATTCATACAGTATTTGGAGCTACAGCAAAATATACTATGAATGTTTCCTTTACATGTTCTATCTTTCCTATTAAGTTCTAAGTTCATTAAAACATGGTTTCTGATTAAAGTTTTCCAATGCCACCTTTTGCAATAATTAGTTTAATATAAAACTTCTCTGTATTTGCTTTTGTACTTTTCTGTCCCCTTAACAACTGGATGACAATTTCTGATCTATGCAATAAGACTACACATCTTACACAACTGGACCTGGAATTAGATTTCTCTTTTCAAAACATGAGTTTCTACTCGAAGAATATATTACTTTTTCCTTTTCTAAGCATAGTGTCATAGTTTCTAGAATCTCTACAGTAAGCTGCTAATGATTCATAAAACTATCTATGTATGCTTTCCTCATACCATGTCTCAGAATGTACAACCCTGATTGCTGTTTCATGTAATCTTCAGCATTATGGCAGCCTAGGCGGCTTGTCAACGTAAGCAGCATACCAAGCAATTTTGAAACCCTTTTCTTCTGCATTTTTCCTAATTAATCCACCTGTCTTGAAAGGGAGAGATAAAAGGAGAGGTGGAAGGAAATGGTTAAGATGAGAATTCAGCTGCCATTAAGCTCTCCTCAGGCAAGAAAAAAAGATCTCCCTAACTGTGTCGCAGCATGTAGGCATATGTTTTTTGAACAGTAAGAAAGTGGAAAAGTGATTACTTTTTCTGGGCCTGCAATATTATATCTGGGCATACAGAACTATATGTTTTACCAAATAATTACCCTCCTATAAAAGCAGCTGTTATTATGAATGTATCTTTCATCTCTTCAGCTATCACTTAAAACTACACGTATCTTAGAGAAAACTTTTGGGAGGAGTAGCAACATTTTGTCCACAACCTTATCTTGCATCCTGGAAAGATTTTAGCTGCATGGATAGGAAGCACTCTGTTCTCATGTACTGTGTTATAATTTTATCTTTTACAATAGATTTTTAACATACCTTACGGCATTAGAAAACGTGTGTGTGTGTGTGTGTGTGTGTGTATGCGTGTGTGTGTGTGTGTGCGGCCAGTACTGAGACAAAATTTAGTGAAACGTTCTGTATTAAACATCTAATTACATGTCATTAAGAAAGACCAGAACCAGAACTGGGTTTGTTACTCATCTCAGAAATCCAGATGGTTTCTCCTAATTTTAAATACCTATTTTAACTTCAATAGATTCTATATGCAAGTCAAACATACTTCTGTCCCACCTACGCAGTGCACCCAGTTATGTTCCTTTCTAGAATCTTAATTTATGGACCCATCTTTTATTTGCTTGTATTGGGTGACTCAAGATTAAATTGTTAGGGCTTGTATTTTGAGCCTGAAACTTGCAGAGCTGCTTCACATAAGAGGAAAAGAAAAAGCCCCTAGACTTTTCTGATATCGTGATAAAGGGATAAAACTATCCTAAGCTAGAATTTCAGGATCTGACAGATTAAGCTATCGATACATCAGTTGCTTATCTTGTACTAGGTATGTATTCCGTATTCCCTTTACACACACCCACTTCAAATCCCATCTTTCTGAGATACTTTGAAATAAGCAAAGATGCTTTGAAAGAAGATAAAGTCTTATAGAAATAAAATTAAATACTGTGAAGTTACAGAAAGTAGGAAGACTCTAAGACAAACCAAGAAGTCATTTTGGAAACTCCCATCAAAAGTTCACAGTGGCAAAAGTATTTTGTGATAGTTTAGGCATATCCATAGCTATCAAGCTTGCTCAATGGAAAGGCTGTCACTGCTAGGAAATGAAAAAATGCAGGTGCTTCTTGTTTGCAGTGTCTGATCTGCCTCAAGTGATTTCCATTTTGCTTTATAATAATTAGAAAAAATATGAGGGAAATGTGATTCTCCTGACTCCTTTATACTACAACTTGTCTTCTAAGGCACACCAGATGTCACCACTGTTCAGTTTGCTCAAAGGAAAAAGTCAATTTTACATCTTTATAAGGAACTGTTTTTGAAAAGGAGGGAAGAATAGGAGATTTATATGAATTTAGTTATCAGTCATTAATTAATCTCAACAGTTAAGGTGAAAATACTTAAAAAAAATTCTTTAAACTTCTACTAAAAATAACCATTGGAAAAATGCCCTCTCTTTGCAAACATTTTTTATTATTGACAAGTTAAAGAAAGGAAATAGATGAACAAATGTTGAGGTAAAATGCATTCTGAACTAAAGGAATCTATTCCTGAAAGGAATATCAAGTGTTTGAAAGGGAATGTATTTGGTCAGCTTCTGGATCTCCTCTGTATGTCATTAACTGGTAAAGCTGTGCTAGTAGTGACCCCTGTTTCTAAACCATAGGCTAAAATTCTGTCAGTATTGTCAATCCACTTCCAAATATTCTTCCACATATAGTAAACTATTTTTTGACTTTTCAGGACAAACAATAATGGCCTAAAACTTCTGAATGGATCTGTAAAATTTTTATGATATTTTCATATCAGTATGATATAAAAACTAACAAAGCAAATTCTGTATCCTTTACAAGATACATGCTTAGGTGGTTTAGATTTTTCCTGCAGTGAAAAGTCAAATGAAATTTGCCCACTGGTAATAACTTAAAGACAAATTCAATTTGAATTTCTTAGGAGACTAATCTTTTTAGAACACCCTTTCACGGTAAGCTGCTGACAAAGAGCCCCCAGTATCTCATGAATTTTAAAATACTACATCCTCACTGTGAAAAAAAAAAAAAAAAAGAAGAACAGGGCTTTATATGCTCCTTGTTATTTAGAAAATAAACCATGCAGTCATGGCATTTTGGCAATTCCAGCTAGTACAGAACCCCAAAACACATTTACTCAGAGATAACTATGATAAATTTATGGAATTTCTCTTTTATTTGTCTTCTTGTACAGGTATCAAAGTACAGGATTTGAGTCCTTATTACCAAATGTCCTTGTTCCATGATATATAAATAAATGAATAAATAATCTCATACTGCACTAGGATGAATATTACTGTCAACAAGTGTTCCTCAAGGACATTCATCATTCCAATGAGAGGATAAACTAATCTGTGCAAGAATCCTTCTACTCTCCAAGAGCAAGGTAAAAATGCGTCTATCTCCTGCAGGAAAAAAAAAAAAAAAATATGAAAGACTGCATCACCTTATACTCCTAGTCAAGTTACATTCCTTTGACCTTCTCTTGACTGCTGTAAGTATATAGCCACAACCAAGAATCTAAAGCAAAGCAAAATAAATCTGCCCTTCTTCAGGGCAGTGATGATGAGAAAAATACCCACCCTCTACTTATGAAATATGTCAACTAGAGTGAGATGCTTGCATATGACAGTAATGGAGGTAATACACAAATAATTTGCTTCTTTGTATTTGGAATTTCTCTCATGAGAGAGTTTGTATCCATGCAGAAACTCTTTGCATTAATGGGTTTGTGAAACCTCTGATGATGGATGAAGTGTAAACCAGCATCACCATAAAAAAAAAAACAAAAACAACAACAAACTGAAAAAGGAGTGTGATCCTGAGTCAAGATACAAAAAAAATAACTAGAAAAAAATCCAGAGGAAAAAAAAGCACCTTGCATACACCTCTACTAATAATTTCAAATATTAATTCTAGAAATGTAAATTACAAGAATTTGTTATAGAGAAATACAGTATTTGATATGTTCTTTTAGTTTCAAATTTAGTATTTAGAAGTATGAATTATTTAGAAATACTGCTGAATTTAGAGTAACTGCTTTATTCAGTCTGTTAACTTTCTATATTCTCAATATGTGTCAGTCACTAGATCCATGGCCCTGACATTTAATTTTTAAGATATTTCTGCAGCAAGTGGCCCACAGACTGGGATTTCTCTTATCTAATAGGCAATGTACTTGTATGCACCTTCGCGGTATAATTTTCATGTGCTGCATTCACAATTCAGTGTAAGAATGCAACCAATTGGCTACACTTGTGTAATAGCCAATGAAAAAGAGAGAAAATGTAATAAAAAGCAGCTATAGAGGTGGTTGGAAATTTTCTATCTAACCAGCCATTTGCCAAAGCCAAGGAGTTCTTTAGGCGGCACACTGCCTGACTTGTCATGGAAACTTTCGCAGCTCCCAGGTTGCCTGCTGTGGGCTTTTGAGGGTTTTGTAAAAGATGCATAAGCGGAGACCTCCACAGACCTGCCAGCTTGAGATTTCCAGTGTGCATTACTGCGGGCAGCCCAGCTGACTGTTTTGGAGTCAGAAACTTCCAGGCTGTTTTGTGCCAGGATGACAGGCACCCATGGGTACACTTGGGGAGAATTGACAGTTTTGGCAAGTCTGGCTGCAAGAGGTGCAGCACCCCTGGGCCCTCACCACACAGCCTGCTGCCCCCACTGGAGCTGGCACTCCACTAGCCTCTCTCAGCTAGAGAGGACTCTTCCCGACCCTAAACAGAGGGGAGAAAGGAAACAAAACTCCTTTGTAACCTCCTTCTTTCAGGATATTCCAGATAATTCTGAATTAAGATCCCAATAATTCTTTGGAGGACTATTTCAATTTTATTCAGGGTTTGGGAATTGCTTTTTTTTTTTTCTGTTGTCCCTTTCTTATGCAAGATTTTCTTGGTTTTAAATAATAAAGTTTATATTCCATTTGATATTGTGTATTTTCCCCCAGGAATTGTCTAACTGTCTCAGGAATGGACTGAACATCTGAGTTTTGACAAGCTGTAATGCGGAATGGATAAACAGTCATTATTGCTGAGCTTTCATTTCATACGCTTTCATAATATCTTACAGGGAAACTGGTGGAGAAATAATTTCACTTAAACAATCCTACTAACAGATGGAGAGGCAAATACAGGGACATGACTCTCCTGACCTGTTCCTAGCCACACATTACACTAATGCAACTGGTAGGGGAGAAAGACAAAAATGGACGTGATAAACACAGACTTTTGTTCAGAGGAAATCACCGCTACACTAGTGAATTAGGGCACAACAACAGGGGTTTTAGAAATGAACAGCTTACAATTTCTTACAGGCTCCCAGAAATACACAAGCTTTGTCCATCATTTAATTCTGCTTCTAGAAGATAATTTCTTTTATTTCAATTTAGAGTATTTGCCCTGCTGCTCAGGCAAACATATTAAAATTCTTAGTGATAAATTTTATTCCAGGCACAGTCATTAAGCTTGGAAACAATATTACAGCTTTGTTCACATAAAGATACAAGTTCATTGATGCTTTAATCTTCCTACAAATTATAAACCATAAATTCATAGTTTCATTGCTAAAGCACTACAACAAAGAGGTAGAAGGAATATTTATAAACTAGATTGACACATCAGAGCTATATCGTCTTATCTTATGATCGCCAGAGGGCAGCCCAAGACATGCAGTGTCCTTCTCTCTACCTCAAAAAGCAGACTGCTTGAATTTCCACCAGCAAGACCTAAGTTATATAAATATATTAGGGTTGTAGGAAATATAAGAGACTTCAGAGCTTTGTTTTCTTATAAATACCTGGGTCGTACCCACTACAATCTGCTTCAGGATCTCTCAAGTTCTGTTTACATCTTATAGATAGCTCCTATCACTTCACAGGAGAAGGAATTGTGTCATCAGTAGCCAGTCTGATATGAAAGTTTCTATTCATTTTTAGGCATCTGAGAGTGACATTCTAGAATTTTGCAGCACATTTTGATTTTATTGCAATGTTGTATGGGCATAAGTTCCAAATTTCCATGTTTACTGCTCTTCGGATGCCCTCGACATGCAAATACCTTTCAGGTTATGTTCAAGTAGGAGGGAAAGTTTGAGGAAAAGACCTAACCATTGCCCAGTTTACCACACATCACTCTTCAATAAAACTAGCATATCTGTGACTTCCATAGTATTGATTCCCTGCTGAGGTTGATTTTATCTGGAACTCAGTAATGTAACTGTACTTATACTAGATTACTGCAATAATATGTTTGGGTCCTCACTAGTGCTTCTCCAGTGTTTTCCATTCCTTTCAAACTTGATTCCAGGCTCATGGTCATCTCTGTATTTCCTATTTAATCTTTCTGCTAACAATAATTTATCACTCTTAGATCACAAAGATAAATAACTTTCCCCAACATATTTCTACTTCTGAGGGAGGAACATTTTGCCACTAAGTTAAAAACAGAACTCCTGACCTCTCTCTGCCCGAGTATTTTCTCAGTGGCTGAACTCAGGTTACCATTTTATTCTTCAATTGCCTTGATTTGACACAACCAGTCAAGCAAACGAGTCAGAGCTGCACTGATGAGGTCTTCCACAGATCACTCAATCAAAACCTTCAACACTGGCAAACTCTCAGAAATTCCTCCAGAGATTCCAAAATTGTAAGTGCACTTCTGATTCAAGTACACAAACTGCTTCCAAGATTAAATCAGAACCAAACACCCTCTGGGTTTTATTCTGTTCCTTTTGAACTGCATTCTTTAAAGGCACTGACTGTCCTGGGTTCAGCAGTAGCAGTCATTTTTCTCCTTCTTAGTAGCTGGTGCAGTGCTGTGTTTTTGACTTTCAGCCTGGGAACACTGCTGACAACACCAATGGTTTTAGTTGTTGCTCATGTTTACTCTGACCAAGGACTTTCTGAGTCTCATGCTCTGCCAGGGAGGAGGGGAAGCCAGGAGGAAGCAGAGACAGGACACTTGATCCAAACTAACCAAAGAATTATTCCATACCACAGCACATCATGCCCAGTATATGAACTGGGGAGAGTTACCTGGAAGGGCTAGATCACTGCTCGGTCGGGCTGGGTATCAGTCAGCGGGTGATGAGTGGTTGTATTCTCTTCCCTTGTTATTTCCCTTATCATGATTATTATTGGTGGTAGCAGTAGTGATTTGTGTTATACCTGAGTTACTGGACTGTTCTTATCTCAACCTGTGGGAGTTACATTCTTTCCATTCTCCTCCCCATCCCTCCGGGAGCAGGGGGAGAAAGGGGGAGGGGGAAGGGAGTGAGCTAACAGCTGCGTGGTTCTAGGTTGCCAGCTGGGCTTAAACGACAACGCTGACTTTTATAGATAGTAATTTTATATGCTTTCTTTTCTTATCAAAATGAATTATTGAAATGTTTCAACTGGATGCAATAAGTTATTGCAAGATAGATAAAGTATGAAATTAATAATTGTAATTTCAGTAATTTTTGCATGTGAAAATACTGGATGCAGATTGAGACACAGAATATTCCTAGAAAATTCATTATAGCAATTACAAATTGGCTAACTATTAGTTTCATGTTACTGATTTCTACCATATGTCATGCAAATAAGGTGTTGGTCTTAGAAGCAAAATAAAATTTTCTAATTTTTGTCATATAAATAAGCAAAAAAAGAAATTATATATATAAAATGGTGATAATAAAAGTTCAATATCAAGCTAAAGGTAGATAATTAGGAAACTCAATCTGTGCTTTTCTGTGCTTGAATTAAAACCTGGTGTAAATGACAGAACCATATCCTATATTTCTTCAGTATTCCCTTCAAAATACTTACAGAATAAAGATAAATAATCTAAGGGGTAGAAATGGTGCCCAGGAGGACAGAATGTCTAAATATAATGGAGAGCAGTGGATATACACAAATAAAAGTATATTGTAAATTGTGTCACAGAAGACAAACAGAAAGTGAAAGAAAGCTCATTGTTTGGTATATATGTTCAGTCACAGAAATAACATTAAAGGTTACGTGAAGTAAGACAGTAAAAGGCAGAAGGAATTGACATAATGTTTCTGTTCTAAAAAAGTTCTTATAACTTACAGTCAGATGTTGAGAAACAGCACTAAAAAAAAAACTAATTTAAGTAGGACATGGAAATAAACTGGAATATTTTATCCTGGGATGCATGAAAAGACGCATGACCAGCAGGTTAAAGGAGGTGATCCTGCAAGCTAGTCTTTCACATATTTTCTTCTGTACAAGAAGGAAACTGAAAGATAAATTTAGTTTCTGAACTCATTCAAAGTATTCAAAGAAAAAAGGAAGATAAATGTTCAAGGAAACAAAAGGAGTTGAGATGCAGCTGACTTAGTCTGCTTAGTGAGACCGAACTTCTCTGGAACAGTTATGGTAAATTTAGGCATGTGAAGTCTTTCAAAGCTCACTGCCATACACAACCAAGCATTTTGATGAAAAAGTTCCTTCTAATGTTTATGGTATAGGACCTGTACCCTCAGAAGATTGCAAGTCCCCTTTAAGCGGTGTAATGGTCTGCAAAGCAATTTGAAACCAGTTCTATGCATCAATGAATCCATCTTCAGCCTTAGTGAAGTATGAATTTGACAGCTGCCAATTCAGGTCTTTCAATTTCTTCAGATCTCTGAAGGCAAGAATATAAAAAAGGGCCTCTGGTCCTAGCTAACATTTTCAGTAACAGTTTATTTGTACTCTTTGAAGAGTTGGTATTCCCTTTCATCACTTCATTACCTTCAGTAAACCACAGCAGCACTCCAGTAAACTAAGGAATGGTGATCTCCAGCATCAGGAGACATTTTATCTATGTTGTTAGCTGTACACATCTCCAGCATTTTCAGAAAATTGTAACAATAATCATAATCTGCAAACTGTAGTATGCAACACTTCCAGGTGGGAACATAAAAGTTGTTATTTTTTAACAATCAAATCCTAACGTACAAAGACAGGTCAAAACAATCCACAGATATTTTGCAGTCATTCAAGAAATCCACAATCTATCCTGATGTAATTACAAATAATTTTGGTGGAAAGGTATTTATGTGTTATATTTTTGCCACCAGCAGAAACATAACCTCATAGATATAGAATCTGGCCTTAAATTTTCAATGTCCATTTTCCCCAGTGCAATGTATTTCCCATTTTGTCATCAATTTATTATCTTAATATCTCCTTTTTTTTTTAGAGCACCATAGCACTAGCGTGTCATAGCTTGGAAAAAAAAGCAATGTTTTTGTTTAAAGCAACCCATCCTTGATTACTTTGCCCGCCAGCAGAGTCTTTCTTTTCTCAGTCGACACTCCTCAATATGTTGCAGGAACAAATTTATAACTAATTCTTACCAAGCTGCCATGACAAAATGAGTGTAAAAATAGCAAGTTCCCTGTTGTGGGACAGTTTGATCCTGAAAAACATGAAACAAAAGTGTCCCTTTAGAGAATTATTTTCTATTAATCCTGTCTTTATCTACATAATCTTCTTTCCTGCATTTAATTTTTTAATCTTTCAGTCAAACAATATATGTAAAAGCACACAATAGCACAGGTACGCAAGTTCTGAGTGGGATCCTGTCCGTGTGCTGCAGCTTACTTCAGGCAGTGTGGGTATCTGCTGCAACACAGTCTTCCGTGGGATGCAGAGGACACCGTATGTCACCGATTTTCTGCACAGGCTGCAGGGAAACCTCTGCTCCAGTGCATGGAGCACCTCCCCCCTGCTTCTTCACTAAGCTTGGTGTATGCAGGGTTTTTCTTACAGCTGCTTTGCAGCAGTTTTTGCCCTTTCTTAATCACGTTACCAGAGAGGCACCACCAGTGTGGCTGGTGGGTTCAGCTTTGGGACCATCGTGGAGCCAACTGGGACTCTATCTGACACAGAAGGCACAGATAAAACTTTGCTATGCAAACCAAACACAACTGGCGTAGGTTCACTTTATTGTTTTCACATATTGTTTTTAATGTAAATCCTAACTTCTAACCAGATTTTTGATTTCAACATAAACAAATTTCTTTAAAAGAAATAACTCCTACTAATGAGAAACGCAGTTCTTTCGCTTATTCCATATTTGCATTACCTTGCAGTATTCTGATCATCTCAAACTTTTAAGCACCATGCACTAATTTTTAAATCTGTGCATTGAAAATAACAAAGATTGAATACCTACAAAGAATTTGCAACAACAGAAAGAAAAAGCAATAAAAATAAAAATTATTTTAAACATTCTTATGGGTTTGATTTTATTGCTCAATGAGAGACATCCCATTTCTTACGCATTTCTCCAGAGAGAATTTTAAACTTCATGTTTAAACATTAAGTCAAGAATGTTAAAAAATTGAGATTTCACTATTCCAAACAGCACACATACCCTCTATTGCTAAAGTCCAGAAAATACCTTTTTCCACTTTCCTCAATAGAATTTTTGCAAGGAGGCTCATTCAGGCAAATATAGCAGAAAATGTAGCAATACAGTATGGTAATTTCTTTAAGCAATATCAAGTAGAATATTAACCTGTAATACACAAATCTGCAATTAAACTTCATGATCAGACCAGATATTCCTGCTTCAGAAAAACAGATGACACAGAAATCTAGAACAGAATTTAGTAAAATATTTCAATTGCCAGTTCGCAAACGGATTAAAAAAAAAAAAAATTACTTCTAAGACATAAAATAGAAGAAATTTGATCTTTCATTTATCAGAAAGTTAATTACAGCAATGAAAGCATTGGAGACGGTATGGATACTACAATATACTGCCTCACAGGCTAATTTTCACATACTTTAATAAAAGAAGGGCAATCAAAATTTTATTTCCTGAATATAGTACAGAACTCTGAATGAATTCCTTGTTGTGCTTATGTTCCCAAAATGTATGCTGTGCAGAAACCTTTTTGAAGCATACATTATTACTGGTTTTCCCAATGTTACCCAGAAGAAAACATCCTCAACCACATTTCATAAATTCTATTTCTGCCTTCAATATTACAGAAATATTTGTGTGCCTTTAAGTGCTAAAGTATAAAACATTTTTATGCACTGTCATTGTGGGTATAAATATTTTCAAAGGTGGATATTTCCTGCTGAAACAACATTAATTTAGAGAGTACTTTGAGAAACTGATCTATGTACTATTAAAGACAATGAGAAATGCATTGCAGAAGAGCAGACAAAACTATTACTGTAGAATCTAACAGTAATAGTTGTCTTATGCTCAAATCTATCATTCAATAATTCAAAAATAAGTGAACAAATATGGTTGCTTAATTTCTTATGTAAATGAATGAAGTAGAATTTCCATTAACCTATGACTTAAAATTAAATTAATGAAAATATTTCAGGTCTGTTTATGTTCTGTCAATAGTACCTTTCAAACCTGCTTTTGAAACTCAGTCCTTACTTCGTATGCCAAGAACACACTCATATCTGCTTCAGACTTTTGCTCAGACTTTGTTAAGAAACAAAGAGGAAATAAGCTGCCAGGTGGCTAAGAAAGAAAATGGGAAAATTAGTGAGAAGAGAGTGATATATTTCTGATAACGTGGGAAAGCAGAAAATTTTATAAACAAAGAAAATACCTAAAAATATTGAGAACTTGGTGTAGATTATAGACAAATACTTATATTTTTCCTCCATAAGTTGAAGTTTCAGTATTCATAGTAACTTCTGTCTAGGACTAAAATGCAGCTGACAGTGCTAATTTTTGCAGTTCTTTCTACAGCTTTACATGCCATTGACAATTAGATCTTGTTGGCTTAACTCCTACCGGGGTTATATAAGATTTTCTGAATGACTGTAATAAGTAGAATTATTGAGAGGTTAAATGTGAGCAGGCAATTGCTCATCCACATCAGGAGAGACAGGCTTTTGATGGAGTCTATTAATCATTTTTCCTGTCCAATGTGTATGAAAATCTGAGACAATAATGAGGTAGTTTGATGTCAGACGTATCGATATACTTGATGATCTACACTTCTGTGCATCTATTTCATTGAGCAGCTCATTGTTTCAGCATTTCTAGAACATGGCTGATATAAAGATGAGAATTACTGAGTTCTTAACAAGGATGAAAGACTTAATGAGGACAAAACAGTAAAATGTTGCCTAGTTTGGAAAAAAAAAATAAAAATAATTTAAAAAAAAACTACGAAAACAACAAAAACCCCAAAACCCCTGCAATAGTTTAGTTAATATGACAGTGATAACATATAAAGTTATACTTTTTAGATAGTTTAAAGATTGCCTTTCGGGATTATTCTGCTTTACGGTTTCTTTCTAGACAATTCAAAGGCTTTAACTGCTAGCAGAGTGTGTAGCTAGAGCAGTTAAAATGACCCTGGATAAGTTCACATTTTGAACTAAATATATTCCAAAATCATCCCAGCTATGAGAGGAACACTGGAAGTATTCATCTAATCCAGGAAGATTAGTCTGATATCCACCTGCAAAATAACTCCTTCAACATGGCACATCTCCTAGCCTCAAGTTGTGGTGGCACTTCATGCTTGCCATGCTCTTTGTTATTCAGTCATCTATAGTGGCTGCTGTTAAAGGACAACCAGGCTAGATGTTTTCATATACCTAGAATTTTGCACAGCACTGCATCTGCTAAAAACCTCACTCAAGAGAACATTACCAGAATGATGCTGGGGTGGTAGTGCACACCATCCATCCACTTTCTCCATCGTGCACACAAACACTGATTTGCAAAGTCCTGGTTTGTCTCCAACCTCCACAGCCCAGCATCTTTGTTTTCATTCAAGAAGGTAGAAATGGAAACAATTGATGTGCTGTCATTTTCAGTTTAAATACAGTTTCTGTGTTTAAACCTGATGGGGTCATTTGGCAGAGCTAGCAATGAAAAAAATTTACTTGGTAAGAATTCTGCTTGCAGAAATGTTTGGTCTTTAAATAGAGTTGTCTGTGAGGAAAAAAAAATGTCCTGGTTAATGTAGAGGTCTCTGATACTGAGACATAGGAATATTTGGAAGATATTATATTTATATTTAACTAGTGGGGATATAGACATATTATTTTATTATAAATATTGTAAATTAATGTAAGATTTATGATTTTAAATAGTTTCTATTCCTAAACTTAACAATTATTTTTCTTGCTGACATGCCCACAGGCAAGCCACTTTTTTTCCTGGGATAGAAAAAAAAGAGCAAATTAGTTTTGTTGGGGAAAATAAATGAGATTCAAATAAAAGTGTTTTCTCATTAATTTATTAAATGGAATAGCATGATATATTTCCAAACAGCTATTCAGAAAATGACTAATCAAACATTTTTTTTTACTCAAGATGATTAACATACTGAAAGAATGAGCAAGATGTTAATAATTTTAAAGAACAACAAGCATGAGTAATGTCAATTTACATTGGAAAAGATGGAAGAAAAGCCTAAAAAAAGCATAGAGAGAAATAAATCCAATTCCCTTATTACAGTAGATGATTTTTTTTCTAAGCCATGTCAGATCTAAAATTAACATTAAATGGTTTGCCAATACTGCCTTTCTTGCGTCTGTATCTTGTAATGTGAATCAAATAAGCAGTTCTGCACCAGAAATAGAAATATTAGAAACATTTTTAAGCTGACATTTTAGAGAGCTTTATATTTTGTAAAGAACTTGTCTACAAATGTTTTAAAGGCTGAACTGTATGCAACAATCCAAGCAAGTAAGCAAGGTGAAGCATGCTCCAGTTGACTTAAGGGGGGGGGGGGAAGGGGGAAGGGGGAGAGGGAGGAGAAAAGGTGTGTTTAGATAAAAAGATTGACTTTTGAAGTTATAACTATAACCCCTTGCATTGTCCAAGTTTTCTAACCAATTAATTAAAAATTAAGTACCAATATATCTCAGGGCACTACTAGCTGTTTCTAGTTGTATTTCTTATCAGGACCACAGAGCCTCAGCCACAGCTGAGAAATAATTTAATTGATTGCTGAAGTGATCAAGGCTAAACGAATAACATCTTCTTCTTTCCTTTCTCTAAACTGGGGAGAATGACATCAGTAAGTCATTTCACCCTGTTGTGCATCCATACAATGGGGACAGCAAAATGCAACGCAGACCTAAGTTGAGCAGCCAGTGTCACAGGTAAGCAGAGATATCTTTAACCGCCTCTAAATAGAAATATAATAATAAAAAATAACAGAACAAAAGAATAGACTCATTGGAATAGATTCAGTAGTATTTGTGAATGTTTCTAAGACAGTAGGTGAATTCTCAGTTTTCACAGAACACAGTAGTAAGAGTTAATGGAGGCTTACATCAAGATATGTTTTACTTCATTACAGTGTTGTGGCTTCTCATATATCTCTTAAATTCTGAGCAGAATCTTTGTGTAACTCTCTAGCATATTTGGTGAAATTACTACATAGACTTCCACATAGAATACTTTTTATATTATTATTTTTAAGAATAAATTAGGCTAATGTCTGTCAAGAAAGGTATTCTCTAGTTCTTCCTGCCTTGGGGCAGAACTGATACCTCAATAAGCATTCAATTTTCCATAATTTTTCACTTTATTTTATGTGATTCTGTGTTGGAACATTATGTATACATCACATTTTTATGTTATAGTCTATGCACTTTTGCAAAGTTAGCAATAGAAGTTTATAAAACAGTTACTTACAAGTGAACTCTTTCGGAAATTTTCAAATGACCTAACTTCAGACAATTTTATATGAGACTGTACAACTTATTTAACATTTGCTTGGAAGCATAATCTGTAGCCCACAAAATCATTCAGTCATTGCTCACTGTGCTGTAAAAACAGAGAAATCACTGTAGCATCTCTTCTTTAAAGCAAAGAATATATTGTGGACTGTTGCCCAGGGAGCAAAACAACTGGATTAAGGAACAGTAATTTAAAGTTGTGAAAAATGGAAGATCCAAGCCTGTGCCGGGACCTTTAACTATAGAGGCCTTGTGAAGAATTTGCTCTAGCAAGCAGCTAAGCAACCACCCAAACCATTACAGGAAATTTTAAAATATAGTTTTATCCACTCCTTTTCTGTTTCCAATACCTAATCATGGGCAAATTTGCCAGATTTAAAGATTATGGATCACTGGCCATGAATTTACATAAGAAGACATATTATGGAGCTTTCATTGTGCATCAGTTCCCCAGTGAGAGACATCTTCAGGCCATCTTTAAGAAGTGGACCATATATCACATATTAGCTGAGTTTCCTTTGATATTACTAACTCTGTAAGCACTATTCAGATGTGGTTTTACTGACAGAAGTTCAAAGAAGGAAAATCTTTGCTCATCCACTCTTCCTGTATTTAAAGATAATTTAGTAAAGCTGTGGCAACTCAAAGGACTTTCATTTTAATATTTTGCACCATCTCATTATGATTTTTGCTCATAATGACTTCTTGTATAAGGATTTTTCTTTTATTGGTTATTATTACCTTTTTTCTGGTAATTATTTTCCTGTATCTTCCTAATAAGTAAGTAGATATTTAAATTTTCAAACCTAATTTCCTAATGACATGAAACACATGGCTGACAAGCATCAAGGTATAATGATTTCAGGTGAAGTTACAGACATTTTGAGGGGTTCCTTTTAATTATTAATATTTTATTGTATTTTTGTTTTAAACAGGTATTGACTCGCAAATTAAGCATGCAGTTCTACATAGTACAATATATTCATGGGCTGTAAAAACTGAAGTAATATTGAAGGGAAGGGGAAAAAAAATGCCTTCCCTACTGTCCTTTTTTTTTTTTCTTGTAGTGATATCATATTTGAATATCAACTACAAGCCTAAAAACAGTAGTAAAGAGATTTTGATAATATCATGCATATACTCTGGAGAAGACATTGCATTCAAGGGCTTCCTGGTCTCAGGCAAACCACCTCTGCTCTATTAGGCCTTGTACGTAAAGCCTGAGAAACACATATATCAGTATGGGTGGCTGCTGCAAGGAAATCTGCTGGAGTGCCCCATTTCAGACTGCTTCATGATGGTGGGTATGATGAAACAGACAACCTTACTGCTGTTCAGGGGAAGACATATGATTTTGTGTTTTACAGTAGATGCAAGGCATCATGGCACATGAGGGAAACCGAACCTCTTCACAGATGGGATCTGTGCAGTGTGTTGTGGGGAATATTTATCCAGGATCTGCATAAAAGCAGAATCATAGAATAGTTAGGGTTGGAAAGGACCTTAAGATCATCAAGTTCCAACCCCCCTGCCATGGGCAGGGACACCTCACATTAAACGATGCTATCCAAGGCTCTGTCCAACATGGCCTTGAACACTGCCAGGGATGGAGCATTCACAACGTCCTTGGGCAACCCATTCCAGTGCCTCACCACCCTTACAGTAAAGAACTTCTTCCTTATATCCAGTATAAACTTCCCCTGTTTAAGTTTCAACCAGTTACCCCTTGTCCTATCACTACAGTCCCCAGTGAAGAGTCCCTCCCTAGCGTCCTTATAAGCCCCCTTCACATACTGAAAGGCTGCTATGAGGTCTCCACGCAGCCTTATTTCTCCAGGCTGAACAGCCCCAACTTCCTCAGCGTGTCTTCATATGGGAGGTGCTCCAGCCCCCTGATCATCCTCGTGGCCCTTCTCTGGACTTGCTCCAGCAGCTCCATGTCCTTTTTATGTTGAGGACACCAGAACTGCACTTAGTACTGCAAGTGAGGTCTCACAAGAGCAGAGTAGAGGGGCAGGATCACCTCCTTCGACTTGCTGGTCACGCTCCTTTTGATGCAGCCCAGGATACCGTTGGCTTTGTGGGCTGCAAGCACACACTGAAGCCGGCTCATGTTCATTTTCTCATCAACAAATACTCCCAAGTCCTTCTCCACAGGGCTGCTCTGAATCTCTTCTCCACCCAGCCTGTAGCTGTGCCTGGGATTGCTCAGACCCAGGTGTAGAACCTTGCACTTGGCATGGTTAAACTTCATAAGGTTGGCATCAGCCCACCTCACAAGCGTGTCACTTGCACTTGGCATGGTTAAACTTCATAAGGTTGGCATCAGCCCACCTCACAAGCGTGTCAAGGTCCCTCTGGATGGCATTCCTTCCCTCCAGCGTATCAACCGAACCACACAGGTGTCATCGGCAAACTTGCTGAGGGCGCACTCAATCCCACTGTCCATGTCAGCAACGAAGATGTTGAACAAGACCGGTCCCAACACCAATCCCTGAGGGACACCACTCGTTACTGGTCTCCAGCCAAACATTGAGCCATTAACCACAACTCTTTGTGTGCAGCCATCCAGCCAGTTCTTTATCCAGCGAGTGGTCCATCCATCAAATTGATGTCGCTCCAATTTGGAGACAAGGATGTCGTGTGGGACAGTGTCGAACGCTTTACACAAGTCCAGGTAGATGACATCAACTGCTCTACCCCTGTCCATCAGTTCTGTAGCCCCATCATAGAAGGCCACCATATTGGTCAGGCAGGACTCCCCCTTAGTGAAGCCATGCTGGCTGTCTCCAAGCACCTTGTTGTTTTTCATGTGCCTTAGCATGCCTTCCAGAAGAATCTGCTCCAAGATTTTGCCAGGCACAGAGGTGAGACTGACTGGTCTGTAATTCCCTGGCTCATCCATTTTCCCCTTCTTGAAAATGGGGGTTATATTTCCCTTTTTCCAGTCATCGGGAACTTCACCTGACTGCCATGATTTCTCAAATATGATGGCCAGTGGCTTAGCAACTTCATTCACCAGCTCCTTCAGGACCCATGGATGGATTTCATCAGGACCCATGGACTTCTGCATGTTCAGATTTTTAAGATGGTCTCGGGCCAGATCCTCTTCTACAGTGGGCACAAGGTCTTTATTCTCACAGTCCCTGCATCTGCCTTCCGAGAATTGGGTGGTTTGGTCAGAACCTTTGCAGTGAAGACCGAGGTAAAGAAGTCATTCAGAACCTCAGCCTCCTCCAAATCCAGGATATCCAGTTCTCCCGAGAGCTTCCTGAGGGGGCCTACATTCTCCCTAGTCCTAATAGGATAAACATCCATAAGACTGACATGTAATTAAAGGTAGTGGCATAGAATCATAGAATGGTTTGGGTTGGAAAGGACCTTAAGATCATCAAGCTCCAACGCACCTGCCATGGGCAGGAACACTTCACACTAAACCATGCCACCCAAGGCTTTGTCCACCCCAGCCTTGAACACCGCCAGGGATGGAGCATTCACAACTTCCTTGGGCAACCCATTCCAGTGCCTCACCACTCTTCCAGTAAAAAACTTCTTCCTTATATCCAATCTAAACTTCCCCTGTTTAAGTTTTAACCTGTTACCCCTTGTCCTGCCACTACAGTCCCTAATGAAGAGTCCTTCTCCGTCATCCTTATAGGTCCCCTTCAGATACTGGAAGGCTGCTGTGAGCTCTCCATGCATAATTTAGTTAAAAAATGAAAATGACAATTCTATTAAATTTTATTTTTTAATAGTGATAACGATTATAGAATAATTTACTTTGGCCTCATGAAACCTGTCATTTGTGCAATTATTTGGTGGGAACTTAAATACTGAACACCTTTTTTGTTTCTTTTCCTTCTTGTTTTTTTTCTTAAGAAGGAACACGTATTGTGTAGCTAAATGCTACAAAAAATGTTTCAGCAATTATCCAGTAACAAGCTTTTTGCATTTTAGAAGTTGTCAAAAGGATGATATTTCTATGGATTTTGTAGTCTTTATTTCAGTGTGGCAGATGAGATACAGTACTAAAATATGTACAATATACTGGAAACTTTTTTTTTCAGGAATGTAGAAAAATTTGGTTTAGATGGGAAGACAAAACTTTTAAAATACTAAGTTATGCACACAACAAAAAATTCTAACCAAAACCAAACACTTTCAAGATGAAAGAAAACATCTTTAATACCTAATATTCTAATGAGCTGATATTAAGCATGGTGTGATAGCCACATTAATTTTTTACTTTAGTTTAAAAAAACCTTAATGCAGAAATGTGAAAAATTATTACTTGGAAAATTACTTGTTGAAGGCTCAGCAGGTATTTTCATTACTTCTGTTTATCCGGACAGGGTACAGCCACATTGTAAATGCTGTGAAGTCTGGTAATTCATGGCTGTATGAAGTTCATGTGTCACCAACCTTGTGCAAACCACATGAAGTTCAACAAAGTGAAGTGCAAGGTCCTACACCTGGATCAGGGCAATCACAGGCACAGCTAAAGTTTGGATGAAGAAGTAATTCGGAGCTGCCCTGAGGAGAAACTTAGGGGTGTTGGTTGGTGAGAAAATGAACATGAGCTGGCAGCGTGCACTCACAGCCCAGAAAGCCAGCCATATCCTGGGCTGCATCAAAAGGAGTGTGACCAGCAGCTCGAAGGAGGTGATCCTGCCCTCTACTCTGCTCTTGTGAGACCTCACTTGCAGTACTGTGTGCAGTTCTGGTGTCCTCAACATAAGAAGGACATAGAGCTGCTGGAGCAAGTCCAGAGGAGGGTCAAGAGGATGATCAGGGGACTGAAGCACCTCCCATATGAAGATAGGCTGAGAAAGTTGGGGCTGTTCAGCCTGGAGAAGAGAAGACTGCGTGTGGACCTTATAGCAGCCTTCCAGTATGTGAAGGGGGCCTATAAGGATGCTGGGAAGAGACACTTCATCAGGAACTGTAGCGATAGGACAAGGCATAATGGGTTCAAACTTAAACAGGGAAAGTTCAGGGTAGATATAAGGAAGAAGGTCTTTACTGTGAGGGTGGTGAGGCACTGTTACAGGTTGCCCAAGGAAGCTGTGAATGCTCCACCCCTGGCAGTGCTCAGGGCCAGGTTAGATGAAGCTTGGAACAATGTGGTCTAGCGTGAGGTGTTTGCCCATGTCAGGGAGTTGGAACTAGATGATCTTAAGTTTCTTTCCAAGCCTAGCCTTTCTATGATTCTATGAATCTCTGTGCATCAGTGAGTAAATATTAGACCAGGGTGCATTCTGTAAAAATAAATCCACATTCTATTTTATATGAAATTATATACGTATGCAAGTAAGGAATTTAGATGCAAGTGATAGTACAGAATGATGAGACTGTAAATTATAAATCCCAGAGAATCTGTAAAGTAGCAGATAAGCAATCAAACTGCAAAGCAACCCCTTTTTGTTCTTTCCATCTGTCTTGAAAAGACAAGAAGCAGCCAACCTTCCATAGCTTCTTGTAGGTTCACCATGCAGCTTCCATCTGAGACCTATGTATGATAAGACAGGAAAATTAATGTGCTCTGGGATTAAAAAACAAAACAACAAAACCAACAAAACAAAGTGATCCAAAATATTAAAGAATTTAGTACTACATACGAAAGACTTCATTTCCCCTCTCATTTATTTGTATCATTGAAGTGTGAAAAATTGGTTTGGGATGGCTAAAGTGTCACTAAACTGCAGTGCATGACATTTCTGTGCTAGAAAAAGCCGATTCAGTTTGCAAAACATGCTTGGCTCTCAATGAAATGGATGATACTCATACTGAAGCTTTGTCTGCTAATGTCATGTTTGCCCTGATTAATCATTAAGGACTGAAAGTTTTGCAAACCTTCACTTGATATTTGTAACAGAGTAAGCCGTATTATCACAGCACAGGCCCACTTTCTTGACTCTCTCATGGGTGATCTGAAAAAATGTACTGCTGAAGTTGCTGATAAAGCTTTTCTCTGAACTACCCGAAAAAGTCAGAAAGGCCTTCATTAACTCAGACCTATTGTACAGGGTAACTTATTTTGGGTTTCTGATTTTAAAAATAAATCACACAGATAGCAGATTGAGACTTTCCCCTCAGTAAAAACAGTTTTTCTTTCTTTTTTTTTTTCTTTTTCAGTAGGGAATTTTTGCCCACAAACCTACAATCTCTTTTGCTCTGAAAAATCTTTTAATTGTGTTCAGGCAAATTTAATTTTTGTGCTGCAATGCTTTTGGTTTATTTGTCTGATCCAAAGATGAGGTTCTCTCTTTTCAAATGAAGTGATTTGTAGGTACTTATGATTTTCCACAAAAAAAAAAAAAAGTAGAAGAATAGATCATCCACTATAAATCTCATCTCATCAGAAGAAATCGTTATTTCTACACATTTGTGTTTGTCGGAGGAGTTGTCAGATCAGTTAAGCACCCTCTCAGTATGCAGATCTGGTGCAAACAGTAGAGCAGCTTATAATGAATACTTTACTATATTTTCTCTCCTGTTATGCTTGAAGGCCTCTGTCATCCTTTTCAGAGATAACAGACACAGGAGCAAAGAACATTGAAGGACTGACCACATAAAAATTACCAGGTTCTGCAGGTCAATAGCAGCAGAAAAGGCATGAAATGGTGCCAGGAAAACATTGTCTGCGCTATATATATATATATTTGCAGTTTCTGGTCCCAATGAATGAATGCTCTCCAGAAGAGGGAGCACATTAACTGTGCACCTCTGATTTAGTACAGAATCCAGTTTGAGAATTTAGGGACACATGTAAGAAAAACAGGGCAATTTAGTTGAAAACCTTCCTGTATGAACTACTTATATAGATGCCTATGTACAATACCATTAAAGATGGTTTTTCAGTTCCTTGATATGCCAAAATAAATTATCAACATTTCAGGTTTCATTACTTTACTGTCTAGAACTGTTTGAACAAAAAAAAGAACAGAAGTAAAACATCAAACAGAAAAAAACTTTCATGTGTAATTTGGACTGACCTCTACTGTAACTTGTTTAGTTTCAGTTATCTCAACCTCTATTTACATCTTACTATAATATAGGATCTTAGTTGCTTTACACACTTCACTTGATCTTAAATTTGAGTATAGTAACTGAGTAATTTTTAACTCCCTGAATGTATTTTCTTATTTTCCTCACCCTCCTCTTTTCACCTGCTATTTACCATTGTCCCACAGTCTGGTTCTGGCACACATATCCTCAAGTTACTGAAATGTACTTAGTTGATGTTCCTTTAAAATTTATTTATTTATTCATTTCTCTCCATGTTGCTTGCAGATTTTAAATAATGGAAAGGCAATTGATAGCCAAAGTCTTTCTTGAAACCATTTCAAAACACCTGAAGTACAAAAGGGTTACTGGGAGTATTCAGTATGGATTTACAAAGGGAGAATCATGCTAACCAACCTGACAGCCTTCTACAACGAGTTCATTAGCCTGGTAAATGAGGAAAAAGCATGGATGTTGTTTACCTTGAATTTAACAAGGCTTTTGACATTGTTTCCTGTAACATCCTCATAGACAATTTGGCAGTGTACGGCTTAGGTTAATGGACAGCAATGTTTTCATAAAACAGACTTGAAGAGATATGTCCAAATGGTTGTTATTAGTAGCACAATATCCAGTTGAAGGCCATTCAGCAGTGGTGTGTGCCAGGAGCTGATACTGGGGCCAGCCACCCTTAATAACCTGGATGACGTGACAAAGTGTCCCCTTAGCAAGACTGTAAGTGAAATAAAACTGGGAGGAACAGTTGATAAACCAGAGCATTGTGCTTCCATTCTGAGGGAAGTTGACAGACTGGAGAAATGGGCTAAGAGGACCCTCATGAAGTTCAGCAAAGGGAAAATGCAAGTCCTACATCTTGGGAAGAATAAAGCTTAGGCACCACTACACACTGGGGACTGACTGGCTGGAAAGCAGCTCTGCAGAGAAGCACCTTGAAGTCCTGCTGGACAACAAGCTGACTATGAGCCAGCAATGCACCTTTGAGGCAAAGGCAAACAGTATGTTGGGTTTCATTAGAAAAAGCCTGGCCAACCGGCTGAGGAAGTCTTCTGTACTCAGCACTGGTGAAGCCATATGCAGAGTGCTGCACAAAGGTCAGAACCCCCCAGCACAAGACAGGTATGAACTTCCTGTAGTGAGTCCAGTGAAGGGCTACAAAGATATTAAGAAACTGGAGAACCTTTCCTATGAGGAAAGGCTTCCATTATTCAAGAAAAGGATCAGGAGCATCTTATCAATGTGTATCAATACCTGATAAGAGGCAATGATGAAGATGAAACCAGGATTATTAGTAGTATCAGTAGTGCTTATTAACAGAACAAGAGGCAATGGACACAAACCAAAACACACAAAATTTCATCTGAACACAAGAAAACAGTATTTCACTATTTTTTTTTTGCTAAAATTATTGAAATATTTTCTGTGTATTAGCAGCTAAAATGTATTTGCTAAAGTAAAAAGAAAAAAAAAGAAAATATCACTAAATAAAGAGGAAGACAAGCAGTCACAGAAAAAAGAAAAATATATTTGTTCAATTTAGCTTTAAATATTTTGATTGCTCTAGCGTACGTTACCTAATCATTGCATGAGATAAACTCAGAGTTGACCTAAGAGCACAGAAGACATTTCAGCTCTTGACAAACACTTACTATCTCATTTAGTTTAAGAAGTTTTACAACACATTTTGAGTAGTACTTTGTGCTATTTGCCATCTCAAGAAAATACTTTGTACCGCGTAATTCCTCTCCATGGCACAAAGATGTAGAGAATAAAGCACGTCGTCCACCTTTTAAAAGTTTATTAAAAGATGTTATTCAGAGTGAGACTTTAATTTCACAAAGTAATTCAGGGTTCTTGTAATTATATGTTGTGTGGTTTTTTTATCATGTGATGATATTGAGGGCAGATTTCTTTTGCATTAAAATCTTATGTAATTTCTTAAAAAATTCCAATTAGATCAGGCTATCTCAACAAATCAGAAATTCTAGAGAGAAACTCCAAGCAGATTTCTACCTCCAACACGTAGAGTCTAGCCCTTTACCACACTTTTTAGTATTCATTTCTCATTTCAAGGTGACACCAGTTCTAGCACTTAGGTGATATTATTCACAACCTTTCTTTAAAATAATGGACCCATAAACTTTTTTAGACCTGAAAAAATAGTTTATTTTTGGACTCTGTGGTCCTTAGGTTGTCACTATCAATAACCATACTTACCAATTTTTTTTTAATTTATTATTATTTACTTCTAGTAACATCAGCAGAACGGGAAGTGTGAAGCAGTTCTAATTACAAGTGGAGTAAGGAACTAAATCTTAAATACCTGGTTACCTCCTTCACTTTGTGTGCCCTCCTGACATGTTAACTTACCTGCAACTTAGCAGTTTTCTAACAAACATAAATCATGAACTCTGATCACAAAAATGCTGCTTTTCAAGATGTGTCAACCTCATAAATCTGAGGCTTTTTATTTATTGCCAATTCAACAAACAACCGCTGAAGCGGTTCCGAAGATAAATGCCATTTGCGAAGCTAGAGTCATTCAGCCATCTTAATCTTAAAAACAAGTCTCATGATCATTATTTGGACCATCCATGTTATCAGTAGAGACAATTTATTGCCCCAGAGTGCACTGCAACTCTCCCTCTGTTGACTTTCAGCTAGATGTCAGACGGTAGCTCTTTCATATTGAGAGTTATGAAGGCTTCTGCAGTGCGTGCCTTTATGACCATGAATTTATAATGCTGCCACCAGTAAGCACTCAACACTGCAGTCCTCTGCAGGCTACAGTACAGCAACATGAATTCTTTGTTCGCTTCTATTTCTATCTAGCTATCCAAGCATCTGCTTTCTAACTGTAATGGACACTAAAGTTTTATGAAGTTTCCTCCATTTGACAAGACAGCTAGAGGTCTCCGATGACAATTCAGACTCCTACTAGCAGTGCATGAGTATAGCTCAGAAATTACTTTCACTCCCTTGGAAGTGAAGACCATGTGATTTTTGCCTGAGCTTAACAGGCTTCTGGGTGATCCTTTGATAAAACATAGGTTGCTTAAATTTCAGAGGTTTGGCTTTATTTCTCTGCTCTTGTTATTGCTACATAAAAACAAAATTAAACTGGGCTTAAAGAAGATACAAGGCCCCTATAAGCATCATAAAAGAACTGTTAAAAACTTCCAGTAACATTTAGTGACAAATATATTAGGAAAAAAAAAATTAAAAAAACATCCACATAAGAAAGCTTAAAGTTGGCTTTTTGAAGCCACACATACTGGTAAAATGTGACCATTTTAACCTGTAAAAGAGTAATACAAGTGTCCTGAATAACCTCCTGATTTCTCTTCACTCAACAAAATTCAGTCTCCCTCCTATGAGGGAAACTCACCACACATAAATTAATTTCATATTCTTCTGGTTGCCTTGCATATTTTTCCTGTAATTTCACTAATTCTGCTGGCAACCAGGGGATTTTATGCAGAGTAGTGTGAATGTCATCATCATCAGCAATAGCAGTTTCAGTTTTAACTAACGGTCATAGAGAAACAGATTGAGAGTTGTGACTGGGTGTCTCCAGGGTCTCACTACCACCACTGTCACACCAAATGTCCCTGTTTCAAGTCTCAGAATCTGTATAATGCACTGACCTGCAGACTTGTCTGACTGAAGTAGAAGATTGATTTTCCAACAACTGTTATCCCTCCATTCCGTTAAAGTGAGCAGAGTGTTCAGGTCATCAGCCTCAGCCTTAACGATTATTTTCAATCATAAGTTTAAAATAAGTTGGATTTCCAGTTTTTCTTTTATTTCTTTTCAAAATTTAATGATGACTTCATTAGCTCATTTTCTGATTTTACAGCTAAATATTCTACATCAGCAATTTGTTCAGGAGTAGAGGCATCTTTAGCTTCTTTCTGTGCACAAGATAAACAGGCTCATAAAATTCCTTGCCAGAATTTTTGAGCCCACTTCTTCCCTGCCTGGGAAGGGACACATTTATATTCTTGCAGTAGTCCTGCAGGACTGGAAACGTGAAGGTGACATGTAATGGTAAACCTCATAACAGCTGCCAAATAAGGAAGCTATATTTTTATTTTCAAAAGCAAAGTGTGTGAGTATTACACCAGTGTCCTGGGTTCAGCAGTAGCAGTCATTTTTCTCCTTCTTGGTAGCTGGTGCAGTGCTGTGTTTTGACTTTCAGCTCGGGAACAGAGCTGATAACAATGATGTTTTGGTTTGGCCAAGGACTTTGTGAGCCTCATGCTCTGCCAGGGAGGAGGGGAAGCCAGGAGGAAGCAGAGACAGGACACCTGACCCAAACTGACCAAAGAGGTATTCCATACCACAGCACGTCATGCCCAGGATGTAACTGGGAGTTAGCCGGAAGGGCTGGGGAAACTGCAGGGTTGGAGGAGGTATCAGTCGGTGCTTGGTCGGGCTGAGGGGGGGCAAGTTATCGGTCAGCTGGTGCTGAGGTGTTGTATTCTCTTCCCTTGTTATTTCCTTTATCATTATTATCATTGGTGGTAGCAGTAGTGATCTGTGTTATACCTTAGTTACTAAACTGTTCTTATCTCAACCCGTGGGAGTTGCATTCTTTTCGATTCTCCTCTCCGTCCCACCAGGAGCAGGGGGAGGGCAAGAAAGGGGGGGGGGGAAGTGAGCGAACGAGTTACCTGACTGGGTTTAAACCATGACAACCAGTCAGTAACAAAATGTGTATGACCAGAGTCACTCAAGCTCCATATGCTTATAGCTAAAAATTTGAAACTTGTGTTACTATAGAAAAGCCTGAACAGGTACAAGGGCCTCCTAAACAGTCAGGAGGAGGACCAGGGAACAACACTAAATAATGAAGACAATTGATAGCTGAGGAGAAGGCTTTGCCCTTGTGTGGGCATATTAACAAGTGGGGCTAACAAAGCTCTAAACAGGAAAGACCACCCTTGAAGGCTGGTACATCCTGAAAAACACGTGGACATTGTCAAAGTATGGCTTTGATGTGTCAGCAAAGCATGATTAGGGTGTTTTTTAGATGAAAAATCCTTGTTATACGCTCATGTCCTAGGTTCAGCTGTAACAGTTTTTTTTCTCCTTTATAGTAGCTGATGCAGTGCTGTTTTCTAGTCTGGGAATAATTTCAATAGCATGCTGATGTTTTAGTTGTTGCTAAGTAATGCTTACCCTGATCATGGATTTTCAGTCTCTCATGCTCTGTTAGGGAGGAGGGGCACAAAAAGCCGGGAGGGAACAGAGTCAGGACACCTGACTGGGAGGAGTCACCCAGAAGGCCCAGATTCGCTGCTTGGGTCGGGCTGGGTATCAGTCTGTGGGTGGTGAGCAATGGTATTGTGTGTCACTTGTGTTCACTGGTTTTATTTTCTTTCCTTCCCTTTTTAGTTTTATATTCTCTCTCCTTGTTATTTCCTTTATCATTATTATTATTAATAGTAGTAGTAGCAATTTTATATTATACTTTAGTTATTGGACTGTTCATATCTCAACCCTTGGGATTTACATTCATTAAATTCTCCTCCCCATCCTGCTGGTAGCAGAAGAAGGAGAGAATGAGTGAGTGGTTGCACTGTTCTGAGTTACTGGCTGGGCTTAAACCACGACTCCCCATTATAATACTAAAAATCGTACCTACAGGTCAAAAGACCCCTGCCCAGGTTATAAGACCCTTCCCCTGAGAATGCATAAGGAATTAAATGATGCAGCCTTATGTAAATGAATTGACCAATCAGTAAACATTGGATGATTACAGAGAGTTACTAACCTGAACCAAATTGTGTAAATATGTGAAATTAGGAAAGTGAGAAGTTAGGAAAGACTCCATTGTGACTACTGGGATTGGTCAATAGGCGGAACCTGTCTTCTCCCCCAAGTAGGGACACCCATTGGGTAATATCCATACTCTGTATATACTTAATGATTAATTCCAGCTAGCTTTTGTATGTGTTATTTCACTATTATTCCTGCCATTAGTGTACTATCAACAGCAATCTTTGAAGCTTAATTTGTTACAAATTTATATAATAAAAATTTTCAGCTGAGATCTATTTTGTGTGAGTTTCTGGAAACTTGAGCAATTAACCCAAGGGGTGAATCTGTTACCCTGCACTCCAGAATACAATGGTCAAATCATCTTCTGATATAGTGTGCCCTGTCCAGTAGAGTACCTGCAGAGGGTTCTGATAAGCTATTCTGGCTCAAGGATCTCACCTTTCCTGAGACGTTGACAGACCCATCAAACATAAAGGTCTGGGGTAAAATCTCCCTTTAACATGACAATGTCAGTTACCATTTAGGGTTCCTACAAATTAAGAAGGCTTCACTCACTTTTCTATATCAGATACTAGGTGCTCAAACAAGCTGTAAGACAAGTTGGAAGATCACCTGTTTTTACCTGTGAAGAAACAAGTCGTGCATCACATTGTCTGGTTTAAGATGAGGAAGAGAAGAGGTGGAACAGCTAAAGGGAAAAAACCTGTCTCTAGGACAGAAAGTCTCTTACCCTGTGAGTCTACGGAATCCTACCAAGAAGTGAAATACATATCCTCATCTTACCTTTGAACTTAGGCCTGCTTCCACTCTCTTTCTTACATTTGTGGTAGCCATGTGGATTTTGAAAATGCTTTTCTTCTTAAACTCTGGAAGATCACAATAAGAGGTTCCTTCCTACCTCTTACTTTTCTTTCCAATACCTGACTTTCCCGGGTTCTGCAAGACTCTGATTGTGAATTCAAGTCTGCATTCATAACATTGATTTATAAACTTTCCTTATTGAATTTCTTTCCCTGCTCCCTACTCTGTGCTACTTCTGCAGTTTTCTGTTATGTTCTGTTAATAACAACACATGCTGTGTCAGGCATCTGATTTTTTTCAAAGGTCAGATCAATTTCAAGCTTCTCTGTGCAAATTCATTTCAAGTTACCATGTACCAAAGCAACCCAGATCCATAAAATATCTGGGGTTTCACCTATTTCTTGCTCTCCTTTTAAGCAGAAACTTTTATCTTCCTCTACTTCGCTTTTGTTGTTTCCTTTTTTACAGTTCAGTGTGAAACTAGATTTTGCCTCACCGATGTACTTAATTTTTGAAAATCAGATCAGAAAAGAACTCAATAATAACACTGAAATTTATTGTTTTAATGACAGAGACATCATCCATGAAGTATGCAATAGTGGTATTACAACCTGAAAAAAAAAAAAGTCTCTGTGGACCACAGAATGTCACAGTATGACAACAGCTGGAGAGTAAGGGAGTTAAATATAATTATCTAATCTTAAAGCACTGAATTATTTCTTAATGGATAGAATTGCCTCTAAAAAAAAAATAAAACGGTGCGAAGAAATGTGATTCAGATTTGTGAAGGTGTTTATACCTTAAAGTTTGTTTTCTTTCTGACCACCAATGAAAAGCAAACCTTTGGAATGTTTCTCTGCAGGGAACATACCCTGGCTATGTGGCAGCTGTTGGATGGCTGGCACTAGAAGACGTGGCAGCACCATGAGCCAGGGAGGGATGTTCTCAGGGCCTGTGGGCAGTGAACCATGTGTCAGCATGTTGGAAGGGCTGCTGAGGAGCCAGGCAGAGAGCCCAGCAGCAATGCAGGAAGATTTTGAAATCTTCCTGGTAGCAGTTAGACTCAGTTTCTGTCAGCCTTCTCTCTGGTTTAATTCTATTAAAACTGAAGAGGCTGAATTAAAAAATATCAGTTTAGAGATGCTGGCTTTCTTTGGGAAGAAGTGGGGTTTCATTGAAGTGGTTTTTTTTAACATCAAGTGGACATGTGCCCAAAGTTTTGATAGTGTGGGGGATGCATGAATGGCTTCTACACAGGTGCTGCCTTGTGCCAGACACAACTGTTCCAGCCAGCTGAAATTAATCTGGTGCAGTGGAACATACAGCTGAGCCTCTCACCCAAGATGATGGATGGTACCTTTGTGGAAACATACTCAAGAAAGGGCAAAAAAACCCTACAAGGTCAGAGGAGGAGGAGGCTTTCCAGGTGCCAGGGCAGAGATATTCCCTCATAGCCCACAGAGGACCTACACCGGAGCAGATGGATATTCTCGACAGCAGCTTTAGCCCCTGAAGAGCAGACAACAGAGCAAGGGAAGATTATGAAATCTAAGCAAAATCGACAACTGCCTAAACAGCCCTCACTGAAATTACAGCAAAGTCCATTTTATGAGATGGATACTGCAATCTTCTCTACTTTGTGGAATACTTCTATTTCCAAGTGATTCTCAGCTACAGAAAAAAGACATACAGTTGGTTAGATTCTGTCATTCAACAAAGTTCCTCTCCTTATCTGCTATAATTAATCACTGGCTTCAGAAGCAAAACTGGATGCCTGTATGATAGCTTTCTGTGATGAATAAAAATGATAGGTTTCTTCACCATTTTTAGGCTTTAGCCCTTCCCTCTTTTAAAGCAAAATTAATGATCTCAAAGCAAAAAAAGATTTAAAGTTTATGTCTACTTTATTCATAATCAGCCACTGAAATCGCACAGGACACATAACATCAAAATTGTGAGGCTACCAAATATATTACAACTGCATCAGTGATTTAATGTGTCTAGAAGTGCAAAATTATTTAAATAATACATAATGTATGTCTTGCTAACCTGTGTCTAGAAGTGCAAAATTGTTTAAATAATACATAATATATGTCTTGCTACCCTGTACCCAGTGTATTTCCAATGTTAATAAAAATGGAATAATGGTTGTTCTTCTAGAGGGAACAGAAATTTTAAAACAGCAAAGGACTAATACAGTTAGTTTAATAGGAACAAGATTATAAAAGAAAAAGAGATAAAAGATACAACTATAACAACATAGCAGGTAATTAGTAAAATTACACATTTACGATACAATATTCTTTTATTAGGAAAATAGACAGTATTATGCTTCCTGTGAGTCTAGCCAGCTAGTCTAACTGTGTAAAGAGTACAGTGCAATTGATTGATTTATCCAGAATGCCTACTTCTATGTCCTGGGCAAAGTGGTAGTGAAAGTGGCATAAAAATTGTGGATATGCAGACCTTAAACTACACTTCTGGAAATGTTCATGTGTGCTCAAATATTCATGCAGGATTTTTTTGTATGCACATTTTCAAGGTCTACAAAGATGTGCAAAATAGAAATGGAAAACCCATTCTTGTTAACTCAGGTGGAAGACATGAAAAGTCAACCAGAGAATAGAACTTAAAAAATGCTTGCAGTTAAAATTCTTAGCAAGAAATTGTTGTAAATATAAAGATATTTGAAATGAATATGAGTGTTTGAATAGAAACCTTCTCTTTTAAAACAGACAAGCTCAGACATTGTTACATAGACACACAATCTCTTATTCTCTCTCCACATAATAGAAGAAAATAGTCTGTCAATATTAAAATAAATATATAGAGGGCATATGTGGTCTTGAATTGTGGTAATAATTCAATAATAACTTTTAAAAATCTCATATATTTTTAGGAGGGGGGTGGGAGCTCAGGAACCTGGTCTCACCTTTCTGGCATTTGCCTAAGTCTGGCATTTGAGAGGGCAACTATGCCATTGATTTAATTGTTCCATTAAGAACTCAGAAAATAAAGATCATAGACTATCACCAAAAGAAGTTGCTGGTTTTAAAGCAAGTATTATATACAGTATGTATCACAGGTCAGTGAACCTGGTTTATTCCCTCTCCTCATAAGACTTACCATGCTACACAGACCACTGTTGTCAAGAACCTTCGCACTCTTTGGCAGAGGCAAACTTTAGCTCTGCTTGAATAATTAAAATGAATTATCATCACAATATGTGTCAGTCTTTTCCTACTCTATGTTTTTCCTTTTACATTGTCACAGTTATTCTTTTAAAACTTCTGTAACCTTCCGGCAAAAAAAGCCAACAGAAAAAAATTCTTAATTCAGGGCCTGTATTTGTGCCTGGGACTGCCCCAACCCATGTGCTGGAAGTTGCACTTGGCCTTGTTGAGCTTCATTAGGTTGACATTGGCCCACATCTCAAGTGTGTCAAGGTCCATCTGGATTCCATCCCTTTCCTCCATCATGTCAACTGCACCACACAGTTGCTTCGTATCAGCAAACTGTCCATGTCACTGACAAAGATATTGAACAAGACTGGTCCCAACACCGAGCCCTGAGGGACACCACTCGCTACTGGTGTCTACTTGGATATCAAGCCCTCTTTGAGTGTGACCATTCAGATGACTCTTTATCCAGCAAGATGTTCATCTGTTAAAACCATGCCTCTCCAATTTAGAGACAAGGATGTCGTGCAGAACAGTGTCAAATGCTTTGCACAAGTCCAGGTAAATGATGTCAGTCACTCTTACCTTATCCACCAACTCCGTGGCCCCATAATAGAAGGCCACTAAATTTGTCAGCGTGATTTGTTTTTATTGAAGCCATGTTGGCTGTCACCAATCACCTCCTTACTGTCCATGTACCTTAGCATAGTTTCCAGGAGGATCTTCTCCACTATCTTGCCAGGCAATGAGGTGGGGCTGACCAGCCTGTAGCTCCCCAGGTCTTTCTTTTCTCCCTTTTTTTAATAATGACAGTTATATTTCCCATTTTCCAGTCATGGGGAACTTCAGCAGACTGTCACAACTTCTCAAATATGATGATAATGGACAATGGTTTGGCAATTTTATCCGCTGGTTCCCTCAGGACCTGTGGATGCATCTTATCAGATCCCAGGAACTTGTGTACTTTCAGATTCCTTAGATGGTCTTGAGCCTGATCTTCTCCTACCAAGGGCAGTTTTTCATTCTCTCAGTCCCTGCCTTTATTTTCTGTGAATTGAGCAGAGTGGCTGGAGCTCTTGCCAGTGAAGACTGGGGCAAAAAAGCCATTGAGTGCCTCAGCTTTCTCCATATCCTGGGTAACCAGGTCTCCTGTTTCTTTCTGGAGAAAGCCCAAGTCATATTATTCATAAGTTTTCCCAGTTTTTGTTGAATGATTCACCCTTTGTCAGATAAAGACTTTTGTAGAACAGGATGAAATATTTTGGCCTGTAATTTTCACTTAGCCCAAAACCACATGTTCAGTGACAACAAGTTTCATGCCTGACTGTACATGTACAAATTTATGAACATTTAATATTTTTAAGATATTTTAGATCATTCTTTTTATCCCTGAAATTTTCACTTGCTCAAAAAGTGCTATGTCAAAATCTTTTTAATAAGCAATTTCAAGCTATTTAAACCTAAACTTTTTTGACATAAATGATTCTAGTGTCTTTGTTTTGAAAACAGTTTTTCTAGGTTATAAATATTTCCCCAATATTTAAAAGCTATTCCAATCAAATATCGTAATTACATCCAAGAGAAACAGGTGAAAAAATAAAAGAAAACATATGTTCAACCTATGTTTCAATGTAGCCTCATAAAGGTCTCCATTTCCTTCAGTTTCTTAGCTTGCTCCACCTAACCAACTGATAAATCAGGCCTTCAAGTTTTGTCTGTGTCTTTTTTTCTTCTCAGGGTAATATGACAGTTCATACAGCTGATATTCATAAAGGGTATTTCTCTATAAAAGGGTTATAAAGAATAGACTTAATAAATGAAGATTTAATAAATACCCTGACAAAGAACTATTCCCATTTTCAAAACCCAGTCACATGACCATAGATACTTAATATAACTACCTGTTAATATATCAGTATAACCTGTCCTTCTATTTAAAAGACACACACTATTTTGGGTCAAACCGTGTTGTCCTGAATGCCTTCTCATTTCATGGTATTGGAATATCAAGTCTATAATATACTCCAAGTAGTCTGTCATTGGACGAAACTGGCAGTAAGAGAGCTGTAATTTAGAGCTCATTGGAGGGTGAGTAGAATACCTATAAGGGAAGGGTGAATAAATTTTAAAGCTGATTAAGGACAAAGAAATGTGATTCTTACAGTGGTTCATAGAGAGGTTTGATTTCAGGATCACACCTCCTTTCTTTCACAGACATTCATCCATTGTTCTTAACTCATGAGATCTCTCTTCTGACTGTGCTTAAATTTACAGTGAGGTCCTGGAAAGTTTCTGCTTTGTTAGTCTCAAACATGTACCAGTAATAACCAACAGCTTGGTGATATCTAGCAAGGTGGTGGACTTCTCTGCAGGCAGTGTGCATAAGGAGAATATATATTACAACTCTTTGCCTTTTTATGTCTACTGAAGTATTTACTCTATGTCAATAAAATTTCTTATTTCAAGTATTTTCTTATATTAGTCACTTCCAGTCAGTTCCTTCTCTAACCACATACTCTTCTCTATGGATCTTAAAGAAAGCCCAGAAACACTTCTTTCTTTTTCTTAATTTTCCCTGTGGATGGTGAATTGATTTACAGCTCTGTTCCCGAGCTGAAAGTCAAAACACAGCACTGCACCAGCTACCAAGAAGGAGAAAAATGACTGCTACTGCTGAACCCAGGACACTGTAGCATTCAGTAAATGTTATATATATATATGTGTATATATATATATATATATATATGCACATATATATATATATACACACACCTCTGTTATATATATGTCCCTTTCAGCCATGAACTATTAGGAGCTCTTGCTCTCTGCTCCTAGCTGTTCAAATACATGTCACTGCAGGGAGAAGCCCAGAATCCTTTAGCAACACTAGAAGATCAAATCCATAGTTAGGGTGAATAAACATGAAAAGTGGGATGCGGGATGGGTGTGTGTGTATGAAGCCAGTAACCAGGGTAGTGATTACAGCAAAACTGGTCCCAGCTAAATTGGTCACTAAAAATCAGTGACTTCCCTTATCAATGCCTACAACAATTTAATGCAACCTTGTAAACAAAAAAAAAGCTGAAATTATTCCTGCACCACTAAGAAATCTAGAAAAACCTATTTTCCTACATTTCAGCGTCAGAAATGAGCCCTGTGTTCATGTAGGTGATTTTCCATTAAAACTGTTCTCAGATCAGATCTGACTAACCCCTTCTCTGCTGTCACATCAAGCAAGATTCTCCAAGACTCCGCTTCATGCATAATCAGTGGGAGCATAATGCAAATAGGCAGCAGAAATTCTAGCCAAATGATGCCATTGTGAGATTCTGATGAAACATAAAATGAAAGTTACCTGGGGTAGAGCAGAATATTGTAATTAGCTCTTCTGTGATAAAGGATTGTAGAAAGTGGAAGTACCAGCAAAGCTGGGAGAACATGGAAATGTGACAATACCCCTGTTATAAGGATATAGATGTTAACATTTAAGACATAACTCATATTTATATCTTTCTTCCAGAAATACTGGAGGAACAAGAAGAAAATCTGCATTACATACAATGCAGGGATAGACTAACAGTGAGAACACTAATATTGAGAGCAGTAATTATCCTTCAAAGCTCCTGATATATCCTCAGAAGTTGCCTGAGTACAGTGATCAAAATTTTTTCTTGACTTTCTGAAAAAGCACCAGCAAAGGTTTTGACAATTTCCTAAAAAATATTCTTTGTTGTTCTTTTACCAGAACTTATCATAAATGAATCTTTCTGATGGTGCACCTCCAGGTATAATGGAACATCACGAATTGCAACAACAAAAAACAGCTACGTAAGTGTTTTTTACGAGAATGGAAGAGGAAGAGCGGAACAGGAATATAGGCGTCAGTTTGTCTATACTTTTATCCTCTTGGCATATCCTGGTTCTAAAACGTAGTAAGCATAAAATTCTCTTTTATGACAGCTTTTAGAAATAATTAAAATACTGAGCAGAAAGGGTGTGAATTAGTTCCTCCAGCTATCCAGTTGCTTGAAAAAAATCAAGGTGGTTGTATGTTTCTGGCTGGTGCTGGTACTCTGAAAGTTATCAAATGGATAAGGCAGCTCTGCTAATGGCTTTTCTGAGATGAAGCAACTGCAATTTTTTAGTGAGTCAGGCTTTCTCTCCTAACCACAATCCTAACAAGCAAGGCGATTTGAACTGATAGAAATTTACTTGTTAAGTATAAATCTCTCTTGGGCTGTTCATTGTTGTTCTATTAGAGAGCATTCCCATTTTCTCACAATGTGCATAGGTGCACAGATCATAGAAGTTTGGAAAAATTCCCACAATAGCACTGAGAGAGCATTTGGAATAATAAAATGTAAGTAAGGAGAACAGAACTCTGACATCATTGTCAAAATTTTGAGTAAATATGATGATCTACAGGTAAACCAGGTAGTCCAGAATTTATATTAAATTATGTAACCGACTCACCACCTACTGGTGATAAGTTTTCAGCAAAATATTTTCAATCTTTTGTTTTAGCAATGTCAGTAGTAGAGAGTTTTCTTACCAGTGCTGCAAGCAAAGGGTCATACCATGATAGACAGGCACAACCTGATCTCTTGGAAGGTGTCCTTTCCTATAACAGGGGGTTGGAACTAAATGATCTTTATGGTCCCATCCAATCCAAACCATCCTATGATCCTATAAGAAAGTTTTCAGCCTCTCAGGAAGGTAGTAGTAATCTGTAACAGTTTAAAAGTGGTCATGGTTCTTCTTTAGAATGCACCAAGTTTGCCCAGCCTGGAGATTATAGGCAGATGCACTTGCGTCCAAATGTTCATACATGTATATTTGACACTAGTCTGCATGGAGAAAATGTCAGATGCACATTGATCCAAATGTTCACAGATATATATACGATATTATTCTGCAAAAAGAAAAATAAAAGCCCTGCTCTTTGATTAGAAAAATATACTTTAATTTTGATTCTGTTTGTGAAAATAGGACAGCATGTACATACTGCTTTGTAAATTATTCTTTTGTAGAACTTGGCACAGTGCTGCTTCAGGTCATGGTTCCATTCCTTATTAATAACGTATCCAATATCCCATTTGCTGAAAACAAATTCAATATGGATAACTCACAATAGGTATATGAAAAACTATGCAGCTCAAAATTCATCTATTAGAAGCGCATAACATAAAGGTGCAAAGATGGCAGAGAAAATAGAATCCAGCTGTCATGGACACGATCTCCAGATACTTGTGCCGTTGAGAAATTTGGGTCCTGAAAAGCTGTCCCCACTGACCTGGATATATTTTCAAAATGTTAATTGTTTCAAATTGCTAAATATTTCAGTTTTAGCTAGCTAGCAAAGTTCATATCCAACTGATGATATGATTAAATGTGGAAGTCAGTAACAAAATGAACAATTTCAGAACCTAGCTACAAGACAAATTTTCTTTTGCTTTCCTCAATATCAGACAAAAATTAAATGATTTTTCACATTCTTGCAAAAACTTTGTATTTTATTTCCTAAATGAGAAACAAGTTTTTTACATACCCATGCAGTGGGACAGTTAAGTTACTGATCATAGTGTCACATGAAGGGGGACACATATAAATCAGCATTTCTCCTTTGTCCCCTCTTATCTGTATTTCCATGTAAGGGGAATCTGAATGTCAGACAGAAGCTGTACTGCACTACATCAAGCAGACTTTAATTCAGATTGAGGACTAGAACCTGGTTGTCCCATGTCATCTTTTCATACTTCATCCACAGAAATTTGAAAAAGATTACTATCTGCAAAACATTTTACTCTTGATGAATAGGCTAATGCAACAAAAAGTAATTATTCTGTCAAAAACATTTTTATGTTTGTGGATTTTCAATGTAAATGTTTATGCCTGCTGCACATGCATCTATGTCCAGCATGAAGTATAAAAATTAAATCAGACATTATATGTATAAAGTCTTTCCTGTTAAAGTGCTGCTTCGTAAGACATAATCAGTATTATAATTAATAGTTAAGAAAAGGTAAAAGATAAAGGTAAAGGTAAGGTGTTTAGATGACCTTAAAATAATTTTACAATTCTTCATTTTCTACCAAAACATTGTAAATCTGTAGATTATGCATTTTATCCTCTCTTTGAAGCATTTTCATTCTAATTTGGCTCACTAGGCCGTTACAGAGTATTTATTTTATTCAGGTGAAGATTAAAGAAATATGGAATATATCAGAAATTCAAAACATGTGACTTGAATACTCAATAATTACTATGAAAAGCTTCATTCTTCTCCCATATCACTTATTCTAAGTAATAGATGATACATAGAGAGGGAGAAAAAATATTTCAGTCACTATAAAATAAAATTCTGTTCCTATAAAATAAAAAATAAATATACTATTGTTTTGTCTCTTTCTTGTTTAAAGCTATGTGCACCTTTTAATTTGCAATTTTTAGATCTCTTTGCATTAGTGCTACTTTCAGGGCAGAAGAAAAAGGTAAAAGATGAGGAAAGAGCAGAAGCACCACTCTGAAAGCCATTTCTCCTTATTATATATTTACGTCATAAATTTGATTCAAAACATACCTGGCTTGATTCGTACATTTCAGATTTCATGAAATTTCATTTTATTATGACTTATAATCATAAATTATTTAGTCATTATTCTGGCAGACTTTATTTGGTTGAAGTAGGTCTAAAAATTACACTTGAAATGACTGTTAAAAAATTCTGTTACTGGTGCCAACTGTTCAGATCACACTGGAAGAGGTATTGTAGCACCGTATTTGTGCATGAGTAGAATGATCTGTGCAAAACCACTCAATTCTCCAGCAAAAGTTTATGAAACTTTACGAAACTGCAGTTTTCTTTGATTTTTATGTTGGAGGCTGTACAGAAAGAGAGGATGTTTGGAAAACTGAAGAAGAAATGTCTTGGCCACAGAGGGACTGAAAATATTCTTTACTAAGTGGCCAAACATTCACAAAGATTAAATGACAGTTTGGAACTTTAAAATTATATGAAGATATATTCTTTCTTTGGAAGAGATTTCTTTAAAGCCTCTGAAGAAGAAAATCCTTAGTAATACATTTCACCTGTCCTATCAAGAAAAGGTTAGGATTAAAATCTGCAGTGAAGCATTTTCGATGCAACAGTGTACTAGTTTTGGCTGAGATAGATTTCTTTCTAATAGCTGGTGCAGTGCTGTGTTTTGGCTTTAATGTGAGAACAATGTTTATAACACGCTGATGTTTTAGTTCTTGCTCAGTAGCACTTACCCTGATTAAGGACTGTTCAGTCCCTCATGTTCTGCTGGTGAGGAGGGGCACAAGAAGCAGGGAGGAAGCAGAGCCATATCATAGGGTATTCCATACCACAGGGTATTCCATACCACATCATGCCCAGTATATAAACTGGGGAGAGTCACCTGGAAAGCCCAGATGACTGCTTGGGTCGGGCTGGGTATCAGTCAGCAGGTAGTAAGCAATTGCATTTTGCATCACTTGTGTTTATTGGTTTTTTTTCCTTTGCCCTTTTAGTTTTATATTCTCTTTCCTTGTTGTTTCCTTTATCATTATTAGTAGTACTAGTAGCAGTACTATTACATTGCACTTTAGTTACTTGAATGATCATATCTCAACCTGTGGGATTTACATTCTTTCAATTCTCCTCCCTATCCCACCCAGGAAGGGAATAAAGGGGGTTGAGCTGGTGGTGCTGAATTACCAGCTGGGGTTAAACCATTCCAAATGATAATTTTTATACCACCACTATTGCTACAACGTGCAAGGGCTGAATTTATCATGGCACTCAGTACAAAAACTAAATGAGTATTAGCTAAGATCTTGCACTAAGAAAAAAATGTTAAAATGTGACCAAATAATTAAAAATAGATTTGCACTTCCCATTTCTTAAGGAATAGGAAACAAAAGCTGGCATATCTTTTATTTGGTTTTGGTTTAGGTTCTGTGGATGAAGTGAGAGCTGGCATAGATATAACAGATCAAATAACATGGAGAGAAAACTGGAAGAGAGGCTGTTAATATTGATTTCATTAGCATACCTAAAAACAAATAACTTGGGGAAAACACATCTATGCCAGATTGAAAAAAGTCCTAGAATGAATCCTGCAGGAAGAGCAGGGGAAACTGCTCTTCCTATTCTTGATATTTCTAAGTTAAAAAAAAAAAAAAAAAGTTTTCCTCTTTTAAGACATTCTGAGTGTCTCATTCCTGCCTTCTTTGTACATGGGAAAAAGATGTTAGCTGCAAATGTCAGAAACACATTTTTTTCTTGATACATCTTCTTTTTATGGAAACAAATTCAAACATCAAACAATGATTTGTTTACTGAATAGGAGCTATGTTTATTCAATCACAGAAAAAATATTTGTTTGTTTATGGCACCAATCATTGCTTGCCATCACTGTAATATTTTCAGTCATTTAGTAGCCTCAAATACATCTTTAATATGTTTGCATATCAAAGGTGAACTTCAGTGATAATAAAAGGGCAAGAGTGAACAGGATTTACTACACAATTTTCTGAGCTACTTCAAGTGGCTTTCATTCAGGATCCCTGAAAGTGCAGGTCTTGTCAAAGTAGCTCTGTGAACTACTCTAAATCAAACATGTGGTGCTTTATTCAGAATCTTGGTGGATTAATGTGTTGCAGAATGACTCTAAGAGCAGGACCATAGAGTTCTGGAGGACTGTGCAAGCAAGGCAGGGGGTGGCCCCAACAGGTGGCCAGAGACCGGTCCTGGGAGAAGAATGTGGAGGAAGCTGTGGGGGCTAAGCAATACCGTTACGCCATGAAGGAGTGGCTGAATACCACTCCTATATATGCGCTTATCACCCATATTGGGTTGGCCTGTCTGCTTCTCCTCGCCGCTTACAAATGGCGCCCGAACAGGGACGCGGACTACAGGGCGTGGTCGCTAGGGACCCGGATTACAGGGCTCCGACTAGCGGGGACCCGGATACAGGGCCCCGACTAGCGGGGACCCGGGATACAGGGCCCCGGTCGACGGGGACCCGGATACAGGACCCCGGCCGACAGGGACCCGGGATACAGGGCCCCGACTAGCGGGGACCCGGATTACAGGGCCCGGTTACCGGGGACCTGGATACAGGGCCCCGGTCGACGGGGACCCGGATTACAGGGCCCCGACTAGCGGGGACCCGGATTACAGGGCCCCAGTTACCGGGGACCCAGATACAGGGCCCCGGTCGACGGGGACCCGGGATACAGGGCCCCGACTAGCGGGGACCCGGATACAGGCCCCGGCCGACGGGGACCTGGAATACAGGGCCCCGACTAGCGGGGACCCGGAATACAGGGCTCCAACTAGCGGGGACCCGGAATACAGGGCCCCGACTAGTGGGGACCCGGGATACAGGGCCCCGGTTTAACGGGGACCCGGATACAGGGCCCCAGTCGACGGGGACCCGGGATACAGGGCCCCGGTCGACGGGGACCCGGATACAGGGCCCCGGTCGACCGGGACCCGGATACAGGGCCCCAACTAGCGGGGACCCGGGATACAGGGCCCCGGTCAACGGGGACCTGGAACGGCGAGTGAGCGGCGCCGGCAGCAGCGGCTGGGAAGCGCGGGCAATGCTGCTGCGGTGGCGTGACGGACCCGGGTGCTTGGACTAACCAAAAGGAATCCGCCGCTGGGGCGAACCAGACACTGCTGCGTCGGGAGGCCGATCCGGAGACCGAGGTTACAGGACGACCCACAAGAAGACGATCTGGAAAAGGCTGGCCATGAAAATGGACCGAGAGGTAGCCCTGGACTCATTACAGTGCTTTTTATAAAAACGGGGAACTGAGCCCTGAACTTTTTACAGTGCTTTTTATAAAAGCGGGGAATTGAGCCTGAGACTCTAAAGCAGCTAGCAGGTCTAGTGGCTGTAGGGAAGGCTAAGGGATTTTTTTTTGAGGAGAGTGAGTGGCAAAAGTTTGGTGATGAACTATTTGACTCAGTGCTTAATGATTATAAAAAGGCAAAGAAACTTGGTAAACCACGGAGGGAAGTAATGAACTGTATAAAAAGATACAAGGCAGAAAAGAAAACTGCCGCGGTAGCAACGGAGAAACTAGGAACAGACGTCCCCGGTCGGTTGAAACCGGGGGAAGATTACAACTCGTTCCCCCTCCCCCAACTCGCGGGAGCACAGGGTTTCCCACCCCCCACCTCCCCCTTCCTTTTCTCCCCCTCCATCAGAAGGTGCCGCGGAGGAGGTGTAACCCCCTGCTCCCCCACCACCCCAGTTCCGAAAGTAGGGACTTTGAAAAGGACAGAGAAAGTATATTAGAAGGTATACGCATGATAAATGTCGAGGAATCCGAAAGAAAGAGGGCGGTGCCTCGGCGCCGGATCGACTGCGGCGCCATTTTGAAGCGCGCAGTAGAAAATAGGGATCATGCGCTAGCGGGAGATTTAAAGGAACCGCGAGCCTCTCCAGCCCACTATGCCTTAGAGTGAAAAAAATTTTAATTCAGTCACGGAGGAGCCAGGTCTGCAGATGGCTACATACCGAACGAGATACATCTGATAAGAAAGACACAGCTGCGAGCAACGGAGACCCCGAGTTCGGCGCAGGATCAGCCCCCGAATCCCCTGAATCCGAGCCAGGTTTATATCCTCTGCTTCCAGACCCTGACTCTTTGTCTCCCGGGTCGGTCTGCTCAGACTCACTGGCCCTGGAGACGCTCAGTTGTAACAATGGGTAACCAAAGAGGTGATCATTACTGGGGAATTTTCTGCAGTGGGCATCTTTGCATATCCTGTGTTTACTACACAGCAGGGGGCTAAAGAGTGGGAAGCTCTTGATCTCAAAATAGTTAAGGAGGCCTGACAAACAGTGACCACGTATGCGTTAAAATTCTCTTATACTCAAGCTGTATATGTTATGATTTTTTCTTGCAATTGACAGGGGGAGCCCATACAGTTTCTCTGTGATACTCATGTACTAGAAGTTGGTAAATATAAGTATGTCCAGGTTTCTGTCAACCCTTGGAGACCTCTGTAGATACTGCTGGCCACTTCTTCCAGCACAGGCTGGCCACCTGTGTCAGAATGAGTGTGCATTTTGGTCAGTATAAAAGCCCAAGCCTCATACGATGTGGGGGAGGCAGAGCCTCTGCGGGGACGCCCGCTAAGGTTGAGCCTGCCACCTCGCACTGCAATGATGCTTCTCGGAGCTGGTTTGCTGTTAGTCTCCACAGGGTCCTTGTGCCACGTTCTGCACGTGGGACTGTAGTGGGAGTAATGATTGCTTTTGCAGGGACTAAAAAAAAAAAAAAAAAGGGGGGGAGGGAGAGTAATGATGCTGCACTTAACCTGTTTAACCTGTCTACTTCTCAAGAACTGAAGAACTGATAACCTGGGGGAGGGGGTATATTTGTGTCCTCCTGCCTACAGGTCCATGGTGACTGCCTGCAAAGTTTGTCAAGCCTTGCCATGAGCTGGACAGACGAATGGATAAACCTGATGCCTCAGCTACAGGAGCTGACCGTGATTACCCCAAGCAGAATGAGATAGAGGAAGAGAAAGAACAAATAACTGCAAAACATCACTTGGGGGCAACTGAAAAGTAACATCCTGAATATGTGTGCTTGTAAAGTAGCTATTATTAGAGGTTGTGATTTTGTGTATAAAACCACCTGTATTTACTAGCTAGTTGCTAATAAGAAACTGCACCTTGTATTGTATAGATTTGTCACTTGTAAAAGAGATGTTAGAGTATGGAAATTTGCAGTAGCTGCTAGAAAATGCTAAGGCAAAAGCTAGAAAAATTTTAATACAATGGTAGTGCTATAAAGCAGGTGATGGAACAAATTAAGAGGGGGGGAGAATTCCACTGGTAAGAAATTTCTTTGGCTAGTCCTTCACTGCCATCAGCATCTTCAACATGCTGCTGCACCCTGTAATAGTTACTCTGCTAATGTAAATTTGTGTGTGCCTTGCTGTAGTAGCAACTTGTTACTGGATGAAGCAGGTGAAACTGTGTATTGACAACAAGGTGCAAGGACTGAGGCTGACCAAATGCCTGCTACCACAATCAAGGGCAAGACTGGGTTGGCTTCTGTGTCTGCCACCAAGAAGAACCTTTAGCTCCGCTGTTGGCTACAACCCAGCAGGCGTGGAGCGGTGGGGAAACATGCCATGCCAGACCTTGATGTGAAGGATCAGAGAGCTATACAGCCTGTTATCAGAGAGCCATACAGCAGAAAAAAGGGGCAGGCCCAGGCAGCCTCTAGTTAGCATATGTTGGAAATATAATCTAGCCCAGATCCCCTGCTCAAGTAGCGCCACCCAAACCATATATAAAACATAAAGGGGGAAGATGTGGAGACAGTGTTCTCACAGGAGAATGCATAAGTGGTACATAAACTTTGAATAGTCCTGAAAGATACAGCAAGGCCATGAGAGGCCTGAAGAAGCTTAAGCAAGCAAGATAAGAGGCTGGAATTCACCAAGTTAATGAGAACTGTGGACTGTTGGCAAGCTTTCAAGGTTGAGTTCTCACACCTGTGTTTAACCAATTATATGTTAGTCACTAAGGGTCTTCAAAACATGTATCCAATCATAATATGCCAAATCACTGTAAGTGCTTCAGCCGGGGCCTTGGCTCAACTAAGCAGACTGGGTTGCTGAGTTGCAGACAATTCTACATCGAAGGCAATTTCTGATTTGTTTTAATATTGACTCTGTAAGACATGCAACACTGCAGAACCTTTTGTTGTTGGAACAGGGACATGGATGTGAAGAGTTTGATGGAATGTGTTGTATGAGTCTCTCTGATTATGCTAATTCGATGCACGCACAGCTGAGAACCCTGGCTCAGCTTTACCCAGCAATAGTAAATGAGCAATATCCTACGAATAACTAGATGGTTGTCTTCACAGGGCATTACAGGTTGAGTCAAACACTGTTGTTTGAAGTATTGCACTTATGTATCATTGTTAGGTTAATCATCATAGCTATTAGACTTGTTTATAGTTGTGTGATAAAACAGGTGAACAGAATAACCCATAATGCCTTGCTTGCACAAAGAAAAAGGGGGGAATTGTTGCAGAATGACTCTAAGAGCAGGACCATAGAGTTCTGGAGGACTGTGCAAGCAAGGCAGGGGGTGGCCCCCACAGGTGGCCGGAGACCGGACCTGGGAGGAGAATGTGGAGGAAGCTGTGGGGGCTAACCAATACTGTTATGCCAAGAAGGAGTGGCTGAATACCACTCCTATATATGTGTGAACTGCGTCACAAATAAGATAGAAGTTGCTTATCACCCATATTGGGTTGGCCTGTCTGCTTCTCCTCGCCGCTTACATTAATGCATTATAAAACAATCTGTAGAAAATGCACGATTTACAGCAAAGCTAGTTTTAATGAAATGCTTGAAAAATTAATGTTTGCTAAAAGTGTAATGGTTCAAGTCAGTTTATAATATTTCACAAAGCTGCTTTTTCATGTTAAAACTGATTTTCCATTCCCATGCTTTCCCTCTACTTTGCAAAATCTGGTTGTTTCAAAGTACAGACTGAGCTCTGCATTTGCCTGTTCATAGGTCAGATCCCAAGGAAAGCTGGGATAGGCATAATAAAACACAAGACATTTATAAAACTGTTCTTATCATTGCTAGTCCTTGTTAGTAGGCCATAGGTACTTGTAGGTGTTTGCGCCATTGGAAGATACCAGTAAAAATTCTTTGGTCTGTTTAAAAAATCACAGAGAGTATGATACAGTCCACTGTCTAAAGCGTATGCAATCAAGTCAGGAGAGACAGGAAGTTAAGAAAAACAAGAATGACTATTCAAACAGATGGACAATATGAAAGCCTTAAGAATCACCTTGTTTCCAGAAGTTTTTGCTGTTGTTTTTGTTGGTTTCCCTTATTAGATTGAATTTAATCTTATTTAATATTACAAAGTTAAACCTTTTGGAGAGGTTGTTTCAGGTTATCAGTGGAAAGGCAAAGGACTGTAGGGCTAATTGGAATCTGTGTAGTACATCAGACTTCAGAGACAGGCGAAATATTTTTGAATGAGAACTTCAAAAAGCCATCTGAGAGTGTCTGGTGTAATTCTGCCTGAAGCTTCACTCTGTTGGTACTGCACTGATTTCTGCTTTTTGGTACAGAATAATTCCCAGAAAACAGAAATAAAGAAGTTACATGTAAAGCATCTGTTAGAAGTGTTTGTCCCTGAATTTTTTGTAATGTGTCTCCTTTGGACTTGTTTTATCAGAGATGCATGCCGTCTAAAGGGTATCAACTACTGGAGATAGAGTGAAGAGACTGTAGATTCTGTTCATCCCATGCATATGTAAGACAGATAATGTAACTGTCAAAAAATGAATTGCTGAGGGCTGCAAATTATTCCTGGCATCTGCTTGTAAAACTAGTAGATGATCATTGCTGTTGACTAAATTTCATTATGCCAGAACTTTAACTCACCTTATGTTAAGATCTGTGTCTCTTCACTGATCTCTTTACTGTCAATCTCAAAGGGGTGCACTTTCCTTTCTATTCAAATAATTCTGATAAATGTTTAGCAAGGTCCCTAAGATGCTGTGCTGGTTATCACTGGCTATTTATGTGCTACTGAAAATTTTTGTAACCACAAGAATACAGAGCACATAGCAATATTCCATGATAAATTTTCATCCTAATAAATTCCATTATAAAAATGATACAGAAACACTGATGCTAGAACTGCACAAAAGATTCATCTTCACATATTTTAATAATTTTTTATGTCCTGCCAAATGATAAAAAGCAATATGGTTAGGGTAAACATAAGTATTAAACTATCAATCCCAACCTTCTCAGATTTTTGATACTGAAGTATTGTACCAAATTTGAGATATTTCCAAAGGCATCACAAGACATGACAGTAGGTGGACACTATAACTCTCTCTAAAATTCTAAGAATATTGTACCAGTTATGAAAGTTCCTGAACAATTGCCAGTTTCTAAATATTATGCAGCATATGCATTCTGAGCTGACTGTGGACCGAGACTAAAGTTTGCAAACTCTCTACATTACAGAGACATGGATAACTAGACATAATATGTCTGCATTTTCCCAGTCAAATTACCCATTACTGTAGCAATTAAATCAAACTGCACCAGTACCAGTACTTTTCATTTAGTGAACTGAACATCTCGGGGAAATACTGTATTTAGTCTTGCTGTTCAGAGCTAACCTTTCAGTTTATCTGTCTATAGGTCATCTCAGATCAACAACAATGCCAAGAAAAAACACATGATAAAAACCTCTATAATTGAAAATTTGGGGAATACATCTCCTTACAATGCATACAGAGTTTTTGTTTCTTTTACAGACGCATTGTCTGTAGGATTGCCTTAATGGAGAGACTGAGTTGACCCACTGGCTTCTACAGGTTTGTTAACATTTTTAATTAGGTTGTTTGTTATGATTAATTGTCTGAAGTATTTATCAAAAATTAGTATGAACCAGGTGTTTCAGAATAAAGAGCTGGTTATCTGTTGAGATATCAAGGGCTAATACTTAACTGAAACTTAAGTTGAAAGATGAAGAACATACAGTTGCCTCTGTAGTAAGTGAAGGAGAGTTCAATGGTTACAGTTGATCATAGGCTCTTGCTAAAGCTGCTGTATTAATTATTTACTGGGAAATTTAACAGGAATTTACATCACTGCAAAGATAAAAGATGTATCTCTAACTACAGCCTATTTGAAAGACCTAAGATCTTCAGCTTAAGCACAATCTTTAAAATTAAAATCCTGTGTGTTAGCAACAGTTATTTGAAGCAATATTAAAGAAATAAAGATTTGGGGGGTTTTGATCTGTTCAAATTTGAACAATCTGATGATTTAGCCCTCATCAGATTTAATCAAATTAGATTACATTCAGGTCTCAGACTACATTCCTGGGTTTTGATACCAGGAAGCCACTGAATTGAGATGCTCAGAAATGAGGTGTTCACCACTTTGACAAACAGCTGCTTTTTCACTGGTGGAACTTTACTGTTAGTACCAAGTTCAACTACTCAGCCAATTCCATTATCTATAGCCAGAGGCCACCTATGACTTTTAAGAAAATACAGTTTTCTTAAACATGATTTGAATAACCATCCAGTCCCAATAATGACATCCCTACTTTTGAATCCTTGAACAACAGAAAAAAACGGTATTTAGCATCTTTGAAAGCTGCAAACATCAGGAACTAAAATCCATTCCTCCTCTTAATATGAAATCCTAAAGTCTCTAGAGTATTTTTATCCTTTTCTAGTTGAAATACAAAATCACAGTTGGGGATGCGATGAAAAATACTAACCTTTGGCTACCTTGATGAAAGGACATGTGCTCCAGAAGAAAATATTGCAACAGACTGACACCTGCAAGAATTGACTTCAATATCAGAGAGAGCATCAGCTGCAAGAAAACAGTCTCTGCCATGAATTCAGAAATGCAGTCAAAACATCACTTTCCTAGTACACTGATAATGTATAATACTGTTTCTATTGAATAAAGCCTGCCAGATTAAATTCTAGCTCTTTCTTCCATACAATACAATCTACAAAAGCTCTTGAATAGGAGCCAATGCAATTTAACTTTACTTGTGCAGCTACAGATGCTCCCTGCATACCATGGATTTTTAGTTTATAACTTAGTGCCTATATATCAAGAGGCATAATGATATCTTATTTCAGTAAGTGATTTAGAATAAGTTTCTTTTTAATAGTTGTATAAAGCAAATTAGGTGTTGGATCTGAGAATACATACCTATATAAATGCTCTGAAATCTAGGGTTTGGTTCTAAGAAAACTCAAATTTTTGTTGGTATCAGACAAATAATAGGTTGATATTTTTAAAGAAAGTTTGTGTAATGAGATCCTAATTAAAAAGGCTGCAGCAATAACAGCACACATTACCAATGTCCAGATTTACTTCAGATTTTACTCTGCATTACCCTTCATGAGTTCCTAATGAAAATAATTGGAGTCTTAGATTTAACTTGAACAGAAGCAAGCCATTCTATAACTACTCTGTAAAGTTTTTACCTTTTATTCATTACAATATTTTGTGAGTTCAAGCAGGCTTCCACACTGTTACAGAATCACCTACAGGGAAGCAAACTTTCATGCTTATGTCAGCAATAAACATGTGGAAGGAAGTTGTAGAAAAGCTTGGGTTTGGCAGATAAGTAAAGGAAATGCAAAAAGTGGTTTCTCTAGAGGCTATAAAGACCCCTATTGCCTTGCAGAAAATTACTGTAACTCATAAGTAGCCTATGTCTGTTGTGGAGAATTTCACCTTTTGAAACTAATGAAGATATCTGAAGAAGACCAGTACAAGCTCCTTCAGGATTATTTTGATATTTTGCACATTGTGATCTGGGATTTATATATGAAAACATTTCTCTGTAAGCAACATTAATGGCAAAGACAGCCAGTATCTCTTGAGTCACTGAAGGGATGCAGACAGAATAACATCCTCAGCTTCCTGTTCATTTCTTGATTTCACTGCTCATTGACTCTCTTACGTTTTTAAAAGAAAAGTTATTGCACATCATTTGGCTTCTTACTGCACAAAGCAGTCATATCAGAAGTCTTTAGTGTGGACTTTTCTGTGAACTGTATCTCCTAAGATGTAGTCACAATGCGGAATTAATTTCAGCCCCTGATGGAAAAAGCTCTGGAGATAGCAGGGATATTCTTTTCTACCACTTAACCAGGTAACATGGATCTTGCCTGAGAACTCTTGTTCACACTCTTAAACTGTTAGGACTTCTGCTGCAATGATTATGTAGCTGTCTGGGTATCAGTTCCCAGGACTCTAAATGCTCATCTTTATAATCAAGTACTGCAACGTTAAGGCAGCATAGTCAAAAAAAAAGAAAAGATTATTATTTTCTATTCTCAAGTGAGTAAGACTGAAAAAGAATTGTACTCTACAGTTGCTATCCTTCTCACATGCAGTACATCTGTTAAAGGGGTAGCATCACCTATTTTACATCAGTCCCATCCTGATGTATTTTATAATCTGGTAAATACATGATGCACAATTTGCTTCTTAGCTTTGACTTTGTCAAATAATGCACGATATGAATGGAATTTCTAATTTACCTATTACAAAACAGCTGGAGTTACTACACTAAGTACAGATTGTGCAAGTAATGTTGAATTAGGAAATAAAAAAGGGACACTTCTTTAGATGCCCAATAAAATTAGGATAGACATAAACAATTTGAGATTCTGTGAAAACATACTTTGAATTTAAAAAAAAGCAAAAAATGAAACAAAAAAAAAAAAGAAAACATCACCCTAAAACACATTCACAATACAGTACAATTCACTGATGTTGGCAGTAGATCAATCAACATATGATTAAAAGGAATAGAACAGACCTTGATTTCCACAGTTTCTGCTTTCCTGGGAAGGACAAAGAGCTTTCTAGAACAGTTTAGAAAGTTGGCGCAGGTATTCGAAGAACATAGCAGTTCAGGAGTAGAACTAATTCATCCTTTCACAATGAAGCTTGCTGCAACAGACTTTTGATTCTAAATCATTAATTCCATACCCAGAGCACTGTTTTTTAAGTTTTACTTCACAACTAAGTATTTACCTAAGAAATCAAGACTGACTGGGTCTTCTACAGAACCCAAAGGGAAATATTTTCACTAGCATATGTGCGAAAAGGTCAAACTGTTACATGAAAATTACATTACTCTATAACCAGAACAGGAAAACATAGTACAGTAGAACACAAAAATAATGCCTAATGATACTATGTGGCTCCAAATTTAGGGTATTTACGAGTTACATCTACAAATATCCTTCAAAATGATTGGTACTAAATTTTAGGCACTTGAGCATTGTGCACTATGAAAATTATAAGATTGATGTGCATAGGAAAAACATATACTAGGTGTTGTTCTGATTTAAGCTAAATCTCAAGATGTATCTTCTGATTAAGGGTGAATTAAAGGCTTATGATTAAAAATATGATTCTGTTGTTGAACTGGTGCAATTTTATATAGGAACATGACTTCCTCTTATTTGAGAATTTTCAAATTTCATTCAAATTAACTTTGCAGTAGAAACTCCCTGGTCTGAGTTATGTATAACTTTTTATAATGGTATGCAAAATATTCTACCATTTTTTAACACCTCATGATTCAAAAACCATAATCATCCTAACTTTAAACTTCAGAACAAATTATTTTGAAAGACCACGTATATATATGTCATAAGTTTGATGTTTCAGCATGGAAAGCCGATAAATGAAAGTCATATACTCACCCTCACTTTTAAAACAAATGTCAGACTGAAAGGCTTTCTTCTAGATGTGATGATTCATGCTGCTTCAGACTATAATTATACCTAACTAACTGATGCAATTTAATCTGGAAAAGCCTCCCTCCCTCCAGACTCATTACCCAATACTGCCCTTATACTAATGTTATGCTGCAAAGGCATATCAGAACTGCTATGATTCTGGAAGACACTTCCTCCAACAGCCCCTGAAAATAAAATAATTTCTATTTAACTTTCTAGAAAAAAAAAAAAAAAAGAAGCACATCTATTTCAAAAAACATCATTAAGCTATTAATTGACCCAAATAGTTCACAGAACTACCCCATAGATAACAAATATTACCATTTCTTTTCTCAAATACATGCAAAGAAAGGAAAATGTATATGCTCACTAGATGTACAAGGGAAAGAAAATATCAAAGATAGAGAAAATGTGGACATTTCATACATGAAGATCTTGACTGTAGCCAACAACACGTTTTGTATTCCAACAAGATTAGCATCACAGATGACAAAAGTTAATAAAATATTCCAGAACACACTAATGAAATCTGCTATAGCTCTCTTTAATTAGATGTTCTTACTATAACTATAGTCCTTACTATAACTATAAAGAAAAACTAACAGCTGCAGGGTTAAATGCATTCAATAAAAAACTCTGCTATAGTACAGACTCTTAATAACTGAGCTTTCATACCCATTTTTCAAGACAAAGGAGTGGGAGTTGTATATTTATATTAAATGAGTGAATGACAGTCCTGTCACCAAAGAAGAATTTTAAACGAGTGATGAATATTTTTCAAGGTGACAAGAACAGACACAAAAAAAGTCTATTTTTCTGACTCCATGACAATCAGTATTGCACAATACTTGTGAGACTGGCTAAATTCTGAGCATTTAAAATTTCAAGTTTATCAGTTTGTACTAAATAGCACAGAAGACCCAATCTTCATTAGCCTGGCTCTCCACAGCGTAATACCAGGCTGAAGGAGTTTTCACCTACATGCAGGAAACTGGCATTCAGCTGCTCAGCAGATAAAAATAGGCTAGACAAAGATCCACAACATGTGGTCTCATTGCTTCTTTAACTCATTTTAAAGTACAATGATCTTCACAGAGTAATGTAATGTGCAATCTGGACATAAATGTTATGCAAAATTCTACCTCAAGTTAATTGGAATCCAGACTCTAAAGACTACATGTTACTAGAAAATAATAATAAAAAAATAAGTTACCTCTTGTTCTATTTAGCATCACAGTATTCTTCAACTGTGCTATTTGAAAATAAAAATGTCGCTGTGATGCTCTAGGAGTCCACTCAAAAAACTGAGAAAGAACGAGATGACATTTAAACCCATGTTTTCCTTCCAGGTAGTTTAGGATCTTGAAAGACAATGTTTTGCCCACCTTTTATGTATAAATAGTGAGTTTAGGACAGCCAAAGTGACCCAAAGTGCTCTTCTACTGGGCTTCAATTACTCTTCTGAATATCTTTCTGACCACAGATCACTAAGATAATACAAAGAAAAGGAGCACTGAAACAGGAAAATAAAAATGAGGAAGAACGTGCATGACAGGTAAATATGAAGTGCAGAGCATGGTGGAAGATAAATAGCTGACATCTATGAAGATGAGGCTTCATAGGTAACTATTCCATACTATCCTAATCATTATCACACGCCCTGGCACCAGACTAACCTGGGGCAAATCCAACAAATTGAACTCAGTAAGAATTCAAAAGAAATTTCATCACTGTTATACTTTTTTTCCTAGTATTTGGGGCTATAACTTAAGATTTATTTTATGATTAATGTGCCATGTGTATTAAGGTCAAGAGGTTAAATAATTCTGGTAAGTATATTTCTACTGAGTTATCTCCAATAGAATAGAAAAGGGTGGCATGCATAAAAAACACGGTAAAATGTAAAAATATTTATTTAAAATAAATTAAATTATAACAAATAAATAAGTCAACTTAAATGGTTCTTTGTATTGTCAAAATTTAAATTTTTATGTCTTCATATCATTATATCTGATCAGAGTGGTCTGACAAGATGACAAGCTATCAGTATGAGGACAGTTTTCACTTCAAGTTTATTTCAGTTTTCTTAATTTTAAGATTGCATCCACTTAAATAGGAATTATTCTCAGTTAATAATGATAAAAGCAAACCTTCAAAAATACCTACACATTCTTTGACCTCAAGTGGAAGGCACCATGACATAAAAAGTCCAAGATATGGACAAAGTTGACATTCAACAGTATGTGATACAGTAGTTTTTTGATGCTATCTCCCACAAATCTAAATAAGCCATTAATAATACCTAAGGATGTGTCTGGAAGCTCTCAATTATCAGCTCAGGCATGCAGCTATGTAAACTGCAAAAATTTATCTGGGGAACCATGCTGAAACATCGTCAGATTCCTAAAACGGACCAAACAAATTAAAACATGTAGATCTCTAAGGTCTCACAAGCAAAGAGGAATTCCTGTGATAAGTTGTTTAAATTCCTACATTCAAAGTAAGAATAGATTGTAAGTTCCAGCACTTGGAACCTCAAGATGTGCTCCCTTTGACATGGATTACTAATTTTTCTTTCAACCAAAGATTGATAACACCAGACAGATGCCAACATTTCCCACCCAGCATTCAGCTTAAATGCTGAAGTCTGACTGTTGACTTCAGCATAAAATATTTTTGTCAGTCTGAAATCTGATTTTCCATGTACAAGAAAACTCATATTTGCCAAGATCCTTTAAGTTGATAATTTCTTCATATAATTGTATCCAAATAAAAGCCAAAGATATATTAACTTTTCTGTCTTTTTATTTAAAACAATTTTTTGAGTTTATATGTAAATAATTTCCTTCCCATTGTTACATGATGTGGAGAAACAATCCAAATCACTTGATAATTGTTACTCTAAGTAATGCATTACTGTGAAAATGTAAAAGTTGCAAAAAGTGTAGAACATATCCGAAAGCAATTGAGTTTAAATGCATTCCTGAGACTACTTTGTTGTGCCTGCAGCTGCTTTTTGCATGGAAAAAATACAAGTCTATGAGATACTCTTTAATAGCTACTGAAATCATACAGTGTCTTTGATGCTAATTTTCAACACACAGATAATTTTTTACTCTAAAAAATGTCATGATCTATAGTACCAAGCCAAGATTTCACAGTGAAATACCAATGCCAAGTTTAATTGGCCCTTTTTTTTTTTCCCCTAGAGAATATATATATTACTGCATAATAATTTGGAAGCTACAGAACCCACTGTGTTAATTGTAGAGAAGTTTAAGGGTATCAGAATTATAATAACCTTTGCAAATGTTTTACAGAAAACTCCCCGTCACAAACACAGGTTTAAAAGGGATCATAGAATTTACAAACCAGCAAGTCTATCTTCTATCCCTGGTGAGATGGCTGCATTTATAATAAACAATAAGATCATTGTTACAGAAGAACTTGGAAAAAAGTTGGTGTGGTTTCTGTAACACAAAATCCTGCCTCACAAGTGTTTGAAAAGTGTGGCAGTAACAGTGTAGACAAAAGCAGTTCAGCTAACACAGTACTACGCTAAGACACTATTTTTATTCAGTGGCTTCGCTGATTATCTAGAGAAGAAAGTGGGTATTGAAGATTGCAGATAAAGCTTTTTCTGATAGTCAATGTTATCAAGAGTTTTTGTGAGTGAACACACAGTCATCAAATTAAGTGAGGGGGTCAATGAGCTACAGAACTGGCAATTCATCTAGGTAAAAATAATTCAAATCATGCTTACATGTTGAATTTGCCACTAACAGTCTCATCCCAGGAAAGATTTTGGGATCATCACTAATGGTTCATTGAAACCATTAAAGTTCATTGAAAACTTGACATGCAGTGCATAAAAATATACTTTTTTTTTGTATCATCAAGAAACATGATTAAGAACTAAGATGGAAGGTGTCATTTTGTTGTAATATAGAACAGATTTACATCTACATCTTGCTTTTACAACATTGCTTGCATTTACATTGTAGGAGAAAATATCATTTAAGTCTCAGGACCAATGGGGGGATCAACACTTTTTTAGTGTTATCACAATCTAATAAATCTTGGATTCCTTATTCTTTTGATGCCTGCAAAATAATATTCAGCTATTCCTTGCCACATGCTCCTGACTAATAGGCTCTGATAAGCTTCTCTTATCAGATTTTTCATACCAACAAAAAAGGAGCATAAAAATTACTAGATTAGGGAAACATAACCACAAACCCACAACATTTATAGTCCAGCTGGAATAACTCAAAACTACTCATGAAATTTTTCTAAATGCATTTTATTAAGTCGGGTTTTATCTATTCTGATATTTAAAACTGTAATTATATTTCATTTTATGTGATCAGGTATAACCCATACCCAAAGTCCATATGCAAGAAAGAAAAATTTTGTTGCTTTTTTCTTAAAGAAGTTATAAAATGATAGTATTTATTCTGATGGTGATTAATGTGCATGCTCATGATGTTATCAAAATACATCTGTTATTCATTATAATGTAAGAAAATAATGCACTCTAAGCCAAGTCTTTCATCAAGCCTCCTCTGCCACTTATGTCATCTGATTCTGTACTACAAAAAATTAGAGTCAAAATGCAATTTTCTGAGAACTGAATAAAGAATTTTGAAGCATAACAGGTTTTCCTATCAGGAACAGAAGTGCTAAAAAGTAGAACAATACCTTGATATGTAGTTTTTACCCTGCATTACTTAAAAACAAACAAACAAAACCAATGCCTTATAGGAATGTATTGGCACCTCTAGAAAAAAAGGTTAGTTATAGAAACATGCGTTAAATAATATTAACTTTCATACAAACATATATCATTCATCAGTTGCAAAGTACTTGCAGTTGTCTTAACACAGTTCTTCATACTGTTACGTAGAAGAAGTACCTGTCCTAAATGTACAGCAGTTAAGTGAACACCATATGCTGGACTAGCATTTTCCTAGGGTAAGAATTTGTGGGAAGGAGATTATTCTGACTGAGGTTTTCTTTTGTATTATTGTTGAAAAGACAACGTAAGTTAATGTTTAGTACAATGTAATTGCAATGTAATATGGATAATTTGGGTTGCAAGGCACATCTGTCCCCTCAAAGTTGGAGACTGATTTGAAGCCTGATCAGGTCATTCATGACCTTTTCTAGTTGAGTTCTGAATACCTCCTTCCATTCACTAACTGCTCTAATTTTAGATAAAGCATTAAAAAAATCTCAGGGCCTGTAACCACAATGAGCCTTATTTGTTGTACTGTAACAACAAATAAGGTTACAATTTCAGGGGAAAAAGCTTGTCTCCCCTTGGTAGTCATATTTCCAGAACATTCCTTTGCCCTTAATGGTCTATTGTCTTAAAAGATATTAGCTTCATTTGTCAGCTTTGTTTCTTTGTGCTGTGATAGGCACATTCCATAAGTCAGTCTACAGGCAGCTGAAAAGATAAAAGAAACAAACAACTTAACTAATATCATGTCAACAGCAGCTAATACCTCCTACTACAATTCTCATTTCCAGTGAGACAGTACTTCTATGATTTGCCTGGGTTAGAAGCTCATGTCAAAAGCAAAAAACAAGCCTACTTTCAGCCCAGCAAAGTAATTTGCTTAGATACCCTGGTTACATATCTCAAAAGCTGATTTTACTCAGGATTTTATCAGCTGCCAATAGAATAGTCACTTTTCTGGTAGTTCGAAGAAATGGAACCAAACAGATTTGATGTCTCCTTCTCATATGCAATGAACACTTGCTGCAAAGGTGACACTGCATTCCTTAAAGTGAGTATTTCAGTAATTCACTATTTCAAACCAGATGTTGCAGGTGATGAGATACAAATGTTATTTTTATCTGTTCAGGTATTAGTGAATTTGTCCACTATTTAGTACCATATATACCCACAGAAACATATTCAAAACTCTTGATTTATTTTGTGTAAAACTGCACATGGTAACATCAAAAGTACAATTTACATATATATAAGCACCTACATCATGAGATACAGAGATATGCACTAATATACAGAGAAACACTTAATATTTTCAAAAACTTCACTGAATAGCTCCTACTAGGAAATATCAACGTAGTCCCATTTTATCCACAGATGGGGAATTTCCAATAGCAAAAAATGACTGTGACATGGGGAAAAACTACTAATATTGAAGATTGTTTTAAACAGAAGGGAAACCCAGCTATCTAGGCTAGAAGTATGTGGATGGACTATTTAAGAAAGATATTCTTTCCATATGCTTTTACAGTTTTTACATACTTATTCCTTCTGGTTCACTTTAGTTTCAATTTGCTAAAAGTTGCAAATCTAACATGAACTTTTGGGGAAAATTTGTGGCACTAAAGTATAAATGTAGGCAGTGTAGGTGCTGAACAATTATGGATGTTAATATACATTTTAATGTAGACTGTGTAGGTACATTTCTGAGACCACAGTTATCCTGGACTGCTGTTGCACGTTCAGTGAACTAAATAGTTTCTTGTTTCATTTTCAGCAAAGAAGAATTTTAAATTTAAAGTAAGCTTTGCCAAGATCTGCATTAAGAAAATATCAATAATTTCAGATGCAAACCTCCTTTTAAACTAGAGATAACTAGAAATTCTTAAATGAAGCATATGTGTAAATTCTAACATCCTGATGTATCATAATCAAGGCTGTCTCTGCCCTAAAGAAAATTTATGGTTTCCAAGTAGAAGTTGGTGCTTTTAGGAGTCTTTTGAAAGGCTACTTTTATACAATGGGTCTCAAAAGAAAACACTATGTTCAATGTACAACCACATGCCCAGCTCACACCTCAATCCATCTCAAAGCGAGGCAATGTCATGGGAGCTACAAACTCACTATTGCAGTAATACTTGGAGCACAGCTCCACAGTCATTTTATGACATTCTGGAAGACAGAACCTGTCTCCTTATTCTTGTCCACCCTAAGCTAGAAAACCAAATGGCAATATTTCTTAATTAATTAAAAATAAGTAGGCACAGAAAAATAGCAGCTGGTGTAGTTCTTTTAATCAATAATTTCTCTGCAAAGTAAAATAATGTTTTTAAATTCAGTGTAAGGACTATGTTTTGAGTGAGACAATTCATGGAAATCAATTCCAACTGAGTTCATACAGCTTAAATACTAAAGATATGACAAGGAAAAGAGAATTTGGACTGATAATAATAACTGAAGTTATTATTTCCTCTTCTTTTATCTTACAAATAATATGCTGCTAGACATAAAAAAATATATACATCAATTCATTATTTTGATTTTGTGCAAGAAAATGCAATTTGTTGATAACGCACTTCACAAAACTGGACTGACAGTAGAAACATTCAAGTTAAATCAGCTGCGATTAATTTGGTCAGACATGTTGGAGTTACTGTCATTTTCCTAAAGTTTCACTACTTTTCAAACAAAACTAGTAACTTTATATTATTTTGAAAAATACAGGGAAAAATGCTACAGGAATTAGAAAAAAGAACTGCTACTGTCTTTACTGAATAAAGCTTGTTAAGGAAATTTAAAATATCCCAAACACTAAAACACATCCTTCATCATGGGTACTCAACACTGTTGGAGGACAGGTCATTAAATTTTCTTCATGTCTATTTCCAAGCAGCAGGAAAGGGTTAGACCTGTTTGTGCCTGCACCATATTGCTGAGTAGTAATGGTGGTTTATAAAATAATGAGTTTCTTTCTCAAAGGTGAGGTCTTTTTCTTCACCCAATTGGAGATTATCCGTAATATCTGAGAGCTGAAAATAGCAAGTTCCTTGGACTTCTTTAGACTTCAGGTTATTTCTATTGGTACCTTCAGAGACTGAAAGTTCATCTAGGGCTGGACTAGTAGGTCATGATATTTAAAAGTCTGTAAGTTTTGTTTTCTCATGAAATTTAATGCCTACAAACAGCAATGGCACCTAAAAGATTTGTTTAAACAACTAATCCATTAATGAATAAGCAATGTTCAATACATGTCTTTACCAATGCAGAAAGGAACACTCACTAAACAATTCTTAAGAATAAATAGCATATTCTTATAGTTTTTGAGAACTATTTTGGCCTATGCTTGTTTTACACTACAAGCTGTATTCCTTGTGCAACACATAATTCCAGATCTTTGCAATGGGTACAGTTTCAGGGCTAGAGTGAACACCAACCCTATTCATCATTAAGTTTTCCTCCAAATTTCACTCTTTATTTTTGATTGCAGAGGATTTGCCACAAAATTTTGGTTCATAATTATTTTTTCAGTGAAATAAGTATTGGTTAAAACACACCTTCTGAGCAGAAAAGTATGTCTTTCTAGGTTGGGTTTTTTTCATGAAAGTAAAAACAAAAATATTTTAAAATGAAAAATAAAGTATTTCAGTGATTAGAAAACAGTACAAACTATATATACTTTGCTTCAACTAGGAGGTGTTCTTTATTTTTGCTTTTAATTTAGGAGAAATAAGCTTTCCTGAAAGCTTAAATCGCTGGTAAAAAAACAGGGTTTGTTCAATGGTTTACCCAGCAAGATCAATTGCAGTACTGTGGTCAGGCAGGACACAGTAGCTTAGACAAGGTTTTGGCATTATGGCTAGTTGATAACAGCCATATGAAGCTCAGCAGGTGTCAAAGTATGCTCCACCCAGGACTCATTCTGACTTACCTTACCATGTCCAGCTTCTTTCTACATGAAATATGTATGGCCAAGGTGGAAGGCTGAGATGTAAATAAATGAAGATATCTAACAGGATGCCTATCCACTGGATTCAGATTCTCATGGAATATTTTGTCTTTTATGATGAAGTCTCCTGCTGCAGAACAGAGCTCAGCAGATAGATTTGGGTATTTGTAAGGTTACAGAAAATTCAGATTGAATGTCATGAGAAACACAGGCGGAGAAATAAAGAGAGTCCCAACCTGAGGCAAATGGGCAGTCTGCATAATGTAAAGTTACAGTGGACACTGTTCTTAATGTACAAAAACATTTGTTTTGATTCTCACAAAGTAATTCTATGAAGGAGATATCTCTGTAAGAGGTGGAGTAAGCTTCTGAATAAAGAACAGAAAAGTACCTGAGGTTACCACTTTTGCCACATAAACATTATTTCCATAGAGTGAGCATATAGTAATACTGCTGTAAGCTTTCCCAGCTTCCATCAGTCTGAAATTTATAGACCTCAGGAGCCAGAAGATAGTATCTTGGAATGCAATGGTTTTTAGCAACTTTTTTCCCAACTGATTTGTCAAGATTCCTTCTGAACTCATATAGCTTTAAACAATACAACTTCTTTAAAAAAAACACATTGCAGCCAAAGTCCACATTCTGTAACTGTTTCTCTTTTGTTTCAATATGCCACATGATAACGTCTCTACTCCTTATTTTAGAAGAGGAATTGAACAATAGATTTCCATTTTACCTTCTCTATTTCACTTAGGATTTCACTGAGTTAGTCCTGTCTGTATTATAGGACCCATTGTAAAGAAGAAAGAAGCAATAAACACCATTCTTCATTGGTTTCAAATTCACACAAAACTAGTGTGGAAAGCTAACTGTATTTGAAATAAACTACCTTTCTGTTCAGTAACTTGCAGACCCAAACAACGGCGTGTTGTTGCGTTTTCCCTTGCCTTTACCAAATCTCTCTCACTCCTCGCAGACTAAAGGCAATCAAGTTCCTAGTTCTGCCAATTTGATTCTTTATGTGACTGTGTTCTAAATTGTGTCTGTTAAATACTCAGATGTTTTAAAGCCTCCAAAACCAGGTTTCTTTTTCTGTTGTTTACAGAAGATGTGGATGCTTAGACAACTGAAATTACAGTAGGTGTGGAGAGGAAAATCAGATGGGATGAGAAGAAGAAAGAACAGAGCTGAAAATAACGTATAATCGAAGAAAGAACAGAGCTGAAAATTGGAAAGTGTATAACCTTTAAGCTAGATCTGCAATGAACACATCACTAAATAAATAGTATTACAGAATTCCAAGTTGTCTTATTGACAACAGGAAAATTGCCTATAATAATAAAGAACTATGTTTACGCAGTAACATGTGCATACATACAATTAGAAGCTAATTCTGCTAATGAGCTCATCAAGAATTGGCACATCAGGGAATGGTTACATCCACAAAAGATAAGCTAAGTGGAGACCACTAAAGAAATCTACTTTTATTTTTTCAAAGCAGTTGTTGCAATGTTTTCGTAATTTTACAAACATTCCATGTTTTTCTCTGCTTTATGATTGTACTAGTGTAAGCCACTAAATTCAAACTGACTGAGGAAAACAAAAGAAACCATACAATAAGATGTCTATTCAGTATTTATACCTCAATTTATAAAAATACACTTATCAATTCTCTAGGCATATACATCAATTTTGAAACCATACAAAATATATGACTCCTAATTTGTTTTTTTAAAGATGAGTCAAAATTAAAGGTTATTCTTGAGTGTCCTGGGTTCAGCAGTAGCAGTCATTTTTCTCCTCCTTGGTAGCTGGTGCAGTGCAGTGTTTTGACTTTCAGCTCGGGAACAGAGCTGATAGCGATGTTTTGGTTTGGCCAAGGACTTTGTGAGCCTCATGCTCTGCCAGGGGGGGAGGGGAAGCCAGGAGGAAGCAGAGACAGGACACCTGACCCAAACTGACCAAAGAGGTATTCCATACCACAGCACGTCATGCCCAGGATGTAACTGGGAGTTAGCCGGAAGGGCTGGGAGACTGCAGGGTTGGAGGAGGTATCGGTCGGTGCTTGGTCGGGCTGAGGGGGGCCAAGTTATCGGTCGGCTGGTGCTGAGGTGTTGTATTCTCTTCCCTTGTTATTTCCTTTATCATTATTATCATTGGTGGTAGCAGTAGTGATCTGTGTTATACCTTAGTTACTAAACTGTTCTTATCTCAACCCGTGGGAGTTGCATTCTTTTCGATTCTCCTCTCCGTCCCTCCGAGAGCAGGGGGAGGGCAAGAAAGGGGGGGGAAGTGAGCGAACGAATTACCTGACTGGGTTTAAACCATGACATTGAGTCACAATTGAAATTCTTAATCTGATGCTATCTAGCAGGCAAAACTGAGCAATATAAGTGTTTATACTGATACAACAAAGCACTTCATCAGATTTAACCTTGTGGGGAAGACTATAACTGTTCAACAAAGGATTCCACAGATTTTCGCAGAAAATATACAAAAGTGCATTTTTAAATACAGTCTTTTGAATTGTTTTGGAAATATTTCTTTGGGGTTCTTATTTCAAATAATTTTATTATATCACTCAAAAATTATGCGATTGGCTAAACCAATAGTTTACACCTGTATTATAGTGTGTAAAAAATATTAATGTTATTTGATGCAACTATTAAAAATCTGGAGCAGATTAGAACACTAATAATCAGTGTTCACTTAGTTGCTATATTTCTGGGGGTTTTATCTATATGACCTGTGTCAGATAATCTGTATTCCATTTTTTCTTAGATAAGATTTGAGGAAGAAATTCCTCACTATGAGTGTGGTAAGGCACTGTAACAGGCTGCCCAGAGAAGATGTGGCTGTCCCATCTCTGGTAGCGCTCCAGGCCAGGCTGGATGGAGTTTGGAGCAACCTGGTCTAGTGGAAGGTGCTGCTGCCTATGGCAGGAGGTTGGAACTGGGTGAGCTTTAAGGTCCTCTCCAACCCAAACCATTCTGGGTGGGATTCTGTGTTTAAAAGTTGCATCCTTTAAAATAAATCTTCAGATAGACTTTAATGAGATAAATTAAGAAACTGGTGCAGGAGGACAAGCAGGAGAAAGGGAGCAAGGTTGAGAGGAAAGGTTATTGAAAGACATTATTGTAAACTTGTAAACTCAATTGAATGTAATACCTAAATTCAAAATACTGATTATAGGTCTCACTTCTGATTAATTACAGGTCAAAGTTTGTTGAAAGGCAGGTTGTAACAAGCACCATTCGGTCACTTTTCTGCAAAACTTTTAGTTTGCAAAATAATAAGTTAAAACCATCACATATTTTATAAGGTAACTGAAAATGTCACCTTTATGTTTCTCCTTTTTTTTCCATTTCTTGTATGGAATTAATAACAAGGTTATTTACTGTCCACTGTAAATGTTTATATGTGAGGATGTGTTCACAGAATATTCCAAAATACAGAAAAGAAAAAAAGCCTCCAAACCCTGTTTTCTTCCAGACATATCCTCAAAATTTTTACAAAACAACCAGGTTTAAATTCATTTCTTGTTCAGTTATATCCACATAGATCTAGTAATTCTGTTCCATGCAATGTAAGGAACAATCAAAGGTCAGTTCCCTGCTCCTTGAATTCCAAGGCAATTTCCTGACAAGTTTAAATATTTCTGAATTTCTGTTGCACCTAATAAGGTCTCTGCACCCCCATATGACACACAATCCTGACAATTAAAACACAGCTCTCTTTTCTACAGAATTCAAAGAATCATTGCCTGGAATTTTCCCTGCCACAATAATCCTGCACAGCTGCCATTGCTCAATTTAAAATTATTTTTTTGCCAGTTTTGCTAGAGTAGATCACACTGTAGCAGAGCTAAATGGGACACATTTATTTATCATATTCTGATTGCACTAAAAGAATGACAATGATATTCTCAGCAGTAAAGCAAAATTGAGACATTCTTCAAAGTGCCAGGCAGACATGGATGAAGAAAGTTGTGTTCTGAAGATTTCGTTCTAAATTTCAGACTTCTTTGCAATTAGAGCAAACATTCCATTAGTGTGAGATTTATATTTCAGTCAAATAGCACTAGATTTAATAAGATCTGGGACAAGAAATGTACATTATTTGCGCCCACAAATACTCTGGAGTAGAGTTCTCCTCACAGAATTATTGTATAAGAGCTCTATAATTGGTCACATTTTTTGAAGCCTAACTTCTACTTTTAAGTGAGAGGAAACTATTTATTCAGGTCATAAGCAAGTGCCTTGATTTAACTCAAGTAGGTAGCACAAATCTAAATATTATATAAAATCCTTATTTTAAGTAATCTCTGTTACAAAAGGACTTTTGATCATGCTATCCACTTGTCGTGGTTTAAGCCTAGGCTGTAAGTCAGCCATGCAGCCCTCTCACTCACTGCACACACCCCAACCCCACCCCCCCCACCCCCCTTTCTTCCCCCCTGCTCCTGAAGGGACAGGGAGGAGAATTGAAAGAATGCAACTCCCACGGGTTGAGATAAGAACAGTTCAGTAACTAAGGTATAACACAAATCACTACTGCTACCACCAATAATAATAATGATAAGGGAAATAACAAGGGAAGAGAATACAATACCACCTGTCAATATCCAGCCTGACTGAGCAGTGAACCAGCCCTTCCGGGTAACTCTCACATCCTGGGCATGATGTGCTGTGGTATGGAATACCTCTTTGGGTCAGGTGTCCTGTCTCTGCTTCCTCTCAGGTTCCCCTCCCCCCTGGCAGAGCATGAGATTCAGAAAGTCCTTGGTCAGAGTAAACATTTGAGCAGCAGCTAAAAACATCGGTGTTACCAGTGCTGTTCCCAGGCTGAAAGTCAAAAACACAGCACTGGACCAGCTACTAAGAAGGAGAAAAATGACTGCTACTGCTGAACCCAGGACACCACTACTTTTGCTTTACAGCTAATACCACATAGCACTAAAATATTCAGGCAACATCTGGTTTATTAAGAAAATAAATACCACTTTCATTCAGATTATAGGAAGTCAGATTTCACTGAGGTTCTTCCTGGACACACTATCAGATTGCCGCAACATTGACAAAAAATCCCGCTATTTTCCCATTTTACAAGACTCACTAAAGAGAATGGTGGGTTGGTATAATAGTTGGAAACTACGGAGCAGATTGATACTAACAGCATGAAATAGACCCTTAGCAGTTTTCCCAGAACTGAATTTTTACCACTGCATTTTGGACAGTGTTTTTTTCCCACATGAAATGTTTAACTTCACTGCTGATAATTTTTTTCTAATATTTTCCAAGCATTTCATAGATGGCCAAATGAAGAGCACTGACCTAATATGTGATGCACATCTTCTGAATCTCTTCCACGCAACTCCATTTCCACTTAATTGGTTACAGTGAAGAATGACAGAGACTACTGATGAGAGTATCAAATCCTGGAACACCGTATCTCCAATATACTGCACTCATTGTTCAAGCAGTGGAAGTTTCCTATGTACAGAATCTTTATGTCTTCACCTGTTAGCCAAACTTTCTCTGCAGGTCAGTTTACAAAACAGGAGACAAATATTTATGTATACACAAATTTTGTTTCTTCCAAATTCTCACTCTCCTTCGGTCAGGTTGAGGCTTTCCAAGTTGTGGAGGAAGAGTAACAGAACTTTAGATTTTTAATATGACTTGACATGAGACTCCTTTCAGATTTTTCATGTGGAAATTTTCGAAGTGCAGTGTCTAATATTAGTGACATACTGCCAGCACTGTAATGTATTTTGTGTATTTATGAGGCAGGAAACATGGGAAGAAAATGCTTTATCTCCTTACACACTTTATTATATTCAGCTGGCACAGAATATGTTTATGCCTACCACAAGTCACAGATGATCAACTGAGCATTTCACAATATGCACATTAGACTGCATCTGCCTCTGATCAGAGCATGGGAAGAATTCAGCATGCAATAAAATTAGATTTTTATGCACACGTTATGTTCTATTTCTTTTATTCATAGAAATCTAATTAAAATTTCACTTCCTGTGAAGTTTCATCTCTAGTTTATACCTGCAGCAAATTAATGGGACTTGTTAACTCCACACACACACACACACACACACCGGTTCCTAAAGAAACTGAAAATTAACAAAGGAAATTCAGCTGATAATAAAGTGAGTCAACTTTATATGAAATACATGAAATAGGGACACAACTCAAACTGCGAACACCAAATGCCAGATATTTGCAGAAAAGGTAGGTGGCATTGTTAGAATTCATTCATTAAAATATTTTCCAAATTTTCATGAACCCATTTGTTGCCCAACCTAATCTCATTACATGTGTGTAGGAGACTTAACATTTTAATATTTTTTTATTTGTGGTGCAAATAACCTTTCAAGTCTGTATCATCCTAACATCAGGCAAACACTGAAGAGCTGAGAGAATAAATTATTATATTGGTAAGAGTAATATTAGTCCATCATTTGATGTGAAAGATAAAGAATAACAGAGAGCTGCAGAACAGACATATTTTCTCTGCCACATTTTTGATACTGTCACTTCCTGTAGTTCGGTAAATGCTGCATGCTGAAAGATCTGTTTGTCTACCTCTGTGGTTGTTGAAACATTTTGATGAAAATATCAAATATATGACAGGGGCCTACAAGGATGCCAGAGAGGGACTCTTTGTCAGAGACTGTAGTAATAGGACAAGGGGCAATGGGTTCAAATTTAAACAGGGGAAATTCAGGTTAGGTATAAGGAAGAAGTTCTTTACCATGAGGGTGGTGAGGCACTGGCACCAGCGGTGAATGCCTCATCCCTGGAAGTGCTCAAGGCCAGGCTGGACAGAGCCTTGGATGACATAGTCTAGGGTGAGGCATCCATGCCCATGGCAGGGGTTTGGAACTGGATGATCTTAAGGTCCTTTCCAACCCAAACCATTCTATTGTTCTATGATTCTATGAAAATAAATTGATGGGTAAGGTTTTTTTCTAACTTCTGGTCATTTTTTTGTTGAGTAGGTGACCAATACAGGACATAGATGGATTAGTGTTGGATGGATATAATATGGTTGCCTAGAGAGGAAGGTATTGGAACATAGGGTATTTGTTGAATGATGTTATTTCACTTTTCATCACAAATAAAAAATAAAAATAAAAATAAAAAAAACAAAAACAAAACCTTATTTAAAAAGTTCTGTGATCTGAAATAAACATATTCTGTGTATGTATGAAGTACAATTTTATAGGTGAAACAATGTTCACCTATAAAACATTATAGGTGAATCAGAATCCCTATAATCATATAATCTGATTGTGAAAGAAGAATAGAAATAAATTTCAGTGTTTTCCTTTGGTTTATACTGTATTTCTTCTATATATGCAGAACAACTCTTATATACACGCACAATATTTTTTTTACAATGTAGCATAAAGGTGACAAGTTCTTTTTCATAATAATAAACTTGAATGAGTAAATAGTAGCAGAAATTTTTTTTAGCTCTAGTCATGAGAAATTTTATATTTCTTGTTGCAATACTCAAAAAGTCTCAAAATGGCCTTCATCTAATTAAAGTCACTGATAAAATTTCATCATCTGAAGGAGAAACTACATTGTTTTTCAGTAAAATAAGTATTGGTCAAAGCAGATCTTCTGAGCAGAAATGTATGTTTTCAAATCGTGGTAGCAAAATATGAAGACTCGCAGCTGAAAAGTGAAAGAAAAAAAAAAACAACCCACTGAAAGTAAATCAGAGATTTCATTTCCATCTAAAAGATAGAAAAACAAAAATAAAAGTGTTGAAGCTATAACGTTTCAGGGTGAAATCTCAACTTCATTAAAATAAATGTCAAAAATCCTTTTGTTTCCTTTTCATTTGGTTTCAGGCTTAAATTATTTTTGCCTTGTAAATTTCACTAACTTGTCCTGTATTCCTGGGAGAGTTCCTCATAACTGTAGGCAAGATCAATTATTTATTCATTTATTCTGATGCTTTCAATTAAAAAAAAAAAAGAGATTTGGCAGGAAGAGTGCTGAGGAAAGAAAAGACCTTTATGGAAGGTTTCATAAGCTGTTTTTTTCTCCCATCTTATTTTCTCCCCCCAGTCCTGTTGAAGGGAAGTGAAATAGTGGCAGGTTGGGGATCTGGCAGCCAACCAAAGTCAACCCATCAGAGCCTTGTTTGTGTGTGCCTCTCTGCGCATGTGTGTGTGTGCCTGCGCCAACTGCATGCTCAGCCTCAGTTCCACTTGTACTTGGGGCATGAAGCTGAAGCAGCTTTGTCTTAGTCTGACTGCCAGATCTTCCCCTCCCTAATATAATCCATCTGTGAAACAATTAATGCACTTCTATGCTGGGATTATCACTAATAAGAAGTAATGAAACAAAAATGGGTTTATGTTTTTAAAGTTAACACAGACAGCTGTAGGCTTTACCTTTCCATCATAGTTTTTGTCTTGGATGTCCTATTTTATAAATTTTAATCCTTCTTCCTTAAAGTTATGCTTGGAATTGAATTCCTGAGCATGTTCCAAGTGACATTTATTGTTCCTTTATAAAAAATTCTGGCAATCAATTTCTAAACTGAAAAGCTTTTTGTTTACCAAGGGAATACTGCCTGTCTTATTTTGGCTGAGAATTACAAGTGAAGTTTGATTCCCAGCCCAATTATAATGCATAACAATCTTTGCAGCACTATTTCAACTTGACAAAAGAACAGCCTTGCTAGAACTTGACATTCAAACCAAATAATTTATGATTGATGGAAAAAATCAACAGGAGAATTGAACAATAAAGAATGCTCTATGCTAATTCCATAACAAATGTGTTTGTGAATAATGTTTTATAACACTGCTAGTGAGGACTGCTAGTCTGTATCAATGAAATAAACTAACAGGAGGGCTTTGGCTAGAAGAGTGATTAATGATATGAAGTGCCACTGCCTAACACAGCAATGCAGTATCCAACTGTACTTTGACTTTGGTACGATTTTCATGTGAGTTGACAGACTTCCCCACATATCACCATCTTGCTCTTTCAAATAAAGGAAATCAAAGTAATTCCCCAAAATCAGAAAAACTGATAAATGTGCTTGTTAAAAACAGATTATTTAAGTACTTCTGAATTTACACATAGATTCTACTGAATACTGCTGGAATTTTTTATCCAGTTAAACACAATTTTTTTAACATATTATTACTTTGGCATAAATTTAATATTCTGTATGCACTTCTTATAATCTTAAATGGTTTCTGATTTTTTTTAAGAAAAAATAAATAGAAAGAAACAACATTGTTTGATTTCTACACACACACAAATAAACACTTACTATAAGTCTCACAACTTGCATCTTCAAAAAATTCATTAGTCTTCTTAAGATTGAAGGTCTCCTTGGTCCTGGCAGTGAGAAAATGTATTGTCTTCACTTCTTTAGTTTGTTCTACCATAAAGTGTGCAACATTTATTATATAAGGGAGTATAAGAATTTTAAGTCCCAACTGACCCATTACATGTCAAGAACAAGTAATACCTTTTTTAGTTTTTTTAAGTCTAAACAGACATAAACTTACGACCATTTGCACTAAAGAGAAAGAAGAAAGAAGAAAGAAGAAAGAAGAAAGAAAGCCTTATTGGGTAAATTCTCTAATTCAAAACTGAACTGGTAGTATCTTCACTTGCAAGGACACACATAAATAAAGCTTAAAGCAAATCCAGCTGCAGATACACACTACCAGCCCCTTTATTAAGCAATAATTAAGGAGATGTATACATTTCTAATGATATACTATTACATATTAGGAGGCTGATCTCATGATTGGTTACATCAGCCTTGCGGTTACGTCAGGTGAAAGGTCTATCTGATTTTCTGATCGACATCTTCTTTCCAGTTCCGACATCCTTGTACCTTGCCAGTTCCAACATCTTCCAAGTACCAGTCAGGGGCAGGTCACTCTTAATTGCCTGCTGGAGTTCCTTCTTCTCATGGTCACTCTTAATTGCCAGCTGTAGTTTCTCCTTCCCATGGTCTCTGACAGCTTCAATACATTCCAATCCCCACAAGTAAATCTTCATCTCTCCTTGAGATTAAGAAAAAACAGTCCTTTTTCTCCACGAGAGTTTTGAATCAATAAAGGTCAAAAAGTTTAAAGGTGTGGCAGATTGGGTGAGTCCTTGAAGCACTGTGTTAACTAACATTCTGGGTTAGATGTGATGAAGACCTCCGCTTTCTTTTCCTGTTGGAAAGAGTCTGAAATTTCAAAATGCCATCAATTTTGGGGTTTTTTGCCTTCTTACAACCCACAGAGGGTGGCTTTAAATCAGGGTCCCACAACATTTGACTTGTCAATTTCTATGCAATTTCAGCAGTTTAGTATATATATATATATATATATACGTATATACACATACAGTATGCAAAGCAGCATAGATTATACTGTAGCATTTTATTTCTGCTTACTTGAAGGCAAGTCTGAAATATAAGTAACTGTGGGATGCTAACAGAATTTCACAGGAAAATATCAGGAAAGAGATCCTGCCAAGGGGTCTGTGTCAAGATATCTGTGCTTCATAATCGTGTAAGGTGCAGGTGTCCAGGTGCTGGTAACAGGCGGCTGCAGGGGCAGCATAGAGTGAGAAGAGACCATGCCAGAAATAGCTGGTTCCAGCCAACTCTAATGGACCCACCACAGGACAAAGCTGAGCCCCTTGGTCTGGTAAAGAAAGGGGGCGAAATGCTGGATAGGCAGAGGAGCCGGGAAAAAAAAAAGTAACAGCTCTCTTCTGGGACACCAGGGTCAGAAAAGGAAGTGCTCCACAGTGGAGCAGTTATCCACACTGCAGACTGTGGAGGACCCTACGCCAAAGAGAGAGACACTTCTGAAGGACTTGCAGCCACGAGAGACAAGACCAGGGTAAAAGAAAACTGTGAGAAGGAAGGAGCAGCAAAGAGGAACCACTGCTTACTGACCACAGCCTGCACCCCACACACCACTCAGGAGTGTAGAAGGGTGAAGTCAAGTCTGGAATAGGGCAGAAAGGTGGTTGATCTGTTTGTTGGGGGGGGGTGGGGGTGGGGTTTTTTTGTTGGGTTTTTTTTTGTTCTCCCTACCTTTATCTATTTTAATTGACAATAAATGAAGTTAATTTTCCCAAGTCCAGTGTGTTTTGTGCCCCATGTTGATTGGTAAACCCTGTCTTTATCTTGACCCCTCAGCTTGCTTTCTCTTGTTTTCCCTATTCCCCTTTCCCTCCAGGGGGAGTGAGCAGCTGGGTGACAATTCAGTTGCTTTCCAAGATTAACCCACAACAGTAATGTAAGAAGATACCAGGAATAATAGCTAGACTTTAATATAAGTCTAGTGCAATTTCTCTACTTATGTTTGCATCACACCTTTCTCAAGTACCATTTTAGCTTCCTTGATTGAAAGGAAACAAATTATACTGTTATTTGCTCTGCAGATTTTACAATGTCTGAAGTAGCATGTGTTAAAAAGAAATCCAAATGATATAATAAGCATCAGATTTTATACTTCTTGTTCTGAGTTTATATTCTAGCAGTCATCTCTAGAAAGAAATTCAGATTACTTTTATCTCTCTGACACCACTGTATATTAATCTTAACACTTCTGTGAATATTGCTTTTTGTAAGGTCTAGTAAAATAAGTCTAATAGGACTTTTAACTGTGGAAGACAATAGAGTTTATTCTACTGGTGAGGCCAATCAGCCAGGAAGGTTTCAAAAAGAGTTTTGGGTTAAAGCAAGAGGGATTTTTGAGGGATTGATACATGTTGATAACTGTGCAGCTGTATATTCTCTAAGTAGAAGTTAAATAGGTGAGCAGAGGAAAGGATAGGAACTGGCAATTATAATCATTTATCTTAGATTATTTCAGCTGCAAATGAAAAAATGCGATACTGCTACAATATCATTTCTGTTGTTTTTTTTCTTATAATGGCTAGGTAGCATCAGCCATCAACAAGTTAAGAGTCCTTGTAAGATCAATGCAAAAAAATAGACAAAACTTGATCTAAATTGGAACAAAAGTATATTGTGGTTAATGAAAATATGATCAAGGAGAACACTATCGTTTTCTTGTAGACAGTATACAGCCAGGATACGAAAGCAGGAAAACATTGTCTGTCCCCAACCCTGAATGAATTTACATTCTCTCTGAAAATTATGGAAGGTGTATATGTGGTTTTACTTGGTTTTACATTTGCCTATTTATCTTTCAGCCTTGAGGAGCAGTTTTGAAAGGCATCCCTACTCAAGGGGAGATCACTACTGCACAACCAGCTGCTGTGGAAGGAGAACTCAACAGACCCTGATGGCTGCAGATAGTTATAGTAAGAAGTGGTTCATTTGTAGCCAAGTTTTTCTGCTGTGTTTATGCAGTTTTGGCCATTTATCAGCCCAGTCTCCAGCCAAACCATTTTTTGGCGGTGTTGATCCTGTGTTCTTCCCGAGAGCCTCACACAGTAGAATTAATTTAGGTTAGGCCTGTTTGCTGAGTATCAGCCTGTACCAAAGTTCAGCTAGTTCAAATAGGAAAAATGCATCAGTCACATAGGTAAAAGGTGTGAACTTACTGATACGAACTGGAGTTGTGTAAATCTGACCATGAACATCCTCAAGGCCCTTGATGTACAACTGTAAAGGTGAAAAACATACAGGCAGAAGGTGAAAGTAGAAAAATTCATGCCTACATCTTCATTACTCCTGAAACTTTGCCTTGGCAAACATTTTCAAGATCCCTCATGATTTAATTTACTCTTGCTTGTGCCTAGAAGAAAGATAGCCTTTTTCTTCTGACCTTCTCTACTGCCTTTCCCTGGCCTTGTTCATATTATCCTATTTTGCAACCTCCAACCTCTTCAAAGCCATTCCTGTCTCCTCCTGACCATCCTGCAACCTTGCTGTTCACTGATACTTACGAATCCCTGTGATGTCTTTCTTCTTAGCTTTAACAGCTGTGTAGGAAGAACAAGTTCTGAAATGTTTCTTCTTTGCACAGTGGTTTTTTTTTTTCATGTGGCTGTGGTTTTTGTCTGCTTGTTTTTCTTCCTTTCCTGCCTGCTGCTTCTTTACCCGCCTTTCATTTGTTCATTTTATAACAAAACGCCATGACAAACAAGTGTGTGAAGTCTATAACAAACTCTCTAAAATGACTGAGACTTCAGCATTCTTCAGCATGAGTTTCAAGCATGGTCTTTGTAAATTAATACACAATCCTTTTCTGAGAAAGAAATTAAATTGCCTGAAAACCAGGGTAAAACCTAAAACCTCTGGATCTAAATGATGCCCCCTGGTTTGGAAAAGTCGGTATCTAATTTGATACTGCAACAGCTCCAGTTCTGGTCCTTTATACTTCCAATCTGGGAGAAGAGGCAGAAGAGTGATGCTTACAAAGCAAATTGTAATTTTGAAATACTTTTTCATGATGAACATTAATATGACTAAAACAATGCATTATAAAAATACAGAAGACATTCATTTTAAATGCTTTCTCAGGGAAAAGTGTACTGAATTTCTCATAAATAAATTCGTAAGTTTAAATCTGTGCAGAAACCTACAAATGTTTAGCTTTAATGTGAGCTGCTCTCTTTCTTCTACATGCAAATCTCTGTTTTAACAATACATAAAGCAGAAGTAGCAACATACTGTTGAATTAGAAAATAAAGCATTAATTTCTTTATCTTATTTTTAATTTTAAGAAAATTGACCCTATTACATAATAATTACATCACTTTGTTTCGAGTTCTTTCTTACCATGTGGCCACTGAACAAGTTTTTCCAGATCGTTATTCTCTTAGATCTTTCAGATTGCTGTAAAACTGCCATAGGAAAAATGAACAACACAATGTAAAAAGTTTGTCAAAAAGTTTTCCTGCTTTAAACTGCCTGATTCATATCTCCTTGGGCTTCCATGCTATTCCCTTTCTTCTTTCTTTCATATTTGTATTTTTCAATAATTAAGCAATTCATATGACCTGTTCAGCTATGTGCACAGCATTGACAACTTTGAAATTCAAAATGCAGATATCTCATATCATTCAATTGCAAGCAAACATAACTGACAAGGAAAATGGAATAATATGTCCCTAAATGTAAGTGAAGCAGCAGTTTTAAAATTTTTACATCTTTTTGCAGCATGCATGAGTGATAACAGAATTTTCCCCCTTCCCACTATAATTAAAATCCTTAATAGGTTTTTACTCTGTGGTGATATGGTTCAAATAATAAGTTGGTAACAAATTTTGTTTACAGCAGAGGTGCTCAGAAAACACTGAATGTGAGGGACTCTCAGTTACCCTTATGCATATTAGTTCTGATTACATGGCTTACAGAATTAATGAAAGGACACTAAAACCTTCACTTCCAAATTACTCGCATGAATCTACCACAAGTATAGTGGTTCAGATGTGAATAAAGACCAAATGTCTGTTTACTGAGCTGTAGAGAAAACAAGATTTATTTGGTCCCTAGTGGACATGTCTCCACAGGGCACAAGCAACTAAACAATTGACAACAATCGACGGTACTTAGAGGACCTCACTTCAAATTCTGGATCCATTCTGATATTTACCTAGAATTTTTATTAATCTGAATCAAAATCTTACTAGATTGCTTGAAGTCACTTGTACATTAACCCTAGAGATCCTAAGGTAATAGATGCATAGGATAGATCTTTGTGAACAGTAACCATACAAGAGATTCTATGTAGTCATTCGTCCTTATGCCACTTCCATCTCTTCTTTGGCATTTTGAAGATAAGCCTGCAAGCTGTTATGCAGCTACTGTATAACATTTCTGTCAATTCTAACCAGTTCATCTGAAATAAACTGAAAGAGGAATGGGATATGATTTTTAATCACAATCCTTGCGGGAGGATGAGTTTCCTCCTACGTACAATCAGTAATACAGGGATTTATACCACACAGCAAGTATTGAATTGAAACTCAAGCTTCATCAAAGTTAGTGGATATCTGGATACCTAATACTAGTGATTTGGTTTCAGCATGTAGAAATCATTTACAAAGTAGCTGAGTAGAAGACAGTGGTTAGAGGTTAAGCAGGCAGTGTATGACTATGTTTCTAAATAAAATAAGCTTGAGGCCAAGCTGGTACACATCATCTTTGTCTATGCAATATATAACACTTATCTTGGGATTTCTCTGATGCCTGAATAGTCTTCATATGGCCCTAAAACAATACTATATCTGGAGTGTGTGTGCATGCTCTTTCATTATTATTATTTGTTCGTTTGCTTTTTCAGTGCAAAGCATGTAAAATAATATGAGAGCTGTTCTGTAGCCCACCACTACAAAGTTAGCAAAGCACAAAAGTAACAATCAATTTTGAATGCCTAAAATGTGACCTGCGTCCATGTGAAGGGCACTTGGATCTGAGTGCTGGGGTGCTGTTTATATAGTAAAGCTGGTGCATTTCTCTTTACGCTGCTCACTAGGAGGAGTTCCTGACCACTGCTGACTCTTCATTAGAGTTGGGCATTTACATGGAGCATACTTGTTTGTATCAGGCAAAGCCATGTCACAGAGAAGGCTACTAGTTAAGCAATGCACATGATCAGTGATCACAATCATGTACAAAGTAATTTTCTCCATTTTATTTAGCTGCATAGACAGACTCAGATTCTAAATTATATGCTAGACCAGGCCTTAGGTTTTATTTTACTGAACATAATACCTGAAGTAAAAGCATGCCAGAAATTGTATTGCTTGTACTGGATCACTATTTTCTTTTGATTTCCTGTTGACTCATATTTCTAGTGTACTTTGGGTCTGGGGAGAAATGAAGTACTGAATTGCTAGTCTCAATGTAACCAAATAATCTCCACTTTTATGTAATACTGAAAAAGAATCAAAGTTCTGGCAAAGAATATCACCAAGTCTAAGTTGAAAAAAAATCATTATTACTTTGCATTCCACTTGACAGATTTATGACAGTTCTGCATGACTGACTGCACATTAAAGGATCCATGTTAAATTTGTGTTGGTGATGATGACCAGGAGCAAAAAGGCATACAAAAAGGAGAGGTGCTGCCTAGAGTCACAAGGAAAAGCGATACCTTCTGCATGCCTTATTTTGCACATTTATGACTTCCAACTTTTATGTTGGCTATGACCTCAGGTTCTTTGACCAGGCTTAATGTTGAATGAAGAACCAGGACAACACTTTGGATTATCTACCCCTCTCTGAAATCTTGGGGGACAAATGAAACGCTCTGAGAACAGCCTGATTACACCATTGTTTAGATTACATACGGGACCTAAGTGTAAAGTCCAGGGTTGTAGCTTGGAAATTCCATGGAAATGGCTTTGTCTGTTCAAAATATTAGGTTCCATTATCCAGTTTCAAATGATGAAATTGGGCTCCTGCAATAAATTCATTGTGGATATAGCTACTGATCTGCAAAGACACACTATGAAACAACTAATCTTGTTATGAGAGACTGATCTGAAATCAGAGTCATTCTGATTGTCCATTGTCTCAAAGATTGGTCTGAGAAGCTTTGTCTCAGAGATGGGTGGGAGGAGCTGAAATCAGACTGCAATATCCATTGCCTCAGAGAAGGGTGTGAGGAGCTGTACTGGGACTCCACTATCCATTGCCTGAGGGATGACTGGGAAAGAGCTGACTGTTTTGTCCATTACCTCGAGGACTGGTGTGAGGAATTGCTACTCATTATCCCAAGAACTGCTGCATACACGTGTGTGCAGACACATGCACTTGAAGAGCTGGCTGCATGACCAGAGAAACTGGTCCACCAGGAATGTGGAATACTTGACATGAAGAACAGAGGTACTCTACCCAATTCATTATAAAAGTGGGAAAAGGTAATTACTAAAGACACATCACCAGGGAGCCACTGCCATGAGGGTGACTGCAGAAGTGAGGACTGACTCCATGAGGATACTCTCCGAAGATGACTACTACAGATCCTGAGGGACACCCTCCATGAGACATGGCCATGAGGGCAACTCCACAAGACACACTCCTCCAGGTACCTTCAAGGGGACTCCAGAAGCACACTTCCACGAGGACACCCACCTCCAACGTACTCTTGGGGACACTGCTCTGATACTATGAACCCTGAAGAACTCCCACCACCGGTGACAATGACAACGGATCCCCAGGACACCACTGGATCCATGGTGGTGACTCTCTCTCCCTCTCTCTCTTTCTGCCCTTGGAATCCTTGCTTCATTTTCTACCTTTTTTTCCAATCTGTCCTATCGTTATACCTTTTATTTCAGTAATTTCCCTTTCTTATAATGATTGTCTTTCTGTAATTTGTAATAAACAAACTGTCCAATTACAGTACTTGAACTCATTTGTATCTTAATTTTACTCTTGGGATCATGAACTAAAACAGGGTACTGCACTGGGGTTTTCTCCAATCAGACCCTGAAACTTGTAAGAAAAAATTGTCATACTGCGTTTGTGGTACTTCAATTGCCCTCTTAATGGACTGTTCTCTGAGTTTAGATAAGAACCGATTTTACATCCAAATATGCAAGCGTGTATGTGTTAGCATAAGAACTGACACATAACCACCGGACTGGTTATATGAAGTGCTTTATTGCAGCACTGGGAAACCAGGGGCACGCGCCCAAATCTGGCTGCGCCCTTGTCACATCGCGTTCACAATTTATACACTAAAAATTTCATAACTAATACATATTCAACACAGATTACATCATTGACTAATACATATGCGTCAAGGATTGCCACATCAGTCTATTACGACATCAGCCTCTTTTGCGCTTGCGCAGCCCCCTCTGGTGGTCGCCCTGATGAAGTAAGGAGTCTTCCTCAGATGAAGTAAGAAGTCTTCCTCGGCTTGTCCTTTTCACCTTTGGATATGTCCCAACCATTGTATGGACGCTAACATTTTCTTATCTTCCCTTGACTGTCTCTGGTATGTCCTTTTTGGCTACCTTAAACATAGGTTCTGCTTGGGTAGAGTTTTACAATACATACTTCTGTGAATACACCCATACTCCCTTCACCATATGGTTATGTTAGCTCTTGCTACCAAGACTACCACTGTAACATTTAGTTATAGAGTAACTATGATACAAAACGGCAAAGTTACAGCATCTTCTAATATACAAAGCCTCACTATTGATTTATACATTTTTCAAATATAATCTTTTTACTATTCTATATGATTATTTTATCGTGAAACTTCACCCTTTTCCAACATATGGACTGATTGGTGTTAATACAGAAAATTCTGAAAATCTGTTGTCACCAGAGGGAAAGAAATGAAAGAAATGAAATCTGTGTACTGCACTGCCTTAGGCAAACCAGAGTTTCCAGTCAGTTGAGGGTAAATAACCTTTTAGACTGCTGTTAGCTTTTCAGTCATAGCCACAACATTTCCTTAGAAATTAGTTTTACAGAGACTGAGGGGTTTGCTGGAGGCAGGTGTTCTGCTCAAATAGTTGCCTGGCAGTGGGTGAAGAGGGTCAAGAAGGCTGGAAAAAAATTGAAACATCCCTGTTGTAGAAAAAGAAGTGAGTAAGAGGGAAGGGATGACACAAGTGCATCTCATGGCACTCTAATTTAAAAACTTCTCACTGACCTGATTACACTGTTCAAATGTCATTTAGTCATTGTTTCTTTTGGTTGTTTTAAGTTCAGTTTTCTACATCACTCTTTCCAAAATTATTTTTCTTTATCATATGTATTAGCTTTTCTTAGATCCTGTCTACCACAAATATCTACGTTTCTAAGATTAACCCTGTAAGAGATGTTAGAAATTGTGTATTTAAAGGAGTAAATCTCCTAAATCTAATCAGTGTGTTCCTATTTACACTGCATATGTGTTAGGTATCTACATTTTTAACCTTGTAGTGGTCCATTGCAGTGACATTTCAGTTCATGCTTTAGCTTTATCTAGATTGTCAGAATAAACTTCTCCATAATATATAGGAAACTGGTAGCATTCTTGTTATTTGAGGTGCTTTTCCAGCATGTTTCTTATGTTCCTTATTTATTTAACTTTTCTAACCATTTAAATGTAATGTCATCTGTCCTTTAATCTGTCTTAGTTACAATTACCATGCATTCATAGAACCATATAATGGTTTGGATTGCAAGGGACTTTCAAGATCTGCTATCAATTTGATGGATAGATCACTCGGTGGATAAAGAACTGGCTGGATGGCCACATGCAGAGTTATGGTCAATGGCTCAATGTCCAGCTGGAAAACAATTACTAGTGGTGTGCCTCAGGGATCGGTGTTGGGACTGGTCTTGTTCAACATCTCTGCTGGCAACATGGACAGTGGGATTGAGTGCGCCCTCAGCAAGTTTGCTGATGACACCAAACTGTGTGGTTCAGTTGATAACGCTGGAGGGAAGGAATGCCATCCAGAGGGACCTTGACACACTTGTGAGGTGGGCTGATGTCAAACTTATGCAGTTCAACCAAGCCAAGTACAAGGTCCTACACCTGGCTCAGAGTAATCCCAGGAACAGCTACAGGTTGGGTGGAGAAGAGATTCAGAGCAGCCCTGCAGAGGACTTGGGGGTTTTGGTTGATGAGAAAATGAACATGAGCTGGATTCAGTGTGTGCTTGCAGCCCAGAAAGCCAACCACACCCTGGGCTGCATTAAAAGAAGCATGACCAGCAAGTCGAAGGAGGTGATCCTGCCCCTCTACTCTGCTCTCATGGGACTTCACTTGGAGTACTGTGTGCAGTTCTGGTGTCCTCAACATAAAAAGGACATGGAACAAGTCCAGAGGAGGGCCACAAGGATGATCAGGGGACTGGAGGACCTCCTGTATGAAGATAGGCTGAGAAGGTTGGGGCTGTTCAGCCTGCAGAACAGAAGGTTGCGTGGAGACTTCATAAGCAGCCTTCCAGTATCTGAAGGGGGACTACAAGGATGCTGGAGAGAGACTCTTCATTAGGGACTGCAGTGGTAGGACAAGGGGTAACAGGTTCAAACATAAACACAGGAAGTTCAGATTAGATAGGAGGAAGAAGTTATTTACTCTGAGGGTGGTGAGGCACTGGAATGAGTTGCCCAAGGAAGTTGTGAATGCTCCATCCCTGGCGGTATTCAAGGCCAGGTTGGACAGAGCCTTGGGTGACATGGTTTAGTGTGAGGTGTCCCTGCCCAGGGCAGGAGGGTTGGAACCAGATGATCTTAAGGTCCATTACAACCTCAACTGTTCTATGATTCTGCGATTCTATGATCTCTTTCCAACCCCCTGTCATGGGCAAGGATACCTTCCACTAGACCAGGATCCTCAAAGCCCTGTCCAATCTGGCCTTGAACACTGAAGGGGATTTCCCCTTGTCCTATCACTTCTCCTGTGAAGACAGGCTGAGTGACCAGGGCTCATTCAACCTGGGGAAGAGAAGGCTCTGGGGAGACTTGAGAGCAGCTCCCAGTGCCTAATGGGGTTACAGGAAATCTGGAGAGGGGCTTTTGACAAAGGCCTGTAGGGGCAGAACAAGGGGAATGGCTTCAACCTGACAGAAGGGAGACTGAGATGAGATCTTAGGCAGAAGTTCTTCCCTGTGAGGCTGGTGAGGCCCTGGCACAGGTTGCCCAGAGAAGCTGTGGCTGCCCCATCCCTGGCAGTGCTCAGAGTCATGTTGGATGAGGCTTAGAACAACTTGGTCTAGTGGAAGGCATCCCTGCTTATGGCAGGGGGTTGGAAGTGGATGAGCTTTAAGGTCCCTTCCAAACTAAACTATTATATGATTCTATGAACCTCCAAGTTTTACATCTTAGAGATATTTAATCAGATTTATCATCTTTTTTCTTTTTATCCTACTCTAATTTATCAGCTGCTTCTTTCAATTTAAATCACAATTCCAGCTTAAATTTTTGAAACTATCAGAATTCTATTTTTATATAAGCAATGCTCATATTAGTCTCTTTCACCAGTTTTACACTGGGAGATGACATTTATCTAATTAAGAACTTCGACACTCAGTGTTTTATGCAGTTATTGCTTCTCATTTTAGACTGCCCTCTTCCTGTAAATAGATTTTCCACAATTTATACTAGAAATCAGTCTAGATTATTCTGGATCAGTTACTTCTGTATTTTGTTACAAATATACCTTGAACCCACTGAAATGATGATAAATTCTATCGGTTCCAGCTCACTGACAGAAATGTTATGGAACTCAGGTTCAAAAACAAGATCACATGAGACTCTACTAGAACCACTTGTTTGTTCTTTCATTATAATTACACTTCCAGTCTTAGCAGCCAAATTTTTTGTCAGTGTAGTGAGAGCCAAGATAAGCTGGCATTCTTTTCATTCTCATATGAAATGGCATAGAAGTGCCTTTCAGAAGGAAATGTCAGTATATCAAACTGCTTTTACACTATTACATTTGTCAACCAAATTATTATTTACATATGCATACAATGTTAATACAAATATATATTTTCCACAGGTATTGATTGAAAAATATCCTCAGGTTCATATTAATTAAAGTTTTGTTTTATCACATGGCCTTGCTTTTTAATAATCAAGACCTGCAAAGCTGCTGTGATCACACTGTTTGGAGACAGGAAGGAAAACTCAATTACTTGTGCTGTTCCACTTACCACTTTTAAATATTAGCACACTACTTTTCATCTTCTGAAATATAGAGTCAGGTACAATATTTACTGAAAATAAATTCTGATGTCCCAGAGTGCTTCTTATCCAGGTCTTTTAATACTATTGTGTGCATGTTATGTGGACCTGGTAGTGTAAAAAAATCTAGTTCTGACCAAGGCTGTTAAGTATTCTCCAGAGTTGGTGCTGAATGAAAGTGTTTCATCATCACCCTGAGAAAGAACTATATGACTTGGCTTTCTAAACTCTCCAGGCTTATTACATATGCATTGCTGACTGAGCGACATTCAATATTCATCTTTGAGATAACATGAAATTACTTATTTTATATTCAAGGAAAGATTCTCTTCAACAGTATAAGCATTGCTCACTTAGGGTCTGACACTGCCATTCTCGCTCATATTGAACCATTTGTTGGAATTGAATTCCATTAATCTATTCACAAAGTAATGACTGAAAGGAATAATCTTGGCCTTGCTCTACTTAAAGCTTTAATAATTGTACCCTGACACGCAGTGATTTTTAAAAGGATTTTTTTTTTTTACAGTTACTACTGTTATTATTAAACAATTTATAGAATTTCATTAAATTTGCCATGTTCATTGTATCCTGCTGCAACACCTTGGATATTTAAAAGAGATTCCATTTCCATGGATATTCCATTTTTCACTAATAGTTGCTTCCAGGCTAGTACTTGTGAATTCGACTCTGGAGGGTGTTTTAAGTGCAATTATTATTGCTCTATTTATAAGTTTTTAGTGTATGTCTTTTATATCTAGTTTACAGTAGATATAATAGTATTTTAAATAACTTTTTTTGTTAGATAATTGAAAACTGTAACACTATCACTATGTAGGGCATCCAGTGTAAAGTTGCCTGAATACTTTGTAATAAAAACTTAAAATATTACTTAGAAATTATGGTGTAGTAGTTCCATGTACTTCAAAGGACTGTTATTCATCCTAATAACTCCTTGAAAGAGAAGTTATAACATCTGAGAGTACTTTTTCTTAAACTACTAAACAGTTTCTGAAGAAAAATTCCAACCACACAGCACAAACAGATTTACATATTTTTCTTTTTGCCCTGGGTTTTATTTAGCATCTTTCAATGACCCAACAATCCTTCACTTTATGTCCAAAGATTTAAATCCAGATCTTTAGTTAAATTCAGATTGCCACAAACATACGTCTGTCTTGCCTTTCATTAGGTAAGATATTTAGATAAGTCATTATAGAGATGTTATTTATTTGAGACTCAGTAATATATTTCATATGACAATGCACAGTAAATTATTATATTGTTTTGGGTGAGGAGAAGTTCTCCATGACCTGCAGTGTGTGCTTGAGCCCAGAACCCTGCCATGTGCTGGGCTGCATCCCCAGAGCATGAGCACCAGGTCAAGGGCGGGGATTCTTCTCCTCTGCTGCACTCTGGGGAGACCCCCACATGCAGTCCTGCACCCAGCTCTGGGGCAACAACAGAAGAGGGACATGGAGCTGTGGGAGTAAGTCCAGAGGAGGCTATGGAGATGCTGTGAGGGCTGGAGCAGCTCTTCCCTGGAGACAGGCTGAGATGGGCTTGCTCAGCCTGGGGAAGAGAAGACTCCAGGGAGACCTTCAAGCAGCTTCCAGTGCCTAATGAGGCTACAAGAAATCTGGAGAGGGGCTTTTGACAAGGGCCTGTAGGGACAGAACAAGTGGAATGGCTTTAACCTGACAGAGGAGAGACTGAGGTGAGATATGAGGCAGAAGTTCTTCCCTGTGAGGGTGGTGAGGCCCTGGCACAGGTTACACAGAGATGCTGATGCTGCTCTATCCCTGGCAGTGCTCAGAGCCAGGTTGGATGGGGATTGGAACAATTTGGTCTAGGGGAAGGTGTCCTTCCTTGTGGCAGGGGGTTGGAAGTGGATGAGCTTTAAGGTCCCTTCCAACCCAAACCATTCTTTCCACTTCTGAATTCTACAGATATGTAAAAATGAGAAATAAAGAATGATAAGATAGGCATGAAGTACACGTGTGGTTTTACTTAATTTGCCATAATTCAAAATGTATTTGACTGTCAGAAACTGCATAAGGCTTACAGGAAATGACACATGAGTTACTAAAGTTTCTTGAGAAATGGCATCCCTGGAAATTTCTCAAGAACCTTTCCAAACAAAACCTGCAGCAAAACTAGTTCTCCACTAAAATAAGTCCCTGATAGTAAAGTATACATACATACTTTTTCTGTTAAGATTCATATTATATAAGGTTAGATCACTTATACTTAAACCCCCCCCACATTTTCCATTGGTAATGTGTAGGTGAATACGTGTCTTGCAATTCTTTAGTTAACGTTATCTACCTTTATGAACATTTTTCTGTGGGCTAAATCAGCTAAATCATTCTCACTACAAAAAAGTATAACATTCATCTACTTCCAGCCATCTTGGCCTTAACATTCAAGTATATGTTGAAAATCATCTGCAGAAAGAGTCACACTTTTTCAATTTCTTAAAAATTGGCTATGGATTTCTTGATCCAAACTTGAAAATGAGAAAAATTTGTTTAGTAATCTTTTAACTTACTTCCTATTCATTACCAGAACAGGAGGTATTTTATTACTTGTGTTTATTTAGCTTTTATGTCCTATAAGAAGTCAGTTTAATTTAATGAATGCTTTCATATTTTTTATATTGTCATTGATAATATTTAACATCACTCTTTTAGTGGATAATTAACATGACTTTTGTACTCACATATGTCTTGCAGGAGATGCAGGTCTGTTATACAAGTAAGAAAGGCTTACCTGTAAAGTATCATTAAAAATTATAATTTACTCATAAGGAAAGAATGGTATAGATAATCTTACATTCTCTTATGGATGCTGGGCACCCTGAGTGATGCAGTATCACAGGGGCCTCTGATCCAGGCTGGACAGACCCTGTCCACAGAATAGATTCTCCTGGTTTTGTTGGTTGAGATATTACAGGATTTTTCTAACAAGGAAGCAACTTTATTCTTCATTTTTACTGTCGAAGGGAAAGGTCGCTCATATGAGAACTTTTTACTGCAGTTAAAGGCAAGGACGCACAGTTGGTGTAATTGCTGGTACCCAGTGCAAACCGCTTGCAAACTCATCTGTTACAATTAGTTGGTTACATTTATTCTGGAGCTGACAATTTTTCTTGCTACAAAAGAGGAACACTCATATGATTGTCAAAACAGCCACAAATCACACAAAAATATACCAATATTGTATTAAAATAAATGGTGATATGAAGACCAGAAAGTTAGACAGCATAGCATGTCAACAAAGGCATACAACTGGGTTACAAATTATTTTCAATGTGGAAATTTGCTTTGGTTGGTTCTGCATTCTTAATAGTTTGCATCTTTTGGTTCTTTCTTCTCATTTTGAGAATTTGAGTGCACTTCTAATCACAGATTATTCATAGTCATAAATGATTCTCTAGTCTGCACTTTAGAAAAAAAACAAACAAATCTAGCCTAACTTCAAGTGTATAGGGAATATGATTTGCTTACTCATTCAATAGTGATTTAACTGCTCTAACAAACTGTTATTTCATTTCACATGGAAGTTTTAAAACCAGGCACATTTGATTTTTCTTTCAAACTGATGCATCCAAATCTAAACTAAAGACAATGAAAACACAGCTATTTTGATAGATGTTGCCAGGGAAACCATTTGGTCATTTGCCTTGTCATCACTTTATGTTCAAAGTGACATTCTCTGTTTTAACTGGGCTCTGACTACAACGGAGAAATTCACAGCATTTGCAGAAGGTGCATAGGATAAGAGGCACACAAGATTCAAAACCAATCCATCAGTGCAGTGCATAAGTCACTGTTTTCTGCAAAATGACTACATATTAAAATTATTTTCCCTCTTGCATTCTGATCTTCTTTTCTTTGCAGAGACAAGGAAAGTATTGAACAAATGTTTCTTCCTCTTCATATATTAACTGAAATAAGTTTACAGCAACTGTCATTTAGTGTTTGTTACTTCATTGCATTTTTTCTTAAGAGACAAAGAAAGTAAAAGACAAACATTTAATTGAAGTATTATCCTACTTATGTATTCAGAAAGGATCAGTAACTGCTTTTTAAACTAGTAGTGACAATGACAGTTGTGGATTACATTTTTCTCCACTCACTGGATTCTCTCTATTTGTCTATTTAAATGGCTATAGTAAATGAATCAAAACTAATAGCACAGTACAACAAAAACAGAAAACAGGGCTGGGAGGAACCTCAACAGGTTCATAGCGCCGCTCACAAATTACAAGACAGGGTGAATTATAAGTTAAACAGGCATGTGTCTGCCTGTTCTCAAAAGTCTCCAACAACAGTAATTCCTTAGTGCCCTCAATTATTCTCCCATCCATTTCAGTATTTAATTAGATTATCATTAGAAATTTTTTTCCTAATATTTAAGGTAAATTTCTCTTGCCACAATTCAAACCCACTGTAATTATACTAAAGTGGCCTTTTCGGTGTGAATCAAGGCTGCACGCTTAAACGCTGACCCTCCATCTGTTCATACATTTAAAATACCTGTCCGAAGACTGAATATTCTCTAGACCCTGGGACCAATCATCCCCCATGAGCCAGGAAAAAAAAACAGATCCTATGATCTGCAACATTGAGTATTTAACTGAGCTACCTTCAGAATAAGTTATCTCAGGTCATTATAAACTTCCTCTGAGTTTTCTCAGCTTAATGCTGCTGCATCTGTATTTACCCTTGGAAACCATTGGTCAGCCTTACCAGGACTCACAACAAATCACTTTACAAGTAAAAATTGTAATGTCTCTATTACATCTATAATTATTTATTATTAGCCATGGTTAAGTACCCTGCTAACAGCCATAGAAAGATATAAGAAATGTACTTTACTTATTTCTGAATAACTAAAATGTAATTACTTATTAAATGTAATGGGAATAAACAAGAAACAAATTCATTCATACCATGTAATCCCTGAATTCCTTCTCCTGTCTTCCTTTCTTTATTTGACAATTTTTATAAAATAAATGCATATTACCAATATTTTCAACTTGGCTTAATTTTTCAAGCCCTGAAAGAACGAGGCAAACACAGAGTGCAGCAGAGCACTATCAGCATTTACCATAATTTTTTCACTATGATGTAAACAGCCACATGAAATTGACAGATCTCTTTTCTAAATGAATACCAAGGAGTTGAATTTGTAATGCCATCTAAAACAAAAACACATATGCCAAGGGCTTTGACATTTATCAAGAATGTGATGTAGACGAATTCAACTTCTCACCTCTCCGAAGATCTTTTTATCTTCCACAATTCTGGAAACTTTTACCCTTGATGGTTTTTCAAACATATATTTCTCTCCTTTTTGCTTTTCAACAGTGTAAAAATGAGACTGATAAACAGTGTCTACTACAGTTTCATTCAAATTTTCTGTAAGGTTCAGTGTACCTACAGAGGCATTTGAAGAGATCTGCTGCTGCAAGATCATGAGACAGGAAGCTCGTCTACCCCCAGCAGCCCTTCTCAATGTGTACACATACGCTATAAAACACTGGAAATAGTGAAAATGTGGATCTGCCCTTCAGCCAACTGAGCTAGCCCACTCTTGACTAGGGCACAAAGCAAGGTACTTCCTTCCCCTAGAAGGCAAAACAATACCACCACTGATTCAGAGTTTTGCAATAATGTCAGTAATATACATAATAAAACGGAGCAGAAGCAGAAATTCATAAGAACAGTTGATTCATGAGCTCAGCTTGAGGTGAAGGGAAATGTCCACTGTAACATAGTATAAGCATTTACGCAACTTCACACAAGCTGATTGAATTGTGAGCATTGGAGGAAGCAAGGAAATTTTGATTCAGATTTCATTAATGTCTACACAAGAAATGTAGAGAGACCTCAGAGCACCCTGCCTAAGGACTTGACACAAGATCTCTTTTCCTCAAGCTCAACATAAAAGGTCAGACAACAGAACTGCTAAACTCTTTTAAGAGGCAGGCTTGGCACTGAAGAACAAGCTTATGATACACACAGTGTTACACAACAGACTCTATCCTACTATTTATTTCCTAGAGCTGTAGTAAATCATACTGCTGTATGATTAAGTCCTTTGTGGAATCAGACCCTAACTTACCTGTCCAGTAACCAGCAGACACCACCACTCTTCCCTCTCCACATATGAACTCTGAAAAAATAAGAAGCATATTTCCTTCCAGCAACAAAAAGTAGCAGGAACTTAAAGTCCTTGTTAAAACGAAATACTCACCTGCAAAGCCCAAATTTTCATACTATTTACCCAACACTAATAATATTCTGTTATTAGCTTGCATTTTTCTGAATAAAACCAAAGGAATATAAGGGAAAATGTTTCTACAAAAGGAGAAACAGTTAGTCAAATGAAATTTTGCACAAATCCAGCATATTAGCTCCGTCCTCTTTCTTCCTCACGTAAGATTATTTGCTCATTGATTTTTCGATTAAAGTCATAGGTTTTGAAAATTTACTTATTTTCTTTGAACTGTGTTTTAAATAATACATTAATGTTATGTGATGAACTTTAGGCTGTTTCTGTTGATCTGGATCTTACTTACGTACTTGTCTGTTTATTGCCACCAGTTTTATGCTGTTTCACTTACCCTGGACTTCACTAGGGAATTAATGCTGATTTTAATTCCAAGACAAACCTTGTGCAACACATAATTGGTTTGTGCTTTCTTTGAGTACTGCTGGAACAAAAAATGGGGGACAACTGGAAAAAAAAAAAAAGAGAAGACCTAGGGTTACCTTAATAGTTGTACCTCGTCATTACAACCATACTGTTCATACTGGCAGTTACTTTTTGCTGGTAAAACTTTTTGCCCTTCTAAATGTTATCAACACTAACTCAGATGTCTATTGCCTTTCTGTCCCAAAATTACAAAACAGATGGGAAAAATGTAGCTGGTGTAGAATAAAAACCCTCTATCAGCACACTGATAATTTTGGCATTAAGCCATATTGCAAAAATAGATAATTACCAAGAATGACAGGGCTTGAATATGAAAATAATTGACAGTGTTTGGAGGATGGGGTATTGTAAAATTGTGTTTGAGTTGTGAACCCACATAACTTACTAAGGCACACACATTTACACCTTTTAACTATACTTAGTAGCGGTGACTGCTACTAGTCCAACCCCAGCAATAGGCACTAGTTGTGGTGACTGAGACTGGTCAAACCCCAGTGACAGACAGTAGTTGCGGTGACTGCAACTATCCAACCCCACCAACAGACACCATTTGCAGTATCTGTTGCTGCCATTGGAGCAGCTGCAGTGCTTGTTGCTGGGGTTGGAGTAGCCACTGCTTCTGCTGCTTTGCCATCAGATCCGAACATCTTTTGCCCTTGAGGGTACGGGATAGTGTTGAGCAGTAGGCATGGCCAAGGCCCCAGCAGGTTGCAGTGGTTTGTCCCTGTCTGGTGGTGCCAGGATGCACACCTTGTCTAAATGTTTTACTAGTTTGTCCAGATTTTACACTTGTTCAGGGGTGAAGTTCCAAAGCACCAGAGGTGCCACTGGAGTGAGTATTTTCCCATACTGTCCTGCACACCCTGCCACTCATGAGAGTCCAGCCTTGGGAAAGATCTCTTGGTGACATTCTTAGATAGCTGTTTCACCTTAAGCAAGATCTGAACCACATGCAACAACATGCTGGGTCCCAGCAAAAGGGCCAGGTTGGCTTCAAGTGTAGGCAAAGGATATTAAATTCTTAAAAATTCTCAAATGTTACCATAAACAGCCAGCAGCTGGGTTGCACACTGGTGTAGGCTGGTGTTAAGCTGCTGGAGACCATCTATGTGTGAGAGAAAATATGATTCAGTTCAGCCTGCTCCTCAAAGAGAGTCCTGAAGATCCTCAAATGTGGGAATAGCTTTGGCTGGGCAGAGGTACTATCCACCTGGTCAGTGGTGGAGCAGGGATTTATTTGTGACAATAGGCACAGCTCTGTACCTCTTCATGACAGTGAGGAACAATGGGGAGCATTATTTCAGCTGCAGAGGTAACTCTAAAATACAGGTACGAATGCCTATGGGTGCAGTGGGGCAGAGAAGTGAATGATGCTGGTTGCCATAGCGTGGAAGGGGGAACAGTGCTACAGTTCCAATTGCACTGTTACTTACAGAAGCATAAATGATGGTGGGTTGGGTGCCACAAGTCCAGTTTTGCCCCGGCTCCTGTCAGCGTGGATCTTTCCAAGAGTTTGTGCTGCTGCAGCTGACGGGTACCACTGGTTTGCAGTCACCACTGAATTTGATTCAGTTTCTTGTTTTGGGGCTTGGGATTTTGACTGCTCAGAGGGATTGAACTATCTTTGCTTGGGAGCACAGGCGGTGGTGAGATGGTGGTCGTGAAATGGCAGCCAGGCCATGCCACCTGCTCTAGCAGGCTGGGAGGGAAGGATGTGGTGGCAGCTGCACATGGCACCCAGGCAGCCCCTTAGCTATGGGTGGAAGCTGCCGGCAGTCACCAGAGCCAGGGCTGGGGCCCTGCCGCAGAGTGTCACAGGCCGGTTCCACAGTGGGGCCTGTGCATGGCCCCGTCTGCCCCTTGGAGCCAGTTCAGAAGGGTGAGGAGTAGTGAGGTGGGGTCTGTCTCTTCTCTCACATAACAAATGATAGGACAAGATGAAACAGCCTCAGGCTGTACCAGGGGAGGTTTATCCTGGATATTAGGAACAATTTCTTCCCTGAGAGGGTGGTCAGGCATTAGAACAGGCTGCCCAGGGCAGTGGTGGAATCACCACCCCTGGAAGTGTTCACAAACCATGTAGATGAGGGCCACTGTGACATGGGTGGCCTTGGCAGTGCTGGGGAACAGTTGGACTTGACGATCACAGAATCAACTAGGTTCGAAAAGACCTTGGAGATCATGGAGTCCGACCATTGCCACCACTAAACTATGCCACTAAGGGCTTCATTCACACACTTTTTCACACTTCCAGGACGGTGACTCCACCACTTCCCTGGGAAGCCTGTTCAAATACCTGACAACCCCTTCAGGGAAGAAAGTGTTCCTAATATCTAATTTAAACCTTCCTTGTGCAGCTTGAGGCCATCACCTCTTGTCCTATCACTTGTTACTTGGGAGACTTGTTACTTAGGAAAAGCACGTACAAAGGATAAGCTACTGACCACCAACAGCACAGAGAGTTCACTGCTTTTATTTGTAGTCCTCACTCTGGGCATCGCCTTCTCCAGTGATCTTGTTTGTAGCCAAGTTCCTGTGTGTGCCCACCAGTACTCACTCTCTGGATGGTCCAAGATCCTGCAGGTGTTTTCTCTGTGTGGTTTCTAGTCTATCCAGCCTCTTGCGAAGCAGGGGAAGCTCTCTTTGATGCTGCTCCTCCTGGAAAAGGGAGAAGGACAATTCAGGCCCAGGGAGCAAGGCAGATGACAACATTGTACCAACTGGATTGAGGGACCGTATACTAGGAATCAGAATAAGACTCTGGAATTCATTGTGCTTACGTTGCAAGTCCTTTAGTCTCTTCTGGAGGTGTGCATATTCTTCAGAGCCTATTTAGCACCTTATTTTCTTTTTCTAGCTCTTCTATCTTGGCTTCCAAAAGTTCTGGCTTCTCTCTCATCCTCCTTTATTATCATTGAGAGTCTTTCTCTTTTTCTGAGCAACAGCAGCTCAACATAGCTTGTTCTCCATTTGGTTGTATTTTGCCTTCTTTCTCTGTCATGCGCTGAGTAAGCAGGTGCTTCTCCTCCAGCCATTCCATTCATCTGCATTCAAAAGTCTGCAAACACTGAAGTTCCTTTTTGCTAGATTCTTCTGTCATCTGTAACACATATAGTTTCTCTTCATACTGATCCTTTTCAGATTGTCTCAAAGTAACTTGTTCCAGTTTCATCATCTCTAGATAAGCTAATTTGTTCTCAAGTTCTAACTTTTCATCCTGTAAGACTGCAATTTTTTCAGAAACTTCCTCTTTGGCAGCTTGCACTTTATGAATTAGCTCCCGATCCTTTCTACTAAAAGCTCCTTACAATGTTCAACAGGTGCCTTAAGAATTTCCATGTCTGACAGGAGTCCATCCATTTTGCTTTGAAGCTTGTTTCTTTTTTTTTCTATTTCACTCTTTGTTCTTGCTGCCTCCAGTTTGACATTTGTTACTTCCAATTTATGATCTTAAGGGTCTTTTCTGATCTAGTTGATTCCATGATTCTACAAGCAGAGAGTCTGTTTTAACATTTTGTTCTGTAACCTGCTCATTTGATTTTGTAAGGACTTGGATGCCATGGCACTCTCTTCCAGATTTTTCAGGGTAATTTCCAGCTCTGTTATGGTTTCAGCGCGGTGGTCACAGTGTCCCCAGCACCTTCACTCCTTGCTCCAGTGGGTAGAAACTCTGGATGGAGTTCAGGAAGCACGCTGTGCGGTTGGTGCAGGGTGTCATCAGCTCTCCCCTTGCTGCTTCCTGCCCGATGTCTGCTGCTGCCCACTGCAGTGGTGTCTCCATCCATCTGCCCTCGCACAGCATTTCCTAGTGCTTGGTCAGCCAGGGCAGCACCATCTTATTCCTTTTCTTAGGTGGGATGTTGTCCTGCTGGGAAGACTCCTACTCCTTAGGGGTACTGGCTGGCACAAGGCATTTGGCCTGCTTGTGGCCCACCTCTCCCAGTATGGGCACCCCCTGGCAGGAGAAGAGGACCAGCAGCAGTTGCAAGGGGCTCAAAACCACTCTGGGATGCCTCTGCAGTGCCACCTACACCAGTGGGGCTGTGCAGGGTGGATGGTGCTGGACGGCCGACAGGGGCCTGGCCTGGGGACTCCTCAGTGGCAAGTGGGTAAGAACCACCCTGGGCTGCCTCTGCAGTGCCTCCTGCACCAGTGGAGCTGTGCAGTGTGGATGGTGCTTGAAAGCAGCTGGGGGAACTGGCCTGGGGGCTCTGCAGTGGCAAGCGTTTCAGAACCACCCTGGGCGGCCATGACAGGCTCATCAGCAGATCCTCTGTAGGAACTGTCAGGGGACCCTTCCAGGAACTCTCCTCAGCATTGTACCCTGGAGCCTCTCAAGTCTCCTCGGAGTTGCGCACAGAGCTCTCCACAGAGCTCTCCTCAGAACTCTCAGAGGGGTTCAGTGGTGGCCAGGGAGGAAGGTCTGCTGACACCCTGACCTGCTCCCCCTGTGGGTCCTGCAATGGGGAAGCTGCCACCCCACAGAAAGGGTCAGCATCCCCCAGCATCACTGCTGCTGCCTGGTCCCTGGTTTTCCAGTCTGCACCCAGCACTGCAGCAAGTCAGGGACTTGGCTGAAGGAAGTGGTGCTGGCAAGGATGTCAGGGTCATTGCAGAAGGTGTTGTCATCATCCTCGAACTCACCACTGCAGCTGTCTTCTGCCCTGTACTCCAAGAACTGGGGAGCTTGTTGAGGTTGCTGGTTAGGACGGGCATTCTGGGGACATCGGGGACTATGTCTTTGCCAGCCCCCAGGCCCACCACCACTGACGGTTCTTTGGGTAGCCCCCTTCCACCACATACTTGGAGAGTTCAGGGACCTCATGGAAGACCTTGACAGAACACTTGGTTACATCAGTGGTCACGGTGGTGTACTCAATGTCCGGTACCTGTGCCAGTACCACCTGGTCCAGTGGGCAGTCACCATTCACCACGTGCTCCAGGAAATCTAAGAACTCAATGAAGAAGTCAGTGATGGTGAGGCTGTTGGGAAAATCAAAGCCACCAGGGAAAGTGTCCTCACTGTCCCCTATCCCATCACCACCATGCCACCACCCTCTACAGTGTACTTGGAGAGTTCAGGGAACTCATGGAGGAAGGCAGCCCAGACGATGGTGGGATGGTGTCATCTCTGCGTGCAGCGTCAGAACAGGCAAGCTGATGGTTGAAGGTGATGTCCTCTGCCTGCTCAGGAAAGGCCCCTGCAAATGTGGCTGGTCCCTGCTCAGACACCTCCATAGGCTCCCCCAGGGGTTCTGGGGTGGTCACCACTGCTGAAAAAGCAAACAAAGCAAAGCCAAGTCAAGCCTGAGGTGACAGAAGCCACTCTCAGGCTCCTCAGCCTCCTAAGCCTCACCTCTGGGCTTCTGTGAGTCTGCAGGGCCCAGGCAGGCTGGTGGGGACTGGCGGTGCGGATGCAGCCCTCCACGGCTGCCCTGTCCTTGCTGGAGGACACCTCCTGTCCATGGGCACAGGAGAGCTGTGCCATGGGTGGGAGTGGCACTGCAGAGGGGAGTTGCAGCAGCTGCAATGGAGTCCCGAGGGGCCCTGACACCCCCTGCACCAGCTGGTGGGGGACAGGCTGGTCCTGTGCAGGCCCCAAGGACATCAGCAGCCCTGGAACAGAGGGTAACACATGGGTGATGATGGGAGGCAGCATGGCCAGAGCAGTGGAGTTCAGACCAGACACTTAACAATGCCATCGGCAGCTGGAGGGGAAACCTCTGTTGAGAGAAGCAAAGAGAGGTGATGGGGTGAGAAACTGGGAGGCCAAGCCAGCTGGGGGGCTACCTGGAGGGCAGGGGCACCAAGAGGAGCAGGAGCTTCTACTATACCTGCCATGACTGTTGACCAGTGTCATTTGGGCTTAGGCCAACTTCCTCTTTTCAACAGGTTCTGCCCCAGCGGTCCACCCATCCTGGCTGCTTCAGCAGCCTCAAGGCCAATGGAGCCCAACAGCTTCCACTCGCAATGGTTTCCTCCCCTGCTGATGATTCCCTGTCCTAAATCATGGTTTCTCAGGCCCACAAGGTTTTCCCATCCCAATGATGTTTCTTGGGGAGTTTGTGTCCAAGGGAAAGGGTTGTGGCCGACACTACTGGCCCTGTGATGTTGATGTGTGTGCTTCCCAATCATTTCCAGTGGTGGCGGTGGGAAGGGGGCTTGTGGCATTTTTGGGTGGTTCTTGTCCTCCCCCCTCTCTGGTCTGAGCAAGAGCTCAGTCTCAGTCTCACTGTCAGGGAAGCAAAGCTATGACATCTGTGTGTCTTTTCCCCAGCACTTGCCACATGCAGATAAAAGCACTGGTAGGGTGCAGGGACATGAAACACTGTGGGACAGCTCTGCCAGGGATACAATGCTTTGAGTGGTCTGGGAGGGTTTCTAACTTGCAGCAGTAAATCTCATCCCTGGAGTGTTGCCTTTGCAAGGCATGGCGAACTGGTTCAGGAACGGCACGGCGACCAACCCCAGGCCGCTCGGGCCATCAGCTCACAGACACCAGTGTGGTGGACGGCAAATGGCGGTTATTAGTTCGCAACACAGCGTTATATACCCTGGGTTTACAGCGTCACTTCCGTCTGCTTACATCACAGGCTACATACTACTGGCTATTAAACAGGGGGCCCTATTTTTCCGTGCAGTGCGATATCTTCCGGCCGCCAGGCCCTAACTACCTACATTTCCCCCCTCCCTATGCTTAATAAAACTAGCTGGGTATAACAACAGTATATGGTTTATGCTTTCACACAACATTGAAAACAGTTTCTGCAAACGCAATATATGCTTGAAATAGGGATGCAGAGCGCATCGGGCAAGGCACGTGAAACAAGTGATAGCAGAGAATGACAGGGTATAACTGGGGATAGACCAAAAATTCTGAACAAGAGCATTCCTAAAGCAACTGTTGGCGTTCTATGAGCATGATGTTAACCTTTCCCAAACGGCTTTTGACAAATGACATCAGCTTATTCAATATACAGAGTCCAAAAATCAGTGCTATCAGGATTGTTATAACCGGCCCTATCAGGGTAGATATTAAGGGGGTAAGCCACAGTGAATTGGTGAACCAGGATGTGAACCAATTCTGTTCCGCCTCTCGTTCCCTTTTTCGTTTTTCTAGTCTCTCCCGTAGTTTGGCCATAGTATCTCTCACTATGCCAGTGTGATCGGCATACAGACTACATTCTTCCTTCAGAGCTGCACATACTCCCCCTTTATGTTTTATATATGGTTTGGGTGACCCTACTTGAGCAGGGGATCTGGGCTAGATTATATCCCCAACATATGCCAACTAGAGGCTGCCTGGGCCTGCCCCTTTTTCTGCTCTATAGCTCTCTGATAACAGGCTGTATAGCTCTCTGATCCTTCACATCAAGGTCTGGCATGGCATGTGTCCCCACCGCTCCACGCCTGCTGGGTTGCAGCCAACAGTGGAGCTAAAGGTTCTTCTTGGTGGCAAACACAGAGGCCAACCCAGTCTTGCCCTTGATTGTGGTAGCAGGCATTTGGTCAGCCTCAGTCCTTGCACCTTGTTGTCAATGCACAGTTTCACCTGCTTCATCCAGTAACAAGTTGCTACTACAGCAAGGCACACACAAATTTACATTAGCAGAGTAACTATTACAGGGTGCAGCAGCATGTTGAAGATGGCTGATGGCAGTGAAGGACTAGCCAAAGAAATTTCTTACCAGTGGAATTCTCCCCCCCCTCTTAAATTTGTTCCATCACCTGCTTTATAACACTACCATTGTATTTAAATCTTTCTAGCTTTTGCTTTAGCATTTTCTAGCAGCTACTGCAAATTTCCATACTCTAACATCTCTTTTACAAGTGACAAATCTATACAATACAAGGTGCAGTTTCTTATTAACAACTAGCTAGTAAATACAGGTGGTTTTATACACAAAATCACAACCTCTAATAATAGCTACTTTACAAGCACACATATTCAGGATGTTACTTTTCAGTTGCCCCCAAGTGATGTTTTGCAGTTATTTGTTCTTTCTCTTCCTCTATCTCATTCTGCTTGGGGTAATCATGGTCAGCTCCTGTAGCTGAGGCATCAGGTTTATCCATTCGTCTGTCCAGCTCATGGCAAGGCTTGACAAACTTTGCAGGCAGTCACCATGGACCTGTAGGCAGGAGGACACAAATATACCCCCTCCCCCAGGTTATCAGTTCTTGAGAAGCAGACAGGTTAAACTGCACATTGTTAACCGGCGAGGAGTTTGCTGCGTCATTGCTCTCCCCCCCCCACTTTGTGGTTTGTTTTTTTTGTGTTGTTTTTTTTTTTTTTATCCCTGCAAAAGCCGGCCTGCTCTGCAGCAGCTACAGCCGCCTGCCCGCTTCAGCAGCAACCATAAATACCTGCCGGCAGCCGCACTTTTACATTAACTCTTTCATGCCCAAAATGTTAAACAGCTACCCCTTAAAAACTTTTACAATAAACCCAACAATACACAAAACACCGATTGCCCTCAACACACACACACACACACACACACACGTGTGGGATCCCACAAGCACACTCCACACAAGTTCAATATTTGAAACACAAAAAGACAATTATTACTCCCACTACACAGTCCCACGTGCAGAACGTGGCACAAGGACCCTGTGGAGACTAACAGCAAACCAGCTCCGAGAAGCATCATTGCAGTGCGAGGTGGCAGACTCAACCTTAGCGGGCATCCCCGCAGAGGCTCTGCCTCCCCCACATCATATGAGGCTTGGGCTTTTATACTGACCAAAATGCACACTCATTCCGACACAGGTGGCCAGCCTGTGCTGGAAGAAATGGCCAGCAGTATCTACAGAGGTCTCCAAGGGTTGACAGAAACCTGGACACACTTATATTTACCAACTTCTAGTAAATGAGTATCACAGAGAAACTGTATAGGCTCCCCCTGTCAATTGCAAGAAAAAATCATAACATATACAGCTTGAGTATAAGAGGATTTTAACGCATACGTGGTCACTGTTTGTCAGGCCTCCTTAACTATTTTGAGATCAAGAGCTTCCCACTCTTTAGCCCCCTGCTGTGTAGTAAACACAGGATATGCAAAGATGCCCACTGCAGAAAATTCCCCAGTAATGTTCACCTCTTTGGTTACCCATTGTTACAACTGAGCGTCTCCAGGGCCAGTAAGTCTGAGCAGACCGACCCGGGAGACGAAGAGTCAGGGTCTGGAAGCAGAGGATATAAATCTGGATCGGATTCAGGGGACTCGGGGGCTGATCCTGCGCCGAACTCGGGGTCTCCGTTGCTTGCAGCTGTGTCTTTCTTATCAGATGTATCTCGTTCAGTATATCTGCAGACCTGGCTCCTCCGTGACTGAGTTAAAATTTTTTTCACTCTAGGGCGTAGTGGTTGGAGAGGCTCGCGGTTCCTTTAAATCTCCCGCTAGCGCATGATCTCTATTTTCTACTGCGCTCTTCAAAATGGCGCCGCAATCGATCCGGTGCCGAGGCACCACCCTCTTCCTTTCAGCTTCCTCGACATTCATCATGCGTATCCCTCCTAATATACTTTCTCTGTCCTTTTCAAAGTCCCTACTTTCGGAACTGGGGTGGTGGGGGAGCAGGGGGTTACACCTCCTCCGCGGCACCTTCTGATGGAGGGGGAGAAAAGGAAGGGGGAGGTGGGGGGTGGGAAACCCTGTGCTCCCGCGAGTTGGGGGGAACGAGTTGTAATCTTCCCCCGGTTTCAACCGACCGGGGACGTCTGTTCCTAGTTTCTCCGTTGCTACCGCGGCAGTTTTCTTTTCTGCCTTGTATCTTTTTATACAGTTCATTACTTCCCTCCGTGGTTTACCGAGTTTCTTTGCCTTTTTATAATCATTAAGCACTGAGTCAAATAGTTCATCACCAAACTTTCGCCACTCACTCTCCTCAAATATTGTATTAGGATCTGCAAAAAATCCCTTAGCCTTCCCTACAGCCACGAGACCTGCTAGCTGCTTTAGAGTCTCAGGCTCAATTCCCCGCTTTTATAAAAAGCACTGTAAAAAGTTCAGGGCTCAGCAGAATCATCGTCTGGGAAGTGCAAAGTCTGTGTGGCCGCCCCAACTCCCAATTTGGGGGTGGCCAATAAACAGTTCTTTGCTGCCTTCCAGGTCTCCTGCGCTTGTATTGCCTTCTGCAGGGCCCGTTCGACTTTTCCCCATGACTTAAGGCTTTTCCCAAACCTGAGGACTTCGTCTCCTCAGCTAGCACTTTAGTACATTTATCCCACACTTCAGGGTGGAGTATATCCACCGGCTGGTCAATGACCCCGATTTGCAAGAGTCTCGCAACAGCGAGAGAAAAATCTTTAAACTTGCAATCAATACCCCACTGTTTATGTAATTGTGATACGACCTTCACAAGGGCTTCCATCCTCCTTGTTGGTCCGGGAGCGTCCTCCCCGCCGGGCTGGTCCTGCCGCTACGGCCGCCGTTCACCCGTCCAGGTGAGTTTCCCGGGTTTCGGCACCACTTGTTGCCTTCGCAAGGCGTGGCGACCAACCCCAGGCCACTCGGGCCATCAGCTCACAGACACCAGTGTGGTGGACGGCAAATGGCGGTTATTAGGTCGCAACACAGCGTTATATACTCTGGGTTTACAGCGTCACTTCCGTCTGCTTACATCACAGGCTACATACTATTGGCTATTAAACAGGGGGCCCTATCTTTCCGTACAGCGCGATATCTTCTGGCCGCCAGGCCCTAACTACCCACACTGGAGCAGACTGACTGTCCCCGAATGGCATCTTTGCTGGCTTTTGTCACCCTGTCACTGGTTTTTGGGACCCCGGCTGGTGGGACCCATAGGGAATGTTATGAAACTTCCCTGCCCACTAACTATTAGATCAAACAGTGTTTAAAGTGTTAACATATAGATATATATGTGTATACATATGTGGGTACATATATCTACGTGTGTGTGTATATATATACATACACATATATGCATATATTTATCTATGTATCTATAATGTGATGAGGTACCGGATTTTCACTGGAAACTTCAGCCTGGCCCTGAAAATTAGGACTTTTCTTTATGGCATCTTAAAGCTGTCAGTAAAGGATAAAGGGCACTACAATGCAATAGAGATAATGCCAGAATCCCAGTCCCTCCAACACGTCTTTGAAACTCTCCCACTGTCACCCGGCACCATGAATCAGTAACACTTGCAGAACTGACTCCAGAGACATCTGGACCAAGGGACGACAGCAAGACTGCAGCAGAAATAGCGTTGCCTGGCAAAGTTTTACTAGGACTAGTAATTGGTAATGACAGTGCTTATGGATAGTCCAGGTGTGTTAATATCTGACTGCAGTAGGATAGCAGACAAATTCGGAAGTGTAGCATGAAACTAGCAAATGAGTGAGACAATGAAGGAATAGTCAAAGTAGAAGCTTTTGTGCATCCTTTTTAAAAAATCACAACCCATTTTAAGTTTGCTGCTTTACTGTTCAACAATAATTGCAAGATTTCCAAGCATTTATTCATAACACACGATTCAGATTCTGCTCTGAAATACATACAGAAATATGTGTATTAGAAACAAAACAAAAAAACTAAACCCTCCCACACTTCAGACAAGAGTTAGCTTTAAGAATCTTAGCTGAAGAAGTTAACTTATTCTATGCTGTTTCAAGCATATAGTTTTGAACTTAGATGCCTAAAACCATTAAGACCTCAAGGTTAGACTGAGTAACAAGTTTTCTTCTCCAGTTGACGCATGAAGTGATTAATGGGAAAGAAAACATACCGGACAGAACTGCATGTATGTCCTCTAAAGTTGACAGAAAACTATCTGGAACAACTCAAGAACAATGGTTTCAAGCCAGTTGCACCTCTAGCCTGCTAGAGTAGTGCAAATCCTTTTCATTTATTTTGCTTATGCCATGTGCATCTGTGTCTAAAGCTTTACTTCTGCAAAGGTTTGTTACTATACACTATTTTAATTTCCTTCCCATAGCCCAATTACCTTGTCAAAATAATCTAATATCCCCTTCTGAAATTATTTATTCCTGACAAATTTATGCTGGCATATTCCTGGCAAAGTCCAACTGACAGTAGACTCAACATGAGTCAGCAATGTGCACTGGCAGCCAAGAGGGCAAATCTCATTCTAGATTGCATAAAACACAGCACAACCAGTTGGTGAAAAATTATTATCCCACTGTATTTAACAATATTGCTGCCTCACCTTGAGTGCTGTGTGCAGTTCTGGGCCCCACTGTTTAAAAAGGATGTTGAGGCACTTGAATGTACCCAGAGGAAGCCACAATGCTGATGGAAGGCTGCAGCATGTCCTGGGAGGAGCAGCTGAGGCCTGTGGGTTTGTCTGGTTTGGAGAAATGGAGGCTGAGGGGCTATCTCATTGCTTTCTAAAGCTTCCTGCGAAGGGGAATTGGAGAAGGAGGTGCTGAGGTCTTCTTCCTGGGATCCAGTGACAGGACCTGTAGGAATGGTTCAAAGTTTTGTCAGGGGAGGTTCAGACTCAACATTACAAAACATTACTGAGAGGGTGGTCAAACCCTGCAACAGGATTTGACCACCTAGAGAGTTGGTCAGTGTCCAAGAAGGAGTAAAATGACTTCTACTGCTGAATCCAGGACACCCAGGCACGTCAGTACCTTAAAAAGAGGCATCTGGACAATGCCCTGCACAATCTGCTTCCAACTCTTGGTCAGCCCTGAAGTGGTCAGGCAACAGTACTTGATGATTGTTGTACGGCCCTTCCAACTGAACTATTATATTATCACCTTCTGGTCCTGTGGGACTTTCCTTTCTCCTCCCTCCACTCCTAACCTGTTACAGTGAGGTTGTGCTATTTCAGAGTAACGTAGAATTTCCTTTTCCACCAAGAGAGGCAGACAACTCTGAAGACACAAGTTGGAATTTTCTGGGGAATTTGCTTTCCATCAAAAGAATCCCTTTACAAGAACTCCATCCTCACACCATTCTCTTTTTAAATCTAGGTCTTCATCAATCTTTCCGTTGAACACAATTTCATGCCAAAAGAAAAGACAGTTCTTCTGTTGCCTTAAAATAAGTGAGAGCTCACTGGTAATGACTGGCACATACAGGATGTGTCCCCCACATTTTGGAGCTGCTGCTTAGCTCTCAGTTCCCTGTAATTCACATGAAAAGTTTGAATTTCTGCTTGTCCTGGGTTCAGCAGTAGCAGTCATGTTTGGTTTTTTTTTCCTTTGTGCTAGCTGGTGCAGTGCTGTGTTTTGACTTCCAGCCTGAGAACAGTGTTGGTGAAGTCAATGTTTTCAGTTGTTGCTAAGTGATGTTTACCCTGACCAAGGACTTTGTGAGGCTCATGCTCCGCCAGGGAGGAGGGGAAGCCGGGAGGAAGCAGAGATGGGGCGCCTGACTCGGGCTAGCCAGGGAGGTATTCCATACCACAGCACGTCATGGCCGGGGTGGGGGGTGACTGGGAGTTACCCGGAAGGACACAGGGCTTCCGGGTGGAACTCGTCTTCTTGGCTGGTGGTATCGTATTCTCTTCCCTTGTTATTTTCCCTTATCATTGTTGTAGTTGATAGTTGCGGTGGTGATTTGTGTACATTGATTGCTGGACTGTTCTTGTCTCAACCCGTGGGAGTTGCACTCTTTCGATCCTCCTCCCCGTTCCTCCGGGAGTGGGGGAGAACCCCGGTGGGGGGGGGGCACGGACCTCGATTGTTGTCAGCTCGGCACCACTCACTGGGAGTGAGTGAACAAGTTACCTGACTGGGTTTAAACCACGACAGTTCTTTTTGGCGCCCAATGTGGGGCACGAGGGGTTGAGATAAGAACAGATCTGACTGGATTGGTAGTCCATCGTCACAATGCTGATTTATTGGCTCTCAAGGTTGTTCCTCTTGATCTCACAGTTTCAGTATATCGTATCTTACGTCCATCCGGTATTTGCTGTATTAGTGTTTTTCAAGTGTGGGGCTTGGGCTAAGGTTTTTGTCCCATTGTACTTTATGGTAATGACTTGTAATATAATAGAATCATTGATCATGAAACTGATGTGGTTTATGTTCCCAGTGTGGTCACCACCTTTATACTTTGGGAGGTATATGATGGAGGTGCTTAGCAATTACACATCTTTTTTCTCTTTCTCAGGTGCTCAACCTGTGAAGGAGACATTCTTTTACCCTCCCAGTCGTCCCCCCAGACCATTTACATTTGAGAGTTTTGAATTTTTTGAATGGCATTTTAATGCTGTTGAGACTTGTTTGCTGATGGTGATGGGAATCACCATGCTAACATGCATACAGAGTGTGTTTTGCCCACTACTGATTTCAAGAGTTAAGCAGAGTCAGGTTTGGGTCTTGTCTGGGGTCAAACGACAATGTAGGAGGACCGAGAGATTTTCCCTGAGGCTGGACAGCCATGAGTGGCAGGGTGTGTGGGATAGTATGGGCAAGTATCTAGGTCAGTGGGCCCCTCCAGTACTTTGGAATTTCATTACCGAACACCTGCAAAATCCAGAAGAATTAGTAAAACACTTAAATGAGGTGTGTGGTCATTCTGGCCATACCAGAGATGGACAAATCACGGCAACGTGCTGGGGCTTGGCCTATGCTTACAGGGCCTTGTTCAACACTATCCAGCACCTTCAAAAGGAAAAGAATGTCGGCGGATCTGAGGGCAAAGCAACAGTCACTACTCAAACTTTGGCTGCAATGAACTGCGCAGCTACCCCAGCAGCAAGTACAGCAGCTGCTCAAACTTCAACTGCAACAGACAGCGCGGTTACCCCAGCTCCAAGCACAGCAGCTGCACCACCCCCAGCAACAAGTACAGTTGCTACTCAAACCACAGTGATAATCACTGCAGCCAAACCAGAGGACCAATTCGTACCAATATTGGTTGCCCCTGTACGCAAGAGAACAAGCAAAAAGGAGGCAAAAAGGGTGAAGCGAGATGAAGAACCAATGAATTCACCACCCGGTCCAGAATCTGATCAGGAGTCATCATCACATGACAAAGAAGAAGAAGAAGAGGTAACTTCTCGACCTCGGACCTCAACTGAGCTGCGGAATATGCGAAAAGATTTTACCCGTCAACCAGGGGAGCACATCATCACCTGGTTACTCCGATGCTGGGACAATGGGGCCGATGGTCACGAACTAGAAGGTACAGAAGACAAGCAGCTGGGATCACTTGCTAGAGAAGGGGGAATTGACAAAGCAATCGCAAGAGAGAAAACGTCCCTCAGCCTTTGGAGGCGGCTCTTGGCAGCTGTGAAAGAAAGGTTTCCGTACAAGGACGATGTTACGAGTCGTTCGGCCAAGTGGACTACTATAGACAAAGGCATCCAGTCTCTGAGGGAATCGGCCATCTTAGAGATGCTCTATCACATCAAGCCGAATAACGGGGATACACCTATAGATCCAGATGAAGTTGAATGTACACGACCCATGTGGCGAAAACTTACACGGAATGCACCGTCATCATATGTCCATTCATTGGCAACAGTAACCTGGAATGACATAGTACCACTAACAGTGGATGAAATGGTTCATAAACTCCGAGAGTTCGAAGACAACCTCACCCCTTCCATCATCTCAGCTGTGGAAAAACTGTCCCAGGACCTCAAACAACTGAGGGACGATCTATCTGATTTATCCAGCTCCTCACGTGTACCAACACACGTCTCAGCTATTAACAAAAGGCATCCTATTGTTCAAGAGAGGAGATACAGGAGGTATGCGCCACGGGGTACCCTATGATTTTACCTGCTGGATCACGGAGAAGACATGACAAAGTGGGATGGAAAACCTACTTCAGCTTTGGAGGAACGGGTGAGTGAACTGAAGAGGGGAGCAAGGGCCAAGACTGATCGTCCCATGAGAGCTACGGCTTCAGTCTCTGGTGAGCAGTTTCCCAGATGGAATGGAAGAGCTGATTTTACTCCAGCTCCTGTGATAACGAAGAATAATCCCTTTCACCACGACTTAAGTGTCCAAAGCTGTGACGACCATTAGAGGGGCCCTGCCTCCAGACAGGTGGAGGTAGGGGACAATCGGATTTACTGGACTGTGTGGATCAGATGGCCTGGCACATCAGTCCCACAGAAGTATAAGGCTCTAGTGGATACCGGTGCACAGTGTGCCCTGATGCCATCAAGCTGTCAAGGGGTGGAACCCATCTATATTTCTGGAGTAACAGGAGGATCCCAAGAGTTGACTGTGCTGGAGGCTGAAATCAGCCTGACTGGGAGGGAGTGGCAAAAGCACCCTATTGTGACTGGTCCAGAGGCTCCATGCATCCTCGGCATAGACTACCTCAAGAGAGGGTACTTCAAAGACCCAAAAGGGTACCGGTGGGCTTTTGGTATTGCTGCTTTGGAGACTGAGGAAATTGAGCAGCTGTCCACCTTGCCTGGTCTCTCAGAAGATCCCTCTGCTGTGGGGTTGCTGAAAGTTGAAGAACAACAAGTGCCAATTGCGACCACAACAGTGCACCGGCGGCAATATCGCACCAACCGAGACTCCCTGATTCCCATCCATCAGCTGATCCGTAGATTGGAGAGTCAGGGGGTGATCAGCAGGACCCGCTCACCCTTCAATAGCCCCATATGGCCAGTGCGAAAGTCTAATGGAGAATGGAGACTAACAGTAGACTATCGTGGCCTGAATGAAGTCACACCACCATTGAGTGCTGCCGTACCGGACATGCTAGAACTTCAGTATGAACTAGAGTCAAAGGCAGCCAAGTGGTATGCCACGATTGATATTGCCAATGCATTTTTCTCCATTCCTTTGGCAGCAGAGTGCAGGCCACAGTTTGCTTTTACTTGGAGAGGTGTCCAGTTCACTTGGAACCGACTGCCCCAGGGGTGGAAACACAGCCCTACCATTTGCCACGGACTGATCCAGACTGCACTGGAACAGGGGCAAGCTCCAGAACACCTGCAATACATTGATGACATTATTGTGTGGGGCGATACAGCGGAAGAAGTCTTTGAGAAAGGGTGGAAAATAATCCAAATTCTGCTGAAAGCCGGTTTTGCCATAAAACGGAGTAAGGTCAAGGGACCTGCACAGGAGATTCAATTTTTGGGAATAAAATGGCAAGATGGACGTAGACAGATCCCCACAGATGTGATCAACAAGATAACAGCAATGTCTCCACCAACTAATAAGAAAGAAACACAAGCTTTCTTGGGTGCAGTGGGGTTCTGGAGAATGCACATCCCGAATTACAGTTTGATTGTAAGCCCTCTCTATCATGTGACCCGGAAGAAAAATGATTTTAAATGGGGCCCTGAGCAGCAACAAGCCTTTGAGCAAATTAAACGTGAGATAGTTCACGCAGTAGCCCTTGGACCAGTCCGGACCGGACCAGATGTAAAAAATGTACTGTACACTGCAGCTGGGGAGAACGGTCCTACCTGGAGCCTCTGGCAGAAAGCTCCAGGGGAGACTCGAGGTCGACCCCTCGGCTTTTGGAGTCGGGGATATAAAGGATCTGAGGCCAGCTATACCCCAACTGAGAAAGAGATACGGGCAGCCTATGAAGGGGTTCGAGCTGCTTCGGAAGTGATTGGCACTGAAGCACAGCTCCTTCCGGCACCCCGGTTGCCCGTGCTGGGCTGGATGTTCAAAGGCAGGGTCTCCTCTACACATCATGCAACTGATGCTACATGGAGTAAATGGGCTGCACTAATTACACAACGAACTCGAATAGGAAATCTCAGTCGTCCAGGCATTCTAGAAGTCATCATGGACTGGCCAGAGGGCAAAGATTTTGGAATGTCACCAGAGGAGGAGGTGGTGCGCGCTGAAGAGGCCCCACCATATAATAAACTGTCAGAAAGTGAAAAGCAGTATGCCTTGTTTACTGATGGCTCTTGCCGTATTGTGGGAAAGCATCGGAGATGGAAGGCAGCTGTATGGAGTCCTGGACGACAAGTTGCAGAAACTGCTGAAGGAGAGGGTGAATCGAGTCAGTTTGCCGAGGTGAAAGCCATCCAGCTGGCCCTGGACATTGCTGAACGAGAAAAGTGGCCAGTACTTTATCTCTACACTGACTCATGGATGGTGGCAAATGCCCTGTGGGGGTGGTTGAAGCAATGGAAGCAGAGCAACTGGCAACGCAGAGGTAAACCCATCTGGGCTGCTGCACTGTGGAAAGATATTGCTGCCAGGGTGCAGAACCTGGTGGTGAAGGTACGTCATGTAGATGCCCATGTACCCAAGAGTCGGGCCACTGAGGAACACCAGAACAACCAACAAGTGGATAAAGCTGATAAGATTGAAGTGGCTCAGGTGGACTTAGATTGGCAACATAAAGGTGGATTATTTTTGGCTCAGTGGGCCCATGACACTTCAGGCCATCAGGGCAGAGATGCAACATACAGGTGGGCCCGTGACCGAGGGGTGGACTTAACAATGGACACTATTGCCCAGGTTATTCATGAGTGTGAAACATGTGCTGCAATTAAACAAGCCAAGCGGTTAAAGCCTCTTTGGTATGGAGGACGATGGTTGAAGTATAAATATGGGGAGGCCTGGCAGATTGACTATATCACACTGCCACCAACCCGCCAAGGCAAGCGCCATGTGCTTACCATGGTGGAAGCAACCACCGGGTGGCTGGAAACATACGCTGTGCCCCATGCCACTGCCCGGAACACTATCCTGGGCCTTGAGAAACAGATTTTGTGGCGACACGGCACCCCAGAGAGAATTGAGTCAGACAATGGGACTCATTTCCGAAATAACCTTATAGATATTTGGGCCAAAGAGCATGGCATTGAGTGGGTATATCACATCCCCTACCATGCACCAGCCTCTGGGAAAATCGAACGGTACAATGGACTGTTAAAAACTACACTGAGAGCAATGGGTGGGGGAACTTTCAAGCATTGGGATACACATTTAGCAAAGGCCACCTGGTTGGTCAACACCAGAGGATCTGCCAACAGGGCTGGCCCAGCCCAGTCAGAACTTTTACATATTGTAGAGGGGGACAAAGTTCCCGTGGTGCATATGAAGAATTTGCTGGGGAAGACAGTCTGGGTAATTCCTGCTTCAGGTAAAGGCAAACCCACTCGTGGGATTGCTTTTGCTCAGGGACCTGGATATACTTGGTGGGTAATGCAGGAAGATGGGGAAGTCCGATGTATACCTCAAGGGGATTTGATTTTAGGGGAAAACAGCCAGTGAACTCAATTGTATGCCGTTGCCTTCTGTGTAATGCTTTTATAGCCCATCAACTAGATGTCTCCAGGTCACCAGCGACTGGCCCTGACTTCCCTCCAGCCATCATCCCAACAGAGAATGAACTTTGAACATCATGGACCGAATGGACTCGGCAGCATTATAGGGATTGGTCCATGCACTAAGAAAATGATCTTTTCCTCTTGGTCTGTATGTATATGGATGTATATATATGGGAGAGCGATGGTGTACTGAAAATGTGGGATCTGAGCACGACGTGAATGGTATGGAATAAGGGGTGGATAATGTCCTGGGTTCAGCAGTAGCAGTCATGTTTGGTTTTTTTTTCCTTTGTGCTAGCTGGTGCAGTGCTGTGTTTTGACTTCCAGCCTGAGAACAGTGTTGGTGAAGTCAATGTTTTCAGTTGTTGCTAAGTGATGTTTACCCTGACCAAGGACTTTGTGAGGCTCATGCTCCGCCAGGGAGGAGGGGAAGCCGGGAGGAAGCAGAGATGGGGCGCCTGACTCGGGCTAGCCAGGGAGGTATTCCATACCACAGCACGTCATGGCCGGGGTGGGGGGTGACTGGGAGTTACCCGGAAGGACACAGGGCTTCCAGGTGGAACTCGTCTTCTTGGCCGGTGGTATCGTATTCTCTTCCCTTGTTATTTTCCCTTATCATTGTTGTAGTTGATAGTTGCGGTGGTGATTTGTGTACATTGGTTGCTGGACTGTTCTTGTCTCAACCCGTGGGAGTTGCACTTTTTCGATCCTCCTACCCGTTCCTCCGGGAGTGGGGGAGAACCCCGGTGGGGGGGGGGGACACGGACCTCGATTGTTGTCAGCTCGGCACCACTCACTGGGAGTGAGTGAACAAGTTACCTGACTGGGTTTAAACCACGACAGTGCTCTTCTTCCATTCAGACTGCATCTTCATCAGCAGGTTCTGAGGTGTTTTAAACCGCTTATTCCCAGATTCTCTCTCCCATATTCCCTCTTTCCAATTTTCCGCTTTCTTCACCTTCTTTTATCACCCTTTATTAACACTGAAAAGCCTCTAGAGTCATAAGAAAGGTTCAAAAGACAGGAAAAATAGTTTTTACTGTTCTCATTGCAAGAGTGGTATTAATAGTATGGTATTAATTTATGCTCAGAAAGATCCATTTCCTTTTGGGTAAAGGAATTTCACCTTTTTCACATGAACAACAAACCCAAGAGAATTCTATTCAATTCGGTGAGACCAAGCTACAAGCAAATCACTTGTTCTGTTTTGCTGTTCCCTTATGTACTCATATCATTATTTTGCTGCACCACATTTATGACTTTGTAACTATTGAAACTTTTCTACCAATCCAATTATTCTTGAAAAAAACTTTGCAGAGATACCTGAATAGCAAAAGTTTTACTTAAAATACAGCTTCATAAAACTATTGATTTCTTTCATGAAACAGAACATCTATTTTAAGCCTTAGACTGTGGAATGGAGGAATTCACATCATACAGGTTCACCAAAGCTGTTGCATTTTGTAGAAATCTTTTGTCATGTTTTAGAATTTTGTATTCACAAAATGTAGTTCAGGACCCACCAGCAGCCTTTGTTCTATTCTGCCCTATTCAATTACTTTGCCATCTCCCTCACATACAAAGCTTTAAAAGCCCCCCAAAACCTTAAGTAAATCCTATTTTTCACTGTTCATATTATAGCTTATTAGGAGTAGCATAATGGCTGTTTTATAAAGCTAAAGAAAAAAAAAAAACTTTTTTTTGATAGTGAAAACACTGCAGGAGAAAATGAACCACAACAACTGCTAGAAGTATTTTTAATAATTAGTATATAACCTCACCAAAATACATCTTATCTCTTGATTTTAGATTGTAAAAAAATTATGTCACTTGAAATTAGTTACCCCCAAGGTATACCTTATGCATATGAAGTAACTGTAATAAAAATATCTACATCATAAATAAAAGTTGAAGTAGGTGGTACTTTGTAGTCATGTATTTGAAATACAAATCATTTGAGTAATTTCCATCTAACTTACGCAAAAAAAAAAAAAAAGTTAGTGCATTATTTTACTTTTTTTAGATGCACAGTTTCCAATTAATATGCTTAAATATTCCCATAAGAATGTTTAAACATTCCTAGATTTTAGGTCAGCTAAGTAGTAAAAAACAAAGTGCCAACAAAACTCCAAACTTCTTTTAGAACAGAAGATATGTCCCACCTTCCAGTAAAGAAATATTTTATTTTAGCATATTAATAAACTTATGAATTATAAGTATTCATGAAAACAATCTTCTCTTGGTTGAGTCTGGATTTTAAAGACTGATCAGCACATGAAAATCATCCCTACTTGAAAAAGATCTTTCAACTCAGGCACTCATATCTGGCACAATTCCTCTGGCAGAATCTGTACACACCCTGAAATGTAAGCCAAATTCCATAGCACAAAGACTGTAGGTAATGTAAGTTATTCACACACAAAATAATGACTGTTTCCATTTTAAAATTCTTTTACACAGTTAGTACACAGTTAGTGCTGGACAGTAGGCCAGAAAGCACAGAAATAGCTGGGAGGGTGGGAGGAGGAATGGCGGTACTAGAAAAGCAAAAAAATACAAAATATATATATGTCACACAAAGAGTCAAAATATTTTACAATAGCACCATTTTGCTATTGTCCTCTAGTAATTCAGAAAGGATATTTTTGTTTATATTTCACGGATCCAACAGATAGTAACTGACAACAAAAAATGTAAGGGGGTTAGTTTTTACTTTAAGGATTTTGTAGATCTGTTTCTCAGAATTTCAGTAAATAACACATCAGAACAACATGATAGTTCCTAATGTCAGTGTTCTCTATCAGATCACATGAAATTGTCTCGAATTAACTGATGAGGACAGATGGGTGGTTTACTTGCACATTACAAGTGCCCACACAAGCTGTATTTACCAGTTACCACACAACTGCTATGTATACAGAGAAAGGCACTCATGGGGCAAATGACTAGCATTATTAACCCACAGAAAAATAGAGAAGGTAAAAAACAAGTACAGACATGTAACAAAAGAAAGAATTCTTCTTACATAGTTCTCTTTTCACAATTCTATAAGCCCTTAAATAATAAAAAAAATGTTCCTCTCTAGACACTGAGAAAAAAAGAAAGTAAACCTATGTTTACTTTCATTGTCACCCTACTTTTGTTTACCATATGTTCCACTAAAGTGAAGTAGCGTCACCAGGGAGCACCAGTGACACCACCAAATGTCACTACAGAATATACTGTTGTGTTACAAGTTTTGTTATTATGTCCTCTGCTCTCACACATAAAACAGTATAGTAGGTTTCCTGAAGCTTACTACAGGTAACTTACAGTTAACTGTAAGTATTGTTTGGTGACAGCCCTTATAACAGAGAAGGGAAACTGTATTGAAAGAAAAAAAAAAGTGTAAAAAGAAGACACAAAACTGATTTGCAATGGTACTAAAACAAAACAATCAAGGTACTAGTGATAAGAGAAGTAAAATAAAACAGACATTCATGGCTATTGTGAATAGGCATTAACTGTGGTAGCTGGAATACACTGGAGTACTTTATTCAATCTTGCAATTGCAGAGCAAGCAAAGTGCTAATGATCAGTACTGTCCCAGATGAGGCAGCTCTCAATGCTGTTCCAGTTACTTAATATTCCAGCAGCCATGACGCTTTTCAGCAGCAACAGAAAAGGCCAAGTCTCTCAGTGTTCCTATCTACCACACACTAGTGGAATCTTCAGATGCCACATTGGAGCTTTGGGTGTGTTACGTGCATTTTGGGTTTTGTGGTGAACTGTGGCAGATCACTGAGAAGTAAGAGAAAAAGATACCTTTCATAACCAAACACCAAAAGCTTACAACCAAGCCAAGCCATTCATGCTTGTTTTCATTAGAATGACTGGCACCTAATGACCAACACAGAGATTTGACAGTAAGCAATGATTTCACTAAATCATCTTGCTGTAATGGTCCAAATCATTAAACCAGACAAAAGAAGAAAACTGAACAACACCAAATTGTCTATACATTTAGATAGTTCCAAGAAATCCTGAAATACAGCTATTAAAATTTATTAAAAAAAAACAACACGATCAGTCACAAGCTATTATAAAGCAATAATAAAGGCTCATGTCTGGAAAGGAACCGAAGGACTTTTCTAGTTAAAATAAACGCTTATGATAGTGCTTTAAGTGACCATATGAGAAAATATGTAAACAGTGACAGCAGCAGAGTGTCACAAGTCCATGTTTACCCATCTCGTATAGCAGAATCACAGGATGACTGGGGTTGGAAGGGACCTCTGGAGATCATCCAGTCCAACCCCACTGCTAAATCAGATTCACCTAGAGCAGATTACAGAGGATCATGTCAAGTAGGGTTTTGAAGATCTCCAGATAAGGAAACATCCCATAGCATTTCTGGGCAGCCTCACTGGAACAGCAGGTTCCAGTACTCTGTCACCCTCAAAGTAAGTAAGTTCTTCCACGTATTCAGATGCAAGTTCCTGTGTTTCAGTTTGTGCCCATTGCCCTTTATCCTGTCACCATGCATGACTGAAGTGTCTGGCCCAATCCTCTTGACACCCACCCTTAAGACATTTGTACACAGTGAGAAGATACTCTCAGTCATCTCTCCTCCAGGATGAACAGGCCAACTCATTCAGTATTTCCTCATAAGAGAGATGGCTCCCCTAGCCATATCTGTAGGCCTCCACTGGACCCTCTTCAGTAGCTCCTTGTCTTTCTTGAACTGGGAAGCCCGGAACTGGACAGTTCTTCATTGCATGCCTGCATGCTCTAACAATGTTCCTATATTCCTCCCAAGTGACCTCTCCCTTTTTCCACATTCCATAAATTTCCTTATTCTCTTTGAGTTTTGGCAGAAGCATTTTGCTCATCCATGCAGGTTTCCTGTTCCCTTTACTTATTTCTTATTCAGGGGATGCTCCAGTCTTGAGCTTGCAGGATGTGATGGCTGAATATTAACCAGTTCTCCTGGACCTCCTTACCTTCTAGAGCCCCAACCCACGGAATTTCTCAAGTAGTTCCTTGAAGAGGCCCAATTTAGCTCTCCTGAAGTCCAAGGGCGCAATCCTACTTACTGCCCTGCTTTCTCCACACAGGATCTTGAGCTCTACCATCTTGGGGTCACTGCAGCCAACCCTGCCCCCAACCTTCACATTCCCAACCAGTCCATCTTTCTTTGTTAGTACAAGGCCCACTAACACCTCTTCTTGTTGGCCCCTTCACCACCTGTGTCAAAAAGTTACCATCAGTGTTCTGCAGGAGTGTCCTAGCTGTGTTTTCTTTCCAGCAACACAACTCAACACATCAGGGTGTTTGAAGTCTTCCAGAACCAGGGCCTGTGATCATAAAGCTGCTATCAGCTGCCCATAGTAAACCTCATCAACTTCAACTTCCTGAGCAGGTGGCCTATACTAAACGCCCACAACAGTGTCACCCATGTTAGCCTGTCCCTTAATACTCACCTATAAGTTCTTAACTCATTCTTCATTCACCCCTAGGCAGAGCTCAATACTTTTCATTTGCTCTCACGTAAAGAGCAACTCCACCACCTCACCTTGCTAGACTGTCTTTCCTAAAAAATACGCAGCCATCTATGTCAGCATTCCAGTCATAGGATCTATAACCATGTAACCAAAAGTACACACAAAGACTTTAAACAGTAGTCTCAGAGATATTATTATTTGATCAAATAGAGTTAACTAGATGAGCATGAAATGTTGCAAGCAGAAAGTAGTAATTCTCCCTTCAAGTAGAAAGTTTAAGATTACAAATACACCTTAGAAAATCCTGGCAAGATGGAAAAAAACAATACTGAAGCTATTGAATGCCTGAGTCCCAGCATTCTGCCACCCCTTCCTTTGGTTAATAAAAAGATTAAGGACATAACGGTAAGCATCACAGCTTTCTGCATGAGAGTGGCAGATTGTCAGCCTGATGACTTAGCTGTGGAGATTATTTTTTTTATTTTTTCTAGCTGCATTTCTTTTCTGGCTTCAATATTAAAGTAATCAGCAGTTCTGGACATACACTTCATCCCTCTGCCTCTGTTTCTTCTCCTAGGCTAATCCTTCCCCATATGTTTTCCTGAACTTGTATTTGCACTAATTCTTCACATCCAGTATCTCCATTCAGGAGCTGCAACATTTTTTGTCCATATATGATTCAAACATTAAAGTCCATTCGAGACTGTCTTACAAAACAAAATTATTTATTACAGTTAATCCTAAAAGCATTCATTGCTGGCTTGTTTTGATACATTAGTACACTGCATCAGTCAGGAAAAAATAATTGGTAATATTTAAATCAACTAATCCCTACGTTCTCTTATTAAATCCACTTCTTAATCATCAAGATTTGCGGAGGTGAGCAGCTCCAGAGAGCAGCCTTCAACCCTGCAGGGCGCGGCAGCTCAGCGTGGAGGCGCCTCAGCTCTGACCGCGGACAGCCACCGAGGCAGCCTCGAGCCCTCGCCACGCCTTGCCAGGAGCCGCAGCTGCGCTGAGGAGAGCAGGGACTCACGGGGGGCGGAGCCAGGAGGGACGGCCCCGCCCTGAGCGGGGAAAACCCGGCCAGGGAGAGCGGGGCGCGGCAGTGGGCGTGGGCAGGGTGGGGGGGAGGAGCAGGGAGCGCTACCGTCAGGGCCCGGAGCTCGGCCCGCTCTCGCTTTGGAAGCTGTGCTGTGGCTTCCCTGGCAGTGGCGACGGCGGCACCAGCCAGTCGGTGAAAGGGGAGGCTGCAGCGCAGAGCTCGGGGTGTAGAGAGTGCCTGCACTGGTCTGGGGAGGGGAGGGTGCGCAATGGGCAGGGCTGCGCTCGGTGCGCCCTGGTGGAGGTCCTCCTGCAGCAGGGACTGAGCTGAGGGACGCTGTCAACAGGCAAGATGTCGGGGAAGCCGAGAGGAAACTGGACTCCTTCCCCAGGCCCAAACTGTGCAGGGTTTGGGGTACCATAGTGGTGGACCAAAAAAAAAAAAAAGGAGGAAGAGGACAATTAATAGCAAGGGGCTTCTTCCTAAATCCCATCTCCCTAACCAGAACTGCTTTGCATTTCTGCAGGAGAATAATGAGGAAACACACACCTTGCCACATGAACAACTGGCTGATGCACCGGTAAAGAGAATCACTACTGGTGCTTCCACGAAAAAGCAGCAGGTCATAGTAGTAGGGGACTGAAAGGCACAGAGGCACCCATCTGTCAGCCTGACCCAGTTTCAAGGGAGGTGTGTTGCCTGCCAGGGGCTCAGACCAGGGATGTTGCAGAGAGGCTGCCTGCTCTAGTAAATCCCACTGACTGTTACCCACTTCTAGTGGCCATGTGGGTGCTAGTGATACAGACAGCAGTAGCCTGGAGTACATTAAGAAGGATTACAGAGCCCTGGGAGAGGTGGTTAGGGGCTCTGGAGCTCAGATCGTCTTTTCATCAATTCTCCAGGATAAAGGGGAGGACCTTAAAAAGGCCAGGTGGATTTGGCAGGTTAATAAATGGTTAGAAGAGTGGTGCCAACCCCCCCTAGTCAGGGGTTTGGGTATTTAGAACATGGGGCTCAGTTTGGAAGGTAAGGTCTACTGGAGGCTGGTGGAGTTGGTCTGATAAAGAAGGGGAAAAGCTGCTTTGGTAGGAGGCTTGCCAAGCTGGTCGAGAAAGCTTTAAACTAGATGTGTTGGGGGAGGGGAGCATCATTCCATCCTAGCACTTCCAGTCAGTTGCCAGCACCTGTAATAAACAGAGTGATATTAAGATATTTCAGCTGCTTCAGCCAATGAGCTGGCTTCATTTGGAGCTTGGCTCAGATGCCTCTATACAAATGCCTCTGTAATATGGGGAACAAACATGAGGAATTAGAGATATGTGTACCCCTACGGGGATATGATATCATTGGCATCACAGAAACATGGTGGGATGGCTCCCAAGATTGGAGTGCTGGAATGGAAGGTTACAGGTTCTTTAGGAAAGACAGGCCAAGCAGATGGGGAAGGGGAGATGCTATTTATGTTAGTGATAGGCTGGAGAGTATGTAACTCTGCCTGAGGATGGGTGATGAGCCAACAGAGAGTTTGTGGGTCAGGGTCAAAGCAAGAACAGCAATGGGGGGACATTACTGTGGGGATCTGTTACAGGCCGCCTGATCAAGAGGACTCTGGACAAAGCACGCTATAGACAGGAACAGCCTGACACTCACAGGCCCTTGTCCTCATGGGGGACTTCAACCATCCTGATTTGTGTTGGAGGGACGGTATGGCCCAGCACAAGCAATCCAGGAGGTTCCTTGATTGTGTGGAAGACAACTTCCTTCTGCAAGTAATAGAGGAGCCGACAAGGAGAGGTGCCATGCTTGACCTTGCGCTCACCAACAGGGAAGGGCTTATTGGAAATGTGACGCTCCAGGGCAGCCTTGGTTGCAGCGATCATGAGATGGTCGAATTCGAGATCCTCAGGACAGTGAGAAGAGTGTGCAGCAAGCTCACTGCCCTGGACTTCAAAACAGCAGGCTTTGGCCTCTTCAGGAACCTGCTTAGGAATGTTCCATGGGATATAGCCCTAGAGAGCAGGGGGGGGCCCAAGAATGCTGGTTGATATTCAAGGATCACCTGCTACAAGCTCAGGAGTGTTGCATCCTGACAAGACGGAAGTGTGGCAGGAGGGCCAGGAGACCTCCATGAAGGGGGCCTACAAGGATACTGGGGAGGGACTTTTCATTAAAGACTGTAGTGGCAGGACAAGGGGTAACGAGTTCAAATTTAAACAGGGGAAGTTTATATTGGATAAAAGAAAAATTCTTTACTGTGAGAGTGGTGAGGCACTGGAACAGGTTGCCCAAGGAAGTTGTGAACGCTCCATTCCTGGAAGTGTTCAAGGCCAGGTTGGATGGAGTCTTGGGTGACATGGTTAAGTGTGAGGTGTCCCTGCCCATGGCAGCGGAGTTGGAACTAGATGATCTTAAGGTCTTTTCCAACCCTAACTATTCTATGATTCTATAAGTTTCAGTAGGTAACTTGTTTTCTTGGTAGGTATACAATACAACAGGCAGTTTTTAAGAATTTATGAATGACAAGTAACTTCAGCTATAATTTTGTGATACCATTCTGGCAGGATGCCTATAAACATTTCTGTCATGTGCACTTGTCTTCTCTGATTTGCTTGGACTTTGAAGTCTGAGTAAGCTTCAAAATAGAACACAACTTAAGTCAAAAACATTCACCTGATTTCTAAGAAACTGCCTGTGGTATATCCGAAATTAGGTGCACCTGAAAATTCACTGTCTGTCAGTGATCCTGCAGTGCTTTCTGAATATTCATTTGACTCAGATTTTTTTTGTATTTCTAGCCTGTATCTCCAGCTAGTGCCCTTAGCAGCCACACTTAACATTCAGTTCAGCTTGAATGCCTGTAAATGATATACAGGCCTAGAAAAGCCTATTAAATGTATTCCAAATTTGCATTCCAAATTTATTTCTAAAAGAGCTAACAGGTGTAAAAATTGCTGAAAGTGAAAATCGCTATGATCCTATGAACATCCAGAACTTCTGAGAAACAGCAGCTTCAGAAGTTTCATTCATCAACCATAAACTTGCCCATCCTCATTCACCATTTCTTCATCTGTAACATATTCTTAATAGTTATCCTGAGCAGAACAATGTATTTTCTTGCATTATTCTACCAAAGTCTCATTTTCGTCTGACACAAAGCCAAAGTGAGGTTGGGCCAGACTGAAAGAAGTATTTTCAAAATCAGTTTTCTCTAAAGGTTAGTGGCCAAGGATTTCATAGTGCCTTTATATTTTTTTTAATCATTATATATGAAAACCCTGAAAGATTTGAAGAGGATTTTTATTTCAATTTCCTGAGATTAATGGCAGAGGATAACTGCAATAGAAGAGTACAATGCCAAGCTTGTGATGAAGGAAGAATAAACAGGAAATTATAGAGAAGTCAAAGAGTAAACATATATTTGAAGGGTAGAAAAATTCAAAGAAATCCTGAAACACTTTTAAAATAATGCCTGCAGTGGAGTGCTGGGCAGTTAGCTACTGCAGGATCAAGGAATTTGTATGCATAGAAGAAGAGTTCTTTGGCTGTGTGCCAAACTACTATGTTTATAAAAAAAAGGACTATATTATCAATTATTACTGAGCATTAGACAAAAGGCATAACTGATAGCAACTGGTATCTTGAAATCAGAAACAGTTACTCTATTAAGTTTTCTGCTAGGATATGTGATTAAAAGTTCATCTGCACACCCACAACAGAACAGAGAGAGACAATGTTAGGTGGAGGGCCCTGAATAATACTGTCCCAGAAGATCCCATGCCCATCACAGGACCCATAAGTTCATCTCCACAAGCCCAGAGAAATGCAAAGACCAAAGGTAAACAGGAACCAAATGAAGGACTCAGAAGGGACACCTAGTACCTGTCTCTCACAGATGTCTCCCAGGAAACTCTCAACCACCTGTTCAGGCATGAAATTCATCAACCCCAGAGCACCTTTCAGACTGAGTAGTGTTTCTGCCTTGCTGTATGGGAGACATTGTGGGATGCAGGGGAAAAGCATCCCAGAACTGCAGAAGACTTACAATGGGATATTTAGGGGATGAACCAAAGGCAGGGAAAGGAATGGCTCCTAGGTGATTTGGGGAGGAATAGGGAAAAACAGGGATAAAGACTGCCATTTCTGTGTGAACAGTGGGCTGGTTGGTAAGCTTGCCTCGCCTTGCTGTGATTAGCATAGTCTGCCCTGTCTTCTCATTAATTTCCATTTCTACCTTTGGCAGGCAGGGATTGTGTGCATGTGTGTATGGCGTCTGAGTACCAGCAACTGGAGTCAACCGTGGGTCAGATGGATCATCTGACTGTGGTGCCAGGAACTGGAAAGACCAGTGAGTAATCTTAAGCACCATCAACTGGGGTATGACCTTGAGCCATGGGTCCCACCTGTCTGTTGTGCCAGCAACTGAAGTAAGTGAGGGTCTGAGTGTCAACTATTGGTCTGGGGCCACAGGCTAGAGGACCTGCGTGCATGGGTGCCAGCAAGTGGAGAGGATGGAGTGAGTGAAACCAAGTGCCAGTGGCTGAGCTGGGAGTAGGGGCCAGAGTGTGTCCATGATGCCAGCAACTTCAGTGAGTGTGGGTGTGTAGCGGGAGCGTGAACACCAGCAAAGATCAATCTGGACAAGCTGGTGAGGAACCACAGGAAGTCCAGCTGAACATGAGGAAGAACTTCTTTACTGTGAGGTGACTGAGCATTGGAAGAGGTTGCCAAGAGAGGTTATGCAGTTCCTTCCCCAGAAATATTTAAGAGCTGTCTGGACACAACCCTGAGCTTTGTGCTCTAGGTGACCATGACTGAGCAGGGGAGTTGGACTAGATAACCTCAGGTGGTCCCTTCCAACTTCAAGTAATCTGTGAGTCTGTAACTCTGTGAGAATAAAATTCTGGGTTCTGAATGCCAAGAAGGCCAATGGCATCCTAGGGTGCATTAGAAAGGGTGTGGTTAGTAGGTCAAGAGAGGTTCTCCTCCCCCTCTACTCTGCCTTGGTGAGGCCATATCTGGAATATTGTGTCCAGTTCTGGGCCCCACAGTTCAAGAAGGACAGGGAATTGCTTGAAAGAGTCCAGTGCAGAGCTACAAAGATGATTAAGGGAATGGAACATCTCTCTTATGAGGAGAGGCTGAGGGAGCTGGGACTCTTTAGCTTGGAGAAGAAGAGACTGAGGGGTAACCTCATCAATGTTTACAAATATGTAAAGGGTGAGTGTCAGGATGATGGAGCTAGGTTTTTTTCAGTGATGTCCAGTGATAGGACAAGGGGCAGTGGGTGTAAACTGGAGCATAGGAGGTTCCATGTGAACATCAGGACAAATTTCTTTACTGTGAGAGTGACAGATCACTGGAACGGGTTGCCCAGGCGGGTTATGAAGTCTCCTGTTGGAGATATTCAAGGCTTGCCTGGACAAGTTCCTGTGTGATATACTGTAGGTTACCCTGCTCTTGCAGGAGGGTTGGACTAGATGATCTTTTGAGGCCCCTTCCAACCCTTAGGATTCTGTGATTCTGTGATCCAATTTGTTTTTAAAAATGCATTATGTGCTCAATCAAAACTCCAGTGAAGTATGCCTGTACATAAATGACTGAGCAGTCCATGCTGTCCATGCTGCATAATGGGACTCTAGCACTACCATGCAGAAAACTCTACATTGTTAATAAATTCTATTCTTGCCAGTTCTGTAAACTTAACTACTTACAGCTAAGTCTTAAAATATGTTTTTCAGTTCAACAGTGGATGATAGAAAGTAAGTGCTGCCTGAAAGGTTTTACAAAAGGTATAAATGATGTTTTTAAAAATAGATATGTTCCTAATTGAGGCATGTAGCAGAAATAGGCAACCATCCAAAAATTTTTAAAAAAGCAGCTTGGATGACTATTCAAAGCTGTACTGAGATACTGCATTTCTTTGATGCGTAAAACAAGCTAATATCTTCAAAGAGCTTTTGCAAGTGTTGTGTTGATTTTTACATCTTCTGTTATGATATTTTTTTTACTTTTGTTTCCAGTCACCAATCAAGACAAGAACAATATGTAAGTTAACAACTGCTGCTTACATTATAAAGTGCCCATTTTGTCTAATTAATCTGATCTGCCACTCAATTAACAGGTGTATTAAGGTGATTAGGCTCTCCAATTCCACCATAATGTTTTCAAATAGAATGATACTGTCTTTCAAATTACACATAGCCTAAATTTAAGATATAAAACTCCCTTATGTTCTTCTACTTGCTAACATTTGAAGAACCAGATTAAATGATAAAATTACTCATTAGACTTTGCTGATAGGACAGCATACATTGAGAAAAAGTGGTTGCAGTACTAAAATGGAGATTGGAAAGAGAGTGTCTTTCTCTCTCTCAGCTCTTTTTACATAAACCATTTGATTTCCCCATCTTCAGTTCCCTGTTGGAATAATTATCATTCCTTTAATTCCTTAACTTTTACCTTAAAAATATTTGAGAAACGAGATGACTTTAAGATCTCTGGAACAAGAAATAAAAATCATTTTGCTATTTAACTAAGGAGGGAAAACTGGATTCCTAGTATATTGATACAAAAAATTGTATAGAGACACTCAAAAATGAATCAAGAGGAGGCGGAATGAGGCTATAACACTGTTTTGGAAGATCATTCAATTTACGATAATCCAAACAAAACAGGATGAGTAAAAACGATCTATCAACCCATAAGGGTGATAATGGACCTTGTCAAAACCAACTGTGTGTCACTGGAGTGCTACTGGGAGGTGGTCCTTCTCAATAACACATCTCACACAATATGTGGCAAGTTTTAACAAGTGAAATGTAGTCATTGACAACTAAAACAATAAACTTTCTAGCACAGCTCTTGTTCCTGAATCTTAAATCAGAAACACTAAGAATTAGATAGAAAAAGGAGGTGTGATATTAAAAAAAAAAAAAAAAAAAAGAAAAGCCTCCCCTACAGATGTCAATGGGAGTCACTTAATCAAGGCCTTGCTGCTCACTGAAATACTTCTTAAAAAAAAATGGTTTAGGTTTTTTGTTTGGCTTTGGTTTTTTTTGGAGGGGGTGGGGGTGGAGAGGGTAATGGTTAAGTAAGGAATGGGGAATTCTAAATATGTTTTGATTCTGTTAGCTCTTAGCTAACAAAGAAGGGGAAAAATGCAGATAAATTCAAAAGCATTAAGTGCTTTAAGCTAATAGGAAGCTCTCAGTTTCATCCATAAGCCATAAGCTTCATCAAACTTTAAATTACACATTATGTTTTCATCTTCCACAGCACTTAAAATATAAAGGAGGCATTCTTATATATATCAGTTGTAATAATTTTGCTGCATAAGCCTGAGGAGGAAAGCCTCATGTGCCCAGGTTTCAGCAGCTGGAGAGATCTGAGATACAGGGTATGTTACCTGGCAGACTGAGCACCTGAGTTAGTTCTTTAGGGAGCAGACTTGTGCATACATGTACTTCCCACTAACAGATGCTTATCTGACAAAGAGGAGGACAGGATGAGGCCATTGATGCTTTTTTGCATGTGCAAGAGTAAGGTGTTTTCTGTCTATGACCTGTGCAGCCTCCTGTGTAAATTTGGATCATATGCCTCTCTTCGTGTTTGTCTTTTGGGAATACATGCACAAGATTGGTACTGGCTGGTCCTAGGGGCGCACAGGAACTGCGTGGTACCAGATTCAGCAACCCCCTAACACAGAGGATCCTTCCAAGATAATTTAAATATTTAATACAGGTGTGAGATTTTTTTGCTATATATACATATGAACAGAAGAACTACATAGAACTACATCATTCAGCATTAGAGTGGTAGATGAAATTGAGTATAGTTAATGCTTTTAACATAGCTAAGGCAGTTAAAGATTAATGAACATGGCAGGTAAAGACAGCTTTACATTAAAATCGAAGTTATAAAATTACCTTTGCCATTAAGGAGTAAAATCTTGGGATTAAGGCGCTTAGTTCCATGAAATCACCAGCTCGGTGTTCAGTAGAAGTCAAAAAGCAAGCCAAGGATTAGAGTATTAAGAAAGGAAAAGACAATGAAACAGACAATACCAGACAATTTATACTGTAGTATAAATTAACATTTCTTCCAAAATTCAAATCTTATGTGCATATCTTGCCTCAACTTAAAAAGGTCACATTTAAATGAGAAAATGTTCAGAGGAGGGTTACAGTATGTAGATTGGCTATCTATGAGATCTGACTGACTAGGCAAACACTTTCCTGTATTCCTGTATGGAAAAAAAGATAACTTAGGGACAAAATGATGGGAGTATATAAGCAAGCAGTGGTACTGTAAGACAAAAAAAAAAACAAAAAACCCCAAAAAAAGAGTCTTTTCCAGTATGACTTCCAGGGAACTTCAGGCAAAACAACCGAGGGCCAGACTGAAAGGAAATGAAAGGAGGGGAATCTAGAGCGCAGAAAAGCATAGTGTGCTGTGGATGCAGAAGGTTTTTATGGGTTCAAAGGGACTCTGAATAATTACTTAGGGTCATTAAGTAGACTGCTCATAGAGGTGGAAATAGTCTGAAGACTACTCAGAAGAAGCATCACACATACTTGCTTTCTCCTTATTCTTCCATGAGTTGTCTGTACGAGAAAAAGCAGGGTTCAAAAGTTGGTCTGAATCCATACACCTACTCTTACATTTTCCCAAAGCAGGCTAGATTTTCATCCACTGCCTTACCTTAAGCAATTTTGTCTAAACATTCTAATTCCTTTCTGACGTCCAGTCTGGTAGCCCACTTAGAAATATCATACGTAGTATTTTAGGCCCTTAAAAAACAACTTTCAATCTTGCCCATTGCAAATTAGCATCAGTGCCCATAAGGTCGAATGGTACACCAAAAATAAAACAAGTCAAGAAATTTCTGAAAGTTTTCCCCTCAATAAACATTCAGAAGGTCAGCACGTGTTAAAATATAGGTTAGTTTGGCAACCCAGATAGTAGTACTCCGTAAGATTAAAATTAGTTTATACATATGTACTAACCACAGTTTCCTGCTTAGCTGGGACAAAATCTCTGTCCTAACTCTAATTCATAAAAAATTCCAGTTTAGACAACCTGCATATTCTCCTTTCTCCACCCCAATTTAGCATCAGTAATAGTGAATGTGTGGCCACCACACAAGTGAGGTCAGTGTACTGATCTGCAAGAAAACAAACCGTTTCCCTTTTTGGGTCAGTTCATTCTCAACCAGCTGACTAAACTTTCCAGACACAGTGTGTCCACATACTCAATGAAGCTGATGCAAACCAGGGGACAAGGATGGCCCTGCCACTGACGGAATGGCCATTAAGCAGAATGCCCTTCTGACTGTGAATCTGCACATACAGTTAGTGTAGACATCCCTTTACTAACATGGTAATAGTTTTGTCCCGAATGTGGGCTCATTAGCTGATGCATAGCACTAATTCACATGCTTAGTCAAGATATTTCTATTCTTTCATTCTAGTTTGCACAAAGTAGAGAGCTAGATAGAAATCCACAAATGCCTAGCTCACTTTCAACTTTTACACTATATACATGTTAGTAAGCAAAGACAACGGCTTTCATTGGCTGCAAATTACATTAATCTTTCATACTTAGTGCTCTGTTACCTATTTATTAAACAGCAATCTTCTTTCTCATGTTAATTAGTCCACATGCTCAGTCTCTATTTCTCTTTGGGTCTGGGGTGTTTCTTGAGTCACTGGTCTATGAGTCAGTGGCCATGATCTACCCCTGCCAGAATTACCTTCCCCCGGATAGTGCTTAGTTTTGCTGAGCTCATTTCTTGTGGTAACATCCAGTCAGCTCATCTGTCTTGTGTCAGTACCTCCTTTTTGAAGTTACTCCTCTAAACAAAGGATTTGCTGGTGCTTAACAGAGTATACAGAAATGCTTATTAGCTAAACTATTTACAAATTATCACACTTAAATATGAGTTACTAGCAATGCATTTAATTTTATTAAAAGTTTGGTATCAGAAGGAATTAATTTATTCCTCCAAGTTAAACCTTACAGAGCATAAAAATCCCTGTCAATAAGGTTGGATCACTGTTTTGTTTTTCTTCTGGAAGGTAGATAGAGGAAAGGGAAAATGGTATTTAAGAACACTATTATACCCATTTAAGGGGGAGCAGAATATCAATCAGAATATCAAAGTAAGTTCAATCTTGTGTGCTGTTTCACTGAAATAACAAAATGGCCCAAATTGTAGATGACTGAAACACTTGTAGTGCTGTTATGAAGATCTACTAGAAGAGAGATGGCAGTTTCCATATATGCTGAATGGCATGGAGATAGTTTTGTTAAAAGACCTGTAGAAAGAGTAGAAGTAATCAAATATAAAAGCATTTTAGAGTCTCTTAAATTGAAAAATGTTGGGGAAAACCCCTTCTAATTATCATTTCAGCATTTATATGGCATCTTTTCCCAGCACCCTGATACCCTTCTCTACTAATATATTCAAATTCTTTTTGCTACAATAACAACAAAAACCTGATCAGGCATGGAAAGCCCAATACCATAGGGAAGATTTTAAAGTCAAAAATAGACAAAAACAAACAGATGAAACCCAATGTTAATTTAAGTCATTACACCACTGTAATTAAAAATGTGAGGGTTTTTATTCATGTTGTGCATGGATAATTCAGAAAAACCTCTGTAAACTACAGAAGTATTCAGTGTGTAGAATGTGGAAACATCACTTTTTGGTCTGTAAAAGTCTGATAACAGATGGTGTTTTAGGAGCGTTGTGAGTTAGAAAAAGGAGAAAATTCTCTCTGAAACAAAATAATCCTATAAGAGACAGCCTGCGATGTGTGCTGTTATTTGCTGGATGTTTCACAAGTAATATGCTTTCTTAAATGTCAGAACAAAACGAGTGTTTCAACAGGCAGCACTTATTTCAAACTACAGAAAAGGAAATACAATCAAATACAATACTTACAAGAAAGTAACTTCCTGGCTAGAAAATTTAATACCTGACTAAATGTTCAGTTCTTCTAACTCAATCCCAGCCAGGAGGCATGTCTGCAAGGTACCTCTCCGCAACTAGTATTAGGTTTACCCTCCAGTGATGGGGTCAGTAGCATAGGCCTATTGCCCTTTACTTATCATTTATGTGTTTATTTAGGTAACACCTTACTCATCAGAGTAGCTCTGAGCATGGTGAAAGCTGTCTTGTTTTGTGGTGCAGATTCTTTGTATAAGACATTTGCATATAACACTGGGGCCTTACTGCAAAGCCTGCACTTAAAGACAGTTCTGGAGGGAGTTCAATGACTCTTCCTCATCTGTATTTCTTCTAGGCTAAGAAATTTAGTAGCTAGTACTTTACATTTTGAGATAATTTGTCTTCTATTTCTTATCTTTTTCTTCCTCATTCCTTTTGCTTTTATGCATAATAGTATCTCCTTGAATCTCACCTGTTGATTTGGTTACCTTTGGCTTCCCTCTCAGGACAGACTGTATAATTTGACTGATTTCTGAAAATTAAAAATATGTTTTAATTTCCTGAATATTGTAAGTTGGAAACATGAAATTGTATACAATTTGTATACAGCAAATACTATCCATATTGTCCTTGATGTATTATTTCATCTAAACTCTGCTTAAACTCCATTCAATTTTCACGACAAAGGAAAAACACAGTATACATTTGTGTTTTAATATATATGTATAATTTTTAATTAAAACCTTCAAGCTATAATATCAAAGTTGACTCTTGTTAAATATGTTTATCTACTTTATATGGTTGTATGTCAGGAGATTTAAAGTCTTGATATACACAAAGCGGAAAACTGCCTTTCTTTTCTGAGAAATATCAATGGATAAAACTCTGTAGGTGAAACACTGATAAGCCCTAGGATTGTAGAAACATAGAAAATATAAGTTGTGGGAAACAAGGACTGAAATCTGTTGCCATGACAACAAAATCCTAATTCCATTTTCAAGAGGAAGTTCCTCAATGAAAAATAAACTGCCTAAGCAAGTTAAAAAATTATGTTTGGGCTCACTGGCTCACATAAGTGCACAAAAATTACCAATGTCTCTACACAAGCCCACTTTAAAACAAGACACTTATCTCTAATAAAAAATACTGAAAGTGCCTCTAAGTAAGAAACAAAAATAAAAAAACCATATGTCAATGTGGCAAAGAAACACCAATTTATAGAATCAGCAGCATCACTGATTTCAAAAGAATCTAACACACTGAAGACATTGCAAAAAGTATTTTCTTCCAGTTTAGTCTCTGAATTTGACACTGCTGCATATCATGTTGTGCCTTTACTAGCCAAATACTTCTGGCACTCATACTTTCTGAAGGGGTCTTGAACAATACCTGATTCAGTATGAATCTGTCAAAACTTGGATCCATGGTTTCTGCAATTCCCCCCCACTGCCTCCTAACAATAATTATTTTTACATCTGGATTTGTTTCAAGTTTTTCAGCACTAGCCCAATGCAAAAGAACAGAATTAGGCTGCCATTTTCAATTATATGTTTTCAACATACAAAGCCTTTATTGATAAGAAAAACACATCTTAAAATAATAAAGGGTGAAGAAGTAATTTTCTGAAGAGAAACAGAACTGGAACTTGCTCTTAGAATAAGCTTTTTTATTCTGGTTGATGCTCACTCTTCACAAGCAGTTGTACATTACTGGGCACAGTGCTTTCATCTATGTTGCTAATAATATCACATCATTATTTAGCGAATACAATCAACTGAACATGCACATCTTCTTGAGCTGTCAATCTTCATTTAAATTACTACTTTTTTTCCCCCTTTTCCTCACCTAGTACAGACAACATTCGCTTCTGAAGAACAAAGCTCACATAAGGGGGAAAAACCGTGGAAATATTAACTTGATGCTACCTTCCTTCCATTCCATGTCCCATAGAAGATACAGTTGGTAAAGAACTTCACAGACTTACAGAGAAACTTACATGTTTGAGAGTCTGGAAGTGTGTTGTGTTGCAGGAACTACACAGGAGTAAAACAGAAATTCTACCAAGATCTCAATTTTTTCAGCATGTAATAAAAGATTTTTTAATCCCACATTTCAACTGGTAAGAGTTTATCAGTTTCAAAGCACTCTAATTAAGCAGAGTTTGTTAAAAGAACATAGTGGGAAGAAAAATTGTAGGCTTAGATGGATAAAATGTCAGAGATGCTAAATTCACTCATTCCAAAACCAGCAAACTAATACCTGTTTATGTGTCGCGATGAAATGGCTTACCCAGCTACTTTTTCACTGAACTGAGCGCATATAAAGCCCATAAAAACAGAAGGATTACCGAAGGAGGTCGGGGGTGAGGGGAGGTCTTAGGAGGGGTAACATTTGCTCTGGATTGATGTTTAAGAACAGAAAGACTTTTGAATTACATAAAAGCGTAACTTAAGAACATTTTCCTCTTGACAGGTAAACAGACACTGCTGTAAAGTAAATGCACTATGCTATTTAAAACCTACAGCTATATAGGTTCTTCAGTATGTGTTTTGCATTCACATGGGCACTAGAGAAATACGGTAGAGTTACAATGCTCGGACCTTTGTTTCAATTAAATCCAGGTGGTCTTTTGCTTGATTAGGTAAGGGTTTCAAACTCACACACACTCCCTTCACTCGCTCTCCTTTCAAAATGAAAAAGAACGGGGGGAAGAAAGAAACCTCAAGGTGACGACTGCGTTTTAGCGTAGTTCAAATCCGTTTTTCACACCGCGATATCCCTTCTCCCGCTCTGCCTGCCTTCTCGTTACAGTAGTGCTTATCAGCCCACGTCCCCCCCGCGGCTTCCGCCGCGGCACAGCGACAAGGCACCGTGGTGGGAGGTGCGGCGCAGGGTTCCGCGCGGGCCTTTGGCGACCCCTGCCGGCCACTGCGCGGAAACACGCCTCTGTAGGGCACGAACATTCCACTCGCCTTAAGGGCTTCTCTTAGCGCCCGGTCCTTTTCGCTCGTGGGTTTAGGGTATCCAGAGCCACGTCTGAGTCAGAAAGCATTTTTTTTTTTTTTTCTCAGTTTTGGAGAAGAGTTGGTTTTTTTGTTACCTTCATCTTGAAAAAGCATACCACTATTACTAAAAACACCAGGAAGAAAAAAAGTTGTTAATTACAAAATTTAGTCCTAAACTTGTTTCCATCATTGCCTCTCTTCCTTTGGAGAGTCATTTTATCATCCCTGGCAGTGTTCAAGTCCAGGCTGGACAGAGTCTTGGGTACATGGTCTAGTGTGAGACATCCCTGCCCATGGCAGGGGGGTTGGAACTAGATGATCTTAAGGTCCTTTCCAACTATTCTATGATTCTATATGTTTTAATGTCAGTTTTCCCTTTGATGTGCATTAATGAGGTTTAACCTGTAGCTCTTGTCAAGCAGGTCAGACAATTTTAGTATAGCACTCTGAGACAAAAGAAGAAAGGCATGAGTACAGAAATGAACAGAACTATGCTTCATTCCAGCTACTTAGCAAGTTTACAACCCTGTTTGTTCACCTATGCAGGTGTTACCCGCAGAGATGAATAGTGATTCACCTGTCAGTTCAAAGTCAAAATAATCAGATGTATAGGAAAGTTGACATAAAACAAGTAGAAGGCTGTAGAAGACTGTAAGGGGATATATCTGTTTAATAACAGCTAGCATACCGATAATCAGCTTATAATAGGGACCATGAACCTTTGGGCACCTATTAGGATTAATTTTGAATGACCATTTAGATTGCTTTGGAATGCAGTTTCCACACTGACCTATCTGGAAGGATCCAGGATACCTTATTCATAAATGTATCCATTTTTAAAGCTTAATAGCAAATTGTTAGCGTACTATTATAGGTTATTCAAGTGAATATACAATTTCATTTTAGATACCAGTTCTTCCAGACTGTATAAAAATTTGTTATTAATCAAATGTATATTAAGAATTAGGTTACATGTCTCCATTTTCCATTTTGTAGTTCTAAGAAAATTAAAATTCCAGAATTGATTTGTGTATAATACCTGCTTCCAGAGATATTATTAGTCTTCAGAAATATGAGCTACATTTGAAAACTGTGAATTGATATTCCCTATGTCCCTATAAAATTTACTTAATAGATCAACAATAGAACAGTTGTTAGAAAAATGATATTAAACACCTCACAGGGTGTAATGGGAATAGATTTGAAAGCAGTTTCCTGAAGCTTTGAGCTCTGTAAGTGAAATGAAATGCCACCTAGTGAACAAACTTCAGGAAGGTTTTTGTTTGTGTGAAAGGCATCACCGTCCTATTGCATCACACACAGTGTCTCAGAAGAAAATTCACAGGTTATTCAGACAATATTCCCAAAGTGAAAAGTACCAGATTTCGCTTTCAGTCAACACTGACTAAACTTCATATTTAACAGAGCAGCTCTCAGCTAGGAGTCAGTGAGTGGGGTGTGAAGTGGAGCAGGAAACAAATGTGTTTCACATTCTGAACAACAGATTTGAAGATACAGTAAGTAATTGTACTGAGTTCTCATTCTTAAGTACCATGAAACTAAACAACTACAGAAAGTCTATAAATGACAGCACTGTAGGGATGACATTGCAGTAGACACACTGCAGGGATGCACTCACAGTTTTTTCCACACAGATTACAAATGTACCTGACATACCTGACATAATATCTACATGCCAGTTTTCATAAACTTCTTTCTACAGGCTCTTGTCATCATTTTACAGATGTGAATCTTGCTGAAGTGGTCCAAAACGTAATCCCAAGCTGCTTATACTAATTTTCTGACAGGCTTCACACTTCTGTAAGATGGAAAGCACAGGTGCCTGCTTGCACTTGAACCATCCCAATTCACAGTCCAGAAATGTCACTAAAACCCGTCAATGCTGCCTTCCAATAGATTCATGCTGACACATGCTGGGGAACACTAGCAATATAATCCCAAAGATCAGCAGGCTGTACTCAAGTGGTCTTATATTTCTACGGACAGAATTATGTTCATGGTTTGTTGCACTCAGAATTGTAAAGGACCACAAAGAGTCCAATGAACAGTTCCCACCAAGTTCTAACACGCTCTGCCATGTAGCTCTCTTTAAAATCTTTGCCATAACCTAGTAAGGAAACTAGGAAACTTCAGCCTCCAAGAAAACAAAACAAAATCACCAGACATTAAAAACAAATTATCTGAGTCTGGGTAAGTGTGAAGGAATCAAATTTACTTGTCAGGGAAGTGAAATTACATTCACTAATCAGACATGAGAAAATAGCCTTAATCTTCCTACTTGTTAAAAGATTTAAGTTAGGCAAACTTTAATCAAGTAACACATTTTACCTTGTTGGAAAAGATTTTTAAAAGTTAGCAAAAGTCTGAATAAGTCTATGATATTACTGTTTGGGGGTCCAGGAGTGTAAAAAAAACGCCACCCTTTCTCCAAAACGTTAGAAAAAGGCTGAAAGAACCTTGTACCAGTATTTTAAGCTCATTTCTGACTTTATTTGCTGCTGATGTTCATTTCAGTTACAAAGACCATGACTGCTTTGAACAGGAGCAAGCCAGAGATGGTTTGTGTAGATCTACAAATAAGCAGGAAGTAAGTTAGTAGCAAGACAATATCTATGAAATAGCCATCTCAAAATTGTCTGTGTTTCCTTTATTAGACTATTGTTAGGTACATGAAGAAATGTCCCGAGTTTTAGTTCTATCATTTGCAGCAAGGATCTCCTCTGCTGTACTCCAGAAGGTCATCAAGCCATGGTCAAGCATCTATTTAAAGGATGTCTGATATAAGGAAGAGACTATGGAGACCCTCATAGGCATGCTATTTTGAAACTCCTAATTTGGGTTTAACACATCCTTGCAACTTGCTTTTAGTGAAATCATATCTCAATGTTTCAGTAGTTTCATTATAGTTCATTTCATTCAGGAATACAGATATTCAAAGCTCAGAGTGAGCAATTCACAGCAATCTTGAAACTGAGAAGTTTCATTTGGTTTAGACAGCAATATATTCTAATAAAATTGAAAACTCAAAATGTAATTTTGTCCTAGTCTAGCATCCTTCAGAGACAGAAGATCTCTGTAACATGGGATCTCAGGGTCTTTAAAGTTGTTTTGCTTTCTTGTCAGAGTAATACGGAAGAATAATGAAAATCTTGTTTTGGCCATAAACTGAGAAAAGCAGTAAGACTACCCTAAAAAGAAGCACAACACATTTGACTGCTCTGTTTGTGAGATGCAACTGAACAAAGCAAGGTTTGGACCTCACAGCTTTCTTTCAGGATCAGCTGTGCATTTTTCAGTTTTCTGCCTACTATCCACATTGCTGCTAAGCCTGACTTCCCATACAGAAAAAAAAACCAGCATCTTTTCATTACAAGGACAGGTTAGGGGAAAAAAAAAAAAAAAAGCAGCTTGTAAAGACTGTTTCAGTGGGCAAAAACAAACCAAATCTTGTCTTTTTAAAAAGCCACAGAAGATATTGAACAGGATCAGTCCTAACACCGACCCCTGAGGGACACCACTCATCACTGTTTCTGCTTATGCAAGGAGCCTTATGTTGACGGTGTCCATGTGCTGTACTAGGCTTCAAGGATAGTCCTTCCTGATTAGAGATTCATTAGCTCTGTTTCTTAATCTGCCTACGCAAGGGCAAAGCCCCCTCTCCTGCTGTCAGTTCTTTCTTCATCGGTGATGTTCATCCTGACCTTGTAGGAGGCCCTTGGATCTGTCCAGGATTCTCCATTGTAACACAGGCTTCAACTTTTTAACTCTCTGAGTACGGAGCTTGAGTGAGTCTAGTCATACACATTTTGCTACTGATGGGTGTAAAATCCTCTCGCTTTGATTTTACAAATACAGATCTAGTTTCCTTGTTTGGCAGCTGCTGTGTGGTTTAAAAGTACATGGTGAAGTTCCCGCTACTGCAGGGAGTGTAACAGAGCCTGGCTGTGCGGCCTTCACTGTGCTCCTCTCTGTTCAGTTTTTCTCAGCATGTGCCAAGGCTGCAGGGTCACCTGGAGAACTGTCACTGATTCCGTGTATGCCAACTGCATCCCATCGTGGGAGTAGCAGCTGCATTTTACCCTAAGGTTTCCTTAGTGTTATACCTTTGGGATATTGACTGGGGGGAGGTGATCTCTAGTTTCTCCTATTTTCTGCACACGGGAAGGATGTGAGGAGTCTCCTTCTGCCTGAAGTGGCTGGTTAACCTGGTCCCAGAGAAGGGTCTGTGCAGCGCAGAAGCTCCCTCAGGAAGCCCCTGGCAAAGGCTGGCTTGCTGCAGTCAGCAGAATGAGCCCACAACTGATCCCAAGAAGTGCTTCCTCAAGGGCTTCTGCCCAGACAAGCCTCCTTCCCCAAAATGCAGGGTCACCTTCGTCACACTGCTGATCTCTGCCCTCAGCTGAGACACCTCCAGCAGAAGCTGCAACTTTGGGTTTGCTCCATCAACAAAGCATGCAAATTCCTGCAGGAACAGGAAAGCAGATGTTGCCAAACAGCAGCCCATTCTCCTGGGGAGCATCTGAGCTGAGCAAGGAGCAGAGACACAGGTGCTGTTCCTGCTTTGCAAGTGCTTCCATTCCTCTCCAGGCTGAGAGAAAAGCAAAGGATGGAGGGAAGAACAGGAGCCCTGGCCGTTGAGAAAACAGGTGCAGGTAGCATGAGGTCAGCTGACACCTCTGCCCAGACCCAATTCCAGCTCAGGAAACATCTCTTACCTCTTCATCTTTCTTTCTGCTGCAGATGTCCGCTTCAGATCCTGAAAGGGATCTGACCATTTGAGCATACACCACTAGAGCTGCCAGGGCTTCTCAGGAGAGGCTTCCCTAGGAAGCTCCAGCAAAACCTGCTGCTTCTTTGGGTTGCCCTGCATGAAAGCAGAAGAGCCCGTGATTTAGCCATCCACTGTCAGCAGTGCTGCCTTGCAGGAGGTGCCTGTCCCACAAGAGCCAGCGATCTCCCTTGATGCCTTTGCCAGCATTGTCTACACTTGCAGTGAGGTCCCACAGTAGATAGCAACACTGTGCAGCTGTGATCTTCAGGTGTGCTTGGTGACCTAAAACTATTCCCCATTTTCCCTCATTGCTCCCCTGAGCCCTGCTACCAGGCTGCATTGGTCAGGAGAGGTGCCTCTCCATTGCTCGCCCTGCACGGCCTCTCTGGAAATCCCCCAGTTGAGGCTTGGAAATACGTACATCCTTCTCTCACAGCCTTGCAGACTAAGCAAGCCCTTTGGTCCTGTGGCAGGTGCAGCAGCATGGCTGGGAGGCTACCAGCTTTACTGGTAGTCCAAAAGCAAGTCCCCATCAGGGACATACTCTGGAAGCACTTGGGCCAAGGAGTTCCACACATATGAGCCAAAAAAGAAAGCTGGTATCCAGCCCAGCTGTCACACTCAGATGTTTGTTTACGCAGACTCATCAAGAACCACTGGGAGCAACAAGAAGATGACTTTCAAGCACCTCTTCTAGTGCAGGGCCATCTTCTGCCTGTAAAAGTGGGAGTCCTTTGTCTGTCAATGAGCCAAGTCTTGAGCCTCTTTACAGATGGATTTTCACTTTTAGGTCTCAAGAGCCATTGTTTTGGAAGCCTGCTGCTGTCAGAGAGCTATTAGAGCAGTGCCCAGGAGAAATGTGCTTTCTGTCCACACTGTTCAACACTGTCAGCAGCTCTTACCCAAAGTACAGGCTTCAGGAGCACCATCACTACTCTTGAGAAACAAAAAAGTTGAGCAAACCAAGACTTTTGGCTCTGCACCCCAGTGTCTCTTTGTCCTGCCTCAGCCAAAGTTTGGGCCTCCGGGAAACACATGGCAGTGAGACTGCTGAGGGGCTTGCTTTTCTCTTGGCTGCAACAGGAGCAGTTGAGAACGAGCAGCTGGCTGAGGAACACCTCCTGCTCTCCTCTTTGCTTGCACTGGCCCTCAGACATCCCCTCTCTCAAAGCAGAATTGTGTAGTACATGCATACTCCTTTCCCCGCCTTTGCTTTACAGGCCTGCAATGGAGGAACAGGAAAGAAGCTGGCAGCAGCAGCAGCACTCCCCACCACTGGAAGTGCAGCTGGCAGCACAGCCTGATTCTCACCCCCTCCCTCCTACTCCCTGCCCCCCTCAGCTGGGCAGGTCCCAGGGGCCTGGAAAAGCTGGGCCCTAAACAGCACATGATTGAAAAGAAGACTCTGGAAAACAAACACTCCAAGAGGAAACCGTAAGTGCACATAGAAAATAAATATAATTAAAGGATCAGAGGGAAAGCCACCCTTTGGATTGATACCAGGAAATAAAGGGTTAACATTGTGCCTGTTTGCTTATAAGCAGTCTCTGTGCTTGGTGAAGCAGAACCGTAGGAGTCAAAGTTGCTAGAATAGTGAAGCAGAATTGTAAGAGTTAGAGCTGCTAGGCAGAATTGTAGTAGATAAGATTCATAACTTAACATTTAAGACACTCTTGTTTAAATAGTATCTTTAGAAAGAAAATGAACAAAAGATAGCCAGAGTAACAAAATTTACAAACTTGACAAGTTTCTGCTTTAAGATACACAAAACCGGCTTGTACCAAACCTGAGGTTTGGGTAGGAGCCGAAACCCTACTGAGTCTGCGTGAAAGCAAGAGGTTACTTGCAGTGATGAAGAGGAACTACAAGCCTTCATCCTCACGACCCCCTAACGACCACCACCAGGAGGCACTGCGCAGGCGCACCAATGGGACGAATGCCAGAAAACTAATTATAATACTAGATGGGAATAGGTTTTGCATATGTATTAGGCGTGAAGCAATCTCATGTTTAGGTAATCATTATCTGTAATATGAACGAACTGAGTGGCAAAGCAAGGGCGCACATGCTTTTGGAGAAGCAATCCCCATGGGCCTCAGCACTGAATAAAGCATACCTACTTTACCACTCTAACGAGCTGTGGAGTCTATCCGCGTATCAGGGTGACTGGCTTCTTTACATTTATTTCCTTATGAGGAAGGACAGGCTCCTTATATCCATCATAGTATCACCGAAATCCAGGAAATAAACTCTCCAGCCAGAATGATGGGTTTGTAACTGACATGACTTTATTATGGCACCGGGTGCATGGGGGGGAATCGATCTGCCTGTCACACACATTGAAGAGACAGTTCACAGCTCACGTATCTTCATTACATACACATTCATCATAATTCTGTGAAATGCCCACCCAATTCCTGTTACTCATTGCATATGGTAACTTGGGCAGATAAGGCTGTCGAGGAGTTTTCTCTGGGGGCTGGAGTGCTCGTTTGGGGAGAAATACCCCCACTCGGTTTACCCTTCTATGGAAATCCATTAGTTAAGGACACTGGAATGTGTTTAGTGTTTCCAATTAACTACATGATCTTGTTTGGGCTAATTTATGACCCTGAGAGGCTCCTTGAGCTGTTTTCTGTCACAGCCGTTTACCTATTTGTCAGGCCTTACCAACACCGGGGAAGGCCTACATTGGTTTGAGAGAACACATACGCTTGACTCCCTCGACGCTTTTTGCAGCCTCCCCGTGCGCGTGCGCTGGAGGCCGGACTACAGGTCCCGGTATGCCCCGCGCGAGGGAGCCGCACGCTGATTGGCTGCGCCGGAGGCTGGGCCGGGGGGCGCGGCGGGGCCTGAACCCGTCGACGGCTCGGAGCCGGGTGAGGGAGGGGTGCCGGGGACCCCGAGGAGAGAGACTGAGGTGGTTGCGGACCCTGGTGGGGTGGGTCTGTGGCCCCCGAAGGTGCCAAGGGGTGGAGCTAGGCACTGCGGTGTGCTAGGGAGTGTGGTGGGCGGTTGTGAGTGGTTGTGAGCACTGGGTAGTGGGGCTGGGAGTGTGGGGGGCTGGTAGCTGTAGGGATCCCACAGCTTTCCCTGCCCACCCCAGCCTGCCTGAGCTGCCAGCCTGGTGACACGTGCAGAGGAAGCCCCAGGAAGGAGCAGTTCTTCTGCATGGAGGCCATCAAGCTAGCCGTGAAACTGCAAGCCATGCAGTGGTTAGTTTGCCGTGGAGGAGGGGAACATCCTGGCTCTGAGCTTAAGGGATGCGCGGTTAGGGAAGAGCTGGCCTGTGGGTACAAGCAACATTGCAGTCTGTGTCTCTTTGGTGGAGGACTAGCCCTGGCAAGAGGGTTTGGTACCTTCTCAGCTTGGTCTGGAGTAAGCATCTGCTTTGGGGCGTGGGATCCTATTAATTCATCTTGCCAAGTCAAATGTGAGATTGGTCCTTGCTGCCCACTGGCGTCCCTCCCACCCTGCCCTGGGAAGGGAGCAGGGCTGGTGGGAGGGGTTTGGAGAACTGGATTTTTTCCCCCTATAGGTGCACTTCCTTCCTGGTGCTGAAGGCCCAGCCAGAGCTGCAGCAGAGCAAGCTGGAGCTGAGCCACTTTGACCTCTAGCAGGTCTCTTTCTGCTTGAGTCTGATGATGATGAGTCCCCACTTCAGGCTCGGAGGAGGGCAGTGGGGGAGATGAGCCTGGGCAGTTTTGGTGCCTAGGAATCTTACACCCCATTTTGGACTGGGGTTAGAGATCTGCCTTGCACAGATACTGTTGGGGCGGCTGATCCTCATTAGCCAGGAGGATGCAGAGGTGGGGGGTAACTGAGCCATATTTCCTGCATCCCTCCTCAGGCTGGCTGGGGCAGGAGCTGGGGGCAGGGCTGAGCAAGGAGTATGCCAAAATAACCATCCCCTTTGCCTGCAGAGTTCAGAGCCAGCAAGGCCAGCTGAAGATCCTGTCCAGGAAGGGCAAATGAAAGAAAGAAGCTGCAGGACCCCATCTCTGAGGCCCCTGGGGAAGAGAAGGGTTTCCTCCTGAGAGGGTCCTGCATTGGCGGTTGCAACCATGGTGGGCAGCTGGACAAGCCAGATGGTCTCAGTGCCTGGCCAAACCTGAATTGGAGGAAGAGGCTGGCCCAAAGACTGCAATGGCCCCCTCTGCAACGTGCATGGATGTGCAGGGGCACAAGTTCCAGGCCCCCACCTAGGGACATGCAGGCACAGTAGAGGAAGAGAAAGGATGCCAGGCACTGCAGGCTCAGACCATGTCAAAAGTTGCTCTGGAACCACAGGGCCTGCTGCTTCACATCCAGGATCAAAAGTCTAAAGAGCCTGGAAGAAGAAGAAAAAAAAAAAAAAAAAGGAAGAAACCATGCCAGAGTAGCTTGTGTTCTGTGGGGCAGTTGCTGTCTCCCATTGCCTCTGGTGATGTGTTCCGTGGCCTCCACACCCGAGTTCTAAAACCTGGTCTAGAATCAGCCACGGAATGTTGATTTGCAAATACTCTTTCAAGTCAATTCCCAGTCGGTTCTCCATGAACAGGGATAGTAAGTGCCGCTACACTAAGTAAGTAACTCTAAGCCTGGTGGCATTTAGCGAGAGTGCTGAACAGGAATCATCATCACGCATCATTTTTCTTGGTTTTACAACCTGAAGAAGCATTGAACGGTTCTGGTTCCCTTTGCCTGCTGCTTCTCCTTCCTCTCTGGCCAACACCATGGAAAAGACACAAGGTTATCCAGCCTGCTGTCAGTAGAAAAAGGCTGACTGCACTTCTTGCCAAGAAAGCTTCTTGCTGCAATGACAGGGGTGCTGCTCTCGAGTGAGAAACCAAGGGAAAAGGATGGAAAATACATACATAATGCAGGAGTCTCCCACTGCCTGAAGCGGCTGGCTAACCTGGTCCAGTGCAGAAGCTCCCCCAGCAAGCCCCTGGCGAAGGCTGGCTTGCTGCAGTCAGCGGACTGAGCCCACAACTGATCCTAAGGAGTGCTTCTGCCCAGACAAGCCTCCTTCCCAAAATGCAGGGCCATCTCCTTCACACTGCTGATCTCTGCACCTACCTGGGAGGTGGGAACGTCAGTAACAAGCTTCCCAGAGGGATGAAACACACACAGAAACAGCACCCTGCCCAGGGCACAGAGTCCAGGATAGCACCCAATCTCCAACATCCCACAATGGGAGTTCCCTGCAGACCTGCCCTAAAATCCATTCTTTAGATCCACCTGAGGGTTTATTTCTAGTTAATTCCTGAATCCTCATGACCAATAATACAATAAAGTTGGGATAATCCCAGGACAGGAGAAGTCCCCACCTCATCATCTGTTGCACAGTGGGTCTGATCCAGGTGTAAGGCACACAGTGAAACCTGAAGCAGTGCTGGCCCCAGTGGCACACGCGCACAGCCCAATGCCCAGCCCAGCCTAGGGTCCTTGACATCCCAGTTCCAAACTGGTTGAGGTGGGGAGGAGGCCCTGCTTGCGATTGGTGAGGAGCAGGCAGGGATGTGCAGGACAAAGCACTATCATTAGGCACATTCCATAAGCACATAGCTGCCTCCAGCAGGGTTCTGGGTTGCACTCAGGGGTCCCCAGTAGCCCTTAGAGACTCCCAGTTACACACAGAAGGGGTTGCAGTTGTTCCCAGTTGCCCACAAAGGTTCTGGGTTGCCCTCCAGGGTTCCTAGTTGCCAGCAGCAGCTCACTAGTTGCCTCCACAAGGCTCTGGGATGTTCCACCTTCCCCTTCAGAGGCTCCCAGGGTGACAGTGCCCCTTGCACCTGTGCTCCATCTCACGCAGCTAGGCTTTCTGCAGCATTCAGCCCCGCAGGCATGAGAGGCAGTGCTTCCCAGATTTACCACTTATTTAACATGGTTTTGGATGGAAGGAGGGAAATTGTATTTCGTAAGTGTAAAGATTGAAAAAACTCTCCCTGCTCATGCCAAGATGGGAATTAAAAACAAACAAACAAAACAAGAACAAAATTTGCTGGATTTGGGCTGGATTTTGACTGCATCGGAACAAGCCAAAACTCCTGAATACCTGCAGTATATTGATGACATCAGTGTGTGGGCCACACAGCAGAGGAAGTGTTCAAGAAAGGCAGAATAATAATCCAGATTCTTTTGAAATTGGTTTTTGCCATAAAACAAAAGTCAAATGACCTTCATAGGAACTCCAGTTTTTAGGAATAAAATAGTAAGATGGGTGTCATCCATATTCCAGTGGATGAGACCGAAAATATCAGTTAGGTCTCCACCAACTAACAAAAATAAGCACAAGCTTTCTTAAGTGTCATGGGATTTTGGGTAATGCAAATTCCAGGTTATAGTCTGATTTTAAACCCTTGCTATCAAGTGACCTGGAAGAAGAATAATGCTTTACACTTCAGCCAGGGACAACAGCCCGACCTGGAGCCTCTGGCAGAAAGCACCTGGAAAGACTTGAGATTCTCCTCTGAGGTTTTGCAGCCAGGGATATACAGGATATGTGATTCTGAATCTTACCTACGCCTTCTGCTTAAGCCTGAGACCAGGTCCATAACACACAGCCAGCAATCATGTCTCCCAGACAGCTGTGGTCCAAATCTAAAGCTGTTTGCAACCCTCACCTTCATGTGACACCCCCTTTGCATCCCACAACCCCCTGCAGCTCTGAGCACGTTCTACCACCTCACTTATACCCTCATTCTAGCAAGAATGGAAGAAAACTATGACAGCTGTCGGCAATGCTTCCCATGCAGGCAAGGCCAAACTAAAAGCTTTCAACAGCCCTCATCTTCCCCTGCAGCCCCATCCCAGCCCCACAACTATAGCCTAGATTCCAGACACACACAAGAGGCTCTGCTTTGTCCTGCACCTATGTCTAAGCTTCACCTAATCCCAGCCAGACTCCAGGTCCAACAGGAATGCTGCCAGCTATGGCTCCCAAGAAAAAGCACCCAAAACAAAGCTTTTTGCAGCCCTCACCTTCCTTGGCAGCCTTTTTGCAGCTTTTGTAGCACTGGGGCTATATGATTTGTCTTGCATTGAATCCTAACCTTTTTCCTGACCCTCACTCTATGCTAAAACCATGTATAAAACGGAGCCTCATCAGCAAAGGCTGGCTGCCCCGCACCAGATCTTAAGACATTCCAGTCTTTATTGGTTCCTAATTTACTGGGAAAGGGAGGAGTATAATTAAACATTTCTCATGGAAGAAGGACTCCAGCACAGTTTTTAATAGGGTCAGAGATTCCATGCCAAAAAAGACTTGTTAAAATCTCTGTATCTGACATACCAGAAGTATGCATATGCAACAAACAGTAAACTGAAACATTATTCAACAATGCCTCCACAACTTCCCCAACTTTCCAGAGTTTCTTGGTAAAGATTGTTGTCCAAAACTCAGCTTTCATAATTGTCATTAAAGCATTTGAGCAAAATAGTAAATTTTTTAAATCCCCACAACAAATCAGGATAGAAGATGGGATCTTCCACAGTTTCCATTTTAAATTTTGTATGCCTCAGTAATGCAGTTAGGGATGAGGTAAAATACTTGTGAGGGGACAGGAGAGAAAAATTAAAGTTTACCACTGACTTCTCATTTAAAATGAAGACATGATTAGAAAGAGAGATGACATATTTATACACAAATATGCAAAGATGGAACTCGTGATTGTGTAGAGATTCCAAAGATTTTAAATAAACAAGAAAATGAAGCTGTAACACATGGCAGTACAAAAATTCCCAGAACATACTTAATCACAATTCTAATTCCATAACTTACAAGGAAGTACCATTTATTTTCAGCGTTCATACTGCCAGTTCCTTCTTCAGTGCACGTAAAAATTACTCATTTCTGGGCCTTTTGAGCAAACAAGTGTCTACACACTATTAAGATCTAACATTCTTTCAGATAATTTCAAAGTTAAAAGATCTGTAATTCTAATGTGAGCTGAAAAAATAGGAATCTCTTTTCCAGGTGTTTTCACAGATATTCAGGAAAAAATGGGAGAAGTATGTTAATGCCTAAGCTATCATTGCTTACAATTTTTGCTAACCAAATTAACAAACAATGCTGTGGTTTCATTAATTAAAGCATTCAATTTAAGTTTCCCTGTGACAAATTTTTAAGTCCATTAATTTAACTTTAATTCAAACTATTATATTCTTCAGAATTCAGTGTAGCTGAAATTAGCTTAATTAAAATAGTACAACTTCTAATTGTTAGTGCTTTCATTCTAGTTTATAACTGACCACATAACTGGACAATGATGACAACAGTCCTGAATCTGCTTGCATGAATCCATAAAAGGTGTATTAGTAATGAAATAAGTAAGAACAAATCTCCAGATAAAAAGGTATGTTTACACTTGCATGTGTTGTATATGTATATGCTATACCTCAAAAATGCCTTTTTCACTGATTTTGACACAGATGCATATTGCACAGTAGGTATTTCACCTTTTTAATGTAGCACATTCATGTTTTGGATCATTTTCTTTAGAAGACTTTGGAGATTTGTCTCACAAGGTTTTTCACAACAGCAGAACAAATCACTAAAATCTAAATGAGAAGATTTCCTAAAGGTGATGTCAGAAAGAGTTAGCAAAGTTCACAAAGTATACTGTGATATGCGAGTTATTAGGCAAGGAAAAAAACAAAAGTTTACACAAAACAAACTGGCTGACATAGCTATTAATTGTGGACCCTCTGCAACAAATGCTGAAACTAAAAATCAGTAGACAAAAGGGCACAAAACAGTAGTCTTTCTAACAGGTGAACCAACCTGGAGAAATGCACTTTTGTGCAGTTGTTCAGAGATCAGTACAGCAAAATCAGTTAAAGTTCAATGATTAATGATGAGATTCTCAAAAATGTCTAATAAATTCAGAGTAAAAGTTCCAAAGTCACATCAGCATTTCTGGAAATCCCATCTCTCTAACAGTTGGTTTTGCTATCTGTTTTTTCTTTTCCACACTACTACCCAGCCAGTTCATACATCAAAGTGTATACTACCAGCATGAGATATTATCATTTCCTAAAGACTACTGTGAAAATAAAAAATACAAACTTAAATCAGAACCTTATTTAATTTCACCTCAAACTGGTGTGCTTTTTAAGATCCACTATTACTTATGCATCTGAAGTATGATTTTGTTTCATAACAGCTTCTATGTACAAACATGGAAACCACCTACAGTTTTACATTATAAAAATCTACTGCTCAAGAAGCAGTCTGCAAAGAAATAACAGTTCATGGTAGCTCACTCTTTCTAATTGTCAATATTAATCCACTGCTAAGGAAGCACAACACAGCTCCAAATGAAAGAGCATATGTTTCAAATATAAAATTATATTAAACCATTTGTGCAGGTATTTGGTCTATAGATGGAAACAGTTTCAGAATAAATACATCTTGCTCATTAATGTTCCAAGGAAAATAAAGATCTGAGGCATGTCCTGAGCTATCTAGACTCTTTAATAGTGCAATGTTGCAGTGATGCCTGGTTTAACCCTGGCTTTTGCAAAAGAAATACAGCAACTGCCCACAGAGGTTCGAAAGGGCTGACACACCACAGCATCATATACTATAGTAGTTCTTGTAGCATTGCTAAGTTCCTCTCCATCCACTGGATGTTGAACTGAATTGTTTCAATTGCCTCTTTTACAGAATGCAGTTGAGAACTCTGCTCTGATTTTGACTCAAAAAATGACTTCACCTGCATAGCAAGAGAAAAGAAAGAAAAAGAACATTTTCCTTACCATCAACACTGCCCACACAGATTCAGAAACAAAGGCTACACTTATGTTGCAGGAATCCCTGAGAATCACTTGTATCTATGCAGTAAGCAAACCTCTCAAAGGAGTTCCCAAAATGCAAGGAAAGCATTTTTCATGGGAACTGCAACAGTAATTAGTTAGGTTTCAATAAGGTATTTCACAAATAAACAGACATTCACTTATAATAATAATCACAGAGCACTCAGAAATTCTGGAAAAGGAGTCTTGTTCTATGACAAAGAACTCCTTGCAAGCAACCCTCCTTCGGTGCCTTGGAATGAACCTCACACCCACTCATAATTATCAATGCTAACAATTATAATACTATAGATCAAACTCTGAACAATTATCTCTACAAAATTACCTGAATGATAATATTAAACTAAGCCATAAGCTTGATAAATTAACTTGTTAGGACCTTGTTAGATTTCTAATTTCTTACGGCTATCAACTGGCTTTTAACTGATACTCAACCTCTACAATAGGTCTGTGGGAGTGTTACAGCAAATTCAGGTTTTGTGGCACTGCATCACATTGCAAAGATTCCATAGCTTCTACACAAAATCTAGACCAAAAATCTATTTAGACTAAATAATTATTTTGGGAGACAGTGTTATTCCAGTTAAGAGGAAAACGAAACAGTTTAAACAGGTAATTGGATTCAGTTCTATATGCAACTGTGCCACATACCGAGTATGTGATCTTCAATACGTTCATGTATATATTTGCCATGTTGTGAAGTATTTGTATGTATTTGCCATATTTGCCACGTGTGAAGTAGGGAAAGCAAGAGATGTACATCCTAGCAAAAGGACCTCAAGGACAGAAATCACATGTGTTTTCTTCTTCCCTCAAGTAAATGAAAACAGCATTAGAACTAAGGAAAGATCCCTTTCTGGTACATTAAGCCACCAACCTCCATCAAGTGTGCCTTTGTTGCAAACTGAGAAGTCGACCAACTAATGATATTCTGGATAGTGTATGAGCCTAGGTGAAACCTGAAATAAAAAAAAAAGTTATTTTTAACTGAGGGCCACTTCAAGATGCAAGTTCAGTATACATGTACACATTCTTATTTCTACCTTTTCAACAGCTGGAAATCATTAAAAGCACTTGAATTCAAGTTTACAGATCTAATTCATTAAGACATACAAACAAGTCTTAGAACTCCAAGACTCCTAGTACCCTAATCCCTCTAAAAACTGAACTTCAGAGCAAAAGACATGGAAAATTTTCAAACTTATATCACAGTTTAAACAGTAGAGAACTGAGGACACCACACACTGAATACAAAGACCTTTATTTGTGGCATGTATTTAAAACTATACAGTAATTGAATTTGCAACGAGGTTTCATTTCAAGCAAAGTAATTTTGTAATATTGGTTAATAACAGCTTGCTAGAGCAGAAATTTTCATGTGTAAGAAGCGTTTTTAGCAATGTGAAACTGTTCCAAATCAATATGAGGATTTAGAAATACAGTTTTCCATGAATTGTTGGCTTTTTGAAGATATGCAAGCCCTCTGTCCTGCTGCATGCCTTTAAAGGCCAGTTAAGGAAAACATTTATTTCTAAAGCAAGCAATATTTATTGGTTATTTGGATTTGTACTTGCTGTAAAAAGGAAAAAAAAATATAAATCTGAATGAATTCCCTGGGTCAGATTTTGAATGCGTTTGATCCACATAAATATCCTGCATCTGTGGTAATCATCTTAAATACAGTACCCTTTTAACAGAAATCCAAATCAAGATTTTTCAGAATTACTATGAAGCTCTACAAGTCTACAAAGTCCCATCAGCTACTGGTGATACTTCAAAGTTTATGTTCCATGTAATTTTTGTAAAATAAGATTTTTAAACAGGGGTTAAAATTTTATTACAAATCATCTTGTATGAAATCAACTATTTATTATTGTGCTTGAAAGAAAAAAACAGGTGCTTCTGCCATTGTGAGTGTGAAGTTTCAGCTACATCAAAAGCCTTACTTTTGTGTAAGCTTTTCCCAGTTCTCTTTGACAAAGTCCCAAGCCAACAAATATCCAGGTAAACTCTGGCTAACAGTTGCTATGATGTGTGAAAGCTCCTGTGTCCTGATGACTTCTCCTTCAAGGCTGTTCTGCATTAACCTAAAAGACAAAGCATATGAAAAGGGACAGGTAAAAACATCTGTTCAAATCTTCACATGATTCTCCTGAGACTCCTAAATTACATGGAAAAGATTATATAATAGACCAAATAACAAAGAACTTCTGGCATCTAGAACACACCGATGCTCCATTTAATAACCACTGCACTTACTTCACATTAGTTTCCAATTACCAGAGAGATATTAGCTCTAAGCCAAGTAAATGGATTTTCATTGTTCTTGGAAAAGATGAAGTCAATTCTAACAATGCATAAAAGAAAACACAGAGGAAAGCTGTAGCACGAATCACCTAGCAGGACAGCCCTGGTGTCCTCCATGGAGAACTGAGATCTGGTCTACAGAGTGGTGTTGGAGCATACTGTAAGGTCAAAATTTCACCCAAGGAAAGAAAGAAAAGGAAAACAACCAAACTTAAAAACCAAAAGCAACCACCAACAAACCCCAACCAGCAAAAACAAACACACACACACAAAAAAAAAAAAACAAACCCAAACTAGTTATTATCTTTGTTATAAAGATACACCAATCTTTTATGATGCCATAAAGCAACCTGCAATTTTGTTACCTTCACCACAAAATCTGCAATTTTCTCTTACCAGTAGCACAAAGCCTTGAAGTTCAACTGTTTTCTCTTTATAAATATTCAGAATCTGTCCTTTTAAGCTACTCTGTTACATAACCTTGAAGAACCTGATACTTCTCACTTCATTTATTTAAGGCTGTACAAAATATGTGGATAGATTTTCATTAGCAATCAGAAATGTTTTCAACAATACAAAAAAGGCAATACATTTTTTCATAGAAGATTTTTAACACTTTTAGTTTACACAGCAACTTTTTTTGCTCCTTCATACCAGATTAGCTTTCTGACATCATCTGTGCTGGCCAAGGCTTCAATCATTTTACTTTTCTCTGCTTCAGAAACTGAAGAGGAGTACATCTTCAGGAGGAAGTCCCAGCCATCACTAGATTTGGCTCCAGCTGTAAATACGGCTTTCATAACATCACTAGGCAAGCTACAGGGGAAAAAAAGAAATACAACAAAACAAACAAAAAAAAACAAGCAAAGAAACAAAAGGGGGGCATAAAAATGTTCATCTGAGAAAAAAAGGAAGAAAAGTCACAAAATAAAAAGAGATGCCTCTCTCTTGAGCGACTAAGTTTGCTGGACTAAACTCATGACAGTCTAATACCTTAAGTTACTGGGAAAAAAACAAATCATTTTAGTCATGTGAAAGCACAGTAAATTGTACAAAAATCTGAGTAATTTTCTGTGGCTCAAAATGCACATGAATCCGGAGCAGAACAAATTCTGCAGGATTAAAAGGTATGCTCTGATGTTGCTATTTAGCAATTCTTGAGCGTGCAGGAAATGCACATGGAAGCAATTAGTGAGACTGCAGATGAAGTCAAATTCTAGCACAGTACTCCCTCTCATCTTGAAATAGCAGCTTCTACATAAAGAACAGTAAAAGAATGAAATGCTTATCATCCATGCTTAGTTGGTGGTGTGGTTGGAGTTTCTTTTACTTTTTTTTTTATTTATTATTGTTTTGTTTGTTTACCCACCCACCCAGAAAAAAATGGTAAGGTAACAGGAAACAGGTAGATAAAAGAATTGGAAACACAGTTTTTGTGGTACCTGATTGTTCCATTAGAGTTCACCCACTTCTCAAACATTTCAGTGGCAGTTGTTCTACAGTTTCTTATATCATGGGTGCAGGCAAAAGCTAGCAGCATTGACCGGAGCTCTCGTTGAGACAAGGCCCCATCATCTGTCCAACTCTGTTGATCAATTTTATCTCCAAGCAGGCGCTCTATTCTGTGCTAAAGGATGAAAAATTATTAGCAATAGCTAATTCTTCTCAAGAGGATTTCCTAGATATACATATTACAAGATTATCTCTATATATACACACAAAATTAGTTAAAAAAAAAAAAAAAAGCCTTTAAGCCTGCCAGGTGACAGTTAATACACCTTAGTTTAGCATAAACTAACCAACCAGCCTTTACCTATAGGCTGAACACTGTTCGTGTTTGTTGTTTTCTACCTTGCCAAAAACACAGCTAGGTACCCACCAGCTACTACATCTCAGGTAGAACACTTCACCTTAAATATCACCTCATAGACACTGCACTGCAAACCATAGCTTGGTCTGTTTATCACAGTATATCGCTAAAATCTTTGAATAAATGCTAAATAAGGAAAAATAACATAGTAAGAGGTTTTTGGGTCTTGTAATTTTCCCTAAGCACTCACTAATTACCCTTAACAAAAGCCCTAAGGAAAGCAGGCAAGACTGGCAACTACCAAAAATCCCCATCCAATTTAGTGAGATTACTAAATATGCTCAACTGTCAACACTTAAAAAGTGAAGAACATTATAGGTAATTATTTCAGATCTAATTTACAGAAAACTAAGACATACCATGAGGCGTGATGCCAGTTGTTGTTCACCCTTTTTCTCTAAAAGGTTGTATATAAGACTCAGCTGAAACAAAGCTTGAGTGAGTGGCGCAGTGCTGCTCTCTTTGTTAAGGTAATCAATCAGCTCAAAGGCCTTTTCCAGAGACTCTTTTCCTAGACTATAGGTCAATAAACACAAACATTAAAATGGCTTCCAAAACAAAAGCCCTCCCTGAAACGAGATCAGAAGTGATGCTCTCCCATTACACTAACAGAGGGACAGGCGAACAGAAAGATTAACAAAAGAAACACTTTAGATTTAGTGATTTTTATATGACAGCATTAGTAAGATCTGAACAAAAGAACAATGGCCAAATTTGCCTTTAATTAACAAAATGATGTCTAAAAATGTTTATCATAAACAAGGGTATTCTGATACAGGAAGCAGCTGTCAAAGAGGCCATACAGAATGCTGTGTCTCACCTGCTCTGATGACAGTGGTGTAAGAGGAGAGAGGGAGCCAGTAAAAGTTTGACAGGCAAATAGCTTACTTGTCTAATGTGAAGCACTCGTTGACAAGAGTACAGGAAAACAGTCTGCTAGGCAGATTATCAGACACTAAAGAAAACCAGCTTTCTGAAATGGCAGCTATCATGGCTTTTTGTGATGCAAATAAATTGATGCTGCTATAAAGAACAGGGAGATAACATGAAACACCAATATAGAAACATCTGTGAAATAATTAGAAAGAAATGTATTAGTGAAGAGTGAACAGTTTCAATTGGCTAATAAAGACTGAATTAAGACTCCCCTGAAGCAGTCTTTCTACAATCTAAGTCTGATCTTCTTTGACTTGGAAAAATCTTTAAACACAGATCAACTGTGTTTTCCAATATAAAAGTCTTACCCTGCAAGGTTGAAGATATTGTTGATTAAATTGGCTCTGTCTTTAGGACTCAAAGCAGTATGTTTTTTTTTCAAAAGATCAATAAGTGTTTTCCAGTCTTCACCATAGTGTACTATGTAATAGCCATTCATGTCCACATTGAATTTTATCCATTCCACCTCTTCTGGAAGTTCAATGATAGCTAATAGACAATCAGCAGCAGAAACAAACACTTAGCAACTGTTTGTTCAAATCCAAATCTATGAAGTAGACTGGTTTCAGAGAATAAATAAATTCTTTCCCACCCACTAGTTCCCCCTACTATGAAGAAGGAATAGTCAGTACAAAGGTTCGAGAAGGCTCCAAAATTCCAGGCTATACTTCTTCCTCCTTCCTACACCTGACTGAATGAATAGTATTACAATCTGCACCAAGATTCATCTATGCAGTTAATTTTTCTCTTTCTGTCCTCCTTTCAAACCCCATCTTTTCTCTGCGCACTTTCAGATATATACAAAGAGAGGTCATGAATCAGATGCAAGGCCAACTCTAGTTTCAAAGTCAACTATATATAAGAAGACAGGCTTTGGGAAAAAAGTTCTTCATTTCAGTTGAACTAATGCCAAAAAGGTCAATTTCCATAGCACCTACAATGCGTTTGAAATTTAGTAAATATTCTACCTAAAACACTTTTGTAAAATCTCCTACTCTTATATCCACCACATCCAACTTTCTGCAGTGAGTGAGGTACTAATATGATGAAAATGAGACCACCAACAGAACCATTTAAGGTGAAACAAAAATTATGAAATCAGGCTACTCTGGTATTAGTTCTGGTAAGATCAAAACCACATCCAATTAAACAGCTTTGTGTGAAACAGTTTGTGTGAAAAGTTCTACATCATCCCTCAAAAACAATCTGATCCAGATGCAGTATTTTCTTGTACTATTACAGCAAATAAGTAATATTTCAGTGGAAAGTGACTTCCTCACATTTCAGCACACTGGCAGAGCAGCTCTTGCATTACCTGCTCTCTGAGGGACACACAGTTTCAGAGATTTTATACGTCCATTTGGAGGAAAAAAGTATAGGTTTTTACAAATTCCAAACTTGTGCTTCTGCTCTACTTGCTGCCATTTACTTGTACATATAATGCTATAGGGAACCAACTTTCTAATGATGACACCACCAGTAGTGGCTGACTCCAGATCTCTGCAATTATTTTGTACTACATACGGCTTCATCTTCACATCTTACTGAACTGTGCGCTCAGAAACATCAGTAATCTCTAATACTTACGTAACTTGCTACCAAAGCTTGGAGACATACCTGACTTCTGGTCCAATAAATATGCATTAGTACAATGGGTAAAGTTGCAGCTACTAGTTATATAGGTGAGAGGAATATGCCACAGATAACTGCAAAGAAAAGCAAATGTTTACTTACATATTACACATATATTATTCTTGTCTTGAAGGGTGTTTTTGTTTGTTTTAATTAAGCATTTTAATATATTAAAATTATTATTTCATGGCAGGGGGTTTGGAACTAGGTGATTTTACGGTCCTTTCCAACCCTAACTATTCTATGATTAATGGTATTAGAACCACAGCATGCTGTGTAAAATAGCTTAAATCTCATTCATGTAATCAGAATATGATAAAATAATAAATGTACAGTAATTATTTATTCCTACAATGTTGAGAAGTGTGAAAGTTCCACAGAATCACAGAATGGTTGGAGTTGGAAGGGACCTTAAAGGTCACCTAGTCCACCCCTACTGCAATACACAACTAGATCAGGTTGCTCAGAGCCCTATCCAACCTGACTGTTAATGTTTTCAGGGATGCAGCATCCACAACCTCTGAGGGACAATACGTGCCATTGTTTCATCACCCTCCTTGTAAAAGATTTCTCCTCTATATCTGGTCTGAACCTACCCTCCTTTAGCTTCAAGCCATTACCCTTATGCTATTGTCATATGTACAGGAAATCTCTGGCTGTATTAGCAGTATTATTTTCACCTCAGTCAAATGTTCTGTCTTCCTGAAATTTTAAATTAATTATTTTTTAAAATAATTTATGTTGAGTCACGTAGAAGACTCATATTCCAAATCATGGCAACAGAAACCAAAAGTGACTGCATACCACAAAGAGTGTCTCAAGTGAATGGCAAGCTAGAAGAGTAAGTGCTACGGTTGCTCATAATGATGATAAGGACTTAACTGTTTAGAGAAAACACAACTTTGAGGGAGATGAAATAAGTTGCATATATGCAATATCACAGTATCACAGTATCACAGTATGCTAGAGATTGGAAGGGACCTCGAAAGATCATCTAGTCCAATCCCCCTGCCGGGAGCAGGAACACCTAGATAGTGTTACACAGGAATGTGTCCAGGCGGGTTTTGAATGTCTCCAGGGAAGGAGACTCCACAACCTCCCTGGGCAGCCTGTTCCAGTGTTCCGTCACCCTCACTGAGAAGAAGTTTCTTCTCAAGTTTAAGTGGAACCTCTTGTGTTCCAGTTTGTACCCATGGAATATGCACATATTCCAATTTTGACAAGTACCCCTTCTGCGTAGTGGCTCACACAGAGCACTCTTCTTCAAAAGCTTTTTATGCATTCCCCAAATTGACATCGACTAGAAACAAAAGAACAATTAAGCCTAATGATCTTTTCCTTCTTCTTTTACCTTTCAATCACACATTATTTTCCTTCCTCCATACAACAAAAATAAAACAAAACCATGTGACATCCAGTATTTCAAAAGACAAATCCTTCCATGGCCTGACTCTTTAAGACAATGGAAAGAACTCAGTTCCTGTTAAGACTTCAAACAACTGAATAAAAACACCAGAATCTCAAAAGGATTCAAATGTTCATATTTTGGTTAGTCCAGTAAGGTTCATAATGTAAGATGTATTTGCATGAATTCATTCTATAATAAGCAACAGCCACAATTTTGCTTTCTCACTATTTGCATATGTACTTCCTTTTAGGCTTTGGTACCATGGATATTGTCTCTCATATATTTAGCCATGTGCTGTCATGCATTACTGCCATCTTAACAATTTTAAGTGAAGAAAGCTTTAACTCTAGCTTCTCAACTTTCCACTAACATAGCTCAAGATATACACTGAATTTTGGCAGGAAGGAGTAAAGGCTCTTAAGTAAGACATGCATCTGTAACTTCTGCAGCCTGCCTTTCTTCAGCTTCCTATTATCCAAATAAAAACTTTCTGAAATTAAAAGAAAGCTTTACCTGTGAAATCTGCCTTATAGTATTAAAATACTAGATGTGTGAATGTGTGCCACATTTTCTATTACTACCTGCCTTCAAAAAAAATACTAGAACCTATGAATATAAGTGATAAATATGTACAAGATAAAGGAAAGATATCTGTAGGTAGATTTTTAATAGATAAAAAGTATTAAGAAGGCAATAACCTTGCATCTGATGTCCAGTTTTCTGGTTCCACGAGGTACAAATATTTCTCTTGTTTTACAGAAATAATCTTTCCCTTTCGGACAACAGTGACTAAAGGAAATCCTTTCTGCACAATCCAAGTTTTCATCAACTTTTTTACATCTAGTGTTCCATTGGTAATCTGTACAAAACAATCATAAAATAACAAGAAAATAGCAAATGGAGAGCATTCCTAAACCTTCCTCCTTAACTTCCCAAGTACGTAGTAGAGTATGATTCTATGATTCTGTATCTGTAAGCAAGCACTTTGACACAAAGCTTGCAACTTTTGTAACCAATGATTTAGGGCAGCAGCTGGGTTTTATATTCTTAAGTTGAGGGAATCCTAGCTGATCAGTGGAAAGACAAATTGGAAACATTAGGTATGCTGAACCAGTGTGTCATGAGAGTGAAGAAGAAAACGTTACAGAAAAGGAAGTTATGGTAAGCTCCCAAGTTCCCTCCTACCCTTTTCTGTTTCCATATTGGTATTCTGATATTATATGGGTGTTTTGGATTCAAGATCTTCTTTTAATTCTGAAATGAACATTACAAATTGAATTAAAGCAAAGTTGTTTGTACAACAAAAACATACCCTTTATCTCTTTTTTTTTCCTTCCACTGACCAGCCTTTACATAGCTTAACCTTCAACCTCTTCTAATCTGTCAGGAACTGTTTGTACTAAAACATCCCCACTGAAGGGCACGTACTTTATAATGTCTACGTATCACTGCTTCTTTATTAGCCAAGATGATCATCCAACCTGAAAAGCAGTATGTCCTCTAACTTACAAAAATATGTTTTAGGTTGAGCTATCAGGAACATAAGAAAATTAAGATATCATTATTCAATTCACATTTAACTTTTACCAACCTATACTGTGTCTTTCTCTGGTTTACCTCAGCAGCATCTTACTGTCAACTGTTCTCTGTTCAAGCCAACAGCAACATGTACAGTTTAACCTCTTGGGAAAACACCACACTATTTATGTAGAGAATGACCATGCACTTTACACAGCTGTTTCAATTCAAAGGAAACAATTCTCTATCAAAATTTTAAAGAATTTGCAGCCTACGTATTTTTTTTTACTTTTCACCTATTCCCAGAAAACCACTGTTCACTAAATCCTTTTCATAGAATAGCTTGGGTTGGAAGGACCTTCAGAGGTCAACCCACCCTTCAATAAGCAGGGATATCTTCAACTAGATCGGGTTACCCACAAACACATCCAGCCTGGCCTTCATCTTGTTATCACAAACTGTCATTGTGATACTCACAATGGTACTTTATGCAATCCTTCAATAAATTCGCCAGGAAGCCCTGATGCATGCTATCACTTCCTTTTGCCACTATCTTTTCTTTCTTTCCTGTTACACTTTGAAAACACCAGGATATCTATAAGATCAATGCCAGCCAGCCAAAACCAAACAAACAAACACCAACAGAAAAATTCAAACCCAGGAGAAATGTTAAGAGAGCAGGAAACTAATGAAGTCTAACATTTGCATTTTGTCAACTTGCCTGTTTCTCATCTTAGTCTTCCAGTGTAACACTGTGAGCCACCTAAAGACTGGCAGAAAGATTTATTTTAATCTGTATAGAGGCATGAGTAAAATTGAAGCTTGCTCTACTGAAATAATTCTAATCCAAAAAGGGAATATACAAAAGCGTAGGCTACATGAAAATACAAAATCAACAGCATTACCACTGCAAGAAAACTCCACAAAACAAACCAAAGGCTCAGGCACAAAATGAGGTGCAGCCAGAAATGGACATAGGAGAAAAGGTAAACATTGTAAGGAGCATCAGAAAACATCTAAAGTCCCCAGTTAGTGGGCTTGTCCACACAGAAGGGCAACTTCTGGCAGCTAATGCTGTTGAATACTTGGTATCAGCAGGAATTTGGCAACTATTAAATCTGCACTAAATACAAATGGTTGTTTGTCATTAAAACAAGAAATACACACCGAGTTCTGATGTTAGATGTTACTAAATTGGTTGGATGCAATTCACTTAATAATACTATTACAGGTGGGTGAAGCAATCCCACAGTTAGTAGCTATTATTTTTGACTCTTAAAAGATGACTGAGGTTCCAAAAGACTGGAGAAAGAGGTCTGCTGAGTTTGCAGAAAAGCTGACCTTGGCCCATGGGCAAAGAGTAGAGTTCTGATAAAAAAACCCTTCTTTCTGAGCCAGGGAGACAGACTAAGCAAGTAATCTAAGGTTTTGAAAATGACACTTTTCTCATGCTCTAGTAACAGTTAAACACTGCAGCCAGTAGCAGTTAAGCCCTCACATTTAATTAATGTAAGGCATGTGTGTGGTCTCTTCAGCCACTCTGTATGGATAATACCATCTCCCTGAGGTATGTTTTCTATGTATACAGGACTGAAGCTGCATGGTCAGAAGGCTCCATTTTGCAGAAGTTGAGAAAAGAAAAGTCTATTTAAAAAAATATCACTATACAAACTAGAAGACTTCTCTGTCGTAACAGAGTCATAGTCTGATATCACTGATAATCCCTCACTAGCTGACAAACTAGTGACTGTGTATAACTGAACACACACAGCCACTTGTGACATATGGCAATAACTAATAGAGGTTCCCATTCTGCAGAATTTCGGATATCACAAGGTAGATGTGAAGAACCAAAACTAAATATTAAGTTAGTATTCTGCTTAGGACTCAGCTTCTGCAGGGAAACCTCACATGTATTTCTGAGACTTTAATACACACTATGCAGTACACACGCTCACAGGGAAATCTGTTTCCTTCTCTTAAACAACTACCTTGACATTCCCTTGGTGATACTCATCAGCTATTTCTTGTTGGGATCAGTTCCTTTCTTGCACTCTCACTGAGACACATTTTCCCTTTCACCCCCACCCCAGTGCTCTCTCCATTGCACTTCTCCCATTCCACCCCTCTTCCTCCCCTTCTCCCTTCTGCTGTCTCTCCCTCCTCCTCCATATGCACCCTCTTGCCCCTACTCTCCCTGGCTCCCAGAGGCTTGCAAACTCACTCCCTCCTGCCTGTGCCATTGCTTTCTTGTGCCCTTAGTCTCTGCCCTCACACCCACTTTAATGCCTGCCTTACCATTTCAGAGCTGCTGAACTAAACTGCCCCCCCCCCCCCAGTCTGTTTTCCTACAATCCCAGGTCTGCTTCTTGAAACAGAACCTATCACTGAAATGAAATTAGACTAGTAGAGTGTATCCCAAGACCTCTACAGAGGTTGGATTATTGGAAAGTAAAGTTTTGCCTTGCTTTTGAGATATTTTTATTCTGGCCTTAATACACTGACAATGCAACTCAAGAAAGGATAGGTACATAGTGATGTATACATACATGTGGATATGCATGGTAGTGCATTCCCACTTCCAGTGCTTTTTTTTGGGATGACACTCAATGGGGTCCTAGAAGCTACAGGAATATCCATATCTGTATGAAAGAACTTTTGACTATGATGAGCAAGAACTTCAGAGTATTTACCTACAATCTATTATCTTATTTCTTTCACAAACAAAGAAATCAAATTTACAACAAACAAGAAGAGCATATCAAAGATGGATACCTCATTCATGCTGTCCCACAAGCCATCACTCTGGGCACATCCATACTTGTGATTATGCAAGTATACCTCAATTCCAGCTTGGAAAACATCCTTAGTGAGATAGTGCTTCAGCATTAAAAGAAGTGAAGCACCCTTCAGGGAGGGAAAAAAAAAAAAGAAAAAGAAAAAAAGAAAGAAAAGGAAAAGAATTGGTAAATTAAAGGTATAGAATTTGCTTTTTCACAGTACAAGAATAACTCAGTAGGTGGCAGATTTTATCCCAAATGATATCATTTGAATAATTACATTAACACTCATATGCCTTGTAAAAAAATTTTTTTTAGTATTTCATAAAGTCCAAATATACTTACAAAAAATGCTAATACAGCTTGAAAATTTTTCTAGTTAGTATCATCTCAAAAATATTGCCCTCGTACTGGTCCCTACTGGCTGCCATATTTCATCAGAAATATTCTTCTGTATGGTACAGAACTGCACTTGTGAGATAGTATTTAACAGTCATATGATTTGCAGTTATATCAAAAAGCTAAAAATACAGGGAAGAGAGGAAATCTACTTAGTAGATCTACAGATGACTGCAGAAGGACAAGTTCATTTTGATAGTGACCAAAGATGGACAGGTGGACCCAACAGCCCTGAGTAGACCAGGTTTCTCAACTGAGTCTCAGACTACTCAAGGATGCCAGTCAAATCATGTTGACCAGTTAAGACTTGCAAAAAGAAACTGGCGAAGACAAACCAAAACAGCTGTGGGAACAGCACTGCACTGAGGTAGATGTAATATTTGATTATTTTCTAGTAAGTACTAGCTGCCCCCATGGTTTCTTATTAGATGAAATTGCAAGCATAGACAGATAGCTGGAGGGAAAAAAGCTAATCTAAACAATATAAAAGGCTTTCTTCTAATGCTACCAAAATTATGTGACACGGTATGTAAAACCTGAGATAATGCAAGTAAAAATTGGGCAAATACAGATATTTGCTCTCTCATGCATTTTCAGGTGAGGCACTGTGGAGCTCACAACCCTCACTAGACATTAGAAATAATCAAGTTGCAGACAACCAGATATGCAGTGAAGTAATTTTGCACTCCAGATGCAAGCCTACAGCTCAGAAAGTCTCCAAAATACAGATTTTTAAAGGCAGGGAGAGTAAAAAAAGAAGCAATTGCTTAAGTAAGAGCCTTGTTTTTACTCTTTTCATAAGCACTTCTTACAGTTTGCCATCAAAATAGAAAATATATCTAACTGGATCTTTTGTTTCACTTGCTGGGTAACCCTCTCACATCTTCATGAGTATTCTACTTTCCGCTGAAGCATGCATGAAGCAAAAGTATATTAAGAGCAAAAACACACTCACATAATCTTAATTAAAAAGCTACATAGATGCTCAGAAACACTACTGAGAGATCCTGCATTGTTTGTGTTAAGTGTAAATTACCCCCAAACAATTGTCAGTATATGCTTACTTACTCATGTTTTCAATACTGAATATATCATTTCCGAAATATTTCAAAATATTTTTAAAGCTACCTTGATATATGAAAGTGCATCAAACATTTCTTCAATTTGCTCTGAAGACTGAACAGCAGAGGAGACTGGATGTGAAGAATTCAAGGAATCCTTCATCATAGCCTTGAAAATCAAATTAAGGAAATCTTCATCCTAAAAAGGAAAAATTATAAGTGTCTGAGAAGCTTGAACATAGAGCAGAACAGTAAAAGTTGTCTCTGCATTGCTCTCCCATTGGCTTAACATGACATTGCTCACCTTCCTGCCAATGGAGGTAGCAAAACATTTGTCAGGGTAGCATTTATAAAATCTATTTATAAAATCATTATCAATCATTTAAAATCTATTTAAAATAAAGAATGGTATAAATCTATTTATAAAATCATTTCAGCAGTAGAATCTCACTCTTGAGTTTGCATCATAATCCAAACCCTTAAACTCCTCTTTCAGGTAAATGCATCATTGGCATTAGTGAAAATAAATTTACCTACTAAGTAGGTGTCCACTTTCAGATTTGGCTCACCAATGTTTTCAATTCATTTACAGGAAACAGGGAATACAAAATCATAACTTCTTTGGTATGCTTTAATACTGAAGCATGAAGTCTGGTGAAATTACTCACTACAGTGTTATTTGTGAGAATGTAAAGAACATCTCTTCTAATGATCCTAGTAACAAAGTCTCTTCCTTCTTTTATTCTAGGATTAAGATATTTCAATTGAATACATTGTTAACAGAACACAGCAACTCCAAACACTCAAAAGAAGCTGATTGCACTGGTATTTGTCCATTTAATTTCACTGAAACTTGAGCAAACAATTCTCTATACAGTTACCTCTACACAGTAGAGAGTTCTATACAACACAATAAAGATACACTTAAAAGTTTAAAATATTAAAGCTATTCTTCTTGAATGCAGAAGTTCTGAGTGATTCGGGTTTTCTGTTATTTTTACCAAAAGGCATCTTTGGCATCACCAACTGGCGAAATCAGAGGTTGGTGAAGGCACTTTGTCAGGCATCTTTCAAAACAAAGTATGCAAGTGTTAGATGTGCTCTTGTTAAAACATTAGTCTAGTTTTCTCTCCTCCTGTCACCATATAGGCACACAAGAAGCACCCCACAAGCATACTTTCAGTGGGCATCAAACTCAACAACCAAGCTAGCCCAAACTGAAAAATTTTTTAAACACTCAGTTCCAAAATAGAATTCTACCAAACCAAATTAGCAGCCCAATTTTCTTAATGCAGCAACAAAGATGAATTAAGAACTAAAAGTCACAGTCAGAAGGGTGAGAAGAAAACAATCCAGCAAGCAGAACATAGTACATGTCAGGTTTTTAATCCCATGATTAAAACTGCAAATCACAAACACTCCTCGAAGCTGGTTCCAGAGCCTTCCTCTCCTAGGAGATACCCTTACCTAGGATGCAAAATTAGTCTCCCCACTGCTCCCTCCCTTTATTTCCACTAATCTTGGTTTCTCTGTCTTCATTCAGTGACAGAGATGCTTTACAGCAGTAGCTGGTATCCCTTCCTTAGAGAGCAAAAGATCAAACTTGAATCCTTCAAGTTTTCCAGGGTTTCAAAAGCTGGGTCACTTACTACCCGAGTACTTTCCTTCAGCCACATTGCAAACACAAGTGCCAGTGGGAGCAGTGCTTTGTGTTACTTGTGTAACTCAATGCTGTCAGAATTCATTAGGTGGGACCATATGATACTTTTATACGAGATCCCCTGATTAGTGAATCCCAAACTGATTCAGACAGAAGCAAGTACCGCAATGGAAAGACAGAAATTATCATAGTAATACTTAGTAACCTGAAGCTCTGTTGCTTCTTACGTCTACTAGGAAACAAAGGCTACTACTTTCCTAGTAGTTTATTAGAAAAAATACTTGGTTGATTATATGCCTGGACTTTCTGTGTAAAGAAAAGTTATAATGCGATATATAGACACCTACATGTTTTAATACCTGCTGTCCTACACAAAACACTTTAACCTACACAAACCACAAAAGCTACATATAGACTGCTACCAAAACAAAACAAAAAACACAAACACAAAACCAGCATACCCAAAGTCCACCTCCCAAACCACTTCCAATATAATCAAATTGCCAAAGCAGAGGAGATAAAGTATAACCTCAGTGGTGCCCAAAGGGAATTTCAGTATAGGTTCGTATATATCTGTCCTTTACAGGCAGCATTAAAACATGGATCATACCAAAGGTATGGTAAATGTAGTTACAGAAAGTACTTACTGAATGTAATTCTGGAAAAATCTCTTCCATGGCAAAGTACTCCATGAAAGTGGCAAATCCCTCATTCAGCCAGAGATCATTCCACCATTCCATAGTTACCAGATTGCCAAACCACTATAAAAGACAAAAAATGTTATTCTTTTTTCATAAATAAAATCAGATTAGTACAGTAACACCTTGTGCATCCATCGCTTTGTCTTGCAGCAAAATCAAGTTCAGTCAAAACCACAGTAACAACTTTGCATGAACAACTCCTACGTACTTCAGGCAGAGTTGCACCCCATCTGCTGTATTGGAAAAAATACAACCACAAGTATTTCTAACAGACACAATGTACAACCCCATCACAGTGAGGACAGGGCTGAGTTTAAGGACAAAATTACAAAAAAAACAAACAAACAAAACAACGCACCACATTTAAACAATGACCTCCCCAGACTAGTACCTGATGGGCAAGCTCATGTGCTATCACTGCAGTTACTGACTTTTTATCCCTTGCTGAAGAAGTATGACTGTCAAACAGGAGTGCTGATTCTCGGAAGGTGATCAAGCCCCAGTTTTCCATCGCACCAGACTGAAGATCAGGAATTGCTACCAAATCTGGAAAAGATTTGAGAAAAGCATTTGAAAACTGCTAGTTAGAGCCATTATGTATTTCAAATCTACCTGTTCTATTCAATAATTCCTGAAAACCTCATTATTAAAATCCTGTGGTGTGGACATGTGCTCATATCAGCACAGAAGCCCCACAGACATACAGCTATGTTTCTCTAGCGCTACTCTTAAACAAGTAGTTTAGATCTTGCCTTTAGACCTTGCATTAACAACTAATGAGGAAATGAGGCTGCCCTACTGAAAGCAGTGGTTCAGAGGACTACATTTCATTATCTTTCTTTCCAGTCAAACTAATACATGCAGAGAAATCAGGGTGCAGATTCTGCACTGGTGAACATGATTCACAGATTGAGAATTCTCTATCTCCCTACTAAGGCATATCATGTTAAATTTACATGGACTGCTTTGATGTTATGTATAACTATAAGCAATCCAGTGTCAAAAGCATATAAAAAAATTCCAGCTTGGGAATGACTTAATGGTCGTACTTACAACGTTGGTTTTTTGTTTTGTTTTTTTTTTTAATTTTGGGGAAATCTTATTTTGCAATTTTCACATGACAAGGACTTACCTAATTTTTCAAGAGGGTAGTTTATTAAAAAGTAGTTTTGATAAAATTCCAGAAGTTTCACTGATGTGTTTAGGGCATATTCAACTTGGTTTAGATGCTGTGGTATGGCATAGACAGATACCTAGTCCAAACAGAAAAAAGATTTTGAAACATATAGTTACAAGAGCTTTAGAGTAAAAGAGAAGCTTGCAGAAATTCCTGAAACAGATAGGACAGTGTTACGGTTTAAGATCAGCCGGTAATCCAGAACCATGCAGCCGCTCGCTCACTCTCCAGTCTTCTTCCTCCCACTCCCGGAGGGATGGGGAGGAGAATCGAAAGAATGTAACTCCCACAGGTTGAGATAAGAACAGTTCAGTAAATAAGGTATAACACAAACCACTGCTGCTACCACCAATAATAATAATGATAAGGGAAATAACAAGGGAAGAGAATACAACCGCTCACCACCCGCCAACTGATACCCAGTCTGACTAGAGCAGCGATCTCGCTCTTCTGGTTTACTGATGTGCTGTGGTATGGAATACCCCTTTGGTTAGTCTGGGTCAGGTATCCTGTCTCTGCTTCCTCCCGGCTTCCCCTCCTCCCTGGCAGAGCATGAGACTCAGAAAGTCCTTGGTCAGAGTAAACATTACTGAGCAACAACCAAAAACATCAGTGTTATCAGCACTGTTCCCAGGCTGAAAGTCAACAGGCAGCACTGCACCAGCTACTAACAAGGAGAAAAATGACTGCTACTGCTGAACCGAGGACAGACAGTTTTGGGAGTACACGTCAGTTACAAATACTAGTTATGAAGCTGTCAGTGAAGAGTTAATTTTTTTTGCTAAAGCCAGTCAAAATACAGACAGACTATCCAGGTGACCAATGTGTATGTGAGAACAATTCGATGCTGACACCCTTAAGGAAAGTATTCGTTAAGGGTCTACATAAACAGAAGTTGATCCAGTTCCTTTTTCACTCCGTCATGAGTTAAACGACACCTCCTGCATGCTTCAATTAGTCTGTAAGTTTAGTCTATCAGTATGTTAACACTAGTATCATCTGCAAGAAATTCTCCCAAGAAATAGTAACTGGCAAAAGTTAATCCATTTTCCTACCTAAAGCAGAGCCACATTAGACCTGATGTAAGAAGCATTCATAAAAATTGAGAGGTTACAGACTCCCTCTAGTCACACTGAAGTGGCTATATCAATAACATAAATTCGATTAAGTTACAGGCTGATCCAGGTTTAGGATGCCCTTTCATACACAAACAAAAAAATATGTTGAGACTAATTTTTCCATTCTCTTAAAAAAACCCTTCCTTTTACCATACTACAAATCAGTAAACAAATGATATTTCAAATAGATAGATAGGGTGATCTTTTATTTTTGAGTTTGAACCAGTAAGGACAAAATCTAATGCTCCTGGAAACGTATTCTTAGCTGCTAAGGATCTTCTGAGTTCTTAGACTTCAACTCTAAGCTATTTTATAACATTTAAGACAATAAGCTTACTCTGTGTGAATTGGTTAGCCAAAATCTTTGAATCTCCCAGCCACAAAGAGCTGGAAGCATTCTGAGAAAATGTCATTATATGCTTCCTTCTTACAATTTTCCTCAACCTACTAGATGCTGTTGGCAACAGAACAACCCACTAGCTAGACTTTCGCCTTATTTGGTGTAACCATTCTTACGCTTTCTTCCTTTAAGCTGTCGAGTACTCTTAGATACTGCTAAAACCCTTGTGTTTGATGCCTTCTAAAGGTCTGCTGGACTTCCTTAGCTTAGCCAAATCTTGCTTGGTGGTCAAAATGGAAGGAGAAGCACAGTTAAGAACCTTTTTCCTTAGTTAGAACACATCACACAGTCCTTTTCTCCTGTCCTACATGCGTCTGCCATAAAATACCTCAGAAGTACTGACAATCCATGCAAATTGCTCTCAGTTTTATGAACAAAGCAAAGCACACCTCCATAGGTAGTTGTTCGAGCTCTGCAAACATGAAACATTTAGTATACTCATCAGTTTTATGCCTGCTAAAGAACTGGCTACATGGTTTTACCAGACTACAGTTCAAATACTCACCTCAATGGTAGCCACAAGGTGGGGATTAGAGGGGGAATAAAAAAAAAAAAAAAAAAGGAGTGGTCTAACCTGACCAAACAGTCTGCCCTATTCAGCTATAATTAGAAATACTTGTCCAAGTCAGATTCAAAGCTTACTGACCAGTACCTTTACTTGTGTATACTAGATTAAACAGTGGGCTGCTTCTCCTCAGTGTTACTAGCAGTATTTATTCCCTCTGCCCCCCTCTAGGCAGGTACTGGCACTTCTGACTTTTCATGAGGAAGGGCCAGTTCCTGTTGGAGAGTCATTGCTCACATGAAAATCCTGGACCTCCTAAAACGAGATAAAGGAGCACCTCCTAATACCAAAATGCTTTTTCTTTAGTTACTGTAATTGCACACATCATATGAACTGCTCACTGACCATGCAGGCTATAGCCCCATGAAGGACAAAGATCAAAGAGGACCAACTGTTTGATTTTTTTCAACCTTCCAAAACCAAAAGTCTCACAGTGAAATAATTGTATTCAGGTGACTAAATGCAGATATAAACTTCGTCTGTTTGCTTTACTGCAGGGCATGGGCTTGTCTGGGGCTCTTTTAGTAGATTATCTTTGCAGGCATAGAACATATTTGCAGCTTGAAAATAGTATGTACGCTTCCCTGGTAACTGTAATGTTTCTGTACATCACCTGAACAACTCCTGGTTTTCATGACATTACTCCCTCACAGATGAAGCATTAAAACTAAAAATTTAAAACTTTCATCTCTGGCAGCTTTTAAGAATTTTAGATTTTGTAAATTTCCACTGTTTACGAGACTGATCCTGAGTCCTTTGCTGGAACAGTCTTCTCAACCTGGTATAAGCACTGAAGTCAGCACAACCTATAGCATATGGCTTTTCCCCCTATACTATTATGAATATAATAAAAGCAAGAAAATTAATCCAAAACAGACAAAGCTTGCTTGTGGGTTACAGATTTTTTTATGTTTTGTTTCGATTGGCTGGTTGACTTGAGACGGGTGAGGGAGAACTTAAAATTCAACAAACATACCAGACTCTCATTAGTTTCCCTACTGATGTTTTTCAAGTCTGCAACAACAAAGGCTACTAGGTAGGTGCTCATCTTCAAACTCACAAAAAACTCATCTTGAACAATTCCATTTGTCACAGGAGTAGTGGCTTTCTGCAGGTGAAAGGAAAACTTATTAATACAGACAAAAAACATTAAGGCATGCAAGGAAAAAATGTTCAATAAATAAATTAAAAAGATATATATAATTTAGTTCAGACTTTGACCTCCTGTATAAACCAAAATCTATGAAAGATTAGCATTAATTCAAGAGGGCTTTAGGCTAGATAGGAGACACAGTTCAGCATGGCCTACTAAAAATAGTTTAACTCATGCAGTACCACATTTGTCTTTTCCCAGAAGCTTCTTCTAAACTAGGTAACCAGACATACTCACTATTTTAAAATAGCAGAACAAAAAAACACTCACATACACCTTTATGAAAGAGACTGCATTTTAAGAAGTGAAGAAAACCTAAGGTTTCTGTTAATTTAAAGCAAAAACTTGCCCAGCTTAAAAACACACTGCCAAATGTAACTATCTGCTCAGTCTTCTGAAGTAAGATACCATCGTGCATCTTAAATTACATTTAGTTCAGAAGTTTTTCTTTAATATTAGCCCTGGAAAGGCACACTATATGCCTTACTTTTCTGTATAGTCCTTCACAAGCATAAATTACATAAAGAATAAAGGGAAAAGTTCAAAACCAATGTAGTGCAGAATAGTAAAGGTCTGGAGAGAGACATGGTAATTCATATGGCTTCCTAAACTTAATAAACTTGCTTCCAGAAACCACAAATATTTAAAAAACAAAAATAAACTTAGTTTTAGACAGGGTCATTTCAAACCAAACAATGATTTAACACTTAACTGCCACAGAAAATTTAGCTATCAACCTTAAACAGGAATAGATTTTTAAGCCTGAAGACATGATGGTACAATTATCTAGCCTGACCACTGCCTATAACAGAATGCCAAACTGTATTCCTTCAGCAACTCAACATTTCTGCATTTACTACAGCTTAATCTTCATAAAGAGGTGATACCCTATTTAAGAAAAATACACTGTGGCTGCAGATAAACTGGTTCAAAAATCAGTTTTCCTCATTAAAAAAAATAAGTACAACAAACAAAAAAACCCTACTAACAAAACCACAACAGAAAAAAACACAAGCCCAAGCATACGCAGTTTATTTCTAGCCTTAATGTGTGTCAGCCACTATATATTGATATCCTAGTAATATGCATGCTAGTTGAGAAGGCCTGACTCAAAGATCTCTTGCTCACATAGGTATTTATAGAAAATGAAGTTCACATTTAACCATCTCATGGCTAAATTAAAAAGTCTCTCCATTCAGCACAACTTGTTACCAAGAACTGCAGTTATTACAGAAGTATCTGTACCATTTTTCCTAACAGGAATTTATTTAAGTGTTTATTTTCAGAAAAATAACCTATCCCAGAAATGATCTCATCAACACAATATACTTTTATAAAACACAATTTCTTTCTTTATTCACACAAGAATCAACTCATTAGCCTGTGCATAGGGAGCCCACAGTATGTAAGAGAATACCTAATCCAGGTTAAAACGTAAGAATTCAGCATGTGCTAAAGCTCTTGTGAGATCAAAAAACTCTAAAGAAATAAATCATAAAACCATGCCACTTAAAAGAAGATTTACATATAAAAATGGGTACAATTTAAACAAACTGCCATGGACACAAGAGAAAGTGTTGTGTTGATGTAGCTTACTATTTCACGGAAACTCTTGTCTAATTTCTTCACTTATACACTTAAAAAAAAAGAAAGTTTTTATTGTCATTCACTTGTGTAAGTTATCTGGAGAACTTACAAAAACAAGGGAACTACTTTTGAAGCCATTAAGGGACTGCATGCTTGGACCTTGTACAACAAAAATGGAATTATACAGTATCAAATTATCAGGGCATAAATTTGAAGGACAAAATGAAAATAATATTGTTTGCAGTATAAGCACAAATAAGTAATTATCTTGGGGATGTTGCCCATTAGCAAAATCATCAATTCATTTACTCTACATGTTTCTATATCTTCTTGATAAATTCTATATTTTCTTGATAAACCTGACCTGCTCTTTTGACACAAGAATTCACATTTGATCCTCAGCACTAAACACACAACTTCATTGCTTTTAATGTCTTTTTCTAATACTATCTTTGTTCCACATCCAGAAGCTTTCTCAAATCTTTGTCAGACATGCAGATGTTATAACAGCCTGTTTTTTTCAAATTTAATTCACATTTCTTGAGGTGCGAGAGCTATTTCCAGTCTAATTAGAAGAAGATTCTCTGGCAACAAAAAAAAAACTCACTACACAAAAAATGCCCAGTTTTCCTTTCAGGCATGTTGGCTGGACTCAAGTTACAATTCTTGGCAACACAGAGCTTCAGCTTCTCTGCAGACTCTCTCAGGAAGACTGAAAAGTCTGCTCGTCTCTGAGTGAACACTCAGTGTTCACTGCATCGTGACCCACTTGCATAGTTTGCAGAAAGACACAATCTGAAATGTCACAGTCTTGCCCAACACCACAAACACAGGCACAGCATTTTCCCAACTGACTTCTTTCTGTACATGCAAAGTTGAATTAACATCTCTCACAAAAGACATGAAATCTGAATGAAATCATAGGAAGAAGTAGGGAAAGTGATGCAGGGTCTAGGTTAAATGATTCAACAAAGCACCTACTGAGGAAGGCACCTTGGAGGTGCTGCACAACCACATATGGTAGGAAAAAGAAAAAAAGGAAGTAGACACACATGCTTGCTACCACGAGGTATCTTACTCTTTATCGCTTATTCTGCTGGAGAAGTCTAGTACCACAATGGACATGAGCAGACATACTAAGTGACAGTAGGCAGGTAACTGCTACCAAAGCACTAGCAACTATCAACCACAGGAAACACCCTCCAATGAGTTTCCGGTTGGTGGTAAATGGTAATAATGTTTTGATGAAAGATAACCTAGTTCAGACACAGACTAGGTAAGAAATTAGTCTTGCTGGTCTGTCTAAATGAATTAGGCTTCCATAAATGTTTGTCTAAAGGTTTAACATCATAAAGCATCACCATAAAATTCAGATATGCTCTTACAAAATTTTGCACGAAAAGATCTAGCTGAAGAAATTTCAGATCCCTCATCCATATTCTGGCGTTGGCTCTGTATTCACACCTTACTTCTCCTCATTTTAGGCTCAAATGCACATCCTTCAAGGTCAGGCATGCCTTTCACGGAGACTGTTGCTAGTTACACAAAGTATTGGTAAAGATATTCCAGTATTCTGCATATTTGCAGCATCAGCAAACATAGAAAACTCAAAAGTAAATCTTAAGGTCTGTTGAGACTGTTGTAGCCAACAACAAAATTCCTGCAAAATAATGATTCATTTAAATGGAACAGGAATCCCTGCTATAGCCAGTCAACATCCTACAATAACAACCCTACAGCAACATCCTACATTGTGCAGTACATTGAGCAGTTTTCTCTACAAAGTTACTTAGTTCAAATCTTTGAGGAAGAGATAGTTGTTTTATTAAAAAGTCACAGACTTTATAGCTTATCTGCTCAAGTCAATATTCTGAGCATTAATGCAACAAAACACAATGCAAAGCACTTAAACAGATTACCTAGGTAGCTGCTCTACTAAAATTTCTCTACAAAAGCAGGTACCTTTGGCATATTTGACATAGTGGAAAGTTTCTCATCTCTCTTGATCTTGATTAAAAAAGTAGCTTTAAATGCTGGTTCATCAAAGCATGGAAAAGCAGACCTTGCTGCCACAGGTTCAAACTGAGTTGCTGCAAACCACCTAATGGGAAGAGCAGAAAAAAGCAAATTAAGAATTATTAAAAGAATAATGTCAGTTTATTTATGATAGAACAGTCATTTCCCTGCAAAACTCGTAAGTTTGTTACGGGAGTTAGCTTTCTGTCAGCTGGTCCTGGACTGACCCAGACTGCTTTTTCTATCTTTCATTTATTGCACTGCTTTGTTTCTAGCAAATGTGCATGGACAAGTGTGTGCCAAAAGCATGAACACTCTTTAAGTACATGACCAGTGTTAAGACCCATTCAAAGTGGGCAGTGGTGTGTGGCAATTTCATTAACCTTGCTGGTAAAAAAACACTGATTTACCCTTTTTAAAAGTGGGTGTGGTGTTTCTCTTTTCTCCAGTCACTGAGGACTTCATGATTGACATGACAATTGAGAGCTGCTTGGCAGTTACATCTACCAGTCCCTTAGGACTGTAGGATGCATCTCTTTGGGTCCCATGATTTTCTGTATGTTCAGGTTCCTCAAATAGTCTCACACCTGATCTTCTCCCACAGTGGTGAGACTTTGTTCCCTCAGTCCCTTGAGACTCAGGGACTGGGGAAATTTGGGAAAAATTTCCAGGGAGAAACTAAAACAAACAAAAAGCCATATTATAACTACCTACAACCACTATACTGTGCTACATTTAACTGACAGAGAGGCTGCCCTGACTTAATGAACTCGTCTATTAAAGACACTTTTTCAGGTTGATTAATCGGGAGATTAAAGATGGATTTTGCTCAATAGGAATTAGTTGTACAAAACATCCAATAGAAAAAGCTATTTCTATTATTATTAAAGCACAATCTAGAGTGATAGAAGAGAAGATGCATTTGTGGGCATACCTTTGCTTCAAATTCTCATCCTTGTAAGAAATTTTGTAAAAGCCGTAATAGGTATCTGATAACTTAGATGAATATGCTAAATTGACAGTATAATTTTGTCCTACGAGAAGAGCCTCAGGAGCCATAACTGCAATCTGGTCATGCAGTGGATATTCCAGGAATTCAGCTAGCTTTTCTTGATGCCCTCCTGCTGAAGTAATAGTTGCCTTGGTGATATTAAGTCCTGAACTGTGAAGTACAATCTTCCAAGTTACATGGATGATGTTAACCACTATCTTTACAGAGCCTGAAAATTTCAGAGTAGTTAGGTTTGGTTGCAAGACAAGATCATAATGCAGTGGTACAACATCAGAAGGAAGTCTAATTTTTGCCCATGGAAATAGTTTCCCATTGGTTGCCAGGGGGTATATTAGTTCAATCGTATGGTTTCTTTTATGGCAGCCTTCTTTGGTAAAGGTACATTTTGGAAGAAGATAAATCACCATTATTAATGCAACTGCAATCACAAGAATAACTGTGCAAACCACCATGGTCCTTGTAGAGGGCAGTGAACATGATCCATTTGAACTTTGTCTATAGACAGACATGTTGTTCCGGAGACTAGAGCTTCTGTTCATGAAGGACATCCCCAGCAATTTTGCTGATGACTCATAATCCTCTTCATCATCATCCATTTCATGCTCTCCAAGGCCACGCACCAAGAGCCGTGAGCTCCTCGGCTCATATTCCACTTCATCAGGCTCTAGGGGATGTAAACAAGGCTCTTTTGCCAAGTCAACAACGTCAGGCTCTTCTTCAAACATGCTGTTTTCAATCATATTCCTGGGTAACTGAATTTGATCTGAAAAAGAAAAGACCATATGTTACATGATAAACAAAAGTCGTGGTTATAATACCTCAGATACAGTTTACTGAATTACAGAATGGGAAATACTTTTACAGAACATGCAATCAAGAGGTCATCAATTTTCTCTCAGGTTTGTTTCTAAAAAACTTTTCTGTGCTTTTCTGCCTACCATAATTTCTCATTCAGTATCATTCAAAAGATGCTTCTGTTGCGCATACTCAATCATGTCTTGCACCATAACCAGGGATCAGCTATACCACTACATAGCACTCCCATTTAGAATCACAGAATGGTTTGGGTGGGAAGGGACCTTAAGATCATATAGCTCCAACCCCCCTGTCCACGTCCTCCAGACAGGGCACCTTCCACTAGACCAGGTTACTCAAAGTCCCATTCAGCCTGGCCTTGAACATTGCTGGGGATGGTGCAGCCATGGCTCCTCGGGGCAACCTATGCCAGCACCTCACCACGCTCGCAGTAAATAATTTCTTTCTTATACCTAACCTAACTTCCCCTATTTAAGCTTAAACTTATTACCCCTTGTCCTATCACTACAGTCCCTGATGAGTAGTCCCTCCCCACCATCCCTATAGGCCCCCTTCAGATACTGGAAGGCTGCTATGAGGTCTCCACGCAGCCTTCTCTTCTCCAGGCTGAACAGCCCCAACTTTCTCAGCCTGTCTTCATATGGGAGGTGCTCCAGCCCCTTATCACCCTCATTCATTGATGTCAGTGTCTTGGCTACATTATTCCTACCCCAGTAAACTGTATTTGTATTCAACTAAATTAGTCAAGATGGAATATTCTTTCAATTGCAGGATAAAACATAGGCAGCCAATACAGTTTTAGAGGAGTTTCTGAATATAATAGTTAATGAGTTCTTTAATGAAGGAGAAAATCTATCAATGTGCTGGCAGCTACACAAAATATCCATTTGACATTTTTAATCTTCATTTTCACATATACCCAAAGATTAAACGTATTCCTCAAATAAAAATGGCAGTATAAAAATTATTCCAATAGATACCTTCTCATACAACCCTTGAAAAAATCCATTCAGGTAAAAAGTTAAACCAGTACTAATCAGATTTTGTCTCCACAAAAATCGTCCTTGATAGATAACATAACTGAACATAAAAGAAGAACTGAAATTCATACAAAATTTTAAAAGTACCAAATGCTTTAATACTCCACATGAAGTTATATTTTAATCAAACTTCTGGTCGTGTCTATAACTGTTTATGTAAAAGGTTATCTTTCAACTAACCTACTGAAAAGTGGAAAAAATTAAAAACACTTGTGGAAGTAAAAGCTGGACATGGACATCCAAAAGTAGCCAACTTCAGAGCAAGGTACCTTTTTCATGCTGCATTTAATACAAAGTACTATAAACAACACAGAAAGGATGTTAACTGGCTTTTGTCAGGACACCACACTGTTGTCTAGAGAACAAAACAACTTAAATGGAAAAGCCCAAGGAATCCCACTACCCGTGTTTTAGGGTCTTGACATTACATTTGAGTTAGCCCCCTCTCAGAGCTTCTAAGGGACTAGACAAAACCCTTGTCTGTCTGCAAGGCTTCAGAATGAAACTAATCTCTTTCAGACATGAAGTTCTACTTATAATTGAAAAATAATCATATCACAGCTCTACCCACCACCTTTTAGGTTCCCAGAATGAGAATGGTAATTTTTTCTTTTATTTAAACATACTGAAAAGCAGGTTGGTTTTTAATGATTTCTGATAAAAATACACATTTTGCCAATCTATACAGAACATATAATATCAGTATTCCCATAATACATTAGTGATTTTATCTATATTGCTAAAGTCCCATCCAATAACTGAGGATATTATTCAGAAACAAATAACATTAATAATTTCAGGAATATAACTATATATCACTGCTTGATAGGATCTAAGATGTTGAAACAGACTAATGTAAGATACTGGGAGGGTAAAGATTTGTGGTTCAGTAGTAACCTTTTATTTTCCCCCCCTTTTTTTAAAGTCAGGTTTCTACATGGCTGAAATCCTCATAGGTGAAAATAAAACATCTTAAAGAAAAGATGGCAAGAATGTTTTCAAACCAGATACACAAAACTCCTCAACATTTACTTTAAAATGCACCAAGACTTCCTGTTTCAAGGGCACAAACTCCGAAAATGATGGTGTCTGTAGCCACAACACTGAAAAGGATGGAGCAAGAATTTTTATTCTAGCCTATGTTCTACTATGCTTTTCACTTTGTATAGTATCTGTGTATTAAATCTCTAATTATACTAGCCTGCCAGTTATTCTAAAGTTAGAGTGACAGACTGTTCAGATACCTTCAAAAGAAATAAAAGCTTCGTAAATCAGCACCTTGCATCTCCAACAAAAAACTACTGGGTTACTTGGGGTGGGGGGGTGGGGGAAGTCAGCCTTGAACATTTCCCTGCAAAGGCCTTAAAATAAAAAAAAAAAAATCCTACTCCACAGAAGTCAGTAGAGGGAAGGTGCACTGGTCAATCTGATCAAGCAATACAGAGATGGATGAAAGCAGGTAGATTGCTGGAATTTGGATCTACCTGCTCACCCTCTGTCTCACTGTAAACATGCTGCTCTGAGTAGGAATAGGATCATAGTGTCACAAGATACCTGGAGCTGGAATTGATTTCAGTAAGTCACCTACTCTAACCTCCAGGCAAAAAGCACCTTCTGAAAGTTTCTGTCCCTGTGGCATTTCCCAGAACAATGTTCATGTTCCACCCTTTAGGCTGTGGTTGCAGTTTACTTGTCCAGCACTATGGTCTCTACTCTGGGGCATGTGCACTTGTATGTTAGATTGGAAGATTCACAGAGTAAAGAAAGAGGGTAGAAAGTTAAGTTTCAAGTGAACACAAAGATAAACCAGACCAGAAAAATTAATGGAAAGACAAAGTATTGTGCAACGGAAGCTTTTTTACATTTCCTCTGCCCAATAATAGTTTATCAAGAATTCACTAAACCACTTGTAACAGAGATTCTGTTGATTATTTGCTCTGCTGGCTGCTTTTCAAATCTGCTGTCTAGGTTCAATTAAATTTGAAAACAGACCAAATTTCTTCAAGTCCCAAAGCAATCCCACCCCAAACCAACCAGCTGCTGGTGGAAGACACCCAAATCAGTATCTGCTATGTAGAAAAGGCAGGTATTAAGACTCACATCTCAACCACTCCAAAAGGCAGAAGACAACACAGCTCCAGCACCAGCCATGGCATGTGCTGCTGCATGGCCAGCAAAAGAGGTAGATGACAGGGGAGGCACTGCAGAGGGAAGGAGGAGAAAGATAAAGAGTATAAATCTGGCAGAAAGTAGGCTTTACCAGCTCTGTTGCTAATAAAACAGTTTGCTTTTCAAAGAGCTTATTCTCTAGTAAGCTTTTTTCTAAAGCCAACTACCAAAGTATTTTTAAAAGTTGCATGCAAGCACTCTTTCAGTCGAAAAGAATTATACAAAATAATCTCCAACTGAAACTAGGATAGAAAAGCTACAGCAAGAGTTAGTTTCAAGGCAACTCACAGTTTTAATACCTAAGAGACATTCATTTCCATGAAAACAACAGTTAAAAACAATTTCTGCTGAAGCATTTGCAAAAATTGGAAGCAATCAAAATCTTGGCTCTTCTGTAGTGATGAAAATCTGTAAGATCAGAACTCTACCAAAGATCAAGTGCAATATCAGCCTACCATTCCGCACTGGAGAGCATATAGACAAGGTATCAAAAGCTTACTGGAGTTACGTATGTGCATTCACAGAAGCATAGAAATCAGGCTAGTTTTTGGAGAGGAGCCATGGCAAACATGTATAATTTTTTTACACTCAGATTAACTCTGGATTGTTTGTTTCATACTGGTTTACTGGGACTTACTACAGTATGAATCATCAGTCATGTGAACTGACCTCTTACAACCTCTTAGTTTTGATGCATGAGCTGCTACAATATAGCTAAAAGCCTATGGGAAAGACAAAATAAGGTATTCTTAAACAAAAACCAAGTCATTAGGAATAAGCATCAGCCCAAGGAACATGACTGTAACCATCACATTTCAGTGTGATCTTTCACGCCAAGCACGGCCAAGACACAAACATTCCAATTGAACACATATGCATTGCACATGAATTCAGATGCCAAATATGACACAGAAAAACTTGGTATAACTGCAATACTAGGGAACTTTAATCTGTAAAGCTGCACATTCCAGTGCACTACCACTGCCGTGCCAGAGGCTGCAGGTGCACTAGAGGCATTTGTGGTCATGCAAGTCTAAAGTTAGGGAAATACCGATCTGAGCTGCTAAAATGCACTACAAAAAATTATCTGTCATGAGGCATGAAAATTTAAGTCTTTACTAAACACAAGGAAAAACAAGGAGTAAAAAAAAAATATTAAAAAAGTCATGAGGCCGAGTACTGTTGCTCCCCAACTGGCACTAATTAAATGATGCTAAAAGCATAAAGCTTAAGCTTGAAGTTACAGCAGCTAGAAGCTTGACCATGCCCCAGTGAAAGTGTCAGTGTTTGCTGGAGTCAAAAAGGGTTCCTTGAGAGTGTTTGTTTGTTTTGTTTAATTTGGGGTGGTTTTTGTTTGTGTGTTTCATGAATGTGAGATCAAGTACTGCAGTAATGAGCTTCTGCACACACACTGGAGCAGAATTCTGCCAGTTAGCCTGTATCATGGAAATTAAAACAATAAATGATTATGTATTTTAAGACCCTCTCTTACCTTAAGTTGCCATAAGAAACAGGAGCTGAGAGCGTAATCTCATGTAAATCACTGTTTATTAGTCTTGGGTGCTTGTAAGAGGCTTTCTGAAAGTGTCTTCCTGATTTTTAAGGAAAGCACAATCGCATTTTCTTCAGCAGGACCTCAGGCTGAAGAACCACATGGATCAATTACTTTCCAGCATTTACTGGTTAGCTTTATACAGAAATAATCAGACTATCACTGATCCGTCTTTAAATGTTTACTTTCATGTTATCAACAAAAAGAGTGTGGCCCGGCACAAGCAATCCAGGAGGTTCCTCAATTGTGTGGAAGACAACTTCCTTCTGCAAGTAATAGAGGAGCCGACAAGGAGAGGTGCCATGCTTGACCTCATGCTCACCAACAGGGAAGGGCTCGTTGGAAATGTGACTCTCCAGGGCAGCCTTGGTTGCAGCGATCATGAGATGGTCGAATTTGAGATCCTCAGGGCAGTGAGAAGAGCATGCAGCAAGCTCACTGCCCTGGACTTCAAAACAGCAGGCTTTGGCTTCTTCAGGAACCTGCTTAGTAAGGTTCCATGGGATATAGCCCTAGAGGGCAGGGGGGCCCAAGAATGCTGGTTGATATTCAAGGATTACCTGCTACAAGCTCAGGAGTGTTGCATCCCAACTAGAAGGAAGTGCAGCAGGAGGGCCAGGAGACCTCCTCAGACGGATAAGGAGCTCCTGAGGAAAATTCAAATGAAAAAGAGGTCTATAAAAAGTGGAAGCAAGGACAGGAGGCCTGGGAAGAGTACAGGGATGTTGTCAGGGAAGCTAGGGACCAGGTTAGGAAAGCTAAGGACCAGTTAGAATTAAACTTGGCTAGGGATATAAAGGATAACAGGAAGGGATTCTACAGGTACATAGCAAATAAAAAACAGACTAGGGAGAACATAGGCCCCCTCAGGAAGCTCTCGGGAGAACTAGCTACACAGGATTGCAGAAGGCTGAGGTTCTGAATGACTTCTTTGCCTCGGTCTTCACTGGCAAAGGCTCTGACCAAACCACCCAAGCCTTGGAAGGGAGACGCAGGGACTGTGAGAATAAAGACCCTGGGCCCACTGTAGAAGATCTGGTTCAAGACCATCTTAAAAACCTGAACATGCACAAGTCCCTGGGTTCTGATGAAATCCATCAACGGGTCCTGAAGGAGCTGGTGAATGAAGTTGCTAAGCCACTGGCCATCATATTTGAGAAACCATGGCAGTCAGGTGAAGTTCCCAATGACTGAAAAAAGGGAAATATAACCCCCATTTTCAAGAAGGGGAAAATGGATGACCCGGGAATTACAGACCAGTCAGTCTCACCTCTGTGCCTGGCAAAATCTTGGAGGAGATTCTCCTGGAAGGCATGCTAAGGCACATGAAAATCAACAAGGTGCTTGGTGACAGCCAGCATGGCTTCACTAAGGGGGAATCCTGCCTGACCAATTTGGCGGCCTTCTGTGATGGGGCTACAGAACTGATAGACAGGGGTAGAGCAGTTGATGTCATCTACCTGGACTTGTGCAGAGCGTTTGACACTGTCCCACACGACATCCTTGTCTCTAAATTAGAGAGACATCAATTTGATGGATGGACCACTCTGTGGATAAAGAACTGGCTGGATGGCCACACACAAAGAGTTGTGGTCAATGGCTCAATGTCTGGCTGGAGACCAGTAACGAGTGGCGTCCCTCAGGGATCCGTGTTGGGACCGGTCTGGTTTAACATCTCCGTTGGTGACATGGACAGTGGGATTGAGTGCGCCCTCAGCAAGTTTCCTGATGACACCAAGCTGTGTGGTTCGGTTGATACGCTGGAGGGAAGGAATGCCATCCAGAGGGACCTTGACACGCTTGTGAGGTGGGCTGATGCCAACCTTATGAAGTTTAACCTTGCAAAGTGCAAGGTCCTACACCTGGGTCTGAGCAATCCCAGGCACAGCTACAGGTTGGGCAAAGAAGAGATTCAGAGCAGCCCTGTGGAGAAGGACTTGGGGGTGTTGGTTGATGAGAAAATGAACATGAGCCAGCTTCAGTGTGCGCTTGCAACCCAGAAAGCCAACGGTATCCTGGGCTGCATCAAAAGGAGCGTGACCAGCAGGTCGAAGGAGGTGATCCTGCCCCTCTACTCTGCTCTTGTGAGACCTCACCTGGAGTATTGTGTGCAGTTCTGGTGTCCTCAACATAAAAAGGACATGGAGCTGCTGAAACAAGTCCAGAGAAGGCCCACGAGGATGATCAGGGGACTGGAGCACCTCCCGTATGAAGACAGGCTGAGAAAGTTGGGGCTGTTCAGCCTGGAGAAGAGAAGGCTGCGTGGAGACCTCATAGCAGCCTTCCAGTATCTGAAGGGGGCCTATAGGGATGCTGGGGAGGGACTCTTCATGAGGGACTGTAGTGATAGGACAAGAGGTAACGGGTTAAAACTTAAACAGGGGAAGTTTAGATTGGCTATAAGAAGGAAATTCTTTCCTGTTAGGGTGGTGAGGCACTGGAATAGGTTGCCCAGGGAGGCTGTGAATGCTCCATCCGTGGCAGTGTTCAAGACCAGGTTGGACAAGGCCTTGGGTGATATGGTTTAGTGTGAGGTGTCCCTGCCCATGGCAGGGGGGTTGGAACTACATGATCTTACGGTCCTTTCCAACCCTAACTATTCTATGATTATATGAATTTACTGAACATTTTACTTATTCGACTGGCAAAAAAAATTGTTTTTCATATTTATCTGAAGGTCAATAGATATAACTGAAGCTAACCAATACAAGCTTAGTCTCGATTTTGATAACAAACACAGGCATATGGTCATAGCATCACAGAATGGTTTGGGTTGGAAGGGACCTTGTAGCTCATTCAGTTCCAACCACCTGCCATGGGCAGGGACACTTTCCACTAGACCAGGCTGCTCAAAGTCCCATCTAATCTGGCCTTGAGCACTACCAGGGATGGGGCAGCCACAGCTTCTCTGGGCAAGCTATGCCAGCATCTCACCACCCTCATGGTAAAGATTTTCTTCCCAATACCTAATCTTTACCTACCCTCTGACAGCCTAAAGCCATTCCTCCTTGCGCTGTCACTACATGCCCTTGTAAAAAGTCCCTCTCCAAGTTTCTTGTAGGACCCCTTCAGTACAGGAATGCTGCTATAAGGTCCCCCTGGAGCCTTCTTCTCCAGGCTATAAAACGTCCATTCACATCTTAGCAAATATTTTTAAATTGCAATCCGTTATTTTTTCCACAGTGAAAAGCAGGAGAAGTGGAGGGAAGGGAAGAGGAGGGGCATGTTTTCAATTATACTTTGCTCTTTGGGCACTACTGAGAGAGAAAACCTTCTACAACTCCCAAAAACATTTAGCCAGCATTCCATTCTCAGGCAGGGGTTGAAAAAAAACACAGGATGGGAAAGAGGGCTCTGAACTTTAATGTTAGAATATGGGGTTTGTGTTTCCTGTTTCCAATCTGATCAAGAGTATGTTTTGCAATTAAACATATAGAAGCTGTTTAACCCCAGAAGCCTAATGAAAAGGCCCTTGGTCTTGCAGGAAATAGACAAGACAGGAAATAGTGTCTCAAATTTCTTGAGCTATTGAACATCCATATTCAAGACTGCTGACTATCTTCTTCACTGTATCTGTCCACCAATTTCAGGGCTGATAAATACCAGGCTCATCACAGCTGAAGTTGCAAAACACTTCTCTACCAGCAACAGTTGTTCTGTGGAAAAATTTGTAGAGAACTTTGCAAAATATCTAACAGCCTATGAGTCATACAATCTGACAGGGTTTGGTTTGTTTGTTTGGGGTTTTGCTGTTGTTCTTAAAGCAATAAATTCAAATTATCATACCTTCTCACCTAGAACAGTTTCTAAAAAAAAAAAACATCCCTATGTGCCTTTCAGATTGCTATTGTTAATTAATACAAACTTGACAACTCAAGTGATAATACTATACAAACCATTTGTAGGTCACAAGCAAGTATTGCATGCTCATTGCTTCATAATTGGTAGTTCAGTTCACAGAAGTAATAATGTCTAAAGGTTATTGCCTGTGACTTGCAATGCAGCGACTTTTATATGGTTTTAACAGAACAACAACATATCTCCCTTTTGCCAGCCTCATTATGTAGTAAGACAAACAACTTTGATAGAGAAAGACATGGCAGTGTGCCTGCATGGTAGCTGAAGAAATACTGAGATCTAAATTGCTCGAAAACCCTACCCAGGTATCATGTATCAGCTTTGAAATCAGCTTCATTACAGTCATGGGGTTAGAAGTAGTTCAGACACCAGATGCTTTTCAGAAGGCATTCTGGGATCACTTCTTCCATTCATTCTCATAATTGCAAAAGCAGGTGAGAGAGCTGCAGACTGCACCGAGTGACAGACTGATCTATACAGCAGATGAATGTGCCCCGCGGGGTCTGTGAAATACTTCTGCAAAAATACCACCAGGGTCATTCCAGAGCCAACCCTGAGGGAGCTCCAAATAACAAGCCGTGCATACAAGCAGCTAACCTAGGTTGCTTTGCCCAGCAATGAACATATCCTTGTTCACACCACTGTTATTATAACGTAGACACATTTCAGAACATATATACTGCTACTAGAAAAAGAAAGAAAACAGCAAAATTAGGGAAAAATATATAACAGAAATAAAACCCACAACCTTTTGCTCCTCTCTAGACAAAGCATATTTTTAATCACCAATTTTACTTAGAAGAGAATCATTTCTTTAGATCGTAGCCGTGCCAATGCTACAACCCCACATAGTAACAGTTCTAAACCCACATGAGGGTTTTTTGCCTTGACTGATCTTAATCCCATAATCATAATTTTTACAGATGAAAAGTTACCACAATATGGCCTACTCTTTTTGTGAAAAGGACCCAGGTTTGGCAAAGACAAGGTTTAGAATCTACATATTGTTATTTTAGATATGTCACTGGAATAGCTTTCATGGCTTTGTGTATAAATGGGATGAGGCAGAAAATAATCACAAAGAACTTTTAAGTGTAAAGGATATTGACCCTCCTGCATTTTAACATTTAGTGTAGCCTCTTCTATTCCAGGCACCATCTCTCAGCACAGCACTAGCCTGAATTTTTACCAATCAAGAGAGCTGCCAACAAGTCAGTTGCTGAGTTGGAGCCTGCTAGCCTAATCAGTGTACCTAATGTAGGACAAACACGGCATTCCCACCATAAGCAGTTACAAGTAATTCTATTTATGTGTTAACAATTCTTTCTCTGTTCTCACATTTCTCTACTTCCCTCATTATTCTAACCATCAAATTGCTTTTAACTTCATGGCAGATGCTGGAATATTCTGTTCCAGATTTGTTCCTAGTACATCCAGAACCTAGCATTGTAAAATGCCAGCAAAACAAGGATGTAAATCTTAGCCCATGTGAATGGAGCCCAGATTGTTTCTCAGCTACACAGAGCGCATCCAAATTACTAAATTCGTTTCTGAGCAGCCATTGCTATACAGGGAGTTCACAGAAGTGCAGTAAAAGCAAATACATATCAAATGCGTTGATAAAACAGGTTCCCATTTAGCTTAGCTGACACAGGAACACAAGATACAGATGCTACAACACAGCTTTGTGGAAAAATACTATCCAGCAACATGCACTTCCAACAACATAAAACTCATATATAGAAACAGATACAATCAGCATTTTTTTCTGTCAGTAATATTTGACTAAAGTAAAATGCTTGGGATATGCAAAATATGGGGGAGGTAGAGAAAACACTGAGGTTCTGAGACTTTTTTCCTACTGTCTCACACCAAAACAGATTACTCGGTCTGTTGACCAAGACTGAATATACAGTTTAAAACAAACAGGAACCTTTCTGCTCCATGACACAACAGTATGCAATATTGACAGTTAGGTGTGTGCCTGTTGCTCCCAATAGATTATGCACACAGAACATGTTCTGCAATCTCCAATACCAGAATGGAATGGATTTTAAAATCATATAGTTCCAAACACCCTGCCATGGGCAGGGACACCTCACACTAGACCATGTCATCCAAGGGAAAAAATATATATATACTGAATTATATACTGAACAGATCTAACACAAAGACAGAAAACATTGCTGAATAGTCAGGAACTGGCTGAAATTAGTAGATTTTGCAAATGACATTTTTCTCTTTGTAAATTACATTACCGAACTTGAATCATTTCTACTTTCTACAAAAAAAAAAAAACACTTCTTCCCATGAAAGCCTTTTTATTTTGTTCATCAGTTTAGTTATGCAATTCACTTCAAAGTTTTTATTTCCTGTGTAAAAAAGATAAAAATAATTTAAGAATGTCAAAGTAAATATTATTTACATTTCAGCAGATCATCACAAGTTTTCTCTTCTGCAGCTACTTGTTTATGCACATCACCTGTCTTGAGAAACGCTGTAATAGTTCACTTCTACCTTTCCTTTCATCTCAAATGGAACAGTTCCGTGTTTAACATATTAAACAGGAAATGGTGAAGTAATCTTTCAGAAACACATACAATCTAAAAATAAAAGCAAAAAGCTGCAAAACATTTCATAATATTGTCAAAAGAGAGATGTCCCAAATTACATGATACATCTCCTTTAGTCAGGTTTGTTGTCTTTTTTTTGTGGCGGGGGTAAAATTGTGTAGGTAGCAAATGACTAGACAGAATTAATCAATTCTGCTCATTAGTTTTTAGTTACCAATTCAGAGGATTTAAGATCATATAACTTGGAAAAATAATTATGTGCAAACACAGTGAAGTTCTACATGCACTTCTAATTACAGTTTGATTATTCACATTTCTGAAAAAGTCTCAGATTAAGAATAATTATGTAAATTTGACAAATTTATATAAAAAAATAAAATCTTACCAATAACCATTTCTGACACATTTACTAATTTACAAGATTTATAACATTTCAGAGAAAGTTCAGACTGGGAATGAGGAAAAGGTTCTTCACTGAGAGGGTAGTTCATCACTGGAACAGGCTCCCCAGGGAAGTGGTCCCAGCACCAAACCTGTCAGAGTTCAAGGAGCATCTGAACAGCATTCTCAGCCATACAGTTTAGTTTTAGGTAGTCCTGAGAGGAGCAGGGAGTTGGACTCAATGATCCTTACAGGTCACTTCCAACTTGAGATAACCTATGATTAACTCAGTGATTCCAAGACCTAAGAATAGATCTGCAATTAACTATTCTTTCAGAGCCACAGAACTCATACATTATCTTCAACTAAGGTCCTGGGCATAGCAGGCATAGCAGAGAGCTCCTCCAAAGAGGCCTTGAGCTAAGTTTCCAGTACTGGGCTGGGGGCTGAAGTAAAAAATTAATCTTAAATCTTTTGACTTAGGTTATCTGAGTATTTCCACTGGAGAAACTATTCAAACAGTAACAGTTCAGCACACCTGCTAGCATTTCTAGGAAAGGATTTCTTTGACTTCTCAATTAGAAAAACGGTGATCTTTCATATCCACTTTAGTGCATTTGCTGCCTTAAAGACTGTTTTATAAAGTTTTTATATCCATTCTGAAACAGCTCTACATCCATAAAGTAAAACAAGAAATTATCTTCTTGACAGTTTGACAAATGGGCATCAAAGAGTTCAAATCCAACTGAAATGCTTTGGAAAATCGTAAGACTCAGTCCGTTCCCCCTATTTTATAAGAGTAAAAGCCCCAAAGAACTCTGAGAGCTACAGATATAATACTGTAAGCTTCCTGTGACAACCACCTTTTCTTCTGAATTTACATAGCACTTTGTTCAAGAAATTAACATACACACCCACAAGCAGAACTCACTACTACTGCATAACACAAACCAAAACCTTTCAGTTACCATAAAGCATAGTTTATTTTAAAGATCTGATGCCCATAACAGCTTCAGACCACCAGCCAATAGTGTAAACATCCCTTTCAGTTCAGATTTTAGCAGCTGCTACTGAGCACCAAACACACCTCCAGATCACCAAAATAAGGAGCAACTTCTAGGCTATATATTTGCACATTCTCTTCAGTGTTCCTCCCAGCACAGCCAGCTTTCTGGAGGAAATTTATTAACCAGCTTCAGCTCCAAATTTTCATCCAAACCATCTTACCACCATCTCCAGGCTTTTCACATACAGGAAAAAAGAAATAGGAAGTTCTGAGCATGAACATGGCTTCTTCTCAGTGGTAGCACAAAGTACCTTTGAGCCATATGCTCAAGCTCACACTGCCACTTCTTCCAGCTGCATGGTTAAAGTGCAGAAACTTTTTAATGTTTTATTGCACAATGCAGTATTATGTCAAACAGACTTTTAGACTGATAGCAACATGATGATTGTTCCTCTCAAAGGGGACAGACTTAGCAAGATGACTTTAAACAAAATTCTTCCCGAAACTGCAGTACTATTAAAAGTCAGGGTCTTTTCATCACTCATACAAGAATGCATATTACAACCCTGTGATTGTAATAAACCGTAAACCAAAAGATCAACTGCTTGTACAAACTGTACTATAAATATGGAAAAAAAAATAAAAACCACACAACAAAAAATCCACAAAACAAAACAAACAAGGAAACAAACAACTCAAAAAACCAACCAAACAAAAAAGAAAAAAAAGGTCCATCTTGCTAGTTAAACCAACAAAATATACCCAGATCATGACCTTCAGATACCAAATTTTTAGAGTATTTGAGAAAAGGGAAACACAAGGCAATGACAATATATTTCCCAAGTGAAACAGAAAGTTTATTTTTTACTGCATGTTTTTTTTTCTGATTTTGGCAGTTTTGTACTCTGATTTGGCAGGTCACTGAGGAGTTAAAATATAATGCAGCAAACTCTACCCTGTGTTTTAGCTATGGCTACCCAGCATGTTTGTAATTTAACAGACCAAATCCCGTCTATAATAAAAGAGCTGTATTTTCAACAGGAAAGCTGTCGCTTTACCGAGTGTCTTTTCTTAAGTCCATATTTGGCTATGGTCTTAAGACTAACCAAACATACTTCAGTTTCAGTTTGATCTGAGAGCTTAATTTCCTCTTCTGTCCTGTATCGATAGAATGTGTTACTAATACCGAAGCAGTGGTAACATGGATTTCACACGGCTTTTCAGTCACAAGCACAAGCTCACATACTCTTGTCAACGAACACTCTTGTATGCTTATCTGAAAACTGCAACCACAACGTTACTTTAAGCATTATTATTCTGTCAATGCACTTGACAGTTCTGAAAGGTTCCTGTTTCCAGGAACACCCTGAAACATTTTTTTAAACGGCCTAAATCCTCATGTATTTCATTTCTCCTTTGCTGCGAGGAAACACCGTAGAAAGTGCTTAGGTCAGGAAAATGGCATAAACAGGGGGTTTGGGCCCTCCTTCTCATCCGAGAGACATCATGGCTTTGGCATCATGCGGGTGCTTACAAGGCTTTTTCTTTCCACGAAGCAATACACAGGTGCTGGCAACTTGGTGCTTCATGTTGTCCGTTATCTGCCACCGTAAGACTATGGCCAGGCAACAAGTTCCGAGAAAGAGTAGGAGCCTCCTCTCACCTTCCAAGTTACAACACACGTGTGCCTAATTCACCCAAATAAAACAAGACCTGAGGTGACTTCCACGGGACCAGCACGACTGAGAAGCCTTCCCTATTCCCCATGGCAAGTAGCTCCCACTGGGAGGCCCCGCCGCGCCCGGGCCCTGAGGCGGGAGGCAAGGTAAGACGGACCAGCCCGGGGAGGCCGTGGGCCTCCATCCAGAGCTCGGGGTGCACCGCCGCGGTACTCACCGGAGGGAAACGGCTGCATGTTCCCTCGCGAAGTCCGGCCTCCGCCCTCAAGAGCGAAACTCCTGGTGAGAGGGGAAAAACGACGCGGCGGCGCGGGCACGATTCTTCACTCCTCCTCCCGCAGCATGCTCCCAGGCTGGGAGCTGCCCCCGGCTGCTTCGGCACCTCACACCGCAGTTGCTGTCGCCTGACCTGATCCCACCCCTTCAGCGGCCGCGGATGTTTCCCCGCTCCCCAGCTTCCCAGCCAGGGCCAACAACCCCCTGCCCCGACCTCGGCGCCAGCTTCCCCCCAGTCGCGCCGCCCAGTCTCCGCCCAGACCCGCCCCCTGCCAGCCCCACGCTCTGGGTGCCGCTCTGGATCGCCGTGCGCGGTTCTCCGGTCGGTTCTTGCGAGAGCGGGTGTTCTGGTGTCGGGTCCTGCCGTCTGCTCGCCTGGGGGTATGTAGGGGGTGTTCGTCGCTGCAGAGGAGGGATGACCTGGCCGCAGGGCTCGGCTCCGGGACGCCGCGCAGAGGCTGCGCAGGGGCCTGACAGCCGTGGCAATGCGCGGCACCCGGCCAGCTTCGGATGCATGTCACCGTCACGATTTAAGCTTAATTTTCTATGTTTAGCCTTATTACTGCCTTACCTGCTCCCTCCTCCCTTACCACTACACTTCTGTCATCACGTGGCTGATTAAATACCTTTTTTCCCCTTAATATGGGAAAATTTTAACCCGATTGTTGGAAAAGAAAATGGGTGTTGATTCATAATCTAAAGGTCGTGTGTTTATTTTACCAAGTAAGAAATCTTACGTTTAACTGTTCTTAGGGGTGGGCGGAGGAGATGGGGGCCAGGCATCCACAAGAGCTCGGACTTTATTCCCAGTCCTGTACTTCTTCTCACTGTTACATGAACCGGGAAGGCTATTTTTTCACACCTTAGTCTTAAGTGTTTCAAATACTTAGTTACATTGACAACCCTGTGTCTTGAACTAGATCGTAGTTACGTTTCACACTAAGCCCTTCGAGTTGAGTTCTAGCCCTAATGTAGAGCTGTATCAGTTTTAATTACTGTTTATGCACCAACATGTTTTTAGACACTCCTTAGCACATAACAACCCATCCTCAAAAGAAAAACTTTGATTATTAAATTATTACGTCAGCAAAGCATTTCTTTTAATATCATGGGATGTCCTGAGAGCTTTCTCTTCTAAGCACAGACCCTGCCTCGCCTATATTTAAATATTTTAAGGAAATATTAACAACCATACAAGTGACTCGGCAGTATTGGGATCCTACACAGTGTCATGCAGAGAGCGCAGACAGGCTCTATTAATCTTTTTAAACTGCTTATCATTTGCTTTCACCATTCTTCATTTTTATCAATTCATAACTCTTCTCTGTGAAGAAGAAGGGCTAAAATAAGATCATGCTCTAGTACACGTGTGGAAATTTCCATAACTGTATTTCCCTATTAAAATCAAGTTTTAAGAGAATACTATCTGAACTATTCATAGTTAGTATATATAGTTAGGTATAGAGGTCATTTCACAGGAGTACCTGTTTGCATCTGCTCAGTAGTACGAAAATAAGGGTTTCCATGTAATTTTGTATAACATCATTTAGAACACATTTGAAGAGAATTGAAGCTCCAGCTTTGTAGGAGTTGTTAAAAACCTAGAATTTCTACAGTATGATGAAAAAAATCTCTGTCAAAAAGTTACAAATCCTTTTCACTATTAAATACCAGTTTTAGTTGTAGCTCAGTAGTAGGAGTGATTGCTAAGAACAAAGAAAGTTTGTTTTTTTTTTTTCCCCAGGTCTTAAGTAAATTATTACCACAATGGCTTTTTTTTTTCTTTTTACGATGCAGAATAGAACGTTTCTTTAATTGCACAAAATCCTAAATATATCCTTAAACCATCTGCTATGATTTATATTCCATCTTTTTTTGGCAGCCTCCATTCAGGAGTATCTAAACTGAGGCTTTTCCATAGGGGAAAATGTTTGCTAGAAGCCGTGCCTCTTTCTCATCTTTGAAGAACTGCTTTCCCTAATAAATGCCTGAGATATTTCAGCTTTTAAACAGCAGTAAACATGACTCAGAACTTCTTTGTTCTGGTTTATTTTTCTGGTGAGGGGAACAGAGTTTTGGCCACACAAATGTAACAACTGTCAGGTAGACGCTTGGGTGCCTTTGACACAGTGGGAAGTCTCCAATTTTTTTCTGTCAGATCTGCACGTAAGAAGAAGCTACATTAAAATAGGATGTAGGGCTTTGTAGCTGAGAAGTTTCCCAGACTCCAGAGTTTGAAGACAAGTGTGTTACTTCATCAGACTTGCTAAAACATGTCAGTTAGCTCAGAATCAGATGTGGGACTGGTGAAACATTTGGCTGACAGCCTTAAAAGGAGACGAAAAAATTCCCCTAACAAATACTTACACCTAAAGCTTGAGCAGAGATAAAGAATGGGGAAGTTGGCTTTATTCCTTGACTGAGGTAGCAAATACTACTGGTTACTGTGTTAATTTCCTCCTTAATGCAAGGGGGGGTTATGTAAAGCTAAAAATCTTTCATTGCTGTACACATTACTCTACATAAACGTGACACCCTTATCCCCTGCAAGCAAGAACTACAGCTGTTAGTAACCACTGTCCGTTCAGAGTATTACCCCAAGGAATACACAGTATGGTGTTTACAAAATAAATAGCGTTATCAGCATATCTGTGTATCTTACCTGTTCAGATACCCTCACCTAGGAGAAACAGCTGCTACCACAGAAGAGTCATTGCTATGTATATTATGTTGTCACAAAACCTACCTTTCAGCAATACTTCCTAGATCTACATGCATTTTTGATCAGAGCGTAGTTAAATTACACATTACCTTGCCTCTTCCTGTGTCTCTTCCAGAAGCTTCAAGACCACTGCATTTATCTTAGGGAAAACATCTTAAACGCAGTAAATTTTCTACCAATTAGATGAAAATAGATCTGAGAGAATAGGTACCATAAGTGCCTCAATAAGAGAAAAAATTCCACCGTGAACTATACAACAAAGAATCCTTGGACACGCACACTTATAATTGTGCATGTAGAGGCACATACAAGAGGGAGCATTCAAGGATGCCAATACAAGAAAAGTTTCTATCAAGAATTTGCAGTGAGTTAAGATATGCAAAGACAACCACATCTCATTTAGCTCCACTGCTGACAAAACTATGTATTTTAATTGTTCTACTATGTATTTTCTTAGAATCCAGCAAATTCTTTATTCTTTGTGGCCTAGAACAAGGATTTGGCAGGCTACCAATTGCAGTCCCATTCTCAGTAGCCATGTAGAAATAAACAGCAGTGGCACATGAGCTCCTAGACGGATGACAGTGCTACATTACAGACAAAAAAAAAAAAAAAATACAACAAAAAAAAAAACAACAAACAAAACCCCACAAGTTCAAGACATATTTTAAGAAGGAGAGGCTTGACAGGGTTAGAAGATTAGAATGTTTTACCATAGAATAGACCCTTTGCCTGTAAATGCTCTTCCTGCCTTGCTATTTTTGTTTAATTCATAAAAATAAATAAACTATTTTAAAACTTCCACATCCTGAAATTAAATCAATGTATTTTTCTCTTTTCCTTGCAACATTTCTAGTATGTTTGTATCTCCCTTCTAGACTCGCATCTATTTTTTTGTGGTTTGGTTTTGGTTTTGTGTTTTGTTTTGTTTTAAGGCATGTACTAATTAGAAATTATCATGTACTATTAGGATCCAGGTAGCAGAGAAGAAACTTGTCAGCTTTTGTGGTCAGTATTCTATGGAGAATGATTCAAAAGTTGCTTTTTCCTCAGGTAAAATTAGAATACTGTTAAGTATGATAATTTGTGCAGATTTAACAGCTTGCCACTTAACAAAATGGCAACGTCCTTTTTCTGTTCAGATCTTCCTCTTGGCCTATATTTCCTTCATACTTTCACTACTAACTTTGTACCAACTCTGATGCTAGTTATATTCCTCTGCAGGCTGATTCAACTCTTCTACTGCCTAATCTGGTAGAAAACTAACTCAGCAAAACAGTGAATAATTTTAATTATGGGTTTTATCAGAATCTGCAAAGGATAACATCAGTAAAAGGTGGGCTCACAAGCATGCAGCTAAGCAACATCAGCTCAGAGTGAGACAAAGAAGAGAAGGAAGATTATTCTCTTCTCAGTGGTGAGATGTCTACGGCAATCTCCCCATTAGGGTTCAGTTCTTCAGCTTTCTACGTATATGGATTTAGCACTCTCTTTCCAGTGTTTCTATTCTTAGCTCAGCTCAGGAAGCAGTCAGTTCTCTTATCTAACACTAACTGAAACTGCATAGGATGTAGAATGGTCAGGGTACTGCAACAGAATACATGCATGTTATTGCACATACCTCTCTGAAATATTCGGTGTTGACAATACCAAATTTGATTTCACTTGCACAAGGCTTTCATGAGTGCAAAACCTTTGCAATCATCTGAATAGGATTATAAAAGAAAATTGTAAGCAAACAGAATAATACTGTTTAGCAAAATAATGTATTTTAGTGATGTTCTCTCTCATTCTTAAATTATGTAGAAGGCTGTAGAGCTTTTACTTGCAATGAAAATGTAGCCTCCAGTGTTATGCTAACAGGCAAGGTATGCCACAAAATGACTATATGCTAGCTGTAGAATATAAAAAAAATGCACAGTTTATTAAGCAAGCACACTAATGTGAATAAGCACACTAAAGCAAACAAGCACACTAACGTCAATCGGGTGTATATCTCTCTCTATATACTAAATATATGTAAAGTACAGAGGAAAATTCGCAATGCATCAAATCATTACTGCATAAGAAATAGAGATTAAAAAGAAATACATCACTAATTACCACCGAATCACCAACCAGTCCCACACTTCAGCTGGGAAGCTCCATTGCAGCCGATGCCAGCAGTCCTAGGTAATTGGGAAAACTCCTACGTGGTGCGTCCACCCGTAGGTGAGTCTTCAGATTCAGGCACAAGAGGGTCCTGCTTTTATATCCTTAGGTAAACAGACAGCTTTATGCCAGATCTCTAACTGTTTACTTGTGGGGCCGTGCAGCTTCTCACCATCTCACTGCTGGCCATGCCTAGAGCGTTGGCCAGGAGCCCTGGTGCGGCCAGGTATGAAGGTCATAGAATAGCTGCACAATAAATAGTCATGATGAACAGAAATATATATCCTTTACCAAATACACTTTGACAAAAAGCATACTTTGTCGTCTCTTGGTCATGAGAGGGAAGCAACTCTCAGCTAGGCTCCCATCCATTACATCCAGTCAGATAGCATATGCAGCAGGGTAGAGATCACAGCATATGGTAATCAAGATGTACATCAGTGACAATCTTTTAAACTATGGTCTAACTTGCAACATCTCAAGGAAACATTCTTGTGTAACATTATCTAGGTGTTCCTGCTCCGGCAGGGGGATTGGACTAGATGATCTTTCGAGGTCCCTTCCAATCTCTAGCATACTGTGATACTGTGATACTGTGAAACAAGAAAGTATAAAGTCTTGCCAATGTCTTTGAGCTCTGATTTAAGTATATATGCAGCATCTAGAGTCTTTCCACTTGCCTGTGGTAAATTTTCTGCTGTTTCATTTATTTCACTGAAAGTCTTTCCGTGTTGTCAGTGTTCCTTTAAAAATAAATCTTTGAGAAAGGCAGGTAACAAATAACCTGATAACACTATGTTGAAGAGACATATAATTGTTCTTAATCAAACACTATAATTATTCTGCTTTATTTTTAATTAAAACATTAAAATAATTTCAGATATTAACAAAATCTCTCTTATATTATCTATTTTAAGCAATAACTAATGCTTTTAGGTATCCATTCTAACCAATAGATTGGCCTTCATAGGGCTTGTGTGCTACTGCTTGATACTAGTTATGTTTGTATTATGAGAAATTAGTTATATAATTGTTACTGGCATTAAAATTATAGTGTACATCCTGTCCATTGGAAAGTCTCTGTACAGGCAATTGTTCCACAACCACATTTAAGAAACACTTATTTCATGTGATTCTTGTTATTAGACTAGCAGTATATTACAAGATTTCTACAGAGAAAGTCAATGCAGTCAGAGAATAGTACAGTAAATAAGCATAGCTGAAACAAATGTTCATACACACAGGTTTGTGAACTTTGCAACTGGTGGCAATTGGAAAAGATAGGTCTAGGTGATGAACAAAAATGTTGATGAAAAAAATTAGCATGCCACTTGGTTAGGATAACTTCTTGGATGGTATAGGCGAGAAGAGTCAGACAATCCAAACAGCTAAAAAGTGGTATGGCTTACCAGATAGATACCACTGTCAGACAGCAAAAGTTGGTATGGATTAGAAATACATTACTGCACCTCTGGCTCCAAAGGCACAGGATAATTGCCAGTTACAAAAACAGCATTAATGCACAAGAAATGTTTGTGAATATAAGACATAGTACAGAATAATGAAATTTAATCTGAATACCTTATGCTCCTATTAAAAGGCCGATGCTCCTTTTTTTTGTCCTGCCACCTTTCACGTTAGTAGTTTCTTCAAGTTTGAGTAATATAGTGAAACAAGATATTGTCACAGGACTCAAAGATACAGAAATAACATATAGCTTATTTGAGAATTAAAAAACATTAAAGTTCAGTCCCAAGAGCTCAGAGTTAACCAGTTCTGCCTATTTTTAAACCTTTATGGAATATTTTAAATGTACCAGTTTTCAAGAACTTTTTAGATAACGCCCAATTTTCACAGAATCATAGAATCTTAGAATAGTTAGGGTTGGAAAGGACTTTAAGATCATCTAGTTCCAGCCCTCCTGCCCTGTCCTCTGCAGGGACACCTCGCACTAAGCCATGTCACACAAGCCTCTGTCCAACCTGGTCTTGAATACCGCCAGGGGTGGAGCATTCACAACCTCCCTGGGCAATCTATTCCAGTGCCTCACCATCCTCACATTAAAGAACTTCTTCCTTATATCCAATCTAAACTTTCCCTGTTTAAGTTTGAACCCATTACTCCTTGTCCTATCACTATAGTCCCTCATGAAGAGTCCCTCCCCACCATCCCTATAGGCCCCCTTCAGATACTGGAAGGCTGCTATGAGGTCTCCATGCAGCCTTCTCTTCTCCAGGCTGAACAGCCCCAACTTTCTCAGCCTGTCTTCATAAGGGAGGTGCTCCAGTCCCCTGATCATCCTCGTGGGCCTCCTCTGGACTTGTTCCAGCAGCTCCATGTCCTTTTTATGTTGAGGACACCAGAACTGCACACAATACTCCAGGTGAGGTCTCATGAGAGCAAAGTAGAGGGGCAGGATCACCTCCTTTGACCTGCTGGTCATGCTCCTTTTGATGCAGCCCAGGATACAATTGGCTTTCTGGGCTGCGAGCGCACACTGAAGCTGGCTCATGTTCATTTTCTCATCAACCAACACCCCCAAGTCCTTCTCCGCAGGGCTGCTCTGAATCTCTTCTCTGCCCAACCTGTAGCTGTGTGGGATTGCTCTGACCCAGGTGTAGGACCTTACACTTGTCATGGTTAAACTTCATGAGGCTGGCATCAGCCCACCTCACAAGCATGTCGAGGTCCCTCTGGATGGCATTCCTTCCCTCCAGCGTATCAACCGAACCACACAGGTTGGTGTCATCGGCAAACTTGCTGAGGGTGCACTCAATCCCACTGTCCATGTCACCAACGAAGATGTTGAACAAGACCAGTCCCAACACCAATCCCTGAGGAACACCAGTCATTACAGGTCTCCAGCTGGACATTGAGCTGTTGACTACAACTCTTTGCGTGCTGCCATCCAGCCAGTTATTTACCCTCTATCAAATTGATGTCTCTCCAATTTAGAGACAAGGATGTCATGTGGGACTATATATCGTATTAATCAGACATACAGCTGATATGAATGGGTACACTGACACAGCTCTATTGGACTTGAGCACTTTTACAATGAGTTACAAAAGCAAAGGATTTAATTGCATAGTTTCTAGACTGAAGACTAGTTTCCCCATAGACTGATTTAGAGAAATCAAATATTGTTATCTTTCCTAGAAATTAAACTATGCAAACACACATACCTGCACATTAATTTCAATAATATGTTCAGTTCTCACGCTGGTGATTTCTATCCAAGTGTACAATCATCACCATTATGATCCACTAAAATCTTTCCAATACATATGACAGTTGTCAGCTAGTTAGAGGAGAAATAGAGCTCTGCATTCCAAAGTGATTTTAATTGTCATGGTCTGGTGAAGTGGGCTACCTCACTGCAACAGTACATTTTCAACTCAGTTTCCAGAAAGAAAAGAAAAAAGGAAAAGAAATTAATTTTCTAGAATAGCCAACTGCAACCATGAATATGCAATTACTAGCCTGCTGTTTGCAACATTGTAGCTAGCTTCCCACAGTACCCCAAACATGTCTGGTACTTACCAGACCCCATCATACTGAAACTGCCATTCTTTCTATCCTACTCTCTATAGTCACACTAACCTCATTAGTGTAAACAGAATAGGCAGAGAACATAAGGGATAGTTCAGAAACTGTTGACCAAGGTCTTGAGAATGGGGAATGGAAACAGAAGTATACGGCTTTGAAATTTCCACATTAACCTCTAAGTCTTCTTCAGTGAACATCAGTAACAGCAGTGACGAAATAGCATGACACCAAGAGTGTTATAGTCACTTCAACATTCTTAGGAAGTGCATATCTACTGAAAATAAAATATAAGATTATGAATAATATCTAGAAGTCTTATGCTTCTGTTTCTGAGGAATTCACATGACTTTGGTTGTGAGCCTGCTTGTACTCACAGTTACAAGATATTTAGCTCTCACCAGTGCTACCTTGGCTGGGCATTGAAGAATGACACTGTCTTGAAGGAAAAGAATAGAGTATATTCTAAAAAAAAGGCTGATAGAAGTGCTGTAGCTGAAACCTTCAAAATACTTTTTATGTCTAGGGGGGAATCTTACACAATGCTTAACACATACCACCAGATGCACACAAAGTAATGTTTGCAGGATTATCTGGCTGAAACGTAGACTATGTTTTTAGAAGCATTATGCTTGAGGTGATACATCATTAGGAATCACCATGTAACAATTCCAGGGGTAGCTGACTGCATATTCAACAACTGCCTGTGATCAAAAGGAAAAGTAGCACAAAGGACTTTCAGCCACTTCAGCCAGTAAGTTGGGTTTAATCTGGGTGCAACTGAAATGCCCCTATGCCAATGCATGTAGCTTGGGGAGCAAACAAGAGGAGTAGAGATGTGCCACACCTGAAGGGCTGTGAACTCATTGGCATCATGGAGACATGGTGGGACGCAGCCTATGACTGGAGTGTTGGAATAGAAAGATACAGGCTCTTCAGGAAAGACAGGCTGGGGAGACAAAGAGGGGATGTCACCCTCTATGTCACTGGAGTGCATACAGCTCTGCCTGAGGATGGATGAGGAGCCAACTGAGAGCTTGTGGGTCAGGATTAAAGGGAGGGCAGGGACAGGAGACATTACAGTGGGATCTGCTACAGGCCATCTGACCAAGAAGACCAAGCAGATAAGACCCTCTATAGACAGGTAGGTGGGGCCTCACATTCACAAACCCTGGTCCTCATGTGGGCTGCAGCCACACTGATATCTGTTGGAGGTACAACACAGCAGGGCACAAGAAATCCAGGAGGTTCCTGGAATGCACTGATGATAACTTCCTTCTCCAAACAATATAGGAACCAATGAGGAGACAGGCTATGCTGTACCTTGTTCTCACCAACAGAGAGGGGCTGGTGGGGAATGAACAAACATGTTCATTGGACAAACATGTTCACGCAACTGCAAAGTTTGGTGCCACTCACCAACATCTGTCAGCATTCCCTTGCTAATCAATCTTTGCTTTTCCTATCTGCTCTTGAAGAAACAAATGCACACACAGCAAGTACTCAAGGGAGTCCACAGAAGAAAGTCCCTGAACAAATGCTGGAGTATCTGGATGGGCACTGTACATACAAAAAGGTCTGCTGCATGGGAGAGTGGTCACTACAGCTTCAGGGAAATTCTGCCAACAGGAACTAAGACTCAGTCACCCTCATGTTAACTAATACAATGGAAATACTGCTTCAGGGTTTGGTTCACCTGCTTCCTATGACTCGGGGGGGGTGTGGGTGATATGGAGTGGAAACAGAGAGTTGCACCTCCAGAGGGTGGCAGAAAACTGGATCCCACAGTTCGTCACAATGCTGTCCTGCAGGCAATGGCAGTGAGACATATGCTGCAGCAACAAATATGAGGTCTGAGAAGCTGCAGGCAGCTTATTCAGTGGAATAAAAATAGCCACCTTGACAAATAAGTCCACCATCATGAGCATCATTGTATACCCCTAAGATGCAGGCATGTTCACAATAATATACATTGCAATAATTTCACATAGCCACTCAGGAGTTGTTAAGTGTCCTGTGGCTTTCTCTTGACCTGGGCACAGACACTGCAAGACCAAACATAACTGGCTGTCATAAACAGCCAATTCTCACCTCTGTGAGAAGCTAACAGCAGCAAGCCTGTGGGATCCATGCTAGGATTGCTAAGGGTCATTAACTTGTTACTTGGAAGACAGTCTGAACACTGAGCTGGCAAAGTATGATGGTGATTTACATTTGTGTAGATTACCTTACATGTAGGCAAAAGTTCGAGGTCTTCAAGAGGGCCTAGGAAAACTAGGTAGATTGAGAAGCACTGACACAGTCAACTACAAAGCAATACATAATGAATACTATAAAGTAGTGTGACTGGTACCCCTGTTCCTGACAGCTGGTAATGTGGTTAACATAACTAATGCCATTTTATGATAGCCTGTGGGTGGCAAACTTATCTGTAGTCATTACCTGAATATGATGCAATATGCACAAATAGGAGGAATACAAGTGCACTATGAATGCTACACTCTTCCTGAACTACTCAACAGAAGTCAGCAAAAAGGAAGTGTATCAAACAAGAGAACATTCCTATATTTTGTGATGACATTCTTAACATGCTGAATGCTTGTGATCTTTTGCTTAGCCCAAGCCATACTAACAAAAGGATTTTCCTCCTTTCCAGTTTTGTTGTAAATATTTCAATATGAAGAACTGATCAATACTGAAAATGTTGGACTTGTTTTCTTGTAGGATAACTCTGAAGTTAGATATGGCAGCACCATTTGGGTGTTTATTAATCCAGAAAGTTCTTTCCTCTCTATGTTACCTGCTACTTTTTCCTTTTTATTTTAATTTGAAATGCACTGCATGTACTGCAACACTTATTACACATGAAAACCAGAAGAATGAGTGGAAATAAATGTCTTGAATTTCAGTATAGTTGCTACTTAACTTCATTATTTATTTAAATTAGTATGATTAGGACTGTGGCTACTTTGTCAACACAAATTAATTACTTGTGTGCAATAACAGACACGTATCAAATGCCAGCTCTTCATCTGGTCTCAGCAGAGGTAAGCATCTCTTTATTACTCACTCTCTAAGCTGGAACAAATTGCAAAGCCTTTCCTGGTACTTCTACTACAAGAGATGCAGAGCCAAGCAGAAGCAGATGTTCAACTTGGATCATAACACTTTATTCTGTAATTTCACAGAGAAGTTTTAAGAAAGTTCCCTTTCACCACTACCCCTCCAAAACTATAGTTAGTAAAGAAACATTTCAGAAACAAACCAACCATAACTCATAACTCCATTCAAAACTCAGAAAAGATAAAGCGTGTTTCCTCTAAAAAGCTGTGTGAAAATCATTTGGAGACAGACTAAGAGTTCTGCAGGTGCAGATATACCCTGCATTAACAGACTGAGGTTGGAAAGCACCCTGTGCACATCCGAGAGTGCTGTGGTTCTTGAAGACTCAAGCTGAAACAACCTCTGAGATTGGCATACTTCACACGTAATAGAAATATTAAGTTCATTTCTCTGCTATGCCTGTCTTGCAGATTCTTCTATTTTCATTCATAGATATTATCCAGGTTTGGCTTTTCCTGGGGTTATCCAGTATCCCATCTTTCCTATCCTCACCATTGCTGAGATCTAATGGTAGGTAAATTAAGGGAACGTCTGAAATATTAGAGAAGCTTCCCTGAACTATCATCATTCTGTCACTCCAAGCTGCCAATTCAGATGACAAAATGTAGTTCCGCATTAAGCCACAAGGCACAGTACTGAGTTTGAGGTATTCCTGGACCCTTCTTCCCCCTCCCACACTGGAGCCAAGTTGTTGGTGGAAAGACTGGCAGAACAGGAATTAGGGAGCTGCTAGACTTCTGGGTAATGAGATCCTTTGATTTCCAAAGAAATTGAAACTCAGCTTGCTTCAAGGCAAAAACTCACCCCTGTATAAAGATCCTAGAACATGCCATTCCTAGAAAAAACTGTTGGGAGTCTTGCAACCCCCTGAAAGACCCCAGTACTAGCCAGACAAGAAAGAGGACACTTCTCAGGCTCAGGCTGAGAAACTGATCTGAAATAAAACCCTGAAGTTTGACAGGATGAATGTGCCAGTCAGAGGTGTGAGAACAAAACTGAGGGTCTAAAAACAGAAATGCTTTTTCTTTTGGGCAACGGAAATGGTTGCCCAAGCCAGTAAAGGGAGCATGCTTTTCTTCCCACACAAACTTATAGCAATGCTGTAGGAATGCTTTCCTACCAGGAAAGAATTATAATTGAACCCTGTGTTCATAGTGGAAGAGCTCTGTTCTCAGGAGGTCACTAAAACATACAGACACCCTTATCATGAACAAGTTGCATATTAATGACCAAACTCAAGGAATTCCCTTACATTTAGATTAGATATATGGAAAAAGTTCTTTACTGTAAGGGTGGTGAGGCACTGGAACAGGTTGCCCAAAGAAGTGGTGAATGCTCCATCCCTGGCAGTGTTCAAGGTCAGGTTGGACAGGGCCTTGGGTGACATGGTTTAGCATGAGGCATCCTTGCCTATGGCAGGGGATTGGAACTGTATGATTTTAAGGTCCTTTCCAACCCAAACCATTCTATGATTCTATAATTCAAAAGAGAGAATGAAGCTTCTTAGAAAGAATGTGCAGCCAAGTGGAAGGTTAAAATGGTCCATAAAACCAGATAAAAACGTCATGTGAAAATCCAATCTGTCTTTACTTCATGAAGAAAATTCACTCCATTCTGGCCTCAGAACCCATGACAGGGGGTGGGTGTATAAAATATGCTACAGGCAATACTGATGATTGGCTTCAGCAGTGTCAACAGCGAACTAAATAGGATCTTGCCAAAATGCAACAGGGCACTGGTGACCAGTAAACAGAAGCAGATAAAGGGTTCCTTTTCTCTTCCCTCCCCTCCCCTATTCTAAATATAAAAAAAAGGAAGATAAGAAATCCATCTCCCAGATGATGAAAAGCAGCAGTGCAAATGTGACTAGCTCCTGACATCTTCACATCACTCTCCAAACACTGCAAACATTTCCTATCCCTTCTTCAAAATGGGTTTACATCTCAGTTCTAGTGTCAGGCCATCCTTCTGTGCAGAAACCATGTTAGGACTTTTGCTGTTAAGAACATGTCCACGGCTTCTAATGAAACTGGAATGTCCTTGTGCAGAGCTTTGACCGTACGAAAATAACTCCTGTGTTGCAAGTCCCCAGATTACTCATGTCTCTGCATTCATGGGCTTGATAAAGCAAAAGGGATCTGGAAAACCCTGTCATAAGCTGGAACATTGTGAATTAAAGGGATGAAAAAGATGATTCAAAATGGAAAATAATTTTTTATTGCCTGTATGGATGAGTTTGAATTTTGAATGAAGAAAGTCTTCAAAAGATGTAATTGTGAGGCCTTCTCCATCCTTTATTTGAAGCGGAATTCCACCTGTGCAGTACAGCCAGAACTCAGCTGGTTGTTCCAGACCAGCAAGCACAACGGAAGCACCACAGGCCAAGCTATGGCCTGGGTAGTTCTTTTGTCTGCTGAACTTCTTTATTGTGACAGAGGCCATAGGTGGACCTGGAGACATCAGCCTAATGATATTCATATCCTCACTTGCATATTCAGTGCCTCCAGCCTCCTCTGAGGCCAGACAGAATCAGCACTGGGATGGAGACTAAAGAATCAGGTAAGGCTATCACCTGAACTTGGGAAAACCTGCTATGTTAGATATTTACCTTTGGGTAGATGGAGAAAGTTAGACCAGTACTAACTGGTCACAACGATGGTGGCCCAGAAGATCCCAAACCCTCCCAGCAATATGGAAGCTGAGCAGCATGATTCACACAGGTATCATCTCTGCATTTGACTCGTCCTTACCTAGGAACACACAGGGGAAAAGCACCTACTAACAAAATACACAGTGCCCTGTGTGCTTTGCATCATAGAATGATTAGGATTGGGAAAAAACTTAAGATCAACTAGTTCCAACTCCCCTGCCATGGGCAGGCACGCCTTGCACTAGACCTTGCTGCCGAAAGCTCTTTCCAACCTGGCCTTGAACACTGCCAGGAATGGAGCATTCATCATTTCTTCAAGCAACCTGTTCTGGTGCCTCACCACCCTCACAGTAAAGAACTTCTTCCTTGTATCTAACCTGAACTTCCCTGTTTAAGTTTGAACCTATTACCCCTTGTCCTATTGCTACAGTCCCTCATGAAGAGTCCCTCCCCAGCATCCTTACAGGCCCCCTTCAGATACTGGAAGGCTGCTATGAGGTCTCCACACAGCCTTCTCTTTTCTAGGCTGAAGAGCCCCAACTTTCTCAGCCTGTCTTCATACGAGAGGTGCTCCAGTCCCCTGATCATCCTCGTGGCTCTCCCCCGGACTTGCTCCAACAGTTCGATGTCCTTTTTATTTTGAAGACACCAGACCTGCATACAGGACTGCAAGTGGGCTCTCACAAGAGCAGAGTAAAGGAGCAGGGGTCATCTCCTCCAACCTAGGAAAACTGGGGCTTGGTGCCCTTTCGTAGGGGCCATCTGAGCCCAGGCTAAAGACAGCCCCCCGCCTCCCCCCCCCACTGATGGGAAAGGGGACACAGCCGTAGCTGTACTAGAAAAGCCGAAGCCCGACCTGGGTAGGCAGTGCCTGACCCCACATCGTCCTGGCTGCACCGTACCGCGCCTCCGGACAGCCGGCTGGAGGAGAAACAGAGGCTTCTGGAGCTGAAGCCAGCCGAGAAAGAAAAGAAACCCTGGCCTGCGGTCTCCTGACGGCGGCAGTAGCTCCCTTGCCCTTCACGGGGCAGGTCCCACTCGCTGCTGCCGCGGCCGGCGTACCCGCCGCCGCGTCCCTTCTGGCACGGAGCGCGGGCACAAGCCGTACCGACACTCGCGCCCCGGACACGAGCGTTGCTGCTGCTGCAGGTCCGGTCCCTCCCAGCGCTTACAAAAGGAGACAGCAATCCTGCACAGACTCCCGTCTCCGTTCCCGTTCGTTTCCCTTTCCCTTCCCCTTCCTGTTCCCGGCCCGCCCCGCAGCCATCCGGCCCGGCTCCGGCTGTGGGCGGGCCGAGGCCTGCCTGCAGCTGCGGGGCCCGCCTCCCCGGTGCGTGCTGAGCTCAGGCCGGGCCGCTTGGCGCTGTGAGGGAATCGGGTTGTGCTCGCGAGAGCCGTGAGGGAGCGCAGGGCCTGGGGCGGGCCGGATTCCGACGCGCTGGGAAGACGGGGGTGGGGGCCTAAGCGGGGCGGGGGAGTGGCGTGTGTGCAGAGCGGGGCGTTCGGGGGGCGCCGCTGCCTTGCTTCTCCATGCGGGCGCCAGCGCTGAGTTGGGCTGGCGCGCCGGGCGCCGGAGGCAGCGCACGGTGCTGAGGGGCCGCGGCCCGGGGAGACGATGGCAAAATGGCTGAATAAGTACTTCAGCCTGAGCAATAACAAAACCAAGAGTCCCCCTCAGCCTCCGCGGCCCGACTACCGAGAGAAGAGGAACGGTGCCGGCAGCGTGCCCCGCCCCGACGGGCCGCCGCACCTCCACCTTCACCACCACACGTCGCCCGGTTTCCCGCGCCGCCGCCTGCGCGACGACACCAGCGACCTTCTCCGCGCCTACCGAGCACAGAAAGACCGCGACTTCGAGGACCCCTACAGCGGACCCGGCTCCTCGCTTCTGAAGCTGCGTGCCATGTGCCGCCCGGATTACTCGGTGCCGGAGGATCTGGGCGAGGCGGCCCCCAGGGCTTTCTCCTCCTCGTCATGCTGTGCCGCGCCCCCCACCGCCGGGGCAGCCGGCTCCCCTCAGCTCTTCCGCAGCCACAGCGAGCGCCGCCCGGCCACGCCACCCGACGTGAAGTATATCTCCCCGAAGCATCGGCTTATCAAGATCGAGGGTGGCGGTGGCCGCGATGTAACAGGCAAGAAGCTCAACAAGGGCTCCAAGCAGCTGGCGACCTCTGTCCCCTCTGCCACGAAAGACAAAGTAAGTGCGTGGTCCTGTTCCTGCACCCTTAGATTTGGCAGTAGGGTTGGGGCTGTGTCAGCCCCTGGGAGGGTTTTTGGTGACGGGACTTGTTCCTGTCTGAATTCATCTAAAGCTGCCGCTGCTCTCCACCGTGCTGCAATGGTTGGCCTGGCTTTTTTCAGTATCTCGGGGCAGGCAGGATATGTGTAAGGTTGGCACATGAAGTGGTAGTGCCTAGTCCTTTCAAACTCACCTCCCTTCTGATGGGGCAGGTGTGCCCAGCTCTGCTCTGGGCAAAGGGCAGTGCCAACTTCAGGAGTGATAGCAAGGCTCTGAGGTTGGCATGCTCCTGCAGAACCGGATGTGAGTCTTTGAGAGAGTGCTTGGGGAGCCCTGAAGTCACTTGAGAAGTCTTGTGCTTGTGACCCAAAGTTGTGGCCTCAGACCCATTGCATGCGGTATGGAATGGTCATATGTATATATATGACCACATACCACATGCAAATATATGTATTAATCTTTATATATAAAAATAATAATCTGATGCCATCTTGAGTCAGACTGCCTGTCTTAAAAGAGACAACTTGTCATGTGTCCAGTATAGCTTCTTTGACTCCTTCGGTGTCGAAGGTGAAGTAGTTCGAAGTCCTGTGTAACAGCATCACAACTTCCATGATAACTATGTTTCCAACTGGCACGTACCTTAAGCAAACATAGCTACAGGCTCAGTTGCAAATGTTCTATCTTTTAATCTTTGTTTCCTGCAAATACTAGCAGAATACTATAGACACAGCACTGGAAAGTGCTGAGCTCAGGAGCTTGGTTTACAACTGGGAAGCTTTGCAGAGGGAATCAGTGTTAATTATTTTGTAAGCACAGCACATATTCCCCCAGCCTTGTTAGTTCTGGTAGCTTAGCTCTAGTTTTTCCATATATTGGAAATTGATATTTCTTCATTTTTTGAATTGTCATTTACAACTTCAGTGTAATAGTCACATCACAGGAATTCCAAGAACGTGCTCAATGTTACCAGTTTAAGTGATCTGTACATACAGGTTTGAATATGTGATATGATTGCATTGACTAGTGACACATTTCCCTGAAAACTTGATAAATTACATCCTGTCCAGGTGAAATTCTAAATAAATCAGCTTGTGATGGTGATGATACGAGATCTAAAGTCTTTTATTTTATAAATTTTATTACATAGCATGTCATTTTAGGTGTACTTCGTTTCCTGACAACAGTTGCAAAAGTAGCAACTTCTTTTGCTGAAGTAATAGATTAGAGTCTTACTGTGTTACAGCATATTCAGTCTTCTTTCAATCGCCTGTGTTGATACCATGTATCTGCTTTTGGCAAATGCTTTCAGCAACTTCAGAGAAAATAACTCCTTGGGGCAAAATGCTTCCAAGTGCAACTGCTAGTCTGTTTTGTTTTTTTTTTTTTCTAATTTATTATCTTTCCATTTTAGACACTACTTGTCCTTTTTTGACTGGGATAGAGTTATTTTTTTTCTTAGTAGCTGTTGCAGTGCTGTGGTTTGGTTTTAGTCTGAGAACAGTAGTGATAACACGCCGATGGTTTAGTTGCTGTTCAGTATCATTTAGCCTGGTCGAAGGCTGTTCAGTCTCTCATGCTCTGCCAGTGAGGAGGGACCCAAGAAGCCAGGAGGGAGCAGAGTCAGGACACCTGACCCAAACTAGCCAAAGGGGTATTCCATACCACAGCACGTCATGCCCAGCATAGAAACTGAGGGGGCTACCCGGAAGGGGAGATCGCTGCTTGGGTCAGGCTGGGTATTGGTCAGTGAGTGGTGAGGAATAGTATTGTGTGTCACTTGGGTTTTATGTGCTTTTATTTATTCTCTTGTTGTTTCCTACTATTACCATTATCATTATTGTTGGTATTCTTTCTATTATCACTATATTTTACTTAATTTTAGTTATTAAACTGTTCTCCTCTCGACCTGGGTGTTTATACTCTTCTGATTCTCCTGCCCATCTTACCTGGGGAAGGAGGAGTGAGCAAGTGGTGATTAGTTGCTGGCTGGGCTTAAACTGTGATGCTACTGAAGCAATTTTTGAAGCAGGAACTACATCTGTTGCTAGGTAACCTTCTACCTACTGTGTGGTCATAAATGTGTGTGCTGGCCCCAGGCCCTTGTTGTGGATTCTAAAATTTTTTTTGAACAAGCAGCCTACATTTTCCTACAAGAAGAAATGGAACACTCATTTCACAGCCACATTCTTTCTGTCTTTGGGAGAAAGAACTATATGTGAACTACATGAACTAAAAGCAAAATGTGCCTGCTGCCACCCACAGCAGAATTTGGTTGTGATGCGCTATATAGCTTGCTTTTCTTTTCAGTTGTGTTTTTTCCTCCCAGTAATGGAAATATAAATGGAATTATATTTCACAGCCCTGGAATGTAAAGCCTGACAGGTGAACCTAGTAAGCTATGGTCATAGTGGGCAGTTAGAGAACTGTTTCTCTCCTACACCTGTCATTCAATGAGGAAAAAATGGAGGACATTAGTTAACAGAATAAGTTTAGTTCAGTGGCAAAGCAAGTGGAAATAAACTTCTGTAAGAAGGTGATAGTAGAGGGGACAGTAAACATGTTATCAAAAAAGCTAGAGGTTTAACATTCAGAAGAGTTAAAAAATGTTAAAAAACTTCGGGGGGGGGGAGGGGGGGATCTGTGAGTAGCATAGCTTAAGCTATGTACTTTAGGAATGGAAAAGGATCTACTTGCCATAAAGGCGTGTCATCGTAGAAGCATGTGTTTAATGATCCGCTAATGTTTGTTAAATGTGTCCATTTAGCACCTCTGTTTTTTTCGTCTTTGCATACAATGATAAAGTGCTGTTTTCGAATGTTCACTAGGTGAGAAGTATGGTTTTCAACAAATTCAGTGAGCAACTTCATAATTTTTGTGACTGGTTGTCAGTAAAGAGCTGTCTGCAGAGCTCAGTTGTGTGTTAAACTGGAAAGAGTTACTAGAATGGGAAAGAGATTTAGGAAAGTGCTTGGGTTTTTTTGTGGTTACTTCTAAAAGACAAATGACAAAGTATGAATAATGGCAGACAGGTTAGTCAAAGTTCCCAAGAAAAAAAGTGATAGACTAGCTGATTCAGGGAGCAAAGGAGATGGACATTAAAAGCAATGGCAGGCACGATTGTGTTTTGCAAGATTCCAAGTACAGCTTGTAAAAGTAACCACAGACATGTAATGTATCTGGGCTTCTGGGCTTCAGGAAGGTTTGATGTATAGAGGTAGAAGTACTGACTAAAGTTCAAGCAGACAAATCCAAACCACCATACATCTTTAAGTGAGGTGACTAACCTGTACAACAGATGTCCAAGGGAGAATCACCATCACCAGGTGTCTTTGAACTCAGATTAGTGGGTGGATTTTTTTATTTAGGTAGTATTGTCAGGCAGGCTTTAGGGTTTTGACAGTGATGCTTATCTTCAAACAAGGGAGAGCAGGCTGTGTTAGAATTCGTGGCAGAAGCTGCTCAGTTTCTCCAGTATGGGGGATAAGAAGCTACTGATGTCTGCCTTTAGTGCTGGCTTGGGAGATGTTAACTGCTTAGCTCTCCTATGACGAATGAGTGTAGGCAAGGTGGAACAATTTAGGAAATTACTGGCTTCCATCTATAGTGCTGGCCTGGGAGATGCTAACTTCCTAGCTCTCCTGTGGCCAGCAAATGAGTGTAGGCAAGCCAGAACAATATGTGGCTATGTGCTGGAACAACCTAGGGGCTACTGTGTTTGTGTAAGAATAAATTCAAGACTTGGCTTAACATCAGCTCAATAGACAAAACACTTTTATTGAACTGGGGATCTGAAAGAATGGCTGAAAGTCTTCCTCAGCAGCTCTCCTTTATCTGGTGGTGTACGGTGTGTGTAAATCCAGGATAGTAGTAATAGCTGAATGGAAAGTGTCCCTGTGAAAGGATACTTTGTGTATTTTGTCATCTGTTTTACTTTTTTGAACCTAAACATTTCTCTGCCTGCATTTACTGCTGAAGAACCTGGAACACTATTCAAAGGGCAGAGATAATTGTTTCATAATGAGGAGCATTTTGCATTCCTGCTGTGTAGTGGAGGCAGATCTGTGCAGCAGTTCTGCATACGGAATGCAGAAGACACTCTTGCAGCACCGATTTACACAGGACATGTCTAATGCTGTAGAGAATAGCTCAGTTCTTCACAGGCAGAATTGATGCAGTGCAAAAGCATGTCTGGAATGAGTGGCAGCAGCAATCAGGGCAGCACAGTTGTTGACTTGGTTTACAAAGGTCTAGAAACGAAGTCTGTGTGAATTCTATACTTGTATAAGAAAAAAAAAGCCACCGCCCAACCCTTTATTTTCATGGGATCCACCATGGAAGTGTGTGGTGCAGAAATCTGGCTAAGCGTGAGGGCTAAAGCTGTTTGCCTGAAAAACTTTCCCCCCGTTATGTAAGAAACGAGCACCTTTCTGACATTGCAATGGCCTATGGAAATGCTGTTTGCACTTTTAAGGTTTTCCATAAAAATACTTAGGCTCCATGGAACATTATTTGTATCTATATATAATTAAAACATTTTAGTAAAAATTGAAAAGGTGTTTGTCTTATTTCTGTACACAGAAGGTCTAAGTTTCATTTGATCTTGCAAGTGAGAACAGTCAGGTGTATTTAACAGAATCTAGCAGCTGGTATTTTGAGGTGCACTGAGAAAACACCTAAAAGATACCTAAGCAGTGTTGGGGTTATTTTTAAAAGTATATAATTTCTAGAGATCCTAAACTACAAATGTATCTCTGTGTCTCTTTCCCATGTTTAATCCTTTACAACAGGGTGTAAATCTGCCACTCATTACAATTGGTTCTACTCTGAAGCACACTTCCCCACTGCATGTGGCTCCCATTGGTAGATGGCTGTGCTTTGAGTCAAAGGTTTCCGGAAAAGGTGCCAGTGGTCTTGTGAGCCTCCATAAATGGCTTGGACAAGGCCACGCATAAAGACAAGCTGCATTTTTTTCATCTCATGTTCTATAGTGCAGATATAATGCAGCTAGAAATGCACTTTTCCACATATATCACTCTCATTATTAAGGGAAAGAAGGGAAGATACTCAGTTATTACCTGAGTCTGTGGAGTCTTAGTGGATGTTTGAAGTAATGTGGTAAGCTGTTCAGTTGCAAGCATATCTGGCGTCTGCAGTTACTACTCGGCTTGGAAACAGCCTCAGCCCTGGGAACCATTCAGATTTCTAGACTTCTGGACACAGAGAGATCCAAGCAGAGAAAGACTTATCAGGAAGGAGTGTGAAGTAGATAGACACATGGAGATAGAGGGAGGGTGTAGCAGTCTTATGGGAGAGTGTATTGTGTATACCTTTGCAGTAAACGGGTCCAAACGGTTGTAAAAAAAGTACCTCAGTTACTGAATTCAAGCAAAAAGATTGACTTGTCCCTCGTGAATTATGATGTGTTTATTGAACTATCTAGTGGGAGACTGTAACAGAACATGTTCAACATGTATTTATTCTGAAAATAAGGGGCTAATACTGCATTACAAATGCTCAAAAGGGAAGTGGGCATAGTAGTGGACATTTGTCCTATTTTTGCTCCTTTTCATGCAAGCTGTGTATCTGGCGTCTGTGAACCATGTTCACTTGTCCCCTAGTCAGCAAGAACATATGTTTGCATCACTTTGTCATGTATACACTCTCTTGCTTCAGAGGAGAGCATGCAAGTTGAACATGTTTCTGTGCTGGGCTATCTTCCTGAATCCGAGAGAGCCACATAGCTGCTAGGCTCTGAGCTAGTGCCTAAGCACATGCTTAGTTTCTGGGCTCACTGAATAACATTGTGGAATTGTTATGCTTGGAAAGGACCTTAAGATCACTCAGTTCCAGCTCCACTGCCTTGGGCAGGAACGCCTCACACTAGACCAGTTTGCTTCAAGCCCTGTCCAGTCTGGCCTTGGACACTGTCAGGGATTGGCTGTTTACCATTTCTTTGGGCGACCTGTTCCGGTGTCTCACCACCCTCACAGTAAAGAACTACTTCTTTATATCTAACCTGAGCTTCCCCTGTTTAAGTTTGAACCCATTGCACCTAGTCCTATCAGTACAGTCCCTGATAAAGAGTCCCTCTCTGGCCTGTGGAGAGCCGTTTGGATCCGTTCCTTCTCTGAGCAGGAGGCCTGCATTAGGGGATTCCCCTCTTGAGTCAGCATGCTGTCCCAGGAAACTCCTTGAGGTTGGGAGCCCTCTCTTTCTTAGGTGAGGCATTTTGGATCATTGGCCATAAAATTTAAGAGCCAGCAGTGAAGTGACAAAACTATGTGACATCCAGAATCAGTAGTTCATGTTGGTGAAGCTTTAATTGAGTTTGAACAATAAATTTTGGTTAGCCTCAATTTATTGGTTCTGTGTCAGACTCTCATTTATTTTCAAGGATAAGAAAAATCTCCTCTGGTTTGGGTTATGAAACAAAACAAAGATGCAAGAGAAACTATAGCCACCATATTACAGCTGTTGTCAGAAACCTTTACTTAAGGTTTTAGTCATGTTTTGCCACTAGAGACTTTCAGATTTTGGATGTAAAGTCAGCAGGCAAAAAATTCTATCCTTTTACTAGCAGACTAGGCACAATGAAGATGCCAAATATCACAGTTGAAAGGGTGTCTTGTTCCTTCCAAGAAGTGTTATGTTTGTTTCATCACATGTTTAACTAATACTTACTGTACCGCCTTACAGAATCGTAGAATAGTTAGGGTTGGAAAGGACCCTAAGATCATACAGCTCAAACCACCCTGCCATGAGCAGGGATGCCTCACACTAAACCATGTTGCCCAAGGGTCTGTCCAACCTGGCCTTGAACAGCACCAGGGATGAAGCATTCACCACTTCTTTGGGCAACCTGTTCCACTGCCTTAACACCTTCACAGTAAAGAACTTCCTTATATCTACTCAGAACTTCCCCTGTTTAAGTTTGAATCCGTTACCCCTTGTCCTGTTGCTACACACAGTCCCTCATGAAGAGTCCCTCCCCAGCATCCTTATAGGCCCCTTTCAGATACTGGAAGGCTGCTATGAGGTCTCCACGCAGCCTTCTCCTCTCCAGGCTGAAGAGCCCCAACTTTCTCAGCCTGTCTTCATATGAGAGGTGCTCCAGCTCCCTGATCACCCTCGTGGCCCTCCTCTGGACTTGTTCCAGCAGTTCCATGTCCTTTTTATGTTGAGGACACCAGAACTGCACACAGTACACCAAGTGGTCGTGCTCCTTGTAATGCAGCCCAGCACACGATTAGTGTCTGGGCTACAAGCGCACACTGAAACCAGCTCATGCTCAGTTTCTCATCCACCAGCACGGCAAAGTCCTTTTCTGAAGGGCTGCTCTCAATCACTTCTCCACGAAACTTGCAGCTTGTTGCATGCTGGTGTTGAGAAGAGCCGATATCGCTAAGGCTGCAGCATAGTATTGTGGAGTGGCTCTTTGGCATCTGGAAAGCCTGCACAGAGGATCTGCTACCACTCGGAAGTCAGAACATTTAGTGTGCTGGAGGAGTCAAGATGCTTCTGTTGTTGAAGGTAAGATTGAAGAGGGCACAGACAGTGGCAGCTATTGAGATGATTTATGCATGTACATACACACACATATAAATATAAAATCAATATATAAAATATATAGGTGGGGGTTGGACTAGATGACATTTGAAGGTCCCTTCCAACCCAAACCATTCTATAATTCTATGCTTATTGCATATTATTTTACAAACATAAACATGCGTATTTCTGGGAAAGAGGTTGTGGACCTTCTGTCTTTGGAGACTTTCAAAACAAATGAACAAATGTGGGAAAGGCCCTGGACAGCCTGGTTTATCTTTCATATTACCCTTGATTTGACCAGAACAGTGGTTTAATTGTCCTTAGAAATCTCATGGAACCGAAGTCTTAATGTAACTTTGATGTTCAAAAACTGCCATGGAGCCTGAGCGTTGCCAACAAACTTCTGTTAATATAGTACATTTCTGTAAGGATGCTATTGCAAGATCTAAGGTACAGCTCTGTCAAGCTGGGATGTTTTTCCCATTCTATAGATGATTCTGTGTGGTAAGTGTGGGGTTTGTCTGACAATAGTGTCTAAAGCACACAAGCATACCTTCTGCAAGAGTGTGAAAGAATGAATAGACCTTTGATTAGATCAAGTATATAGTTGGGAATGGCTGTGAGAGTCAATGGGAGAGAATGGTGCTGTGAGGACACTAAAGCAGTGCTGCGTATTGGTGCTGGTCAGCAGGAAGTAATGAATTATGCTTGCTTCTATGGATTGTCCTCTGAATTTTCACATGGGTATGTGCAGGACTGGGCTTAATTAAGTTTACATGTGGACACAGAAGTACTGAGACACTAAGCACAGCCAAAAAAGCATTACACAATTCTGTTTCAACAGCTAAGCCACCATAAATACAGCTTAATTAATACTGCATGATAGCACAGACATTATCTGCAGCCTTTACTTCAGAACTGTTCAGATAAAGAAAGAAGTCTGTATTACACTTTTTACACATCAGCTTAAGGTAAACTTGCAACAAATGGGTAGGTAGCATTAGGACTGTTGTAATGTAGAAATGAAACTTTCTATAGCCAGAATATTGTTCGGCAGTTTATTGTGATTTAAAGTCTTAATGAGAAATAAGGCACAGAAAGAATATGTATTAGAACTTATGTAAATGCCTTTTAGTCTTATTGATGAACATAAAGGTTCTAGAAAGGAAAAAGATGAATCAGTGGGTTTTTTAAACCATCAAGTTTGCTAGTAAATTTATGTTTTGCAGTCTGATTTTGTGGTCACCAGTTTGCCATTGTATTTCCTTGGATCCCTCAAGGAATGCTTATTATTCTGCATTTTTTTTACAAGTTCCTTTGCTCCTCAAGCTTACTGACGCATATAGGAGAGATATTTGTGTCTCTAAACATCTTGGTATATGTCCTTGCCTGCCAGTAGTTGGTTATAGTGTCTGACTCTTGGACATTCCTGCAGAGCACTGCCCCATGTGGCAAAAGAGTATGGTTTAACTTCTCATTCATATAATCATAGAATAGTTAGGGTTGGAAAGGACCTTAAGATCATCAAGTTCCAACCCCCCTACCATGGGCAGGGACACCTCACACTAGACTATATCACCCAAGGCCTCGTCCAACCTGGTCCTTAGCTGCTACGCATCACTGTGATTATGTCCTTGACTAACAGTATGCTAGGCATACTGTGCTGAAGTGGAGGAAGTAATACAAGACCTGGCAGTTGAAACAGCACAAATCCATGATTCTGGGGTATGGAGGAAAGGGACTGTGGTGCTGATCTTCCTGGATACGGCGCTGTTTCTGTAAATGTTACTGTAAAACAGTTCATGGACGAGGAAACAGACATAAGGTGTGGTTTTGGAGTATTTGTGCACTTTGCAGGAAGTACAGAAAATGACTTTACAAAACATATTCTGCTAATCTCAGTACATGGGATAGTTTGTCGTGGTTTGTTTTTTTTTTTCTGGACTTCTTCTATTGGTGTTTTGGTTTTTGGAGTTTCTTTGGTTTTTTGTTTTACCTGCTAATACCCATTAACTGCTCTGTCTGTCCTTTCTTCCATAACTCTTGTATATGTTGGCAGATGCCCTAAGGTGTATTCAGACTCAAAATAGTAGTGTGAATGCATGAAGGAAGGACCCTTTCCTTACTGGGAAAGCAGGCAGAACTCTGTTTTTAAGCTTGCAGCAACAGCATCTGGGTGGCCTGCATTGCTGTATGTGAAGCAGAAACACACATCGCATAGTGGGGAACTGCACTTACTGCCTGGAGAGTAAGGGGTATAGAGAAGAAAAATGGGGAGGCAAGAAGTCAGTAACTGTTGTTTATGTATCAGCTTGTTAGCATTTGGTTCCTGTCACTGTGAGTGTGTGGACTTGTAGAAACTACAAAGAACAATTCATCATCTCTGAAAACTAAGCCCTGTGTATAGGGGAAAAGGTCTTGAAAGCCTGTTATTAAATACTGGCTTCCCCTCCCACCTTGCTTACCAGTCCACATCTGTTTCAGAAATTTAGGATCTACCTTTCCCAATTGTGCTTCAATTACATTTTAGACAAGGAATGTGTCCCTCTCTGAAAATCAAAGGTATGAATGAGTCCTGTGATTTCTTAAACTCAAGAAAATTTATGGGAGGAGAAAAAGGGGGCAGGCCAAGTGGGAGAAGTATAGGAACGTCATCAGGGCCTGCAGGGATGCGATAGGAAGGCCAGGGCCCACTTAGAATTGAGCCTGGCAAAGGACATCAAGGACAAGAAGGGCTTCTACAATACAAGTAGGTCAGCAACAAAAGGAAGATAGGGGAATGTGTTCCGGGTGGCCCTGCCTTAGCAGGAGAGTTGTACTAGATGATCTCCAAAGGTCCGTTCCAGCCCTAATGATTCTGTGATAGAGTGACTTCTGCTGTAGCTAGTGACTGGTCTTTGTGACTGTAAATACTCAGAAAAGATGAGAAATTTTCATTACGTTGTAGTAAATGTGTTAACCATGGTGTTCTCTGACACGAATTTGCAATTTCTAAGTGTTCTTGACTTCTGTATGTCTGCTGACAGTCACATTGACTGTAATTAATTGCCAGTCACAAAAGCCAAGAGAAGAATAGATGCTTTGCCCTTTTTAAAAACAATGTAAATGTTTGTTAGTAATATATTTATAACATAATATTTAATAGTAAATCTGCCCCCAGAAAAGTGTCCCATAATAAATGTTCCAAAGGTCTGTCTGGCAGGAAAGGTCTTTTGTTTTTCTGTTTCGTGCCAGTTAGCATAATTCTTCTTGGATGCTTCCAGAATAGTGTGTGCTTAATCATTATAGCCACTAAATCAAGTAACAAACAGTTCTGTGCTAAAGTATCTGTTTCAAGGGTAGATCTTTCGTATTTTCTTTCAGTTCAGAGAAGGGTTATCCAGAAAGAATCAGTTTATTTCAGTGTGGTAAGATCTCGTTTTTTTCTTTTTTGTTTGTTACCTTTAAAATGTAACTCACATAGAGGTATCTGAAAGATTATGTCTTTTTTGTTTTGTTTTGTTTGTGGGTTTTTTGTTTGGTTGGTTTGGTTTTGGTTTACTTTGGTGTTTGTTTTTTTTTGTTGTTTTCTTCCTCTGGCAGCATGTGCAAATCATGCCTTTGTGTATGCAAATTCTTGCTTAAACTTGTATTTAATATAATAATATAGTTAGGTCTTAAGTGGTATTTTTCGACTGTAAAAAAGCAAAGTGAAGCTTGCACTTTAGTTCATTTGTATTAAAGGAGAAAACCAGAATCTCACCTTGTATTTAATTTTTGGGGGTGGGAGAGGGGGGAGCTTGTGATTTTTTGATCTTGTACCTCTAACAGTTTAGCTAGGGCTATGGTTTTGCAGTTGTCAGTTTGTTTGGTAACTGAGCCTTACTCCTTTTCTTTTGCCTTTGAGTTTTAACAGCCTGCTAGGCAGAACTCCTGTGAGTGTTCCCTAAATCCTTGTTGAGCTCTCTGATTGTGGAAGCTCAAATGCAAGTTTCACTTACTTTTGATCCGTGCATTTCTATTTATGGAGTTCCGTTAGCTTGAAGTTACTCATGCCTCAAGTTACTATTACTAGATCTACATGATAGAAAATATTATCATGCATAAGGGATACAAAAAGGAAGGGCTTGTATAGAGCAGGAGTTGTAGGAGTTGTAGCAGTTCACACTTCACTATGATAAACTTGCATTCTATTAAGAGATAAGCCACAGTTTTTTAAAAATATCCCTGACTAATGCAGCAAATTGAGACATGAATTTTGAAATTGAACAGCTTCCCGAGGCTCTCTGGGGATTCCCTGATAGCTGTGATTCATTTTGAAAGGTAGGACCCACTTGAAACTTGACAGGATTAGGCAGAGAGAAATTTACTGTTGTCCTGCCCCAAACGTCAGACTCTGTGTGAAAGCTCTCTCTACCCTGCAGTTACAAAACCTCAGCATGCCACCACTCCTCTGATTGCATCTATGTGGCAGGTACAGCATCAGATCCTGGGTAGCCTGGCTACTTGAGATACTTGGAGACACTTTGCTTGTCACATGCAAATGCCTGTTCTACATGCCCATGGGGGACAGCTGACAGCACGAAGCTCTCACATTAGATCTTCACCACATGGCATGGAAATGCTTAAGATTGTGATCTGGAGAGCTCCACTGGACATGCAAGGAATGTAGTTGGAATTACTCACAGACTTGTGAACAGAGCCTCCATGTAACGTTGGCAAGCTTGTGCTTTGGGAGGATGGCATAAAGGGGTATGGGAACAACATATTCATACCTCCGGCATGAAGAAAATGTTTATTATCTGTACCATGAATAGAAAACTCCTGTAATCAGAACCTTATAGTTCCTCAAAAGACTGCTGGTACATTGTCTGATTTTGTCTGACCTACTGCATGTAGGCTTGGAAGATAAGCTTGCTAATGTAAAAGTAACTTGTGAGAAGATGGCACAAAGTCTTGCAGAGTAGGAGCTCTTTTTCCTAAGAGAACAGGAGAAATCTTCCATAATGGGGTTGCGAATAGAAGTTTAGAGTTTAGACATTTGCAGTAGGTATGTTATAATAGAACTAACAATCATACTCATATGAGGTTTTCAAGCCTTTTTGAATGAAAGCTTCTTTTTGAAAGAGGTACTAAAACTTGAATGTTCCTAGACAGGGATAATTATAGCTGTTAGCAAGTACAGAAGAAATGAAATGTTGGCACTGAAGCTAAGAGTTAGTAAATTTTAAGATATATGGGAACAGTTACCTGGGAAGCCCTCAGACAGCTCAGAGCTGTGAAGCTACTCTTAATAAAGGAAATACTGATACGCATCTTCTGGAAGGTGAATCAGATGGCTCTTTCTGTCTGACTGAGTGCTGAGAGGTGGGTTTGGGATTTGTTTGTTTGTTATTTTGTTATTGCTTTCAGGGAAGGTTTTTTTTGAGTGGTTATTCAGAGGAGAAAGTTTGCCCAGTCTGACAAAGTTGATAGGAGACCTGATTGAAAACATAGTAATGGTGAGCTGTATAGACTCTCACAGTGCTTGTGACACTATTACTTATTTGAAGGGGAAGAGTTTACACCCACTATTTTAAGTAAACTGAGAGATTTTCACTCCAGGGATTACTGTAGTGAATATATTTCCAGTCACAGTCGATCTGGTATGGATTTACAGGCAATAAAATATAACAATAATAATGATAAAAACAAGAATAAGTTAATGTGGATTTGAACCTTCTTACTTTTTTTTTCAATTTCCTTGTTAGAAAGCAGCTTTTGCTTTTTTGACCTCTTCTGAATAATAAATTAGTTGCTTTAGTCCTTCTGTTCATGTTTGGTACAGTAAAGCTCTTGAATAGGTTACCATTATGCTTAAAGCAAATCAGTTTTGGCTTTTATCTTGTTTGACAGCATTTTCTGTATGCAGATACTATGCATATTTATATATGTGTGATTTTCCTCCTAGTATTTTTTTTTTGCAAATGGAGAAGAAGAAATAAGAATGAAATTGTTCAAATCTTTTCTGTTTCATGTTATAGTACAGTTATGCTAAGGATTGCCAAGTATTACTTGCCAACATTTGTAGTGGGAGAGCAGCACAGAGCCCATACTACCACCCAGCAGCTCTTGACAGGATTACATCAGAAGACTGGATAGCATTCTAGCTGCAGCACTTTGGGACATAAATCTGTCCTCATGACTAGGAGAAATTACTGCTGCCTGACATGCATTGTTGTCTTTGACTTAAGTGTCTGCAGCTGCTGTCACTTGATTTGCTGCTTGGGGATACGTCACCAGACATGGGAGAGGGGGCTTTTTTCCTTTGGTTTAACTGGGTTTTGCAATAATAAGGCAGTAATTTTGGACAGTGAATGAGAGAAAGGATTATTTTTTTCCTCCCACTATTATCCAGGTCAGCCTGGTGGTTTCAGGTCAAACAGAAACTTCAGTCAATTTAAACATGGAGTGGAGGAAAGCAAAATTAATATACTGTTAAAACATCAATTCCAGGTACTTTGATATCCCAGCTGTTAACCTGTGACTGTAGGGCAGCTGAGTCTTGCTCTGACACTTAACAGCTGTGAGTTCTGTCATAACAAATGCATCTTCTAAAATGTCCCTTCTTTCAGATGTGCTTGTATGTGATCTGTAGTCAGGGATTGGGAGCTTATGGTGAGGGATGTGGGATTTTTTTGGTCAACTGGGTTGTTTGGTGTTTTTTTGTTTGGATGGTTGGGTTTGGGGGAGGTTTTCTTTTTCCTTTATTTTTATTTAGGTTTTTGTTGGTTTTTTTTTTGGTTTGCTTTTCGGTAATAAAAATAAGTAGTAGAAAGTCACAGTGTTGCAGGGCCTGACTGTGTTAGATGTTTTGTTCACTAATATTAAAGGAAATCTCTGCATTTCCCAGTAGTGTTCGTTTACTCCATGGCCTTTGTGCAGGTTTTTGATCTAGAAGTACGTGTGTCTCCTGCTCTTTGCTCTGTGTGGTGGGATATGCTGGCGGCAGGAGACAGAGCCAGATGCAGCGTCAGTCTTTTAGCTGGCAATGTGCAACCTGCTCTTAGTTGGTAAGATTGAAGCTGTTGGTCTTACTAGTTCTGCTCCTAAAGATGTAAAGTAACTGGTGGGAAAGGAAAAATCTTGGGTGAAGAATCCCTGTTAAAGAGAATAGACTTTCTGGGCAGAACCTCTTAGGCTTGCTCTGCTTTGAGTGAGGGGTCCTGAGGTCTTTTCCCACCTGAATTATTTTATGATTCTGTGGGTATTCTGGTGCTGAGGCCTGCCTCTGCTTTCTCTGCTTCAGTCTCTTTTGCCTGTCCTACATAACATCTCTGTGCTCTGCAGTAATTCTCATACGAGGACTTTTTCCTTTGCTCTGCTCCTTACCAGCTTCTAGAAACCCAGATTAACTCTACCCCTTCAAAAACAGGGAGGAATGATTCCTGTTGCTTTAATCAACTGATTTAAAAGCCTCCATAACGAGTGAGACTTACACAGCATACAATGATTGTGCAGGGGTCAGAGGGCTATGATAATGAAGGGTAGGGATTAAGATTTTCTAAACTACAGGAAAATTTCTTCTTCTGACACATAATTTCTTTTTGTTACCTTTTGTTCTAGTTCACAAAATACAGGTAAATACAATGTTCCCTTGAAAGAATGGCACAGATGGGTTCAGGGAACTAAGTTTAAACAAGAAGTGTACTTCGTGTCTTGTTCCTTTTCAACTGACAACTAGAATTAAAAATCTTTTTATTAATTTAGTGAAAAGAGTAGCCTTTGAGTATTTATTTGGAAAGTTTTTAGCAATATTTTCAGTTGTAGCTGATATACTTAAAAACAGGGAGTGAAGTAAGTGAAAGTGTGGTTTGTTTTTGTTTTCCTGAATATTAGCAACCTTCTCTGATAAGAGTTGCATTGGATTGAATATGTGGACTGATTGGATCTTTCTAATTTGTGCATCCCAGTTATTCCATATCTTGTGCTAGTCAGAAACCCTTTGACATAGAGTCTGCCTCGTGAGGTTTCTGGTATGGAGTACACTTCTACTTCAACACCATTTAATAACTGATTTGTGGAGGCTGTATATTTGTCCTCTGAACTCAGACTGTGCTTAGAAGATGGCGTAGCATGTAGCTGTGTGAAACTGGGTTGTTTTTTTTCCTGGTAAGGTGTTACTGCCATCTGACTGGAGATTCTAATAACAGTTACTTTCCTGTCTTTCAGGTATTGATAGCTGATGACTATTCAGATCCATATGATGCCAAAAGTGAGTTGAACAGAATTGGAAAAGGGGAGAATACTGGCTATATGGAACCATATGAAGCCCAGAGAATCATGACTGGTAAGAAAAGACAACTGAACATGTGACCATGGCAGTTCACATGGATATTACAGCTGCTGTGAAACAGGAATGTTCTTTAGCACACAAAACCACGTTTCAGAAGATGCTCAGTCAACACTAAATACTGTGGAGGCTTTTCGTGTACCTGCATGTGCCTTGTTATCTAGAAATACTGCTCTGGACCTCACTATTGAATATAGATGGTTTGTACTGTCATGTGGAAAGATGAAACTGTGAGCAATGGGAGTTAAAGTGTGTAGTGCTCAGCTTGACAATGTCAAGGCTTTCATCTGTGTACATGATAGGGATGACCGAAAGAATGACATTGTGTTAGTTCACTAAAAAAAAGTTGGTCAGTTTGCTTATGGCCTTTTTTTCCCCTTGATCAGATTCAGAGTTCCTGGTTTTCCCTCTTTTGGACAAGGAAGGTGCAAAGCTACATCTTTGTGTAGATTCCTTCTTTCCTTTCTCACTTCTCGCATGGAATTTTTTTTTTTTTTTTTGACCAAAATGAGACACTTTATGGTACCTGTGAGCCTTGAAATGCTGTTCTTGGTAGCATCCTTTCTTTCTGTCACATAAAGAGGTGGTTAAAGGTGGCATTGTTGGAGCAGTTTTGACTGTTCGAATTGCTTGTCCAGGCATTAATTATGTGGCTGTATTTTCCTCATACAATCTTCATCCATTTCCTATTTGTTGGCTGTGCAGTCTGTAAATTTTTTGGGTTATGGGGCCATGTGTTCCTAATTTATGACTATTTCACTCAGTCGACACACATCTTTATGCAGATCAAGTGTGCATTTCCTGGATTTGTACAGCAGGTCCTCTTTTTCTCATTATGAGGTAAAAGTCACTCTTGTGCCCACTTAAGTTGTGATTGTATGCTTTCCTTTTCTATTGGCAGCTCCTGCCCTCAGAAAAAATTAATCAGTGGGGGAAGATGAGGCTGTTGGATGCAAAGGTCCTTTTTTCATGCAAGTGTTCCTATTTTTCTTTTCTTAAATAGCATTTCTGAAGGGAGCCACAGGAAGTGACATACTGTTTGGAAGTTTTTAGTATCTTACAGACCAGCTGGGAGTTTTTATTTCACATTGGGATAAATCTGTTTATTCTAGTTGACTAATTTCTCAGAAAAAAAATAGAATCATACAATGTTTTGGGTTGGAAGAGACCTTGAAGGTAATCTAATTCCAATCCCCCTGCCACGGACAGGGACACCTTCCACTAAACCAGGTTGATCCAAGCCCCACCCAGCCCTCACATTCCCAAGGATGGGCATCCACCCAATTATGGGAAATACTAGTCCCGATATGTTGTTGTTCTTTATACAGCAGTGATGAAAGTTTGTAATTTTAATTATGAAGCTGACAATGCATTGATTTCTTTCTTCCTGTGATTAGGGTAGGAGCTTATTCTATCTTCTTTTCAAGATTAGCCATAATGAATAGGATGTTTTAGTGAACCGTTTTAGATATCTCAACTAAATTAAGGGGCAGAAATTTGTGTACGCTTGCAATTGTAGGACACCCTTGGTGTTTGGTGCAGTGACTAAGCTGTTATATCTGCTTTGTATGTTATTACAGGAGGAGCTCTCAAAGATGCTAAGGGCACTTTTGAAACTGGGGTTTAATTGAGTATAATGTAGCAAGTGTTCTGAATATGCATTTGATTAAGCCAGTAGCTGAAATCTTCCTGAAGATCTTCAATGTTTTGAGATCTAGGTTTTTGGTTTCCAGTCATCTTGTCCTAATGCTGGTAGAAATAGAGAAAGTCTTTCCATAAACCTTGCTGAGGTTAGGTTATATTCCATTATATTCAAACGTGGTTTTATGTTTGCTTTTAATTGCATGGATGTTGCCTTTGTATTTTACTTGACAAATGAAAATCCAAAGGCATCTTTTTGGAGAGTTTTTGAAGGTTCAGTTTATATTTCCCATGTGAGTTATGTTATGTATTTATTATTTCTAAGGAAGACCTTTGGACTGCAATTTGATTGGCCTCAAAATGTTTACGGCTGTTTGTTGTGTTTGTTTGTTAGCTGTGCTGTCTGATGAACATAAGAATGTTATATGCTATCCATTTAGTTTAACTAATCTCATGAAGCCCTTCTGAATGTACTTCACACGGCTTAATCCTGGACAGGGGGAATTTGCATACTTCAGCAGAATGCATTTTAGGAGAGAGAGAAAGCAAAACAGCTTTTTGTCAGTTATTCCTTGTTTACCAATGTACTGTAATTCTTGATCAACTCTGGAAACCAGATGTAAGGGCTAGTTTGAAATAGGAGCCTAAAGTTCTTGTATTTGCTGCATTCTCCTTGCGTTAGTCAAGGATTAGGCAAAAGCAAATGTCCATATGAAATAAGACCCTATTAATTTGATTTGAGAAGCTAAGCTTACACCTGAGTAGAAACGTGTGATGTCTGAAATAAGTGTGTTCATTCAAAACTTCTCCCCTGAAAGCTCTGTGGGTTTGCACTTGTCATGCAGTTGGCTCTCAGCTGATGCTTAATTAAAAAAAAAACAAAAACAAACGCACAAAAAAAAACCACAACAAAAAAAAGCCTTTGACTTGATTATTTAAATAAACTATTGATCCATATGATTCCATGCTGTCTGTGGTTAGAATTAGGTTAGGTTTACTCAGGCTTGAAGTTTCTTCTCCTGATAGTGTCCATTAAATACACTCTTTTCCTGAATTTGTGGTTATGTTAAATGAAAGAAAGCAACCTTTATACCAAGGTTTGGAAAGGCTTTTTGAGGAAACGCTTGACCTGAGGGTAAGGTAGAGCATATTGAGAATGAATGCATGTTTACAAGAAGCTGTCATCTCCTAGCAGCCAAGCGCATCTGATGGACAGTGATGATATTCATAAGTGTCTGCCCTGTCTTCAGGAAGTCTGCTCTGGAGATGCAGAGAAAATCCCTGGGAATTCAGTTCTTGGTGCAGTGCGAGTCTCATCTTGGCTGGGTGTGCACCCAGATCCACAGGAACTGTGTTACCTCTTTGCCTTATCACCAACCTATTTGCTGGAAGGACTGTTCTCTCTCAGACCCGCAGTATAAATCCCCGTTGTTCTTTGCAAGAGCTAGACTGTCCGTCCAAGTGTGTTCTAAGTAATGTGTTTCCACTGCTTTCTTATGCAAGCTTTCAATTCTTTTTTTTTCCCCTAGCACCAGTCTGTAGCTGAGGCAATAGCTGAGGCAATAACATGTGGCCTGTCACAGAAACAGCCCTGTTACCAAGTGTGTAACCGAGCATCATTGCTTGGATTAGGTATAGGAGATACATCATACTTGGGAGAGATTCCCAGAGGAGCAGTGGCTGGAGATGCCGCATTTGAACAGAAGTGAACAACTGAGATACTGTCAGGCCAGAGTGGTAGTACCCATAACACTGTGTTGGCACAGCTCTTCCACAGCTCCTCTCAGAAGGAATAAAGTGAAGTTCACAGACTGCATGAAACATATGCAATCAAATACCAAATCAAGACAGTCTTCTTCCTACAAGCCTGGTGTCGTGGTTTAAACCAAACCAGACAACTTGTTCACTCACTTCCCCTCCCTTCTTGACCTCCCCCTACTCCTGGAGGGATGGAGAGTCAAAAAGAGTGCAACTCCCACGAGTTGAGATAAGAACAGTTCAGTAACTAAGGTATAACACAAATCACTACTGCTACCACCAATAATAATAATGATAAAGGAAATAGCAAGGGAAGAGAATACATCACCTCACCACCAGCCAACCGATAACTCACACACACACACACACACACACACACACACCCCCGGCCCAACCAAGCACCGACTGATACCTCCTCCAACCCTGCAGACTCCCAGCCCTTCCGGCTAACTCCCAGTTACCTCCTGGGCATGACGTGCTGTGGTATGGAATACCTCTTTGGTCAGTTTGGGTCAGGTGTCCTGTCTCTGCTTCCTCCTGGCTTCCCCTCCTCCCTGGCAGAGCATGAGGCTCACAAAGTCCTTGGCCAAACCAAAACATCATTGTTATCAGCTCTGTTCCCAAGCTGAAAGTCAAAACACAGCACTGCACCAGCTACCCAGAAGGAGAAAAATGGCTGCTACTGCTGAACCCAGGACACCTGGTCTATGTAAGACAGACTAAACAAATGAGTTTAGGTACATGCTCCGGGAGCAAGAGACTGGTTGTCCTGGTTTCAACTGGGACAGAGTTATTTTTCTTCCTAGTAGCTGGTACAAAGCCATGTTTTGGCTTTAGTCTGAGAAGCAAGACTGGTACACTAGAGGGATCTGTGTGCTGGACCTGAAGAGCTGGAAATTATTTCTAGGGATGCTCTAGAGCATTTGGATCATAGTCCTTTCTGTTGTTCAATGCGTTCATCAGCTTGGGTGATGACATATCTGCACTATCACCAGAAGTGAACATAAACTAAAGGAAGTGCTCAAGGAGGAAGGGCAGAGCCTCCATCCAGATGGTTCTTAATAAATATGAAGATTCTATCAACAGTAGCTTTTTTGAGGTTAAGCAAGGAGGATATTGGAGAGAATTCCAAAGGGAATTTCACAGCTTTGTTCAAAGTTTCACAGCATTAGCATCCTCCTTTCTTTCTTCTTTTTCTGTGTAATTATCATTCTGTCTCTATAAACTTCATCCTGCCTATGCAGTAGAACACTGGCGAGCAAGATTAATTCCCTCACATTTAGGGATTTTGTGCTTTGCCTGCTGGATGCAGAAAACTAAGACTTCTCTTTAGGAGCAAGCAGTGCTAGAAGAGAAAACGCCTTTCTGCACTTTACTGTTTCTTTCTAGGGACTGCAGTAAGAGTCTGTGCCTGAATCATGATGAAATCTCCAATGTGTGACTGGCAGCCTAGCAAAAGCAGTACATCTGCCTTAATTGGGAGCTCCCCATGGACATGCTGGGAGCAGTAGCTTTGTCTTGCTTCAAGCTATCACAGAAATGCTGGGAGTGTGGGGAAAACAGCATTCCCATGAACCTGCACCTACTTCAAAAGGTCTTGGTGTCAGTTTCCCTTGTAACTAGAGAAGCTGTTTTTTGTTCAGACATGTAACTTCATCTGGATAGTCACTACAGCACCATGGTGGTGAGTCAGTTTTGTAAAATCCTTTTCCATGTGGCTTCTGGCATATTGCTTGTTGGTGCCTAGTTTACCACTGTGATGTGAAAAGAGCAATGCTAATTACCTTTATAAATATTAGGCTGCATAGATTAGCATGTACAGCATGGGATATTTAGAAAAAATGTTTTTGGACTATTGAAGGTCACTGAGCCTAGCATGCCACCTGTGAGCTTTAAGCACTGTAGTGACTGATCAAGGTTTGCTGTCTGAACATGGCAAATAGCTGTAACCAGCACAGAAGAGGCAGTGTTTGTGCTCACTAAGCTCAACAGCTGGCATGGTTTTCAAAATAATCTTCTTCTCTTGTTCCTGCATTTTTGTGTGTTTCAATTCTATATTCTATCTAAGAATCTAACACTAGGCTTGCCATGACTAGAAATCAACGCAGAATGGGAATTTATCCATCATCAATCCATCTCATATGGTATTGTGGGTTCCTGGCTAAAACTCTTACGTTCATTGTCCTGTTACCAAATGGTGTGAATAAGGCTATATGCTGGTCATTCTAGGAGAACAAGATTTATTTTTTTTTCTTTAAAAAATATGGGGAAAAGTGCAAGGTAACTCTTTACTCTTTGAAAACTAGATATGTTGATTCATAGAAAAACTCTTAAGAACTCGCCAACAAAGTTTAAGTTGACAAGCAGGTATTCTTTATTGAGGCACCGGGAGACACGTGGGATAGCTCCTCCAAGCATGTCCTGCTTGAGCACCGAACAAGCTGTGACTATATAATTATTAAACAAACATATTCATTACATTATATGCATATTCATGAAGTTGCTTATGCCTTACATCATATCTCTAAAAAATTCTTCGCACATGCGCACAATGATGTCGTAGTTGTCTTTGGGACCCCTGGTGGTCGTTTCTTCATCATCTTCCTCTTCATCACTTCATCCTTTGGCTGAACTTTGGAGTTGGCCAGCCTTGTTGTCCATTTGCCACCTCCTTAGTTGATTCTGTTTTCCCTAACATTAACTGAAAAGTTCTCTTGCTTGTCATTGTTATAGAGTACACCTGGGGTCCAGGTCGCTTGGTTACAAGCAAAAGTTTCATTCTATATACAATGACCTATCCTTCATTCTGTCTTTCTTATGCTTTTGCCATCTTAATGTGCTCTCAACTTGTTGTTTGCAGTGTGGAGAGCCACTGGATGAGAGCTAAAGTTCAGTAGTAACACACAGAAGTAAGCTTGTGGCTGGTTATAGGATGGCTTTTTACATGTTGGGAGTTTTTTAAAGGACTGCACTTAAAATCTTGGGAGCTATTCCTAGACATGACAAAGGAGATGGCTGCATCCTGAGCATACCCACCATTTGGAGCATACTGCTAGTGTTACTGTGTGAATTTGTAGAGCTTGGCCCTCACCTGTTGCTAGCCTGATTGTAGTGCAGAATTCCTTGCAGCCCAATAGAAGCGAGAGCATATGTTCTGAACAGCTGTGCACCTTTTTTAAAAAATGCTAGATATAATGTTAATTAAAAATCTCCTGGGCTTCAGCATCTATTTCAAGTTGTTTCTTCCTTCATTAGAAATTTGGAGAGAAGTTTCATTCAATAATGACTTAAAAGAAAAAAGTTGTCTGCAGACAATTATAGAAGAGGACTTCTTCCTTTGCATTAGGTCTGATGTACATGAATCGAGGCATGTTTGAAATAATGCTGAATCTGCATTCACATAAGCCCTTACCTTCTCTCTGAGTGAAGCAATAGATCTCATATGTGCTGAGAAGCTGTATCACTTCAGATCCATGCTGAGTTGCCAGGATTATCAGTACTTCTCTTTCTATTCATGGGGCACTTTGCACCTCATCAGTGAGTGTGAGGAGATAAGGCCAGAATGCATAGAGTCTTATTTCTTATGTTGGGAGAGACTGTGTTGTGTTGTGGTTGCTATAACTAGGTGCACAACTAAGGGTGGAAACAAGTTGTGCATAAAATGAATATCATTCATCTATGTTTAAATCTTTCTCCTCCCCTACAATAATTTAGGCATTCTCTCTAATGTTTAACATTAGGGCAGTGCTAACTGCTCTGGATAGTGCATACCCGCTTACAAATGAGTGAAAATAGAACACGAGCATTTCTTCTCCACTCTGCACAACTGGGTAACTGTAAAATCAGCTTTTTCCTGAAAAAGTAACCATAACCCCATCTGAATTTGGAATAGAAAGAGGTAATATCTATGTCCTGCCACTCAGTGCATCAGTTGCAAGCACAGAATTTTGTTCCTTAGGTTCAGTGTAAAAACATACTGTTCAGAACGGGTTTAAGTGAAGATTTAAATGACTTCACCAGCCCACCACCCTGTTTCAGCATCTTCGTCTTGCTCCAGACTTGATGTAGTCTGGAAATGGACTAAATGGAGAAATTTGAATCACAAGCCTGAATATAAATTGAGGCTTTTTTCAGTTTCTTGTTGCTTCGTCTCATTAAGACACAAGTTACACCCAAAATAATGGGAACAGGATGTCCAGAACTTTGAAAGGTAGGTTAGTATGGTAATAGACTAGGTGAAGTTGCATTTGGAAGGAATGTAACTTCATTCATGCAGTTTAGTTGCTCAGTGTCTAGTAAATCTGGTGTATGTTTTTCCACAAAAATCAAAGTGAAGGAATGGAATGCTTGGATGGTTGAGAAAAAGAAATCACTGAGCTCAGAATGCCTCCCCTTTGGAAGAACTCTCTGCATTGTGATGACAAGCAGAAAGTTTCAAACTACTTTGATCAGGAGGGTTACTTAAGCAAAACCTATCTACTTTCCTAATGCAAGCAACATCTTTTTTAACATAATTTGTCTTGTGTCCGCACGCTTAGTCTGTAGCTGTTTTGTGAAAGTGAGAAATGGCTGTGACAATCAGGATAGCCCAGGCTGTCTTATGGAAATCCATGTTTGGTCTCAGTCAATTTCCAGCTTTGCCACCATTCAGTGTGCTCTCAGTACCTGTCTTCCTAAACTTAATTACTAGAAAGACTGGACAGGTGCTTTGAGAGGCATAAAGAAGCAACCTGCTGAAATACAGCTTGAGCAGAACCTCATCCATAAACTTACCAGTTTCTGGACTGGATAGGGGATATGCATTCTGAAAGCGTGCTGTTGCAGCAGGAAGAATGATTCCTGACAGCTGTTCGCTATCCCTTCTTGGGATGAAGGAGCAGAGCCTGGGCAGGTGAGCTTGCAGGTTGGACTGGGGCTGTGTGTGCATGTGTGGACTCTGTTGGCAGGAATTCTGGGTGCTTTTCATCAGGAGATGTGATGGAAGTATAGGTGAATGATGCCACTGTGGTCTGCGTGTAAAAGGAAGGGACTGCTGTAAACTTGCTTTTGGTTCTGACTGAGAGGAGTCAAAGCCACTTTACAGAGAGGAGGAGATTAGTGGTACATATTGCAGACTTACCAGTTCAGCCATCAATCTTCCAAAATTGGTCCCAGTCCTGTTGTTCTTCCGCAATATTGTTCAAAAACAGAATAGAAGGGATTTGTTATATGAAGAATCAGCAGCTTGGGAAGATATGTATGTTGGGTTTTTTTCTCAGGAGTACTTTCTCAATCAACCTTTTGATAGTATATTTTCTCTTTCTCCAATCAGTTTGTTTTTTTCTCTGTGCAGCACAAAAAATTAAATAAGCTCCAATAAGGACTTGGGGGTGTTGCTTAATGAGAAACTTAATGTGAGCCAGCTTCAGTATGTGCTTGCAGCTCAGAAAACCAACTGTATCCTGGACTGCATCAAAAGAAGCATGACCAGCAGGTCGAAGGAGGTGATCCTGCCTGTTTGCTCTCGTGAGGTCCCACTTGCAGCACTGTGTGCAGTTCTGGTGTCCTCAACATAAAAAGGACATGGAACTGTTGGAACAAGTCCAGAGGAGGGCCACGAGGGTGATCAGGGAGCTGAAGCACCTCTCATATGAAGACAGGCTGAGAAAGTTGGGGCTCTTCAGCCTGGAGAGGAGAAGGCTGCGTGGAGACCTCATAGCAGCCTTCCAGTATCTGAAAGGGGCCTATAAGGATGCTGGGGAGGGGCTCTTCATGAGGGACTGTGTGTAGCAACAGGACAAGGGGTAACGGGTTCAAACTTAAACAGGGGAAGTTCTGGGTAGATATAAGGAAGTTCTTTACTGTGAAGGTGTTAAGGCAGTGGAACAGGTTGCCCAAAGAAGTGGTGAATGCTTCATCCCTGGTGCTGTTCAAGGCCAGGTTGGACAGACCCTTGGGCAACATGGTTTAGTGTGAGGCATCCCTGCTCATGGCAGGGTGGTTTGAGCTGTATGATCTTAGGGTCCTTTCCAACCCTAACTATTCTACGATTCTGTAAGGCGGTACAGTAAGTATTAGTTAAACATGTGATGAAACAAACATAACACTTCTTGGAAGGAACAAGACACCCTTTCAACTGTGATATTTTGTCATCTTCATTGTGCCTAGTCTGCTAGTAAAAGGATAGAATTTTTTGCCTGCTGACTTTACATCCAAAATCTGAAAGTCTCTAGTGGCAAAACATGACTAAAACCTTAAGTAAAGGTTTCTGACAACAGCTGTAATATGGTGGCTATAGTTTCTCTTGCATCTTTGTTTTGTTTCATAACCCAAACCAGAGGAGATTTTTCTTATCCTTGAAAATAAATGAGAGTCTGACACAGAACCAATAAATTGAGGCTAACCAAAATTTATTGTTCAAACTCAATTAAAGCTTCACCAACATGAACTACTGATTCTGGATGTCACATAGTTCTGTCACTTCACTGCTGGCTCTTAAATTTTATGGCCAATGATCCAAAATGCCTCACCTAAGAAAGAGAGGGCTCCCAACCTCAAGGAGTTTCCTGGGACAGCATGCTGACTCAAGAGGGGAATCCCCTAATGCAGGCCTCCTGCTCTGAGAAGGAACTGTTCCAAATGACTCTCCAGCAGGGCTCCATTTGTACCCTGGTCAAACCTGAGCTGTGATCAGACATGGTCTTGTAGACCCCAAGGGCTCAGGACCCAACGTCCTTGCCCTTGTACCTGCTGACCTCCATCACATAGGTAGGACAAGAATTATGCATGTGGGAAACTCTCCTGGGTTTTTATCCATGGGGAGAAGCTTCTGCAGGCTTTGATCAGGTCTTTCTCGGGGCTTTTGTTAGGGTGTGTGTACCTGCCAAAGATTCAAAGATTCAGCCTGTTCTGTGCTTGCTACAGAGACTGAACATCCTGCCACATCAGTTTACAAGCGTTTTAATATGGTTTCACAACAGTGTCATAAAATGAGCTTAAAACTTCAGTGGTAAGTGGCCAGAAACACAACTTCTTTTGTGCTCTATGAGTTTTATGTAGGCTGACAACAACATACAGCTTCTCTCCTTCTCTTGTTTCTGTCTGCGAAGAACTTTGCTTTAAGGTGCTGTTTCGGAGGAGCTGAAATGCCTATGCAAACTTAGTGGTTCATTACTACTCGGGTTGTTTGAACTGTTAGAGGCTGTTTTCTGCATTAGCAGCCTGCTTTTCTGGATGGGGTCAGGTAAGTCTTGTCTGTTTTGGTGTGTGTTGGTGTGCTGATATGATCATTTCTTTCTGTCATCCCTACCCAAGCAAAGACCTAGGAAGCCTACAGTGTGTTTATGCTTGCTGATGGACTGTGTTGTGCTACTGTGACAGAATTTCTTGAGCAGTACCAATGTGCACAAAACTAGCATGGAAGCAGTCTTCATCTGAGCTTGCTCTTGATTCTGCCTTACTCAATTTCACATGCTGGTGGCTTGGGAGTGGAAGAGGAAGAATACAGCTTGGTTTTATGAAGCAGGATATAGGCATGCAAAACTGGTACTGTTGTAGGTCTGACTAGCAATTGAGAACAAACCAGGCAAACTAGGGGGAAATAGGGAAACTTGCCTGGAGGAACTCTGGGCTTGCTTTGAGTTCTGCCTTCATTTTCTGCAGGATGGGTAGTTTGAAAACCTAGGTGAAGAAGCAGTAGGTTTTGTGGCTGTTGCGCTGTTGTAGCTCTTGTATGGTCTGTTAAACAGTTGCACGTGGCTGGGGTGGGCTGCAAGGCAGAAAAGTGTGATGGCATTGCTGAGCCCTCTTGAGCTTTTCCTCAGCAAGTCCTGCAGCAGTTGTCATGGCTGTAATGCAGCCTGAGGTGGGCTAGAAGGTGTCTGTGCTGCTGTCTCAATTGAAATAGGCAAGAGGGAGACAAAGGGAAAAAATGTGGTGTATTTCAGGTACACCATTGCTTTTGTATGTTAGGCCAGCTAGCACTTATTATTACCCTTTTGTTTGGTTGTGAAATGCACCAGCACTGAGAAAACTTGGCATCATGGTAGAATATAGAGCATATCAACAGGCAGCCTCTCCCTACAACTTTTTTTTTCTTAAAAAATAAAAAATTCTGTATCTTTCTTTTTTGAAAAAAGAACAAAACACCCAGCAAAAGACCCCAGCTTTATGCCATTGTCCTTTGGGTGTGGTTTTGTGCATTGGAAGTGTTTGCAAGCAGATTGGTTAGTGGTTTAAAGATGCATATTGGAAAATAAGAGTGTAACTGGAAAACTTACAAGAAAGTGTTAACTCATTTGTATGCATCAAGATTATGACTGAAATGAACTTCTATAACTCTTCATGATTTGTGATACTTCTGTTGCAAGAAGGGGAGAACTGATTTACGGTGTTTGCGTGACTGTGGTTTGCTGTCCAGAACAGTAAGTTTTGTTCTTAATGATGCTTTGCTGAATGCTAGGCAGATTTGTTTGCTGTTGTTAGATATCTGTTTAAGCGCAAATACTTCTGAGTGATGACTTGATAGACTGTATATTTTAAAGCATATTATCAGTAGCTGTGTCTGTTAAAAAAACCACTTCATGTTCTGTACTGTTAGATAGAAGCATTATTAAAGGGGAAAGAAACAATACTGCATTACTAACAGATTACTCTGTAAGAGGACTTTCCACAACGAATCAGTATCTGTGGGGTTTGACTGAATAGTATAGTAATTGTAGACAAATCTGCAAACAAGTGCAAGGTACTGAGTATTAGCAGCTGAACAGGTCAGCATAGAGTATTTGAAGTCTTACAAATTCTAGGTACTAGTTGTTCCTTCCATCAATCAGTTGCTGAGCTAACTCAATGAGTAAGGGATGATAGGGCGAGGGGGATAAGGTGAAATATTTTACTAGTAATTCCAGTGTTCGTATCCGTGTCACTTCTTCTGTGATAGCAAGTCAGCTGTGTATAACTTCATGCAAAGCCTTGGATTGTGAAAAGCAAAATCTGTGACTGGATGTGTTGACAACTGAGCAGCTTCCTTGTACTACTCACGTGGAGGCAGAATTCTAAATTAAACTATTTTGTCTTCAGAGCTGAACAGCAAATGTAAACCATCTTTCATGTCTACGAATCAAACAGATGGTGGTTAGTCTTCATTAAGGTACTAGGTACTGATCAGAATTCCTAGATTGTACCAGTAGATCAACTGGAGTGTCAGAACAGAAAGATTGCAACTAGGACAGCACTTTCCTTGGGAAAGCAAGTCAAAGCGGGTAAAATTGCAAACTGTTTCTTGCAACTTACCATTTGCAAAATTGCAAACAGTCACTGTAGCAACTTGCAGTGAACAGGAAAAGCTCTGTGGCTTTTAAGTCTTGCCAGAGGATGAAACAGAGTACTGCTAGTGCCTGCTCTTTCTGGAATACTGGTCAAAGGGGAAATATATCTTGTACGTGCATCAGACATCACTTCCAAAGCTTTGACTTCTCTTTGTTTTCATGACATGTTTCTGAAAAACTGCTAAGAAAGATGAAATGATGGGCATTAGTCATCAGGGAAGCTTCAGGCTATATTTTGAGCTGTTTGGCTTTTTAATCACAGTTTCACATTCATTCACAGCCTAGATGTTTCTTTAGAAACAATGTACGTTTCAAACGTCTGTGTTGGATTTCACCATGTAGTCTGTGGAAGAAGTCTATTTTAGGAGTTAGTAAGCAACAGTCTTTCTCCCTGCCTTGTACTCTCTAGGGGGAATGCTAGCAGGTGACTAGAAGAAGATAAGAGCACATCTCATCTGGCTTTGTTAAATCATACATTGCACCTCTTCTGGCTACATGAGTCTACTATCTCAGTATGCCATATGTTTTTCCTATGTGCAGTTTCTTCCCCACTATGTATCAGAAGGCAATTAAGTCTGGAGGGAGACCTCTGTCCATTTCCCCTTCTTCTCTGCCCCTTCCCCATCCCAAGTAAGGCCATGTTTAAAGTTAGTTATGTGCGGAGAAGATAAGCCTTCTCTGGATAATTCTTACTGAACTTAAACCTCTGGCTATAAGGGAAATAGTTGAATATTTTAACTTGGTTTTAATAAACTCAATTTTCTCACATCTAGATGTCCCTTGCAATATTATCTTGTATGTATAAATGCAGATAAATATTTAAACTCGTGAAAAATGTTTCTGATCAGTGCTTATCTCATTCAGCGATTTTGAGTAAGCTTTCAGTAAGCAGAGACTCTCTCTCACAAGCAGACAAGATTCAAGCAAATCTTCTGTGTAAGCCTTGAATGGCATTTACATTATCAATGGGTTCTTCTTCCACTCCTTTTGCCTCTTAAGGTGAGATATAAGATTGTGTGCCTGAAGTGAGCTGTCAAGGACATTGTGAGCATCAGTAGCAGCCATGAGTAGCAATAACTGCAGGAAGTAATAGTTCTATGTGCTGCAAGCTTCTCTGTCCTGATACTGGAGAGTGTTAGCTTCTGTAAAATAGCTACCATTTTGGTGTTAGAATATCTCTTTCAGAGAGCTGATTCTGCTAGTGTTAATCTCTTCTATGTCTTTTGGAGAGGTCTGTAAGGAGTAAGTAGCTAAGCAGCATCAAACCACCTCTGAAGAGGTAAAATCTCCAGAAATTATGAATTCTAAGATGGCAGTTATAATGTTTAATCACTGCTTTATTTAACAGGAAATTAGGTGTTGAGGAAGAAAGGCTTTCTAGAATAAACTTGTGCTTTCAGGGAACTTTTTTATTTCTTTGCCTCTGCCATTAAAGAAATATGTCTCCAGGGACAGTTTTCATGTCCTTTAGAAGCAGCACTGCCTCAAATCTACCAAGATTTTGTTTTCTTCCCATGTGTTTTGTATTTTTAAAATCTGCCTCTCAATGCCACCAACATCCCTCCCTTATTTTCCTTGCCCCTCCCCTCCTCTGAAAAAAAAGCTTGTACTTCCTATTCTCTTTGTCAGAATATGCTTGCTTGTTTATTTTGTCCCAGCACATGTGTTCTGTGGAAGATAATAATGTTTTTTCTTGCTGATTTATTGATACTTCTCATAAAGGAACTTCTTTCCCTCCTGCCCTTGCTCTGACTGGCCTAATAGCCTTTCTTTATTGGGATTGTTGGAATGTAAAGTTGCTTTGAAAGCTTCTTCCTGGGGTTATGAATCATCCTTGGACTTAAGTAAGATTTCCATGATGCAGACTGTTTCCAAGACATTGTTTTTCACATCAAGAGATTATGCTGAGCTCTTACACCAAGGCAGGGAAACAAATGTCTGTCGTTCATTCCTGGAAAGTGGCTCATTTCTGAGTCACTTGGCTTCTGTTCAGAAGCAAAAATGATGGAAGATTGTCTTATATCCAGCTTTCTTGCAGCAAAATCTGGAATCATGAGCATTGGGAGGCAGTCGCTGTAGTCTCAAAGGAAAACAAACTTCCCTGATATTGGAGTGTTATTGGTGTTCTCTTGTGTCCCAGCAGTTGGAGGCATCCAGCTGGACCTTGAAGCAGAGCAGAAAGCAGCTTGACTTCTGATGGCCTGAAGTGAAATTTGAGCAGAGGTAAAACTTACCTTCTGTGGTGAATAGTCTTTGCACTGGTACAATGAAAAGTCTGCAGCATGACTTCTAAAATGTTTCCAGGTTTTCTTGGCCAAGATGCGGAAAAGAAACATTGGTGGTGAGGCTTGGAATAAGTAAGTAGTTGGCTAAGTATTTCTGGCCTGTTTATGGGGAGGGAGAGGAAATGGATTCAGTGGAAACAAATGTTCTTGTGTCAGGGTGATCTTTGCATTAGCATCTGCCTTTGCCTCTGGCAAAGTGACAACGTTTTTTGTTCATTTGTAGCCTACCCATAGACTCCATGCAAACAGCTCACTGGCCTTTACTGCAGCTACTTGCTGGTTCCCTGGCTCTCCATTGAAAGCCTCAAGAGCAGAGCATGTGGAGAGCAGAGGTTTGGTCCAGTTCAGCAAGACCTGGACCAAACCTCTGATAGAGAGCAAGAATGCCTTACCCTGATAGAGAGCAAGAATAATTCCATATGAGACTTGGCTTTCTATGTTCAGACCTTGCTCTGGTGTGGCCTTCTGCTAGGGATGACCAGTCTGTCAGAGTAATATCTGGGGAGATGCATCAGGTATTCACCAGTACCTCAGTGTAACTCCAATCCTTCCCAAGTTTCTATTTACAGATTTTCAATGATGAGTAAGAGTACTAAGAATACAAGTGGCTGTAGTCCATGAACAGGCTTTATGGTTTAGATTAGTTTAGTTTAGTTTAGTTTATTAGTTTAGTTTTTTTTTTTTCATTTATATTTTTAGTGTGGTGCTCTTCTAGTTATCCCAGGCTTATCTGTAAAAAACCAGCATGCTGCAGCAAGTCCTCCAAACACTTTGCAGACTCTGGAGCTCTTGAATATGAAATATTTGAAACCACATTTCAGAAGTTGTGCTGCCCATAACTTTGCTCTGACTATCCTAGTTGAAGAGAGGTTAGCCTGTTACCTAACAGCTGAAACACTTCCTCTTTCTGAGGCATTTTGTTTATACAGGAGAACAGCATGCAAATAGTGAGCTCAAGCAAGGGATTGTTTGTTTGTTTGCTTGCTTTAATTAAACATCCAGATCTTTCTGTTGATAAATGTTTAGTTTATTTTTGTGCCTTGAAAATTTGATACCAGAAAGATCTGTAATTTCCAGATAAAGTTGGTTCAACGCTAAGATCCTTGCAGCTGGAGTTATCTCATAGAGTAGAATGATGTAAATGCCCTAAGTGAAAACAGCATCACAGTGGTATTTGCTCCAGGTTGGTTATTGTTTTGCATATTGTGTAGTTGACAGGAGGCTGCATTTTTCTTGTAGTTAGTAGGAAACTAAATCCAGGTTACCAGGATTGAAGCTGTTTAAATGAGCTGACCTCTGGGAAGAGGACATTAGTGAAGCAACAGCCATCTGTATGAGACCTGCATAAATTCTTAAAGCTGACAGCTGTGCTTTGTACAATCCTATTCCAGCACTGTGTTTACATGTTAACGTGTTAAATGACTGAACAATGTGCTGGGCTTCCTTCAGAAAGGAGCAAAGTTAAGTGCATGCACAAATGACCTTGAAGAATCATTGTACTTTCATTCAGGGGCTTCTATAAATGCTAGGTTTTCAAAAGCTGGTGTTACATGTCAGTACTGTTTCCAGCATGTTACCTTCGTAGTCAGATTTGTCTCACTAGGGTAGGGTTTGTTGGTAGGGAAAGCAATAGAGGAGGTAGTAGGACTATTATTTTAAATCCTGCACCAGCCCTGGAATCTGTAGCTGAAGTGGAGATGGGTCTGTTTTATCAGAGTTGCATACCACAGCTGGTATGTGTGGGTCAGTACACTTTGGAATCTGACAAAACGGCTTTATTGTGCTACGCTTGGTTAGTTAATGTGTCTGTATCTAATTACATTATAAATCTGTTTCTCAGTGGAACATGCATAAATTACTGGTTGCTGTTCAAGTGCTAAAGAAACTAATATGCCAGTGTTACCACAGATGCTGTGAACTCCTTGCAGGTAAAATGTTTAAAAGCTTTTCCAGTAGAACACAGGAGGTTATAAAAATCAAGGGATTTATATGACTTAGTGCTTTGTCTCTTGCAGGCTAAGACTCTTTCTGCATGTTGGATATAGGCAAGCAAGATGTCTACTGTGATGCAGGAGCCTGCCTTTACTTCCCAACTTGCCCAACAAAGTTTATAGCTCACTGTCTTTCACCAGACAGGAAAACAAAATATGTTACGCGTACTTAACTTGAGAGAATCTTTCCGTATCTGAAATTCCCTACACAATTGTTGCAGGACTCCTACATGTTGCTTGTATCATATTTCATCCAAAGAAATGTTGTAAAAGGGCTGTAAAATAGCATTAAGTTTATTACTGCCTTATGAAACTTGCGGGCATTCTTGATTTGGGAAAACAGGATTTTTTTTTAAGAGTGAAATTACCTTGTTTGACCTCTTGTTACTGCATGCTTTAGTTTGAGATGAAGGAAATATCTCTTGGCATCTGTATGCTGTAGAAGAATCAGGTTGTTTTGTTGTCTTGCTTCCTCTTGGAAGGAAAGCTGTAGAAGCTCACCTACTGGGTTCTATAAGCAAATGTTACTGTCTTCAGAATTTAGTTTGTTGGCTTTTTAGGTGTTCTGTTTTCTTGGCACCTTCCCCAATTCCACTGAGTAATACAGTGCATCTATGAGTAATGCTGCTGAATTATTTAAGACTATTAAGAGGTTTAGTGTGGTTGCTGGAAAGTTACCATGAGGTTAACTGCTCCCCTGTGGAGCTTTTTCGGTTCTGTATATGTTTGTCAGAATTGTTCATCAAAGAGGAAGAAGAATATCAAATTCAGTCTTGTACCTTATAATCTTGTGTTCCCAGATGTCTCAGTTTCTGTACCCTGCTTGTCAGGTTCTTGGTTTTACACTGGAGCCTGATTCTGTTATAACTGCTAATCTGTAAGAATAAGAATTATTTGTGAGGGTCTTTCAGCCAGCTAGCAAAAAAAGTTACTTCAAAACCTTAGTTATTTCTTCTAGTAGCTAAATAATTTATTGAGCATAACTCTATATGTATAAAATGCATAAACATGTACTCTTCTGTGTCAGCGGTAAGAATTCAAAAGATACAATTAATAAAAGTGAAAAATAAAAAAAAAAAGTGAAATTATCACAGTTTTGGGCTCACTGGCCATTCCAGACTATTTCAGCACTTAGAGCTGTCGTTGATTAGAGATTGCATGAAAACCATGAGAAATGCTTCATCACAAATGTTCTGTTGTTTCAATTATCTAATTCTCAGATATCAAGTCTGCATTGAACTATCTGTGCATAACGCTTGTGGTGCAGATTGAGCATTGCTCTCTGTTACTGACAGCAACTATTGGTGTTTTTACTTCTATTAAAATTAAATTTTACAAATACTCTTCCAATGTATTAAGTAAAAAAAATGGAGTTTCAAGCAAAATTTATAGGAAGCTTTGCAAAAAAGGCTGTGTGTAAGTATGTGTAAGTGTGCATATGTGTGCAGACATATATTTTTATATATGCATGTAGATATATTCTCCTGCTTCTACTTCTTTGCTCTCCCTAGGTTTTAGTTTTGCCTAGAGAAACTTTTCTGCTTTAGGATCAAATATTTTTAGTTTTTCTAATTGAGCATGAATTATGAATCAGTAGCATACCACCTTCTATTTACGGGTAGTTTTTCCTGTGTGGTCTGGTGCTTTGGTCCTTTCTGTAAAGTCTCTGATTTAGTAGGACTGTGGCTTTTCTTCCTCAGAAATGCAGATTTCCTGATGTATCAGTGGCTGGCTTCACAGTACTGAAAATCAGATACATACAATGTTTTTGACTTTAAAAGAAAAAGAAAAATATCTTTTTTATCCCGGAGAATTTATACAAGAGAGTCTTGGCTGCGTATCATTTCTAATACAGGTTTTTCTTAATGCATGATTTTTCCTTGAGCAAAATTCATTTCAAAAGATAGGTGAAAGACAAAGATTGTGTTTTAATTAAAAAGCTTTAAAGCACTTTTTTTCAAATAAGTTGCCATTTTCTAGGTTTTGCTTGTATTGAAAGGTGGTAATGTGGTTGTCATTCATAACTAGGCATTATCATGACCTATCTTGCTTGAATTTACACCATTGATTTTGGTGTATATTGCGTAAAGTTTACTGTATTTGTACTGTATAAGCTTTTTATTTTTTTCCAAATAATAAGGGTACTCTGTCATATTGTTTTCAATATTGTAGACATTTCACAGTACTTTTGAAATGGTTTGGAGGAATTAGAAATTACTTGGTTGTAATATTCATGCTGATAGATGAATTGATGCATGAATTTTGTCACAGGAATGAAAAGAACAGCTCTAAATCTTTACTTAGGTTTGTGGGTTAAAAGCTGCCTTCCTTCTCCCTGTGATACCATCTAATAAGTCAGCTGAAACAGGTTGCCCATGACCACATTCAGTCAAGTCTTGCATATCTCCACATATAGAAACCCTCCAGGCAACCTGTTTCAGTGTTTGACCATTATTGCAGCAAAAAGGTGTTTTCTTGTGTTCAGATGGAATTTCATGTACTTTGATTTGCTTTTTGTCCTGTCACTTGGCTTTGCCATCCATCTTCTCTCTCTGCCATTGGGTATTTATATTGACAAGGTCCTCACTGAAACTTACCTCTCCAGGCTGACCAGTCTGAGTTCTCAGGCTCTCCTCATAAGAAAAATGCTCCAGTCATATATCAGATTCATAGACCTTTGCTGGACTTGCTCCAGTATGTCTATGCCTGTCTTGCACTGGGGAGGTGAGAACAGTCCTGATGTGTCCTCACCAGTGCTGAGCAGAAGGGAAGAATCACCTTCCTTGACCTGCTTTCAACATTTACCCTAATGCAGCCCAGGTTAGTACAGGCCCTCTTTACCTTAAGGGTGGATTGCTGGCTCATGTTCAACTTGCTGTCATAGAGGACCCCAAAGTTCTCTGCTGAGCTGCTTTTCAGCCAGTTAGCAATTTGCCAGTATCTCCCAGTCCTTCTAGATGAGGGCACAGCCATCTGGTCTGTCATCCACTCTGTCCAGTTTTGTCAGTAGGTGGAGTGACCTTGGGTTTGTCTAGCCAAGGCTCTGCAAACTCCAAAGAATGGAGACTCCTCCCATGACCTACATGATGACCTATCCTAGGGTTGTGCTACAGACCAGTGGAAGAAGGTTCCCCAAATGTTCCACTTGGATCTCTCAAGCTACATCTTAGATCTGTTTCTCCTTATGGCATCTTCTAACACTGCACAAGAAGGGCTCTGACTGCTCCACAGGCAGCTGAGAGCTGCTGTCACATCTCCCTCTTGGCCTTCTCCTTACCAGAGTAATAAAACCGTCTCTTCTTCTCATAGACCCTTGGACTTTGCTGTCTTGGTAGCTCTGCACTGGCTTTCCAGTTCTATGAACTAGCTTGCTCCTACTTTTAGGGAGTGCACAGACCAGTCATGGATAGGACCCACCTCTTGGTAGAATCCTACTGCAAGGGTGTGGTCTCCTTGGGGCCAGCGTGAAGGCCTGACAGCTTGCCCCTTGATTTGCTAGCTGTGCTTCCCCTTACAAAACCCTGTTTCTGGTTTGCTGTATTCATGAGGGCAGTATATTGTTTTTTTAATGAAGTTTCAACATGTTTATTTTTTATAAGACCAGTGTTAGTTTACAGAAATACATGTTTTTTAATACAATGTGAGCTAAGGTCTAGTTACCAGTGCTTTTGTTTAGTGTTCTTACTCTAGTTCTAGCTTATTTTCTGCTGGTATTCTGTTCTTACTCTAGTCCTAGTAGTTTTTTGCTGATATTCTGTAGAGGTAACTTCAAAGAATTTTTTATTAGGATATTGTACTGTGGTATTTATTTTTTTTGTGAACTTTATATCTTCACATTTCACCCATGAAGGTTCTAACTACACAAATTTCTGTTCTGCAGGTTCAGATCACAGCTCCTTGTAAGTGTGCTTTACACACACTGTCAGGGATGGTGTGCTTCCTGTAATCTGGCTCTATGCAAGCTAGGGAAAGTTGGTGGAGGCATGGTACTGTGTGTGCTACAGTTGTTAGCCAGAGAAAACTTGCTTCCAGACAGTTACCAAATGTACAGTTTAGAGTCTTGTGCAAGCTTGCCATCTGTAAAATTATGTGGCTGTTAAGGACTGGATGGAAGTTGAATGCTCTAGAATTACTGACTGTAATGATAAGGCATGGTTAGCAGTGATGCTGATGCAATTTTCTTTCTTGCCAACAGAGTTTCAGAAGCAGGAAGGCATGAAGTCCCATCAGAAAAACATGCAGCTCTATGACACACCCTATGAACCAGAAGGCAGTGGTGTGGAATCAGATTCTGAAAGTGTGGTGAGTCACCATTTACGAGAAAGCAAATTGCCACAGGATGATGACAGGCCTGCAGATGAATATGATCAGCCATGGGAGTGGAACAAAGTCACCATCCCAGCTCTGGCAGGTAGGATTCCTAGATCCTAACCAGGAAGTTCTCTCCTTCATACTTGCCTTGGGAGAATTAAAGTGTTTCTGCTCTTCTAGTGTGTGTGTGTGTGTGTGTGTGTGTGTGTGTATGTATGTGTAGGTCTCTGGAAAGGAAATGTGGGTAGTCTCAATTCTTTACCTGTTGCAGAAATGTGGACCTTTTGTATAGTTCTTCAACTGACCTGTTGTCAATCACGTCAGCACTCCTTGCCCCTACCCCCATTTTAATGGATGTGATATATAGTGTTCATTCTTCAGTGGCTCTAAGACAAGGGAGTTGCTTTCCAAAATCCTTAAATTGTGGGGCAGTTCTTAAAGGGACAGGACAAAAAAACAGTGGAGTAACGTGCATGCAGTAACATACTTTTACTCAGTGATGAGTTTCTTGGTATTTAGAGTATTTTGTTACAATTGCAAGCATTTCTTTGGATATACTAGATTAATGGTTGGACTGGGTGGTCTTAAAGGTCTTTTCCAACTCAGATGATTCTATGATTTAATGTAGAACTTGGTTTTGGATTAATCCCTTTGAACTGCTGAAGTTCTCCCATATCAGAACTTGTCAGTCAGGGATATATGACAAAAAATGTTTTCTGTCTCTGTTAATGCCTGTGCTTGGTGTTGGTTAAACTGCTCTTTTTTCTTTTATTTTTTTTTCCTTTTGTTGCTTTGCAGGAATGGTTATGGGGGGCTTCGTTCAGTGAATATGTGATTCTGGGGCTTTTTCTGTCAAACAGCCTTTATATGCCCAGCAAAGCCCAGCTGTATCAGTTTGTCTGACTATGTTCCAGGGTGCTCTTGTAGGGTGCTAGAATCATACATGCTCAATGATTTTCTCCTCAGTCGTATATTCTTGTGAAAAGCTGTGTCTAGGATCAAGGTTGTTCCCCATCGTTTTTAGGAGTTAGCTTGGCAGAAAGCTTGGAAAGGAAAGTTGTATGTGGTGATGGTTGTGGGGATGAGGAGGGAAGAAATGTGATTCTGGGAGGGAGCATGGGAAGAATCCTGAGAGCAATGATTAGTAGTCAGCATGCATTTGCCCTGGGTAATTCCTGCTTGCTTTCTGCATTGAAACTGCTAGATATGTTAATAGAAAGAGAGTAGTAAGTATCGTCTATGTCGAACTTCAGCCTGCAGCATGCTGTGCTGTAGCATCAGCTGTGCTAGCTGATTTGAAATGCTGTAGCCTAGAAAGGTGGACTACTAGATGCATGAAAACCTGTCAGTGTCACTGACCTCAAAGGGTAGTGCTTAATGATTCATATTCTTCCCAGAGTTTGGTTAGAAGTACGATTCTTCAGGGGATCTCTTCTGGAACTCTTCCTGTTTAGCATCTTTATCAGTAACCTGGAGGATGAGGAGAGGGAATGTGCCTCATCAAGTTTGGAATGATATCAAATGGGGAGGGGGTGTGTGTGCAGAGCTGTCATTCAGAGGAACCTGGACAGACTGGAGAAATGGGCTGACAACAAGCCTATAAGATGCAACCAGGACAAACTCCCTGCAATGGTATGGACTGAAGACTGGCTGACTTGCTGGGTTCCAGCTTTGCTACTAGGGGTTAAAGAGTCCTGGGGGAAAAGGGACTAAATGTGTGGTGAGAACTGGACTTGCTTAGCCTGTAGAAGAGAAAGTTTTGAGTGTATGTAGTATCAGCTTTCCAATGCCTATGAGAAGAACTTTGAGAAAGTGGAGCCATATTCTTCACAAATGAGCAGGTGTGATGGGAAAATGAGACATGTTGAATCAGGAGAGGTTCTGACTCAATACTGGAAAGTTTTTTTCATCTGCAAGGACAGTCAAGCATTGGAACAAATTACCCAGGAAGTCCTTACAGTCTCCATCTTCAGATTTTTTCATCCTGTGTGGAGGGAGGACTGGATAAAGTTTGGAACAACCTGATGTGATCACATAGCAGACCCTGCCTGGAGCAGGTTGGGTTCGACACCTGCCACAGTGCCTTTCCACTTGAGTTATTCCATGATTTTGCAGTTCCATGTGCCATGATATTGCCACACTGCAGAAATGAAAACTGACTTCTCTACACAGCTACAAAGGGCCACTGTTCTGTGAACAGAGTTTCTTATGTCTGTACCCTTTTTGAGCGTTTCTGACTTGTTCCCCTAATTGGTAGGTGGATGTGGACGACAGAAATGTGGTTCTTTATTAGCACAGTGGAGTAGTGGTGTGGTGATCTATTGTAAGACTGATTCTGCCTCTCTGCTTCATTTGCTCTTACAACTTCAGGTTGTGGTTGATTTGGGTTTGTTGCCAAGCCAAGTTGATATCTGCAGTATCCATCCTGTGAAATGTGGGTGGGAAAGACAAAAGGATGAAACTAAAGCAGCTGCTTAAAAAGAAACTTCTTGTTCAGCATTCCCTTTCCCATTGTTGGGCTCCTATGGAACAGAAGAGAAGGTTAGAAAAAAATGATTTCTGCTTTCTAGCAGCATGGTTTCCTCTGGCATGCGAGCTGTTAATAATTTTGCAGAGTTCCAGGCTCAGACACTTTCCCATTAAGCATATGCTGATAGTTCTTTCAAGGCTGGAATTAAACCAGCATCCAGTTCTATTGGATGCTGTGCTGGTAAAGTAGTCTCTTTCCCTAAAGAGCATGAACTCTAATACAGAAGTCTAACCTGCTTGTTTGTCTTCTAGTGTGTTACAAAGTTCTGCTGCTGAGCTCTGCCTGGTGGAAGCAGGCTTTGGCTTAGGCTTGCCAGAGCTCACTCAGCCCCTTTGCTGGACTTGTGCTGGGAGATTGCCTGGCTGTAACATCCTTGCTATGATTTGGGATAATCTGTTGTGTGTCAAGATAGGCTAATCAGGGACATGTATCACTAGGTTTCCAATGCCATAATTTTTTTTGCAGATGCTGATTATCAGTCTGGTGTATGTGTGTAAAGCCTTCTGCTTTGGGTTTATGCTATAGCACTGATGTCTGCCCCAGTTCAGTACTCATTTCCAAGCCTTTTCATGTGTCCCTAGGATGGCAGCAATGCTGCCTCTGCCTCAGTGAAGGCATATGTGAAGCCTCCAGCTCCTGAAAGATAAGCCTTAATATGCATCAACGTAGTCAACAGTAACTCTATTGTAGAGATAGGGTGTCTGCTGCCTGGAAGGATCAAAAAGTTACTCAGAGCACACATAGAGGCTGTGCAGAGCCACAGTCAGTGTATTTGCAGTGGGTCTTAGGCTGCTCTCCACATTTTTTTTCCAGGGAATTTCTCTATTCTCCATTCCAGATTCTGGAGAGTTTTCACCATTTTCCCTCTGCTGCATCTGCTCTTGTCCATCTTTCTTTTGTTTGTGGTCATCTTTTACCCTCTCTTATGTCCCACAGGATTGCATCTGTGTTTAGTCTCATTTGTCTTTCTAGCTGACACTTGTTGCCACTCTGTTACCTTCTTACAGCTCCTTGGGATTTCTCCCACCTTCAGACACCTACTCCCTATCACCCAAGGCTCTTTCGTGTTAGCTGTGTGTGCATTTCTGCCCACAGAGAAGAAGGATGTTGTGCTTCCTTATTCATACCCATTCTTCTAGACCTTCGGGCTAGGCCAGATGACATGGGAATGTCTGGGCTACCGTGACTACAGATTACAGTTGAAGAACTGCAAAGAGACTGAACAGTTAGTTCTTGCTGACTGTGTCAGCTGAAATGTTTCCAGTTATTTTTTGCCAATCTGTCCAGTGTTTGCTTGGCTGGAGGCATGTTCAGCCATTCTCATGTGTGTTCTTGAACGATTTGGGGTTAAAGCTACTTGAGAACAAAGAATATTTTGTTTGAAGATGAGAGGGTAAGCAAAGCCTTTGGACTGAATAAAAAAAAAAGACCATAGATGGCAGCGTGTCTTCTCTGTGACTCCTGAGCTCTGTGGCTGGGGCTGGCATCATGCTGACATTGTGGAGCAAGCTATGTACAGCCTTCCCCAGGGACTTCTGCTGTTAACTATAGTGCTGAAGATTTCTGTGTAGCAAAGCTGGAGTGCAGCATTTTGACTGTCTGAAGCTTGAATTCTTTAACAAACAAATTTGGTTTTATTTCCTTGGAGGCTGTACAGCTGAAGCTGAAATGTGGTTTTGTTGGCTTTTATGAGAATTGGGCAGGTCTTGTTAGACCTCTTGCTGAGCCAGGCAAACTAGTTTGCCTAGAAGAGCTGAAGCTGGCAAAGTAGCATGAGTGAAGTAGTTTTGTGGTACATCAGTCTGCCTGGGAAGGGAAAGCCCAGTTCAGGAATGTCAGGTTGATGCTGGCTCCCAAATGAGCCAATGAGGCCTTTCCAGGTTGTCATATGGGACAGCAAACCTTTGGGTAAAGCAAATGCATGTAAAATCTGTAAATCCTGTCTTGGTTATTGCTTTACAAAATAAGTGAGCCTCTGTTACAAAGAGGGCCATGTGGTAGTAGTTTTCAGCGCTGATCATGAGCTCCTTGACAATTGCTGTTGTACAGAAAGCCTAGGACCTGGGCACTTGAAGCAGAGAATTTCTGGCATGAGTCCATCAACAGAGGAGCATGGCACCAGCTACATGGTGGGGGAAGAGAGGCCATGTGAACTGTGAGGAAGCGTCAGGTATGCACTCAGTTCTATAACTGCAATGGCTATATAAACAGGAGTACTACAGCAGTGAAAAAATTTATATTTTCCACTGCATGTAGCCAAGCTTCTGAACCTTCACTGTATATACTGTAGCTTTGGATAAAAGGGGACTATACTCAGCCCTGGTAACAGCATTGCATGGGTTGGTGCCTGACTGGGTATCACACTTGTCAGTTTAATCTGCCTGAATATCCCTTTTGGACTCCTTCCTGCCAATTTAATTCTTTCTTACCCCTCCTCACCCCCCCCCACCCCCCCAAAAAGAAATACATGAATGGGCAAGAGATTCAGAATTATGCCTGAGCTATTCAGTCAGAGAAAACATTCAAAAGCATCTGAAATTTAACTTTGTGCTATTTTTGGAGAACAGATCCTACTTCTAACCATCACGTTGTAAAGGTGTTGCTGTTTATGAAGCTGAGTTTCATGTTTATCCTATGAACTGAATTTTTTGGTGTGAAAGATGTTGGTTGGTCAGAAGCTGACATTAAGTTCACCAGTTTTCACAGAGTTCACAAACTATATCCAGGTGGTTTTCTTACAGTTGAAATGCTAGTGCTGTTCATACATGTCATTGGCAATTACACACATGCAATATTTCTCCTTGTTATACTGATCAGCTTTCATTACCCAGGTAATGAGATTAAATCTGAGTTACCATTTTAAGAAATAACAAGTATATTTCTGCCATGCATACTTTAGAATATGATGAAATACATTCACCAATTTTTGCAATAATGTGTGCCTACTTTCTCTGAATATGATGAAATACACTTTTACTTCATTGCTGCTTGCCAGTACTTCTGATGTGGATGTCAGATGAGTTAGGATGATTAGGATGATTCTACTGAGGCAAGCTGCTTTCCGGATGTTCTCACTTGTTTGTTACTGTAGTTAGGGCAGGAGCCTATCTTTGTTTCTATTAGTTGCTTACCAGTATGGTCTCTTGGAGAGGAAAGTATCAAATGCTAAGATAAGCCCTAGTTATTGTAACAAGGTTTGGAAGAGTGTGGATTTTGCTGTTGGAAAATGTGGATTTTGCTGTTGGAAAGGAAGAAGAGTTTTAGGACTGAATTTTGCATAGTTAGAAACACCTTTACATAAGTTTGTGGATAAACCACTACATCCTGATGGTTGTGGGTGAACATTTATTCTCACTGGGGAGTGTGAAACCTAAGTGCTACAACTATTCTGGTCCTTGTTAACCATGCTTGGAGAGGTAATTATTGTGTATCTTGCAGCCCAATTTAATGGAAGTGAGAAACGACAAACATCTCCTTCTCCCTCAAATGACCAGCACAGGCAGTTAAGAGCACCTGGAGGAGGCTTTAAACCTATCAAACATGGCAGTCCAGAGTTTTGTGAGATCCTGGGAGAGAGAATAGATCCAAGTATTCAACTGGAAAAGCAGATGTAAGTAATTGCTCTCTAGCTCTTTGCCTCCCCAATTACAGAAGCAGAAAGTGTCCCAGATCTTCCTGTTTAGTTCCCCCTCCTCAGTTTCCCATGTTAGTGCAAAAAACTATTCCTGTTAATCATGTGATTAACTTTTGTGGGAGACAAAATACTTTTAAGCAGGAAATTCGTCTCGGGGAGAGTGAAATTTGTCTGCCAAGAATGTGTGATTATTCCACTTTCAACTGTGTCAATTAGGGAAAACAGATGCATATCACCTATATACAAATTGTGCTTTAAAGCTGCACAGATTCCATATCTTTATGGCTGCATAGCATGTTTCTAGTGCCTCAGATGTACCTTGCTTCTGTTTGTAATACTGCTCCACAGAGAGACTGATGAGACCACTTACAAAGTCTTCAGAAAAGAGGCATTTCAGCTCTGGTGGTGTGAAGCTTGAGGGTGGTATTTAGAGGCAGTTCTGTCAGCTCCAGACTCAAGTTCTGGGGGAATTCAATCCCTGTGAATGTCTGATATCCACAAAGGTGTCCTCTGTCCTGCCATATGATTACCCTTCCTTGAACCACTTTTACAGATTGGCTTGTGTGATGGAATGACCCGCTGTACCGTGTTATACCAAAGGGGCCAGAAGGGGCCAGAATCCTCTGCTACACAAATAAAATAAAAAAAATCTTTTCGTGGACCAGTTTGCACAGGTTACACTGATATTTCTGAGCACTGTGAAGCCAATGGATTCACACAGAAAGGCAAAGAAGTCATGTGTTGATGGGGGTGTGCTTTTTGTGAGAATACTTTGTTCCTGAGCATGCAAGTAGGCAAGTAGATTAGCAAGTTTCCCAAACAGGGAAAAATACCAAGGTGTAATAATATACCAAGAAAACACTTTTAGTTGTTTACTGGTGATTAAGAAAAATGTAACTATGAACTTAGTAACTCTTGGATCTAGGAGAGTTGAATGAATTTGTTCCACCTCCTCAGTAACACTGGAAAGAAGAAAGTATATTCTGCTGTTTCTGTTGTGTTCTTGAAAGTGAATCCCTCCCAGCCTTATGTACAAGACCTGATGACTTCCTGTTTTGCTCTGACCAATTCAAAAACAGAGTAATGTTGTGCATTATATGAGCTGTAATAACTTGTTATACTTACTGTATAATTGGTGCAGCTGTCCTGTTTTCAGTGGAGCTGCAGCCACTTCAGCTGCAGCTGAAACCTGGCTATTGAGAAAGTAAGGGACATCAGGAAGAATGTTCTATAAGCCACAGTCAGGACGCTTTCAGATTTGGTATCAGGTTAGCACTGTGTGCCTGTTTTCCAGGATATATTAGAAGGCGTGTATGTCTTCAGGTTTTTATGCCTCATGCTTTTTCATTGGTATCTTTCAGAAGCTGTCATTTCACTGTTTTGTCTTTGACCATCTGTACAAATACCTGTATGTTAACATTTAAAAAATAAACGCACCCAGGGCAAACTGACCCACTACAGTTGAAACAGCAGATTTGTCAGGAACTTTATCGCACCATGCTTATCTTGATACCTAGCTGGAGCAATCCCAGTGTTCCATTTACATGGGCATATGATTCACAAGCAATTACACTTGTGGCTACTGCTCTTTACTCTTGGCTGTAGCCAAAACAACTTCCATGGGTCACTTGTGAATCAAATATTCTCCATCAGCAGTTGTCTTCATATTTCACTGCTTTTCTTCCAACTTGTTTTAAAAGCAGATTTTGCTTACTGAAACCAGTCCTGCATTCTTTTTCTGTGAATCTCTCTGACAACTAAGAAGCACCAGTTCTGAACAATAGATGAAATAATTCCTTCTAAATGTCAGAGTCCAGGGTATCTCCCTGGTTTTGTCTGGGTCAGAAAAAAATATAGAAATAGGAAATAAAGAGAATAATTTTTAGACTGTCCTAAAACCATTTTCTGATTCACATTTAGGGTTAATATTCTTCCCTTACACTCAGAAGATAGCATAGTATTTAAATTACTTATTCAGAAATATCCTTCAGCAGTAAATATCCCATGGGAGATAGGAAGAACAGCCCCTGAAAACATTTGCATATGTGTCTCAATTTTATTTGTGAAGTGATGGAACTGTCAGGCACTCCCTTTCTAGTCTGCCATGAATATACAAATTTATAAACCTCTTTTTTAGCTTTCTCCAATGAAAACTGTGGTTGTAACCAGGCACACAATGAATTTTTAGTTTGAGCACCAACTTTTGTGTAACACATTCATCAGATTTGGCATGGAGCTGGCATCAGCACAAGGTAGTTAAGAGCAAGACTTCTGTCAAAAGGATCTGTCTGGTCTTTATTCACCTTTTAGTTGGAATATCTCCCTTAGAGTAAGTTTAGCAGATAAATAAAATTACAATAAATGGAAAAAATCTTTTTGCCCAAGGCCAGTGACAGTTCCTGGTAATAACACGTAGCAACCATTCCTCATGTAAGCATTATCCTGCTTAGGCAAGCATGATAGTGTCACACTGTGCTTCAAAGTGCATCTGGCAACTGCAGGAAGGGAGAGATCTTCCTCAGAGATGTGACTGACCCAGTGCAGGACCAGGCGCATTACACTGCTCTGGAAACTTGAGAGAAGGGTCAGTGTTCACTACTGTGACTGTGAGATTTTTATTGCTGTTCAGAGCAGCATGTGCTGAGGAGGTTCTTTGTTTGCAGTGGTCAGTCTAGTGAAGGACCTACCTCTTCTCTCCCCAGTTCCTTTCTTCCCTGAATCGATCACACCCACTCCACAGATCCACCAGAGTTTTACTTAAAGTGCTCTGATTTGTCACAGCTATGTTTAGAATAAGTGTCTTCATTATAGATCTTCACACTTTATCATTTTTTTTCTTTCTCAAAGATTTATTTTCACAAATGTTTTCCACTGTTAACTTTCGTATTCTTCAGATGCAATTTTCTTTTTGTTTGCCTTTGTTTCATTTCTTTTTGTTCTTTTGTATATTATTTGAAATATTGATATATCACAGATAATGCAACCAATGTGCTTTTTATTCATAATATGGATTTAGAAGACATCCATGCGATAATAACCATTATTCATACCTTAAAGAAAAGAAGTAGTGAAAGGAGTAGGAGTTGGAATGTGTATATTAATCTGCCTGCTTTTTCCTAGATGGTATCATGGAGCAATCAGTCGGACGGATGCAGAAAACCTCTTACGTTTATGTAAAGAGTGTAGCTACCTTGTAAGAAATAGTCAAACAAGCAAGCATGACTATTCTCTTTCACTGAAGTAAGTACTTATAAGTAAAAAAATAAATGTAATAAATAATAAATGTAATTTATAAGCTATAACTTTTCTGGTACAAGAATAACAAATGATCCAGTCTTTTGCTGCAGTGGTTCAGCTGAGAAGGGCACCCAGTGAGTTTGAGACTGTCAGTGTGCATGGTATATAGTGACAATCACTGAATTTAGGACCTTGTAATTTGGGGTTGTTAAGAGATTTTTAGTTTTCATTTGATGCCTATCTAACAAAATGAACTTGCTGTTTCTGCTTCAGGGTGAATAAGCAACTGTATTATTTGGGGATTTTATTTCTTTTGCTTCATACATGGAAGGAAAACTTTGTATGGTTTACTGGGTTACAGCTGTACAGTATTGCTACAGTTCTTGAAAATAAAAAGCCCAGGATCAATAATGAAAGATATACAGAATTAGGAAATGAGGATTGTTGTAGTCTCAGTGCTGCTTTGAACTTGCTACACCTAACTTAGACTGATTAGGATATATTACAGATGTTGGCTTCAACATGTCATAGAATGGTTTGGGTTGGAAGGAGCCTTCAAAGATCATCTAGTCCAACCCTTCTGCTAAGGGCAGGGACATAAGTTCACTTGCATTTCCAGCAGAGGAAGTTTCCAGGCACTCTGTGCAGGAGAGCAAAAAGCCCCTTGACCTTCATATAGGCTGTACATCTGCAAAGAGAATTGTTTCCTTTTCTTTCCTTGTTACAGGATAGGGTCTGATGTGGAACCTACCCTTCCAGGTAGGTCTGGGACACAAGCCTGTTTGATTTTTTTGCTAGCATTACTCCTGCCAGCTGGGCTTTTACATGGTTTCATAATAGGTCTGTTCTGGAGACACGTTTTACTGCCTGGGGATGATGGTGAAAGGTACACCTCCATAGACAGCAGCAAACCTAATCCTTTTTACATTCATAAGCTCCTTAGAAATAAGGGGCCACATCTACTCTACCTTGGTTTGGTCTGCCAGTCTTAAACAAGTGAATTCCAGATTGGGTTTGTATCTCCACTTTGGATTGAGTAGAAGTGCATGTGCTGTGTGATGGTCAAAGAGATTTCAAGCCTCTGTGTTTTTTCAGTTTTGTTGACTCCACTGCATTGTCTAAGCCAGCGTTCAGGTGGCTTCTTAGTCTTTCCCATGCTTCATTTTTGAGTGACATATATAAGACCCATTTCACCAGCACAGATATATGGGTTGTATTGAAGTGCTTAAACAAGGTGTGCATGGGGTAGTTGGCAGACTTAACTGTAGCAATCATCCATCCCCTCTTCAGATTGTACTGAGGATGTGTATAGCCCACTTCATAGTGGTGGCTCCACTGCTGGAAGTAAAATTATTTCTGTTTACAGAAAAATGCTGCTGAAATATTCAGTTGTAGACTTTAGTTGCTGCCTGATGTCACTGGCAGGCAGTTAATTTCCATGATGCTCACGAGGATATGAGTAGGATATGCAACTGGACTTCTCTTTTAAAAAAATCATAAAGGAGCTGCAGGCATTGGGTTGCTGGCATGAGCACTGTTGGAGTTGTGTGCAGGTGCCTCATCGCAGTGTTTTTGATAATGCCAACTGAATATAAGACTCTTTTTAATCATAGAATCAACCAGGTTAGAAAAGACCTTCAAGATCATTAAGTCCAGCTGTTGCCCCAGCACTGCCAAGGCCACCACTAAACCAAGTCACTCAGCGTTTTGTCTACATGGTTTGTGAATAATTCCAGAAACAGTGATTCCACCACTGCCCTGGGCAGCCTGTTCCAATGGCTGACCACCATTCGGGGAAGAAATTGTCCTTAATATCCGGTATAAACCACCCCTGGCGCAGCTTGAGGCTGTTTCCTCTTGTCCTATTGCTTGTTCTTTGGGAGCAGAGACCAGCCACCTCCTGGCTCCACCCTCCTTTCAGGCAGTTGTAAAGAGCAGTAAGGTCCCCCTGAGCCTTCTCTTCTGCAGACTAAACAGCCCCAGTTCCTTCAGCCGTTCCTCATCACACTTGTACTCCAGGCCCTTCACCAGCTTCGTTGCCCTTCTCTGGAGCTGCTCCAGCACCTCAATGTCTCTCTTGTAGTGAGGGGCCCAGAACTGAACACAGGATTCGAATTGCGGCCTCACCAGTGCCCAGTACAGGGGATGATCACTGTCCTGACCCTTCTGGCCACACTATTGCTGGTAGAGCCCAGGATGCCGTTGGCTGTCTTGGCTGCCTGGGCACAAGCTGGCTCATGTTCAGCTCCGTCAGTCAGCACCCTGTCTATATGCACATGTACACACACAGAGATATCATTCCCATAGTCCCTGGACTGCCCTTATAAAGGTTTGTTGAGTTCATTGAGTCCATGATGTTGGGCTATAACAACATGATTGGGTTATAACAGTCTTTTTGGGGCAGGAAACGTGGTTTGTGGTGCTGGATTGCTGAATACTGAAGCCAGTTCTGATTCCATCACCTCTGCACTTTTCTGGTTAATTCTTCATTAATCAAAGGGACATGGGTTCCAGTTCTCACATCTGGAGACAGATGCCATGAGATGCCCAGTGTCCAGTGATGGACATAGAGCCACCATAGGCATACAACCAAAGTGACAATGTATACAGTGTTATGTAGCAGTTGATATCATATAGTTTAATTTATTGGCTATTCTCACCCAAAATCAAATCCCCATAAGGCACAAATTAACTGCATTACCCACCAAGTGAATCCAGGTTCTATTGCAAAACCCCCTTAATCCTACCTCTTTGATGTTTTGATTCAAAAATCATATGCCATGACTTAACATATTGGACTGTGACTGAATTGTGACTTTGTGAGCTGAAATGCCAGAACTATATCAGCAATGCCTCAAGGCTGCCTATGGGACCCTAAAGGTCTCTAGATCAAGTGCTGTCCAGACTGATCCACTCCAAATGGTAGCAGACCCAAGTGTGCCTGTCTTCAGGCTCTCCCTGTCAGAGACCACTGTGTGCTACACAGCAGGTCTTTAGTAGTCTGCAGAGGCTTAAGAGCAGCAACGGCTTTTATTCTCTGACAGAACTGGAGGACTGCTATCCTTAGTTATTTGCAGTACCCCTTGTACTTGAAGTCTGTCTGTCCCTAGCGCCTGCGTGCTTGGTGGTTTTTGTCAGTGCTAGGAGATGTGCAAGTGCAATGGAAACTAGGCATAATGTATTCACCATGGGCTATTGCACAGTGCTTTGAAAGCCTTACTGAACAAGATTGTCCCGCGATCCTTTGCTTGGGAGAAACGTGTTCATGTTGTTTGATTCCCATTAAAGCACATAGCACCTTCTCTTGGCTTCTTGTAACCAAAGGGAGGGGGTTGGGTTTTGAGGCCACTGCTACTGTTGTGTGTCCTTGAGCTGATGTGTCTGTTCAAATAGTAGATTACTTGTGATTCACAAAAGCACATCCTTGGTTACATTTCTTGCCAGAAGCAAAAGAGGAAGAGAACAAAGGCCTCCTAGAAATATCTGAAATCAAAAGGTTTACTAGATCTTAAGTATAATATCTCTCAGCTTCTCCACCTCTGTCAAGTCTCGTGACTTTCTGCTTTCTTTTCTGTGTTGTTTCTAAGAACATACCCCCTTCTCACAAGGTAGGAGAATTGCCAGGGTAGAGCACCAAGTCCTCTATCAGCTGTGTGGTCTCAAAGAAGACTGAATGAGACCTCAAGGCCTCAGTGTCTGTTGGTTGTGTGAAAACCAGCTCCCAAAAAAGAATGTTGTCAGACTTGAAGAAGCAGGTGGAGTTGTCTTGAGCTTGGACCCTCCACATGAGACTGGAAGGCTCTCTGATTTATAGGAGGGAAGGGAGTACTACCCCACAGCTGGGCACAGTAAACCAAGTAAAACCTGTTGGTGTAAGGTTCAACAGCCAAACTGAAGGGGCTCACAAGAGGAGTACTAGAATGTATACTAGATTTGCCTCTCCTAGAGTCCAGCTTTAATGAATGTTTTCTACAATAGAACACTAGAGCTGCGTCTGGGTGCTCCTTAAGGCCTGTTTCCCAGTTCAGCTCTGTTGAAATGGAAATTCAGGCCACAGGAGCCCTGAAGCAATGGATATGGTCTCTGCTATGACTCTGCTTTGAACATGGGAAAGCACTGCTGAAGATTAAGCTATCCAGGCTTCCTCTGGCAGTGTATTGGACTAGAGTCCTAAAGTGATTATCAAATTTGTCCTTGGTTACCTAATTGAGTTTGACATCTTGCTGTTACTTTCTTTGTGTAATAAGTTTGAGGAGAAATTGCTTTACTCTTTAAACATGTTGATTAAAAATTATGACTGGCTGCAGAAGCCTTAATGAAATACTTTCAAATAACCACAGTCACTTTTCAATTGCTAATTAATGTGCTCTGAAAAGCACTTACCCACCTGTAGCCTGCATCCTCCCATTAGGCTGTGGGATAGGGATACATCAGCCTGTGATATAGTAAGGGATAGGCAGAATATCTGTATACTCACATGCGTGACTACGTGAAATAAAGGATTACACATATTGAAGTATCTGTGAACGAGAGATAACATGGAAAATATTATGGAAAAGTTGGATTTACACAGAGGCACACACATACACAGGAATGAACTCATAGTTCCCCCTTGTGCTGTGAGGAGCATTTGACTGTTGTCATCTTGTGGCAAATCCTTTAATCTGTGTTGAGAGCAGAGTCTGCTGTGAATATGACTGATATCTATGCTTATGAGGGTTGACTAGAAAAAGGCAGTGAATTACAGTATGAAGTTTATGGGACCGTACTACTAGAACTGTCACTGCAAAATGTGCAGAAATTGTTGTCACAGAACATTGTTCTGGGACAAATAATAAAATGGTCTTTGTTGTGTAACTGCATAAATGAACGATATTAAAGAATAAAAAGATAGGGATTTAATTTAGTTGGGTTTTTTTTTTGGTTTTGTTTTTTGTTTTTTTGTTTTAATCATGCTGGAAATATATTGTCAGGAGACTGACAGAATTCTGGCTACAATGGGAAAAAAAAAGACAGGTGGAACTGGCTCTTTTAAAATGCAGTTCCAGGTCTACCTGAATGATACAGGAGCCAAAGGCACTTGTGTTTGAACAGGTAGGAGCACAACCTTTTTTCATTCTAGTTTACTAAAGCAAGGGTTCCAATATCTGATTGGTTGACACTGAAATCTAATGAGTTACTTCCGTCATCTGTGGTTGCATTGCTCTATCTGTGTGTCCTGGATTTAGCAGTAGCAGTCAGTTTTTCTCCTTCTTGGTAGCTGGTGCAGCATTGTGTTTTGACTTTCAACCTGGGAACAGTGCTGGTAACACCGATGTTTTCCGTTGTTGTTAAGTAATGTTTATCCTGACCAAGGACTTTGTGAGGCTCATGCTCTGCCAGGGAGGAGGGGAAGCCAGGAGGAAGCAGAGACAGGTCACCTGACCCAGGCTAGCCAAAGAGGTATTCCATACCACAGCACGTCATGCCCGAGGTGGGGGGTAACTGGGAGTTACCCGGAAGGACACGGGGTCTTCTGGGTTGACTCGTTTTTCAGCGGGTGGTATTGTATTCTCTTCCCTTGTTATTTTCTCTTATCACTGTTGTCGTTGGTAGTAGTGGTAGTGATTTGTGTTGTACATTGGTTGCTGGACTGTTCTTGTCTCAACCCGTGTGAGTTGCATTCTTTCGATTCTCCTCCCCATCCCTCCAGGAGCGGGGAAGGGGTGGGGGGAAGGAAAGAAAGAGGGAGGAAAAGGTGGGGGGGAGTGAGTGAACGAGCTGTCCAGCTGGGTTTAAACCACGACAGTTCTTTTTGGCGCCCAACGTGGGGCATGAAGGGTTGAGATAATGACAGATCTGTCCGGATTAATAGTCACTCGTCACAGTGCTGATTTATTTGCTCTCAAAATTGTTCTTCTTGATCTCACAGTTTCAGTATATCATACCTTACTTCGAGCCGGTATTTGCTGCATCAGAGTGTTTTTCAAGTGTGGGGCTTGGGCTAAGGTTTTGTCTCATTGTACTTTATGGTAATGACTTGTAATACAGTAGAATCATTGATCATGAAACTGATCTGGCTTATGTTCCCAGTGTGGTCACCACCTTTATACTTTGGGAAGTTTATAATAGAAGTGCTTAGCAATTACACCTCTTTTTTCTCCTTCTCGGGTGGTCAACCTGTGAAGGAGACATTCTTTTACCCTCCCAGTCCTGCCCCCCCAGACCATTTACAGCATCATTTGAGAGTTTTGAAGTTTTTGAATGGCCTGTTAATGCTGTTGAGACCTGTTTGCTGATTGTGATGGGGATCACCATGTTGGCACGCATACAAGAGTGTATTTTGCCCACGACCATTTCGTCTGATTTCAAGAGTTAAGCAGAGTCAGATTTGGGTCTTGTTTGGGGTTAAACGATGATATAGGAGGACCAAGAGATTTTCCCTGAGGCTGGACAGTCATGAGTGGCAGGGTGTGTGGGATAGTATGGGCAAGTATCTAGGTCAGTGGGCCCCTCCAGTACTTCGGAATTTCATCACCGAACAACTGCAAAATCCAGAAGAATTAGTAAAACACTTAAATGAGGTGTGGTCATTCTGGCCATACCAGAGACAGACAGATCATGGCAACGTGCCGGGGCTTGACCTATGCTTACAGGGCCTGGTTCAACACTATCCAGCACCTTCAAAAGGAAAAGCATGTCGGTGGATCTGAGGGTAAAGCAACAGTCAGCACAGCTACTCCAGCTCCAGGCACAGCAGCTTCACCACCCCCAGGGACAAGTACAGTTGCTACTCAAACTTTGGCTGCAATGCACAGCGGAGCTACCCCAGTGGCAAGTACAGCAGCTGCTCAAACTTCGACTGCAACAGACAGCACGGTTACCCCAGCTCCAAGCATAGCAGCTACACCACCCCCAGCAACAAGTACAGTCGCTACTCAAACCACAGTGGTAATCATTGCAGCCAAACCAGAGGACCAATTCATACCAGTATCGGTTGCCCCTGTACGCAAGAGAAAAAACCAAAAAAGAGGAAGAAAGGTGAAGCGAGATGAAGAAACAATGAATTCACCACCTGGTCCAGAATCTGATCAGGAGTCATCATCACATGACAAAGAAGAAGAAGAAGAGGTAACTTCTCGACCTTGGACCTCAACTGAGGTACGGAATATGCAAACAGATTTTACCCGTCAACCAGAGGAGCACATCACCACCTGGTTACTCTGATGCTGGGACAATCAGGCCGATGGTCATGAACTAGAAGGTACAGAAGCCAAGCAGCTGGGGTCACTTGCTAGAGAAGGGGGAATTGACAAAGCAATTGCAAGAGAGAAAAAGTCCCTCAGTCTTTGGAGGCAGCTCTTGGCAGCTGTGAAAGAAAGGTTTCCATACAAGGACGATGTTATGAGTCATTCGGCCAAGTGGACTACTTTAGACAAAGGCATCCAGTCTCTGAGGGAATCAGCCATCGTAGAGATGCTCTATCACATCAAGCCGAATAACGGGGATATACCCATAGACCCAGATGAAGTCAAATGTACACAACCCATATGGTGAAAACTTACATGGAATGCACCGTCATCATATGCCCATTCATTGGCAACAGTGACCTGGAATGACATAGTACCACTAACAGTGGATGAAATGGTTCATAAACTCCGAGAGTTCGAAGACAATCTCACCCCTTCCATCTCAGCTGTGGAAAAACTGTCCCAGGACCTCAAACAATTGAGGGATGATCTATCTGATTTATCCAGCTCCTCACGTGTACCAACACACGTCTCAGCTATTAACAGAAGGCGTCCTATGGTTCGAGAGAGGAGATAGAGGAGGTATACGCCACAGGGTACCCTATGGTTTTACCCGCGGGATCACGGAGAAGACATGACGAAGTGGGATGGAAAACCTACTTCAGCTTTGGAGGAACAGGTGAGTGAATTGAAGAGGGGAGCAAGGGCTCCCCTGGGGAACATAAAGAAGGACTACAGAGCCCTGGGAGAGGTGGTTAGGGGTTCTGGAGCTCAGATAGTTTTTTCGTCAATTCTCCAGGATACAGGGGAGGACCCCAAAAAAGCTAGGAGAATTGGCAGGGTTAGTAAATGGTTAGAAGGGTGGTGTCATAGTCAGGGGTTTGGGTGTCTTGAACACGGGACCCAAGTTTGTAAGCCAGGTCTAGTGGGGGCTGGTGGAGCTGGTCTGATGATAAAGGGGAAGAGCAGTTTTGGTAGGAGGCTTGCCAGACTGCTCAAGGAGGCTTTAAACTAGATGTGTTGGGGGAGGGGGGCATCGTTCCATCCCAACACACCCAGTCATTTGCCAGCAGCTATAATAAATGCTCAGAGCAATGTAGATATATTCCAGCCACTCCAGCCAATGAGCTAGCTTCAGTTGGAGCTCGGCTCAGAAGCCTCTATACAAACGCCCGTAGCATGGGGAACAACCAAGAGGAATTAGAGATGTGTGCACATCTACGGTGGTATGATATCATTGGCATTGCAGAAACGTGGTGGGATGGCTCCTGTGACTGGAGTGTTGGAATGGAAGGTTACAGGCTCTTTAGAAAAGACAGGCCTGGCAGATGAGGAGGGGGAGTTGCCCTTTATGTTAGGGATAGGCTGGAGAGTACGGAACTCTGGGGACAGGTGAGCAGTCCACAGAAAGTTTGTGGGTCAAGGTTAAAGGGAATATAGCTGTGGGAGACGTTACTGTGGGGAACTGTTACAGACCGCCTGATCAAGGAGAACCTGCGGCTGAAGCACTCTATAGACAGATAGGAACAGCCTCACGCTCACAGGCCCTTGTTCTCATGGGTGACTTCAACCACCCTGACATCTGTTGCAGGGGTGGTACAGCCCGGCACAAGCAATCCAGGAGGTTCCTCAATTGTGTGGAAGACAACTTCCTTCTGCAAGTAATAGAGGAGCCGACAAGGAGAGGTGCCATGCTTGACCTCGTGCTCACCAACAGGGAAGGGCTTGTTGGAAATGTGACTCTCCAGGGCAGCCTTGGATGCAGCGATCATGAGATGGTCGAATTTGAGATCCTCAGGGCAGTGAGAAGAGCATGCAGCAAGCTCACTGACCTGGTCTTCAAAAGAGCAGACTTTGGCCTCTTCAGGAACCTGCTTAGGAATGTTCCATGGGATATAGCCCTAGAGGGCAGGGGGGCCCAAGACTCTTGCTTGATATTCAAGGATTACCTGCTACAAGCTCAGGAGTGTTGCATCCCAAGTAGAAGGAAGTGCAGCAGGAGGGCCAGGAGACCTCCTTGGATGGATAAGGAGCTCCTGAGGAAAATCAAATGAAAAAAGAGGTTTATAAAAAGTGGAAGCAAGGACGGGCGGCCTGGGAAGAGTACAGGGATGTTGTCCGGGAAACTAGGGACCAGGTTAGGAAAGCTAAGGCCCAGTTAGAATTAAACTTGGCTAGGGATATTAAGGATAACAGGAAGGGATTCTACAGGTACATAGCGAATAAAGACAGACTAGGGAGAACAGGCCCCCTCAGGAAGCTCTCAGGAGAGCTGGCTACACAGGATTTGGAGAAGGCTGAGGTTCTGAATGACTTCTTTGCCTCGGTCTTCACTGGCAAAGGCTCTGACCAAACCACCCAAGTCTTGGAAGGGAGACGCAGGGACTGTGAGAATGAAGACCCTGGGCCCACTGTAGGAGAGGATCTGGTTCGAGACCATCTTAAAAACCTGAACATGCACCAGTCCATGGGTCCTGATGAGATCCATCTGCGGGTCCAGAAGGAGCTCGCAAATGAAGTTGCTAAGCCGCTGGCCATGATATTTGAGAAATCATGGCAGTCAGGTGAAGTTCCCAATGACTGGAAAAAGGGAAATATAACCCCCATTTTCAAGAAGGGGAAAATGGATGACCCGGGGAATTACAGACCAGTCAGTGTCACCTCTGTGCCTGGTAGAATCTTGGAGAAGATTCTCCTGGAAGGCACATGAAAATCAACAAGGTGTGCTTGGTGACATCCAGCATGGCTTCACTAAGGGGAAATCCTGCCTGACCAGTGTGGTGGCCTTCTATGATGGGGCTACAGAACTGATAGACAGGGGTAGAGCAGTTGATGTCATCTGTCTGGACTTGTGTAAAGCGTTTGACACTTTCCCATATGACATCCTTGTGTCTAAATTGGAGAGACATCAATTTGATGGATGGACCACTCGGTGGATAAAGAACTGGCTAGATGGCCGCACAGAAAGTTGTGGTCAATGGCTCAATGTTTGGCTGGAGACCAGTAACGATTGGTGTCCCTCAGGGATCGATGTTGGACTGGTCTTGTTTAACATCTTTGTTGGTGACATGGACAGTGGGATTGAGTGCTCCTTCAGCAAGTTTGCTGATGACACCAAGCTCTGTGGTTCGGTTGATACGCTGGAGGGACGGAATGCCATCCAGAGGGACCTCGACATGCTTGTGAGGTGGGCTGATGCCAACCTTATGAAGTTTAACCTTGCAAAGTGCAAGGTCCTACACCTGGGTCTGAGCAATCCCAGGCACAGCTACAGGTTGGGCAAAGAAGAGATTCAGAGCAGCCCTGCGGAGAAGGACTTGGGGGTGCTGGTCAATGAGAAAATGAACATGAGCCAGCAGTGTGCACTTGCAGCCCAGAAAGCCAACAGTATCCTGGGCTGCATCAAAAGGAGCGTGACCAGCAGGTCGAAGGAGGTGATCCTGCCCCTTTATTCTGCTCTTGTGAGACCTCACCTGGAGTATTGTGTGCAGTTCTGGTGTCCTCAACGTAAAAAGGACATGGAACTGTTGGAACAAGTCCAGAGAAGGGGCATGAGGATGATCAGAGCGCTGGAGCACCTTCCGTATGAAGACAGGCTGAGAAAGTTGGGGCTGTTCAGCCTGGAGAAGAGAAGGCTGCGCGGAGACCTCATAGCAGCCTTCCAGTATCTGAAGGGGGCCTATAAGGATGCTGTGGAGGGACTCTTCATTAGAGACTGTAGTGATAGGACAAGGGGTAGCGGGTTAAAACTTAAACAAGGGAAGTTTAGATTGGATGTAAGGAGGAAATTCTTTCCTGTGAGGCTGCTGAGGCACTGGAGTGGGTTGTCTAGGGAGGTTGTGAATGGTCCATCCCCTGCAGTGTTCAAGACCAGGTTGGACGAAGCCTTGGGTGACATGGTTTAGTGTGAGGTGTCCCTGCCCATGGCAGCCTGGTTGGAACTACATGATCTTAAGGTCCTTTCCAACCCTAACTATTCTATGATTCTGTGATTTAAAGCATGCAATATATTCTTATAAAGCAGCTGTTGTGATGTTGTAAGAAAAAGTTTCTTCCGACAATAGAATTTATGAAGATGTAGTGGGATTTTTGATGGTTCTCTAAATCAGCAATTGAATAAAAGTATTTAAGTGTATTACTAGTCTGGTGTTGGCCTAAACAGTAATGGTAAGAACATCAAGGATTTTGTCACTTCCACAGAACTTAAAGATGTTTAGCTTCTTGACGAAGTGCATAACAGTGGATGGCAATTGATTATAGAGACTGGGTTCAGTAGAGTGTTCTTCACACGTACTGAATGCTGTTGCAACACTGCAGCCCTTGTTGGTAGGGGAAGAGACATGGTTTGGTGTACCATGGAGACAGTGGCTGTCAGATATAGAATGACAGTGTTGTGTATTCTGTGCTTGGGGAAAAAAAAAAAAAAAAAGGAAATGATTTTTCAAAGTAGTCACTTAACCAGGGGGGAGTGGAAGGGGGAATAGTTTTTCAGAGGAAATTTTAATTCATTGCTTTGTTGCCGTAGGTTAGCATAACGCATTATAGGTTTTGCTCAAAGTGACAGCATGTAAATGGAAGGTCATTTCAAAATGAAAAGACAGAACAACAAAACATGCTTCCTACATTGGTAGAATCTTATTTTTCTGATGTTACTGTAAAGTTGTTGCTTTTTTCCTTGTCCAGGTGACATTTCATCAAAATGAATGCAGAAAATCTGTTCTAACAAAACAGCATTTTCTTCAGCAAAATCAGTGTTCAGAAAGCTTGGCCAATTTTTCTGATAGTGAACATTAATGATCTTTCAAAACCATTAACATTTTATGGAAAAAATTTGCTAGGTTTCGTATCTACTTAATATTTCTTGAATGTTCTTGTATCTCACTTGAGGCATAAGATCAAAATAAAGCACAGTCTTATGAGCTGTCTGCAAAATTCTTTTCCCATCCTTACTGGCCTTTGAAAACAGAAGGAAACTGTGTGAGAAAGCTGTAATTCAAAGTCACTTGGTTTTATGGTTGTGTTGCAAAACATGTAAGCAAGGTGTGACTTAAGCAAGGTATATCAAGTATTGCGTCTGTGTAAACATCTGTGCTTGAGAATTATAAAGGAGTTTGGTGCAGGGATTAGCAATTAGGAATTCTCCTGTTCTGTATTTGAAATCCATGGGAATAGTTGCAGTAAGGAAAGGAAGGAGCAAATACTGTCTGTAGTGCAGAATTGTTGCAACACTTGAGAAGCCACAATGGCATTCAGAATTCACATAGTAACATTATCACATGACTTAGGTCAGGTCCCAGCATCTTCTCTCGCAAAATGTGTATGTCTCACCTCTTCAAGGCACTGGCATTTATCAGTGTTTACATATGTGAACTTGGAATTGCTGTTTAGGATCTGCTTTTTGAAAACCTTGGGCATGGCAGGTTCTAATAGTTATTGCTGTTGAAATGGATGAGAAATCAGTATTCCAAAACCAGGACTACTCACTATCAGGCATATGTTCTGCTTGTACTTGTTCAGGTAGACTCCAACAGTGCTTAGAAAGCTAAGCAGAAACTGATTTACAACCAGTTCAATTATGAAGTGTTTTCTTCATTGCAACCTGAAATTTCATCATTCTTCCTACATACTGAAATCAGAGCTTAAATCTAAAAGGTCTGGAGGAGAAGAAGAGAGAGGGGTACAACTCCTAGGTTCTTTTCAGAACAGTGTCCCTGTAATCCTAGTCACTGGTCTAGCAGCAACAGGGCTATTAAACAAGTGTAGATGCCTTCTGTCCTTGCCAGTTACTGCTGGGCACCAATTCTTTGTGAGTCCAGGCATACCAGAAGAGAATGAAGGTGACTGAAGATTACTGATAACTGAATGAAGACAACCTCACAGGTTTTCATCTGCACATAGCCAACTGACAGTTGAATTATTTGGGATGTTCCACAAAGACCGTGGCTAGCAGTTGGTTTTAACAGGAAATCTGTATGTAAATAAAATCTCCGCTTAATAGTATTTTGTGTCTAGCTTGAAATTGAGGTGGATTGTGTGTGCTCTCTTGTAAAAAAATGGCACAAACCCCACATTTTCAGTTTCAGGAAAGTTTTACTTGGGAGTTCTGACATTTTTAATCTCATAGGTTTCTCTGATTCCTTTTTTTTTAAATATATTTTTTCTTCAATAGTACATTTTTACAAATTTTTCAAACTAAAATTGTTGTTGAACTAGAAGCTCTACTTAGTGGCTGCAAATACACAAATGGTAGAAATTAGTCATAGAATCCTAGATCTGGTTCGGAATTGACCTCCGGAGATGTCAAGTCCAACCCTCTACTACAACCAGGACATGCTCATCAGGTTGTTGAGTGCTTTGTATAGGCCAGGCAAATTTGGAAAACTTGTAAGGACAGAGTCCTCCTGATCTGTCAGAGCCTGGGCCCAGGGCTGCACCACTCTCACGAGAGTGAAGTTTTTCCCTGTGTCCACTGGGAACTCAAGCTTGTTGACTCAAATTTCCATTTTCTCTGTAACTCTCCCATTTAGGCAATGGATGACTGCAGCCTGACACCCTCCATCTCACCTTTTCTTCTCCAGACTGAACAGACACAGTTCACTCAGCCTGTCCTTGTACATCATGTGCTTCCACCTCTGGAACCCATGTGTTTAGTGGCCTGGCTCTGGACTTGCTCTAATGTTGGCTTCTCTTTTTTATGGGCAGTCCTTGCACCAGTTGCACGTACAGCTGCAGCCTTATCAGTGCTATGTACAGGAAGTATTCACTTTCTTCCAGCAGCTGGCCACACTTGCTACACAGCCCAGGCTGCAGTAGGCCTTCATGGGCAGACTGTTGAATCATGTTCTGCGTCCTGTCCACCACAGTTCCTTTTCTGGCCAGCCATGCCCCAGATTGCACTGCTGCCTGAGTTTATTCTGTCCCAAGGGCAGAAGCTTTCTATTTGCGTTGGAATTCCATCAGGCTGCTATCCATAACTTCTATGTCACATTCTTTTTTTACTCATCTTCACAAACCGTGTGGCCTCCTAAAAAACTGACCTGTCATGATATAGAGGAGATGCTTTTTCTTTGTGGAATTCTGGTAACCATAGACATCATATACTTTATGACTGTGTACTACCCAGACCTAGATATAGTTGTTTCTTAGGGAAGCAACAGCTGTCTGTCATGAATACACAGCTTGTAGCAGTTCGTTTGCATATGCTTTCTTTCTGTTGCAGAAAGGGTATGTGTCCTTGCCCTTTCTGTATTGAGGTGCATGTGGTAGATTGTTCTTCAGTTCTTGCTATACTCCTGAAATAAGCATGCACCTGGGATTCCATTAATTTGTCTTTTTAAGGCATCTTGTAGCAAAGCAGATGCATAGTGAACTGAAGGAGCAGAACAAAACATCTGTCCTCGTAATAAAGTATTTAAAGACGCCACCCTTGTTTAAAAAAAAAACAAAAAACAAAAAAGAAAGCCATTATGATTCAAAGAGATCCTTTTTTTCTGCTAAGAAATTTATATTTAAAGCATGATTTTGTGTAGGGGTATAATTACAGTGTCTGTAGTAGTTTCTGCTCAACAGTCCATCAGAGAATTGTGGAATATATCTGAAAGATACGAGCTTGATAGTGCTACAAGCACTTCTGGAGGGAATGCTACCCCTGCTAAGTAGAAAATGGCAGATTTTAGAGAAGCTTCTTTTAACATGGCATGATTTGTCTTCCTGCTGTAGCTTTCTGTGTCATCTTATACTGTTTTTTGTTGCTGACAAAGACTGACTCCAGTTTTTAACATTTATATTTGTCCCTGGACACACTTGGAAGAGTCAGTGGTTTGGAGCCACAAGTTAGGGAGTGAGACATGAACTAAGCTGTAAAAACCCTCTACCTAGGCCTTATTTAACATTTTGAAGTGTAAAAGGTGCCCTTTGCTTTTGTTTTGTTCTGGCTAAACTCTATACTATTAAATAGCCTGTATGACATGCTTAAGACAGCAGACACTGAAGAGGCACTGCTGGGAAGAGATGAGGTCAGCTCTATCACTACTGTACTATATGGCAGTGGGATGCTACCCCTCAGAGTGACATTATGTCGGATGGGTTGCTTTTGCAGAAGCAGACAGGGCAGTCATTACTGTGGGAGTCTTCCCTGTATAATCATAAGCCTTCCCTCAAAGAGGCAATGCACTGTGTAGGCAGGTCATCTAGGAACTGAATGCTTCTGAATGCTGTCATGGTTTAAGCCCAGCTGTAACTTGAAACCACGCAGCCGCAGCCGCTTGCTCACTTCCCCTCTTCTTACCTTTTGCTCCTGGTGGGATGGGGAGGAGAATCAAAAGAATGTAACTCCACGGGTTGAGATAAGAACAGTCCAGTAACTAAGGTATAACACAAACCACTGCTGCTACCACCAATAATAATAATGATAAGGGAAATAACAAGGGGGAGAGAATATAAAACTAAAAAGGGAAGAAAAGAAACCAAAACAATAAGCACAAGTGATGCACAATACAATTGCTCACCACCCACCAGCCGATACCCAGCCCGACCCGAGCAGAGATCTGGGCCTTTCAGGTAACTCCCCCTGGTTTCTATATGGGGCATGACGTGCTGTGGTATGGAATACCCCTTTGGCTAGTTTGGGTCCAGTGTCCTGTCCTGTCTGCTTCCTCCTGGCTTCCCATGCCCCTCCTCACTGGCAGAGCATGAGACTGAGCAGTCCTTGATCAGGGTAAGCGCTACTGAGCAACAACTAAAACATGGGCATGTTATCAGCATTGTTCTCAGACTAAAGGTGAAACACAGCACTGCACCAGCTACAGGAAAAGAGAAAAATGACTGTTACAGCTGAACCTAGGGCAGCTGTGGAAGACACAGACTGGTTTCTGCCTGCAGAAAGGCTTCAGGATTGCAGCCTTTGCTCAGTAGAGGGCAGATGAAAGTCTTTATGCCACTGATGTTGGGAATGGGCTCATCTGCAGAAGTTTTCCCAGCTAAAACCACCAGATTCTGCACATAGCCATGCTCTGGGCAGATGCTGTGAGGCTGGAATAGGTGTTGTCTGTCCCGTGGGTAACAGGACAGAGTAGGGAAGGCCTTGCTTCACCTGAGTGAGGCTCATGGCCCGCCTGTGTGTCTAATGAAGAGAGCCTCAGCCCCCTGGCAGGCCAAGACTAATGATACCTTTTAGTCCAGAAGTAGCGATTAGCTGTAGTGAACAGTAAACAGGTAAATACTTGGGTAGGACAGGAAAGGGGATGTGATCTAGCACACCTCTGGATCATCTCTAGTCTTGCACCTGAATCCAGACAGCATATGTGATGAAAACAACATACTGGGTTAGGCTGCCTGTGTGTTGCAGTGTCCTTGGGGTTTGCAGGCTGTCATTGTCTGTCACGGTCTGGCCACTGTCTTGGCCTGTCACCCAGCAACTATCTGTACATTGTTATCCTACTTTCCCTTCCATGAAGGAGAGCCTGTTGTGGTTCTGCTCCCCTCTTCCCTATGCACAAGCATGAACTAACACTTTGCTTTCCCTGCAGGAGCAGTCAAGGTTTTATGCACATGAAGCTGATGAAGACCAAAGAGAAGTACATCCTGGGTCAGAACAGCCCTCCCTTTGACAGTGTTCCTGAAGTCATCCACTACTACACTACAAAAAAGCTGCCTATCAAAGGAGCAGAACACTTGTCGCTGCTCTACCCTGTAGCTGTGCGGACCCTCTAATAATCTAGTCTCACCCCTTCCTGTGGATGGGAGGTGAGAGGTAAGCTGGGTTGCACAGAATTCATTGCCAGAATTCAGTGCTTGAGTCTGTGATGGAGTGACAGCCTTTAGTCTTGGGATTGTGGATGCTTTGTAGAGTTGTGTATGGTACTCTTATGCTGCAGGGTGCCTCCAAAACCAGGCTTCTACATAACAGAAAGAAATTTTATTTTAGTACAAAGAGAACAGACAACCTTCACAGAGCTTCTCTGTGAGTGAAAGTACTTCCCAACAGTTCTTCCTCCATGTTTTGAGAAGAATCAACAAGTTCTTCTCAGCAGTAAAACGCCAGCAACTTTTATTCTCTTGCTACCCTGAGAAACTTCTTCATGTGAAAGAGTACCTTGATGGACCTGAGAAAAAGCTGCTTAGCAGGTGAGTTCTGTGGCTCTGCTCACTTAGCCTGGTGGGTTTTGGGTGATTTTTAATGAAGTTTCTTGGGGTAGTCAAATCTTGAACTCCTATTAGGCACACAATCTTAAAATAATTTTGTAAAAGCAAATCCTGGTCAATTATTTATGAAGATGGAATGTAATGAAAAAGTAATTTGTTATATATTTTTATCCTTTTTGGTAAAATAATCTCTTAAGGGTTACTGTATTCATTTGCAAGTTTCACTCAGATGCAGGCAGCTAATTCTGTTTGGTGCAGTTAAACCGTAATGTTTTACGTAGTTAAGAATGAGGCATTTTAGTATATGGGTTAGTATTTATGCATGTGGGTGGTCAAAGTCTTTTATAAAGCTTTGTAGGCAAAATCTTCACTTGCTCATTCATCTGTATCAAACAGTCCTACTGAGATAGCAGACTAACAATTGTGTTGTAATACTGGCTTTCCCTAAGATGATATTTGCAGCTGTACAAATGAGAACTTTGGTATGTAGCAGAAATTTGTTTTTCTGGTGTATCAAGACATTTTTAAAACAAGGTTCCGTGACACCTACCTTCTGGCCAGTGTTCATTTTCACCATAAGCAGAAGCCTTCTGCTGTATTTCAGTCACTGTCAGCCAGAAGCACTGCACAAGCTGCTCTGAATCTTAGTCCTGCCAACTCAGTGCCCATCTACATGAGAGATATTTTCTACATGCTCTCTGTGCTCGTTCAAGGGGATAAATGAAATATATATATATATATATATAATTGTGCAGAAATTAGAACTGGACAATCAATAGCCTAGTAGTCCTCATTTTGTGCCATTTCCCACCTGTGTCTAGAATGATGTGCATTAACCCACCAGCCGTTGTAGTAGCAGACTGGTTATATGCAGTATATGTATTTTACAGGCTGCAATAGGAGTGTGAAATTGTGTGTTATTTAATTCAGCTTTCTTACCTACTACTCTTCCATTTTATGTATGTTTAGAAAGAAGTGCAAATAGGAGAATTATAATGAAATATCCACTTACTGCCTGTAAAAGTAGTGCTTCATTATATTGTCTAATCTGGTAAAAACCTCAAGGATGTCCTGTATAATCTCACTGGTGATGAATGTTCTGCTTCCTTTTAAGCTTGCCTTGCTCTTTACATGACATCCAACACAGTTTTAACTGGACTGGATCACATATGTGGGGAGCCCATTGTCATTCTGTGCAGCAACAGTAGCGGGTCAAGCTGCAGCTGTCTCACCCGAATTTGAATCTGCATTGTAATAGGCTCTGGTGGTTTTCTGAGAGAACGGTGGCACAACAGAGTACAAAGAGACAACATTCCTCTCCAATAAAACTAAGCATCCCCTTTTTCACATACTCACCTACACTTGCTTTTCATTTCCCTAAAGTCTTTTCAGAGCTCTTCTCCTCCTAACATCATCCAATTGGTAAGAGCATACAGGCACTTTTAAATCAGCACATTCTTCTTCCACCAGAGTAGGAGTACATGAGGGTGGCAGAGCTTGCAGAGGTTAGGAATTAGATTGAATCGGCTGCTGTCTGAGTCTTTGCCTGCGTGGGCTCTCGCAACTCTATCATGCCCCTTGAGACAGAGGTATGTCGCATCTCTTCTTTTGCATGTTGAAGTGCATTTTTGAGAATTTGGCAATATTGCTGTTCTGTGGCCAATTTATTCCTGTAATGGAAAAGTATGCCCCTACTCTCTCTAAGAGCAATTACCAGTAGAAAAACCAACAACAACCAAAGCCTTGCCAGGCTTCCTTAAGCACACTGTTTTTACCTCATGGGGATAACTGTTGTACCAGATCTTGTCATGGGCATGATTGAAAGTCAGCTGAAGCCAGCAGGTGCCGTTTTATTGCAGTCTGCAGATTCTGGGTCAGGATCCTTGCTTCATACAAATCAGGTGAATAAGCATCACACGAATGTGTGTAAAGTTTATTACAGCTTCAAGGATCAGATCAGGGTTCTTGATTCAGCCAGAGGAAATAATCCCAGAAGATGTTGGTTGTCTGTGGAAAGTGCATTTTTGGGTTTTTTATTATTATTTTTTTTTTTAAAAAGACTTTTAGAAAGAAGTGCTCATTAATTGCAGAATAAATAAAATGGGGATTTTTGTTTGCACTGTAATGCTGTCTTTGTTTATTTAAGTGATTGTATGATATTTTTCCAGTGAAGGAATATTCTTCTCAGACCTTTTAATGTACAGTGAAAATGCGGCGTGTTGCAGTATGTAGTATTGCGTATAGGTGGAAGATCTCGTAGTGATCATGCCTATATAGCACATTAAAAGTTTATTAAAAAAAAAACAAACTTCTCCCTTTTCTTCCTTTAATTGTTACTGTTAATCTGTCTTGAACAGCTAATCGTAGAAGAAGCCTTTCAGAACAACTTGTGTTTGTGTGTCTTGATTGTATAGTGAAAGTCATCATTAGGCTATAATCGGGTTTGGAGGAGTTTCAGTTCTGCCCTGAATAATTCTCTTGAGAATGAACAGTTTTGCAAGGGCTGTGCCAAAAAGGTGCATGTGTGAATGATATTGCTGTCAAATTGCTTGAGGTGCTCAAAGAATCCAGTTATTGCTGTTTACAGCGTAACACTAGTGAATCACTTTCTGCAGACTTTGTAAGAGGTGTTAATTAGGCTTCTATTTTGATGAGTATTTCTCAATGTAATGAAAGCCCCCAAGCTGTGAACATCTGTATGATGGATAGGGGAGTGGCCAAGATTACATTTTACAGCACCTTCCATAATTCGAAAAATCATAAATGTTTGTGGGTATACAGTCATCACTGTGGCTTCTGTTCTTGATAATAGTGTATTCTCTGAGATGAAGTCTTCAGAGCCAGGATGCAATATGCGGGGCTATCTGAAGTGCAAAGGTACGAAACATACATTTCCAGTTCTCAAAGAACATGGCCTGAGTTTGTGATTCAGGGAAAACTGGTTCTGCTTGGAGGTTGACACATTTATGTGCTGCTCCTTGTGATCCCAATGAGGTTCAGGATTTGCCCTTTCTCTTGCTGTCATGGCTCAAGTTGGGTACACAAATACCGTATGACAATGTTGGTGGAGGCTACAAATGCCATCTTTCACTCAAGCTCTGATTCCTTATTCAACCTGCTGCACTGCTAAGCTATGATCTGGGGTACTGAGTTGGTCCTCTGTTGCTGTTTAGTCACTCATGTTGTACCTAGGCTGGTACCTGAGCTGAACAAGGAAGGTCTTAACACTTGTTTAAATAACTAAATAAATAAACAAACAAACCTACCCAACACACTGCTGCACTAGCTCCTTATGGGAAAAACAAAACAGAAATTAAGCAGACACATCTGCACCCCTGGTTTGAGCAAGGGGAGAAGGGAATGAACAGAGTAGAGACAACTGGGTTTTGTACATTCTTTCCTTTTTAATCATCTGAGATGATCCCATATAAAACACTACAGATTGCTTCCTTTTGTTACTTCCTGCTGGAGTCCCCAGTAAGAAGAGAAGAAAGGAAGGAAGGAAAGTGCAGCAGCAGCTGCTAAAGAAGGTTGTTGGTGTGAAATGAAGCAAATAGAAGTCCTACTAAAAGGATGTTCATAGGTTGAAAGGGATGACCATTTACAATCCCATTTTCTGCAGCATGTTACTGCCTGTCTCAGACCTTGAGCTTACTCTGAGAACCATATACCCATAGTTCAGAGTTGCTGTGTACCTCAGTGCTTTAGACCTTGTAGTTAGTTCAGTGACAAGATCCATCTGAACACTGCCTCCTGTATTCAAGTGTCTTTCAGTGTCTCTGAATTGCAGTTATTGTTGCTGACAGTTCCCAGACACAAAGCTACCATGAAACAAGAAAGACTTTAAAGCATTCTGTCGGGATGGTAGGATTCTGACAAATGCACATTCCTGGATACATTAACTAGCCAAACCACTATAATTGGTTGTGTAAGTAAGATTGGTTTATGTGGGGAACCAAGCAACAGCAACCCTTACAACAGGTGAAGCTGGAAATGACACAGGAAATAGGCCTGGCCGCTATCCTAACTGGTGATAAATGCAAGATAACCTACCCCAGGAGATGCTGCAGTCTCCTGGAGTGTGTGGCGAAGGAGCCCTGATTAATCCAAGGCTGATCATTGGGATTTTGGAGCTGCACCTACCAGGGGTCAGAGAAATTAACTGCACAGCTCAGGAGAGTAAGATCTATTTCCATCTATAAGAGCATCTGAAATTCCGTGAACAAAACAACCGCTTACATAAGTGCTCCAAATGCCTGTGCTAGAATCATAGAACCATAGAATCAGCTGGGTTGGGAAGGACCTTCAAGATCATCAAGTCCAACCATTGCCCCAGCACTGCCAAGGCTACCGCTAAACCAAGTCACTGACGGCCTCATCTACATGGTTTGTGAACACTTCTGGGGATGATAATTCCACCACTGCCCTGGGCAGCCTGTTCCAATGCCTGACTACCATTTGGGAAAGAAATTGTTCCTAATATCCAGGCTAAACCTCCCCTTGCACAGCTTGAGGCTGTTTCCTCTTGTCCTATTGCTTGTTCCTTGGGAGAAGAGATCAGCCACCTCCTGGCTCCATCCTCCTTTCAGGCAGTTGTAGAGAGCAATAAGGTTCCCCCCTGAGCCTTCTCTTCTCCAGACTAAACACCCTCAGGTCCCTCAGCCGTTCCTCATCATGCTGGTGCTCCAGCCCTGCACCAGCTTCGTTGCCCTTCTCTGGACCTGCTCCAGCACCTCCATGTCTCTCTTGTAGTGGCGGACCCAGAACTGAACACAGGATTTGAGGTGCAGTGTTGCCCTCACAGGGGGATGATCACTGCCTTGGCCCTTCTGGCCACACTATTGCTGGTAGAGCCCAGGATGCTGTTGGTCTTCTTGGCTGTCTGGGCAGCACAAGCTGGCTCATGTTCAGCAGCCATCAGTCAGCACCTCCAGGTCTTCTTCTGCTGAACAGCTTCCCAGCCACTCTTCTCCAGGCCTGGAGCTTTGCATGGGGTTGTTGTGGCACAAGTGCAGGACCCAGTGCTTTGCCTTGCCTTGTTGAACCTCACACAATCCTGTGATCCAGCCTGTCCAGATCCCTCTGCAGAGCTTTCCTGTCCTCCAGCAGATCAACACTCCTGCCCAGTTTGGTGTCATCTGCAAATTTACTGAGGGTGTACTTGATCCCCTCATCCAGATCATTAGTGAAGATATTAAACAACACTTGCCCTAATACCGAGCCCTGGGTGACTGGTCACCAGCTAGATTTACCAGCACTCTTTGGACTCGGCCATCCACCCAGTTTCCAACCCAGCAAAGAATCCACCTACCCAGGCTAAGAACAGCTAGTTTCTCCAGGAGAACACTGTGGAAGAAAGTGGCAAACACTTTACTAAGGTCCAAACAGACAATGTGCATGGTTTTTCCCTTACCCACCAGGCAGGCCACCTTATGACAGAAGAAGTCTGGTCAATTACCTGCCTTTCATGAAACCATGATGACTGGGCCTCATCCCTCCATTTTCCTGCACGTGCCTTGTGATCTCACTTAGGAACATCTGCTCCATGACCTTCCCTAGCACTGAGGTCAAGCTGACAGGCTGTAGTTTCCAAGGTGTTCCTTCCTGCCCTTTTTTTTAGAGAGGCATCACATTGGCCAACCTCCAATCCCCTGGGACCTGCCCACTAGACCAGGACTGTTGACAGATGATGGAGAGTGGCTTAGCAAGCTCCTCCGCTAGCTCCTTCAGCACTCTTGGGTGTAACCCATCCAGCCCACAGATTTGTGTACATTTAAGTGGAGCAGGAGGTCTCTAACCATTTCTTCCTGGATTATGGGGACTTCAGTCAGCTCCCCATCTCTGCCATCCAACTCAGGAAACTTGAGTACCCTGAGGATACTGAGGAAGCATTAAGCTTCCTCATCCCCAGTCACTAGGCTTCCCCTAGTATCAAGTGGAGAAAGGAGGTTCTCCTCGGCCCTCCTTTTATTGCTAATACAAAAGTACTTTTTACCATCTTTCATGGCAGTGGCCAGATTTAGTTCCGTCTGCGCCTTCGCCTTTCTAACTTTCTCTCTACATAACCTAAAAACATCCCTATACTTTTCAGGGGGTAACTGTCCTTTCTTCCACAGGTGATAAATTCTGTTTTCTTTCCTGCGTTCAAGCAATATCTCCCTGTTCAACCAGACTTTCCAGATCCAGAGACTTCCTACCCTCAAGCAGATCAACTCTCCTTGCCTAATTTCGTCTCATCTGGAAACTGAGTATGCACTTTTATCCTCTCATTGAGCTCATTGATAAAGATATTAAACAAAACTGGCACCGGTACTAAGCCCTGGGGAATGCCACTTATGATGGGACACCAACTGAGTTTAACACCATTCACCACAACTGTCTGGGCCTGGCCATCCAGCCAGTTTTGTATCCAGTGAAGAGTGCACCCATCCAAGCCATGAGCAACGAGTTTCTCAAGAGAATGCTGTGGAAACAGTGCCAAAGGCTTTACTAAAGAGCAGGTAAACAACATCCACAGACTCCCTCGTCTACTTAACAGGTCGGCTTGTAACAGGAGATAGGATTAATCAAACGGGATCTGCCCTTCATAAACCAATGTTGACTGGACCTGATTGCCTGGTTGTTCTGTATGTGCCACATGATGGCACTCGAGGTCTGCTCCATGACCTTCCCTAGCCCCGAAGTCAGACTGAAAGCCCTGTAGTTCCCTGCTCCTTCTACCAGATCTTATTGCAGATGAGCATCAGATATAGTAACTTCCAGTCAAACGGAACCTCCCCAGTTAGTCAGGACATCTGATAAATGATTGAAAGTGGCTCTGTAAGCACATCTGCCAGCTCCCTTAGTACCCTTGGGTGGAACCTATATAGCCACATAGACCTGTGTGTGTCTAAATTGTGTAGCCGGTCCCTAACCCCTTCCTATTGGATTATGAGGGTATCATTCTGTTCCCCATCTCTGCCTTCCAGCTCACTAGATGTACTTACAGAAACTTATTTTACTGGCCTTTACTGCAGTAGCCAAATTAAGTTCTGCAGTAATCAAATTAAGGCCCTTCTGATTTTCTCCCTGCGTAACACCAAAACATCTTTGCAGTCCTCTGTTTTGGAACCATTCTTCCAAAGGTCATCAACTCCCTTTTTTTCTTTTTTACTTTAATTTCTGCTGATTCAACTTTGAGCAAATGATAGTGGAATCATACCCTGGTTATTTTAAAAATGTGAGACTGAACTGAAATCAAGCAAATTAAGGTTGATTGTCAAGCTTCTTGACTTGTTTCTTCTGAGTTCTTTTTATTTTATTGATGTTGCTTGCAGAATACATAATACTGACGGTATTATCAGAGAGCCAGAACACACAGAACAACCAACACAGTGGTAATCACCATCTCAGCTGCAGGACAGAGCCTTTCCCCGCACCATCAGATAAGCTGCAGGCTGGTCGTGGATGTCTTAGGCTCAGCTCTAGTCATTTCTCGCCATTCTGCAAAGCCCAAACCCTTCCTGAAACCACACACTATTCTGAGATCACTAAAGCTGCGAGCTTTCGTGTCATTTCAACGGGGGGCTACTAACGCGCTGTGCATCCATCCTTCACGGCTTCAATTTCTTCACTTTATAGCCTTGTGCCACCCAGCGGCTGAAGTAAGAGGCTACTTCATGTGCAAAACAGGGTTTTCTGCTTTTAAATGAACGCAGTAACCAAACCCAGAGCAGCTATAGCAGGAACTATTGTGATTTTTAATTTTTTTTTTTTAATTGATGTTCCATGTTAACTGAATGTTCATCATTTGAGCTCTTTCTTGTTACTGAGTTGAGCATTCTGGCTATTTCAACAAGAGAAACAAGAAAAAAACAGAAATAGTTTTGCCAGCTTGTGGTCATTTCAGTTTGGATCTCCAGTTTCATATTTCCTTTCCTTCCTTTATCTTACCATCCCATTACTCCTCCACCAATTGGAATAGGTTAGATCTAAACATCAAGTAATTTGGATTCAGTTTTCAAAAATTAAAATATACATATATATGTACATGTTTTGATCCAAGAACAAAGTCTTTTAATTTATTTTATCTTCTTTCAGCCCCTTCAGTCTTGATGGGGCAGTCAGACAGTGCAGTCCGCAGGACTGTGAAGGCGCTGAAGTGGGGGTATTGGCTGCATGCTCTGCCCAGAAATGCTGACACTCTCTGAGCTGGCATAGGGCCGCAGGGGAAGGGACAGGGGAGACAGAGCCCTACACGAGCCAGCTCATGCCCGGGCAGCCAAGAAGGCCAACAGCATCCTGGGCTCTATCAGCAATAGTGCAGCCAGCAGGGCCAGGGCAGCGATCATCCCCTGTACTGGGCACCGGTGAGACGACACCTCAAATCCTGTGTTCAGTTCTGGACCCCCCACAACAAGAGAGACATTGAGGTGCTGGAGCGGGTCCAGAGAAGGGCAACGAAGCTGGTGAAGGGCCTGGAGCACAAGTGTGATGGGGAATGGCTGAGGGAACTGGAGGTGGTTAGTCTGGAGAAAGCTCAGGGGGGGGGATCTTATTGCTCTTTACAACTGCCTGAAAGGAGGATGGAGCCAGGAGGTGGCTGGTCTCTTCTCCCAAGGAACAAACAATAGGACAAGAGGAAGAGGCCTCAAGCTGCACCAGGGGAGGTTTAGCCTGGATATTAGGAACAATTTCTTCCCCAAATGGTGGTCAGCCATCGGAACAGGCTGCCCAGGGCAGTGGTGGAATTATCATCCCTGGAAGTGTTCACACACCCTGTAGATGAGGCCGTCAGTGACATGGTTTAGTGGTGGCCTTGCCAGTGCTGGGGCGATGGTCAGACTTAATGATCCCGAAGGTCTTTTCCAACCCAGCTTATTCTGTGATTATGATTCTATGACTGAAGTTCCCGGGTTGGCCACATAGGGGCAGGGCATGAGGAAACTCCTCCAGAAGTGGGGCTGCTCCCACAGGCAGTGATCTTCGTCCCCCTGTTCTCATGTCCTTCTGTCCTCATACTGGGAGATGACCCTGCTCAGAATCATTTTGTCCTGGGGACACAGCTCTCTCAGAGGGGAGAGTTCAACAGGGAAATTTGAGGCTTCAGGCTCAGCTAAGTGATAGAGATAGATGCTAAAACACCATCAACACCAGGGAAGCAGACATAACCCTTGGCCATCAGTACAGGTATGATGCAGAGGAGATCCCCATCTCATAAAAGGAGAGGCTGGGAGAGAGGAGCGCTAGATCCTGTTGTTCTCCAGGCAGCCTGTGTGTCCTGCAGCTCATTATCTCTGCTCTGCTTTAATTGTTGCCTCTGGCTGTTTTCTTAACACTGAAAGAATGCAGATGTCTTGGTTTCCTCACCATCTGCTGGACACCCTGCTACTCAATTCCTTAGACATCAAATTCCAAACTCCCACCCCAAAATCCTGCTGCCCCTTAGCGCTGCTTTGCTGCCCCACATGATGCTGTCATTGATGTGTGGTAGATGTTCAAGGGGGTCACCCTGTTCCAGTGCAGCTTAATTTAGTCCATGACCAATGGTAGGACTGTGCTTCTACCCATGGGACAGTAAATTCTAGATGTATTAAACGCCCCTTCACATGAAACCAAGCTGTGACACTCTGCTGTCAAAAAAAAATTGAGAAAAATACATTGACAATACTTGTTGTCTCTCCTTGACCCCAGTTTGTACTGGACCTCTAATCCATCAAGTGCACCCTCAGCAAGTTTGCCAATGACACCAAGCTGTGTGGTTCGGTTGATACGCTGGAGGGAAGGAATGCCATCCAGAGGGACCTCGACATGCTTGTGAGGTGGGCTGATGCCAACCTTATGAAGTTTAACCATGACAAGTGTAAGGTCCTACACCTGGGTCTGAGCAATCCCAGGCACAGCTACAGGTTGGGCAGAGAAGAGATTCAGAGCAGCCCTGCGGAGAAGGACTTGGGGGTGTTGGTTGATGAGAAACTGAACATAAGCTGGCAGTGTGCATTTGCAACCCAGAAAGCCAACCGTATCCTGGGCTGCATCAAAAGGAGCGTGACCAGCAGGTCGAAGGAGGTGATCCTGCCCCTCTACTCTGCTCTCATGAGACCTTACCTGGATTACTGTGTGCAGTTCTGGTGTCCTCAACATAAAAAGGACATGGAACTGTTGGAACAAGTCCAGAGGAGGACCATGAGGATGATCAGGGGATTGGAGCACCTCCCGTATGAAGACAGGCTGAGGAATTTGGGGCTGTTCAGCCTGGAGAAGAGAAGGCTGCATGGAGACCTCATAGCAGCCTTCCAGTATCTGAAGGGGGGCTATAGGGATGCTGGGGAGGGATTCTTCACTAGAGACTGTAGTGATAGGACAAGGGGTAATGGGTTAAAACTTAAACAAGAGAAGTTTAGATTGGATATAAGGAAGAAATTCTTTCCTGTGAGGCTGCTGAGGCACTGGAATGGGTTGCCCAGGGAAGTTGTGAATGCTCCATCCCTGGCAGTGTTCAAGGCCAGTTTGGACAGAGCCTTGGGTGATATGGTTTAGTGTGAGGTGTCCCTGCCCATAGCAGGCTGGTTGGAACTTAATGATCTGAAGGTCCTTTCCAACCCTAACTATTCTATGATTCTGTGGTTCTACTCCAATGGACTAGGACAGCTTTATTTTTAAAGAGCATGCCATTGTCATACTGCATGGTAGAAGACAGAGGAGTATGAGAAAAACAGCAACTAAACTTGGCCACTGTGGCAAGACTATCTGCTCTTCAACAATGATAAGCCTTCCCAAAGTCCAAAACCATTTCAAATCCAGAATGGAGATCGGGTGTTGGAGGGAGAGGTCTACACAATCAGTTTGCCACGTGGACCAGGGAATTTTGCTACCTCTTAGGTTAGCAAAGATTTGGCCTTCCTTGTAAAGCTTTCTGTTTTCTGTACACGTTTCACATCTGGATATCAAGGCACATGTTTGTCAAGTGTTAAGTGGCAACACTGGTATGTGCTTAAGTAAATCACCTGTAGCAGTAAGTCCTAATGATGCATGCAGCTAGTAGGCTAATGAGTTCCATTTAGTGGAATCAGGGTCCACAGCATATTAATTCAAGCTAGCCAGTAATCTTTGGCACTGTGTTCGGTCAGCTTCCTTAATATTAGCTTTTTGGTGTGTGGATAGATGTACTACTTGAAGGGAAGAAGATAAAGCTATTTTTTATATTTTTAACTAATATGGGCATCCTGAAATGTCTCTTTTTCCTACCTTCTCTACTAGTCACGTCATTGCCAGTTTTCCAAGTCACTGCATGGCTCCAGCCAATACAGCATAGCAGTCAGTATGGACTGTGTTGGCTCCAGCTTAAATATCATCACTGCATATTATACCACCCTTACCCCTCAACATCTCTTATCATCACTTGGCCACATATTACAGTAAATATGAGTCTTCTTATTGTTCTCAACTGGTTATTTTAGTAGGGAAATCATGTTACTATCTAGCTGATTTCACTAAAATTGCTTGTTTATATCGCTTTTTGTGTGCTTACACATAACTTGGGTTTGCATGGCAAGGTTTTCGGAATGACAGGGGCTACAGGGGCAGCTTCTATAAGAAGCTGCTCGAAGCTTCCCCAATGCCAAATGGAGCAAACGCCAGCCATGACCAAGACAGACCTACCGCTGGCCAAACCTGAGCCAATCAGCGATGGTGGTAGCACCTCTGTGATAAACAGGAAAGACAAGATAACAGCTGCTGCACAACAGCAACTAAGAAGAAGAGAAATGTCTGGGTACCAGAGCAGATAATACCCTGAAGCCCACAGTGCAGACCACAGTGAGGCAGGATGTCCCCCGTAGCCCATGAAGATCCACAATGTAGCAGATATCCACCGGCAGTCCATGGAGGTACATGGTGGAGCAGTTATACACCTGCAGCCCGTGGAGGTCCACAGAGGAGCCGATATCTACCTGCAACCCATGGAGGTCAATGGTGGAGCAGATCATAGAACCCTAGAATAGTTAGGGTTGGAAAGGACCTTAAGATCATCTAGTTCCAACCCCCCTGCCATGGGCAGGAACACCTCACAATAAACCATGCCACCCAAGGCTCTGTCCAACCTGGCCTTGAACACCGCCAGGGATGGAGCATTCACAACTTCCCTGAGCAACCCATTCCAGTGCCTCACCACCCTTACAGTAAAGAACTTCCCCCTTATATCCGATATAAACTTCCCCTGTTTAAGTTTCAACCCGTTACCCCTTGTCCTGTCAGTGTGGTTTCTAATGAAGAGTCCCTCCCCAGCATCCCTATAGGCCCCCTTCAGATACTGGAAGGCTGCTATGAGGTCTCCACGCAGCCTTCTCTTCTCCAGGCTGAACAGCCCCAGCTTTCTCAGCCTGTCTTCATACACAAGGTACTCCAGTCCCCTGATCACCCACCTGCAGCCCATGGAGGTGCATGGTGGAGCAGTTCTCCACCTGCAGCCCGCGGAAGACCCCCTACTGAAGCAGGTGGATGTGCCTGAAGGAGGCTGTGACCCCATGAGCAGCCTGTGCTGGAGCAGGCTCCTGGCAGGACCTGTGGCCCTGTGGAGGGAAGCCCATGCTGGAGCAGGTTTGGTGCAGGACTTGCGATTCATGGGGGACCCATTCTGGAGCAGCCTTTTGCTGCTCATGCTGGAGCAGGGGAAGAGTAAGGAATCCTCCCCTGAGGAAAAAGGAGTGGCAGAGGTAACGTGATGAACTGACCCCAACCCCCATTCCTTGTCTGTAGCCTGACAAGCTGCTCCAAGAGTGTCTCCAAAGTAACTCTTTTCTATGGCTGGTCATGGAATAACAGTACTACATTACCAAGCAGTCTATTGCTTTTTACAAGTGGGGGGAAGATACCAATTTAGACTGTAAATACATCTGGAAAACAATATGATGGTGGATCTTATGACACTCAAGGTGAAAGGAGAAAGGTGGAGGAATGTGTGGGAAGTAAGACCATACTGCAGCACTACATTTTTATTGTCAGTTCCCTTTAATAGCACCAGAAGATCTCTCAAATTTGTTTTCCCTCCAAGTGTGAACCTCTGTGTTCTGTGAAATCGGTGATACCTGTCAAAATTCTGTTTGGATGGAGAAGCTTTGACCAGGACAATACAGGAGTTTACTGTATGAATTTCTATTTAATAGGACTGAAGCAAGCCAGAGTCATATAGGCACTGGCAAATAGTCTCATGCAAATAATTTCTCATTGATGTTAATGGACTTTGAAACAGTCCCTAATGGTACATTTAGGGAATGAGAACTACCTTCCATGGAATTCTATGGCATGCATATCAAGGCTTGACACACTGAAGTTGCCACCAGACCTTTGTCACTTCAAAACCAGAATCTCTCTAGCGAGACACCTGTGATTCTCTTCAAAAAGTTAGCCTTTACTGCACCATACTCCACTCTGGCATTAAAATCTGAGATTCTGTGTGGTAGTGAATGAATATGTAGTTTATTTGGGGGATTCAGGTCAGGCCGAAATGGTTTATTTCTACACCTGTTGGGGAAAACAGAATAGCAGAAGGTCAGCCTTCTATTAATACAAACTCAGATTTAAGACAATAATACTAGGATTTACATACAGTTGTAGCAGATATGAGCTTTATTATTACTACTATTATTAATATTACTATTAATAATATAATTATTAAAATATTATTAATATATATAATAGTCATATTATTAGTTTATCGAGGGATAGACTAGATAAAGTAGACACACTAGGTACCCAGCAAGTAGAGTATCAGACATCTGGAAATAAAGTCTCAATAAGAAACCCCTTCCAATTGTCCTGTCCTGGTTTTGCAGCTGAATCACAAACTGAGTTGTTACTTCACCAGTCAAGACAGGACCAATTAATCCACAAGCAATAGCATGACTTTTTATAACAATCAAGCTTAGATTCTAAGATATCTGAGATCTTTTGTTTAATTGGAGAGCTTTCCGAGTTTGCACGAAGTCATATACAAGTAAACCAAAGTGGGAACATTAGTTCTCATAATTCTCATAATCTCATAATCTCACTTTGCACCAAAATGAACTCCAGGGATGTGCAAGAATATCTCTTGGGATGTGGGAAGCAAGAATTTCTATTTATATTTAGTTTATATAAAAAAAGAAAGAAAGATATTAAGCTTTAGTGACATTTCACATACAAATTGAGGACAGAGCCCCAACTTGCTCCATACTGCAGAGCATGCTGGGTCTGACATCGCACCAAGGGCTCTTGCTGCAAGAGAGGGTGTCCACAGCACAGAAGGGTTCACAGGGGTGCCCACCCTCATCTGTGCTTTCAGCATATTTCTACTGCGACTGACTAACAAACTCCTGCTGCTGAAAGGAGATGGGATAGGGCAATGTGCCCATGAAGCTTAGGGAATATCTAAAGTAACCTAGCCAGAGAGTACTGCATTACTGCAGTAATTGGCATCATGGACATGTTAGTCCTGAGGATGAATGTTATCTATTGTGTTGGTAACATTCCAGCAATTCTGGGACTTCTGAACTAAGGTTCTATTCGGAAAAAAGGGCCTAATAGAGGTGACTTGTGCTCTGCGGGAGGGGCAGTGAAAAGGCCAGCTGCAGATAGTACAACTTCCATTAAAGAGGGTACACATCATTATGAATAGTAACAAAGGCTGGAAAAAGCTAGGTGATGAATTTGAAAAAGTGGTATGGAAAAAAGCCTGTGTGGAATTTTTCATGGATAGGAAAACATTGCACTGACACCACTGATATTTGGGATGAACCTGAAAAATTGAAAAGTTCTTAAAAGCTGAAGAAAGGAAAGGGAAGGCAAAAGCAGGCTTGTGTTGACTGTTAGGAAGTTGCTTGCAAGCAGTAGAGGAGAATGTAGAAGGAGACACGTAAGAACAAAACATGAAAGGGAGAAAAGAACAATTCTAAAAGATAAAAAGTTGTATAAAACACAATGTACACAGCTAGAAAATCGGAGTAAGTATTTAGAATCAAAATTGGAGGCCCATACCACAACCAATGCCCACATTTGTAGAGATCACTTAGGATAGCCTACTGTTCTGGTTTAAACCCAGCCAGTAGCTCAGCACACACAGCTGCTCGCTCACCCTTCCCCTTCCTCCTTTCCCAGGTGGTATAAGAAGGAGAATCAAGGAATGTAAACCTGCAGGCTGATACAAGAACAGTCCAACAACTAAAGGACAATATAATGATAATAATAACAATGATAAGAAAAATAATAATATAATAACAATGAAATAACAAGAGAATATAAAGCTAAAAGAGGAAAGGAAAAAAAAACAACCCAATAAACCCAAGTGCTGCACAATACAATTGCTCACCACTCACCGACCAATACCCAGCCTGACCCAAGCACCGATACGGGCCTTCTGGGTAACTCCCCCCACAGTTTCTATACTGAGCATGATGTGCTGTGGTATGGAATACCCCTTTGGCTAGTTTGGGTCAGGTGTCCTGTCTCTGCTCCCTTGTGCCCCTCCTCAATGGCAGAGCATAAGAGACTGAACAGCTCTGATTAGGGTAAATGCTACTAAGCAACAACCAAAACATCAGTGTATTATCAGCATTATTCTCAGATTAAATTCATAACACAGCATTGTGTCAGCTACTAGGAAGAAATTAACTCTATGCGAGCTGAAACCAGGACATCTAACCAAGCAAACCTTGTTAACACCCCTAGAATTGATCGCATCTAGGTGGGAAAAAGGACCAAACCTTGTCCTCATCATGAACATGACTCAAAGTTTAGTGTTAGGAACAGGGATACTTGTACACACCCTACAACACAGCAAGGTGACTGTGGGGCTGTGCTGGGACAGGCATCTCTCCAGCAGCCAGAGGGGTGGGAAAAGTAAAGAAAAGAGGAGTTACAAATTGCCATGCTAAAATCTGCTCTCTCAAACATGCTGGACAGACCAGAGGCTGTAGGTCAGAGTGGGCAATATTAGCCTCCAAACGTTAAATCTTGGTAAGCCTGTGTTTCTAAGGGTGTGTATGTGTCCTGCAGCTGAAGGAGTACCTGAAGTGCTTAAACCACTTGCTCCTACAATGACAGCAGTAAATGCAGTTACTTGGTGGCAGACTGCTCCACAGCAAATGCTGTCTGCTTTACCCTTAGATGCTCTGAGGCAGAAACTGGGACCATACAGATGGTTAACCTAGTCACAGTGACAGTCACCCTCAATTCCAAGGAAATGCTAAGGGCAAAATTTCTACAGGCAGTGCATATGAAGAACATAGTCATATTTGGTAAAAATGCTTAAAGGGCTAACAAGGTAGCATCTGCATGGCTTTCCAGCTTCAGTGCTAGAACAATTAGCAGGAGAAAGTCAGGAACAGCTAACAGGACCCACACCAGATTCCCACATGTATCTGAGGTTAGAAAATATCGCTAAGTACTTTGAACACAATGATTCAGACAAAGAGGGGAGCTCTGCTGTGTGGGTTGCAGCCACCAAGGAAGAAACAAGAAACCAGAGTCTGGAAATGTTATCACTGTAAATGATAAGTAGACTGCAATGGTTCTGACTGATACAGGAGAGAAATGATTGATGCAGGCAAATGAACATACCTGTGGAACTAGAGCACCTTTAAAGAAAGAATCAGCTTCTCCAGTAGGTGTTAATGGTTGCTATGCCATCATAGGAGGAGATTCCAAGTTCTGATACTTCATTAAAGTGAACCTTTAGGTGAAAGAAACCCCAGGTCTCCTTTTCAAGGAGTAAGATCTTCATTCATTTGGTGCATGTGATTCACTTGTAGACATCTTTTTCTTTTCCCTTTGGAAAGTAAAGATTTTCTTGTCCAAAAAGTTTCTGTGACGTGACTTACATATGAGTTATTAATTAATTGTGGAGGACACTAGAGCTATGACAGCGTCTTTCTTATAGTTAGGTGACCTAAATCAGAAAAATTACTGTAAATGGAATTTCTCAGGTCAGAATTCAGATACGGGGATCAGTGACAAGCTCATAGAAAGGCAAAGAATTTTTTTGGTCACAATATTCACAAAAAGATAAATTCATATTTCAAATGGGAGATGTATGCTTTCAAACTTACTGAGTTCACAGTCTGGCTTTTTCACTGTGACAACTTTCCATCATCGCAAAACAATGTAGTAACAGAGGCAACTTGCAGGTATAGTGCACACAAGAGAAAATACTAACAGGCTTTTTTACACTTTAGTATTGTGGAAGCAGGAAAATGTAGACACTAATGTGATTCCACAAACTCTGGTTAGGACCACCTACCCTAGAGCCTAGCATCAGGAAACGGTGAGATTCCACAGCCTGCTGAAGACAAAGCAGGTCCTGGCCAGCGCATCTTTGGGAAACAGGGCATCCATCTGCCATGGGGTCTATGCACTGACACAGAAGCTGGGAACTTCTGTCCCATGCAAAGGCAATGTCAGTCCAGTTCTCAGAGCATTCTGAAAGCTTTCCTGCAAAGTCATAAACTCCCTGTGAGTGACACCATCTGCCCCAGCATTCTGAAAGGATGCCAGTGCTGACTGTGGCACTGTGTCTGCTCAGACACATTCCTGATGCATGTTGGGCATATGCCTGGCTTTAAACCCATGGTTTCCATGCCTTTATTGCTTTCCACTTACAGAGCACAGCGCAATTGCTGCCAGAAGAAAGTGATTTGCAGCTCTTCCCCCATACAGGAAGAATATGGTCTAGCAAGGCGCTCCATCCCTAATGTGAGAGCAAAATGTGTCACAATGTTTTTCTTTCAAAGCACACAACAGCCATGGGAGACCATTATAACTGAGAATTTCCGAGTTATTACAGATGGCAGATGGCTCACCCAGGTCTATAATGTTGGTACAGATGCTGCAGCATTCATATCTTTTTAAAAAAGGACTAGACCTTCAGCCATGTCTAGCTGACTGCTGTGCACACATCTAGTGTTAAACAGCGTAACGGCAGTGGGAACACAAGAACAATGGGGATTAGTTCATAAAGACAACTACCAGCTTGCATTTCATTTTTCACCAAGAATCTCAGGAGACAGAGAAACACATTGTGCTGGACCTGAATTTTAAGTAAGGTAGAAGTGTTGCTGCAAGCCTACTTTGTATATGCACTTGCTGCAGTTGTTCTTTTATACTGAGACAATTTCTGTGAAAATACTGCCATATAGCTATTGGCAGAGAAATATTTTAATATACTTCTGAAGTTAATCAGGTGTTTAAAATCTGAGCCAAAATATCCCACTTTTTTTCACTGAATACTGACAGTAGAATAAATGTAACCGCTAATGAAGTGAAGAAGCATTCCAGAATGCTGTCTTGTGGCTGATGTTAGGCTCAGGTAGAACACTGCTCCAACCGTTAAGCCCTCTTAGCAGTTTGCTGTTGCATTCTGTGTACTACCTCTAATACACAGACCAGCATTGGCAACATATATTCTAAGAACTGATTTACTGTATAACACTGGCAAATCACAACTAGTTTTTGCTCAAGGCAAACCTTCAGCTTACCGAGCATACTGTGTTAAACAAGTTTGTGGTTTAGCCCAGTCTTTGATGTGCTGATTGGTTGCACTTATCATGAACCACAAGCTGTTGTGAATTGCCATACACTGAACATCTTTGTTTCTATTACTGCAGCACATAGACAAATAATGGTGAGGCTTCAAAAGAGTTGTGTAAGGTATAATTCACAGGCTAATGTATTTCTATTCTATTGATGAGGAAAATGTAGCCATAAAGGGCTAAATGGTTCGGGTAAAGTCTGACCACAATAGTGGAAAGTATGATGGCTTTACATACTCCTATCTATAGGAGTACCTATATGCTTGATAATATTTCAAATTCAGCCTCCCATTTAGTAACATTTCATTTACTGAACTATCCCATGTGAGGAGACGCACAGCTCCACCAAGGCATCCACAACAGTTTTTTGTGTGTTGGGAATGGCAAGCACACACAGTGTCCTTCTGTAACCACCATCAGGTATATAAAACATGGCAGAAGCCAGAAAAGGAAATAAATAGCAAATAGGATGCACCTAGTGTCAAGGGAAATTCTATCAGTGCAGTCAAAGCTGATCCTTAGTAAGAAGTGTGTAGGTGATGGAGTGCAGAATGCTTTGCACAGATTCCTCAGCCAGTTGAGTAGCTGAATGCCACAAAGATATCCTGTGTTCATTGAAGTTGTAAAGTATCTGGGCTGATTAAGAAGATGCAAATATTTTGCACCAAATACTTAGTATTTTTAACAAGGGAAGTGAGGTTTTATGTAATTGTGATCAAAACTGACAAACATGCTTGCATGTTTGTCAGCGGCGGCTCTGAGGACGGGACGGGGGGGAACCACTATTCACAGCCAGAGTAGGTCCATCATGTGAGATGGATAAGGTCTATGGGTAAAAACCTCATCTATAATCTCACGATGACAGCGAGTACTACACCGTGCTTCTGAACGCTGCCAAAGGAATGTACAGGGCCATTGTATAGTCCAATGTACTTCTGTGCAGGGACAGAAGAAAGGTCAGTAATGGGCTGACCGTACTTGTAATGAAGATGACGAGCTAAAGACCTGTTCCCAAAGTTTAGCGCTGTTTATTTTGAAGACTTTTGTTACTAACAGTTTAATCATGCTTCGACTTTTCAATCTGTTTAAAAACATTGCATATGTTGATTAACATTATTGGTTCTATTTGTTAGAGCTCATTAATGCAAGACTTAGTGATGGTAAGCATTTAACTATATTTTTGCTGAAACGGGTATACAGTTTTTTAAAATACTGAAAACTAACAGATAGCTGTGGAAAGGAGAACATTACTTTCTCAGTTTGAAAATGGAATTTCACAAAGTCCTGTGGGTTAAAAATTAGACCTAAAAGTCTAATTTTAATGCTGTGCATTCAACTTTTGAAATCCGAGCCAGTGGTGCCTAACTCCTGCTCAAACCTATGACAGCTTGGCACACATCTGCCTCTGAAGATCTGGCCCTCAACTTTTCTGGAACAGAACTTTGATACCTGAGTCATGCAGGCATTAAGCATTTCCAGCTAAATCTTTTACTTTTGAACAAATGTAATGACAGGCTATAAAGCCCACTCAGTCAGTCATGAGTAGACAATCCCATTAGGTGTATGAAGCTACTTGTGGAACTTTCTTTAAGTCTCATACTGAGCCTAAAGGTTCAGCAGATCACTGTGCCACACATGCTAGACTTCAGGGTCCCCTGCACAGGCAAAGGAATTGAACTAATAAGACTGGGTGAAGCAGATGTCAAACGTGTGCCACTCTCCGCCAGGAGAAGCAAGAGAGGATGCTGCTTTGGAGTTTGAACCTGTTTTTTTTTACCCAGGAAAACACCCTGAAGTTGCTTGAAGAACCAGAGACCAATGGTTTGACAAACTGTCACTGTGGTTCCACAACTGGCAGCAGACAACAGTCACAGTATCTGCTTCGAAACCACAGGGCTGCCTTAAAAGCTAAAATCAACAACATGAGGAAAAAAAGTGTATGTCCATGTCTAACAGCTTTTAATTTCTGTTTTATTTGAAAGACACCCCCCTCTTCAGATACAATGGCCAGAGCTTACTGTTGGCAGATTGCTATGGGTTAACCCCATCAGGCAGCTAAACCCTACACAGCCCCTTGCTCACTCCCACCCAGGGGAGATGTAGGAGAAAATCAGAAGGGTTAAAGTGAGAAAACTCATGGGTTGAGATAAAGACAGTTTAACAGGTAAAGGTAAAGCAAAAGCCTTGCTCACAAGCAAAACAAAACAAGGAATTAATTTATCACTTCCTGTGGCCAGGCAGGTGTTCAGCCACCTCCACAAAAGCAGAGCTCCATCACACACGACAGTTACTTGGGAAGACAAACACTGTGATTCCAAATGTTCCCTCCTCCTTCTTCCCCCATCTTTCTTTCAGTCCTGAGCATGAAGCCATATGACATGGAATATCCCTTTGGTCAGCTGAGGTCATCTGTCCCAGTTGTGCCCACTCCCAGCTTCTTGCTTGTGCACTCCCAGCCTGCTCACTGGTGGAAAAACATGAGAAACAGCATGGGCCTTGGAGCTGTGGAAGCACTGCTCAGCAGTAACTAAACCAATTATCAACAACTTTGCTCACAAATACAAAACATAGCAACACACGAACTGTGATGAAGAAAATCAACTTCATCCCAGCCAAAGCCAGTACACCCAAAGGGTTCCAGAATCAGGGCCAGAAGAATAGGGGGTATCCACATAGCACCTTCCAGTCAGACAAGGACAGCTTGCAGGTGAATTGGGATCAATTGCAAAGCACAGGAAGGGCTGAAAATCAATTTAACTGATGTGCCTATATTCAAAACATGAGAACTAAGCAATAGGATACATTTTGGTGCTTGTGCTCATGATGGAGGCTATCCTCCTCTGCCGGTCCACTGAGGGTAAATTCTGTAAGCAAACACTTCAGATTTTGGCTTATCGCTATGTATAGGAAATAGCAATGTCCATGCATACAGCTCAGCTCTTTCTGATGGCGTCTGAATTTACCTCTGTTTGTCTGCATTTTCCTCTTCATTAATTTTGATGATGCCAGGAAGAGCTACCGTGCCACCACCTTTTGGCCTGATCATTTTACTCATGCATTTCATTTTCTATTGAGATTTCTACTTTGCATATGTTTGTAATTTTATTCTTGTATTCAGAGTTGTTTGCTGTCAAATTTGAAGGCAAGCTGTGCCTAAATGATCATCCCATCGCAGGGCAAATATTCACCAACCTGATAACAAATTAGCAAGATCTGTTTATCCATATTAAATTTTACTGCATTTTCCTGGAATGAGCACAAATTTTTGATTACTGCCTGCCCTGTGGTGTATTACTTTAGCTGTAGCTATGATGACTTTATAAATGGAACAGCTGTTTGCTAAGCAGGGTTCTGATATCTGTGGACCTTTCTAGCAAGGCACAAGTCAAAACAGAATAAACCACATGAGGTCAATTTGTGTTGTCTTAAAAGTACATCAACTATTTGTTTTCCTCCTTGCCCTTATTTTAAGAGGAAAGTGAAAGTCTGAATTTATATATATATATATATATATATATATTATTAAGTAGTCTTTGATCTTAATTTTACTTCTAGAAGGTGAGCACTTATGCTTAATGCATGAAACAAGTTTTCATCTTAGTAAGTGATACTCTGCCAGTGCAATTTCTTCTCCTCCATGAATGACAATCTGATTGACAACAAAAATTTTAAACTATGCCCCTAAATTACTGATAGGTGTAAATCATAGAATCATAGAATAGTTAGAGTTGGAAAGGACCTTAAGATCATCTGGTTCCAACCCTCCTGCTGTGGGCAGGGACACCTCACACTAAACTATGTCACCCAAGGCTTCATCCAACCTGGTCTTGAACACTGCAGGGGATGGACCATTCACAACTTTCCTGGGCAACCAATTCCAGTGCCTCACCACCCTAACAGTAAAGAACTTCGTCCTTATATCTAATCTAAACTTCCCTTGTTTAATTTTTAACCCATTATCCCTTGTCCTATCACTACAGTCTCTAATGAAGAGTCCCTCCCCAGCATCCCTATAGGCCCCCTTCAGATACTGGAAGGCTGCTATGAGGTCTCCACGTAGCCTTCCCTTCTCCAGACTGAACAGCCTCAGCTTTTTCAGCCTGTCTTCATACGGGAGGTGCTCCAGTCCCCTGATCATCCTTGTGGCTCTCCTCTGGACTTGTTCCAACAGTTCCATGTCCTTTTTATGTTGAGAACACCAGAACTGCACACAATACTCCCGGTGAGGTCTCACAAGAGCAGAGTAGCGGGGCAGGATCACCTCCTTTGACCTGCTGGTCATGTTCCTTTTGATGCAGCCCAGGATACGGTTGGCTTTCTGGGCTGCAAGTGCACACTGCCTGCTCATGTTCATTTTCTCATCAGCCAACACCCCCAAGTCCTTCTCCGCAGGGCTGCTCTGAATCTCTTCTCTGCCCAACCTGTAGCTGTGCCTGGGATTGCTCTGACCCAGGTGTAGAACCTGTGATACTATACAGGATCACTGTCAAAAATCACTGTGATGCTGCTGGTGTCATTTCTACAGTTTGCTGCCGTGAGAATGTCTTTACGCTTAATTCAAAAACAGGCACATGCAGCCCACCATCTACTGCACAGAAACTCACAGAAATATTTTACAGATGAAATAGAGGTGGTTTACAGCATTAGTAACTTGCTTGTTCTAAATCATATTCTGAATACATTCCTCTGAAACCATTATTTTCTAGTGATTAGTTGTGACTTCGAATTCCAAGTGCACTTATACTTTCCTACGGTTACACACAGAGTTTCTTCTCCTCTCAGAAAGGCCATGAGAGGCTGGAATTCTAATGAGGCTGGGGTTTTAATTGTGCTGTCTGTATGTTTTACAGAGTAAGCGTTAATGCATTCAAGATTTATTGTAAACTTTTTGCTGGGCTTTAAGTGATGATATGCCATTATATACATTTAAGCTAATTTAAACACAAGGCAATGTATTTTCATAATCTTTCATCTATAATCATCATGAATGAACAAAACATAAATTAAAACTTTCTTCATAAAGCTTTTCCTGTTGTCTTCTTTACTCCTCTAATGTTCCGATAGCTAAAATGCAGTCCTGCTTCTGACAATGGAAGACTTATAGACATGTCATGTGAGGACAGCTGTTCAATGACTTCCAATTTCTCATTAGTAAATCAGAATCTTACATTGCTTGGCCTGAATGGAGGAAAAGAGAAGGCGGGGGAATAAGCAGCCACATCTTCAAAATGAAATCTCTAACAGCAGTCACTCACATGATTGGTGTTCTTTTGTGTGCTGAAAGGATGAAAAACATTGGGGTTCTTAGGATTAGGACAGCCAGCAGCGCAGATTTGGAATCTGCATTTTTGCAGGGAACAGTACTAGGCTGCTCAGGCCATCCTTAATGAGGAGCTAGAAAGCAGCAATAAGTAGAGTGGAATTTGTGATCAGTTACGGGTGAACATGACAGCTCACAGTCAAAAGCACATTTTAAGAAAAAAGGACTGCCATCATATTTACAGAGTAGTTTTCAGACTTCATGAAGTTTCTGTATACCCAGAATTTGTTTTCTCCAAATATGCTCCTGTGTGCATTGGTATATGCGTATATGCATATGTATGTGTGTAAGTTTATGCATATGTACATGTATACACATAGCAAGCATACACCCTATTATTGCCAGGTTTGCTGTGCAGCTCCTCCAAGAAAAGGGACAGGACTGCGTATGGTCTTACATGTAACTCCAATAAGCTATATGGGTTTGATCAGAGGAGCAGACGCAGAGGTGGAATTTAGTTGGCTTGCTAGGGTCATACATGAGAGAGATTTGGTCTTTGCAAGAGTGCTTGTCAAGTACCACGGGCTCCATATTGCTCCATGTCATAAATCATTCTGAATGGTAGGAGAGAGGAACTGGGGTAGGGGGTGCAGGTTGTGACTGGAAACTTCTGGAAACCCAGCATGAAGTCTTGTATTTACCTGACCTTCAGGGTAGCAACACAGCAGCAGCTCTAGGCTGTGGCTTATTTGATCCAGCCATAGAAGATTTCCTAAAATTTCTCTTCTTGAAGCACTGACTGTCTGGATTCATTCCAGATCTTTTCCCAATATCAAGCTTATGACATTTCCCAGTATCAAGCTTATGACATTCACACCTGCAGCCAGGTACACTGAGGCTTGTAGAATGGAAGGCATTATCAAGCATACACTAGATGGGACTTAGGGAACTTGGCTCTTCCTTCTACCTTGGCTACATACTTCTTATATCATCCTGGGCACATCACCCTGACTTTCCAGCCAGTATCCTTGCACATACCTATGGTCACAGTGAGTTTCAGGGCCTTCCTCTTTCCTGGGTTCAGGAAAGATCTTTCCTATTGTATGGCAGACATAAGGAATGAAATGCAGGTGCTGCTGGTCATTTTTAGGCTGATGTTAGGTTTTCACCCAAATTCCCAAATAGGGAACCACAGCTGTGATCCTGTCCCACACAAGACTGTGGCTCATGAATTCACCAGTCCTTGCGTTTCCCTCTTCCTTGCTGATGTCTTAGTTGAAAGGTGAAACACCGAGTTCTCCTCCCCCTCATCAATCCTCACAGACAGCTCTCAACCTCTCCTTGTTTTCATCAATGCTCTTTTATCTTTACAAAAAATTTTCCACCCACTGCAGCCATTCTGGACTCTCTTTTGATATCTTATGCATCACTGGAACAGGCAATCTGCCTTCAGAGTCCCCGAAGATGTATATGCTTATTGATGTTTATTTGTTCCACACTGCCTAGATATATTATACATTCACACACAAAACCCCTCCCACAATCACACATCCTCCCCAGTTCTGCAGAGCTGTAGTCATAAAGTTGTAACACCACGTCCTTCACTATCACTCACTCTAGGCTGGTGTAAATCAAGACTTCCAACAATCATCTGAGGGATGAGAACTGTTTAATGTCTTTCCACACCAGCGTCTATCAAATAATGCTGTTCACCAGAACTGCTGGTAAAATCACAAACGACATTTTGGTTCAGTTACTAACTGAATAGCTGGAGTCCTCCAATGTGTCTCATTCATCTGCTTAGCTGAGTGGCTTTGAAAAGGCTCAGTGGAAAAGTAGACCAATAACTTGGTCAACATGTTGACAGTAACTTTAACTGCCTCAGGCAAAGAGGCACTGGTTTAACATAATTCATCCAGAGAATCTACTATTCTGAGAGAGATAAAGAAGGGCTGTGCTGGCCAGGAGGGAAATGCACCTCAGTCAAAAAGAGATTACAATACACATTGTATCTGAAGCAAGGCAGCCAGTGATGGAGTCCCTAATTTAGCATCCTTTCGCACCTTCTTTAATCAAGCTGTAAGAAGTATCTTGCTTTGGGAATAATTTTACAAAATAGCGCTTTTCACGGAGAGAACTGCTGAGAAGTTAGGTAAGGCACAGGACACTTAAAAATATTGCATACTTGGCTGCATAATTGTCTCCACATGTTGACAGAATACAGTTGAGGGGTCTCTCGGTCTAATACACCTGAAAGTTATAGCAGACAGCACAGGCTTGTGTTCAAAGTGCTGCGCAGGGCATATTCTGTGCAGTTCCTAAAAGCAATAGGTGCTTAATTTATAATTTCACAATCAGGTTCCTTAGAAAGGGTGTAAGATTCACCATAAACACCCTTAATACAGTTAGCCTTACAATCCTCATCTTCAGAGGCAATCAAGTAACATCTATCCCTGCACTGGTTAGCAAGACCTATTACCCAAGAGGAAGCAACGGTGTGAGCATTGATGCTCTGGACACCCTCCCTCTCTCCCCACCACCCCAAGTCCTTCAGTTTAAAGCCCATCTCACCAAATTGGCCAGCCTGCTGCCAAAGATTCTTCTGCCTCTATGAGACAGATGGATCCAATCCCTCCCCAGCAGTCTACAATCATAGAAACATGTATTGAAATGCTGCCTTTTGCATTTCTCATTCTTCAATAAGGTTCACAATCATAGTATCATAGAATAGTTTAGGTTGGAAGGTGCCTTCAAAGGTCACCTAGTCCAACCACCCTGCAATGAGCAGGGACATCTTCAACTAGATCAGGTTGCCCAGAGCCACATCCAGCCTGGCCTTGAATGTTTCCAGAGATTGTGCATCTACCACCTCTCTGGGCAACCCGTGCCTGTGTTTTACCACCCTCACTGTAAAGATGTCCCATCACTTGGTGTCCCAGTGGCAGCTTCAACGACAGACTTGCTCTAGTCCCTGCAGATCAGTCCTTAGCCAGATACTAAGCCAGTGACTCTTACAGCAGAAACTCAGCATTTGACAAGACTGGCCTCCAACTCACAAATGGCAACTTAGGCTGTGCCTGCAGTAAGCAGCAGACAGCTGCAGACATGGAAAACGCAGCACTTGTGATGTTAGTGCCAGTGGAAATAGCTCATACTCCACAAGTACTGCACTCAACAAGAAGGGGTTTACACACTGCTGATTTCATATGTGCTTCTCAACTACTTAAAAAAACAGATTTCTGTCTGCAGGAAGCTGGATATGCATTTTTTTCTGTACAAGAAATTTGCAGTTTATTTGCCTTCTGAAGTACATTTATCTGCTTTCTGATAAGAGAGGCATCTTTTAAAAAATCTGACACAACTCCCTCCTTTTTTCCAACTAACTGCCATCTCATCAGTCTTGCTTCCAGTAGATCTCTTCTATGTGTCCCTCTCATAATCAGGCACTTCAGCAGCACTGAGGGGTACAAAACAAGAGGTAATGAAGGATTCAGGGTTAAAATCATCCCATTGTAAAGTCTGGCTCATAAACCACAAAACATTAAACACTTCAGCTGTTGCCAGTTTTTAAGAGATGCCTTGGAAATGGGAGTTTAACTTACTCTATTTTTAATGGAACAATATACCCAATATCACTGTTTTCAACACTGGAGTACAGTAACAACCAAGAATCTGGTTCTGATTCTGGCAGACCGCTTGTAGATATGGAAATCTAGACTCAAATTCTGTGTTGTTTTTTATGCAGAATTAGTTATGAGGTTTGAAGAAACAAGCAGTCCTGATCTGCAAAAGAGCTTACATCAGTGTCAGATGTTCTTGTGGTGATCATTCTGACTCAAAACAGTGAGGTCTGAATTCACCTGAAAAGAAAAAAGCTCTACAATTCTGAGTGCAGTAGCTTTCTGATCATTGCAGTATTACAAATTCATGAACTTTAAAACAAAATGTCACAATAGATAAAAAAGAAAAAACAAGCAAATAAATAAAAAAAGAGGAGAAAGGAAGGAGAAGAGAGGAAGATAAACCCCACTTGTTATAACTTTTCCCTGGATCTGTTTCATGTAAACCATCAATGAATTTAATTCTGGACATCCGTATGTTTCTGGTTCGGAAGATGAGTTAAGATACCAGTTGTTTTAAACCTTAAAAAGAGAAAACCTTGCCTTTTAGTACCTAAAGACTTTAAGCATACCTGAAGAAGGCTTTCTGCATACGGCCAAAAGCTTGATGGTTTGCCAAAGGTGGTAATTATCCTAACAAGGTATTAGGCTAAAGGCATCACCTCTTCTTGTCTTATTAGAGTTAAAAGACAGGTGGATCTAATTCTTCTAATGATATTATCTTGAAAATTAATTTTTATTTAAATTTAGAACCAAAAGGAAGATGGAACTCCTCAGCTTCAGAAGTAAATGAAGAACAATGCACCAGAACTGTCAAGGTTAACTGTCTGCACAGCAGCAGACAGACAGCCTTTAGTCTGGAGTGCATGCTGTATTAAGAGTTGAAGTAGCTTCATCCTGCAGAAATATGTTTTCTTTATTTCTGGAAGACAATCAAGGTGCAGAAAAATTAAAATATTGTCTTAGTTGAAGGACTGATGCCATTTTCACACCTTTCCCTGTAGTATAAAATACTCCAGTATTCAAATATGCAAAGTTTTGGAGGTCTCACAAAAAAAAAAAGGAAGTCTGTGCCACAGTGCAATCTCATGATGTAACTTCAGTATGGGAGCAGTTTTAAAGCAATTTCCCTCCAGGAAGTAAGTAAAAAATGAATGATCACAAAGCAACAGTGACTCTGTTCATCCGTCTGCCATCTGTGTATTGCCAGGATCTTCATGCAGCTGCATGTGCTTTCATGCTTGCATGTGCTTACTCTACAGCAGCAATCTGAAAGACCTGCAGACACGTTGGAAAGGTGATACAGAAGACATGACTAGAAAGAACTTCAGACCTTTGCGTTCCACAGGATTGTAATAGAACCACAGAATGGTCTGGGTTGGAAGCTACCTTTAAAGCTCATCTAGTTTCAACTAGAACCCCTCTCCAGCTTTCTTGTTGGCCCCTTTATGCACTGGGAGCTGCACTAACATCTCTCTGGAGCCTTCTCTTCCCCAGGCTGAACAAGCCCAGCTCTCTCAGCCTGTCTCCAGAGCAGAGATGCTCCAGCCTTCACAGCATCTCTGTGGCCTCCTCTGGACTCGCTCCAACAGCTCCAAATCCCTCGTGTTGTTGCACCAGAGCTGGGCACAGGACTGCGGGGGGGGGGTGTCTCCCCAGAGAGCAGTAGAGGGGGAGAATCCCCTCCCTTGACCTGCTGCTCATACTTTGGGGATGCAGCCCAGCACACAGGGGGGTTCTGGGTTCAAGCACACACTGTGGGCCATGCGGAGCTTCTGTCACCCAACATCCACCAAACACATCACAAAGCAGGAGCTGTTGTAGTTGTTTCCTGGTTTGGGGCTGGAGCCATGAGAGGTTGATTCTGTGGACTTTAAGGAAACACGTCTAGGAAGGCTTTGAGCAGCTGGGATGTAATTGCTGGGACAATGAACCATGTCGGCAGTGAGAAATAAGTCCTCAAGGTGCTGGCCTCTGCGGGGTCATGATCACCTTGTCCTACCGCAGGTGAAAGCCTCCATCAATGACATGAAGGAGAGAGGGGAAAGGGTGGCACAGCGGGGTAATGCTGACAAAGGCAAGATATGAAGAAACCTTTTCCACTCACAGCATTGCACAGGAGAAAGTGCAGTGCGATACGGAAAGAATTCTCAATCTGCACATTTCGATCTCGCAGGATTGTCGTTCTATCGATGACAGCAAGCACCTCCCCCCAGCTATCAGATCTTGCCAAGCAGCGTGTTGTTTTTTTTGTTGTTGTTGTTTGGTTTTGTTTTTGTTTGGTGATGCATGTATCGATCTTGCCGTTTTGCTCTTCCCGAAAGCCAAACCCTGCTGGCCCAGCTCGGTTAGCGCAACTTTCACCCCAGCAGAGCCGCTCGCTCGCACAGCGGCATTCCCACTGCTTTGAGAGAAACCCTTAGCCGCGTTCCCCGCACCTCCTCATGCCAATGGATTCGCTTGAACAGCGCTTACCTGACACCAACCTCATAAACCGCAATTCCCGTGACAAATTCAGGCGTGTATCGACAGCTCCGACTTTCTGCTAGCACCCGACCCCTCCCCGGCGGAGTCCCTGCAGCCGCCCGCAAGTCCAAAAGATCGCGGCCTTTGCCCACTCCCGCGGTTGGTCGGTGCATCGGAGCACAGCGGTGCTTCGCCCGGCGCAGGTGGGGAGGCCCCAGCGGCCAAGGGCCCGCATCGTATCCCCCGGCAGCGCAATGCGAGAACGACTCCGGGCTCTGCGCGTACGGTTTGGGTCTGCCTGGGGCGGGCTGAGGACCCCTGGGCCCCGGGGGCTCAGCCGATCGCGGCGTGATCCCCGGCTGCCCCTGTCCCGCTGCTTTCGTGCAGCGGTGTGCGGGGGGAGAGCGGCCTGGGGGAGGCTTCGCGCTGAGCGCTCCCGCCCGCTGGGCCCGGGCGGAGGAAGCAGGCGGGGCAGGACTGCCTCCTGGGCTGCGAGCCGGACGGCTGCGGTCGCGTCTAGCCCGGGATGGCTCGGCGCCCACTCCCACTGCCGGTCCAGGCGCTGTCGATGTCTCCCCGCGGGCTGTAGCCGGCCCCGGCGCCGAAGAGAGAAGCGATGCAGGTTGCCGCCCGCCCGGCGCCCCGCGGGGCTCAGTCCGACGCCCGCTGCCTGTCCCCCGCCAGCCAGCGAGACCGCGGTGGCGCTCCGCGCGGCGGGGATATCGGCCGCGAGCGGCCGCAGCCCCTCCAACAGCCCGGTGAGGCGGGCTGCCACCGCCGATGCGCGGCTTCTTCCACCGCCCCCTTCCTGCCTGCCTTCTCCTCCTCCCCTCCGCCGCCCCCCGCTTCCTCCGCCGCCTCCTCCCCCGCTGCTGAGGTCGCTGCAGCCGCCTTCCCCTCGGCCGCCTTCCTCCTCCTGCCGCCCCCCCAGACCCGTGCTCGCTTCGGCTTCTCCGGGCTCGCCATGAGCGGCGGCTCCAGTCGCTTACAGCCGCCCCCCGCGCTCTGCCCGCCGTCGCTCCCTCACGGGCCGAACCCGCCAGAGCCAGGAGCGCGCAGCCAGGGCCGGGGTAGCCCCGCCGGACACGGCACACCCCGCGCCGCCCCGGGCGCCAGGGGCCCACCACCAGGTGAGCGCCAAGGGCCCGGGAGGGTGGTTCAGCCACGGGTGTCCGCCGCCGCCGGGCTGAAGGGTCTTCGAGTTGTCCTCGGCAGCGTCCGGAACCGCGGCTGTGCCGCGGGGTGACCCATACCCGGGTGGGGTCCGGTAGCTGCGGGACCGAGCTGGGCAGGTCGCAGGGCAGCAGCCCACAGGCCGCGTGTCGCCCGTCAGCAGCGGGGTGCCGAGGCCTCCGGTCGGCCGGGCTCGGCGTTGTGAAGCGCGGAGCTGCGGGTGTCGCCTCGGGTCCCCTCCCCGCCGCCAGCGCTGCCCCGCCGCCGGTGCCGCCGCGCCTCAGGCCTGGCCCGTGGTGCGCCCTCGGCAGCGCCGGGGCCTGCCCAGCCTCGCCCGTCCTCCTCTTCCTCGTGTAGCGGCCGCCGGCCTGCAGCCAGCCCGCGGGGCTGCGCTTCCGAAAGGGGTTCTTGGGGTCCCTGTCCCTGAACCAGGCGCTGCCGCTCGCAGCGGTCTGCGGTACCTGCGGAAATCCCTTGCACAGCGGCATGTCACCTCCGGTTCCTGTGCGGAGCTCCGACGTACCTTGGAAGTTGGGGTGCCTCCGTGGGAATCACGGTAGATGCTTTTGGGGCCCACGTGTTCCTGAGTTCCCTATCAGGTGTAGCCCTCAGCTGGGTCTCCCTGAGCCGGAGACTCTCTGAACCAGGGGCTTTCTCTTTTTGCTGTCGTGGAGCTTTTGTTTTAAGGACTGGGGTCGCAGTGCCCTGGCTGATGTGCTCATTGTCAGACGCCAGAACTGCTTCGGGACTGCTTGAGAGGTTCCCACATGCTGAAATTTAAACGAGAGCCTTAGGTGTTTCGGGACTAGGGCCTTTAGATGTTTTCCTAAACATCATTTTGTGAACTGCAGCCAGGAAACGGTTCTTGGGTGTGTGTGAAGTCAGGAATTAGGAAGTGATGTGGGAGAATGACAGAAAACCAGACATTCTCTGGTCCTAGAGGGTGGAGAAATAAGGTATCAAATTATTCTTCCCTTAGAACGTATTTTGAGTAGTGCTCATGACATGGGGACTGACTGGGATGATTTACAGGTGTCTATAGCATTGGTGTTTATACTGATGGAAATCTTGTTCTGAAATGAAGTAGGTTTAATAGACAAGTCCCTCTTGAAATCTGTGGTTGGCAGCATATTAAATCTTTGATTGCCATGTAGGAAGTTGAGGAAGAACTTGAATTTTTACCTTTGAATTGTATTACATGGCTGAAAAATAGCTTTTGCTGTATGCTGTGACCATGCAGCGCAAGTGGAATATCAGTCTTACCTATCCTGCTGTCTGGGCCTTCTAAATAAAATATAGAGGAGAAGAATATGCTTCCAGTATATGTCATCTAGACGTGGAGGTTTTACCTGATAAAACTGTATTTCAATTTTTTTTTGCTTTTTCCCTTTTAATTGCTTGGAGTGTAGGTGATGATGTTATCCTAATGCATGGCCTTAAAACTTCTCCTAACCTTCCCAGGCTCTTAATAATCTGATAGACAAATTGACCTGGTATGCTACTGCTGGGAGATAAAAGCTTTTTTATCTCCCATGATCTGGATGATCTTGGTGAAAAAAGGAAGTTTTCATATACACTTATCATACAGTGAATTCACCATAAGGACCTTACTGCAAGGACCTTACTTAGGAAATGATGAGCTTTTTATTCTGCAAAAAGGGAAAAGGTTTGTCCTGAAGTTTTGGTATTCCCTAGAACATATCCATCCCATGCTTAAAAGTTCTGTGCTCTTACCATTAACATTGTAACTGGTGTAGTCAGAACCAGTTTGCTCAAAACATCCCTCGCAGATGCCCGAGTTAACTGATGAAGTTGTATGATATACTTAAGTCACAGTAGCAGATTTGTAGTAGATGAGCAGTAGTTTGTTGTCAGCCATGATCTCAAAAATATAGAAAGTATCTTCAGGAAGTATGATCTCTGGTTCTTTTAATTTTGAGATAATGTCATAATTTACAGACAAATACAAGAGATTTCTAGATTGCGGACGAGAATTGTATTTGTTTTTCTCCAAAGATGGTTATTCTGATTTTGTGAAAGTCTACCTGTTTCATTCAAGTATTTGCCACCAGAGTAAGAAAGACTGCACTGGACGCTGGTGTCAGGGCTGAACTTGGGTTCTTTTGCTGAGCATCCTCTTGGTCGTGCTCTTGAAAGTGATACTCTCCTATTGCTAGTCCTAATATTTTTTGATACAAATCTGTACTGTGGTCTGGTCTTGAAACATTAGATATTAGTGAAATTATTATAGTTTATATGCAAAGGCAGGAGAAGGTTTACTATTTCCCCCCCAGCAGAAAAATATTTATTGATGGCTGGTTTGTCTTTTTTTAGCCCACTCCCCCCCCCCCCCCCTTTTTTTTTTCTGTTATTGTTTCTCTGTTGCTGTTATTTTTTGCTGTTATCTCTTGCATTTTTCTCTAGTGGACTAGAAAGTGCTGGACTGAAGAGCCGATTCTTCGTTTCATTCAGGAAAATTGGTCCTGATCTTAAGAGGCAATTCACCTTCCATAAAGTACTTTGCTTTCACTGGGGTATATGCATTTTCTCTGTGAAAAAGAGAAACCCACCTAGAGGCAAGGTTGGCAGCTAGTAAAAGAGAAATGTGTCTGTAGTGGAAACAGGTAGACTTTTTCAGCTTCACCTTTTTGGTAAGGTCTGCATTAACATTCTTAGGTTTTGCAGCATTTGGAAAGGAAAGATGTCTTTTGAAAGCTGTGTGTACGTAACAGTACTGATGTGATGCATATAGTTGACGGGTGCAACTTTTCTTTTATGCGTATGAGCTTTTTGGATGTCATCCAGTTAACTTTGTTAAATTTAGACAATACTGCTTGCCCTTCTTAGGTGACAGAACCTTTAGTTGGATTGACTTAAAGATTATTGTGTAAGATGCACATGAGGCTGAGTCCCATCAGAAACCATTGTGGGGAAGAGTAATGGAAGGTGCTTAGTGAGTCAGGTACCTGTAGGCATCTCATAAGTTGTTCAGTTTGGAGAAGCTGCTCATGAAAGGGTCAGTGCCAGTTTTCAAACATGCACAACTGCAGGCTGTGAGGGGATGGACTTTCTTGTGAAGACAGTACAAGTGTGTTAAGTGCAGTAAAAACCTGTTTGAATTCATAGTAATGCTGCCTAATGCTGTACACACTAAGCAGCTGAAATATAAGTAAGAAAACTCCCTGTATGATCATATGAGCACATGTAAGCTTTTGTGCCTTTAGCAGCTGTGTGTACTTAAACTACCTATGCGTGGTATGTCTTGTTTGTTCTCAAACTGTAAAGCACTTACAGTGAGTGTCATACTTAATTCTGGTGTGCCTGGAGCTAGATGCAAGGTCTCTGATTTATGTCACAGTGATGCTTGCACAGATTTATAACCGTGTAAAATAAAGTAAGATGGAAAGATAACTTCTTAGAACAAGTGAAACACATTCAGCATATGGATGATTTTGAAGAATTGCAGTTGGTTTTGATAGATGAAAAACAAGCAAACAAAAGTAACCAACCCAAAGTGGAAACTAGTTGTAGCACCTTGATTTGAATTGATTAAAGTACGATGTTCCTAAGTAAAGAAGTGGCCTGGTGGTGCTTCTTGGTTAGAGTTACCACAATATTGTAAACCTGTTACTGTGTGTGTTTGTTGGGTAGAACTAATCTGTCTCGGAAGATTGTAATTACCTTTAGTATTTCAGAATAATTTGTTATAATGTTAGTGTGATGGTTTTGGTAGTGTTGAATTATAAAAGAAGACAGAAGGCTTAGTTTCCTACTTAAATTAGTTGTACTCTGAATAGATTGTAGTAATGGAATTAATATTAGCAGACATACGTTCAGGAAGTTAGCTAGAAAAGATATGAGTTGCATATTTATGGGATTAATTTGGGAAATGAATGCAAATGTACTTCTGTAACAATTACTTTCAGATAATGTACATTCACTTTAAGTCATTCTCAGTGACTAATCTATCACTCTATTCTTTTATTTCACTTTGACTTTCTTTGCTAAATTAACTTGTGCCTATATGAACTGGAAACAATAATATTATGGCCTGAAATTTTTCTATGCCATAAATGTATTGTATGAAGTTACTTTGGAGGTATCCTTTTTGAGTGCAACCACCAACTATCTGAAGTGAATGCTAGCAGACATTGGTATTTCCCCATGCTGATGTAAGGGTTTACAGGTAATGTAAGATTGAGATAAATATATTTTAAGGAAATTTAATTAAATGAAACTGATGTGCAGATATTTTAATTAGTTCTTACAGTGTGAGCATCTTTATCCTTGCATATACTTGCATATTTCAAATGTAAAATGTGAACAGGAATGAAAAAGTTTAAATTGTCTCTACAGTGCAAATTTCAGTTTAATAATAGGAAGAAGACCAGAGATAAGCATACAGTTTTGAAACATATGCTCTGCTTTGCAACATCTGCTTGTGAAATAATCTGAACTATCCTTTTGTTCTAATCCATCAAGACACTGAGTATTGTTAGTATGCGTTGATTCAAGATAACCTACTGGAACTGCCCCTTCAGCTGCCAGAAGGACTCGGAGTTTAGGGGGCTACACAGAAGAACATAATACAGAGCTGTAAGATAGCTGGCAATTGATTTGGTTGGAAAACTCACACATCCTTTGTTAGCTACTGCCTTGCTCAAAGTTGTTAATTGCCTAAAAAATGGGATAGAGATTAATTTTCCCTAAGAGGAAAGGTGTTAGAGGTGAGTGTATGTTGACATTTTTCTACTGGTGTCACTCCATAGGCATTGCAGCTGAAAAGCAGTTTTGGTCTGACGTCAGGTACAGTTTTTGATTGGAGTTTGTCTGGTTTTGAAGCTGATGATCTCATCTCAGTTAAAGTAACTAGTAACAGGTGATTGATTCAATATGCAGTACAGCCTCTGTTCAAAGAAAAGGAATGTCGCATAAGATTACAGGAATACATCTATATGTGTTTGTGTGTGTGTTAGCTTTGTTTATGTCCTAACAGTTTCCTCTTAGCCTGCATGATTTTCTGTATTTGATGGCAGTGTTACAACATTTGCATTTTCATATACATCCCAAGTTGGCATCTCAGCCGCATTACATGTGCTATTTGAGCCTTAAGGTATTTCTTTCCAAGATGAAATTACTGCAGAAAAAAGTTAGGCAGCACAGTGGATTTTGTGCTCTCACTGCTTCACCTGTGCTTTCAGGTGGGTGTAGGGACTGAAAAGTCAACACCCTTCTCAATACATTGTGAGAAGTATGTTTGCCTTGTCACAAAAAGGTTAAAATGAGAAATTGCTTTAGAGAATACTAGTAAACATGGTTGTAAATATTGCAAATTCAAAAGTGGTGGGTTTTGTTTCTTTACTTTTTATGTTTAGTTTTTACTGCTTATACAGCAGGGTTTTTTTCACCTCCGAATTATCTTGGCAAAATGAAATCCACAGGTGCATAGGATCTCTTTGACCTATGGTGTTTTTTTCCAAGAAAGACTGGGTTTGAATCTTTTTCGAACCACTAGCATTGCAGCTTTCTTGCTTAATTCTTGCGCTTCAGGTATTCTGAGTGGTCTCTTGCATGGCATCTGCTGCATAGCTGAAGTTGAGAGGGAGATGTGTCATCTAAACTTCAGAGTTGTCCATGTTAATGTGATGCTAGATGTGGGTGGGTTAACGAGAAGGTAGAGTACCAAAATGTCAGAGAACATTATGTGAAGTTTGCAGTGGGAGCTACCTTTGCATGAGTATTCTAGTATGATGGTGCTGCTTTCTCCCACTTTAGTTTTTCCGCGTTTTGTTTGGTTCATTGTGGGTTGTTGTTGGTTTTTTTTTGTGCTATTTATAGTTTTTAACACCTTCTTGTTGCATTTTTCTGTGCTTGTTCTAAACTGTTTTTTTCTTCTTTGTGTATGCAAAGTACAGTAAATGCTCAGTGGTTAGAATTCCCCATTCTTGAGGTGAAAAATGCTGCTGTTCCCTGATGACTTAAAGCTTCCTTCTGGAAATTACTTGATGTGTAATGTAGAATGGAGAATACATACTTTGCTTTATTCAGGGAAAGATGCAGAAAGTGGGTTTTGAAATAGTTAACTCATTGGTGTTTTCAGAAGTGTTTAAAGCAAGGACAGTGTACAGAGGTTTTGTTTCCTGAGCTTCTCAATTGCATGCATGTGCTTCAAGTATTCATTCTTAAAACACTCTTCCCTAGGTTTCTCTCAGCTGGGAGCTTGGCTTCCCAGCTCTCAGCTCCAGTGGTTGCTTTTCCCTGGCATCGTGTTTAGGTTCAGCTGATACATCTTCCCCCTCATGCCAAGCCCTTTGCAGCCATGATGTATAAAAAACTAACATTTGTGATCAGTCTGTTGGTGGTAAAGTGTGTCAAAATGTTTCTGTCATTTCTGTTGTAATGACTGGGGTTCTCCATCCACACCAGTACTCTGTGTTGCTTGCTGCATTGTTGAGCAGCTTGTGTGGTTTTCTTGGACATGGGCTGTCAAAATAACCAGCCTTCAATTAAACACTAGAATTTCAGGGCTCAAAGCTCTTGGCACTTGGGCTTGGTCACCAGCTTCTGAGAAAAATCACAAATGGCAAATGGTAGTCTTAAAAAGAGACATACTGCATCACTTTAATTAGAAAACAACAAAACCGAAACAAGAAACCCCAAACCAAGCACACCTTCCTTCCCCTCCCCCAAACCCCAAACCCTTAAAATCCAGACAACCAGAAAAACTTGCCCAGAAAAAGTCTTTCACTGAATTGTTGTTCTTCTGTATAAGGTACACAACTGTAGCACCAGGGTATGCAGCCGGTATCAAAAGAGCATTGCTTACCCTGTGAAAGTGTTTTTATGACTGTTTTCTCTGTCCCTTATGAATGAGGGATTTTGGCTTTTCCCAGCAATGCTACTGATTTGTGCTTCAGGGCACATTTTTTTTGGAAGGAGAGTGGGAGGAATGTTGTTAGTTATCTGATATATTTTCTGCCAGTCCTTATGTTGAGGAATAAAGTACAAATTCTGTGAATTTTATTAAATTGCTTCATAATATGCATACCTGGAAAGCTGCCTGTTAGGAGGACTACTCTAAAATTATTTACAAATTGCTAAAAGCCATACACAGTGTTTATTTGCATGGCTTCTATTTGTATGAGAGCCTGAGGAGTGACAATTAAACCGCAAAGGATGGCTGGTATATAGAACAGTTCGGTCTGCTGGAGAAGAGGTGGAGCAGTGATATATGCTATATATACAGCATAACAGTTTGGAAACATTTGCTGCATGTTTTTTTTCAGCACAGCTCTTTATGTTTCTCTGCTTTGCACATGGTGTTTGTTCAGGTTCCAAAGTAGAAACATTAGAGATTTATATTTACTATCTGCTCGGGCTCTTGCCGCAAAGATTTGGGTTTTAGGCATAGATACTTCTGGTTTCATGAGGTGCATGTGCCAGTGTCTGCAGGATCTGAACTGCAATGGACTTTTCTTCCCTGCCTACAGGTTGCCATTTTAAAGTGATGTTTTCATTCTCCTTAAAAACATACTCTACGCCTATTTTTAGTGTGTGAAGACTTTCTATATAGATCTTCCGCATGGCATCACTTTTTCCCTGTTTGTAAGTTGACATGGCACCAGGAGCAAGCAACAGCTTTTAGAGAACTTCTGTGCAGATGTAGCTTGTTGAGCGTTTTGGCTCAGAAACCCTGGGAGTCTATGATCCTTGTGGTCTGTGTGCATTTTTGGGCAGGATTGCTGCTTGTGTGATATGATCTGAAAACTGCTTTTGCAATTGATTTAGGGGGTTGGATGCAGGTTAGATTTGTGAGCAGTTTCAGACATCCCTTACGATTTTTGGAGGCTTGGCAAAGAAGTGTGTTCAATTTACAGAAATTTGTGACTGTGCTTGTGAAGAAGTGAAGCAGCAAACACAGTGGTATGTGCTGCAGCGGCCTATTTCAAGAAAGTGGAACCCAAGATACATTTGATGTTCTTCATGGCTGTGTGTTGAGCTGGACTGAAAAAACTGAGGGAGACACATCCAGAATTCTTTTCTTTTTTTTTTTTTCCTTTTTTTTTTTTTTCATTAAATTCATTTTTAAAACACTACCAGTCTCTTGTATCTGTAGCATCTTCCACTTGCTGGCTGTAACTGGTCAGTCACCCATGATGCTGAGTCATAGAAGTTGTGTCTATAAATCCTTCTTTAAACCAATAACCTGCAACAATTTTGGGTTGATGAAATGTAACATGGATTTATTTTTCTCTTCGTAATTTGAAATCAGTGTGAGGGTGGGAAGATTTGGTCATCCTGAATGAGGATGGTTGAGCGGTTGAGTCAGTTCCATCCTGAAACCCGCAATGGAGTTCTCAGGAGAAAATGTTTAGCCAGTCTGTAAATTCATAATGTGCTGGTTAACTCCTAGTGTGGAAAAATGGATATTTTCTTTGGAGGGGGGGAGAAAAGAGGGGATGGGATTTAAATCTTACTGGTCCTGCTTTTATGCAGTGAGGTACAGAAAGTATCAATAATAAAGAACTTGAACATTGAGGAGAAACAGCTTCAGTGATTTGTTGTGTTTTGGCTGCTTCTTTAAAAAGGACATAGTGAACATGAAGAATTGGGGAAGAGCTGTGAAAGTGGTAAAGATAGTGTGATGACAGTGGCTGGGATGGTGTCAGCATCAAAACCCCCTCCTGTTACTGAACATGTTTCTGGTGGAATAGTGATCCTCCATCTAGTTTGCAGGTAACACTGTGATGTGGGGACCAGTTGGTATGCTGGGTGCAGCTCTACTATTAGGGGGACCTTGACATCCCAGAGAACTGGGGACCTGATGGCATCTGACCCAGGCAGGTTTGCACTGGGGCAGGATGACCAAGTGCAAAAGATCGGGCTGGGGACTGGATGGGTGGGAGCAGCACTGCTGGAAAGGGACGTACTTAGTGGACTGAGGACATCCTTAAGGACACCAGGATGATGTAAGGGCTGGAGCGCATCACCTGTGAGAAGAGGTGGAGGAAACTGGTTGCAGAGCCTGGTGAAGAGAGGGCTCTGGAGGGATCTCAGCGCTGTCTTCCTTTCTCTTGTGGGAGGATGCAGAAAACATTGAGCCAGACTCCTGTGTGCTGTTACAGCAACGGACTGTGAATATGGCTCAGGCTGGAACATACAAGGAAAAAATTTTTTTCACTCTTGAGGTGATCAAGCACTGAAGCAAAGACCTGGAGACATTATGGTATCTATAACTTTGGAAAGATTCAAATCTTAGCCAGTCAAGGTGCTGTATATTGGCCTGGTCTGAGCAGGGAGATTGTATTACTTCCAGCAGTCTCTCTCCACCTGTATAGTTCTCTTTGACACTGTCATGGGCACATTACCCCTGGGGGTTCCTGCTGCAGGCAGAGTAAATGGAGAAGTAACAGTGGAACTGTGTTAGTTGTAGATGGTCGGAAGTGGTGGTAAGAACTCAGTTTGCTTAGGCACACTGGAGTCACCCGTGTCTTGGGATTTTTTTTGTTCCAGTCTTGATTTTTTTGACATGATCATCTTAACATGCTTCTTCCCCAGAAAACTTTATGTGATGGGTGTTTTGTGTATAAATGGCTGTCGTGGTTTAAACCCAGTCAGGTAACTCGTTCGCTCACTTCCCCCCCTTTCTTGCCCTCCCCCTGCTCCCGGAGGGATGGAGAGGAGAATCGAAAAGAATGCAACTCCCACGGGTTGAGATAAGAACAGTTTAGTAACTAAGGTATAATACAAATCACTACTGCTACCACCAATAATAATAATGACAAAGGAAATAACAAGGGAAGAGAATACAACACCTCACCACCAGCTGACCGATAACTCGCCCCCCAAGCCCGACCAAGCTCTGACCGATACCTCCTCCAACCCTGCAGTCTCCCAGCCCTTCCGGCTAACTCCCAGTTACATCCTGGGCATGACGTGCTGTGGTATGGAATACCTCTTTGGTCAGTTTGGGTCAGGTGTCCTGTCTCTGCTTCCTCCTGGCTTCCCCTCCTCCCTGGCAGAACATGAGGCTCACAAAGTCCTTGGCCAAACCAAAACATTGCTGTCAGTTCTGTTCCCAGGCCGAAAGTCAAAACACTGCACTGCACCAGCTACCAAGGAGAAACATGACTGCTACTGCTGAACCCAGGACATTATCCACCCCTTATTCCATACCATTCACGTCATGCTCAGATCCCACATTTTCAATATACCATCACTCTTATCTCGGTGCACTCTTATCTTAGTGCACGGACCAGTAGCTATAAAGCTGCTGTGTCCATCTGGTCCATGATGCCAAGCTCCATCTCTTGTAACAGTCTTTCAGAGCACGAGAGACTGTGTGCAGTGTTCACACTTGTGAATAACCTGGACAATAGTGTCCATTGCTAAGTCCACCCCTCGATCATGAGTCCATCTCTGTGTTGCATCTTTGCTCTGATGTCCTGAAGTGCCATGGGCCCACCAGGCTTAAAATAATTCACTGTTCCCTTCAGCAGTTTCTGCAGCTTGTTGCTGGGGACTCCATACAGCTGCCTTCCATCACCGATGCTTCCAAAGCACAGGAGGGGCTCAGTGGACTAGATACTTGCCCATACTGTCACACACACCCTGCCACTCATGACTGTCCAGCCTTGGAGAAATCCTCTTGGTCCCCCTATATCCTCGTCTAACCCCAGACAAGACCCAAACCTGACTCTGCTTAACTTTTGAGATCAGACAAAATGGTTGTGGGTAGAACACAGTCTGTGTGTGTGCCAACATGCTGATCCCCATCACAATCAGCAGGCAGGTACCAAGGGTACCCAAAGGCCATTCACAACCTTCAGCACTCTCAAACGATGCTGCTGTACTTGTCACTGGGGCTGGTGTAGCTGCTGTGCTTGCCGGCTCTCCCACCACCGGCTTCTCTTTTCCTGAGTCCAGCTCTTCCTCCTCTGCCTTGCTGGGAAATGCTGCGTGGTCTCCTGCATCCTCCTGGGGCTCGGCGGGCGGCTTCCGGGGAATGCTCTCGGCCGTCGCGGGGCTGGGCTCGGCCGCGAGGCTCGGCTCCTCCGCGGGGCTCGGCTCCTCCGCGGGGCTCGGCTCTTCCGCGGGGCTCGGCTCCTCCGCCGCCTTATCCCCCTGCTCGGCAGCCGCTTCCTTCCTCTCCTCGACCGCCCCGGCCTCCTCCACCGGCAGCCGTCCCCTCGCGGCCTCCGGCCCCGCTCCCGCCGCCGCTTGGTGCCCGGGGTCGCTCTCCCGGACCGGTTCGGCTGCCGCCGGCTCCCGGGGCCGCTCCCCCTCGGCTCCCCGCAGCCTCACGAAGATGGAGAGTAGGATGAGGGCCAGGACGGTGAAGAGCAGCCGGACGGCCAGGTACAAGTCCACGGCCACGTCCGTCCCGCCCTGCTGCTGGAGCCCGCCCGTATTACAAGCCATTGCCATAAAGCACAGTGAGACAAGAACCTTAGCCCAAGCCCCACACTTGATAAACACTAACACAGCAAATACAGGCTCTACGTAAGTTACAACATTCTGAAGCTGTGAGATCAAGAGAAACAACTCTGAGAGCCAATAAATCGTCATTGTGATGAGTGACTATTAATCCGGACAGATCTGTCGTTATCTCAACCCTTCATGCCCCACGTTGGGTGCCAAAAGAACTGTCGTGGTTTAAACCCAGTCAGGTAGCTCGTTCGCTCACTTCCCCCCCTTTCTTGCCCTCCCCCTGCTCCCGGAGGGATGGAGAGGAGAATCGAAAAGAATGCAACTCCCACGGGTTGAGATAAGAACAGTTTAGTAACTAAAGTATAACACAAACCGCTACTGCTACCACCAATAATAATAATGACAAAGGAAATAACAAGGGAAGAGAATACAACACCTCAGCACCAGCTGACCGATAACTCGCCCCCCCAAGCCCGACCAAGCTCCGACCGATACCTCCTCCAACCCTGCAGTCTCCCAGCCCTTCCGGCTAACTCCCAGTTACATCCTGGGCATGACGTGCTGTGGTATGGAATACCTCTTTGGTCAGTTTGGGTCAGGTGTCCTGTCTCTGCTTCCTCCTGGCTTCCCCTCCTCCCTGGCAGAACATGAGGCTCACAAAGTCCTTGGCCAAACCAAAACATTGCTATCAGTTCTGTTCCCAGGCTGAAAGTCAAAACACTGCACTGCACCAGCTACCAAGAAGGAGAAACATGACTGCTACTGCTGAACCCAGGACAATGGCTTTGGGTAAAACATTAATAGCTGTATTTAAAGGTGTGCTGAATGCAAAGTCACATTTCTGCCTCGGTCTTTCTTCCTAATTTATTTGCTTGCTGGTTGATGTACAAGCGATCTGTTTTCTTCTGAAAGGCAGAAGTGTGCATTTCAATTTTAGTTTTTATTTTTTCATTTTTAGAGGTGTAGGGGGTGTTGGGTCTTGTCTTTGCTGTCATACTTGGTACGCTTTCTCAAAAGATGCCAGATAAATGAATTGAGATGCGTTGTTCAGTAATGGGTGAATTTTTCCTAAGCTTGTAGGGTATGTGAGTAAAATACCTACAAATAAAAAAATATAAAAGATACTCATTGATGTACTTTGACCTGGGTTCAGTTATGAAGAAGTACCTGGGAGTTACCCAGACGGCCCAGATCTCTGCTTGGGTCAAGCTGGGTATCAGTCGGCAGGTAGTGAGCAATTGTATTCTCTCCCCTTGTTATTTCCCTTATCATTATTATTATTGGTGGTAGCAGCAGTGGTTTGTGTTACACCTGAGTTACTGGACTGTTCTTATCTCAACCTGTGGGAGTTACATACTTTCGATTCCCCTCCTCATCCCTCTGGGAGCGAGTGGAGGAAGGGGTGGGGGGAGTGAGCGAGTGGCTGTGTGGTTCTGGGTTACCGGCTGGGCTTAAACCATGACAGTTCTTTGTGGTGCCCAACGTGGTGGGGCACAAAGGGTTGAGATAACGACAGACTGACCAGAGTGTGTCTAATCGTATTTGTGATAAGCATTCATTGTTTTGGATTAATCATCACTCAACACAATGTTGATTTATTTGCTCTTGGAGTTGTGTTGATCTCAGAATTTCAGCATGTCATATCTTACTTACAGCCAGTATTTGCTGTTTTAGTGTTTATTGGCTTTGGGGCCTGGGCTAAGGTTATTGTTTCACTGTATTTCATGGTAATTACTTGTAATACAACAGACTTATTGATCATGAAACCGGGCTGGTATGCATCCTCAGCGTGGTCATCACCTCTGTAGTATGGGAGGCATGTAATGGGAATTTTTAACAATTATACATCTTTCTTTTTCCTTCCTGCGGAGGGTAAACCTATGGAGGAGATGTTCCCTCACACCCTCTGCTCCCCCACCAGGCTGTTTACAGTGGGAGTAGATTCTGGAGGAGTTAAAGATCCTGAATATTCTTTCAGTGCCCTTGAAAGCATCCTGCTGCTCTTACTGGGAGCCAGCTTGCTGCTGCATGTGCTGTCTATGAGTTGCCTACTGTGTGACCACCCTGAAAACACCTGATCTTATCTGATCTCAGAAGCTAAGCAGGGTCTGGCTCAGGTCTTGTCTAGGGTTAAATAATGATATAGGAGGACCAGGAGATTTTCCCCAAGGCTGGACGGTCATGAGTGGCAGGGTGTGTGTGACAGTATGGGCAAGTATCTAGTCCAGTGGGCTCCTCCAGTGCTTTGGAAGCGTTGGAGATGGAAGGCAGCTGCATGGAGTCCCCTGTGACAAGTTGGAGAAACTGCTGAAGGAGAGGGTGAATCAAGTCAGTTTGCAGAGTTGAAAGCAATCCTGCTGGCCTTGGACATTGCTGAACAAGAAAAGTGGCCAGTACTTTTATCTCTACACTGACTCATGGATGGTGGCAAATGCCCTCTGGGAGTGGTTGCAGCAATGGAAGGAGAGCAACTGGCAATGCAGAAGTTGTTGGGCTGCTGCACTGTGGCAAGATATTGCTGCCTGGGTGCAGAACCTGGTGGTGAAGGTACGCCGTGTAGATGCCCGTGTACGCAAGAGTCGGGCCACTGAGGAACACCAGAACAACCAACAAGTGGATAAAGCGGCTAAGATTGAAGTGGCTCAGATGGACTTAGATTGGCAACATAAAGGTGAATTATTTTTGGCCTAGTGAGCCCATGACACTTCAGGCCATCAAGGCAGAGATACAACATATAGGTGGGTTCGGGATTGAGGGGTGGATTTAACAATGGACACTATTGCCCACGTTATTCATGACTGTGAAACATGTGCTGCAATTAAGCAAGCTGAATGGTTAAAGCCTCTTTGGTATGGAGGACGGTGGCTGAAGTACAGATATGGGGAGGCCTGGTAGACTGGTTATATCACACTGCCACCAACCCGCCAAGGCAAGCGCCATGTGCTTACCATGGTGGAAGCAACCACCAGATGGCTGGAAACATATGCTGTGCCCCACACCACTGCCCAGAACACCATCCTGGGCCTTGAGAAACAGATTTTGTGGTGACACGGCACCCCAGAGAGAACTGAGTCAGACAATGGGACTCATTTCCGGAATAACCTTGTAGACACTTGGGCCAAAGAGCATGGCATTGAGTGGGTATATCACATCCCCTACCATGCACCAGCCCCTGTGAAAATCAAACGGTACAATGGGCTGTTAAAAACTACACTGAGAGCAATGGGTGGAGGGACTTTCAAACATTGGGATGCACACTTACCAAAGGCCACCTGGTTGGTCAACACCAGAGGATCTGCCAACAGGGCTGGCCCAGCCCAATCAGAACTTTTACATACTGTAGAAGGGGATAAAGTTCCTGTGGTGCACATGAAGAATTTGCTGGGGAAGACAGTCTGGGTTATTCCTGCTTCAGGTAAAGGCAGACCCGCTCGTGGGATTGCTTTTGCTCAGGGATTTGGATATACTTGGTGGGTGATGGGGGAAGACGGGGAAATCCTGTGTGTACCTCAAGGAGATTCAGTCTGGGAGGAAAACAGCCAATGAACTCAATTATATGCTGTTGCCTGGTATATAACACTTTTATAGCCTATCAGCTGGATGCACATCCCCACCACTCTGGGCTTTAAAAAGAAGAAATAAGCTGTCATGATCTTCAGCGGAGAGTAAAGTCATAGGAAAAGCCAGCAGCAGCAGCAGAACTGTCCTCACGTCACCATCAACTGACTCTGACTTCCCTCTGATCATCACCCCAACAAAGAATGAAACGGGAATAGGAAACTAGATGAGCTCAGCAGTGACCAGACAAGTTCTGTGGTGTTATCAGCAGGCAACAATCCAACACTGTACACCGTCTCTCCTGCTCTGAAAGACTGTTACAAGAGACGGAGGCTGACATCATGGACTGGATGAATTCAGCAACTTTATAGGGATTGGTCCATGGACTAAGGAATGATCCGTCTCTTTTTGTGTGTGTGTGTATATATATGTATATATATATACACATATATGTATATATATGAGATGTGTATTTATATGTGTATATATATATAAGACAAAAAGCAATGGTACGTTTTAAAATATGGGATCTGAGCATGATGTGAATGGTATGCTACTAAAGCATTAATCTTCTATAGTATTTTTGAGGGAAAAGAGCACAACTAAGAATCCAGTCAGTAACAGAGATTATAAGCATAGCAGAAAGTAGGCAAAGAGCAAAAACCTGTGGTGTACAACCACCCCAGGTCATACAATTCCCACCCAAATGTGAAGCTGGTGTTCTGGGTAAAGCTCTCATGCTTTTTCTTCTAGCCCTGTTTCTGTGTAAATAGCTTCTGACTGGAAGAAGGCTTTGTCATTTCTTAAAGAGAATCATAAGAAATTGGCAGTTAAGGAGCAGATAAATTAGTCTGCACCTGAAGTAGACACTGTGAAGGGAGCTGATGCTGTTCTGTTAATAATTTATTTTTGTAGTCTTTAAGGGGCTACTAGGCCATACAGGTTAAATTTCAGGCAGACCCACATAGTAAACAAGTGCTTTGTAAAAGTAAATAAGTAGAGATGGCATTGATTTATTTATATTTCTGGCTGTTTAAAAAGCAAACTTGTGGATATAACGATAAAAAGAGCAATAATGATGAAGAATACATACCTGGGAACATGGGAGGGGGAGAAAAAGAGAAATTATTTGGTATTTCAGGGAGAAAAAGGTTTTATTTTCTGTTGCTTGCAGCTCTATGGTGATGCAAAGTGAATGAAAAAACTCCCAGCTGCAGTGGCCTCAATGTGCAGATACTTCTTTGAACTTTACTTTTGTTTATGTGGTTTGGTTTGTTCATGAATCAAAGAACAGCTTCATTTCCGTACCTTCACTTTTGATAATCATCGCTAATCAGGAGACTGAAGCAAGAGGCCTCTCACGGGGGGGGGGGGGGGGGGTTGATCCTTCCTCCCTAACCCTTTCCTCCTGTGCTGACGGTTTTAGTAACGTGTTTGGTGCTTCTTGCTTTGTGTTTGATAACAAACAGGCAAATAAAATATAAACAGTATTTGAGGCACACAATGAACACTAGCTAGCTTCTCTTTCTTACCAAGTAAAAAGCAGAAAAGCTTAATTACCCAAAAGCATATTATCATTTCACAGAATTGTGTTAACCCTGTCCTGCAGAACATCTTCCAGTTCTTCACCCCCCCCCCCCCCCCCACTGAACTGTTCATTAAAGACTTTTTACCATCACAGTTATTTTCAACTTAAGAGTTCATTTCATAAGCTCTCTAGTACAGTTGCCATTATTGGAGAGAGACAATTTCCTCTAAAAACTGGGAGAGTTGCTGCTTTGGTTAAGAAAATAATGTAGAAAACACTGGCAGCTAGACAAGTGAGGATCTGTGTCTAGAAATCCAGAGCATAGCCTAGTCATTTGGCTGTCGGAGAGCTAACATTAAACAGCTTTTTGAAGCAGACTGCTGATAGTACTTGAGTTATAAAATCTGGATTGTGCTTTTCTTTCTCAATGTAGCTCTTGAAAGGAGGTCTAGACATAGGACAATAGTCCTATATAGGAGCATGAAGTAGGGTCTTCCAGTCTTTTATGGCTTCTGAGAGATTGCCTGCACTTAGAGCATTTACTTTAGTTGCTGCTTTGTGTTGGGTTCTTGTTAAAGGATACTTTGAAGTCCTAAGATCTCAATATGGGCAGAAGTGGGACTCTTTCTGAATATTAAACAGTCCCCAAATTGAGCTTATGACTGGGAGGTGTTCTCTCCAGTTCCTTTTTTCCTAATGTTTAGTCTCAGATGGACCCTTGGTCATGTTCATAGGCTTGGTACCTGGCTTCTGAACTGGCAAGTAAAGTGCCATGCTCTATTGCTTTATGGGACAGAATCTTTTTAACTTGCATTGCTGTTGTGCTTGGGGAGGCTGTATTTTGCAAGTGGGTAGTGCAAAACAAAAATTGGTAATTGTCATGGTTTAAACCCAGCCACACAGCTTGTTCACTCACTCCCCCCATTCCTCCCTCCCCCTACTCCTGAAGGGACGGAGAGGAGAATCGAAAAGAATGCAACTCCCACGGGTTGAGATAAGAACAGTTTAGTAACTAAGTTATAACACAAATCACTACTGCTACCACCAATAAGAATAATGATAAAGGAAATAACAAGGGAAGAGAATACAACACCTCACCACCAGCCAACTGATAACTCACCCCGCCCCTGCCCTACCTAGCACCAACCGATACCTAGTCCAACCCCGCAGTTCACCAGCCCTTCCAGGTAACTCTCAGTTATATCCTGGGCATGACATGCTGTGGTATGGATTACTTCTTTGGTCAGTTTGGGTCAGGTGTCCTGTCTCTGCTTCCTCCCAGCTTCCCCTGCTCCCTGGCGGAGCTCAAAGTCCTTGGCCAGACCAAACATTTGAGCAGTAACTAAAAACATCGGTGCTATCAGCACTGTTCCCAGGCCAAAAGTCAAAACCACAGCACTGTGCCAGCTACTAAGAAGGAGAAAAAATGACTGCTACTGCTGAACCCAGGGCAGTAATGAAGCAGGACTGCTTTCAGCTTTGGGGGGAAAATGTCATATAGATCATATGTCATATAGATAAAGTATCTGACCTTGTGTCAGGATGTTTCTTTTGTCCCGTTCAGGTGCTTGCCAGTCTGCAGTAGGACTGCTGGGGCAGTGCGAGACTGCCTGTGCCCAGTGAGACACACAGGGACTGCTGATGTGCTGATGGGTTTCGTATGCTGAGAGAGGGTCTGCTGTTGGTCCTGCAGGGGATGTTCCTGTTTGGCCTTGCAGCTTACTGAGGCCACACAAAAGTACTGAACTGCCTTCCAAAACCTAGTCTAGTACAGCTGGACTTAAAAGCCTGGAGGGATGTTTGTGGAAGCTGAAGGGTGATCTTGGGACAAACTGTTCTCATATTGTTAGATAATGGGTGAGTCCTAGGTCAGTCTAGATTGTACCCGTTTGTCGTGGTTTAAACCCAGTCAGGTAACTTGTTCACTCACTCCCAGTGAGTGGTGCCAGGCTGATAGCAGTCGAGGCCCCCCCCCCACCCCAGGGCTCTCCCCTTCCCTGCTCCCGGAGGAACGGGGAGGAGGATCGAAAGAGTGCAACTCCTACGGGTTGAGACAAGAACAGTCCAGCAACCAATGTACAACACAAATCACCACCGCTACTACCAACGACAGCAATGATAAGGGAAAATAACAAGGGAAGAGAATACAATACCACCGGCCAAGAAACAGTCCCACCCGGAAGCCCGTGTCCTTCCGGGTAACTCCCAGTTACCCCCCACTCCGGGCATGACGTGCTGTGGTATGGAATACCTCTTTGGCTAGCCTGGGTCAGTCTCTGCTTCCCCTTCTCCCTGGCAGAGCATGAGCCTCACAAAGTCCTTGGTCAGGGTAAACATCACTTAGCAACAACCGAAAACATCGGCTTCACCAACACTGTTCCCAGGCTGGAAGTCAAAACACAGCACTGCACCAGCTACCACGAAGGAGAAACATGACTGCTGCTGCTGAACCCAGGACACTGTTGCTACTCTTGAATGGGGTTTGAGTGGGACATAAACCAAGTAATTCTTCCCATTGTATTGCCCAGGCTTCAGGAAGTCATGGTCAGGGACTTTCTGAGCTGGAAGCTCTATCAGGTACATGGTGTTTAGTGGACTAGACTTTTTTGAGGCAGTGAGTAATGTTTCTTTGTGCACCTTCTCTGTGACACTCGTGATATTCACTCAGTCGCCTAATTTCTATGCCAAAGTGTCCAGGTCTATATATTGTCTTCCCTTGCCCCTGCTCTACTTTATCACAATTCTGTAACTCTAATTACAGGCTCTTAAGATTGCAGTTTTAAGGTACTAGCAAACCCCAAGTGTATGGACTTTTCATCCTTGTTCTGTAGCTCTTTTCTGCTAATTGTATCAGAAGAATTACAGAGACCATTTCCATTTAAAGGTGAGGAAGCAAAAGGAAGCTCTTGGTCCACAGGTGTAGTTGGGATTATTTTTCTCCTTGTCTGGGATCTTTTGTAGTTACTGGCACTGAATTTCACCTCACTTTATTTGCCATTTGCTGTTGTTAAACATGTCATAATTCATAAGTTCTATTTATCTTTCATTTGACCCCAGGTCATGTCTTTTGCTGATCTGAAATGAGGATTCCTTTGTCTAATATTGCAGAGCTGTGCTAGACAGATGAGGATGGGCACTCCTTAGTCAGGCAGTTCTGCCTATACTTCATTCAGCACGTTGCACATCTCCATGGAGCTGGCTGGGTCATGTCTCCCTCATATGCTCTGCTGGCAGTGTGCTGCATCTCCCAGAGATGTTCCAGGGATGCCCTGGGGAGAGGAACAGAGGTCCGCAGCGAAGGCAGCTCCCTCTGACTTCACTCATGATTCTCTCTTCTTGCTCCCCTTTTTATCTACTTGAAGGTATACTTTGTCCCTCTTTCTGATTTTATTTATAGAATCACAGAATCAAATCAGGTTGGAAAAGACCTTCATGATCATCAGTCCAACCATTCCCCCAGGGCTGCCAAGTCCACCACTAAACCATGTCACTTAGGACCCATCTACACTGTGAACACTTCCAGGAATCGTGGTTCCACCACTGCCCTGGACAGCCTGTTCCAATGGCTGACCACCCTTTCAGGGAAGAAATTGTCCCTAATATCCAGTCTAAACCTTCCCTGGCACAGCTTGAGGGCTGTTTCCTCTTGTCCTATTGCTTGCTCCTTGGGAGAAGAGACCAGCCACTTCCTGGTTCCATCTTCCTTTCTGGTAGTTGTAGAGAGCAGTAAGGGCCCCCTGCGCCTTCTCTTCTCCAGACATAAACACCCCCAGTTCCCTCAGCTGTTCCTCATCAGGCCTTTTACCAGCTCCGTTGCCCTTCTCTGGATGCTTAAGAAATTACTTAAACCATTTTCCCTCTTTAAAATGGTAATTAATTTCTTATCAATAGCCTGGATTTTAATTGCTGTGAATAATTAGGAAGCTTTTATAGTAACCCTCTCTGCTTCTTCAGAATGATTTATGAATCTCCTTCCCCTGTTTTCTGGTAATGTCTGCTCTGTTCTGCTGCTGGGATCATCTCTTGCCCGTATCATTCTTGGAGAGATAATCTTGTTTTCAAGGCAGAGTATACAAAGCTGTAATTCACTAGAGTTGGGTGGAAATGAGAAGATCTTAAACTGCCTGCACAAACCTATTGTTCTGCTGAAAGGAGTGCTTCCAGCTGTTTGCTGTATTCCCATTTTAGCTTGTGTTCTTGCATGTGCTTGATAAGTTTAGGTTCTGGCCACTAACTAAATCAGCTTGCTGCTTCCTTGAAATTAGCAATACCAAAAAGTATGTCTCACGTCTGTTTTGTTTGTCTTTTAAACAGAGAACAAAAGAATCCTCTTCATGCCTTAATTATCCTGAGAGCTGTGCACATTTCTTGGATAAGGTTTAAACAGTGCTATTGAGGAAAATCTCCTGAATGTAACTGAAGGTGGTAGCGGAACACTGTGGTCAGTGCCCCTGCTCCAAGAACTTTGCTTTTCAGTGGCAGAGTAAACCATGTTCTGCTGACAATGTTCCTCTGAATATAGTGGCTCCTCACTGGGACAGTGTCACAGAAGAAGGTTGATGGACTGAGCCCTTGAGGGCTTTTGCAGCAGTGAAAGTGCTGGAGACCAGAATTCGTATCTTGCGTTTGCAGTTGAGCAGGTGGAAAGAGCAAAAGCAAAAGGATAGACTCTGGGGAGTTGCTGTACTTAAATCAGTGTGGTAACCACATTACTGTTTCCCAAATAAGCTTTCACTGGCATTCCAAACTTCTGATACACGGCACTTGCTTGCTGTCCAACCCAAGAAATGATACATGTCCACCTGCTTGATGGAGTAGCTGAAGTGTCCTGACTGGACAGCATTAATGCTTTCTAGTATGAGAAGGTTTTCAATGAGATGTGGATTGCCATTACCATGCTTGTTGGCCTAGATTACTGGCTGGATGTTTAACTTTGTGTTATCGATCTTGTTTTATTTGGCCATATGCCTCTGATACTCAGTAGTCCTCAGGCTGAAAGAAAGATGAGTGAAAGAAATAATTTTAAAATCACTGCAGTAAGAGAAATGGACATTTTGCTACTAGTTTGGGGTGGGATAGCAGATCTAGTTGCAGTAGCAAAGAATTCTGGCACATTTGGAGTTAAGAAAGGAAATAGAGCAGCTAAAACAGTATGTGTGGTATGGAGGCACTGCATGTTCAAAGGGCGAGCTTCCAGGAATGCTCCAGAAACTTCTGTGCAGTCGTTTAATTTTTGCTATAGCCATACAGACACTGGACAGCTTTTCTGTTTCTTGTTTCTGGGCAAGAAAAGACTCTTTAATGAACATTCCTCAGTGTTCAGGCAATTACCTGACCTTTTCTGCTGTTTTTCTCCTGTGAGCAGTACCGGAAGCTGCTTGTCCCTGTAAAGGATTAACTTTTAAAGCACCTTGCAGGAAACTGCAGGTTAAATACCATGGTGTGCGATTATCCCATAAATTGTTAGAATTTGTTACAATTTTTGTTATTTTGTTAATAATAGAATTGTTACAATCTTCATAGCAGATACACTGTGATTTTTCCAATGCCTCCTGTATCAGTGATGTTCCTCCTGGATAATTTCTTTTAGAACTTCTGCAATGTTGCCCTGCATAACTTATGTTACACCCCTCAACCTTTTGCTTTTTCTGCTCATTTGTCTTCCCTAAATCTTCAGAGGCAGTTCTTGTCTAATCACTGACTTTCAAATTATTATCTAAGCTTACTACTCTGTGACATGTTTCCCTTATAAATTTCTGCAGCAGACTAAGTTGATTTATGTCTCTGCCTTTTATGTGACTAGATTCTGTCCTGATTTTTGAGTTTTCAGATTTTCTGTTTGAAACTTGTCTATTCCTCCCGTCCAAGGGACACACAGGATGTCATACAAAGTACAAGTGAAGTCAGCTTTGTTAGTATTTGTACAGACCAAAAACCTTCTACGCAGTTAGGTTATTTGTGCTGCCTGTTGTGTTAATACTATTGAAAACCACCTTAAAAACTAAAAAAGCTTTAACTGCTGTCTTGGTTTCAGTTTTAATGTAGTACTTTGGTAACAGCAGCTTGTGTGTATGTGAATTCTTGTTTCAGTAATGGAGTGTGACAAGTGCTTGGTATTAAAAACTTGATTGCAAGGTTGTCTTGTAAGGAGTGTGGGCAGAAATGTGACAGCACAGGGAAACCTGGGAGGGGCTGGAGTGGGAGAACCGCAGAGGTGGCCTCTAGATTGGCAGCACTTCCCATTGGATTGGCAGCATTTGCCACTGCCTTCCTAGAGCTTTTTGGAAGTGCTGAGTGATTAATCTGTCCTTGTGCAGGAGGGGATGAGGCAGAAACCTTTTGCCTGGCTGCTTGTCTTAGAGCTGCCAGGCTGCGGCTGGCGACATGTCAGCTGTGACTGCAGAGCCTGCCTGGCAAGGATGCTCGGATGATGGTTTAAGGGTGGTGAGTGATGTGGTAGTGCACCTACAGCTGGCACCCTGTGCTGTAATGGAGGTAGTCCTCAGTATAAAGACTCCTTGACTGGTTTTCTGTGGCTTAGCTGACTGGCGTGCATTTTTATAGGTATTGCTGACTTCAAAGTGCACAACATTTAAAAAAGAAACAAATAAAAAATGTCCACTGACATTCTTAATTTCAAACAATTTTTCTGCCTTCTCAGGGAAGCATCATAAGTGAATGCCACAGTGTAGCTAAATCCCTGTTACACATCCATAGAAAATTAACTGGAAGTACCTACTGTAGTTTTATTTTAATTTCATAATTGCCACTTAAAGAAGCAGGCAAAGGCCTTATTATTTATGTTTATCCTTCAAATATTGCTGTTATTTTTCTATATTGTTTAGACAAGTAGGTAGGTCTTTGTCATATGCCTGTTTTTCTCTCTTCTGTGAATGTTGCGTAAGAATTTATTTTAATTATCTTCTAATTCTTCACCATTGAAGGGAAACTACAAAAACTGTAGCTGTCTCTTTTTTCACCCACAGGAACAGGTACACTTGTGAAGTCCTGTATTAACTTTTTTACGGCTGACTAGCAGTAAAGTGAGGACTACAGGAGCAAATGTTGACTTTTGACAGCCACCTGAATTTTTACCTCCCTAGCAGAAGTCGGATGGTTGTGGGTTTGCTCTACTGTGCCCATATAGACTCTGTGCTGCTGACTTGCCTGCTGGCCATGGGGCACACAGTCCATACAGCTTGTAAGCTTGACTGGCTAAGAACAAGTAATGCAGCATTAATTGTTTTGATTTCCTGGGTTGAAGGAGCTCTTTCATTCATACTGCCCTTCAGGGCGTCATGGTCAGAAAGATGCTCAGGTTTTGGCAGAAAGAAAAGACCTTCCAGTTACCAGTAGGTACAATTCTCTTGCCAAAGTTGGGGTTAGAAACACAGCTGCCTAGCAGATACTCATGAAGGTTTTACTCTTCTACTATGTTAGCTGGTCATTGCTGGAGTTCATTTCATCAGGGAGGAAGGAATGGAGTGGTGGGAATACCTGTGCCTTAATGTAGAGTTGATTATTCCAAAAGTGGGGCAGAAGGAAAGGGAAAGGTACAGCACATTTGAGATAGGAAGAGGAGATAATGCCAGTAGAACTGATCATATGGACACTAATAATGGATCTTTCAGGGACATATAAAACAAATGAAGAAACAACAAACCAAACCAAAAGCAATCACTCAGAAACCACCACTCCTTAAATCCTAGGAAACAATTAAAAGAGTGTTTTCTTTTCTAAATACGTGAGATTTATCTGACCTTGTAATGGAGATTTTTCTGTTGTTCTTGTTTTTAGGCTTGTGGTAATACTTGTATCTCTGAAACTAGTCTTTCCTGGACATTTCTTATTTGTGTCATTGTTATTCTATTGGATTTGCTTAAAATAAGTGTCCTGTTTGGATGTAAGCTTTATGATCTGGAGTTTTGCTTTCATTGCCAGCTCTTTAAATGGGAGTTTCCAATTTAGAGGAATGTGCTTTTGACTCCCCTTCATCTTCCTCTCTCATCCCTCCATTTGTGAGTTTCTTCATTTCTTTTACCCACAGGTACAGGTACGCTTGTGAGGTCTCATACTAACTTTTTTACAGCTGACTAGTAGTAGAGTGAGGACTGCAGTAGCAAATGTTGGATGTACAGTCACCTTTCCCCTTGTAAGTTCAGAAACATGCTCAAAGAGAACTCTTTTCCCACGATTACACTTAGGATGGAAGTGAGGCTGACCATCCATCCTCCAGTTCCCCAAACTATCCTTTTGGCTTGTTTAGATTGGTGCAACATTTGCTTTCTCGTAGTCATCGTGGACCTTCCTTATCTGCACAGTACTTCAGATGTGAGATTAGGCATCCTTACTGTGGCACTGCCTATCTCAGTACTTGTGGATGCAGTAGTTTTGATCCCATGGACTTGCATGGGTCAAGTTCTGTTAAGCCGTTTCTGACTACATCATCATCAGCTAACAGCCATCCTTTCCCTTCTTGCACCCGGTCCTTAAGAACAGACATTAGATGACCTTGCTGGTGAAACACAAAGCAAAGACATTGAGTACCTCTTCCTCATCTGTTTCTCTTGTCACTGGGTCACATATTCCATTAAGTAGTTGTCCACATTTTGCTTGTTCAGTCGTTTACTGTTAATGTAGCAGTAAAAGCTCTTCTTGTTATCCTCATGCTTGCAGGTCCTACTGTAGCTGAGCTTGCCTTTCCTGCATGCCCAAGCAGTGTTTATAAATTCCTCCTTTGTAGCCTCATCTTGCTTCCACTTTTTTGCTGCCCTTTTGCAGTGAAGTTCCACCATGAGTTCCTTTCGTGGCTGGGCTGCTCTCACTTCTGCTTTATGTCCTGAGTATTGGGCTGAGCTGTTCCCGTGCATGGAGATTGTCCTTGAAGAACTCAGCTTTCTTGTGACCCTTCACTGCAGCTTTCGGTGGTCTCACCTACCGCTCATTGAACCTGGCTGTCTTAAAACCCATGGCCCATCCTCTAATCCTTGCCGCCTTCTCTGCCATCAGGGCCTTGATCTCCCTGATGTTATAGTCACTGACCAAGGTTGCCAGTGATTTTGATACCCTTGATTAGTACTTTCCTGCTAGTTAATAGCAGAACTGCTCAGCTGTGTACCACCCCAGGTTCCTCTCTCCAGTACCTAACATCAGGGAGGTGCACATGCACTTCAGACAGGTGCCCCTTCAGCTCCTTAAGTGCCTCATTTTCCTGTCACTCTGAGTACTTTACTTTCTACTGCCAATTCTTCATGTAACTATAGGACAAAATCTCCCTTTCCAATTGCAGATGATGTGAGTTAAAAAGTGATTTAACTGAAAAAAAATAGTGCTTTTGGTAATGTTACTGTGCAAAGAGATAAGTGGAAAGCATGGTATCCTGCATCCATTCACACTGGCTACCTTCTGCCCTTCAAATCCACTGATACCTCCCTCCCCAAAATTTTTCTAAGTTGTTTTAGTTTTTGGGGGTTGTTTGTTATTTTTGGTGTTTAGAGATTTGGGTTTTGGTTTGTTTTTTTTTTTTTCCCCGACTGTTCAAGAAAAGGAGCAGAGGAAAAATGTTTACTAAACTCAAAATGGAATTAATAGTTTTGTGAAGCCTGTTTAAAGCTGTTCCCATTACTAGCACTATGGTTAAAAATTTCTGCTTCCACTATAACCTGATCCATGGCAGAATTTATTACTTTGTGGTGAAAATACACTGCAGGCAATAGATCTTGGCATTCCTGGCCAGGGCCCAGGAAAATATTACTGTTTGGTTTCTTTGTTTCTGTTTTAATTTAAAAACAGTATTTCATTTTGATGTGAATGAGCCCAGGTAGTGAAGGTTTTGTGGATTTGGCTAGTGTTTGCGGTTCCTACAGCTATGTTTTTGTTTGTATAACTGCTGGGTTATTAATTCAGTAATGTGATCTAATTTATTTCCCTTGTATGTACACAGCATTAAAGTTCTACTTGCATGCTTACTGTTAACTGAGAGTAAAACTGATATCAAGAGAGTATCTTGGGAATTTACTTTATACCCATTTTAATACACTTTAATGCTTCCGTGTAAACACACAGACACAGAGTGTGCACATAGAGTTTGTTATAGCTGGAAAAGATGGGAGTTGTAGCTTTGGCAGCTCCTGCTGCAGACATTGCACAATGACCCCAGTGATCCAGGCGGGTGATTGACAGGAAGTCTCTATTTGTCAGTGACTTTGGGACAGGGTGTTTTGGACAGAGGCCCATTCAGCAGGCATTTACTAGACAGTTGTAGCTCTAGGCTTTTTGTCTAATTCTAGTTTTGCTTCCTGGCTGCTGCAGTTTCATAGCAGTGCAGGTGGACCTCGTGTGAAGCTTAAAGTCAAGGTTGTGGACAAATAGCTGGAACAGGACTATCAACAAGACCTTTCTGTAGGGAGTTGTAGGGGTGTTGTCTGACAGAGTGTAGCTAGTGTGAATTCACCGGTAGGACCAGGAAAAGAAGTCCCCAGCACTGAGTCAATTTATGTTGGCGAAAGTATATTTGCCAGTAAAGCCTCTTCAGTCTCATGTATAAAAGTCATCTTTAACCCAGGTTTGCTTTTGAAGCAAAGTATTGTGTATGGTTTTGTTTTGTTTTGTTTTGTTTTGTTTTTTAAGATGTTTATATACGTTGTCATGTCCTTTCAAAGCTGATGGGCAAAGTAATAAAGTTATAATTAGTGTCACACTGTGCTCTGCCCCCAGGCAGGCCCCCAGATTTTACAAGCTATTGTACAGGTGGGTATAGTTACACACAAACATTTAAAAAGAGAAAAAAAAGGAGCTTGCTGTGATACAATTAGGATTTTAGTTCAATTGTTTGGTAGCAGCCTAGTGTGTAATGAATCTGTCCAATATAAGCCTTAATAATCCTAATTTTACTACATGTTTTGGTTTGTTTGTAGTGCCAAGGGGAACGACCCTGGGAACATTAACAGACAAACCCTGTGCTACACATGTCTTGTGAAGGAAGCATTTTGCAGCTGCTTCATTTTCTGTCCCTTGTCCTGTCCCTACAGACCCTTGTCAAAAGCCCCTCTCCAGCTTTCTTGTAGCCCCTTTAGGCTCTGGAACTGCTCTAAGGTCTCCCCTTAAGGAGCCTTCTCTTCTCCAGGCTGAACAAGCCCAGCTTTCAGACTGTCTCCATAGCAGAGCTGCTCCAGCCCTCACAGCATTTCTGTGGCCTCCTCTGGACTTACTCCAATAGCTCCATTTGTCTTGTGTTGGAGATAATAATTTCCTAGAGATGGCTTGATTGTACACCTTTAACCATGCCTTCAGAATTGATCCCATTTCAAATAGGTATCTACAGGTCAGTTCCACAGACAGTGCCCCATGGTTACCTTTTGCTTTATGGGTAGATTGAACATGCAGGGAAAATAAAAAGTAAAATAAACTTGAGATGTATTTAAAATTCTGGTTCCAGGATTTCACTGTTTCTTGATAAAAGTACAAAAGTGGAAAAAGTTGATTGTAAATGATTGTTGTTTCCTATCTGCGTTAAAGGCTGCGTGAGTCAGACAGCATCAGCAGTGTTTTTTACCACTGAAGCCTTCTCTTTTCCAGGCTGGGCTGTGTGGGAGCTTTAATGCTTTTATTTCAAACAAGAAAAAAAAAGTATTTGTGCAAACTAGTGCTGGGTTTGGTGGTTTGGTGGGTGATGCTATACAGGAATAGGGAGCAGTCAACAAGCCACAGTTTAAAGTTTAACATTTTAAAGTTGTGCTTCTGTGCCTGTTTTCTGTTGTAATGATGAAAAGTTTATATTGTAATGGTGACAGGCAATTTAAGCCATTTCATCCAAAAAGAAGTTGCTAGGCAGTTTGCATAAGCAATCATTGCTTTTTCAGAGTCTGAATGTGATTCTCAGGAGATGAATTTCAAGAAAATCAGTTTGATAGTCTGTTTACTAATAGAGAAAAATAAATGGCTTGAAATTTCAGGTAGCTTTTAAAAGATAATTTACATTCAGAAGGCTCAGAAACTCAAGACAGCCAAATCTTGGACTACAAAGTCCAGTAAGGATGGAAATAGAGCAGCATGAAGGGTATCCTTGAGCTCTGATCTGCTCATACCTGAATTTTGATGTAGTTGTCCTGTTTTTTTCTGTATCTCTTGCTTCAGCTCCCGCACAACTGATGATAAAATCTCAGTTCTAATAAGACTTAAAGATTCTTGTTGTTGCCAGGTTAATTTTTTGTAGGATTTATTTACTTTCATCAAAAGTCAGCCTTGAGTTATTGAAATACTTTTCTTTCCTCCTGTAACTATTTGCATATGCTATTAAGTAACTGTATTTGGGTATCTTTGGGCTTATGGTATTGCTGTTAGCCTCCTCTTGTAAGATGACAAGAACAGGAAGAAAGTTTTCTTCTTTCTGGTAGATACTGAACTTCCTGGAGGAGACTGTGCAGCTGACCCCAAGCAGAGCTGTCGCCGGAGCCAGACATCGTGAACTGAAGATGCTCTTCAGAGTGCGTTTGCAATAATGTCAGTGTCTTGCAGTTTTAATGCAAAAAATTAGGATCCTGTTAGTTTGTTAATATATTATTAATTCCTTTTAATATGTATCAGAGATATTTCCAGTAGGGCTCTGAATCTTACTGCACAGCAAAGGAGAGGAGAACAGAAAATGAAATCTTTGTCTTTAATCTCTGTCTTACAGTATCAACCTCTGTCTCTGTGTAGCTAAGTCTCGTAAGAGTCCTGTAGTACAACAGCTAAGAGGAAGAAAGGTTTTATTGTGTAGCAGCAGAGGTAGCATGTTTCAAGTAGCAATTTAAGTTGATGTCAGTTCTTCAGAAAATAAGCTCCGAATGATTTTGTTACAAGAGAAGATCTCAGGAGAATGACTGCTCAGACAGGAGGAACTGATTCTTCTGCTGTTCATTTGGTTCAAGTACCAAACTGCCACTGAGAATCAGCTCTTGGGAATCTGTCGAGCTTGTCCCCAGCAGCATTGAAGTTGTCTGCAAAATGTGTAGGTACATCACCCTTTAAGAAACATGAACTGGTTGTGGGAGTGAGCAGGTTTTTTGAAAATTACTCCCTTACCTACACAAAGGTTGTCATATTTGTTAGGAGGCATTTCTTGTATGTCCAGGGAGCAGTTGAGATTGTTCAGATTCAAGTATTTTTTATCAGTAATCCCATGGGCACTTCTCTTTCTTGGCTTCCTTTTGCAAATACCCTTTTAAAAAGGATAAAAAGAAGGACCTTGGAACTACTGACCCATCATCCCAGTAAGATCATGGAACAGATCCTCCAGGAAGCTATGTTAGATCGTATGGAAGACAGGAAGGTGATTAGAGACAGCCAGCATGGCTTCACTGAGCGCAAATCATGCCTAACTAATCTTGTGGCCTTCTACAATGGACCAGTTGTGTTGGTGGATAAGGGAGGAGCAACTGATGTCATCTGCCTTGACTGTAAGGCCTCTGATACGGTCCCACACGTCATCCTTGCCTCTAAATTGGAGACATATGTGCTTGATGGACTATTCAGTGGATAAGGAGTTGACTTAATGACTACATCCAAAGAGTTTCAGTCAATGGTTTGATGTCCAGAGGTCACACAACATTCTTACTTCTAAATTGGTGAGATTCAGATACGGTGGATAGCCTGTTAGAGGGATAAGGAACTGGCCGGGTGGCCATGTCCAAAGAGCTCAGTGCCCATATGGAAATCAGTAAAGAGTGGTGTCCCTCCTGGGTCCGTACTGGGACCAGTACTATTTAATATCTTCAACAGTGACATAGGAGGATTGAGTGCATCCTGAGCAAGTTTGTGGATGGCACCTAGCTGAGCGGTGCAGTTGACTGATAGGCTTGCAGGAATGGACGCCATCCAGAAGGACCTTAACAGGGGTGCTGGGTGAGGAGAAGCTCCCCATGACCCACAGTGCGTGCTTGAGCCCAGAACCCCTGCATGTCCTGTGTCTGGGGCAACCTCACAAGAGGGATGTAGAGCTGTTGGAGCGAGTCCAGAGGAGGCCGCGGAGGTGCTGTGAGGGCTGGAGCAGCTCTGCTCTGGAGACAGGCAGAGAGAGCTGGGCTTATTCAGCCTGGGGAAGAGAAGGCTCCAGGGAGACCTTCTTGTGCTCTTTCAATATTCGAAGGGGGTTTTAAGGCAGATGAATAGAGGCTCTTTACCAAGGCCTGTAATGGCAGGATAAGGGGTAATGGTTTAACCTGAAATAGGGTAGATTTAGGAATGTAAGGCAGAAAGTTTTTAAGATGGAGGCAGAGAAACACTGCAACAAGTTGTCCAGTTGTGGATATTGTGGAGAGGCTGTGACTGCCCCATCTCTGGCAGTGTTCAAGGCTAGGTTGAACTGGGCTTGGAGTAGCCTGCTCTAGTGGAAGGTGGCCCGGCCCATGGCAGGTGATTGGAACTGGATGACCTTTAATGTCCCTTCCAAACCAAACCAGTCTGTGATTCTTTGAAATTGGCTTGTGCCCTATTGAATGTAAACCATGTGAATTTCCCTGGGACTGTTTGAGCAGTCTTGTGGCACAGGGCTTGTAGTTGCAAAGTTCCTAAATGGTCTCTAGTGTCTATTTACTGGTTGTTTTCCGTGTTTCACACTTACATGAGATACCCAAGAACAGTGTGATTTTTATAAACGCAGTTCATCAGAGGCAGAAGGATAGGGAAAATAACAGAGGGGAATATTCTACCTCTATCCTTTAATCAAACCTATCTTTGAACAACTTCTGTTTATAAACAGTGTATATTGATGTACATTAATTAGTGTATATTAATGTGTATTAAACACGATAGAAGATTTACTCTGGAGTGGCAAAGTAAGTGGGAATGATGTTATAAACAGTGTCATATTGTATCCAAATTGAAGAAATGGCTTTTAAATTTCTATTTTAATGTAGGCCTTGACTGAAATCTAAGATGCTGTAGTGGGAAAGGGGATATTAAATACCTGTTAATGCATGCATCATTAAGGCAGCATTTTCTTAGAATTGTGTTATAGTAACAGCTTAGAACTTCTGTTTAGTATCACTTCAGGAAGGTGCTGCTGCTTAGTCTCAGATACTAGTGTTTTTCCTCAGGATAGAAAGTGACTTCCCCATGATTAAATAGCTTATTTGACACAGTGGTTTTTGACCTTACTGCTTTATGTAGTTGTTTTTTCTCTGCTTGTGTCTTACTAGTATGAACCAGACTTCACAACCTGCTAGCACATTTTGCTGTGCAGTCCTATCAGTTACACTTTATCTGTTTGATATTTTGAATACTGGGAGTTCCAGTAAAACAGTGGTACTGTGTTTATGGGTGTAATAGCATTTCTGTGTTAATCAAATTCCTTGACGGTTTTTTGCTGCTGTAAAGTTTTTCCCTGGGTGACTTCTTGCTGAACTGCTCCTTGAATGAGCAGGAGAAACTGATCCCCTGTAAGCAGAGCACACAGATGTCAGTAAGCTTATGGAAAACATTCCTTACTTTTGTATGTGTGCTGTAAAGATACAAAAATACAAATTTTAAAATACTAGTTTTGCACTTGTGTGGAATCCAAAATAGAATTGAGTGATGTTAGAGATGAAAAGAGCTAACAGTAATGACTGACTTTTGGTGTGTTTCAATATTTATTTTTATTAAAGCAGCAAAGTTGAATGTTGAAGAATGTTCCAAAAGTGTTTCTCATGCAGTAATTTTTTACAGTGCATATAAACAGAATTTGTAAAAGCCAGCATGAATTCTGTAACACTTTTAATTTCAATAATTCTTTAAATGTTGGAAGGGATGTTCATTGTATTCCAAGCCTGACTGTGATTATTTGCTGTAGGCATTCTGGTTAGTATAGATTATGCATATCAATCTTGGCATGGAAATTATTTAATAATTTGGCAAAAAAACTTAATATGCTCATTGAAAGCCTTTGGTTATCCAGTAATACTGCATTGTTAGTTGAGGAAAAATCTTCAGCAGTTTTATTTGATTCCTGGCTTTAGCTGCAAATCTAGGGTACATGGGAAAGAATGTTCCTGATGGACGTTCAAATGGATCCATCAGCACTTCAGTGTTCGGAGTGACTCAGATTTCCACACAGATAAATGCTTCACTTAAAAATATGCAAACCCTTTCAGAATCTGGACCTTCTGCCCAGTGAAGCTGGTTGGTTACCAAAGCAATGCCCTCTCCATGTGTAAGACTGCTATGAAGGGGATGAGGCTGTAGTTGAGCCTGTGGGTTATGAATCCACCCAAGGTTTAGTTGTTCCCACTTTTCACTAGAAAAGATATAAAGTTAATGCAGAAGGAGAAAGGCAATAGCCAGGCCAAAGCTGTTTTCCTCTATGAGGTAAGGAAACATCATAAGCTCATTATACAAGCTTATTATTTGCAATCACAGGAAAAACAATAGTACATAGATGTATTCTATCTAGGTAATGTAATACCTATTCTATTTCCATCACTACTGTGACGGCCATTCTGTGGACAGTTCCTGGAGTAAGCAGTTCAGTTTGTATTTCTAATGCAAAAGAATTCAGAGGTAGTTTGACCAAATTTTTATCCACTCTCAACAGTCAGGGCAGTGTAAATTGGCTTATAGTTATAGTTCCTTTCAGTCCTCCAGCATCGTTTTCCTGGTAAACCACAGTTGAGAACTGGCGATTCAATCTTTGGTTTTAATCTTCAGGATTATGTCTGTTGATCTTCCTTGCAGGTGGGTGAGAGGTGTTTTACCTTTCTTCAGGTTTGTCTCCGTGTAACCTGTTTCTCGTAAAGGAAATGCTTTAAAAACATGGTAACTCAATTACTGAAAAGTGTACTTTTAAAAAATCAAATCTAAAAACTCAGGCAAATGGTACAGGATTTCCTGGATGCACAACTCAGTGTTACAGATTGCACCGTTGTGGAGCAGAGCCTTTAGCTGGTAATAGCCTGTGTCAGTGTCCCAAAACTCATACCTCTGCTGGACTTATTCAAGCGCTGTCTTTCCAAGAAACCCTTTTCCAAGACTGCTTTTGGTGAGGTTGCTGGTGAGATCAGTCAGGCAACTGCTTCAGGGTAGTCAGGATGTGTGTAGTAAAATCTTCATTTTTGCAGCTCAGGGGTTATGTCTTACATCTTGCCATTGTACTATAGGGTATTAGTAGCTGACCAGAAGTTAAATGAAAATGGTATGAAGACCATGCAATACCCTGTTTAAAAGGATCAAATCAAATCAAAAGAAAGTACTATCTTCTGCTAACTGCATTTGGTTGTCTGTGGTTCTGTTTTTATAGAACAGTCAAGTGTGATTGAAACATGCCGATAAAATCCAAGCTACATTTTTCTCTTGGTAATGTGGATATTGTTGGAATTGAAGCTATGGCAACACAAAACCTCATGGGCTGCTCAGGGGTCCTACCTTGTGTGATTAACTGAAAGCTGTACTATTGCAGCTGGTTATTCACTATAGCTAGATCAAAGCCAGCTTATTATTGTGATTGTGTATGTGATTGCTGTTCTTGAAAAGCCTGTCTGTAGAGCCTACGATGTAGCCTGTAAGTTCCACATTTGTGGTTTAATTTGGTGGAGAAAAAGTTTTATGTAATGTTGAGGTTAGGTATAGGTTCTGTACAACATCTGGAAATTTCTTTCATTATCTAAATACACAGATGCCCAAAACAAGTTTATATGTATAAAATACTGTCATAATTTGACAGTATTTTGTTATTTTCATTATTTGATGCCTATCTTTTTTTGTCTTGGACTAATCCAAGCCATATTTTACAGTAGTGCTGCCTCAGGAGTAATGGGCAGAAAGTTGTCAAGCCTTATCCTTAACATCCTGTTCTCTTTGGGTTTTTTTAGCTCACCTTGGGGTGCAATCAGTTCCAATTTCCAGAAAGCTCATGGAGTGTTCCTAGTGAAAATACTTGTGTTTTGCATAAGCCTAAATGAAATGGGAAGGGAACTTTGCATGTTTTGAACAGTCTTAAACTGGACCTTTTTTTCTTTTCCATCTTTAAACTTTTCAACTTGAAACTTCAACTGTGTAGTGATACATCTTTGCTCTCCCTTCCTACAAAAATACACAGCATAACAAGTTCTGCTGCTGTTCAAGCCAATAGAGCCACAGTCAATGGCTGCTATGGCAACTTTTTTCCTGTAGTGGTTAAGTCACAAAGAAGCAAATTTATGCAGTTCATTTCAAAATTATAACAGAAGGACCACAAGAAACTGTGGAGAGAAGTTCTAGGTAGATCTTCTGTAAGGAAAAATCATGAAATGGTGTAGCTTTACAAATGAGACTCTTCTTTTCTTCTTGCTTTTTAAAAGTTGATTTGCTCAATATTTGCAAGAAGTCATCTTAGGGAAGCACAAATTCAACCATAGCAGTTACCCCACTCCTATACTTTGAGCAAGGAAACAGCACATTAAATAAAACTTTACAGTAGGATTGAGAGTTCTGTAAATGTGTTTGGGAAACTGCATGGATCCACTCAAACTTTAGTTCATCTCCCTCCTTGGACAAAGTCTCAAACCTTTTTAGAGGTGTGCTGTTCTTCTTTCCCTAGGAAAAAAAAAAACACAACAAAACCCCAAAAAAAAACAAAACCCGTGGAAAGGCCTTAAGCAGGCAGAAATTACAATACAGACACATCAGATATAATTAAAACTTCTCTACATTGACCTTGGATTTTTCCACTCACTCTTAACGTATCACTGGAAAGAGACTGCTCTTTTGTGGCTAACCAGGGCTACACGGATCTGGTACAGGACTATACCACCTAAACATGATGTGTGCAGTTTCTCCTTATTTATATGTATTCATATGTACTTCACTGCATATATTTATTTTGGATTGATGAACTTGTTCTAATTCTATTCTGTTTAAATGTTTAGAAAAAATAAATGTAAAAACAGCACACTGCGCAACACGTCTCGTCTTAGTCTCCGAATTCAGTGCATGACTTGGCAGATGTAGCTGTTTGGCAACTAAATCTCTCTTCTGTGTGGAAAAAAAACAATGTTTGCTAAATTGGTCTTTTTTTTGTGTGTGTGTTCGTGGGAATTGGGGTTATTTTAATGTTTTTTTTCCCCTCCCCCCCTCTTTTGTAGGTAGCATTGGTACATCGTTTCAGTGCCACTCAATCCATCAAGATCACATTTGTAATGATGACAGTGACAAGGTGAGGATTACATGTATGTTTCCTTCACAAGATGCGTATCCATTAGGGTTTCTTTATGTGTTGCTTTTACTATACAAAGACTGTTTGTTTTGTAGATGTAGTAGTCAGTTTTCAGAGTTACTGTTTGAACTATCTCTAACCTAGTAAGAGATATATTTTACTCAGGACAATCTTTTAGTCAGCTAAGGAGAAATTTTTCTTCTAGTACTGTATTGTTCTTTCTGCTTGTATCCTTTGCTGTTCTAAACATTGTGATGTGCCATACTGACAACCTCAGTTAATAAAGAACAGTGATTTTAATTTTTTTTTTTTTCTGCTTTTTAAGTAAGGCAGGATGTCTAGTGACTTCTAGCTTCAGAGACAGAGGCTACCTAAGTGCTCAAAGCCTCTTTGCAGCAGCTGTATTTTCCTGTTTTGGAGTTGGGAATGTCAGGTTTTACAGCCAGGAAGCTTCTGTTTGGTGCTGCAGCCCTAAAACACCAGCCTGCGTAGTGGTGTGCAAGTGTTCCCCTAACCTTTTCTGTGACACATTCTCAGATTAGTTTGTGTTGGGTTAGTAGAGTGCTGGATATTGGATGTTCAGTGATACTTGGATCAATGGCATTAAGTGTGGCATACGGAGACGAAAAGGTCTGATGCTGAACTGCATGTGAGACATGCTTTCATGTTCCTGTTATTGTTGATGGTTTTACCTTAAGCTTTACTGTCCATAAATAATGCAAATTGATTAACATTAATTCAACATATATTACACTATTTACAAGTATGACACTTTGTATTAAACTTTTGGGCTTGACATGCCTCTAAAAAGGCATGTATGAGTCAAATTTTAAATGACCTTTCTTGGGAACGCAACCTGCATGGCAGCACCTTGATAAGTGTGCAAAGCCTTGTCTTTTGAAATTCTGGAGTAAGTTAATTTTATAGTTGTTCCAGCTTGTACTAGTGCTAGATTTGTTTTCAGTACAAGTTTCTTTTACTGCTCTATTGTTTTGTGTTTTTTGCCCTCTCACACTCTTTTTTACCTATACACACCCCCCCCCCTTGTTTTTTTTTTTTAAATTTTTAGGTGCCATCTTAGATTTGAGGCCTAGTCTAACCTACAGATATTGGTCAAACAGGCTGCCTAGAACATGTCAAAACTATTTTAAGTTTCCAGTTGATTAACTGGTTAACAGTTTTCAGGGGTGTTTGTCACTTTCGTTTTTGCTCCTTGTGCACTCTGTCCCTGGAATGTTCTTGGGTGAGGAGCAGGTGGGGGAAATTCCGTTTCAGAACCATCCTGTACACCAGCTTCGCACTGGCATTCCATTGTAATGCTTTTCCTTTCCTGTCATTACATGGAAGATCACCTCTATGTTAGGCTGATTGTCTTCCCTTAGTTTTATTCATACTGGAGCAATTAAAACGGTTTTAAGTTTGGAAATTGCATTTTTTAGATTCTTCATAGGTTTGGGAGGAGGGATTAAGCAGGGGTGGTTAAAATTACTTGGCTTAAATTTTAGAAGAGAAAATAATTTTTCTCATTGGTATTGCTGATTTTGGTAGGAATATTACTTCAAGATAAAATGCAGGATTTAATTTATGTTAAAATTCTTATTAATTGGACTTTTTTGTATTCATTCTAGAAACATGAAAAATGTGCCTTCTAAATAGTTCGACACATCTTTGATTGGTAAATACGCATATTTCAGTGAAATAACTGTGCTTGAACATGTGTAACCAGTTCTTGTATTACAGAGATAATCTCTGTAATGGATAGTCATTTCTACATCCTAGAAAACTTATAGTATTTGACTGGCAATCTGCATGTACAGTAAATTCTCCACAAGCCCAGTCTTTGTTTCCTGGGCGGCAGCATGAGAAGTTCTACATCACACATGGTAAAGGAATGCTGTAACCTGAATGAAAACAGTTTCCAGGCTTCCTCCTCAATTACTTGATTTTGTTGACTTGGTACATGAGAATCTTGAATTCATGTCCAGTGACACCAGCAGGAAATGAAATTGTAAGGTTTTTCGCGTGCAGCCTTACTGTAATAAAAAAATGTGTGGCATTGAGAGCTACATTGGTACTACTAAGTACCTGTTTCATTTTGTAGCATTGAAAGCAGTGTTTTGCCTCTTGTTTCGTAAGAAGATCTAGTTTAGCTCAGATGCAGAGTACATTTCCCATTTTACTTTGTGTTGCAAAGTGACTGTGACAGACATACATCTTTAAATAACTGTTGCTTTGGAGGTGGCAACCTTTAAGCCTCAGTGCATTACTCTGGGGACCCTTTTTTTCACTTTTACTTTTATTTTATTTTTCTTTAAAGTATAAGCATGTATATGTTTAATACCTATTATTTTTAAATTAATTAAATACTTAAATTGGAGTTGTCATTCTTAAAATATTAAATAACAGAACTGAGTAAATTTCTTTATGGAGCACGGCATTTAGAAGAAAGGTATTTGTAACAAGGAAATATATTTCCTTGGAATATTATTTTGCTTTAATGCCTGAGCAATAGTTTCCTACTAATGTTAAATAGAGAGATAGGTGCAGGTGTATTACGCTGCAGAGCCTTTCAATCTTACTCAGTTTATTTAGCTTTAAAAATACTTTTTGTCCTTTGGGTGATCGTTTCACCAGTATCGTACTCCCATTAAAGGATGCTAGCGCAACTTGAAAAGAAACTCCAAAGATGCAACTCATAACTAGTCTTGGCACATCTCTTTTCAGAGGTCTTATCAAATTATCTATTCCTTATTTTTCACGCAGTTAAAAACCAAACTGACAGCCCAGCAATAATGAAAAAATAAAAGCATCATGGAAGCAATCCACTGGATTTTTTTCTTTTTGTTTTAATTATTACTATTATTTCCAAATATTTATCTTGCTTTACTCCTTTTTAATTTCATTCATTTTACTTTTCTGGTATTACTCCTGTTAGATTCACTTTCTTATAATATGTAGGGAATTTCATTTTGCTTGCTACTTAAGACCTAAATACAGAACTACCTGTTTTGATTCACTATATCTAAACTTTAAGTTTCCCAGTCATCTTCCATCTCTTCAGTAACATCTTGGTTTTAAGCTTATGTTCTTCTCCGTGTCTTGATGGACATCCAGTCTTCAGTCTATAATGCAGAAGGCTGCCAACCCTGGTATTTTTCTTTGTTTGGGTTGTTTGGTTTTTGTTGTTTTTGTTTTTTTTTTTCACAAGAGGGGGAGTATTTTACAAGTTTAATCCTAAACATTAAAAAAAAAAAAGAAAAAGAAATCCACTTTGTTTTTCTCTTCAGATGGTGTAGGGTCAGGTGGGATAAGTCTAGCGGACTCACCCACAGCTGAACTCAAAATGATTCAGGAATTCAGGTATTTTAAGGTCCATCATGCTTATTTGTATGTGAAGACTAAATGAACCTTGTGTGATGTACACCACATTGAAAAATGGCTATAGTAGTTTCTTTGCCCCATCCAGTTTCAAAACTGGAAAAAGATCTTCATGTCCAGTTAGGACAGCACTAATTCCTCTTGGTGTACCTCATCTTCCCACCCCTTAGTTTCAGTTAATTCTGCCCATTCTTTCAGAGCAGCATTATATATGCTTTTTTTCATTTTCATTTCACAGCTGGCAGATGCAAGGATATATTTTAGTGATTTTCCACTACTTTCATGCCTGGTGAATTGTCTCTTTTAGAGCATGAATTCTTTCTATCATGGAATTACGGTTTGGGTTGGAATGGACCTTAAAGGTCATCCAGTTCCAAACCCCTGCCATGGGCAAGGACACCTTCCACTAGACCAGGTTGCTCCAAGCCCTGTCCAGCCTGGCCGACCACTGATCAACAACAGTTGTTGTTTTCCTGTATCAGATTTGGGGAAACATTAATTAGACTGAAGTACAGGGAGTGGAGATAGGTTTAAAACATGAAAATAGTTGGGGTGGTGATACCTCCAATGCATTGCATGGCCCTGGTGGGGGTGCACCTTGACTCCTGTGTTCAGTTCTGAGCCCCTCACTACAAGAGAGACATTGACCTGCTGGAGCAGGCTCAGAGAAGGGCAATGGAGCTGGTGAATGGCCCGCAGCACAAGTGTGATGAGGAACGGTTGAGGGAACTGGGGGTGTTCAGTCTGGAGAAGGCTCAAGGGGCACTTTATCGCTCTCTACAACTGCCTGAAAGGAGAATGGAGCCAGGAGGTTGCTGATCTCTTCTCCCAAGGAACACATGATAGGACAAGAGGAAACAGCCTCAGGCTGTGCCGGGGAGGTTTAGACTGGATGTTAGGAACAATTTCTTCCCTGAAAGGAAGGTCAGGCATTGGAGCAGGCTGCCTAGGGCAGCGGTGGAATCACCGTTCCTGGAAGCGTTCACACACCGTGTAGATGAGGTCCTTAGTGATATGTTAGTGGTGGCCTTGGCAGTGCTGGGAAAAGGTTGGATTTCATGATTAACCCAGTTGATTCTGTAATTCTGTCTTACTTAAGGAGTAGCTCGAGCGAACCGGTTCCGAGATACCTCCCCGTGTTCACTGAGCTCCTCCATCACCAGCCTCCCGGAGGCACTCGCAACAGGAGCTCATCACGTTTCGCCGGTGGACGTTGCTCCTGTGGGTTCTATTGATCGTTTTTTCTCAGTGTCGCCGTTTGTGCGCATCAGGAACGCCCAGAGCGGGTACACGGCCTCTGCTGGGAGGCTTCGGGTCCCCTCCAATCCCCACCCCACTACCCCTTGCCGGTGGCGGCAGCGTGTGCTGCCGAAACGCGGCCACCCCGTGGACCGTGTTCCCTCGCTGGCTCGCTCCCTCTCGGTCGGTGTGTGCTGCATCCCCACGATCTGCTGCCATTCGCTCCGCTCCGTGCCGATCCGTTCCCTGTGGGCGCTGGCAGAACGCGCCCAACAGCAGCCACAGCAAACCGAAACCAAAAGTGGGCTGAACAGGCGCCTGCGCAGTAGCCGTCTACGCGGTACCGTGTGGCTTTCGGAAACCTAACGTTTCCGAGGCGTCCCCCCGCCGCTGGTTGACAGCCTCGTTCCACTTCCGGGCGCCGTGATGGCGTAGGCGGGCTGCAGCTCCTTCCCCCCCTTCCGGTGCGCACAAAGGACGCGACGCGTGGAGGGCGGGGCTGGGCCACCCGGGGGGTGGTGTCACCACCCCGCCGGTACGTTCGATGCGTGCGGGGCCGCCACCGCCCCCCTGTCATACGGGATATGGCGGGCGGCGGCGGCGCGCGGGTAGTGCGCAATGGGATTGGCAGCCGCGGCTGCGCTTCAGGCAGCGTTCGGGGGCGGGGCGGGGCAGGCCCGGGCCGGGCGGCAGCGGCGGGGCCCGGCCCGGTCGGCGGGGCTGTAACGGGGACTGGGGGGGCCAGCTGAGGAGTTGGCGGCGGCGGGAGCGTGGTTCCCCCACCCCGGGCTCCGAGTCTGCAGGTACCGGCGGGGGGAGCTGGGCGGTGGGACCTTCGCGCCAGGCTTCCCGCCGTAACTGGCTCTGCCGGGGGGCCGTTGATGAAGCTGAGGGGCGAGAGGACCGTGCGCCCGGTGGCGGCCAGGGGTAGGTGAGACCTTGATTTGAGGACGTGAGCGTTTGGTCCTGTTAAAATCGGTTAATGGGTTGCGGGCAGAGGTAGACTTAGAGCCAACTGCAGACTGTAGTGACAGGACAAGGGGTGATGTGTTCAAACTGAAACGGGTTGGACTTAAGGAAGCTTCTCCCTGTGAGGGTGATGAGGCGCTGGCACAGGTTGCCCAGAGAAGCTGTGGCTGCCCCATCCCCATCTCTGGAAGTGTTCAAGGCCAGGTTGGACGGGGCTTGGTGCAGTCTGGTCTAGTGGAAGGTGTCCCTGCCTATGGCAGGGGGTTAGAACTGAGTGAGCTTTACTGTCCCAACCTAAATCAGTCTGTTATGCTATTCTATGAAACATTGATTTTAGCAAACGTGTTCAGGGTATTCTGTTAGTATCTTTCACTATATATGAGTTAATTCTTATTCTTGCATAAATATTCCTGTTTCTGGGTACTGATGTGTAAGAGAAAGGAGAGTGCGGTTGTTAAAAATTGGGTATAAGAAGGGAGAGCAAATAGGTGTCATGACAGATTTAATGGCTGGTGAGGTTTGATAATGTTACTGGTCTTCCTTAACCACCAGATCTCTAGGGGAAAAAAGACCTTATGCATACATAGAATAGCAATGTGAAGAAGTTTTCCAGGGAATTGCTGGCAGGGGATAGTCCATGTTAAGTCACAATTGCAAGAAGTGCTATATAAATAAAAAAGGCTTATAAACTGGGGGTCTCAAAATCCTCCTGTGTGAAACTTACTTTGTCATTTCTGAATTACAGAGCAGGTTAAAATTTATTTGATTTGTATCTCATTCACAAAAATATGATAAATGCTAAATTAAAGTTGCAAGTTGAAAACACTTTTGGTAATGAAGCTGATATGAGTGGCAGTGACATCAGTGCTCTTGTAATTTGTGGTGTTTGTTCATCAACTTAACTAAATATAGAATCACAGACTGGTTTGGGTTGAAAAAAACCTTAAGCTCATCCAGTTCCAATCCCCTGCCATGGGCAGGGACACCTTCCACTAGACCAGGTCGCTCCCAGTCCCGTCCAACCTGGCTTTGAAAACTGACGGGGATGGGGCAGCCACAGCTTCTCTGGGCAACCTGTGCCAGTGCCTCACCACTCTTCACAGTAAAGAACTTCTTCCTTATATCTAACCTGAACTTCCCCTGTTTAAGTTTGAACCCATTATCCCTTGTCCTGTCACTCTTCATCAGTCCCTTCTTCGTTCAAAACCCGCCTGGACACATTCCTGTGTAACATTATCTAGGTGTTCCTGCTCCGGCAGGGGGATTGGACTAGATGATTTTTTGAAGTCCCTTCCAATCTCTAGCAGACTGTGATACTGTAATGTCTGGGAGAATTGTATGGTTTCTGTGCAAATTGTTACTAGAATTTAAAAAAAATGGTCCAGTTAGGAAGATAAGTTACTTCTTCAGGGCTTGTGTTGAATTCAAACTTAAATATTCATGTTGAATTTTAAAGCTGTCATACATGTTTTTCCGTGGAAGCTTACATGGGTTAACTTGCTAGTGAATCTAATGAGAGCTTGTACAGAGCAATTCTTAGGCTTCTAAAGGTTTTCTTACTTCATCCTTGGGTGTAGCTTCACCACCCCATGCCCCTGAGGGATTTGAAAGGTGGAAATAAGGCTGCAGGTATGATGTGAAATTTCCTTTTTTCCTGTTTTTAGTCAGAGGGATTTTAAACTGTGGAGGATTGATTATTGAAACTTCTGGAAAGATACACATTTGACAACTGTTTCACATGGAGATACAGCTCATGGTTTCCTTTTCTATGTAAGCAGCTGTATCAAATAATCTAATACATCTTATTTAAATTCTCTTGTGGGCAACGCTTATCTAGGTCTCTGATTTGACAGGGTGGTTTTCATGGGTTTTACTCTTTAGCTGCACTTGAGTGAAGTGTGCAGGTTCCTCTTGTATTCAGCTCTTGAAAGGTCAAGGAAACTTCCTTTGCTTTTTGGTGCTGTCTACTGATTTCTGTTTGTTAAAATATCAAAAGTCAGGGCTTTTTTGGTGTTAGCAGCAGTAAAATGCTAATAGCAGCAGCTCTATAAAAACCTTGGAAAGGGAAAAGAAGGAAAGGAAATCCTTTTGCACCTTGAGTATTTTGCCCATTGCTGACCAACCAGTTTGACTGCAGTGGAACAGTGCCTCATCTGGTAGAAAAATAGTTGCACAGCATAAATCTGCCTCACTGAGTGTCATCTGTAGGCGCTCCAGCTATAAAATGACTTGTGCCTTTACTATTTCCCTATAAGGAAAATAGGATATTTATCTCTTCAATGTCCACAGTTCCTGGTCCTCTGTAAGCACATTTCAAATAGGTCTGCTTCCTTCCCGATTCATTTGCAATAACATTGCTTTCTGTAATTCCCACAACCTCAGAAGTGTGATGCTTCGTGTGAGTGGCACTACATGCACTGTCTTTTACTTGCTTTCTGTTTAGGAAGCCCTTTCATCAGTCTTGCAATTTTGTTCCTGTCTTCAAAATCTGAACACCTCTGTCCTGAACAAATTCAGCAATTGTGTTAACTCAGCCCTGTTTTCTCTGCAGGGCCTCTTACCTTTGCCTTGTGCTCTGCCCTCCCAGGTCTGTTGGTTCCTGACAGAAGTGGCCAGACTGTTATTTCACACGGCAGTAAGAGTTAAATCACTGTGTGAACCAGGATGAGAGCATATCTTAGGGTGCTTCTGAGCACAGATGCTCTGTCTCGCAGTTTTTGTAAGAGCTTCAGGAGATGGATTTCTCCTAAACTTATATGAACTGTTGCTAAAAATGAAATGGCCTGTGTAGATGTAAAACAATTACTCTGTAATATGTAGAGCATAGTCTAAATGTAATGAGCTTAAAAAAGAATCACAGAATCATTTAGGTAGGCAAAGACCATTAAAATAATGAAGTCTAGCCATTACCGCAGCAGTGCCAAGGCCACCACTAAACCATGTCACTAAGGACCTTGTCTACATGGTTTATGAACACTACCAGGGATGGTGATTCCACCACTGCTGTGGGCAGCCTGTTCCAGTGCCTGACCACCCTTTTGGGGAAGAAATTGTCCCTAATCTAGCATAAACCTCCCCTGGCACAGCTTGAAGCAGTTTCCTCTTGTCGTGTTGTTTGTTCCTTGGAAGAAGAGGCCAGCAACCTCCTGCTTCCTTCTTCCTTTCAGATAGTTGTAGAGAGCTGTAAGGTCCCCCCGAGCCTTCTCTTCTCCAGACTAAACCCCCCCAGTTCCCTCAGCCGTTCTTAGTGCTCCGGGCCCTTTACCAGCTCCATTGCCCTTCTCTAGACCTGCTCCAGCACTTCAATGTCTTGTAGTGAGAGGCCCAGAACTGAATACAGGATTTGAGGTGCAGCCTCACCCTTACAGGGGGATGATCACTGCCCGGGGTCCTGCTGGCCACACTGTTGCTGATACAGGCATGATGCTGTTGGCCACCTAGAATGTCTGAGCACAAGCTGGCTCATGTTCAGCTCCATCAGTCAGCATCCCCCAGGTCCTTTTCCACTGAGCTGCCCTGCAGCCTCTCTTCCCCAAGCCTGTGTGCATGCTTGTATGCACACATACGTAGTCTAATGTGGGGAAAAAATTCTTTTAAGTGGAGTGCAGTTTGTTTTATAGCTGTCTTAATTACCCTGTCTGTGTTGATGTACTGGTATTTTAGTTTCACATGCCTAAATGAAAAAATCAATAGTGGATACACACTGTACATGGAAACTGTATGTAGAGAATACTTTGGCATGAAGACAGCGTTGGGCTGGACTTCTCTTGAGATTCTTTGCCCCATCAGCTGAAAGAACAAAATTGAAAAATTGATTTCTTTGAAGTCTGGATTTATCTGAACACCTTGTCTTGATGTCACCTGTTTCCTCTTGCCCTGGCATCATTGTAAGTATATCAGTATTTTAGTATATTTTATGACATTTGAAGTAATTTCTTCATAGTGATGAACATATTTGAATGGTACATGTGCTGAATTTAATGTGTTTCAGCCTTGTATATAGGGAAATTAGCCCGTTTTCTATAAACAGAAAAGCATGATTTTAATTTAAAACTTAATCTTCTGTTCTATTTACATACCAAAACAGGAATTCAGGACTGTTGGCACCATCACCTGAAATGGTATTTTCTGTATTGTGTTAGGGGTATTGGTGTCAAAACATGGACGCTTTAACTCAGATCTTGGCAGGCAACTTGAAGTGGTAGGAAATGATAAATTGAGAATAGAAAAAAAAAAAATTGATTGGATACTAGTACTATTTGTTGCATAACTTTTGTTTAAGTAAGAAGGCTTAAAAATACACTAAACCTATGTGACAGGTTTTGCTGACTACCACAGAGCATGTCAACTGCAGAAGACAGCTGCAGGAACAGTGCTCTTTTCATTTACTATCACCCACACCACAGACAAAGTTCAGTTCAAAATTCAGTCCATAAATTGGGATTCTAAAATAAAATTATTAGTTTTACAACAACTTTGTTCTTTAATAAAGAGGGTGGTATAGCTGAGGGGTTTTTCCCTTATTGAAGTTCATTTGGTGTTTGGATTATGAGAGGTAATGATCAGTATCTGGAAAAAACACCTTGATGCAATATAAAAATAAATACCATCTTTTTTTTTTTTCCTTTTTTTTTTAAATAATTTAGCGGCATTGAAATGGCTTTCATTTTTATAAAAAATTATTTAAAATTCTTTTCACATTTCAACGGATTCTTGTTTGCATGCAGCAAATGCTGTAAGCAGTAGCAAGTAGTGCTCAGATTCTATTTGAATAACTTCGAGATGACAGGGTGTTTCCTTGATTCTTAAACTCACTTCAGTTTTAGGAAATGAAATGTTTCAAATATTATACATGCATTGTGGCTTGCCCTGACCTTTTTGTATGAGCAGTAGAACTTGAAAATGAGGAAGGTGTAGTACTACTAAACACAGTTTGCTCGTTTTCTTTTTGCTGATGAGTGTGCCAGATAGGATACTGAGATTTTTACACCCTTTTAATGGTTTTCTGTGTTTTAAATTCACATGCAGCAAAGGAAGTATTCCAGCATTTTTTACAAGAAATTGTTGCCTAACAATCAAATTCTTAAGATTGTTGAAAATACTTACTGTGGGAAACTTGAACAGTTTAGGTTTAGTAAATGTTTCTTGCATATCCTAAACACTTGCATGTCAGAAGGAACTAACACAGAGAAGACCTTGGGAATGGCTTGTCAGCCTGATGCCAAATAAACAGCAAATTCAGTGTTCAGGTTATTAGTGTGTTCTGATCATAAATAAAATGAAGAGGTACCTTTGATGGAATATGGCATATGCTATTGGTATGCAGTTCGCAATCACATGCCTCAGGTTTTTTGCAAAAACATGTTGTCTGGAGGATTCATTGTCAGTTCTGGTCGCTGAAGAGCAACATTGTCCATTGTGCTTGCCAATCAGATGAATTAATCCCATTGAACATCAGTGAATTAGGGACAGCTCGGAAAAGCTACTGGTAAGTGGGTTTGGTACAGTGGTTAGGTACAGAAGCAGTCTAATTGATACATACCATTGTATCTCTGAAACCCAAAAATTAAATGGACTTGCATCCTCTTTATGCCATTGGTAGTGCTGTTCTTATTTTACAAATTGTGTTCCTTTTACCAAATACTGTGTAAATTTTCTCTCTTTCATAGAGTTATTTAGGTTAGAAGAGACCTTTAAGATCATCAAGTCCAACCATTAACCATTCCTGAGTTTTATGTAGAGGACTTTAACAGGAGCATTCATGTGCAGTAACTGTGGAAATACCCTGCTGCCATTCTTTCAGTGGAAATAAAACGTGTTTGGAAACCAGGCTCCAGTATTCTCTGCAGCTTGATTGTGCTCCCATTTCTCTGATACACAGATTACAGTAGAGACCAGAGCTCTGTCTGCGATACCCATCCTGCATTAATTTATAATTGCATGTACATTTTTTTTGTGTGTACATTTTTACATCCTGACTGCTCAGTGAGGATTTGTTTATTACAGTATATAACAGTTGAGGTGGTTTGTTTTCCTCAGTGGGAATAGCTGCTTCTCTCTTTACCAGACACTGAACTTTTTCTCATAAATGGTGTCGGAATAGGTTGTTGGTTTTTTTTTTAGACATTGACTGATTTCTCTTGGAACTAGTTGATGGGTTCTTGTGGTTTTGCGAGGGACAGACTGGTGAAGAGATGACATCTTTCATACTTCTTCGTTGTCAATACTAATGACAGGTTAGGTGAATGGTTGGATACTGGAAGAACCATGTTGCCCGGACATGCTGGGATGTGGAGGCACCTCCTGACAAAAAAATCTCAATTACACTGCACTTCCAAGAGCAAAAGGTCAGTTAAATGCAGGTCTGCAGTGAACTCGCCTGTAAACTCTATCTTGTAATGTCAGACCTAAGTTAGACTTCTTCCTCTGCTGGTTTCTGGGGTGAGATGGCATGAGACTTAAGAAGATTCTCTGGGCCTTGATAACTCCATCCAGTCGCATAGTGACTTTTGTCTTGGTTCTAGTGTCCTGGGGCACAGCTCTTCCAGACCTTACTAGACCTGAGCTGTATTACGTACTTAAACTGAGCTTAGTCCTGGCCTGTGAATAAGCCACTGCATTTGGATGCAACTGTTCAGCCCAGGAATGTGCTGCTATTGTAGGTATGATCAGAGCTTTAGTGGAGTGGAAATCAGATCGCTGTTGTTGGAACTGTATAGATTGCTTGCAGGTGCAGTGTGTAAAATGCTCTGTTTACTAGTCCGTTAGATATACCTATAGTAACATTTGAAAATGTTTATTAATGTCATGTTTCTTGGGAAAAATAATTGCCTTTTCATGCAGTTGTATGTGTTCATGAAGAGGAAACATGCAGCTGCAGATTTCCAGTCACCCTGGCAGGGTTATGTGAGGTATATCCATCAGACTGTGCTTACTGTGTAAAAAAATCTAAGGAAAAGGCTATGCTTGAAAATTCTCTCTGAGTATTAGTTTACTTATAAAGGTCTTTGTGGACTGTGGGTAGATGTAGTTTGTCCCCTACATTTGAAATTGAGGGTATCTCCCAGGTGCAGCTGTAATAGTTATTTTTCTCCTCCCTAGTAGCTGTGCAGTGCTGTGTTACGAATTTAGTCTGAGAAAAAATGCTGATAACACACTGGTAAGGTTTAGTTCTTGCTCAGTAGCACTTACCCTGAGCAAGGACTTTTCAGTCTCTCATCCTCTGTGAGTGAGGAGGTGCACAAGAAGCCAGGAGGGAGCAGAGACAGGACACCTGACCCAAACTAGCTAAAGGGGTATTCCATACCACAGCGCATCATGCCCAGTATATGGGGGGGAGTCACCCGGAAGGCCCAGATCGCTGCTCAAGTCGGTCTGAGTATTGGTCAGCAGGTGGTAAGCAACGGTATTGTGCATCACTTGTGTTGATTGTTGTTTTTTTTTTTCCTTTCACTTTTTAGTTTTATATTCTCTCCCCTTGTTATTTACCTCATTAGTAGTAGTAGTTTAGTTATTGGACTATTCTCATCTCTGTGGGGTTTATGTTCTTCCGATTCTCCTCTTTATCCCAGCCTGGGGAGGGAGTAGAAGGGGCTGAGCAAGCAGCTGTGTGGTGCTAACTTACCAGCTGGACTTAAACCACAACAGGGTATGGAGTAGTTTCGTCTTGTGTTTGCCAGGACCATTAAGTGAAAACGTGCAAAAAGGGTTGGAGAGAAGAGTGACTTTCAGATATGGTCAGCAATTGTTTTGGTAATAATTCCCTTCTGTGTTGGTTGGTCATCTGTGTGTGTGTGTCTCTGTTGATTTGGAGAAAACTCCAGGAACAAATTTGCCAGCAGTTTCAAGTTGACAAGCAGGTATTCTTTATTGCGACGCCGGGAGACACGGGGGATAGCTCCTCCTAACGTGTGTCCCCGAATTGCTGTACAGGTCATCCTTATATGGTCACTGAGCATATGAGATCATTTTCCAAGAAGTTTCCGGCATGCATACAAAAATATGGTGGTCTTTAAGGGTCGTTTACTTTTCCCAACAAGCTTAATTAACATTACAGACATAGCAATCATCCTGGCCTTCTGCTTATCAGTTAAACTGCTCTCATCCTGGACATCGGCTAGTCCGGGATACTCCCGAGTAGATGCTTACACCAGCTTAATGGGTTTATTAACACCTCAAGCATAGCAATCATCCTGTCCTTTTACTTATCAGTTAGTTTATCTGTGCCCACCCTGGACATCTGCTAGTCCCAGATACTCCCCATCCCCAGGTCCTGTCCTTCTATTCTGCTTTTCTCACACCTTTTGTACTGAGGTCCTGAAACTCTGTCAGTTACCTTCAAGCACCACAGTTATTTTCCATTACAAAGCCACCAAACTTAACATTACTTAGAACTGATTACATTTTGTACTTTTGTGCCTCCTTGTTTCAGTGTATGCAGTCTTTATAATTTGATTGGAAAGGGAGAATGGAAAAGAAACACCTCAAAGGGTGTTGTGTTGGTGAAAATATTTAGTCTTTCGCAAATGAAAGAAATATACAGAGGTTTAACAAACCATTTCTAATTATTAGTATGTTTCATTTAAAGGGTATTTTACAAGCAGGCATACTGTTTAATCACCTTTATTGCCATTACGCTGTGAGAGTTTCTACAGCATACAGATGAAAACGGGGCAGAATACTGGAGATGCTTGTGACAGGATGACATTTGGGGATGAGATTGTAGGTTTTAGCTTCTTGGCGTAAGTTGCTTCTTTTACTAGCAGCAATCTAATGCCTTTGTTCTGACATAGTTGCCTTTAAAGATGAAGTAATCTAAGTTTCTGTTCATCGTGCTCTTTTTGTTGAATTAATACCTAAAATAAGGCTTTTACCTTGTTTATTAAAAGCTCCATACAATAATCTTGATAGGTGCCAGACATTCTACTCTTGCTGTTTGCTGGGCAGGAGAAAAATACATGGCACAATAGCTGTGATAAGCAGCAGTAATCCCAGAGAATGTTTTGAATATTAGCAAGACGCAAATAGAGTGGTTTGGAGATTTGTGGAGCTGCTGTCATTGCTGGAAGTATCATACTCCACGAATAAACTACTGAACTTAATGACCAATATAACATAGATTGCAAAATTATACTGGCAATAGTAGATACTCCATGTTTGTTGAACATGCTTGTTGAAAATGACATGAAAACAAATCTTAGGTTCTACAAGTTATGTCTCTCATTAGCTCCCTCTGCTTTCCCACATTCTAGTATTACCTTGCTAGAATCATCACATGCAAATTGGTTTCTTAATAAAAACAAAGATAAATCACCAAATCTTACTTGAGTTTAGGTTTGTGTTGTTTTTTTTTCACATTGTTTGCAGATAAATCTGGCTTAGTTTCAGGTTACTTCTTTTTCAGTACAAAAAAAAGACATAATTACATTTTAAATCTATACTTACATGCATTTTCAAAAATTATTTTATCTTTATTTGCTTTATAATGGGAAACAATTTTGGGTAAAAGTAGTGTTGCTTACTGCAGAGGGCAATTACGCTTATTATGGGGTTTGCAATAGCTGTGTGAGGGATTTGGAGTGATGGTAAAGGCTAACTGCTTAGCAGTTTGCATCTCCACTGTCTTTGAAATGGTGCACTCCACACGAACAAAAGGGAAAAATTATTCAAGAACTGCTTCTCCAAAGTACACTGTTTTCTTCAGGGCAGGGCGTATTAGGGCAGGGAGTGAAAGGTGTCAGATTTAAATTGGGGCAGTAGCAGTGGAAGATCCCCAGTCCAAGACAGCTGTGGAATGTGGCAAGACAGCAGTGTACCTTTTGTTACATTGGTGTTTCATTTAATGCCAGCTTCCCTAAACCTGGTGTTTTCTTCCTGTTTGACTTTTCCTTGTGCACTTCCAAGACCCCAGCATACCTTATTTAGCTGTGGGTTTATGACTTATGTTTCTCTTTGAGTGGACTTGAATCATCAGGATATAAAAACTCCCATCCTGAAAGCTCCAACTTGTGCCATAAATCATCCTTCTCTCTAACTCATTCTGTCACATCAGTGAAACAGATTAAATAAGCAGCTCTGAATAGCAGAGCTAAGCACATCTGAATGGCAGAACAAATGTTGCACAGTGCCCTTATGATTTGTCCGCTGGTGAAATTCTCTGAAATGTCACAAAACTCATACTTTCACAGTAGTTTTGCTCTCATGGCACTTGTCAGAGATCTCTTCCACCGGTTTTGTGGTGCTGAACACCTGAGGGAAAAGTCGCGCTTTGGCTGGGTATGTACTTTGCGGAACCCCCGTGTGCACACATTCATTTTGAACTATTTTCCTCTAAAATGTCCCAGTGCAGTTAGTCGAGTTCAAAAGAGATTGAGCCACAAGCAGATGCATCCATTGTCAGCCTGTTTCCTTAAAAACATGTTGATAGTTCTACATCTCTCTGATTAGATGTAGAATTAAAAATGGACACCCCTGCTTACTTTATGCTTTTGTTGGGGTTGCTGCTTCTTTTTTACCCTTTTCTGTTCCTTACTTATATTATAAAGGTCTTTGTGGGCTGCAGGGTAGATGTAACAGTTATTTTTCTCCTTCCTAGTAGCTGGTGCAATGCTGTGTTACAGATTTAGTCTGAGAACAATGCTGGTAACACAGCAATGTTTTAGTTCCTGCTACGTAATGCTTACCCTGATCAAGGACTTTTCAGTCACTGGTGCTTTGCCAGTGAGGAGGTGCACAGGAAGTGGGAAGGAAGCTTTACTAGTGATTCATTGAGATAAGGTATAATAGGGGAAAACTACAGTTTGTGTTAAAGTATTTGAAAAGGACTGGAATTTAGTTAAAATGGCCACAGGTCGAGAGAGAAGAAATGTATCTTTTTCAGTTAAACACCTGCACAAAACTTTCAGGTGGTAAAGAAGAGCATGCTTGCTTTGGAAAGAAAATTGACAATTATATGTATGTGAGTGGTAACTTACCAAGAAGCAACTGAGAGTATTCAGAAGATGATCAGCCCCTGCAGAGCCAACAATCAGAAGATGTCCATAGACTGGTCTACAAGTAAATCTGAAATAGCATCTTTAACAACCTGTGTGTTATTGGGCTCTGAGAGGACAGGTTAGGAACATAAAGCCATTGCAGACAAGTTCATTTTTCTGTGCATCAGATGTCTGGGGTCATTTTGGTTAATTGAAATAGTGCTGTGGTGGGCTGAAATGGAAATGGGGGGTTGAGTGGACATGTTGGAGAGTAGGAGAATACCGTGATTTGGCTTGCTGCTGGAGTTTTCTGTCATAGAAGTCTGTGATGTTTGGACTTGAGGGTGGATCCACTGTGGAGGTTCCTGTGTTGCTTTTAGTTCTTGTGTGTTCAGTTGGTGAATTGGGTAGAACTTTTATTGTTCTGTATTTACATTTATGCTTGTTAACAGCATGGTGTGTGATAATTTTGACAAAATAGTGGGTTGAAGGGCAGGGACATTTATTGCATTTGCTGCTGGATTCAGAGTCAGGATCTTTTGAGAAGAATGACAGCTCTATTTGAGGATTCAGTAGTGAAGGGGAGAGGTGGTTGTGTTCAGAACCAACTGAGAATATGACATGGAGGAGATCTTAATTGGATCTTCTTGATTACTTGATGAGTCTTCATCTGTTGATCTTCTGGAATTCCTACAGTTCTGTCTTTAATCAGATAACCCAGATACTTGATTTCATGAACAGGAGAAGGAGTGTGTTTACCATAGTTGATACGGACTCCTACTGCTTGAAGAAAATTGCAGACAGTGTGGCTAACTCTAGCAAGGTACCTAGAGCTTGGGTGGTAGAGGAGGAAGTCGTCCATATAAGCAAAAGCCCAGATGTGGAACCTGTGAGAAATTTCGGTGGTGAGGGCAGTTGTGAAGATATGCAGGACAAAAGAGCTGAGACCTATGGCCATTACTCATATTACTAGCACCTAAAACTTCAGGCACTGTCCAGTGCCGACAGAATTCTAGTGAGGTACACAGACTTAGCCACAGATCGGTCATTATTTTATTTTCAGGTTATGTGTAAGTACTTTTAATGATGAATAAGTAGAAGCATGAAACACCACTGTACTGAGATAGCAGAGTTAAAATAGGCTGCAGTACTATTTTAACTCTGTAAAATAAATACAGATGTCTGTATGAACTCTCTTAAGTACAGACCTGAAAGGAGAGGGAAGCAATACAGAATGCAAGATCTGCATGGCATCTGCTCACTGACATGTACGGATTGCACTGTTTTGAAGACTCTATATTTTTTTCATGCTTCTGTAGCCTATAAATGCCATGGTAGAAGAGGATGTAAAATAGGGTATGCCTTATTTTCTTCATGTTACTCTCCTCTCTTACATAGTTTTGTATGGATGTTAGAATTTTTATCTTTTAATGCTGCTAAAATATGATTTAGTAGTAATCCTCTTAGGGGTTAGGGAGCCATCACCAAGTTGTGTTATAAAGATAATAAATAGGCAACTTCTTGAGAGTGTTCAATTTTGTGGTGCTTTAGTGCAGTCTTCAGTAAGTCACTCGTGATGCTAGCTGCAAAGCAATACTGAAATGTGGAGTGTAATTCACTCATCTGGAGGTGGGTTTTGGTTTTGTTTTGTTTGTTTTTAACTGGCATAGAGTGAAGACAGTCCCAGTCCAAAGCGACAGCGCCTTTCCCATTCAGTCTTTGACTATTCAGCAGCATCACCAGCTCCATCACCACCAATGCGACCATGGGAGATGGCACCAAACAGGCAGCCGCCTTTGGCTCGGCCCAGCCAACACCACTTCTCAGGGGAACGATGCAACACACCGGCACGAAACAGGAGGAGGTAAGCAAACTGTGTAGATTGGGGGACAGTTTCCTACTCTTCCTGATTTCAGCTCAAGGGAGGTGTATTTCAGCCATCACTGACTAAATCAAACGTGGTAAACACATTAACACTTCTTTGAACTGTAAGTTGTTAGTTGTAGCTGAAAAGTTACTGGAAGTGTGATTGGTGTGAGTAGTCAACTCCAGGAAGGAGGTGGTCATTAACATTTTTAATCATGAGCCTGATTCACTCTGCACTTTAGAAAAGTACAAGAAAAAACTTTCTCATCAGGTACTTCTGAAGAGATTCAGAGCTGTTGATGCAGTACTGTGATTCTCACTGCACTCACAATTGTTCCCACATATACGAACAATCTAAACAGAAATGAGGGGTGCTGGGGGGAGGTTAACACAGTGTCATTTCTGGGGTGAGTGATTCACATACATATAATAGGAGTTAGATTTTCATGCTGGTTTTAGCCTGTGGCTTTCAATAACCTCTCTAAACAGAGGTTATCGAAGAAGTTCCAGTGGACGTGGATGGCCAGGGTGAACTGGTGCCTCGACGGCTGATAGTATAGGAAAGCTTAAAACAACAGACTTCTTTACTATTCTGATTAAACTAGTAACCCAAAACACAAGTTTTCATTGCCTCATATTCTGCCTCAAAAATGCTGGGTCATCTAATCAAACACACCATCTCTCTGATTTGCTTCAAAGAAATATTGTGGCTTGGTCTGTACAAAATTAAAGTGTCTGCTTCATGAATATGAAATGCTAGACCTAAGAAATATATAACTGGTTTTCTTCTGATCCTCCAAATCAGATTTGTCAACCATGATCAGTCAGGATGGTTTTGAGGCAAGAGACCTTAAAACTTGCTGGTTTTTTATCTTTGCTTCAAGTCCATGAGTATGAAACCTTTCAGTGAGTGGCATTCAAAATACACAGCTCTTGAAGCAGCTTGTCAGACATCAGAAAGAGGTTAAATTGTGAACTTGCAGGGTTATTGTGAAGACAGAAGATCAGGCCTTCTGTGCGGTTTAGGGATGCTCTGCAGGGGCATTTATAGAATCCTAGAATAGTTAGGGTTGGAAATGACCTTAAGATCATTAAGTTCCAACCCCCCTGCCATGGGCAGGAACATCTCACACTAAACCATGCCACCCAAAGCTCTGTCCAGCCTGGCCTTGAACACCACCAGGGATGGAGCATTCACAGCCTTCTCTGGGCAGCCCATTCTAGTGCCTCACCACCCTCACAGTAAAGAATTTCCTCCTTATATCCAATCTGAACTTCCCATTTAAGTTTTAACCCGTTACCCCTTGTCCTGTCACTACAGTACCTGATGAAGAATCCCTCCCCAGCATCCCCCTATAGGCCCCCTTCAGATACTGGACGGCTGCTATGAGGTCTCCACGCAGCCTTCTCTTCTCCAGGCTGAACAGCCCCAGCTTTCTCAGCCCGTCTTCATACGGGGGGTGCTCCAGTCCCCTGACCATCCTCGTGGCCTCCTCTGGGCTTGTTCCAACAGTTCCATGTCCTTTTTATGTTGAAGACACCAGAACTGCATGTAATACTTGCAAGTGAGGTCTCATGAGAGCAGAGTAGAGGGGCAGGATCACCTTCTTCAACCCGCTGGTCACGCTCCTTTTGATGCAGCCCAGGATACAGTTGGCTTTCTGGGCTGCGAGCGCACCCTGAAGCCAGCTCATGTTCATTTTCTCATCAACCAACACCCCCCTGCCCAACCTGTAGCTGTGCCTGGGATTGCTCTGACCCGGGTATAGGACCTTGCACTTGTCATGGTTAAACTTCATAAGGTTGGCATCAGCCCACCTTACAAGCGTGTCGAGGTCCCTCTGGATGGCATTCCTTCCCTCCAGCGTATCAACCGAACCACACAGCTTGGTGTCATTGGCAAACTAAATTTAATCCACAGTAGTTTTAACCTTAAAATGGTTTGAACTGAGATGCCTAGAACTTGCTGTATTTGACTTCTTTTGATGTCCAGCCAGCCTACCTAAATTTCTTTGCAATGTTCATTAATGTCTCCTGCAGAGTGAATATAGTGCATAACAAGGTAAATGCCAAGCAGCTGAATCTCGACAGTTCAGATGTACTGTGGGATGGAGGAAAAGAATGAGATGTGCAGAAGATTAATGTTCCCCTGTGCTTTATCAGAGCATGTATTTAGCTTGGTTGCACTGTCGCATCTGAGTTGGCTCTAGATCAGTTCCAGGATAGTACTGCAGCCAGTCTCCTCTCCTGGAACAAGATCGATAAGGCAAACAACACATATGTGACTCTCATTTTCCAGGAGTCTTTTTGAGTCTTAGAATGCTCTGGGGCCATATAAAAACTAATAATGATTCTCATGGAGCAGATCGTGATTCCTTGAGATCATTGTGAGTCCATCTGTTGTTAATGCTTTAGATGAGGTTATGCATGTGCTTTTGAAGCCAGTTTCCCCTTTTCTTTGGCTTGTTTTCTCTCCTTCGATCACAGACTGGTCTTAGAGTTTCTCAGATGAAGGTAAGATGAAAGGTGCACTCCAGTTGTAAATGGTCATTCAGCTCAAGGGAACAGACTAGGGCACGTGCAAAGAAAAGCTCTGCAGTGTTATGTGGTGTGGACATCACGCTGACCCACCGTCACCAGCATTAACTGTTGTCCTACCAGTTCACTCCTGTTGGTCATCACAGGCTGTGCTGGTTTTTATCATCTGGATTTTTTTCATTGTCTGGGTTACTACTCAGACATTATCTCTTTTGTGTTAGGGGGTTTGTACTGTGGCTAGCAAAAGAGTGCCCAAATTCATTGTGGGATTTTTTTTTTCAGATTCTTTTTAAGCATATAAACACTGTGTTTAGAAAAGTAGGCTTCTGGTATGAATTTGCAGAAATAATGTTATTTTTGTCCAACTACTTACGATACAGATAAATTATGAATGTAAAAACATAATGCATGCCTGTATGAAACAGAGGAGGCCCTTCCAACTTACCTTTATTAGTCATTGTGAAATGGGGAAATCTGTGCTATTGCTGTGCCTCACCTTTTTCTGTGCTTCCTTTCTTCCTTGTCTTGAATGTAATTCTGAACTAAAGGACTTGTAAGACTATGTTGCTGTAAAGAAATGACCCTTGTCAGGAAATGCTAAGATGTGCAAACACTAACTCTGCAGTTCTGGGTACCTTTAGATGGCTCTTCTTGCCTCAGGGTAGGAATGCCTGCAGTTTTCCACCACTTCCATCCTGTCTTTGTTTTAACCAATCATTTACCAAGTTTGTACTGTGCGTGTAAAATTGGAAGCTATGGTTTTTGTGGGTATTAAGGACTTCAAGCGCAAGTTACTTACTGATGTTAAGTAATATTTTTAGTCCCATGTCTTGACAATTCTACTGGAGTAGTTTCCAATCATTTGGGAAGCTTGTAGAGCTATGTATCTGGATGCTCTGAATTTTTCTGAATTAAAAGTAGTTTCTTTGTAATTCTGCAAGGGAAAAACAAGCAAACAATAACAAAAAAAAATCAAACCAAAACAAAAAAAACCCACAAAGAAATACATCCCAAAAGCACAAAAACAAACACTTCCTTTTTTCAAGAGGATCCGTCTCACTTCTCTCACTCCAGAAGTAATCCCAGCTTTTGCTGGCTGCTTCCTCATCATTGGGGGTTCATAGAAAAGTAAAGCCAGACTTTGAGGAAAGACAGCAGTAGGAATAGTTTTATGAGAAGCTACTTGGTCTAAGTGCTGGGGGCAGTTAGAGAACTTCTGTTCTTACAAAGCATTGGGTCTGTTTTTTGCAACTTCCCTCTATCCCTGCAGCTTTTCCAAACAAAAGTCCTTGCATAGACATTTTATGTTAAAGTATTCAGAGCATTCCTGTTTCATAGCAGGAAATAGCAACTTTAAAGCAACCTTAGTACTCAAAAAAGTAGAACATCTTTTTGCATTAATAGCTGTGTGGTTAGAAAACTTACATACCAGTTTAACGAGAAGGTAGCAGGTGTATCAGTAGTACAGAGATGGAGAGTGTAAGAAAAAGTGTGGGAAAGTAGACTGAGATTAAAGCAAGTACGTTAGTAAGGTTAAATATGCCTTTTTGGTGCTTAGAAGAAAGCACAGCTTGTATGTTCATGGTAATTCGTGAAGATAAAAAGACTATACATTTGTTGTTTGTTTATTTTAAGAATGGCCTGTGTCAGTCTGATGTTATGCCTTCTGTCTGACCTGCTGTGAATGAGCATTTTTTCAGTTCTCAGGCAGTAATGGCATAAGATAGATCCCTGTGAAATAGAGCAGAACAGTGGCTTGAGACATCTTATCATGTAGCCAGAGTAGCATCTGAATAGCTAGTAATATGCTCCCCCTTCCACAGAGGGTATCTGTTCAACGCAGCATGAAAGTTGGCCTTAAGAATGTCTGGAATTTACCAACAGGTTTCAGGGGTTTGGTTTGGTTTGGGTTTTTGTAATAGTTATGGGAATAGTAAGAGTGAAAACTGCTGTTTTCTCTTCCACATACTGTTGGAGAAGACAAGATCACATCTCCAAATACTTGTCCTCCTTCCTTTCTTCTTCCTCCCTCCTTTCTTCAGTGCAGTTTGGTTCCTCCAGCCTGTTACAAAAGTGTAAAACCATTTGTCCTATGTAGCTTTCTTTAGTTGGCTGTTGCCTCTGGGACCTGTATTATATGTGTTGTGGAGATGGGAAGGCTTGTATTGAAAGTAATGGAGGATGGTTTTTGTGCTTTCAGTTCTTCCCCTTTCCAAATAACTGAGACCTGACTTGATCAGAACATCTCATAGTGAGTTTGGTACTTTTGTGTGCATCATTATTCTGAGTGTTGAACCTGAGCTGCTGGTCTCAGGAGTCTAAGCTTAAGATAGCAGCAGCTCTGCTCAGAAGATACACACAATTATATACATCATAATAGAATATATAATTAAATCCTATACCTATAGATCAGTTGCTCAGAAGTGGATGCTCTGGTCTAAATCCATCTATGTGACTGCTCTCCACTCCGAAAGATTACCACAGTCACAATTTCCTGGGATCATCTGGACAGAACTACATGAGGAATGACCAGTGACAGCTCGAAAATGGATTTGTTTCTTCAGTCTGCTGCTTTGTCACCATCACTAAATGAGCAACCATTCTGTGCCCTAGGTGGAGCAAGGACCCTCTGGAATTCTGCGATCATGTAATGAAGGCTTTTCACCTAGACTGAATTCACAGAAATGTCTTAAAATTTTGTCGTCTTGACTTTTGAGCACATGTTTTGTCAATTCAAGTGCCCTTTTTTTTTTTTAAACAGGTTAATATTTATGTAAAAGTTGTCCTGCTGATGTCATTTACAGCATTAAGCTACTCCATTAAGCACCTCTATGCTGAAAAAAAGTGTCATCTCTAAGGCTTTTAGTAGTTTTGCCATTAAGAAGTTTTATTCCAATCTAATAAACCTGTTCAGTAAAATTCTTAAGTGTAAAAAAAAAAAACAACTACTCTTGTGGTTTTAGTTATTAAGAAGGATTTGTGTCATTTATATAATCTCTAATTTTTTTAATGCATTTCCAGTCCTCCAGTTCGACGTCAGAGAACAAGGAGGGATCGTTTGTCTAGACATAATTCCATTAGCCAGGATGAAAACTATCACCATCTCTCTTATGGGCAGCAGCAGGCAATAGAAGAGCCTCGAGCCTTTCGTCCACCGAATGTATCTCCTCGTCTGTTGCACCCAGCAGCTCACCCACCACAGCAGAATGCAGTGATGGTTGACATTCATGATCAGGTGAGCGTTTCAGAGAACAGAGGTTTCTGAAGCTACGTTAATGCAATAAAGGTGTGATAAAATAGTTAAGAATGTATTCCATTTCACATGAAATACCTTTCCTTAGCTTAGTAGTGTTTAAATGGCTAAAATGCAATATTTAGAAGTAAAATTTCTGATGCATATAATGGGTTGTCTACACAATAGCAAAGCTCACGATAATATTGTTGCATAACTAAGTTAGCTGTCCAAGCCTAATCAACTCCTCCTTAAATTCCGTGAAAAATGAGATATGTGGTTGGTCCAGAAAATAATCAGTTTCTCTCTGCAACAGCAGTTGGCATAAAATTCTGAAATGGAAAACCTGTAATAGAAGTTTTGTGCTCCTCACTACAAGAGGTGCTGGAGCAGGTACAGGGAAGGGCAGCAGGCTTGTGAAGGGCCTGAAGCACAAGTCTGAAGAGGAACAGCTGAGGGAACTGGGGGGGTTTACTCTAGAGAAGAGAAGGCTCAGGGGGGAACTTTATCGCTCTCTACAACTGCCTGAAAGGAAGATGGAGCCAGGAGGTGGCTGGTCTCTTCTCCCAAGGAACAAGGGATAGGACAAGAAGAAACAGCCTCAAGCTGTGCCACGGGAGTTTTAGACTGGATATCAGGAAGGTATTTCTTCATTTTCCTCACCGAAGGGCTGTCAGCTGTTGGAACAGGCTGCCCCAGAACTGGTGGAATCATCATCCCTGGAGGAATTTAAGATGTGCAGATGTGGCCCTTAGTGTCATGGTTTAGTGGTGGACTTGGCAGTGTTAGGTTAATGATTGGACTTAAATGATCTTAAAAGTCTTTTCCAACCTAGTTGATTCCTTGATTCTGTTGAGGTAACCTTTGTTGTTTGTTAAATCATCAAATCAGCAGCAGCAAAAGTACATTAGTTGCTACACAGTCATGATCTGGGAACTAGAGCTGGTTATCTGGACATCCACTTCCCAAACTGCGTGTGCTTGGAATGTGACTTCAACAGCCCTGCTTAAAAGCTGGTTTGCGTTCAGTGCAGGTGTGTTTGATTATGCATGCAGAGCATATCTCAGTAGGGAAGCATTTGTGTTTGGGACCAAGTGCAAGGTTTGAAGCTGACTCCATTCAAGCCATCTCACAGCCTTACATGTTGATGAATGATTTTACTGCTGCAGCATCTCAAAAATTCAAATTGTGTTCTTCCTTTATGCAGCAAGATCACATCACAACCAGGCTGGATAAACTGTTTTTCCATCCCACCTCCTCTAACTTCCAGGCACCATCCATGGTCAGATAGTGTTTCTAGACTAACTGAGGTCTTTCATGGTGATGTTTTATACCTCAGGGTATTTTGAGAGGTCATTTTTTATTATTACGTTTCAGAATGGCACCCCGCATTGCACTGTATGCTGTACAACACTGTTAAGAGTTTACAGTAAGTCGTGAAAAATTTTTTTCCTGTTGCTGCAGATCCATCAGGGCACAGTTCCTGTCTCGTACACAGTGACCACTGTGGCTCCACATGGGATACCTCTTTGCACAGGCCAGCACATCCCAGCCTGCAGCACGCAGCAGGTCCCAGGCTGCTCAGTTGTTTTCAGTGGGCAGCACCTTCCAGTTTGCAGTGTGCCTCCCCCAGTAAGTGGGTCTCTGTTATTATGTTTAATCTTAGACCTTTGTGGGGCTTTAATTGTCTTGGAAATAGCCATTTTGTCCCCCTGTGGTAAATTGTGGTGACCTTAGAGCTGGTAAGCATATGGTACTTGCCCACTGTGTTTATACAGTATGACTGTTTATAGGATAGAGTCCTGATGTTTTTAATTCAAACTAAATGGTAGTTTATGAAATGACTTCTTAGCAGCAGCTATTCTGCGTTCTTTCAGATAGTAAGAGGAAGGATTCTAAGGTCTATATTAGGCAGCTTACCTAGAAAAAAATCTTACCTTACAGACCTTGTTCAGGAATTGGGTATATACAAAAAGGTCTGATATTCAAAAGTCAGTTTTCTTCTGAGAAGTAGTAAGATCCTGAAAGATATGACTTTAAAGATGAGAAGGGCTCTTCTGTTACTCAAAATGCTCCCATAAAATGAATTAAAATTTAAATTTTCTTTAATAATGATGTGTCTCTGTGCTTCTCTTGAACAAAATATAGTGCCTTAACTCACTAACTTGCCGTATTTAAATTTGAGATAATTTGAAGTGTTTTCTCAGGATTTTTTATGTATCAACTCAGAGGTAACCTCTTTCCAGGTCATAGCATTCTGATGCTACCATTCTGTGGAAATGTCACCATTAAGGGGTACCAGGCACAGAGATGAAGAGTGTACCTTGAGAAGTTTCAGCAGTACAAATGAAAGTTGCAGAACCTACTGGAAGGCTTGCTTCCCCTCTCCCCCTCCTTTTTCTAACATAAATCTGTAATATCATACATAAATACTATATATAGTGCCAGTCACTGTTTACAGTGTTGATACAAACACTCATCTCTGCCAGCTATGTGTTTGCCAGCAGTGAAGTTTTCCTGTTGCATGTTTTGTGACCTGAGGGCATGAACAAGCCTGTGACATTGTAACAGAACCATTGATGGGATCACCTATTTCTGTAAGCTGCTCGTTGAAGAGTGAGTGTAATGTGCATTCGTCTTGTCTGGGAGGTATTTATCCACATGAGTGTCATTTATCCCCTCCAATGTCTATTGCAGACAACAAGGTCTGCATCATACTGCTGGCCAGTCTGGAGTATTTGTGGGCAATATTTCCCCTTACTTTTCAAATGCAAGAAGATCTGTTACATGAGTCAATGTGTGCCGCTGAGACAGAATGAAGAGAGACAACAGTTTTCTTCTGTTCAGTGGTGGTGTTAGTGAAGCAAAGCAATCTCAGACTGGCTACACAGAGATTAGAACAGTACTTGCATAATGAATTCAGAAAGGAAAAAGGGCGACATGTCCTAAAAAGTAACAGCAGAGAAAAAGCTAAAATTACTCTGGGTCTTAGAGAAATACAAACAACAGACACTAATAATCTTACCCCCTGCTTTGAACAGGTATATTACCTGTGTAATTCATAAAATGTTTTAGAATTCAGCAATACAGCTGTCCTTTAATATTCAATACACAGGAGTAAAGCTCTAACCAGGTTGTTTGGACTGAATGTACAACAGTTAATCAAGTGTGTTAAGAGACTGGATACTGTACAAGTGATTATAGAGAATTAAGGTTGAGTTTATGTAGGATCAGCAGGCAGACTCTATGCTTTCTTCTGTTACGTCACAGAATTGATGAATAGTGTAAGTTAGGAGGGGCTCTGAAGGTCACCTGTTGAGAGGAGAACTCACAACCCCTCTAAAGCCTCAGCTCCAGTGTTGGATTATCCTTGTGGTGAAGATTTTCTTTTGTGTATCTGGTTGAATTTTCTTTGCTGCAGCTTGGTTGCACTGGTCTTTCATCCTTCTCTGAGGTAGTCAGGTTATGCATATCTGCTTTCATGAAATAGCTGAAGGCAATGGTAAAGTCTTTGCTTATTTTTCTAAAGCAGAACAAATGAGTTCTGCAGCCTCTTTTATGCAGTGTGCTCCAAGTTTGTGGGCATCATGCTGCTGTTTCAGTGGACTTATTTCAGTATGTCAGTGTCTTTCTTTGTCAGTGGAGAGGCCAAAACTGAACTCAGGACTTGAGATACAGTTTCACAAGGTCTCAGTGGAGGTGTGGAATCACTTCATTGGACCCACCACTCAACATTGCTGGTAATGCCGCTCAGCACACAGCAGGCCTGCAGGAGTATGCTGTGGCTCTTGTGTTCTTGTACTGACATGTGCACGAGAACTCAACCTATATTCCTGCAAATCTGCTCACCAACCACTCTCAAAATGTCCTGCTCCATGGAGTTATTCTCTTCCAGTGCCAGACTTCACATTTGCCTTTGAACTTCACATGGTTCCTGTCAAACAGTTTCTCCAGCCTGTAGAAGTCCATCTGAAAGGCAGCCCTGTCCTCCAGCATGTCAACCTCCTCACCAGTTTCATCTGTGAACTTCCCAGTATATGTTTGTTACTTCAACAATATATGTCTCTCTCACTGCATATGTAACTATAAAATAAACAAATGTCGTTCATGATATACCTTTGTCAGTTTTAACACTTCTTGGAAGCATATGTTCAAACAGCACAAGTTTTTCAAAAGCCTGAATGAATAAACAAGGAGTTTTCATCTTTTTACACTTCAAAGATAATGCAGTCTCATTTGCTCAAACTTAAAAAGTGCCATGGCCATAGCACAGGTCATTTCAAACATATATTTGAGCTATGGTGATCATCTTCACCATACAGAATCTTGGGATGCAACATATTTTTATATGTTCCTCAGAGTGCCTTCTGTTTTAAAGAACACTATGTGGTGTTCTACCTGCAACTTCATCTTCAACAATTTCAGAGAAAAGTTCAGTTAATTAAATACAATAAAAAATGTGTTTTAATAACAGAAGCACTTGCCTGTTGTGTTTCTTTTTTAAAAAAATGACTTAGTAACTGAGGGTGAAGTATCTAAGAAACAACAGTAGTCAGATCAATTTAACCTGCAACTCTTTCAGTGCATGTAAGGATTTATGTTTGATTCACAGTAAATTGAGGTGATGGTTCCACCTCTACTACTTTAATCTGATTTTAAACTATGTCTCTACCATTTTATGCCATTACAGTCAGTATGCACGACATATTTTGTGTGACATGACTAAAAAGAAAAAATGGCAGGTCAATGCTGGGTTTTCTTTCTTCATAAGTTTTGATAACAGGTGTCTTATTAATGCCTGACATGCTGATGATGGATCAAAAAGCAAGAAAAAGCGAATGCTGTTTTTCTTGCTCCTCCGTATCTAGAGTTGGAAGTAAAACCGAACACTTCCACAAAGCACATTTCTGCTCCCTTGCAGTGCGTTCATTTAGTGTTCAGACTTCAGTGCCCAAAGTTTCTTTTGTGTGAGGAATGTCAAAGAGGAGAGAAAAAGGACTGTCACTTAGGGAGCTGCCTTCAGATCATGGGACTCACCTCAAAGTGCAGAACTGAGCAGATCCTAGGAATTACTTTTAGTGTGTGGGGCAACAGAGCTTTAAAAGCACAGTCTTGGCAGCTGGGAGTCTCTTGGCTCCGTAAAGAGCTTAACATGGTTGCAAGGCCATTGCTTCGGCATGTCATCTTGAAGGTAATACATGAGGAAAATAACATTAGCTAGGACAAATGTATCTGCTCATCACTTACAAGTCTCTGTAATCTTGGGAGTATTGAAAACCGTAATTCCCACTGTACCTTCTGAGAAGGGGCAGTTACTTTGCATCTAGCAGATGTCACATTTTGGTACTTCCAGAGTCTGTTCTGCAGTAGTCACTGGGTATTTGAATGAGTTACTATTTAAGTATGCAGTGGAGGCTTTTCCAGGGAGGCAAGAGAACTGCTTTGTTTTAGTGATATCTTTACAGAATAAAGAATGTTCTATAGGGGATGTTTGTGCTAGAGACAAAAATATGTTGTTTTCATTTTATTTCAGATGCTTCAGGCATGCTCAGTCCAGCACCTACCTGTACCATATGCAGCATTTCCACCCCTCATTTCTAGCGACCCATTCCTATTGCATCCTCCTCACATCTCTCCACACCACCCTCCTCACTTGCCTCCTCCAGGACAGTTTGTTCCTTTTCAAGCACAGCAGTCACGGTCGGTAAGTAAAGCTTCTTACCCACCTCTCTGTACAACTGGTAGGACTCAATACCTGGGTGAGGAAACAGAAGGATTTTGTTTAAAGTAATGGGGTTTTGTACTTGTGCATCCTTAGGAAGTCTGTAACGACTTGGTGTGAAGATGGAAAAACAGTTTTAAAGTTCACAGTGTTTCTGTGCAGATTTCATCAGCTGTTTCTCCATAGGCGTTTACTTCTATTAAAAGGATATATATTTGCTTCACCAACCATTCCTTTGAGTATTTCTTTCCCAGGAAGCAGAAGAGAGCCCAGAGGAGGTCGTGTAGTGCAGTGGTGGTCTCAGAGAAAAGCTTAGCAGAGAGAGATGGAAGCACAGAATGTTGCATTCATTACATGCTTTTTCTGTATTCTTAGTTAATTTTTAAATGATCAGTGCTTTTCCTAGAACATTATGACCTTGGGTTGTCCAGACATTAAAAAGCCTTCAGTATCCCTTTCCCTTTTTGTTGTTTTGGGTTTGTTTTTTTTCTCTTTTTCCACTTACGAGAGTTACTGATGCCTTCGCTTAAGCAGACTTGGCTTAGTGATAAAGACAAATATGAGAAAATGTGACTCTGTGTTGGATTTTGGGGTGATCAGACTTTCAGTTGTGGCCTACAGCTCTTGCTGTGAAGTTATCTGTATACTCATGTCCATTTATTTGCTCCTCTTGACTAGAAGATGCCAGTATTTCACTAAGAAATAGAAAACAGCTTCTTTGTCATTTACAGACACTGCTGAGACTTCTCCATGCCGTGCCTCAGGTGTTTTTAGGGTGATAATCACTGTGTTGTGATGATGTGAGAACAGCTGGAAAAATATAGTTTTCAGTGGTAATCTTTATAAGGCTTTCTTTTAGAAAATGCATGGGGTTTAACTCAGCTTTTAGCTTGGGTTGCTTACTTAGTTTACTGACTAGGCTTGCCTGTCAACTTCTAGCTCTGTCAAAACACTTGTGTCTTAATGGTTTAAGAGTACCTTGTGTTTAAAGCTTGATTTGCATGGCAGGGAAACGGAATATTCCTTTGGTTAGGCTTTCTTAGCTGAATTTCTTGAAATGGTGGAAATCAGTCAGGAAGAGAAAGGTATATTAATGAAACATTGATAATTCGTGGTTATTTCTTGAGTGCTTTTGGGCCTGACTGATGTACTGTAGTTGACTAGATTACAATACTGAACTGGAATCTCACACTTCTGAAACCTCTGGACTGCATGTCCTTGATAGGACTGCTTGCATGATCCTCCTAGGAAAGCCTTTGCTTGATTGTTCAATATCATCAGCAGTTTAATCCACTGGACCTGCCATGTTTCCTCTCCACTTTTCAGATTTTTTGGCACATTTTCAGTTCTTGTCTATGGCTGTTTATTTTTTTCTCTCACACGGTTGTACAGTGAGAGCAGACTGGCAAGAAGGAGAGCAAATATTTTTCCTGAAAAATACAAGACACAGGAAATTACAGCCACTCCTGTATTTGCTAGCTTGTATAAATTCCTGGCCTATAAGCATGGCTAGCTCAAAAAGGTGAATTTACATCAAATGTAGTGTTATCTTTGCTTTTTGGTAGTGTTAATGACACAGGAATTATTCACAGAGTTACTATGTGAAACTGAGTACAATTATACCTGTAAATTTCATTTATTTATTTGTTGCCTTATAATATTGACCAAAGCAGCTCAGAGTATACATCTAGGATTGCAGTTTTTTACTCAGGAAAAATGCATCTTCCTTATTGCAAGAAAGCCTCTCTTTTTTTTTCTTTTAGCCACTTCAAAGGATAGAAAATGAAGTGGAACTGCTTGGAGAACATCTTCCTGTAGGAGGTTTTACATACCCTCCTTCGGCCCATCCACCAACATTGCCTCCTTCAGCTCCTCTCCAATTCCTAACCCATGATCCCTTACACCAGGAGGTGTCATTTGGTGTTGTAAGTATTGTTTTCTGGGTTACATTATTGTTCATTCTGCATTGACACGCTTGATGTTTATTCTATGGTACATTATGTTCAAAAGTGGCATTTCTTGCAGTGTATTCTGTTATTGGCTATAGCTGCGTAGCATAAGCAGTTTTAATCAAGTCAAAGGTAACTTAATGACACCAGGACATGATTACTGATAATATTACCTGCAGAGTGTCATAGCAGTTATTTAGAAAGCATTCCATGTTGCCGCACAGACCAGGATTTCTACTGCAGAAACTAATTAGTGGAGTTTAGAAAAGCTGCTGTCACTTCTAGCTAATTGTTCATTGTATGTTGTGTTTCCACAAGTCAGAGAATCCAGAATGCTTTAGAAATCGCTCTTCTTCAAAGTGTTTGGTACAGAGTGCTTCCATAATGTAGACTGCATTAAGTTGACCAGTGCATAAAGTTAACAAAAGGTTTTAAGGCATATTGTGATTTAAAATTCTAAGTGAGAATGAAATTTTAAGCCCCGTGGCTACAGGATATATAGATAACTTCTCTTTAATTAAGTGTTTTTGAAATCACTGAACCTGCTTAGATGCTTGCTGCAGCCCTCATAAAGGTTCAGATAAGTCTCCACCGTTAAATACTTAGCTCACTGTTAAACTAAAGGTGTACAGATTTTCAGTGAAGTTTTCAGTCGTTGTGAGCCACTCTGGAGACAAAAGCACTTAAGAACTTTCATAAAGGCTTGTGTTTTATTCAGCATTTTTTCTAGATGAATTACAGTCTGATCACAAACATTTTGGTTGGTGTGAGGCTTTCTTGATTTCCAGGTTCAGTCTTTAAAGTAGATAAAGAGCACAATACCATTTTTTGCAGATTATGTAGCATTTGTCCTCCCTGATGCTTCAGCTGTGGTTTGTTTATCACTAGGGAGTAGAATAGAGGTGTATTACCAGTAATCGTGGTCTTTTATAAAGCAATCCTGAATCTTTATGAAATTGTATTTTTATTAAAATTATGGTAGGATGGCTGCATTTCTGATTCCTCTTCACTCAGTGAATACAACAGTTTCTGGTTTTGGATTGCAGAATCCATAAAAGCAGTAAAATTGATATGTCTAGTTTGTGACCTTGCTTTTAAGAAGATGACCCATGCTTTTTTGCAGTGTGTTTATATTCATATGTAAATTTTATGTATGACATGGGCTACCTATTACTAATATTTCCATTATAACATTAAGGGAGGGTTTAGGCTAGTCATTTGGTGGTGTTGGGCTTTTGCATTTTCTTAGATTTCAAACACGGAAGAAGTGCATGTTAGTAGACTTCTAGTGTCCTTTGTTTCAAAAAACCCCAAAGTCTCAAGGCCTTCAAATATAGTTTGATATGAGTGTACATGAATTTCAGTTTTAAAAATTATAAAAAAAAATGGTATTTTGGATATTCCTGGGGAAATACAGTGGAATTCAAGTGTAAATTTTTTAGCCATTCATGTCCCCATGTTAGTAGGTAATGCAAGGAATTCTGAGCACTTACAATGAAAACTTCAATTTACAGGTAAAGAGCTTAGCATGCAAATAAAAATGAATATGGCAAAAAAAGCACTGATTTATCCATGGAAATAGTACATTGAAGCTTTAGCCTTGAGTGTCTCTTTAGGTGTTGGCCAGCTGCAGAAATTGTACTGATTAAACTCTCGTCGTATACTTGAAAGGCTTCAGCCCTTCTGTAACATAAATGTAAATATACACCACTGCATAACACTTAAGGGGTTGGTTTGTTTTTTTTAAGAGGTTTTTTGAAAATCTTCTTAAAGGCTTATTTACTCAGCCACTCATGCACAAGTCTGTGGAACAGCACCAGATCTAAAACCTGGGCTTTTATATTTAGAAGGGAGTCAGCAGTTCAAGCCCTGTTTCCCAAATCATCCTGCATGTGGTCTGTCACACAAGAGCTAGCTAGGGTTTGTGAATTACCACTTTTTCATATGGAATGGCATGATTGTATGTTTTGTGAGCGTTGTTTCAAACTGAGGCTGAGATTCTTTAGTATTTGAGCAGAGGCTGGATTTTTTTAATAATGCTTTATTGAAGTGGATTTCAGTATTCAAGTTTCATTTTATTTCGTGATTAGGAAAACAAAATGTTGAATCACAGACTCAAAGACTGGTTGAGGTTGGAAGGGACCTCTGAAGGTCATCTGGTCCAACCTCCCTACTCAAGCAGGGTCAGGTAAAGCTGGTTGCCCAAGGCAACTTTTGAAGGTCTCCAAGGAAGGAGACTCCACCACTCAGTGGGCAGCAAATGTTTCCTGATGTTCAGACAGAGCCTCCTGTGTTTCAGTTTGTGTCCATTGCCTCTGGTCTTGTCACTGAGCACCACTGAAGAGCCTGGCTCTGTCTTCTTTGCACCCTCCCTTCAGTTATTTGTACACATCGATGAGATCCCCCTGAACCTTGTCTTCACCAGGCTGAACAGTTGCAGCTCTCATACATGAGATGCTCCGGTCCCATCTTAGTCACCCTTTGTTAAACCCTCCTTAGTATGTCCATGTCTGTTGTGTTCTGGCAAGCCCAGAACTGGACACAAGTTCCAGTTTCATAGGTTCCATTTGAAGATTATTGTCTTCTTTCTTGCAGCCTTACCCACCGTTCATGCCTCGAAGGCTCACAGGACGCAGCAGATACCGAACACAGCAGCCAGTACCGCCACATCCTTACCATCCCAGCCTATTACCTTACGTGCTGTAAGTTCAAAGTATATTTGCTTCCATGTAGGCTATTAAGTCACTTGACTTCCAACAAGTCTTGGGATGTTCTATGGTTGGACTCTACCAGAAGCAGGCAAAGTTCAGCTGTCCCACAAAGGAGGAAAACTTCCATTTCTATATAGCTCTTCAGCCTGTTTCGAATAACATTCACCCTTTTTTGAGGCACACCAGCCTCTTTGTTTCTGAACTCTTTGTACAATCTTCAGCACATTTCAAAACTTTGTTCTTTGATACTCTTATTACAGAGGCATGGTTAGACTGTAGGATAAAGTCCTAGGATCCTTCACTTACAAAATAAATCTTTTGGTTTGCTTCTTAATTATGAAATACAAGGCTGAAAGCTTTCTATGATGTGTTCCAGTTAGGCTAAACTGCTGATCTTTTAGAGCTGTTGAATTTCTGCTTTACCTCCGATTAGCCATTCCTGGAAAAATTTCAGGACAGTTAGCATTTAGGAATTAATCATAGTGTGTTATGGTAGACTCTTGGGGTGGGGAGGGGAAGAGGGGGAAGGGAGAGATTTGGGTATATAACATGATACGTATTACTCTCTTCTGTTCTGGAAATAAGTATGAAATGTTGTGGCACAGTAATTCCTGATGAGTTCAGTGGGATTTTAGTGTATTTTAGTGCTGTGAATTTGTGATTTATATGTCTGTGCATTAAATTTTGACCCACAGTACTATCCTCAGTGGTAGAAACACTCGTTGAATAAAAATAAGATTAAAATAAAATAACACAGGAAAATATATCTCTAGCCTCTCTTTCTGAAGAAATCCTGCTTTAACCAGAAGCGTGTGAGTTGAATTTGTGCTTGCCTTCAGTATGGAAGTTGGTCCAGTAGTATATGCTATTTATCTTCATTGTGTGTTTTTAGGCTTACAGAAGTTGCAGGGCTTTTGTATTGAAGAGCTAAGTAAACTTAGAATTCCTTTTCTTTGTTGGTATTTTATCCACTTAAAGAAATAAAATATATTTAAAGCCAGAATGGCAGGTTTAGCTCTCCTTAATGTGTTATAATCAAGAGGTTAGTGTTTTGTAATAACTCTGAGCCTGGTTAGAAGTATCATCTGGAACATATATTCAATTAAAAAGGCAGCACTCCCAGTATCAAAAAGTGGCAGAATTAGCTTTTTCTTTGACTCTTGCTTGTCTGTTATTCGCATCAAACTTAACATTTTTACCGTTTCTAAGAACTTGCTGATTTGAGAGGGATCAGTAAGGTAACCTTACCTCTGCCAGATGTTTCTGTGCATTCCTTCAGCAAGGTGCTGAATCTTTTGATTGTTTGCTCTCATGGTAGATCAGTGCTTCCAGTGCCACCTGCGGTTGGACCAGCTTTCAGCTTTGAGTTGGATGTGGAAGATGGAGAGGTAGAAAACTATGAGGTTGGTGTGCAAACTACAGCTACCTTTAATGAAACAATGTTGACTAAAGCAATACATAAAATATTATTATATTTTGCTTTTAATTCTACTTTTGTCTTTCCAGTAAGTATAGTGACTGTAAAAACAAAATCAAAAAAACATCCTTTCAGTTTTTTTTGCAATACTGGGTATTAGAAGTGCTTAGCTTTATTTTTTGCCTGTTGCTCTTTCCCAGAATTTACCATTCCGGGCTAGCAATCCTCAAACTGCTCAGCTTTTATGTACTACATGCTACTCTTCTACTTTTAAGTCTTAGTTGATTTTAAATACCAAACAGAAGTGAAACACTTTCAAAAGAACAGGGTAAGTTACTGATTTTAAGTGTGTAACTTTACATAATAGTATTAATACAGAATGGTGTCGATGTCATAGATTGATTAATCTAAATACAGTGTTTGCAAAACTGCCTTAATGCCTTTCCTTCTTGTCCCTCAGAAGGGTACACTGATTCACATCTATAGATGTAGAACCCTCTTCAATATCCTCTGTAATTATGGGGCAGTTACAGCTGTTGTGTCTTTGCTGGTTCTGAGTCTATTGGATTCTATTGGATTCCTCTTTGAACAGTTGTCACCAACCCTTAATTTTGCATCTCTTTATTCCCGTTAAGAGCTTTGTGTAGTTGCACATTTTCAGTTTAATGATGAGCACTTCTGTAATAACTTCTGTGCTAGCTCAGAAGCAGCAGGATCTTATTTCTAAGGATTGGGACCTTAGGTTTGTCAGCAGTAGGAATCTGTTTGTGATCACTACCATCTGCAGTTTTCACCAAATCTTTTAACTTTTCTGTGCCTTGTTCTCCATCACATTTATGATATTTTTCCTAGGTCCCTTGTGAAGGAGTGCAAGTTACATACATGACAGAGTGCAAATTATTTACATAAGAGGCTTTTGGTAGCAATGATTGGCTTATAGACAATGAACATAAAGTAAAAAAAAGTGCTTAAAGTTTGATGGCATGTATTTGTTTTCCAGATTCAGGATAAAATGTCCCTATTTCATTTCAGTAGCCCAAGACACAAAGTGGGAATCGGAACCTGTCACATTAAATTCTTTGTTTCTGTCACAAGACCAGACTCATATATTCTTAGGAAGAAAATGTGCTCATTTTTTCTGGTTATCAGCACAATTAATTTCATAGCAGGGTGGGGGGTGCTTCAGAACCAAAGCATTTCCCAAGCTGTGCTTGCAGCCACAGGGTTAATTGGAATTTGAGTCCTGGAGGTTATGAAATCACAAAGAGAACATCTTACACAGTTTGGATGGCTGAAAGACTTTCCATGGGGCTTGAGTTGTAGAGGAGAAGTAAGGTTCTTGACATTTCTTGATAGACGGCTGTTCTTTGCTACCAGCTGAGGTCATGAGGCAGCTCCGGCTGGAGTAGGACCAGAGCCTGTCTAAGCAGCAGATGTTTAAATGTGCATTTTCTGTGTTTTGCAGGCCCTTCTGAATTTGGCAGAACGTCTGGGAGAAGCCAAACCACGGGGATTGACAAAGGCAGATATTGAACAGCTTCCATCCTACAGGTTCAATCCAAACAACCACCAGTCAGAACAGACTTTGTAAGTACATTCATCTCTTTCAAAGGTCTATAATTCAGGTGGCTATGTTTTCTTTATTTTGCAGCCTCAGCTAAGCCAGAAGGGCTTTACAGGCAGCCTTCCAGTATCGAAGGGGGCCTACACGGATGCTGGAAAGGGACTCTCATCAGGGACTGTAGTGGTAGGACAAGGGAGAATGGGTTCAGACTTAAACAGGGGACGTTCAGGTTAGATATAAGGAAGAAGTTCTTCTCTGTGAGAGTGGTGAGGCCCTGGCACAGGTTGCCCAGGGAAGCTGTGGCTTCCCCATCCCTAGCAATGTTCAACACCAGGCTGGATGGGGCTTAGAGCAACCTGGTCTAGTGGAATGTGTTCCTACCTGGGACAGGGTGTTGGAACTGGATGATCTTAAGGTCCTTTCCAGCCGTAACAATTCTGTGATTCTATGATTCTCTGTTAGTAAGCAGTTTAATATTTTTTCTCTTGGATTGCTTTCAGATCAAATACTATTTAGCCTTACTTTAAAACCTCTATATAGTCTCACATTATTAGCTGTGTTTCAGTTTAGTTCCTTGGGATTTAAAATAAAATACAGGTGTTAGAGTTTCTGTTCAGCATACTAGACATGTCACCTGGAAATTAGCATATGTTAAAATAGAATCATAGAATTGTTTAGGTTGGAAAAGACCTTTAAGATCATCAAGTCCAACCATTCCCCAGCACTGCCAAGGTCACCACTAAATCATGTCACTTGAGGGCCTTATCTACACGGTTTGTGAACACTTCCAGGAACGGTGATTCCACTACTGCCCTCGGCAGCCTGCTCCAATGCCTGAACATCCTTTTGGGGAAGAAATTGTTCCTAGTATCCAGTCTAAACCTCCCCTGGTGCACCTTGAGGCCATTTCCTTCTGTTCTGTCACTTGTTCCTTGGGAGAAGAGACCAGCAGCCTCCTGTTTCCATCCTCCTTTCAGGCAGTTGTAGAGGGTGATAATGTCCCCTCTGAGCCTTTTCTTCCCCAGACTAAACCCCCCCCAGTTCCCTCAGCTGTTCCTCATCAGACTTGTGCTCCAGGCTGTTCACCAGCTCCGTTGCCCTTCTCGATACAGCACCTCAGTGTCTCTCTTGTAGTGAGGGGCCCAGTTTCATTTTCCAGTTTCAGTGACTCTCAGTGTGACTTACTAGTATCAGTAGGGAGTGAACTTTATAGATCATTATCTCTGCCGTTTGAATTTTGATTACATGTCTGTTCTGTTGGTTGTTGTGTGCTCTTCTGAGCAGGAATATTTGATTTGTGATTCAAAAGCACAGGGGAAGGAAGGGAAATAGAATAAAGCAATTCTCAGTTTAGATTGTCACTACACTTCGTTAACCACAGATGCGGGTAACTAGCTACCCATGTCGCAATACCTGTAAGGTTTTGTGGAACATACATTCATTGTTCTCACAAGATACATTTGAACTTTGTTGTCTATTTTAGGTGTGTGGTGTGCATGTGTGATTTTGAGTCAAGGCAGCTACTTCGAGTCCTACCCTGTAACCACGAATTCCATGCCAAGTGTGTTGATAAATGGCTGAAGGTAAGGAAAAAATAGACAAATAAATCCCTATGGGACCGGAATTTTATGTTCAAAGGAGGGTATTTTGCTGTTACACTTTATCTTGATTCAGTTTTCCGATGCTTAGGCTAGAAATGCCAACAGAGTGGAAGCACTGTCTACTTATGATCTTTTTATAACAATTGGTAAAGAGTGCTTCTTTATAATTTTTGGCTCAAGGAAGAATGAATATGAAGAGAATGATTTTCTTTGATCTTTTTGTTTTCTGTTTGCACAAAGCAATAATTGAATTCAGGTAATATTTGAAATTAAGGAAGCCTTGAAAACAGAACAATAACATAGTATAGGAATTACGAATTAGAGCCACCATCATCACAGAAACTGTTCTACATGTTCTGCATAGCAAGAATCATAAAATGAACACTAATACCTTCCTCCTCCATTTTGTTATTAATGTTACATGCTGGGGCAAATGTGTTATGTGTGTATGTGTTATGCATATATACATATGTATAGAAATGTAATTTATACAAATAGAAATTACAGCATTACAAAACTATGACATAACCTTCCAAGAGAGTTTGAGTGGAAAAGATCTAGAGCCAGGGCAACCAAGCAGGAGGAGATAGGAAACAGCAACAGCACAGAAGGTACGAAGAACAGGAAATACAGTTACATTCATGATGGTACATAGATATCTCTACAAGCTTCATTAGCTAGATCTACTCAGCAAGGTATTGATTCTCATCTTGCATCATCTTTTTTTGGTATTTTACTGTGTTTAGCTTTAGTTTAATCTGTGTGTAGTTTGTTGTGTAAACATTTGCAACTGCGGTGATCCTGTGTTAATACAGGATACAGTCCCTAGAGAATGACAAACAGTGTTTATTGTTTTAGAAAAATGCTTGCCTTTATGGCTTCATAAAAGCCAGAAAACACATATCTTGGGCATACACTAAAATATACAGGGAATGAAAAAAAAACCACCAATATTGACAGCATCCTTTTGGCTAACAAGATATCAAGAAATATGAGAAGGATTTTAAAGACTGGGATATAAAATGGAAGAGGAGCCCGAGAAAGTGGGTATTCAAGAATCATGTCCTCCAAGCTCAGGAGCAATGTATCCTGAGAAAGAGGAAGTTGGGCAAGAACACCAGGAGTCTTGCGTGAAGGAACAAAGAGCTGCTGAGGAAAATGCATCATAAAAAAAGAGGCTTACAGAGGGCAGAAGGAAGTTCAACAAGGCCAAGTGCAAGGTCCTGCCCCTGGGTCAGGGCAGTCACAAGCACAAACACAGGATGGGGCAAACTGAATGGAGTAGCCCTGAGGAGAAGGACTTGGGTGTGTTGGTCAGTGAGAGGTTCCCCATGACTCGGCTTCTGTGTGTGCTTGAGCCCAGAACCCCACCATGTGCTGGGCAGCATCCCCAGAGATTGAGCAGCAGGTCGACAGAGGGGATTCTCCCCCTCTGCTGCATGCTGGGGAGACCGCCCCCTGCACTCCTGCATCCAGCTCTGGACCAGCAACGCAAGAGGGACATGAAGCTGTTGGAGTGAGTCCAGAAGAGACCACAGAGATGCTGTGAGAGCTGGGCTTGTTCAGCTTGGAGAAGGCTCTGGGGAGGTCTTAGAACAGCTCCCGGTACCTACAGGGGCCAACAATAATAAATAATAATAAAGTTGAAGAGGGGCTTTTGACAGGGGGCTGTAGGGACAAGACAAGGAGGAATGGTGTTAACCTGACAGAGGGGAGATTGAGATGAGCTCTTGGCAGAAGTTCTTCCATGAGAGGGTGGTGGGGCCCTGGCACAGCTTGCCCAGAGAAGCTGTGGCTGCCCCATCCCTGGCAGTGTTCAAGGCCAGGTTGGATGGGGCTTGGAGCAGTATGGTGTAGTGGAAGGTGTCCCTGCCCATGGCAGGTGGTTGGAACTGGGTGAGCTTTAAGATCCCTTCCAACCCAAACCAGTCTGTGATTCTATGAAAGACTGTTACTATTAGTGTCAGCTAGGTGGAGCAATGAATTTAATAATACACAATCTAAACCTAAATGGGTGCAATTATACCCATCTAAAACTGCCTGCCTTGGCAACATTTGTACCAGAGCTGGATGCAAGGTAAGCTAGACAAGATTAAAGCATTGTAGTGTAAGATTGCTGAGGCAATATATTTACAATGTATGGGTTCGCTACATTGGTACGAAGGTGATGTATAGAAATAAAGATTATTTTGCTTTGCAGATTATAACAAATTACTTATAACACCAGCCTATTTTAGTTACATCTTATGTCTAAACTTGCTTACAATTAAGTGTGTGGCTTGTTGATGCATAAAAAGTTTGATCTGCCCTGTGAACAGTACCACCTGCTTGGGTAATGTGAGAACTGAGAGAAGATACTCTTCCACAGTGCATTGCTCACTTTAATTTATGCTTTCCTAAAGCAAGGGTAAAGACTTGTGAGAGAAGATGTAATACAGTGGAGGAAACAAAATGAACATGAGGGAGGTTATCCCTTTGCTTTTCAAAGTACCATCAGCTGTTAAATTTCACAGCCTTTGGTTGTTAGTATCCTAAATCCTTTAATTAACTATAAATACACCAGAAATCTGTTTTTTGTAAAGTAAGGTTTAGTCATTCAAAATGACAGCTTGATAACTTGACCTGTCATCACCCTGAGGGTTTAAAACCAGAGAACAAAGACAACTTGCCTTTGTATTTCACATTCTTTTAGGAAGTGCTGTACATATATATGGGAAAAAGACAGTAACACCAAAGTAGTGCAATGCTTTTTAGAGCATTCTAGTAGCCCTACAGATTCGTTATTGTAAATATGGTTCACTTGAGCCACGTTTTATAATTAACTGGGTTAATTCATTGTGCAGCTCTCTTCTTGCAGTATAAAAGTCAAGTTGCCTGGCAGAATAGCTAGTTAGAAGGTCAGATAACAGTATTATGTCCATCTCATTCCTCTTTTTGCACCAAAGAGTCATGTTAAATGCCAGGAAAAGGAAATATATTCCATGAAAGGCACCAGAATGCAGCTATATTTAAACCTAGTGTTCATGTAGGTTCTTGAGAAGTTATTCAACAGGCAGTGCTGCAGTGTCTGTTGTTTTACCCTGGCACAGTGGATTTATTTCTGGCAGGACATTACTCCTACTGAATGCTCTGTTTCATGCTACAAGTGGTAGATACTTTATTATTTATCTAAGCAAATACCTCTTGATTCATTACTCCATTGAATTTTGAAGAATATGCCTTTCTAGTTGAAAAACTGTATTAGCTGCATTATATTGGGGATAATGTGAACACAAAGTGGTCACCAAGGAATGGCATCATCCTCAAGTAATTTCAGAACTGCTAGTGAAAGAGCCAGAAAAGAATTTTGAATTGATTCTCGAGTTCATGCTTTACAGAAAATATGAAGTAATAACTACAATATAAACTGTAAAACAATAATAACAGTAGTAATTGACAGCAAAAAATACATCCTTATTTTAACTGGCATCATTAAATAATGGTTTTCAGTAATAACATGTTACTTTTATTGGAATTTATTGTTTGGGTTTGAGGTTTGTGACAGTGGTTTCTGAACTCTGGCCTGCAGAGCCACATTTCTGATGCTCTCACTTGTATCTTCACTGAAAACTTTGGCCATGTTGGAAAAAAATGGAGTTGACAGTGGTTAGTCCTGCAGTTCTGGGAACTATAAAAATAAGGGATTTGGGACAGGGAGTAGTTCTCTTCACTCAGCCCTTCACTAAGGAAATGTTTTATCAAATATGTTACATATTTATTTAGGGCTTTTTCTCACCATTTGATAAAATGAAATTAGCCTTTATTTGAAAAGGGGAATGAAAAGGCAGAAATACTTTCCCTGTAGCTTAAGGAATGCTACTTCTTGTTTTCCTTATCATTTTAAGGAAGCTATAAAAGTAAAGGGGTCACAGGATGTATTTTCAGTGAGTGCTTTGCTCAGTTTAGGCCTCATGGTGTGTATTATCTGAATACCTGTTCCGTCAGGTTGTCTTCTCTCTCCTCCTCCTTCCCCTTCCCTTTCTCTTTACCAAAACCCTTTCACTTTGCCCCTGGTCTTTCAGTTTTGACCAAGTCTATGTGGTGTGTTTCTATGAGAATAACTGAATGAGTAGGGTACAAAGAGATGTGATCCTTGATCAGTAGAGCTTGTGACAGTGTGACACCCTTATATATGACATTGATTTGCACCCCAAGTCTGGTTTTGATGGGTTTCTCTGCAGGACATAGTAATCTTCTGAGTTGCAGCCACCTGATTGCAATATACTGTAACTAAGAATCTGCATGAATAAACTCACCATCACTTACATGAAGCCTCATTTGCTCTTTTGCTTTAACTTTAAAGATAAAAGGCACTTTTATTTGTACTCATAATTCTGAATTGGCAAACTTCATCATACCTTAATTATGCTTTTGTTTTACATACTCTTGAGTAGCTTTTCAGTGCTCGCAGATATCAGTGTCATGTACAGATCACCTCAACAGTGTGTGCCGGTGCAGTAAACTGTCTTCTGTTTCTGCTTTCGCAGGCAAATCGGACCTGCCCGATTTGTAGAGCTGATGCTTCGGAAGTGCACCGTGATTCAGAATGACCAATCTTAAGAGCACAAACCTGGTTTGGGTGTTCCTGTCACGTGTATATACGAACTATCTATTGAACTTACCCATATGGCTTCCATCCTGCCCTTTACACAAAAGGGTTGATGGACCTTACTTTGCACTGTGTGACTTAATCAATTATAAAGCTTATAACTAGTCTTCACAGTTATGGGATTGTTATACTAACAGAGTGAGTGGAACTCCAAAGATTTTTATTTTTGGGTTTGGTTGGTTGGTTGGGTTTTTTAGCTTACTTTTGTGTGTGCACTAACATTCCCTGGTTTTTGTGTGATCATTCCGAGTGTTGCTGCAAGATTACTGTGGATGTGATCTTTTAGCATGTACTTTTGTATGAAAAAAAAAAAGAAAAAGTGGTAGCTCCAGACCATATAGCAATCTACCTTATATAGAGCCTTCAGATACTGTGAGTGGGAATGGATGGTGCGAATGTGTGTTTGCTTGTGAGAGGGTGCGTGGCACATGCTTGTGACTGAGTGTGCACGTGTGTCTGAGAACCTGTATACCAGCATGTACTGAGAACGTATGTGTGTAGTAATAATTATGCTGCAATGTATAATCTTGTGTGTTATTTAAACAGTACTAGTACTGTACACTGGTTCCTTTCCTTGTGTTTGCAGTTGCACACTGAGTGCGATGGGTGCAGCAATTACAGACATTTAGTATTTCCTCTCCAATGTACTTACAGGTATAAAGACCTTTCTACCTACTACTCCAACAGCTGTTATGCTTCCCCTTCATTGGAGGCTTTAAATGTGTACCACTAAAGAGCGCAGTGATTGTTCATACATGAGTGACCTTGGGGTTATTAGTGTACGTTTAAAAGTTTGGATTTTTAAACAGCTTATTTACAAGTTATTTTATCAATATAAAGTTGCAATATCGCACAAATCATTTAGCAATATTAATACCTTCAGTTGCTAAAATGAATATTAATGCTTTTGTCTTTTTAAATTTTTCCAGCTGGGTTTGCCAGTTACGTGCTTCCTCCATGAAAGGAAGCAGAAAGAACTGAGGGTCTTATGCAACAGCTCTTCACTTTTGGCCATTGTACTTGCTAAGAACATAATCTTTTAGCTTATAAACATTGGCTTTAATCGCATACATTCATTGCAATTTACAAGGGAGTTTGTATACAACTAAAATAACTTGTAAAAGGTTAGAGTTTTATTTCTGCAGCTTTGTGAATAAAATAAAACTTTTTTAGCATTTTCTCAGAGAAGCAGAAATTCTTACTTCCTTCATTGTACCACAGAAGAAGATGGGTTTTGGTCACTAGTTGCAGAATTCAGTTGCCATGATGCTGCTTCCTGCCCTTATTTCATGAAGAGTGAGTGTACTGTGAAGAAGGACTTCCCTTTATTTTTGCAATCAAGTTTCCAAAGCACTCCACTGTAGGAGAAAATTGGAACAGCACCTTCTAGAACAGTGCTGTGGAACAGGAGGTGATAACTTCTGTTCAGGTGCTCTGAATAATCCTTTTTTGGGCTATTGCAGAAAAATATAAGAGCTTCCTTTATAACATTCAGACTGTGAACATCATCAATATGTTCTAGCAAAACATTTAGGTCTGCCTGTACCATACCTACTCAAAGGATGCACTTTTAATGACAAAATTCTTCTCCTAAATATAGCGTCATTGCTTGGGTTGCAACACTGCAAGCGGCACAATCAGCAGTATGGCTGCATCTTGCTACCAGACTCAGCTTTACATCCATTCTTAATCATTTCTTATGCTTTTTTATGCTGCTATGCTTTAGTATTCGTTATAATTCAAACAGCATTGGATTTTCTCCATGCTGATATCCCTCTTTGAAGATTCTACAGACCAGCCACGGCTCTTGGTGCAGATAAAGCGAAAGCACAATTTTGCCCTGTTTCAGATGCTCTTCCTTCTGTTTAGTTAGCAGGTAGTTCTCAGAACCAATGAGTCTTTCCAAACCTGTCCATACTTAAAAACACTGAATAAATAAAAACACTGTTACGTGAACTTCAGAGTATTAGAATTTCTCCCCTACTGCAGTGGAGTTAAAGAACAGGCTTTTCACAGTAACACATAGCAGGTTAAATTACATGTAATAGAATTTATTTTTTTAACAAATATAAAATTGTGTTGTTTAAGAAGCATAAGCCACATATGTCTTACAAAACTTGGGCTTTTTTATAGAACCACAAAAGAGGAAGTTCTGTGTGTACAGATTTCAGCATATCACGACTGTGCTTGGTAGTCAGTTCAAAGCATGGAAAGAGGCCACTTGTTCTAAGCTAGATACAGATGAACACGACACATTTTTCTGTGGCCAAAGGAAAGTGGTCCTCTCTCTGGAATTGGAGAAATCCTGGTGTGTGATGTCCCTCGTTCCCCATTAAAACCCTGTGAGGTGGTGGGAGATGGAGGGTCCAAGCTGGTAAAGCCCTGAAATAAATCATTGCCCTCTCATGGCTCATCTCTCCTGGAAGGGTCCTGTGGTTTGTGTGGGACTCCTGCAGATGCTTGTGGACTTGGTTCTTGTGGCTGGTGTGTGCGAGCGGCAGCACATGGGGATGTTCAGGACAGCGCAGGAAGCGACGGCCGCGTCCTCCTGCTGCTGAGGGAGGGGGGTGCGCATCTAGGTGCTGCGCACATCTGTGTGCAGTGCCACAGCCTGACACCGTGCCTGGCAGCCCCCAAACTCAGCAACACTGTTCTGGTGTTTGTTGCCTTTCTGCCATCAGCTGGCTCTTTCTTCCCAATGAAAACGAGAAAAACTGTAACATGTTTGCTTTATCACGTTGTCACTGCTGTGGGGTTGTTTTTGTTTCATAAACTGCCAGTTTGACATTCTGGTAGATATCAAGGCCTACAGATAATTCCAATGTCTCATTTTGTGGCTTTACAAAAAAAAAAAATAAAGCCTTTTTGTTGTATGCCATTTTGTACAGGCTCCTGAATGTGATTTCACAGTGTTACTGCGTTGTGTAATTCTTGGGATGAGATTTACCAACTTTTTTAACTGTAGACAACACATTTTTGACTGAGTTATCTTTGGGCCTTTGTAAAAGCTGTGTTGTTTTCCTTTGGTACGTTGTTACCTCATTTTCCTATGTGTATTTCAGATTTGCTAATGATAATGATAGCTTATGGGTTTTGTTGGAATAGTATTTTGTCAAGTGTTTTCTTTAAATCATATGCTGTTGTGTCATTTAACATGTAGTTTTAAATGTATTATAAATATCTGTAACCAAATCATTTGAAGGCTTGATAAATTTTTAACAAAATTTGTACATTTTTTATGAGAGTTACTAGTAATGCTTTACTAGGTAGTGCAATGAATTATTTTTAATCCCTGTGCCCAATTTCGGAGTTGAGAGAGTTGTTCAGTAATAAATGTATGACGTACACTTACACAGCTCTGTCCTGTTCTTTCTCTTAGGAAGAGATGCACTGTCATGGCGCAGTGAGAGGTATTTCCTCTCTTCGCTCTCATTGTCTGTGCATGATCGCACAACTCCAGGTATTGGCCACAGACACGTGACAGGGAAGTTTTGCCACCTTAATCATAGTGCAGGACAGACCTTTTTAATCCTCTTTGGGAGATCATAAGAAAACCATATAACGTGCCATACTCTTGAAACTGTGAAAAAACTAGAACTCAAAGTCTTGCCTAAACCATCAGCTTTCTGAAGATATTACTAGTCAAAAGGAAACGTGCAGGAATTGAGGCACTCCTTAGACTTACTATTTGGCTGTCTTTTCAGCTGAAGATGCACAGGTTACACTTTGCAATGCCATAACAATGGTTAAAAAGGCATCCTGAGCAGAGGATGAAACTGAATTGTAGGAAGTTTCATTAGCCAGGGCCACACAAAGCTGGTGATGAAACAAGAAGTTTGGTTTTGGTTTCAATGAGATTATGTAAATTATGTTGACGAATGTAGTTATTTAAAAGATTTTCATTTATACAGCTTCCTCAACAGCAGGTGATGGTGGTGCTCAGACCCATTTGAAGATCCACTGGTGTCGGTGATGCTTGTAGGGCCTCAGTGACAATGATGAAACATGACAGGCCTGGTGACTGGTTACACCTGATACCGGCAAGGCCCTGAGGGCAGAGCACGGCTTCGTGGTGAATAGTTTAGAATAGCTCAAGTTGGAATTGACCTATAAGGTTCACTGAGTCCCAACTCTCTGCTTCTCTCAGGACTACCTAAAACTAAGCCATATGGCTGAGAATGTTCAGATGCTCCTTGAATTCTGACGGGTTTGGTGCCAGGACCACTTCCCTAGGGATCCTGTTCCAGTGACCAACCACCCTCTCAGTAAAGAATCTGTACCTCATTTCCACTCTGAACTTCCCCTGGATGCTGTTTGCTTCTGTTTCCTTGTGTCCTATCACTGGTCATCAGAGAGAGCAGATCAGCAGCTGCTCCTCTGCTGCTCCTCTTGAGGAAGCTGTAGACTGCCATGAGGTCACCCCTTAGCCTTCTCTACGCTGAACAGACCAAGTGACCTCAGCCGCTTCTTGAAAGTCTTGCCCTTGATGTCCTTCTATTGAGGCACCCAGAGCTGTACCCAGAACTTGAGATGAGGCCACACTAGTGCCATGCAGGGTGGCCAGTCACCTCCACCAACCAGCTAGCTGTGCTGTGCTTGATGCACCCCAGGGTACAGCTGCCCTTTTGGCTGCCAGGGCACACTGATGACTCACATTCAACTTGCCATCAACCCAAACCCCAGATCTCTTTCCATGGGGCTGCTTTCCAGGCTCACACTTCCCAGTTTTTGTGTATAACCAGGATTACCCCATCCCAGGGGGAGAACTGGCACTTTCCCTTGTTAAATTGCCTATGGTTAGTGATTGCCCAGCTCTATGGTCTACCCAGGTCAATCTGTAAGGCCTTTCTACTCTCAAGGGGTACCACAGCTCCTCCTGGTTAGCAGTGAACTTAAATGTGTGTTTGACATATCCTGGTGATTCTTGTGGGGTAAATATAAGGTATAGAGCAAACATGCAAATACTGATGATCTGCAAATGTCACATAAATTCTGTGTCTATCTTCTGTGTATTTTCAAGGTCTACCTAGTCATGGTATGTATTCAGTATTACATGCACAGTACTGGCCATCTGCAGCCAAGTAATGCAAACTGAGACTGGGGGGAAGCTTGTATGCTATGAGCAATAGGGAACCCAACATACATGTAGCCAAAGCTACAATCTTGTGCTCCAGTTCAACAGAATAAATACTGACAGAGAAAAATCATTATGTATTAATTATTGAGACTGGACATTAAAGAGGGAGAAGAGTGCTGTAAGCTAAGGAACAATGTCTGTCCAAAAGCAAATGGATGCAAGTTATGTGTGTGTGTGTGTGTGTGTGTATGCTTAGGAGACAAATTAGAAAAAATGTCCCAAACAGCTTTCCAGCTAGAATAGTGAGATTAAGAAGCACTTTTAAGAACTTAAATTCCTTTATGAAAGGGTTTATGTGACATTGTTTCCTGTGATTGCAAAGAGTTGGCCTTAATGAGGTCTCAGGAAAATGTTCAGATTTTGGTACAATATCAAAGTCTTCAAAGAAGTCCTCCTCCTCTTTCCCCTGAACAGAGCAGTGGGATTTTATGTTGAGAGCTTCTTTCTGGAATGATCTCAAATATGGACAGTCAAAATGCAGTGCTGCCAATTTCCAGGGAAATCCAAGTAAGAGCAAGGTATTCAGACTGCCAAACAGAGCTGACTTTTCATGTTACTCTTTTCTCCACCACAACAACCCATCTGTTGGACCAGATGTGCTGCATCTGAGGGTGCCTTTTGTTAAACAGCTCCCTGTCAAATTAGAAATCTCACAGACTGGGAGAGGTCCCAAACAGCTGGAGAATGTCAAACCTTCCACCAGCCTTCAGAAAATACTGGATTGATGCTCAAAGAAACTACAGGTTGGTCATGCTCACTTTGGGAAGGTTATGGAGCAACTCCTCCAAATGCATATTTCTTTGCACATCAAAGAGGAGGTGCTGTTGTCATGTATTTACCAAACGTAAATCATGCAGACTGTGTCTGCCTCTACCATGCTTTTTTTGTGACAAAGCAGCTGGATTTATGCCTGGAGGGAGAATGGAGGTGCCTTTTGTCCCCACTGTGGCAAGGCTTTCAGCACTGTTTGCTACAACATTACATCCAGGTTGGATGAGTGGAGAATTAGATGGATAGAAAACTGGTTGGGTGGTCTCTTCTCCCAGGTAACAAGTGATAGGAGAGGAAGAAATGGCCTCCAGGGGAGGTTTAAACTGGGTATTAGGGACAGTTCCTTTCCTCAAAGGGTGGTCAGGCACTGGAAAAGGTTGCCCATGGCAGTGGTGGAATTGCTGTCCCTGGAAGTGTTCAAAAACCATGTAGATGAGGCCCTCAGTGACATGGTTTAGTGGTGGCCTTGGCAGTGCTGGGGAATGGTTGGACTTGATCTCAAAGGTCTTTTCCGGCCTAGTTGGTTCTGTGATTCCACGACTCTTGCATCCAGATAATCTATATAAACATTAAAGAGGACTGGCCATAAAACTGAGCCCTGCAGAACTAGTTTAAAAGATGAGCCCAAGTGAAGCTGACATCAGCTTACCTGCTGCCTCTGTACCAGGATTTTGTCCCTTTCTCTCTGGATGCTGTTCGCTGACAACTCCAGCAAATGTGTGTGTGCTGCAAACAACTTCTGTGGTGCAGCACCGGCCTGTGCGAGATTCTGGGCACCAGGTTAATCACAGGCAGCAGCCAAATCCAATTCCTGTGAGCTCTGCTGGATTAGGCAGTCTTCCCAGCAACAGAAAACTGCTATTTCTGGAAACAGAATTAATCTAAACTCACCATGTACTATGTGTACAAACTGTATGGTTTGTACTGTGGAAGGGGCATGTTTTGCGGTCTGTCACGGTGTTTATTGCCTGTCTCCATACTGGAATCATCCTCCTGGCCTTCCCTTGATTTGCTTAAACAGCTCTATGTTGTTCTCATGTTGGGGACACCACAACCGTACACAGTGCTCATTCCGTGGCAGCAGGCAGAAGTGATTTTTGCAAGAACTCCATGCCTGAAGCAAGAGGTATTATCTGTCCTAATCTGTTAAGAAAAGAACTCATTATATGCCTTGTAAATCTTTCCCAGGGTATCAGAAACCTGGAGTACACACAAGATTTGCTCATGCTGATTAAGGAGGGTATTTCTTAGGAATCCATGTGTACCAAAGCCTGCCTTTCCGGGGATTGCCTCAGAAGTGGGATTTGGGAGTTATCTCTCCAAAGTGAGTGCATAACTTTGCTTCTGATGGGTTTTGCATCCCCCTTGAGAAGGCAAATCTCAGCAAGAGCGTCAGAAACAGATGGTCTGTTGCTGACATATGACAGCTTGGTTGCTTGAATTTCTACTGTCAGTTCATGGACTATTGGGTAGGTGGCTCTACAGAAAGGAGAAATGGAAAGATATGCTTGCATTTTGATCTAGTTTTAGGACCGTAGCACAAAACTGTCAGCAGTACAGTGAGTTCTGCATACCCTCATCCTTTCTCCCCTATGCCTTCCCCCATCCCAAGACAGTGCTGCCCCTCAGCAGTGGCAGGGTCACTGGTTATTGCTGAGCTGAACCAGTTTCCTGGCAGTTGTGGCAATGAGTGCACAGCACAGACACAGCTAAGGACAGTACTGCTGCCAAGTTGTCTGCTTGTGACTCTACAGTGTGCAGACAGCTCTGCCTTTCTGCCACATGGTTCACCTAGTCCAACTGCCTGACCAGTTCAGGGCTGACCAAAAGTCAAAGCATTGTTGTTAAGGGCATTGTCCAAATGCCTCTTCAACACTGACAGGTTTGGGGTATCCACCGCCTCTCTAGGGAGCCTGTTCCAGTGTTTGACAATCCTCTCTGTAAAGAAATGTTTCCTAATGTCTGAATCTCCTCTGATGCAGTTTGAACCATTCCCACAATTTATACTTGTGTCCAGTGCTCCTCTGTCCCAGGTGCAGAATCCAGAATTTGGACCTGTTAAATTTCATCCCATTCATTCATTGCCGAATGCTCCAATCTATCTAGATCCCCGCTGCAAGGCCCCTTATACTGAGAGAGAGCCAACAGCACCTCTGTTAGTATCATCAGCAAACTTGCTAACAGTACGTGCAACTCCAGACTGTTGATACAAACTTGGGACAGCACTGGCCCTAGAACTGAGCCCTGAGGAACACCACTGGTGACCAGTGGCCAGCCACATGTAGCCCCATTTACTACAATCCTTCAGGCCCTGACCTTCAGCCAGTCCACCATGAGTCTGCTCATCCCAGAGCTGGACAGCTTCCCAGAAGGATGCTCTGAGGGACAGGATGAAAAGCCTTACTGAAATCCAGAACAACTACAGCCACCACCTTCCCTTCATCCCCTACATGGGTGACCTTATTGTAGAGGGGTATCAAGTTAATTAAGAAGGACTTTCCCACTGTGAGCCCATGCTGACTGTGCCTGGGGATTGCATTGTCCTTTAAATGCCTTTGAACAGCACCCAGTATGATCTCTTCCATAATTTCTCCAGGTACTGAGGTCAGACTAACAGGTCTGTTGTTTCCTATGCCTTTCTTCATGCCCTTGCTGTAAATTGGAGTAACACTGGCCAACTTCAAATTAGCAGAGACCTCCCCAGACTCCCAAGACCTTTGGCAGATGATGGAGAAGGGTTCCACTGTAACATCCACCAGTTCCTCCAGCGCTCTGGGATGAATCCCATCAGGCCACATGGATTGTGAGCATTCAGCCGGTATAAACTGGTTCTGTACAGTGCCCGCAAATGGAAAGTCACTGTTCCTGCAGTCTTGGTCATCTGACTCAGAGGACTGGGCAGCCCAAGGTCTATCATCAGTATTAACAATTGTGGCGTAAAAAGAATGGATTGCCTTTGCTTTTCTTCATCCCTATTTGTCAGAGATACTTTGATTTTCAGTGTTTTAAAATATGTGTGTTGAAGGAGTCTGCTAGTAGGCAACCAACTCAGAAACACTACAAGAAATACAAAGTTTTCATAATGTCCTAATTCTCTTTTATAACACACGCTATCTTTCCATGATGTTGCAGAAAGCAGTTTGAAAGGTAGACGTTTGAGAGTTTATCTTACTTAGTAAAATTAGTAAGAAACCTATGCACCAATACATTTCTGATAGCCTAGAATGATTTCCCATATTTTTAAATGAAATAGTGAGCAATTGAGCCACAGAAGAATTCCTGCTTTCATTTACTTAATGGAAAAGCTAGAACACAAAATACCTCCAGTACCAGCAGAATTAGGACCTTCAAAATTATATTGTTTTTCAGGAAAATCAAACTTGAACATGAAAATTGAACTGATGTAGCGCTAATAACATGTTTTTTCTAATCTACATAAAACTAGATTACAGGAAATATACAGACACATACAAAAGATTCCTGAAAGTTTGCTTGACTCAGAATAAAGTAGTGCTTCCCTGCATGATCCCTCTGCAAAGGGTTAATGCTGATTGCCTGGGGGGCTGTTGAACAGGGGAGGAGATGCTGCTGCTGACCAAAATAGGAAGTGAGCGGGATTTAGAAACTTGTGTCCTCTCTGACGCTGTTTCTAAGAGATCTGCTGACATCTACTGGCTTAGTGCTGCAGAGATTTCAGCACAAACTACCAAAAGTAGCCCAATAGGTGGTATTTTGACCAATGATTCTGTTTGCTGTGAGCAGTTACTCTGTGTCGCCCCAGTGATGTGACACCAGCCAGGCAGCATGTGACAGTCTTCCCTGGTGCTTTCAGCAAATGCTAGCTGTGGATGCTTAAGAAGATGAGAACCATTGTGCAAGGTTCATCAGCCTGCTCATGCCTGGGTCCAAGAGTGAATAAAATCAACTGGAAGGACACCCTCTGTGCTCCTGAATGCAGGACATGGGGTCAGCATGCTGTGTACTTGGTATGTGTCCTGTGAGCCTGACTGGAGTCTCATCTCTTAGAAATCCTTGCCTGTACAGCATTTTCACTTGAAGGAGTTGGGGCATGTAGGCGATCCCTAAAGGCATGTTTCTGGAGCTGGTTCCTCATGGTGAATGACATGGGTGGCTTGCCAGTGCTGCAGACACAGTGTCTCAACTGGTAGGAAGCAGTTCTTTCATTTACCTCTGAAAGGAAAGTAATGCTTAGCCAGAAATGCTTGGGGCTGGCATTAAGTATTTGCCAGTGTCATGAGGGAGTGAGTGCTTGACATGATGTGTTTTACAAGCAAAAAAGAAAGATTTGGTTTTTGCTTTGTGGTATTTGTCAGTCTTTGCTGCAGTAAGCTGGTACCTGTGCATGCAGATGCTCTGGACTGGGTCCCAGCTGCAGAACAGGACACTGGCAACAGCTACAGCTCTGGAGCTGGCTTATCTTGTATTTACTGGGAGGCTCTGTTGTAACATTAATGCACGGAGGGCATGGGGCAGCATTGCCTGGGTCTTTGTTGTTTTCATCATAGGGTTCCCTGTTCCTTATGAAGGTGGTACTAATCTGCACAGCTTTCTGAATGTTAACAGTTTAACCACCAGGAGCAGATGAAGTGTGAAAATCCTCCTGTTCATCACTACTGGCCTTAACAACCCTCATAAACTGAATGTTTCAGTGACATACTTCTCTGTATGGAAAGCCAGCTGGATACTGACATCTGTTTTTTACAGGTGTTGTCAGGAAACTATTTTATTTCATTTTGATTTCATTTTGTTGCTGTGTAGGAGCTCATGGCATTTTGCTTGAAGGATCTAGCAAACAGAGCAAGAAGCTGGTAACAGAAGGAGCATAGAGCAGGGTGATCTGAAGGTAAAGCGTGGTTTGCTTTTCCACTGGTCATTTTCCAAGGAGAGACATTTTGTTTTCTCTATAGCTATTCAAAGACCCAGAGAGCTACTGCTTCTCAGGAAAAGAGTGTATTCCCTGTATTCATCACCACATATTGCTATCAAAAGGAGAGAAGAGGAACAGAGTCTCCAGAAGCCTGGCTCTCACACCCTGATTAGCCAAACACCTCTGGAAGAACAATGTCGGAATTTTTTGGGGTGATGAATAATAATAAATAGTGATGAATAGTAAATAGCCCCAGCTATGGATGTTATTTCAGCTTCTGTGATGTAAGCTGCATTGCACTGAACTGCATTAGTGAATAGTGTGGCTTCAGATTTGAGTAAACACCACAGCTCTGTTGATTTTGTCTTAAGAATGGGAAGGTATGCTAAGCTCCACCATTTATAGATCATGAAATGGCTTTTGCTTTAAGGAAGATCTCTAAGGATCTCTGTTACAGAAAATTGGTCAGAACTGGTGGGAACTCTGCAGAAGTTTAGGACATTATGCTTTGATGTTACTTTATTTTGGAAGTTTTTCTACACCTTCCCTCTCAATAGCTTGCTTTAAAAGAAGGCAAATTGTTAGTGCTGAAGGACCAGGTCTGCTGCTTTTAGCAGTTAATACCCGACCCTGTTACGTTCTGGCTGAACACAGCATTTTCTGCATAACTAAACATCTTGGAACCTGCCCTCGAGCTTTTCCATCCAGGACATCACCAGGTAAATCCTGGCAGCACTCCCTTAAAGGGCAAGCACCTGTTTCTCAAGAGATCTTTCAAATCAGTAAAATCCAACCAAAACATAACATTGAAAGCCTGGGAGATAAATGCCTGAAATGGTTATAGTCTGTTGAGTATGGAAGGATGCTTTTCTGCTTCATCTATAGGCACATGCCACTATGAGCAAAAGACAGCTGTCAGTAACTGAGCTCCAGTTACTTCTTTGGGAAGAAGGGAGTCTGGCACACTTCATTGATGTAAAGTCTGAGCAAGCCCTGGAAACACATGAACAGCAGCTGGAGGCCTGTCAGGAGAAGCTTGCAGCCCTAGAGGCCTTCTCACATCGGACCAGACAAATACAGCAGCATGCTGATCCTATTCAGTTGCTGGAGGTGGTATTGTATGGTCTCTTTCTACCTCTTATTCTCAAAGTAAACTGTTCTAGTCACCTTCTCTGTAGATCCTTCTGAATGTAAGTAGCGTCTTTCTCACTGCTTTTTAATGTTCTTTCTGTTGGTATTTTGGTGAACCAGTTCGTTTCCTGATTTTTGAGCTGTGAGGTGTTCCTGCTATAGCATTGATTCCAGGTCTATATGAAATTCATAATAATTTTAAACATACATGGAAGAGAGTCACATGAGTCTTTCAATCTTGAGGACCTGTATTAGGTCTTCCTTTTTGCAGTGTAATACGAAGGTCTGAGGAAGGGCAACCCACTTGGAAACAGCAGGAGGAAGCCTAAATTGTCTGATTTCTTTAACAGAAAGAGATCCTAATCACCCTGAGCAATAGCCATGATTTTAGTGGAGGGGGCAGTGCTTTTCCTTTTGCCTACAGGGAAATGTCAGTTTCTCTTTGATAATGACATTCACCCTTTTTGGGAAGGGTGTGTGGCCATGTGCTTATGCCCTGACAGAAGCCAAAGGATCCCATTCTTCATGGGGAGGCCTGTGGTACATTTTCACATCCTTGCACTGTAGCAGACTTGGAAGTTTCCATTGTGTCCTGGGTTCAGCAGTAGCAGTCATTTTTCTCCTTCTTGGTAGCTGGTGCAGTGCAGTGTTTTGACTTTCAGGGAACAGAGCTGATAACAATGATGTTTTGGTTTGGCCAAGGACTTTGTGAGCCTCATGCTCTGCCAGGGAGGAGGGGAAGCCAGGAGGAAGCAGAGACAGGACACCTGACCCAAACTGACCAAAGAGCTATTCCATACCACAGCACGTCATGCCCAGGATGTAACTGGGAGTTAGCCGGAAGGGCTGGGAGACTGCAGGGTTGGAGGAGGTATCGGTCAGTGCTTGGTCAGGCTGGGGGGGTGAGTTATCGGTCAGCTGGTGGTGAGGTGTTGTATTCTCTTCCCTTGTTATTTCCTTTATCATTATTATCATTGGTGGTAGCAGTAGTGGTTTGTGTTATACCTTAGTTACTGAACTGCTCTTATCTCAACCCGTGGGAGTTGCATTCTTTTCAGTTCTCCTCTCCATCCCTCTGGGAGTAGAGGGAGGGCAAGGGGGGGGGGGAGAAGTGAGTGAAGGAGCCCTCTGCCTGGTTTTAAACCACGACACATTGCTGTGAGCGGCCTTAGCATTCTGTGTGTGTGCTAGCAATGTACCTACACACAGGAAACAGCTCTTCCTGGATTTGGAGAGATTGTGTGTGTGAGGTTGGAATTTTATTCTTTAGATTGCTTTTAAGCGGTTTTATTTTTCCACTGTTGGGATTTCCCCAAAGGGTCCTAGCCAATGGGTTAATCTCATTTCCATCCTGCAGTGTGCTGGCAGACCCTGCCTCAACCGCAGCCGCTAGGTTCTTGTCGGACATAGCCCCTGCTCTCCCGGCAGGAGGAGCTAATGTGCAGTCTAACGAGCTAATAGGCGGACTGAACACAGCGAGACTTGCCTGTTACGGTCTTTGCTTAGTGGTGGAGCTGCCCTTGCCCTGTGGTGTGTGGGTTCTGGTGGGGATCCTCTCTGTCGTGTCTTGTGTATTTCACTTACAAGAAAAAATAGATGTCCTTATTTAAACCACGACACCTTATTAAACCTATGTCCTTTAAGTATCCGACACTGGTTTTATCAGACTTGACAGAAAGAGTGAAGGGGGCTGTTTAAGGCTGCCAAATCATGTTGGGGTTATTTCTGTAACATGAAAACAGAAAGCATATGACATCACAGTAAACTATTGAGGTATAGGAAAGGAAAACCTGTGTGAGACATGTGGCAATTCAATATTGAAGTTGTAGGACAGCATCTTCAAAGAAAAATCTCTTTCAAAGTCCTGTAGCTTTTTGACCTGTCCTGTGTGACTGTCATTTCAAACTTGTTCAGTTTCATGAGAGATTTCTTTTTCTCCTGGTTTTGTGCAGTTAGGAGCATGACAGCCTTCACCTGACGCTGTAACTGCCTGATGACTGTCTGATGACAGTAAGCTGTAACTGGAGGAAGCTGTCCTATCTTTGTGGTCCCCAGAGATTCAGTAAGTTATGGCAAGTGCTAAGCAGGGATGCCTTCCTCTGGGAGCCATTACTGGGAAGTGGACCTGCTCCACATTGGAGCAGGAGGGCGGGCTGGTGCAGCCTACCCTTCCATTGACAGGAAAGGAGACTCCAAAACCTGCCAATGCGGCTGGAACAGAGCATCCTCGTGCCTTAAGAACTTTGAGTTTGCATACTGGGCATTTCACTAGGGGGAGAGAATCCCTTCCCATCGGAGATGATCCCAATCACACTGGTGTTTTTCTGGATTATGAAGCAGGAATCCTTTCATTCTACAATGTCAGTGATGGCATGGCTCACCTGAACACCTTCCCTTGCAGCTTCACAGAACTCACGTACCCACTCCTGAGGCTCTGGGAAGGATCTGCAGTTAGGTCAGTTCAGGCTTCAAGTCTGTATATAGTAACATATTGTATAAGTAATGTAACAATATTATTGCATATTGTTACAGCTGACAAGGTCAGATTTGGATAATAAGTCCACTGAGCGAATTAGCTCATAATTAAATATCATCTCATAAAAATCAAAGACTGGCACCAACTGTTGGAATGGTCCCTTCACATAAAGCTGAAGTAGGAGCTTCTGCAGCCCCGCTCAATAGCCATTAGCTAGCTGGTCCTGCGACAGAGACCCTGAACTGGGCCTCTGAATAGCCCTGTGCTTCCTGCACAGAGCAGAAGCATGAGGAAATCATGTACCAAGCCCAAGAGAAGATGAGATGCCTGGAGGACTCACAGGGGCAATTAAAACACTAGGTCAGTGATTCATTTATTTGTGTGTCCTATTTGCAAAGGCTCTTTAACTGCAACTGCACAGGGGTATGCTCACAGAAAAGGAGACAGCTCCAAGTTTCTGTACAGGGGTAGTTTATTTTTTTCCCCAGTACATTATTAAAGTTCCTGGACATTTCTGTCTACATTTACAGCAGGCTCTAGGACCAGCCCTGCTGGAGTGAAGAACCCCTGCTGCTTGAAGCAAGTCAGGTAATCCTGACAGTATTCAAATATTAAAGACCTTGAAACCATGGTACTGGTGCTGGCAAAGGCAAGGTCTGACCATAGGCTGAAACACAGAAACAGTACCTTGTTTTAGAAGGTAAATTTATTTTTCCAATTTGAAACAAACAAAGAATCATTTAACAATTGAGCAGTTTTCTTAATGTAAGGCAAGCATACTGCATCAGTCAGAGCTCACATATGGTCAAGCACATGACTCAAAGGATCCCTGCTTCCCAGTTTAAAGATGCAAACACAGCTTCCTCGGAATTGCAGAAGGGTAAACATCTTGAAAGTCAACAGCTCACAGGCACAGAAACACCACCACCAAACTCAAGACACTTCATCAACTCATGACCAAGAGGTAGCAAGTTCCAAATAGCCATCACTAGGTAAACGATTCCACTAAAGAAAAATGGAGATGAATTATACCAAAGCATCTCTGTACTAAAAGTGCTGAGAGATTCAACTGCTGTCACAGGGCTCCTTCCCGGACAAAGGGAAGAGCAGCAAGCTGACAGAAGTAGGACTGCACTTCATACTTGAAAAGAAAGCAGCTGTGCTGCAGACACAGAGAACACAACAGCTGCACTGACCACAAGCTGAAGCTCAGTTATGTAATCTGGTCAAGCATCCAGCTTCAGCTGCCTATAAAATCAGGCTCAGGGGAAAGAAGCCAACCCAATGTATTGGCTTAGTCCAGGAAAGGAGCTGCTGAATCTTCATCAGCCTTTGGCTTCCTACCAGAGAAGCTGCCCCAACATAGTATCCCCAGAGGTATCCAAATTGATTTGAAGATTCCAGGCTTCACTCAGTTCACAATAGATGCTTCTGACATGTTTCTGAAGCGTACAATAAGTTTATTTCCACTGATCCATCTTGGATCTACTCTTCCCTCCTTAATCTGTCTGCTTGTCCTCATGCCTTTCAGTTCATGAAAACTACAAAAAGGCTCTTTCCTTGCCCCTTAAATGGGACCTTTCTACGTATTCTGTTTGCCTCCTTTCTGGGTACTGTCTCCTAAGAACACAGCTTTCTCAAGGAGCTCATTATCCCCAGTGTTCAGATTCCTGCAACCCACAACTTTATCTCAAGACTTTTTTATCTTAAGGCTTAAGGAAAATCCATGAGGCTGCACTGTCTCAGCATATGTAAACTTTCATCTATCTCCATTCAACTCCAACTAGCATGCTGCTATCACAGGCTGAGGAAGAAATAGAGAGGAACACCAGAAGGTACAGAGTTAGAACAACTCAAACTGCAGACAAAACTACCATGGTTTACTGTGTTCTTACCAGAAAAGGAAGCTAGACAGTAGCAGACTGTGGTGTTACATGTGGCAAACCTCCAAATTAACCTAGGTTAAGAGGAATGGAGAAAGGTGGAGCACAGTATTTTCTAGACGCAATGTTATACAATTTCTAATAAAATTGCCCTTTGTAATTTATCTCCATTTGCTTCAGAAACTTGAGAACCTGAAAATTCTAACCTGCTTCAATCCTCATAATTATACTCCTTCTAATCTACCATGCTGCTATACTTAAATATATATGATGAAATACAGAATAGAGTGCTCTGATTTAGCACTTTACTTTTTTGATGTGATTTTCCACTGCATGCTCAGTGATGGTTTCGTCTTCTTCGATATTTGTTTTAACTTTCTGGCCCACCAGATCAAAGATTGCTTCTGGGGGAAATCCCCTGGGCTCTCCCACTTTCACTGTCAGCATGTCAAGTGTGAGTACTGCACCTTCAGGAATTGCTACTTTCGCCACAATGGATTTTCCCAGCTACAGGGGAGGAAAACAGAAGATTAAAAAATAAGTCAAGCACATTCCTAGGCTTAGTATAGCAAAAAAGGCTAAGGAATATTCTGCAGTTACTTGGGAAGAAGTTGTATAGAACTGCCCTCCTCATTAACTCCTATTCCAAATGAAGGCTGAGTGGTAACCTCACTGTAACTAGGCTCTCTTTCTGAAATCAGATAATGGATCACTGGAATTTTTCAGAATCAGAGTGGAGGGAATCTCATTAGACTAACTAGTATTCTAGCTTAGTGTAACAGCAGCTCATACACAGTCACAGAGACCCAATATGACTATTACCAAGTACTTTGTACTGGGCACTGGTGAGGCTGCACGTTGAATCCTGTGTTCAGTTCTGGGCCCTTCATTACAAGAGAGATATTGAGGTGCTGGAGTGGGTCCAAAGAAGGGCAACAGAGCTGGTGAAGGGCCTGGAGCACAAGTGTGATGGGGGATGGCTGAGGGAACTGGGGGTGTTTAGTTTGGAGAAGGCTCAGGGGGGACCTTATCACTGTACAACAATCTGAAAGGAGGATGCAGCCAGGAGGTGGCTGGTCTCAACTCCCAAGGAACACATGATATGACAAGAGGAAATGGCTACAAGCTGTGCCAAGGGAAGTTTAGACTGGATGTTAGGAACAATTTCTTCCCTGAAAGGGTGGGTCAGGTTCTGGAACAGGCTGTCCAGGGCAGCGGTGGAATCACGGTCCCTGGAGGTATTTAGATGTAGAGGTGACGTGGTTTAGTGGTGGTCTTAGCAGTCTTGAGGCAATGGTTGGACTCAATGATCTCAAAACATCTCTTCCAGCATAAATGACTCCATGATTCTACCCAACTAAGTTAACTACTGGATGACAGACACAGAACTCCATTACAATGAAAACTGACCACATTATGCTTTGATTAAAATAGTTCATGACTAGCAGAAACACTCATTAGAAAATGACACGTCTGCACCAACTTCAGTGATTCAACGTAAGCACTGTGCAAGCTGCTGGTGCAGAGCAGAGATTTCTGATTGCAGAGGCAGAAACACTGCTGCAATAAATCATTAGCAAGCTGCTTTTCTGAATACAGACTTATTAACCACAGGTCTAAGTAAGTTCCAGCTATACATGGAACAAATCAAAACTTACCTTTTCATTGCAAGCCATTTCACAAGGCAGTAGCTGTTTGACTGGAGATCCCATTGCTTTTTCCACAGTACGAATGGCTTTCACCATCTCTGCCAATTCGTTTGGCTCCAGGGATGCCTGGTGGTCACTTCCTTTCCATGTTTTGTCCAGAGTCACATGGCGTTCCACCACTTTAGCTCCCAACGCAACTGCTGCCACCGAAATGGCGATGCCAGTTTCATGCCCCGAGTAGCCAATGGGGATATCAGGAAAAGCTGACTGATAGGCCTTGAATTGTGACAGAGTTGATCTGAATTACCAAGGTAGCAATTTCAAAGACAAAGCAAATTTAACAGCGATAACTGCAATAAAAACCATGGCAAATTACTGTGCCACAAACCAAGCAGTTGGTTATGCTGAAAATTGATCTTTCTTGCATTCAACATGTCACACTGCATTACTGACCATCATGTTCTAAGAATTTCACTAAGAATTCAGTGCTGACAAGGAAAAGATGGTGTGTTTTATTCTACAACTTCGCTTATGCTTTTCCTTTTAATTCAGTTGTACTCCTCAAGGTTCTGAAAGGCTCAAAATGTAACTTTCATCACTGTCAGTTACACTGACAGAGTAGTGCTCTATTTTCGTCCACAAACCCGTGGACCGGTTACACTTAACCTGTAGCCAAAGCAGACTCCTTCAACCACATATTTAAAATCTGAAGCAATCCTTTCACCCATGCATAAGGGACAGTCACTCAATCATAAAGTCAACTAAATGCAGTCACTAAAAATTCTACTAAAAAATAACAGACTATATGTGTATAAAGATAGGCAAGTGCTTGAACACTGGCCAATTTTGGAAAATTTCCTTGCATTTTTATTGGGCATATCCAAGAAATATTTTCAGCCAAGGAAACTATACATGGGCCTAATCCATTTTCTTCATTACTTTGATACTCACACGAAGAATTTTTAACAGAGTTTTCTGTTCTAGCTCCCTGTTTAAAATTATGTTCTCAATTCCATGCACCTTCTTAATGGTAACAGTCTACATAATTTTTCTTTGCACTGCCAGCAGCTGACCTGTCATATGACATAACCATATGTCATATTTTTCTGTTTAGTTGTGAATACTCCAGGTAATATCCTTTATAATGTTCCTCAAAGCTGAGTTCTGCTAAAAAAGGATCCAGTGGGTATCTTTACTTCAGCACTTGCATGAATTACAGGAAAATGACACATCTTTCTAACTTCTAAGAGGCAAATTCCAGCATGCCTAAGATCCAGATCTCAGTAAAAGTGGTACTGTGCACAGGGCACACTCTGGGTTACTCACTGACCGATATAACGCGGAGGTTGACATCCTCTGGCTGAAGCGGGTATGCACTGGTGCACTGCAGGAAGCAGAAGTTTGGATTGAGGGGCTTCACAATCTCATAAACCTGGTGCATTGTGTTCATTGACTGCATCCCGCTGGAAATCACCATTGGGCGACCTACCCATTAGAAAATATGTACATGTTTTGTCCTAGGTCTGTCAGAAAGCTATATAAGATTAAATTAAAATTTTGAGGTAAATTAATTCAGTTAAACGAGGAAAGAAAGCTGGGTGAATCTTTCCCCCTCCCCCTGCCTCCCTGAGTCTGAGGGGGATTTTCCTCTAAAGGAATTTTTAGACTTTTTTCCCCAAATCAGCTGGAGGAAATATCTAATAACTGATCTACTGGGGCACACTGGGGCAACTCAAAAGAAAATGCATACCTTTCTTTGCAGTCTTCTCCAAATAGGGAAAATTGTTTGTATCTCCTGATCCTACTTTGAAAAATGGAACATTCAGTTCATGTAAAAATTCCACAGCCATCTGCAAGGAAAAGACATCACTGCATTTCAACTCACCACTTCAGCTGGATCAAAATTGAAGAACTACCATGCTGGGTTACAAACAACCCTTCAAAACAGCAAAACCAAATCTAGTTTTGACCAAATTTAGATGACCAAATTTAGTAGGTCATATATATATATGTATATATACACACACACATATGTATGTGTGTATACCTATATATATACACACAAACACACATGTATATATCCCAAGTAGCTCCTGGAGTAATATTTACTATTCCAAGGAGGTTAGTTTCTCATTTCCCTCCAGGTGAAGTATTACCAAAGTGCTTTCTTTCAAACCTCTACTTCCAAAAGCAAATGTCACACAGGTTTTTGACTGGGATCCCTGTCTCCAGCCAGGCTCTCTGGTCTCCCAGCCATAGCTGGTCAAGCTGTAGGTACAGCTGCCTAGCTCAGGTGAGCTCCACTGCTTCTCTAGCTTCAAAATGAGCTTGTGGGCCATGGCATTTCCTTTTTGGTACTACCAGAGACAGCAACTACCCGCAGATGGGACCTTCCCTGCTGAATAAAAAAAAACACTTCAGTCACACAAGCAGTCTTCTTGACACATACTTCCCGCAGGACAGAATTACTATACCACAAACAGAAGTTTTCCTGACTAGATCTGTCGCTCTGAAAAACTGTGTGAGTATATTGAATAAGCACCTGGAAAACAGTGCCCCAGAAACGGAAATACAAAATGACCCAGAGAGCAGCCTTCAACCCTGCAGGGCGCGGCAGCTCAGCGTGGAGGCGCCTCAGCTCTGACCGCGGACAGCCACCGAGGCAGCCTCGAGCCCTCGCCACGCCTTGCCAGGAGCCGCAGCTGCGCTGAGGAGAGCAGGGACTCACGGGGGGCGGAGCCAGGAGGGACGGCCCCGCCCTGAGCGGGGAAAACCCGGCCAGGGAGAGCGGGGCGCGGCAGTGGGCGTGGGCAGGGTGGGGGGGAGGAGCAGGGAGCGCTACCGTCAGGGCCCGGATCTCGGCCCGCTCTCGCTTTGGGAGCTGTGCTGTGGCTTCCCTGGCAGTGGCGACGTCGGCACCAGCCAGTCGATGAAAGGGGAGGCTGCAGCGCAGAGCTCGGGGTGTAGAGAGTGCCTGCACTGGTCTGGGGAGGGGAGGGTGCGCAATGGGCAGGGCTGCGCTCGGTGCGCCCTGGTGGAGGTCCTCCTACAGCAGGGACTGAGCTGAGGGACGCTGTCAACAGGCTGCAAGATGTCGGGGAAGCTGAGAGGAAGCAGGAATGCTTGCTCCAGGCCCAACTGTGCAGGGGCCTCAAGCGTCCACTGTAGCTCATGCAGGAAAGAAGGAGGGCATTAACCCGGGAAGATAGGAACTAGTAACAAACAAAAACAAACAAACAAAAAAACACAAAAAAAAACCCCACAACACACACAAAGAGGAAGAGGACAACTAACATTAAGGGGCTTCCTCCTAAATCTGTTGTCCCCACCCAGAATCACTTCACAGTTCTGCAGGGGGCTAATGAGGAAACACACTCACCACATGAACAACTGGCTGATGGTCTGGTAAAGATCTCTACTGGTGCTGCCAGGAAAAAGTGGCGGGTCATACTAGTAGGGGACTCTACTTTGAAAGGCACAGAGGCACCCATATGATGGCCTGACCCAGTCTCAAGGGAGGTGTGTTGCCTTCCAGGGGCTTGGATCAGGGATGTTGCAGAGAGGCTGCCTGGTCTAGGAAGTCCCACTGACTATTACCCACTTCGTGGTCCATGTGGGTGCTAGTGACATAGATAGCAGTAGCCCAGAGAACATTAAGGACTACAGAGCCCTGGGAGAGGTGGTTAGGGGCTCTGGATCTCAGACTGTCTTTTCATCAATCATCCAGGACAAAGGGGAGGACCTTAAAAAGGCTAGGAGGATTGGCCAGGTTAGTAAATGGTTAGAACAGTGGTGCCATAGTTAGGGGGTTGGGTATCTAGAACATGGGACTCAATTTAGTAGGCCAGGTCTACTGGGGGCTGGTGGAGCTGGTGGGCACACTGCTTTAGCAGGAGGCTTGCCAGGCTGGTCAAGAAAGGTTTAAATTACATGTAATAGGGGAGGGGAGCATCATTCCACCCCAACACTTCCAGTCAGTTGCCACCACCTGTAATAAACACTCAAGAGTGATGCAAAGATATATCAACTGCTCCAGCCAATGAGCTGGCTTCATCTGGAGCTCGGCTCAGATGCCTCTATACAAATGCCTGTAGTATGGGGAATAAACAAGAGGAGTTAGAGATGTGTGCACCCACCCCTACAGGGATATATCATTGGCACCACAGAAACATGGTGGGATGGCTGCCATGATTGGAGTGTTGGAATGGAAGTTTACAGGCTCTTTAGAAAAGACCTGCCAGGCAGACGGGAAGGGGGAGTTGCTATTTATGTCAGTGATAGGCTGGAAAGTATGGAACTCTCTCTGGGGACAGGTGATCAGTCAACAGAGAGTTTGTGGATCAGGGTCAGGGGGAGAACAGCAATGGGGGACATTACTGTGGAGATCTGTTACAGACCACCTGATCAAGAGGACTCTGTGGATGAAGCACTCTAAACAGATAGGAACAGCCTCACGCTCACAGGCCCCTGTCTTCATGGGGGACTTCAACCACCCTGATATCTGTTGGAGGGACAGTACGGCCCGGCACAAGCAATCCAGGAGGTTCCTCAATTGTGTGGAAGAGAACTTCCTTCTGCAAGTAATAGAGGAGCCGACAAGGAGAGGTACCATGCTCGACCTTGTGCTCACCAACAGGGATGGGCTTGTTGGAAATGTGACACTCCAGGGCAGCCTTGGTTGTAGCTATCATGAGATGGTCAAGTCTGAGATGCTCAGGCCAGTAAGAAGAGCGTGCAGCAAGCTCAGTGCCCTGGACTTCAAGAGAGCAGAATTTGCCCTCTTCAGGTACCTGCTTAGTAAGGTTCCATGGGATATAGCCCTAGAGGGCAGAGGGGCCCAAGACTGTTGGTTGATATTTAAGGATCACCTGCTACAAGCTCAGGAGTGTTGCATCCCGACAAGTGTGTCAGGAGGGCCAGGAGACCTCCGTGGATGGATAAGGAGCTGCTGAGGAAACTTAGAGGGGAAAAAAGCAGCTTACAAAAGGTGGAAGCAAGGACAGGTGGACTGGGAAGAACACAGGGATGTGGTCAAGGATGCGAGGGACCAAGTTAGGAAAGCTAAGGCCCAATTAGAATTAAACTTGGCTAGGGATGTGAAAAATAACAGGAAGGGATTCTATAGGTATGCAGCAAATAAAAGACAGACTAAGGCAACATGGACCCTCTCTGGAAGCTGTCAGGAGAATTGGCTACCATGGATTTGGAGAAGGCTGAGGTTCTTAGTGCCTCAGTCTTCACTGGCAAATGGTCTGAGCACACCACCCAGGTCTTGAAAGACAGATGAAGAGACTGTGAGAATGAAGATCTTAGGCTCACTGTAGGAGAGGTTCAGGTTTGAGACCATCTTAAGAACCTGAATGCGCACAAGTCCATGGGACCTGATGAAATCCATCCGTGGGTCCTGAAGGAGCTGGCAAATGAAGTTACAGTATCACAGTATCACAGTATGCTAGAGATTGGAAGGGACCTTGAAAGATCATCTAGTCCAATCCCCCTGCCGGAGCAGGAACACCTAGATAATGTTACACAGGAATGTGTCCAGGCGGGTTTTGAATGTCTCCAGGGAAGGAGACTCCACAACCTCCCTGGGCAGCCTGTTCCAGTGTTCCGTCACCCCCACTGAGAAGAAGTTTCTTCTCAAGTTCAAGTGGAACCTCTTGTGTTCCAGTTTGTACCCATTACCCCTTGTCCTATCATTGTTTGCCACTGAGTAGAGCCTGGCTCCATCCTCGTGACACTCCCCCTTTATATATTTATAGACACTTATGAGGTCACCCCTCAGTCTCCTCTTCTCCAAACTATAGAGACCCAGCTCCCTCAGTCTTTCCTCATAAGGGAGATGCTCCACTCCCTTAATCATCTTAGTTGCCCTGCGCTGGACTCTCTCCAGAAGCTCCCTGTCCTTCTTGAACTGAGGGGCCCAGAACTGGACACAATATTCCAGATGTGGTCTCACCAGGGCAGAGTAGAAGGGAATGAGGACCTCTCTCGACCTACTAACCACCCCCCTTCTAATACACCCCAGGATGCCATTGCCCCACAAGGGCACAGTGTTGGCTCATGGTCATCCTGTCGTCCACTAGGACCCCCAGGTCCCTCTCCCCTACACTGCTCTCTAACAGGTCGTTTCCCAACCTATACAGGAACCTGGGGTTGTTCCTGCCCAGATGCAGGACTCTACACTTTCCCTTGTTATAGTTCATCAAGTTATTCCCTGCCCAACTCTCCAGCCTGTCCAGGTCTCGCTGGATGGCAGCACAGCCTTCTGGCGTGTCAGCCACTCCTCCCAGCTTAGTGTCATCAGCAAACTTGCTGATAGTACACTCAATTCCCTCATCTAAATCGCTGATGAATATATTAAATAATACCGGTCCCAGTACTGACCCTTGAGGCACTCCACTAGTTACGGGCCTCCAACTAGACTCAGCCCCATAGACTACAACTCTCTGGCTTCTCTCCTTCAGCCAGTTCGCAGTCCACCTCACTACCTGATCATCCAGTCCACACTTCCTCAATTTAGCTCTGAGGATCCTGGGGGAGACTGTGTTAAATGCTTTGCTGAAGTCAAGGTAGACCACATCCACCACTCTGCCATCATCCATCCACCATGTTATTTCCTCATAAAAGGCTAAGAGATTGGTCAAACATGATTTCCCCTTGGTGAAGCCATGTTGACTGCCCCTCATAACCCTCTTATCCTTGATATGCCTTAAGATGGCACCAAGGATAAGGTGTTCCATCACTTTCCCAGGGATGGAGGTGAGGCTGACTGGTCTACAGTTACCCGGGTCCTCCTTCTTGCCCTTTTTGAAGACTGGAGTGACATTTGCTTTCCTCCAGACCTCAGGCACCTCTCCCGTTTCCCAAGACTTGGTAAAGATGATGGAGAGTGGTCTAGCAATGACTTCCACCAGTTCCCTCAGCACCCGCGGGTGCATCCCATCTGGACCCATGGATTTATGGATGTCCAGATTGCTCAACTGATCTCTAACCCATTCCTCATCGACTAAGGCAAACCACTCCGTTGACCTGTGTCGTGGTTTAAACCCAGTCAAGTAACTTGTTCACTCACTCCCAGTGAGTGGTGCCGAGCTGACAACAATCGAGGTCCGTGTCCGTCTCCCTCCCCCCCCCGCACCGGGGCTCTCCCCTTCCCCGCTCCCGGAGGAACGGGGAGGAGGATCGAGAGAGTGCAACTCCTACAGGTTGAGACAGGAACAGTCCAGCAACAAATCACCACCGCTACTATCAGCTAAAACAATGATAAGGGAAAATAACAAGGGAAGAGAATACGATACCACCGGCCAAGAAAACGAGTTCCACCCGGAAGCCCCTGTCCTTCCGGGTAACTCCCAGTTACCCCCCACCCCGGGCATGACGTGCTGTGGTATGGAATACCTCCCCGGCTAGCCCGGGTCAGGCGCCCCGTCTCTGCTTCCTCACAGCTTCCCCTCCTCCCTGGCAGAGCATGAGCCTCACAGAGTCCTTGGTCAGGGTAAACATCACTTAGCAACAACCGAAAACATCGGCTTCACCAACACTGTTCTCAAGCTAGAAGTCAAAACACAGCACTGCACCAGTTAACACAAAGGAAAAACATGACTGCTACTGCTGAACCCAGGACAACCTGACTTCATCTAAGGTCTCAGGGGTACAGGGCTCTTCAGGACTGCCTGCAGCAGAGTAGACAAAGAAGGCCTTCAGTAACTCTGCCATCTCTGTATCTTCTGTCACCAGGGCACCCATCCCGTTCATCAGTGGGCCTACATTGCCTCTGGTGTTAGTTTTGTCTGCCATGTATTTGAAAAAGCTCTTTTTGCTGTCCTTGACCCTTCTCACCAGGTTTAATTCTAAGGAGGCCTTAGTCCTCCTAGCTGCCTTCCTACATCCTCTAGCGGCAGCCTTATATTACTCCCAAGTGGCCAGCCCCTCCTTCCATGACCTGTAAACTCTCCTCTTCCACTTGAGCATACCCAGCAATTCCCTATTTAGCCACGCAGGTCTCTTGGCCCTCTTCCTTGACTTCCTACATGTCGGGATGCTCTGATCTTGAGCACGGAAAAAGCAGTCCTTGAATGTCAACCAACTATCTTGGGCCCCTTTACCTTCAAGCAGCCTTGCCCATGGGATTTCCCCTAGCAATTGCTTGAAAAGGCCAAAGTTTGCCCTGCTAAAGTCCAGGGCTGCAGTTCTACTTGGTATTCTACTAGTCCTACCACACAAGATCCTGAACTCCACCATCTCGTGGTCGCTGCAACCAAGGCAGCCCTCAACCCTCACTGCTTCAACCAGATCCTCCTTGTTAGTGAGGATGAGATCCAGCAGCGCTCCTCTCCTGGTCGGCTCATCCACCATTTGCAGGAGGAAGTTATCATCCATACACTGGAGGAACCTCCTGGACTGTGGCTGGGTTGCTGAGTGGTCCTTCCAGCAAACATCAGGGAAGTTAAAATCCCCCACGACGACCACAGCCTGTGACTGTGAGGCCGCTCTCAGCTGCCTGTAGAAGGCCTCGTCAACTTCCTCACCCTGATCTGGTGGTCTGTAACAGACACCTACAACAGTATCGCCCCTGCCAGCCTGCCCCTTAATTCTCACCCACAGACTCTCAACTCGCTCGTCATCTGTCCCCGGACAGAACTCGGTGCATTGTAGTTCCTCCCGCACATAAAGAGCAACCCCACCACTCTTCCTGGCTGGCCTGTCTTTCCTGAAAAGGACATAGCCCTCCATGACTATATTCCAGTCATGTGAGCTGTCCCACCACGTCTCTTGTTCAACATCTCTGTCGGTGACATGGACAGTGGGATTGAGTGCACTCCCAGCAAGTTTGCTGATGATGCCAAGCTGTGTGGTACTTTAAAGGAAGAAAATCCCAAATCTACCACAGGCAAGATACAAAAATCCTCTAACCACATCCAGTGGAAACAATGAAATAGTTACCTAACCTTGTTCCCCTTCAACCACCCACAAGCATTTTTATAATTCCCTCAGCTCATTCATTGTGGCAGCCAAATCTACTTCCTGCCAGAGAAAGAGCAGCAATGTCCAGAAGAGAATCACATCTTCTTCAGCCTAATTTTTCCATCATCATAATGATGTGGATTCAACTTTTTGTAGCCAGGATGCATAACACCTCTTCAATAGAATTTATTCACTAAGATGCATTGTGCATGAAGGCAATGAATTCACTCTATTAGAAAACCACAGATATCTGAGGAAGTCTGCACAAAGTGACTTTATCTAAAGTCACTTCATTTGGTAAATATCTCTTGAAAAATGCTTTTCTGCAAGAGATTCAAGCATCAGGAAGTAATCTTAAACAACAGGGACATTAAAGGGAGTGGTTCCACAGGATCCTGTTCTGTCTCCAGTACACAGAACAAGGTAGATAAAGGTGTTTACGCTATATTTACTTCACATATCACTTCACTGATTTCGTCATATAGTTAAACACACAATTTAACCTTTTCAACATAGCTGGAGTTCCAGAGATCATGTTCAATTTACACAAGTCAATGTATTCTCAGGAACTCATTACATCCATTTATGCAATGTCTGACGTGAGTTCCAAGCTCCTCTCTAGCAGAAATGCCGCCATGATAAAAAGAAGACACAAACATATATCAGTACTGTTAATTAGCTGATGAAGCCACACACAAAGAAGCTCAACATCTTGAAAAAAAGAGGGATCCCAGAGGTGGAAAGTGATCTTAGCTGCTGTACATGAAAGGTGTTCTGCACTGCACAATAGCCTTTATAAGCTGGAGGCTTTAATAACAACGAGAGTGATTTCTGCCCCCCCCCACCCCACCCCCCCCCCACCCCCCACCCCCCACCCCCCGGCTAAAGGCATTTGGGTCTTTAAGGTTCCAGATACTCCAAGACTCTTGGACTTAACTATTTGTCATGGTTTAAACCCTAGCCTGAAGAGTACAACAAAAGAAGCATTGCAACACCCTCTTTTCACAGATCTGTTTCTCAGCCCATGGCATCAGGGGATGGCAATTCATGCAAAATACCATTTTGTCTGTCAGACCTCTGAAGTAATTTTTTTTATGGTGTTTGGTGCTCCTATCATCTCAGCTGGGGCACAGCAATTCATGGATTTTGGTCAATAGACAGTAAGTTGACAGAAGCAGTGAGAATGTCCAGAAGACTAGAAAAGACAGCATAAAAAGGCTGAATGAACTGAAGTTGCTCAGTCCAGCTAAAAAAAAACAAAACAAAAAACAAATGAAAAGAAGAGATGTGACCATGGTGTTCAAATACACAGGAACGAGATACAAGGAAAGAATGAACTTTTGTCAGTTGTGAGAAATGAGCTTAAGCTGATACATCAGGGAGGAGAAAGAGGCACTGAATAGATCACCTTAAAACATTAAGCAAATCCTACCCTCAGTAAGGCTACTTGCAGAAAGACAGGAACATTGCTGTGCCTACCTGATGCAAGAATGGCTGGCTTACTTTGTTTGGTTCTCTGTGTTTTCTAGGCCACAAAGAAAAGTAAACCAATCTGTAACCTCTGATCTGTACTGCAGTTTAACTGCTCCTGATCTTTCCAGTTTACACATTTCAATTGTGCATTGCATTTGTTGCAGCATGATGTAAAATTAGTTGCAAAACAATGTAACTAACATAATTTTGAGACAGGTAATGTATAAGAATTAAAGTATTCATACCCTAAGGGTGAAAAGCAGAAGATGAGCTCCATGGAGTCCCCAAGCTGGTGACTGACTGTTCAGTGGCCCACTGACAAAAAGCAGCAAATGCTTCAGTAGCAACAGCACAAAATGGAGACCCTCCCCATGAGATAAGTAAAAGAAAAGGAATAGAAGCATTTCTGATGCTTAGAAATACCAACTGGGGCCTAGTAGGCAGCAGAAAGGGAAAAGAAAAAAAAAAAAGAGAGAAATAATAGGGGTTATGTTGAGAATAACTTGAGAAAGGAATCTGATTTAAATGCAGAGGGGGTTTGAAACACTTGGAGCCAATATACCAGTCAACTCTGGAGAGTGGTCAGGTTGCAATCTTGTTCTAAACTCTCAAAGCTTTTGATTGTTTATGAAGTTCAACAGAGGCCTTTTCTCTAATATGATTTACTGTGCATAAACACCTCAGCATATATGGCAGGTCTTCCAAGATGTTCAGTCATCTCACTAGATGTTCAGCCATCACTCAGTAGATACAAGCGACCTTGCAGAGGTACAATTACTCTGTTTTCCTGATTTAGAAATTCAACATTCTTATGTATTTTATATTCTTTTTATGAAAGAAAACCGAACAACCAACACGACACAACAGCTGGACTCTGCTTGTCATTCCAGCACAGCTTACATACCTCATCCATGCCAGAAGCTGTGAAGAAAATGCCAATCTCCTCTGCGTATTTCTGCAGCTCTCTGTACTGGTCGTGGCTAAACTCCAGGTGGCGCTTGTGCTCTCCGTAGGTCTTTCCCCAGGAGTGTTCAGACGTGTAGGGCCTTTCTAAGGCTTTCTTGTTGAACTTGTGCTCCAGTTCGCTCTTCTGGAACTTGGCACAGTCTGCTCCACACTCCTGCAAAACAAGCGGGTACACACTGAGCGCTTACCCCGTGCCTCAGCACAAGGACCGTGCAGCTGATGGGCTGGTGTGCAGTGGAGTTTTCACACAGAATCAACCAGGTTGGAAAAGACCTTTAAGATCATCAAGTTCAACATCATCATCACATCAGTCACAGAAATGGTATGAACAGGAATGAGTGAGGGACAGCCTGCCAACACATAAGTCTTTCTATTTCAGAATGCCTCCATATGTAGTAGAGTAGCAGTCTACAAAGAAAACACACCAAAACTACAAAACTGAACTGCCTCTTTCTATGCATGCCCCTTATTTGAAGTGGACTTCTGTGGCTTTTCAAAGCGTAGCTGCCACATGGTAACTTGACATGAAAACAAGCAACAAGATTCTGCAGAGCGAGGAGCTCGAACATGAAATTTGTCTGAAGCAACACAAACGGTGCAGTTAAATTGACCACATTATTTTGTACATATACTCCAGTCACAGGTCTGAATTCATCATGCCCTGACTTATACAGTGATGACATGCTGTTTTCTAACAAAAGTATATCTAATGGTTACAATACCAGATTTCAAAGCAGCCTGGCTGTCTTACAGGCTGACATGGCCTAAAGAACTCTAATGCAACTGGATCAAATCGGAGGTTCATCAGGGGCAGTTACTTGATTCTTGCAATGTTCACAGTTACCTTGTGACACAGCTGGAAGGCTGCTGGTAGCCCTGCAGAGGCTGTCTAATCTGCCCGTGTGCAGAGAGGTACATGTACTGTGAATGAGGTGGGGGCTTCCTGAGAGGGTCCACAGGCTGCAAAATACAGACCGAGGGCTACAAAGTCATCACCCGCTCTGCTGCTTCTCACCACCACTGCCTTCTCCTGCTAGCTACTGTGTTTTACAAATTCCTCCTGTGCATCATGAATCACAGACCTTAAAGCTCATCCAGTTCCAACCCCCTGCCACGGGCAGGGACACTTTCCACTAGACCAGGTTGCTCCAAGCCCTGTCCAGCCTGGCCTTGAACACTGACAGGTATGGGGCAGCCACAGCTTCTCTAGGCAACCTGTGCCAGGGCCTCACCACCCTCACAGGGAAGAACTTCTGCCTAAGATCTCATCGCAGTCTCCCCTCTGTCAGGTTAAAGACATTCCCCTTGTCCTGTCCCTACAAAAGGCCCTTGTACAAAGCCCCTCTCCATGTTTCTTGTAGCCCCTTTATGCAGTGGGAGCTGCTCTAAGGTCTCCCCTTACGGATCCTTCTCTTCTCCAAGCTGAACCAGCCCAGCTCTCTCAGCCTGTCTACAGAGCAGAGCTGCTCCAGCCCTCGCAGCACCTCCTCCTGCGGGGCCTCCTCTGGACTCGCTCCCACAGCTCCATGTCCCTTTTGTATTGTCGCCCCAGAGCTGGATGCAGGACTCCGGGTGGGTGTGGGGGTGTGGGTGTGTGTGTGTGTCTCACAGAGCGGTGCAGAGGGGCAGAACCCCATCCCTCTCCCTGCTATCCCACCCCACTGCCGCCAGAGAACACTTCCCGCCCTTCCCCGGCTTCCCCGCCCACCGCCGGTGACACCACACTCCCGCTGCCCCTCAGCACGCGGAGGGGAAAGCACCGTCGAGGCCGCGGGGCAGCCGCACTACCGCCCCCCCCCCCCCCCCGGCCCACCAGCCCAGCTGGCGGCGGCAAAGCAGCCTTGCGCACCTTGGCCATGCGGATCATGCGCTTGGCGATGTCCAGATCGCCCTGGTGGTTCTGCCCGATCTCTGCGATAATGAAGCACGGCTGATCGCCGCCAACTCGCCGCCCGGGGCACAACTCGAACTCCCGCGACATGATGGCGACCACCCGCGCTGAGCTCGCCCGCTGCCGCCAGCACCACGCCCTCGGGTGCTGGCGGCACCTCCCCCCCTGCGGCGGGACAGCCAATCCGCGCCGCGCAGGGCGGGGCTCGATGGCACCACCGCCCTCTCCATTGACCAACTCCCGGGAGGGGGGAGCGGCTGCCGGAGACCATGCTGGCTGGGCCGCCAGGCGGCGCTGTGCGGGCGGGGAGAGCTGAGGGAGTGGTGAGGCAAGGGCGGAGACAGGCGGGGTCTTGGTAGTCGCGGCGGGTTATGCCGGGCCTCGCTGGAGGCCTGGGGTGCTGGAGGTGTACTGCGCAGTGCCGGTGACACCTAGGGGCCCGGCCCGGGGACCGAGGAGCGTTCGATCACGTACCCGCCCCGCGCTCCGTCTGCGGGACACCGGTAGGTCCGGCGAAGCTGCACGGGCCGGCTTCCCAGAAAACACACACTGAGAGACCCCTCATGATGGTTGATAAAGAGGGTTTACAGGAAGGGCTTGGTTTAGCTAAAGCTGTCAGTGATACACCAGAATAAATCAAAGACACGGTGGCAGACCTTACACATGGTTTTGCAAAGCCCTTCTGAACTCAGTAGGTACATGGCATTATGGAATTGTTTAGGTTGGAAGAGACGTTTAAGATCCTTGAGTCCAACTGTTAGAAAAAGTGAAATTTTACGTTAAAATAATTATATAGAGCAACAGAAATGACTGTATTTGAAAAGTTTTTGAATCAATAGTAGACTTCTGTATATTAAAAGAATTTTGTAACTTTGCTGTGGTACTCTCAGCAGTAGAAACAATGACGAGAAGGACACAGGGTGTCTGGCCTAAGACCTTGTGGTTAGACAAGGAAGCTTTTTCTAACTGTGTGTCTTGATAATACAGACGTTCATAATTTTTGTATTGCTTACAAGGAAGCTTTGTCTAGAAATGGAAACCATGTATCTTAAGCAGCAGAAAATTTCATCTCTGCAATATTGGTAGCATTGTGAAATAATTGCAACATAAAAGGACAAGCCAAGCGAGGAAGTGAGAATGCTGACATCCACATAATGGTTGGGGCCTGTCCAAAGAGCAGAAAGGTGAAAAGGTGAGGAAGACTCCTTACTTCACCGGGACGACCACCAGAGGGGGCTGCGCAAGCGCAGAAGAGGCTGATGTAATGGACTAACGAAATAATCCTTGATGCATATGTATTAGTTAATGTAGCAACACGCTGAATATGCATTAATTGCGAAACTTTTATGCATAAATTTTGAACGCGATGTGACGGGGTCGAAGCCAGATTTGGGCGCGTGCCCCTGGTTTCCCAGCGCTGCAATAAAGCACCTCATATAACCATTCCGGTGGTTATGTGTCAGTTCTTACGCTAACACAACTGTTAACCCAGCACTGAAACTCATTTAGACCTACAGTTAATAAATCCATATTCAGAAAAGCAGCTTGCTAATTGCTTATTGCAGCAGTGTTTCTGCTCTGCAGCAGCAGCATGCACAGTGCTTATGCTATTAATGTTGGTGTGTAGACCTGTCATTTTCTAATGAGTTCCTATTTCTGGCAGTCAGGAAATATTTTTAGCAGAGCTTAATGTCATCGCTTTTCAGTGTAATGGAGTTCTGTGTATATCATCCAGTAGCTAACTAAGTTGAGTAGAATCACAGAATCAACAGGTTGGAAAAGACCTTCAAAATCATCAAGTCCAACCATTCCCCCAGCACTGCCAAGGCTACCACTAAACCATGTCACTGACAGCCTCATTTACACAGTTTATAAACACTTCCAGGGACGGTGATTCCACCACTGCCCTGGGCAGCCTGTTCCTTCTCTTCTCCAGACTAAACACCCCCAGTTCCCTCAGCTGTTCCTCATCAAATTTGTGCTCCAGGCCCTTCACCAGCCAGGAAAGTTTCATGATAACTGTATCTCTGTTATCAGTATTCACTGGTCAATGACACTGACTACAGTCATGGTGGATACAAATGCAGGAAAAACTTACTTAAGAATGCTAGTTCACAGGTACAGAAAGAGGTCAGAGTGAAGTACAGTACCTACAAAAATGACTACCTTTTGTGTAATGGGTAATACATGCTCTGTATGTTCATGCACAGTTTCTAGAGAGAGCATAAAAAGTTTAAAGTATGTTGCAGATATTACTAATACACCCCACAATTGATCATAATAATAATAAAATTTCAGGAATTATATAGGTTTGAAAGCCACACCATAGTCTGTTGGATGTTAAGACTTTAAACATAAACCAACCATTTATTAAAACACCCACACTTATTATTGTCCAATGCAGAACAACTTGTGAGTGTAACCTTAATGCAGAATGCACATTAATGCTGAGGGAGAAATATAAAGAAGTGTCCCCTGAAAAGGCAGCTGGTTGAAAGAGTGGTTCATTAAGAAAGTATTTCTTAATTGTAATATTTGAAGCAAGTTTTTAATGTGCTATGTCTCACTGACTTTTACTTTACACTCAAATCTACTACGGGATACTTGCTATGAGACCTTCCTCCAACCAAGCAATATAGCTTGCAGTCCCAAGCCCCAGCTTGCTCCTCAAGTTCACTGGGTTCTCTAGGTTCTTCCCACACAAAACTTACCACCAGCCCCACAGAACAGAAGCACCCTTCTTTCTTGGACAAGTTCCTTGTTCAACTGTCAGGTAAAGCAGCAGGAAGAAGATGCCTCCAGAACACAAATAATTAACTTCTGGAATGGTTTTACAATGCCAGAATACCATTTTGCCTATCACAAACTAAAATAACAGAAGATTCAGCCCCTGTGCTCCTCTTTATCCTGTATTGAAGCAGTAGAATTGGAGATAAAAGATTATGCAGCTGTGTATATATACATACATATATAATTCTAATGTAAAGCATGAAAGCACCAAAATTGTATTCTGTGGAACTCTGTGATCTCTAAACCCCTGGTTCTAAACCAGGGTTGTCTTCTATATCAGTGGGACAGCCATCCCACACTGAGGATTTTATGGATGTATTTGTGCACTATAGTAAGTATACTAAGAGTAGAATAAAATAGAATAGAACAGAACAGAGCAAAACAGTTCCAGTTGTAAGGGACCTAAAAATATCATCTAAAGTACGACTGTCTGACCACTTCAAGGCTGATCAGAGTGATAGTTGCCACACGGACAGTTATCACACTAGCCAAACAATTTACATGATTTATTCATGAATTACAAAGCTTGAGACAACAAGCACATGTAATTTATGCACTCAGACACAAACAGACTTTTATACAGCCCTGGAGCTTGGCTGATGTGATAAAAAACCTATGAAGAGTCATGGTCCTTGAAGCAGGTAATATACTTTCAACAGTTTGTAGGAAAAGAATTCCATGATGATTCAGTGATGATGACCATTTGCCAGCTGCAATCCCTTTCAGCTACCAAGATCTAGTCCATTTATACAATGCTTTGAGTTTCTTGGTGGATTTTAAGTCTTTGCCTCCTTTCCTTGTATTATATGCTGTACAATGCTGGTAGGAGTTAAATTCCCCTGGGCACACCATTTGCCTTTTCCAGTGTTTTGACTGCTTTGTCCTTTTTGTTATACCTACAGCAGCGTTCCCAGCTCTTGAAGTTATAATTCTTAAATAACCAGAAGCTGACTGCCACTGAGATGTTTACAGCCTTGTGGCCTCTATTTTCAGGCTGTGCACGTATCTTCAAGGTGTCTGGTATTATCCCACACTTAAACTTCACATGATAACAAAAGACACCTGATACCAATCTCAAGTTTGCACTGCAAATTCGCACAGCCTGAAAACAAGCCTGAAAACTCTCCAGTTCTGTGTTCTGACAAGGGTAACCTCAGGTTTCTGACTAGCAATGACAGCATCATTTGTAGTGGACCACCCAGACAATAGGCACAGGCAGAATACTGTCATCTCTGCCTCCATGTGAGAAGATGCATTTCACAGAAGAGAAACAACAAATTGAACCACTATGGAGGATCTGATGAAGATGGGAATGTAGCACAAGTGTGATTCCCTGAAAGCTCACAGCTCTGGTTTTAACATCAGGTCCCTTGTGGAGAATGTTGCGTGTTCTACATGCTCATGGCCTCCATATGTGAGCTTGATGAAATGCCTATGCACTCTGGAGAGGGGCTTTGTCAAGTGCCTGTTGGGACAGGACAAGGGGCAATGGCTATAGCCTGACAGAGGGGAGATTTAGGAAGAAGTTCTTCACTGTGAGGGTGGTAAGGCCCTGGCACAGGCTGCCCAGAGAAGCTGTGGCTGCCCCATCCCTGGCAGTGTTCAAGGACAGGTTGGACAGGGCTTGGAACAATCATATTTTTAAACTTCTTGTAAACCAGATCTCAGTACATTTAGAAATTGGAATTACATGTCCCCGTCTTTTAAAGAATGGAGAGAAACAGACTCATCCCAAAAGCCTTTTGTAGTTTGCTTGCCTTTTTGTCATTTCATGACGATTTTATTCATGTAATTCTCCTGCAATACGCTCTTCGCCTCAGTGTGGCACATCAACAAACCACTGTGGATGGCATTCTGTAATGGTCTCTAACACCTGCCTTTAAAGGTGGTACCTTCACTTCTTTTGCAGGGTGAGAAAGCAAGGGAAAAAAAAAAAAAAAAAGAAAAAATAAGGCTTTAATAGTGCAAAAGTGTGTACTCGAGTTACAGACAGCATATAGACAGGTTTTGGCATTCATTATCAAAACAGAGCTAATCAGTGTATTTTATCTTTGCATCTGAAAATAGTAACATTAAGTTTCCCATTTTGGTGGAACACACGTAACACTTTTCCTGGGCCATTTGCAAACTTGTAATACTGCTTATATTTCATATGCCTTTCTCCCTACCCTGCAACCTTAAGACAAGTAAGTAACTAGATTTGCTTTTCATTTTAATTCATAATATTCCATTTGTGTTTGTGGCACTTAGTGATCAGAAGTCCCCCATGGGCCTGAGAGCCATTGCAAGGGCAGAAGTGGAGGTTGTCATCCAAGATCCAATGTTCACAGTTAGAGGGAAGCTGTGAGATACTCCAACTTTGTTTAGATATGAGGACAGCAGAGTGAGTTTGTCAGACAAGGTGATGTGACAAGGCCAGCGGGTTTCTGTGAGTGCAACACACGCCTTGTGACGATGTTTCGTGTTTCCTGTTGTTATAGATCGCGCCTTGCTGTTGTTACTGCTGTTACTCTGAATCCTTCGGTTTCCTTGTGCTGTGGTAGATCACTTTTTATAAATGACCTTACTGTGCTCCTCCTGGAAGGCAAACCTGAGGGAAAGCCCCCCTCCCGCCTGCCAGAAAACGAGCCCACCCGAGCTGAGGCGTTCCCCGCGTCCAGCCGCACTGCTGGTGCTGATTGGCTCGAGCCCAAGGCATAGAGCATAAAGTACCGTTATCCCCGCCTCTACCGCTCACTGATTGGCTATTCCGCGGCGATGCTCGACTCTGATAGGAGATGGGCGGGTCGCCCGCCCCTTCCGCGCTGGTTTGTGGCTCCGCCGCGGCGCGAGAGCTGCCATTCTTGCTTGGTATCGCCGCCATGGCAGACTCAGAGTTCTTGGGCACCCAGCAGCAGCCCGTGGCCGCCGGTAACGGGATGTTGGAAGGCGTCGAGGAGGATCCTGCTGCTGCCTTCCTGGCGCAGCAGGAAAACGAGATCGCGGGCATCGAGAACGACGAGGGCTATAACATCTTGGAGAACGGCGAAGTGCCGGCGGAGCTGCAGATCCCGGAGGGCGTGGACCCTGGTACAGCGGGCGATTGGGAGGGGAGCGGTCCCGGGCCTGGTATCACGGCTCCGCCGTGTCTCTTCTGCCGTGGAGGCCCCGTGGCTGGCGGGGTCCTCGCGCCGAGCAGGCGGGCTGGGGATGCTCCTGGATTATGCTGGGCCGTGCAGCTATGTGCTGTGCCCCGGACAGGTCATCTCCCAGCTCCCGCGGGTGGGGTGGTCATGGCTTTTAACAGGCGCTTCTGAAAGATCTTACAGGAGCGCCCCAGGGCTCAGGCTCCCCCAGATGTGAAGCGCACTGCTGGGTAACTGATCCAGGGGTGCCTGAAACGAAGCAGGGTAAGTCATGACGTTGTGTTCTGCCACTTGTGTTTCTGTTTTCAAAGGCAATGATCTTAAAGTACGCTAGCAGTGGAGCTAATGTTTACTAGGCCTCTAGCCTTTGTTCCTGGGTAACCTTTGTACTACATGTGAGAAGACTGACACTATTGCATTCAGAGGAGGGTATATTGGGAGCTGGAGGCTAGTCTAACAGACTAGCTACAGTAGCCCTGTCTGGAAACTCGTGATTACAAAGGATTTAGGGGTTTTAACTGAAGTAGAAAGGAATTATGAATGTAGGATGGCACTGCACTTAAATGATGTTTCAACACTCTTGGAAGACTGCTTGTGCTTGTCACTGGGTCCATAAGAATGTGTCTGCTCTTGTGACATTCCTTCGTCACTTTGGGAAGATGCCACTCTTCTTCAGACTAAGTTGAATAGCTTTGCTTCCCAGCTCACTGTTAGAACGTATTTGGAATTAAGTCTTCATTATGCAACTTGATTTCTGATATTACTGTCATATCATAATGTATGAGGATGTGGGTTCATAGTATCCTTTGGAATAAAGCCCAACTAGATAAACTGGCAAACTGCTTCTTTCAGTGCTTATTCAGTGGTAGCATAGCCCTTAGTCAGCTCCTTCATGGAGTTCAGATACACAGACTGTATGCTTACTGTAAAAAGAGTGCTTGCTCAAGTGCTGGAACATGAGGATTTATTTATAGAATCACAGAATAAAATCAGGTTGGAAAAGACCTTTATGATCATCAGTCCAACCATTCCCCCGGTGCTGCCAAGTCCACCACTAAACCATGTCACTAAGGAACTACGTACACAGTTTTGAACACTTCAGAAACGGTGGTTCCACTACTGCCCTAGGCAGCCTGGTCCAATGCCTGACCACCCTTTCAGGGGAGAAATTGTCCCTAATATCCAGCCTAAACCTCCCCTGGCACAGCGTGTTATCAGAACACATCCTGATTTATTATCACACATGGCTTCTGTATTCTGTGTATACTCCAGGAACAGGCACAGTGGACACTTCCCCTCCTGCTTTCAGAGGTGTCAGACAAACATGCATTGGTTAGTCTTTAGGTTCTAAACAGACTCTAGAACATTAAAGTAGCTGCTTAAGGACTAATTTATTTGGAGAAAGTTCTTTCATTGGCCTTTTTTACAAGTTATTAGAACCAACTAGATCCATCTCTTCTCTTTGTGCTTGCAATGTGGCTGTTGCAGAATGATTCCTTGGAAAAAAAAAAGTCATTAAATTCTTCTAGATTGGCTTAATATGTAAAAGCAGTTCTTAAGCTGCTTCTCAAGATGTTTTACTCAAGTTGCATAAGTTCAGGTGACATGGAGTACAAATCTGTTATTGGAGAACTCTCTAGAGAAAGAGGGCCATAAAACAGTATAATATGATCTCAGGATTTGGGAAGTGAAGATGTGATCTGTATGTCATCTTGCTTTCTTGTATACACTAGGGTCACAGTTATGCTCTGGGCTGTTCAGGAGGCATAGCAGATTGTGTTGTGAGTTTTGGTGGTCCCAATTGTTAGTAGAACATCCACTTGCTGACTGTTGGAGCCTGTTCTCACACCCTCCTTGTTAGTGTGGACTGCAGCTGTGCAAAATGTACTGGTTCAGGCATGGTGACATGATCTAAAGACTTCTGTTTCCATTTGTGTTTGAGATTTCTTATCATCTGATCAACATCTGAGCAGCTTTAATCTCTAGCACATATTAGTTTATTAAACTGTATTGGAATTACAGTAATCTTTAAGCATCATGATCAGGGATTTGTGGATTTACTTTTTTTAACTCCTTATTCACAGGTCTGTTGGATGAGTTTTTTAATAAATACTGGCCTAGAAGTCCTAACTCAGGCAACCCTTAACTGAAGTTTGAAAATCTTAACTTCAAATATTGTGAGAAGCAGTCACGAGCTTCCTGAAATACACTTGTAAGAAACATGGTGCCTCATACAACACACAGTTTTTAAATTGCAGGCTTTTAAAGAATAGATGTGTGCATGGACAGTAGTGGATTTCATGAACTGTCAATATCAATATCAGAAAACTGATGTTTGTGTGTATTTCTGTTAATGGCAGTAGTGGTGGGTACTGGGTGAGTATGGGATGAATGGCAGAATATTGCCATGCTCATGTGTCTCAGCATCGCTTCATACTGCCACGGCCAGGGTTGGAATATGGGCCTGAACCAGTTGGACGTTTATGATGATATAAATAGCCATCTTGTTGACATGAAAACTAATCTCATTTCCCTTGAAAGATGAACCAGAATCACTGCTTCAGAAAACAGGAATACAGTCCTGTTGCCTACTTCTTAGTAACTTGGTCTTTTGTGAGATTTTTGTTTTGGTGATGAATCAATACCTGCGTTTATCTACAGTGAAATTCCTTAAGTCTCCCCAGTCTGACAGTACTACGTCTTCATGTTACAGCAGTTCACTTGCTGTGTCCTCTGAGCAGGAGAGAGTGAATTCAGGTTGAAGTGCTGTTGCTTCTGGAACCAGTATGTCAATACAAAAACCTTGTGACAGCTTGTCAAATAGCATCTTAAGGAGAATAACATTCTTGCATGGCTATCTAAACAAAGTCTTTGGGTAAGATTTTTCTTTCTCATCCCTTATGGATGAGAGGTATGTGAAGAGGAAGAATGATTTGTGCCCAGAAGAAAAACGATGATAATCTAGGCTTTGAGTGGTGAAGTTACTCAACCTTATGCCAGAATATATGAAACTTGGTTATGTTCTTCTGTTGTTTCTACTGTAGGTACTAGTTCACTCAAAGTAGCAATGAAGGAGTACTTATTATTTAAAAGAAATAATGAAAGTAGCTCATAAAAATACATTTATTTTAAAATACCATAAGAAAAATGTGTCAGTCCTCTAACCATGAGGCCTGTGTGGTCATACTGAAGCTCATTTCTCCTGCATAAGGGTATTGTCCAAAGTACAGATGGATAGGAAGACCTCAGGAGGATCTAATTGATGTGTTAGGAAGTGGTTGGAGTCATGTTAGAAGAGCTACCTCTGCGAAGTCTTGCCTCTGTCCTGATAGCTGTTGTCTTTTTGCATTAAAAGTAAGGCTTCAGGGAGACTAGTTAACAAGGTTAAGCAAAAGTCCTTATATGCCAGGTAGTACCGAACCTGGTATTAATGCAAGTAGTTGCCTTCAGAGCAGTTGATAATCATTATGATAAGCCTCTGAAGCCATACGTTTATTTGTAGTACTGGAGTGACCAAACTCTTGTTATATTTCTTCAGCCTACCCAGCCCTTCCTTTGGTAAGCTATGGTACATGTGAAGGGCAATGACGCTTCCTGTCTGTTTCTGACAGGCTGTGTTGTTTTTTCTTTCCTGTGAATGCAAGGTCACTGATATGGTTTATCCTCTCCAAACTTTTCCAAACTCTAAACTGTCTGGGTTGCTGTGTGGAAGTTTGTTATTATGCTATTGTCAGGATGTGTTAGAGCTGTAGATGGTTGGACAGGTTCTTTGAAACAATATCCTTGGAAATAAAGCTTTATCTTAAGTTCAGAAGTGAACACCAAGGAACATGGATCATTACTAACTACAGTGTGCAGTGTTAACTTCAGGAGCTTCAAGATGCAATGCTGTGATAAAGTGGGATGGACTCTGAAGCCGGTGGAGAGTGCACATTACTTATGGCTGATGAAAACATGAGGATAGCAGGAACAGTATTAGGCTTACTTTTTTACTTTTTTGTGGGGGGTCAGGTATGAAATATTTCTGTGGACAAAGAAATTTGATACGCACCCAGCATTTTGAAGGCTGGGAAGCAGACAGATTTTCTAGACTTCATCCTGAATTATACAAGCACTGACACTAGAGAGCTGAAATGAGAGAAGGCCTGGCTGTTGGTCTTGTTCCAGTTAGCTTGCTTGTGACTCCATTTCCTCTTCTGCTGGTGTTACTCTCTGTCAGCATGGTGACTCTGCGTCTTAATCACTAGTTCTGGGGAGCTCAGAACAGATGGGAAGCTTGTTTTAATAATAGTTTTAATGCTCCTAACATGAGTGCTCTCTGGAAACACTTCGCTCTGTGCCACTTAGTGACTGTTTCTATGCAAAAGAAAAGCACCCCCAAGACAAATATGTGTTTTATCTCAGTTACAGTCCTCAGCAGATGACCAGCCGGAGTGCTGAAACCTTAATTCCTGGGTTTTGGTATAACAGAAAAACTTGGTTATATTCTCACAGGTATTAGAAGAATCTTCAAGGCTCATCCCTTTCACCTATCTGGTGAGTCAGTGCTTCCAAAGGAGTCTGTCTCATGGAAAAACTGCGCTTCCCCTGGAGATGAGAACTCCATGTATTAAAAAGCTAGCATCTGTTGGGATTTGTTCAGACCATCAGACCGGACAACACGAGTTCAAGACTACGTGTGAGCTACTGTCTGCTCTTCCAAGGCAGGCAGAGTGGGCATCTGGCTTATCCAAGCTGTTAGTATCAGTCTGAGTTGCAGACGCTGACTTGGCTTTTAATTTCAGCCCTGTCAAGAGAAGGTGAACAGCCACAGCATGCGCCTGTAGTGCAGATGGGATTAAATTGAAGGACAGTGAAGTGTGAGCTTGTTTTCTTTGTGGGCTTTAGTCTTCATAAGCTTGTTTAGCAGAACTGTAACTGCCCAAGTCAGAGTTTGTGCAGTGATCTCTACAAACCTGCTTTGAGGGAGCCTACATACCAATGCGAAGTGATGCTCAGGGTGGCTGCTGTGGAACAGATAGATGCTGTCAGCTTTGTGTGCTTCTCAAACCCGTTCTTGCTGGCTTCTGTAACTTGCAGAGGGGGAGCAATCAAACAAAGCAGCCACCACCTTTCAGCTATAGGAGTCCAGGTTCTCATAACTAAAAAGTTTTGCGTGTTTTTTTTTTTTTTTTTTGTGTGTGTGTGTGAGTTTTATGTTTCTTTTTGTTTGTTTGTTTTTGTTTTTTTGTTTTTTCGTTAACTGGAGTCTTCCCCTACTGAAGTTGCTAACTATGCTCTTGGAGACTAGTGTCTTCCAACTTAGCTCCTAGGTTTGAACTGATGACTTTACAGTCCTCTGCCTGATAAAGTTAATGACTGCTGTCCAGGGCTCAGGGATAAGGGCTTCATAATACCTGTCTAGTTTCCTGATAAATGAGCATGAAGAGCTTCCAGTGTGCCATTAACACTACTAACGGGAAACCAGGGCATACATAGCCACAAAGGAATAGAGGATACAGCAGCATAATGCTGTTAGGTAAATTAGCTATCATTTAAGATGGCAAAATAACTTGATTTTTCTGTATACTATTGGGTTACTTTGGTGCAGTCTCTTCTTTACTGAAGAGTGTATTAACAGGGCAGAGACACTTCTGTGTGGTAAGTTTATCTATGGTGGCTTTATGGGTGAAACAAACATAGTAACAGACTTGTATCATGCAGGCAGATGTTATATAGCACTGTTCCAGAGAGATGCTTTGCTGAGATTTAGCAGTTCTTGAAAATCTTGGTGTGTTTTCCATAGTCTGGAGATATAGTTTCACACACTCAAGTGTTTGTCTCATAACCGAGATGTGTTCCCTATGGCTGTGTTTTAATAACATGAAATTATAGGGTTCTGTGGCAAGGATTCCTAGCTGATGCTGTTCATGAGGCTCTGCTGCTGGTGTCACTTCAGAGGGAATAATGCTGCAGCATTAACCGATCAAACATGTCGGTCGTCACAGAAGGTGACTTCGCTAGGAGTGTTAGTTACATCTTCTGAGCTGATTACAAATTAGGAGGTAACCAGGCTAGGATGAGAATTACCAAGCGTTGGCTGCAGGATTGTTAATCTTCCAGGTAGAGAACAAGGCAGTGAGTTGCACTTCTTACCTCCTGAACAGTTGTCTAGGAGTCAGCTTCTGAGACAGAAGAAAGTGGGAGGAACTGTATGCTGACCATGGCAGCTTGTCAGCAGTATCAGCCGTGCTGTTTATGTAGTCTAAAGCATGATCTCAGTGGTGAAGAAATGATGTTGTGTTACTGGTTCTGCAGAATAATGGCTCACTTAGTTTCTTGTGCCAGAAAAGCGCAGAGATAAGAAAGTGTCCCTGCAGGGCATCAAGTAACACCCGTTTTCAAACTCCCATGTTAGATACTCCTATAAAGCTTTCCATACAAGTTACTGAAATCAGTAAATCTGGCTGTTCTGTCTTTTCTCAAATGGCTAAACTACAGTAACTTCTTTACAGGTGCTGTTGATAGAGTGGTTAATGGAGAAGTCTATCAGGTAAGATAGAAGTATTATGTGCTGTTCTGCTCTGAGAACTTTACCTTAATCTAGACTATTACCTTCAGTTTCTTGTCGGTAATGTACTTTCATCTCATCTCTGAAGAGGAGCTTCTGTCCTCATAGCTCATATTTTAAAGTTGTTAGTGTACCTCTCCTCTGAACTTAGAGGCAACTTAAAGCAGCAGTCCGTTTTGAATTACGGCTTAATAGGATGTAGCTGTAAGCAGACTGACAGGCTCTGTGATATGACGTAACACTGACTTGCCACTGGGTAATAAGCTGAAGCATGCTCTGACTTCACAGTTTAAAGCAGGGTTTTCTCAATTACTTGTTCTAAAGATAATTTGTTTGTCCTGTCAAGATTGGTCTCATAAGGATTTGACTGAAAACTTTATGCACTTCTTTGTGACGTGAAGTTTCATGAAATTAAGCTGCTGGCTAAATAGCTCAACCACAGCACATTAGTCAGCCATACTAATGACAAAGGGAGGAGATCACAGAGTCATAGAATGGTTAGGGATGAAAAGGATGCAATCCAAACTCTGTCATGTCTTTAAAGGACATTGGCCTTTAGTACCAGTAAGTTCATAAACGTCTCTAAAGCAGACAAATAAGTTACAGAGAACATTTTAAACTCCTGTGTGCAAAACAGTAGCAAAATAAAAAGACTACTTTCACAGCAAATATTTAAGGTGAAACAAACTGGGGGATCTTTAGGTGCTACATGGCACAATGTGGTGCTTGGCATTTTCTTCTGCTTTCTTCACTTGTGGAGCTCTGACACAGTGTGGCTTCCCTGTCAGCTTAAACTTGTGTTTGAGCCCTGATTGCTAGAAGCAGTCCTGTATTAATGTGATTCAATCCTGCTGTAATCTGGTCAGACCTTTTTCATGTTAAATGTGGTATCACATCAGATGAATGTGTTATGTGCTCAGTTTAAGTAGAGTCCAATTTTATGTAGCTTCCAGGTGGCTGAAATACTCAGTTGTCATGTATAAACTACATTGCTATTCCCTCTGTTTAAGGAGAGTAACGGTACAAATGACTCCTCTGCAGCCACGTGCCAGGTAGATGGACTGCAGTCAGATCCAGAGAGCATTCGTAAGTGGAGAGATGAGCAAAAGGAGCGCCTGGAGCAACTTGGTAAGGAGGGAGATTGTTGCAGTAATGTTCTTGCTTGTGAATAACTTAAAGGCAGCTTTTTCAGCAGCAGAATTCTCAGCCATGTCTTCCAGCTCTTGGGAACTGAAAACTGCTTCTTGAGGTTGAGCAGCAGGTCTGGATTGAGTCTTCCACCAAGCAGACTTAGTACTAATGTAGGAGTTAGTAAGCAAGTGGCTTCCTGAACCTTAAGAGTGTTCTTGTAGCCTGCCCTTTACTTACAAATAAACTGACAGAAAATGAACAGCTTTTATCAGCAGAAAAGAGTGAATGAACACTGCAGCCACTTTCATTTTTTTCAAGGATGAAGACTGCTCATTTTTTAATACCAAGGCTATCAGTTGTCACAGATCTTAATCTAAGAGCTAAGCAATGGACTGGTAACTAAACAGCTGTCAAATGCAGTGATATCTGTCTGTGGACAGCTTCTGAGAGCCTACAAACTGGTATGCTTTCCACTTACATTAGTAAGAAGGCAGTGTGATTCTGGACAGAGCTTACCCTGTTGCTCCTCTTCTGAGCTCGTTATGGCATAAGAGCTTGTCCTGACCTGTAAGCTGGGTGCAGGAGTGTGCTGAGTGCCAGGCTCATTTGCTTTGTCTAAGCATAGAGGTTTTACTGAACTTTGTTCTAGCACTAGCATAGCAAGGTGACTGTTTCTGGTTGTAAACAGTTTGCAGGCCAGCAGACCCACTGGACCTGAATTAGCCTACAAATGCATATCCTAAACTGAAGCGGACTGTCCCAGCTAAGCACTGCAGGCATTTTGTTTGGCTAATTCTCTGAATATTCATGGTATTTAGAGTTGTCATGGCCTATGTCAGGAGATCTCCTAACCCTTGTCTGAGTAGATCAAGCAACTGTCTGCACTAGAGTGCACGTTGAGCCATCAGCTGAAATGTTAGCAAGATACAGCGGAAACAAACAGGACTGACAAAGTAATTAAACTTTCAGATGCAAACTCACGAAACCAGGAAGCAGAATGGAAAGAGAAAGCGATAAAGGAGTTGGAGGAGTGGTATGCAAGACAAGATGAAAAGCTCCAGAAAACAAAAGCCAGCAACAGGTAAGATTGCTCCAGTCATCTGAAGAATTATGGTATTGGGCATGAAAGCAATGCAGAGTGAGAATAGTTCTAGTATGTCCTATGGCACTAGTCCTTCAGACCATTAAAGTAACCTCTCCTAGTAAGAAATGGGTCTCTCATACTCTCATAGTAGACCATCTTTTTAGGTTTTCTTATCTAGATTACATGTCCCAGGAATATCAAAAGAAAGCATTAAGATAATGAACCAGAATTACTGAAGATCCTTTAAGATACCAAGTTTGAATGTGGCGAGAAAAAGTTTTAACCTACTCACTTGTTGCACTCTCCTAGCTGTACAGTGACTGTAATTACTTGCCTTGAGACTTGAAATCTTATTTGCTGTCAGCAGAATACATTGAAGTGGCCTTATAGTTAGTCTTTGCTACAGATTATTTTGATATCTTAAAACCTTTGGCTGCTCCTTTTGAAAACATTTGAGAAATAACCTGGCTCAGTTCTGCTAGTGAAGAACTAAATGGTGACTCTCTCTAGGCTGGGTTTGAATTGTGCACTTCAAACCCAGCCTGGCAGAAACTAATGACTGGGGCAAAAGCTAATGACTACTAGTGTGGTAAGCACTTCAACTTTCTTAGAAGGTTCCCTGTGGGATTTTGACTTCAAGCTACATAAAGCTAAATATGATGGTACTGACTTAATACCACTTAGGTCTCTAGTTCTCACCCAGGGTTACTAGTGTCACTCTATCCAGGTAGTCATCAGGGCTGCTTTATACTTTGAGAACCCACAGATTTCAAGATAAATTGTTTTATTGAACTGCTGTTTTTCTTACCAAAATGAACAGCAGGTAAGTAGAGTCCTGGGTAGACTCTACTTTCTACAGAAGTCTGGATTTGACATGTCCATTCACTTTAGTGTAGTCTATTGGTTGGGCCAAGAAAGGGAACAGGATTGGCACTATTCTAGCTGGTGGCCTGAGCTTATGATGCCCCCATGACTTTATCCACACTCAAACACTGGCCGTAATACACCTTCTGGAGCAGGGTCCACAAGTGTTACACAGGAGGGTTTGGCATTCACATCTGTCATAATGTAGGTGCCATCCACTGGAAGCAGCCTAACATGGACCCTGCAACTCTAATCCTAAACTAGCTGGTCCCAACTTGCAGGATGTAGCAGAGCTTTTGTGTGCCCCTCTGAGGCAGGGGCTTAATGGATACATTGCCTGTAATAGCTGCTTTCCTGTAGTAAGTCTTGGTACAACAAGGTTAAAGTGATAAAACTGACTTCAGCTCTTTTCTGTACTTCTCATCCTTATCTCTTTTCTCCTGCCTGCTTGCCTGCCTGTTGGACTACTTGCTACCTAGGGTGGCAGATGAAGCTTTCTACAAACAACCCTTCGCTGACGTGATTGGTTATGTGTATGTTGCTTAACTACTAATTCTGTTTTGCTAGTCAACTAGGCAATGAGGATGATCAGAAATAGTGCTGAATGCTGCCTGAGGGTGACTGCTTCATTACTTCAAGGCAGTATAAGCCAATAAGTAAACAGCCTTTACCTTTTGGACTGACTCTGATCTGCAGTTTTCCTGTCTATGCACTGCACAACAGCCAGCACTTTCAGATGAAGTCATGTAGTTCACATACCACTGGAATTTTGGTGATGGTTTCGGTAATCTTTAGGTGTAGGGGTTTACAGTTGTTTCCAGGCCAGTGAACACTGCTTATAAGATGCTTTGCTGGGTGTGTGGGTTAGTGTCTGCAGTCTCACATGGGTTCTTTACTTCGCCCTAATAACTTCCACAAAGCAACACAATGTTTAATTGTATTCTTTGTAACAGCCACTGTGCTCATTTGCCTACATAATCAGGAAAACATTCAAGCCATGCTCGCACATAAAGCTCCACAAACCAAGAAAGGTAGAAGGGATCACCTGCCATAAATCAGATTAGAAGAGGTATATGTATATAGGAACAGGATACTCTGAGAGCTCACATGAAAAGTACAGCAAATGGTATTTCAAAATCAACATCAGCCACTGTGAGAACATTTGGGAGCAGCTGTGTAGGCATTTTGCCAGCCTAATGTATCAATGGGAATGCAGCCATGACTATGCTAGCTTCTGTGGGATGGAAAGATAGCAGTGTTCATTGGCTTGTTTTAATTTTTTTTTCTCAGTTTATAGACTTGAATTAAAAGATAGCCATGTCACAGATTCAAAGGTGGCACCTTTAAAAGGTATATTGGTGAGCCATGGTGTGGCTTTGAGTGCACCGATATTGATGGTCCAGTGTGGAATTCATTACCTAACTGTCGCTGGATGTAAAACAAGACTTGTGAAATGATGGATTTACAGGTGGTGGTTGACTTTTCTGAATTCTCCTGGAGTTGATTTTGATAGATGTTTTTCCCAGTAAACCCCTTATTTTCATACATCCAACTCAGTTGTGCAGTGAGAGTGCTGCATAAAACAGGCAGCCTGTTTCCTGAATGTAGGCTAAGCTACTGGTGCATGTACAGCCAGCTGATCATCTTCATTCTCATTTTCTATATCTGACTTAAACTTTCTCTCGTTTCTTTTCTTCTCTTCACCTTTAAGCACAAACATAAATCATCCTTGCTACAGCCTAGAACAGTTAAGTAAAAAAAAATCTTCGCTGCCCCCTAAAAGTGTCATGTCCCATAAAATAGCAGTGTTGTAGTGACCCTTGTCTTCAGTGGTGTCTGTAACCTCCTCATCCCTGTGAATAGTGCTCATGGGAGCGTCATCTTCACTGCTTTCTCTGTACTGCTCATTGAAGTAGATGGATTTGTTTGATCTCTTGATGCATTAATGCTCTTGCACTCAGACAACTGACAGGGCCCTGGAGTTCATGTATACTTGATGCTGGAATGTTATCCCTGCATTGAAGCAATGCTGCTGGCAGCATAGCAATGACAAAAGGATACAGCTGGGAAGCCACTGGCACTAACCTGGATGTTATGTACAAAGCCTCTTTAGAGTTTCCTTAGGGTGAGAGCTCCTGTGGGCTGACTTCAGCGAGTCATCCCGTCTACTAAGGGATGCATTAAGCTATAGCACCTACAAGCATGGGACTTAATTAAGTTCCTCTTGATTCATGCTGCTTTGCTACAGCACTGGGAGTCATCAGCAGATAGTTTTATGACGGCCTGTAGGTCTTGGGGCTGATGTGAACCCTCAGATGGAATCTATTTTTACTTGCAAGGAGTTGTAAATTTCCATTTCACAAGTGTCCAGTGTAAGCTGTCAGATGGCAAAGGCTTAACTAGTTAAGACTTGGGTGTTTCTCCATAAATAAAATGCCTACGTAGGGGTACCTTACTGCCTGGCAGTTTGCATGGTGACTCAGTAATGATTCTTAAAACCAAACACCTGTATTCCAACATTTTACACAGCAGTCTCTGCTTGTGCATAGCACACTACTCCATGCATAGCACACTACTCCAACGTACTTTCATCTCCAGCGTTAGGGTAGTGAGAGCTGAAGTGGCCATAATGTCCGCCAGCAGCTGCCAGGTCTCATTTCATATGAAACATGCTGAAACTGCATCCTATAAGAGGGAAGGAGTGCCTTCTGTGTTGGATATTAACACAAGGTGCATTGCGTTGCTTTTAGGGCAGCTGAAGAAGCCTTTGTGAATGATGCAGAAGACATTTTTCCAGGCACTGAGTGGGAACGTGTGGCTCAGCTCTGTGACTTTAATCCCAAGTCTAGTAAGCAGGCAAAAGATGTGTCCCGCATGCGTTCAGTCCTCATCTCACTCAAGCAGGCTCCGCTGGTTCGCTGAAGGAGAGCATGATGAAAACACTACAAAGGCAATATCCTAACTTTACTCAGAGAAGCTACGTTTGCAGTAATTGGATTAATTGTTTCAATTTTTTTTTTTTGGACCAAACATCATCATGTATCTAGAGCTGATCATTGTTTGATTGCATGTTCTTCCTCATGTTTCGTTTCTGTATCTGAAATGGCAGAATCTCCAAAACTAGTCTCTGTGCTGTTGTGCACAGAGATGTCACTTCCCACATTACTGATATTAAAGATCTTTTAAACAGCAAAATGTGTTGACTTTGGGTGAATTAAGATCTGCTCCCTTTTGACAGGAGGTGTTTGAATTGAGTGTGTGCAGACATTTATTTCAGTTGGTGCTGATTTCACCTTGCTGCTGACTGTCCAGCCAGCGATGTTCCTCATCTCCAGGAGGCTGTCCTGCATGTCTCTATAAGCTTTCCTAAAGCTCTTGAGAGCTTTAGTTTAAAAACTGCTTCTCCAGCCAATTTATCACCCAAGATGGAAGCTGTAAGAAACTGGAGCAGCAGGCTGGTTAAGGAGCTTATCTCACTTGAGTGGAACTGAGGATAATGTCTTCTTCAGGTAAGCAGTCCTGTGTAGTTTCCTGCTGCCACTCCAGGTGCACATCTTAAGCTGGAAATACAGTACAAGGCACTGAGCAGTTAAATTCCTTTGACATTCTACTGCATATTCTGTTGTGTCATGTGTCCAGTTCTGGCTTCATACTCAAAAGTCCTGCTGTGCAGAGGCTGTCTGGGTGTTTCTGAACTGTGTCCTTGTCCTTACTGACTCTTCCAGACATTTTCTCCCACTAAGGTGGTGGACTGGAGATTTGGAGAGTGAGAGAAGGGAAGACAACCTTACTACTCCTTAGTTACTAGCGTGGAGCTCTGCCTGCCAGGGTGGTTAAATTTTGAAACAAACTGATCCAGAAAACCTGTTCTGCTGCTTCCTTGGCTCTCTATCACCCACAAGGGCTGTGTTCTAGCCTTGCTCTGGTAAGACTTGCCTTAGCTGCTTATCTTGTGAGAGTAGTCTATTCAGTGTCATATATCAGTGGTGGTAAATGACATCACATCAAGTCCGTGACCAGTCACTAGTGGTGTCCCTTAGGGCTCAGTACGGGGGCTGGTGGTGTTCAGTATCTTCATTGATGATCTGGATGAGGGGATCGAGTGCACCCTCAGTAAATTTATGGGTGACACCAAATTGGGCAGGAGTGTTGAGCAGCTGGAGGACAGGAAAGCTCTGCAGTGGGATCTGGACAGGCTGGATCCACAGGATTGTGTGAGGTTCAACAACACCAAGTGCCAGGTCCTGCACTTGGGCCACAACAGCCCTATGCAATACTCCGGGCTTGTGGAAGAGTGGCTGGAAAGCTGCTCAGCAGAATAGGACCTGGGGGTGCTGACTGATGGCTGCTGAACATGAGCAAGATTGTGCTGAGGCATCCAAGAAGTCCAACAGCATCCTGGCCTGTATCAGCAATAGTGTGGCCAGCAGGGCCAGGGCAGTGATCATCCCCCTGTACTGGGCACTGGTGGGGCTGCACCTCGAATCCTGTGTTCAGTTCTGGGCCCCTCACTACAAGAGAGACATTGAGGTGCTGGAGCAGCTCCAGAGAAGGGCAACGAAGCTGGTGAAGGGCCTGGAGCACAAGTGTGATAAAGAACAGCTGAGGGAACTGGGGGTGTTTAGTCTGGAGGAGAGAAGGCTCAGGGGGGACCTTACTGCTCTCAACAATTGCCTGAAAGGAGAATGGAACCAGGAGGTGGCTGGTCACTTCTCTCAAGGAACATGTGATAGGACAAAAGGAAACAGCCTCAGGCTGTCCCAGGGGAGGTTTATACTGGGTATTAGGAACAATTTCTTCCCTGAAAGGGTGGTCAAGCATTGGAACAAGCTGCCCAGGGCACTGATTGAATCACTGTCCCTGAAGGTATGTGGAAGATGTGTAGACATGATGCTCGGTGGCATTTTTTAATGGTTGACTTAGCAGTGTTAGATACATGGTTGGGCTTGATGATCTTAAAGGTCTTTTCCAACCTAACTGATTCTATGATTATTTCACCATTTTTATCAAAGACAGTAGCTTCACTAGTGTGTCACAGAACTGCTGCAGTACCCTTTGTGAAGGTTAATCTGAGCAGTTTGAAGAGGGCTGCAGATGCAGATTTAAACTTGCAAACATTCAGGGAGGTGCTATGCAGCAGCTGTGTCCCTTTGGTGGGTAAGATATTGCATAAATGGTTGCCACTTGGGCTTAAATAGTAGCTGTACCTTGCTGTTGTCTGTGTCTGTTGGTGACGAGCTTGTGTTTGCACATGTATTCACAAGCTACTGATCGAGTGGTGATGAAAATGACAGTAGACCAGAGGTCTAGAAATTGAATCCTATGGAAGATTAAAGCAGGAAATTATTTTCTGAACTTCACAGGGATACCACAGGTAAGTTTAACAAGACTGAAGCACAGAGCAAGTACATGGAATACTGGTATTTAGTGCTAGCCTTCACCTGGACTGAAAACATCTTTTTTTCTGCTCACCCCAAAATTCTGCAAAAACTTCTAAAATGAATTGGTAAATAAAGTCCACTGCATTACATATACAGTGTTTAAACTGTTAATTTGAGTTTACTGGAATTCAAAAGATCACCAGTTAAGAGGGATTGCTGCACACTGAGTTATGGAACTTACTAATCACCACACTGTCCTATCTCAAGGACAATTTATCTTGCCAAAGGCATGCTTTTGAACCACAGTCCGAGAGAATGGGCGGACACTCAAGTTGAAGGACAAAGCAATGTTACAGAAGTTAAAGCAGCATTTTATAAGCTGGATTTGCAGGAGCTAACTGTGCAGGTGGTTTTGTGTACACCATCCAGCTGGAGCACTTCACATGCAGCTCTGCAGGTTTTGGTTACATCCTCTAGCTCTTGTCCTGAGATGTAGATTTTTCTCTTCTGCCTTCATTTTATATTCATGTGTGCTAGCTCACTGTCTTCTTCACAGATAGTCCTGTATCTGTGCTGTTGCAGAATAACAGACAAGCTGAGGTTAGAAGGGCCCTGTGGGTCATTTGGTCCAAGCCCCTCTACTCAAGCAGGGCCACCACCTAGAGCCATGTGCCCAGGACCACATCCAGGCAGCTTCTGAAGGTCCCAGAGGGGGGAGACTCGCACCACCTCTGTGGACAACCTGTGCCAGTGCTCAGTCACCCTTACACTGTAAAGAAGTGTTTGCTGATGTTGAAAGTGGAGCCTCCTGTGTTTCAGTCTGTACCCATTGCCTCTGGTGCTGTCACTGGCCACCACCGAACAGAGTGCAGCTTTGTCCTCTCTGCAGCCTGCCTTTAGGTATTTGTATGCACTGATAAGATCCCCTGGAGCCTTTTCTTCTCCATGCTGAACATCTCGGCTCTGTCAGCCTGTCCTCACAGGAGAGACACTAGTGTCCCTTTTGTCATTGTGGTCCCTTGTTGGACTCTCTCCAGTGTGTCTGTGTCTTTGTACTGAGAAGCCCAGCACTCCAGATGTGGCCTCGCCAGTAGTGCTGCCTTACTAGTGCTCTACTCAGACCTTCTGTGTCTGAGAATTATTTTAGATACTCGGATCTTGTGACACTGCAAAAGAATACTCAGCTTTATTTGGGCAAATCCTAGCCCTTTCCTGTGCTTCTGAACACTGACTTGTTTCCTTCAGGAGCAGCATCCGTCATGCCATGATTTCATGTGACAGTTCTGTGGTACCTCTGGTCTAGCTCACCATACTCACTCCTCTGTCCTTCCTTAACTTCCCAGTGTTGCTGCTTGTCTCCATACTATGTAGCTGATGCAGAAAACTGCATTAGTGTCAGTGGAATCTGGAAAAAAGACATCCTGGACTGTTTTTGTCCTTTAAAAAAAAACCCCACTGCATGTGCACCATGGAACATAGGAGAAGCTGGAGACTTCTGAATATGTCCTGGTATAGAACTTGCTTTGTTTAGCTTATGATGGGATGGCAGCCAGCAGCAAGCCAGTATGAAGTAATAATGTAGAGAACAGGGGGGATGAGGAGGTCATGGAACCTGAAGAAGATGGTAGTGCTGCATCTTCATCTTCTGAGCGTGAGGAACATGGGCAAGTTTTTAAGTATCCATAACCCAGTATGCTGCGGCTTGTCTGTTTTTTGCTGATGCTTTTTTTCTGAGCAGCTGGTAAATAGATGTATGGTTTACTGGCTTGTATTTTAGAATGGAGCAGGTGGGTGTCTGCTGCCTTTGACAAGATGCTTCCTCTGTTAGTCACTGTCCTGTGGACTCGCCTGTTCCGTATAGGGTTGTGCTGCAGCAACACACTGTGGCACTGGGTGGTACCGCGCCTGGGGCTGCTGGATTCTCACGTGTCGCTGACATTCCAGGCCCTAGTGGTATGATTGGTAGGGAGTCGTCTATTTGAATGCTTAGCGTGTTGTAGTCTGAGAAAGGAAGGTCTGCGCATCACTGCGTAACAGGAGTGATGCTTTGGACCTTGCATCAGTAATGCTAGTTTCACAGATGGTGATGGGCGATTCCTGTGCTGTGATGGCTTTGGCTGTAGTTACAAGCACACATTTTACCTCTTGATTCATGTGGCTCTCTACTGGCCACAGCCTGTCACAATGTGCAGAAAATTTACCTGACTTGAGCCCTGAGCTATGGATGAGGTAAAATCTTACCAGCTTTTTAAAAAGTGCTGTATCCATATTTATCACAGGGTTGTGAAATTAAAGGGACTTTCAGGAAAAAAGAAAAAATATCAGGCTATTCCTTCAAAATTTTACCTTAAATGCAGTCTATGCACACTTCTTTAATTTGTCACTTTATGCAGAAATTTTAAATTAAATGCACATTTTTCTTCATGGAAGAAAAAGCTGGAAGGCCCAGTACCCAGAACACCTGCAGACACAGACTTACGGCAGTGGTGGTCTAGTACTACCAGCAAAGCCTAAGTGATGTGGAAAAAAGTTACCTCTTTTTAGACTTAACAAAGAAAAGTGTGTGCTTTCCAGCATGCAAAGCTTTGTTCAGTCAGTGGCAACAGCCTAACAGTGGTTTGTAATTACTTAAGGGTTTGACTGATAATCTGTGTGAACCCAAAAGCTTCCCTCAGTTATGAAAGCAGCAGAAAGAACTGTTGGTATTACTTGTCTTGTTGCCGTGCTCAGCCTGAAACAGCAGCCGCTACCATCTAATTTTGTACCAAATGGCAGTGCACAAGCAGTGGGTGGTTTTGGCACCACTGCAAAGTACATGATTTGATCCTGTGTTGTGTGAATTTGCTGAATGATCCAGCCCACAAATCCAGCTACAATTGTATGTGCAAACTTTTGGCAAGGCATAAGAAAAAATGTAAGCAAGGCCTAAGAAAAATGTTTTTGTGTGTTCCTCAGAATCTCATGAGCATGTTTACTTGCTACTGAATATGATGTGCCCACAGTGCAAAGCATCTGCTTTCAGATTATGAATCAATATAGCTTGGTGCCTGACTGTGCTAAAGACGTGACTCCAGCATTTCAGCTGCCAAAGCACTAGTTCTGATGTGCCTCTGAGAATCCATTTTCCAAACACCTATCTGGAATACTCTGAGGGGTGTACATACAGTCCAAGTGTCTGACCTTTACTAATGCCTGTGAGCTTTCCATAGCATTTCAGGGGGACACAGTGACGAGATTTCACTGATGCAGACTGGAGCATAAACTCTTATCTGTACCTTACTTGTGTGATGTGTTTTTGTGATACAAACTTGACATTGCCTCCACTGGTAGTATGTCTGTGTTTGATACACTCAAATGGAGGAAGGACAGTGCTTTGTGACCACCAGAAGGCTGAGGCATTTGTTAATTCTGCGTGTCTACATGGCAGATCTGAGACCCAGAACACTGAATAACTGATCTTGCTGCTCAAACCAAAAAGATGATGTGATACAGAGTTGCTATGTGGCTTGCAAAGCATCAGCAATGGTCTGTAAAAAAACAGCTAACAAAATGCAAGGGGGCTCCTTATGGTCCCAAGTCCATGCTGTTTGTGTTTCTGTGCTTGGGCAGAGCTGTTTTGATCAGAGCAGTTGTGTTCCACCACGTACAAGGATAAGGAGCAATGAGGTCTTGCACTGGTCACATGGATTACAAGGTACAGCACAACTCCAATTTCAAGTCCCTTTCTAATCTTTTGGCACTCTGCTGGTACTTGCTTATGCAGTGCTGACTATAAACACGTATGTCCATGAGGAGTCTCCCCCTGCCCAAGCTCTTGAGTGTCCTATGCAATTCTGTTTTAAGGGCTGGAAAGTGGCACTGTTGCTAAAGCTTCAGCAGTTAGGATACTGCCTGCAAAAACTAACCTCCTCCTCCAACAGATAGGCAGGTAATGAGAACACACTGCAGCTTTAGGCTCTCAAATGCTGGTAACAGCCGGAAAAGAGATGCTGGCCATTGTCTTCTGTTTTTACTCCCCTTCTTCCCTCCTAGAAATGGATGTAAAGATTTGTTGTCACTGGAGTTATGACTTCCATGGTATGGGCTGTTCCAAAGGAGACAGTGCCAGGAACAAGTGAACAGGGATCACACAGTCCTGCAGATGTTCTGTGAGCATCTGATGTTCACTTCCCCTGGGGTTGGACAGATACCATTGGGACCTCACGTCCCTCAAACCTCTGGTCCACATTAAAGCCCCTGAAGTGTAAGGGAGGTTTCTGAACAGGGAAGGAAGGAAAACCAAGTAAAAGCACTTTTATGCTATTAAATATGATTTTTTAATTCTTTCTGATTTTATAAACCCACAAACTTCTCAGGGAAAACTGCAAGGACTTCTGTACCACATGCACATATGCAGCAGCTTCTTGTCCAGTTGATAAAAATGTTTTCAAATGCATTTAAAGAACCAGTTTCTTAACAACACAAAACATTAAAGGTGTTTACAGAAAAACTTTTCAGATGTGTTTTAGTCTCTGCACCCTCCCTTCAGCTTCTAAGGAAAAACTTATCTGAAATAGAGACAGGAAAAATACAGAACTTCATGAGGTTTGGAAAGCAAAAGTCTGGTCCCATTTTTATTCAGGATTACTTGCGATGCTAGAGGCTATTTCTCCTTGACCCACTTAAGGAGCTACCGTTCTGGTACTGAAGTCAGTGGGAATCACCAAGTAAACCAAGACAAAGAGGGGAAAGAAGTAAGAACCCCTGGTGCCACAAAGCCTACTACAACTTTGCAAATGGTTAAGAGCCAGTATTCGCTGATTCTGAGAAAAACTATGATATAGAGGCTGCAGTGTTATTCCTGGAAACATCAAGGAGATCCAGAGGTTCTAAAATCAGCTGTAAAAATGTGAGTTCTCAGTAAGCATTCCTTGTGTAAGAGAGGATGAAGTGAAGGCAACTTGTGTAGATTATATATATCCCAGAATTAGCCACTGGAGTCGTTTACCACTAACAGCTACTCAGGCCAAGATTATTGTGCAGCAGAGGGCAGTGGTTGCAGAAAACTGTTTCATTATAGTTGCAGAAGAAGTCTGAGTGTGGAAAGAGCCCCTTCTAATTCCCCTAAAGTACTAGTACTAGCTTCTGAGAATATCACTGGTGGCTGAGTCAGATGTCAAAACAGACCATTAAATGCAGAAGAGAGGATGGTCTTGTGACTGTTCTCCACAGGTACCTTTTTTCTGGGATGGCCGATTAGCTAGATGGGTCTGTTTTCCAATTTCTCCTTGTTTCAATTAGTTATTACTACTGTATCTTGGAAGTGTGCTGAAAAGCAGCTGAATAAAGACAGCCATATATCAAGGAGGACTGTGGTTTAGCTAGGCAAACCTTCATTGGCATTTCAGAAACTTTGCTCCCAGGCTTCCCAATGTCTTGAAGGTGAGGATGAGGCTCAGATTTGACTTTCCATCCTGTGAGCTGATGGTGAATGCAGGAGAAGAACAGCGTACCTCCAGTCACCAGAGCTGCTGAGGAGAGGCCCTGTGTCACTCTGCACTGAAAGAGTTTTCTTGAAAAGTAGAGTCTTCATGATCAGATGTGAGACAGAGCTGAAATACAGCTAACAGCCTGCCACAGAATAAAAAGTACCCTTTCTGCTCATTTGCAAAAGTATTAGGCTGAGTCCCTTGAGGAAATCCTAAACAATAATATTGAGATAATTTACTGCTGGCCATAGCTGGAGGACAAAGATGCTCACTGCTACACCGGTCAGTGTGGTTGGACTACTCTGCAGGCTGTAAGCTCTGTAGACCATGGTGTTTTTCCTTCATGTGCAAAGACTCCAAAATGGGCCTCTGCCCTCTAAAAATTATGCAATAAAAATAAATAACTGCCTCTGCCAGCTCCTTAATGAACCACAATTTCTGGACGCAGCTTTTCTGATTGTAGAGGCAACTTTCCTTGTTTCCACCCGCTGCTGAAACTATTACCTGCTATTGGTGACTACACTGTGTTTACTTTGCAGGTGGAAGCCTGAAAACTGAAAAGCTGGTCACGTTGTATCCTTCTCATTTCACATAGGTGGAAAATGAGATATGGATCCCCAAGTGTCAGCTGTAGTTAGACACACCATACCAACATTCCCCACTGTACATCAAGATACTCTCATAAATAATTCAGCTACACTTAAAAGCAACATACGGTCTCACCCCCAGAAAGGGTTTAAGATTAAAAACAACAGAATTGTACATCAGTTCCTATGAATTCAGGTAAACTTTAGGCAGAATACAAAAACGTAATACCTCAAATAGGAAATGCTGAAGTAGTCACTTAACTATTCAGAACGCTACTCTGAACCAGTAGCTGCTCTCATCAAAGAAAAAATTTCGGGCAAAGTATTCCCCCCTTAGGAATCTGAATAGACCATTTCCGTCATTCTTCCAGGTACCTAGTATATTCTACGTGTAGTATAATCCAGTACCAGGCTAGCAGCCCCAAGAAGAGCAGGATCTGCTAGATTTGAGACCACCACATCCACAGTTTTAACAGAGGACAGAGCCTGTTGATTTATCACGTCTTTGACAGCATTAACATAGTGGCTAGCTAGAACTCCAGAAAGGATCACAAGAGATGGGTTCATGGTGTGCAGAATGTTCACAACTCCAAGGCCTAATGCTGTCCCAGCTGAAAAGATAAAAGAGAAATAGAGTAGAATACTCAAAGCAGTCCAGGCATCAGTAGTTGAAACAGGTGTGTTAGCAGCAAATGACACTGTCAGGAAAGTGTTCTATTTCATATGGCAGTTAGTTTTGAGCTTATAGTATCAGATAGTATGAGTTTGCCATTAACTTTTCTTCCAAAAGTAAAAGATAAAAAAGGCAATCTTATTGCACAATAATGCATTATCCAATGATACGGATGTGAAAGGCAAAGCAAATCATTACCACAAACTTGTAAGCTAAGAGAAAATAGGAAGGCATTACCATCTTAATGCTATCAGCTACGTATGAGGAAGAGGCTTGTCTTTAAAGCTAGTAAAACAGTAAACTATCCCATGCAAAATAGCATGTAAATTGTCTTTGCTTGCTCAGACTAGCCGTTCACCTCCCTACAAAGAAATGTCCTCAGATTTTCCAAAATGAGTTTGTTGACCTTTGCAGAAACTTTTCATCTTCTAATTGAACAAAGACTTTTAATACACACTTCTGCTCACAATTTATTCAGTTTTTATATTTAACATTTCACTGCCATTATTAATTTTTTTATAGCAACGCCTTCAATATGTAGAGTTGTGTTTGTAGCGTTACAGGTCATTACCATTTCCATATTCGTGAAAATACAGTAATGGGAAGGTTCCACCCTTTGGGCTGTGTTCTCACCTGTTCTGAGAATGCTGTCTGCTTTTGAGTTCCCCAGTTTAGCTGCTTGAATGAGATGTGCAGCGCTAACAACCTCCTCCGTCTTCATTGACATTCCTTCTACTAAAAGCAGATCCTCTGTTTGAAGAGAAGAGAAAGCCAAGAGAAAAACATGTCAAGAAGTCAAGAAGTGTAGGGTGACAAACAAGCACCTAAGATCTTTGCATCTCTTTTACTTGCATATTGAAGTCTGAATCCTCACCAATCTGTTCTACCCTGAGTTTAGGTGAAGTGGTCACAGCTGTGTTAGTCAGGGAACTGCTTGCAGAAGCAGGGCATCAAATTCAAACAGTTACAGTATGGTATTTCACTAGTCTTGTCATCCCCAAAGGTTTGTAAAATAAAATATAAATGTTCTCAAAGACTAAGAAGTCACTGCTGAAAGACAATCACTGTGAAACCAAACCTCACAGAATGCCTGTCAGATTACCTTACAGCATGCTTAAAAGGGAGAGACTAAAGTCTGCTACTTGCTTCTGTTAACTTTGATACAGTGGTTTGCCTGGGTATTGCCACTACTGAAAAAGAACTCCATTGTGCTATGCAGGTTGTGGTGCCTCCTGGGTGGCCATAGGAGGAACCCTGTCTGGTTGACTGTACTCCTCCTACAAAAAGATGGCAAGTCTTTTTTGCTTAATGTTATCTTTGCAAATGTCTTTTTATGCTGAAATTTAGCAATCATATTTTCAGAAATAAAGTACACATATACCATCATGCAGTTTCTTAGCTTCTCTCTGTAATGCTATCCCAGAGGCGTATGCTTCTATACATCCTTGGCTACCACACAGGCACTCTGGTCCATCCAAAGATACAACAATATGCCCAAGCTCAGCAGCACAGAAAGAACTGCCATGGATCAATTCGTGTTGATGAATGATTCCACCTCCAATTCCTGCAAAGATTAGGAAAAAAAAAATAATACAGAAATCAAACAGGTTTTAAAGGTCCCAATTCTGCAGTAGACTGACATTTGCTTATTCTAATACAGCCAAGATAAAATATGTGCATCTGTGGTCTTCTGCACTGGAAACTGAAAATTATGGTTATTGAAGAACTCTTCTCTGTTTGACACACCTGATAACCACACTCACAGCTCCTTCATATTCACATGGATATTAGAATGGTTATATAAAGCTCCTTTCTTAAGAAGCATATGGATGGTACTGACAGCTCTTTCAAGCTTGTGAGTCATGCTTTCTATGCACAAAACTAACCTTTCAAATGGCCTTACAATTTTGCATTTCAGAGAAGATGTTTTAGTGATGTATTTAGACAGCTAAACCTGTGCGCTAAAAAGCCAGGACACTTAAATCTGCAATCCTCTGCTGCCCCTTCCCAAACCGTGGGTGGATTCATATACTTAACAAATAAAAAAAGTTACCCCCCATTTGCCTTTGAGCTATAATAAGCATATCTTATATTCAGCTCCTCATCTCCTAAATATACATCCTGAGATGACTTGTGTCCCTGCAGCTGGAAGAGAAATAAGGTGTAACGCTGAAAAAAAACCAAAGTTATTCCAGCTAAAGTTGCTCAGATTTCCCCAATTTTGAAAAAATGCTTAGCCTGCACAGCTGTATCATCGTAACTTCTTTTATCAAGAAGCTTATACTATGCAAAAAGTTTCACTTCCCTGAATCTATTAAAAAGTACCCTAAAAGAAACAAATAGATATAGTGGCAAAAGGATTTTTGGTTTAAGAAACTAATATTAACAACCTAATAATATTTTCCTAGCAGAGTGGTGGTGTTTGTGCTTTTAAGGTCAGCTGAGCCCCTGAGTGACTATAACAACATACCCACCTGTACCAGTAATGAGTGTTACAAAATTTTCTATTCCTTTTCCATGACCAAATTTTCTTTCTGCTAGAGCAGCACAGTTTCCATCATTGTCCACCCAGACTGGCAGGTGCAGAGCATCAGATATTGGAGTTCTAAGATCCACAGAGCTCCACTCCTGAATGAGTTTTGTAGAATGGAGCACAATTCCTTCTCGGGGGTTTACCCGTCCACCTGTGGAAATACCTAAGTCCCAGAAATACCAGATACAAAAATTAAGTCTGCATTACACTTAAATAAATGTTTTTCTCTTCAATGACAATTATTTGGACTTCTAATATGAGGCTTTGAAGCAGATTGTGAAAATAAAAATTTCTAAGTCAGTGCAATTTCTGGCACATAAAAGTAATTTGTAGAACTCCATTGCGCAAATCACAATTCACCCATTATCTTAAGACTAACTAGATAGGTAATGGTTAGTGTTAGTCAGGGAGTTAATGTTCCTACTTCAGGCAAGATTGCAGCAAATCACATAATACTTGTGTTTCTTTTTAGTCATGTATGAAAGGCATACAAAAACTGTACAAAATAAATTGTTCAAACCCTGGAACAGTAGAATTGTCCTGAAATTTCCTGTAAATCTCAAGATTTGGAATGACTAAAAATAATAGCTGGACTTGGAGTAGTGATTTCTACTGAAAAAATACATTGCTTTTCAGTACTGTACTGAACAGGATAATAGTTAGTAATAGGCATTATTAGCCAAACCAGCTTTCTCTGGCTGGAGATGCTTCCAAAGTTAATGGACTCTGTCAGGACCTTTCAAAAAGCCACTCTATTATGGAGGTATTTAGTTCTGGACAAAAAAGTTTGAACATTTTATGTATTATTCTTGTACAGAGATTATATAATTGTGTCCCTTATCTAAAGATGCTCAGACAAAACCAAAGAGTCCCAGGGTTAATATTGTAATAGCAGCCACAAAAGCTGAATTGAATATTAAAGCTTGGGGGGGGTGTGGGGAGGGGGGGGGGTGTGGATGGTGTCTTTACCCTCCCAAAAATCTCACTTTGTAAAGAACAAGCCATCTGAGAACTTGTCAGCAAGTACCTAAAAGAAATGACATTCCCAATATCAATCTGTGAAGGTCTCCCTAGGATTTTACTAACCAAATGTTTATTGCAACAAAACATTTAATACTTAGTTGCTAACTCAGCAGTAGCTTAGTAGAACATGTCTAAATGCCATGATTCTGTAATTGATGTAAACAGCTATAGGAACTAGCAGAAGTTATCTCTTCATCCTCTTTTCTCTACTATCACCTCCAGAAAGGTAACTTAAATACTGCCTAATATAGCAAATAATAGCTATATTATATATATATATATATATATATAAAGATATAGCTCTCCTAAGTACTTGTATCGTTTGTGTATAGATCTGGGTCTCCTTTGTTTTATAAAAGTAAAAACAACGAAAAAAAACCCAAAACATCAGTAACAGCTGCTAGTTTATTTTGCCTGATAGTCTCTAATTTCCCCCATTTTCAGAAAGCTGTTTTTAATATAAATTATTTGAGTGGAAAAAAAAAACAACCCAACAAATGTAACAAAATTAAAACTAACTGCACAGCTATTGCAATCTAAACTTATCTGCTGATTGTGACAAAAAGATGTTGAAAATTACGTTTTTTCCAGAGTCCTAATTTTTAACCACCCTGCAAACCTGTTTTGTATTAGTGGGAGTTCTTCAATCAAAGTTATGCTCCTGTACACAGTATTTTGAGTGCAGACAGCAGTTTATAGGACTAAATGGAGGAAAACACTTTTTTTTTCCACTGGTTTCTGCTAGCTCTTCCTGCTTCTTCATTTCCAATGGCTATTACTTCTCCCTTAACCTATAACAGCTGGAAGAAATCCAATGTTACTGATAAAGTCTGTGATTAACCCCAGCCCTTCTGCTCGGTCTTGCAAAAATTCCTCCAAAGTTATGGGAACTCTCCTTTCTATGATTATTAATCTTAAGGAAATGACTAGAATCTAATACATTAATTATTCCCATATGAATTACATGCCATTCTTTAAAGAGAACTTTCAATTTCAGCTAGTATTCTGATTCAAACTATGAGTCTGCATGTGGCAAAGAACAGCTAATAGAAATATCCAGGTGAGAAATTTTTTATTCTGTGGTACAACTTTTCCCCTCATAAGTCAGTAATTGAACTGTAAGCAATGAGCTGCAGAAGGAAGGGCACTGAAGAATAAATAGGACTGTAATTTCCATAAAATGACAAACAGAAGGCAAGTTTTTTTCCCCAACATGTAAACCTCTGTAAACCAGTTTACTGTTTCATTACCCTAATAAGTGTAGCTGACTGTAAAATTTTCTTTGGTATCTCCAATAGTAGAGCACTGCAAAGATCACCATCTTTTCCACAGTGACTGTGAGGTTTTAGATTTAGCATTAGGACACAACAAAATAATCAGGGTGGTTAAGTCGTGTATTACCCACTGGGTAATCTGGAGGATTTGGTTTGAAGGGCTGACTTTTATCTCCTTACAGCTTTGCGTACTTAACACTGTTTTGAAAAAATACTTTTAATAGAAGTTCAGATTAACTTTTCTTCATACTATGTGATCTGAGCAAGCTTTCGTCTGGAGCAAACTACTTCTCTTTTGGAGCATTTCTTAGCTAAAATGAGGATTTTATGTCCTTTTTAAAAATTATGGTCACATTAATATACGGTAGTATCTAAGACCAAAGCCCCCATCATCATTAAACTGATTCCTGCCTGGTATAAAAACAAAGTTTAACTTGGAACTATACTACAGTGTAAGTAAACTTGAAATCAACAGAAAATCTGCTTTTGTCTTTGTTAGCTGCAGATTTAATCTAAGTTTTTAGCCTTTTTCATGTGCTCTCGTGCAACTGAGACTTCTGCTGCATCTGATCCTGGCCATGAGGAAAGGCTCACAGGCGGTAGAGGATTCCAGCTGCATTTGTTTCAAGAGCTTTTCAATATATGCTAAATATCTGATTCATAATTCTGAGACTGCAGGGAAAATCTACACAAAGTCTATACATCACACATTTTAGATATAGTTTAGATATAACTCAGATTGCTTTCATTGCTGTTACGGACTGGAACGACTTCAGTCTTTGCAGTCAGCCTCTCATTTTCACATTTTTCACTTAAAAAAGTTTGTGTGTGAAGAATATAATTTAAGAGCTTAAAATAGACAAAATCTGTTTCAGAAAGGTGTTTTAAATTAACCAGTAGCAATTTGATTTTGTGTTGAAAAACCTGGATGAAAAGACAAAGTTAATGTTTGTTAACTTACCTACTCCCAAAATTCTGCAGTTCACATTTACTGCCTCTGACGCAGCCTCCACACACATCTTTAGAATCAATTCCAGTCTGTCTTCGTAAGTTTTAGGGTTAAGCTGAGTATACTTCTTAACTATTTCACCCTAGAAATTAAAAACAACAAAAGGTACCCCACAGAAATGTACTTCATGATGAAACTTCACTTTAAACTAGAGGTGAACTTGAAAATAAACAGTCATAACTTGTCTCTTTGAAAAAATAATAGAGCTGCATGCCTTAGATCTTGGTCTTACAGGCTGTCTGTGCAAGATTCGTGACAACTCTTGAGGGACAAATCTGCAAGATCAGACATTACATTCTGCTACTGTGATCAACACCCTGTCTGAAATACAACAGATATTGGAAGTAACAAGTGGATTGTGTAAGCAAACACAGGAGCTACTGAAACTGGTATTAGGAGTAAACCATGATACAGCAATGCAAGTAAGCTCAACATTAAAGTATTAAAAAAAGGAAAAAAGAGGGAGAGAGCAGCAATTGCTAAGAAGGACAGAAATCCCATAGTACTCGAAGAATAAAGTATTTCCAATCTGACTACATGAAGGTTTTGCATGCGTCACAGACACTAATCTTTTACCAGCAGGAGAGAGTCAGACAGACAGAAATGCTAGACATTTCAGTGCCACATTTCCTATCTGTTCAGAAATAACTTTTCTTCCCAGCAATTACACTTTTGAGTCACTGGAAGTGTTTCTGGAATTGCATCTCCTATGATGTATGTTGTATAGGGGAGGGAGGGTCCAGGAGGAAAGGATTATTTTCAACCTCTGGAGTCTTATAGTGGTTATGAAAGCATTCATTATGATGCCCGAATCCATGGGTAGTAAGTAACTGATTTTAACATAATGTGAACATTACAGGATTAGGCCAGGAAACTGCAGAAAATGCGCTGCTTAGCAATAATATTCTCCCTATTACATCCCTTGTACTTTACAGTATATCTATGTGAACAGCAGTTTATTAATACAACTAAGCAAAGAGGTGTAACAAAAATTTATGTGCAGCACGCCTGAATCATTGTTGACAAAACAAAACAGAAAATTCCAAGATGTCAGTGGTTTGAGAATTAGATCCCACCATCTCAGCACCATAATAGAATGGTTTGGACTGAAAACTTTTTATGTTTATGTTTCCTCTTCACTTTTGTTTTGGAGGGTGAGAGGAATCAAGAGGAAATTATTCTGGAAGACAAGGCTGCAGCAAACATTATCAGCAGACAACAGCTTTTAAAAGGAGAAACTAATATTTTTCTTCACAAAAAGAAATACACCTTCAACTCTACCATTTCCTGTTAAATGCTTACATCTGTTGTGTGAATTTTATTATGAAAGTCTGACCCTTCTCACTCTGATTTAAAAAAAAAACAACCAACCAGCCAACCCCTGACAGGATTTTTGAAGAGCATCAAATAACTCAAAATTCACCACTGTTTCCCAGTGCAGATCAAAAACCTAAAATTCAGCTGGTTTTGAGCCTTTTTAAATGTTTTCGTATCATTTCAGCAATGAAAACATCATATCCTTCCAGACTATCTGTTCCAGCCTTTTCTTGCATTTACAGCTAATCTAGATAGTAAGAAAAACTTTTAAATAATTTTTTGTTCCACTGTTTTTATACTTTACTGCATGTTCATGCACACATGAATCTGATTTTTCTCTTCATTGAAGAGGCTTTTACATTCTGAAGGCTACTTTTTCTTCCCCCTGTCAGTTTTCTCTAAGCAATTCTAGTTTCTTCAACTGTTCCCCGTTTTCCATGTTTGTAATAGTTATTACTGGTTTTCCTCCCGATTCTCTCTCCAAGTGAGCTACATCTCTGGGGTGTGATGATTATAGTGACCACTGTTCCAGATGAGGCTCGGTACTGTTACTGACTGTATTTCTAAGCAGGAATATACTCAGAATTTTTGATCTCTGGCTGTTCTTCTCTTGGTAGAAGAGATGCAAAGCTCTGTTCTCCTGAACCCACCCACTTTCCCTCAGCTTTGCTAAATGCTGGCTGTTGCTCAGATCGGTTCTGTGTGCCCATTACCTGGCCATGTAAGGCAATGGGGAAGTAAAAAGACTGCTCTTGGAGCCTCTCCCTTTTTCACTTGACATGTAAAAATGTGCAAGGTGACTAAGTCACCTTTTGTGGGGAACCAACACATATGAAAGTGGCCCTATCATCTGAGGTCTGAATGACTCCCTGCAGAGGGAGGGCTTTGCTAGTTTAACAGCAGTCTTAAAGAGTAAACCAGCAGGCAACTTGTATTGAGACTGTATGAAAGGTGCAACCAATTGTACAGCAGAGGGAAAAACCCATATTATCCTTCAAAAGCAAAAGCCAATAGGACTGGTTTGTTTTAGAGCTCTTTTGCATCGTAAACCCCTATACCCACTGCAGGACAGAACCACAAAGCCCAGTGGAGTTTGCAGAATGTCTAAAAGCACAACAGGACATTTACCTTCATACTGACAATTGCTACTCGGAGATTTGTTCCACCTAGATCCACAGCCAGAGCACTTTGTGTCTCTAGAATATGGTCAATATCTTGAGAGATATTATCTTTGACAGGAGGAAAACAGAATTTCTTTTGCAATGGCTCTTTGAGATTGATAGATTTAAGAAACTTCAAAATCCTTGGAACAGCATTACCATCTCCATATATTTTTGAGCTATAATATAAAAAAAAATCAATTAAATTGGAAATAACACTCCAATCTATATAAAGTTCTTGATATGACAGAAGGCTGCAACACTGTATCATTACAAAAGTATGATATGGCTATTATAACAATCGTGCAGTTCAAACTACTAGTGTCTGTCATGGAATATGTCAGACAGTGTCAGTTTGAATATCATACAACAGATAGTGCAAGTTTGGTATTAGCTCCATTTTGGAATACAACACAGGGAATGTAGAAAATTGGAAAGTTAATGATGCCAAAAAAGAATAATATTAAGAGTTTAATGAAAGGACCCATATAGTAAAGCTCTAAAATTACAGCAAGTTTACATTTGTGCTACAAGTCCAAATAAGTAGTACTTACGACACAGGAGATAACTACGTAATACTACACTGTACAGTCATGTCAGGTTTCAACATGTAAGTCTTGTTTTAACATACCATCATACATGGTGTCAAACATTTGGTATTACAGAATTCAGTTTTATTGCTCTACTGAGATTCTTAAGGAATATACTTTTTGAATCTTGTCCTTAACTAGACTGATATTATGTCCTGAAGTTTTCAAGAACTTCTGTGTTAAAGAACTGAGGGTTAATATTGTAAGGCTGAAGAATAGTGGAAAGCATCTTGCTACAGTCCTGCAGCTCTCCTGGAAGCTTGTACTCAGGACTCTCTGTGTATCATCCCTGAGCTCAACCCACCTATAAAACCATGTGCCTCTCAGGCACAAATCAGAGATAGGCAGACAGGGCATTCTCCCCATGGTGCTCTGATGGAATGAGGTCTCTTAACCATCCTAGTCTAAGCTAACACATGAATTTTGTTCTCTTGACTTTCTGTTGGATGTTAAATTACTAGTTTTATCAAAACATTGGTAGTTACATTTTGCTCTACAAATACTAATATGCATACCAGACATTGCTCTGTAATTCTGAATGAGGTATGTGAAATGAAAAACTGTAACCTCAGATTAATGCATTAAAAGCACTCTGACCAAATACAGTGAACCACCTCAGGACTAAAAGCCTTCTACCCTCCTGCTTTAACATCCCCTCCAATGAAGCAAGATGAATGTACTTACCATGGGTACTGTTTACCAAACTGCAGCTGCAGAGCATGCAGAATCTTATCCTGTGTGTCAGCGTCACGAACATGAAGAACGTTTTCACCTAATGACAAAAGTAGACATAATAGGACATATCAGATCCTCAAACTACAGTATGGGATAAGAACTGCTTTAGAATTTAAGAACTATTTTTATTTCTCCTGAGCAGGGAAGACTGCAGCTAGATCAACATGGCTCTTCCTTGGTTACATGCCTCCCCTAGCTCCCAGTGAAGCAATAGGTGACACCTATGACATGTTGCCATGCATTACAACACAGTAGAGTAGAATATTAGCCTTCAACAGAATTCTATTATTAAATTAAAACCACACAAATAAAAACAGGGTAACTGGCTATTTGTGTCATATCTGTGAAATATCACAATACAGTCACTTCCTGAAGTGGTGAAAAATTCACAATCTTAATACACGTCACACAGCAAACTAGCTATAAGGCAAAACAATTAGTTGCCTTTTCTGCTAAATGGAATCCAATGCAGATTTTAACTTGTCTGTAGACAAAAGCCTCATTATCTTAGGTAAAACACACAAGCAGCACTAGCATACAGGAACAGCCAGTGAAGTTTTAAAATGGGTCAAAAATTATGCTGCACTGATACTGCAAGATGGCCTCTGTCAAGCATTCACTTGACTTTATCCTGTGGAAGAAAAAACCTCGGAACCATGAGGAAATTAAAGTCATCAAGCGAACAGGTACCTGTTTCTCTCCCTGTCTGACGTGTCCCCAGGTTGATGACAGGTGTACCAAATGCTCCCACTTCTCTGACACCACAACTGCTGTTACCAATCATACAACCAGCGTGAGCAACCAGCTGAATGAACTGGTCAAATGGGACATGCTTTACTGCCCGAAAATTGGGATGATGTTCAATGCCCTTCTTCCTCATCACCCGAACCATCTCTTTGCTTCCTGCAGAAAAGCAAGAGGTAGAATGAATGATTCATTCATAAAGTTCTATCTTTAACTGTTTAAAGTCCAAACATGCAAAGGAGCTCACAGCAGTTCATGGAGCTACCAGCTCTCATTTGGTTTTGTTCTCTTTTTATCCTCACAGTGTATGTTGCAGAGTTGGGCATGCAAGCCCAGGTTAGATCCCAAAATACACTGCAAAAATCTGTTGGTGGTTTTTAGTTAAGAGGCATTAATTAATATTGCTCCTACATGGTTTCCGTTCATCTTCCTACCCACACTGAAAAGGTGCAACATGCTTCAGCAATGTGAAGATGGAGCTGCAGCAGATGCATATGTGATGCAGAGACCATCAGCTATTTTCATCTGGCTGGAAACTTGTGGATAAAAGCACTCCGTAAGAACCAATGCATACTTTAAAGACAATCTGTTATGTGTCTCTCTGTCATGAAGGTATTTTACTCACCTGCATCCACATTAGGGAATAGAATAAGTGTTCTCTTGTTGAAGGAGATGAGTGCATCTAGTGTCAGCTCAAACATCTTTAAGGAATGTTTAATATCTGTGGTTACAGGATGTTGCAGAGCAACTATATAATCTCTGGTTTTGACATCATCACCTGTCCAAATGGATTCCAAGAAAAGTTTTTTTAATTGGCACAGAATAGTAAGAGGAACTGAGGACATACTTTTGAAACTACTGCTGTGAAATCCTGATCAGTCAAGGCACTGAATGGGGTATCTAGCAAAAACTTTAATCCTACAGTAAAACCCAACAGGGTAACAGGAAGATCCAGCTTGGTATTTGCCTCTCTAAGCAAGTCTTGTAACTAAATTTAGAGACCACTACCTAAATCCCAACAAACTCTTAACTTGCAGGTTGACATCTAAAGTTCTGCAAGACTGTAATAGGATCAACAGCCTGTTCTCACACCAGTGATAACGTGGAATAACATGAAACCTCTGAAGCTGCTCAGGTTTTCTGTCTGTTGTCCATCCTCAAAGACTGCATCCCCATTGCTTTAAAAAAGTCAGTCATACTTGATTTAGTACATTTGATAAAAACATTCACCTACTGACCTAAGAACATTCCAGCTTCCAACTACACAGGTTAATGTACCATGCAGGCCACTTTTTTGTCAAAGATAAAACAAAACACACAACCCTGCTGTCCACAGCAATTATTTAAAGTCAGTGAAGCATGAAAAGCATTTGGCACATGTTGTCCTGTTGCAGCGCATTCCTCAAAAGAATGTTTGTAATATAAATTCCCCTTGATTTTTTTTTTTTTAATTAGCCCTTAACAGCTTTGATTCTACTTAAATACATCCTTTACATCAAAATAATGGTTCAGACAAGAGCATTCTGGTTTTAAATTGTTCAGCTCAGAGAAATAACCAATTTAAGGAACTGTATTTTCTGATGTGGCAGAAGGACCAGATGTGTTTACCAGGATGGATTTGTAGCTTTCCAGGTATAGACAGTAGAACACAGAACAAGCAAAAATGTAGAAAGAAAGAAATACTAGATACTATTAATAAATACACTATTTTTTTGAGAAGCATCAGGTTGGTGTTTGATATTTAACTCTAGTTAAGCAAACTTGAATTTCCTAGCAAAAAGTCTCCTTTTCCCTGTACTTTTCTTAGAGCCACTGGTCAACAAGCTCATAACCTAGTTACTGAGTTTGTCTGGTGTTGAAAGTCATATGAAAAACATTAGGAGTGGTATGCTCACCTAGCCACATACGTATAACACTCATGCAGTCCTTGTTTTTTGCAGAGAGAAGCTTATCATATGAGGGACAGCCTGCTAAAAGGATGCGGTCATGGTCTTCACACATGGCTATCAAATGCTGCTCTGCACTTCTTGTACAGCACACATGGTAGTGGGCCAGTTTGGTTATAGCATGCCTAATTGAGTCATCAATAGTCCCACTGACTTCTCCACCTTCAATGTGAAGAATGCGAATATTCATCAGGGCTGCAGATGTGGCCAGGGCCAAAGCATCAAATCTATCCCCATGAACAATCATGATGTCAGGCTTCAGGCGGTTCAGGACATCTGGTAACTTGACTAACGCAAGTCCCACTGACTCCACCATAGCTGCCTCATCCTCCCCTCTCACAATGGTGTGCAGTCTTGTATGGATATCAAAGTCATCTTGTTCAATCATACGATAGGTATTACTGAAGGGAAAAGGAAAAGGGTTAGAGTAAATACAATTTGGTTTTACAGGAACACAGCTTGACAAAATAAGTGTGTATTATAGTTGTATTGGGTTTGAACAAGGGCCCACTTACTGCATCTCCTTCACTTGAAGAAACTGTTTTTTAAGATTTTAATAGAATGTTAAAATATGAACATATTTGAGTATGTTCCCTTATATTCCAAACATCAGGTTCTTCTAGACACCCTTAAGGAGGAGCTTTGATGAATGTGTTCATAAATCAAACTCTTTGTTCATGTGTTTTCAGAGCATTTCAGATAATAGATATGGCATGATTTCATCTTCAGTTAGACATGTTTTCGACTTTCCAATGAGAAATTTTGGCACTTCATAAGATTTCCTTTCAATAAAGGTGTGTTGACTCCTGAGCAGTGTATTGACTTTGCTGGACAAACATATAAATCCCAACAGATACTAGGCCTGTATGTTCAAGGAAGACATCCTGCAGCTAGCATCCATTTTTCAGATTCTGTACTTCAGATATATGAAGACACACTTAAGCAATCACTGCACAGAGGCCTTAAGTTCAAAGGAAACAGGCTTTAAAATTAAAGGAAAAAGATTTTCCACACATACTACTAGCTTCATTCCATAATGATAAAATGTAAACATTCCTTGAATACTATGAATCGTTATGAAGTGCCAAAATTTTTCATTGGAAAGTCCACAATGTCTTCAACTGAAGATGTGCATAATATTTCTAAAAATTCAACAATGCTGATATGCTGCCAGCCTTAACCTAAAGTCTGATCGCAAAGTAAGCATTTTCCAATCTATACCACTTACTGGTAAATGCAGCCTGAGCAAAACGAACCAAACTACCGAACCACCAGCAACAATTTGTATGTTGTTCCTCCTGCCTTTTCCCCAGCAAATACAGGGATATTCATCAGGAATGTGGGAAGTCCTTCCAAAAGAAGGGATTTGGACCAAGACATTCCATTCTCCCAGGCAGGTGATCCAACTGCCTACTTAATAGGGCGTTATGGAGAAGACCCTAAACTCTCCTGCAAAACCCTACCTAATATATCTATCAGTTATTCATTTTGTCAGAAAGAGACAACCACCCTTTCCTTCCTCCACAATCCTGGAAGTAAAAACTAAAAATATTCCCCTGGGATATGGAATATGTAAGTACTTTCTCTAATGCAAAGAAGAAGAGCTGCAACTTAAAATGACTGAAGGTTATCTTTTCCCTGTGAAAATAAAGAACTGTAGCACATCCTCATTCGATAATCATCAGATTCTCAAGGATAGCTGCATAAGCTGGGTTTCTCACTTCAAATAGTCAGTGATCCTGCTGAAGATCTCAATTACAGCATTTACACAAAATTTTCTAAAATACCAAGATTGGCAAAAAAAACCAAAAACCCAAATCATAAATATGCTATCTCAGAAGGAGCTGCAAAATAAAATCTGAAAAAAAAAAAAAGAAAAAAATTTGCTGTGTACATTAGTAACAACAAGGACTTTGTTACCTAATGTTCATTATGTTATCGCTGACATCCCAGAAACAGATCAGCAGAGATGGAGAAATACACCTTACCCATAATCATCAATCAGGTGGGAACCAAGCACCACAACATCGAGCTCAAAGAACTGTGGTTCTGCCTTAATACCAAACATAATGGGAGCCAACTTGGAATAATCTGCACGGTTGCAAGTTGCAACACAAACGCGAAGTTTGTGGTTGTTTCCATTCTTCTCCATGACTTCTTTTTGTTTCTGCTTTGAAAGGTTCTTGAAGTACACTTCCTGAAATGACAGGGACAAAAAACCAACCAAACAAACAGAAAAGAAGGAATAATAATCTTTATAGTAAGTGAATGGTATACTTCATGAACAGCATACACAAGTGCAGACCAGTATAGCAGGCACACACTAACTCATCCACTGATAATAGGCAGCTGATACCTTGGAGTACCTACTATTAGATGATTTTAGAAAAGGACACATTTATTTATTATAGTTCAAACTCACTTAATTTGAACACCTCTCTTTCTAGAAATAATATATAAAAAAATTATACAAACCAAACTTAAGTATTGTGAAAGTTCAACTGCAATTTAATAGTAAAATGACTTTTCCCTGTCCAGATGGAAACTTCTGTATAAATGGGAAAATTCTTGATGTCTTAGTAAATGAAAGAAAAAAAACCGAAAAATCTAATATTCCAAAACCACAGAATGGGACAAACTGCTAAAGACACATCCACTGATGTGAACAGAAAGTTTCTTCCTGAGTGAGTTTACGTTAAACATGCTTTGGTGGGGTGAAGCGAGTGAACCATTGACTTATGAATCCTTCCATACTGTTTTGGAAGCCAAAGTATGTCAAGATATTTAGTAATACCATATCAGGTCACATTAAGGCAACAACTTTTGTAGACAAGTAGACAAATAAAGATTAATTATTAGCATCAGGCAATTTGGAGGCTACTAAATAAAACCAAAAAGTCTTCTGCAACTGAAAAGCCACACAAACTCAGCATTTTCCCAAGCAACATCAACAGCTACTGTAACAAGATATTTTCTCTAATCCAATTTTACAGCTTGCTTAGTATCTGATTAAATTACGTAATGATTTTAAATGCTCACCTATCCTCCATTTACCATTTTGCCTTGTTCTTATTGTATGGGTTAGTTGTTTGTTTTTTTTGTTTGTTTTCATTTAGTAATTGGAAAAAAACCACACAGAGTAAAAGAAAAGCCTATTTAAAAAGGATACAGTAATTAACTCCCAAAAGTAACATAACTTCCTTTCCCTGAAAAACAGAAACTACTGAGGTAGTAGCAGAGGCTGTCAGACCAGCTACTTGTAAGGTTTTTGTTGTTCTCCTTCTGAAAATAACTATTTTAAGTAAGCACAATCCTTTCAGTATGAAATGTAACTCTACATCAGATTTTTACTCCAGCTCAATGAACAAGGATTGCTTATCTCTGACTCAGAGCAGCATCACTCTCTGTGCTGGTTTAGACCACTACGGGAGCTCTTTCTGAGCAGCTGCTGTGCAGGTGTGACAATTCTGACATCCAGTTTCATGCTCTGTGTACATTTGTATTTTTTTCCATAATTATTTTTAAGAAAGGCTATTGTGACATCCCACTCTTAATAAAACTTATGAAATCCAGCAACTTTTCAAAGACTTCCCTATTTTTAACACACATTAGGTTTTATCACACAAAATGTTTTGGTAGAAAGTAATGCTAGGGTGGTCAGGAATCTATCCCAACTTATCAAAGGTTAGCTTCTGATTTTGGTCAGTTCATATGCCTGTGAAGCATCTCTACATCTACCTCCAAAATTGCCACTAGCAGCTGTAATTAAATGTGATCTGTGCGGCCAGGAAGATATGTGATCCAGCAGTTCAGTTCTGGTACATCTCTAGTTGTGGTGAACCATGATATTTTATAATTTTTTTAACCTACGATTTTAGGAGATGATATTTTTTCTGGATTTGGAATGAGGGTTCTAGAATTATAGACACTGTTTGAAGGAGGACAGAAAACTTGCACTTCTTAAAAACCTGCTTTGCATGAATTAAAAGATAACTGCTTTGTCAGAGAAGAAGTGATGGTTCTAACTCAGGCAAGTAACTTGGAGTGAGCAGACTCTGCGTAAGTTCATTTTGCTACTTTCTTATCCTGTGCCCAACTGACAGTTGCCCACTAGTGTCGTATGTTTGATGACACACTGAGTTTGATTTACACAGCCTTCTCTCATCTGGGATCGTCCTGTTCCCAGGTCCACCTCTTCATCTTGCTGGGACTGGTACTCTTCAGCATAAAGGAGAAGTAAGACAGTTCTCCACAAAGGACTACTTGAGATAATTAATCTCTACTTGTTTTGGTCTACTGCTCTTCCATATTCCATCTTAAGGCTTTTAGACTACTAGAGTTTAAGGACTTTTTAAGCCTGGGGAATTCTGCATCAGATTTTACAGCAACCAAGTAGCTACTGTTTTTATTGGCAGTCTCAAATGCATGGAAGACTCCATCAGTGTTTCACCAACAAAGGATATTACCTGTATATTCCACACTGACATTTCCAAAGTGCTGATTTTCAAAACCAAAGAGCTCCTCTTTTACAGTCTGTACACTCTGCACATGCCTGTCTGTCTGTGGTGTCATTTGCGCTTATCATATGCTTTGGTGCGTGGTTTGCATGTAGATGATTCTGCCTAAAACTCTTCCCACATCTGTACTAGGGGGAACTAGTGCGGGTGTATGTATTCACGCCACCTTTGGAGCCGTTACTTCTGTTATCACCTTCGTACACACACATCAGGGCCTGTTCTGGCAAGTGACCATAAACAAAACAAAGTCTTTCGGCACATGAGAGGCAAAAGGACTCTCACCATCACTCTGTGCACATGCTATCCAGTGCATGTATGATCCCATGGTGAGGCAAGAAACTCTTCCCATCATTTCCCCCCAGGAACATGATCAATCTTTTCACCACACATCATTCCTCATGTGGTACGGGAGATCAGCTCCTCTATATAAAGACATTTACTACCCAAGTGTAGGGTCTGCCCTTGTGAACCTCCTTTCTCATACAAATGCAACAGACCATTCCTGCTCCACGCCCACAATACATACTAGAGACACCTCTGCATGGAAAACACTCCTGCCACACAACATACCTCTGTGTGTCTCTACCCATTTGCAGGGTCATTTCCTCTACAAGCCTGTTAAATCACAGGATCACAGACTGGCTTGAGCTGGAAGGAACCTTAAAGCTCATGCAGTTCCAACCCCTGCCATGGGCAGGGACACCTTCCACTAGACCAGGCTGCTCCAACCCTGTCCAACCTGGCTTTGAGCACTGCCAGGGATGGGGCAGCCACAGCTTCTCTGGGCAACCTGTGCCAGGGACTCACCACCCTCAAAGGGAAGGACTTCTGCCTAAGAGCTCATCTCTATCTCCCCTCTGTCAGGTTAAAGCCCTTCCTCTTGTCCTGTCCCTACAGACCCTTGTCAAAAGCCCCTCGAAAGGTTTCTTGTAGCCCTTTTAGGCACTGGCAGCTGCTCTAAGGTCTCCCCTTAAGGAGCCTTCTCTTCTCCAGGCTGAACCAGCCGAGCTCTCTCAGCCTGTCTCCAGAGCAGAGCTGCTCCAGCCCTCACAGCATTTCTGTGGCCTCCTCAGGTCTTGCTCCAACAGCTCCACGTCCCTCCTGTGTTGTTGCCCCAGAGCTGGATGCAGGACTGCAGGGGGGTTCTCCCCAGACTGCAGCAGAGGAGGAGAATCCCCTCCTTCGACCTGCTCCTTATGTTCTGGTGGTGCAGCCAAGCACACGCGAGAGGGGGTTCTGAGCTGAAGTGCACACTGCAGGTCATGGGGAACTTCTCCTCACCCAACACCCCCAAGTCCTTCTCCTCAGGGCTGCTCCATCCATTCCCTCCCCCAGCTTGCGTTTGTGCTTGGGACTGCTCTGACTCAGAGGCAGGACCTCGCACTTGCCCTTGTGGAACTTTATGGGGTTGGCATGCTCCCACCCCTCCCGCTCGCTCGTGTCCGTCCCCCCCCCCGTCCGTCCCCCCCCCCGAGCCGAGCCCAGCCCAGCCCCTCAGCTGTGTGCTCACGACAGGCTCGGCTCCCTCAGCGGCGACGATTCCCCGCTGAGGCCCACCCCTCCGGCGCTCCCGGCGCATGCGCCCCATCTCACCGCCCCTCCCCCCCTTTCCGCTCGGTGACGCGGCCCCGGTGACGCGGCCCCAGCGACTCCGCAGCGCTGCTACTCCGCAGCCGGCAGTTACCCTCTGGCCGCCCGCACACCCCGTCCGGCCCGGCGTGGCCTGGTCTTGTCTTGTCTTGTCTTGTCTTGTCCTGTCCTGTCCTGTCCTGTCCTTCTGCGCTCCGCGGTCACCGAGCCCCTTGCCGAGTCCGCAGCGGCGGTGCTTGATACTGGCGCATCAAATGAGAGCTGGCGCGCAGGCCCCGTCCCGCCCTCGCCTCACTGAGGGCCGGGCCCTGCTGAGGAGCAGGCGAACCCCAGGTCCGCGCGTGGCCCAGAGGTTCAGAACGGGGAAACCTGTCTCAGTCTAGGGACAGGCTGCCGTTGCCGGTCTAAATATGGAACAATCATAATATCCCTGTACTGGGCTGCACCTCGATATCCCGTGTTCAGTTCTGATCCCGCACGGCAAGAGAGACACTGAGGTGCTGGAGCAGGTCCAGAGAAGGGCAACGAAGCTGGTGAAGGGCCTGGAGCACAAGTGTGATGAGGAACGGCTGAGGGAACTGGGGGTGTTTAGTCTGGAGAAGAGAAGGCTCAGGGGGCACTTTATTGCTCTGTACAACTGCCTGAAAGGAGGATGGAGACGGGAGTGAGCTGGTCTCTTCTCCCAAGGAACAGGGGATGGGAAGAGAGGAAAGTGTCTCAAGCTGCACCAGGGGAGGTTCAGACTAGATATTAGGAACAATTTCTTCCCCAGAAGGGTTATCAGGCATTGGAACAGGCTGCCCCGGGCAGTGGTGGGATCACCGCCCCTGGAAGTGTTCATAACTGTAGCTGGGTCCTTTGTGGAATGTTTAGTGGTGGCCTTGGCAGTGCTGGCATAACTGGATTTGGTGATCTTACAGGTCTTCCCAACCTAGCTGATTCTATGATTCAGTACCCAAGGCACGGTGTGTAACAGCAACAACCCATGTATTTTGCTATGGAAGCACCTAAATAAAGGCTGGTGCACACGATTACAGCAAAATTATAATTATTCACCCATTTCCACCTTCTGGTTGATCTCATTTTTGTGTGGCTGAAACCTGACAGTCCAGCGTGGTAGGGCCATCTGCCCTAACAATCATGTGCCACATTCAGATGTTTGGTACCTCACACAGCTTTTCAGTCCAAATCGTATCTTTATTCATCCATAAAATAATGGGGTGTCTCAAATTGCTTCTGCTTTCACCCTCTACTTTTCAGAAAACATTAACCTGAATAGTGACCCCTGTTCCTGACATATGTAGAAGAAAATAGATGTAAGGAATGTGCATGATGCCAGGAATGGGTCCCATCTCAGTACACATAAGGCACTGAATCATGGAAGGGTTACAAGGAGGCTCAGAAAGTGCAATGAAGTCTGAATAGGTAAGGATTTAAAATCTCTATTTTCACAATTTGTGTGGAAGTACAGGGGTGTGGAGTATGTGAGTGGTGGAAAAGTCTTGCAACCCTAGGGGTTGGACTAGATAATCTTCAAAGGTCCCTTCCAATCCAGATCATTCTGTGAACTGCGAATGGCTGCATTCCTGGCCTTTACTGGTGAGAAAAACTTGATGTTTCTAGCACTTACGAATATTTGTTTAGAAAGCCTTTGAGGAACAAATACCATTAAAAAAAATACATATATATATTAAACAGGAATTATGGCAATGTAATTTTAAAAGTAAATAAAAAAAAAAAAAACAAACCAAAACCTTTAAGACCTGCGATTGGGAATTCAAAATTCTGAATTTACTGTTGCCCAAGTGAGACAGAAATAACATCTTATGGTGATGTTTGAAAAGTCCTTAGACAGCTGTGGTCCAGTGAGTCGGTCCTGAAATCCTCAAGGGTTTTGGGAACATAGCAGCACACCCACTTCTCTTATTACCAGGGATCTTCAGTTGAAATGCTCACCAGTGGTAATAATAGAAACTTTAAGGCACCTTAGGTTCGTGTTCCACTCATCGTTCCCTTCATCACTAGATTCTCTTTATGTATATTGCACGTTGCTTAAAAAAACGTGCATGTTCTGGAGATGTCACTATTAAGTAAGTTTGCACTATCTCCTGTAAATGCTTTTGGTTTATGATAATCTCAGCAATTAATCTACAGCTGCTTTCACTGAAACAAAATGCTGAGGAAGACCCTGAATGAAGTTTGTGCATGAGTGTATGAAAGTGTGTACATACTCACAAATTCTGAATTATACTAGTACTTACATAGTTACAGCATTGAGAGTTAATTACTCTTACAAAACCATCAGTGCATTTTGTGATATGTTTTCTCCACAAATGTGGTGAGGCACTGACACAGGTTGCCCAGTGAAACTGTGGCTGCCCCATCCCTTGCAGTGTTCAAGGCCAGTTTGGACAGGGCTTGGAGCAACCTGATCTAGTGGAAGTCATCCCTGCCCGTGGCACAGGTTGGAACTCAATGAGCTTTAAGGTCACTTTCAACCCAAACCAGTCTGTGATCCTGTGATTCTATGATAATCTGCTTGCTCCAGGCAGCCTTGCCCTTTGCTGCTCAAAATCTCTAATGACACTGTGAAGATTGGCCCTGTGAAGATCAGATTGTTAAGGGCTGGACTTGATGATCTTAAAGGTCAACCAAATTGACTTCTAACCCAGTTGATTCTATGATTGATTCTGAGATGACCTCTGGTGCTTGCCAAGCCTTGAGGCAGTACTGGGGCTTGTTAGAGAAGGGTCTCATTATTCACGTTAATCCATTAGTGACATGGTTTAGTGACATGGCTTAGTGGTGGACACGGCAGCCACGAGGTAGAGGTTGGACTTGACAATCTTAAACTCTTTTACAGCCTAGCTGATTCTATGATTGGCCTTCTCATCAAAAGCTATGCAGAAATGGTAACAGCCCTTCAGGGACTAAATGAACATTAGCACACTTCTTTTTAGAGAGGTCATGCTGCTTCAGATTTGAACAGAAGAACCAGGATCATCTGGTTTGGTTTGCTGCTGGCTCGAAGATCAGACTCTTTGGAAACCTATCCTGAAAAAGGTGAAAGGTGCTAAACTGTCTGACACGTTTGTCAGTGCATGACTAAATCCAGAAATGGATAGTGTAGACAGGGTCAGTAGCGCTGTGATCTTCTCTTCTGGGGCTAAGCACCATGTTACTTTTTCCCTCCTGAAAGCAAAGGGATATGTCTTTTTAAAATCAACATCTACAGGAGGCTGAGCTCTAATTACTTCTTTCCTTAACTTGTCATTTACATCTATTTTATTTATAAAAAAAAAATAAATAGCTGCTGAGTGTAAGAAAGTGAAAACTTAGGCTAAGATTTTCAAAATCCTAGAAGCAGATGTCCATGTCAACTCTGTACTGTCCAGCCTAAAACACTTGAAAGAAACTTGAATTTTAAAGGTAAGGGTCACAGTGCTTTCAGAAGAGCAGGTACTTCTGACACAGCCAAACTAACAACTTGGGGAGGTTGTGGCACAGCAATGCTGAGCTGCTGTGAATGCACTCCATTATGAAAATCCCTTGCAGGAAAAGACCAAGTAATGCATACTACATGATATACGATAATATAAACATGCACATAGTAAGGAAGACATAACAAGATATTACCTTCCTGCATTTTCCTGTTTGTTCTTCCTGGTTAAAGCTACTGGGTGAGCTGTGCAGTTAATAGTAACTGTAAGCAACCACAGCAGTGTGTTAGTAAGGCTAGTATCACATCATGGGCTTGTAGCCTTTATCTGATGTCTCAGAGGAAGGGAAGAGATCAAAGATAAGACAATGACATACATGCTAAGCAAGGGGAGATTTCGGGTTTTTTTCTCTCCTCAGCACAACATAGATCTCTCACATCTTTAGAGCTGCCAATATTCTGTAACATGAAAAGCCTCTTTCTTACTGGAAAAATTGTATATGCTGCTGTCTGGTGTATTACAATGTAATTTGTCTATATCCTATAAAACTTGAATCAAGTTATAGGCAGTTACAGGATGCAATAGAGGCACTGGATGAAAAGCAGCCTTCATTCTAGGGGCTTCCTTGGTTGAAGGTAGAGGGTGTGATTTAAGTGTGCATCTGAAACCCATGCAAAGCACTGGAAAGAGTGTTAGCTACCTCAATAGATTCATTCAATCTGTTTAACAACTTAAGCCTTTATCTTATTTTCATCTGAAACCAAAACTTACCCACTCCATCTTTCTAAAAATAAAATAGTGGAACTGATCTGCTTTTGCTGTCCTCGTGATTCTCTCTACTGTGTGATCTGTTTAATCCTTCAGAAGGGTCTGCTTTCTTTACTTGGATTAAAAGCTCTTAAGCACATGGTTTGTCTGTTACTTCTGAACTCCTTGTTCAGTCCTGCTGAAATAAATATGATTGCTAGTGCTGATGGCTCACATCAGATATCCATGGGGAATAATACCCAAGCTGGCTTCAAATCAGTTGGTCTTGGACAATGATGGCAGTGTAGGCTGGGGAGATTCTTGTGGTGGATTTTTTCCTCTTGCTGTGCTGGTACCTGTGCTGTGCCCCTAAACCCCTTGATCAGCAGACAAGTTGTTCCATGGTTACTTGAAACAACTTGAGGTATGTTCAGACAGGCATGAATAGAGCTGCTGTATGTACTCAGAGTATTTGGACAAATGCCACCAAGGAATCAGTTTAATTGGAAGCTGTCATTGCTAGGTAAGACAATAGGTCAGTTTCCCAAAGATAAGAGTTCAGATTCCGCTTCAGCCACAGGTGGGAGAATTATTTGTTATGCAAACCTGGTAAGGAAACCATGCAGAAGAAGCAGCCAACTTACCTGCTTGCAAATATTCTCATACATGAAAGACCAGAAAGGAAGTTCTGCTAAGCTTTCTCAGTTCTGCTCACTCTGGGCTTTTATCACAGTCACAAGTTGTGTATATTTCTTTAAAGAGGCAGGTTTGCAACGCTGAGCTTAATTCTCTATCCAGCTTTCAGTGGAAGCTAAACAACTAAGTTGTTTCTGCTTTGCTCTATCATGTTATTACAGTTTTAAGGATGGAAGGTACCAAAATTACCACCTTCCAGGAGTGCTGTGCTTCTAACCTTGTGTGCTTCTCTGCCCCGTGCAGTCCTCCACCTTCATTCCAACACTCCTTCCAATGAGTGCAAAGAGACTGAGGGTAGATTGTATTATCTGTCCAGAGATGCCCTGCTGCCTCTGTGTGCAGAGCCTTGCAAGCTCTTCATAAAGGTGCAAGAACTGTCCTTTGAGCAGGAAGTGCAACAGGCCAGAAGCTGGGAGAAAAGGAGGAGAGGAACCAGAAATTATCATCTAACGATAAGACTGCCTATTTTTTCCACTTAAAATTGACATACAGTGTTGAAAAGGAAGCTAAATGGGTGGCAGTAAGAAGGAATACTGCACCAGACTTTTGCCTCTTACCAAATACCTCCTGTGTTGCAAACAGATCTAGAAGTTCCTATTCACACTTCTTGTCCAACTTGTATCTCTTTTTAAATCTTTCCTACCCCTTCTGAGGCTCTGTGGCATCCTGCTTGCATGTGGCTATGTTTTCAATGTGACTGTCAGCTGATAAATACTTCAAATATTACGTCTTCACTGGTAATCCCTAATTTTAAGGGGTAGTAATGCTACTACATAATTACAAAAAAAAAGCCAACAAACCCAGCCAGCCCTGTGAAGCAGAGCTCTAATGACAGGACTAAAGAATGGCAATAGTAAACCTGTATTTCCACCTTTTTTCCATATAATATATTTTGTGTGTAGTCTGTGGATTTTTACTTTGGATGTTATATGCACAAAGACAAAAAAAAAAGTGATAGAAGAAGAAAACGTGATTCTAAAGATGGTTACAGCACAAAGCATATGATCAGTTTACAGTTTCAAAGACAGATGAGGAAATTTTGAGTGACAGAATATAAAATAGGCAAGGAAGTGTAGCTGTAGCACAGGTGTTCAATAAAACAAAAGGTGAATCTTGTGACACACTAGGTATCGTTACCTGAGTTATTCAAATGTCTTCTTTACTCATGTGACTTTCAGAGTACTCATAAATCCTGAACTATTACATGGCTCTTACAATTTCCTGGAATAACTTCAGATTTTTTATCTCAAAAGCCAGTCAAGAGCACAGTGTTTTCTGTATCAAGCATTACACAAAAGTGCATCTTTGCTTTTAAGTCTGGGTCAGCAATAAAACGTCCTCATTTTTTATTTAGGGGTATCCATAGCCCTTATTTTCATTACCAGCAACTTTTTTTGGTTTTGTTTTGTTTTGTTTTTTTTGTTTTGTTTTGGTGTTTGTTTTTTTTTTCCCAAACAAGAAACAGAAGTGAAGGAAAAGTAAAAACAACCATGCAACTTTAATTGGGTACTGTCTCTAAAGAGCACACAGAAAGCCTTTGACCACAAACCTTCTGTAAATGGACAGGAAGCCAGGACCTTGTGAATGAAGAGCAAAGCTCTGGAATGTAGGATGACACTTAGGAAGGAAAAAAAACCCAAACCAAGCATGTTAAATGGCCATTTACTTCTTCCTTCTTTTTGATACTTACCTAGAAAAAAAACACTCATGAAAACTGTCAGAGTCAGCTGTTATTATGACTTAACTTTCAGTGGTCTAATTTTCTCAGCTGGATTTGCTACCATAATCCTTTATTAAAGCTTTTATTTTAATGAAAGTGCAGAATTACATAGAAACAAAAGCAACTGCTAAAATATTCCGTGATTTTGCAGGAAGGGCAACTCTCCCTACAAATGTTCTAACTTTGGCACTCATGTGGGCTATGCTGTGTCCTTCTGGAGAGACCATGCACAACTAAAAGAGCAGCAGTCTCTTATCCCAAGGCCACCTGTATGCCAGGGTGTAGGAGGTCACTAAGAATCATGTAGTTACAGATCACTTTCTGACTGACATGGCTGTTGAGGCAGTATTTCAGAATCACAGATCACTTTGCGTTGGAAAGGACCTTTAAGCTCACCCAGTTCCAACCCCCTGCCAAGGGCAGGGGCACCTTCCACTAGACCAGGTTGCTCCAAGACCCATCCAACCTGGCTTTGAACACTGCCAAGGATGGGGAAGCCACAGCTTCTCTGGGCAACCTGTGCCAGGGACTCACCACCCTCACAGGGAAGGACATCTGCCTAAGAGCTGATCTCAGTCTCCCCTCTGTCAGGTTAAAGCCATTCCCCTTGTCCTGTCCCTACAGACCCTTGTCCAAAGCCCCTTGAAAGGTTTCTTGTAGACCCTTTAGGCACTGGCAGCTGCTCTAAGGTCTCCCCTTAAGGAGCCTTCTCTTCTCCAGGCTGAACCATCCCAGCTCTCTCAGCCTGTCTCCAGAGCAGAGCTGCTCCAGCCCTCACGGCATCTCCGTGGCCTCCTCTGGACTCCAACAGCTCCACGTCCCTCTTGTGTTGCTGCCCCAGACCTGGATGCAGGACTGCAGGGGGGGGTGTCTCCTCAGGGCGCAGCAGAGGAGGAGGATCACCTCCCTTGACGTGCTGCTCATGCTCTGGGGGTGCAGCCCAGCACAGACACGGAGTGGGTGGTGGTCGTGGTGGTGGTTCTATTCTCAAGCACACATTAACAGACCCTGAGAAGACCACCCTCCAGTTAGCAGCCCAATAGGTCCAAACCCAGTCTCTCATTTCCCAAATACAGTCAAGGAAGCCACAGTGTGAAGGAATAGAGTGCTATGGAACACTCGTTCTCCGTAGCTCGCTATGGACTGAATAACAAGGACCCAGAGGGAATGGCCAGCCCCCAAACTCCGTTCTCTAGGGAGCTTCCCGATGTCCGGCACATCTTCCAGCACGGCTGCAGTCCCGTGTCCCGGGTGACAAACGGGGCACGGAGGATCCCGCATCCCCGGCGTGGCGGCACGCCCGCTTGTGGACCCGTTCCGACCCCCGTGACCGGTTACTTACGTGCGGGCCGCGAGAGAGCGGCTCCCTGCGTGGTGGCGCGTTGGTTCCCATGGTGAGCGGCGGGACCGCGGCACCGACCCCCTTTCCGGCGGCTCCTCCGTGGCCAGGCAGCAGCGGCACCGTAAGCGGGACAGGGGGACACGGCGGCAGCGCCTGCCCCGCCCCGCGCCGCGCGCACCACCCCGCTGCCCGCGCATGGTAGGGGAGCGGAAAGTGGGCGGTTCGAGCCTCGGCTGAGCCGGGTGAGACCGAGCGGGCCCAAGTGGGGACCTACAGGTAAGACCGCGATTACGAAGGCCGTGACGGTGTCATAGAACCATCGAATCACAGAATCATCCGGTTTGGAAAAGACCTTTAATATCAAGACCAACCCTTCCCCAGCACTCCCAAGTCCACCACTGAACTGTGTCACTGAGGACACATCTACACAGTTTGTGAACACTTCCAGGGGTGGTGATTCCACCTTTGCCGTGGGCAGCCTGTTCCAATGCCTGGCCACCCTTTCGGCAATAAATAGTCCCTAACATCCAGTCTGAACCTCCTCAGGCACAGCTTGAGGCCATTTCCTCTTGTCCTATCCCTTGCTCCTTGGGAGCAGAGATCAGCCACCCCCTGGCTCCATCTTCCTTTCAGGCAGTTGTAGAGAGCGATAAGGTCCCCCCTGAGCCTTCTCTTCTCCAGACTAAACCTCCCCAGTTCCCTCAGCCATTCCTTATCAGGCCCTTCAGCAGCTCCATTGCCCTTCTCTGGTCCTCAATATCTCTGTTGTAGTGAGAGGCCCAGAACTGAACACAGGATTTGAGGTGCAGCCTCACCAGTGCCCAGTACAGGGGCATTATGATTATTTCAGGTGCCTCCAGCACAAGAGGGATGTGGAGCTGTTGTAGCGAGTCCAGAGGAGGCCACGGAAATGCTTATGAGGGCTGGAGCAGCTCTGCTCTGGAGACAGGCTGAGAGAGCTGGGCTGGTTCAGCCTGGAGAAGAGAAGGCTCCTTAAGGGGAGACCTTAGAGCAGCTCCCACTGCATAAAGGGACTGACAAGAAACCTTTCGAGGGGCTTTTGACAAGGGTCTGTAGGGACAGGACAAGGGGAATGGCTTTAACCTGACAGAGGGGAGATTGAGATGAGATCTTAGGCAGAAGTTCTTCCCTGTGAGGGGGGTGAGGCCCTGGCACAGGTTGCCCAGAGAAGCTGTGGCTTCCCCATCCCTGGCAGTGTTCAAGGCCGGGTTGGAGAGAGCTTGGAGCAACCTGGTCTAGTGGAAGGTGTCCCTGCCCATGATAAGGGACTGGAACTGCGTGAGCTTTAAGGTCTCTTCCAGCCAAAACCAGTCTGTGCTTCCATGAAGAGGAATCAGCAACTTGTGTCAAGGCAAGGATCTTGGGAAGCATGTATGGCACCTGCATCAAACAAGCATAGATATGGAGGACAGAGTCAGCTCATTCCAGCTTCCTCCTGCCTTCACACACACCATTTCAAGGCCATGGCTTGCCATGGCTTGTTTGCAGCTCTGACACCTTTCAGGTCCTGTGGCCTGCGTGTTTACCCTGTCCCAAAGGACTCCTGTAATAGCCCTTCTCAAACCATTCCTAACATGGAATCAAGGTTGCTCTGCTGATGTCTGTATTAATGCATTCCTCTGTAGCCATGGCATTCTATATTTTTTTGCATTCTGTTAGCACAGTGTGTTTCTAACTGCTCATTTTATCCTATTACATATCTACAGGGCAGGCTGCTAAAGAAAGCATCAGAAGAAAAAGAAGAACAATAAAGCAAGAACAAAAGACTTCACAAGAATGGGCACTTGTAGGTTCAGAGAACAAGGAGTTACTTCATTAGTCTGCTGTGATCTGTATGTTGTATTTTCTTCTCCCTGTTTCCCACATATCTGTGTGATTCTTCTTTCACAATACATTTTAACTGTGATTTCCTTTGCTCTTCTCTGTCTCAGAAAAACATCTTATTTTAGTTGTCTGCAGTCTAATCAGAAGCCCTCCAGTGTCATACTCTTTGTCTGAAGTTACATGCTCCACACATGCTTATGGCTGTCAGTGATTCTCTGCATTGGAGCATTCATTTAAGCTCTGCCATTAATATTTTCTTCTCTTGAGGCTGCATTATGCATGTTGGTATGTGTATGCATACACAGAAGTATATAAGCAGGTATCTTGTGAGAGTTTTCAGAAAACAAGTTGTATTCAAGTTTCACTCTATCAGATACTTCGCTTCTAAAATATCTCCACTGTTGACAAAAAAGAATATTAGATTTTGTAGTTGAGGCTCCATTTTTTTTTTCCTGGGACAATACCGCATAGGAAGAAGAGCCCAAATTCCCTTGGCCTTCCTCAAGCCCAAGTCCCTTCTTACTGTACTTTTCCACATTAGCATTTGTCATCTTGCTTCTCCAGACCTCACTCATCATTCTTCTGGCAGGGGGTGTTTACTTCCTACTCTCCTGATGATTAATCCACTTCCAAAACGATCGGCTTTTGTTTTGGATTGACACTAATGTAAAGTCATTTATTTAACTCAGTTGTTCCTTTAGTGCTGTGTTACGTATTGGTGTAGAAAATTTAAGTCTGCCAGGAACTGTGTCCACTGGGTCATTTCTATGTTAGCCTTACCTCCCAGCACAAGGTCTCTGTCCTTTGCTTTCCCTGAAGCTTGGAGCTCCAGAACATGGGATGTTGTCCTGAGACATTCTTGAGTCCACTCTGAAAACTGAGCAAATACCTTCAGACAATTGAGCATGCTCAGGTGCTTGTAGGGACAGTGAAGTGTTCTTGTCCTGGTCCCCTGTGCCATGTAAGTTGCACTGATGTTTTCCCCAGTGGACACAAAAACACAGCCATAGGCTTCAGAGGTACAGTAAAGTGCCCTGAAGGTGTCTGAGGCTCTGCACCAAATTACTATGTACCTTTGTCTTGGCTGTCAAAGCTGGCAGGGCACTGTTACTCTCAGGCAGGCTCTGCATACATATGTGCAGAGGCATGGTAACACCTAAGTGCAGCCCTGAGGAGAAGGACTTCGGGGTGTTGGGTGAGGAGAAGCTGCGTGTGACTTGGTCATTTGCGCTTGAAGGTGGGACCCTCCTGTGGGCAGAGCTGCACCCCAGATCGTGAGGAGCAGGTTGAGGAGGGGGATTCTCCCCCTCTGCTGCACTCTGGGGAGATGCCCCCACCTGCAGTCCTGCGTCCAGCTCTGGGTCAATAACACAAGACAGTTGTGGAGCTGTTCGAGATCTTAGGCAGAAGTTCTTCCCTGTGAGGGTGGTGAGGCTCTGGCACAGGCTGCCCAGAGAATCTGTGACTTCCGCATCCCTGGCAGTGTTCAAGGCCAGGATGGACAGGGCTTGAAGCATCCTGGTCTAGTGAAAGGTGTCCCTGCCTGTGGCAGGGGTTGGAACTGGATGAGCTTTAAGGTCCTTTCCAACCCAAAGCAGTCTGTGATTCCATGATTCTATGAAGTGTAAGGCTTTATGCAGGAGTGTTGTCTGGTGGATGCATAAAGTGAACCTTTGACAAGCTTTTCCCCCACTGCCCCTCTCCTCAGAGTAGCAACAGGTCATTTCTGTAGTATGTTCATCACTCTTTCTCTGCACAAATGACAAATTTCTATGTGGTTGTATTCTCCCTAATCTTGACTGGGCTTGTGAGTTGCCTAAGGATGTGCACTCTCTTTGTGCCCGAGTGCCTATCTTCTCACACAAAACCAGACCTTCATGTGCCATATCTGGCCTTGTCTTCTGGCCTCTTTTTTAGGGAACAAGACTTGGTAAAATGTTGTTGCCCCATTCCCACTCAGTCCACAGACTAACAATTCATTACATTTTTAATAACATTTTGATATTTTCTTTATTAAGTTGGCAGAAATTTGAATTCCTCCCACTGTTCACTCAATTCAACCAGAACAGTGGCTGAGGAGGAAACTGAAATGTGGACTTGGAAGTTTTGCAGAAGGAATTTTTGGCTTCTGTGTGGGAATTCAGAGCCCCTGAGTTGGTGATGCGTGAAGTTGAGAGTAAACGTTTTAACTCTTTTGACCCCTTCTGGGGTATGCTTACTTCCCTTTCCCTTGGGGCAAGGAGGAATAGAAGGCCCTTTTCAAGCAATGTCTGATTAAAGAATTAACCTTGCTGTACTTGCTTTTCCTGTTGTGCCCTCCTCTTTGTCCCTTTATCTGCCTCCACGTTGTGCCTGTGAAAATGGCAGGTGGACAAAAACCACTCAGAAAAGAGCAGGTACTCTTATGTAGTTCGTGGGTGCTCAGTTACAACACTGCAGTAATCCAGTTTAACTGTTAGGGCAGTCAAGTTACCAATGGAAATATGAAAGGTCTAAGCTTACAGAATGACAGAACAAGAGGTGTTTTCTACCAAGCACTGTGGTGAGGGGCTCCTCAGGTCATCGGGGGCCTTCCACTGGTTCTTTGTATACCCCATGTAAGAGCCTGGACAGACTGACAGGAGTGGAAAGGAGATCCTAGGGGACTCGGTTTAGAGGGCAGCGGATGGGAACTCTGTGTGGAAAACCCATAGGCTTATAGGGTTAAAAAGCAAGTAGCTTGCTCAGATTTAAACAGATGATGAGTATTAGCTCCCTTACGTGTTAAAAGAGGTCTAAGATCCGTCCAGAAGTCAAGGTTGTTAACATGACAAAGGCTCCCAGACCTTTTCTGTCTTGATCCTTGAGGTCACACATTTCACATTGTCCCTTGGCACCATAAAAGCTAAACACACACCCAATCCTACAAGAATCCAAACCGCCAAACTGTAGAATCAAAACCTGACCAAGAAAAAAACCTAAACACAAACACATGGGAAAAACAACTTGAAAAAGTTCATGCTTGGGAAAAAAACCCAGCAGGAATTTCCTCAGTGTTGTTTGGCACACCAAACAGACCAACACCTTAAAGTCAAGCATCTTCCTTTTCAACAGGATTCACATCCTGGCCCTGCCCTTCAACAGATGTAACACTGAGTGTAACAGGTTTGCTCTGTGGAGAAGTTACTGGCAAGACACACTCAAGGAGAAATTCAGGCTTTTAAACATGTGTCTGTTAAATTGTAGAGACCTTTTAAAAGGTCCATCATCCATCATGACTTTCAGAGGCATGTAGGATCTTTTGCTTTACAACATCAATCACAGAATCACAGAGTGGTTGAGGTGGTAAGGGACCTCTGGAGGTCAACTGGTCCAGCTCCTCTAATGAAGCAGGTCCAATAGAGCCACGTGCCCAGGACCATGTCCAGGCAGCTTTTGAAGGTCTTCAAGAAGGCACACTCCGCCACCTCTGTGGGCAACCTGTGCCAGTGCTCAGTCACTCTTACAGTAAAAAAAGTGTTTTCTGGTGTTCAGAGGGAACCTCCAGTGCTACAGTTTGTGTCCACTCCCTGTCATGGGACACCATGAAAAGAGCCTGGCTTCCTCTTCTTTACACCCTCCCTTCAGATATTTGTACACTTTGGTGATATCCCCGAGCTTTCTCTGCGAGAGTACCATCTCTTCAGGCTTTCTTCATATGAAAGATGCTTCAGGCCCTTCATCATCTTTGTGTCCCTTTGTTGGGCTCTGTCCAGTAGCTCCATATCCCTCTTGTACTGGGAGCCCAGAACTTGAGGCAGTACTCCATGTGGGACATTACCAGTGCTGAATAGAGAATGATCATTCTCTCAGCCTCCTGGCAACACTCCTCATAACATAGTTTAGGATAACATCTACCTACTTTGCCACAAAACAGAAGTGTTATCTTGAAAAATTCTAATAATTTTTATAGTGTTTTATTCTGTGTTTTTCAGTTACCTCAACATAGCCAAATTGAAATACTTCATAAAGGAGCAATATATATCACCTTTGAGAGAGTGGACAAGAACATTTTAGTCTGAAAAAGATTTTGTTGGAGAAAGTTTTTTGTTTTGAGCATCAGGGACTGTAGTGGTAGGACAAGGGGTAATGAGTTCAAACTTAGGGGAGATTCAGATCTTAGAAGAAGTTCTTCCCTGTGAGGGTGATGAGGCACTGGCATAGGTTGCCCAGAGAAGCTGTTGCTGCCCCATCCCTGGCAGTGTTCAAGGCCAGGTTGGACTGGGCTTGGAGCAACCTGGTCTAGTGGAAGGTGTCCCTGCCCGTGGCAGGGGGTTGGGTCCCTTCCAATCCAAACCATTAAATGATTCTCTGAAGTTATGCAAACCAAAAGAAATTCAGAGATGCTGAAACTCACAGTAGGCTTACCTGAACTCTTCTCAGCCTAGTTTTGAAAGCCATTTTAATAGCTAGGTCTCGTCAGCTTTTTAAAGCTACTTGGGCAGTTAAAATGTAGAAAGACACCACTGGGATTTTTGGATATGTACTGGAAAGTGTTGAAATTCAGAACTTCTCTTCCCTCTAGTACCTAGCCAATTGGGATCTAACTCAACCAAGATCTTTTTTCATCCATAGGGACCATAGTGTATTTGAGAAGCTGACTTTGTCCTGAAGCAGAGGGCTTTGAGGCTGTTGAGAAACTGAGAATGCAGTCAGTCTGGACTTCAGCCCCAGCTGAAGGTGAGGAAAGTATTAGCAAAACTGCATGAAGGCTCAGAATTGGAACCACTTGTATTGGCTGTAACTTCTTCCTCTGACAGGGGAATTTCAGGGGTGGCATGTCATGGGACATGGCATGGTAAACAGGACTCCTTCTGCTTCCTTCTTCCCTTTACGTCATGGAGTTGTTCTAACAAGGAGGTACAGTTATCACACTAAACTCCAATTCCATGCTCCTGGTGATGCAGTCCACTGTGCTTAGCAAACTGTTGCTGTGTTTTGCAGACAGTCTGACGGCCTAGAGAAAAAGGGGTGTATGTATGTGCTTTTACACCTTGCAGATGACTGGCTTTTCTGTTTGAGCAGCAAAACTCAAGGGCACATAGTACTCAGTGAATGAGCAGCAAAAGATAATCACAGCTTTGCTGTATGGCAAAAACCTGCAGTAGGGAAGAGAAAGCTGTGATACTTGTGTGAGAATGGCATGCCCAGCACATGACAAGATTGACAGTATTTGGCTAAAATCTAATAGCTGACACAGACCAGTCTTTGCCTTTTTGAAAGATACAGGTGAGAGCAAGTCAAAATCAGCTCTCAGAACTGCCTCAAGCATTCCAAAGGGAGCAGGTCAAAGGACAGGACAGCAGTCAGATGGCAACTTCCAGCCACTTCCATCAGATCTGGGGTGTCCACCAGCACTTCACAGGTGGCTGTTCTTTGGCATAGCCAAGCATATGACCCAGTTTAGACTTAAGCTAACCTAACCCTAGGTCTCTTGACACCCATTTGCATTTGCTTGTGTGAGTTTTACTGTCCAGACTGAATGTGTAGAAGTATTTTGAGTTTAATTACTGGAATTTAAACATATGCTTATTCCCTCTTGAAATCAGTATGGAGTAAACACACACGTTGCTATTTTGAGACTGTTGTTGCTCTCTCATCTTCATTCTAGTTGTACTGTTGGGCCTTTCTTCTCTGAGAGAACTTTGAACCTTACCACTTTAATTCTACATTTCTCAGTCCTTAGAGGTTCTCTGTGTAAGGCTATTTGATGGCTCTAGGGTGTGGCTTTTGTACACAGAGACGTACAGGCGTACAGACGAGAAGTGCAAATATTATGTGCATAACATTCCTTTATTCGTGCAATTTTATCAGTGTGCTCACAGGGAAGAATGTATTGGTAAGTGATATAATTCATATTAGAATTAACAGCAGTATTTCATACCTATAGCCACTTCCAGAAACATAGAACATTTAATATCTAAGTCCAAGGTGCTCGGTTGTTGAGAACAGTGAGAGAACTGTTGAATAAAACTCCCAGAGGACTCAACACAACGAACTGCTCCCCAAACTTCTGCAGGAAATTCTGTACTCTTGTTGTCTCCACCCAAGCCCTGATAGTCCCTTTCTATTTCAAATGGAAAAATAATTCACCCCTGACCCCCAATTTAGTTAGGTTAGTCATGACCATGTGAGCAGCACATACTAACTTTTTGCCAGAGAAAAATAAATGCTGCTTCTTTAAGACGGGTGAAAAGGAGTGATTTCATTCCCTTCCACCACTGACACTAGAGTCTTCCTTTTATTTATATTGTATTTACTTAGTCTCTAGGGACTTAAGTTTTATTTGTCCTGAAGAGGTCAGCAGAGAATGACTCACTTTTCCTTTTCAGCAGACTCCCAGATGATCTGTGCCTGAATGTTTGTTGTCAGTCAATTAGTACTTTAATCATGGTGTGTTGCATTTGTTCTTTAACCTGTGTCTCTTTCAGTACATCTTTCAAAAGGAGTCAGAGTATTACATTCTCTAAGAGAGACCACAAGAGATTTGCTCTCTAGAAAGTAAGAAAAGGTAAAATACATGGCATCAAAATCCTCCACTGTCTCTTTTTGGAAATAAGACAATAAAAAGACAGTATCTGGGATTTGCTCCACTTTCTCATACTCTCATTTAATTCTATCCAAATTTCTTTTTGGAAGGAGAAACACAAATACATTTCCCAAGACTGCAAGGACCCTATGATTCAAGGATACTATCAGAAAAAAACTTGTGCCATGTCCTGAAAGTGCATACCTGCAGATGAAAGAACGAGAGTACTTCAGTGATTCCTTCATAAACTAAGCTTAGGGACAGTTAAGAAGGCCATAAAAGTATTATATTCAGGTCTTGCCATCTAGACTGTGCTAGGATGTATCAAGTGAAAGTGGAGCTGAGGAGTGCAAAGACTGAGAAGAGCCGTAGACAAGTGTCCAGGATTCATCTGCAGCAGCAAGGAAGGGACCAAGACGAAGTGACTTTAGAGAAAGCAAAGTTCCCTTTAAATTGGCTGGCTCTGGCACTGTTACCTCTTCACTGATGCGACAGAGTTCTCCACAGCTCTTTATCTCACTACTATGGGTACAGCAGTAGAAGCCAGCATGGGTGTCATGACACATCAAGGTAAACACAGCCTCCCCAGAAGATGAAAGGACAAGTTATGGACAGTAAGACCAAGTTTCAAGGGAAGCTGGAGTCAGGTTCTCCTAAATAAAGCTAAGTCTTTCACACTGGGGAAATTTGGGTTTGGTGAGAAGCTGCTTCCAAGGACAGTCACCAAGAATCAGTGTTATCAGTGTTAGCAGTCTAAGTGCCAGACTCATAGGTTTTGATGGCTGAATGTGCACTTTTAAGAAGCAGTAAAAATCTCATACCCCAGTTCTTGGGACTGGGGTATGAGAAATGTTCACTGAAGGTAAGGGGAAAAGTGAGATCTAGAGGACTTATAATCATCATCATCATAATTGTATCATAATAATAAAAATCTGACTGGGATTGGCATTCCTGTGATCCTGTTTTGTGTCCCTGTCTGACTAATCCTAATCTCCTACCTGTATGTTCCATGCCAGCATGAATCAAATGTTAACCTTCAAGATAAAATAAAAATTCACATGCTGGAGCTTTGGACCTCTGACATATATGGCAAAAGCATCCTGCAGTCCAGGTGGACAAGAGCTCTGATGACTGGCAGGATGGTGGGGCTCAGGGCCTAGCATGCTGGGAGGAGCAGCTTGTTATGGGGCTCAGATACTGACTGGACCAACTCATGCATTTTCTAGTGCTGCTCCTTTGATCTGCCAGCCCAAGGTTTTGTTCCAACTCCAGTTGCAAGCACCACACAGGAGAGCTGCAGCAATGCTGGTTCAGGGCTTGAGAGACACATAGGATAATGTGTGCTTGGAGCTGATGCGCTGTAAAGCATGGGGTTCTTTTCCTAGCACCTTTCTACTGTTTCCAGGACAGTTAATGAGCAAAGAGGTGGTAGAACTCTGGAGACGTGATAAATTCAGCTCTCCTGCGTGACTTGGACTGCAAACAGGAACTGTCACTTTATCTTCAAGCAGAGTGCTTCACGTGAAAAACTGAGCCTGTGGAGGCATTTGCTTGCTTCACATATGCTAAAAACTGTAATAAATGGAGGCAATAAATGTTTTCCTCCTCCACAGGATTTATTTTCCCTGATGTGTTTCAGATGTTTCCTTGCCTCTGTTTGTTTTTTTTCTTTTGTTTTGTTTTTGTTTGTTTTTTTCTTTTTTTTTTTAATTCATTAGTCAGTCCTATTTGTAAATGTAGAACTACATTTGCTTTCCATTCAGAGTTTTGCTGGTCTCATATTTCTGAAGGTGATGAAGGTGCACGGTACAGGTAGGAAATGCAGGGTACAGCTCCTACCTTAGACAGCAGACAGACTCAGGACCAAAGCTACTGTCACATGGGTAGGCCAGGAGAGTGAAATAACACATAGACCTTGGAAGGAGAAGTCTTGGCTCTTCTGCAGGAGGCAGTGTGGACAATGACTAGTTGTCTAGAAATAGTGTGGAAGGGACCCAGAATGCCACATTTTGTGTAGTTCATTCCCACCTCCGAGCAATTTTTAGCTGTTACAAAGATGTTGTAGGTCAGAGTCACAGCTCTGAAGAGAAGGAGCCACAGGACTTGCTGTTCTCACCTGGCCATGCTGCTCCAGGCTCTGGAGCATTTAATAAATTGTCCTGATTGCTACTGTTAGTGAAGGGAATCTTTCCACTCTTCTTACCACCAGCTCAGAGCAGCCTATTATTGAACCCTGTGAGTTAAAACTGAACACAGCGCAGTAGCTGTGAGAATACCACCTGTTTTACACAAGCAGCTAAAAGGTGTTTCTCAAATGGAAGGCAGTCATGCAGGCAAATTGTCCATTAAAGCCAGTCGTAACTAGTCTCTTTAAAGGTCATTATTTCTGTGCAAATGTTTGTTTAAAAGTTCAAGTGTAATTTATGGTTCTGAGCCTGGCTGTTTGTCAGCTTTTTCCTGGCTGTGCAGAGAGGTGAGGTGGTGTTCAGGATGATGTTGGATAGGCAGCAGAACCTCAGCTCCCAGGCTGCCATTAAAGTGCCAGGGAATGTAATTTCCCTTTTCATCTATTTCATCTCTTCCTATATGGCTGGTTTGTCATCTGATGAGCTTTTTTGTTATCTAGACAGTCTTTAGTTCACACTTGGATCCTCACTGCAGTTACTCCTGCTTCTTGGAGGTCCCCATAGTAAGTTAGCAGAACAGAGTCCTAATTCCTGAACAAATAATTTATTTTTAGCTTGTAGACTTGTATACGACCAAAAATAGTGGGCCTGGGATTGGTGCACATTACTAGAAACTGAGTATTCCATAGCAAAATGGCTAAAAATATCAACAGATTTTAATATGCCAGCCAAGATGAAAAATCGTTTCATTTTAGGTGGACAAAAAGCTCACCAACCAAATAATAATTTCTGTCTTGCTGACCACCTGAAGCCCTTAAGAGTTTTGATGAGGGGCAAAAAGTTGCAGTCAAAAGCAAAACATGTCTCTTGTTTTTGATTGTTTAATATTTAGCTAAACCAAATAAATTAATTATTGTTACAGACTGAAAATGTAAAATCTTTTTTGTTTCTTTGTTTCTTTCTTTTTTTGCTTTGGTTGGTTGTTGTTTGCTTTTTTGGTTTTTTTTAACCACATTTTGGGAGAAAACCAAACCATTTCCTTCTTGCTGACCAGACAGATTTGCATTTGAGCAAATGAATCTGTTTCACTGAAATCTTCCCCTTTCTCAGCAAAACAAAAATGTCAGTTGAATTTTTTTGTTCCACTCTCAGATGGGGCTTAAGAAAACATTCATGAGCTCCTTCTGGGAACACCTGCCAAAATCCTGCCTGGCATGACAAGCATCTTGTTTTGCTGTGTTCTGGTCTCTGTAATTCAGAGGGTGGTGTCATATAAAAAGCTCTCTCTCAACAGCAAAAAGAACTGTCTGCAATTAACCAAACCAAACCTATGTGGTTGTCTGATAGCATTTGCTGACCAGGATATGAAGCTACAGATGTCAGAGAAAATTCCAGTTGCTGAGGCCATTTGAAAAAATGAAAGGGTTGGAAGATCTCCCCCACAGGTTTTTCCTTTCTCCTGCTGTAGTCACATTTTGTCTGAACACTGGTTATGTTTTCATATCTAGCAATCAGGAATTGTTGAGGGGAAGCAGATGTGCGAAACATTGTGCTTTTTAACACCAATTGCTGGTGAAACAGGCTAGCTTGGCTCTTTGTGATTGCTCCAGTCCTGTAGTAGTCCTGGGGTAGTGGCTTTGTCTGTGTATCAAAGGAACAAGCAACATGGCAAGGGGGATAGTGCCCAGGGTCTTGCAGGAGCTGTAACAAGCTCCACCATCATTGGCGGATCTGGGAAGAGGTGCAACAAGCACCCTTGTATTCTTTCAAAAGGTGGTTCATGCTCCTGCAGTGGAAATCCCGCAGGAGGTTTTCAGCCTTGCTGTGATCTCAGAAGCCAATCATTGTCCTGCAAGTGCTGGCAAGGGAGCACGCTGTTGTGACCTCAAGCACTATGTCAGTAACACCATTCTCCGTGTTCTCATTTCTCCAAGTCCAGTAGAAAGCCTGTCTTAAAGCTTTTTACCTTCTGATGGAACAGGGAATAATATAACTCGGGATCTTTAGTGTAGTTTATGCCTCTTTATTGTTAGGATTGTTTTTTGCACATCAGATGCTCCAAGAACATCCATTCCTGATAATTAACCCAGAGAGCATATGCCACAAAATAACGTGTTGCTCAAAGCTTGTGCATGGGTCATAATCTGTCATTCAGGAGAGGAAAGACTTTTCAAGCATTCTGAAAAGGACCCAAACTGTGCTTCATTCTCATGTTCCGTTCCAAAGGTTATTGCTAAATTCAGCTTAGAAGCCATTATCTATAAACTGAGAGTCTATATACAAAGTTTCCTGGTGAAACTTAACATTAAGTTCCTAATAAGAAGAAATTGGGCAAAACTGTGCACTTCTAATTCCCAAGAGTTCAGAAAACTTCAATTATTTTGCAAAGTAATTTTCAACTATTTGTGTTGAAAAGCATTTTCAGTCCTCTGCATTCAAAAAATACTGAAATTTACTTAAAATTGTAAATCAATGTTTTGCATTCTTCCTGACATCTCTTTTTTTTCCAATTTTTTTTTTTTTTTTTTCCAACTGTGAAGGTCAGAACCTTAATTTTCTGTTAGTAAGGAGCAAGTCAGATGATGTGACTTCAGGAGCTGGGACTTTAGGCAAAACCACAGTACTTGCTGGTAGTTAGTTGAATCTTGTGTCTTCAAACAGTATGAACTGTGTTTTGAGGCTCCAGTCTCCTGGGATGGCCTTAGTTATCTGCTCAGTGGGCAATGTGCTTCAGTGGTTGGTTGTGTAAATCACAGATCAAGTGACTCTGCACAAAGCATTCCTTTTTATATATAGGGCAGAAATTCCAGTTTGACTGTGGTAAAAACCAACCAAACCCTGCCACATTCCCAGCATTCACTGGACAGAAAGATTAGCTGACCCTGCTGTTAGTCTGTAGGAAAAGTGGAGAACAATGCCAGCTTTCCCTTGCACATTTTCACAGTGAATGAAACAGCTCCACACCTCCAAGTTGAGCCGCATTCCTATGATTTCACTCTTATCGTCCCCTGGGTGCTATGTTGTTGCAGATATAGCCTAGGCATGGTGGGCAGAAGCTTGTGGTGTATTGAAGAAGGACTAGACTCTTCAACCTTGTGCTCCTGTCCTCCATTCCACCTACATTCTTCACTGACAAGCCCATTCATATTTTCCATGTAGAAAGAGTGGGAGAGCGTTTTTTTTCAGGAAGAGAAGAGGGGGTCCTTCCAAAATATTCCCCAGTGTGCGTGTGGGAAATTTTAGGGCTCTCTCTCCCAGGTTAAGACCATTGTAGGTCTAAGTCAGTATAGCAGGGTACCCTGGAAATCCACCTGCCTTTCTAGAAACAAAGGTCCAATGAAACACTTCATCATAGAACCATAGAATCATAGAATCATGGACTGGTTTGGGCTGGAAGGGACCTTAGAGCTCATCCAGTTCCAACCCCCTGCCTATGGGGGCGCTAGACCAGGTTGCTCCAAGCCCTGTCCAACCTGGCACTGAGCGCTGCCAGGGATGGGGCAGCCACAGCTTCTCTGGGCAACCTGTGCCAGGGCCTCACCACCCTCACAGGGAAGAACTTCTGCCTAAGATCTGACCTTAATCTCCTCTGTGTAAATTTGAACCCATTAACCCTTGTCCTTGTCCTATCACTATTTCCAACCCAAACAAAACTATGATTCTATGATACTCTGGTGAATGGCAGTGTTTCTTTTCCTCTTTTCACAAGGAAAGACCATGTTTGTAATCTGTCTAATCAAGCTGCAAGGGAAAATGGTTATCTGGAATAGAGAACAACTAACCTTTGTAGGCAGAAACCCAGTGTTTATCCAGTGAGAAGAACAGAAAAGGCTGATTTCACCTTTTGATGGAGAAACTGAAATCTGCCCTAATTTTATCTCTTGCCAGTTTCAGCCTACTCAGCAGGTAGCACCTTTTGTCTTTCAGGAGGTGCTAAAAGAGCTAGATATCTACATTTTCATTGGATTTTCTCCCATTCCTCTTTTTAAGTGGAGTAGTTGGGTTCTTTCTAAACATTTGATCTCCTTGGCATGCTAAACCTTTTTGTTGTAAACTGGATTCTGCAATGAAAAAACCTACATTTTAAAAAATGCTGTAAAAGTTGGATAATGATTTTGTCTTGTTTTCGGTGATACCTTCTTTCTCCTTCATCTCTTTCTGCAGTTTGTTTCTCTTACGATGTCAGCAGACAACTGTGTTTGCTGAGATAGGTTTGCATGATAAATGTGGCTGAAACTTGGGGTGTTTTTTAGGCCAGAGATGGTATGAAGTTGTACTTAGCATGAAGTAATTCATGCATGTCTTAACACAGATAAAAGCATAAAGGTGTGTGCCGAGTATATGGCAGTTATCACTTACACTGTTGCTGTCATTGCAATTAAACTGGCTCAACTGGTCTGCAGTAGCCTGGTGTAAGTTTTGGACATTATTGAGACCATAAACTCTCTCCTAATAGAATCAAAATAAGACAATAACCAAAGACTCCAGAAGCTGTGGAGAGTTCACTGTGGTTTTGTCCTGAAAAATGCTAGACCTATGGGGAGACACAGTCAACAAACCTCTACACTGTAAACTAGTGGAAGAGGGAGCATTTCCAGAGGTTTCTCAGCTCCCTTCTCTAAGAAGGTTGTTTAAATGTGCATAAATTGAATTTAAAATAATTTTAAGGAGTAATTGTAACTCAGGCTTTCAAAAACAAACCCCACAAGAAGTACTCAAAAAAGGCATTCAGTGTACATGATTCTGATCCCGCAGAAACTTCCTGTCCATTGGCAGCTGTGAGAAATCTTGTCCTTTTTAAAATTATTATTATTTTTTATTAATATAATAGTTTATTATTATTATTATTTTTGTTCTGTTAGGGGACCACGCAGGGTGTGTGTCCCACAGTACCACAGACTAGCTTCCTGTCATGGAACATCTTATAAACTGCCATCTCTGGCAAATGCAAGGAGTAGAAGACCTTCATCATCCACCACCTATTATTTCTGCAGCCTTTTCTGGTGCACCAGGGTCATGCTGGTCTGGTCTGCATGCAGCCAGGCTGGTGCCATGCATACATGCAGCCATGCATACAGCTCCTGCTGCCACAGAGCCAAGGGAAGGATGGAGCTCATATCTTGGCATTCACCCTGCAGGAACCAAGCATTCCTGTAGCCCTTATGGAGCCGTACATCTCAGCACTGCCCAGATGAGGGCTTTGTCTATTCCCTGTGCTTCCAGGACACACTTGCCAAAAGGGGAAAACAGAAAGGCAAAGCCTTATGCCCTGTTTTTGGGAGTGAGTGAGACTATTAATGGTAAAGTGCCAGTCCTCACTTGGTGGGACACTGAAGAACCACATGTGCTCAGAACTTCCCACCACAGCTACAACATGTCAAGGAGAGAAGAAAGAGAAAGCACAGCTCAGCCCAAGTGGGGCTGTGTGTCTTAGTTCTGCACTTGGGAAAGGTGGTGCCACTCCTCTGTTCCCTCCGAGTGTTGTCTATCATTGAGTACATTGCACAGCTTGGGTGTTGCAGAGCCAGGGTGGGCACCTATGGGAAATGTCTGGAGATGAGCTTGTACATGGTAGATAAGAGACTCCTGGACAGGGCAGAGCAGCACATGGGTCACTGGGAGAGGTGTTGGGTGTTATGACAGCCAAAGAAAATAAAAAGTCACTGTGTTCCTGCCAGCTGGAAGCCTCTGTTGGCACACTGAGCCTGGGGATAGCTCATTTGGAGGAGCAAAGCAAGCAGTTCTCATCTCTGCAGCTGAGAGGAACAGGAAGGTTTAGCTCACACAGTATGGGGAAGTGCAATGAGACAGTGCACTAAGCCAAAGCAGGTACAGAAACCAGACAGCTCAGCCTGTTGCAGTGCCCCTTACCTTCCTGGGCTGCTTGCTGTGGTGGGACAGGTGGAGGAAAGAGGGAGTCTTGGACGTTAGACCTTTATACAGAAATCATCCTGGCCTGAATGTTACTTGGAACATGGCTCTTGGCAAGCCACGTAATGGCACGACCTCACAACAGTTCTTGTCTGATGGCCTCACACTCCCTGCTGCAGTCAGAAAACTGGAACAAAATCAGCATTCACCCCAGACAGGGACACATACCCACCCATGGCCCTGGCAGTGATTTCTGGGAAAGGCAGAGCTGTGCAGAGTCCTGACTTGGGGGAAAAACAAGAAGCTGAGAGATTATGGTTTAAGTGCTGGCTAAGGTGGGGGATTTAGGTTAGCACTTCCACTTTTTACCTCATGTTGTCCTTTAGGACAGGTATAATGTGCCTCCCTTGGAAATGGAATCACAGAGTTACCTTCCTTCTTATGTCCTTTCTTTTCCTAATGAAAATACTTGACAAGACCTTAGGTTTTAGCTAGCTATTCCAGTCAGAGAAGGCAAACAACTACTGACAAAGGCTGTACAGAAATAAAACCCAATAGGTGCTGGAGTTAAAGCTAGTAACCCAAAATAATGAAACTGAAGTTATGCTGGCTCTTACAGAGTGACAGTAGGGCTCTGTGTGTTCCATCAAGAATTTCAGTCTTACATTTTTGGTTCTTCTTCCTCCTTATGCCTTGTTATTTAGTACAGTAGTGACCTCTGATACCAAGATCTTCCATAGCCTTGGTCCTCCAAAAATGTTTACAGCTGTGGAGCTAAATAGTTGTTGGGGAAAGAGATTCTACATGCCTGTGTCAGCCACCTTGGGCTCCTCACAATAGGGAGTTCAGAGGTAGCACTCAGGCTTGAGTTCATTCACCACTGAGGCAAATTCCACTGTCTCACTGTATCAAAATACCATTCTGAGAGCTGCTTTGGTACAACTAAAAAATTGAATGCAGGACTACAGTCCTGCATCCTGTTGCACTTAATTTGTCAGTGTCACACTCTCATCTGAGTGATGGGAATCTCTAGGCTGTTGTATCCCCTTGGTTGTCAAGAACAGGGTCCTGGGCACCCCAGTGTTATGCTTGGCACAAGGAGGGAATGTTTTGAAGTTGAGGAAGGATATATTGAAGGAAGGTGGCAGATCATGGGCAAAGAATGGGGAAATGGCAGTGCCAGGAAGCATCATAGAATCATAGAATCGTTAGGGTTTGAAAGGACCTTAAGATCATGTAGTTCCAACCCCCCTACCATGGGCAGGGACACCTTACACTAAATCATATCAGCCAAGGCCTCGTCCAACCTGGTCTTGAACACTGCCAGGGATAGAGCATTCACAACCTCCCTGGGCAACCCATTCCAGTGCCTCACCACCCTAACAGGAAAGAATTTCCTTCTTATATCCAATCTAAACTTCCCCTGTTTAAGTTTTAACCCATTACCCCTTGTCCTGTCAGTAGCAACTGCTTGAATTGCAGGACCCTGGGCAACAAGCTGGACCATCTGCTCCACAGCTGAGGTACAGTGGTACAGTAGATACAGCTGGGCCTGAGGAGACCCAGAGGCTGTTCCCACTGATGCTCCAGCCAACTGGAGTGATAGCATGGCTGCAGCCTATGTGGGTGGGAACCTGCACACCCTCTGCTGCCATGGGATGTGAAAGCACAACCACCACCCAGCTAACAGCAAGGCTATGGTCTCCTAAACTGCGTGTCTTTCCAGGACTGCCCTTCTTTACACAAAAGAGAGCAGCTTTTCTGCTAATGATGTATCTGAAACTCCCAGTAAGGTTCACATTTTCCCCACCTTGAACTCCAGTGCTCTCTGATAACCATCCCATCCCATTTCTACTTCCTTTCTTTGGGAAACCTTACTCCTTTCTGACTCACCATCACCCTTCATCAAGCCGTCACAGAACTTTGACAGACAATGTCTGCTTTGAACGGCTGCAGGGTGCCCTGAGCAGCCTGGTTCATTGCTACTGACGAGCGGAATTTCCAGGCCGAGGTTTCCGGCCCCCCTCGTTCTGCAAGGATCAGCTCTTACGGAGTAGCACTGACACCCAGTGGCCATCAAGTAAATTCGAGAAATCACTGAATGTCCCCTTCCTGCCCCCTCGTGATGCATTTGCAGGAATATTAAACACAGGGTGCAGTGACAGGACAGCCACAAGCTCTTCACACAACCTCGTTCAGGTCATTCACACCTTGCTCAGCCACCCAAAACAAAACGTGAGCAAGAGTTCCTTGGCCTCCTGGGAATTGTGGAATCAAATGCCACTGCACAAGAATAAAACATCTCTGGGACATGAAAGGTCAGAGCTTAGGAACAGGGTGGAAATTAGAAACAGAAAAAGAAATTGCTTCCCTAAATTGGCTGTACCCAGTTTATAATCCCTAGCAAGTAGGAGAAGATTGAAATGGTGGGGATTTGTAACAACATACCCCAGAGCTGCCCAGAAGCCTTCAGGAAGACAGGAGTTAGATGTGCTGTACATAAACCAGTTTATCAGTACAGTAGGAGGCAAGTGCTTGACCTTAGTTAGTCTGATCATCAGTAGGTTTTATCCCTTTTCCCTTTTTTTTTTTTTAATTCCTTTTCCCTCTGAGAAAATGTGCAAGCAGAACACATTGCTATCAAAATTGTAGTCAAAGCTGGCAGATTCTGTGCAGGCTACCAAGCCTAGGCCTGTCCACAGACATGTTGAGGCTGCCAGGCACCACTTGGGATCATCCAGTCCAACTCCTCTTCCCACCAGGGTCAGCTAAAGCAGGTTGTGCCTAGTCAGATTTTGAAAAGCTCCAGGAGTTGAGGCTCCACAACCTCTCTGGGTGATCCAAACAGTCCCAGTTTGCTCAGCCTGTCCTCACATGTCAGATGTCCTCCCAGTCCCTTCATCACCTTAATGGCCCTTTATTGTCCTCTCTCCAGTATGTTCATGTCTCTCTTGTACTCAGGTGCCCAGACCAGGACGCAGTGCTTGAGGCATGGCCTCACCAGTGCTGAGCAGAGTGAAAGAATCACCTTCCTCACCTGCCCATGTGCCTGGGGTTATGCTTCCTCAGATCACATTTCCCTCTGTTGAACTTCATGAGATGCTTGTTCTTCAATTTCTCCAGCCTATTCATGTCCTTCTGAACAGCAGCATTAACTATCTAGTGCATTAGCTACTGGTCCCACTTCTGCGACTGCTGCAAACTTGCTGCAGGTGCACTGCACCTAGTTGTCCAGAGCATTAATGAAGATGATACTGAACAGACAGACACTAGTGGGTACATCACTGATCACCACCCTCCAGCTGGACTTGGTGCCACTGTTCACAACCTCTGGCCACTTGACCAGTTTTTAATGCACATCAGTGCCCACTTACCTAATCTGTGGGTTTTTGCCAGTTTCTCTTTTAAGAAGTTATGGAACATAGTAGTAAAATCCAACCTAAGTCAAGGTAAGTAATGTTCATTGCTCTTCCTTTGTTCACCAAGTTAGTCAACTTATTGGAGAAGGTTATCAAATTAGTTAAACATGACTTCCCCTTTGTAAATCCATGCTGACTACTCCAGAGCACCTTCTTGTCCTTCATGTGTCTAGAAATGGTTTCCAGGATTCATTGTTCCATCAGCTGTAAGGGATTAAGGAGAGCTGGATTGGCCTGTGCTTCCCTGACTCTTCCTGCTCTTGAAGATAGGGTTGACATTTGTTCTCCTCTAATCCCCAGAACCTGTCCCAGTTGCCTGTCAAAGATAATCAAGATTTGCCTCCCAGTGTCATCCACTAACTTCCTTCAGCACCTTGTAAGTTCAAGGTGTCAGGTCACACCAACTTCTGCATATACAATTTGTCTGTTTCCTAACCTGACCCTCCTCCACCAAGAGTCAGTCTTCCCAGCTCCAGTTTTTCTTTCTGGCCCCTGAGTGCTAGTCCTACCAGTAAAGACTGAGTCAAGGGAGGCATTGAGTACCTTGGCCTTTTTGCACCATGGTCCCTGCTCCATTTAGTGGTGAGCCCACCATAAAATAGCCTTTCTTTCATTTACGAACTTGTAGAATCACTTCGTGTTGCCATCCACATCCCTCGGCAGATTGAACTCTAGATGGTCTTTGGCTTTTCTAATCCCATCTCTGCATGATCATACAGCATCTATATCTTTTTCCTCAGTCACAATTCCTTGTATTCCTACTCATTCTCACAGAAGAGTTTTCTCCATGCTTAGAAGGAAGCGAAAATGAATACATGAAGCTGGTGGTACACTGAAACCCCAGATGCTGTCATTAGCTACCTAAAAATGTTTTGTGGCTTCTCCCAGGCTGTTTCCTGCTTCATGCTTAAAAGTTAAGCTCTTTAGGGCTTGGATGACATGTTTTCTGTTTTGCATAACAGCTAGAATAGAGTTCAAGGAGGAGAAGCATACAAAATCAGGTAGCATGAGCTGCATTGGTAACACTAAATAGTTTTTCACTTATGTGTGGAGGCAGTGTTCTCATGAGAGAATGGATAATTGGTACATAAACTCTGAATAATCCTGAAAGATACAGCAAGGCCGTGAGAGGCCCAAGAAAGCTTAAGCAAACAAGATAAGAAGAAGCTGGAATTCTCTGAGGTAATGAGAACTGTGGACTGTTGGCAAGCTTTCGAGGTCAAGTTCCTACACCTGTGCTTAACCAATTATAAGCTAGTTGCAAACGGTCTTCAAGACATGTATCCAATCATAATAAGTCAAATTACTGTAAGTGCGTGTAAGAAACAGTATTTAAGGGGTTAAGGCTTTGTAATAAACTGCTTTTGTCTGATCATATTGATCTCTGACTGAGTCCATATATTTTCTGTGGCAAATGGTGCCTGAACAGGGACCCCCCATATTTTTCATATTGAAGCTGAAAGAATTAAAGTGTGTGGCACCGAAGAAAGTGGAAAATGGGGAGCCGCAGGGACGTCAGCTGGGTTTGGTCCGGCAGGACCAGGATCGGGAGGTAGTCACCTCGGAATGGAGCCCAGTGAGCCCGGAAGACACTGTGCAGTGCAAATAAGGTAACAGTCGATGGGGTCTGGAAGAGGGTTAGGATGGGAAATCAATTAAGTAAAGAAGAAACGACCATCCTTAATCTCTTCCAGCATATCCTCTCAGTGAAAGGGATAGAATATGATGATAATCTGTTAAAAAGATTGTTGCTCCGGAGTAAAGAAAAAGAGCTGATCCAGGGGGTTAATGAAGCTTTTGATCTCGGGACTTGGAAGAAAATTGGGGCACACCTGTGGGATCAAGTTACTTGTGGGTTTAAAGAGGTGAAGACTCTTGCTGCCCCCTGGTTACTACTAAAAGGGACTCTAGCCGCAATGAAGGCTGAGAAACAGGCAGCAAAATCCATTTTTACAGCTCTCTCTGACTCGCCTTCACAACAGCAGGGCTCGGCACCTACATTAGATTCAGCACCTGACGCTACAGCCATGGTAGTGTCGTCTGTTTCGGGCACAAAATATTCTTGTCAAAAACCGGCGCGCAGTACAGTACGAATGTTTGAGGACCCTGCGCCTTTCCCCTATCCTGTGTCGACAACGCCTTTATTGGCGGTAGCTCCAGCTGATACTTGGGAGCCAGTAGCGGCTACTGAGCAACCAAAACAAACTGATGTTAACACTTTTCGTGCTGCTACTGCCCCTAAACTTAGTCCCCAAGAATTTTTGCTGGGGTGGGAGTCTCCTAAGGAGGAGAGTGTAACTCCAAATAAATACCCACCTCTGCCACATATACCACCACTTGCATTGCTCCCACTGGAGCCGCAAAATGAGTGGAACTGGGGACAATGGACAAAATCCTTAGATAAGGAATTGCAGGACTTGCGGGACCGTCTGGACAAATTGGGGGAGGAGAGGGAGCAAGCCCCAGAAAAAACGGAAAAACCAGATAAGATCAGTCCGTGTGATGTGCCGTTACCACGGACTCCTACATCTAATAAAGCTAATCCGAGTGCCATGAGATGGCGAGGCTGCATTCAGGATGCAATTATAGATGGTACTATTTTACCAATAGATGTTCCCACTGCATTCCCCGTTATTATAAATCCTCAGGGACAGTCTCTCTGGACTCCTATGGACTGGAAAGCTATGAAAGAAATTAAGGGAGCAATTACTCAGTATGGGTTGTCTTCCTCATATACACAGCAAATGTTAGCTGCTTTCTTTTCTAGCAATGTTCTAACTCCAAATGATTGTCTCAGAGTGGCTGCAATTTTATTAACTCCTTCACAGCTCCTACATTTTAAAAGTGGGTTTGAGGAGCTTGCTGCAAGGGCTGCAGATGAGAATTCAGAGTGTAATCCTCATCACCCTTTGCATGGTGTTTCATCTGAAATGTTACTGGGAAAGGCACAATTTCACCCTGATGGAGTACAAGCTCCTATGAAAATTGAAGTTTTACAGCAAGCACAGCAATTGGCTTTAGCTGCTCTGAAAGCTGTGCCGGAAGCAGGAAAGCCTAATCCTTCATATACATCAGTAAAGCAGGGACCTACTGAGCCCTATATGCAATTTATTGACAGATTGACAGAGGCTATTGAAAAGAGTACTGATCTGGCATCTAATGCTAAAGAATCAATGCTTATGTCTCTGGCTATGGAAAATGCTAACCCAGCTTGTAAGCGTATTTTGCAGGTTTTGCCAAAATCTGCTGGTCTTCAAGAAATGATGGATGCATGTTCTAAAGTGGGCACAGGAGAGGAAAAGGCTGGATACATGGCTACTGCCTTCGCCGCTGCTGTTAAACCCCTTCTACAACAAGGTCAGGCTGTTTGTGGGGGTACTAAAGGTACGAGATGTTATAATTGTGGACGGATGGGCCATTTTAAAAAGCAGTGTACTGTAAAGAAAATTAGTTCAGCAACCCGCCCCCCTCAGTGTGGTGTTACTGATTTTGCAGACAAATGTTACCCTCTTTTGGGAAACTGAAATATGTCCATGTTACTATTGACACTATTCTCCTACAGGACAAGCTATTATTGAATGAACACATCAAACTTTGAAACAACTGTTGGAAAAACAAAAAGTGGGGGAAGAAGGACTTACACCAGTATCAAGGATACAGAAAGCTGTATATGTTATGAATTCTTTGCGATTGACAGGAGACTTTAATGATCCCCCCCGCCATAATACATGGTCAGGCATTAGGTTCAGGTTATATGACTAAAACTCCAGGTATTTTGGTCCAGTATAAGGATTTGGAAACCGGCATTTGGAATGGTCCTGCAGAAGTAAAACTAACTGGTCGAGGTTATATGTGTATAATTACAGATTCCGGTCTGCGGTGTGTGAAACCCTGGAAAGAGCCAGCACCACCCCAGGACAACCCCCTTGTCAGTGACTGAATTAATTGACATTTCAGCTTAGGACTTCCATTTTAGTCCTTCTTAAAGTAAAGGGAGCAATTTTTTTACGTTAAAGTAAAAAAACAAAAACACAGAAACAAAAAAAACCCTACCATCCACCACCCCCCATCCACCCCCGCCAAACCTACAGCGAGACAAACACGGGGTACAGGCGTACTGTGTGCGTTTTTGGTGGTGGGAAGGTCTTTCATATGTTCTTATCAGGGGTATTGGGCATACTGTGACTCATTTAATACAGTCTCTCTGTGACACTCATGAACTAGAAGTTGGTAAAAATAAGTATGTCCAGGTTTCTATCAACCTTTGGAGACCTTTGTAGATACTGCTGGCCATTTCTTCCAACATAGGCCGGCCACCTGTGTCGGAATGAGTGTGCATTTTGGTCAGTATAAAAGCCCAAGCCTCATACAATGTGGGGGAGGCAGAGCCTCTGCTGGGACGCCCGCTAAGGATGAGCCTGCCACCTCGCACTGCAATGATGCTTCTCGGAGCTGGTTTGCTGTTAGTCTCCACAGGGTCCTTGTGCCACGTTCTGCACGTGGGACTGTGTAGTGGGAGTAATAATTGTCTTTTTGTGTTTCAAATATTGAACTTGTGTGGAGTGTGCTTGTGGGATCCCACGCGTGTTTGTGTGTGTTGAGGGCAATCGGTGTTTTGTGTATTGTTGGGTTCATGTAAAAGTTTTTAACGGGTAGCTTTTAACATTTCGGGCATGAAAGAGTTAATGCACAAGTGCTGCTGCCGGCAGGTATTTATAGTTGCTGCTGAAGCAGGCAGGCGGCTGTAGCTGCTGCTGAGCAGGCCGGCTTTTGCAGGGATCAAAAAAAAAAAAACAACCAAAAAAACCCACCAAAAACAAAAACAAAAAACAAAAGGGGAAAAGAGCAATGATGCTGCAAATATGCAGTTTAACCTGTCTGCTTCTCAAGAACTGATAACCTGGGGGAGGGGGTATATTTGTGTCCTCCTGCCTACAGGTCCATGGTGACTGCCTGCAAAGTTTGTCAAGCCTTACCATGAGCTGGACAAGACAAATGGAAAAACCTGATGCCTCAGCTACAGGAGCTGACCGTGATTACCCTGAGCAGAATGAGATGGAGGAAGAGAAAAATGAATGATTGCAAAACATCACTTGGGGGCAACTGAAAAGTAACATCCTGAATATGTGTGCTTGTAAAGTAGCTATTATTAGAGGCTGTGATTTTGTGTATAAAACCACCTGTATTTACTAGCTAGTTGCTAATAAGAAACTACACCTTGTATTGTATAGATTTGTCACTTGTAAAAAAGATGTTAGAGTATGGAAATTTGCAGTAGCTGCTAGAAAATGCTAAGGCAAAAGCTGGTAGTGTTATAAAGCAGGTGATGGAACAAATTAAGAGGGTGGGAGAATTCCACTGGTAACAAATTTCTTTGGCTAGTCCCTCGCTGCCATCAGCCATCTTCAACATGCTGCTGCACCCTGTAATAGTTACTCTGCTAATGTAAATTTGTGTGTGCCTTGCTGTAGTAGCAACTTGTTACTGGATGAAGCAGGTGAAACTGTGCATTGACAACAAGGTGCAAGGACTGAGGCTGACCAAATGCCTGCTACCACAGTCAAGGGCAAGACTGGGTTGGCCTCTGTGTTTGCCACCAAGAAGAACCTTTAGCTCTGCTGTTGGCTGCAACCCAGCAGGCGTGGAGCGGTGGGGACACATGCCATGCCAGACCTTGATGTGAAGGATCAGAGAGCTATACAGCCTGTTGTCAGAGACCCATACAGCAGAAAAAAGGGGCAGGCCCAGGCAGCCTCTAGTTGGCATATGTTGGAGATATGATCTAGCCCAAATCCCCTGCTCAAGTAGGGTCACCCAAAACGTATATAAAACAAAAAGGGGGAGATGTGGAGACAGTTTTCTCACGGAGGAATGCATAATTGGTACATAAACTCTGAATAATCCTGAAAGATACAGCAAGGCCGTGAGAGGCCCAAGGAAGCTTAAGCAAACAAGATAAGAAGCAGCTAGAATTCACTGAGGTAATGAGAACTGTGGACTGTTGGCAAGCTTTCGAGGTTAAGTTCCCACACCTGTGCTTAACCAATTATATGCTAGTTGCAAACGGTCTTCAAGACATGTATCCAATCATAATATGCCAAGTCACTGTAAGTGCATGTAAGAAATAGTATTTAAGGGGTTAAGGCTTTGTAATAAACTGCTTTTGTCTGATCATATTGATCTCTGACTGAGTCCATATATTTTCTGCGGCACTTATGGATGCAGAGAAACTGTGCAGATTTGCTCCTTTGTTCATGTTTTCACTGGAGTCATAAGGAACTCAGCATTTTTTTTATCTGTGTTTCTGCCATAGAACCACAGTTATCAGCCAGGTCTTAAGTGCAGTGAATAGCAGGCAGATGAGCAGGAAGGCACAAGATGCTGAGGTGTGCTTTTGGCAAAAGGCTTCCCTGGAAGCAATTCTCTTCAGTCCTCCAAATAGGCATGGTCTACTGGGATTCCATGTGGTTACCTGCTGTGCTGCAAGTCAGACACTTCCTGTTAGAGAGGGAAAGGAAACTGCAGGCTTTACAAAGAAAACTGATGGCAAATTTTCCCAAAACTCCTGCTCGAAGATACACCCCATAACCACTCAAGAGGATCTCAAGGACTGTGCTCTTAAATGATCCAAAGGTACCTTGTGGAGACAGTTTTCCAAATGGAAAAAGAAACTCCCTGCAATGTTTACTGGAAAAGTTAGGAGAGAGCTGTCTTACCTATGGTTGCACTATGGTTATGATGTGCTCAGGATAGCCAGACTTTTTCTTTCACAGTAATAGGTGGATACTTTTCCTCTGCATTAAAAAAAGCCAACTGGATCATTGCTACTCTGAGTGATTTTATGAATTACTGTGTAGCCCAAGCCACAATTCACCTCACTCAACTCCAACAGAATTATATTGAGCAAAGATAGAAGGATCAATCCAGAACCCAGCTAATGAGGGCTGCTGAGAAAGGTCATTGCTTATGCGAATTCAATTTTAGCAAATAATTTCATTTAGCCCAACTCTAACTGCTTAGATCAAATTTGTGTTCATTTTTATGAACTGTGGTCTTCTCAAGCTTTTCTTATTATATCTGGTACTCAGTAAACTGCTGATAAGACTTGAGTTTCAAGTTCGTCACTTGTAACTGAAATGCATTTTAATGTCATATATAAAATTCGACTCTGCTGAGTTGTGATCACACGTTGTGTGATGATGCTGCTAGTTGGTCATGATTCTAAGAACAGCATGCCTTGTAGCCTTTCTTGAGAGCCAAAGTTAGGCTGAAAGGACACATATTTCTGAATCAGGCATGTGAAGTGAAAAGATACTTTCTTAAGCAGATACCCTCAAAGAGGGCAACCCCATAGCTCCCTCTGAATAGCTCTGGCAGTTTGATTGCCTTAGAGGTAGTTAACCTGGCCCTTATTCAGTCCTTACCTCTGCTTCTTTCTCTTCTCTGTGCTAAAACCTAATGCCGATATGCAAAAAGATGAGCAAACCTTACTGCAGGTTTGGTGAGAAGATTGAAGGGAAGGATATTTCCTGAGGGCTGGGCTAATCAATACATGATCCTAAATAACAGCGTGGGTCTAGCCAAAATACTTATTTTTTAGTAAGGGAAACTCAGCTCAGACCTCAATTGCAAGAGTTGTCTGCATCTGTTTCAAAGGCCAATCTGGTATCAGACTCGTAGGGAATAATTTAGATTGGCAGGGACCTCCAGAGGTCATGTAGTCCAGCTGCCTGTTCAAAGCAGCTCTAAACAGATTGGGATGTTTAGGGCTGTGGCCAGCTGAGTTGGAACTACTTCTAAGGATGGAAATGCTCAAAATTCTGTGGGCAAAGTCATCTGATATTTGAGCACCCTAATCATAGAATCACTGGTTTGTGCTGGAAGGGACCTTAAAGCTCATCCAGTTCCAGCCCCCTGCCATGGTGGGCAGGGACACCTTCCACTAGACCAGGTTGCTCCAAGCTCTCTCCAACCTGGCCTTGAACACTACCAGGGATGGGGCAGCCACAGCTTCTCTGGGCAACCTGTGCCAGGGCCTCACCACCCTCACAGGGAAGAACTTCTGCCTAAGAGCTCATCTCAGTCTCCCCTCTGTCAGGTTAAAGCCATTCCCCTTGTCCTGTCCCTACAGCCCCTTGTCAAAAGCCCTCTCCAGGCTTCTTGTCAGCCCCTTTAGGCACTGGCAGCTGCTCTAAGGTCTCCCCTTAAGGATCCTTCTCTTCCCCAGGCTGAACCAGCCGAGCTCTCTCAGCCTGTCTCCAGAGCAGAGCTGCTCCAGCCCTCACAGCATTTCAGTGGCCTCCTCTGGACTCACTCCAACAGCTCCACGTCCCTCTTGTGTTGTTGCCCCAGAGCTGGATGCAGGACTGCAGGGGAGCTCTCACCTGAGTGCAGCAGAGGACGAGAATCCCCTCCCTCAACCTGCTGCTCACGATATGGGGTGCAGCCCAGCACATGGGGGGGGTGGGGGGGTGGGTGTTGTTTCTGGTCTCAAGTGTACCCTGTGTATCATGGGGACCTTCTGTTACCCAACACCCCCAAGTCCTTCTCCTCAGGGCTGCTCCATCCAGTCCCTCCCCCAGCTTGTGTTTGTGCTTGGGACTGCTCTGACCCAGGGGCAGGGCCTCGCACCTGCCCTTGTGGAACTTTATGGGGTTCACATCCTCTCCAGCCTGTCAGGGTCCCTCTGGATCCCATCTCTTCCCTCCAGTGTATCAACTCTACCACACAGCTTGATCTCACCAGAAACTTACTGAGGGTATTGATCCCACCGTCTATATCACCAAAAAGAAAGATTTGTATAAGAAAATGGGCAGCAAAAGAAAGACTAAGGAGAGTGTGGGCTTAAGGCAGGAGATCTAATGAAAAGGGACATGGGAAGGGCTGATGAATTCAGTGCCATTTTGCCTCAGTTTTGCATGGTAAGGTGTGTCCTCAGGCCTCTCAGGTCCCTAAGCTTCCCTAAGGGAATTAAGTAGTGTCTACAGGAAACAAGTTAGGGCCAGTTATGTATCATCTAAACACACACAAGTCCGTGGGACCATATGGCATACATTCAGCAGGATGCAAATGTCATTGCAAGACAGATCTCTACCCACCTGTATTCCCCTTAGAAGAAAGGTATTCATTCTGGAGGCAGTCCAGTACAGGTCATTAAGATGATCAGGGAGCTCAGAAGGGAAGGATGAGCTTTGGCTTTCCTATTCCCATAACTGTGTTAGCAGGCAATGTCTCTGTAGTCCTTCCAGGTGGTCTGCCTTTGCTTCTATCTGCTGTGTACTTCCTTTCTGTGTTTCAGCTCAGTCAGAACCTCTATGTTTACCCATACTATCACTCTCCCATGCTTGCTTGACTTTATGTGTATTGGGCTGACTGTGGAGATCAAACAGTTACAGTATCACACAGTATCACAGTATGTTAGAGATTGGAAGGGACCTCGAAAGATCATCTAGTCCAATCCCCCTGCCGGAGCAGGAACACCTAGATAATGTTACACAGGAATGTGTCCAGGCGGGTTTTGAATGTCTCCAGGGAAGGAGACTCCACAACCTCCCTGGGCAGCCTGTTCCAGTCTTCCGTCACCCTCACTGAGAAGAAGTTTCTTCTCAAGTTTAAGTGGAACCTCTTGTGTTCCAGTTTGTACCCATTACCCCTTGTCCTATCATTGTTTGCCACTGAGTAGAGCCTGGCTCCATCCTCGTGATACTCCCCCTTTATATATTTATAGACACTAATAAGGTCACCCCTCAGTTTCCTCTTTTCCAAACTATAGAGACCCAGCTCCCTCAGTCTTTCCTCATAAGGGAGATGCTCCACTCCCTTAATCATCTTCGTTGCCCTGCACTGGACTCTCTCCAGAAGCTCCCTGTCCTTCTTGAACTGAGGGGCCCAGAACTGGACACAATATTCCAGATGGGGTCTCACCAGGGCAGAGTAGAGGGGAAGGAGGACCTCTCTCGACCTACTAACCACCCCCCTTCTAATACATCCCAGGATGCCATTGGCCTTCTTGGCCACAAGGGCACAGTGTTGGCTCATGGTCATCCTGTCGTCCACTAGGACCCCCAGGTCCCTCTCCCCTACACTGCTCTCTGACAGGTCGTTCCCCAACCTATACTGGAACCTGGGGTTGTTCCTGCCCAGATGCAGGACTCTACACTTTCCCTTGTTATAGTTCATCAAGTTACTCCCTGCCCAACTCTCCAGCCTGTCCAGGTCTCGCTGGATGGCAGCACAGCCTTCTGGCGTGTCAGCCACTCCTCCCAGCTTAGTGTCATCAGCAAACTTGCTGATAGTACACTCAATTCCCTCATCTAAATCGTTGATGAATATATTAAATAATACTGGTCCCAGTACTGACCCTTGAGGCACTCCACTAGTTACAGGCCTCCAACTAGACTCCGCCCCATAGACTACAACTCTCTGGCTTCTCTCCTTCAGCCAGTTCGCAGTCCACCTCACTACCTGATCATCCAGTCCACACTTCCTCAATTTAGCTCTGAGGATCCTGGGGGAGACTGTGTTAAATGCTTTGCTGAAGTCAAGGTAGACCACATCCACCGCTCTGCCATCATCCATCCACCGTGTTATTTCCTCATAAAAGGCTAAGAGATTGGTCAAACATGATTTCCCCCTGGTGAAGCCATGTTGGCTGCCCCTCATAACCCTCTTATCCTTGATATGCCTTAGGATGGCACCAAGGATAAGGTGTTCCATCACTTTCCCAGGGATGGAGGTGAGGCTGACTGGTCTACAGTTACCCGGGTCCTCCTCCTTGCCCTTTTTGAAGACTGGAGTGACATTTGCTTTCCTCCAGTCCTCAGCCACCTCTCCCGTTTCCCAAGACTTGGTAAAGATGATGGAGAGTGGTCTAGCAATGACTTCCGCCAGTTCCCTCGGCACCTGCAGGTGCATCCCATCTGGACCCATGGATTTATGGATGTCCAGATTGCTCAGGTCTCCCAGGTCCCTTTAACCTCCAGGGTTAAATCCCCTTGGGATTCTTCCAAGCAGGTCCCTGAACAATTCAAATTGTGTTCATCTCATGTCCAGGGTTGTAATTCTGCTCTTTGTCTTGTTCATTGAATATATTGTGCTGCCTTGCCACTGTTAGCAAATTAAATTAGTATTTCACTGTACAATTTATATAAAATGAAATTAGTATTTCATTAATATAGAGACTTAGATACAGACAGTGCTACAAGGATTGTAAAGAATGCTAAAGAATGTTCTACAGTGTAAAATTTGTATAGCAAAGTACACTCATATTATCCCCTCTAGTTCATTAACCGTCTGTGAGGTAATAAAAAAAATCATTAGTATTTTGCTAAGTGTTTGTGAATTTTCTGTAGCTAATCTTGATTCATTGTAAATATTCACAGTCCTCACTGATCAGTCCAGAAGGCCTTTTGGATTATTTCAGTTTATTCCTTGGGTGACTGAAATAATGAATAGAGTTTGTGCGAATTTCAAATTACATGCTTGATTTCTGGAAAAAAAAAAAGGTGCTAAAAATAGATATATGTAAAATGTAAAATTAAACTCCTTAAATGAAGTTTGAGGGCTGAACAGGAGTATTTATGAAGAATGAGATCAAAGTTTAATAGGTTTACACTAGATTTATTGTAGAAGAATGCTGAAAGGCAGAGAAAGAATAGAAAACAAATTTTCAGGCATTTATGATAAAACATGGCCAAACTCTAGATATGATATTACTTGATAAAAACGGGACACCAAAGTATTTACTGTGGCAGACTAATGTTCTTACTTTCTGTGGATTTCTCCCTGCCTTCTGCTTTACTCTCTGTCCGTATCCTGCAGCATGTCTTGTCTTTCTCCCTCCACTCTTTCTGTGTTTCTCTGTTCCTTCCTTCAGCCTCTCAGACTTTGTTTCTCCTTCTCCCCCACTCTTCCAACTCCCCCTACCCTTTCCTGTCTCTGTCACTGCCTCTAAATGACTGTCCAAATAGGAAGAAGGACTCTTTCTCTCCCAAACTTCCCTGTTTTCCCTGTGCTATTGGGTGGTCTAATTAAAGGTACTTTCTCATTGCATATGGTTTGGCCAAGTGCAGTGTTAATGCAATCACATAGTTACTGATATTTTAAATCTATAGGAAAGCAAGAAACAACTACTTAATTCAAACAAATTAAAGACATAATCCCCAGCAGGAAATGGATACTCAGGCACAAGATGCTGAAGCTGAACTAAATTGTAGAATCATAGAATCAGCCAGGTTGGAAAAGACCCTCAAGATCAAGTCCAGTCATTCCCTCCACTAAACTTTCCCACTAAGGGCCCATCTACACTGTTTGTGAACACTTCCATGGACAGTGATCCCACCACTGCCCTGGGCAGCCTGTTCCAATGCCTGACCACACTTTTGGGGAATAAATTGTCCCTAATATCCAGTCTGAACCTCCCCTGATGCAGCTTGAGGCACTTTCCTCTCTTCCTGTCACTTATTCCTTGGGAGAAGAGACCAGCCCCCTCTTGGCTCCATCCTCTTTTCAGGCAGTTGTAGAGAGTGATAAGGTCCCCCTGAGCCTTCTCTCCTCCAGACTAAACACCCCCAGTTCCCTCAGCCGTTCCTCATGAGACGTGTGCTCCAGGCCCTTCACCAGCTCTGTTGCCTTTCTCTGGACCTGCTCCAGCACCTCAATGTCTCTCTTGTAGTGAGGGGCCCAGAACTGGTAAAAAAGATCTCTACTGGTGCTGCTAGGAAAAAGCAGCGGGTCGTAGTAGTAGGGGACTCTACACTGAAAGGGACAGAAGCACTTGTCTGCCGGCCAGACCCCGTCTCAAGGGAGGTGTGCTGCCTCCCGGGGGCACGGATCAGGGATGTGGCAGAGAGGCTGCCTGCTCTAGTAAGTCCCACGGACTATTACCCACTCCTGGTGATACATGTGGGTGCTAGGGATATAGATAGTAGTAGCCTAGGGAACATAAAAAAGGACTACAGAGCCCTGGGGGAGGTGGTTAGGGGCTCTGGAGCTCAGGTGGTCTTTCCATCAATTCTCCAGGGTACAGGGGAGGACCTCAAAAAAGCTAGGAGGATTAGCCAGGTTAATAAATGGTTAAAAGGGTGGTGCCATAGTCAGGGGTTTGGGTGTCTTGACCATGGGACCCAAGCTTGTAGGCCAGGTCTAGTGGGGGCTGGTGGAGCTGGTCTGATAAAGAAGGGAAAGATCAGTTTTGGTAGGAGGCTTGCCAGACTGGTCAAGGAGGCTTTAAACTAGATGTGCTGGGGGAAGGGAACATCATTCCATTCCAACACACCCAGTCAGTCGCCAGCACCTATGATAAATGCTTGGAGCAATGTAGAGATATCCCAGCTGCTCCAGGCAATGAGCTGGCTTCATTTGGAGCTTGGCTCAGATGCCTCTGTACAAATGCCCATAGCATGGGGAACAAACAAGAGCAATTAGAGATGTGTGCACGTCTACAGGGGTATGATATAATAGGCATCACAGAAACATGGTGGAATGGCTCCTATGACTGGAGTGTTGGAATGGAAGGTTACAGGCTCTTTAGAAAAGACAGGCCTGGCAGACAGCGAGGGGGAGTTGCCCTTTATGTTAGGGATAGGCTGGAGAGTATGGAACTCTGTCTGGGGACAGGTGAGCAGTCAACAGAGAGTTTGTGGGTCAGGGGTAAAGGGAATATAGCTATGGGAGACATTATTGTGGGGAACTATTACAGACCACCTGATCAAGGAGAACTTACGGCTGAAGCACTCTGTAGACAGATAGGAAAAGCCTCACGCTCACAGGCCCTTGTTCTCATGGGTGACTTCAACAACCCTGACATCTGTTGGAAGGACGGTACAGCCCGGCACAAGGAATCCAGGAGGCTCCTTGATTGTGTAGAAGACAACTTCCTTCTGCAAGTAATAGAGGAGCCGACAAGGAGAGGTGCCATGCTTGACCTTGTGCTCACCAACAGGGAAGGGCTGGTTGGAAATGTGACTCTCCAGGGCAGCATTGGATGCAGCGATCATGAGATGCTCAGATTTGAGATCCTCAGGTCAGTGAAATGAGCGTGCAGCAAGCTCACTGCCCTGGACTTCAAAAGAGCAGACTTTGGCCTCTTCAGGAACCTGCTTAGGAAGGTTCCATGGGATATAGCCCTAGAGGGCAGGGGGGCCCAAGACTGTTGGTTGATATTCAAGGATCACCTGCTACAAGCTCAGGTGTTGCATCCCAACTAGAAGGAAGTGCAGCAGGAGGGCCAGGAGACCTCCTTGGATGGATAAGGAGCCCCTGACGAAAATTCAAATGAAAAAGGAGGTTTATAAAAAGTGGAAGCAAGGACAGGCGGCCTGGGAAGAGTACAGGGATGTTGTCCGGGAAACTAGGGACCAGGTTAGGAAACCTAAGGCCCAGTTAGAATTAAACTTGGCTAGGGATATAAAGGATAACACGAAGGGATTCTACAGGTACATAGCAAATAAAAAACAGACTAGGGAGAATGCAGGCCCCCTCAGGAAGCTCCCGGGAGAACTGGATAAACAGGATTTGGAGAAGGCTGAGGTTCTGAATGACTTCTTTGCCTCGGTCTTCACTGGCAAAGGCTCTGACTGCACCACACAAGTCCTGGAAGGCAGATGCAGGGACTGTGAGAATGGAGACCTTGGGCCCACTGTAGGAGAGGATCTGGTTTGAGACAATCCTAAAAATCTGAATGTGCCGAAGTCCATGGGTCCTGATGAAATTCACCATCCGCGGGTCCTGAAGGAGCTGGTGAATGAAGTTGCTAAGCCACTGGCCATCATATTTGAGAAATCATGGCAGTCAGGTGAAGTTCCCAACGACTGGAAAAAGGGAAATATAACCCCCATTTTTAAGAAGGGGAAAATGGATGACCCGGGGAATTACAGACCAGTCAGTCTCACCTCTGTGCCTGGCAAAATCTTGGAGCAGATTCTCCTGGAAGGCATGCTAAGGCACATGAAAAACAACAAGGTGCTTGGTGACAGCCAGCATGGCTTCACTAAGGGGAAATCCTGCCTGACCAATTTGGTGGCCTTCTATGATGGGGCTACAGAACTGATGGACAGGGGTAGAGCAGTTGATATCATCTACCTGGACTTGTGTAAAGTGTTCAACACTGTCCCCCATGACATCCTTGTCTCTAAATTGGAGAGACATCAATTTGATGGATGGACCACTTGGTGGATAAAGAACTGGCTGGATGGCCGCACACAAAGAGTTGTGGTCAACACCTCAATGTCCAGGTGGAGACCAGTAACGAGTGGTGTCCCTCAGGGGTTGGTGGTGGGACTGGTCTTGTTCAACATCTTTGTCGCTGATATGGACACTGGGATTGAGTGCACCCTCATCAAGTTTGCTGATGACACCAAGCTGTGTGGTTTGGTTGATACGCTGGAGGGAAGGATGCCATACAGAGGGACCTCGACATGCTTGTGAGGTGGGCTGATGCCAACCTTATGAAGTTTAACCATGACAAGTGCAAGGTCCTACACCTGGGTCGGAGCAATCCCAGGCACAGCTACAGCTTGGGCAGAGAAGAGATCCAGAGCAGCCCTGCAGAGAAGGACCTGGGGGTGTTGCTTGATGGGAAAATGAACATGAGCAGGCAGTGTGCACTTGCAGCCCAGAAAGTCAACCGTATCCTGGGCTGCATGAAAAGGAGTGTGACCAGCAGGTAGAAGGAGGTGATCCTGCCCCTCTACTCTGCTCTCGTGAGACCTCACCTGGAGTATTGTGTGCAGTTCTGGTGTTCTCAACATAAAAAGGGCATGGAACTGTTGGAACAAGTCCAGAGAAGGGCCACAAGGATGATCAGGGGACCGGAGCACCTCCTGTACGAAGGTAGGCTGAGAAAGTTGGGGCTGTTCAGCCTGGAGAAGAGAAGGCTGCATGGAGACCTCATAGCAGCCTTCCAGTATCTGAAGGGGGCCTGTAGGGATGCTGTGGAGGGACTCTTCATTAGGGTCTGTAGTGACAGGACAAGGGGTAACGGGTTAAAACTTAAACAGTGGAAGTTTAGATTGGATATAAGGAGGAAATTCTTTCCTGTTAGGGTGGTGAGGCACTAGAATGGGCTGCCCAGGGAAGGTTGTGAATGCTCCATCCCTGGTGGTGTTCAAGACCAGGTTGGATGAGGCCTTGGGTGATATGGTTTAGTGTGAGATGTCCCTGCCCACGGCAGGGGGGTTGGAACTTAATGATCTTAAGGTCCTTTCCAACCCTAACTATTCTATGATTCTATGATTATATTGCTGAAGTATTTGTCCTGTCCCTTTCCAATTGGCTTCCCGAGTTCTACAGGAAGAAAAAGGCAATGTACAACACTGGGATACCACCTTAAATAAAGTTTCTAAATGCCATTTGGAGATGGTGAAGCTGTTGGGTATCTATGCCTAGCTTCTCTCCATATTTGGATGGCATTGCATAGGCAACTGTGAGTTCTGTACTGGTGCCCTAAAAGAGCAACATGTGGGGGAAAAAGTACAAGGGGTTTTAGGAAGTAGGGCTCATGGTACACCCATGTCCTGGGTTCAGCTGTGGCAGTTATTTTTTCCTTCCTAGTAGCTGGTGTAGTGCTGTGTTTCAGCTTTAGTCTGATAACACAAATGTTTTAATTCTTGCTCAGTAGTGCTTCTCCTGATTAACGACTTTTCAGTAGTACTCACCCTGATCAATGACTTTTCAGTCTCTCATGCTCTGCCAGGGAAGAGGGACACAAGAAGCTGGGAGGAAGAAGAAACAGGACACCTGACCCAAACTAACCAAAGAGGTATTCCATACCACAGAACATCATGCCCAGTATATAAACTGGGGGCAGTTACCTGGAAGGGCTACATCATCACTGCTTGGGTCAGGCTGGATATCGATTGGCAGGTGGTGAGCGGTTGTATTCTCTCCCCTTGTTATTTATTTTTTTTTAATTTATATTACTGGTGGTAGCAGCAGTAGTTTGTGTTATACCTTACTTACTGGACTGTTCTTGTCTCAGCCTGTGGGAGTTACATTCTTTCAATCTCCTCCCCATCTCACTGGGAGTGGGGGAGAAAAAAGGGGAGGAGTGAGTGAGCAGCTGCATGGTTCTGAGTTACTGGCTGGGCTTGAACTATGAGAGCCCAGCTCACCCCTTCTTGATTACACAAGGATTGCCTCAAAGTGTAAGAACCAACGTAATTCTGTGCCTTCAGTGCATAAAGTGATCAGTAGGCTTCCTGGTGTACAGCCATTTCTTTTCAGAAGGGCTTTGTGGTACACTAAGGGGAAAGAAAAAGGTCTTCTGAAAGGATGGTTGTGAGCTGAATGGCCCTGACAAAACCTTTTTCCTATTTTTTTTTTTTCTTCAAAACCAGTTGGGACTGGGGGAGGTACAAAAACATCTTTCCTCTGAAAATTTAGCTCAGTAGTATGTGCCAATAACTCAGAATGGCATCTGACCAGCCATCTCCAAAATCCTGTGCTCTTGCCTCTTTTCAGTTGTGTGTGCACGTATGTAAGTGTGTATAGGCGTATTACACACACACAAACACACATACATGCATACGTGCTGGTTCCTGAAAATATAGATTTGGAAAGTGAAGTCATTCGGCTTGCTGATACAGAATCAGTCACAGAATTATAGAATCATAGAATCAAATGGGTTGGAAAAGACCTTCAGGATCATCAGGTCCATCCATTCCCCCAGCACTGCCAAGGCCGTGCTAAACCATGACTAAACCATGTCACTGAGAGCCTCATCTACACCGTTTGTGAACATTTCCAGGGATGGTGATTCCAGCACTGCCCTGGCCAGCCTGTTCCAATGCCTGACCACCCTTTTGGGGAAGAAATTGTCCCTAATATCCAGTCTAAACTTCCTCTGGTGCAGCTTGAGGTTGTTTTGCCTTGTCCTATCACTTGTTTTTGGTATGGAAACTGCTTCTCTACTCATCTGTCCTCTATGTAAATCTGCAAATTAAGTAAACAAAAAAGTTGTTCTCCATGTCTCATTGAGTCATGCCTGGGTCTGCACCAGAGAGAAGATCTCTATACTGTCTAATGCAATATGCAGCAAGAGTTAGTTTGCTAACTGCAAAGTCCTGCAGTTTGGAAATGCTGTGGTCAATTTTCTTACTTTTCCCACAGCAACATAGAAATTTCTACTGTGATTTCATTTACTCCTATACTAATTTTTTGAGAATGTTTGTGCTGTTGCCACAGCAGACTCCCTGTGCTGGCAATCCGACAGGGTAACAGCTTTTTAAACTCCTAGACCTTTAAATTCTGCTTTGTACACTTGCTACTCAACTGTGAATCATTTGATCTTGCTTTGTGTTTGCTTCCTCCAGGGAGGTAATCCTTGTGGTGTTTCACTGCAATTGAAGTCATTCTGCCAGACAAAGCTAGGCTGGGTGCTGTGTATTTTCCAATACTGTCTGGAGTCAGAAAAGCAGAGCAAATTTGGAGAATGGGGATAAGGGAGGGTAGGTAGGCAAAGGAGATGCCATGCTGGGATCTGTTTCCCAGCTTGACTTTCAAGTGACCTTGAGGAGGCACCAGAAATGAAAATGTTTTACAATAGGATGGAGCTGGGCTCAGAGGTGAGGAGGAGCCTTTGTGCTCCTCCAACACAGTGAGCTCAAACAGAAAATGGTACATTAAACCTGTCTCACTACCCTTGGACAGCTGCAGATCTTGAGAAATGCCAGCACCAGGTATTTTAATCATAACAAGAGGGGCTCCAAGGCATACTCCATATACTTCTGGGTCAAGTGGCAAGGGCTGAGGTGGTAGTGATGTTATGTCTGCACTGTAATTGCCTGGGGAAGCTGGATTTATGATTGTCTCTGGCCTGTTTTTCCTCCCTGCACAGGGTCATTGCCTTCCAAGATGGAATATTTAGACCCTGCTCTGCTAGCATTTAAAGTGAGTGAAGAAGCCAGTTGTGCTGCTGACAAAAAGGAGGCAGACACTAGCTCTCTGTAAGCTTGAGTGAATACAGAGGAGGCCACAGAGATGCTGTGAGGGCTGGAACACCTCTGCTCTGGAGACAGGCTGAGAGAACTGGGCTTGTCCAGCCTGGAGCAAAGAATGATTCTGTGATTTCATATGCTCATCACTCTCAGGGCTGTGCCACTGGGAATGTGCAGTGAATTCTCTGCAGGCTGTCTGCTATGCTCAGTCACTCAGCTGGGAGATGGTACCTTGTCCAGGATCAGCAGTCTCTCCAGAATTCCAAGTGGGGTGATGTGTCATAACGTTCCACCTGCTGCTTAGGAGATTCCTGATGAACCCACATGGGAGCATCTCAACTAATTTCATCATTGCTGTGTTGCTCCATGAGCTGTTGTGTGTGGGATACACTAGAAATGAAGCTCAGTTGTGGAAATAAGGTATTACCTGACAGTTGAAGGCTGGATTCTTATTCCTTTGAACCTGTATATTGCTTTTAAGTCCAGGTGCTTATTAGATGCACCTAATATGTGTCACACACACAATGCACTCCATGCATCGCAGAGAGGGATTTAGGAGCCTTAATCCTGTATTAGGCCTCCAATGGCCTGTTCAGTTTGCCAGTGATGAGCGAGAACCAGTGGCAGGCACATATCCGCTCTTCTACTCTGTGATTGCTGATTTTACAGGTTTGTCAGTTTAACATGAATTACTCTTTTCCTAGGAGTGACAATGCCATATTCACATAACAATTTACGTAACTTAAGCACAACTAATACCTTGGTTTCGTTTGCATACTTTATAATTCTCATAGGGAAGTTGAAAGACAAGCACTCTGATCACACTTGCTAAGCTGTGGTTGCCATCTGCTGATGCACGGGTGCAAGCTGTTAGAAATAGTCAGAATTTTTCCACTGACATTCTAGTTTAGCTCAAAAAGAGGTTTTGTTCTTTTTTTGACTGTAACTGAGTGAGTTTTTGTGGATATGTCTCTACCTTCTGCAGACCCAATTTCTCAGATGCAAATCTAAGCATAACAATATGGGAACAGGTGTGTATTGCTGCTCCCTCAGATGAAGGTCCCCCTTGCTGAGCAGCCTGTCTAATCATGTGCAAAGCATATACTGAGAGAAGAATGAGAATGGAGCATGTATAAATAATGCTTCCCTTGAGGACTCCCCAGTATCCTGCTTTTTTTAGCTTGCTATACTCCATGAACATGCTGTGGGTTTTCTATTTAGTAAGTTTTATGCAAATACCTACCTATTTTTCTTTTAAATATGTGCCAACTTTTTGCATGCACAGCATCCTTCACCAATGAATTCCAATAATACCCAAATCCTACTTTCATCTGTAAGTGTTGTGAAAGCAGCATTTTCTGTATTCCTATGCATGTTAAGGTTTTCTAACATGAATAAATTTTCTACAGTGTAATCACAAAAAGACTAGTGTGCTTTGTGGAAATACTGTGAAAACCAAGGAGACTGAAGTCAGGAGGATGCAAGACACAGTTCCAGGTTTCCTAAGTCACTAAAGTTCATTGGTGAAATGGAACTATTAGATTAGGAGAAAAGGTGAAATTTTCAGGATGCTTCTTTCTCTCTTGCTGTCCAAAGAGCAGCAAGAGGAGTGTGACTTCACAAGGGAAGGGTATTCATGAGCTGAGGGCAGGAATACTGATTTCCCTGACAGCTCACCATCACACAGCACCTGATAAAAGAGAGCAGTAGCCAGAGCCAGCCCCGAATCCAGTACTGGCCAGACAAATCCACAGTGATGAGGCAGGTCTCAAGTCAAGCCAGGTACATGATTGGGCTTGGCAAGGTTAATGGTCAGGCACAAGCATACTTGCAGAATGTCTCAGGCAAGTATCAGTGCAGCTCCCAGGCCAATGGGTGAAGGGTGGAAGTCCAAGATGAGGCTTTTCATTGATCATTTTAATCAGCTTTTTCTCAGTAGTCCCAGTTTGCAAGTCTGTACAATGTTAGAGCTGGACTTGTATATAGGCAGCCAGACCCATGGAGAGCAAGAGCTGCAGAGCCTATTGGTGCACTCAGGTCCTGATTCTCATTTTCCAGCTGGCTGCACATCTTTCTTTTCTTGCCGGGTCTCTAACATGAGAGACATTTTGTGCCACTGTGATTTACTGTTGTTACTGAGAAACAAGAATGAGTTTTTCTGTCTAGCAGGGATAGTGGCAGCTCCTGTTGGTGTGTACTGGCTGGCTGGCAAACACAGGCTGATGGACTGGCTCACAGAACAACCATAATTGTTCAAATTAAGCCTCTAGTTTTATGGCAGCAGGGACTCTGATTTGCAAGCCCCTCTCAAGCTACCCATTTTCAAGAAACACGTAGAAATTTTGTATCTTGGATTTGCCAGTGGCTGAAATAAGCTGAGATAGATAACTAAATGCTTACGTACTTGAGGAATCAGGGCCTCTGCTTCTTACACAATAGCCTTAGGTGTCTATTTTAGTTGGCTGAAGCTTGCTAAGAAGATGGAAACAAGAAATTGCTATAGGGAAGTCATAGTGGCTCAACTTCTACCTCTCAACACAAGCTTCTGTCAGTGTGGGAACCACTAGGAAGCTATGCTTTTCAGGGAATTCCCTTCTTTAAAGGAAGAGTAATTGTTTGGTCCCGTGAGGAATTGTGAATAAGCTGATGCTGACCATCAGTTATGCAATCCACAAGATGCCAGGTTTTGTGAGTACTTTGGCAATTTCACACCAAACCCCAGCACAGAATTAATCTGAGTGCTAGGGAGGGACTGCTTCATTAGCAGCTATCAGTCTCATGTGGTTTCCTCAGTAAACCTGCGAGCTCAAATAACCATGCTGGCTTTGCAAACCTGCATCAGGAGTGAGTGTTTTCCTTTCTAGATACCTAAACTTGTTTCTTCAGATCCAAGAGGCAAAAGAATTCAGCTAGATTTCTGAATCAGTCTGGTGGCCCCCAGGTCAGCAGAAGACCCTGAATGCTGAGTCACAAACACTGGAGTGCAAATGATGGGAACACTTAGCTGGTGTAGGCCTTCAGCTCCTATCACTCCCATAGGTTACTGGAAGCAGCCTGTGAAATGTGTCTTGAGCTGCTGAGCATCACACCACAATTGGTGCTGATTTGGGATTATGAATACCATTCCATGGGCTTCTTTCAGCCTCTCCAGGAGCCTGTCTCTGGGTAAACTTGCTTGCCCTCCCTTTCCAACTTATTAATAAGCCTCTGCTTTCTGGGAAGTTCTGGGCAGTTTTGTCTCCATCTGAGGCTCTCAGCTTGCTTACTGAAAAATCCTTCTCAATTTCTTATTTGTGTGATGAGTGGGCATCTTCTAGTGAAATCAAGCCTAAAGAAAATAGGGATTTTGTACTTTCGTGTTTTGCCATGAACATGGGGAGGGGGGTCAATGGACTTGCGGGATTTGCTTATAGCAAAAAGAAGCATTTATCAATGTAGTAGAGCATGTTCACATACACTGCAGATATATAAAATAAAAAAAAAGCAGAGTTAAACTGCAGCTTTCTCTTCCTACAGATGACTAAAAATGACCAAGTTATATTAGGAATAACCTCAATTATGCACAAGTCTAATTTTATAATTCCTATTAATTTTAACACTGAATAAAAATGACAGCATTTTCTCAGCTTTCAATGGTTTTCCATAACTACATGCGCTACCTCTTTGGTAACTATTAATAGCTTGTAGAACATCATTGTAATGAGGATGTTAACAGTACCTTTAGGTTGGAAATGTCATTTAAGCCATCTCCTAAGCAGCATATTAAAATAATTAGTCTGGTACATTAGTGGGAGTTGAAACTTAAATCCTACATATGACTTCAAAAACAGTTTAGAGGGTGACCTCCACAGCCTTTCATTTTCCTCATGAAACCCAGTGTGAGGAAATGCAGTTGTCGTGGTTTAAACCCAGTCAGGTAACTTGTTCACTCACTCCCCCCCCTTCTTTTCCTCCCCCCCTACTCCTGGAGGGACGGAGAGGAGGATCAAAAGAATGCAACTCCCACGGGTTGAGATAAGAACAGTTTAGTAACTAAGGTATAACACAGATCACTGCTGCTACCACCAATAATAATAATGGAAATAACAGGGGAAGAGAATACAACACCTCACCACCAGATGACCGATCACTCGCCTCCACCCCCCAGCCCGACCAAGAACTGACCGATACCTCCTTCAACCCTGCAGTCTCCCAGCCCTTGCAGGTAACTCCCAGTTACCTCCTGGGCATGACGTGCTGTGGTATGGAATACCTCTTTGGTCAGTTTGGGTCAGGTGTCCTGTCTCTGCTTCCTCCTGGCTTCCCCTCCTCCCTGGCAGAGCATGAGGCTCACAAAGTCCTTGGCCAAACCAAAACATCGTTGTTATCAGCCCAGACTGAAAGTCAAAACACAGCACTGCACCAGCTACCAAGAAGGAGAAATATGACTGCTACTGCTGAACCCAGGACAGCAGTGCATTCAGAATTCCGAATTCAGTTCTGGCTTTGCATCAGCTGATTTGGAAGTAGCAGGAGCATCTCTTAACTTCCTATGTCCATATGGTGATTCAGAAGGAGAGCAGACCTGCTGAACTGGAGCACAGACATCCTTTAGATAAATCAGTAGCCAGAAAGCACTCTCCATGATACCAGGTACTCTAGAATATGCTGGTTATGGCCCAGACATTCTGCACATTTGCACACAAGGACACTTCTAGAACTGGGGCTCTACAACATAGCAAAGACCTTTTGTCTGCTGCAGTAAATCTTCAGCACCTGACTGGGTTGCTAACCATGCTGCTAGCTGCTCTCTTTTGATGTAAAAATCACATTCTTAGCAATTTCAGAGGGGATTATCATATATATGTCTGAAGACAAAATGTGACCCTGTGATCTAGGAGTGTTATGAAACCAGCCTGTTGTCTGTGAAATAGCTCAAGGCTAGTTATTCTTCATTGTGAACTCGTCATGTACACCGTGGATTGTCCTTTGTGAAAGGACTTAAGTGGGCAATCTAAGAAATTTTGCTTAGCTCTTAATCTCATGCAGTTCTTAGCCATGCCACCTAAGTCATCAAATCAAAACCAATGCAGCATATACTCTTGGCTTTGCTGTCACTGACTGTCAGAAAATGGGGTTGTTGCTCAATAGAACTTTTTGCAAATAGGTTGAAGTCTTTCTGACTACAGAGATGAATGAAGCATTCTAACTTGCAGTTTGCCAAAGAACTCATAGAATGCTTTGGGTTGGAAGAGATCTTAAAGCTTATCTAGTTCCAAACCCCTGCCATGGACATGGGTACCTTCCGCTAGACCAGGCTGCTCCAAGCCCCATTCAACCTGGGCTTCAGCACTTCCAGGGATGGGACATCATCTTTACTAGTACTTCATAGCCTCATAAGACACTTAGGGTTGTAGGCACAAACATGCTTCAGGCATGCCAATTTCCAGCCGTAAATGGGGGCTGGCCCCAGTTTTGTTGCTAGCAATAGGTGACGTGTAGTATGGATCACAGCAGACTGAGATTCCAGAGGATGTGACTGCTCACCCATAGCCTGTCTCACAGTGAGACAGCTGTGCAGAAAGGAAATTCCTAGCATTTTCTACCCCTTTTTGCACATGCACCATTTCATGCTGTAGACCATATTTATGTATTAACCCAGTTTAGTCCTGTAGCCATAGGACTTGATCTATTCTATTCTTACATAGAATCACCTAGGTTGGAAAAGACCTTAAGATCATCATGTCCATAGTCACCTCATTTTGGCTACTGTGAAGGACAGGACACAGGGATAGTGGAATTGTCAGTGTGGTCTAGCATAGTCTTTCTTAGGCTATGAATAAAGATGGATGGGAAATGCAGAAGGGCAGAAATGACAAGAATTATTTAAGATATCTGTAACCAGGGTGACCAAAAGAGACACTTAGCTTGACAGTAAATTCTGGGAAATAAAAAGATAAAAATTCTATCAGAGGAATGAGGGACATGGTGTGACAGGAAGTATGACAGTATTTGAATACAACTTGAAGAAACAAGCACCAAGAGGGCACCAAAAAGGTGCCAAAAGGGCACCAAAAGATCATAAGATGCAGCAGAGAATGTTGTGTAATTGGGAGCTGCTGCATCTGCTATTATAGACACCAAGCAAATGCAAAGATATAGCAAGAAATCTGCTTTGAGACCTGCTCAGGAGGGACTGATGGAAGGGAGGGGGGATTTCAAATGGATTAGTTGTGGAAAGGCAATAGGACAATAAAGAGAGAAGGCCACAGTAGAACCTTCTTGGCTAATTGAGATTCTGGCATACAAGGTTGGGACTTGACCCACATCTCTAGTTGCCAGTGAGCAAACAGGATTTTTAATATGGGTGGATGAGATTTTGTCCCCTCAAAACAGGCATCTGGTGCTGCTTTAGAGAGGCTTGTGTATCCCACTGGCCCTCCAAGATCTGGAAGGGCAGATGTCTCCCTTAGCCCTGTGTCTCCTGGGCCTTTGTGGGTAACTGTAGATTGGCAGTATATGGTGTATTATTGCACTATGCACTGTACACTGTATAATATATTTAGGTAATTGTGTCCCAGCAGGTAACACACACAAGCATGGCTTTTTAGCAAAACCATGTATCTACTTTCTGATATTCTGTTATGTACCTTCACCTTCCAGGTTTTGAAACTCCACTTGGATTCTGAGTTGCTGTGTTAAAGCTTTCTGCTTTGATATAGTTGTGGAAGTGCAATATTAGCAAAAGAACAGCAACAGCCAGAAACAACGGTGTTAAACCCGCTAAAACTATGCAGAAAACTCAAGCCCTGAACATTACTCATTTGGGGAGAGATTCATACAGTCTTTCTTGCCCCATTGAACTCAGTTATGAAATATGACCAATATTACCAAAAGCTTTCCCAGTATACATTAAAAATTGAACCTTGTAGGCTTAGTCCTTATTTTTAACATAAGACAAAATGCTCTGGAAGGATAACCAAAATAAAACAGGAAACATCTTTGGTTTGACTGTGAGAGTTGTTGAAAACTTCAGAAGCCAAACTTGTTCTGTGACTGAGAATTATCCCTATGCCTTGAAGACAGCACCAAGAGATCTGTTGATCCTGACTCATGAAGACACTTCCTCACTCACGAAGGCTATCAGCTTTACCTCCTTTGATGGTAAGAGAATGTGATTAATTCTTAATAAAGCAATACGAAATCCACTGATCCCTGTAGTTGCATTTGAAAAAATCTGGAGTTAACAGGGCTGTTGCATTTCCTCTGTGACTGTCAATATTGCATCAAAAGCTGATCATGGAAAGGACATGAACATGTTAGAGATATTTTGTCTTCTCTGCTCTGCTGCATATGACAAAGGTAAAAGGATCAGCTCTTCTGTGGGGACAGTCAGTGGAGCTACGTAAAAACTTTTACCGGTTTATGCTGTCTGGGAATAACACTTAAGACTGTTGCAAAGGCAAAAATATCAAAGCCAGAGAGATGTCTGTGTTAAAAGACAGCTGAAAAACCTAGAAAGTTTTGTGATGCTGTGATTGACTCATAGTAGTTGAGGTGGTGGTGGCAGAATCAGCTCTGTGTTGGAATAGATTGGGAGGATTCTGAATTTGGATTTTTACATTAAATGAGGATTTTTGTGAGCATTTTAAATACAAACTTTGTTTTAGCATGTTTGCAGTTATAGGGGTATCTCAATTTTAGGTTCTCCTTTTCTCTTTCTTCTCTTCTTCATCAGAAGATAACAACTGCCTTCCACCAACAATGACAACCTCCATAAACTTCCTAAGTGTTCACAAGGAAATACATTATCAAGCCTATCCAAGCTTCCTCCTGTTAATCTAGATTATTTCTGCTTACAGTGGTGCTCAGTATCTGGGTTGTGTCAGTTTGACACAATTCAAGGAAAGACAGACATGTCAGATTTTTAAATGCATTTTGTGCACCAAAAAGAACCAAAGACACCCGTAAAAACCTGCTATGGGTCAATAATTGGTACTTTAGTCTTGTGAACTGCAAAAGAAAGAATAGGCCTGTGTTTCTTTTTATCATACTCTACTTTGGATCTCAAACATACCCTATCCTTTGGAGTTTGTGGATAGGCTGATTGAAGTGTGAGGATGGAGCATTGAAATACCTGGGATTCTGGAAATCAAGGTGCAGTTTCTGAGGGACACACGGCCTCCAGTATCTTCCTGAGCTAGTTCTTATGCATGGTGAATGCTCCATTACATATTCAGAAACAACCTACTGCCTCTTGCCTGGCTGTTATGTTCTTCACTGCACCTTCCAGAAGCAAACTGTTCCTGGATTATCAATTAGAAAGCCTGGAAATTTCCGTCCCTATGCTAATAAAAAGATTCTGTGCAAATATTTTCATCTTCTGAGAGCTAATTATCAAGTATGTTGCTTTTATTTTATTTATTTTCTCTTTGAGAGGAAAAGAAAAACAAATGACATTTTGTTTCTGGCTTTTTTACAAAAATGTAGGTTTTTTTTTAATTTTGAAACCCAGAAATGCTTTGCAAAAATGGCTTTTTTAAAGACATGATGTTTTAGAGAAGCGTAGTTTAGATAGGCAGATATTCACCAGCATCAGTGGAAAGTAATTCTCCCTCAGATGGATGTGTGTTTAGCTGTTGCCTTCCCAAACCAGAGGACTTTACAGAAGAAGACACTTTGGAATCACTTAGGCTGGAATGTGACACACGGTCTCTATATTTGGCACAACAATGCTAGGCAACTGAAGATGTATTTCCAGTCTGGTATCATTACTTCAACCTACTCCTTACCTCAGAAAAACAGGCTGATTAAAGACTTTTTGCTGAAGCTCCAAACCTTGACTTGATTTAACTGAGAAAAATAGAAGCAAATGTAGCTAAACATAATTTAAATTGCTGATGTTTTTTATTTGGATGGCTTGCATTTTCACATCATATAGATGTGTGTCCTGAGTTCAGCTTAAACCATGACAGTATGTAGTTGCATTGTGTTGTGCTGTGTTCATTATACTTGATGACCAGTGCCCTTTGTCTTCTATGATGGACATTTTATTTACCTCTCCTTGCTCTAGCTGGGGACTAAATACATGGGAAGCTGGTATCACATTACTGTCTTTTTATACCTGGGTCCCTAAGTATTAACATAATTGCTGGAAGTAATTAGCAGGGAGAATTGCCTAAAGAAGAACTTTGCGCAGCAAACATGTAAATTCTTGTGGCACATGCTGTAGGGAGCAGGTGCCTGGTGTTTATAGCATCTAGTTAAGCTGTAAGAGACATTTGGATAGGTACTTCTCAGCAGCCAGACATTTGTTATGTCTTTTTTCTGTTGATGGCTTAAGTCATGATGGATTTGCTTTTTACCAGGGAGAGGTCCTGACTGTGCCTAGATCAGAAGGAAGGAGATGATAAGGAGCTCAGTGCTCTTTACATGGACAGTTAGTGAACTCCTTCAGCTGTCACTCAGAGGTTGTTGCACCACATTCAATGAGCTGACAAAAAGAAATGCCACCTGGCTAAACAAAGGGTCTCATCCTAATAGATGTTGAGATTTATAAGAAAAAAAAAACAGAAAAAAAAAACAAAAAACAAAAAACAGTGCAGAAGAGCTAGCTATTCACGGAAGATCAGAAGAGTGTAGAATAATTGATTTTCTGGTGAGAGAGATTTTTCAATCTGTGTGTTTCAGGTTCATATAAATGCCACATTTCTCTTTATAACCACTTGGGAAAGAATCCAGTAACATTTCAAGAGATCAAAGTAACTTTTCAAGAAGGCTTTATTTTGGATTATCCCAACTCAATATATAAAAATACTGTGCTACATGCAATGTTCTTTCAACCTATCTTCTATTGACACCAGAACAAACTCTTACTCCACTTAATGCTGTGTGTTCTAAAAGGCCTTCTTGAAGAATCTCATTATTTTCCCCATAATGGCCAAAGAGCTGTGAGATCAAAGAAAATCAGACTCGTGGAATCTCTAAAGGTACCTCATGTTTCTGTAGTTGTGCTGGAGGTGGTCAGCCTTGAGGCTTAAAGGTAAGGAATTTTTCCACTGAATGAAGCCTACTGTATCAGATATTTCTACTGTTTTGCACCCTGTTATTCATTTACAATGTCATGGAATTGCTGACTGGTTTGGGTTGGAAGGGACCTTAAAGATCATCTAGTTCCAACCCCTTCCTGAAATGGGCAGGGGCACATTCTACTAGTGCATACCTTTATATTGACAAAGATATGAAATATAGACTACTGATGGAAAAATGGGGAGGGTTCAGTGAATTCAAAACCTGCTTTGACCCTCAGAAGCAGGTAGCTGCTGATGCACATTATTATGAGACAGCCTTGTGAAGAGGTGCAAGAGCTTCCATGAGCAGCTACTGGTCATGGTGTGCACCATCAGAAGCAGAGCCCTGCACCTCTTGTGTTTTTTGCTGAGTGAGATGAATCTGGTCTTGGCATTTCTTCCTGCCTTACATTTACGCATTTGTGGTTCATAAACATTATTCACAAGGTACTACATGTTAATTTACGTAAGACAAAAGCCTCAAAGGAGGAAAAGAAGTATAAAAAGACAAATATTTACTTCTTCTTTGGATACTTCTTAAGGTAAACATACTATAGCTAATCTACTATAAAATAGAGTTTCTATACATTTAATTCATTTCTTATATCCACTACCCACTGGTCAGAGGCAGATCTTTCTCCTTACTAACTCCACAAAGCTATTATCCTTTCAGCTTTGTAAAAACACAGACTACCTGAATCAACATTACAGCCTTGTGGTTTGAATGGTGATGTGGGGGCTGCTCCATACTTCCAATGGGTTCTATGATGAGCCACCTTTTCTACTTGCTGGAATTGACAGAGGGAATGTCCACGTTCTACTAAATTATGCCTGCAAAACTAGAGTAGAGTGTGGCTCTTCCCTTGTAGCTTCCTCTGTTATTTACACAGTTGCTAGAAGCACTTAATTCCTTGCTGGAACTCAGTAGTTTTGCCAGCAGAACTAAACATTGTGAGATTGGACTGATGAGGGGCTATCCCTTGTTCTGCTTGCCTTTCTGTTTTTCTGCCTCCTAGGAAAGAATAGTCAATGCAAGTAGCTGCACGAGGCAAGGTGATGTTTTATCTGCACAGGAGAAACTTGAAAGGGGTTTCAGCTCCAGTTGACCAGAATGATGAGGAAATAGAGTACCTGGTGGGAGGGTGTAAGGGTAGGTCCTGGTAAGTTGTTTTGAAAAAACCAAACCAAACCAAACCAAACGAATCAACCAACCAACCAAAAAAAAAAACCAACCAACAAAACCAACAAAACCAAACCTCTTTAATCAAATAAAACAGGATTTAAAAATTCAGGTTGAACCAGGTATCGCATATGGGCTCTATTTAAAAGAATTTTTTTAGGAATAAAGAGTTAACCTTCAATATTCAATACAAACTATAAAAAAATGTTTTGGAAAAAATCAGTATTAAAATACAGAGACCTGAGTGAACTGAATTTGTAAAGGCTTTTGTGTTGCAGAAGATTTGTCCAAAAATTCCACACAGACTGTACTACATATTTTCAAACGTATATTTTGTATTTGCTCCTTAGTCTTGGTAACCGAATTCACAAAACCCTTTTGTTAGCAATCCTGTACCTCTTTCAAGTTATTGCAGAATAGTTAATGCAATTTTCCCTGGCTTTTTCAAGCTAGAAAATTGTATTATGTATTTAGAAAAAGCCCATGGTTCAACTTTTTCAGCCCAAAGTCTCATTGTTTACATCTGAATTCAAGTTAAGCTGAGCTCTGGACACTGATGGTTTACATCTATTTTTCCCTTCTGTTTGATTCCACAGGAGCATACTAACATGCAGGTATGAAGGCTGAGAGGCCCTGGCACAGGTTGCCCAGAGAAGCTGTGGCTGCCCCATCCCTGGCAGTGTTCCAGGCCAGGCTGGACAGGGCTTGGAGCAACCTGGTCTATTGGAAGGTGTCCCTGCCTATGGCAGGGGGTTGGAACTGGATGAGCTTTAAGGTCCCTTCCAACCCAAACAGACTGTGACTATGTGAATCTGTGTTTACCAGGCAAACCTTTTGATTCCCAGACCGCACTGGAGGAGACAGTGATGATATTGGTTCCTTGTCCTTTCCCTCCTCTTTAAGTCATGTGATTCAGCATTAATTTGTGCAGCTGCAGACACTGCTGGCCTTGAAAGCATGAGGAAGGTGGCTTTGAGCAGCTCTGAAGATGTTATGAAACACCCTGTTCTCACTTAGAAACCATCATGCACAGAACAAAGGTACAGGACAATAATCAAACCCCAGGGGAGCTAAAAGAGATTTCTCTCAAACCTTAGTCAACAATCCCATGATTGTGTCCCTATCCATCAGGTAAAGAACATGAAGTAACATGAGAGGAAATCTATCTGTGGCTTTCTGGACAATCAATGCACAGGATACAGAGTTCCCAGCAGGAGGGAACCTACAGATTGATGTAGTGGATGGGGATGTGCCGTCATACAATGCCTCCATTAGATGGCAACTTTCTCAAAAGCAGCCTGGCAAGGCATCTCTTGGGTCTTGACTTTCAGTTACAGTCCCTGTATTATGCAGTGTTTGATCATTAATCAGGGAGAAAGGTCCATGGGAGGCAGGGAGCACAATAGGTATGGGGAAAGGGAGGCTAAATGGTGACCTGAGATTAATTCCTGTCTCATCCCTAAGTGCACAGTATGATGTATTACCCTGTGTCTTGGTTTACCCAGACAGAGAGGCTAGACAGCATGGTACTGCTCTTACTTCACATGGCTGCTGTGTCAGTGAATGAATTTGACATGGTTAGCAAGAAACCAAGTTGTCCAGGGTACATAAATAGGAACAAAGGCCTTCCTGCACTTCTTACCACACTCCAGACACCTACATGTTGGTTTGTCCTCTGGAGCTCTTCCAAGATGACCAGCTCTGATAAGATACTGGGTACATTGCAGAGTTTGTGCTCTTTCACCATTACTTTTTAAAGACAATAACTGATAACAATAGTTATTAATAGCATCCTTGACTATATCTGGGTCCTGCATTTGGGCCACAGCTACTTCACACAAAGCTCCAGGCTTGGCTACTCCAGCAGCACTGAAAAAACCTGTATTTTACAGAAGAGTGGCTGGAAAGCTGCTTGGCCAAAAAGGATGTGGGGAAGCTGACTGATAGAGCTGAGCATGAGCCAGCTTGTGTCCAGGCAGCCAAGAAGGCCAACAGCATCCTGGCCTGTATCAGCAATAGTGTGGCCAGGAGGACCAGGGCAGCGATCATCCCTCTGTACTGGGCACTGGTGAGGCTGCACCTGGAGTCCTCTTTTCAATTCTAGGTCTCTCACTACAAGAGAGACATTGAGGTACTGGAGCGGGTCCAGAGAAGGGCAACGGAGCTGGTGAAGGGCCTGGAGCACAAGTGTGATGGAGAACGGCTGAGGGACCTGGGGGTGTTTAGCCTGGAGAAAAGAAGGCTCAGGGGGGACCTTATTGCTCTCTACAACTGCCTGAGAGGAGGATGGAGCCAGGAGGGGGGTGGTGTCTTCTCCAAGGGAGCAAGTGACAGGAGAAGAGGAAACAGCCTCAAGCTGCCCCAGGGGAGATTTAGACTGGATATTAGGAACAATTCCTTCCCTGCAAGGATTGTCAGGCATTGGAACAGGCTGCCCAGGGAAGTGGTGGAATCACTGTCCCTGGAAGTGTTCACAAACTGTGTAGACAAGTTTCTTAGTGATATGGTTTAGTGCAGGGCTTGTTAATGGCTGGGGAACAGTTGGACTTAATGATCTTGAAGGTCTTTTCTAACCTATTCTATGAATGAAGTAAAGTCATTGCAAGGGAAAAATATCTAAATTTTCATTAGCTGAGGCTGCTGCAGGCACAAACATGCACTCACTCATACTCAGCCTGTGGTTCATTGGTTTTAGTTGCCCATAGGAGTGTTTCGGTGGTTAGCCATGGCACTGAGCTATGGAACTGGATGCTTCATTGGTGTCCATGTAGACAGTACCCACAAACTTCTTTCAAATTTATGTGCAGTCTGCAGCCTTTGCAGAGGCCTGCTGTATTCTATTTGTTGACCTCAAACATTGCTCCAAGAACAATGTTGCTCTTATCAGTGGTATTAGACCAATGTGATTCTGGGTATCATCTGCCACTCTTTCTTTCTCTTACATGGAAGACTGGTAGGGCTAGTCATTCACAAAACCATTGGTTGGTCTGTTGCAAATAAACTAGAATATGACATACCAAGAGCAGGGGAGTGTTCTTTTGACAAAGCAGTCTGTGACATCATCTGTGTGATTATAGACATAGGTGACTGGATGATATGAACCAGATGCATGGGTGAAGGAAACAGAATCCTTCTCAGATGTGAAGCTCTCTTGAACATGAAAAGGCTGCTGTCTTCTGAATCCCCATTTACAGCCTGGGCTGTCATGTACATTCTGTATGTTTGGGGGCTTTGGGCTGTTGCAAAAATGAGGCAGGCTCTCAAGGGGTCTGAAGAAAAACCTCTTTGTCTGACTCTGTCTAACAGAGACACTGTCACAGGAAGCCAAGCAGACATGTTCCCTAAATGCACTGTAGAGTCTCAGGTTTTCTTCTGCTCTGTGACTGGGTGTTTCTGCATCTTAGCTGCTACTTGATGCAGAGGCTTACAAGGCAAGAGAAAAACCCCAGTGCTGCTTGTGTGGGTGGTCTGGCTGTTGAAGCACAGGGATCACAAGACTCAGGCTAAGTGCCTCAGATGTGACAGAAGAGGTGTGTCTTTAGATGTATCATAGACAGCGAAATATATTTATTCTTTCTGCCAGGGAGAAACAGGATCTGTTCAGGAAGAAAGGGGGAGTACAGGTGAGTCTGAATCCAAGGGAAATCATGCCTGTGGCTAACAGAACCACCAAAAAACTATCCCTGCTTTTTCTCAGGGTGTGAAAACATATTCAGTGAAACTACTTACCCCCTTAACATGTAATACAAGTAATACACAGATTCATTCAGGACTGTGGCTTCCTGAGACTCATTTCATGACCTGCTAGGGAAAGCTCCCGTGTTCCCACAGCTCAGTGTAGCTTTATTTTGGAACACCAGGAAAAAATTCTCACTAGAGGCTGAACAGTGTATCACTGATGACACCTTACAGCTATCCAGATGTTTCACAGGTCTGTAAAACTGCACTATTATTTTCTACAGTGGGCTCGGAAAACTAACTGCTAGGTCAGAAAATGTATAGTATTTATCAGACAAAAAAAGAAAGTAACTATGCAGTGTTTGTGTGATGAGCAGCCAAATCTATAAGGAAGTTTTAACAAAAAATGTACCAGATTTCAAGAAAAAGTTTTCAAGATCAGAAAACCCAGCAAAACTGGAAGAACTGAATAACTTCAGAGAAGACTCGGTGTCAGTAATGGCATGGTACAAAACTCAGCTGCATTGGCTGGCCTTCAGAAGAACATCAAGGTCAAGTCCTCTCTTTGCTTGGTATATCGGTGCAAGCAGATATACAGGTAGCTGTAGTAGAGAGGTCAGGAAAACAGACTCAGGTTTGCATTTCCATCCCTCCGCAGTCTTCTGGTTCTGCCTTTCTAAATCTGGGTCAATAAGCACCTGCAGATGAATGGAGCTGTACATTTGGAAGTGTTGATTCCTGGGTCAGCAGCTACTGCAGTTACAGCTCCTTGTGATACATTTGCATGAGTAGACAGCTTTGGAGCTTATTGCTAGGTCATCAGAAGAAGAAAAGTGCAGGAAGGTGAAGTTCCATATGCTGCTTCCTTTTCCCTTTGGCTACCCAGCTGGCTTTGCAAGGGCAAACTTTTGAGTGTATCAAAAAATCATTACAGTCTAAAAATCCAGATTCACTATTGATTATGTTCTTGAAATTCTCCTCTTGACTGATCTGCTATTTTTGTTTGCAATTAAGGTTGAAGTCACTCTTCCTGGTACCTGTGTGTTCACCAGTTCATTCTAAGGTCCTCCTGCCTACCTACCTCCTGCTCAACTTGCAGTTGCTTTTAAGAGGGAATTCTTTAACATTCTGCTGGAAATCATAGGAAACCTTTCTGTATTTGATCAGATTAAACCATATCTATTATGGGCAAACAATGCAGTCCTACAAGGAGTTGTCTTGATTACAGGATTTGGTTTTGTTGAGACACTGCAGCAAATGTTTTTGAATTTTTGTTAAGTGACATATGCCTTTTACAAGGAGAACCTCAAGCTCATAAACACTGTAATACACCTGCCTGCATTTCTATCTGGTGAGATTTAAAACTTTTTTTTATTTACAACTTGTTTTTTTGCAGGGCTGTAGTAAAGGAGTTGAAAACTTCTGTAAACTTTTCTTATATTTCTTATGCTATATGCATTGTGAATGTACAAAAAATAAATATTCATTAATAATTAATAACAGTTGAACAATAACTGAACAAGTAATGACTCCAGAGCCTTCTAATTTTTTTAATTTTAGCTGGGTAATGTGTCCCTTTCCCTCGTAGCTGACTGAGAGGGTCTAAAGCAGCAGAATTTAGATGGTCGGTCTGAACTTTCTGAGAATTCATAGTCCATCACAGCCTGTTGGAAACACTGAACTGGAAAAGCAAGCCTGGCTTTCACAGACCTGAACTCCTGGGGCCTATATGTCTAGTGGTCAAAGACTAAGCCATGCAGCCTCATCTTTCTATTGGTAGTCTTAGAGATGGTGAAGCTGAAGGGTCATGATGACTTGGGGTTGCAGCCACTCAGTTGACCATAGAAGAATCAGGGAGAAGAAGGAGAGAATGGGGTCCAGAGGTAAAGAAAAGGCAAGGTTTGCAAAGCTAATGGTGTGAAATACTGAAAAAGCCTTGGGAGCAAACCCTGTGGTCCTTGCATACCAACTCCACCTCTGGAATGGTGTCATTGGCTTCAAAAGAGTCTTACAGCATTTTGCTGTACCTAGAATCTGCAGGATGTGGGTTTCCTTGAGGGACTGGATCTCACCCTGAAGCTGTGCAAGCAACTTAGCCGCTTGATAGCTAAGTGTGAGAGAGAGCGAAACTTCATGGTGTTTATGAAAAGTGGGGGCTGATGCAAACATTGCTTACTACCAACTCATGTGCAATAGTATGTAAACATAATAACAGTCTTACTAAGACTTACCATGAAGTAGATAAATTTTTCCATTCTCCTTACTTAAACCATCCCATGGGTTTTGGTTTGTTGTTTTTGGTCTGTGGGTGATTTTGTGTGTAATTTTTGTGGGTAACTGGAAAAGTAACAATTTTCTCCATTTTTCCAGGCAAGGTGACCCTTGGAAGTTGAATTCAAGATTATCATCTCAGACTCAATATAACAGAGCAATTCTAAAGACACAAAAAATGCACGAGGATGCTGTCATGGAAGAGTGCTCTCCGCCCATAGCCAACACCTGCAATTAACCCTGAAGGTGCTCTTTTAATTTCTGTCTGAATTTAGTTCATCAGAAATTGCTTTCACATATCCTTGACTTGCCAGACATCTGTTTGTTCCTAATCACTACTGCCCTATCTCTTTTTCCAAAGCTCTTTTTGACTCCTTTCTTAGAGCTGTGCATTCAACAGTGGTACTGAGAATGAAACAGACTTGACACAGAGACTTGAACTTCTCCTCCAAACACTGTCAACCAGACTGATTGCTAAAATCTAGCCTAGCCATTGTTCCAAACTTATCTAGCTTTAAGCACTTTTTTTCCAAAGAGAGCATTCCCTGGTTTAAGAGCCCTGCCTCACAGACCCTAAATTCTGGGGCTGAACTTCCAAGAAAAGTCGAAAGGACATTTTCAGGAAAGCAAACAAAGCTCCTGAGAATTTGTCTTTCTTGGGGTTGTTTCTAATTATCCTCTGTCTTCCCTTGTCACTTCAGACTGACATGAGAATAGGTAGTGGTCAAATCTCTTCTCTGCTCTGAAATGCTGAGTGTGACCAGCCAGCCAGAGCTGCTGGCTGTCCTCAAAGGAGAGACAGTGCTTGACCTGCCTTACACAAGGCAGCTTCTTCTACCAAGCAGGAGACTCAGATGGAACCTGCCTGTAGAAAAAAGTGATCTCGCCAAGGCACATTTCTCCCTTTGAGAAGGGCATCAAGATCCTCAAGGTTTTTTGAATTTCAAGGGGTGGTGTTCCTCTCATCTAAGACAAAGAACAACTCTTTCAGGTCCTCCCTGTCTGGTCTATTCTCTCTCATGGGACCCAAACACCTGCTGAAGCCTACCATGCCATGGCGTGTGAGTGGCCTTATACTACCTACATGTAACTTACCAGCTATAAGGCACTTTGCTTTTCCTTCCTAAACCAAACAAAGCAAAATAACACACATAGTACAGTATCTCAGGAAAAAGTGCTACCCTTGGCATCCAAAGCTGCTGTGACTTTCTCTTCAGCTATGGGACAGGTTAAGAAGCCCAAGCAAGCACTAGGCAGGAAACCATAAGCAGGGAGGCCTGCAAGAATCATACTAATGACAAGAACCAATTGCTTCCCCCTCCTGTAGGAAGAGACTTGACTCTAGCACAGAGAAAAGCCCAAGAAAACCTGGACATTATGTCCCTCCACCAGGAAAACAATCAAGGATAGGTTTAAGCAAGGCTAGGTTACCTTGATCCATCAGAGGACAACAAGAACACTGTAGTCTGTAGAAGTTCCCCTGGTAATCCCAAGGACAAAATAACTGTGTGTGTAACTAAGTCAGTACAGGTCATGGCAGGACTTGCAGCCATTACACATATGACACAGTTCTCAATGGAGGCACAGCTCTCAGGAGGTCTGAGATGGGAAAATACCAGCTGCTTGAAAGAAAGGACACAAGAGAAGAGAAAAAACACCCTACCCAGAAAAGTGCAGAAAGTTTAGAAAAGGAGTGTCCTCTCTAAGATGACTAATCAGCTTCCATTGACTCTGTGGGTCTTGGTTTCATGTGTTGTGTCAGTTTGTTCTGTTATACAGGCACAGAGCAAAGCACCTCCAGGCTTCCTCTGGAAATCAAACATCTCTGAAGCTCCTGTGCATCTCCACTCGTGTGCACCAACAGTTCTCAGCTAGCGAACTGTGCTGGCCTAAGGAAGCAGTTCTCATGACTTCTATACCTTCTGCTTTCCTTTGAAAGGAGGAAATGGTTGTCTGCAGTCTCCACAGAAAAGTCTTGTAAGACTTTGTTTAGATAAGGTACAATCAATTATTAAAACAGGTAGTAAAAATTATATTGGAAACATATCTCTTACTGTTTGCCAACTGGAGCTTGTGAGCTACAGTCCCAAAAGCTGAGAATGTGTATTTAATATAAAGATATTAATTCTTCATTCTGACATTAATTTGATTGCTCATATATTTCATTTCTTGAAGTCAATCCAGACATTTGCTTCCTCTGCTGCCATTTCTCTTCCAGAAAATATTTCCTGTTCCCAAAAAGCTGGATGCATGTTGCAGGACTTTCATCTTGGGAGACCGTTTCTTCCTAGTTCCACATTCACAGGATGTGACATCAATCTCACCAGGACCCCCCTTTTCTCACATGCTAATGTGCACTGGGCAGAACTGATGTTCTTGACAAGGCATTGATTCCCCTAGTTAATTCCTAAACTGGTTCTCTGACTTTTAAACTAGGTGTTATACTGTTCTGGTCTTGTAAGTGCCTTAACAGCTGCTGCTGAGATGCTTTGCTTGAAAGGCAAAACCAAAAGTCACTACTGAAGTATTGCTCTCCCCAGACTCCTAATCTCTAGACTATACAGGACCAGCTCCTAAATCTCTGATCATTAGAGATGTGCTCCATACTCCTGATCATCCCTGTGACTCTCCACTGGGCCAAGTCTTCAGCTGTGGCAAAAATATATGTGTCACAGTGTCAGAGGAACTGCCTGAGTTATCACAGAATCCCAGACTGGTTTAGGTTGGAAGGGACCTTAAAGCTCATCCAGTTCCAACCCCTTGCCGCAGGCAGGGACACCTTCCACTAGACCAGGTTGCCCCAAGCCCCATCCTACCTGGCCTTGAACACTGCCAGGGATGGGGCAGCCACAGCTTCTCTGGGCAACCTGTGCCAGGGCCTCACCACCCTCACAGGGAAGAACTTCTGCCTAAGAGCTCATCTCAGTCTCCCCTCTGTCAGTTTAAAGCCATTCCCCCTTGTCCTGTCCCTATAGGCCCTTGTCAAAAGCCCCTTGAAAGGTTTCTTGTAGCCCCTTTAGGCACTGGCAGCTGCTCTAAGGTCTCCCCTTAAGGATCCTTCTCTTCTCCAGGCTGAACCAGCCCAGCTCTCTCAGCCTGTCTCCAGAGCAGAGCTGCTCCAGCCCTCACGGCATCTCCGTGGCCTCCTCTGGACTCCCTTCAACAGCTCCACGTCCCTCTTGTGTTGCTGCCCCAGAGCTGGATGCAGGACTGCAGGGGGTGTCTCCCCAGAGTGAAGCAGAGGAAAAGAATCCCCTCCCTCAACCTGCTGCTTATGCTCTGGAGATGCAGCCCAGCACACTGAGGGGTTTCTGTGCTGCAAGCTCACACTACCAGGTCAGTGGTTAGCTGTAGTATGCCAGCTCTATGAAGTTGAAAGCAATGGCCATAGCTCTGACTGAATCCGGGGTGTCCATGTGTTGCAGTGCTGGAGTCCTGGAAGGAGCAATGCCTACAGTTATAGAGCTGGACACATCTCAACTTGCCTCAGCTCTGACAAAGGAGACAGTCTGTCACTATGTGCCCACCAGTCACACCGATTCCTGTTCAGTACGGTCCAAACTAGATTGAACTATAGCAATATTATCAATGGCATTACTGCTGTATTACGGACCCTTTGCTCTGTCTCTCCTCAGCCCCCAGGTTTGTCTGATTGACTTTATGTTGAGCTGTGATTCTGGTCACCAGTATACCAAAACACCATCAGCATGGCTCTACGTGACCCCCAAAACCCCTTTTATTTTCTAACCAAGTCAGCACAGTTACCTCAGTTGTCCTACAGTGACCATTACTCTACCACATGTCTACATGAGCTCATACAGTGAGACAAAGCTGAAGCACTATAAATCATTTAGTAAGTAAGTCAGACACGTGCTGTAACTCATGAGTATACTCATCTGCATACGAATAACTTTATTTCCATTCCTGTTGCTCACCCTTCAAGATTCCTTCTGCTAAGAATCTGCCCAATATAAATATTTGTGGCTGAGCTAATTTCCTGAAAATAAGCCTTTGTAGTCAAAACGGTGACAGAACTGTAATAACGTGTCAGGCATTCCTGTAATATTCTTTCAAATACTGTAAAAAAATGTATTTATGATAGTTTCTTTTTGTCTTCATCCAACTAGCTTGTGCTCCTAAGTAAATTTTCAATGCAGTCATCACATAAGGATTACAGACACAGCTATCATTAAGGACACATTTAGAAGAAAAGGTTTGAGAACTTATAGTCATGCAGTCAGGGAAAAGAAAAGACATTTTTTATTTCCATGACTACTACAGTTTCTTCATCACTTTACATTCTTTGATGTCCCTGTTTTTTGCCCACAACTTCAGACTCTTGATTTATCAGCGGTTGGTGTGGCATCCTCATCTTCTGTCAAAAGCCTGGCCTGTCAGAGACAAGCATAGCTACAGGAATCAACTCAGCTTGATTAGAACAGCTGTTACTTCCTTTTATTTATTTTTATTTATTTATTTTTATTTATTTATTTATTTGTATTTCTGAGAAATAGTACTATGGATGGGATTTATATGAAACTTTCTCACCCAAATAAAGAGTGTTTAATTTTCAAATCATAAAACCATAGAATTATTTAGGTTTGAAAAGACCTTTAAGATCATCAAGTCCAAGCGTTACTTCAGGACTGCAAAGGCCACCACTAATTCATGTCACTAAAGGCCTTGTCTACACAGTTTCTAACATTTCCAGGGATGGTGACTCCACCAGTGCCCTGGACATCCTGTTCCAGTGCCTGACCATCCTTTTGGGGAAGAAATTGGCCCTAACATCCAGTCTAAACTTTCCCTGCCACAGACTGATGCTGTTTTCTCTTGTTCCTTGGGAAAAGAGACCAGCTACCACACCAAAATTCATCAGAGGAAGATATTCATGGCTTCATTCTAAGAGAGCTGAACTAAGTAACTTTTTGGAGCCTCACAAGTAGCTCTGGAGGCCACTTGCCTTTTCTAGATAGCTGAAGGCTGTCCTCACAGCCTGAGTGCATCCAAACATGTTCCAGGAACTGCTGACTTCTGTCTTTGCTCAAGTGACCTGCTTTTGTGGAGCTGATCACCTTCCTTCACCAGCCAAGTTATTCCACAAGAGTGATGACCTCCCTTCTTGTATCCTGATCATCACAGGTTGTATCATCATATGCTCACATGCAACAATCATCCCACATGTTCCTCTTCTAAATAGCATACACAGCACACATAAAACCCATTTCCTGCATAATTCTTTGTAGGGACAGGGAAAATATTTCCTCAGGAAACAGTGGATTGGTAGGTATGGTTGGCATTAGAGGTTTTGCAGGGTATATACATGACATCACTCTTCTGAGACAGATCTTCCCATTACTTTCACAAGGGAGTACTTTTACCTTCACATTGAAATCCATTTAAGTATGAGCTTGTAATTATGGTTCAACATTCAGGAAATTCCAAGATTTCTGCTATTCACAAATTACTGTGCTACAGAAATACTGAAAAGTAGGACAGGAGGGTTGTGACCAGCTGTCTCCCATTCTGAAATCATGACAGAGTTGGCTTTGCCTAAAACATGCCACTGAGGTATATGTGTCTAGCATGCCTTCCAGCAAAACTCTCATCATCCGTCCACTCTCCATCCCAGTAACGCACTGTATCTTTACTGGAGATTGTTTTTTTTCAGGGGTAGGTTTCTCTTGTTACAACTTAATCCACTCTTCATAATTTTTAGTAATCATAGTATCTGAAATGGAATTCCTGCCTGTGATTTTGGGCAAGATGTCCTGGCTAAATCCACTGAGGAAATATAGAAGACTTTGGCTGTAAGACCATTTAGTTATTCCACTTGGCTGAGTTGGGCATAATGGAGCAGAAGCTTTAGGATCAGGAAGCAGGACATAATGATGCAAAGAAGTGCCAGCCTTGTTTTGTATTTCTAACAGCTGTTAGCTTCCGAAAGACAGGGTTTGGTTATTTTATTTTATTTTTTTTTTGCAATTTTAATTGTCAGTAATCAGAAGACCATTAGAGTTACATAACATATCTATAGAGACCCTTAATTTTATTTTGTACAAATGCATCATACATAATTTTCTTAATGCAAATCAGGTTTTTAGTTATGCCATTATGTCAAGTTATGTTTGAACAGAAATTGAAATTAATTTGAAGTCTGCATAACAGCTTTTAAAAATCCACTTTTATTTATGTTCTTTGCCTCGAGCCTCTTGAATGTACAAATAGAAAAAGGTTAATCAGAACAGGTTTTACATCCTGAAATTTATTTTTTAAACAAAATAAACTCAACTAATAAGCAGATGAGTTTAATTGCCCATTTGCAATCACCATGGCTTTCAAGATCTCAGATTCAGTTCCCACTTAAATTACACAGGAAAAAATACGTTCTGCTGCTCTTTCTCCCAACTTCAACAAGTTTCAATAACCCCCAGAAAATGAGTTATTGAAATTTATTTGGTAAGCAAAGGAAAACCCCAAAGACATCATTGCTCAGGGTGTGAGGCTGAGTCTGCTTTCCTATACCAATAGAACAGCCTCTCACAGTCCAACTTTAGTCAGTGTTTTGTCCCTGAAAATGCACAAAATGTAAATCATTATGGAAAATGCTAGCAAAGGTAGTTAACTCCAGAGTTTATTGTATTTCAAACAGTGAGTTTTCTATATTTATATTCTATACTTTCAGTTAAATTTCTAAGAAAATTTGCATTCACTTGGAGCTACAAATCCATATAGTAGCCTGAGGAAAAAAACAGAGACAGCTCTTCAGGCAGGAATATCTCTTTCTCTACATTGTAGACAGAGCAGCAAATCTTTAGAAGTCACAGCTATTTGTAAGTAGATGAGGTACTCAAAAAAGACTGTATGGAGATAGATCATTTTTCTGGTACCTCTGTTTTTCTCTGAAGTTGTTGCATTATGAAGTCATGATGCCATGTTGGAAACCTGCTAAATATCAGAATTAGAATCCACCAAGCTGCTATGGAATTCTCATCTTGGTTCATGTGTTTTCCTGTGGTCATTTTCCAGTGGAGTCTATTCTTATTTCACTAACACCATCTACATGTCATTTTCAGGATGTCTCGATGTTTAGAAGAGAGAAGCATAGCTGCTTCCAGGTTCCAAGAGACCTTGTAGGAAGCATTAACTAGTCATGCAAGACAGAGAGTAAAAAAGCATCTGGACAGCCTTAGGGTTTCTTGACAGAGAAAGCCAAAACCAAATGCACTTCTTTTACTAAATACCTGCACTACGAAACCACTCAACATAGCTACCTATTAGAGAAAAAGCAATCACTTTCAGCTACAGGACCCCTCTATATGTTGCCACTTCTTAGCAATTCAGAAAAGAAGCTAGCTCTGGAAAAGTACAAGATTTGGGTGCATATGACTTACTGAATGTTCTGTAAAGGATCCAGCTTCATATGTAGAATCATAGAATGGCTTTTGAGTTATTTAGATCTTTATCAGCACCTTTAAAATCAGTGCTCAGGGTATAGTTCAGTGTTCTGTCTGTGTTCAGAAGTGCACTGTCAGAAGAAAACTGAGTTTTGCCTGACCTGATGATTAATCAGTTGAATATGATCTGAAAAATGTTATAAAAGATCTGCTATGGAACTTAAATGCAAAGAGTTAGATGCTAACTGTGAAGATATTGTTGAGAGGCTCCTGTTTAAGGTGGTAACAGACACAGTGGGTGAAGGTGATAGGAAATTTCACTGAACTAAAGGGAGACTTTGCTGTTGGTACATCTGAAGCACCTCCTGTTCTGAAGTTTGGTGAAGTGCAATATACGGGAGGCTGCTTTTCATATCTACATCACCAACCCTGGGTATGAAACATGTGCCTCCCCATGCACAAACGGAACTGTTACCCAGCTGTGCAAAGTTTGCCAGGTTTGCTGCTTTGCAAGACTCCCTGTCACAGCACCATCAAAGCAGGATGCATTGCAATGCCATAAACCTTTCAGCTCTGGTTTAGTGGTGGACTTGGCAGTTCTAGGGTAATGGTTGGACCAACCTCAAAATGACTCAAAAACAAGGGCCTTATAAGCAGTAGAAAAGCCAGACCTGTTACAGATGTCCACACTGCATGCAGGTCATCCTAAGGCCCTTGCTAATGAGCACTGTAGAGCAAAGCCCTCTTCTCCCACAGTGTAGCCAATGTGTAACCTTCATCTCACACTTCATTACCATCTTGGGTAAAATACTGGCCTATCAGTAAGCCTAGTCTCAAATACTAAAGATTGTATGGCCCAGAATAATCCACATGCATGTTGCTACAAAAGACAATTTGCAATTTAGAGACGGCTCTCCCTAATACGTAGCATACAATTATCTTTTCAAAACCACAGACATTCAGCGTCTGTGCTAGATAACGTGCAGATCTTCAGAACAAGAAAACATACAGTCAACACCTAAGGAAACAGACTGTATCCTGGCAATAGGAATTGGTCTCCCAAATCAGGTCTGCTCTTGACTTAATATTCAAAGGCACAGTGTACATGCATATGAGGACACACACACATATAGATGCAGCTTCAGAAACACATACAGGAAAGATAAAGATTAAAAGATAGATAGACAGAGAGAGAGATAAAATAGACACACATGAAGTTAGACAAGCGCAGGACACCATACACAAATTACTTCCTCTTTATAGAAGGTAACATCTGAAAATCTATAGGGTCTCATAATTTGAGAATATTGCCTTAAGCCTTCCTTTATGATTCTCTTGGATTCCAGGTGTACAAAGATTTCTCAAGGAAATTAAGAAGGGAGACAGAGTGCCACATAGTGCTTAAAGAACCAATACACATCTCCCAGAATGCGGATGAAGACAGTTCAGCAGACATTCCAGAAAAATACTTTTGACCAACTCCCCATGATATACTTAGTATTCAGTGCATCAGAGATCAACATTATGATTGAAAAGATAGAACAAAGAATCTCAAAGCTATTTTTTTAACTGCAAGCAAAATCTTTAGTACAGATACAACAAATAAATGTGATGCTTTTTTTGGTTGATTTTGGTCAAAGACCTGTCAGATTTTGATTTTCAAATATTGAAAAACACTTTACAAGGAATTTAGGAAAAACAAACGTGTTTTAAGGCTGCATTGAACATACAGGCCAATTCTGATAGGTGTTTTCTTCACACTTTGTTCTCCCTGATGGCTCATATTTATGTCAAGTAACAATTTACAAGATCTTTCAGTACTCAGAGAAATTCAGTGCTAATAATAGCTTTTAGAAAGTATATTAGGTTATTTACTTTTCATTTTCAGCTTTAGAAACAATAATGTTTTCCCTGTTGACAAGTCCATCATGACACCAGGTCACAACCTTTCTGGAGGTACAATTAATAATGATAAGACTGGGAGACCAGCACATTTTATGTGATGATTACTCTGATGATTATCTTTTCATATTTCTTCTTAGAGAGTTTGAATGCATTTAAGCTATTAAAATTATGACATTTTAGGACAAATTATAAAAGGGTGCTGTATACACTGCAGACACTTGTGTATTTTCCATCACAGTAAAAAAAAAAAAATTAAAAAGAAATCAGTATAATTATCCAGAAAACACTGCATTTTCCTCTAAACTGTCTATCAAAAAAAAAAAAAAAGAACCCGAACTGAACCAAAACCCCAAAACCCAAACCAAAAAAACAATGTATTTCCTCATTATGTATGGTTCCAAGCAGCATGCATATGTTCTGGCTTGATTCAGTAACACAAAATTTTCTTGTCTGACCCAGTTTTGTTTGCTGTTTGTTTATATTTGAGTATGGCAACTCTTCAGACTTTCAGTTTGCTTGCAGCTTGTGACTCTGCCTGGTTTCTCTTACACTTTCTGATTTGGGTTCCCTGCCTGGATTATGGATCCCTTAATCTGAGAAATCATTGTAATTGATCTTGGGAATCTTTATTTGCAAATTGCAGAAAGTGTTGCTTAGGAAACATTCCTCAGAGAGGAGTCTGACAGTATGACTATTATATTTATTCTCTGTTCAAATCAGATCCAAATATTTTAGCAATTCTAAACTGAAATGCTGAGAATCTCCTTTTTAAACAGAATCAAAATATTTTGACCTGTCATTTTCATTTGCTGCAGAAAAATGTAGGTTGGCAGAATCTTATAGAAGTTTCCACTTTTGCCCCTCTGCTCAAAGCAGGATCAAGCAGATCAGCTTGCCAAGGGTCTTCTCCAGTGAATGGCTGGATATCTCCAAGGATCTCCCCATCTCTTTTGTTTCTGTTCCAGGGCTGCACAGCTAGCAAGGGAAAGGAGTTTTGCCATATGTTAGATGAGAAATTCCTTTATTCAGTTTATTCTTGTTCTCTCACTGTGCGCTTCCAGAAAAAGTCTGTGCCCATCTAGTATCCTATGTGATAGTCACTGCACACCCTGTCCCATTGTTGCAGACACCTGACCCAAATTAGCCAAAAGGGCTCCATACCACAGCACATCATGCCCAGTATATAAACTGGAGGAGTCAGCCAGAAGGCCCAGATAACTGCTAGGGTCAGGCTGGGTATTGGTCCGTGGGTGGTAAGCAATTGTATTGTGCACCATTTGGGTTTATTGTTGGCTTTTTTTTTTTTTTTACTTCCCTTCCTTTCCCTTTTTAGTTTTATATTCTCTCCCCTTGTTATTTCTCTTATCATTATTATTATTGGTGGTAGCAGTAGTAGTTTTGTATTATACTTTAGTTATTGGACTTTTCTTAACCTGTGGGAGTTACATTCTTTTGATTCTCCTTTCCATCCTGCTGGAAGCACTGGGGGAAGAAGAAGGGGAGTGAGCGAGCGTCTGTGTGGTTCTGAGTTACTGGCTGGGCTTAAACCATGACACCCACCACATGCCACCTTGGCAAAACTGGTGAAAGTTTTGGCTCCACCAGTACCCCTGGGTTGATTTCTGCAAAGCTGCTTACTAACTGGGTGGCTCCAAACATGAACTGGTGCTTGGAATTGTTCCCTTCTAGATGAAGGACTTTATGCTTCCCTTTGCTGAACTGCATGAGAATTCTGGTGGCCAATTTCTCTAGCCTGTTGATGTCTCTCTTGATGGTAGCACAACCTCCAGGTATATCAGCCTCTCCTCTTGGTTCCATGTCACTTGCAAACTTGTTGAAGGTACACTCAGATCCTTTATGAAAATACTGAACAAGATCAGACCCAGTACTGACCCCTTGGGGTACACCACTAGTTACTGGCCTTGAACTAGATTTCATGCCACCAATCACCGCCCTCTGGGCCTGGCCGTTCAGACAATTTTCAATCCCCCTCACTGCTCATCAAGCCCATACATCAGCTACTCTATGAGGATCTTGCTGTCAAAAGCCTTACTGAACTCTGTGTAGACAATGCCCACCACTCTTTCCCCATTCACAAAGGCAATCATTTCATCATAGAAGTTTACCAAGTTTATCAAGCATGACATCCCACTAGTGAATCTGTGCTCACTACTCCTGATGACTTTATTATCATTTATGTGTGTGGAAATGATTTCCAGGGCTAGTTACTCCTACACCTCAAGGATCAAGGTGAGATTGAATGGCCCTTTGTTCTCCGAGTCCTCCTTTTTTTGCTTTTCTTGAAGATAGCAGTGGCATTTTCTTTCTTCTACTTTTTGGAGACTTTTCCCAGTCATCATGATCAATCAAAGGTTATTTAAAGTGGCCTTGCAGTGGTGTTAGACAGCTTTCTTAGTACTTGTGAAGGCATCCCATCAGGGCCCTTCTGCATGTCCAGTTTGCCTAAGTATTCCCTGACCTGGTTTCTTTCACCAAAGTATGACTTCCTTACTCCACTTTCCCCCTGGTCTCTGGGACCTGGCACTCCTGAAGTCCAGTCTTTCTAGTAAAGACTAAGGTAAAGAAGGCATTGAATATTTCAGGTTTTGCAAGGTCCCATGTCAGCAGCAGGCCAACACTTTCACCAGTATTTCTCTTGCCACATCTTGCTTCTAGAAGACCTTTTGGAAGCCCCCGTCCAGATTCTAAATGTATCATTCCCTCATTGTCTTTGTATATCATTGCTCCAACTCTTGCCTAACCTCCACAACATTCCCCAACCATGTAATTTTTAGCCTCAATCTTCCAGCACCAGTCAACAAAGAGGATGAAGAGGCATAAATTTTTGCTTGATACTGGACCCACATCACAGCTCCTCAAAGCTGTCCTACTTTTTTTTTTTTTTTCCATCTGGAATTATAGCAAGAAAAATCTGAGTCAATTATTTTCCTGGAGCACTAAATATTCCCCCTGCCCATTTCTGCAAAAGGTAAGACAACTCCAACCTTCTTCTATTATTCTTTCCCTTTGCTGAAACTCCATCTTGACAAAGATCTAATTAAGCTGTAAGCTATTTTGGGTTGACAGAAGTGCAGTAGACATATTACTTCAGTAATATTAGTTATTATTAGTTCAGTGATTCAGTGCTAATTAGTCTCTCTATATACTTCTTTCTGGTGTTTCTGATTACATATGGAAGTTTATATTTTTAAAACGTTTTCACAGAAGAAAAGGTAAATCTTGACTTTTTTTCCTTAAGGCCATGAGTTTAATTGAACTTGCTAGGTATTAAGGTTGCTATTTAAACAACATTTTCCTCCTTCATTTACAGATGCATTACAAATTACCTGTTTTTTCCCTCAAAAATTTTTACAGCAAGGTTCATTTGTCTGTGACAAGGAGTCTCTATAGTCTTAGAGGAGTTTTGTAACTAAATGCTTTTCTTGGAATTCACTGGGAACCCAGAGTTCACAGGCAAGGGACTGAATGTAAAACAAGAAAAGAAGGGAGAAAAAGTGTTTTCTGTAAGCTGGTACATGCTTGTTTGTTTCTTTTTCATTGTTGTTTCCCAGTGATCAGATCAATAATTTCATAAGGAGGTTGTGAATGCTCCATTCCTGGCAGTGTTCAAGGCCAGGTTCAACAGAGCCTTGGGTGATATGGTTTAGTGTGAGGCATCCCTGCCCATGGCAGGGGGGTTGGAAATAGATGATCTTAAGGTCCTTTCCAACCCTAACTATTCTGGGAGTCTATGATTCTATAATTATATGTATAAGTTATTACATAACAATACTTTTAGAATTATATATAATTACATATTCATAAAATATTATATTATATATTGGTAGGTGTGCCACCCCTGGAGACATACAAGGTCAGGCTGGATGTGGTTCTCGGCAACCTGATCCAGTTGAAGATGTCCCTGCTCATTGCTGAGGGTTTGGACTACATGCCCTTGAAGGTCCCTTCCAACACAAACTATTCTTTGATTCTGTGATAATAAAATATTCAAAATACAAACCTATATAATGCACACATTTTTATATTTTTATGTAAGACATTATATATTTATATAAAGTATACCCAAATTATTTAAAGATATATCACAGGTATATCTATATAATATATTAAGTAAATAAATGTATAATTTTAATTTGGCAATAAATTCAGCTGATTTCCCCAGGTCAAGCTGTTTTTTCCCCTACAATGGTAACTAGTATGCAGTCTCCCTGTCTTTACCTCAGGTAATGAGCATTCTTACTCCTGTTTTTCCTGTTGTCACATCTTCCCTCACTGGGACAGAGGGGGTGAGCAGGCATTTGGGTGGGAGTTTGGCTCCAGCACCAGACCTACACAGTGAAAACTAATAATAGTAATTCCTTGAGCTGCCTCAGGAAAAATGTCTGTCTGAAAGGACTGAACCTTGACTAGATTCTGCTGTATTTTAACTTTAAAAATGTACTTTTCTTATAGCATTTTGATCAGTAATAATTTATCTCCCTCCCTTCAGCTCTTATATCATCAGATATATGAGACATAGAGAAAATCGATTTTCTGTAGACCTAGAGGTTGCATTTATCTCCTTAGTTAGATGAATCATGGGAAAAAAAAATTGTATTTTGCCTGCTTTACAGACAGCATTAAGTCCAACAGGCTTTATTTACAGTTGTTCTTGAATTGTCAACAGCAGATCACTCTTTGATATGCACGCATGATTGAAAATACATTCTACACAGAGGAGGATCAAGCACTCCCAAGAAGTTCCTTTCAGCTTCAACTTGCACAGACATGGTTTTACTATTTCTCTAATAATGTTTGTAAACAGAGGTGGTTTCTGTGCTCATCAAATCTTCTCCTGTCTGTTCACTCTGAAGACAATCAGTCCACTTCAATTGAGTCTGCAAATGATGTGACAGCCTGAAAGGCATATACTACCAAAAGGTTTTATGAAAATAAGTAAGTGCTTTATGGAGAATACCACCAGCATTTAGTAGACAAATGTTGATCCCATAGAAAAGAACTCAAAAATGACACCTCAAATGTAACAGAGCTCGGAAATAAAGTGGCAGCAAAGCTTCAGTGCAGGAAAATGTAATGTAGCACTTCACCTCTACAGAAAGATAACCCAGACACCAGATCCTCCATGGCTGAAAAAGACTACCTGTGATTTCCTATTGGCACTGGTATCCCATGGAGAAGAGCCTTGAAGATACTTTCAGGTGTCTTAGTGACAATGGTGACAGCAGTTGCAGGCAGCCAGGTCCCAAGCCAGCCACAAGTGTCACAAGCATAAGGAACCACAACTAGAGTCTGACACGGGATTGTCCCAGCCTGGAGGTGGCAGGTCACAACGAAAGGGTCAGGAAGAGAGCTCTTAGCAAAAAAACCCGGTGTTATCTCCTTCCCAGTCCAGCCCTCATTCCCTTTCCACACATGCCAACTACCTCTGAGACCAAGGAGTGGGGAAAGTAAGGTCTTTTCTCTACCCAGAACACTGCTTCAACATGTGTGTGATCCTTTGACTATGTCACAAGCACAAAATAGTCTAAATACTAGCTCTGTTCAGTAGGCTCTGTCAGGGGAACATTTCTTCAGTGTTAAGGTGGGGTAGGGAGAGCAATGATCTTGCAGATAGAGATCATATTTTTCTCCAGTAGACTAGCTGATTTATTCAAACTGGAAAGTTTTCCTTGGGAATTTGCCACTGAAGCAAAAATTCCAGAGTAAACTTTTCCATACGAGTGAAAGAGATGCACAGATTCAGTCGGAAAGTGCTCCACACAGAACTTGCTTGAGGTGCCTCTGATCTATCAGTAATCATAGAATCATTTGGGTTGGAAAAGACCCTTAAGACTGTTGAGTACAGCTGTTAACCTAAACACTACCAAGTCGACCACTATACCATGTTCCTAAGTACCACATCAATACCAACAAGAATGCTGACTTCCCTGGGCAGCTTCTTCCAATGCTTGACAACCCTTTTAGTGAAGATGTTTTCCTTAACATCCAATCAAAATCTTCAAACCTAATCAGTGATAAAGATATTAAACAAAACAAACCCTGGGGAACAATGTTACTGTAGCTGTGTATTCTAAGGAAAAAAAGCAAAACTAGGCTTGCAGAGAAGTATGAAGATTTTCATACTTCATAAGAGCAAATACCACCACCAGATTCATGGTATCAGTGACCCAAATTTTGTTTGTGTTTTCCTGATTATCATTTGGTCTAATATGACTTTTCTTCTCTCTGTACATAACTTGTCTGCCTCTACAGGAAAGTAGGATGTCATACTAGGGAAACTGTGCACTTGTTCAACAAATAATGACTAAATTGGACTGAGTTCTGAGACACCATAGAGGTTGGAGTCCCAGAATCAACATTTCTTGAAACATGTCCATAGCAGCTCCAGGTAAGTTGTGTACAACTTAAGAAATACATAAAGTTCCTTCTTAAGTGTTCCAAAGCCTTAGAACACTTGTAATCATAGTTCATTTATTAAATAGGCATGTGTGAAGGAACAGGCCTTTATGAAGGATTGAATCTGGGAGGAACTACGTAACTTGTGAATCTTAAGACAAAAACAGTAGCCAAGAATTATATGGCAAGTCAGGGAAAAACAGCTCTGGTTTTGGCAACTTGCCTAAAATGGGGCAGCTTTTTATTGTTGGGACATTTCATGGAATCCTAGAATGTTTTGGGTTGCAAGAGACCTTAAGGCTCATCCAGTTCCAATCCCCTGCCATGAGCAGGGACACCTTCCACTAGACCAGGTAATATGTCAGCAATAAAGACTGATCTCCTGAAGACACTACAGCCTTGGTCATCCATGGATTGATTACTCAAATCCTGCACTGCGATGGGTGGATTTCTGCAGCATGATCCAGTTGTGGAAATGGACGCTGTGTAGCACCTAAAGGAGATGGCATAGCCCTGAACAACATATCTCTGAAGCTGTTTTCAAGTTTCATGCATAGCAGGAAGCAAAAGACAGTGTTGTCTCATCCTTAAGTGTTTTATTCAGGTACTAAGTACCTATCCCTTCCCATTGTGAGTTGGTAGACCAAGTGTTTCCTCTGGAAGCTGCCAAGTCAGATACATACTGCCTTTGCACACTTTCAGCAGTTGGGAATTGGGCTGGTTTTGCTCTTGGCATAATTACAGTGACGACAAAACCCCCTTCCTTTATTTTATGAACATAAGTGCAGTTGATGATTACTTCCTAGAGTACCAAAGTAAGATCAGAATATACTTTGAAAAAAATGCAAGCAATTTCTTCTTCTTAGTTGTCATTCTACAAAAACAAGGCCAGAAAAAATCTACCCGATTGTTAGTTGACAAAAAGGAAAGACAAAGTTAGACACTGAAGAAAATTAACTGTGTTCAGAAGATAAAGGCATTATAGTATTTGGTCCATGCTTCAACGCAAAACATGGCTGTCTTAGCTTATGGCTAGAGATTTCTAAATAGGTGGCAAAAAGGGGTTCATGGAGATAATGTCCACTGAAATAGTCACAGAAAATGTTTATTGTCTGGTTCTCTTTTAGTCTTACAAAAACTAACCACATATTTCTAGTTTCAGATGCTAATTTGGCCTTAAAATCATTGCCAAGATAAAGAAGCATGGCTGGAATCCAACAGCCTCAACCATAATCCACATCTTTACAGACTGGTAGTCTGAAGTGTGAGGTGGTGATTCCAGTCTAACTGTGGCTTGTTGGCTACATTTCCATACAGCCAGGTATACACTACGTTGTTCCAGTACTTGGGACCAGGCTGCATGCCTAACCACAGTGGTCCTCTTGCAGTCAGTAGCTAAACACTTTGATGGTAAGAATCTGGGGCTTTATCTCAAGGGGTTTTCCTTTGAGATTAAATTAAGTAGACAGATTTACTCTCCTTCATCTGGGTTATTCATTCTACTCATTATGACGTGTATCAACCAGGCACTTCAATGTAGTGATACTACGGGCTCTGTTATTAAGCAGATAGTACAAGCAAGGCTGTTTTGTCTGAGACAATCTTACATTCTATACCTGAATCAAAACTTTTTCACACTGCTTATGGGGATTTATTTTGGTCAGCAGGAGGCAGTGGAAAACACAACCCTTTCTCTTTTCAGTATAGTGTCTAATACCCACTCAAATCCCTGTGAAGTTGTGTTTAGCCACAATCTACACATTATTTCCCTCCCAAATAATTCAAAAGTTTGATGGAAGAAGGTTAGTTTACTACAGGAGACATATGAAGGGGAAATACTTCCTCTCCAACTCGTCCTGGAGTTCTGCTTAGGAATTTCGGCAGTTAGCCTCTGACAACAGTTGATTACTTTTGTGCTGTGTACAGTCCAACAGATTCATCTGAGCTGCCATGTTATTCTTGGTATCTCCTGCCCCTGGATACTGTGATATGATCCTATTTCATGCTGAATTTTATAGTCAGTGGGCATTCAGGACAATACAGTAATTGTTCTTTTCAAGAGTATAACTCCCTAAGTATCTCCGTAACACCTACTTGATTTTGACATTCTGGATAGCACTAATGTGTGTAGCACAGATGCTCACAGACAATGGCAACCTGTATTTCTGTGAAGATTAAAGACTTGAAGTACACAAAAACTTCTGAAAGGAAAGTATAATCTCTGATGAGGAATCATGTGTCCTGAATTCCTCCAGGTAATGCAGGAGATCAGGTGGTTTAATATCAGCACATGCCTATGTAACAGATGGACTGCTGCAGAATTGTGACCATGCAAATGAACAATCATAATTAACTACAAGGGGTTATGCAAGTATGAAATAGGTCATAAGAAACTATCCAGGACACAGCCAGGGAAAACATGGATTGCAGTACATTCCTCTTCCAAGAGAAATTATGCTGATGGATTTTCTCACAGAGCCCAGTCCTTTCAAGTTTGAGGTAAAAGCCCAAAGGAGCCCTACTACTGCATTCAGCTGATGATTGGCATCAGAGGACGGGGTTCTGCCAAAAGGAAGAGAACCAAGTCCTCCTTGCTCCAGACTTGCTCCCTGGCCTCTGGGGCCAATGATTTCTGAAGGTCCATCTTACTGGGAAAGACTGAGTTGAGTATTGCATTTAGTATTTCAGCCTTTTCCAAGCTAGGGTCCCTAACCTAGTTCAGCAGTGAGCCCACATTTTCTCAGCACACGTACTTATAGGAGGCTTTCTTGTTTCCTTTGTCTTTCCTTGAGAAATTCAGCTCCAGCTGTACTTGGGCTGTTCTGTGCCTCCGCATGCTGTGACAGTGTCTCTGCAGTCTTTCTAGGTTGCCTATCCTGCTTCCATCATCTGTATCTTTTTGTGTTTGGGTTTCGTTGACCCATGTAAGCCTCCTGTTATCCTGGCTTGACTTCATGCTCACTGGCATGACCTTGTGATTGGAGGAGATTATCCCTGAATATCAACCAGCTTTTTTGGATCTCATTCCCTCTAGGGGCCTCTAGGACTCTTTGAAGAAGATCCCTGGAGAGGCCAAAGGCTCACCTGAAGTCCTAGGTTGTGATCTTGCTTTTTTGCTCTCTTCCTTACTCTCAAGATTCTGGAGTCCACTATCTCATGGTCATTGCATGCGAGGCTGCCTTCAGCCTTCACATCCCCAGTGAGTCTTTCCTTGATTGTAAGTATCAGCTGCAACAGAGCAACCATTCTCCATGGCTCCTTTATCACTTGTGTCAGGAAGTTGTCACTGATCTCATGAAATGTCCTGGACTGCTTATGCTCTGCTGTGCAAGGCAGAAACTGTGGTGGTTAAATTCCCCCATGAGGACCAAGACCTACAAATATGAAGCTGCTTTTACATGTCTGTAGAAGACCTCATTCACTTGCCCATCCTGGCCAGGCATCCTGTAAAAGACAGTAACTATAGTGTCACCCATACTGGACTACTCTTTAATCCTTACCCATAAGCTCTCATTTGGCTCATTATCCACCCCTAGGCAAAGCTCCATGCATCCTTTAAAAAGGCAAACTCCATCTGATTTAAACTCTGGTAAAGACCACAGGCCTGGTGATCTACTCTGTCCCACACATCTCTCAGTAGTACTGTGGCTCCATGTTACTGACCCAAGCACAGATCTTTGTCTTTTATTTGTCCTAGAGAGGTGCTGACTTCATTTCTGGAAGGCTGAACCAGCAACACTCAGTGGTATTTGTAAAGCCACATTGTGCCAGTTTTCAGTTGTCTTATCTATTACTACCATCAATTCCTCCAGATAACAAAACCATGCAAGTCTCAAGAATGACTAGGAACATGGTCTCCTCTAAGTTCTGGAGACTGACTGTGGCTGTTCAGTGGTGTACAAACAAAAGCCTTTTACTATCATGTACTGTCGCACCATGTAACTGAGGATGAGGCACAGATGAATGCACAGATGAATACACAGAGTTCCCAGGAAGGTACGAAGTCTTTTGAGCTGCCCAGTGATACTGGTAGTGAACACATACAATGTCTGTCTTGTACGTCTGGACTATGCTGGCTCAAATTGTGCCAAGATTCTCAGCCACAGAACAGCTTGGTTCACTCTGGATCAGAGGCAAGGATCAAAAATATACATTGTGCAGACAGTGCAAGGTGTTGAATTTTTAAAGAAATTTCAAAGAAATAAAACCCCCAGGTGAATCAGAACCCCCATGTTCACTGCCTAAGTCAGCATGCAAAACAATCATTCTGATTGCCAATTCCTTATGATTTTCTACAAGGGACAACTGCTATTTAATTGAAGGGCATCCAGTTATTTGTAGGCTATGAACTGAAGCTAAAAATGTCCCTGTGTTTCCTGAGCCTGAGACTGGTGTGATACAGGTTGTCCTAGAAATTCAGCAGCTATAAAAATGTCACCCTAGTTAGTATTTCACATTGAGTCTTGCTACCTAATCCTAAGCAGAACATTACAAAAACTGAAAACAAGCAAAAAATCAAACCCCTCACCCTGGGGACTCTTACAGGGAAGAATAAAAGTCAAAACAATTTGCAAGAATACATGGCAGTGCGAACAACCATGGCCGTGTTGTACCAAAGAGAATCTATCAGTGGGCATGAATGTCTGAGAAAACTGGGGGCTTGATTAGGTTACAACTTAGATTTGTAAGGAATTTGTAATGATTCAACAAGCCATAATGACTCTCCTCAAGGCCATCCTCAGCCACCTAAATGGGCGAGATGCTGTAATGCACAATCTCAGTTGATTTGCACTAGGCAGGGGTGATTTGATCACTGGGATTCAGCAATTGTTACTACAGGTCACAAACAGTATCATACCACAGAAGTATCAGGAAAACTGCATCTTGCTGCTATGGTGTTGTCTCTCTGCAGCACTTTTCTGTACTACAAAGCATACTGCATTCATTGTCTTAGGAATTCCTCTTATTCTCCATTTCTAAGGGAAGATAGATCTGAAGCAGTGAGGACAACAGAATAAGATGAACATGGTGCTTGCAACAGTGAGCTACAACTCTACTACCAAGGTGACTTTGAGCTGATTATGCATATATGTAGGTATTGTATATTAATACATGCATAATTTTAAAATATATCATTTTAATTTATATTAACTTGTTAAAGGAAGGAGAAGTTGGTGTGAAGTTTGTCTGGCAGAGTCATACTCAAGAATATGGGTTCATGGCTTTGTTCACCCACATGCTTTGCTCATTATCTTTCCGGCCCGGATTTCTACAGGGACGATATCTCCTGGGCAAGCTGAGAACCTCTCCTTTTCTTGTAAGAAGGTAGTTCAGCGCTGGAAAAATGGAGTTAACAGTCAGTGTCTGTCCAGTCCTTTGGGGTAGTCATTGCAGATCCTTCACTGTAATCATATTGCTCCTAGATTCTTGATGGACCACGTGGAGGAAAATCAGACAAGTATCCAGAGAGTTCCTTTTCACAGGATCCCAGAAAAAACCTGAATCCAAGACTGCTGGGATCCTGGCACACATAGTTTTTTCTTTTCAAGAGCATAGTGAGTTCATACTTGTGAGGAACATAAATCTTACCTGCTCTATATCAATGGACAACATACAAGACCTCCTAGGAAAAACATAGTGCTACTGTCAAGGGAGAATGTTCATCACAAATAGGAAAGCTGGAGGCTGATGGGACCTAGGACTTATTGCTGTGAATGGGCTTTGTGGAAGCAGAACTTTTAAGCTCCGAGTGCTTTAAGATTTTCCTGAATAACACCAGCAAGCATAACACTGCTATTGTAGTTGGCCAGTGAGTGACAAGGAGACCATTTTGCCTCAAAGGTACCTGGAAGGAATATTCCACAGGGCAAGAGGTGCAGCCTTATACAGTAAGGAGACTTGGTGGAAGCAACTCAAAAGCAGAGGAACAGACAACAGTAACCCAAGCTGAAGTGGCCTTTGGGACCATTTATTCCAGTGTGATACTCTTTGTCATATACACCACACCCTGATAGGCTGATGTATTGTGGTTAAGCACATATAAACTTGCCAGTGCTACCAGGGATCATGAACTTCAGTTATACCCTGGCCTCAAAACACTAAGTGATTCTTTAATTTAATAAATTACATGCTGTTTACCATTGCTTCTGGGAGCTTTCTAACATTATATAAAACAATCAATAAATTTGTTCAAATGACCTTATGAAATATATTTCACAATCTGTGGGTTTTATGGCAGACAAATCATACTCCTTGTATTTCCAAGGAAATATATTGTTAGATTTCACACTGACATGTTTTTTCTTAAAAAAAAAAAGCAAAAATACAGTAACTTCAGCCATTTCCACATTTCTCAATTTGCATGACTCAATGCTTTTCTTTTAAATCAATTTGAAGAGAAGTTTATTCCAGCAAGTATATACACAAATCCCCTGTGAACTCGTTTGACTAATATAACTACAGTCACTCAACAGCAATTTTTGTTCTCTTGCTTTCTTTTTTCCTTTTTTGCTTCTATATACAAGCTAAAAGTACAATACATCAAAACAAATAAACCAGTTTTATTCAAGCCTTTTTTTTACATAAGTACAATAAGCAGCATGCAAATCACTCCTCATTTCAGATTTTGTCCTTAAAAGATAATACACAATATTCATGCTCCATCTGGCATTGCATAGAAAACTTTGACAACAGGTAAGAACTGGACAAAGGTAAAAATTTGGCAGAATAGTTTAGCCTGGGGAAAGGCACCAATTGAATGCTTGGTACACCCCACAGTGTCTCTTGCAGCCTACCATTTTGCCATTGAGGTTGGGAATTACTTTGTTCCTACACTACTTTACTTCCAGGTCTACTGATGAATTTACCTCCAAATTTGAACATTTAATAGCCAAATAATTAGATGTATTTACCTAGTGACTAGATGTATTCACCTAGTTGAGACGCCAGCTCTATGCAAATTACACACTGGTGTTTCCAAAGATATTAACTCTTTGAGGGATGAGCTCATTCCTCTTATGCTATGTGTAAACACTTGGTTTGTGTTATCTCACATAATACACCATCTCAAGGTGTATAACACGAGATACATACTCTGTTTCCTGAACAGAAGTAGCCAAGGTGAGAAAATCAAGTGCAGAACAGGGAAATTGGATTAATCTTAACAACACTCTGTGATTTTATTGAAAATCCTGTCATAAGAATTTTGATCGAGGCAATGAGATTTATCTGTAGACCGGTAAGCTGGACAATATCCCCATGCTTTTGGAGAGCTGTAGATGAGGTTTTACTTCCTCACCACTTTATTATGGGTCTCATTTTTTTGTCAATTTTCTTTGAAGTCCCAGCTCCTAGCTTCATGGGATTAAGAGAGAATCTAATTTTGCCATGTTTAAAAAACATATTTTTTTCTTTTTGCACAGTTGGAAAATATTGGAAATATGGAAATTTCCACAAATGTGGAAATTGGAAATCCAAAGAAAACAAAGAATAATTTAAGGATATATGCTCATCAGAGTTCAGAAGTTTTGTCCATGATTTCAAGGCTACAGCCACATCTTTCAAAAAACAGAAATAACGTATGGATACAAAATGCATTCTCTACAAAGAGAATATGACAATTCTTGTTTTTTTTCCTACTCAAACCAGAAATTATTTAAACTGGTTTTTTCTGGTTGTTGAATTTTCCACAAGCACAGCAATGCTGTTCCATGATATTGAAATACATATCACTGCTCTACAAAATTTTGCACATCCACTATAACTATTTCAGGCCAACATCCATAGCAGCAGAGGAGGCTAAGCAATGAATCCCAATTTGATACTCTTATTTTTAGTCCTTTTTCATTTGCTTGCCTCAGTGCATTTGTATGTGAAAGTGGTGCATGTCCATGTGCTCCAACAAGTCTTGCAGACATTTGTAGACCACCTTGTGTTGATGCCCAGTCATCCTGATCCAGGCACTTTTACAAGTAGCAATTTACTTACCTGCCAAAGCCACCATCTGAAGAGAGACTGCTGAGGTGGGACTGCACTCATTCCAGCAGAGCTGGAGTTCATCTCTTTTTTCTTTTCTCTTTTCATCTCAATGGGTCTTTGATAGTGAGCATGTGGAGATCCTGATCCACCTACTCCAGAAGCCCTGCGTGGGCCTTATTGTCAAACTGACCTTTCCAACACCATAACAAGCACGCTGGTATAGCAGAATTAAGCAGAACCAATGACACTGTGATGTACTGTTCTGCAGTACAGTTAAACAGGATAAAGCTGTTGCCAGAAGGTTTGGCCTTGGAAACAGAATACAGCTGGAGAAGGGAAATAAGAAACTCTGTTGATAAGAAAAGATGGTCTCAGTGCACAGCAGTAGAAATACTGTGCACAGCACTGTGAACACCCCATCTGAGGCACAGCTTTGTGGCTTAATATTTCTTTCTGATTGCCTGCACTCTCACTTCAAAAGGCAGTTTCCCAACAGCAGGACTTGGAGACCTGTCAGCTCCATGCCAAGATGTGGTCAGTCATAATTTAAGATTACTATAGCAACACAATTACACTTCCCAAGTACGCTACCTGAAATTACAGCAGATTTTGCTGTTTTGTTGTTTTTTTTTATAATACATTTAAATCTGCATTATGAAAGTGGCAGTAGCTGTTCAGGATCAAGATCTGATTTTGTTCTGTGGTTAAGGAAAAGCCATGAGAGTCATATCTAATTAAAATCTCATCAGATATCTCCTGCTATATGGAACTATCATGTTTTCTAATGCACCCGCTTATTACGTATCAGAAACTGATAACACTGTAAGATCAGGATGAAACGAATGAGACTGTGTTGAGTCAGTTGTGCAGTGGGAGGGAAGACTGAGAAGTAAAGCAAACCGTTCCCCACAGACTATCCACTATTTGTGTTCAAGGGGAAGGCATACATTCTGCATAAGAGCAGAAGTGCCACCTTTGTTCTAGATTCTGCACAGTTCATCTGGATACAGAGCTTAGGAGCCAGAGCAGTGGGAACATTCTGGAAAGTTCCCATGCACAAAACATGGCGCTGACAGCATGTTAAATGCAGCACCCTCACTGGCGCTGGCACACTGGCACACTCAACTTCCTTGCACAGGAATTTTACTGGCTTCATGTAACAGCTTTGCTACAGCATTGCAGGCATCTATATCCACTAAACACATCAACCTGGGCTAATGCCAAACCCAAAGATAGCCTTTAACCAGAGCCAGACTTGAGAAAAAAATGCAGACTCATCTATGCCTGCAGTCAGGATTCAGGCTGTGAAGGCACATGCTTGTAGTTGCAGATTTCCAGAGAATGAATCTGGGATGCTCAAATACAAAGGAGGAGATCCCAGTTTTCTTGTACTCCTTTTCTCTAAGGAAATTTAATTACCTGCCAGCCACAGAACAAGGGATAAAACAGCCAGATCATTTCATACTGTATCTTCCATCACCCTTCTTCTGTCACACAAGTGACATGGTGTGCGTAACAGTCTTGAGCAGCTCTCAAACTGGCCTTCCCATCCTGTAGGATGAGAGGGGCTGGGATGGAAACCTAGCAGTACTTAAAGCTGGAAGCACAAAGATATGTTTGCAATGTTCCCCTGTGAGGGAAGCAAGAGGCTCTAGGGGGGAAGTGACTTGGGATGTTGCAGACAAGCTGTTCTGGTCAGAGGGCTGAAGATGAGCCTAGACAGCATGCTTTCAGCATCACTACTAGCAAAGGGAGAAAGAAAAACTGCCTAGCCCTCCCACCACACTGATGGTGTGCAGCAACAACAGAAGACAAATATATCTTAATATCAGTAGGACTTCTTATCGAGGGGGTGATGGTGCCATTTGTAGATGAATCTTCGCTGTACAGCTAATGCAGCAGGTGGTAATTTGTGGCTGTCAACATCAAGCACAAGTGCAGCAGTGTTCAGCTGCTCCATCAGCCCTTCCCTTCCCACCTGAAACCTGGAGGAAGTTACCCAGATCCAACTACCCTGCAAGTGTCTGACGATTTTTAAATGATATTGGTTGGCTCCATTATTTGACTCAAAGGCCTTTGATTAAGCAGTGAACTTAATTGCTCCCCAAATCAAGGCACCTCAAGGTGTACATACTCAGTCTTCCTACATACTTACATACATTTCTTGAGCATACTCACTGGAGTTTCCCTTTCAACAGCAGTATTAGAAGTGTGAGTTTTCTGTGGCCCACTGCACAGCTTCACAGTGCTGCAGAACATATCTGTTCCTCTGTAGTTATAGGAGACACTGATTCAGCATCCATCATTGCCCTGATTTGTCTCTTCCATGTTGAAAGGGCTCTTCTCTAAATACTCACAGCTTACAGAATCCCTTTGAATCAGGTGGAATGATCAGTTGGGATCATTTGGGAGCCTCTGTTTTGCACTGGTTCTCTTCCATGATTTTGTAAGGAGTAGTGAACAGAAACTAGGAGGAAAGTAGAGATCTGTCATTAAGATATTCCCAGGACTCATAATTATGTGTATAACTTTGTTATGTGACAGCCTGGTCTTTCCATAGACTGGCATCTTGACACCACAGACACCCATCTGAAAGTCTTCCACCACCAGCATCTTTGTCACAGCCTCAGTTGGAGACTGCTGGTCTGCAGATCATGCAGGGAGACTACAGCATTTGCCTTGAAAAGCTCCCACCCATTTCACCAACAGCTAGCTACTCACCAGCTTGACTTACTGCACATAAGATCCTAGAGAGCAGCAGGGACTCTACCACGACTCGTATTCATCTGTCCTGAAGAAAAGCACAGTCCACACAGGCTCACTCATATTTCTTCTCTGTCAGTATACAGAAAAGATGAGTTCAGGCTGGGTGGGTATCAGCCATGGATTTATTTATCTCTTATCACAGCACAAAAGCAATGATGTTCTACCCAAAATTGCACCCAGAGCTGTAGAAATAAAATTTCTATCTGAAGTTAAGGAGTATTAGTGCGTGGATTTGTCAAAATGACACTTGGTGTACTGAAGTCTAGTGGAAAGTGTCCCTGGCCATGGCAGGGGGTTGGAACTGGATGAGCTTTAAGGTCACTTTAAAGCCAAACCAGTCTGTGATTCTATGATATGAGGACCTGGACGGACTCAGTTTCTCCACCTGAACTGAATTCCATTGCTCTCTGTGGGACTGGGGAAGTGTACTGGAGGAACTAGGTCGGTAATAACGATGTGAAAAAGAGAAAAAACATTTTCTAAAATGGCTTCTATTAAAAATCTACATGAAGCACATACATGTTTTGACCACTCTCAGAGAAGTGTTTGTTTAGATGAAACAAATTTCCTCCTCAAGACTTGAGGATTTTCAATTATCTCATTGCAAACAAAACATTAGAAAAAAAAAAGCTGGCTAATACCGGCTGCATTAAGTATCTCCTTAAAGTAGATAGCACAGCTTTGCCACTTGAGACAACTGGTCTTGGTTAGGGACCTGAGGACCTTTAGCAGGATATTTTATAAGGATCTCAGCCATTATCAATAGTAGAGCTCCATGGACATCAACAGGCTAACTGGCCCGAATAATCCTCTGATAATGAAGTCTCTACTGACTCCATTTTATTGTTGTGTTCTTCTGCTGATGAATACTTTCTGCCAACCTGCCAAAAGAAACAATAAATGAAAAGTGTTAGTAGAAAATATCTCCATAGTGTCCTTCTTCTTGCGTTGGCATTTTTCCTCATTATTGCTAGGCTGTACTCAAGCAAGCCAGATGGCTTTGTATTGTGCTTTTAAGTCTGATTAATGTCAAAACCACTTAACCAGTGACAGCTGGTTTGTACAGTCAGTCACTCAGAAATGACCATCATAAATCATTTCACTTCACACCAGGAAATTTTGTCCAATCTTAAAAATTTCTGTATGCTTCCAGAGTCAAAAGATACATCATCTACTGTGGAAGCTCCCTTCTTTCTCTGCACATGTCCTGAAAGAATTCTGTTGTATTAAGAAATGTATTGAAAATGTTCCCCCTAATGCCTAGCTGCTGTGGAGAACAGGTTATCAGGAAGAATGTGAAAAATCCAGTAGACTTCTGCTGATGATATTTTTGCTACATCACAAGACAGGAGAAATGTTTTAAAGAGGGAGCTCTTCTTTCGTTTCATCTCACTGTTCATAAATAGCTGTCTGACTATGTGTTGGTCAGCCACTCCTCAGATGAACCACAGTGAAAAACAGATATGAAAAGAACATGGCCAAATGGACTGCATGTTGATGGGACGGGATCAGGATATGCAAGCAAAAGACACACATGGGATTCGAAATGCCAGCAGAGGAAAATGTGGTCAGAGAGGCAAGAGGAGCCATTTCACTAGTTCTTAGAATGAAGATAGCTCTCTCCCAGCTCAGGAGGAGAAGGCTAGCAATGCGCTTGTAGATCCAATGTCTCCTCTGCAACAAAATCTGTCCCTTCTGTCAATATCCCAAAAGCTACAGACATGCTGAATGGATGTTTTGGCTGGGTCAGCTGTGACACCACACATCCTTGTAAGGAATACCAGCAAGCCTCCTTCAGCAGAATGAGAGTGAAAGGTCCTTTTAACTGTCCTTCTATTAAAAGTCAGTATCATCTCCCCTGTCACTGCTCCTCTTGGCATTCCTGACATCCAAGACTACACTTTTACAGCAACTGATTTTGGCAGACACATCCCTGGGCAAGGGCATAACTGGACTGTGCTGATGCCTACTCAAACTGATGTTATCACATCCTTTGAGCCTGAAAATGCTCTGGAGATGCCAGTGATATGGGCATGACAAATGGATAGCAGTAAGCTGTCACCTCCTTCCCCCTGTTTTAGCTCTACATGTGCTTTCATGTGCAGAATGTATTGGAAAACAGCTTAGTGTGTCTCTGCAGTGATCGCACCATTTGCAGCACCAGACCTAGTAGCTGTGGATATCCATCTTTCTTTTGGAAGAGCTTGCATTCAATCTCTGTGTGTCAGCAGCTCATTCTGATGCTTCACAATGCATGGTCATGTCAACTGCAGCGCACCTGATGGACTGTGCGAACAGCAGGCCCTACACAAGCAGAAAGAGATGTTATGGTTATTTGAGTGTGTAGAAAGCCTCTCCTCCACCTGCAAAGGCCTGGACTACCTAGTCTGTTTCTTGCAGCAGGGACTCTACCCTTCTTCAGATACTTTCTAGTTAAGATGAAGAAACTGTAAAATGGGCTCCTATAACTCCGCTGGTGGTGGCTTGTGTGACTTGTCCAGCAGCTGACCTCTGATGAATTTGAATAGCTGTGGAAAGCATAGAGTTCAGCAGCACACACAAATACATGAGTAGTGCTATTCAGTCAGAGACTGACTACAGACCACAGGACAATTATCGTCATTGTGCAAAGAGAAGGCTGGCAGATTAGAGACTGCAGAGAAGGAGCCATAGGAGACACTGCTTTCTGTTGGGCAAGATTGCGCCAAAAGAGGTTGATTAAAGTTGATGGCTCTTTCTGTCTCCAATCCTGTCACAAATTGCAAAGTTTGAGAAAAGCCTTTTGCTCTATTGTTTAGCACAGATGTTAACTAAAGGCTTGGTTTTGTCAAGGAATTATGTACCAATGTGTATGTATTTGTCAGTACAACAATTTTTGCTAAGTGCTGAAAGAAGTAGGCTTTTTCTGGTTTTATTAAATGTGTTATTTTTATGTCAAATTACTTTCTAGATTCATGACTCAGGTATAATTTTGTTGACACAAAGCTGATCAAATTTGAACTTACTTAACAGTTACTCTCATCTTCATGTATCCTCATCTTTAGTAGAATGCTTGGTCTATTGTCACCTTCAAGCCATTATTACTGTTTTTTCCTATATTTGTGATGTTGTTCCAAAGAAGTTTGTTCCCAGATTACAAACATGTACATATTTGTATGCAAATGTAAGTTCTATACACAAAGAGAACAAGAGATATTTTAAATGAAAATTGCTTTTCATAACTGTATTTTATTTTTCTCTGCAGCAGGGAGAAATGGTTAAATATATTATCTGAATTTTTTCATATTGCATTACTTTCAGTGCAATGTCAGAAACCCCAATGACTGTTTATAGCATGATTAATGTTATTAAAGCTGCTGGCAATTAACTTTGTGGTTTCAGAAAACACTTTTGTCACCAGAACCTAAGGCCCTGATGCCTGGATGGAATAGGAGGTCAGTGCTGTTTTTCCACAAGAAGCAGAAGTTGTCTAGTGTCTGGGGGGCACAACGAGATTTCCCTGAGAATCTCCGGTGAGCAGAATAATCAGGTTTTAGAATCACAGACTTGTCTGGGTTGGAAGGAACCTTGAAACTTGTCCAGTTCTAACCCCCTGCCACGGGCAGGAACACCTTCCATTAGACCAGGCTGCTCCAACCCCTGTCCAACCTGGCCTTGAACACTGCCAGGGATGTGGCAGCCACAGCTTCTCTGGGCAACCTGTGCCAGGGCATCACCACCCTCACAGGGAAGAACTTCTGCCTAAGATCACATCTCAATCTCTCTTAAAGAGCTTTAAGTCCTGGCACTTATTAGAGCAACCCTGCTTGGAAAACCTGCTTGGACTTCAGAAGTCAGTTAGTTATTGACAGACATGGAAGGAGGCATTCTGTGGGCTGAGCCTGTTTCTTAGGTAGCTTGCCAGGCTTACTCAGAATGGCTTAAACCAAAAGAAAAGCCCTGCCCTCAGGGGAATTCCTAGCATCCTGTTTTGAGGCAAATAACATTTGTGACTCCTGGTACTACTTTTTACTGTTGTATGGCTTCCAGAACTGTGTCTTCTTCAAAACTCTTTGCAAGAAATGTAACCAGGATTAACTCCAGGTCAAGAAAGCAAAAGGAAAATATCATTTGTGACATTCTGCTAAAGGAATGGGTTTAGCACAGAACTGGAGTTGCTTGAGTCTGTAGAATTACGGCCTGGTCTGGGTGGGAAGCCAACCTTTCTAGATGCTGATTTGCTAAATAGAAGAACTACTTCTTCTCCCAAGAAGCAGTTAAGTTGCTAGTTCACTTTCTGGATCTCTTCCTGTGATGGGAGGTGGTTTTAGATGATCAAGTAATTGCCACTAAGAGAAGACACAGAGACTTCTGGAAGATAGATAAGAAGTAATGGTCACTTCCCAACTCAACAGTCAGTACAAACAGATGATTTGCTTAGCAGTAGGTGGGACAAAGAAGTTCAACTATCTTTGAAGTAGACAGCATTTATCTTAGAAAGGCTGCTGGATGGCAAGGCATAGATGTACATATTTATAGCTAAAGTGCTTTGCTTCTAGGCTTTGAGACTGCATGTTTATCCTGAGGGAACAAAATTTTATAGAAACACAAAATTTTACAGAAACACAAAATTTTACAAGCTTCATCAGATCTTGATCTTCCTAGCTCAGAACTCCAACAAGGCATTCAAGTTTTAAGAAAACAATTAATAAAAAGACTGTGACATGACACCTGTACCACTATGAAGCCCACATACTTTCATGGTCAGTTAACTTTGGGGTTTTGGTACCAGGCTTGTACTTTGAAGGGCTTGTGGCAAGGGACACTTCAGCAAAAAGTTTCCACTTCTCACTTAGGAGTTCAGCTTCTGTCACAGCTTCCAACTTTGCTGATCCTGTTTCAGACGCAAGGAATGGTTTGCCTACCCAAAACTGCCTGACTCCCACTTCTCCTCCAGCACGGTTTGTATAGCACAAACTCAGTTCATATAGCACTCAGTATGGCACAAACTGAAGAAAATTCTCCTCCTCCTCCTCCTTTTTTAGAAGTTTCCATTTCTCTGGGAATCATCAAAAGTCTGGGGGAATCTCCCACCACTGGAGAAGTAGAAAGGTGTCATGGTTTGAGTCCAGTCAGTAACTCAGAATCATGCAGTTGCTGTTTGCTCACTCCTCGCCCTCTTCCTCCCCTAGCTCCTGGAAGGATAGGGAAAAGAATCGAAAGAATGTAACTCCCACAGGTTGAGGTAAGAACAGTCCAGTAACTAAGGTATAACACAAACCACTACCGCTATCACCAATAATAATAATGATAAGGGAAATAACAAGGGAAGAGAATACAACCGCTCACCATCTGCCGACCGATACCTAGTCTGACCAAGCAGTGATCTAGCCTGCCTGGGTAACTGCCCCCAGTTTACATCCTGGGCATGACGTGCTGTGCCAGGAAGAATACCTCTTTGGCTAGTTTGGGTCAGGTGTCCTGTCTCTCCTTCCTTCCAGCTTCCCCTCCTCCCTGGCAGAACATGAGACTCAGAAAGACCTTGGTCAGAGTAAACATGACTTAGCAACAACTAAAAACATCGGTGTTATCAGAGCTGTTCCCAGGCCGAAAGTCAAAAACACAGCACTGTGCCAGCTATTAAGATGGAAAAAAATGACTGCTCCTGCTGAACCCAGGACAGAAGGTTTTTTCATGATGCCTCAGGTGCAAATTTCAACTGTTAATGGAACTGTCACCTTGGTGACTGCGTTGGTAATAGCCAAATTCTTTTTCCCAAGCAGAGATCTTGATTGTCTATGTGATCTCTGATGCACCATTAATTTTGTTGTATTGAGGCACTAGGAATAAAACTGATTTTCTATTTTTGCTTAAATTGATTTGTGCCTGTAGCTGTGACTATCTCTACATGAACTCTTTCTGCTGAACTCTGCAAAAATACTAATAAATAGCATTAATAGCAAAAGATATTCTTGTAGAGAGATAACGGTATCACAGGAGAGGTGCAAGAAGCAGACAAAACCCCTTCTATCTTCCGAAGGTTATGCCTGTTTCTCAATGATCACACATGCCCTGATGCTGGCTAACTGATATTACTGAAACCATAACTTGCAGGAAAAATTGTAGTTCTGATGTGTTAAATGAAAATGAAATTAGAAACCCAAAATGTCAGAAATCCATTTCAGAACACACACTTTTTACTGTCACTCCTATTTCAGCATATTCAGTAGCTAATCATCATATACTCTTCCCTTCATCTAGACAATCTGATAAAATCAATGAATGCACATGAAGAGCCTTCATATTTAGCATTCAAAGAAAGGCCTAATCTTGGAAAAGGAGGCAGCTGTCAAGTGGAGTTTTCTTTTTTTTTTTTTTTTTTTTTTTCCCTTAACACTCAGCTTTGATTGTCATTAGCTCTTTTCACTGCTGAGATGAATAAAATAAGACAGCATTGTTTAACAAATGATGCCCACAGCTTTCATCAGTAGTGTTTACTGCATTTCCATGTGAGACTGCCGCTCTAGTCCTGACCTATATCTAGCTTTTTTTGAGGCCACAGCTCTTGCACTTTCTTTGGGTTTGATTTAGGGAGGGCTGTAATGATCTATTCCATCACATTTTCTTCCTTGCACTAATGAATTTAATCTTCCCCAAAAAATGAAGTGCTATTTACCCTATATGGAGGTGAGAACCACAGTTCAGAAAGGTGAAGAACAAATTCTCCAGGCCATTTAGAGGCAAGACAGAATCATTGAATAGTTAGGGTTGGAACAGACCGTAAGATCACCTAGTTCCAACCCCCCTGCCATGGGCAGGGACACCTCACACTAAACCATCTCACCCAAGGCTTCATCCAACATGGCCTTGAACACCACCAGGGATGGAGCATTCACAGCTTCCTTGGGCAGCCCATTCCAGTGTCTCACCACCCTAACAGGAAAGAATTTCGTCCTTATACCAATCAAAACTTCCCCTGTTTAAGTTTTAACCCATTACTCCTTGTCCTGTCACTACAGTCCCTAATGAAGAGTCCCTCCCCACCATCCCTACAGGCCCCGTTCAGATACTGGAAGGCTGCTATGAGGTCTCCGCGCAGCCTTCTCTTCTCCAGGCTGAACAGCCCCAACTTGCTCAGCCTATCTTCATACAGGAGGAGCTCCAGCCCCCTGATCATTCTTGTGGACCTCCTCTGGACTTGTTCCAACAGTTCCATGTCCTTTTTATGTTGAGGACGCCAGAACTGTACACAATAACTCCAAGTGAGGTCTCACGAGAGCAGAATAGAGGGGCAGGATTGTAAAATCATAGAATAGTTAGGGTTGAAAAGGACCTTATGATAATCAAGTTCCAACACCCCTGTGTCCTGGGTTCAGCTCTGGGAGTAGGGGGAGGGAAAGAAGGGGGGGAAGTGAGTGAACGAGTTACCTGACTGGGTTTAAACCACGACACCCTGCCATGGGGAAGGACTCCTCACACTAAACCATCTCACCCAAGGCTCTGTCCAACCTAGCCTTGAACACTGCCGGGGTGGAGCATTCACAACTTCCCTGGGCAACCCATTCCAGTGCCTTACCACCCTTACAGTAAAGAACTTCTTCCCCATATCCAATCTAAACTTCCCCTGTTTACGTTTTAACCCATTACCCCTTGTCCTATCACTACAGTCCCTAGCGAAGAGTCCCTCTCCAGCATCTTTGTAGGAGGATCACCTCCTTCAACCTGCTGGTCACACTCCTCTTGATGAAGACCAGGATGAGGTTGGCTTTCTGGGCTGCAAGTGCACGGTGAAGCCAGCTCACGTTCAGTTTCTCATCAACCAACGACCCCAAGTCCTTCTCCTCAGGGCTGCTCTGAATCTCTTCTCCACCCACCTATTTGTGCCTGGGATTGCTCTGACCCAGGTGAAGGACCTTGCACTTGTCATGGTTCAACTTCATGAGGTTGGCATTGCCCAACACAAGTGTGTTAAGGTCCCTCTGGATGGCATTCCTTCCCTCCAGTGTATCAACCAAACCACACAGCTTGGGGTCATCGTCAAACTTGCTGAGAGCACACTCAATCTCACCGTCCATGTCGCAGACAAAGATGTTGAACAAGACTGGCCCCAGCACTGATCCCTGAGGGACACCACTTGGTACTGGTCTCCAGCTGAACACTGAGGTATTGACCACAACTCTTTGCGCAGGCCATCCAGACAGTTCTTTATCTACTGAGTGGTCCATCTATCAGATTGATGTCTCTCCAGTTTAGAGACAAGGATGTCATGGAGGACAGTGTCGAACGCTTTGCACAAGTCCAGGTAGGTAACATCAATTGCTCTACCCCTGTCCATCAGTTCTGTAGCCCCATCATAGAAGGCCACCAAATTGGTCAGGCAGGATTTCCCCTTAGTGAAGCCATGCTGGATGTCACCAAGCACCTTGTTGATTTTCATGTGCCTTAGCATGCCTTCCAGAAGAATCTCCTCCAAGATTTTGCCAGGCACAGAGGTGAGACTGACTGGTCTGTAATTCTCTGGGTCTTCCATTTTCCCCTTTTTGAAAATGGGGGTTACATTTCCCTTTTTCCAGTCATTGGGAACTTCACCTGACTGCCATGATTTTTCAAATATGATGGCCAGTGGCTTAGCAACTTCATTCACCAGCTCCTTCAGGACCCACGGATGGATTTCATCAGCTCCCACAGACTTGAACGTAGGACACAATTTTGGAGGCCAGGTCTACTGGAGGCTGGTAGAGCTGGTCTAGGGGGGAAAAGCTGCTTTGGCAGGCCTTTTCAAGGTCCTCCCCTTTGACCTGGATGATTGATGAAAAAACTATCTGAGCTCCAGAGGCCCTAGCCACCTCTCCCAGGGCTCTGTAGCCCTTCTTAATGTTCTCTGGGCTACTGCTATCTTTATCACTAGCACCCACATGGCTCACTAGGAACGGGTAATGTCAGTGGGACTTACTAGACCAGGCAGCCTCTCTGCAACATCCCTGATCCAAGCCCCTGGAAGGCAACACACATCCCTTGAGTTTGGGCCAGGCTGACAGATGGGTGCCTCTGCGCCTTTCAGAGTCCCCTACTACTATGACCTGCCGCTTCTTCTTGGCAGCACCAGTAGAGATCTTCTTTACCAGTGCACCAGGTGGTTGTTCCTTTGGTGTGGTGTGTTTCCTTGTTAGCCCCCTGCAGAAATGTGAAGTGGTTCTGGGTGGTGATACCGATTTTGGAGGAAGCCCCTTGGTGTTAACTGTCCTTTTTTTGTTGTTTTTTGTTTTGTTTTGTTTTGTTACTAGCTCCCAGTCTCCTGGATTAACACCCTCCTCCTTTTCCGTATGAGCTACGGTGGACACTTGGTCCACCACTATGGTACCCCAAACCCTGCACAGTTTGGGCCTGGGGAAGGACTCCAGTTTCCTCTCGGCTTCCCCGACATCTTGCCTGTTGACAGCGTCCCTCAGCTCAGTCCCTGCTGTAGGAGGACCTCCACCAGGGCGCACCGAGCGCAGCCCTGCCCATTGCGCACCCTCCCCTCCCCAGACCAGTGCAGGCACTCTCTACACCCCGAGCTCTGCGCTGCAGCCTCCCCTTTCACCGACTGGCTGGTGCCGCCGTCGCCACTGCCAGGGAAGCCACAGCACAGCTCCCAAAGCGAGAGCGGGCCGAGCTCCGGACCCTGACGGTAGCGCTCCCTGCTCCTCCCCCCCACCCTGCCCACGCCCACTGCCGCGCCCCGCTCTCCCTGGCCGGGTTTTCCCCGCTCAGGGCGGGGCCGTCCCTCCTGGCTCCGCCCCCCGTGAGTCCCTGCTCTCCTCAGCGCAGCTGCGGCTCCTGGCAAGGCGTGGCGAGGGCTCGAGGCTCCCTCGGTTGCTGTCCGCGGTCAGAGCTGAGGCGCCTCCACGCTGAGCTGCCGCGCCCTGCAGGGTTGAAGGCTGCTCTCTGGAGCTGCTCACCTCGCAGTCCATATCCAAAGATATGTCCATCCCTGGTTACGTTCAAGGCCAGGTTGATCGGAGTTTGGAGCAACCTGGTCTAGTGGAAGGTGACCCTGCCCATGGCAGGGGGTTGGGACTGAATGAACTTTAAGGTCACTTCCAACCCAAACAAGTCGGGAATGCTATGCTTCTACACAATGTACCTGTACACCTTTCAAGCATCCTTCAAGAAATTCTGTGTGCCAGAGCCTCACCACCCTCACAGGGAAGAACTTCTGCCTAAGAGCTCATCTCAGTCTCCCCTCTGACTGTTTAAAAGCATTCCCTCTTGTCCTCTTGTGTATTTCAGAGAGTTGGGCACACATGATAATCAGCCTCCTGATTCTGAAGACACACACGTCACCAAGCAGTTGCAGGAATGTGTGTCTTGAAATCATACGTCTGTGGGACACTTAGCTGCACCTTTAATTGCATCTTTCTACAGGCACAAGCTGTCACCTTCTCTTGAAGTAATATCGAAGGCCTACTGTGGGTTGAGACACTGAAACAAGGGCTCAGTCACTAGTTCCAGGTATGAGAAACATGCTCATCTTTAGAAAAATTCAACTGGGGACAAAGTCAGTGGAACAAAGGTTTATTTACAGACCTGGGTGCGTGCCTTCATATCCTGCATGCACACTTGTGAGTTCAGAGTCAAAGTTTCTTATCGTCAAGCATTTTACATATTCATAGGACTTCCAGGAAGACAAATCCCACCTCCCGATGGCTGATAAAATCTTCATTCTTTCTTCTGTGCATACCCAGGAGGGTCTTTTAGGAGCTATTTGGTAAAGGCTAGTAGTCTTATTTGATATGAACTTTTGATCTACTTAACCCTATGCATGTGCCTGAAGCCCCTATCATATAACTTGTTTTGTTACTTCCGGATTAGATGTTGGTTCGGTCAAGTATAACTGCCATATGTCCTATGTTTGGCCATGTTTGTTTCACAGTTTCAGGAACTTACATTCTTCCTGTCCACCTATGTGATTGTGCTTAAGCAGGATACAATGCAAAAACAAAGATAAACCAAGCTTTTGCTGAAGCAAACTATTTATATTGTTAATCACACAGGTGAGAATCTGTGACCTCTTAGTGCTTGTCCTTGCTTCTCACTAAGAAATCCTGGAACACAGGCATGCTTCTCTGTCTGAAACAGACCGTGGATGAAATTGAACTTATATTGCTGGAGGTGTTTGGCTGGGAAGGAAAAAGTAGCTGAATGTGGCAACTGCGATTAAATTCTGGTGCAGATCGAATTTACTTAGGTTTCATAGTGGCGAAGGTCCAATGGCTTGTGCTTCAGTTCTCATAACCCCTTCCAAGGGTTGCAGTGCTGAGTCCGCTGGGCAGCAGGGGCACGCGGTGCTGAGTGACTAGCCACTCCAATGGCTTTTACCAGCCTCTCTGGTTTTGCCTCCCAAAGAGAAACCCCACTTTTTTTGAGAGCATTGGAATCAGATGAATATTGGAACCAGAGAGGTGAAAGCCAGATACATTCAGGGAGAGGATACATACTGTTTCAATGATTAACTGTGGAAAGGGAAGTCTTGGAGTAGGTTGGACACTGCTAGTCTAATAAAACTTTTTTTCATGAAAGGGCAGTGGAGCTGTAGGAGGTGACATGCTGAAAGGGCAGCCATCTTACTATTGCCCCACTGAAACCTCCCACTTTCCATATGTAATCTCACTGGAGGGCTGATTTGGACTGCATTCTGTCATTGCACCTGCTCTACATATGTGAAATATCTTGCAAGAGGGAGATATAGGATAGATATAAGGAAGAAATTTTTAACCTGTGTGGGTTGTAAGGCCCTGGCACAAGTTGCCCAGAGAAGCTGTGGCTGCCCCATCCCTGGCAGGGTTCAAGGCCAGGTTGGACAGGGCTTGGAGCAACCTGGTTTAGTGGAAGGTGTCCCTGCCCATGGCAGGGGGTTGGAACTGGACGAGTTTAAGGTCCTTTCCCTAGCCATTCTATGATTCTATGATGAGATAATCTGTATTATTACAACTTCTCTGTACTAAAAGATTGATGCTTCTTCATAAGGAGAGATGTGAGGAAGCCTGTTTAGCTGTCAAAACACTTGCAATCTCTAGAGCAACAAGCTTAGATACTCAAGCACTTGCAGCATTTAGTAAATGTGTATCCTGCCCTTTCATAGCACCAAAATGTTTGTTTGTTTTCTTCATATGGCTTCTTCTGCTGGCCATTTTTCATAGTTTTGTTGAGTTTAATAAAAAATCTGGGGCTCTTTCTCTCTGCTGATTCAGGTGGATATCACAAGTCACTGCCCTTCAAAATAACAACTTGGCCATTAACAGCTTGCTGAGCTGACGCTGGCTCTTCATTTCAGACCTTCAGTTATTTGACTCTAGAAAATCTTAAACAATAGCCTGTGCTACAAAGCTGCAGAAAGCTGACTGTGATCCTGCCTTCTTTACAGCATTTTCTTATTCCCAGGCTGTTTCCTTCCCTCCAATACTATACTTTTCAGTCTCTCCAGGGACACCAGTAACTGCTTCTCTGTAATTTCCTGTGCTTGTTGAAAATCATGTGATTTAGAAGTATTGTCACTAAGTCTAGAAAGGCATATGTCTTCATGCTGAATGCCCATGATCAATTATTAGGACTAAGAACTGGGAAGAAGACTTATTTCCCTGCATAAAACTTGCAGATCTTGTAAGCTGCGCCCCAAAGTAGAGGAAGGGTCAAGTCTGTAATTTAGCAGCAATGAAACCTGAAGCTGTTGGTACCCTTTTTGCTGCAGAAGAGAAAGTCCATATGTTTATGATAAACACATTCAATATTTTGGATTTTGCAAGTGAAATTGAAGGCGTATTTCATTTAGTGCTTTTTTATCCCTTTTCTCCCTCATAGCTTGACTGTAAGGCAGAGTTAAGGCTCCTTGAATGCTTTAACTGCATTTACATGCATTAAGATATATAAAGTGCAACACTAACTTCCCTGTGCTCCTGATGCTCATTTTTGGGGACTTACACCATCTGTGCAATTTAATTTATCAACATGTACTCTGCCCTTTAACTCCATCTTAATGCCACTCATGTGGGAATCCATAATGTACTTTAACACCACAAACCACTTGATGGCTTAAAGTTGAGTTTTTTTGTTTTTTTTTTAAATTCTGTTGCTTTATAAATATTCAATTAAGTTGATAACTGTTCCCAGAGCTGACTTCATTTGAAGTTTGCCTGCAAGGGGAATTTATTTGCTTTTAATTTCTATAATATCCCTTTTCCATGACCTGCTTCTTTTAGAACTGTGCTAGCCATTAAACTGCTTCTGGTCAGGTTATGAACATTGGTGGAATAAGTTGGTGATAGTTTTGGACTCTCCTGGTACCATGTTAAGTGTGGGCTGCTCTGACCTCAGTAACATATGTTTTTTCATCCACAGCCTAAATGGGCTGCAAATGTACTTCTTAGGGTAGAATTTAACCTATGTCATGGAGGAGAAAGTGCTTCCAGTGATGAAGACAGTCTCAGGATGCTCTGACAATAAATATCAACAAAATAATATTCAATACTGCAGTGACAGCTGGAGATGATAGCAGTGATCATACATTCCTATGTGAATCCTTTTATACAAATAGCCCTAACTTGTGAATTCTCCCTATATTGAGCAGAGCTTCTAATAAGCTTGAATTTTGCTCATACAGACGTAGCAACATACGTATTTATATATATTTTAAAAATCCGTGAGGTAAGTAAATAATTTTTTCTTTGCTTATAATAAAAAAAAATTGTGGTTTAATATTATTTGCACACTAGGGGGAAGAGGTTTAACCTATGCTATTTGAGCAAAAGGTTAATGCTCTTCTGTACTTCTCAGAAACAAAATACATCTTTTTTCCTGGGGGCAATCTTTTAGCTACTTAGTGGATTCTGATTCAAGATTTGGGAATGCATTAGCTACCTCATGTTTCACTAATCTCCCAGATAAAGGAACCAGTAAAAAGTAAGTGTATGCAATCCTTAGAAATACTTCCTTGAATCTCTCTTTGCTCCATTCTCCTCAGCTAGCTATAGTCTTTGTGCTGTACTTAGCTCCTGCTTCCTTGGATCTGGGGCCTTTGGGAAGATTTAGAGACCAAGGCCTCTCATTTTTCTTATCTCTGAACAAAATGCTTCAATCAAAATGTAGCTGTCTCTATCTGTCTAGTTGTTTGACTCTTTCCCTGGCATTCCTCCCTTGCCTGACTATGCAGAAGAGAGTCAACAGAGTCATGTACAAACACTCTCTCTTGCCTTGCCATATCAGTCTGGAAGTCACAGATTGCAAAATTCCCTTATATATTTCTTCTGTTGCCAAGAATTTGCTCTCCTATGTTCCCACCATGAGCTCATCTGCTTTCCTGCAGATAGATGCACACACGTGTTCCATGGTTTGAAAGCTATGACTTTTAGGAAAATATAAAGAAGTGGCACTTAGGAATTTTAAACCTCTCTGCCATCTCATCTGAATGACTCTCCCGTGTCCAAATGGAGATCGGTAACAAGCAGTGAGCCTCAGGTGTCTCTACTGGGACTGGTATGGTTCAGTATCTTTCCTAATGACACACACAGTGGGACTGAGTGCACCTTCAGCAAGTTCTTGGATGACAGCAAGATGAATTTTCTCTCTACAACATCTCGGTAGTCCTCTTGTGCAACCTGAATTTATTTCCAAAATCTCTCAAAGTAACTTTTTTTTTTTTTCCCTTCTAAGTTCCAGAAAGAGAACTTAGAACTTTCTTCCAAGATCCAGAAAGAGCTCCCTGTTTAGTGAAGTTACCCCTTTGCCCTGCTTGACTTTTATACATGGGAATTTCCTGTTCCTGTGTCTTAAAAGATAGCTGTTAAAAAGTGACAAGCAGTACCCTTGAAAGCAAATTCCCAGGGGACCTCACAACCTAGTTTCTTGAGCAGACCAAAATCTGCTCTTCCAAAATCCAGGTAGCAGCTCTGCTGATAGTTTTTCTCATACCAGCAAAGACTTTAAACTCAATCATTTAATCATCATTGTGGCCAACAGCCACTGATCTCTACATCATCCAAAACACCATCTCTATTTACAAAAACCAGATTTAGGATGGCATATTTCCTGGTCAACTCCCTTAGTTCCTGAATCAAAATGCTATCGTCAATATTATTCAGGAAATAACTCCACCATTTTGTGTCTGTTAGATGTTAGTTCCAGTTAGCATCTGGGAAGATGAAGTTGCCCATAAGAACAAGGGTAAATGTTCTAGAGACTTCCCTGAATTGTTTCTAGAATAACCATACAGTGTCACCATCACCCCTGGGTGATCTGCAGTAGACTCTCGCAATAACTTCCACTTTATTTGTTTTTTCCCCTATTTCTTACTCAGAGGCTTTCAATGATATCCTCAACTGCAAGTGCTGTCCAGTCCATCCCCTCCTTTATATACAGTGCTACCCCTTCACTTCACCTGCCCTGCCTATCTCTACTGAAGAACCCATAACTGCTCATCACAGTAGTCAATTCACAGGTCTCTTCACACCGCATCTCATTTATATGAGTGATGATGTATCTTCTAGTTCCTCTTGTAAAATCCTTGTATTGCATGCAGTAGTGCACAAACGTTTCAAAAGTTCTCCAGTGTACTTAGTACATTGTGGAGCAGAGTGAAAGCCCTCAGCACTCCATCCCTCACTGTCATGACATCCCATAGCTTACCACTAGTAAGCCTGATTTTTATCCCTTTCCCCCTTTGAACCTAGTTTAAAGGTCTTTCAATCAGCTCTGCTAACTTCTGAGCAAAAATATTTTTCTTCCATTAAGAAATGTGAATCCTGTCAGTCACAGCAAGCTTGGTGTTCTATAGATGACCTGTGATCAAGACCCCAGAATTCTGCTGGTGTTACCAGTCACAGAGCCATTGATAAACTGGGTCTGCCTGTTTCTTTTGAAGTCATTTCCTACAACTTGGGAGGGTAGAGAACAATACTGCCTGCACTTCCAATCCCTTCTGCAACCTCAACAAGGACCTGAAGTCTCTTTTGATTGCCCGTGGGCTTTTCACTATGACTTTGTTGGTACCCATATGACAGAGCAATAACTGATAATAATCTGAGGACCATAGAAGGCTAGGAAATTGCCTGCTAATTTATTTAGCTTGATTCCCAGGGCGGGAGCCAACTGGAAGGCAGCTGTGGTCAACAGATCAGACTCTGGTCTTCTCAGAATGGAGTCACTTAAGACAATAACATATATTTTTGTTCATAAAAGAGGTAATGATACAGATAATAGGCTGACCTGACCTTGGTGACTCCTCTAGCATAGGTGGATCATTGTCTACTTCATCATGACCCTGTCTTTCCAATTACAGAGTTTTACAGCATTACATTTCTGAGCATTAGAGATCTACCCTCATTCCAGACTAACAACTCTGCTTCTCTTTTTAGCTCTCAGCTGCAGTGAGTGCTTGGTCCTGTTTTTCTCTAATTTCACCTTCACCTTTTTTACAGGTGGCTAGGGAGATGCCATTATTTCTTTCTCTTCCATCACCTAATTGATCTTCGAACAAACATTGTCAAATCTCAGTGACTGTCCTTCTTCCCACAGTCTCCTTCTCTAGTACTGACCTTAACTGGGGAAGAAGGATAAAACAATCAAGCTTCATTTGGAGGCTTGCAACTGACCTCAAAGTGGAGAGTGTTGGCACAAAGATGGACAGGGCCCTGAGGGCCTGGGGAAAGTCCTGGTTATGGAGGGATGCTTCTCATCAAGCCTGTGATGTGGGTCTGTGCAAGGTTTCTGCTGTGTATGTCAGACCTTGTAAAGGGAGAGCTGTCCAGGGGATAGGAAGGCTGGTTTACATTATAGAAGAATCCACTTTCCCTGAGCTTTCTCTCATATGCTCCCAACATGACATGACCAACCAATGACACATACAATGGAATTTTTTCTTTCAGCATTATTTCACCTGATGTGTCTATCTCCTTTCTTAGCACTTCTGTTTTCACATTTTTCCCCGAATTCACTGAGAGACCTTGCTATTTCTAGGACAATTTTTTTCACTTGTCTGAGGTGTGAGCAGTCAGAGAACATTGCCTTTTCAGTGGTGTTAACTCAGACAAAATACAGACATCCAAACCAGGCAAACAGCAGTTTGGCACATGCAACTCTCCCACCATTTTCAAAACTCTCTGCTGTCATCTTGCTCTAAAATCATGTTTGTGGTGTTGCATGTTCTCTAGTTTTCACGCTTACAAACTCTCTCCTGGTTTTTCTTTCAATTAATACTTCTTCAGGAGTCCACCTCATGTGGATAATCTGTGTCTCAGGTAACTCTTCAAAGGATGGGGAACATCCTGCCACCGAAGTCAGAGGTTGCTCCTCTTGAGGTTATAGTGTAGTGGTATTGTCACCAAACTCCAGGAAATAAACTCTCCAGCCAGAATGATGGGTTTGTAACTGACATGACTTTATTATGGCACCGGGTGCATGGGGGTTAGATCCGCTTGTCACACACATTGAAGAGACAGTTCACAGCTCACGTATCTTCTTCATTACATACACATTCATCATAATTCTGTGAAATGCCCACCCAATTCCTGTTACTCATTGCATATGGTAACTTGGGCAGATAAGGCTGTGGAGGAGTTTTCTCTGGGGGTTGCAGTGCTTGTTTGGGGAGAAATACCCCCACTCAGTTTACCCTTCTATGGAAATCCATTAGTTAAGGACACTGGAATGTGTTTAGTGTTTCCAATTAACTACATGATCTTGTTTGGGCTAATTTATGACCCTGAGAGGCTCCTTGAGCTGTTTTCTTTCACAGCCGTTTACCTATTTGTCAGGCCTTACCAACACAGTGGAAAGCCTACATTGGTTTGAGAGAAGACATCTGGTTCTCTTGTTGCATACCTTCCTTAATCTCTATATCCTCTATACACAGTCTCTATCTGTATAGCCTCTATGCCCAGTAAAATTCTAGTTTAAGAATCCTTGTAGCACTGTCTGTGTCTAAGTCTCTATATTAGTGAAATACTAATTTAATTTGGTATCAAATATACAGTGAAATAAGTAAAGGACTAAGCTATTCTTTATCTTCAGTGGGGATGGAGAACTAGAAATAGATTTAAAAAGTGAGAAGGATAATTATAGAAGGCATTAAGAGAAACTTTCTGGTGGAAAATACACTGCTGGCCCAAGTTCCATTAGACGTGTTTTTAGAATTCTCCAGATGCTCCTACATTCCCCAAACCAAACCTGTGTAAACTCTTAATTTTCAGGATCCTGTACAAGTACAGCAGGAGTTTTTTTCCTTCTCATAAGAGGCCTACCCCGATCTTCCAGAGGACAATTGCATAAACCAAATAGTCTGGTAGGGTTTATGAAGCAATCAGACTGTAAAGCAGGATAGAGAATGTTATTGTCTTGTTAGTGGATAAGCAAAGTGTTTTTACGATTTCATACATATTATGGCAAAGCAGGGCATAGACCCCATGTTTGCAGATGCATGCAAAAGACATAGTATCATCAGGGGAGTCTTTCCAGCAATCAACTAGAACATGAAGTAGGAAAGAGACCAGGCAGTTTTGTTTTCCTGAAATGCATGAGCTAATTTTTAATATGCTGTAAAAGGGAGAGGGTCTTATTTACACTGGTGACTTACTGAATCTAATATCACTTTAATAGTTTGCTCCAACATCCAGTGGAGTTAATAGGAAAGCTTTCAGTGAGATAGAGTCCTTTTGTTGACAGAAGTCAGCATTCTGGTCTGAGAGGGTTGGTTCATTGTCCTTTTACGGGAGAGTTATCTGAGATGGGATTTTTCTGGCTGCCCAAGGGCAATGGAAGTCTCTCAGCTTTGTATTTGCAATCTCAGTCTAATTGCTACCAGGAATCCCATCTACACAAATAATTGTAGTGATTCACAGTACAAAAATCTTTTGCATTTCTGTGAATTCCACATGTGATTCCCACATAAAAATGTAGGTGAAGTCAGTAAAGAGCCTGACACACTGACGAAGAGGGACATAAAACTCACAAGATAAAAGCAAGTGTGCTTAGAGTCAGATTCACATTGAACATCCTACAAGGGGATTCTGTTTTAGCAGGACACATAATCTATGACACTGCAGTACTCACAGCAGTTAACACAGCAGACAGAAATGTCTTTTCTTACATTGTACTTTGAGAGGTGAAATTAGATATTTCAACTGCTCTGAGTCAGAAATACATTTGTAGCCAGTGTCAATTTACATTAAATCATTCACCTTTTATTTTTTTAGCTGGATTCACCTGAATGTTGGTTGATATGTTTGGTCTCCTTTGAGGATGGTTTCCAAGCTTGTAATTTGCTTTTCAAGAAGTTAAAAATATTTGTGAAAATATATAAATAGATATGTAAGTATATAATTAATTTACATAGTGAATTATAAGTACAAATATTAGTATATATATATTAGGGATATTCATATAGCCTTCTAGAGGAGTTTGCATGTAATACAATTTTTAAAAGATCTCTACCCCAAGTATGTATTCATTTTGTTGACTTCCAGATTTAAAAATTTCCAACTTCTTGTTTTGCTGCTTTCAGTTTCAGAAGAGGAACAACATAATTATTCCAGGTTAATGTGAGTTCACCTCACAAATGAGAGCTGACTAGCTGCAGTGCCTCTGATGTGCAGTCTGTGTCTGGTCATATTTGTTTTCATCACCAGCTGGAGGAAAAGGTGAGGGTCAGCAAGTTCTGCAGCACCATGGCTATTCTTTGTCTCCTCTAACCTTATTTAGCTCTGCTCAGAAAGCTTTCTTAGTAAGGACAGTTCTGAGCTGGTAGCGAAGTGACAATTAATAGAGCTGCTCTGCACCTTGCAGTCTCAGTGCTATCCAGGCACAGAAACAAGACATCAGCAGGAAATTTCAGCCCTTGCCAGTCAGTCAATGGGAACTGACCCTGAAAAGCAACTTGAAATTCCCTTTTGAACTGCTTTGGGATTTTCAAATCTATCTGTGAATATGAATTAGCCCAAAAGCTTCTTTGAGTCCAGCCTGTCAGAGTGGAGTTTCTCTCCTACACTGAGGCTGTTGCTTAGACTGAGTGAAGGGGAAGAAGCTGGTTCAATCTTGAAAGCTGTGTTCCTTAGGGAGTCTGGACTCTTATGCAATCCATAGTTGGAGACAGTGGAGGAGTGTGTTTCAATACACTTAGTTTCCTGCCTCTTGTGTGCAAGACTCTTTGGGATGGGAGGTGTGTAAGTTAGGTCCTACTGGGACCAAAGGGCCGATCTGGAGAGCTGTTGGCTGCCTATGGGATATCTATCATCATTTTCATCTTCTGGACTAAGAATTTTGATGTTGTTTATAGGCAAAAGAGGCAAAGCAGGTACTCTGGATGAGTCCCAACACTGGCCCCTGAGGGACACCACTTGTTACTGGTCTCCAGCGCACGCTGAACCATTGACTGCAACTCTCTGTGTGTGGGCATCCAGCCAAATATTTATCCACCAGGTGGTCTATCCATCAAATTTGTGTCACTCTGCAAGGATGAGACAGGGATGTTACGTGGGATAGCGTTGAAGTTTTCACACATGTCCACACAGAGAAAAAACACACCTGGAGTTTTGGTGGTTCCTCCCTATGCCTTGTGGCATGGAGCTAGTCAAATGCTATCATACTCAAGCACATGTTGAATGGTCTTCTACCAAAGAGCTTCTGGAAGAAGCAGGGTTAACAACATGCTGGTGGGTCTGAAAAGTGCTGGTGAGCAAATATGGACATGCTCCAGATATGAGTGTGCTGACCAAAAGGTAAATGCCAAAGTAAAAGCACCACAACACCCAGTTTTTAATGTATGGTGATCCCAGCTGTTCACTGTTTGATTGCATTAAGCCCCATCCAAAGCCGGCCTTAAACACTGCCCTGGGATGGAGCAGCCACAGCTTCTCTGGGCAACCAGTGCCAGGGGCTCACCACCCTCACAGGGAAGAGCTTCCTAAGATCTCATCTCAGTCTCCCCTCTGTCAGGTTAAAGCCATTCCCCCTTGTCCTGTCCCTACAGGCCCTTGTCAAAAGCCCCTCAAAAGGTTTCTTGTAGCCCCTTTATGGCAGCTGCTCTAAGGTCTCCTGGAGCCTTCTCTTCTCCAGGCTGAGCAAGCCCAGCTTTCTCGCCTGTCTCCAGAGCAAAGCTACTCCAGCCATCACAGCATCTCTGTAGCCCAGTCCAGGTATTAATAGTCCAAGGAAGAAAGTTTTTTTTTCTTGAAGGTATGGACAGGCCTCCTCTCCTTTAACATCACCCTCAGCCTCTGTGCTTATTTTTAACATTAACTGACAATTTTAGCACACATTTTGATGTATGTTTTGCAGCAAAGTCTCCTTAGTTTACCAAGGACAGTATCATTTGTGACAATAAATGCACTTCTCTTTCTTCCCTCTGGATGCCTGGTGTGCTCTTACCACAAAGTTAGGACTAAGAGTCTAGCTGGAAAACAGGGTAGTTGCTAGCTCTATCTTATACAACAAATATTCAAAGATGTACCTCTGCAGAAATAATCCATCTGGAGAACATGCTACCCACCACTTTTTGGATGGATGGCAGATTGAAAGTGGGATTCGTTAAACAAGGCTCTGCTTGTAGCATATATTGTTTGAATCTCTATTCCCCTGTCCACTGGCATTGTGGGGTTTTTGGTGTTCCTCCCTGGCTGCCACAGTTGTGAATCCTGGTTGAAATGCTGCTGTCAAGCCCTGGATATGAGAGACAGGCAGTTTCTTGAGGAATACTACTATAGGTAATTTAATATATTTCCATTTCAGTGACATCAAAGGGTTCAGTGATTCATTCCTTCTTTCGTCTGCTGTGGTTTCCATCCCTGATAAGCTCAGGATCTTGTCCTAAGGTTAGATTTAACCTTTGATGTGACAATGCAGAAATCTAGCCACCACAACCAATGTGTGCAACGCCACAGTTGGCCTTAGTCGTAACTTCACCTTCAGTGTTCTTAGGCCAAATTGTTTCCAAGCTATAAACTATGCTCCCACCTTCCTTCAAATCCCCCCCAAAAGGGATACAGGAAGACTCCTCTCTACCTTTGGCCTACTTTTACTTGGAGGGAGGGGGGAAGGCAATTTTTCATGGTAAATATGTGGGGCAAAAGAAAATTTAGCTGAATCCCCCCGTAAAACTTTCATCTTTCTTGGTTTCTTTTCCCTGCCCATGACAGGGGGGTTGGAACTAGGTGATCTTAAAGCCCTTTCCAACCCTAACTATTCTATGATTCTATGATTGTATGACTTTTTTTCCTATTAAAAAAAAAAGGTTCACAACAGCTCCTTTCCTGAGATATTGAATAACTTTTCAAAGGGAAGAAGAAAAGGAGAATGGTTCCTGTAGGAAGTTGAGTGTGCATGTAGGATGGCAATTTTTCAACAAAAAAAGTCATGGGAATTTGGAAGTTTTGTGATAATTGCACTTTTATACATTATTTCTTCTTGTCTAGGAGTAGGAATGCGCAGGTAAGATTATCACTGCAAATTCTTGTGAGGAAGGGTGATAAATTGACAGTCTGTAAGGGCTGCCACACACACACCCTCCCATCCCCCATTCTTGGTACACTGACAAGTAAGTCACACCTGCCTGATTTCAGCTGGCAGCTGAGATTATGTTTCACCTATGCTGCTTTACTCATCATAAGACTTGAGCTCACACAATCAATACAGAGCTAATGACAAATGTGCTGTCACCTACTTGTCTTTCCTAAGAAACACAAGACTTGACTTAAAAATTAAAAGGGTGAAAAAAATCCGCAACACCCAAAACTGACATGGGAAGAAACAGTTTTCTCGCTGCAGGAGTTCAACCCTCCAAGCTTCTGGTACTGATTTTCTCTGATCTTAATTGCTTTTGTGAACCAGGCAATCACATGATGCAATAATCAAACCAGTAAATCAGTTCAAGCAGTGATGTACCTTGTAATTAAGCAATGCAAGTAATCAGCCTAAAATGGGGGCCATAAGAAATTATAGTGTCATCAAGCAATAACTCAATCACAGCTCTTCATACAGTTTGGCAATAATGTGGAAAAGATTGTTTAGCTATTAAGCCCCTCAATTTTGGAATTTCCAATAAGATTCAAGCAATGTTTAAATACCCTGTCAGAAGGCAGAACTACTTTCCAGTTAAATCTCAGGTCCTCTCTTACTGTTGAACTGGTAGAAAACATTTTTATCTCCCCTGAAGTCTGATGAGAATTGAGTTTCTGACAGTGTCCGTGTCTTCACTCTGGAAACCTTTATTTTAAAAGGAAGAACACTGTGTTCCTATCCTTTTTACCTCTCTAAAAGGTAATCTGGTCTTAGAAGTTTAAAAAAGGATCCTAGCATTGTATTTTAGTAATGTTTCCTAGGGGAAAAAAAAAAAAAAAAATAAAATACCTAACTCTTACCTTTTTCTCCATGGAAACCCTTTACAAAAACAAAGGCATTTTAGACTTCTTTGTGATCAAAGTAACCCCTTGTACAATTAAGAGGAACATTTTGTGAAGTAAACTTTCTCTTGTGGTTGAAAATACTTTTCTTCTAGAAATTGGAAACAGAAATGAGTAATAACTTTTTAAACCATCAGGTTTTCTCTGTAACCTTTTATGCTGAAGTCTTTGGTTTTCAGGTGGTTTTGATAGAAATGCATGAAGGTGATTTTTATTTTAAATACCAAAAATGGTTTTCAGAAATCAAATTACCACTATTCTTGATCAAAAACATGTTTTGAAATACAGGAGTTGGGGGGAGGGGTGTGGTGTGTGTTTGTAGGTATTTGGTTTGTTTGTTTATTTTTTAGTTTAGCATTCCTGGAGATCTTAGAAAACTTGAGCAAAAACAATGAGAATGAAAACTTGACAGAAAAAAGCACATCCAAATTAAAGCAAGAAAGTCTTTCTGTTGAAACTCTCATGGAAAATAATATCATACTGTGACTTTTGTTTCAATGCTGTTTTCTAGGGCTGGGGGTTAGCACTGTTCTTACAAGCTGCTTTTGTTTGGAGTCAAGCTCTCATTAGTATTTGCTTGGTAAATGTAGCTTCATTGATTTTGTTTTCTACCTACTGTGATATTTTAAGCTGCAGCTTCAATGAAATCAGAAGATCTCTCAGGTGCATCACAGGGAGTGCCCTTTTTATCCAGCTAAATATACCACCATGACTTGAATTTTCATCTGAGATTTGTGAATTGAATAGATGGATTTCTCCATCCCCTCTGCTTGATCTACAATTGTGAAAGCTTGACCTTCACCTGCTGAATACCCATTTCATTTTAGCCTGAAAATAATTCAGTCCCAGAGCTGTAATGAAGTTTTCCAAACTTATTTGTCTGCTAAGTACAAAGTTCTATCCTATGCAGGGTGCCAAGGAGGGAACTGGTTACCAATTAATCATGACATTTCTGCTGTTTTCCTGTCCCAGAGAGACTTGACATATCCCACTAATCTTCTCCTTGTGTCTTCGGGAAGTCTACACCATATTATTCTGTACTTTTCCATTAATATATACTGTAGGAGATAAATGTAACAAAACTGTGCAATCCCTTAGGGAAGGGGGAGGGAATTTTATTTTAAATGGTCTCCCAGTGGGATAAAGCTATGCACTTACACTTTCACATACAGTCACTAGCACCAAGATGAGTCTGCCCAGGTGCTTTGACTAAGATCAGTTATGTATGGCATAGCAAAAGTATGTGCGCACTAGATTAAAATGGCCAGAAGCACTAAACTTAGTCCAATGGAGTGTTCAAAATGCTCCATGACAACCCATAGGGCTAACACCAGCAGAGACTCTCTCTGGGAGGCACCCAGCTATACCAGGGACATATATTCCAGATAAGACTAGCCTATTGAATGGAGATGAATGGTTGACCCAGTACATTTTATATATGCAAAAAGGGTTTAAAGATAAAAGAAGGTATGCCCAATGGTGCCATAACACACTGCCTGAAGTGCAGGTACGTGTTATACAGCCAGGAGACAAAGTCTTAATGAAAGTGTTTTTCCAAAAATAAAAATTGGAACCTAAATGGTAGATGCCATGTACTGGTTTACTGTGTTCTTATTTTGCTGTTAAGTTTTTAGGAAAAGAAACTTGGATACCCAATTCTCAAGTAGAGAGAGTTGTGGATAGCCAAACCAGCAGATTGAAGACAGAATCCTGAACAGTGGCAAAGAGTCAAGTGGGATATTCCACTACTTCTGACACTGCCAACTCTAGTGACTACTACACCATAGCCAAGTATAACATTAAAAAGAATGAGTGTTAAGGGTGGTCATGTTGTACCTGTTACTGATAGTCACCTTGTATGTGAAATTATGGAAAATGATCACATGATTTGGAAGATTTTGTCCAGCATATTAGTAGGAGTGCTGAATAAAAACAAAGGGAGGACTGTTAAGAGATACTAGTTATTTAGCTTAAATGAGCAAGTTCTAAATAGTTTGAGTCACTTAGAGTTATAGTACTGTGTGGTTTAGTATGCTGCTTGCATATCTTTACTTTCTTAGCATAAATAGCTGTATTTGCTGAAGCTTTAGGCCATAAGCTGTGGACTTCCACCTAGGAATGAGTTAGTTTTCTTAGTAATTGTCCTGGAAGCTGATACAGTGCAGTGTTTTGTCTTTAGTGTGAGAACAATGCTGTTAACAAAGTGATGTTTTAGTTTTTGCTAAGTCATGTTTATCCAAAGTCTGGACTTTTTTAGTGTCCTGTAGTTTGTCTATGAGCTAGTGCAGAAGAAGGACAAATCAGAAGATGAGGAGGCTACCACCATCAGCAGAAATGTGTGAAAGGCCTATCCAAACCCTGATTTGTCCAAAAACCTACCAAAACAAACCTACAAGATGCAATGAAAACTCATTGAGAGGGCAATGAAAGCATCCATTGTCATCTGTCCTGAACACTGTGGATGATACGTGGTGTGTAAATTTTTCTCTATTTGTATTTCTTTATATAGTTGATTGATTATATTTGCTGTAAAATGAACACCTCTGTCTGACTCAACCCTTGCCCATCATCAAACAAAGGCATCAGAGTTGCTGGGTTCAAGGTATTGCGTCTTTTCAAAATTACATTATCTGCCATTGGAAGGATCAGTTCATATCTGTATGCCCATTGCAGTGATAATGCTTGGGTTGCATACTGGTTTAACAGTATTTCCAACTCATGTGGGATGTAAAGTGTTACGGGGTGTCCTAGAGTGAAGGGATGGCATTTTTCTAATATTGTGGCTGCTGCAACTGGTTTAATACAGGCTGGTGCTCTTGCAACCAGATCTAGTTCCATGGAGTAGTATGCAATCAGTCCCTAGTGCTGTCCTAATTTCTGTGTTGTCACTCCAGTGGCTATTCTTTTTCATTCATGCACATCTAAGTTGAAAGGCTTTGTATAATCTGAGAGGCCAAGAGTGGGAGCTGATGCCAAAGCTCCTTTTATAGTTTTAGAAGCTTGTTCCCTTCCTGGACACCATGCAATAGTTTCCACTTCCTCATTTCTTGTTGCTTCTGTCAGAGGTTTTGTGATTTCTCCTAACACAGGAATCCAAAGTCCCACAGCTCCAAGGAACACTCACAACTGTTTCTTTGTAATTGGATGCAGAAGCTTTATTGTATTTTCTATTCTTTCTGGGTCTGTTACTCACTGCACTTCCCTTAGGATAAACCCTATGTATTTAACTTCCTTCTTACACAGCTGGAGTTTGTACAGAGAGACGTGATATACCAAGGCAGTACATAGATGTATAGTACCTTTTATACAGGTGTCCTCATCTTTATTTGCTATTAACAAATCAGCTACATATTGTGCAAGAGCTGATTCACACAGTAGTTTTATGTCTTTCAAATCATTTCTCAGTATTCATGAAAAAAATGTAGGAGACCCTGCAAACCCTTGTGGGAGACGTGCCCAGGTTAATTGTTGTCCTTTCCACACAAAGGCAAACAGAAGTTGTCAATCCTCATCTAAAGGGATACTAAAAATGCAGCAGTTAGATCAATAGCAGTAAAATATCTTGTCAATGGGGTATCTGTAGAAGTATGGTAGAGGGATTGGGCGCCACTGGATGAGGATCCACTGCATGATAATTACCTGCAGATCTTGTACAAAACAGTATTCTGGGTCCCCATCTTCATCTAATCTATTCTTCTTTTCAGGGAGTTTAAGAGTATTACAGAGCAACACACACTCTTTCAAAATCCTTTGGGCTAAATACTGGTCTGTTTGCTTTTGAATGCTCTTCTCAGCTTCTTGAGGAATAGGATACTGTTTTATGGCCAGAGGGGGGTTTCTGCCTTTGTTTTTATGTTTATGAGTTAGTAATCCCACATGAGTTGTAATTTACTGCACAGCTTTGATAGTACTCATTTCAATACTTCTGGTATTTATGGCTCATTTTGTAAGCTTTTGGTAATCACACTCATCCCCATAATTATTAAGTCTCTCCCTTCAGGTGACAAATGTAATTCTACATCCAGAAACTTCAAGAGATCTCCCCCTAGCAGACATGCCAGGGGGTACTCTGCTAATAAAAATTGCTCCATGTACTCATTTCCTATTGTTACTAACCAGGGCTTATACAAATTCCACTCTTGTTGTCCTATAACTCCATGTATTAAAATTCTGTCTGTGGTCCTGGACTATCTCAGTGTAAAAGTTGAAAGGAATAACATGGTTCCTGTATCTACCAATAATTCTGTTTCATTCCCTCTAACTTCACCTACATTATATCCCTACTGGTCCAGTTGAGTTACCCACATATTAAAAACCTCTAACCTAGACCCCACCCAAATCTGCAGAGTCCTTATCTTCTAGTCATTGTGACTGTGAGTCTTCCTGGGGCAGTTCTCTGCCGTGGTAATTTTTTCCTTCTGTCCTTTTCCATGGCTGGAGTGGATATTCCCACTGTATATGTCCTAAATTCCCACAATAATACCACCCTCCTCCAGCATTCCTTCCACTTCTCTTTCCCTTTTCCCTGGTCTTAGTTCAGATGTTGTACCTGCTGTCTTCGTTTCCCAGCCCCAGTCTTTTACATGTAAGTTCTTTGCTAAAGCCACAACCACTAAATTTGTCTCCTGTTCTTTTGGTTTCTTCCTTTCTTTAATTCGCTTAGCTTTTTGCCTTTCTCTTTCTTCACATCCGTCATATACAAATACAACACCACTCAAAACCTTCTGCAAATTCTCTACCTGCCACCCAGCCTTCCAGAATCTGAAGAGGGCCTACAAGGATGCAGAAGAGGAACTCTTCATCAGGGACTGTAGTGATAGGACAAGGGAGAATGGGTTCAAATTTATACAGGGGAGATTTAAATTAGACATTAGGAAGAAGTTCCTCCCTGTGAGGGTGGTGAGGCCCTGGCCCAGGTTGCTCAGAGAAGCTGTGGCTGTCCCATCCCTGGCAGTGTTCAAGGCCAGGCTGGATGGGGCTTGGAGCAACCTGGTCTAATGAAGGGTGTCCCTGCCCATGGCAAGGAGTTGAAACTAGATGAGCTTTAAGGTCTTTTGCAAGCCAAACCAGTCTGTGATTCAGATTCTGTATCAGGGGTTGCCTGATCCCTAGTTGTGAGTACATCATTAAAATTCTGCAGTGTCATTCCTCTGTGTTTTAGCAAAGCTTCTTAGAGCCACCCCCAGAAATCACTAGGGTGCTTATCAGGTCTACATTCTTGTACTTTAGTCCAGTTCACCCCTCATTCTCTTAATAGCTTCTACTGAATTCTAGAGCCTTGTCTGACAAATGGCTCATCCCTTGCATTTATTCCCAATTTGGACCATTTTCTAGCCAGGTGTTTATTTTTACCTCCTGCCTGTTGAGCCAGTTCAGCATCCTTATTAAAGATTTTACCTCTCTCAACAGGTCAGAATAATTCCCTCAGTAACACCAAGGTATCTCCCCAGCTGGGATTGGGCTAAGTGCATATGTTAGAAAATAATTGAGTACATTTCTCAGCATCCTTCTTCAGTCTCGGCATTTTACTTCCCCGTATCACCAAATCACCAGACCCATCAGACTCAGAGTCTCTCTCCTTCAGACCTTATGTGAATAACTTTCTCCCAAATCAACATGCAGAGAAAATTAAGCCAGAAGATGAGCATGAAGAAACTAGCTATGTTTTGTTTTTTTTTTTTTCACTATGCTTCAGCTTATCCAGCTTATCTACAGAAAATTTCTGAGGAGATACAGACAGCCTGCGGATAAGTGCATAGTAGGGCATGCAAAATGGTCATAAGAACAGACCTAGAAATACTGTGGAAATAGTCCTGTACAGCAGTTATTTCCTGGAGAAAGTGGGCCCTCTAACTCTGTAACCCTTGTACCTGTTTTTTAATTTTCCTCCCTCACTAGGCCTGTATAGATCTATTAAAAGTGAGATAAGGAAGTGACAGTAAAATCGTGCATTGGGAAATACAGAAGACTTGGTCTGTGATCAAAATGCAGAAAGAGCACTACACTTTTCAGCACAGTTGACTAATCTCCCACTCTACTCCATTATAATGTCCCTGGGATCTCCTTTGGGTTCACTGGCATCAACTGATTCTGCCCAATGATTTCGCCCAATGATTTCCAGTGTTCCACCACTGATGTCAGTCAATGTTTTTCACCTCCACAAACGTAGGATGCTGTCGTGGTTTAAACCCAGTCAGGTAATTTGTTCACTCACTCCCAGTGAGTGGTGCCAAGCTGACAACAATCAAGGTCCGTGTTCGTCTCCCCCCCTCCCTGCACCGGGGCTCTCCCCTTCCCCGCTCCCGGAGGAACGGGGAGGAGGATCGAGAGAGTGCAACTCCTACGGGTTGAGACAAGAACAGTCCAGCAACAAATCACCACCGCTACTATCAGCTAAAACAATGATAAGGGAAAATAACAAGGGAAGAGAATACGATACCACCGGCCAAGAAAACGAGTTCCACCCGGAAGCCCCTGTCCTTCCGGGTAACTCCCAGTTACCCCCCACCCCGGGCATGACGTGCTGTGGTATGGAATACCTCCCCGGCCAGCCCGGGTCAGGCGCCCCGTCTCCGCTTCCCCACAGCCTCCCCTCCTCCCTGGCAGAGCATGAGCCTCACAGAGTCCTTGGTCAGGGTAAACATCACTTAGCAACAACCGACAACATCGGCTTCACCAACGCTGTTCTCAAAACTAGAAGTCAAAACACAGCACTGCACCAGCCAACACAAAGGAAAAAACATGACTGCTACTGCTGAACCCAGGACATTATCCACCCCTTATTCCATACCATTCACGTCGTGCTCAGATCCCACATTTTCAATACACCATCGCTCTCCCACATATATACATCCATATACATACAGACCAAGAGGAAAAAAAATCATTTTCTTAGTGCATGGACCAATCCCTATAATGCTGCCGAGTCCATTCGGTCCATGGTGTTCCAAGTTCATTCTCTGTTGGGATGATGGCTGGAGGGAAGTCAGGGCCAGTCGCTGGTGACCTGGAGACATCTAGTTGATGGGCTATAAAAGCATTACACAGCAGGCAACAGCATACAATTGAGTTCACTGGCTGTTTTCCCCTAAAATCAAATCCCCTTGAGGTATACATCGGACTTCCCCATCTTCCCGCATTACCCACCAAGTATATCCAGGTCCCTGAGCAAAAGCAATCCCACGAGTGGGTTTGCCTTTACCTGAAGCAGGAATAACCCAGACTGTCTTCCCCAGCAAATTCTTCATATGCACCACGGGAACTTTGTCCCCCTCTACAATATGTAAAAGTTCTGACTGGGCTGGGCCAGCCCTGTTGGCAGATCCTCTGGTGTTGACCAACCAGGTGGCCTTTGGTAAATGTGTATCCCAATGCTTGAAAGTTCCCCCACCCATCGCTCTCAGTGTAGTTTTTAACAGCCCATTGTACCGTTCGATTTTCCCAGAGGCTGGTGCATGGTAGGGGATGTGATATACCCACTCAATGCCATGCTCTTTGGCCCAAATATCTATAAGGTTATTCCGGAAATGAGTCCCATTGTCTGACTCAATTCTCTCTGGGGTGCCGTGTCGCCACAAAATCTGTTTCTCAAGGCCCAGGATGGTGTTCCGGGCAGTGGCATGGGGCACAGCGTATGTTTCCAGCCACCCGGTGGTTGCTTCCACCATGGTAAGCACATGGCGCTTGCCTTGGCGGGTTGGTGGCAGTGTGATATAGTCAATCTGCCAGGCCTCCCCATATTTATACTTCAACCATCGTCCTCCATACCAAAGAGGCTTTAACCGCTTGGCTTCTTTAATTGCAGCACATGTTTCACACTCATGAATAACCTGGGCAATAGTGTCCATTGTTAAGTCCACCCCTCGGTCACGGGCCCATCTATATGTTGCATCTCTGCCCTGATGGCCTGAAGTGTCATGGGCCCACCGGGCCAAAAATAATTCACCTTTATGTTGCCAATCTAAGTCCATCTGAGCCACTTCAATCTTAGCCGCTTTATCCACTTGTTGGTTGTTCTGGTGTTCCTCAGTGGCCCGACTCTTGGGTACATGGGCATCTACATGACGTACCTTCACCACCAGGTTCTGCACCCGGGCAGCAATATCTTTCCACAGTGCAGCAGCCCAGATGGGTTTACCTCTGCGTTGCCAGTTGCTCTGCTTCCATTGCTTCAACCACCCCCACAGGGCATTTGCCACCATCCATGAGTCAGTATAGAGATAAAGTACTGGCCACTTTTCTCGTTCAGCAATGTCCAGGGCCAGCTGGATGGCTTTCACCTCGGCAAATTGACTCGATTCACCCTCTCCTTCAGCAGTTTCTGCAACTTGTCGTCCAGGACTCCATACAGCTGCCTTCCATCTCCGATGCTTTCCCACAATACGGCAAGAGCCATCAGTAAACAAGGCATACTGCTTTTCACTTTCTGACAGTTTATTATATGGTGGGGCCTCTTCAGCACGCACCACCTCCTCCTCTGGTGACATTCCGAAATCTTTGCCCTCTGGCCAGTCCATGATGACTTCTAGAATGCCTGGACGACTGGGATTTCCTATTCGAGTTCGTTGTGTAATTAGTGCAGCCCATTTACTCCATGTAGCATCAGTTGCATGATGTGTAGAGGAGACCCTGCCTTTGAACATCCAGCCCAGCACGGGCAGCCGGGGTGCCAGGAGGAGCTGTGCTTCAGTGCCAATCACTTCCGAAGCAGCTCGAACCCCTTCATAGGCTGCCAGTATCTCTTTCTCAGTTGGGGTATAGCTGGCCTCAGATCCTTTATATCCCCGACTCCAAAAGCCGAGGGGTCGACCTCGAGTCTCCCCTGGAGCTTTCTGCCAGAGGCTCCAGGTAGGACCGTTCTCCCCAGCTGCAGTGTACAGCACATTTTTTACATCTGGTCCGGTTCGGACTGGTCCAAGGGCTACTGCATGAACTATCTCGCGTTTAATTTGCTCAAAGGCTTGTTGCTGCTCAGGGCCCCATTTAAAATCATTCTTCTTCCGGGTCACATGATAGAGAGGGCTTACAATCGAACTGTAATTTGGGATGTGCATTCTCCAGAACCCCACTGCACCCAAGAAAGCTTGAGTTTCTTTCTTATTAGTTGGTGGAGACATTGCTGTTATCCTGTTGATCACATCTGTGGGGATCTGTCTACGTCCATCTTGCCATTTTATTCCCAAAAATTGAATCTCCTGTGCAGGTCCCTTGACCTTACTCCGTTTTATGGCAAAACCGGCTTTCAGCAGGATTTGGATTATTTTCCTCCCTTTCTCAAAGACTTCTTCCGCTGTATCGCCCCACACAATAATGTCATCAATGTATTGCAGGTGTTCTGGAGCTTGCCCCTGTTCCAGTGCAGTCTGGATCAGTCCATGGCAAATGGTAGGGCTGTGTTTCCACCCCTGGGGCAGTCGGTTCCAAGTGAACTGGACACCCCTCCAAGTAAAAGCAAACTGTGGCCTGCACTCTGCTGCCAAAGGAATGGAGAAAAATGCATTGGCAATATCAATCGTGGCATACCACTTGGCTGCTTTTGACTCTAGTTCATACTGAAGTTCTAGCATGTCCGGTACGGCAGCACTCAATGGTGGTGTGACTTCATTCAGGCCACGATAGTCTACTGTTAGTCTCCATTCTCCATTAGACTTTCGCACTGGCCATATGGGGCTATTGAAGGGTGAGCGGGTCCTGCTGATCACCCCCTGACTCTCCAGTCTACGGATCAGCTGATGGATGGGAATCAGGGAGTCTCGGTTGGTGCGATATTGCCGCCGGTGCACTGTTGTGGTCGCAATTGGCACTTGTTGTTCTTCAACTTTCAGCAACCCCACAGCAGAGGGATCTTCTGAGAGACCAGGCAAGGTGGACAGCTGCTCAATTTCCTCAGTCTCCAAAGCAGCAATACCAAAAGCCCACCGGTACCCTTTTGGGTCTTTGAAGTACCCTCTCTTGAGGTAGTCTATGCCGAGGATGCATGGAGCCTCTGGACCAGTCACAATAGGGTGCTTTTGCCATTCCCTCCCAGTCAGGCTGATTTCAGCCTCCAGCACAGTCAACTCTTGGGATCCTCCTGTTACTCCAGAAATATAGATGGGTTCCACCCCTTGACAGCTTGATGGCATCAGGGTACACTGTGCACCGGTATCTACTAGAGCCTTATACTTCTGTGGGACTGATGTGCCAGGCCATCTGATCCACACAGTCCAGTAAATCCGATTGTCCCCTACCTCCACCTGGCTGGAGGCAGGGCCCCTCTAATGGTCGTCACAGCATTGGACACTTAAGTCGTGTTGAAAGGGATTATTCTTCGTTATCACAGGAGCTGGAGTAAAATCAGCTCTTCCACTCCATCTGGGAAACTGCTCACCAGAAACTGAAGCCGTAGCTCTCATGGGACGATCAGTCTTGGCCCTTGCTCCCCTCTTCAGTTCACTCACCCGTTCCTCCAAAGCTGAAGTAGGTTTTCCATCCCACTTTGTCATGTCTTCTCCGTGATCCAGCAGGTAAAACCATAGGGTACCCCGTGGCGTATACCTTCTGTATCTCCTCTCTTGAACAATAGGACGTCTTTTGTTAATAGCTGAGACGCGTGTTGGTACACGTGAGGAGCTGGATAAATCAGATACATCGTCCCTCAATTTGTCGAGGTCCTGGGACAGTTTTTTCACAGCTGAGATGATGGAAGGAGTGAGATTGTCTTCGAACTCTCGGAGTTTATGAACCATTTCATCCACTGTTAGTGGTACTATGTCATTCCAGGTCACTGTTGCCAATGAATGGGCATATGATGACGGTGCATTCCGTGTAAGCTTTCGCCACATGGGTCGTGTACATTCAACTTCATCTGGATCTATAGGTGTATCCCCGTTATTCGGCTTGATGTGATAGATCATCTCTACGATGGCCGATTCCCTCAGAGACTGGATGCCTTTGTCTATAGTAGTCCACTTGGCCGAACGACTCTTAACATCGTCCTTGTACGGAAACCTTTCTTTCACAGCTGCCAAGAGCCTCCTCCAAAGGCTGAGGGACTTTTTCTCTCTTGCAAAAGGGGTGGTGAATTCATTGGTTCTTCATCTCGCTTCACCCTTTTTGCCTCCTTTTTGCTTGTTCTCTTGCGTACAGGGGCAACTGATATTGGTACGAATTGGTCCTCTGGTTTGGCTGCAGTGATTATCACTGTGGTTTGAGTAGCGACTGTACTTGTTGCTGGGGGTGGTGTAGCTACCGTGCTTGGAGCTGGGGTAACCGCGCTGTCTGTTGCAGTTGAAGTTTGAGCAGCTGCTGTACTTGCCACTGGGGTAGCTGCGCAGTTCATTGCAGCCAAAGTTTGAGTAGCGACTGTCACTTTGCCCTCAAATCCGCCGACATTCTTTTCCTTTTGAAGGTGCTGGATAGTGTTGAACAAGGCCCTGTAAGCATAGGCCAAGCCCCAGCACGTTGCCGTGATTTGTCCATCTCTGGTATGGCCAGAATGACCACACACCTCATTTAAGTGTTTTACTAATTCTTCTGGATTTTGCAGTTGTTCGGTAGTGAAATTCCAAAATACTGGGGGGGCCCACTGACCTAGATACTTGCCCATACTATCCCACACACCCTGCCACTCATGGCTGTCCAGCCTCTGGGAAAATCTCTCGGTCCTCCTACATCGTCGTTTGACCCCAGACAAGACCCAAACCTGAATCTGCTTAACTCTTGAAATCAGTAGTGGGCAAAACACACTCTGTATGCGTGTTAGCATGGTGATTCCCATCACCATCAGCAAACAAGTCTCAAGAGCATTAAAAGGCCATTTAAAAAATTCGAAACTCTCAAATGTAAATGGTCTGGGGGGACGACTAGGAGGGTAAAAGGATGTCTCCTTCACAGGTTGAGCACCTGAGAAGGAGAAAAAAGATGTGTAATTGCTAAGCACCTCCATCATATACCTCCCAAAGTATAAAGGTGGTGACCACACTGGGAACATAAGCCAGATCAGTTTCATGATCAATGATTCTATTGTATTACAAGTCATTACCATAAAGTACAATGGGATAAAAACCTTAGCCCAAGCCCCACACTTGAAAAACACTAATACAGCCAATACCGGATGGACGTAAGATATGGTATACTGAAACTGTGAGATCAAGAGGAAAAACCTTGAGAGCCAATAAATCAGCATTGTGACGAGTGACTATCAATCCAGTCAGATCTGTTCTTATCTCAACCCCTTTTTGGCCCCACGTTGGGCGCCAAAAAGAACTGTCGTGGTTTAAACCCAGTCAGGTAATTTGTTCACTCACTCCCAGTGAGTGGTGCCAAGCTGACAACAATCAAGGTCCGTGTTCGTCTCCCCCCCTCCCTGCACCGGGGCTCTCCCCTTCCCCGCTCCCGGAGGAACGGGGAGGAGGATCGAGAGAGTGCAACTCCTACGGGTTGAGACAAGAACAGTCCAGCAACAAATCACCACCGCTACTATCAGCTAAAACAATGATAAGGGAAAATAACAAGGGAAGAGAATACGATACCACCGGCCAAGAAAACGAGTTCCACCCGGAAGCCCCTGTCCTTCCGGGTAACTCCCAGTTACCCCCCACCCCGGACATGACGTGCTGTGGTATGGAATACCTCCCCGGCCAGCCCGGGTCAGGCGCCCCGTCTCCGCTTCCCCACAGCCTCCCCTCCTCCCTGGCAGAGCATGAGCCTCACAGAGTCCTTGGTCAGGGTAAACATCACTTAGCAACAACCGACAACATCGGCTTCACCAACGCTGTTCTCAAAACTAGAAGTCAAAACACAGCACTGCACCAGCCAACACAAAGGAAAAAACATGACTGCTACTGCTGAACCCAGGACAGATGCCTATCAGGATCACAGGGGCAGAGAGCCTGCACTTTTCAGGGTGTGCTGTGAGGTCTGATGTCAGGAGCTAGGTTACCTCATGTAATATAATTTGACAGATAAAAATCTAAACAATGTGACAGGATCTTACAGGACTCTGGCAAGATTTACCCTGTGTACCTGTATACCCTACATACAATTACTCATCATCACAGAAGACTTATTCTCCATGAAATCTTGTGAAGTCTTTCTTCCCCTGAAGACTTCCTTACAGTCGTTGGGGTGTCTATACATTCATAGTCTGACCTGTGGAGAAGGGAAGGAATTAAATACCCAGCAAGGTAAAAAGAACATGCCTATTAGCTGTGAATTTTCCAACCTACTCACTTTGTAAGACACTGATAGTACAGAAAATAATTATTTTTCTTCTTTTGACTAGAAAAATTCTAAGCTTCTGTAAATATGAAGCTACCTAAGAAGGAACTAGTTCTGATCTGCAAATTAAACCCACCCCACTGCTAGCTAACTTAGCAAATACGGACTTTTTCAGCATCCTGCTATGCATGGTCCCAGAAAGTGTGATCAGCTTCTTAGGGACCAGTGGTCTTCCTTGGGTATTTGTACACTTCTGATTTGGCAGCAAGACACATCTAGCCACATCAGTTGTGCTAGACAGTAAATTAATATGATTTAGTCTAGAGAAGAGTTCTCTTGGGACATAAGCTAAAATCCAGTGTCTAGCTCTGGTCTGGCCACTAGGCAGTGGAATCACACTTGTTCTTCTAAGTCTGTCTACATGAAGAAGACTCCATCCATGGATGATCAGTATTTTGGTATCTGCTGTGTATAAACAAACTCCCAAGGGGATCCTACAGGACTGCCACCTTGTCTAGAGCTGTGACATTGTAAATCTCACTTATTATTTGGAACTGAAAAGGAAGTTGCAGGGAAACTTGGCCTTGTGCTTGTAGGTCTGCCTTTTCTATTGCTCCTGCCGCCATCACTGAGGTGAGTTAGAATAAATTTTCCTCTGGAAACATGATTCTCATGGGTCAAACTTCCTTTCATGACCTCCTTTAGTAGCTATCACAAGCCTTCTTCCATTTGACTTTGCTGATGAACATAAGACATCCATGTTTTTAGGACACCTTCAACACCAGAGCAGGGAGGAGATCAGCATCCAGGAGCCTCAACTCAGACCTGCGAGAGCCACCTACGGAGCCTCAGGTCCTCGACAGGACTTGCCCAGGAGCTGGCAGCTCAGTTCTTTAGAAAAGACAGGCCCAGCAGGTGGGGAGGGGGAGTTGCCCTTTATATTAGGGATAGGCTGGAGAGTACGGAACTCTGTCTGGGGACAGTTAACAAAGTCTGTGGGTCAGGGTTAAAGGGAAAACAGCTATGGGAGACATTACTGTGGGGATCTGTTACAGACCACCTGATCAAGAGGACTCTGTGGATGAAGCACTCTATAGACAGATAGCAAAAGCCTCACACACACAGGTCCCTGTCTTCATGGGGGACTTCAACTACCCTGATATCTGTTGGAGTGATGGTACGGCCTGGCACAAGCAATCCAGGAGGTTCCTCAATTGTGTGGAAGACAACTTCCTTCTGCAAGTGATAGAGGAGCTGACAAGGAGAGGTGCCATTCTTGACCTCGTGCTCACCAACAGGGAAGGGCTCGTTGGAAATGTGATGCTCCAGGGCAGCCTTGGGTGGAGTGATCACGAGATGGTTGAATTCAAGATCCTCAGGCCAGTAAGAAGAGCGTGCAGCAAGCTCACTGCCCTGGACTTCAAGAGAGCTGACTTTGGCCTCTTCAGGAACCTGCTTAGGAAGGTTCCATGGGATATAGCCCTAGAGGGCAGGGGGGCCCAAGACTGTTGGTTGATATTCAAGGATCACCTGCTACAAGCTCAGAAGTGTTGCACCCCAACTAGAAGGAAGTGCAGCAGGAAGGCCAGGAGACCTCCTTGGATGGATAAGGAGCTCCTGAGGAAAATTCAAATGAAAAAAGAGGCTTATAAAAGGTAGAAACAAGGACAGGCGGCCTGGGAAGAATACAGGGATGTTGTCCAGGAAGCTAGGGACCAGGTTAGGACAGCTAAGGCTCAGTTAGAATTAAACTTGGCTGGGGATGTGAAAGATAACAGTGAGGGATTCTATAGGTACATAGTGAATAAAAAACAGACTAGGGAGAACGTAGGCCCCCTCAGGAAGCTATCGAGAGAACTGGCCTATGGAGAAGGCTAAGACTCTGAATGACTTCTTTGCGTTGGTCTTCACTGGCAAAGGCTCTGACTGCACCACACAAGTCTTGGAAGGTAGACACAGGGACTGTGAGAATGAAGACCTTGGGCCCACTGTAGGAGAGGATCTGGTTTGAGACCATCTTAAAAACATGAACATACACAAGTCCGTGGGTCCTGATGAGATCCATCCGCAGGTCCTGAAGGAGCTGATGAATGAAATTGCTAAGCCGTTGGCCATCATATTTGAAAAATCATGGCAGTCAGGTGAAGTTCCCGATGACTGGAAAAAGGGAAATCTAACCCCCATTTTCAAGAAGGGGAAAACAAATGACCCAGGGAATTACAGACCAGTCAGTCTCTCCTCTGTGCCTGGCAAAATCTTGGAGCAGATTCTCCTGGAAGGCATGCTAAGGCACATGAAAAACAACAAGGTGCTTGGTGACAGCCATCATGGCTTCACTAAGGGGAAATCCTGCCTGACCAATTTGGTGGCCTTCTATGATGGGGCGACGGAACTGATAGACAGGGGTAGAGCAGTTGATGTCATCTGCATGGACTTGTGTAAAGTGTTCAACACTGTCCCCCATGACATTCTTATCTATAAATTGGAGAGACATCAATTTGATGGATGGACCAGTCAGTGGATAAAGAACTGGCTGGATGGCCACACGCAAAGAGTTGTGGTCAACAGCTCAATGTCCAGGTGGAGACCAGTAACGAGTGGTGTCCCTCAGGGGTCGGTGGTGGGACTGGTCTTATTCAACATCTTTGTCGCTGACATGGACACTGGGATTGAGTGTGCTCTCAGCAAGTTTGCTGATGACACCAAGCTGTGTGGTTTGGTTGATACGCTGGAGGGAAGGAATGCCATCCAGAGGGACCTCAACATGCTTGTGAGGTGGGCTGATGCCAGCCTCATGAAGTTTAACCATGACAAGTGCAAGGTCCTACACCTGGGTCAGAGCAATCCCAGGCACAGCTACAGGGTGGGTGGAGAAGAGATCCAGAGCAGCCCTGCAGAGAAGGACTTGGGGGTGCTGGTCTATGAGAAAATGAACATGGGCCGGCAGTGTGCACTTGCAGCCCAGAAAGCCAATTGTATCCTTGGCTGCATCAAGAGGAGCGTGACCAGCAGGTAGAAGGAGGTGATCCTGCCCCTCTACTCTGCTCTTGTGAGACCTCACCTGGAGTATTGTGTGCAGTTCTGGTGTTCTCAACATAAAAAGGGCATGGAACTGTTGGAACAAGTCCAGAGAAGGGTCACGAGGATGATCAGAGGACTGGAGCACCTTCCGTATGAAGATAGGCTGAGAAAGTTGGGGCTGTTCAGCCTGGAGAAGAGAAGGCTGCGTGGAGACCTCATAGCAGCCTTCCAGTATCTGAAGGGGGGCTATAGGGATTCTGGGGAGGGACTCTTCACTGGTGACTGTAGTGATAGGAGAAGAGGTAAAGGTTTAAAACTTAAACAGGAGAAGTTTAGATTGGATATAAGGACAAAGTTCTTTCCTGCTAGGGTGGTGAGGCACTGGAATGGGCTGCCCAAGGAAGCTGTGAATGCTCCATCCCTGGTGGTGTTCAAGGCCATGTTGGATGAAGCCTTGGGTGAGATGGTTTAGTGTGAGGTGTCCCTGCCCATGGCAGGGGTGTTGGAACTTGATGATCCTGAGGTCCTTTCCAACCCTAACTATTCTATGATTCTATGATGCTATGATATTTGTGTTATGATACAATGTTAATACTAGAGCTCTTGATTCACATTAGGAGTCGGAGTTCACTGTACATTCATTTTTGGAAACTTGTGGTCTAATTCTGCTCCTGTAGAAAGCTGATGCCTTTCTTGTTTTTCTTACCTTCATACTCCGTGTATTGAGAATGGCTTCATGGCCCAGCAGTGAAAGGAATACATGTTCCATGAATTTTCAATAAATGAGTGGGTCAATTTGAAATCCGTGTGGTAACAAGAAACAGACTTCTAAAGCGTATCACAGTAAAATTTCTAGTTTCTGTTTAATTTTCTAGTGTCAATGCAGTGTCATATCACATAGAGCAGAAGGCAAACCTCAGAAAACACAAATGTGCAGACATGCATTTGAATTTGGTTTATAAAGTCATTGTGTCACAGAGGTAGCTCCAAGGTAAAGCTGGAATGCAGAAAAAATGCGTCAGTTGAGACCCCCAACATTTCAGAATGAAGGAGAAAACAAAATCAACACACTAGCAAGCTAATATATTGTAAGTTATACTTCTGGAGAAGATAAGGCTGTGTAGAAACCTCTTATCAGCCTTCCAGTATCTAAAGGAGGCCTACAAGGATGCTGGAAAGGGACTCTTCATCAGGGACTGTAGCAACAGGACAAGTAGTAATGGGTTCAAACTTAAACAGGGGAAGTTCAGGTTAGTTATAAGGAGGAAATTCCTTTTCTGTGAGGATGGTGAGGCACTGAAACAGGTTTTCTTCTTGAAAATGGGGGTTGTATTTCCCCTTTTCCAGTCATCAGGAACTTCACCTGACTGCCATGATTAATTTGTAGAGGAAGCCCCAGCAGGAAATTCACCACCATTCCCAGCCAACTTGGAAACCTGGATGAGAAACGGCACAATTAGAATAAGAAAACAAAATTTTGTGTGTGGTTGCTTAAGCTTGCTTCAAACATACATTTCTCAGTCGTGTGTGGGCCAAGCATGAATGAATGGAACATCAGCCAGGCCTCCTCAACTCAAGCTCCTCCTGCCCTGCCCCTGCATGGTAGTTAGTTCCAGAAACCTGGGGAAATTATCTCTTTGCTAATCTGTAACTGACACAGTGAGGGGGAGCTTGCAGACAGGCATTCATCTTTATTTGCTTGAATAATTATCTGCTTTGCTTGATGTGCATCAGCTGGCTTTGTGAGTTTGATAAATGTTATCGTTTGAAGATTAAATTTTACAAAAGAGGATTAGATGAGAAATGGCGTGTAACTAATTAGTGGCAAGCAATGTGAAATTAAAAGGCAGGCAAGTGTATGGAACAATGCTTGTATTTCACCCAAATTCAAGCACATTACTGATTAGGCATTTAGGTTATTGAATCCTGAAATGCTTTGACTCTCAACAGAGGACATTCTTCTCTTTCTACCTGCATCTCCTGAAGATTCAATAAACACAGTGATTTTTTTCATTTAATCTGTAATTGATTTTAGCAAAAAAAACATCATACAGGAAGACCTTGTGTAAGAGTTAAATCATGTTTCCAAATCACATCATTTGTATTCAGGGAAACTCATCATTTGAGTTGTTTCAGTGTAGATGAAAAAAGCACTTACACATGTGCACTAATGGAAGTATCTGCTTAAGTTCAGTTATTTCAGTGTAGCTTAAGGAGATGCTTTAAGTCAAATTCCTTCTCTTGTGGTTTAGCTTAAATTCGAATCTGTGCTTTGGCCATTCTTGTCTAATATTCAACTCATTCAGATTTAAGACCATTGTTATGACTACTGGAGTGTCGCTTCTGCTGGCCAGTAATAAGCCATCCATTTTGTGACTGTTTAATAGTGTCGTAGCTGATGTGTTCCATGGACGCTAACATTGTATAGTGTAGGTAACTTTTCCTTTTTTGCTAAAAGATTCACTTGCATTCGCTGGGCATGGGGTGGATGTGGAAATGGGAAGAATAAAAAGGCTAGCTTTTTTTTTTTTTTTTTGCCTATTATAGCTATAAATTTTATTACATGATCAGAGTAAATCCCTGGAGGTCTGATTTACTAGTTGCTACAATCCAAGAAGACAGTGGGATTATGTTATAGGCCTAATAGATGTGGTGTAGGAAATATGCTAGTAAGAGAAGAATTGAGATCAGATGTAATATTTTAGCTCCACTTGCACTGATTTGTGCACATGTGGATGCTTTCAGACAAAGGTGAAATGGAAAAAGGAATAGTAGTGGATGTCCTTGGATACTCTGACACTGATTGGACCAGTGCAAGAAATGCCATGCTAGTAAAAACATGGAATGAGTTTGTTGGACATATTTATTCATTTATATGACATTACAAGTTACATTTTTACAGTGCCACTAGGGAAAAAGTACTCATTCTAAGGAGGGATTTATGTCTGTATTTTCTGTATTACATAGACTTGCTATTTCCAGGTACTGCTATTTCCCTCATCCTGATTCAGCAAATACTTTCTACCTAGAAAATTACTTCATCATATGTTTAGTTTTCTTAACAAAGTGAGGCAATAGGGAGCAAGTTCAGACTAAAATAGGAAGGTATGAACTGTTGGTTTGTGTCTAAGTATTATGGTCTCTTTAGAGACATCTGAGTGTAAAGAGCATAATACTGTAACAGCTTAATTTACCAGCACCATACAACATACCTAAGAGTAAGTGCTCTACAGGTGCCTGAAGTATCTAAAAAGATATGCACACATTTACTTCATGCCTAATGAAAAATTAAAAATAATAAACAATTAGATTTGTTGTTGTGAATGGGAAATCATGCCTATTGATGTGAATAGCTCCCTTCCAAGCTGAGTTCAGAACCCAGGGCTACTCCTTTTACACAGGAAAAGAGCTATAGGACACAGTAGTATACTACTCATACACCTACACAGCTGAGTATGCTGTTTCCCTCTGCTCCTTTTCTTTGCCAAGAAGCAGAGTAATAAAAGAAGGTGAGGTACACAACTAACTAGGAAAATTGAGAAATTTGAGCCTTTAAATTTTGTTTCCACTGTAAATTGCAACAAAGACAAAAAATGTGACCTCTTTTCCCCTCTCCGTGATATGGAAAATCTGAAAAAAAGAGAGGTGCTCTGACAGGATTATGTGTTTAGTGTTGATGCAGACATGCGTTGCTAGAAGAGAAAATTCAAGGCAAAATGAATTAGTCATCACCAAGGTACAGTGCTTTTGCCATATGAAAACAGAATGTCTCCACAGCATCAAATACAGGAAAGTAGAAATACTTTCTTTGTCTTGTTTGTCTTTAAACTTCTATGTAAACTGAGACATTTTCAGAGAATTCACTGATTTGGACAAGTATTATTTACCAGTGGAAAGAATCCAGTCAAAAATACTTGAAAAAGTAGTCCGACAACAAAAGCTTGATATGTTTTTGATAAAGACATCATGATTTGATCACCTGAGTGATAAAGATGAATTTCCAGCTTTGTGGACAACTTATGTCTCCCAAAGAAGCCTTTTAATGTGGACCAGTAAATCCTGGAGACAAAAAGCTACAAGATCTTCACCCCATCATGCCCGTCTGCGGGAATCAGAGCCCTGCTGAGATGGGACTCTGACAAGGCAAGAGCTTGTTTGGAGAACAGGAAACAGAGACAGGGCTAGAGCTACAAGGACAAGGAGAGTAGAAAAGGGAGAGTACAAACAAAAAAAAAAGCCACCTTAGGAGCTAGAAGCTGCAAATGGCAGCCTACCAAGCAGCTTGTTCATAAAGAAAGCTTGGACACCCATGCCCGCAAATAAAGAAGATACAATATGCATGCCTGTTTCTGCATGTCATGGAGACAGGGTCATCAACAAATATTTGCTTCAGGTTTTAAAAGAAGAGACAGCTAAAATTTGTTCATTTGTGTGATACCTGCAGCAAATGCTCACCTAGAAAGGACATCTTCGAGAAATCTGAAGTGGCTTTTTCTTCATATCTAGCAGAAGCGGTTTAAAAATCCTTTCACAGTTTTGACAAATGAGAAACATGCACTTCTTTGAGGGAATATGTATGTATTTTTTCTATTTTGTTGGAAAATAAAGAGCTTACTTCAGGACTGCTATAAGCTGAGTGGAATAGCAAGAAACAAAGCAATACTTTTGAAGAGACAAAACGTCTAGGATTCTGAAATCTTTTGAAAGCCAGAATTGACAGCTAAACAGCAAACAAAAACATGAAGTAGGTTTGTGCTGAGTGAACTAAACTGCTGGGGGGACTGAAACTGCTGTCCACAAACTGCCTTTAGCAACTGTCCGATTCCTCTGTCTCAGTAGCTGTTTTGATTAGAAGCTAATTATCTTATTCAAAGCCAGGCTGGAGAGAGCCTTGGGTGACATGGTCTAGTGTGAGGCACCCCTGCCCATCACAGGGGGATTGGAACTGGATGACCTTAAGGTCCTTTCCAAGCCTCACTTTTCCAAGCCTACTTTCTTATTAGTAATATTTTTATATGGCAACTTGGCACTGATTTCAGTTTAGCAGTCAAACACCATATGGAATTGAATAATCAAACATTGCATTTAAAGAGGCTGCAATAAAACATCTTGACTCATATAAATTTTTATTTTTTGTCTTCATTTCTTGGAAACAGATTCTTTTCCTTCTTTTGGAGAATTGAATATTCATTTTTTTAATTGAAAATATGACCAAAACTGATTATTGTCTTACACCACTTTTTTACACAGACATCAGTAAGCGCACAGACACCCAGCTGATGGCCAAGGAGTCTGAGTTCTGTAGACAAAGCTCCGTGGAGATCTTTCTCAGCTCTGAGTTTTCCATACTCTTCATTTGCGCCAAGCAAGGTTGCAGAGTGGATTCCTGTTGTCCTGGTACTGTAAAGAAGACTGTTCCCACAGTCAGGAGGAGGTATATCTCAGTCATACAGTGCAAACCAGATGGAGAGCTGGCTTTAGTATTTTGAGAAGATTTGGAGGTGCTAGTGGTGGTATCAGCATGTGCCCATGGTGCTGAGATAGATCCCATTTGAGAAACCAGTCTCCATTCCTTGCTCTGATGAGAAAACACTATTTATGACTGCCAGATTAATATTAATAACGTATTCTGGACATAATATTTTGTTATATGGCATCAGAGTGAAGATCCGTGGGGCATTGCTCGTATCATGGCTATGGCTGGGCAAGCTGTTATTTCTCTTGTAGCAGAAGTCATGTCATGTATCTTGGTTAAATCACACAACAGATCCCAATGAGTCCATCTGTCTTGCTGGTTTTCTCAGAAAATTGAGGACAGGTTGTGTCAGAACTCCTCTGTTCCATTTCCAAGGTAAAAGCCTTCTGCAGAAGACATTCTGAGACCGTTATTAGACACATCTATAGACTACATCACCTCTGTTTGACCACCTATTTTCTTGTCCTTGTGCCTGAACCCTGTGTGTTGATGAGGGTATTGATGGGATCTTTTCTGACTGATAAGTCAGGGTGCCACCTGGATAGAAGGTACCCAAATCAGGCTCACAAGCATTTGCATTTTCACCTTTGAACGCACATCCTGTGGGAGCTGCTTGGAAGCTGGCACTTGAGACAGGCAAGAGATGCTTAATTTGGGACTAGGAGTATCTCATTGAGCTTTGTGGCTTGGTGATCCTGTGCCTTGTTCTCCTTGAAGAAGTGGGAGCTGTGAAATAGTTGGTGGTGTGGTCATGTTTCACAGATTCATGTGTCTTGATTTTCTATGGCAGCTGCATAATCTGGAAAAAATGGAAGCAGTTTTGGGGCAAAAGCATGAGCACATGACCTTTGAAGTGTCACCTGGTTCTGGGGACAGTCCAGCAGCTCTAAACAGGTCAATGAGAAGCTCAAAGACCTCTCAGGGCCTTCTCCTTGATATGCTTATTGTTTTGCATGGCTTTGAAGGCCTCTGTGGATGACACCACTTTATTCTCTTCACACAAGGGAGGACATTTGCTGTTGCAAAGCTTGTCAGGAGCCTATGGATAGGAAAGATACCATTTCTCAGCAGCCCTACTTGTCTGTGCTGAACCTGGTTGCTACAGGAGTTTTTTGGTGTAGCATGCTCTGGCAGGGAGAAACCAAGTTTAGGCAATGAGGTGTTTTAACTATTATCCCCCACTTCTCTGATCCTTTTGTTTCAGGGAATTTGAATTGTTCATTCTCAGACTCCAGCATATAAGAGGGAGGTGTGTATGAGGAGGTTAAGTAACTTGTGGCGAGCCCATTGTCTTCTTTTCCAAGAGTATTCACATGATGAGGGAAGAATGTGCGGTGATGTATGACAGAGCCAAACTGTAAGCCCCACCCAGAATTATATAGGAACATGGGGGGGGGGGGGGGGGTAGGATGTGGGGGAGGGTGTGAGGGGCATGGGGTGGGTTTTTGCGGGGAGGCAGGCAACACAGGCTTGAAAATGCTGTGTTAATTGCACAGGAACGTGGGCACACAACTCTGTCAGGCTCCCAGGTTTATTTCTTGGGCATAGCCATCTACAGTGACACACTGCTAACAGTGTGTATGGGAAAGAGAGCATCAAAAAGATATGCCCTTTGGACTGGAAATATAGGGGGTGAGATAGGGCTTAAAAAAAGCAGGTTCCCTACACCCTCTTGGTGAATAGGGTGTAGAATAGAATATAGAGTAGATGAGATAGAGATAAAGAGAATAGAGATAGAAAAAGAGATAGAGAGATACAGAGAGAAACAGAGATAGAGACAGAGACAGAGATAGGGATAGAGGTGAAGAGAGGTAGAGATAGAGATGATAGAGACAGAGATATAGAGATGATAGAGATAGATAGAGATAGAGGAGACAGAGATAGAGACAGGGCAGGATAGGATAGGATAGGACAGATCAGAATTAATAAAAAGAATAGAAGAATGAAGAATGTAGAATAGAATATAAGGATTATAAAATATAAAATACAATCGTTCAGTTGGAAAGGACCTCCAGTGATCACCTAGTCCAGCTGCCTGACCAGTTCAGGGCTGACTGAAAGTTAAAGCATGTTGTTAAGGGCATTGCCCAAATGCCTCTTCAACACTGACAGGCTTGGGGCAGAGAGACCGAACCAAGCTGGGGGCGGGCATTATCCTGAGCACAGGAGCCCTCCCGCATCTGTCCCCGAGAGCTCTGCAGACTGCAGAGCGCCGGTGCCTGACAGCTCTGCTCCGCGAGGAACCGTTCTGCCATGCCCCTGGACCCGCACCCCTGAGCCCCGCCGCCCCCCTTCATTCCCATTCCAGTCGCTTCGGGGACTGCTGTTCCAGCTCTCCCGCTGCCGATACCGGGGTGGGCAGCAGCAGAGCCCCAGGCCGGCTGTGGCATCGTAAAGGTAGAGCGTATGGCTCTGATTCGACAAGTAGCGCTCGCAGCACGCGCATCCCCTTCAGATGCTGTCCAGAATTCGGGATGAACCATGGATGATCTTAAAGGTCTTTTCCAACCTAGTTGATTTTATGACTCTATGTATCGCTGCAGCAAACTGCAGGGAGGGGGACCCGATCACCTCCAAACACCCCTCCCCCCCCCCCCCCCCCCCGCCCTGCTTTCCTCAGCCTCCTCCTGGGCTGGAAACGTCGCTGGATAGCGAGAGAACTGATCTGAGCTCGGTGAAATCCAAGCGAAGGAAGAGGGAAGAGGAGGAGGCTCTGCTCCCTTCCCATCTTCTTTCTTGCCTCTCCAACTCCTTCTAAGACCTCGGGGATTAGAAGGAAGGGGATCTCCGGGAAAGACCCAGAGCAGAGGATGCGGGCCCGCTCTCCCACCCTCTCCCTTTTACAGGAATCCGTATTTGCAGAGATGTCCCCTGCTGTACACACACAGTGACTCCTACTAAATGCAAGGACGCGATTGCAGAAAGCATCAGCTCGCTCACAACCTCCCTTCCTTCCCTGCCGGCAAGGGGCGAGAAAAGCTGGGGATTCTGCAAAAAGCCGGGATGGGGCTGGGGTGTGTGTGCATGAGATCATACGCACCCCCCGAAGGGCTGGGGAGCGCCGAAGCAAGGGGCGGGGGAGCCGGGGGCAGGGGGAGGGATGGAGCCCGGCTCCCGCAACGAGGGGAGGAGGAAGGAGGGATCGTGTTGGTGGGATGGTCCGGAAGTCCTGTGATAAAAAGAGGGGCGCGGGGGAAAAAGTAGGGAGCAGCTCTGGACTCCTTCGCGCTGCCTTCTCATCCCCGAACACGCAACTTCCCCGGCACTTCCCTTGAGCGCACGGGAGCCGATAGGACCGGAGCGGAGCTGCCGCAGGGACCTGACATCGGCCCGGCCCGGCTCATCTCAGCTCATCCCAGCTAAGGAAAGCTCTTCCCAGCTCAGCACATCACTCGCCCGCCGAGCGAGGTACCGGCGCCGGGGCGGGATGGACCGTGCTGTGTTGTACCGTACAATACCGTGCCTTGCTGGTGTGCGGAGCGGCAGCGGGCACGCAGGGACGGGGAAGCCCTTCTTGTCATTGTCCCCGGAGCTGGCGGGCCCCGTGGTGCCTGTGCCGGGGGGGGAGCAGCCACCGAACCGAGCGCACCGCTCCCAGCCTTGTCAACCTTGAGCCGTCCCGGGTGTTCCCGAGGAGGTGAAGCCCTCGCTGGCGTTGAGCCGGGGAGAGGCTTCTGAGGGATCAAGGTGCAGGATCCTTCCCCGCATCCGTTATCTCTATCCCGCCTCTCCCGCCGGCACTCGCGGATGCTTCACCTTCAAATGCCCCCTCGGCGGTCCTCGGCGGAGCTGCGGCTCCCGAGATCGCCCTCGGAAAACCGAGAAGACGACAAGCAGACGGGGAAAACGAGGAAGTTCAGAGGTTTAACGCCTTCCTCCCCTCCTGCAGGAGGAAAGCCCTGAGGAGCATCACACGGCTCCTCCAGGATCAGTCCCGTGTTCCCTTCCCTCCTCCTCCTCCCCCTTTCCTGATCATCCAGCTTTGCTCCCCCAGTGCCTTGTCCTGCAAACCCAAGGTCTGCAGGTATGGCAGGTTAGAAACTTGCCTGCACCCAGACAAGGGGAGAAAAGTGAGACTGAGGCTGAGAAAGACCAGGCATCAGCGTTTTCTCCTCCTAGAGAAACCATTGCTCTTACAGTTGTGCTTCTCTGCAGGGTGCCCTTCAGGACTCCTGATCCCTGTGCATCTGAGGTGTGAAGGTGGGCAGCACCGTTAAGCCATCGTCATGGACTTCGTCATGAAACAAGCTCTAGGAGGTAAGTGCAGTTGGCACAAAAGGGGCCTCCCATCCTTCCATCCCCTTCCCTTTGCATCTTGGCAAGAGAGGGTTCCTGTGAATCTCTATAAGGGTCTGCAGCTGGAAGAGCTGTTTGGAAACACATGCCTCTCACGGAGTCATGATCCCAGAGCCAAGTGTCTGAAGGATCTGGGCATGAGAGGGCAGCAACAAGCAGACACCAAAGTGCCATGTCAGGGGAGAGATCTCCACCACAAGGTGCGCAGGGCCTGGGTCATGCCCTATCTGGCACTTCACTTGCTCCATAGTGCAGAGGTCTTGCCTTTCTTCATGTCATACTGCTGAGGTGGGTATTACAAAGGCTGCAGGAAGTTTTAGCTAGGGTAAACCCAAAGGGTAGCATTTTGTCCATGTGCATAAGCCTTCTCTTTATCCTCTCCCCCCCAGACCTCGACCAAAAAAACAGTCAGTGCAGAAATGTTTGTACCTAGTGTTTGGAGATTTATTTTTAATAAGACAGTCACTGCAATATGCAGTGATTAAATATTAATAAAATATCCCCCACATATGCACCATACATGGATTTTGGTCTAACCCCAAATATATTTTTGACATATTTCCTTCCATGTGTGATTAACTGTTTTAACCTAATGGTGGGAAATAGAAAAGGCAATGGTGTATGTGTATGGGGAAACTGAAAACAATGCAGAAGTATTTGGGGATGAGATTGTTTTGTTCTGCCACAGTTAACATTGCCTTTCTGTGCTGCTTGGCCTGAACATTCAGTCCAAGCAATGCTGTCACTGTGATGATGATGCTGAATGATGGCTGCTGTTGGGAACTGGAATATTTGGCCTCAGAGGAAGTCACTGAGGTTGATCTGATCATTCTTTTTTGTACTGTACCTCATGTGTGAGTTTTTCATTGATTTTCATTGATTTTCCTTTGGAGAAACTGTAGAGTCATGGAAGTGTGAGAGTACTTTGTGCATAATGTTACTCTATTGATGTCATATGCAGCTTCAGCATTTACTGCAGGGCTCTCTCCCATGGGATGGGAGCAAGATTTTGATCCTTGAAAGCAAATGAACTGTTTGAGGGTTTTTTTGTTTGTTTTGGTTTTGCTGTTGTTTTTAACACCAAGAGAGCAATATTCTCACAGTTAAGACTAGAACAAGCAACCCAAGTTTTATCTAGGGTGTTTTGAATGGGAAGATTCTACTGGAGAAGAAAAGGTCTAATTTGAGTGTGCAAAATAGCTAGATATGGAGATATATATGTGGAAAGATAGCAGTTTGTATGGTAGCAGTGTTACATTTCATTACTCTCCAGAACCTGTTTTGAAGGGGAAGTAGTTTTGGGAAGAGTAGATTTTGCACTGTTTACTACTGCTTGCACAGAAATGACCACCTGTACCTGCAAACTGGAGATACAGCCACTGCAGCTGAAGATCTGTTAATCCACCAAGGGAAATAACTGCTTAGAGACTGCAGTTAAAGTCAGGGGAGGATGGCTGCAGCAGAGCAGTAATGGCTGAGGTGTATGCTTTTCTGTGCAGCTTAATTTCTAACCTGAGCTGGAGGCAGTGCCTGCCCATGCTTATAACATCCACCCTGGACAGACATTCATTCTAACATAATGTTGCATGCCAGAGTCAGGATTGGCATCATAAAAGGAGAAGGCAAAGTTTGAGTTCCTGATGTCTGTCAAGATGTTGTCCAGAGCACCAGCTCTTCTGCCGGTGACTTAATGTGTCAGGAACTTGCCTACTTAATAAACGAGAAGTCTCTGCAGAGTGGTAAAAACCAGGAAATGCTCATTCATTAAGCAGAGACCTGTTTTTAAATTAGAAATAATTTCTAAGAGGAAAACCAACGTCTCCCAGGGCAAACAGAACATGGAAAGCAAAGCTAGTTTTGGACACTTGTTTCCCACTGGAGCTAAAGCCCAAGCTGGCTGCACTGGCACAGTAAGATAAGGGCTAAAGGTTGCAGTTTCCTTAATTATGGGGCCAGAACCCTTTTGTTTGCTGGTTCTGACATCCACAGGGAGATGCTCAAACTGAGCAAAGCACCAAACCTCTGGTGGGTAACAGGCTTGCTTCGGCTAGGATACATGGTGTGATCTTCTAGTGGGCTTTTTCATTATTCACACTTCTAGCAAGATCTTCCCTTGGATTTTGTGGTTTTTTTGACTTCAGTTTCATGAGGCTTTTCCCAGAACATCTCCAAATTCATTTTGCTGCCTGCCTGAGATTTTTTGAATGGTGTGAAAGTTCTTTTTCAATTCTCAGAATCTCTTCTGGCTACCCTGGAAGAAACAAAAAATACTGCAATTTTGTCAGTGAGGTCCAGTTTACAGAGAATCAGACTTGCTATAGATATCACTTGGAGATCACCTTCAGCTATGATAGCTTAACCCTTTCACTATCTCAGCCACAACAAAAGCCAGTGGACTTCCTTGTGTAATCATTATGGTCATGATATTTTCTCTTCCCAGCATCCAGCACCAAAGTGGGGCCTAGACCAGAGCTTATGGTAGCTCAGAGCCTGGATCTGAGAGCTGCTTGCAGGTTGTGTGTTTTTCTGCTTTCCTGATGGACAGGACCGTACAGGGCTCTGAAGTATATTTGGACTTTGGGACCAGATTTTGCCATACTAGAGTTTAGTTAGAGTATGTCCTGGGAGGAAAACTTCATTGCTTTCCCACCTCCTCACTCATTAGTAGAACATTTCCGTGGGAGTTCTCCTGTTGTCTTTGAAGCTATCCTTGAGGATGTTGCCCTGTGCCATTAGAGACAAGGATATCAGATTTGGTTTTTCTTGGAGTTTTGCCAGTCAGAGAAGAAGTCAGTGATGTGTCTTGAAAGGTAAGTGAGCTAAGTTAGGAAGCAAGGATAGGCAGTTATGTTGTATAGAGTTGCTTGGCTTGGAAGTCTGTATGACTGGAAAATTTGCATTTTGTGAAATCAGTTTTGCAGGTTACTGTGTTGTGAAAGAAGAATGTGTCCTTGCCCTGACTTGTTATTAAAGGGCATCTGTTTCTGTGCAGTGGAAGGCTGTACTCTGCTATACTGCTGCACTGGGATTTTGCTACTCATATTGGCAGCAGAATCTGCATGGCGATTGACCATTTGAAATGTGTCTTTGCAAATCCCTGTCCCCTTCAAGGCAAAATCCTTGTCCCTATCATTAGCAGTGGAGACTGGCTGAGGAAAAGCTGTGCAAAATATGAGCTCATTTGGCCAATTTGCTTCCATGGCTTGTTTTGTTCTTCTTAGGCATTTTCAATACCCTATTTGAAAGTCACCTCATTTATTGTCTGACAATGTCAGAAGCTACAGAGATACAATGCAGTCATGATGCTTATTAGCTGTGTAGGACAACAAGAAGAAAATAGCAAGAAGAAACCCAGAGGCTTACAATTGTGGCTTCTTCTTGCGCAAAAGTAACAGGGACAGCAAAGGGGTATTTTGTAACTGATCCTGTCACACCAGCAGACACTGACATAGGTATGCAGGAAGGGTGATCAGTCACTTTACTGTTCCTGCGACAGTTCACTAAATGAAGACAATCAGAGTGATTTAATGATTGTGTTTTACATTAGGATTGCTCTTTACCAAGCCAGAGCAGACTTCTGAAGCACTCTCATAATGACCAAGGTGTCTATCTTTTCAGGAAAAAACTGGTAGTGGAGGACCTGGAGGAATTCAGCCATAGTGTTTTTCACTGGGAATTGTTTATTTCTTTATAGATTTTTGTGAAAGCAAAGGTTGCGTTAACAGCTGTGTTATACTCCCATGTCATACTGCATTGTCTCACTTCTGTCACTAGTGACTTGGACAAATAGGGAAAAGGGACCAAAGTAGAAGACAGTAAAATTCATGAAGCTCTGCTAGCTGCCATCCTATAACTGGGAGACTTGAGGGACAAGGGTCTCTAGTCATTTTCAAATGGAAAGAGAGGAAAGGGGAGGTGAGTAGGATTTATCTGAGGTGGGATCATGATGTGGTTGAAGAGGGAGAGATTTCTTAGGGCAGAATCTAGCACTGTGAATGCCATTCTGTGAAGATATGGATATACAGAACACACAATAGCTCTAACTCTATTATATGATGCTGCGCAGGGGGCTTTTAATGTGCTCCTTTTATTGACATGGATAGGAGACGTGTCTAGCTGTGATGTCTGCCTTAATTAGTGACTTTTCCTAATGGCAGCCTGTGGATAAATCAGGTAACTCATTTCATATACAATAATGCAGATGAATGGTACTGTCTACAATTCTTGTTCATACTACCCATACTCCTTGAACTCATTGTGCAATGCAAGCTCCACCAGGAGGGAGGCTTCATTTGATTTTTCTGGATAGATATTCACTGGTTTATATTGCAGGTATAAATTTCTGTTTTATTGGCTGCAGCTTCGAGTGAAGACTACAGCTTAGCATTCACTTCTTTATCTGTGAGGATTCAGTGGAGATTTGGTTTGGTTCATAATAATTGTTAAAATACTGCAGGCAGAAGACAAATGCAAAACCATATTGCCATCTGGAAGTTGTCAGCAAGGGGGACTGCCTACTTCATGTTCCTTACTGGCAGCTTTGATTCAGCTAGGTATACCACAAAGTACAGTCCAAAGAAAGTCTAAAGTGCCTTTGTTCCCTAAGATAGGCAGGGATCTAAACCTTCCTGAAGATGATGGGCTTGAAGTCACTGTTCATAAGCTCTGAAAAAACAGCCCCTGTGCTAAGCTTACGTTAATGAATGTGTGACTACGTGTGAGTGCCATCTAAGCCTGAATGGAAGCTGTACATCTTAGCAGTGGACTTCTCTGTGGTTTGTGAAGTGTGTATTTTGCTGCTACATTTGCCTTACTTCAGTTTCTTGTGATGTCAGGATGAAGTCCTTGATTTTCACTAGAGAAGTCAGTGAGATTGAGTGCAGTCAGAGGCAATATAGATGTGCCTAGGGTGGAACAGACAGTGAAACAAACACAGCGGTTTCTTCTCCTCTTCCAACTCAGCCTCTTGTTTCTCACGTGCAGTTCTCGGCTGAGCCTCTTTCCTGTTCTGGGACCTCATGCATCATCTAGAGTGTGTGCCACTGCTGATGTTAATGTATGAAGTTCTGGAGCAGGACTGAAACTGTAATGCAGAATGGCAAATTATAGTGCCAACATGCAGTGATGATGTTTACTTCTGGGGTCTCTATTGCCTATAGTCCTTGAAACCTGTGATAGATGAGGTCTTTCTTTTTGCAGTCAGGTGCTTCCATATCACATAGGCTGAAGAAGCTGAGATGAGACAGGAGTTCTCCAGCCCATATTCAAAGTGGTAAATGTGGGTGGCCCATCTACTTTTGTTCTCAGATAACTTCTGCCTGTATTGCATGCAGCTCTAGGCCCCACAATTTAGGCATGATGTTAAGGTATTTGATTGGGTGCAGGGAGGGCAACAAAAATGGTGAAAGGGCTGGAGAGCATATCCTGTGCAGAGCAGCTGAGGACTCATAGTCCAGAAGATGCTATGAGGATGCTTCAAGGGCTGGAGCACCTCTGCTGTGGAGACAGGATGAGAGCCTGGAGAAGAGAAGGCTCCAGGGAGACTTTGGAGCATCTTCCAGTGCCTAAAGGGGTCAGAAAAAAATCTGGAGAGGGGCTTTTGACAAGGGCCTGTAGGGACAGGACAAGGGAAATGGCTTTAAACTGCCAGAGGGGAGATTGAGATGACACCTTAGGCAGAAGTTCTTCCCTGCAAGGGTGGTGAGGCCCTGGCACACGTTGCCCAGAGAAGCTGTGGCTGCCCCATTCCTGGCAATGTTCAAGGCCAGGCTGGACAGGGCTTGGAGCAACCTGGTCTAGTGGAAGGTGTTCCTTCCTGTGGCAGGGGGTGGGACTGGATGAGCTTTAAGGTCCCTTCCAACCCAAACCACTCTGTGATTCTGTGAGTCTGTGATTTTATGATTCTATGACTATAGGTTTGTGTAGTTTGGAGAAAAGCAGGCTAAGAGGTGTCCTTATTGCTCTCTAAAGCTGCCTGAGGAGGTGAAGTGGAGGCTGAGGATTTCATCCCTTCGTCCTGGTGACTGGATATGTGGGAATGGTTTAAAGCTGCATCACAGGAGGTTCAGATTTGACATTACGAAATATTTCTTTACTGTATGGGTGGTCAAACACTAGAGACACTGAAACAGGTTGCCCAGGGCAGTTGTGGATGCCCCATCCCTGGAAATGTCTGTGGGAGGTGGTGGATGCCCCAAGCCTGTCAGTGTTGAAGAAGGACTTGGACAATGCCCTTCATGACATGCTTTAACTTTTGGTCATCTCTAAAGAAGTCAGCTGGACTAGATGATGGTTTAAGGTCCCTTCCACTATGTTATGTGGAATATATTATATTACATATATACCACACATATATAGGAACTGTATTATCTTATACTATTAAGTTCTAAAGTGAGTAAAATATGAATTCTGCAGCCCTGGTTTGTAGTATGGTTGTGTTGTTGATCTAACATCTTCTGGGTCTTCTTCAGTGCTTAGAGTGTATGTATTTTAACAACATTATGAAGAGGTAGATATCTGATAGATACATTTTTCACAAGGAATGGTTTTATAAGCCTTTTTCTTCCTAATGTGTATTGCTGGCAAAGAAATTTTCTTTAAGAAATTGGATTAAGTTGAGTGCAATCATGATGTCTGTGACAGAGGAAAGGATAGAAAACAAAATCCCATGTAGGTGACTCAGTGCTTCCAGAAAAACAAAACATAGATGCACTTAGCTGTTAAAGGCTGATTAATCTATACCAGCCTTGGATCTTCCCTGTTAATTTATTTGATGCCAGATCCTCCATAGCAATCTGTAGGGCTTAGTTATTCAGGGATTCCCATTGACACCAAAAAGCAAGATGTCTTTCAAGGAAACAAGTCACCAACTGTGGAGATGATACTGATGAAACAGCTACAGGGACACTCGTACGATTTTTTCACCTAGGATCCAACTCAAAAGGAGGAAAACTGGCTAGGCCCTTTCTTCCTGTGCCTTTCTTGAGAAACTTTCCTTTTATTTTTGCTTGCCTCCATTGGGACTGTTGCTGTTATAATCATATTGATGGTCTCACTTGTGTATGCTGGGATCTTACTTATGCTTGTCTTATTTGTAAGCAGGCACTGAGATCAGAGTGTGCTTATTTAGTATTCCTGGATGAAATAAGCAACCTTCAGCCTGCTGATAGTAGAAGTATGGCACAAAGAGCTTAATTAAGATTTCTCCTGCTGAGCATCTGCTTGACAAGAGCCTGCTTGGAGTGCAGTTACAAGGATAAGCAGGAAATTTTCTCTCTCAGAGAGGGGAGAGCGGGAGAAAAAAGGAAGTTTCATATGCACTATGGTGCATTATGGAGTTTATCTAGTATTTCTTCATGGCAGAACAAAAGATGCTTCTCTTTGATTCTCTGTTCATTTCAAAGGAAGTTCTGACACTTTTCATTTTAACATCTGTTGCTGTACAGCTGAATCTTTCTGGCTTTTCTCTTTTTGCATCTTCCATGATTGAAGCTGGTTCTCATGGGGGCAGAGAAAAGCAGTGGTTTCTTTCCCAGCTGTATACTTTTGGCACAGAGTTTGTCAGTGCTGAAGTTTTGGCCACTTTGCATAGGTAAACCCTATCTGCAGCCTCAGATTTGGAGCTAGTCAGGAGTCTAATACATGATGCATTATAGTTATTCAGACCTCTCTGGTGAAATGGGACTCTGAAAATACAAGCTACTGGCTTGCCTTTGTGTTGGTCCTTAGGGAGAAAGAAGTTCAGACTATTGTTAGGCTGTTAGTTGTGGAGGCCTACTCGCTTGTGTGCTGGCAAAGGGACGGCCATCAGAGAAGGCTGGTGTATATGAATGCCGATGTACATGGCAGGGCATTGTGCTTTGATTAGAAGTGAAACTAAGATGGTGAAATCAAATCCATGAGGCTACAAGGTTTAGAAATCTTGCTGGGTGAAGTTGAAAGTGTATGGGCTGTTTATGTTTGTTAGCACTACAGTAATACAGGGCTCTAAAAGGGCTAACTAATCGCTGCAAATGCTTAAGGGAAGACAGGCACCCTGTCTTGATGGAAGACAAGAATCTTTCTTTCATTCTGAAGCATCCCCAAGGCCAATAGCATAGAGTTCAATTCTAGCAATAAGACTTTTGCATGGGAAATTGCAGTAAGAAATCTATGGCAGTTGCATGGAGATGAAAAGCTCTTCAGCAGTTTTTGAAGGTCACCAAATTGTTAAGGAGACCTGGAAAAGGAATGGCAGTAAGGATGAAAGGCTGGAAGAAAGACAGGGACAGATCTTTAATGTGTTGGCACTGGCTTGCTCCCTATCAGAGCAATATATTTGCCTATATGCAAATTCTTTTCAGTTTGAGCATCATGGTCCCTTCTTAGAACATTATATGATAATGCTCAGAGAGGAAAGAGAGGGAGTAGAGGTTCGTGATGAGACTCAGAGACAGATACAGGTTCTAGTGTTCTCAATAATGGGAATTCACCATTTCTCAGGCCCTTGGAGAGGCGAAATGGTTCAGAAAGTGGTGACTATGGGACATGAGTCTCTCAAAGCTTCAGAATTTCTACTCCCACTTCATACAGCTGCAGATGCACCATAATGAGGCTCTTCCAAGTTCTCTGAATCTCCTCTTTCAGTGGTGGGGCAGGCAGCACTCTGCTTAACCTTGGACACTCCTTTTTAGGAGACTGCAACTCTGCACTGCCTTTGTATACTCATTCCATGTGCTGAAATCAAATGCTTGCTCAAGGCTCCACAGAACCTTGAAATTTTGCTAAGTAATGTGTTTGAGAACTATGTTTGTGGCTGTCTTATTTTCTCACCTATGGCTTGATAGCAAGAGCTTGGATACAGTCAGTTCTGTTTCTCTCTTTGATGGGTTCAGGTTAGGGTACATATCTCAGGATGTAGAGCTTTGCCAAGGCGGCTGAGAATTTCCACAAGTTGCTGATCAGGTAAGCATATGGTTTGCTAAATGGTGATCACTGCAATTACAGACATGGCCAAGGTTACTAGTGATATTCCTATCACTGGTATAAATCACAGTGCATACCAGAAACAAAATAATTCATCAAATTGTGTCTCTCTACTAGGGACAAATTGATAATAACACTGTCCAATTAGAGAACTGATCCCCCCTCCTTCTCCCTCCCTGCAGTTTTAAATGAGCTGATTCCAAATTGGGTAGATGCTGTTACTGCAGAAATGCAGTAATGCAAACACTAAATTTAATCTGATGACTTTGATGTGCATCTTTTTTAAAATTTGAATTTACCATTGCCTACAAGAACAAAGCTGCTCAGCAATTACTTGTGTTTTTGCAGCATGGTTTGAGTCTTGTGGCTCATTTGCAGTGATACTGACCTTGAATGAATGTCAAACATGAAACATCAACAGGAATGCAGGATTCGAATGCTTCATAATTATCTTCTGTGGGAAATCGGGAAAGAAACAAAGAAACCCAAGCATGGAATGGTGGAGCTGTCTCCTGAGATAATAGGAGGAATGAAAGTGAAGGCAGACATCTATTAAAGGAATAGGGATGGCAAAGCCATGTGTGTCGATGTTTAGGTTAGCTGAACTGCCATGTCTCTGTGTCTCTGGATCCACCTCTTCTCATTTTGCTGGTGAGCACAGGCAACGTTGACCAGCTGAAAAGAAATTTGAACCTTGTGTTTAAGGTAATTGAGTGGGAGATGTTTGTCCCAGCTGCTGAACCCTGGGTGTGCTTGGAAATGTCACTTAGTCTCTAGGTTAGATTGTGTTTTTCCCAGTCCCCTTCCACAGAAAGCAAAGCCTGACAGGGCCAAATGTGACCCACAGGAACCTGAACAGTGTCCTTCTCTTAATTGGAAGGGAATAGCTTTTCCTTTTGCTTCAGTCGCTCCTTCTTCTGCTTCTTGGTGCTTGGCAGAGCTGAACATGCATACTTAATGGACTTGAAAGTTTGTCCTTGGCCTGCTATTGGGAGTGAAATTTTCTTGTTTATTCTGCCTCCTTCCCACCATGTTATGCAAGATACTCTTTATCAGGGACTGTAGTGATAGGACTAAGAGTAATGGGTTCAAGTTTAAACAGGGGAGATTTAGGTTAGATATAAAAGTTCTTCCCTGTGAGGGTGGTGAGGCCCTGGCACACGTTGCCCAGAGAAACTGTGGTTGCCCCATTCCTGGCAGTGTTCAAGGCCAGGTTGGACACAGGGGCTTGGAGCAACCTGGTCTAGTGGAAGTTGTCCATGCCTGTGGCAGGGGTTGGAACTGGATGAGCTTTAAGGTCCCTTCCAACCCAAACCAATTTGGGATTCTATGATTCTATGTGGTGTGAGACTTTCTGCATGTCCCCTGAAGGGGCAGAAACTGTGGGGGACCGCCTGATCTCTGTTCAAGTCCCTGTTCTTAGTATATGTGTCTGTGGAGATCCTTGAAAAGACACAATTAAAATTTTATTTTGCAAGACATCTTTGGAAAGGTTTTACTAAACCATGAGGGTTTTGTTGGTTGGTTTTGTTGTTGTTTTTTTGTTTTTTGTTTTTTCCTGTGAAAAGATTTTAAATACACAGTTTGTATTTTCTCAGCAATCAGGAAGAGACTCCTCGTAAACATGAATGATTTCATGAGACTAAGACATCATATCCAAACAGATGCATTTTTAATCTTTGACAGCCACTTAGTATTTTGCTGGCGTTAAGTGTATGGATGCTATTTTCCCCTTATAGACTGGGTTGCTCTTACTGGGTAAATGTTTTGTTCTTTGTGAATGAATCTATTTCTCTTTGTAGTTTCCTCCAGATGTATTTTTTAATTAAGTAAAATAAATTTTATTTAAAAACCTGCAAACAAACAAATACAAACAATCAAAAAATGGAGGAGAAGGAAAAAATATTCAGAAGTTTTGGCAACTGCCATCATACCAGCATAGCTGCTCTTGTGGACGGCTCCAGCTAGTAATAAAACTGCTTGGGAGAGTATTTAGAAAAAACATAGTCTCTGTCAGAAATAGACAAATCTGCCTTTTATTATTTATGATGATGATGATGATTATCTATATTTAAAACACTTGTGACAATTATAAGTTTCTCCTCCCTATTTTTCTTACAGTTTAGATATCTGCATTTCCTGTTCCATGTCAGCCCAGCTGCACTGTGACAGATGAAAAGGAGCATAAAAGAGGAAATTTGTAATTATATGGAGATACATTAAAATGCTGAGGAAAAATTTAAGAAGGGAAACAACTGCTCTTTCTAAACACGAGAGAGGTAAACACTGCAGTAAAGGAAGACCTACTTACGGCAAAGGACAATATTGGTAAAAGGATAACGTGAATAAATTGGCCGTGAACATACTAGAGTCAGGAATTAGAAGAGAGTTTCTGACACGTGGAAAAGGAGAGAGGTGCTGGGGGAATCTGGGAGAAATGGAAGTGAGGTCTCATGTAGGTTTCAAATAATCAGTGTAATTGTGCATACCAAGAGATACAGGGACAGTGAGGCAGGAAATAACTCTGTATCCTGAGCACCCCTATAGAAAGAAGACAATGTCTTTGACAGTTGAAAGACTGTCCTAATAACAAAGCTATCTTTAAAAGGGGTTTGGTTTTTACATTTAGTTGTGATGTTATTACAATATGTGATAGTCTCTGATGGGATCCAGGGGTCTGACCCAGCTGAATGGGAAGCAGCAATGTGCCCCTCTGCATGAAGTTGTCATGGAATCCTGTAATCATGTAATGGTTTGGGTTGGAAGGAATCTTAAATCTCATCCTGTTCCAAATCCCTGCCATGTGCAGGGACACCTTCTACTAGACTTCCACAAGCTGTGCCAGGGCCTCGCCATCCTCACAGGGAAGAATTTCCCTCCATTGTAAATGCTATCCACAGTTTATGTGGAACAGTTTACACAGTTTACCCACAGTTTACAATATTCAACAGTTGTCAGAGAACAAGCTATTCTGTCTTCCTCAGTACCAAATATTTACTATTTTACTTCTGACGGCAGACTATTAGACTCAGCTTACATTCCTCACTTTATGCTCCTCCTATCTACCTTGGCCATAACCTGGATTTAGGATCACATTCCAGTGGCTTAAATCTCTACCTAGGTAGGCACTTCAGGAGGATGCATTATGCTGGCTTAACGCCCATGAAAAGAGGCATGTTTTATATGCAGTACTAAATCCCCTGGGGTCAAATGCCTCCTGTAATATTGTGAGGCTTATAACTTTCCACCCAAGTCTCCTTAAAACTACTGAATTACTCCAGGAGTACCTACCCAAAGGAAACCTTCAGCCAGGGCATATAGGCAGACAGTAGAATATCAGGTCATTGCCATAGCAAAGTGTTGGCTTCTGGAAGAGAAGAGGAAGGTGCCATTCCATTCTGCTGACTGCATCTGGCTGTGTGACGAAGCAGAGATGCCACTGAAATTTCCCTTTTCTAGTTATGTGTCTTGAGGTCTCCTGACATGGAGACAGTGACTTGCCTCCTGGATGACACTTTCAACTGGGACTTGTGGTTTTGCTTTTTAACTGCTATCTGGTAAACTTTTCAGGTAGTACTGCTTCCTCCTGGACCTCAGTTCAATTCTTCAAGGGCACTAAACGTGTGTTCTTGCTATGCTAGCTGCTGCACTAGCAGGTGTTTAAAATAGGTGAGCAAACCCCATCATCTCAATCATGACTGCAGACAAGAGGTTCTGCTTCCACACCAGCGACAGTGAAGACAGAGCTGCTACAGTTTTAACTCTCCTTCACACCTTGAATCCTATCAGTGCAGGGTATGTCAGCTTCAACGCTGTTAAAACTCCAGCTAACTATTGTGAATTGGCCACCCTGAGTTAAGAGCACCCATTATTTTTTATCTCACTTGTAGACATGCTGTCTAATTGCTGATTTTTAAGTTGTTATTTGTCTGATATTTATCTAGGGCTTAGTTTAGCATGTATTTTGCTATGTCCTGTAAAAGACTAGGTCTTTTTTATGTGCTTAGAAATTAAAAGCCAGCAATTGAACTAATCTAGCCCAACAGAGACAAGCTCTGCATGACCAGTGAAACCCAGGGCTTGATTCTGCACAACAGGGTCCTGAGACCTCACAGGCACTGCTGTGATACAGCATAATGTAATTCACAAATTTCAGCTGCTCTAAGAATGTTTTTATCTTTTTTTTTTGACAGAGATCTGTCTGTCTACAGCAGCTGAAGGCAGCATTTCTACTAATTTCTTGTAGATGAGAGTAAAATCATCACAGGGTTTTTCTTCCTTTTCTCCTTAAAACCTCACAAAAATCCCTGCAAAATCTCATGGGTTGGAATATTTTGTGTTTCTACGCAGTGTGAAAAGGATGGGTCAGCCTAGCACTGCTGAATGTGCATAGAAAAGGTATTTGTGGCTCATTATTAGGGGACAGGCTAGCCAGAGACGGTGTTACTTACATAAGATCTCAAACATACCCCAAGTGCAGCATGGATGATTTGGAGTGAAGCAATTATCTATTTTGCTGTCTTAAGAACAGAGTGACCTAGATTCTGTCTTCTTTTTTCTCTTTCTCCTTTTTTTTTTTTTCCCCTTTTCCTCACAGGGTGGCCCACTTAGTTGATTAAACTGCAACTCAATTATAATAGGTTGTGTTACGGTTGGGAATAAAGCAGATGTAAAGAGACTGGAACTTATAAAGTAATTTTTTCTTTTCTTTTTTTTTCTTTTTTTTTGCCTTGTTGGTTACCTGGAAATTAAGTGACAAGCATTAGTTTTAGTAGTTTTGGGGGACAGATATCTCACAATAGCCTTTGCTAGCAGCAGGGAATGCAAAAATGATATAGTGAAAAGTTGCGCATTTCGTGGTAATTAAAAAAAAAAAGGTAATGGTCTAATTTCAAATAAGAGATTTGAAATAAGCTTTAAATCCAAAATAAGCTCAAATTCAGCAAATGCAGTGACAATGTGAGGCTGATACTTTTTTGAAGTAAATACATAAAACATGTTTACACTTGTGTATTATTTATAATTTTGGTGTGCCTGCAAATTCTCTAATAAATCATCAGAGGCATTAGGAGGACAAATAAGTCATCCAGATAAAGTCTGAGGAGGACATGACCAAGATCCAGCTGAAAACTACCCATCCTAAACATTCTTTCCTAATAGAATTATCCTTTACGTTAAGGACATGACAGCCAGGTAACATGTGGTCCATGCTAAAGAATGCTGTATTTAATGAAAACTGAGCATCAGCTCAGTGTTGTATTTGTTTCCTTCTCTGTTTTCTCCTCTCATTTAAACCTCAGAGAGCAGAAGAAAAGCAAATGTGTTCAGTACAGGACAACCTGAAAAGTAAAATTCCTCTTCCCACCAAGTTCAAGGAGGAAAAGGATCCAATGAGAGCTCTTAATCCCTGCCTGAAGACATGTGCAGTCAAACTGTACTCCCACCTATATATTTCTGGGTAGGTATCTGCAGCAGGGATGAAGCTGTGGATGGAACCCAGCACCAGATTTATGCATGGACTCCAAGTGGTAGGAGGAGTACCTTCTGTCTCTTTGGGCTGGATGTTTAGCAAGGCTTCTGGCCATGTCATTGCATCACCTGCAGCTGAGCAGCCTTCACAGCACTGCCACCTTCACATTCATCCTGCTCTTATTTCTGTCCCTGACAGTGTGGAAAGCTGATGCTGTGAATATATTTCCTAATGACAGAATAGAGGAAGCCTGCCCATTCCTGTTCTGGAAAGTCCCATTGCCCAAGCTGAGCTCTAGTGTACTGTCTTGCTGCTCACTTACTACTTCAGGTTCTGAAAGTGGTTTCAGAGCTGCAAAGTCTGTTCTATGCAGTGAGGCAGACAATCTCCTTTCCTGACTGGGTTCTCATTTGACTTCAACAACACATGAAAGAAGCATCTACCTGTGTCAAAATCTGCCTTTGATACTTTGGAGCTTAAAGAAGTTCCTAGGGAATCTGGGAAGAGCTAAGGGAGAAGGGCCTGGGAAAATCCTCCTTCCTGTGTTTATGCTGAACTTCCTGGTATCAGGGAGTAGTGGGCTAGTAAGGAAGAAATATGCAAATATTCTGTGAGATACTATATGAAGCTGGTGGCTGAGTTCATCACTTATGAGAAGAGCCAGGTATCCTCCAAGTGCGTCTCACTTAGAGCAAAAGAGAAAGATCACACTCTTCTATCTTCAAACAGTTAGTAAAAATAAAGTGCTCTTTGTCTTTGTAGGGAATTTTTCCTCCATTGGGAAAGATTAATCAGTGATACCACAGATGATAAAAGCCAGTCATGTAATTTGAAGGCCTTGAAAGCCCTAAAAGATGACTTGCATTAAAGATGACTGTCATCAAGGGGAAGGCCACATTGATTTCAAACGGTCTGAGATCCATTTGAAATTTGAAAGCATTTGTGGTACACTTATACATTCTCTTAGGTGCTTTTATTTTGAATTTCATGATTAATTTTCTGCACTTTCTCGATAGCTGTCGTGGTTTAAACCCAGTCAGGTAATTCGTTCGCTCACTTCCCCCCCTTTTCTTGCCCTCCCCCTGCTCCCGGAGGGACAGAGAGGAGAATCGAAAAGAATGCAACTCCCACGGGTTGAGATAAGAACACTTTAGTAACTAAGGTATAACACAAATCACTACTGCTACCACCAATAATAATAATGATAAAGGAAATAACAAGGGAAGAGAATACAACACCTCACCACCAGCTGACCAATAACTCGCCCCCCAAGCCCGACCAAGCTCTGACCAATACCTCCTCCAACCCTGCCATCTCCCAGCCCTCCCGGCTAACTCCCAGTTACATCCCTGGGCATGACGTGCTGTGGTATGGAATACCTCTTTGGTCAGTTTGGGTCAGGTGTCCTGTCTCTGCTTCCTCCTGGCTTCCCCTCCTCCCTGGCAGAGCATGAGGCTCACAAAGTCCTTGGCCAAACCAAAAACATCGCTATCAGCTCTGTTCCCGAGCTGAAAGTCAAAACACTGCACTGCACCAGCTACCAAGGAGGAGAAACATGACTGCTACTGCTGAACCTAGGACAATAGCTAACTTACATAGACATGAACACTGGTGTATCTTACAGTCTACTCTTTTTTAACTCATTTCATGAACCCTCCTGTCAGGATATTATCGCTAAGATGGCACTAAAGCCACTTATTAGGGCCTGTTCTTCCTGGTGTTCTCTTATGAGGACGGTAGTGGGAAGGAGAAAATGGAACAACCAATCTTGTCTGAGGGCTCAGAACTCCAGTTTTCTGACAATAAACTTGTTCCCTTCTTTGGACTGCTGCAACTTCTTCCCTGTAACAATGTGAGTAGATTCTGGTACTTGCTGCTGCTTAGACCTAGCAACAATTGATGAAGACAAATAAATGATACCCTGTGAATTTTACACAGCTCAGCAGTCTGGATTATGTGGCTAATATGTCCATAGTGCTGCTGAAAGAGCTGGTGTGAACTGCCAGTGGAGCATGTAGGGGTTAATGGTATAAGAGGCATTCATCCAGTGAGCTTTAGTCCTGTCTTTGCTCATGATGATGTGGTAATTTTGTGATGAATTGGATTCACTGTGGAATTGTAGTAACTTGTACTGGGGCCATGTATGTGCAGGTTTCCCTGAGAAAGACCTTGCCTTGGCTTTAGCAAAAAAGCATGGTGACCTTTGATAGAAACAATAGATCACGGAGTGGGTTGGGTTGGAAGGGACCTTAAGGCCCATCCCCTGTCATGGGCAGGGACACCTTCCACTAGACCAAATTTCCCCAAGCCCCATCCAAACTGGCCTTGAACACCGCCATGGATGGGGCAGCCACAGCTTCTCTGGGCAACCTGTGCCAGGGCCTCACCACCCTCAAAGGGAAGACCTTCTGCCTAAGAGCTCATCTCAGTCTCCCCTCTGTCAGGTTAAAGCCTTTGTCCTGCCCCTACAGGCCTTTCTCAAAAGCTCCTCTCCAGACTGTTGGCTTCTTTAGGCACTGGGGACTGCTTTAAACTCTCCCTGGAGCCTTCTCTTCTCCAGCCTGAATAAGCCCTGACTGCACATCCTACTTAGAATGGGGAGAGAATGATGTCCTTTATGTGTGGGGCATGTTTCGGAGCTTCCATCAGAAAGCACAGGAACCTTGTTCATACGGTAACAGGGTAACCTCTACTGCTGCTGGATTTACTACACCATGGACCACAGCTGATGGACCCTGCCCACAACCTCAATTCCAGCAGATCTCTTCTCCCAGAAAGCCCATTACACCTTTTGAAGAGCCATAATATGCTGAGAGGACATTTTCCCTGTATTTGTTAGATATGTTCATTGCCACACAGAAAAATCACCAGACTGGCTTTGCTATACTCACCTTGCTGAAAAGGTGATCTCTCTGTCCCTCCCACTGTTGTGTGCACACAGTAACTGCAGAGTACGATTGTTGTACAGGGCATTGACTATGAGCATGTATGAACCCTTCCTTGACTGTATTTATTGTAGAGAGTAGGCTCAGAGTAAATCCCTGTTATCCACCATTCCCCATAATTTTCATTCCATGTGCAAGTTTGTACCAGGGAATCAGAGACTTGCCTTGATCGTATCACTGACAGTCTTGGGGAGTTAAATTCAGTTCAGGGTTTAAGCAGAGAGACTTGAGGTTCCTTATGTCTTGGCAAATGCGCACTGTTCATGTTTGCCAACCTTTTAATTAGAGAACCAAATAGAGAAAGTGGTAAGAGGTAACTGGCTTGAAATACAAAACCCTCAACAGAGCTTTCATTTTAACAAGGTTCTTATTTCCATTCTCTTTAACTACAAAGCCTTTATAAGAGAGCCAACTCATGAGTCAGTCTTCATTAAGACATGTACTAAAGCTGGCCGTAACTGTTATTTGAAAAATAAGAAATCAGTTGTATTGGACAGATCAAGGTTTCTTGATTTGTTTGGTTGTTTTTGTTTGTGTTTTTTTTTTTTTTATCTCGCTCAAATCCACTCCCATGCCCTCAAAAAAAATTGCAGGGAGCACACACTGGGGCAGTGGGAGGAGAGAGGAGTACTGGCATAATTTCTCCTCAGAGAAGCTGGCCTAACCTTGCATTCTTTGTTGCTCAAGGGTAGAAAGCACAACACTTGTAATAAGGCACTCAGGGAATTTGCTGACTTTTGGCTGTCTCTGTGTCCATGAGCTCATGCCAATTTGGTAAATAAGGCAAAATTGCCTATCTTTTCCTGGTCTGTTGGGGTATGTAATTTTTCACAAGTAACATGGGAAGTCCCATCTGTTTCATAACATATTCCGGACCTCTGAGGCATCTTTGGGAACAGAAGCTGTGAGCAGAGAGCTTTTTCCTCTCTGTCCACCATCACCTTATTCCATTGTCAGAAGCAGAGCTACTAAGCCTTTAGCTCTCATTTATGGCATGTCATTGACCTCTGGTCCCAAATGGCTGTTAATTGTTAGACAATTTCTCAACACTGTCAGCAGGCCTCTGTTTTTTAACCAGCTCAGTCTGGCTTATACCTGTAGCAACCTTTATGTGTATCAGTATGGTTATATTTAGTCATTTGATGAGTGAAGAGTGTGTGCCTGAACCCAGCATGCTTTTCTTCCAAGATTTTGCCTGTAGCCACAAATGTATGAGACGAAACCAATTGGACAGACGCTGTTTACTGCATTTTGGGGCACAGCCTTTAGTTTTCCAGTGCAGTGGCATGGCAGAAGTAGGCTAGACTTCAGTTGTGATGGTCTATGCAAAAAACAATGGTGGTGTGGTTTCACTGTTGCGTGATCTGTGTCAGACAGATAAACAGAAGCACAGAGGCTGTATGTTGCAAAACCAGTCAGCCACCATGACATCAAAGGATCTAGAGAGTTGAACTGGTTTTGGAGAGAGAAAGTATTTGCCATAAAATCTGTTTATCGTTAAACTAAACTTCAGCTTAATTAACCTGTGACAGACTCATCTGTGTAACTTTCCAGCTTAAGCACTGAAGCTCCTGAACAAGCTCATTAAGACACTGATAGATGGACCAGCTTGACAATGGGAAGTAACACAACTAATCTTAAATACAGACTGTTTCATTATGTAACATTTTAAAAATGTTTTTTTCCTTAAGCAGATCTCAGCACCTCTGGGGAACATTTACAACTTCTTCCTATGAGTAAACGTGTGTTCCTTCTCTGGCCTAAAAGGTGATAATGAAGTCCTTCGCAGGATCTGTGGTAGTTCCTTGCTAGAGAAAGATGAAATACAGCACTGGGTTATATTCTGGCCACCAGTGAAAGGAACAGAGTGAAGGTTGTTTAAGCATTTTCAGCAGAACACAATCTCTCAGATCAGGATGATTTGGTGCCTGATATACTCACATAATGTCAGGATGAGGCAGAGCTGTATTTAGTAGCTCTTCTTTTTCATCTAAAATATGAGCTATTTCCTGGCACACTGCATTGATTTCTATCTCGTCTTTATCTTGTATAATTGCAGAGGCAGGACAAAGCCTAATCTAGTCTTATTTTTCTTGTGTCTTCAATGCCTTAGCTATGACAATAGTTTATATCAGTGTCATCTCCTTTTTGACAGAACTGCTGGTGAATCCACACTCCCTTGCAGGAAGCATACTTGTGCACTTGAATATTCCTCTTTCGGTATACAGCTTTAGCTTTGCACCCATCCTGTTTTATGCCATTATTTAAGCGCACTGCTAATGCTAATTTTGCCCTACTAACACTCCAGCATCCAGATAAAGAACTGTAGGAAGGCTGGTGTGCTTGAAAGCTACGTTTTGTTTTTTTTTTTCCTGGGTAATGCAAGGTACTCTGTCTTGTAACAAGCCATGCATGTCAAACTTCCTTACTTTACTCAGTTTACACCTACACTACTGCAGCAATGGAGTGAGTGTCCATGCTGTCATTCAAATGATTAATTAAAATGAGGGATAGACCTTTCAGAACACTCTCCCTGCAGCACATCATTCCAACCTGACAGCAAATCAATTATGCATCAGCTTCCAGACTTAACAAAGCAATACCAGTGGTCTCCAGGAGCCTCTTTATTGTTGCTTCTACAAACATACTGATGAATACAACTAGCACAGCTAATCACCAGATTCTTAGGTCCCCTCAAAGAGTTAACATGAAGTGATCTTCTAAGGGACCTCCCAGGAGACACTGGTTTCCCTTCAGGAGAATGGAGAGAGCACAGGCAATGTTTCTTAACCATATCTACTGGATGCCCATATCAAGTGAGATGGATCGCATTAGGATTGTCTTCTTGAGAGAAGGTTCTGAATTGTCACAGCTACAGACCCAATTTAGATTAGCTAGAAATGTTTACAAAAAGAAGGTCTGTACTTGCTTTCATGTCTGCTAACCAGAAGTCAGCTTTATAGCTTCATTGCAACTGTTTACTCTTCTGTTCCTTTGTCTGCCCCTGTTAAACTTGGTAGACAAATGGAACAAGGAGAGGTGCTGAGAGATGAGAGAAGGGTTTGAGAGGAATAAGGAGGTATTCTAACAGCAGAATTTGGATCTGTGAGTATCCTGGAACTGAGATATGCCCCTAATCTTCTAGAATTTACATAATCTTGCTGGTAAAGTATCTAGAAGGTTTGTGGTAGGTGTTACACTCATCCAAGTTTTATTTCTGTTATGTCTTCTAATATATTACCTTCTTAATAGGAGCAAGGAACAGGTTACTGCACATTGGTATTGTTGCTATTACCTCTCTCTGTGTGATCCTCAGTCTGGTTTGATGTATGTTGGTCCTCTTTTCTTGGGGAAAAAAAGAGGAAGCCTTCTATCAGTATGGAAGTCCTCTCAAAGGAATGCTGTGTTCATAAAGTGTAGTATTTAGAGCAGGAGGCATCTGAGCCTTAATTCACTATGCAAGAGGCAATGTGCATGTAGTGTCATATATTTCAGTGACACTGCGTTGTATTTTGATGGAAAGGAAGACATAACCAGCATAAGCCATTTCTATATGCACTGTCTCCCTTAACTTTTTCAGTGCTGCTTATGTATACCAGTCACCTGGAAAGATCGTAGCAACAAGCAGAAGAGTTTTCTGAAACAGTGCGTGGAGTGTTTCTGTATTGGAGGAGAAATCTGAAGTTGAGGTAGGTGAACTGGAAGGAAAAGACCTTTTCACACAGTTTTCACTTCCAAACCTGGAAGCCAGATACCACACAAATTCCCTCCAGAGTCTCTTGTGGGAATTGTCATCCAGAGCCACATCATCTGGGCAAATCAGTGAGAAACTGAAAGTACAGGGAGACAGCAGACTTTTGCTCCATGGTGTGTCCAAGAGGTCCACACGTTATTACTGAAGCTGTTAAACTGAAAGTAGGATTGGAGCTGTTAAATAGAAAGTAGTTCCAGGATATGGTTTGTATGAGTCTATTTGGTCATAAGAAAATGAACATGAGCCAGCAGTGTGCATTCACAGCCCAGAAAGCCAACCGTATCCTGGTCTGCATCAAAAGGAGCTTGACCAGCAGGTCGAAGGAGGGGATCCTGCCCCTCTACTCTGCTCTCGTGAGACCTCACTTGGAGTACTGTGGCAGTTCTGGTGTCCTCAACATAAAAAGGACATGGAACTGTTGGAACAAGTCCAGAGGAGGGCCATGAGGATGATCAGGGGACCGGAGCACCTCCTGTATGAAGACAGGCTGAGAAAGTTGGGGCTGTTCAGCCTGGAGAAGAGAAGACTGCGTGGAGACCTCATAGCAGCCTTCCAGTATCTGAAGGGGGCCTATAGGGATACTGGGAAGGGACTCTTCATTAGGTTCTGTAGTGATAGGACAAGGGGTAATGGGTTAAAACTTAAGCAGGGGAAGTTTAGATTGGATATAAGGAAGAAATTCTTTCCTGTTAGCGTGGCGAGGCACTGGAACGGGTTGCCCAGGGAGGTTGTGAATGCTCCATCCCTGGTGGTGTTCAAGGCCAGGTTGGACAGAGCCTTGGGTGAGATGGTTTAGTGTGAGTGTCTTCAGGTCCTTTCCAACCCTAACTATTCTATGATTCTATGATTTATGTTTTCACTATCCACACTGCCCTTTTTGGCTACTTGCACCTTCCCATTAAGAGTGTGGCCACACAAGGAAACAGTGCAGCACAATTAGAAACCTGCCCCAGGGCAGGACTGAAAATGAGAAAATGGTACACTTCTTTTAGTCCTGTTAGGCATGTGAATGCAAAGGAACATATATGACAAGGCAAGCACATGATGGATGTTCCTGTAGCTGGTCTGTGGGAGCAACAATGGTAATAGTCCTGGTTTTCGTTTGTTCTTCCAGACTGGATCATCAGTTATGTTTCTGAGATAAATGCAGAACCCCTGTCAGAATGAACAAGGGGCTGAACTTGCACAGTGTCAGCATAATGAAGATGAAAGGTGAGGATATGGCAGAAAGTAGCTGAGATGCCATGTTCTCAAGAAGAGAAATATAGTTTACAGGAACTGAAAAAAGAGATGAGGGGTGTGTGCTGGGAGTCTGTCCCTTGAACAGTTGCCCAAAGCTGCTGTGAATCAGACATGTTGCCTTTCTTTCTTTCAGTTCATCACAGTTGCACTTCACCTGAGTAGAAGTAACTGGCATTAATTTGTAAGTGGCACATTCATTTTGAACATGCCCACCAGTGTGACACCACATCAAGTTTCCAGCCTAAAGAGGCAGGCAGCTCTTCTTAATTCTGTCTGGTATTATGCAGAAACATCTAAGCACATCAGGTGTGTGATGATCTGGGACTATGTTTGAGCTTTCTTCTAGAAGCTTTGGTATTTAATTGCTTCTTTTTTTTTTTTCTTTTTTTTTTTTCATGTTAGGAGTGATTTTTCAGCAGTTGTGGCCAATGTAGTGTCCCCTTGTGTGTGTGTTGGCTACATGGTGGTGGGATAAGAGTTCTTTCTGTACCGGAGAACAGTGCGCTGAGTTGACAAAATAAGTGAACCTGTTCTGTCCTTTCAAAATTGGGTAACTGGAAAGTTGGTTGTTGGTGTTCACAAATGGAAGAAACAGAATGTGACTAAAGGATTAATTAGATTGTCCTATTTGCAGTGGTAGTCACACTTGAGGCGTGGCACTCAGCAAAAGTTGACTTCAAGAGCATCCAAATTACTCTCTGTTAGTGGTCTTCTCTCTTTTAACTTTCATATTTGAAGCTGGGTTTTTGATTATTTTTTTTTTTTTTTTTTGGCAGTAAGCGCAAATAACACTACAAGGAGCTATTTTGGTGCTCTAACTGTTCCCCCGGTCTCTCTGTCTGTTTGTAAGTCAATGTCTATCAGCCTTGCCCACAGACTGAAATGGGAAGGGGAGAGGGACAAGCATCAGCTTTTAGCGGTTGTGATGATTCTTGCCTTAACAGTTGGTTCTTGCCTTAACAGTCTAAGTTTTAACTTGTTGTTAAGGCATGACTTTCTCCGCAAGCTGAATAACTGAGTAACTCTTATGTTTCACATGAGAGAATGAAGATCACTGGGGTTCCTGTGATGCCAGCTGATGATCTGTGGCTTTAACCTGGAAATACTTTAAATTGTGGTCCATCAGACTCTAACAAAGTCCCTAGATGAAAGAAATGTTTCAAAAGTTCACCATGGTCATCAGTAAGGTAAAAGACATGGACTAAAATTTAAGCATACGTGTGGCTCCTTTGCTAGGCTGGGGCTCTACCATTTTTTGTACGCAAGAAATTGGAACTTGTCAGGCTTTTGTAGCCACTTTTCCCTTGTCTTAGCCTCAACTGAGATCTGTGCACGACAGAAATCTGAACATGAATGCAGGGCTATATTCAGCTGGCAAGAAAACTGGTGAGAACCATGATGTGTTGAGACTCGTGAGGAGACCCAGGTTACAACCATCAGTTGCTACCTCCCTTTATAGGACAGCCTTTAAACCCTGTTTCTTGCAGCCACTGCCATTTATTCTTGGCAGCAGAAAGCCCTGTTCTCCCCTTTTTTTTAAATATTTGCTCTTTAGCCCATTTAAAGAGTGTACAGTTAGAAAATTTTCCAGGCACTCTTCTAGGCCATGTTCCCTCTCTCTTTGCATCAGTTCTCCATCTCCAGTAATGCTTCAGATGCAGCTGTGTTTCTGGGCTCTTTTGCACAGCAGATTTAAAACTGCGATAAGTAGCTGCTAGTTGGAATTGAGGCTTAGGGGCTCATTAGCTCACAGAGACACTTGTATTTCCATTTGCATTTTAGGGGAACTTATGATACCCTGTAATTGCAATGTCTGAAGACTCTCCATTCTCCTGGGCCTGAATAGCCACTGGTTTTCTGCTCATTTGATTAGTAGCAGCAAAATTAACCATTTGTTCGGAAAGCAGCTAAATTCCTTGTACCATTGACAGTCAAAGAGGTGATACCCACCCCTGCAGGCGCTAGGGCATGTCTTCAGTAATAACAATGGATGCTTCTTCCTTAGAACTCACTAGACTGCAAGGTGTTTTCCAAGCTGGGGAAGGTGTTTACTGCTTTCACAGAAGAAAGAGCTAAGGCTCAGAGGTAAACCCCAGTCACTGGGATGTAGGTAGGGTGAATTTGCCATCCTGACTAAGAACCAGCTTTGTCCCCAGTGCTCACCCGTCCTGTTGTATGTGTAGAGTTCTATGGGACTGAATACTGTCATGGAAGATGATTTCTTCTGCTCCTATCTTCATCCCCAGTATTAGCCTTTGAAAAATTAACTCAGTCACCAAGGCACCTGAGATAGTGTCTCTGTGATAGGAGAGAAGACTCAGCAGCAAGCAAAAAAAAAGTGGTGAAGGAAATGGAAACATCATGTGAAGGAAGGAAACAAGAATGGAGATATTCTGAAATTTCTCTGGCTAGAAACTCACATTGAGCAAATATGTTTTAAAGAGAGGTTGAATGAGAGAGCTTTCAATGTGCCTTCCCATCTAAGTGGTTCCGTGACCCTGTGGTGTGAGAAGTCTACTTAGTACTGGTTCATGTTTGTCCTCCTGGTGAAAGCACTCAGTGAAGAAAAACTAGAAATGAGCACTTGTCTCTTGTCTAATGTGCTGTTTTGTAGCTTTAGTGGAAAGCCAGCATGCACTTCTGTTAATATCAAAATCTTGTTGTGGGCACAAGGGAAACACATGTTACATACGAAAAGCCAAGAATGTATTAGTATAATCAAAAACTTACTTAACTGTCTAACTAAAGATGTATTATTAGTTCAGATTTAGTTCTTATGGCAAAAGAAAACCCAAAGTAAATACTGCTATTAAAAAACCCTCAGTTGTAATAACAATACAGTTAAAATTATCATACGCATGTTCTAGTATTTATCTTCCTACCTCATTCTGTGATAACATGCTTGCTGTTCCACTGTTTCTTGAGGTCTTAAGGAGAATAGCTTCAATCTGATCAAGAGAGTCATCAGTATTGAGAGTTCTTTATTAGGAGAAACATGATGGTGATGTTAATGAATTCTTCCTCACTCAAGGATTCAGTTGGGGTCATTTTTATACTTTCTCTAGCACATCTTTACACCTTGCTCTTTTTTTCAATCTACATTCAGATAAACTATGTATAATACTATACATGTGTGTTCTTTGTTCTGTTATCTCTACAACTGCTTTTGCCCATCTCCAAGTTTGCATTTCTTTAAGTAACTATTAGTGAGTTGCAGTTTCTCCAGTCTTAACCTGCATCTCATCTTTCATCTCATGTTCACTTCTAATGATGAGGCATCCACAGCGTCTTTGGGCAACTTGTTGTTATTACAAAGGAAGGTTAGATATAAGGAAGAAGTTCTTTACTGTGAGGGTGGTGGGGCACTGGAACATGTTACCCAAAGAAGTGGTAAATGCTCCATCCTTGGCAGTGCTCAAGGCCAGGTTGGACAGAGCCTTGGGCGACATGGTCTAGTGTGAGGTGTCCCTGCCCATGACAGGGGGTTGCAACTAGATGATCTTAAGGTCTTTTCCAACCCTAACCATTCTATGATGCTATGAAGTGTATAGTTATGATCATTTACCTTTATGCTCACCTATATATGTTATGAGAGGCCTTACAACACTCACCAAATCATTCTCATCAGTGTGGGATGGAAAAGTGTATATTCATAAATGATCCGTGTCACAAAGTTTGGAGTCATATGGGCATCCCCAGTGAGGGTCTGGTCTGGAGGTGTCATCTAGGGAAGCACCAACAGCAAAACTAATCTTGGGTAAATAGCCACTTAATTTTTATATGATTTTGGTGTAAACACTTAAGTGGGCATAGAACATGATTCCCAGCTTTCTTTGTCACCACAGTTGGCACCAGTGGTACCTTGTCAAGTATGTTTTGGCTGCTGGGCAGCTTATTGGGGATATTCTGGGCTCTTACTGAGTTCATCAGGAATACCTCAGACTCCTGCTGAGTTCACCAGAGCCCTGAGCTCATTAGGGAGGCTTGGGGTGGGGTGGTCTTGGAGGCACCCATAAGATACACAGCTTTGTCAGTTGGTTTACTTAGTCACCTTTATGACTGCTTTCATTAACTCTTCTCTACAACATCCTGTGTCTCCATTTCTCTAGGCCCCTCCTGTCTGTTTTCTTCTAAACTATACCAAATTATCCTAGAATCATAGATACAACTACACAAAATGACTGCCTGCTTCTACTGCCTTCTTAGAAAACATGATTTTACTGTGGGGAAATAAGCAAGAGTAAGAAAAATCAGCTAGAGCCACCTGGCCATTAGGAAAACTGCTGTTAGAACTAAATGAAGTGCAGCTGTAACTCCAGGAGGGTCAAGATCAGTTCAAATAAAGAAGGCTTGGCAAACCTCAGCCCTGAAGTCATGTCATGGTTTAAGCCCAGCCAGTAACTCAGAACCATGCAGCCACTTGCCCAGTCCCTCTGCTTCTTCATCCCCCCACTCCTGGAGGGATGGGGAGGAGAATCAGAAGAATGTAACTCCCACAGGTTGAGATAAGATCAGTCCAGTAACTGAGGTATAACACAAATCACTACTGCTACCACCAATAATAATAATAATAAGGAAAATAACAAAGGGAGAGAATACAATTGCTCATCACCTGCTGTCAGATACCCAGCCTGACCCAAACAACAATCTGGGCCTTCTGGGTAACTCCCTCCAGTTTATATACTGGGCATGACGTGCTGTGGTATGGAATACCTCTTTGGCTAGTTTGGGTCAGGTGTCCTCCCAGCTTCCCCCCTCACTGGCAGAGCATGAGACTGAGAAAGTCCTTGATAAGAGTAAACATTACTTAGCAACAACTAAAAACATCGGTGTTATCAGCATTGTTTTCAGGCTAAAGTCAAAACCACAGCACTGCACCAGCTACTGAGGAGAAAAATGACTGCTACAGCTGAACCCAAGACAGGTCACTACATAGCTTATGCTCTGGTACTCACTGGCAGTACTGCAAACAGCCTTCATTTATCCAGGGTCAATGGGGACACATGGTTGTTTCCCATGGCCCCACACCAGCTGTTGTGGCTGCTTATCTGACCCACACCTTCCACCTGTGGCTCGGGTCTGATCGTTTCTCTGGTTTACTATCTCTAGCTTCACTTACAATAGCATAACATACAAAGCAGACATCCTGCTCTTAAAGTGCCATTAGCAGCTCTTTTTTTCAGGCTTTTGAGGGAAATTTTAGCTGTACTATAAATTTAATTCAATTTGCACTGCAGTGACTTGACCTCTCCATGCTGACCATTCATGAAGATGTGGGTTACACTCATGTACCTGTGATGTAGGGCTCAGATTTTTTTTTTTTTTGACATGTTTTTAATGCTCAGCAAAGTAACATTGAAAATGTTCCATGACTGCCATAATCAATGCCAACTTGAATCTGACAGTATGCTATCAAGTCCTTGCAAGTACAATACATCATATGCTGTAGCAAACACTACACTGAGTTCTGTGGCATTTGCAGGATCCTGTGTTTCCTGTGTTAACCAAAATGTGTGTGTTGTATTCTCTTACTGTGAAATTTGTTTTCATGTGAGATGCAGCAGAACCTCACCTCACGTGACCCATAGCAGGGACTCCTATGACAGCTTGCTATGGAATTGAGAAAGGGACCAGCTCTCATGTGGAAACTTAGAGCACTGAAGAACAAATATGTATGTGTGAGCAAGCAGCATCCAAAATGTAGTTGGAAAGTTGGAAAGGGTTAAAATGAAGAAAAAAGTGGAGGGTAATAAAAAGGGTGCAAATATCTTTACTGTTAATGCTTAGAAAGACTTCTCCAGGAAAGATATACATAGCTTCTTGGTCAAATACTAATTATGTTACTAATCAGTCAGAACCATCCCAAAGTGTGCAACAAGGACACACATCTGAAGACAGAATTTCTGAGGGTGAACTACAATTTTGACTTTCACTGTGCATGTAGCCTATCCATCCTGCACTTCTTCTGACATATACCAAAATAGATTGCAGATTTCTAACCACCAGGGCATATTCTCTATTGATGTTGACTTCACAGAACTGCAGGCTAGTTCACAGGATGTAAGAACTCGGCTTTTACCTGTAGTTTTCTGAAGTAGCAGCTTCACACACTTACTGGTGATGCAAGCTGACTGGTATATGTGGAAGAAGATTCCTGAAAATGATGAAGGGTCACAACTTGTTCGTGTCTTCTCTGTACTCTAGGTTAGAAATGTGAAGACAGCATAATTACACAGGGACAGGATTTCTGCCTTGCAGTGAGGGAGAGTAATTTTTAGTATTTGGCATAGCAGGCCTATAGGAAAGAATTTGTTATGAATAAACCCAGAATGAACAGAGAGGGGATTCCAATAAGCACTGAAAAAAAAGTGCTAAGCAAGAAAGATACCACCTTGTGAAGACACTCAATGCTGCTCAATATGCAGTGGGATTAGCCTGGATCTTTGAAACTAAGTTGCAACCATGTAAACTGAAAATCTTTACTGTAAATCCAGCTGGAATAAACAGCAGGCAGACAGACTTTGATACTGCAAAGTCTGTTCCTGTGCCTCAGCTCCTGTTAGTTCCTAGCATCATCTTTGTGCCTGCCAACACTGAAATTCCCTCACAACTGAATTCCTATTGTACTCCCTCATGCTGTTAACTATTCCTTTTGAACAGTGGCTACACCAGAGCTATTCAGAATCAGTTTCACCATTGTTAATAGTCAGTTCAAAAGGATATTACATGGCAGGACTTTGGCAGATCAAATGAAAGGATCATGTAGCTCTGTGTTGGCTCCAACAGTAGGTGCATTGGGAAGACAGCAACTAGGTAAGTGTAGTGGGGATCCATCCAGAACATTGCCCAGCCTCCAGTAGATGTGTCTTTCAAATCCAAAAGTTACTTCTGTGCATATTTAATAATCATGAGGATTCTTTAATTTAGAGCAAGGGAGTGTTTATGTAAAAAAAAGAATTGTAATGGGATTTGAGCAGAGACAGAAATATGTTATTCTCCAGCCTTGTAAAACTTGATCTCCACACTGAAACCTGCATTTTGTATTGAACTGGATTTGTCATTCAAAACAAGCAAAATCCTGGTATTTTATAAGCTGTTGAAAACAATGGGAGTTTAAAAGGCTGTGAAAGATGTTATGTGGAGCAGTCTGTGCCTTTTGCTTCTTTAGGTCCAAATCAAAGGCTCAAAGCCTTTGAATAGAAAGCCTGGGTGATGTACAGTTTGGGGTGAATAAAGAATTTAACATATATTCTCCCTTGTGATAATGATGGGTGAGGTCTGTCAGCATAAAATTGGTATAAATCATGCTCATTTTAAAGGTAAGGGGCCTCATTGCTGTCAGCACTGAAATCGCTTGCATATTTCTTGGAAATCACTCACTTGAAAAGTGGAATTAAAAGATCTTTTGCTGGAATGGGGAATTTGCAACACATTGGCTGTCCATTTGTGTAACTAGGATACATAATTAGCAAATCTTACCAAAAAGCTGTTGCCTACTGTCATTTAGATGCTGGCTTTGGCTGTCCTTTTCTTCAAAGAGGTGGGCAGATTTCTGCCTACATCCTGCACCACTGAGGTTAGTGTGTTTTTGGGTTTTTTTTTAATTTCTGAAAAGTCTTAGCAAAGAAACAGAGACCTCTGTGACCTTATGTGTGGTGTGAGCAGCTCACACTGTTTGTTTCACCACCATCTCACATCATCTGTTCACAGTAGGGCCTTTTTACTGTTCTGGGATCCAGTGTGCCAGAAATATGTGCAGGAAGGCAGGTTTACACTGGATCACAGAAGTGGTCTGCCTCTTTCTGCATCCTGTCTCTAGTACTGAAAAAACTTAGATACTTCAGCAAAGTGTATGCACATGCCAAGATAATAACTTCCCCTAATATTCTTTCATCATTCTTATTCTATGTTTTCATTCTGGGGGCTTTCTGGGCTATAAGTTTTTTCTCTGCATTTAATGATACTAAATGGAATTATCCATTGTGATCTTGTCCAGCCTATCCTTGAATCTGTGGAATATTTTGTGTCTTCAGATGGAGTGCTGTGGATATCTTCTATTATCCACAGGACTTTGTGCAGGTGTTCCACCAGCCTACTATTGGTTGCATGAAAAATCCAGCTTTGAATCCTGTTCCTCATACCTTCATTTTCTCTCTCAGCTGATTTTCTGGAATTTAAGTTCATGGGACAAGGGAAATGCAATGTGTTTTCAGACAGGGAGGAGGTCTGTTGTTTCCCATAGTCCCACACGTAAAGGAATTCTACTGAGACGCATGTTTCCCATTGCAAATCTCAAGCAATCAAGAACTTGGTGGTGAAGATGGTGGCATAATCAAAAGTGGTAATCACATAGAATCCCAGAATCCCAGACTGGTTTGAGTTGGAAGAGATCTTAAAGCTCATCAAGTTCCAACCCCCTGCCATGGGCAGGGACACCTTTCCACAAGACCAGGTTGCTCCAAGCCCTGTCCAACCTGGCCTTGAACAGTGCCAGGGATGGGGCAGCCACAGCTTCTTTGGGCAACCTGTGCCAGGGCCTCACCACCCTCACAGGGAAGAACTTCTGCCCAAGATCTCATCTCAATCTTTCCCCAGTCAGGTTAAAGCCATTCCCCGTTGTCCTCTCACTACACATTCTTACATCCTCACTCAAAACCTCTACACTGTCTTCTAGTAGTCTGAGAATACTTGTGAAAGGAAGAGAGTAATTTTGCTGTGCTGTTGAAGCAGAATTGCAAAAACTCTTGAAGGTGTCTTGTAATAAAGGGACTCTTGAAAACATTAGCTCTGATTCTGAGAGGCAACTGAATTTGGTCAGTCAACAGTACAACATCTGCACAGGTTTTTTGCTATACAAGAGCAAGCTCAGCCTTCACAAACAAATGAAATTGATATTTGTCTATCTGCAATCAATGTTTTGGCTTTTGCAAAAGTGTTTCTAATACTCAGTAGGTGTCCTGGGTTCAGCAGTAGCAGTCATTTTTCTCCTTCGTGGTAGCTGTTGCAGTGCTGTGTTTTCAACTTTAGTCTGAGAATAGTTCTGATAACACACTAAGGTGGCTTAACCCACAACAGTAGGTCAGTTAAGGAGTGATAGAAAATGCTGCGTGACCTAAATGTGTAAGATGATGTAAGAAAAATGAAGTAGAATAATGGTGAATGAACACTTCCGAAAACTCCATCGCTCATCAATTGTTCATGGTCTGCTGGTAGTATGAAGAATTAAGAGCAGCAGCCCAAAAATTAGAAAGAAGATTTTGTGATACTGCTAAGCTTGCAGCAAAAAGGATGCATATGGAATAATTAGATTCAGGCTCACTTGTATATTCTTTCCATGACTTACTTAGGTAGGATCACCTGATTTCATATAAGTGTAAGCCTGGCTTGAGCTAGGAGCCCAGATGACAGTCCTAAATGTACACAATTATCTCCATCTTTTTTGGAGTGTTCCATCTTCTTCATTTTAGACTATTACTGCTGTTGTTATTACTGTTGGTTTTGTTGTTGTTACTTACAGTTTTTAAGTTAGTCTGAGGAAATTAGCATCAATGAAAAAAATGGAGAAAAAATATCATCTCTTGTGCTGACAAAGATGGATGAATGAATTTTGAGGCCTAGGAAGGAAAGCATTTACAGCAGATCAGAAAATGGACAGTTGCAAAGAAACTGTGTGTTAACTTGCCTGAGAGCTGAAACTCTAGACCGTTCATAGTTTCTCAGCTGAATGACTGCAATGGTAAATGTAGTAGCTGAGAAGTATCTGGACCTCTGCTCTTAGAACAAGAGGATGATGTCACATAATTCCCACCTTTGCTAGTTTAGGTTTAGTCACAATCCGCTACCGCAGTTGCTAAACCCCATAGCTATGCATAAATATCAATTCTGAATGTGAGTGACCATAAGACATAAAGAAGTTCCAAGAGACTGTCTAGTTTGTGAACTCATAACTTAAGCCACTAAACTCTTCCATGGGTTGGAAATTCAGACTTCCTCTCTCCTCCAACTCAGTAGAACATTTGGTATAAGAATGTGGCTCGGGACATGCCAAGCATTGGATTTTTTTCCTGATATTATCTATAAGATACTTCTGACATTAAAAATGGAAACTGTCCATAAGTACAATGCATATGTGCTTTTTCTTTCTTTTTTCTTTCTTTTTCTTTTTTTCTTTCTTTTTTTTTAATTTAATTAGGAGTCTCTATTTTGTAAAGGTTGTAGAACTGGCTTCTGTTGTCTTCCTCTAGCCACGGCATACTAGAAAGGGTTTCCCAGGATGGTAGTACATCCTGCTGTTAGGAGCAGAAATATTTCAATGTAAATGAATTTCATAGACCTGAATTTGCCACATGTGAGGCAAGTGTTCCATGCAGAAGGTGCTGCAAGGTGAAATGTATTTCGTTAAAGGTGCTAGCATCCTTCTCTGGGCTAAGCACAGATAATGTTTGCCTACAAATCAGTCTGTAGCTCATACTTGTCCCTGTCAAACAGAGTCTCAAGGGGTCAGTGTTGGCTGTGCCTTTCCAGTTGATGTCCTCCCCTGGATAAAATCCCATTGATGACACGTTCCACAGGCCACAGTGTCCTGACTAAAGGTTTATTTTTATAAGTATGCATGTCACAGCCAAAAATTGATTTCCATGGAGAATAATACTGATGTGGCTTCTGGTTCTCTAGAAGAAGACGGGCTCCAGCTTTTGCCTTAATATTTTGCCTGTGCATATGAGTTCTGGCAGATGATGCTATTGACAGTGTTATTTTACCTATTCCTCTCAGCTAAGTAGTTTTGGTGGAGAAGAAAAAAGACAAGACATGGTGCTGTAGCACATCTGATAGGATGTCTTGATCAGATACAGAAGTGCCAAATTACAATTCAGTTACCAGGGTGCAAGGGAAACAAAACATGAGTTAAATTTGATATTCAGCAAGAGTAAGTGGGATCATGAAAAGGATTTGAGGAAACATAATTATCCATTTTTTCATGGTTTCCTTGCACACTACAAGGAAACCAAGGAAGCCGTAACACACTAATTATCCCAAACTGCAGCTTTACATGTGTTATCCCAGAGGAAATCTTGCACATGCAACAAATTAAAATCCCTTTCTGATAATTAGACAGTGAACTTGCCCATAATTCACTGTGGTGAGGGAAAAATATCTTACAAGAAGACAAGGAGTAAAGTAGGAATAGGAGGGAGAAATCTGCCATAAAGTGCTCCTGGAATTCACTTGTATAATTGATGGCTTGGAAACTTTAGCTGTTATTGCAAGCACACAGCAAAACAGCATTTATGAGACAACTAGCAGTCCAGAATTTCTTTAGCACGCAGGAAAAGGCTTTGTGACTCTTCATTTATCTGTGGATCTTGACTTCTCAGCTCTAAGCACAGTTGTCATTTGGGTCATTTGTTATGTTCATCGTGAGGTGGGATGTCATTGCAATGACAGCTCAGTCCCTTGCTGCACAAAGCGGACATGGAGGTAATGGTTGCCTTTTAGAGCTCAGCTTTTGCTAAAATCACAATATCTTGTACTGAAGCTGATTCCTGGATGAGGTGCCTGTAAATAAAAAGAGACAGATCTGTCTGACAGGATTTATCATGAGTGTTACAGAATGAAGAATAATGAAGTCTTCAGTAGCTTCTTTCAGTCCCAGAAAAGTACAGTACTATGTCTTAGACCAAGCTATTACCTGAGGGTAGTGCCTGCTGGTTTCAGTCTTAATTCCTGCACTTAGGAGGACCACTCTTAGAAGCTGTAATTGAAGGCACCTCTTGAGATCTGCCCAAGACTGCACAATCAGGTTTGGAATATCATATATGTACATACATATATACATACTCTTTGAAGAAGACAGAAACTGTTCTCTAGGCATGTTGTAATGACAAATAAGAGAATCACAGAGTGGTTTGGGTTGGAAGGGACCTTAAAGCTCATCGAGTTCCAAACCCCTGCCGTGGGCAGGGGCATCTTCCACTAGATCAGGTTGCTCCTCAAAGCCCTGTCCAACCTGGCCTTGAACCCTAATGTCTAATATAAATCTGTCAGGTTAAAGCCATTCCCCCTTGTCCTGTCCCTACAGCCCCTTGTCAAAAGCCCTTCTTCAGGTTTCTTGTAGCCCCTTTAGGCACTGGAGCTGCTGTAAGGTCTCCCCTTAAGGAGCCTTCTCTTCTCCAGGCTGAACCAGCCCAGCTCTCTCAGCCTGTCTCCAGAGCAGAGTTGCTCCACCTCTCGCAGCATCTCCATGGCCTCCTCTGGACTTGCTCCAACAGCTCCACGTCCCTCCTGTGTTGTTGCCCCAGAGCCGGACACAGGACTGCAGGGGGGATTCTCCCCAGGGCACAGCAGAAGGGCAGAATCCCCTCCCTTGACCTGCTGCTCATGCTCTGGGGATGCAGCCCAGCACATGGTGGGGTTCTGGGCTGCAAGCTCACACTGCTCTACACAAGGTACTGGTTTATACTCACTTGGAAAAGAAAACTAGTGGTCAGGGTCCAGATACCTGGCAGAGAAAGGCTAGATTCCTTCTTGGGAGTGGGCTTCTTCCTTTGAAGGATCAGCAACAGGTGAGGAAATAACCCATTAGATAAATTGATGCAGAAACAGTTGTAGCAGGAGGCTGGACAACGTGATTTTCTTGGGATCTTTCCAGCCCTGTTTCCCATGGTTGTTTCTCCCTGATAAAATTCTACTGAATTATTTTTTTAATGAGGAGCAAAGATTTCTCATTTTAGGTTGCAATAAATTATAACAGTATTAATTAGAACTTGCATAGCCAATTTCATTTTTCAGAGTTTAAAAAAAATGTTAATTACTTTATTAGTAATAATTAACATGTTCTTTGGGAATTCTAGTACTTCTTTTTTTCCAGTTGTATGTTTGCCATTAATTTGCTCCTTCAGATGTATTTTCTGTCCTCACTTTGCAGTTTGGACGGTGTATTTTCACCTGGTGTGTTCAAAATATATTCAGTTTCTTCCCCCTGATCCTTTTTTAATATGATAACATGGGTCATGGATGTAAGGAGTATGGATGTATGACGACTGTAAAAATTACTTCTAAACATTTCTTTAAGAGTCCTGTGAATGAAAGAACTCTCACACTCAATTAGCCTGAGTCCTGGCTTCTGTTATCTTTAAACTTGTTTAAAGAGTGGCTTTGGTTTTTGAGGAAGAGGTCATATCGTTGTTGGTTTTTTTTTCCCCAGTAGACTGCTATTCTTCTGGAATGGTTGCAATGCTCTGTGAATTGATGTGGCATGTCATCTCCAAGGCTCTTGAGTACCCAGTTCATAGATGCATGGCCAAGGTTATCCAGTGAAGTTTGGCAAGCTTTCATGACGTGAAAGTAGGAGTCCAGCTTGGCTCCTACCATAGTTGCTTCTGTGGTAGAGAGAGAAGTCAGCACCAGGTGCATAGCTCAGCTGATTGTGAGGAGAGTGGAAATATTTCCTGGCTCCATTGCTGGATAGATTTCACATTTCCTTATTCCCAGACAGGAATTTATTACCTAGCACATAATTCCTTGACATTCCTAGGAAATACTTGCTAATGAAAGTAAAATGGTTCAAAACAAGGTCTCTGTGTATTAAAGCAATACAGCTCAATTGTGTCATTGTTAAGTTTAGGTGATATAACATGATACAGCCTCAGCACTTTGCTATCTGAGCCAGTTGCAAGGGACATGAGTCAGCAGCGGGCCCTGGGGAAAGCAATAGATATGAAACTACTTGCATCTTGAAGTATATTTCATGTCCCCATGAGATCTGAGAGGGAGTGAGTTGGACTCTAAACCCTTTACTGGAGATGGACCTGGAAAACTTTCCTACCACTTTGGCTTCTATTCAGGTTTATGTTATGCCCTAGCTCTTTGCTATAGCAGAAATTAAAAGATAACCACACTGGCACAGAGGCAGGGAATCTTGGTCACCTGTATCATCTCTTTGGGAAAAAAAAAAGGAGAATGTAATTTATTTCAGTAATTAATTTACTTGCCGTAATAAAAAAATATCCCTAACTTAAGTGTGACGTAAAGGTGATGGAGGAAATAATTGACTTCAATTAATCTTCAGTGATTTTCTTTTCTTTTCTTACACTTACAAAATGCTGAAGGCTGGATGTTGAAAAGACTTTACTCCATGGACTGAGTCACCCCTACCTCAAAAAGTTCTGAAATGCTAGAATTGAGCATTCCTTGCAGGTCCGGGGGGCCTCTGCTCACTTCAAGAGAACCAGTAACAATCCCAAGACCTGTTAGTCATTCTGAAGGGATTGCAAAACTAGTTAAACAATATGCAAAGTCCAGTGTCTTTTCAGTGCATATGATGATCAAGATGGGGAAACCATCAGAATAAAGCCTCATCTCCTAAGAGCTCAGGGTTTTGTTGCATTTCATAGCGAACCTATCTCTGCCCCCTGGTAACCCCCTCAGTTCACCGCCTTGGGCACTATCTTTTTAACAGCATCCCAGCTACCCATCTTATCCTATTTACTCCCACTCCACAGTTTTCTTTCCCCTTTCCTATACTGCCTAGCATTGGTTGCTAAAGAAATGCTGACAGACCTTCTGATCACTGTCTCTTGGGATAGGGAATGTCATCATATCTGTCCCTGTGGGTGATAATTTCAGTTCGTCAGTCTTGCCTTATCTTCTGCTTTTTACATAACATGTCAAAAGCTTTCAAGCTGTCCTGCTCCATCTCCTCTGTTTGCAACTGGAAAACAGGCCTGAAACTGTGCATGTCCCCCTGTTAGTGGGAGGGTTGGTATGGCATATTTATTATACCACAGTGTGGTGGCATTTATATAATCTTCCAAGGAAGCAAACTCAAAAATCAAGAAAAATATAGGTAATACAGTGTTACTATAATGTGTATTTCCCAAGGAGATGAAGATGTCCCATCCAGCCCTTCCAAGGAATGTCTTTCAGAAAAGTTTGACAATGCTCCAACTATTCCAGATTTTTTTTACTCAATATGTACTGGATTTTGACTGCTTCTCATGATTCCTCCAGAAAGTAATGCTGTTGCAGCAAGCAATCTCTTGAAGATGCGTGAAAAAAAGCCTTAGGATAAATAAACCATCTGGTTTGTGCGTATTTTGTTAAAGAACACTGATTGAAATATTGTTATTTTGAGGGAGTTTGCAGAGGCCAGAGATTTTTGCATTGGCCATGTCCCTTGGCAGTAGATCTGTACTGTCAGATCTGTAGATCTCTAGATTCTGTACTGTCAGGTCTCAGAAGGACTTTTGCATGGGTTATACCTGGCTGAGAAGCAGCCTGTGCAGAAGGCTGAATGTGTAAGGATGGGAGATGTGGTTGGCCTGATAAACTCTTCCCACAAACCCTAGGATTTCTGGTCAGGTCGTATGGAGGAGAAGTCCTTACATTAGACTAGAGTGTAGCTTGAAAATGGTGCCATTTCATTCTGGTGGAGACAAAACAGAAGCTGGGATAACTCTTGGGTGGTTTATTAGCCACAAAAGCAGGAGGTAGAAGCTTAAATTCTCCTTTGGAGGATATTTTTTCAGCCCTGCAGGATTGACATGATGACTTTGAATGCAGGATGGAGAGTAAGTAAAATGGGATTGTCTAAGAAGAAATGTCTACAATTTGCCATTAATGTGTTACCAGGTAAGGAAGGCAGAGACAGATTTGGATTTATGTTTTGAGAAAGATTCATTTTTCAAAAGGCAGCAGAAAGCCAAAAGACTGCAGAGGTTTATCAGTAGCAACTGAAAAATCTTGATGGTCTGATCAGCCAGAGGCTGGATGCTGGAACTTACAAATTGGAGTTATCAGTCTTTAACTGGGCTTTCCAGACGCCCTAGTGCCCTTAAAAAGTTCTGGGACATGATGAGATTTTCTGCTAATGTCTTCTGCTGAATACTGACTGTGAAATCACAGCCTGTCTCTGTTCTTGAAATGTGTGAAGAAAAACAGTTGAGCTGGGATATAGATGAGAAATAGTGCAATTGAAGCAGTTCTGGGAGCCCATCCAGATATCTTTGAAGCCTGTGTGAGTCTATCCATCCATGCAGCTTTATCCTCTCCAGAGCTTCCAAATGTTCAGCACAACAGTCTGTATCCACACCCAAAAGATGCTAGACTAATGCTTTAAGTGCTTCAGACCTAATTCCCTGAACTACTGATCCAGATCTGAGCTTTACCAGACTGCACAATGGGAGTATAACAAGAAGGAGGACAGATCAGAGATTAATCTGAGCAGGGTGTGTCCATAAGAAAGCTGGTCCTGGAATTACTACCAAAGCCCTTGTCCCCAAAATCCTACTTTGATGCCAGATGCCTGCTGCCTTTTTTTTCCTCTTGTTTATCTCAGGCTTTAACCTGACAGAGGGCAGAATGAGATAAGATCTTATGAAGTTCTCCCCTGTGAGGGTGGTGAGGTGCTGTCGCAGGTTGCCCAGAGAAGCTGTGGTTGCCCCATCCCTGGCAGTGTTCATGGCTAGTTCAGATGGGGCTTGGAGCAACCTGGTTTAGTGGAAGATGTGCCATGACATGGGGTTGGAACTGAATGGGTTTTGAGGTCTCTTCTAATCCAAACAGATCTGTGACTCTGATTCTGTAACTATATATGCAGGAAAAAGAAGGTGGAAAATCATTTTCAAACAGCAAGGTCTGGCACTGCTTCAATGCACATTTTACATCACTCCTGCAGGCTTCATTTGCACCTGTCCTTGCCATCCCTTTTTACCCAGCCCCACGTCTTGTTCTTCTATCTTCAATGTATTGTGATGGTCCTTGTCTAATTCCAAAAGATCACACAAAAGGCTTTCTGTTAGTTTATCTCCAAGGATGTCACAATAGGGGCAGGGACTGTAACGGCCCACCTTACTCTTCTAGGGGCAAGCTCTTATTGATTTAAATGTTCAGGTGGACATATGCTATCAGTCTGTGATAAAGCATTTCTGTAGAGCAGACTTAACATAGCCTTATACTTTTAGGCCAGTCCTAGGCCTGCATTTGTAAGACCAGAAACTTTTTTCTACCAGCTCCTGACATTGCTTAGAACTGTTGTGCTTTCACTTCTGAATGTTTAGACTGGGGTTTTGCAGCTCCACTGACATTTTCAGTAGGTGTTAGCATTCAGGTGACTTATCTCAAAGCAAACTCTACAAATCATCAAAACCAAATGCATCAAATACATCTTCTCTTAAGATTAACCTGCATGTTCCTTTTCAAGAACAACTCAGTTGGACACGCCTGTTCCAGAGTCATTTGGAGTCCAGAGTAGCTTAATTCCCCTTTAAAGATGTTGCACTTGAAATTTTCAACTTCCATTAACCTGAAGGAAGTTGTGGGTGAAATATCCCACCCAGAGAGCTGCATTTTGTAGGACTGTTAACCATACTAGCAGACAATTCTTTCCAGTGGTTAAAATAAGAACTGTTCCTGTCTGACATCAGAATCAGCTGTCAAATATGAAGGTGATAGATCTTGCCACTTTGTTTTCTGTTTCAATAAAACCAGTCCTTGTTAGTAATGGAAAAGTGATAATATGTGTGCATTTTAAAGTGGACCCTGCACAAATAACTAAGTAAGTAATGATAAAACTGTAAAACAGTCGTGCAAAGCAGTTCAGCAAATATTTTATCCTGGAAAACAAGTACTCCTCTTATTGTCAGGTTTACATTTCCAGGCTGATCATCATTCACCTTATTTAAAAAAAAATGGTGTGTGTGTGCTCTAAGTATGCTTAAGTAAAATCCTTCAATGCAATATTTGTCTGGGGATAAATTTGGGTGAATTATGTGGTGTATAAGCAAAATGGAGCAAGATGAGTAGAAGAGGAAATTCTACTCAGAGTGCCATGGAGTTGTGAAGAATTAACAGGAGGCCAAATGTGGTTTCTTTAATGACAGATGAGCTTGCAGTGTCTGCAAAAGAAAGGATACAATCAATAGGTATTTCTACTATGGTCCAGCCATAAGGTATAAAACTGGTGAAATATTTCCATCACAAAAGGGTGAGAGTTTTTGCAAAATTTTAAAATTTCTGCCCAGGGAACTCTCTGGAAAAGTAAGATTATGTTTTCCCAGTAAGTTTTTTGAATACTGCAGGAAGTCCAGAAGAAAACTGGTGTTACTCCAACAATGAAATGTTGAAAGGGAAAGGGGGTGACCCAATTTTCTCTGTATGTTCAAAAAATAAAACATCTGACACAAGGAAGGTAGATGCATACTTCAGTGTGTGTGAACTAATTAATACCATTCAATACACCTTTTCTTAAAAGTATATCATGTCATATTAAGTCATTTCCTACTAGAAATGGGATGACATACTAGACAGAATTTCAGTATTGTTGACATGATACCTTGGGTACTGGAAGATGTGAAAGGTAAGCACTGCGTGCTGCCTTTGAATCCATTAGGATGTCAATAAACAGCATACTGAATGGACTAAAGCTGAGTCCTAGGTCAGGCTTTGAATGTCCTTTTAAACAGAAACCATGGGCTTACAATGCGTTTTGCTATATGGTACTGTACCAGCTACTAGGAAGAAAATTAACTCCATCCCAGCCAAAACCAGGAGACCTGGAAAGTCTGTGCAGTTTGCAAGGCTGGTGTATAGTGGAGACCGTAATAGAAGGCCAAGATTTTGTGTCCATGTTCATGTGCTCAGCTTGCTATTGGTGTGTTCTCCGAGCCTACAAAAGAAGCGGGACCTGATCTGTGTCTCTCAATGTCTGATTAGAGGTTTGGGAAAAGCAGCAAAATGATCACTCTCTGGAGATGGTTCAGGATGGACCATGTACTTAATAATGACTATTTAATCAGGCCTAGAATTCTTTGCAAGTGTAGAACTGTAGCGAAGGTCCTGCTTGTGGCTTGAAGGGGGAGCAAAAAAATTCTGCCCAGACTTCCACAAATCTCATTTAAAGTTAGGCTGTATTTTCAGCATGCTCAGAATAAGACAGCAGGTAAGTATTCCTTTTCTACCTCCTTGCTCAGCTCTTTGCAACATTACAGTGGAAATATGTTCTTGACCAGTATCACAGCAAATATTAGCGCTTCCTCTGATTTGAGCTAGCAGTAAGATGGAAGAGCACTTACAAGGAAGTAAGAAAGGATCTCCTTTCCTTACTCATCCTGGATATACATCACAATCAACATTAAACTCAGACCAGCATTGTTGGCTGCTATTTTTGAAAGTATCCAAAGGAGTATTCAAGAAAGACTAGAAATATTGCTAGAAGCCAGGGACTATGTAAAAAGAAGCTGCACCATTACACATTGTGAGCTACAGCCCTGCTGGTGGTAGACCTGGCTACACCAAGCCACAGTAGTTCATTGTTTGATGCCTTGAATACAGCCTGAAACCCACAAGAGGATGATGTTTAGAACTATTCCAACAGTTAAATCACAGTAATAAATGCTGACAAGTTCATTGCATGGATTTTTGAATGTAACATGTAAGTAGAAGTCCCAATAAATTAGTTTCTAGCAACATCAGATTACTATTCAGAGTAGATTTCTCTGATGGCTGCATACAAGTTTTACCTACACTGTAAATAAACCTTCTGTCAAGTCTTTCTGAGACCTTGTTCATGTTTTATCATGCACAAGAAAAATTAAAACTCGTATAACAGAAGGTGAAGAAGAAAGCTGACAATGCAGGGGGGTCAGTGGAATGCCTGATGGAGCTTGTCAGCTAAATAAAATGATCCAGACATGACACTTATTTAGTAAAACTGAAGAGCTGGTGCATATCAGGGGCATTTATTCATTACACAGTTTGGGCAATAAGGGAAGTTGTGATTTTTGCTGAATTCAGTAAGAACAAATACAGTTTGAGATGCGTCAGGGAATGACAAAAAGAGCTCGTATGTCAAGCCCAAATGTTCAAGGCTTTGTGTATTTTTTCAGCAGCAAACAAGACATCCTCAAGCTGTTCTGCTTGAGGACAGAAAAGTTCCTCAGAGGGATCTGGACAGGCTGGACCTATGGGCCAAGGCCAATGCTTTGAGGTTCAATAAGGCAAAGTGCCAGATCCTGCACTGCACCATAGCAACCCCATGCAACTCTCCAGGCTTGGGTAAAACTGGCTGGAAAGCTGCTCAGCAGAAAAGAACTTGGGGATGCTGACTGATGGAGCTGAACATGAGCCAGATTGTGCCCAGGCAGCCAAGAAGGCCAGTGGCATCCTGGCCTGTATCAGCAATAGTGTGGCCAGCAGGGCCAGGGCAGCGATCATCCCTCTGTACTGGGCACTGGTGGGGCTGGACCTTGAATCCTGTGTTCAGTTCTGGGTCCCTCACTACAGGAGAGACATTGAGGTGCTGGAGCAGGTCCAGAGAAGGGCAACAGAGCTAGTGAAGGGCCTGGAGCAGAACTCTGATGGGGAACTGCTGAGGGACCTGAGGTATTTAGTCTGGAGAAGAGAAGGCTCAGAGGGGACCTTATTGCTCTCTACAACTGCCTGAAAGGAGGAAGGAGACAGGAGGTGGCTGGTGTCTTCTCCCAAGGAACAAGTGATAGAACAAGAGGAAATGGCTACAAGCTGTGCCAGGGGAGGTTTAGCCTAGATATTAGGAGCAACTTCTTTCCTGAAAGGGTGGTCAGGCATTGGAACAGGCTGCCCAAGGAAGTGGTAGAATCACCATCCCTGGTGGTATTTAAAAAATGTGTAGGTATGATACTCAGTAGCATGTTTTAATGGTGGCCTTGTCAGTGTTATATTCATGGTTGGACTTGATCTTAAAGGTCTTTTCCAACCTAAATAATTTTATGGTTCTATGTAAAAAAAAGATGTGGGCAGGCTAAAGAGTGTCCAGCAAAGGGCCACAAAGATGATCTGAGGACCGGGAAGCCTGCCATATGAGGAATGGCTGAGAGAACTGGGTTTCTTCAGTCTTCATAAAATAAGACGCTGGGGAGACCTTATCAACATGTTCTAGTATTTCAAGGGTTTTTGTTTCCCCCCAGAATTTCATTCAGCTGATAAGATACCATAAGCACCAGGCTTCCTGTGATTAGGAAGTCTATGCTTTTAAAAGTGCTCACAGATGCAGCCTGCTCTACCATGCACTAAAGTCAGCACATGTCTCTTTTTTAGGTACAACTTTTGCTTCAGCCTAATTCAAGCTTTCACCAGCCTGAATTCCCACTGCATGGGTTTACTAGCTGCATTGCTTCTTCCAAGACTGTCCTTCTGATGTCTGTTCCCTGCATTGTTTCCCTAAACAGAGGTCTCCTGTGAGAGAACATCTTGACAAACCACACCATTGCACAGACAGGTTTATACACTGCGTTGTTAATATCTCCATGCTGGAGCAGATCACATTTTCTCCTTGGCTTGCCTCGCAGTGATAAGGACACAGCTAGTGAATAATATTTGCCTGATAGTCCTTAATGATTTAGGTGGAGCTGAGGAGAGTGTACAGGAATGGTCTGTGGTTTATTGACAAGAGGACGGGATGTTCCTTTGTGTAATACAAGAGCAGTCTTCTGGAATAATCTCACATCCTTTTGTGCCGTTAGTGCTGTTGTAGTGCCAGGAGCAACAGGAAGTTACTGTATTAATGACTAACCGTTCTTGAGAATAGTCACCTAATACTAGGCTAAAGTCCGTTATTATTGTGGACTGTGCAATAAAGGTAGTTCAAACTCTATAATTAGGCAACTTTATTTTGTATAGTCCTAGTATCCTCAGCAATGTGGTGTTAAATAAGAACTGATCAAGGAGTATGGGAGGATATCAGTATAATTACATCATTCTCATCATAATCATCATAACCAATTATTATGACCTGAAAAACAATCAGGCTTTGTATAAAAGTGCTTTATACTCTTTTAATTTGGCCTTATCCTGACCTGGGATCAAGTGGATTGGAAACATCTTTATCTTAGTGTCTGTTTCATGGTGAGTTTCCTTTGACATCTGAATATATTGAAGGCTTAGAAAAGTGTTGCTGGGACTGCTTCAGGGACACTTGAAGCCTCCAAGATTAATTAAATTGGCCAGTTTGGTTTCATAGATTTACCTTGGATCATAGCCACATGGCTGGAATTGAAGAGTTTAGGAAGATAATTTCTGGTAGGAAAAAGAAGGAATGGGAATGAACGGCTGAACATAGTCCTAGCAATATGTATATTGTCTGTACCCAGCAAAGAGGTTTTTGGAAAGACACCAGAGGCTGACTGGGTATGGGATTCTCTAGAAAGGCATTTGAAAAATGGTCTGGTTTTATGTTCAGCCTCACATGATATAAAGCAAATAGTGCAAGCCATGCTTCCTGGCATGGTAGGTGGAGGGCAGTCCTCAACACTGCCATTCCTTCTGTCATCCATTTTCAGAGAAGCCCTGCAAAGACTTGCACAGGGAAGGGTGGGGACAAAGTAAAAGGAATGAAGTGCGAGGACAGAAACAATCAAACTCTGTGTTTGAAAGAGGAATTTCAGCCTGTGTGCATAATCTGATAAATAACAGCAGAAATTTTTAGTCTCTTTACTTGCACCCAGAACAGAACGAAGATTCCAGGTACCAGGCTCTGTCATGACAAGTTCTTCTGCATCCATGTATCTCAATATTCAGTACAACAGCATGATCAGAGTCAAGTGTCAAGTACATGCACGCATACAGAACCTGGGACTTAGGCAGATGCCTAAATAAAATATAAAATTCCTGAGTATATGTATTTCCCTTCTTCTCTCTCCAAGGAAGAGTCCACTAGCTGTGAACACCTCTTTGAAGAGGAATTGTATTAGACAAATAGCTCCAGAAAATCTGCAATTCAAATGAAAAGTACTTGTGTCAGTGTTTGACAAAGCATGCCCAGTGGGGTGCCCTGTGATTCTGTCACTGGGCAGATGGGGAGATGGAGGATTATTGTTTGTTATATTTCAATTTCATGTAGACAGCACATTGCACATCACATGAATGCGATGAATCAGATGAACCCTCACAGCTGAAGTTTGACAACTACTAATGGAAAAATACTGATGAAGTAAAGTGGAGCTTATCAAAACAGTAGGCTTACATTATGAAAATAATTCTTTTTAAAGGAACTTTTTCAAACTTCTGGACTTCTTGAGATTAAAGAGAATAAATTTACATTTTTGCATAACAGCAAAGTTGCGATGAATAAGCAAATTCTCTTTTTTCTGTTCAAGTATAAAGCCTCTACAAATAAAGCAAGCATTTAATGATGGGCTTGGAATGATGCAAGCTTGTCCTACTGCAAAGTCTGATGGCATCTTAATTTTTATTGTGACCTTCAGTTTTGCACTAAAGTGCAGTGCTAGTCTGTGTACTGAACTCCAAAAGCCTTAAGTGTATTGGGATATCTAGCTGATGTATTCATTTCAAAGCTCCTAGTCTGACATGCACATTCCTCATATAGCAGAGAAAGACAATGTGTTAATTCCCAAAGCAAAACAAAATTATGTGAACTTACAAAATGTTTCTGTTTTGCTTTGGAGATACTATCTCCCAAATACCTTCCATGAGTGAATATGTTGCTTGTACCCTTAAATTACTAGGAGAAATATGCTTAATTTGAACGTGTGTAACCAAAGAGCTGTTGATCTTGAGCAGTATGCTGTGTCATGTTAATCTCATGAATCAATACTTAGACATGCTTCACCTGTTACAGGATGATATTCTTTTTGGTCCAGCTCTGTTTTCTTCTTCACTAATAGTTACGTGACTATTACATGGTTTGCAACCCATTTCTCTACTTAGTCATCCACATATGCTCTTCATTTACCTGAAAGAGAAAAAAAGAAAGCTGGAAGATTATTCTCACCATGCTGAAAAGATAAGGCTCATCTGAGTTATGCAACATCAGGCTGTCAATACCTCTTCCTTACATTGCATCCTTGGTGTTGGTTTACAGTTGTTTCCTGCACAATCTTTCCAGTGGGAGTAAGGTTATTTGGGGTGCAAGGAGGACTAGTTCCAATTCTAGTAAGAGACTCTTGTCTCAACACTCAGTTCATCTGTGAAAGTGATGTTACCATGAGCTCAGACATCCTTCCCTTGGGAGAGTCCAGCCCTGTGACCTGAAGGAATTCTTTCCCAGCTAGTAAAGGAATGGAAGTAAGTGCATGATTTAGTATGTTATATTTAATGAAACCTCACTTTACTTACTAAAGGATCTTGCTGGTGGAACAGATTTGGTGTGTCTAAATCTTCTAATGGTAACAGCCTTTTTAAAATTCCAGATACCAAAGAAATTATCCTCACAATGTAGTAATGTTTTAAAATATACACACGTATATTCACATGCTGCTTTCACTGTGTGAAATAAATAGCAGCAAAGGAAATTATGTCTCAATGGGATATCAAAGAAGATGATGTGCCTCACTTCCAGAAATAGTAATAAAATTTGTAAAGTTACATTTTCTTTTCTTTTTTTTTTTAAGGACTTTTCCACAAAGGCATCAATTCAACTCATTCACTTGCCTCCCATCTAATGTGAAAAATGAAAATCTATGGTTATAAACTCCAGTTTTACTTTAATCATAATCTAGGCTCAACAACATGCACTGCTGGATCAGCAGTCCAACACGATAAGAGCACAGGTCACTTAATTTCTCCACCCTCCTGCTGCTGGTCATGAAGACTATAAGAACAGAGGAAGTTTGGAATCATTGTTCCCCAAACATTTTCCAAGCCTCCAACACTGGTGGTTATGGAACTTCTTGAACAGAAAGTAGTTTCTTCATATTTGGCAGCCCTCTTTTTCTTCTTGATCTCTTCTATTCTCCTCTCCGCACCATGGAAATTGATAGGATTTGCAATATCCTGTGGCAAGGATTCTCACAGATCAGTTACTTGCTTTATAGATAACCAAAATCTTCTGTTTCTCTGAAGTTTTCCTCAGACTAACTCTTTGAAATTTGCTTCCTCCTTAGTTCCTGCTTAACTCTTATATTTAAATATACAGTGAAGAGTCATTCTTTCTCCAAGTCTTTCCCAATTCTATAGAGCTCCAGCAATGTGTATTCTTCTTCCATGGCTGGAAAGTTCCACTCTATTAATAGTTGCTTGGGCCAAAGGTGTCCCACACCCATCATCCTCAATGACCTGCTTTAATGTAATCTTACTTATCTTGACAAGCTGCACAGACCTTTACTGCAGAGCAAACAAGAGTTTAAATTACACATTTTTGTGAACCTACTCCTATTTGTGACAGATGCGGACTGGATAAACACACACCACAAAATGCACTGTGCCTCTCCCAGGTTACCACTTCAGAATTTTCCAATAGTGAACATTGATAAACTTTGTTTTACTACTAGAAGATCCTTCTAACCTTTGATCAGCAAGTTTCTTTTGACTTATTTTAAAGGATATTAACTTCCTGTAGCTGAGAATATATTCTCTTTATATCTTTTCTTTTTTTTTTTTAATCCTTTTTCCCCCATGCGTAAATGGTGAGCTTGCAACTTTTCACAGGAAAAAATGTGCAGCTTCTCAGTATTGCAGCCCATCTGTCTGCAAAACTGAGACTGAATCCAGTTGCAGTTGAAGTTACAGATGGATTGAAAATAACAGTCCCTCCTACTAATTTTTCTGGACTGCATTTGCTAAGCATCTCAGTGCTGAAACTGTCATTCTGATGCCCTTCCTTATTCCTGCAGTTCTGGGTTGTAGATGAAGATCCTAAATATATTAAATTGGCTATTGAAATGAGCAGTGCTTGTTTGTCTATATAAAGCTTTTAATGTGCCTGTCCTTCCTTTCCACTGCACATGGTCTCTTGTGTATCACTACAGGGTCAGGAAGAACAGGCCAAGTATCGCAGGCCACACATTGGATTATGTCTGTAATAGCAAGCAAGCTGTAGCCTTGAAAGTATGCTGTTCATGCTGTCATAGAAACATAGAATCATAGAATAGTTGGGTTTGGAAATGTCAGCCTTGCTCCAGTGGCTGTTGATTCTAGAGCAAGTACTAATTGTACAGAAGACTGAATTTATTCCCCCATAGCATGTGTGTGCTTGTCAGCACTGGATTGCACTGCAGAAGAATCTTTACTGTTTTTGTAACAGTGGCGTTATGAACAATCTCTTTCTCCAGTATCAGCTTAATTCCTTTGAATCCTGAGGGGTTGGGGTCTAGATGTATCATGTTTTCTTTTTGATACTGAAAGGTTTATATTTGGTCTTTGAGTTTCCTTAGGTCTCAAGGTTTGTGGCCATGGGCAATGGCAAAGTGGTGTAATAGCACTTCTCCCTCCAGGGGTAAGGACTTTATATGACATGCTAATTCCACATTCTACCATGGAAAGCAAGTAGTAAAAGCCAGTTATTTTCTCTCTTTGCCTGGGATAGGGAAAGATAACTCTTCTAAACTACAGTAAACTGTCTGGTCCTGCATACTTATGACCTTTTGTAGATAGCCACGGTTGTATTGAGATGCTCTTAGGAGTTTTCATGCTCTCTCTTTAATAGTTTGGGTAGCCAGAGGGTTCCCAACTGACTGGGAGCTGTGTGGATTCAGCACTGCTAACATCACAATGAGCTGGGAAGGAGTTTGGTGAAGGACCTCCCTCGGATATCTCCCAACTTGGTTCGTCCACATGCATCAGCCACTATTATGAGCACACATCTAGGCACATACAGGATCTCTGCTGGCACCAAAAATACTGGCCTGATATCTGACAACAGTATTCCTTCTTCCTACCTACTGCAAATACTTCAGTGCTCAGGTTCAAAGCAAAGAGAGGTCAGTGTAGCTAATGAGCTATGTGTGGATTCTTCCTGAGTCTACAGGATAAGAGACAGGATCATCAGGGTCAAACTCAGAGATACAGAATTACCTGTTCAAAGTCAGATATTGCCAAAGTCTCATGTTATCTTCCAGTTGCTCCATTCTTAAGTTTGGATCACACTATTTCTGGTTCCATTTTGCAGTAATGACGTATTTAGTCTAATGCATTCAGTGTAGTTCAGAAGGGATGTGCTGGGGGATAAAAAAGGAAAAAGAGAATTTACCAGGCATCTTTCCTCTAGGTAAGAGATCTCATTGTAATGCTTCCATGGTAGGATTAAGCTACGTGACAAGCCATTGAATATTGCACACTTCTAATATGAAACAATCAGTCTGGTAATAGTTCAGTTGCTGATCTGTGAATACAAGGTTCCAAAAGACTGTGCCTGCATAGAAATCACAAGAGACAAATGCAGTTTTTTAGCATGATGTTGAAATCTCAGATTGCGAAGCAGTCATTTTATACACCAAATGAATATGTGGTCCTTTCATCACAGCTAAGAGGGATACCACCCTTCCCCACCTTAAAATGCTTCAGGAAGAGAAGGATGCTGTTGATTGTGCACTATTTGCTGCTAGGATATGTAACAGCAAATATGCTATAACTGTATGCTATACTCCTTGGACACCACAGTGCAGTAATCAAGCTTTTGGCCATGACTCTTCCATCAGAGACCCTTTCAAACCCTGACTTTTCTGTTGCTCAGGTAAGGCAGCTGCTGTGGCTGTGGCTCTTAAAGAAAGATTTGTGGTTGAGGTATTTGAGGGTACCTTCCTGCTATACACTTCAATATGCAGGACAGCAAAAGGAACAAAGTGCCTCTGGAGAATAGCTGTAATAAGCCTACAACAACAGATGAAGTCATCAAAGAAAAAACTCTTTCCATGAGATATAGTTGGTGTCTGAGCAATCCTGACCACTATTTGCACTGGAGTGCAAGAGAAGGTAATAATCATACAAGTAATGAATGAAGGGTGAATGGAGCAATGTAGGTAAGCAAGCTGTTCCCATGTAAGTCCAAATTATTTCAGGGAGTAAGAGCAACAGCCTTACATGACTGTATCCTTGTCTTTTTCACTAGAAAAGCATTTATAAAAGTGTGTTTTGCTTTAGGATTACATTGTAGGCTCTTTCATTTATGTAATATTTCTGCAAGTTGAAGTTTATCAAGAGCTGTGAGACATTAAAATCTCACTTTCTTCATCATTCATCCATAAATAAGGATGTGAAATCTCAAATCTGGCAATGGCAATAAAAATCTTCTGTAGAAAAGTTTCAAAAAATATTTTCTTCTGGTACAAAGTGTTTCATATCTTTCCATTTTCTTTTGATTCTCCTGCAAGTAAAAAAAAAAAAAAAAAAACCAAAACAAAACTCTAGAAGTAACATAAATTATTTTTCTTGCCCAATTATCGTCTTATCCCTTGAGCTTTTCTGAGTAATTCTATAGACTCGGGTAACTCAATGTCATGCTGAGAAATGCATGGGTCAATAGCAGGCATGGCCTATATATTAAGAAGAGTAAAAGAAATTAGTACTGATGAAGGACTGAAAATAGAACCACCACATTTTGGACAACCAAGACTACAAGGCGACTTGCAAGAGGTCTTTAGTTCCTTGGTGTTTAACAGCACCTACGCCTTTTGCCTCCTGAAGTAAATTAATATAAAATTTTGCAAGAAATTTTACCTTCCTTGTTTTAAGAACATTTGACCTGGGATCTGCATGTTTTAGAAGGGTTGTGAAGGTCTTACTAAGATGAATACTGAAAAAGACATCAGGATATGCAAGAGGTAGCAGGCTCACAGCTAAAGGTTGGGTGGAGAAGAGATTCAGAGCAGCCCTGCAGAGAAGGACTTGGGGGTGCTGGTCAATGAGAAAATGAACATGAACCAGCTTCAGTGTGCACTTGCAGCCCAGAAAGCCAACCATATCCTGGTCTGCATCAAAAGGAGCGTGACCAGCAGGTCGAAGGAGGTGATCCTGCCCCTCTACTCTGCTCTCGTGAGACCTCACCTGGAGTAGTGTGCAGTTCTGGTGTCCTCAACATAAAAAGGACATGGAACTGTTGGAACAAGTCCAGAGGAGGTCCACGAGAATGATAAGGGGACTGGAGCACCTCCTGTATGAAGATAGGCTGAGAAAGTTGGTGCTCTTCAGCCTGGAGAAGAGAAGACTGCTTGGAGACCTCATAGCAGCCTTCCAGTATCTGAAGGGGCCCTATAAGGGTACTGTGGAGGGACTCTTCATTAGGGACTGTAGTGATAGGACAAGGGGTAATGGGTTCAAACTTAAACAAGGGAAATTTAGGTTAGATATAAGGAGGAAGTTCTTTACTGTAAGGCTGGTGAGGCACTGGAATGGGTTGCCTAGCGAAGTTGTGAATGCTACATCCCTGGAAGTGTTCAAAGCCAGATTGGATGGAAACGGGTGACACAGTTTCGCGTGAGGTGTCCCTTCCCATGGCAGGGGGTTGGAACTAGATGATCTTAAGGTCCTTTCCAACCTTAACTATTCTATGACTCTATTCTATGATTCTATATGAAAAAAGGCACCAAGAACAAAACTCCACGTGTGTGGGTTCTCTTCAGACTGATGCATCAAGAGTCAGGATTTTATATGATTCAGGTTTATGCAGCCTGTCAATGCTATATGATAGAGGTTTATGCAGCCTGGTCCTGATGGAAGACCGCAGCAGTTAAAGAAAGGCTGGGCAGCAGGTATGGCCTCTCATCCTGATGGTCTTGACTTGGGGTAGTTCACTGAGTCCTTTGATGTTCTGCCTCACAGGAAGGAAATTCCCGTTTTTGCTTTCAGATGAGGTAAATATTTAGATTAATTTATAAATGGAAGTTCTTTTGAATACAGTAATAGTGCTACTGTATTTTCCTTAACTTTTTCGCGCTGGTTGACAGGAAATTGCTGTCTTTGGTATTGGGTTAGAGTGTGGCCAAGCTTTGCATCGTGCTTCAGGTGTATGGTTCTTTCTCACTTAAGCTACATTGATGACTTTTGCTTTTAAAAAAAGAGAGGGCTTCACCTTGGCATCTGCAGAACAGCCTAGAATACGGACTTCAGTAGTGTCGGATAGCTAGACTGTCCTTGTATTTGTCAGAAAATGATAAAACCTGCCTTAGGAACTGTCTTACAAATTGATTTCTGTCAATATAAAAAGAGTTTTGAGGGTTACCCACTGAGGTCTGCAGGACCCAGAATAACAAATGTTGGGGTGAAAGAGAGCACCTACCTTCAGGGTAAGAACATGTGCAACAAAAATGCTACCTTCATTGGTTTGGAGTAGAAGATATTTTCTCTTCTTCCAGATATTTGAAGGAAATATAGATTTACCTTGGGATGTTCTTAGTCCTGAGAGATGGTGTTCTGGATGTCAGAATAGATTTACTGCTCACAGTCTATTAGGAAAAAATTGCAAAGTTTTTTGTTGGGTTTTTTTTTTTTGAGATATTCAAAGTTCTGAGTCACAGACTGTGTGTGATGGGATTATTGAAAAGCAGACAGTGACAAAAGGGTAAGCCACCTTGGCAGAAGGGAAGATAGTGGAATTCAGAGTTGTGTTAATCAAGATTAAAGGCTAAACCAGAGTGTGGTGCATTTGACAAGATACAATAGCCAGGCCAAATACAAGAGCTGCATTTACGGAATAAGGAGTCATAGGGGTCCAGATTCTGGCACTCTCCAGCTACATGCTTGTGAAGACAACTTCTTCAGGTCCCTCTTCTATGGATACAGACTTCAAAGGACTTGCATATCAAACATTTCATACTGAGTCTACTTCTTGCCGGATTTTAATGTTTCTAGGTGAGATACAATCATTACAGAATAACCCAACAATGACAGTTCTGAAAATAACCTCTCACATCTTACGCAGTTATCAGACTTCAAACATGAGCAACAGCTCAGAGAACTTCTGTTCAAGTCAGACATTAAGACAATTATTTATCTTAGTTTATTTTTTTATTCTCTAGTTTCTGTAAATGTATTTTCAGCCTTCCATTTGCACTTAAAGACTGTTAGAATATGAAACAATGCAATATGTTAATAACTGCCATGCCACTGTGAGTTTTTTTCATTACTCTTCTACAAATAAAGCCATATGTCTCAGGCTAACAAAAACTTCAGTCTTTGTTTCCTATGACAAAATTTTGGCTTCTCAGATCTCTTGTAGGCTTTGAACTCAGCAGGGTCCGACTGCTCCAGTATTGCTTCCTCTCTACTTTTTTGGGGGATCTTTTTGGTTTTGCAGCTTTCTGGAAATAGTCCATTTTGTGACCTGCATGGAATCCTTGAAAAAGCCAGGAAACCTTCTTGTGAGGTTCCATAGTCGCAACAAGACCACAGCCACTGTGCAAGCAACAGTATTTAAAAAACACTGGGGAGAATGTGCTAGTTCTTTCATGACCTGGTTTATCCATTTCACATCTATTTCAGCAGATTGGAATATCCTGTGATGCATTCTGTGTTCTAGGCTGGGTTGGATGGGGCTTGGAGCAACCTGGTTTAGTGGAAGTTGTCCCTGCCTGTGGCATGAGGTTGCAACTGCATAATCCTAAGGTCCTTTCCAACCCAAGTCTTTCTATGATTCCAAGCTTGCCTACAGGTAGCAGCACATTGTCAACTCCTTCCAGGAAATAATTGCCCTAAAGTTTTACTCTTCCTCCAGTGGAAGCGCTACAAGTTGAGTGTATGGGGGTAGAGAGGAGACCATTCATGCTGTGTAACTTCTGTGTGAATCAGAGACAGTGGGAAGCAAGAGCTGAAAATGGGCCGGGAGCATCTGCAGGGCTTCTTTGCCAGGAAAGACATAGATCTTTTGGAGAGGGTCCAGAGGATGGCCACAAAAACAATCAGAGAGATGGAGCACCTCTGCTATGAGGAAAGGCTGAGAAGGTTCAGCCTGTAGAAAACTCCAGGTAGACCTTCCTGTGGCCTTTCAGTTCTTACAAGGGGTCTGTAAGAAAGATGGGGAATGACTTTTTAGCAGGGCCTGTTGCGACACAATGAAGGGTGAAGGTTTTAAACTGAAAGAGTGAGATTCAGGGTCAATGTGAGGAAGTAAGTTTTACAATGAAGGTGGTAAAATACTGGAATGGGTTGCCCAGAGAGGTGGTGGATGCATCATCCCTGGAGACATTCAAGGCCAGTCTGGATGGGGCTCTGGGCAACCTAAAAAATCTGTGATTCTGTGATCCTGTAATTCTGTGAACCTGACCTAGCTGAAGATGTCTCTGCTTGTTAGAGGAGTATTGGACTATATAAGCTCTAAGGTCCCTTCCAACTCATGCTATTCTGATTCTATGACTAGCTCAACGATAGCATGGAGGTAGCTCCCTCAAGCCATGGTGATAGGCAAGCTCAGGAATGAACAACAGGGAGGAGTCAGACCAGGCATGACTGATGGAGGGATGCAGGCAGGACTGCCTCAACAAGTGACCCCAGAGGAGGGAATGGCTGAAGTCTGCAGCAGCTAACACAGAGATTTCTTGCTGAGAAAGTCATTCAGTGCAGGGCTTTGAAGCACATCTCATGTGAAGTCAAAAAAACACAGAATCACAGAATCACAGAATGGTTTGGATTGGAAAGGACCTTAAGATCACTTAGTTCTGACCCTCTTGCATGGCCAAGTATGCCTCACACTAGAGCATGTTGCTCAAGACTTTGTCCAGTCTGGCTTTGAACACTGTCAGGGATGGGGCTTTTACCACTTCTTTGGGCAACCCATTCCAGTGCCTCACCACCCTGACAGTAAAGAACTTCTTCTTTATATCTAACCTGAACTCCCCCTGTATAAACTTAAGCTCATCTGCCTTTGTGTTACCAAGGAAGCCCTTGCAGCCTGGAACTCCTCATTCACATCTCCATGCAAAAGGAATTGCAAATTACACTGTTCCTGTGCTGCAGAGAGATGTGTGTAGACAATTGGCTGACTCTGAACCAGTTTTGGCAGCGCTCTGCAAGGAATTATGAAACATACCATACAACTCCTTTTGTCAAAGAAACTTTTAAGGCATTGAAAAAGAATCTGGTCACCTCAAATGTTGTTAATAAGGCTGCTGGGGTTATGACATGGATGATTTCAGAAGTCACATCTGTGAAGTACTTTTTTATTTTTTTATTTAATTGAGGGAAGTTTTTGATAGCTTCTGTTCTGAAACTCGTAGAGGTGCAGTTTGCCTTTTACTGTCTGAATTTAATTTTCCAGATAGATTTGTCTATTTGGGGTTTTATTTATGTTTCATCAGTGTCCCATCCTAGATTAAACTCCCACAAAGAACTCAAATAGCTCAAGTTGCAGAGAGGAGAGAAATCTAGTCTGACCAACACATACAATATTGTGTGTGTGAAAGTGTATATATTATGTTTCTGTCTGCGCCTCTATGAAGAAACTGCTGGGAGCAACCCAGATTTAAAGAGTTTATTTCTGGGCATGGTGTGTCTGCAATCACTGTTATTTCTTGATGATGGAAGTTCCACAGCTTCTCATGAAAATTCATCTCCTCAACTGCTCAGCCTGCCAATTGACCCTCAGGCTTGAGAAAACATGACAAATCACTGGGAGAAAATACATTTCAAATCAAGCAGAACTTGATTGTATGCAATAAGATGAGGTTTACAAGCACCTAATTTGAGTAACAGCCTATTCCAAATAACATTTTTATCTGTCTGCTAGGTACCACCCCAGTGATACCACTGTAGCTACCAAGAAGCATCACAGCTCCAGTGTATTGCTATGCTGCTGTTAGCAAGCATCCACATTTCTTGATATATATTAAGAAAATAAGTGAAGGTGCATTAGTTATGTCTAAGGAGTTCCTACCTTTTCTGATAAGTTAGTGATTTCACCAGGTAGAATATATTACAACTGCTACACCCCTTGCTGCTATGTAGAGGCTCATGATGATATTTCGTCAGAATAACTCAACTGCATGGGAAAGGCTTGTAATGACTGTTGATTTGACTGCAGTCTGTTTAGAAATTTGGTGTGGGAGGATGTCGTGTTTCAGTGATGGTTTAGCTCATGGCCAGTCCCAGTGCCTTCATGCAGCATTATGTCTTCCTGCCAATAAGCAGGACACAAGGGTGTCAATTAGATTGGAAAAGACCTTTAAGACCATGAAGTCCAGCCATTCTCCCAGCACATCCTGGCTTTTATCAGTAATAATGTGCTCTTATGAGGAGCATGTGAGGGAACTGGGGGTGTTTAGTTTGGAGAAGAGGAGGCTCAGGGGGGACCTTATCGCTCTCTACAACTGCCTGAAAGGAGGATGGAGCCAGGAGGTGGCTGGTCTCTTCTCCCAAGGAGCAAGTGGTACGATGAAAGGAAGCGGCCTTAATCTGCATCAGGGGAGGTTTAGACTGGTTATTAAGAACAACTTCTTTCCTGAAAGAGTGGTCAGGCATTGGAACAGGCTGCCCAGGGCAATGGTGAAATCAGCGTCCCTTGAAGTGTTCACAAACTGTAGGACTTGGCAGTACAGGGGGATGATCACAGCTCCCGCCCTGCTGGCCACACTGTTTCTGATACAGGCCAGGATGCTGTTGGCTTTCTTGGCTGTCTGGGCATACTCCTGGCTCATATTCAACTATTGTCAAACAACAGCAGGTCCTTTTCCTCTGGGCAGCCTTCCAGCCACTCTTCCCCAAGCTTGTAGCATTGCGTGGGGTTGGTTTGACCAAATTGCCTGACAGCAGTATGCAATTTTTATGCATGAGAGCTGGTGTTCTTCTTACTTCTTATTGTGCTGTACACTTTTGATTTAATATACTTAAAATCTCTGTGCAGTGAAATCTTCACTCCAGGTGATTCATGAGCTTCCAAACATCCTCTGTTGTAAAAAATAAGCATACTTCCTAGTTGAAATAGTTTATATCCCCTGATGAAATTTCATTCATTCCCTTTCTGCTCTGTGACTTCTCATTAAGCCTACAAGGCAGCACAAACAAGTATTTTCTGATACATTAAGTGTGTTGCATACCAAACAGCCATGATGCACAGGATGACACCATTTCATGTCAGGAAGCACAAGATGGTGGTACATGGTGAGATGATTGAGACAAATGTACAACACAAATGTGGGAAGACAGAAGCTGCAAGAGGGTTATCATCTACCTCTGACCTGGGGGAAAGTTTTGCAGCAGAAAAAAACCTGTGGCAAATACATTTGTCTTTTCACAGTGTGCTGCAGCTTGGTTTTGAAAGGTTAAAAATGTCTCAGTTCCACATACACACATCTCACATTCTGCAGGAGACTGGTTTACTTTTCATCTGAGTGCATCATTCTATATCACAAACCACACTGGAGCACTTCTACCATTGCCTTTTTAGACACAAAAGACCCTTAGGAAAGGCTCATTATTACTTCAGTCACTGGTAAAAGTACTACTCTTGTTTGCAAACAGGCTGTCTAGAAAAGTCATGAGCTCACCTAAGCAGGCCCCATTGAAGGCCATAAAAGCAGCTCAAAGAATTATGTTTTTCTGCAGTACTTCAAAGATAATTTATATTTCAGGCTTTACTTCAGTGTACATATGTATTTAAGTAGCACACCTGCAATTCCAACTTTCTCATGAGAGGGAATATCTCATGATGTACATGCAAAGCTCAATGTGATCAGGGCCAGCGGGCCAGCCTGTCCCAGTAAGATATCTTGGGTTGGGGACACACTGTCCCCAACAAACTGAGTTCATCACCTCACTGGTTCAGACCTCTCCAAAGGTAAAAGGTAGGCTTTTACTCCTACAGACATTCCCACAAGCAACACTGAAATACGTTGAATACATTGCAAATAAAAGACAGACTAGGGATAACGTAGGCCCTCTCTGGAAGCTATCAGGAGAACTGGCTACCCTGGACTTGGAGAAGGCTGAGGTTTTTAATGACTTCTTTGCCTTGCTCTTCACTGGCAAATACTCTGACCACACCACCCAAGTCTTGGAAGGCAGACCCAGGGACTGTGAGAATGGGCCCACTGTAGTAGAGGATCTGGTTCGAGACCATCTTAAGAACCTGAACGTGCACAAGTCCATGGGACCTGATGAAATCCATCCACGGGTCCTGAAGGAGCTGGCGAATGAAGTTGCAAAGCCAATGGCCATCATATTTGAGAAATCATGGCAGTCAGGTAAAGTTCTCAATGACTGGAAAAAGGGAAATATAATCCGCATTTTCAAGAAGGGGAAAATGGATGACCCAGGGAATTACAGACCAGTCAGTCTCACCTCTGTGCCTGGCAAAATCTTGGAGCAGATTCTCCTGGAAAGCATGCTAAGGCACATGAAAAACAAGGTGGTTGGTGACAGCCAGCATGGCTTCAGTAAGGGGAAATCCTGCCTGACCAATTTGGTGGCCTTCTATGATGGGGCTACAGAACTGATGGACAGGGGTAGAGCAATTGACGTTACCTACCTGGACTTGTGCAAAGCGTTTGACACTGTCCTGCATGACATCCTTGTCTCTAAATTGGAGAGACACCAAGCTGTGTGGTTTGGTTGATATGCTGGAGGGAAGGGATGGGATCCAGAGGGACATCGACGAGCTTGTGAGGTAGGCTGATGCCAGCCTCATGAAGTTTAACCATGACAAGTGCAAAGTCCTACACCTGGGTCAGAGCAATCCCAGGCACAGCTACAGCTTGGGCAGAGAAGAGATCCAGAGCAGCCCTGCAGAGAAGGACTTGGGGATACTGGTTGATGAGACATGAGCCGGCCTCAGTGTGCGCTCGCAGCCCAGAAAGCCAACCATATCCTGGGCTGCATCAAAAGGAGCATGAACAGCAGGTCGAAGGAGGTGATCCTGCCCCTCTACTCTGCTCTCTTGGAGTATTGTGTGCAGTTCTGGTGTCCTCAACATAAAAAGGACATGGAACTGTTGGAACAAGTCCAGAGGAGGGCCATGAGGATGATCAGGGGGACTGGAGCACCTCCCGTGTGAAGATAGGCTGAGAAAGTTGGTGCTGCTCAGCCTGGAGAAGAGAAGACTGCTTGGAGACCTCATAGCAGCTTTCCAGTATCTGAAGGGGGCCTATAAGGGTACTGTGGAGGGACTCTTCATTAGGGACTGTAGTGGTAGGACAAGGGGTAATGGGTTCAAACTTAAACAGGGGAAGTTTAGATTGGATATAAGGAAGAAGTTCTTTCCTGTTAGGGTGGTGAGGCACTGGAATGGGTTGCCCAGGGAAGTTGTGTATGCTCCATCCCTAGTGGTGTTCAGGGCCAGGCTGGACAGAGCCTTGGGTGAGATGGTTTAGTGTGAGGTGTTCTTGCCCATGGCAGGGGGTCGGAACTAGATGATCTTCAGGTTCTTTCCAACCCTAACCATTCTATGATTCTATGATTCTCCTTTCCCCATCCCACATTTTGTCTCTGTCCACTGCTGAAGAGCACCAGGTTAGGAGCCATCAATGTCCTGCAGCTGCAGAAGGAAGGGACAGGAGGAGGTATCTTTTTTCCCAAAACTAAAATACACACACCAGACAGGTTCCTCAGCCTCCTTTTACCTAACTTCTGCCAGCTAGATCCTGCTAAAAGGCAGCAAGAGGAAAAAGGAAAAACCTGGAAACAAAAATAGTTATCAGACTTCAGCACCCAGCACTAAGAGGATATTCAACCACTGTGCCCTAGACAGATGAAGGGTGCAAACCTGACTTATCTTCTGCAGAGACTTCATTACGCAATGATACCTGAACGGCCACAGAATTTGCAGTAAATGTCTGTGGCTGCTTGGTGGAAAAGGACCTGGGGGTGCTGATTGATGAAACTGAACATGAGCCAGATTGTGCCCAGGCAGCCAAGAATGCCAACAGCATCCTGGCCTGTATCAGCAACAGTGTGGCCAGGAGGGCCAGGGCAGTGAACATCCCCCTGTACTGGGCAATGGTGATGCTGCACCTCAAACCCTGTGCTCATTTCTGTGCCCCTCACTGCAAGAGAGACATTGAGGTGCTGGAGCGGGTCCAGAGAAGGGCAATAGAGCTGGTGAAGGGCCTGGAGCACAAGTGTGATAAGGAATGGCTGAGGAACCTGGCATGTTATGCTGGAGGCTCACGTGGGGCTTCATCGCTCTCTACAACAACCTGAAAGGAGAATGGAGCCAGGAGGTGGCTGGTCTGTTCTCCCAAGGAACAAGTGACAGAGCAAGAGGAAACAGCCTCAAACTGTGCCACAGAAGGTATTTAAAAAATGTGTAGATGAGGCCCTTAGTGACATGGTTTAGTAACAACCTTGGCAGTCCTGGGGTAAAGGTTGGACTTGATGATCTGAAAGGCCTATTCTGACCTAAATAATTCTATGATTCCATGAAAAATAAGAGAAAGCTCATATGTCCAGGGCAGTGTTACTGTGGGTCTGAGATCTGGTAGGAAGAATGTCACCTGATTTCTCTACATACATGGCATAGGCAACTTCACTGTTGCAGGTAAAGCAGAATAAATCATATACTGGCTAGAGAATTCTCTTAAATACTTGAACTGGTAATTATAAGATAGAAAGAGAAAACAGAAGAGAGACTGATCCATTTGTTGTACAGATGCACAAGTGCCTTTGAGATTAGATGCTGCTTTTTGTGCAAGTACTGTACTGCTCATCACAGTTGGAGAGAAACTGTCCCTATGCAGTGACGGGATTTCGCAGAGAAAAAGCAGAGACAAACATTTTTGTTTAGAAATTATGCTGACGTGTCTGGCAGAGTCTTGCTCTAAAAAGAATATTTTCTTTCATCTGCCAAAGAAGATTCCCCAACAGCTTGTGAAATAGGAAAATCATTACATTCTGTTAACATGCCTATCTACCTCATTCAGTTTTAGGCTTCAATACCTATCTGTGGAGTGAAACATTGCTCTTGCACATGTTAGAACCTATTGCTACCTCAGAAAAAAACATTCCTAGAAAGCTGTATTTGATTCCACTTGGGTTTATGCCAAGTTTAAAAAGGCTCTTCAACACTGGCCTTTAAAGTTTGCATTGTGGTGTGTAAAGGAAATGAAACACTACTGTAGTGGTGAGAAGAGGCATTTGTCTCCAAAAAGCTGGAGTTCCAAATACCTCCAAATAGCCTTAAATATTTCAAGTACCTTTACACAGAGTTTGCTTAACTTACTAGTTTATTTCCCAATAAGAAGACTTCTGAAAATGCAGTTTGTTTATCTTGTTCCAGAAGGGGAGAGACTGAAGTAAAATACCAGAAACAGATAAACCTGAGTCTGGGGAGGGGGGATGGCTGAAGCAAAGGACCCCAGGGACAGCAAAAGAAAAGATTATCTGTCTAACTACAGACAGTGAAGCAAATGCTTGTTGTTCAGCACACTTTTCTGAAGAAAGAGCAGGGAATGACAAGGCCTAAGAGTTTTTTTCACATTACGCCATGAACACAGACCGAGGTGGTGTAGACAGTTCCAGGATGTGAAATAAGGAAAGCTGAGCAACAGTTACCATTCTGATGATCACCCTCATGTCTTGATCACTGAAATAATCATCTAGTATCTTATCACATTTCTGATTCTGTGAATAACTTCTCACTATTACCTTTGTATGTTTGTTTTAGTGCCATGTTTGTTACATGGGACAAGTTTCAGTAAAGCCGTTGTAGGTGCTGGGTATCCTCAGACCTTAGTCTTTCCTGCTGGGTAGGTTGAGTAATACCGATGCTGAGAAAATAGTAAGCTGACCATCAACCTGGAAAATGGACATGGAGGAAAAATGAAAAGACCAAAAGCAGACCAAGTCTGTATTGCAGTGTAATGAGCACTACAGTGGCCAGCTAGCTGTTGACCACAGCCTTATTTGCTGTTTTGCCTTCAACTCTGCAATACTTTGATAGAAGGTGAGACCAAGGGCTGGCAGGAGCAGCATAAGGCTAATCCTTGGAGCAAGGGGTAGACCAGACTAGTCTTGCATTCTTATGTGTTTGGAAGATAATCTAACCAATTTGTGTGAGGAAACAACGTCACAAAAAAAACCAAATCCATACATTCCTGTGCAGCTTTTTTCAATATCGTTAATTTGTAAACAATGTAAACTGATTCTTTGAGTGCTCCTTTTCTATCCCTTTCTCATGCCCATTTGTGTTCTGCAGCTACGTAACTTGCACAATCCTCATGATCCGTGGCTCACCACTTGATGTGTTCAGATGGACTTCACTGGGATCCTTCAAATAACATTTTTCTGATGTATCAGAAAACTTAATGCTGAAATAGATAGGCATCTCACTGACTTGGACATAATCCTAAAACCATAGTTTGGCCCAGGAGCAGAAATGCATAGAAACACTCCCCTTGTCCAGTGTGTAATACACTTGTGTTGAGTGGATCTGGAAAAGTAAACAGCAGTAGAGTTCCATTAAGTTCTTTGAGCTTTGAATTTCATTAAGAATTTCTTTGTTTAATACAATGTTAATGATCCTCATCAGAGATCCCCACGGTACCAAAAAGACCAGAGAAACAGCATTTCAAAGATATTATGTTTTCTCAAGTGAGCTCCTCAAGTGAACTTGGCATCAGTTCTTTGTTTATGAAAGATGAATCACTAATGCATTTCAGTAGGTGTATTAGTTATAGTTAATTAATAAATTGTTATGATTCTTTTGGAGCTGTTCAGTACTAATGTATGAACACTGTATTTTGTTCATGCAAGTATCACTTTGGATTATCATGCAAAGCTTTCTGAAGGGCAGTTACATTTTTAGTAAATGTTTAAAACTTTAACAGGAGGAAGTCAGGGGTCTTTATTTCAGCTGCAATAAATGGTGTAGCTTTTGCTTTTTTGATGAAAAATAGTAACCTGTTTGCTAATAAAACTGCAGAAGGAAAAGACCCTGCACTTTTTTTTCCCCAGTTGAAGGAGTAGGAGGCAGATAGCAGAGGCGGCTTCATTCTTATTGCTGAAGAAATGTGCATATATTTGTTGTAAAATTGCTTTCTATAGCAAGCATGGAGCTGTACTCTTTGGTTTCCAAAATACTCCTAAAAGCATTGTTTGTTCCAGTTGTAAACGAATGAAGAACAGATGTAGGGCTACATTTTTTAGTCACAAAGAGCATCAGGTTAGTGTGGGCACAGACAACAAAATCTTTCCAGGCTATTGACTTATTGTATTGAATTGAAGAAATTTTTGTTCCAAAACATGATGGCCTGGTGCCCTATGGCCAGGTCCCTCTCTGTCTTCCCTTTTACAATGGAACAGAAAGACCAGGCTGCCCAAATGGTGTGGAATAGTCAAAGGCTTTATTCTGACCGGTTGACAGTATGTACTGCTTCTTTGTGGATAGGTTGTTTTGTTCTCATCCTTGACCAGAAAAAATTTTGTCTATGCAATTAAGGATTATTGAACTACCCCTAGCCCGAATAGAGATATTTTGGGTCATGGTTTTTGTAACATAGAATCATAGAATAGTTAGGGTTGGAAAGGACCTTAAGATCATCTAGTTCCAACCCCCTTGCCATGGGCATCTTTTGCTCATCTCAATTCTGATAACTTTCCATTGGATTCTGCCAGACTCTGCACTGAGACAAGCGTTGTCTGGTGGAAGCTGACTCAAAAAAAGTAAGAAATCAGAACTGCCTTAGATTATGCACCTCTGCAGAACAAAAAGTCTTCAAGAGAGACTAGCATCTAGATTCAGGGCTGCTTTACAGATGGAAAGACTGAAGAAAGGAGATGTTTGAAAAGCTCACAATATACATAAGTCCCCATAAGGGACGTTCAAAGGTCATCTAGTTCAACCCCCCTGCAATTAGCACAGACATCTTCAACTAGATCAGGTTGCCCAGAATCACATCCAGACTGTCCTTGAATGTCCCCAGGGGTGGTGCATCCACCATCTCTCTGGGCAAACTGTGCCAGTGTTTTACCACCCTCACTGTAAAGAAATCTTTCCTCACATCCAGCCTGAATCTCACTCTTTTAGTTTAAAACCCTCACCCCTCATTCTGAAGCAACAGACCCTGCTAAAAAAGTCTTTCCCCGTTTTTCTTGCAGACCCCTTTTAAGAACTGAAAGGCCACAAGAAGGTCTAACTGGAGTCTTCTTCAGGCTGAACAACCTTCTCAGCCTTTCCTCATAGCAAAGGTGCTCCACCTCTCTGATTGTTTTTGTGGCCATCCTCTGGTCCCTCTCCAACAGGTCCATGTCTTTTCTGTACTGAAGACTCCAGAGCTGGATGCAGTACTCTAGGGAGGGGTCTCAGATTACTCTGGAGTCTTGTACAGGGGATTCTCTGTCTCCCTTGTCATCCTTATGGTTGTATGAGCTATCGGTACTAAGTTCGGGGCTGTTTCATTTTGGGGAGTCAGAAAAACTCATGGATGAATCAATTAAATTTGCAAGACGTTGTGGAATGGAAGTGTGTTGCACTAGTACTGAAAAAAGTCTGAACAACTTCTAGATATCAGTAGGTTAGGTCTTGACTGTAGAATACCTTCTCCTTACTTTCCATTTTATTTCAGACTGAACTAGCTTCTTCATAAAATGCCGTTTAGTGATCATTTATCACCTCATCTTAGCTGCAGAGGAGGTTACTGATGCACTGGAAACACCTCTTTCTTCCGTAAGGGTGAAGGAAGCATATCAAAACAGGATTGCTGTCCAAACATAACAAGTTTGGGAGCCTGATATTTCTTGTCTAGATTTAATGCCTGGAAGAAGCTACACTCACACTGCTTGTGTCATCTCTGTTGGGAACTGAATTTCATCCTGATGGTAAAAACTGCTTTCTCAGCCAGTATAGCTCATTCAGGGGTAATCAGCAGATGTACTGACTACTGAAGGAAGACTGGAAATAAGAGTGCAATGTTTTAAGAGCAGTAGAACAGAGGTCCAGTTTGCATTTTGTTTAAAAGAATTTCACCTACTTGTGTAAATTTTGGTTGTGATGATGACAAAGTTTATGTCACAGTAGTCAGGGGGAAGAGTTTGAAAGCATCTCCATAACCTCAAAGGGGTTTGGACAAAAATGCTTGGACAAGATCTGATTCGTAGAATCATAGAAGGCTTTGGGTTGGAAGGGTGACAGTGGCCATGAATATTCCAGTTGGAGATCATTTGTGGTCCATCGGTGTCTTCATCTATTTATCCAGTTTTCCCAATAGAATGGAAGTGTCAAAATGTTTGTGGTTAGCTAGCTGAATGAAGATGGTCATCTTTATTGTTATTATTTACCACCTGGGAATAAAAAAAGTCTATGCAACCAGATCTTATCATGTTTAAAATAACCAGTTTCTCCATGTTCTGGTATGGGAGAAGTAAAGGGGCCATTTCTCTGTCACTTTTGGGGGGTGTCCTGGGTTCAGCAGTAGCAGTCATTTTTCTCTTTCTTGGTAGCTGGTGCAGTGCAGTGTTTTGACTTTCGGCCTGGAAACAGAGCTGATAACAATGATGTTTTGGTTTGGCCAAGGACTTTGTGAGCCTCATGCTCTGCCAGGGAGGAGGGGAAGCCGGGAGAAAGCAGAGACAGGACACCTGACCCAAACTGACCAAAGAGGTATTCCATACCACAGCACGTCATGCCCAGGATGTAACTGGGAGTTAGCTGGAAGGGCTGGGAGTCTGCAGGGTTGGAGGAGGTATGGGTCAGTTCTTGGTTGGGCTGGGGGGGCGAGTTATTGGTCGGCTGGTGGTGAGGTGATGTATTCTCTTGCCTTGTTATTTCCTTTATCATTATTATTATTGGTGGCAGCAGTAGTGATTTGTGTTATACCTTAGTTACTAAACTGTTCTTATCTCAACCCATGGGAGTTGCATTCTTTCTGGTTCTCCTCTCCATCCCTCCGGGAGTAGGGGGAGGGAAAGAAGGGGGGGAGTGAGTGAAGGAGCCCTCTGCCTGGTTTTAAACCACGACAGGGGGGTTGTACGGTTGCTTTTGGTTCAGGGCTGCTTTCAATTTAGGGGTCTGGAAAAACATAGAATCAGAGTGGTTTGTGTTGGAAGGGACCTTAAAGCTCATCCAGTTCAAGCCACCTGCCGCAGGCAAGGATATCTTCCACTATATCAGGTTGCTTCAAGCCCCGTCCAGCCTGGCCTTGAGCACTGCCAGGGATAGGGCAGCCGCAGCTTCTCTGGGCAACTTCTGCCTGTGTCTCACCACATGTGATCTGGAAAAGAAATGTGCAAGGGTAAAGTTACAGTATCTGCTCACCTCCCAAGGAATTCCTTGATGGTTTTTAGAGTTAGTAGTTAACTTGGTAACTGTCATCTCTGGAGCAATTCAGGAGGATCATCCTGTTGCAGATGTTTTTCCGGAGAACTGATGTGGAATGCAAGAGCAAGAGCAGTCCTCTGGCACTGTTGGGACAATGAAAAGGTAATTTATAAGGGAGGGATAAGGGGTTGTGAAAACCTCTTCACTTTATTTAACCTCCAGTGGTGCCAACTAGCAAGGATTTGAAAGGACTTTCACAGTATCTCCTTCCAGGCTAAGCCTTTGAAAAGGCCCAATAACTTTGCCTTAAACAAAGTAGGAGATGTTAAATATACAACCAGCCAGTGTTCTTTCAGGGTGAAGGTACTTCTTTAGTAAGTGATTCAGGGTGTGTACCTGCTCTAGAGCAAGGTACATGACTCCCAAAGGATATGTGTCTTCACTTCATCCTATAACGAAGCTTGGTCCTGCTGCAGCCTTCTGGTGCCCTGATGGTGAAGTATGATGGTAAATGCCCTTCCCTTTTTTGCCAGCACCATCTTTCCTCCCCAGCTGGAATTTTGCCAGTCATTTGCCAACAAAAATGCCTCTGAAATACAGGGTAGCTGGATTTATGCAGCCATGTGGGGACAGGTGCATGCAGGACGCATCTCAATTTGAATGGATGTGCAAGGGCTTTGCATGATAACAAAGAGCTGGCTCAGAAGCATATAGCGACTGAAAATTTGAGACCAATGCGTATGCAGGGGTAAAAAGAGCACAAGGCAGAGCCAGGATTCTACCTGCACACTAAGCATTAGAGGCATTGGTGTCCAAGGGTCAATAAAAGACATGCAGAGCTGCTGTTTCTTTCTGGTCTGTGATAGGAACCTGGTAATACTGTGTGCTCTTACTTGTCATAGTATGTGTAATTTCTGGCAGCAATTAAGACTGTGATTACTCATCCCTGCAACTGAGATTTCAAATTCCTTTCCTAGCCATGGTGTTACTCCTTTCTGAATGTGTCAGCTCTCTGTTGCATTAAAGATCTTCCAAAATCAACCTTCAGCCACTTGAATTCAGGTTAGACACAAGGAAGAAGTTCTTTACTGTGAGGGTGGTGAGGCACCCTTACAGGTTGTGCAAAAAGTGGTAAATGCTCTATCCCTGGCAGTGTTCAAGGCCAGGCTGGATGGAGTCTTGGGCCTTATGTTCTAGCGTAGGGTGTCCCTGCCCATGGCAGAGGGGCTGTAACTAGATGACCTTAAGGTCCTTTCCATCCCTAACCATTCTAAGAATTTATGGCTGAGCTGATGGAGTGAAAACATCATGTGGATGGCAGCTTAACCATTTCGGGACTGGAAACAAATTATGCTGCTTTCATTCAGGACTACAGACGCAGTGTCTTTCTCTTGCAGCCCTGCTTCTGACACCAGTGCCAGGTAACCCACCTGGTCAGACTGGGTGCACTAGCTATCCCCTGTTTCTGTGTGGAGTGTGCCTCCCTCACAGTAGAAGAAAAAGCATTTCCAGCAGAAAGAGGTCCTGGCTGTGGGGAAGGAAAGAGCTGGAATCATGGTGGTTTTCCCACATGCTTACAGGGCTGACTTTGTCTTGTGCTTTCTCTAGGGGCTACCAAAGACATGGGGAAGATGCTGGGTGGTGATGAGGAGAAAGACCCAGATGCTGCCAAGAAAGAAGAGGAACGACAGGAAGCTCTTAGGCAACAAGAGGAAGAGAGAAAAGCCAAATATGCCAAGATGGAGGCTGAAAGAGAAGTTATGAGACAAGGGATTCGAGACAAGGTAAGGGATCTGGCTTTCAGCACACACTGGGCATCTCATAATGATCAGTGGAGAACTACAGGTTTCAGCTTTACAGCTGAATTGAGACCAGTTCCCTGGCTCCATAGAGCCAGGTAATTTCTTCACCATACTGAACTTTCTAATCATGTGCACTGTCCCTCGAGCTCTGTCCCTTCTGTATGGGAGGTTTAAACACATCTCCCGTACAGAAAAACCTTGTAAAGTTGAAATAGTTGATGATGAGGGGAGAAAAATTATTACTATTTTTCATAATCTATTAAATGCTCACATTATTTTAAATGTTAGAAGCTTCTCTTTCCTTTTCAGGATGCTTTCCAAGCTTACATTTCTGGTGTATAAGAAGGGTCTTAATTCAGTGTGTTTCTGAGAGATACAGTCCAAGTATCTTTTGTATTGTTTCCAAGGCTTTCTTGTGTTGACAGGTGACAAATCTGCTCTAGTTTTCATATCTAGGCTTCCACTACTCACTGGGAATTGATTCATCTGAAAGAAAGTTTTGCTTATCTGAGGGACTTAACACTGGCAAGCACTCTCTTCTGCTTGAGTTGATGATGTTCTTGTAATGACACTATTTGGTGTGAGAAGGAAATGAAAAAATGTGAGGACTGAGAGAGATTGAAATGTAGAAAACAAACCTTTACCAGAGAAATTAGCTAGATTTAAGGTGGCTGACCCCACTGTTATCATACATAAGCTTTTAGTGATTGGTGTGTGGAGGGAGAAGGCAGCTTTGCTGCCTCATCCTCAAGACAGAGTCAAAATTGTCTTTGTATAATAATATGGTTTTATAAGAAGAGGTCGTGGAGCTCAGATAACTTTGAAAGAAATGTGGGTAATGTTTGAAGGAAAGGTTTCTGATGATGAATGCCTGTGTGTTGACTTGTGCCATATGAAAAAGAACAATAGGAAATATCTGTAGATAGAATGAGGAAGTCCTGGTCAGTATAAGAGATGTTCCCTGTGCAGGGCCTACCACTGCACAGCTTACAGTGCCCTAAGAAAATGTCTGGGAGAAAGCTTCAAAGTCTCATTAAAGGGCTGAGGGAGGCTGTCCACAAACAAAACTGTGTCTGCACTGGGTCAAACTTCTGACACAATCTTTATGATTCATGAGGAAAGAAAGGTCAAGGATGACTTGTTGTGATGGCATAGTGCATCTTGTAAAAAGAAATTAAGAGTTGTTCAGCAAATAAAGAAATTCTGGATTACAGTTCTAAAAAAACCAAAAAGTACTTACAGGGAATTATCTAAGTATGACACTGCCAGAGAAAGGTATTCATATCACAGTATCACAGTATGCTAGAGATTGGAAGGGACCTCGAAAGATCACCTAGTCCAATCCCCCTGCCGGAGCAGGAACACCTAGATAATGTTACACAGGAATGTGTCCAGGCGGGTTTTGAATGTCTCCAGGGAAGGAGACTCCACAACCTCCCTGGGCAGCCTGTTCCAGTGTTCCGTCACCCTCACTGAGAAGAAGTTTCTTCTCAAGTTTAAGCGGAACCTCTTGTGTTCCAGTTTGTACCCATTACCCCTTGTCCTATCATTGTTTGCCACTGAGTAGAGCCTGGCTCCATCCTCGTGACGCTCCCCCTTTATATATTTATAGACACTTATAAGGTCACCCCTCAGTCTCCTCTTCTCCAAACTATAGAGACCCAGCTCCCTCAGTCTTTCCTCATAAGGGAGATGCTCCACTCCCTTAATCATCTTAGTTGCCCTGCGCTGGACCCTCTCCAGCAGCTCCCTGTCCTTCTTGAACTGAGGGGCCCAGAACTGGACACAATATTCCAGATGGGGTCTCACCAGGGCAGAGTAGAGGGGAAGGAGGACCTCTCTCGACCTACTAACCACCCCCCTTCTAATACATCCCAGGATGCCATTGGCCTTCTTAGCCACAAGGGCACAGTGTTGGCTCATGGTCATCCTGTCGTCCACTAGGACCCCCAGGTCCCTCTCCCCTACACTGCTCTCTAACAGGTCGTTTCCCAACCTATACTGGAACCTGGGGTTGTTTCTGCCCAGATGCAGGACTCTACACTTTCCCTTGTTATATTCCATCAAGTTATTCCCTGCCCAACTCTCCAGCCTGTCCAGGTCTCGCTGGATGGCAGCACAGCCTTCTGGCGTGTCAGCCACTCCTCCCAGCTTAGTGTCATCAGCAAACTTGCTGGTAGTACACTCAATTCCCTCATCTAAATCGTTGATGAATATATTAAATAATACCGGTCCCAGTACTGACCCTTGAGGCACTCCACTAGTTACAGGCCTCCAACTAGACTCCGCCCCATAGACTACAACTCTCTGGCTTCTCTCCTTCAGCCAGTTCGCAGTCCACCTCACTACCTGATCATCCAGTCCACACTTCCTCATTTTAGCCGTGAGGATGCTGTGGGAGACTGTGTCAAATGCTTTGCTGAAGTCAAGGTAGACCACATCCACCGCTCTGCCATCATCCATCCACCGTGTTATTTCCTCATAAAAGGCTAAGAGATTGGTCAAACATGATTTCCCCTTGGTGAAGCCATGTTGACTGCCCCTCATAACCCTCTTATCCTTGATATGCCTTAAGATGGCACCAAGGATAAGGTGTTCCATCACTTTCCCAGGGATGGAGGTGAGGCTGACCGGTCTATAGTTACCCGGGTCCTCCTTCTTGCCCTTTTTGAAGACTGGAGTGACATTTGCTTTCCTCCAGTCCTCAGGCACCTCTCCCGTTTCCCAAGACTTGGTAAAGATGATGGAGAGTGGTCTAGCAATGACTTCCGCCACTTCCCTCAGCACCCGCGGGTGCATCCCATCTGGACCCATGGATTTATGGATGTTCAAATGGATTGACTCCTGAGCCATATGGCAACTGGTTGGCTCTGAAGAGAGGATAAACAGGGATACTTGGAGCAATGTTATTTCACCTCATTGAAATCTCTGGATTGGAACAGGCGTTGAAAACTTTTCTAGTGATGTGGCGGGTGATCTTTGAGATTATCAACAGGAATTCCTGTTTTGGGGAGTGACATGCATTGCAAAAACACTGCTTAGTCTCCCATGGTTCTTTTCTCTTGGGGATAATCCCAGGTAGCATGCATTTGAAAGATGAAGTTGGTTTCTTCAGAATTAGAAAAGATAGATAAAGCCATAGAAAGGAGCTGTATTGGGTTTTAAAGATTTTTTTTTTTTTTTGATTTTGAGAGATCTGTGAAAGAAGGCAATTACTTTGTCCTGACAAAAAGGTGGATTTGAAGATACACAAGACTCTGTCTCCAAGTACTGGTGGCTAGAAATGTGAAACAAATGTTGAAATAATAGCAAAAAAGGGCTAAATTATTTCCTTCATTACTTGTCTATTTAAAGATTACCTTAATTTCTTCACCAACTCCTGTAAAAATAGAAATATAGGGAAGGAGAAAACTGAAAAAGAGATTCTGTCTGGTATGCGTGTACATAGTTAGCATGTGCTAACTTCAGGTTTTAAATCCAGTGTGTTAAATAGAGATAAGTATTTCCCTAGCCCAGCATGGCAGCTGGGCACAGAAATTACTTTGCAAAAGGGTAGAATGAATTTAACTAGGGTTGTTTAGTCTGGAGAAGAGAAGGCTCAGGAGGGACCTTATCGCTCTCTACAACTACCTGGAAAGAGGATGGAGCCAGGAGCTGGTTGGTCTCTTCTCCCAAGGAGGAAGTGATGAGAGGAAATGGCTACAAGCTGTGCCAGGGAGGTTTAGACTGGATATTAGGGACAATTTCTTCCCCAGAAGGGTGGTCAGCCATTGAAACAGGCTGCCCAGGGCAGTGATGGAATCACAGTCCCTGGAAGTGTTCACACACTGTGTAGATGAGCCCTTAGTGACATGGTTTAGTGGTGGCCTTGGCAGTGCTGGAGCAACGGTTAGACATGGTCATCTTAAAGGCCTTTTCCAACCTGGTTGATTCTGTGATTCTATGAATTATACAACAATGTTTCTTTTTTTTTTTTTTCCTCTATTAAAAGTAAACAACATTTTCATTTGTAAATGAATTTTTAAGGATGACATTTGGACACGACACTTTGAAATATCTGATATCTGGACCTGCTCCTACCCAATAATAAAGTCCAGCATCTGATACTGAAAATGGACTGAAAGTATATAAAGAACATAACTGGTGTGTACTCCAGCTTCTTTCTACCTCCAGATGCATATATGCAGCTTGCTTTCTGAGCTGATCTGGGCTTGGAATCTCAGCACTCCTGCCAAGAATCCTTCAGTGCCCCTCTGTCTGGTAGGTCAGGTCTTGTTGCTAGCACCCTGGTGGTGAGGCTGTGGATAGCTAATGTCTGTTACCTTGCTAATACCATCAGCTCGACATATAGAGCAACCATCAGTGCAGTCTCCAGTGCTCCTAGGGGAAATACTGCCTTCTACAAACAGATGACCTTGTTTGTGTTATATAGCTGCACACCTCAGCAGCAAAAGCTAACTGCTTCCTTCATGTAATGATCCATAATTACTTATTTACATGATTTTTTCCATCACTTTGACAGACCCAAGGCCTAAAAGAACCTTAGTACATGCTCTGTAACTCTACGCATCTTGGCTGCTAGTGAAACAATGCCTGTAGTTTGGCTTCTTGCAAATCTTACACATGCTTCAGAGAGTCAGCATTGCTGAGCCTAGGCTGAAAAGCAGCAAGAGCTCAAGGCTATCTATCTTGACAAAGGTGGGTTTCAACCAAAAAGGGTGTTAGCATGGTCCTCTCTCTGTCCAAATGGCTTGGCTTCAAGACAGAATTCAGGTTTGGATTTAGGCCATACTTGAGATGGAGCATGAACTGCTTCAGTAGATGCTTCATACTCAGTTCTCAAAGTAATAGAGGAAAGCGTCTCTGGCCCATCGTGTCTTTGACCAGCCTTATGTGCTGTGAGGAATAAAGCAAAAGTTTAGTTCTACTAATAAGGATTTCTGCCCACCAAGTTGAGCATGAAATCTGCATGAGAAGTATGGAAAGGTGTCAGATGGAAAATCCAGGTCCTGGAAAAATTAAGGTTGTTTCTACATTTGTAACTGACACTGTTGTGTGCTGTGTAAAGGCACAGTGCTTAAGTGGTCATACGTTTATGCTTCCAGGAACCTCAGCTCTCCCATTGCACAAAAGGAGGTCGACTGTTTCCTTAATAAGCAGATATTTGGTATTTCATCTCTGCCATGCCTTAAAATGTTGTTCTCAAGCTCATTTATTATGCAGTATCAAAATTCTGATGGTAAAATAATGAATTCCCTCATTTGAGAAATTAATTCTTTGTTGCTATTATTGAAATGCTTTCATTTAACATAGCTGATGAGCTCATCCTAAGCATGGTTTCTTGTGAGATTTATCTTGGTGGGGTACAAAGGGTTTTGTTGATTTTCTCCTGTTTACAAAGTATAAAAGCAGAAGGGTCATTATGTGACTGAAGCCTTGGGGACAGAAAAATGTTAACATCTTGTTGCATCAGTGAGCCTGTATGGCATAGTAAGAGATGCTCAGGACTTCCTTATCCCTTTGCTGGCAATAAGGAAATGGTGAAGTCTGGTGTTTGATATTTGTTCATGCATGCAGCATATCACACTGCGGGAGAATGTGCAGTCCTTGTTCTCTTAAAGTGTGAGTCCTTCTGCCTCTGGGTGTGTGCCATTATTCTTTCCCATTTTTCTTATGGGGCCTTTAAAAGCTTTCAAATATGGTTGTGCAGTAAGAGTCTCTGAAACATCTGGAATTTTCCAGGAAAACTATGAAAGCTATTCAGTTCTTTATAGGTATTTAAGACATGTAATTTCCAGGTCTTTCACTGTTTAAAGTAGGTGTTACTGGAATTTACTTCTAGAAAAGTGAGAGCATTTGGATTGCTGGCACTGGGAGTTGTCCTAGGTTAAACCTGTGCTTTTCCCAGTGGGAAAATGTTTTCATAACTTTTTTTCATACTTTTTTTTTTTTCTTTTTTTAAATCTGATGGCTGAACTCACTTTTGGCACTAAACCACTCAGACAAGAAAGCAATCAGGATTTATAGCTGTAGTCCTAGATCCTTATGTGAGATAATCAACATGCAATATGAATTAATTATTTACTGTTCATATATCATTTGCATATTTTTATATATAATTCGTGCATAGCTGTGAAAATCCTGTCTTAGGGCAGGAAAAATACCAGAATGTGAATTGACTCTCTTCCACAGCAATATCAGATCTTTGGAACTAAGCTCCAAGCTCAGGAGTGCAAACTTAACTTTGGTAAAACTTTGTTGATGTAAAAACAGCTTCACACTGTTAGCAAAACTCTTTGGTGTTACTGCATCTATGGGATGTTTCATTTGTGTCTAACTTCAGATGCAGATATTACGAAGGGCTTTAAAAACTCCTGTAAAAAGGAATAAATTTTCACTGCCTGAAAATGTAATTTTGAATGTGCAGCCTTCCTTGTGAGGAAGAAATATATAGAGTACTTTTTTACTGGAGGCTTACCAGCAACTGAAAAAAAGTGCAAAAATTGTATTTGTATTCTTTGCATGTCAAAACAAAAGATTTTCCTCAGCAACAAATCATGTTCTGTAATTCAAATGACAGGATTCATATCTCAGTGAGCAGAAACATTCTGTCTGGTCTCTTCCCTTTTTAATCATTGATAATAAACCAGTGATGTGAATTTTTATTTAGCACTTGTACTATAATGGACCTCTGGCTACTGTTCAGTGTGTGGACCTTAAAATGGATTTTCAGGGGTTAAAATGTATGCATGGCACAGATGGAGAGGTATTAATTAACATACTCTTCTGCTTCCACAGTGTCTTTGGGAAATTCAGGATTAAAAAAAAAAAAAAGAGAAAAAAACCGCCTTAAATACTTTCTTTGTTTTTTTTCAGTAAAGAAACAATTTGTGCTGTAGAACAAGGAGTGTTTACAGCTGGGTCACAGGCCTTCTGGCTATTAGAAAGCATTAGGCCTGGCTATGACCTTCCTGGTGTGATGCTTTGCAAGATGGAGATTATATTGTGCCTTCCAAGAAGTGGGCTAGGAAGTAGGTGTGAGCAGTCATGATATCAGTGATGATGACACAGAGAAAAATACACTCTTTGTAGCAATTAAATCATAGTCTGTTCTGGGTGAAGAATGCTGCAAAGGCACTGTCTTGTGGTGTTTACTGTGCTCCAGACACAATTGATTCACTGGTTATTGAGGGCAGTGGAACCTGGAGTAATTGTTGCACCAAGTCCAGAAGAGGGTAATGAGAATGATCAGGGGACTCGAACACCTCTCATATGAAGACAGGCTGAGAAAATTGGGGCTGTTCAGCCTGGAGAAGAGAAGACTGCGTGAAGATCTCACAGAAGCCTTCCAGGATCTGAAGAGGGCCTACAAGCCTGCAGGGATTGTAGCGGTAGGACAAGGGATAATGGGTTTAAACTTAAACAGGGGAGATTTAGGTTACATGTATGGAAGAAGCTCTTTACTGTCAGGGTGGTGAGGCACTGGAATGTGTTGCGCAAGGAAGTTGTAAATGCTCCATCCCTGGCAGTGTTCAAGGCCAGTTTGGATGTGGCTTAGAGCAACATGGTCTAGTGGAAGGTGTTCCTGCCTGTGGCAGGAGGGGTGGAAGTAGTTGATTTAAGGTCCTTTCCAACCCAAACCATTGTATGATTCTATGATTCTAAGCCCAATCAGAGTTGGAAGAAGGAAAGGACATTTGCAGGGTGCTTGAAGAGCACCATAGCAACAGATCATTATCATGCTGGTATGTGGGGACATTCAAGGGTATAAAGTGATTTGACCTGGACTAGACTTCTGACCTTTTGCCGGAACTTGTTCCCCAAACCAGTTGTATGCAAGGATGTCTGGACTGGCCTGTGTTGCCTTTCATCTGGATTCTTGAATTTCTAGAACAGTTTTCTTGATAGTTTAGAGGACAGTTCTTTAGCATCAAACTTGTTTCTGGACTACAGCACTTTGAGGTTTTACTAAATCACCCATTTCTCTAACACTTACAACCTTTGAAAATTCCAGCCATATATAATTTTTTGCTTTGTATATCAAAAAAGTCCCCTTGTCTGTGAAGCAGTGACTGTCTTTTGTAAAGAGGTGAACAAACTGGTCCCCTCCAGTAAAAGGAAGCACAACTAGAAAGGCAAAGGTTAGCAAAGCTACATGGGTATGCCTAAGCTCAGCAGTGTCTCTTGAGAGTTTAGAGAGAGAACGGTGCCTTCTCAGGTGCGCTTTTCAGCATGAAACAGGGATCGATGTACCTGCTAAGGACCTCCAAAGCCATACCTAGCCCCAGTCATCTTCAGAGTGATTTTAGGGAATCTGTTTCTACCTAACCCCTGTAGTTTCATCTTTATATTCTCTCGGAAATCCCAGGATATGCAACACATCTTGGTCTTTGTGAATCCACCCACCTACATGTACAGAATTCTCTAGATGGTCTAATGAAAGTATATGTGTGCCAGGTCTTATTTCTTAACATTAAACTAATGGAACTTCCCCGATGGGACAAGTTGTGTGGAATCCTTTCTGCTCTGTAGCTTTCAGTCATTTTCAAATTTAGAAAAGGGAGGCACCATTACCAAACCACTGGAGCTCAGAAGCAAGCTGACATCTTTTTCATCTGCTTCATGATAGTTAAAAGTTCAATTATTTAGCAGAACTCAGCAGGATCAGTTTCCAGCTTCTGATTTCCCCACTAATACCTTTTGGGGCTCATTAGTCAGCTTCTTTCTGCAGCTCTGCCTTGCTCTAACTTTGTTCCTATGTTTCACGCTAATCCAGGTCTATACCAGTAGATGTCACTTTGGATACTCACTAACGAGATCCCACTGGGTGATGCTTCTGGAGTTACTGAAATGTCTCCTCAAGTGCAGAATTTATTACTCTTATGCACTGGCTAGGGCACCTTGTAGAGTCATTCAGCTGAAATCCTCACTTCAATAATTTTTGTCCTGCTGAGCTGGCTGGCAAAACTTGTGTACATTGCTGTCATGGTGCTGAGCAGATTCACCCACTCAGCACTGGATGCAAAACAAATAGAAGCAAATAACACACAGATTAGTGCTGGAGTTCAGCTATGAAGGACATCTGAATAGTGTCTTCTGCCTTCCTGGCTGTGATTTATCAGAACTCCCAGCATTTGTCTCACCTACTTGGAAAGACAAGAAATGTGAACGCTAACAAATGCTCTTTTTTTCATTTCACTGTTCTCTTCCAGTACCACTGCAATTGAGAATCTGTGTCTGAATAACCAGACATTGCTGGTGCTGTTCTACCACCTCGCAGACCAAGTTGCACTTCTGGCCCTCAGACCAGAGTGCCACGTTGCCAGAAGGTCTGTTTGGAAGCTAATATGCAACAATTTTAATTGACTTATTATTCTAGTCTCATAATAAGGAACTCTTCAGGACAGCCCTCTCTCACCCCATCAGTTACTTATTTATGTTACCACCCAGAGGACAAGAAAGGTGAGAAGGCAACAGCTATTTGTAATTTATTGTCTGATCACACAGTGCATCCTCCCTTCCCCTCTGTCTATCTGTTTTGTTTGTATTTTGCTGTTTCTGAAGCTATCCTTTTTTTTTTCAGAGCTAGGATAGTCTGACTACGTTGCAGAGCAAGAATATGTCATCTAGGTATCACTGCTTTATTGCTACAGAACACCATTACTATATGGAAACAAGCATGTACACACAGAGAAATGTATGTTGAGAAAGTCTGAATAGATTTTATTTATTCAGACTTTTTTTTTTTCATTGCATGTAGGAGAATATTAATGCAAAGGTAATGTCTGCATCACAGACAAAGCCTTACTTCATTCCAGTTTTGATGTCAGTGCGCATTCACTTGTCACCGTAAGTAGTCCACAGCTAGAGGAAGTCCATGAGAGACCTTATGGAAGAAGCTACCCAAAGAAGTTGGTGGCTGCCCCATCCCTGTCAGTGCTCAGGGTCAGGACAGGGCTTGGAGCAACCTGGTCTACTGGAAGGTATCCCTGCCTGAGGCAGGGGTTTGGAACTAGATGAGCTTTAAGGTCCTTTCCAACCCAATCCATTCTAGAATTCTATGATAATAAATTCTATGTTGAATATATAATTTAATTAATGTTTTCATTATTATTACATTATTATTTTCATTAATTATTTTCATTATTATTTGGCATTAATGCTTGTGATTTACAGGTGGAGAAATTGAGCAGTTTGCCCTAGATCATGCAATGGTTGAGTGAGAAATTGATTTCCTTAGCTGGAGGCCTAGGGATAATCTAATCTTTGTGTAAATGGGGTTTCTCCCAAAAACCTCCACAGGGAGCAGTCCATAACAGAAGTTTAGGACTTAGAAGCTAAGAACATCCCAGAGCCTGTATGAACAGCATTCCCATTGCTATTTGTCTCCAGAAGTGGCTACCATTCCAACACCCTTCCCTCTGGAATTACTTTAAGTAGTAGAGGCAAAACCAAACTAGTAGTAGAGGCAAAACCAAACTAGTAGTAGAGGCAAAACCAGGCTAAATCCCAACAAAGACATGAACGCCTCTCTTTGCATTGAGTAGCAGAGGAGCTTATTTGCTGCTCTGCTGTTTTGAGGAATAAAGTATTATTTCCTTGTTGGAAAAAACCCTCAGTCAGGATGGTATAAAATTTGGCCAAGTGGCTGAAGGACCTCTGAGTTTTTTTCCAACACATTATCTCTAAATCTCTCGATTCACCTCATCTTTCAAGGTAGACAGTTCTGTCCTGAATCATGCTGCTTGTGTCAGCCCCAAAATGCAGCGCCATTAGACTAAAGGAAGAAGTACTATTGCCTGTAATAAGTACAGTTTCACTATTTTGTCATCTAACAATTTCTTTTTCCCCTAGATTAAAAATCACAAACATGGGGGAGAGCTTGTACAGTTGTTGCTTCTTTTTTATGTTAAACTAATTCAAGGACTGTGAAGGTCACCAAACAGGATTTGAAGGTCTGTTCCTTTTTTGCTGCAGCCAAATAGCCCCCATTACTACTTAAAATCAGGCATTAGCCACATTGTATCTTTTATATTGGCAGTTTGTAATCTGAATATTGGATGATCAGATAACTCACCAGCAATTAGGGAGACCAGTGGAGCCTGCTTAAGAATGCAGCCTGGTGTCTTCATGGCTCAGCTCATCATTCTTTCCTGCTGCAAGTCATCAGAGCCAGGCTCAGCCTTTGAAATGCTGCTGTTTCCTTAAAGCAAGATGTGACTTTGTGTCAGTCTCACTACAAAGCTCTGCATCTGTTCTGACATTGCTTTTAGTTTCATCAGCTGGGATTTAAGACTGTCAGGGAGAATTAGTCACCCCAGCTGGCTGAAAGAAGAGCTCATAAGAGGCCAGATCTGACTTCATGCATTGGACAGGGTGATGACGTTTGGGGTGTGCTTTGCTTGTGGTAGCTGTGTGGCTTTTTCTCCTGTGTGTCCCTATTCCCCATGGATGCTTGTTGCTTACAGTTAAGCTGGGAAAAGAGTGGAGGGTTTGCATGGCCCACTTCTAGTAAGTGACAAGTTTTTGTGATGTTTTGGTATTTCTCACAAATCCCTGGTGGCTGACAGGTGGGTAGTGCTAAAAACATTCTTTTCTTTTTGCAGATGATTGGTTTATACCACTGAAGGTGTTGTAGGTAAAACCTGCCAGTTTAAGCTGTAAACCTGTCCAGCAAAGGTAGGAGTGGCAGAACCGTATTGCAGAGGATCAGCTTCAACATGTCTGTGTGCTTAGTCCAGCTACAGGCTAGAAAATTTTCACTTGCTTTCTTCCTGTTTTCTTTGCTCTGATGTTGTCATAACAGATTTCCATGCACTGTCATTTGCAGCAGGTACTAGGTTGATTTAGTGGGGAAGAAGCTAGTAAACTGCCTTTGCTGGGGTGGACAGTACCTCCACTTTCTGCAGTCAACAAATGAGAAGGAAGATTATTCTGTCCCTGCCCACTTTTAGTTAGTTTCATATAGCATTGGGGGTTTTAGCTCTAGATGGAATTCAAATCTGTGGCTTGAATTCTGATCTGGAGTTGAGTTTTAGGAGAGCAAAACTTCTAAGATATTCTCCATCCACACCTCATTGCTACTACTACAGCTCTTCTCCACAGTCTTTTTGCTCCTGGCCATCTCTGACAGGGGAGATGAATGAGAAGATTTAAAGCAGAAACATAGAAAAATGTTTTTTGTGGCATGCTCAGATCTCCAGAAAGCTTTGGACACAATGCAGATCCTTCTGGAAATCTGAGAGAACAGTTTCTTGACTTTACACAAAGCCCTGTCAGTCTGGTGATGTTTAACAGAAGCAGGCTTAATTTAGTTAACTCCTGAAAGTGTGACAGTGCTTTTTAAGTCAGGAAGTAAAACAACAATGCCTTCTATACATGTGCCAGGTAGTCTTCCAGCCTTTGCAAGTCTGTCTTTTCTAATTTAAAGAGCCAGCTCTGACTCCTAACTATGCTGTCTCCTCTGACAGAAGAGACAATAACCTGTATAAGCTCTTGGAACAGTCTCGGTCTTGATGCATGGTTTTGCTCTTTTTTGCTCTCTTTCTCCCATGTCTTGAGAAAGGAAGCAGATTCCAGAGGAGGAACTGAGGATCACAGATCAAACTAAGAGCCACATGGGAAGCTTTACATCAAATTCTTGCTGAGGAAGTCCACTTTGGACAGTGACAATGCTGTGGACTTATGTCTCTAAAGGCATTTGAAAAGAGATCATCTGATCCCCAAACCAATGGTTTTCAGTGTAGGGGAAGGATGAGGCTGTGTTCTTACAGCCTCATTGTTTCTTACAGGCTGTTGCAAAAGAAAATAATTTGCTGTGAGGGTGATGAGGCGCTGAAACAAGTTGCTCAGGGAAGTGTGAATGCTCCATCCCTGTCAGTGTTCAAGGACAGGTTGGATGGGTCTTGAACCTGGTCTAGTGGAAGCTGTCCCTGCTGTTCCAGGGGACTTGAACTAGATGACTTTTAAGGTCCCTTCTGACTTAAACCAGTCTGTAATTCTATGATTCTATAATGTGCTGTTAAATTTCAATGTATGGTGAAAGAACGTGTTCCTCCTCTAAGAGATTTTCTAAGGAAGGGTGATCTACAAACAAAAACAAACAGAAAAACACTGGTCTGCTTTTACATGAAAGGTCACTCTTCTGTCATCCAGACTGGGTGCTGAGCAAGGGGTTTAAGCTGATTCTGTGGTGCCATATGCGGCACAGGTGTGTGTTTGGAGGTGGAGGGAGGTAGGGGGTGCTTCAGGACTCACTTTGGATATATAGTGGGAGAATCTCAACTGAAAAAACTTCCAGCCTATGACCAAAGATAGGGATGCCACTGCTCCTGCAGGGCATCTGACATGGTGAGGGAAAGGACAGGAATCTGACTGGCTCAGAACTCCTCTGGAGTGTCCTTCTCCTGAGAGGTGTGCATGGTTCCTATTTTAAGATTTCATTTTCTGAGAGATTTAGCACTCAACCTTGTTTGACAGGTTCAGTGAGTGTCAAAATAAAAGGCCTGTCAGGTATGTAGGCATGTGGCAGGGCCTGGGTCACAGGCTGCTGGGTGATTTCCTCCATCCTGCTTGAAAAATTGGTTTATGATCCTGCAGGTCCTTGTCTGGATCCTTAGCCAGGCAGAACATTTTAGGAAGATGATACCACGGCCAAGAGAAAAGTACCCTGTGACAGAGAAGCGTTGTTAATGATTCTGCTGTAGATTGCTATCCTAATGATGACAGCAGAACTCAAATTTGACGTGCTTTGTATCTCTTCTTGCACACTATTCATTTAAGGAGCCACCCCACTGTAAAGACCATCACAGAGCAGCAACAAGAACAGGTACAAGCTTCTTTTGAGTCTATGCCCCTTTTTGAATTTGGATTCTGTACAACCTTCTGCCTCCCACCCTCAGAGCAAAAAAATAAAAACCAGAAACTAAATTAATTAAAAGTCACAGTAGGTTGCTAGTTATAACTTAAACAAGATAATACATGCATGGACTTTTTTCCACTTAAAAAAAAAAAAACAAAACCCCAACAAAACAAAACAAAACAAAATACAAGCCACAAAACATTAGCTACAAATTAAAGTACCTGACAATTTTATTTAGAACTCTTAAACTGCAGAGAAATGTCCTACAGTATTTAACTTGTTTAAATGCAGATTTACAGATAAGTACAGGAACAATGATATTGTTATGCTAATCACAACATTTTCCATCTTTTTGACTAAAGGCTGGTTTTCTCTTTTCCTTTGCTTCTGTAAGAGCTAGTGTGCTCTGATTCTTTGTTCTCAACCAATGGAATCATTTTTAATGAAAAGCAGGGGGGGATTTGCCATGGATATTGCACAAGGAGGAAGCTTTGCAATGTTTTCTGTGTAGATAGTTAAACTTGTTTGTGTATGTGTTCATGGGATGGTTGTTTCTGGTTTATCTGATAGTACGTATCAGCCTCTCTGCTCCATGACTGCTTTTCACATATCCTGTAGGTATTTTCTCTTCCTTGAAACAATATAACTGAACGTCAAATGATGAGAAGATGTCAGAAACTGATACTGTATACAGTATCATCTTACATTGTTAGAAATATTTACCATATATGGAGTTGACAGTATTTCCTCTGTTCTTTGACTCTTAGTCATTTAGTCATAGCTTAAACTTTGCTTAATTCATGTCATTAACTGATGCAAATTAAAGGACCAAAATGCAAAAGAGAGGATTTAAAAGCATTCTGTCCGTAAAAAAAAAAAAGAACTTTAATGTGTGGACAAATGGTAGTACATCTTTGCAAGTTGTGCAGCTGCCGGTCACTCCTAGTCCTTGGCGTCATTCTGGACAGCAGGCTTGTGTGACAGGAGTGGTCTGCAGGAGTGGAATGCTATTGGTAGCTTTAATACAACAGAGGCTTTGGTGATACATCTCAGCCTTACAACCTGAGATGTAAAGCATGCTATAGCTGTGCTCCACACCATGATATTATGGTCTCCTTTACTCCATGTAAAGTTAGGAGCATGAGCTTTTCCCATGACTGTGCAGTCTCCTGGCTGCTTGAGGGTAGCTCCTGGCTCTGCTTTGCCCTCTGCATACAAACCAATGCTCTGCCAAAAACCTTTGTCCTCGATTAGCCAGAATATGTCCACCCTGCTTGGCCAGTGCCCGGGGCTCTGTACACACATATGTCCACCATGCTCTGGCACCAGGAAGCAGCTTGGACAACACACCACTGCCTTGCTGTGCCTGTGGTCCAGACAGTCTAGGGACAGAAATGTTCTCGGGATGGCCGACCCCAAAGGGTAATGGTGAATGGTATCACATCTAGTTGTCAGCTGGTCACTAGCAGTGACCCCCAGGGCTTGGTACTGGGGCCAATGTTGTTTAAGATCTTCCAGATCTTTACTGACAACCTGGCTGAGGGGGTCGAGGGCACCCTCAATAAATTTGTGGATTATGCCAAGGTGGGCAGAGTGTTGATCGTGTGAAGTCAGAAGGCTCTGCAAAGGGATCTGCACAGACTGGATCTATAAGCCAGGGCCAATGCTATGAGGTTCAACAAGACAAAGAGCCAGACCCTGCACTTGGGCCATAGCAAACCCATGCAATGCTCCAGACTTGGGGAAGAGTGTCTGGAAAACTGCTCAGCAGAAAAGAACCTGGGGGTGCTGATTGATGGAGCTGAACATGAGCCAGATTGTGCCCAGGCAGCCAAGATGGCCAATGGCATCTTGGCCTGTATCAGCAATAGCGTGGCCAGCAGGACCAGGGCAGTGAGCATCCTCCTGTACTGGGCACTGGTGAGGCTGCACCTGGAGTCCTCTGTTCAGTTCTAGGCCTCTCACTACAAGAGAGACATTGAGGTGCTGGAGCGGGTCCAGAAAAGGAGAAGGGAGGATGGAGCAAGGAGGTGGCTGGTCTCTTCTCCCAAGGAACAAGCAATAGTACAAGAGGAAACAGCCTCAAGCTGTGCCAGGGGAGGTTTATACTGGATATTAGGAACAATTTCTTCTCTGAAAGGATGGTCAGGCATTGGAACAGGCTTCTTCCAGTCCATGGAAGTGTTCACAAACTCTGTAGATGCCTTCAGTGACGTGGTTTAGTGGTAGACTTGGCAGTGCTAGAGCAATGGTTGGACTGGATGATTTTATCGTTTTTTTCCAACCCAGTTGATTCTGTGATTCTATGAGTCCATTTTTCTACTAGTGGGTAGAGAGTCTGTAAGGTTAAACCCTGGTCAGCCCTTCCTTGACACCATGTGTGGAATTCCAGACACCTCCTTGGATGTGGCAAGTTGTTTGTGCTTTCTGAGTCAGCTCTGAGGCAAAAGATCTCAAATGCTTCTAAACCAGTACTTTCATGCTTCCAATACAAGATGGGCTGTAAATTGGTATCTCCTATTGCTATGTATTTTACAAGACAGAACTGCTCAGCCAGCTCTTCAACAATATAAAATACTTACCTAGAAAGTGTAGAAAAAAATCTCTTTTATGGGACACTTCTACTCAAATGGATTTTGTTGCATAGCTCCTGCCAGTAGGGAAGGGTTCCCTGGAAATATTTTTCCTAGCTCAAGAGGTATTGCTTTCACAGAGAAGTTTTATATTAGGCCTTGTCTTGACAGATAAGTAGATATCAATCTCAGTCCTTACGGGTAGATGATTTTCAGATGCAACTGATCATGGCATGAATATGTTTGCAAAAGTACATTTAAAAAAGATAACCACTATTTGTTATTTCTGATGAGTGGCTTTAGAAATCTCAAAACAGTAATGGGCTAGATGAGCTAGAAGATCATATTTAAACAGGAAAACATAATAATCTGAAACTGCTGAAGAAGTTTTACCCTGTGAATGCCCGTATTGTACAAAACACCTTGACAGTCTTGGAGATAGTAAAAGTCAGAATTAAAAATAGAAAACACACTGGAATGAAGAAAATGTGGAAGAATAATACAATCAAGGTGGTAAAAACACCAGAATTTATAAAGAAAGAAAAAAGAGCAGAAGTGGAACTTCAGAACTGGCAGGATTAAAGGCAATAAAATTATAGAATCATAGACTCTCAGAGTGGTTTGAGTGAGAAGGAACCTTAAAGCTCATCCAGTTCCAACCCCTCTGCCATGGGCCAGAACACCTTCCACTCGACCAGCTTGCTCCAAGCCCCGTCCAGCCTGGCCTTGGATACTGCCAGGGATGGGGCAACCAGAACTTCTCTGGGCACCAAATATGCATCAAGAAATAATTTTTCCAACAGCACTGATCTTCTATTATATGAATTCTGTACAACTGTTAATGACACTGTTTTTTTTCTGTGTACAAGAGACACAAAAAATGCATATGAGATGAAAATTTTAAAACATCATTTACAGCTAAAGATGATATTAGATAACACCTCTGATGTGAAAAGAGACAACTTTGATGACTGGTGTGGATACTACAGATCAGGGCAGTTAGGAGCACACATCAGAAAAGAAAAACAGGTAAGGTAATACCAGTAAACTTGAACTGATTCTTGCATACAGTTAGAAGTTTGGTTCATATTGTAACAGGACATTCTTAGGCTTGACATGACATCGTTTCTGAATTGCTAGCCATAAATATGTGTATAAATGGATTAAGGTTTTGCAAACAGAATCCTTGTCAAATAGGTAACTTCTAAGTCTCCTGAATGATTAGTCGCTGGCCCTAGACCTAGAGAATATTTTTATTAAGATGACAAAGACAGATATGTATAGAAAGAACAGAAAATCTATTACCTTTTCTGCAGGCCAGATTAAGAGCAAGAAATAGCATGTCATGAAAAAATCACCTGAATTGTCATGTTTCAATAGCAATGCTGTGGGGAGGAATGTTCATTTCAGGCATCAAGCATGTGGTTCAGTGCTGAAAATACAAGCAAATCCAGTCCTTTCAAAAATTACAGCTTTACTCAGAACCATTGTTGAACCTCATTAGAAACATAAATAATGTAAAAATTAACATAAAGGGGAAAAAGGCATTTGATGATGAAAATGTTCCCTGCAGTTGGAAATTGTTTTGCATTCTCTCAGACAACTAAAGACAAGAATGGAACACTTAACTGTGCTTTGAATGGTGTTAGGATAGGAGCACAGCTCTGCTTAATGACGACTCCACTTTACTTAGCCATCCCTAAGCATTTGATGCTGCCAGAATTGAAACACTAAGGTATATAAAATCTGAAAGGTTTTCAGGTTTCTTTCTTTCCCCCTTCCTGGCAGGATGGAGGGGAAGGAGAGGAGTAAAAACTTGCAACCACCCTGGACCAAATGATACCCTTCTCCCAGAGGAACACATAGATGCAGGAAGAATTTTAGACAAATTTATGCTCACTGCCCAAAGTGTATCTTAGTTTTGATCAATGGAGCATTAGGGACCTGAAGCAAAGTCGTTGTTAAGTGAGAGTGTGTGCTGTGGATAGTTCTGCAAGTCCCATCAACTGATTGTCAGAGAAGAAAATGTTGCTGAAAAAGTGTTGAAGACCTTTGAAGAAAACACATCAATTTGAAAGAGGTTTCATCTCCTTACACAAGAATCAAATGTTTCTGGCCTGATGAAACAGCCTAATCTCAGGAAATTTTCTCTTTAATATTGAAATAGCTCTTGAAATAATGACTTGTTGAGAGTGAGCAGAAAAACTGGTGTAAATGAAATGTCATAACTTTAGTAAAACAGATGTACTCAGCTTCTGTTTGGAACTCATTTTCAGGTAGCTTAGCTCTTTATTATTATTATTAATAAAGAGACATTTCAATGATGGAGAAAAAAAAAATCAAACATGGAGAGTTTCTTCCAAAACAACAATGAAACTAGAGGATTTTTTTTTAAAGCCAATAGCAAAACTACCACTGACTTCTGTGGTGCAAGAGAAGGTCTGAATAGGTAGTCATAAAGGGCAAAGAAGAGACAAAGAACAAGGAGGAAAAATGGGTTAAGAGACAATCAGGATGACACAGAAATTTAATGGCAAATCTGAAAAAAATCCACGTTCTTTGAATTCCTGTATTTTTTAACCGCATGGCTTTTCAGCATGAGAAAGTAATCTCACTGATTTCCAATACTGTAAGAAGAAAAGGAATCTGATTGGGACACTATACATGCAATATGGAGAAAAGCAGAGCATGTGTACTTTAGACCCAGGCAGACTAGGCAGAACAGACTCGCTTGTGCAAATGCTCTGAAGTGACCAGCAGAACAATATTTGTAAAATTTATTTAATTTAATAGAGATGAGGAGAAGAAATAAGACTGATTCCCTCCACAGAGAAATCATTGAGAGACTTTTCTTACTGTTAATTGGAATGGATTGATCTTTTTAGGAGCGTAAAGTTAGCTTGAAATCGCAGTTGAAAACACAATATCTTATATTAAGAAATATTATATTAAATGCATATTATGATCAGAGGACCCCAAGTAATAAATAAAATATGTCCCAAGTGCATTTATGATTTATAAAATGTAAATTGGTAAAGGGTATGGACGCGGTTAACTCACAAAGGAGTAATTATAGCAATTAGAAATCAGTACCTCCAGTGCATTAATAGAATGGAAAATTAGAAAGTCAGCTCTGACTTGTATCTTCAGACCAGTGTAAGTAGGGTCAACAATGTTTAACTCAATCATAAAGACTAACATGGTAAAATGTAGGATATATTTTGTTTATTTGGTATGTATTTCATGAACTATTGAGATCCATTTTTTTGTATTCTCTAATTATACACTTACAAAACCTAACAAAACCACACTTCTGAGGTTTTGTTTGCCAATTGTAAATTACCAGTAATTATGACATCCACACACTGAAAAAGTATTCACAGCACATTTCAGTTTTGCTTACAGAAGAGACACAGAAGCCAAACGAGCTATTGTAAATAACTGGTTTCAGTAAATACTGAAGAGTACCTTTTAATTTTTTTAAAAGCCTTGAAAGTTAAAACCACATAGAATGGGAAGATCATGCTCAAAATGCTCCTTTGGGCATATGCTGTCCCAACTCTGCACTACAGCTTTGAATGAGAGGAGCCACTTATCAGGCATGTCCTCCAGGCCTCAAATGTCTTTGCTGAGTCCTCATAAAGGTAGACATCTGTCCTGGTTTCAGCAGTAGCAGTCATTTTTCTCCTTCTTAGCAGCTGGTGCAGTGCTGTGGTTTTGACTTTCGGCCTGGGAGCAGCACTGGTAACACCCATGTTTTTAGCTGCTGCTAAGTAATGTTTAATCTGACCAAGGACTTTCTGAGTCTCATGTTCTGCCAGGGAGGAGGGGAAGCCAGAAAGAAGCAAAGACAGGACACCTAACCCAAACTAGCCAAAGAGGTATTCCATACCACAGCACATCATGCCCACTACATAGACTGAGGGCAGTTACCTGGAAGAGCTAGACCACTGCTTGGGTCGGGCTAGGTATCGGTTGGCGGGTGGTGAGCAATTGTATTCTCTTCCCTTGTTATTTCCCTTATCGTTACTATTATTGGTGGCAGCAGTAGTGGTTTGTGTTATACCTTAGTTACTGGACTGTTCTTATCTCAACCCGTAGGAGTCACATTCTTTCAATTCTCCTCCCCATGCCTCCAGGAGTGGGGGGAGGAAATGGGGGGGGGGGAGTGAGAGAGAGGCTGCATGGTTCTGATTTGCTGACTGGGTTTAAACCACAACAACATCTGATTTCCATGTGGCTGTAGATTTAGCTATATGCATAAGTCTTTATATAATGAACAATTAGCAGAGTATCTAAATGTGCATCATTTGGGTGAATATCTTTTTTAGTCACAAGTGCTTTTTCAGACTAAAGAATGGCCACATATACCCACAGCACTCACTCTCTCTTCCATGCTCTCTAGAATTTAATCTTAGTACTGTAGTTTAGCCTTGAGCTGTGATTGAAAGGCTGTATGATGCTGCAACATGGAAGCTCAGAAAATGTATGACAGTTGCATCCACCTCAACAAATTCTCAGAGACGCTTGGTAAGGTGGGATTTGACAAGTCACCCAGGTTGGTCATCAGAGGAAGAATAGTAGTGTAGGGTTTTACGTACATTTAGGAAAATCTTGTGACAATTTGGGGTGTGTTGCAGTGTTCCATGTGCAGGTTGCATCCATTTTCAGTCATCATGTCTGGAGACTTTCAACAGAATTGGAAATGCAAAAACCTAACAGGATTAAAAAAGAAGAATTATTACATCTATACATGGGGAAGACCTAAATATGACAGCCCAAATGCAAGCCTGGTTTCATGATGTCACTAAACTGCTCATGGTTGAAAGCAGTTGATGTCAGAGGATCACTTAATATTGCCCTCATTCTTACAATCCTTCTCAAAGCAGCAACTTCTGGCCAGCTAACTGGACCCTTGATCTAACACGGTATTACAGTTTTGCTACTCATTTTGCTCTGTGCTTCTGTTGTTTTGCTTCACTCCCTCTTTTACTTCTTCTCTCACTTTCCTTTCTTCCCTTTCTTCCTTCCTTCCTGATCCCCTCCCCTTTCTTCCCTTCATCTCTCTTTCTATTGCCTCTCTCCTCAGAGGGAAAGGGTCCACATTTGAAAAGCGTTAAGATCTGGCATGCAAAACAACTTTTGTTGTAAGGAAATGAGAATTCCAGGAAGACTATCCTGAAGCTACATCTAAATTGAATCCATGTGTGAATACACCAAGAAGTATATTCAATCAGGTACTAAATTAAGGAAGTTCCACCTTAATTTTAAAAGGCTCTTTTCCTTTGCGCTAGCTGTTAGCTGTGAAATGGTAGTGTGTGACATATATACAGTGGAACTAGGTGGGTCATACTACAGAGAATCTCACAGCTCTTGCCAGCTGTCATTAGCAGAACCTGAAGGCATTCCCAGGCTGCTTTCATTTCTGCCAAAGGAATTCATTATGCTTAAGGGAAGGGAGGTTGAGAGAAAGAGAGGGACAAAAAGGAAGAGGAGCCTTGTTGCTTTCTACTTTTAATGAATCCATCATAATGGGAATGAGTAATTAAGTATCTATTTAAAAATAAAAAATTAAGAACTCCTCAATGTACAACGTACATAATTCAGAGTGAGAGGAAAATAAACTAATCTGAGGAGGGAGCCCTGGGAATATTTGCTATGATTTTAGGGATAACCAGGTACGTGAAGTGCTTTTGCTTTTTTAAGCTTTAGCTATCAAACAGTTCATTTGTCTTCCCCTGAGCTGACGCTCATTTCATCCTTCATACTCAATAGGGAGAAATGCATACCTCATATTATGATGTCCTAGGTGCCTGTCTTAGTGCAGAATGTAATGCTGCCCACAGTGTATGTCACTGACTAGAAGAGCTCAGAATAGATGGTTAGCTTCCAGCTATCAAACTGAGCAAGGTGCTTATAGGGAACCTCTTCTATTACCAGATTCATTGCAAAGCCTTTGTGGGAAGGAGATCCAGAAATAAGAGGGCATCATGCTACATAATCGTCTTGGTCCTTCTTAACCATGGTCTTAAACCAACTACCAGTTTGCAGTCCATGTCTCTCCTTGAAGCTACAAAGCAGAGTGCAGAAGGCAATTTCTCTAGGGTCTGAAGTTTTTCATTTTTTTGCTTCAAATACTTTCCAGACAATATCCCTGCAGGAAAAGCCACAGGACAAAGTGGGAAAAATATTGTTACTGTCTTCTAAATAAGTTCATTAAAACAAAGCGACTTTCTGCTTCCTGTGTTCTTCATTGTCTGCAGTATTGCTGTCTTTCCTCTTGGGAAACCCAGACCTGCTCTAATAAAGGTTGATGAAGTTAACATCCCAGAAAAGTAATTTTCTAAACACAAGTCTAAACAGCCAGGCAAATAACATTTCCATGCAACATTACTGAACAATTATACAGTGTCTTCAGGCTTGCTGTGCTGCACTGGGAAGCATGTGTGTAATGGAATATTGATGGGTAATCTAGAGAGCAAGTGCGTGCTGTTGAAGCCAGTGATGATAATGCTGTCAGTGAGCTGTTCTGTCTTCAGACAATTAGAGACTGTGTGTCTCTAAGGCTTCTGCTTTTTCCTCCTGATACACCTGTGGTAGGGATGGGTTATCTCTGGGGAGAGAACCAAGTAAAACTAGAACAGGAACTGGGGCTGAGGAACCTGCCATGTTGAGAAAGTGACAGGCAAGCTCTTGCCAGTAGGGATGCCCGAATGTATGAATATATAAATGAGAGGGAAATCTTCTGTCAGCAAAACATGCAAACCGCCTTTCCCAATATCCTTGAGAGAACTCCAGAATTAAAAGCTTGTGCACATCTTAAAAATCTGCAAACAAGTTTTTGCCAATGTTTGCAAAATTCCTATTCTCCCACACTCTGCAAGCTTCTTTGGCAGAAATCCTGCAGATGAAGGATTTCCACCCTCAAAGCATATCGGGTCAAGCACAAGTACCAGAACACAATCACACACTTCAGCATCTGCCAAGCAAGATTTGGGATCAGTCAGTATTACTGATGATGCTAAACATCTGTTCTCTGACCATAACCATGGCCAGTCAACCGAAGGGATGAGAAAAGTTCAGCAGGTGATTCCACCTGGAAGAAATGTGAACCATGAAACATGCGACTCATCTCTGGTGCAGGTTTTGAGTTACCCATCCAAGCTGTTTGCAGGCTGTTGCAACGGTGGGAGCTTTATTATGCAGTGGCTGTTCGCAGGTGACAGCAGCTCTCCAAACTGGTGATAGCAACAGGGCCTTGCAGCACTACAAAGCCTGAGTATGGCCTTCTAGCTCTGTAACATCATTAATGCTATTCAACTGGATAGGTGAGATGCACCAGATATTCTCCCTTACCAACTTTCATTCACTACAAACATGACTTCCACAGCCTATTGTGCAGTAAGAAAACTACCTAAAATTACAAAAAGAGGCTGGTGTGCGTGCCAGATCAAAATCGGCTAGAGAGAGGTAAGTAACTTGCCCTTCATTTTTTTCATGTCCCTGCTAAGGACTACAGCATGTGAATAAATATTTATGCCTTCTTACCTGCTCTTTTTGGATGTCAGAAGTGTTCTCCCCATTTTTAAATCATTTTGATGTCAGAGTTCTCCCCTCTGTGGCCAGCTAATGGGATTGAGAAGTACTTTTGTACTTCAGAATGAGGTGTGTGTCAAAGGTTTGAAACTAATTGATTAGCTACTTTTGATTTTACTGAGTCTTGTCTCTGAGCTTGTGGCAATGCCTGGGTCTCCACAGATGTATTGTCAGGGTGTGTGTGCTAATTAGATCCTAGCCACAGTGGGACGTGGTAGGATTTATTTCACCCAGAAGAATCCCCAAAGAGCTGATGACAAAAATTAAATGGTCTCACAGCAAGGACTGAAGATAATCACCTAACTAATCTTTCCAGATGCATTACTACTACCAATTACATTATCTTATGCTGTCAGCAAAGTCAACATTGAAAACATTGGTATAAGTTACAGAACGAAAAGAATTCTTACTGAAAAGTTTTATGGAGATTCATGTCCTGTCAAACTTATTCTATCAATCAATCCAGGGCAGGTACTGAGGACAGAATAACCTCATGAGAATTGCATGGAAGCAACTTGTTAATTTGTGTGGCATCACTATAAGCAATGGTTCCTTCAGAGCAGATTCAGTCAGTGCAGACCCTTCGGAAAGGTAAATCTTAGACACGAGTTCTCTGTCCACCGAGAAGAAATTAATTTTCTCCCATACAGCTCACACAAAAAGCTGGTGAAAAAAAAAAACAGGTGCATATCTATATTCAAGAGCATTTTTTAGTGTACTACAAAATGCCAAGGACAACCTAGAGGTCATAATAGCAAGAGCCGTCAGGTGCACAGGGAAATTTATGCAACATGCCAGAAACAAAAATGACACATAGAATATTTTTTTTTTAATCTGTGTTAGTGGTCTTCCATAGAATTGCAAAGGGATCAAATGCAGAGAGATCATGTAGTTTATCTACTGAGATATCATCTACTGCAATGAATCAGCCTTTTAGGGTTCAGCCTTTGAATTTCATCTGGCTTCAACTTCCAGTCTGTCAAAGTGCTTGTGATCTTTAAGACAATGAAATGATGAGCCCTTGCAAGCACAAACATAGCAATGCAGGTTGATAACAATTTCTAATCCTCAGGAGCAGTAACCAAGTTCCCTATTCCCCTGGAAGGGCAAACACTGTTTCATTTGGCAGTTGTCTGAGTCTTCAGCATGCTTTGCACTGTAAGACAAAGCTGACTACTCATCCTGCGGTGAGTCACTCCTCATCCACTTGTATTAAATTCTTGTAAAACACAAGTCTGGACCTACACTGACTGGACTACAGCTTTCACAATAAAATAAAATAATATAAAATTTAAAAAATAGGGAAAAAAAAACAAAACACCAAAATCCTTTCACGTATGGTAAACAGAGGTTATGGAAAATGGTTATACCTGATCTAAATTATTGCAACACACCAGGGAATTAATTTTACCAGCCTTGTAGAAATAGGAAGGCTTTCATTTGTCAAAGAAAAACATTGCAGGAAGCAGGAAAGAGGAGGAGCAGCTTGTACTCCATGTTCTGATCTTGAAAAGTGCACACATAAACACAGATACATCCTGTGGATTTATTTATGCTGTCAGATACTTAGCTGTAACATAAATCCTTTTAAACTTACACAAGTGACTGTATTTGTCTATATCCAAAGTCCCTGCCACTGGCTTCTGGGAAGTTTTCCTTGTAAAATTCAAAATGCAAATGTTGGAAACACAAGAAATCATAACCCACTTGGGCTAGGAGCACACCTGCTCCGCATAACTGAAAGATGCCCTGTTCTCATGGGAGCCTTCTGCAGCTTGACCCCATCCTGGTGGTCATGGAGCAAAACTCAATATCCACTGTAACATATAAGAAATTAAACTTGAATTCTTACTCTGAAATACGCAACTTTCTTCTTATCATGTCTCATCTGCTTTGAAGAATAGAATTGACACAGATTTTTCTAATTGAAGCTGCAAGTCAGGTTCTGAGGGAGAGATTTTCTGAAGGACCTAATAGGCTTAGGAGTACAACACATACAGTACTTACTTTGTGCCCTGTAGTCGTAAGTCAGTGGTGATTTCAGCCAAACCTCCAGATACCTAGAATCAATATTTTGAAGCCTCTGATCCTGTGTTTTTCTTCATGAATCAGATATTCTCTGCTTACTCTGGAGATTTCTTCTCTGATTACAAGATGGAAGTCTTTGCTATTCAACAGCAATTTAATTAACTCCACTCCTGAAACTCTCTGAACCTCATTGCCTCTCACTAAGGCTGACCGTTATGCAGTAAGACATCATTTTAATATGGATGCTGCATACACAAGAGGAAGAAAAGAAACGTATTTGCAAACACAGAGAGAAGGAAATCATGTCACCTGCTGAGTATTCTGAAAAACATACGTGATACCTATGCCTGTCCTTTCTTATAGACCCTTTCTTCCCAAAGAGGAGTAAATTTCTTCTGAAACTGTAGTTCACAAACTAGTTCACACAGCCTGAAGGCAGTGATGGGAAAGAGCATTTTGACTATGAAAACCTCACATAGTTCAGTTGGTTGAGTGGGGAGCACAATGGCCAGTTTGTTTCGGAAGAGTCAGCAATAATAGTGGATCAAGCCAAAACATGGCTCCCATCTCTCTAACCATGTATGTCTGGTCTCACCTCCATCGAGACTAATGGAAAGATTCCCTTTGATCTGAACCAGCAGTAAATTCAGTGTCCTCTGCAACCAGGAACAAGATGTACCTCTGTTTTTCACTTACAGTTACACAAATGGTAAGCATTGGGCAGATGTGATGTTGCTGCTAATCGAAGTAAAGTATCAAGGCTTGTTGAGTACGTATCAGACCTACTCAGGAAACCACTGCTTTACATTCCTCTGTGTCAGTTGTGGGGCAACATTAAAACGACTTCCGTGCCTATTGATTTGGGCAGCACTACTCTTGGATTCTGGGGTCAATGGGTATTCCCACAGGAATCATAGAATTGTAGGATCATAGAATGGTTTGTGTTTGTTCCAAACCCCTGCCACATGCAGGGACACCTTCCATTAGACCATGTTGCTTCAAGACTCATCCAACATGGGCAACAAAAACAAACATACTAACAAAAAAGAGCTGATGTTCATGCACAAATGAACTCAGGAAATCCCTAATGATGAGGTGGAAGAAGAAGCAATGCACATTTCTGGGCCAGACTCATGTAGAAGCAGGTCTGTGTGCTGAGAACAGAGTGCCCAGTATTACCATCCCCTGTAGGAAAACCCTTCTGTCATTCTGCAGCATCACCAGCTCAGGGGCTTGGAGGGAATAGACATACGGGAAGGAAAATATGCTGTTTATGTTGTCACATAAACACACAGCAGCACACTTATAACAGTAACATCTGTAAGCAATACTGCAGCACCAGTAAAAAGACAAAATCAGACCAACAAAATGACAGATACTTTCTGAAGACTTTGACTGAACATTGCCTCATCTTCACTTGAAACTTAAAGCCAAAGGTGTACTCAGCAGCCTGTTCACTCAGAGACCAAAGAAATCATGTAGAAAGACTTCAGGATGTATTACAGAAAGAGTAGTTTTCTGTACAGTTGTGGAGAGAAAGGTCAGTGCTAAACCTTACCCATTCCTCTCAGTTTGTTTCTTTCCAATATATAGTCCTAGCAGAAGGTGCCATTAGGCAATGGTGGGAAGATTTTAATTGGGCTGGTGCTCTCCTTGGGAATAAAAGAAAAAAATACAACTTAGCAGATACAATAAATGAAGCCCAAAAGGGCAGATAAGAGATAAATCTTTTTGCAGTAGCTGTGCCTTTTTTTTTTCCAGATTTTTTTTTCATTTAAAAAAAAATTTCAGAAATAATCAAGTTAGACATAAGGAGAAATATTTTAATTGTAAAGAGTAGTTAAGTTGCAGATAAGAGTTCTTCATCAGCTGAGGTCTCTAGGAAGAGGACTGGTTCGGGTCAAGTTAGCCCTTGAGGTGGAAGGGTGGGAAAATTGCTCTGTGTCTTCTCTAACCATATCCTTTCAAGTCTGGTTAATAATTTGGTTCTTTTTCTATTGTATTGCGGGTTTGAATGTAAATGAAACTTAATAGGCAGGGCTGTGTATGGAAAGACAAGGTTTTCTGTAATCTGTATATGAAGCAAGATAAGGAAGAAACACTGAAATCTCTCAGTAGCTTTTAAAAGCTCATCTGCTATATAAAATAATAATTCCAGAGATGGCTGTATCTGCCACATCTGTTCAGACATGGATGCAGTACCACCTGCAGATATGCAAAACCACTGAGGAGGAAAATTCCCTGAAGAGAAATGTAACCAGTACCAGAAACAAAGGACAGGCTGAGAGAGCTGGGCTTGTTCAGCCTGGAGAAGAGAAGGCTCCAGGGAGACATTAGTCTTCCAATACTTCAAGGAGGCCGACAAGAAACCTGGGGAGTGGCTTTTGACAAGGGCCTATAGGGAAAGGACAAGGGGGAACGGCTTTAACCTGACAGAGGGGAGATTTAGATGAGCTCTTAGGAAGCAGTCTTCCCTATGAGGGTGATGAGGTGGTGGCACAGGTTGCCCAGAGAAGCTGTGGCTGCCCCATCCCTGACACTGTTCAAGGCCAGGTTGGACGGAGCTTAGAGCAACCTGATCTAGTGGAAGGTGTCATTGCCTGTGGCAGGGTTTTGGAACTGGATGAGCTTTAATGTCCCTTCCAACCCAAGCCACTTTATTTTCTATTATTCCAAGAAACCAAAATTCAATGCTGGTTGATGTGCAGTGTTATTTCTTGTGATGCAGACTGAAGACCAATTAGACTTGTGTACATGTGAAGCCAGTCAAAGGAACACAATTCATTTTTCTGCTCCAAGGAATTAAACTCATCTTTGTTTATCTTCTTCACATTCCCAGTAGCTGACACTTCAAGTCTAGGTTGCAGGACAGATATGTAGTACCAAAACCACTAGTCCTCATTTCCTTTTTATCCATGTATTAAGAGGAAAGAAAAGCATCCAGTGAGAATATCCAGTGATATTCTGTGACTATATGAAGTATATACACAATGATATTTAATAGTTTATAGAGGCTGTAAAATATGGTAATTCAACCATAACAACAGCAGATACAGTTACGCGATTAACTAAATTAACCGTAGTAACTACAATAATCTTGCAGCATACAATCATGGTAAATATTAGTAGCATAATGTTATGGTTATTGTGTTATGGATAACTCAAACTGCTAAGGTCAGCAAGAGCACTCTGTTGGTCTTTTGAATACCTATTCAGAGTATAAGAGTCCCTGTAGGGTCATACTGCCTGGCATCTCAATGGGAAAGGTGTTCATCTTGGCAGCTGCCTATTCTCAGACTCCAGAATCCTCTTCACTGCTAAGGTTCTGCTGGTCCCATGATGCAGTCTCTCTATCCCCCACAAAAACTCCTGTATTTCCTTAGCTTCTCTTATTGTTCCTAGAGGGTCAGTTCAAAATCTGATCCAAATAAACTACTCATTTAAGCTCGATTCTAGCTGTCTTCCTGGAAAGCCAGATTTTTGCTAGATAGATATGTTAATTTTTAATAAACAATGATTAGTTTGTCATAAAAAATGGTAACTACCTTTGGGTGGATTGACATTTTAGCTGCAGGTCCATCTTGGCTGAACAGTCCCCCTATTCCTTAACATACTTTCTGCCATTAGAGTCACATCAGATTTCCAACATGTTTCTAGTTCATGCACTTACTTTGACTTGTGGAAAGCAGAAAGAATAGGCAAGGAAAGAAATGGCAACAAAGTTGATTGTTACTGTAGTCTTTTCCTGGCATCCACTGAGTGAATGTGGGATAAACTGAGCACCATGGTATTTTTCCCTGTTCTTTCCACCTGATGACTGAGGATTCCAGCCTGCCAGTATTTCACCAACATACAACCCAGTGAAAACAATTTTATGTGACAGCATAGTAATAACTTTAAAAGCAGCAATGCAGTTTACATACTTAAAATGTTTCAGCATCTTGCTGGTTTAGGTCCATAATTTCCACAATTGTATGGTGACATGAGTGAAGGCCAAGCAGATAATGGTATAAATAAAGCCTCTGATATTAAATTTTGTAGGGTTGGACTTTGAAAAAAAATAATGAAATTGTTGTCATCCCTAATTTTTTTTTTTTTATATATATAGTGCAATATTTACCATCCTCAGGAAAGCCAGAGCATGAAAAAGGTCATTTTTATATTTTTAGGAATTATTTTTTTACTTCATTTTACAGATTTCAAGTGAAGACTCCAGGTGCTTTTTTAAAATTTTGCTCATATTAACTTCCCTTGTTATAATTTGATTTCCTCTGAAACAATTTCAAACCTGAATAATTCCATTTTATTCACCTATGAATCATCAAGCATTACATTTTGACTAATCTAAACATTAGAAAATGCCACCAACCTTAAATTATAACAATGAACTGATCTTTTCTTATAAAAATTGCTTTTGATACAATGCCATCTTTCTCCAAGAGAAGACTACGTTTGTCCGAAATAAATCTGTATTTGGGTGTTACATATGTACTAGGCAGAAATGGCTTATTATTACATGTTGTAGCAATTGCTATGGATAGGAACCAGGCTGACAAGTACTGTGCTACTTCCTCCATATAATCTTTGATCTTCCCTCTATCCTAGCACATAGTAGCACCTGAGTGGTTGGTTTTGTTCCATACTTTCCTGTGGTCTAGATCTTTGTTCAACAAGCTCTTGACAGAGAGGATCAACCCACTATTGTCTTGAGATGGAGGATCTGAAAGCATGCACGGGACACGTGTGTTACTATGATTTGTGTTGTCTCCTCTATTGTCCTCTAGGTGGCAAAGGAAGGTAAAGTCTGTAGAAAAGTTACACTGGAAATCACCTAGAGGGGTCTACCTGTGACTTGAGAGGGAGAGTGAGCATTAGCTAGCCTGTTATATATAGACTGTACACAGCCTCGTGGTGTATGTCATTCCCCATGCAGTGGTTATTGTTACTATGCTGGATCTTCTTTTTCCTGTTCAGCCCTGCAACTATAAGTTGATCAAATGCTTCCTTTGCCTCAGATGTGGAGACCTCGTTTGTCTTGAACATCTCTCCCACGAAATGTGTATGTGACCAGCATCCACTAGGTATAAAAATCATAAAACAAATGTCCTTAATGAACATTCTTTAGAAGAACTGATTTAGAGAACTAGGTGGTTTTGAAGTTACTGGTTTCAACCTTGCAGGATGTTGTCCTAAATCTTGATGACAGTGAAGAAACAAAGCAAAAATATTGGCTTTGTTCAAAAATGAAGGATTTTCTTGCCAAAACCAAGAGCCCTTTGAAATGAGCAAATCATGACAGCAGCAATGAATTTTTTGCTTTACTTGTAAACAATTTGGTCTACACTTAATGGAAAAAAATTACAAGATAAAATAATGAAAAGAGCATCTACTTCATTTCTATTCAGCAGAACCACAGTATTGATACGAGAAAATACTGAGTATTTTGTACCAACATGATTCTTTGATTTTTTTTTAAATAACATCTAATTTTCATTTAAAAGTCCTTTTCAAGCTTATTCATGTAAAATATTTTGCTGTTCTTTGCCTGGGTTTAAGTTAGTTACCTTATGGTTCTGATGTACTGAGACAAACCTTAATTCCATTTGGCACTTTAACTAAAATTTAGGCATCTGTAAAGGAATAGCTTCTACAGAGCAATAATTTTGAAGCTGATAGCTGCTACAGCCTTTCCTCTTCCTTTACAAAGGTCAAATGCCTCTATAATGTAGCTGAAGTGAAATGGTTTTAAGGAATCTTTCAGGTGCTTGTGAAATTATTGAGCAGGCAAGAGTCAGCAGCCGTAAAAACATCTGGTTAGAAGGGGAAATGACTGAGAAGAAGAATGTTCCTGGCAACCTGGGAGCTTGGGGACCAAAATCCTTGCAACATGCCAATGGACTTTTTGAAGCACAGCTGGGCACTGAGAAGCGGGACATCTGAGACTGTATCAATGACAAAAGAAACTATGAAAGTGTAACTTATATTTATAGTCAGAAAAAGTCTGAGAAATTTAAATTGATCTGAATAAACAGAGCAAGTCTCTGAGCAACCTGATCTAATTGAAGATGTCCCTGCTCACTATGGAAGGGTTGGACTAGATGACCTTTACAGGGCCCTTCCAACTCAAACCATTCTATGATTCTATAATAAAGAGGGTAGCTTGCAGGTATCCTTGTTTCTGTAGATTTGCATGGGACAGCTTGAATTGGTTAATTTATTTCTAATCGTGTATCACCATAACCTCCAAAATTTCTGTGAAAACACTTATGGAAAGAGCTTCAAAACCTGTGAATCACCAAAATGCATGAAAGCTGAGAGTGTTGAGGGTTGATACTGCAGAAATAGTTTCCCTTGGCATCCCTTCAAACTAGAAGTTTTAAAGAAAGTCCTAATGACTGTGGGAGCTGAGATACTACAGCACTTCTCTCCCTAATCTGATTTACTCAGGCATATACTTAGTTCTCTATTAAATCATAAAAAAGAGATTCTAATTAGTCATATGAAGTCTTAATAGCACACCTTTAATTCTTAATGGGAGTAGCAAATTTCAGGTATCTATTCTACTCTGAGACATCTATTCTACTCATAGGCTTAATGATATTTCTCTTGTATGTGAGTAAGCTTTAGCCCCAGAAGTGCAGAGTTCAGTGGGAAAATACAGAGTTTCTCATGAAGGTTTATTTTCACTAGGTCTTTCTGTCCCACTTTTAATGTCTTTTCCTTGTAGTCCCAAATTCTCTTCCATGCTTGTTTTTGAGTGGTTTGAGCATCTGACTGTCTTGTCACAGAATCAAAGGATTGTTAGAGTTGGAACGGACCACTGGCAATCAAGTAGTTCAATCCCCTGCCAAGGCAGGGCCACCTAAAGCAGGTTACATAGGAACGTATCCATGGTGGGTTTGGAATGTCTCCAGAGAGGGAGATTCCACAACCCCCCTGGGAAGCCTGTTCCAGTGCTCTGCCACCCTCAACGTAAAGAAGTACTTCCTCATGTGGAGTTGAAAACTCTTGTGTTTTAGTTTATGGCTATTGCACCTCCTTGTCTTGTGAGATCTGTCCATCCACATGGCTGCACTTAGTGGGAGAGTTGTTAGGAGGTGTAATTTGGGTGTCTTTGTGAAAAAGCAGATAAGAACAGTGATGCTCATACTGCAGAATATGAAGCACTGCGTGTGATGGCTGGTTTCATCAGCCATCCAGTTCGGCAGGTGACTGACAATGTGTTCTCTCTCTCCTGCAGTATGGGATAAAGAAGAAGGAAGAAAAGGAAGCAGAGGCTCAGGCTGCACTGGAAGCTAATGCTGAAGGGAGTCTGACACGCCCAAAGAAGGCTATCCCTCCTGGCTGTGGGGATGAAGAGGAGGAGGAAGAAGAAAGCATTCTAGACACAGTCATCAAATACCTACCAGGGCCCCTGCAAGACATGTTCAAGAAGTAGTAGATGCAGACTGTTAGATGGGCATAAACAGTACTGCAAAGAATTTTTCTTTTGCCCAATGGGGATTTACAACCTTCCATCCATCATGCAGCCCCACCTCTGCCCCTTACTGCTCACTGGGTTTCCCTTTGCTTCCCATTCCCTTCTGACTGCCTCTTGCCCTTTGCTCATCCGTTTCTTTTTGGTATATAGTCACATCCAGTAGATGCCTCTGAATGGATGTAAAAATAAAAAAGCTGCAAACTACACAACTTTTATTATAAGCCATAGTACTATGTATGTTAAGGCAACTGTACATTAAGCATATAAAAGGAACAACCTTATGTGCATTTCCATCCAAAGCAGGAAGGATTGTTCACTAAACGTGAACAGTGGCTTCTTTAATTTTCTTTCTCTTTTTATTATTTTTGATAATAATTACTAGCCATTATTTCTTGTTGATTGGCTCACAGTAGCCATTTGATGTTGAGCACGTCTGCCCTTGGAAAGGATATCACTGTTCTCCCAGGGGCAGAGCTTTCCTGTTTTAATTCCATCACTGGCATAAATAAGAGATCATTTGAAAGGTAAATCAGGCATGACTTACACAGCTGACATCACTCAGAACTGCGGAAGAAGTGAGTCATCTGCCCTCAGATGCTGGTTTGTTAGATGCCTCAGAATCTAAGCAAGAGTCATGTTAATTTGGGAATTAGCCATACACTTAACTTGAAAAGGCAGATTTGGTCAGACAGTTGCCATACAGAGAGCTGAAACCACAGGCGAGTTCACGGTGCTCTGATAGAGGACCTCCCCAACCCCTTTGAAGCCAATGACCAAGTACACAGGTCACTCTGATTAACTAACCCTCCTTCTGCCCAGTGCCATACTCAGCTGTCCCATTCCCAGCAGTGTTTGCAGGATGGACATTTGAATTTCAGTGTATTGTTGTGTTTATGTCCTGTCCACCCTTTCCTGCAGTGTGTGGGAGAGTGTGGTGGCCTGAATGCTAGCCATACATGGCCCTAGAGATCCAGAAATCCTGGGTATGCCTGCTATGAGTCATGCTAAATTACTGCGTTGCCTTGGGGAGGTCACTTATTTTCCTGTCCCACACAGCTGCTCCAGCTGTGTAATGTAGGTTTCAGTCTCTACCTACTGTAAAGGCATAAAGTCAAGATGCTTCTCCAGCGCTGTGCAGAAGCTAATTAATATTGTCGCTGTGTGTGGCATCCCTTGATTCCAGTAGGGTGGGAGGAAACGTCTCTCTCACCATTATCTTTGCTGCCTTTCCCAGACACAGATACGGAGGGCTCCTCAATACAGGTCTGTACACATTGAGTAACTGCATAAGATAAGCCAACTTCTACTGCAGATGTTGATTTGCTGGTATATACACAGACTTACATACACAGACAATCTGATTTTGAACACAGACCCTCATGATCAGGTATCTGGCTTGTCATTTGAAGAGCCCATCCTGGAGTTCTTGTGTTTGTCTAGGTCTCTGTAGTTGCTGATGTGAGAGCATCATGCCATCTTAGTCTTACAGTCCTGTAGGAAAATCATGATTTAGTCTGGTAGAACCACCATTGTTCACCCCTGTCATAGGAACAGAGAAGTTTCCTAAGTATATGGAAGACATTTGGCAGCAAAAATGAAAGCAATCTCAGATACTTCATTACATACCTAAATTAATCATTTTACTTCAATGGAATTTCCTTGATGCACTTGTTCAGTGGAAGAGAGTTTAGGCAAATATCTCAGTACTTCCCTGAACAAGAATTTTTTAAAGATATTTATCATCTTGTCAGGTAAGCAGAACAAATCTGCACCATGGTTAAGGCAGTGAGCTTGTGAACTCTGTGCCTTTTAGCAGTATCTCTCATAAAAGAGAAAAAATATAATGAAACAGAAAAAATGTATTTATTTTGCCCTCCTTACCCAATTCTTATCCATTGCTTCTTCACAAATTATTTCAACTGTAAGTTTCTACCAAATGCAAGGTAAAGGTTGAGGAAGTTTGACTGATCTACAAATCAGAACCAGCTGATGGAAGATGCAATTTATTTCAGGCTATGTCTACAAACAAGGTGTGTTCATTCAAGTACCAGCTGCCAAGGGCTTCCCAGAGGAAAAAGAAGACAGGTTTTACTCTTTCAGATAATGTCAGTAAGGTATTTTTCCTAACTTTCATTTAAAGCAAGGTGAATGTCTCACCCCCTTCAAGACTTTAATAGCCCAGAGCACTCTTTATCTCTGAATCCATGCTTGGGTGTAGCATAACTATGTTGTGCAATTTACTATTTCTAGGGGGAGTGTCCTACTCACCCCATGAAAATTCAGCAGCTAGTAATTTAAACTTATTTAAGTCAACCTGACAGAATTGAAAACTCACCATTTGTCACAAAGGCAGCAGCTGGTTTTGGTGTTCTGCCACAGAGGGAACAAAATCCAACACCCCTGAAAGCCAAAAGTCAGAGGATAGCTCTTTGCTCTGGCAACTCATTGGCAGTGAAATCTAGATCACACTGAGATACAGACATCAATATTTTAAAAATGCTCTGTCTAATATCTGTGTCCTGCATCCTTTGCATAAGTAGAACTAGCAGAAATGTGCCCATGCTAAAAAGAACACATCCGTTCATATCTTCCTTTAGCCTTGTGCTGGAGAACTCTGCAAATAAACCAACCAGGAGGATGAGCTCATTCAGCTTTGTTTTGGCCTTTCTCTACCACTTGCTTGTTGATCTTTCCTTAGGCCCTATCATGGACTCACTTCCTCATTCAACCAAATACTCTTCTTGATGTAGAATCAGAATTTTCTTCCTGTTGTACTCCTTGCTGAATGGCTCTCCCAACTGCTTATCTTCACAGTCTCTGGCAGCTGGATGTGCATGTGTGTGCACGTATGTGTGGAAGAGGAGGAAAAGGGAGAAGAAAAGGGGAAAAGAGGGAAAGGAAGTGTGTTTGGTATTATGTTTTCTAACTGCCTCAGCAGCTCTGCCATTGCATGACTGATCTAAGTGTTTGTAAGCAGGTAATGCTGTCCCTGGGCATGTAGCATTAGAAATACTCCTTTAGTGAACTGAACTCCTGAGCTGTATGAACATCTGGGTCCAAACTCTGAAGAGGGCCGTAAGATCTCTGTACTGAGTTTGTTAGGCTTCAATCTTGGGGTCAGAGAGCAGCAGAGAAAGGGAAGGTGGTTTACTAAATGTTTGATGAGTCTTTTCTATTGTGGGAGCCTCCCAGTCCGGTCGTGTAATCACTTCTGTACCTCAGCTGTCCACACCAGCGCTTCCTCCAGCAGAGATCTCAGCCAGGCCTGAGTTGGTAGTTCCTATTTTAATTGTCCTTTTTTTTTCAACAAAGAAACATGACGGGAGATCTACTGCAGGTACCGGGCAGGTTTTTCTTGGGTTTGCCTCACATAATTTTTGGCACCTTGTATGAGTTGTGGACCTCTCCTCAAGTCACTCCATTGTCCCTGAAGTGCCTCAGCCATGCTGAACAGACTGGAGAGCAGGCACTCTCCCTTCCCTTCTGCCCATCCATTTCCCTTCCCACTCTGAACTGGCAACATGGGACACAGACACCTTTGGCTCATGTATGAATGTGAGAAGCATTGTCTCAGACCCTTTCCCCCTCAGCACTCAAGCAGGTGTTGAAGTACTTAAATGAGACCAAAGACAAGAATGGTTCATTGTCTGGATTCTGAATATCTCTTTGTATTTCCATGCCATTGCTTTATTTGCATCACTGGTCTGTTCAATCTCAGGTAAAAGAGGTCTTTCATTTTTTTTAACTAGTTTTTATTTACACAGAAAGGTTGGTGGCTAGACACTGCAGCCATTTCCTTCACAGTTCCAAGACCTTACTTATTAAAGGGAAAACAATTCAAAGGGCCTCCACATTTGGAGGGTTTAGTTTACCCTTGACCTTGTGAACTCACATTTGTATTTAGAGAAAGCCATACAAAATCAGACTGCAATATTAATTATCAATGCTAATCTTGTGTTTAAAATAAATAAAACAAAATATAAGATCATGTGCTAAATCACTTTGGAGTTCCTCTATGTTTCTAGTACTATACGTTGGCTTAGGTTCCTCCCAGACCCTGTCCTCTGTCAAGAAAGACCATACCAATGCTGCTGAATACATCTTTTGGCAAGCTTACTGTGCTAGAACAAGAATTGTTAAAAGTTAGCTGTTGTGACCTCAGCATAATGTTGTATGTATCTGAAAGCTGTCTGTAACTATTCCGAATATATATTGTCAAGATAACTGTTTCATGTACAGAGTTAGTAAAAGATTTCATTACTGTAATTAAAAAATTGCTTGTTTTCTCTCACACACACAGAGCAAAATTCAACTTAGCCATGCATTTTCTAGTAGAAACGCTCCCCAGCTTCCTTTCAGATGCATGCAGTATTCTCCAAGCAACTACAAGATGATTTAGTGGCTTTGTGAATGTAAACTTCATTTGTTACTTGCCTGCTACATTTTCCTGCATGATGGGGGTAAACAGTATGATGTTCTTCTAAAATGGAATCACAGCCAATAAAAATACTAGTGATTTCATACGCCTTTTTTGCAATGCATTCCTGTGAAATTCTGCCAGGCTACACTTGAAAATCAAAGTATGGATGCTGATATACAAATAGAATGGTAAAAGAATCAAGGAGAAACATGGGTGTTACTTGATGAGGCTTGACATTTACAGGTGATTATTAAATTTTCAGTAAGTTTTGCTGTTAGGAATTAGTGTTCCTTAGGATTAGCACAACAACATTCCTTTGAAAGAAACACAGGCCTCTAACTATGGTTTCGTGAGAATATGTCCGGATCTTAAAAAGTGTAAAAAGTTGATTTGCAATGATATCAAATATATCTTTGGATCCAGATTTTGTGAGGCATACGAAACTCTTTTGGTGGCAAGTTGCACACAGTTGAGCTTTGTTTTATTTGTTCAGGGTCAAATCAGCAGTTGCTATGTCCAGCAACATGTAAGAAAAAGAAAGAGAAGTAACCATACAACTCATAGGAAATGTTGACAGTGTTTTCCCTGTGAAAGCTTTTTTTTACAACCATTGCATGGTGATGTGTTGGCTTTTTTACTAACAGAAGCAGACAAAGGACTGTTACAGAGAAATCAGCAAGCACTCATGAATGGTTCTGGTAAAAATCACTCAAGTTACGGAGGTGTGTTAGCAACCTAATTCTCATACATTGATCCTGGGATACAATGATTAGCTCTACTGCAAGCTTTCACCCTTCATTGAGAGCAGTGGAGGCACAGACTACATGCTTCGGCAGATGCAAAACTTCTAAATGAAAAGCTGTGCAAAACTACACCACTTTTTGTCCCAACTAAGTTCATTTTAATGGCTTCATTTAGTTTTCTTTCTGAAGTACCATGGATGATAGAGGCTGCATAAATCTTTCTTTGAAAATGGGGCTTGAATGAAGGTTACTGAACAATGCTGGCACAATATTGTCCTGTGTGCTGGACCCCAGGAGGTTTGTGGCAGGCATCAATAGACCTAGTTAAAAAAATCTCAACCAAGATATTTAATTCTCCCTCTCCAGCTGTTCCTCCTCTCTTCAGGAAAAGCAAGGTTAAAACTGCATTGGGATATTTCTTGTTGCAGATAGCTCTGCTAAAGCCTGTCTCTGCTGGTTTTAGAGGTGATCTGAGATAGGTACTGAAAGCAAAACTGAGAAAGAGAAATGGCTGGAGCATATAATAGCATCATAGAATTGACCAGGTTGGAAAAGACCTATAAGATCATCAAGTCCAACCATTGCTCCAGCACTGCCAAGGCCACCACTAAACCATGTTACTAAGGTCCTCATCTACACAGTTTGTGAACACTTCCAGGGACGGTGATTCCACCACTGGCCTGAGCAGCCTGTTCCAATGCCTGACCACCCTTTTGGAGAAGAAATTTTTCCTAATATGCAGTATAAACCTCCCCTGGCACAGCTTGAGGCTGTTTCCTCTTGTACTATTGCTTGTTGGGAGAAGAGACCAGCCACCTCCTCGCTCCATTCTCATTTCAGGCAGTTGTAGAGAGCGATAAGGTCCCCCCTGAGCCTTCTCTCTCCAGACTAACCAACCCCAGGTCCCTCAGCAGTTCCCCATCAGAGTTCTGCTCCAGGCTCTTCATCAGCTCTGTTGCTCTTCTCTGGACCCGCTCCAGCACCTCAATGTCTCTCTTGTAGCGAGGGACCCAGAACTGAACACAGGATTTGATGTGTGACCTCACCAGTGCCCAGTACAGGAGGATGCTCACTGCCCTGGTCCTGCTGGCCACACTGTTGCTGATACAGGCCAAGATGCCACTGGCCATCTTGGCTGCCTGGGCACAATCTGGCTCATGTTCAGCTCCATCAATCAGCACCCCTAGGTTCTTTTCTGCTGAGCAGTTTCCCAGACACTCTTCCCCAAGCCTGGAGCATTGCATGGATCTGTTATGGCCCAAGTGCAGGATCTGGCACTTTCTCTTGTTGAACTTCATAACATTGGCCTTGGCTCATAGATCCAGTCTGTCCAGATCCCTCTGCAGAGTTTTTCTATCAAACATCTATGCTTTCTTGAGCCTTCAGTATTGAGAGGGAAGTAGAGTTCTGCTAGTGCTACAGGATGGGAACCGTATTTTCACATCAGGTTTGCTTTCCTCCCAAACCCTATTTTTTACACTGGAGGGCCAGATGTAGCAGTGTATTTGGCAAGCTCAAGTTGCAGCAGCTGAGAGCACTTCAAGTCAGAAAAAGACATCTTTAAAACTTTCATGGTGAACATTTCAGCTGTGCTATGAGAGGTTTAGACCATGGCAAGGAACAACTGCTTGACTGAAGATGTAGTTCAGTTCATTTTTAATGAAAAAAAAAGTATTTAGAACATTATTTTTCCAATTTCTCAACTATGAGTGAAACAAGAAGTCAAACCCAAGGAAAAGCCAGTCTGCATGGGAAGAGACAATGTGTTTTGAAGTGAAATTTGGTATTCAGACTTTGTATTCTGTTTCAACTTTCACTTTATTGATGCTGAAAATGGCAGAAAGTATTGTATAATCGCTTCAGATTTGGTTATGTAAGACATTATCCTGAAGGCCACACATGGTTGAGATGGGGCTCTTTTCTATTTCAGTTTTGTGGCTTGGTAAGCTGTGAATTTTCTGCATATGTGAGCCCAATATCTAGGAGCTGGCTTTTAAACCATAGAAAAATGAGACACCTTTCCAGGTTTCCTTACCTTATAAACAGCTATACAGACAGTCACTAGATATTCACCTTTCAGCCACAAAGAATCCTTTTTTCGGTGATGACTGAGCACAGCAAATCTCAGACCAAATGTGAATATGTTAAAGTGAATGCATTTACAAATAAACAGATTAATATAGATTGACTCTGAAAAAATACCTTGCTACTGAAACTCGTCTGGTAAACTTGGGCATAAAACCCACAACAATTACTTCTTTCTAAATAATAAGAAATTCTGGCACTTCTATTGCAAACTTTTAGTAAATAATTAGGTTGAAGATTGAAAGCCCTTCTTATTTAGGTAATTCAGTTGTGTTTCACAGTTCTAAATGGGGATGAAATGCAAGCCATTTGGAGATTTTTCACACTGTGTTGCAGTATAGCGTTACAAAGCTCCTAATGATCTTGGCTTTTACCTAAAAAAAAAAAAAAAAAAATCTTTCATCCTCTGTAGGACTGCAGCCATTTTTTAGTGAAGATGAGTCAGGCTGGCTTAATAAGCAATGGCAAAGAGAGAAAAAATTAAATGCCCACTATACAGTTAAAATCATGGGCTGGCAGATGGCAGTTGCTCATGGTTTTTTTAGGTCAGCTCAACAGAGCTCTGCATTACTTTGAGGGGGAAAAAATGTGAAGAGAACATTTTAGTGGAAATTTCCTAGGCAGCATAAACAAGCTTTCTTATATACTGAGGTTGTGAGCTGGTAGCTTAGCATGAATACTGCACAAGAACTGACTGCAGAGAGCCATCCCCATGCAAAGCACAAGGGAGAACATTACCCAGTTGTAAGAATCTAGTTCACTTGCCTGAGAAGAAGCTAGAGCTACAGGGCTCCTTATTTACACCACTGGTGAAAAGAAGATAATGACAGTGACCCCTCTTCCATACATCCCAGTGGGATGAACTGTCCTTTACATAAGCAGCCTTCTCTGAGGAGTCCTGCAACTCGGATGTCAACAATATCCAACGAATGTATGTCAGAAAGACTCTTGGGAATGATGAGATGAAACAAATGAAAACCATGTGATTTATCAAATGTTACACCAGTCTATGGCACCAACTAAAATTAATTAGAGCAGCTTTGGTGATAGGGAGCTATTTAAATGTATATATTTTTCAGACAGAAATTTATTTACCTGCTGTGAAGTCTGTACCATGCTTAAAGAAGTGGACCAGATGGAGTGCGCCCTTAAACACCTAACTGTGCTTCCTAAGCAGATTAACAAATGGGAAAGACATAGGCAGTTCACTACAATTAAATGTTCATCAAGGATAAAAACCACCTGCTGCTGATTTGTTTCCCCACATGAACTGATCTAAGCCTCTTTAAAGCTCACTTTAAAGCCCTTATTCACTTAATGTTATTTTTTGTTTCACAGAGACTGATAAGTGTTTTCCTCTCAGAACTCATTCAATTCCTTTCTGCACTCATTTTCTTTCTCAAATGCTGATACAAGACAGTCATGCCTCACTTGAGGTATTCAAACGATGGTACATGAGTGTTAAAGTAACTCTCAGCAGAAATGGAATGTCAAGCATCTCACCATGAGCTTTTCTCCTAAGTCAGGAAATTCTCTGAACTAAGAGTATTTACTCTATTATTTTACGCACTTGTGATTATTGTATTCACTCCAGACCAAGAATCCTACAGGAGAAGTAATGAAGACAATGTTAGCTTATTTAAAAAAAAATAAAGATTAAAACTTTTTATATCTTAACATATTAAAAAGTAATGGCAAAGATTAATGAAGAACAAAAATTTTGCAAGTCCTCTTCCTGCCTCTCTCCCATATAGTAGCTCTGAGTGGGGGCTCCAGAAAGGTTGTAGTCATCATGGAAAGCAATGCTTAGGGCTGCACAAATGTGGAGTTCGTTGTGAGTGATGTCCAATAGTACTGTGGCTGGCTGTAATCACTGTCAGTGAGGTAGGTGACTAGAAGTCTCCAGTTAAGACCAGTATCAATAAGGGTTCCTTATGGAAGCAAGCTGGGCTACATCCATGGTCTCAAATATGGTACCAACTGCTGCCAGGGAAAAAGCACAGACCTGCCATTAAAGGCTTGGTTCCCAGTAGATCTCATGTGCCAGAACACTATTGTCTGGTCCAGAAACCAGCATTGCACTGAAAGTGAGTTACTGTGCTAAAACACACTTCTTAAAGTCTTCTTAAACCCTATCTGTCCTGGCTTGTAAATCCCTGTACTGGTTATATCCAAAGGCAGTACCCAGACTTCATGACTAAAATAAAAACAAAAGGTGTGAGAAAGGACACAAACACACACTTGTAGTGGTATAGCACATGATCGGATGGAGAATGGCATCTCAGAGACCTTTGTGGTGCTCTGGAGAGGCAAGGCTGGGGTAAATTCATTCCTCTGTCTACAGTTTATAAGTCTTTCTGCGCAGTCGGTCTTGACAGTGCTCCAGTTTGCTGAGCAGTGAAGGACTTGCAATCACCAGGAAAAGTGTTTTGTGACTGGGAACCTCGGGGCTTGGCTGTGGACATATCAGAAATGTTGACCAGAGCTGAAGCATGGTACATTAATTTCTTATGTCAACTAAACTCTGCCAGGGTTTGTCACCCATTTGTCTTCCTTGCCCAGAATAGAAAGCCCATTCTCAGCTCTGCTTGTTGACACATGGTTTTCTCTAAAGCACAGGCCTCTAGACTCCACATATTTCCTGTTTTCAAGCCTTTTTCCTTTTTACCTGGAAAGGGAAAGGATGAGGCATTTCCCGGTGAACACATTTTTTACTAGCTCTACCCTTGCATTAAATGGCTCTTATATCTTCATTGCCACATTGTTTGCAGGGTTCATTCCTTCTTTGCCTCTCTGCTGATGTAGATCTGGGACCCCTACTCTCACAGTGGCCAGTTCATAAGATCAGTAGCTTCTTTTTTCCTTTGTCCTTTATGCCAGCCACCTCAGACATGTTGAGAAGCTTCTCCCAGGCAGAGAAAAAGCTGGTAATGAATGAGTTTCAGGCAGTGAAGCAGGCAGCTCTGCTCAGCCTTCATTGGTAGGCTTTCAAGCTGATGTCCAAATTTTTTCTGAGAGACCACCCCAGAAAATTCATATTGCACCAACAGGTTCCCCAAATTTCACTGGAACACTGAAGATCAGCAGCAGCATACAGGACCTTCATACTTTGCTTCCTGCTTTCATGCCTCCTTTCCTACAACCCTTCCATACCTTCTTCAATGGCCTCCCTAATGCATCCTGACTCTTTGGTTACCAGCACTTAGTGAGAATCTATGATCTTATCCAACTTCTGGGGATCAGAGGGGCAGGATGGGAGTTTTTAAATCCTTGCTCACAGATATGACACATGAGGTCTCAATGAGCTTTACAGGTTGGGCAAAAATGCCAGAGCATTCCTTGTGCCCAGGTACACTTGCTTCTCTGGAGTGGTAAGCTTAAGAAACATACTACCCAGCCAGCTTAGCTCCAGTTCTTTCCCAAGAGTGACTGCTGCATCCAGGATCATGCAGCATTTTTATATGCAATCACCACAGAGTGTTCAGATAAGAAAAATAACAGCAATACCAGTAAACCTGTATTTGGAGATAATTTTTTTTCCCAGTGTGTTGCTGTTTGGCTGAGAACATCTGGCTCTGGTCCTCCCTAACTCTCTGCAGGCATTTAACACCACTCTAGTTCATTAATTGGTAAAGACTTAAGATTATATCTTCACAGATTGCCTTGCTATTGTCAATAGACTTTGGTGGAACACAGTGAAGAAACTCTTCATGCTCCTCTGAGAAAGACCTCTGTAATCTAGGGAGGAAAAAAAAAGCAACAACTTTTGTCTTCAAGAGAATTAATTACACCTAAGCTTTCCATGCTACTGGGACAGTGTGATAAAAATGTGATGAAAAAATGACAGACCAATAAAAAATATACCCATATTAATAAGCCTGGAGTTGGCTTAGCTGTTGGGAAATAAATTCTAATGAATTTCTCAAAGAATGATCTCTCCCTGTCATCTCCCAGTAGGTGCAAAGAGATACTGATCTGACAAAACCATCCTATGCCTAGAACTTTGATTTGTCTAAACAAAATTGCACTGCATCCAAAGCCAGGTCTTTTCAAGTTCAAAGCACTTCTGAGTAGCACCAGGTTGATGTGAGCAGCATCACCACAAGATGACTATGTTACTCTTTCACTCCCTCACATGGGCCTTTCTTCAGCAGGGTTTAATTAAGAAATGTCACACATTCCCTTAAGATCCTTCTTACTATGGCCTCAGTGGAGGCTCAAGGGATGTCCTTACTGCTGATCATGGAAGAAAACTCTCTCACTCTCTCTTTCAATGGCATCTCTCAGTATACCCTGCCCAATTTCTGCAGGAGCACCTTTTGTACTGTTGGAGCAACTGGGATGCCATCTCAGTGACACTACTAAGACCTGGCAGTACTGTTAGATGTCAGTGCAATGTAAGATGTCAAACATTTGGCTGAAAAATAGCTTGGCGTGAGATAGTTCTGGAAAATCTCCCTTTGTCTTCTCTAGGACTGATTGCCTCTTCTGGGTGCTTAACATATCTCCAAAATGTATGCACAACAGCTCCTCTGCAAGTGGGAGCCATCATACCAGACATCTACATGAGCAGAACAGAAGTACTTGCTTGAGGATAAGCCAGATTCTCAAAAGCTTCACATCTTCACTGACTCTTTGGGCTTATGGAGAAGCCCATTCTTGCAGGGCCACCAGTGCCATGAAGCGGTAGCATATCCTTGTGACATACAGAAGCTGCAATCCAGTCAAGGTTTGTGGTTAAATATTTGCCATCCTATGGCAACAGGTGCATGGGGCAGAATGTGGTATATGACAGTGTGACTAGACAAGGAAAGGGAGGACTAGACAGCACTGGAATACTCCTACCTTCTACAGGTAGGACAAATTACTTTCCAAGGACAAATTGCCAGTGAATGTACTCCAACTGTGCCATGTCAATATGCATCTGTGTAACTTGTGTGAAAGTTTAAGGCAGAATTTGAATGGCTATGTTACACCATTGAGATTTGACTCCACGCAGTAGGGTTTCCTTCCATAGCTCCCTTTTATACTCACCTTGTGGTCAGGCTTGCCATGAAAATGTCTTTTTACGAAGATCACACACTATTATATGTCTCTGTGAATCACCAGGCACACAGAGTATATCTGGTGCTGAGTCTTCAGCACAAAGACCTGGGGAAGCAGAGAAACCAAACCTCCTTACTTGGAGTAGCAAGTGTCTTCCAAGGGAGTATGAGATGGGATAGAGCAGAGGATGAGGACATTCAAGAGAAAACAGTTACTTCTGTCCTAAAAGACCTGCACATTTTTTGTGAACTCATCTTCTAAAGCTAAGAAGTGACAACTCAAGCCCCAGATAGCCTGCCATCTTCCCAAAGACCAGCACTATTAATCTGCTTGGTAATTACTCATCAACATTCTCTTAAATTCAAACTTAACTGTAAAGCACAGGCTGCTTTTTAATAATATTACATGTAAAAGTGTAAAAATAGAACTAATAACCATGTTTTTAACCTCTGCCTTAGATCTCTCCCACATACAAAGCTTACAGTAAAAAGCCATTGTCTGCTCACAGTAAGTGTTGGGTAACACACAACAACCAAACCATGTCCACTCTTCTTTAAAATAACTCAAAACTGCAATAGTCAGTAATAAAAACTGATTTTAGTAGCAATAATCACATAAGAGTCTAGTGAGGCTACAACATTTGAGATAGGTATTACTTTGAATTGTGGCATTACAGCTTATCAGGACTTAGATAATTATTCCTGAAGCTGGGCAAAAGTTAAGTTCTTCAAGAAAAACAAAACGAAAAGCAGTGCAGACCAACAAATAAGGTCTGGTTTTAATCATAATCACAGCTTTGTAGATGAAAACCTGTAGGCAAGCATGGTTTTGTAACTGGCAAATGACTGCATGAAACTAACAATTACAGCTGATGGGAGCAATGGAGGAACTAATCCCCCAACAATAAACAGCCTTCAAAACCTCCCTCTCTTCCAGATAACAAAACTGCCTGAAGGCTGAAAAGCTAATAGGAGACTGCAAATGAGAGCAATTGTCAGAGCTGGCTGTGAGTGAGTTTGACCTATTAAAATTACCCAGCAGGTCTCCACAAACCATAGGGAATTCCTGGAAAAAAAGGCTGCTGTAGGATGTGCCATCAGTTAAACACACATAGATACACACACACACACACGAGGCACAATATCCCAGCCCACAAAACCCCCATAAAGTAACATTACAAACACTGTGCTCTTGGCTTGCAAAAGTCTTTCACAGCAGCAAACTTGAGATAATTGCTTGTTTTTCTGCTAATAATTTCTTGGTTTTGAGACCTGTCTGGCAAAAGATATGATCAGAATAAGGCAAAGAGTTGGCATTTACTGTCTCATCCAGCTCTCAGAATGAGCACAAGAGTGAAAGAAGAGAGCAATGCTCTCTTCTTCATGCCCAGGGAAAGAACTGCCTTATTCCAATGGTGGTGAAGTGGATCCCAGGGGAAGGATGCTGGAGTGTCAGTGGCTTGCAGAGAAATAAGTGGACTGGGAGCTAAACCACCAGACTAGGATTTAGAATAGTTTCTCTCTGCTTCTTCTTTTTGTTACCTTTCATCTGGAAGCTAGAAATTTCTACTGATATTTTGCTCAGGTGCTAGGTGCCACTGTGGTTTCAGATGCCTGAGACCATAACATGCTCCCAGAATATAAAACATGGTATAGATGTATATTTACATTGAAGAAGCAAACTGCCAAGACAGTTGGGCTCAACTTAGAAATGAAACAAATTAAAATCCATAGAAATTGGGTGTTTAAATCCTATGGCATGGATTAATTATCAGATTCCTCTTGCAGGAATTTAAAAAACCATTTGAGAATCCTGTCGGGGATATAGTGATGCACTTCAGCCATAAGAAGAAAGTAGCAATGTTGATTGATATAAAACAGTGATTTAACAAAGCTTGATAATAAATGTGACAATGATTAAACAAGATTTGATGGTGAGGAGCAATTATTTATTGCATACAGGACAGGATCAGACAAAACTGTCAGAGGGACCCTCCTATTGAATCATGAGGCTCAGGAAGGACTCCCGTGCATTTTAAATTACTCAGAGGGTAGTTTAGGTGCTGCTGGATCCAGGCTTAGTCCCAGACTTGATCAAGTGTTTGTGTCTAAAGAATTATATATGCACAATTAATCCTTTAGATCATTTAGCTAAGATTTCAAGATTTATCATGCTATTAATTTCTTTCTGGCAACCTGTTGCAGCAAGGAATGTCTCAGCCTTGAGAAGTAACTTTGAGAGGTGTCCCAGCTCAAGGTAAATCCTGATGTCTAGCCCACTGCCATGCAGGAGAGCTCAACAGGCCCTGGGTTGTCTGCTATGGAGTACGATAATTGACTTCTAGTCATATTTGCATACCAACTATAGAAGTTAGTTTCTTCCAGAATTCATTTGAATCAGGCCTTGGCCAGCACCATGGTTAGATGGGAGCAATGTTCAGGTTAACCCTTGGCTATTGTGTTGTTGTCTGTCTCTGAATCCACTTCAAGTTGGATACAGCCATCATGACCAGATGCATTAATTACGGTTGCCAGTGGTGGTTATCAGTTGAGCAGGGTTACAGAATATAAAGGTCAGGTACTGGTGGTGAGAGTACATGGCCACAACTCAAATGAATTTTCCTTCTGCAGGAGCTATCAGAAAGAGGCTGTTTATAGTTCTGAGACTTAAATATGAATTTTGCATTAATTATATATGCAAAATATATGAGGGTTTCAGACTTTGAGAGCTAGCAAAATATTCAAGGGGATGCTTTCAGATGTAAAGACATGTTCTCTGATCTTTATGTTACATGCTGTAACACAGCATCCTCTTACTAATCCATTTCTATTTCATTTTTGTCTTAAACATTAATTTTAGGGGTGTAAAATAATTTACAAAGTCATGCATGGTACTAAGGTAAAATTATATCAAACTGAAAACATATCCAAAATTTATAATCTTTGTATAAGTTCACTTCTACAGCCTTCCTAAATTTGACTTATGGTATTAACAGATTCCATGGAGGAGTTTAGTAGAAGATATTTTTACATGTTTCTTTCCAAAAATTAAATGAATTAAAACCAGGAACAAGTTGACAGGAATTAAGAATACTTTTACTGTCTGCCACTGGTAAGTGCTTGCTGTAAGCTTCTAATCAATGAAGGAATTAGAATTGTTCATTGTTTTTCAGACCTTCTTTTCAGCAAGAAATTTTGGTGGAGGTTCACGTGATATTTATCTTACCTGCCTTATCCTTGCAGCACTTCTTTGAGCTGTCAGCACCAGCACTTCCAGCAGACAACTGGTCATCCCATCTCCTGCCTCATCATCTATTGCCTTACTGCCTTCAAGCCCACCATTTGCTCTTTTTCACTACAAGTCCAATTTCTGTCATTAGCTGGTTTTACCCTCCTCCAATCCTCGTATGCTGGGGTTTAATGTTGCTTTGGAATCACACTGGGCTAAGTAGTGGAGACTAAGTCAATTATGTCCCAGACTACCTGTGCTCAGTTCTTATCCTGTAACAGAAGGAAAAGGAAACTTGTAAAGCAAACCAATACAGAATGCTGCTGAGGTCGGACCAGCAGTATGTCCAAGTTAATCCCATTTATCTGAGACAGCTTTCTCAGGACACAAAGAATCACTACACTCCAAGCATGTGAAAAGTAATTCAGGTTGGGGCATTTACCCCTTAGAAAGCTGAATGGTTTCTGCAGTGGCAGTCCCATAAAAAGGCAGCATCAGTCCTCTAAAAATTAAAGCTTTAAATTGGAGTTAAAAAGTGGAAGTTAAAAGTTAAAGTTTCAGCACAGATGAGAACATTTTCTGCATCTTCTGAGCTATCTTTGGAGAAGCCTTTTTTTAAATTGTATTTCTCAAGAAAATGGTTAGTAAAGCTGACATTTAATTGTATAATGGCTGAAAATAACTTCATAGAGTTTAGCAAAGACTTTGGTTTAATCTTTCTTTTTTTCTTTTTTTAATTAAATTTGTCACAGTGATGTATTTGCATTATTAAATCATCTTGAATTTGCAAGAAGATTTTAAAACCAATATATTTTTAGAATGACTCATTTTCAATCAATCATCTGAATGTGTCTGCCAGGAGAAAGCAGAATGAAGGAGGCACGGAAGGGACAGCATTCTGCCAGTGGAGGGATGGAGGCCAATGTGATTTTCTGCAGTGTACACTGCGTTAAGGGGGAGACCTTATAATAGTCTTCCAATACCTAAAGAGGCCTACAAGAAATCTGGAGAGGACTTTTGACAAGGGCCTGCAGGGACAGGACAAGGGGGAATAGCTTTAAACTGAGAGAGGGGAGATTGAGATGAGATATTAGGAAGAAGTTCTTCCATCTGAGGGTGCTGAGGCCCTGGCACAAGTTGTCCCGAGAAGCAAGAAATGTTCCTATGCTTTGTGTTTTACTAAGTCTGCATTACTTAAAAACATCCACTGCATAAATAAATAAATAAATAAATAAACCCAAACAAACTAACCACAGCCCATAAGATGTCAGCTGCAATGTTAGGTTGAACAGGTCTTCACTCATTAACAAAAAAGCAAAGTAAGAATTTAATTGGCTAATGTCATAGTCTGCCAGCATGGTCATAGTGAACTGAGAGCCTGAAGATTAATTATCTTTGACATCTCCAGTGAGACACTAGCTGATCCTCTGTTATATTTCAGCTGTATGATAGAGGGCAATGAGTTCAGGAGTTTTCCTTACCCAGCTGGCTCCAGACTAAGCAAGTTCTGCCTTCAGAAAACCTCAGAATGATTTGAGATGGGTCAGCGGGGTTATTGGTCATATTTCTGAACTATTGGAACAGGCTGCCCAGGGCAGTGGTGGAATCACCATCCCTGGAAATGTTCACAAACTTTGTAGACAAGGCCCTCAGTGACATGGTTTGGTGGTACACTTGGCAATGCTTGCTGATCTTAAAGATCTTTTCCAACCTGGTTGATTCTGTGATTCTACCCAGTACCTTGAAGCACAAGCCATATTAATGACAATTGCATTCCTGCAACACAAGGAACTCTTGGCACTCAAAGGACAAGTGCATTCAACAGGAGGTGGCAAACAACTAATAGCTTTAAAGCTTAAGGACCACTTCGTGCTGCTTCACATTCCTTTGGCCTGTTCACAGGTCTTTGATGTTGTCCTGATCTCTTCTGTCCATCACAAGGCTTAGGCATAAATGATACTTGCTCTTTGTGGAATAAAGGTAGGGTTACCCTATTGCATGTTGCCTAATTCTTCAGACATCTTTGTTTTTCTTCCTCAGGGAAGTCTCCAGTTGTCAAAAGGTTGTAGTGAACAGATTCAGCTGGTTCTGTACCCCATTCCTGGCCTGGCTGAGCATCAGAAAAGAGAATCAAGTCAGGAACTCTTGCCTATACTGCACAAGACTGACTAATGTGATTTAACCCTGTCAGGGAGAAAATTCAGAAAAATTAGTCAGCTATCAAGGCTGTGCAACTCTGCATGGTTTGGATGTGGAACATGAAGAATGGGCCTGGCTTCTGTCCAAGAACTGCAATATCTTTAGACATCAGGGAGCCCAAAGGTAATGGTCACATTTGAGTCAGAACAAGGCCTTCATTAGTCCTGAATTTCTAGGCTTTGTAACTTGCTATGGTCAAATAAGAAACCAAATAATGTCCAGCCTGAACCCATGTCATAGAATCATAGAATAGTTAGGGGTGGAAAGGATCTTAAGGTCATCTAGTTCTCTGTATTTTTGCAATAACAAGCAGAAGAAGCAAGACTTTGGAGTGTTCTCTCTAGAACCACACGTGGCTTCCTAAGAGAAGCTTGAACTTGGGGACAATGGAAGTCACTTTGTGGCAAAGGCATAGTGACCAATACAGTTTTCAGCTCTCCTTCAACCAGCCTTTATGAGGGTGGGGCAAGTCAAAGAACCACATGATGATCTGCAGGTGCCCAGAAATTGTTTCCTGAACTCTTCTGTGGCATTTACAGGTGTAGTCATCTTTTCAAAAGATGGATATTCTCTCCTCAAAACTCATTCTGATGAAATAAGCTGAGGACTGTACCCTTTAAAAAAATCAGGGGCAGAACTGTTGACTATATGCATGATCAGTTGGTTTAACATCACAGGTATTTTGATTTAGGTCAACAGATTAAACCCCAGTGCAGGTCCTTTCACTTTGGCAGATATGTCCCAGAAATAGTATAATCTTTGGAATCCTCTGAACTTGTTAAAAATGTTGACTTTAGAATGAAAGAATCTTCTGGATTTTAGAGTAAATAAAAGGAAGTTTATCAGAGGCAGTAAGAATTCTTTCACAATACTTCTCATTCCCTTTTGAGTTTTCTGACAAGACAAAAGAATATGAAAAGGGGATGTGCTTGTCCCAGTATTTCAGTAACAGCATCAAAAGTATTCTTGAAATTTTGGTAAATATTTCACCTTTATTTTGGTAGATAATTCATGCCTTTTGAGGGTTTCCTATGCCCTGGGAAAAGGAAATTTGCTAGTCAGAATTTTATTTTTCCATGAATTGGTGTAAAATTAACTTCCCTCTGGAAACTGACAAGGAAAGGAACCTCAAACAATTTCATCAAGACATTATTAAAAAGAACTTCAGTATTTAATTCTTTACTGTTGAGAAGAAAATTCTCTTCTTCTTTCAGGCAGCTTTATTAATAAGGCAAGTTAAAGGCAAACACCAAAACAGAAATGTCCCTCACAACATCTCATAAGTCAAATGATCCAAAGGCCAGAGCCTGCCTTCTCCCATGTGGAAGGAGACATCAATAATGTTATGAAAGGAAGGAAAAGAATTTGTTAGTTTTTGTAAAGTTTTCTAGCGGTTATGATATGAAACCAACTGATGCAGTACAGAATCAAGGAACCACAGAATCATAGAATCAGGGAATTATTTGGGTTGGAAAGGACGTTAAGATCACTCTAGTTCCAACCTTCCTGCTATGGACAGAGACACCTCCCACTAGACGAGGTTGCTTAAGGCCCTGTCTAATCTGGACTTGTATATTTCCTAGCACACTTTACACAGGGGTCAGCCTGCTCTAAGTTCATTTTCATCACTTTGGTTCTACTCACTTCCAGACATTGGTTGCAGATCTGTGATCAGTTATTTCTCTTGCTACCAGCGTCTAGCTTGAAATTGGTGACTTATGACTGTATAATTAGTACAATTTTATCCATTGTTATCACAATCAGATAGCAAGACAACTACATATCCAATATATCCAAACCTTTTTATGTAACCTGGTTTGGTACATCAACTCTTCGCTCTCTTGGACCAACTCTTTTGGCTGGAAAACAGGTTTCTTTGCTATGTCTTGATGTGATAGTAGCACACTGCCTGGTTGACCTCTCATTGTCACTGTTTCTGTACATTCAAGAGACATGGAAATCCTGGTGGTTTATGCAGGAGGAGCACAATGATCAAAAGACACAGTTACATGAATAGCATTTTAACTTAATATTATGCAAGAGAAGAAATCAATCTCAGTACATTTTAACTGTGCCTGGTCAGGTATATTCAGATTACAGATTTCTTCCATAAGCAAAGGCAGAAAAATATTGTCAAAAGAAGATGTTTCCCATGAAAAGAAAACTGTTTTTCAATCAAAACCAATTTTCCTTAGGAAATGTAAAAACTGCTGCTGCCAAACTGAATTCCTGAAATGGCTGAAGTCTTTGAATTCTTCCATCTCAAATATGCTGATACTTTATCCCATTTCCTGACAAAGCTTGCCTTGAAAAAGCCTTTGAGAGGGCAGCGACCCGTCGCTGCCCACCAGGTGCAGGGAGGAACAAGCAGGTCGTGTTGCTGGCCCTGTTGCTGGTGTCCCAGACTGCTGACCAATATGGTCGCCTCCAGAAAGAGAGCTTGCAGTAAGAAGACTGCAGCAACTCAGACAGAGACCCCGTCCCAAACCGTGGCTGTTCAGGTCTCTGGATGCAGGGAGCGCCAGAGCCTGCTGCTGCCGGGGGAGGGAGGACAGCATTCCACCTGCGTGAGGTGTGAGCAGGTAGAAGATCTGCTTAGCCTGGTGGCAAGACTTAAGGAGGAGGTGGAGACGCTGAGGACCATCAGGGAGTGTGAAAGGGAGATCGACTGGTGGAGTAACTCCCTGGCGTGCCAGTCGGAACGGTTCCAGGGAGATACCCCCCAAAAGGGGAAGGACCCCTGCCCTCTCACACAGAGGGGGATGGCCCGAGGCAGCCCCTGCCCTGTAGCTGTTGCGCAGAGGTAGGGGACCAAAAAGACGACGAGGGTTGGAAGCGAGTTCCAGTTTGACGTCATGGGATACCCTCCCCCCTTCCTGCCCTGCTTCCCCAGGTGTCCCTCCGTAATAGGTTTGAGGCCCTGGATCTTGAAGGAGAGGTAGGTGAGAATGTGGTGCAAGGCCAGCCCACAAGGCCACATAGGAAAAGGGGGTCGACTTTGCACCTCAAGACTGCCTCTGATAAGAAACAAAGAAGGGTCATTGTAGTAGGGGATTCCCTTCTGAGAGGAACAGAGGGCCCGATATGCAGAGTTGACCCTCATCATAGGGAAGTGTGTAGTCTGCCTGGAGCCCGGATCAGGGATATCACCAGGGCGCTCCCCAGCCTGGTGCACCCGACAGACTACTACCTGCTGCTGGTCTTCCAGACAGGTGAGGGGGAAGCTGCTTCCGGCAGTCTGAGGGGGATGAAGAAAGACTACAGGGCCTTGGGGCGGATGGTGAAAGAGTCTGGGGCTCAAGTGATCTTCTCCTCACTCCTTCCATCTTCCACTGATGATGTGGGAAGGAATGGGAAGATTCAGTTCATAAACGATTGGCTTCGAGACTGGTGCTACAGGCAGGGCTTTGGATTCTTTGATAACAGCTGGTTTTATAGGGCACCAGTCTGGACAATGACAAGTGAGAAAGGTTTATCTCACAGAGGCAAAAGGATGCTGGGGCACGAATTAGCAGGGCTCATTTGGAGAGCTTTAAACTAGATTCGAAGGGGGATGGGGTTGTAGCTGGGCTTGCCCCAGTGGGGCGGCACTCCAGAATTAATGAAGACTGGGAGGCCTCCTATAATCCTAGGGTGAAATCGGTGTGCTCAGCTCGCTCCCTGGAATGTCTGTACACCAATGCGCGCAGCATGGGAAATAAGCAGGAGGAGTTGGAAACCTGCATTAAGTCAGGAGGCTATGATCTGGTGGCAATTACAGAGACGTGGTGGGACAGCTCACATGACTGGAATATAGTCATGGAGGGCTATGTCCTTTCCAGGAAAGACAGGCCAGCCAGGAAGGGTGGTGGGGTTGCTCTTTATGTGCGGGAGGAGCTACAATGCACCGAGTTCTGTCCAGGGACAGATGACGAGCGAGTTGAGAGTCTGTGGGTGAGAATTAAGGGGCAGGCTGGCAGGGGCGATACTGTTGTGGGTGTCTGTTACAGACCACCAGATCAGGGTGAGGAAGTTGACGAGGCCTTCTAGAGGCCACTGAGAGCGGCCTCACAGTCACAGGCCGTGGTCGTCGTGGGGGATTTTAACTTCCCTGATGTTTGCTGGAAGGACCACTCGGCAACCCAGCCACAGTCCAGGAGGTTCCTCCAGTGTGTGGATGATAACTTCCTCCTGCAAATGGTGGATGAGCCGACCAGGAGAGGAGTACTGCTGGATCTCACTAACAAGGAGGATCTGGTCAAAGCAGTAAGGGTTGAGGGCTGCCTTGGTTGCAGCGACCACGAGATGGTGGAGTTCAGGATCTTGTGTGGTAGGACCAGTAGAATAGCAAGTAGAACTTTAGCAGGGCAAATTTTGGCCTTTTCAAGCAATTGCTAGGGGAAATCCCATGGGCAAGGCTGTTTGAAGGTAAAGGGGCCCAAGATAGTTGGTTGACATTCAAGGATTGCTTTTTCCGAGCTCAAGATCGGAGCATCCCGACACATAGGAAGTCAAGGAAGAGGGCCAAGAGACCTGCGTGGCTAAATAGGGAATTGCTGGGTATGCTCAAGTGGAAGAGGAGAGTTTACAGGTCATGGAAGGAGGGGCTGGCCACTTGGGAGGAATATAAGGCTGCTGCTAGAGGATGTAGGAAGGCAGCTAGGAGGACTAAGGCCTCCTTAGAATTAAACCTGGCGAGAAGGGTCAAGGACAGCAAAAAGAGCTTTTTCAAATACATGGCAGATAAAACTAACACCAGAGGCAATATAGGCCCGCTGATGAACAGGATGGGTGCCCTGGTGACAGAAGATACAGACATGGCAGACTTACTGAATGCCTTCTTTGTCTCTGTCTACTCTGCTGCAGGCAGTCCTGAAGAGCCCTGTACCCCTGACACCTTAGATGAAGTCAGGTCGACAGAGCGGTTTGCCTTAGTCGATGAGGAATGGGTTAGAGACCAGTTGAGCAATCTGGACATCCATAAATCCATGGGTCCAGATGGGATGCACCCGCGGGTGCTGAGGGAACTGGTAGAAGTCATTGCTAGACCACTCTCCATCATCTTTACCAAGTCTTGGGAAACGGGAGAGGTGCCTGAGGACTGGAGGAAATCAAATGTCACTCCAGTCTTCAAAAAGGGCAAAAAGGAGGACCCGGGTAACTCTAGACCGGTCAGCCTCACCTCCATCCCTGGGAAAGTGATGGAACAACTTATCCTTGATGCCATCTTAAGGCATATCAAGGATAAGAGGGTTATGAGGGGCAGTCAACATGGCTTCACCAAGGGGAAATCATGTTTGACCAATCTCTTAGCCTTTTATGAGGAAATAACGCGGTGGATGGATGATGGCAGAGCGGTGGATGTGGTCTACGTTGACTTCAGCAAAGCATTTGACACAGTCTCCCACAGCATCCTCACAGCTAAATTGAGGAAGTGTGGTCTGGATGATCAGGTAGTGAGGTGGACTGCGAACTGGCTGAAGGAGAGAAGCCAGAGAGTTGTAGCCTATGGGCCTGAGTCTAGTTGGAGGCCTGTAACTAGTGGAGTGCCTCAAGGGTCAGTACTGGGACCGGTATTATTTAATATATTCATCAGTGATTTAGATGAGGGAATTGAGTGTACTATCAGCAAGTTTGCTGATGACACTAAGCTGGGAGGAGTGGCTGACACGCCAGAAGGCTGTGCTGCCATCCAGCGAGACCTGGACAGGCTGGAGAGTTGGGCAGGGAGTAACTTGATGAACTATAACAAGGGAAAGTGTAGAGTCCTGCATCTGGGCAGGAACAACCCCAGGTTCAATATAGGTTGGGAAACGACCTGTTAGAGAGCAGTGTAGGGGAGAGGGACCTGGGGGTCCTAGTGGACGACAGGATGACCATGAGCCAACACTGTGCCCTTGTGGCTAAGAAGGCCAATGGCATCCTGGGGTGTATTAGAAGGGGGGTGGTTAGTAGGTCGAGAGAGGTCCTCCTTCCCCTCTACTCTGCCCTGGTGAGACCCCATCTGGAATATTGTGTCCAGTTCTGGGCCCCTCAGTTCAAGAAGGACAGGGAGCTTCTGGAGAGAGTCCAGCGCAGGGCAGCTAAGATGATTACGGGAGTGGAGCATCTCCCTTATGAGGAAAGACTGAGGGAGCTGGGTCTCTATAGTTTGGAGAAGAGGAGACTGAGGGGTGACCTTATTAGTGTCTATAAATATATAAAGGGGGAGTGTCACGAGGATGGAGCCAGGCTCTACTCAGTGGCAAACAATGATAGGACAAGGGGTAATGGGTACAAACTGGAACACAAGAGGTTCCACGTAAACTTGAGAAGAAACCTTCTCAGTGAGGGTGACGGAACACTGGAACAGGCTGCCCAGGGAGGTTGTGGAGTCTCCTTCCCTGGAGACATTCAAAACCCGCCTGGACACATTCCTGTGTAACATCTAGCTGTTCCTGCTCCGGCAGGGGGATTGGACTAGATGATCTTTCGAGGTCCCTTCCAATCTCTGGCATACTGTGATACTGTGTGAAAGCTGTGGAGCTATTTTTTCTCTATGTGTTAGCTGAAGCACAGCATTGAATTAAAGGTGGTTTAATTATCTTCTCTTTAATATCTTCCTAAGGATATCCCCAAACTCCCTCATAATTGTGCTTATCTATGGATGCATTTCATTAGTGCTAATAAATGAACAGCTGTAAAATTAATGACCTTTTCATGACTACATCAACACATTCGATAGGAAATGCTGATTCTTCTAGCCTTATCCTCTTCAGAATTTGGTATTTCAAGCCCTTCCTCAGTCCTTTACCCTTATGACTTCCTTAGTCACTGTTCGAAGCTGTCCCCAGAGTGCTGCCATTTCACCTTCTTTTCTAGAAAACATTTGCAGCATTGTGTTCTCTATACGTTAGTATCACTCCTTAACCACAACAAAGTTAAACATAAATAGCCCAGTATAATGTTAACTTTGTGTCAGATTGTGTTCAAACAAGCAACCTGTTTGCTGTGAAAGGCAAAGCATACACAAGTGCTGGATGTTGGTGTAATGCACTCAGAGATGTGCAAAACTCCCTTCTCATTGTATTAGTTCAAATGCAGAATAAAATAGGGTAGAATTGCAGGACTATTCACTCGTCTTTATTTTTCTACCCGTTATGGCAAAATATGTCTGGATTTTTGATGAGTGGGGACCCTGACAAAGAAATAAACAGTTTGGGGTATTTAATTTAATTTAATTTAATTTAATTTAATTTTATTTTATTTTATTTTATTTTGTTTTATTTTATTTTATCTTATCTATCTATGTATCTATCTATCTATCTATCCATCCTTCTATCTATATACCTTTTTACTTTCCAGACTTTTGACATTAAAGTCAAACTTTAAAAAAAACCACAAGCAATGTTATTTGTCAATTAAGCACAAATTCATAAAGATCATTTTCTTCCTTGGAAACAGCACTTTTTTTTCCAATATGACTTATTGTTCACCAGAAATATCAACACCTCACCTCTAGTCTAATGCTAAAGACATTCTAACAGTTAGACATGGACGTAATCTGCAAGTTAGAATTCTCTGTAATTCTTAAAATAACTTCTCAATTTCTTCTCTTCCTATTGAAACAAACTTGGTAAATTTGTCCTTGGAAAACTGGAATAAAAACTGTCTTCGCAGATCTCATGAAGAAACACAGTGAAAGGGGAATGTTTCCAGAATAACTTTTTTTTGTTTTATTATGAAGAGAAGGCTGTGTGGAGACCTCATAGCAGCCTTCCAGTATCTGAAGGGGGCCTATAGGGATGCTGGGGAGGGACTCTTCATTAGGGACGGTAGTGATAGGACAAGGGGTAACGGGTTAAAACTTGAACAGGGGAATTTTAGCTTGGATATAAGGAGGAAATTCTTTCCTGTTAGGGTGGTGAGGCACTGAAATGGGTTCCCCAGGGAGGTTGTGAATGCTCCATCCCTGGCAGTGTTCAAGACCAGGTTGGATGAAGCCTTGGGTGATATGGTTTAGTGTGAGGTGTCCCTGCCCATGGCAGGGGGGTTGGAACTAGATGATCTTAAGGTCCTTTCCAACCCTAACTATTCTATGATACTGTAATTAGGTACTGTTTTTCCTTCTTGGCACCTTACCATCCAAGTACTTCTGAGTGAATAGGACTGTCGTTCCTATGCATAAATCCCTAGTGAAATCTAAAGGCTAGATGGAAAAAAGGGAGACAAAAAAAAAAAGGGAAAAAAGGAAGAATACTAATATTTCAGGGTTGCAGACAGGTAGGTGTTGCTTCCTTGGTCTTGCCCCTTTCTTTGACAGAAGGGACAAGTGAAGGTGCCTATTCACTGAGCAGGAAGAGTCAGAAGTCAAGCCACAGTTGTTCAAGGCCCCATACAACCTGGCCTTTAAACCAGGCTGGATGGGGCTTTGAGCAACCTGGTCTAATGAAAGGCATCCCTGCCCATAGCAGGGGGCTGGAACTGGATAAGCTTTAACATCCCTTCAAGCACAAGACTATGATTCTATGAATTCTTCATCATACTCTGCAGACCAAAATCAGATAGTCTTGGTGCTTGCTCAGAGCAGAGGCACCAGCTATAAGGGCTGAGATATGCTGAAGGAAATAGGGGAATTCCCAGGACTGCAGACTGCCTATTTCAATTGAGGGAAACTCCTAGGAGAGAAGACATGAAGCTTTACACAGAAACCTCTGGCAATGCTAAAGAGGTTCCTGTCTTGCCTCTAGCTCAACATTCCTGCACATAATGCAGATCCTATTAAACAATCAGGAACTGGTTCCATGTTCAAAACAATGAATCAAATGGGGATGGGGCTCTTGTAACTCATACATATTTTGAACCAGTAAATACGCTGCATGTGCTTAACAAATTGCAATGACATGGAAAGACGTCCCATGCATAATATTACTTCACAGTAAGGAGCATTATAGGAGAACGTACAATTTAATTATCTCTGTAGCAATGTAGATCAGTTGCACTCATTTCTGAGCTAACTCCTGACTGTTACTGAAGTGTCAGTTATGACTAGTTTCTCATCTTATCTACAAAAAGAATAATTCATCAGAGAAGTAGTTTCTTACAGTTAAAAAATAATGGTATCTCCAAATATGCTTAAGCCAACTAAACCACACCACAACAGGTAGCTAAGCATACACACACATCTGTGCCTACTCAACAAAGATGACTGATGCCCGTAATTTCAATTAAAATCCCAAGAGAGCTATCTGGCCTAATCCCCATACTTGGTCCCAAAAAATTAAAAAGTCAATTTACCCAACATGATTGGACAAGCAGACATGATCCTTCTTAATATGATGTCGTGGTTTAAACCCACTCAGGTAACTTGTTCACTCACTCCCCCCCTTCTTTCCTTCCCCCTACTCCCGGAGGGACGGAAAGGAGAATCGAAAAGAATGCAACTCCCACGGGTTGAGATAAGAACAGTTTAGTAACTAAGGTATAACACAAATCACTACTGCTACCACCAATAATAACAATGATAAAGGAAATAACAAGGCAAGAGAATACATCACCTCACCAACAGCCGACCAATAACTCGCCCCCCCCAGCCCGACCAAGCACCGACCCATACCTCCTCCAACCCCGCAGTCTCCCAGTCCTTCCGGGTAACTCCCAGTTACACCCTGGGCATGACGTGCTGTGGTATGGAATACCTCTTTGGTCAGTTTGGGTCAGGTGTCCTGTCTCTGCTTCCTCCCGGCTTCCCCTCCTCCCTGGCAGAGCATGAGACTCACAAAGTCCTTGGCCAAACCAAAACATTGCTATCAGCTCTGTTCCCAGGCCGAAAGTCAAAACACAGCACTGCACCAGCTACCAAGAAGGAGAAAAATGACTGCTACTGCTGAACCCAGGACATATGATCACAGCTGTCTCTGTATTCTCATTCACATTAGCAGAAATTTTCCTCATCAAAGAAGCCTTCTCATGTGCAACCATTCCTGCTCAACTCTATGGTATGTGGTGAGCAATGCCATTAAGTCAGCATTTGCAGACAAGGAAGCACATGGCACAGGAAGCTGTGCCAGTCACCTGCACTAATAAAAATCTGTTTTATAGTGTTTAATGAACCTGTAGCATCTGAAGACCTGATGACAGCTGAGAAATTAGCACCATAGTGGTCAGGTGTTGTCACTTACGCTTCTGCCCACTGGGTACCAAGCCAATGGAAGTGTATTCCGCATCCAGTATGATGTGCAATGAGCAATCACGCAGTAAGAAACCCCTGATGAACAGTTGGCATATTAGACTGTTTCTTGAGCTAAGCCTTGCAATTAATGTCAGTCCTCCCATATGAGACTGTGTTTACTTTTACACTGAGCCATCAACAAGATTGGTCTTTGATTTGCTTAAATTCATCCCATGAGCTGCAGATATTACTTCTCCATCACTGTCACAATCCTCAACTGCTTCCAGTTACTCTGCTTAACAATTTATACTTGAAATTCCACGGTATGCAATACGTATTAGCATTAAACATCCTCATTCAGAGTGACACACAAAATGCTTATGCCATTAGGCCATTTAAGGTATTCAGCTGTCTTTAGAGAGCAACAACCTGTGTTTATTTCCAGTGAACTGTCTGGACTTGAATTTGCAACCTAGAAAAAAGATGCTGGAAGAGGAGACACATAAGAAAAATAAGTGTCCTACCCAAATTCCCCAAGTTCTCTTATTTTTCCATCTAGTCCTTGATTATACTGACCCCCTTCACAATCAGGGAGAAATAAGAAATACAGCAACATGAACTAAGTACAAAATTATCCAAATATATTTTAGTCCTACCTCCCAGAGATCTATTGTATTAGTCTACAGGACACTCCATTATGACCTTACTAATCACATTTAGCATTTACCCCATGATAAATTTTGGCATTCTGTGGCATCACATCTGCATTTTCTATTGGTATTCCATCTTCAGGAGTAGTGTAGTTTTCTGAGAACTTCCTTTCCACATATGGAAATCCTCACAGCTGTGGAGAAACATGCAAACATATGCTCCAAATATTACCCTAGAGACTCAAAATCTACAATACCAGGATATAAAAAAGGAGGAATAATTATGATATACCTGAAAAGGCAATGAGAAAACATTCTTCAAGTATAACAGAACAATTCAAAGTGAAGTGTAGGTCTGTTATTCCATGGGAAAAGAGAGCAAACAATAGTCTTTAATCTTCACAAAACTGGCCAGATAATGTTACAGGGCAAGGAAAAGCACTGGCTACAGGAAAAGGACAGGATAAAAATACAGAAAAGTTGGTGAACTCTGAAGAAACTCATCCTTAAGTGCTTAAGGAAACAAAGTAATTTGAAATATTGCTGTTTCTGATAAATAATAGAGGGAGCGTGAAGCCCCATAGAAAGTGCATAGCAAACATACACCCACATTTGTAAAAGTAAAAAAAGACCCTAGAGAGTGCTGAGGTAATCACTTCATCCCCAAGAATTTGTGACTAAATGCAGTTCACTGTGGAGTAAAAGAAGACAGACAGGTAGCAGGCATTTGTCAAGGACTGAGTAGCTGTCCTTGCTCATTCAGGGTACTCCCTGGGTGTCCTGTCTAGGAGTTCCAGTAGACCTGCGCATAACCTCCCTGTTAGCAAATGAACCTATGGCTTTGATAAGCTATGTACTGAACAGTCAGCTGGCTAGGACAGGTGGTCTGTTTGGTCTGTTTGGTTTTTAGAAGACAGAATAGCTATTGACGATTCACTGTTGTTTGTGAAGAGAGATGTAAATTGTTCCCATGGGGGTCTGACCTGTGCCTGCTGTTACTCAGTTGAATCAATAATGACCAGGAAGATGGAGAATAAGTGCACTTACAGTATTTACAGATGGCACAGAACTGAAAGGGGCACTCAGGAGGGCTGCATCAAAATTTGAATGATCTTTACACACTGGAAAGATGGTCTGAGGTCAACAAGATGAAATGCCACAGAGGCAAGTTTTATGCTGTGAGGAGAAAAACAAATGTGTCATTACAAAAAAATGTAGCCAGATGACTAGTACAGTGTTAGATGTTTTGAGGGTGAAATTTTCTGTCTGCCTAAGACAAATACACATTTTTCTTCAAACAAGCTCAAGTGGCTAAACCTTTCTTTGGGCTTGATCAAACTGGAAAAGAGAAGGCTCTGGGGAGACTTAGAGCACCTGCCATTGTCTAAAGGGGCCAACAAGAAAGCTGGAGAAGGGCTTTTGACAAGGGCCTATTAGACAAGACAAGGGAGAATGGCTTTAACCTGACAGAGGGGAGACTGAGATGAGATCTTAGGCAGAAGCTCTTCCCTGCGAGGGTGGTGAGGCCCTGGCACAGGTTGCCCAGAGAAGCTGTGGCTGCTCCATCCCTGGCAGTGCTCAAGGCCAGGCTGGACTGAGCTTGGAGCAACCTGATCTAGTGGAAGGTGTCCCTGGCCATGGCAGGGTTTTGGAACTGGATGAACTTTAAGGTGCTTTCCAACCCAACCCACTCTGTGATTCTTGCCAATTTTAACAATTGATGGATCATCTAGTAGGCACCACTCTAGCTATGACAATTAGAGCAACTGATAATCTTGTGAACCAACATGGAGATGCCATACACTTGACTTTTGCATGAGGGAAAGTGGGTTTTCATTGAATGCTGTCTTTTTCAAACATGCCAGGATGTACACCAAGATCTCTCTGCCCTAGACCCCTAGTATCACCACTCACCCACTCTGACACCCATATATTTTTATAGCTTTTATATATATATTTTACCATTAATCTCAGTGATTTAATATAGGTGACCAACTCTCCTCCAGAAGCCATGAGAAATCTTACCTCCTTCCAGCACATTCTAAATCAGAAATCCAGCACTTAGAAGGAGCCTATAAGAAAGATGGGGAGAGACCTTTTAGCAGGGCCTGTTGTGACAGGAACAGGGGTGATGGTTTTAAACTAAAAGAGGGAAGAATAAGGATGGACTTGAGGAAGAAATTCTGTACAATGAGGCTGGTAAAATACTGGCACAGGTTGTGAGAGAGATATGTGCCACTCCCGGGGACATTCAAGTCCCAGCTGTACAGGGTTTTGAGCTACCTGGTCTAGTGTAATGCGTCCTCAGCCATGGCAGTGGGATTGGACTAGATGACTTTTGAAGGTCCCTTCCAACCCAAACTATTCTATGATTCTATGATGCTCAGATAGTATGAAAATCTTGCCTGATCAATCACATTGACATTGCAGCAGCTGTTTCTGCCTCTATCCTCCAACTGATGTGTGTTTGTACTTCCACCCATATGGGCAAAGGGATCCTTGGCAAAATAGCGGAAGACAGAAAAGCACTATTGTTATTGCTAGAAGTTATCAAAGTTCTGAGCCCCAAATATCACTCAGGGGATACCCAGATTTTCTCAATCTTTCTGTCATCTTCTTTCAGGTTGCAAATTCACCAGCAGATCAAACAAGATACTAGGGAGAATAAATCAAAATCGTGAATAGTCACCGACTTACCTCTTGCCTCATCTTACAGTGCCATATTAAGTAGTTTCCAGCTTGTAATTTAAACAGTTTCTGGCTTGCAGATCCTTTTCCATCATTTTTTTTCTCTCACAGAAAGGAGGAAAAGTGCTTTTATTAGTACCTGTAACTTAAGCTGCCCTGAATGGCAAGTCAGGACACTCTCAGAAGACCATCCCACTGTATTTATATGTATTTATATGTTCAATACATAAAAAGAAGGCTTACAGAGGGTGGAAGCAAGGATGGGTAGCCTGGGAAGAATATGGAGAAACAGAGCAGCATGTTTAAGCTCCTTCCCACCCTAATCATTCTATCTGATAGTGTATGTCTGGCATGACACAGGGCAACAGAAGCAGCTTTGGGAGAAGAGGAGGTTCCTGTGTGCCACCCAGAACAGCCCAGCTCTATGGGCTGAGGAGAAAAGATGCAGTGAGGCATTCTTCCTTTTACTTCTCACTCATGTTTTCAACCTGCAAGGCTCTTTGTGGTGGAGAAACAGCTTCGGAGGCTTTTCACATCAAGCTCAAATTTTCAACTGAAAAGAACAGCAACCTTGAGATTGTGGCCTCTATGGCCTCTTTGTGCTCAGAGAGCAGTAGAACTTTTAGCTATGCTGACCTTAGCTATCTTGAAGCTGGAATGATTTCTACCAGTAGTGTGATCAGAATAATGTGGAAAAATGACTTCTCTGTTTACATGTGATGTTTACAATATTCATGAGTTTGCATTCATATAGGGAGCTAAAAATAAGCTCAAGGCTGATAACAAAAATAAAATATTATTATATAAACATGATGAAAAAAAAAGCCAAATAAAAAAATTGCTAAAACATTTTTTTTTTTTAAATGTGGGGGTTTTTTTGTTTGTTTGTTTTTAAAAAAAAAAGCCCACCACAATCAAAGAATGAGTTTTGGTCTGAGAATTTGTTTAAGCCTACATCATTTGAGAGCCATACCCTGACTTTTCTTTGAGGACAGAAAACTAAGGATCACTATCTTGTAAGATCTATACCAGTAGAGCTAAAAGAATATCAAAGAGGAAACCTGACATCTTATTCTGTTTCTAGAGCAGGCAACTGTGGCCCTGGGAAAGAAAGTGACTTAACTGAGATCTGTAGCAGACTGAGGAACATCTCCTGTATGATTATTGCTGCCTGATTTCAAACATAATTTCTCCCAGCACTCTTGCATACAGGAGAGTTTTGAGCTATCTGACTCCTAGAGCAGTTACAGAAAAAGTAACTTCATGGATATATATCCACCTGCAGAAGAAAGATTTTCCTTGACTGTCTTTTCTCCCTGAACATGCTATGCAACACTTTGATTTTTACTGGCCTAGGTCCTGCTACCTCCCTGGGACTGCCAGAGACCAAATCTGTCTGTCAGCCACTTTCAGAATCCCAGATATGGCAGCTCCTTCCCTCTGCCATAACATCCTTGTGCTCACAGGCTGGTAACCTCTAACAAGTTGACAAATGCTTTTGTTTTCGAAGTTGCAATCAGAGGAGGGCAGCTTGCATTCAAATGAAAAATATAGGTTGCATACAGCAAGCCATTTTCCATCCTTGATTTATTGTGTTCCATCCTTCACACCACTAAGCACCCTGCCGCATATTCATAAAGCACACTTTATTTCCTTCCTAACTCATAATAATAGGTTTACACAGAAGAAACCCACTTCTAATATGAAGGGAGCCCAGAACCTAGCAAGTAGTCCACAAGCCCTGGCTCCACCTCAGCAGTGCTCAGATGCTTCAGGAGGCACAGAAAAAACTGACAGTGGTTTGTACATGTACTTTCAAAGTCACTACCAGCTGACAAAATAGAATATTCACTCATGGATGAACGGAAAATGCTTCTGCAAGCAGCTTGTCCCCACTTTCATTCCTCCCTACCTACACAGATCTGTGTCCAGTTCTGAGCTCCTCAGTACAAGAAAGACAAAATACTACTTGAGAGGGGCCAGCAGAGGCCACAAGGATGATCAGGGCTTTGGAGCACCTTTCTTATGAGGAGAAACTGTGGGAGCTGGGCCTGTTTAGTCTACAGAAGACTGAGAGCGGATCTCATTAATGCGCATAAATATCTCAAAGGTAGATGCCAGGAGGATGATGCCAGACTCTTTTCAGTGGTGCCCAGCAACAGGATGAGGAGCAGTGGCCATAAACTAAAACACAATAAATTTCACCTCAATAAATTGTACTCAGAGGAAGAACTTCTTTATGTTGAGGGTGGCAGAGCACTAGAACAGGCTGCCTTGGGGGCTTGTGGAATCTCCCTCTCTGGACATGTTACTGTGTAACCTACTCCAGGTGGCTCTGCTTTGGCAGGGGGGGGTTGTACTGGACAATCTCCAAAGGTGCTTTCCAAACCTAATGATTATGTGATTCTGTGAAATTAAAGTCAGAGCCACGGGCATGTTATTTTTGCTGTCTTTCCACACTTTTGTGTGCATGTCTGAAAGAAAACAGATGACTGACTAGTTGACAAGAGAACCTCTGGACATCTAAACAGACCTTATCTTCTTGCCTTCCACCCTCTCTCTTTAACACTACAGTATTGGCAGATATGACTTTCATATATAAAATGCCTTCAGTAACTAAATAAAAAGGAACAAGGGATAATGTTAAATGAAAACCACATGCTGTAATTCACATTGCAAACACTTTATCTTGGTGCACTTCTTTTGCTGTCTTTGACAAAAGGTTAAAAGATTTAATGCTTGGATTTCCCACAATGCTCCTTTTGGCAGAGGCTGGAAAAAATAATAATGCAGAACAGACTGGTCTGACTTCTCAGCTCCATATCTAACACTGGATCTGTAATCACGGCTTTCACTAACACCCACATTGTCAGTCTACATAATGCAATCTTTGACAGGCTACATAATGCAATCTTTGACAGCTGCTTTTCTTCAATTGTTTTCTATCTGCATGGCCTCCTGGTTTATGTCCACAGGGTCTCTTCACCATAGTACTTGACAGATACCTACCACCCCTTATAAAGAGCCAAATCTTTATCATCCCTTCAGCCTCATCCAAGTATTTAGGCATGGTGAGACAAATCCAAGGGATCTTCTCCACTGCAGGCTGGGTCTTGGACTCTTCTGCAGCACTGAGAGGGTGAGGGCAGGCGTGAAGGAAGTGATGTGACAGTGAGATTGTGCAGGGCTCTTTCCGGGTTTCAGTAAGAAAAACATAACAAAAATGTCTTAATGAAATAGCTGGTTTAATAAGAAAGAATAAAAAGAGGAATGTAGATAGCAAGTAAATCTTACGTCACTTCAGATGCTGGGAACCCTATGGTTGTGCAGCATCAGAGGGACCCTAGATGGATTTTCCATGGCATGCTGTCCTGGTTTGATATGTGGAGAGAGATTCTTCCATTCTGGTAACAGGAAAACACCTCTGTTCACCATTTATACCATCAGTCAGGACTTTCTTAACACCATGCAGATAAGTACTGTATTCTCTTTTCCTTCCACATTTTCCACCCTATGCTTTGTATGTTATCTTTGATTCTCAAGCTTCTCCAGCAAGCAATGCCTTCTTTGCAAGTTGATGATGTGCCAAAATAGAATCTCTGCCTTTGACATGGGTCTTACCCCTTCTGTAAGATTTCTACTAGGCACCAGCACTGTGAAAGCCTAATTTCACAACTACCCATCACTAATTTCATATCATGAGTTCAGTCCTGGCTAGTTAACTGGCCACTAGAGGAGGCCTGGTTTGTTTTGTGCATTTGAAATGCTTCTGAACTGCTCTTGAGATAGGTGGCAAAACAAAAGATGGTGCATGTACAAAGAGCCTTCTATATGCATTCTCTGCCCAGGGAGGGACATCCCATCGCTCTGAAGGTATTTATTTTATGCAATCGCTGTAGTAAGTTTGACTGCAATGAACTGGTACCCTTGTTTCATTCATTTTTTGCTTCAGTCTCTAGAAATTAGCCACAGCACAAAGAAATTGCTTGGATTTTATTTGGTGAAAAACAAATCAATATTTTATGAAGCATCTTGTAAATACGATAGCCTTTGGGGTGTTTAAATAAAACATCATTAACAGTTTAATTTTTATCATAATTTTCAGAAGAAGATTATTTCTTGCCCTGGAGGCTCTTGCTCTCAACAGGATTATTGTTGCACCAGGAATCATATTGAACATAATAAATAAAAAAAAAAACAAACAACCCAAAACTAACAAAACAAACAACAGACCAAAAAATAATACCACAGATCAAAAATAGAAATTAAAAAAGTAGGTTTTTTTAACTCTGCTTTCTGCTGACTGTGCAATACATGTGTCTTAGACTCCAGCCTTGTATACCTGAGCCACTTACAGTTGGATCACTGCTTCTCATCTCACAAAAGATGCTAGAAGATATTGGGTCTTGTTTCTTTCATAAGCTTCTAGATCATAGAATCATAAAATCACAGAAAGATCTGGGTTGGAAGGAAGTGACTTTAAAGCTCATCCAGTTCCAACCCCCTGCCACTGGCAGGGACACCTTCCACTAGACCAGGTTGCTCCTCAAAGCCCTGTCCAACCTGGCATTGAGCCCTAATGTCTAATATAAATTTGTCAGGTTAAAGCCATTCCCCCTTGTCCTGTCTCTACAGGCCCTTGTCCAAAGCCCTCTCCAGGTTTCTTGTCAGTCCCTTTAGGCGCTGCCAGCTGCTTAAAGGTCTCCCCTTAAGGAGACTTCTCCAGGCTGAACCAGCCCAGATCTCAGCCTGTCTCCAGAGCAGAGCTGTTCCAGCCCTTGCAGCATCTCCGTCGCCTCCTCTGGACTCTCTACAACGGCTCCACGTCCCTCTTGTGTTGCTGCCCCAGAGCTGGACGCAGGACTGCAGGTAGGGGTCTCCGCAGAGCGCAGTAGAGGGGAAGAATCCCCTCCCTCGACCTGCTGCTCGTCTCTGGGGATGCAGCCCAGCACAAGGGGGGATTCTGGGTTCTCTCCTATCTCTCTCCTCAGGACTGCTCTCAGTTCAGTCTCTGCTGGAGCCACACTGAGCATTCAACCGATAAAGTAAAGACTGCCACAGAAATTCTCCTGCTTTTGGAACATGAAATCAAAAGTACTGTAGATAGCTCAGGAATCAAGCTTGGCAGAGTTTGAGAAAAGTAATGGTCTAACCAGCAAACCAGGTCCTGCTTATTTGCTAATACATATTTTCATGCAAAACAAAACAAAACACCCCCCCCCCGCCAAAAAAAAACCACACAAAAAAAAAAAAAAAAAAAACAACCCCACAATGAAACAGTGAATCCACAGAGAACAGCTGAGATTTCACTGAAGGAAACTAAAAACCAATACAGGTGGTCTGCCTGAACTGTTTTCTTCCTTCAGCCAAATATTAGCATGAGAATCAAATATTTTTCAGAGATAGATAAATGTAAATATGCTGAGGTAACTAATGACTGAGGGAGAATGCAGGGAGCAATCAAGACTATACAATGCAACAAGGGGTGTCTGCCTACAACAGATCAACAGAAAATAGAAAGGTCCATAGTTAGAGACAGGTTCCATTAAAAAGTCAAAATCTACATTTCTAGATCTGTCGGACCAGTGCCAGAGGACAGAACATTAAATATAGTGAGAACAATTTATGGTACCAGAAGCCAGACACTGGCATTACCCAGAAGGATAAATTAAGGAGATGTTTTTTGTTGTATCTTTTGAGATAGATGATGTCTCTCTGGACTCTGCAAACTCCAAGTTTGCTGTGAATGCATATGGAAGAACAAGAACTTACCTTGTATGTTACAGGCATCTTTTGCCTGAAAAGGAGTGATTAGAGTAAATCACAGCTGTACCAAAACAGCAGTGTATGCACAACAGTTTCTTAAGTCCATCACAGACCAGGAAGGCAGGAACATTGTCATCTACTGCCCATCCCACAGCCCTTAGGAGCAATCCTCAGTCAGTATTTGCAGGTGGACAAAAACATCAGGTATGAATAGATCAGAGCTGGCTGTTGTCACCTCTGGTCATAAACATATCATGTGCTAAAAGATGAGAGTTGGCTGTTGTCATCACTCTGATCAGAAGTCATTGCATCAATGGATTAATTGTTTGGTTTAGATGTGCCAAAAATACTGTACTGAAGAGGCTGAAATTCAAGAAAGACAGAGAGGAGGTGAGATCTGGTGGTAACACAGTCCAGTTCCCACAAAGTATGAGAGAAAAGTCAAACAGCTCTACTCTTTACAGTGAATCAGAACAAATGTGATTGAATGTTGTGCAAATGAATTAGAACTGGAAGTTAAGCAGTTAAAAGGATATGTAGAAAAAGGAGATGATCACACAGCAGGCTAATACAGACATCCAGTTGTTCCCATGAGAATTAGAAAAAGGATGTTATCACTAGGGTAGTAAACTGCACAGTATCTCCTAAAACACAAGGGGCATTGTAATACTCCAGACAGAACCAAAATACTGTTAAGGAAAGAAATGCTATATGACACACTTCACAAAAAAACATTTACAGTAGCACTGGAGATCACAACTGTGCATTTGCAATTGTGATTAAAATGTAAATAAATTGTGAATTTGCTATTGTGCATTTACAGCTACACCACCAAAGAAATTCAGGACACTGAGGCCCAAACACAAAAATGCTTGGATGGAAAAAGAATATCTTGCTCTTTGTTAATAAACATTCAGCAATTCACCTCAGCAATTCACCTGTTTGCTATTTTGAAGAGACCAGCAAATCATTTTAAGTCCATTTTGCCCTGTGGTGTTCTCTGATTTCACTTTGACCCTTTCTCATCTTAATTTCTTAATTAAGAGAGACATGAGAGAGCTAGGGGGACATATCAAGGTGGTGTGAAGAGGTGAGGGGCAGGCAGACAAGAAGGGAGGAGTGCAACAAACATTGCAGAGGAGACAGAAAATGGGATTCAGAGAGGCCAAGTGTGGCCACTACTAACTGCATTACAGCAGAAGAGACTGAAGTAATGCCCCTGCAGTATTATAACATTCGCATCTCCCTCTCACAAAACCAAAAAAGTAGGAGCAGTCAAGACAGACCTGGTGTGAATAAACACATCATAGCATACTTTAGGTTGGAAAAGACCTTTAAGATCATTGAGTCCAGTAGCAAATAATAAGTGGCAAAGCACACTTTTAAATAATAGTAAATGTGAAAGCACTGTTTTGATTGAAAACTACTTCCAAAGAGAGCTGGGGAAGAGGACATTACCTGCCACCCACTCCTGAGTTCTGCAACCCAGGCAGAGATAATTGCTGCAGATGTAAGGAAGAAGAAGCCTGGGTGCTGCTGAACATTTTGCATTGTCTAGAAATGACATCTTCATCATAGCAACATTGCTTTAACTTCTTGCTGGGTTTTTCTTGTACCTCACATAAAGCAATTTTTTCACACTTACTCCTGCCATTTTCCAGTCTGCTGGGACAAGCAAACCAGATGTGCCCAAGTGAGGGGCATTCACATGGAAACAAAATTGTGGAACTATTAATTCAAAAGGCATCCTTAAATTTCATGCCCAAGCAGAAATCCCACTACATGGGGCCCTGTTTATGTCGTCAATAGCTAATAATGGGTACACATTAAGCATGAAAAAAAAGTAAAAATCTTCGTTACTGTAATATTTAGAAGCAAGGGACTCATCACCACAAATTAGAGAGCAGTAGGGAGACTCCTTTTTGAAGAACTTCTGCTGCCAGCTTGGCTTCCAAAGTTTCCTGTTAAGAGGAGAGTAGAGTGGATAAGCTAGCAGAAACCAGGAAAAGATCCAAATGCACTGTGATCTTTTGGTCATAAGCATTGGGCTTTTGAGAATTCCTGTGTAAGTTTTCAATGTTCAACGTGTACCCAACTCCTCTTATAGTTCTCAATGAAACTGCAGAGAGTGAACCTGGGAATAACCTGGGAATAACAGGTGCATCAGCATCCAATCTGAAGAAACCTCCCAAACCCTTCCTTCTCCTTTCAGTGAGAAACATACGTGGTGGTGTGGCCAAAGACATTCACAGTCATAGTGGATGACCTGGATGTACCTAAGCACAGTCTTTCCTCCCATGCAGCACAGATACATTGGGGAAAGGCTGTTAAACAGTTTTTACTGAACCCCAGGATGTGACCCATGGTGCTTTCAGTGTAAGAGGCTGGATCCATAAGGACTGAAAGAGCCAATGCTTCAGCATCTTACTTCATGTATGCTTGTTACAGGAGGAAGAAGTGGAGAAGAAGCCTGAGCTCTGTCACCAGCAGGACAAGAGGCAATGGCTTTAACTTGACAGAAGGGAGACTGAGATGAGATTTTAAGACAAAGTTCTTGCCTGTGAGGGTGGTGAGGCCCTGGCACAGGTTGCCCAGAGAAGCTGTAGCTGTCCCATCCCTGGCAGTGTTCACGACTGGGCTGGATGGGGCTTGGACCAACCTGGTCTAGTGGAAAGTGTCCCTGACTGTAGCAGGGTTTTGAAACTGGATGAGCTGTAAGGTCCCTTCTAACCCAAACCATTCTGTGAGTCTATGATTCTAACAATTTCATTTAAATGGTGCCACCCATTGAAGACCATTTCCATCATTTCAAGTTACTTAAAAGTTCCTGTCCTCCACACACTCTCCTATATGCACACTCTTCAGAAAAGCTGGCAGTTTTCTCTGAACAATGCCTGCTTGCTGAGATCTCCCAGGTCAATTCATCTGTAGTGAGAACATCTGTGTTTGGTCGGACCAGTAGTCCACTCAGGACAATCTAGTGGTCAGCAGAAGTTATTTGTGCATATTGATGAGGAGGATAGGGTGCAAAGCATGACCACAGAGAGATCTTCATCTTTCACCCTTTCATCTTCCCTTTCAACTTTCACCCTTCAGATGGAGGCCTTAAATATTTATCCCAGAACACCACATTCCTTTCAGATGGCTTTTCTGATCTACCACAACAGCCAGCTCTTGACTCAGAGGACAAAGATTTACATCAGAAAGATAGAGAAGGAAAATGAAAAAAAAAAAAGTAACAGAGAAATACTACATACCTTTTCCACTGCCCAAGGTGGGAACCTTCAGTGAACAGACTTGCTGTCTCTTTTGGGTGCCTTCTTGGGTGGAAACCCACTGACATTTCCTCTTCTCAGGCAGCAGAACCCTGCCCTGCCCCTACGGGGAGGAGTGGGGCAGAATCTAATTTTGACAGTGCAGATACCCAGCTAGGCAGAGCAGACTGATCTGCGTGCCACTTGAAGTTCCAAAATGCTGCATTTCAAGTAAGAGCCAGATTGGAAGATGAATTTTAGTTGTTTTATCCATATGTTCAGAGGACAGAAGTGACATGAGTGCTTGTGTAGCATTTGATCCAGGGCAGGTACTGGGGAGGGACAAATTATGGTCCCTTCACAGAAGGTCAGAACACAAGGTCCCAGTGCTACTGCTCCTGGGAAAGCACTCCATGCAAACCCTTAGTGTGGATCCACATCCACTCGTTTTCAACATGACAAAAGTTGCTCCCAGACTAGAAGCAGGATGTTTTCTGTCTCCATCTAGCAGTAAGGCAGAAGCCCTCCAGTTAACTGGATCCTTACACACACACACACACACACACACATTAATACAGTGGCTGTAACTGTTTCCTCCCACAATTAACCCTGAGAGATTGTACCACCATCAAAGCAGCAAGGATCACAGCAGAGTGATGGACAGACCTATATTCAGTAAGACAGATCCTTACTGAAGAGAGCAGGAAAAGAAAAATATCCCAGAACTGGATTCCCAAGACTTGGTAAAGATGATGGAGAGTGGTCTAGCAATGACTCCCACCAGTTCCCTCAGCACCCGCGGGTGCATCCCATCTGGACCCATGGATTTAGGGATGTCCAGATTGCTCAACTGGTCTCTAACCCATTTCTCATCGACTAAGGCAAACTGCTCCGTTGACCTGACTTCATCTAAGGTCTCAGGGGTACAGGGCTCTTCAGGACTGCCTGCAGCAGAGTAGACAGAGACAAAGAAGGCATTCAGTAACTCTGCCATGTCTGTATCTTCTGTCACCAGGTCACCCATCCCTTTCATCAGTGGGCCTACATTGCCTCTGGTGTTAGTTTTATCTGCCATGTATTTGAAAAAGCTCTTTTTGCTGTCCTTGACCCTTCTCGCCAGGTTTAATTCTAAGGAGGCCTTAGTCCTCCTAGCTGCCTTCCTACATCCTCTAGCAGCAGCCTTATATTCCTCCCAAGTGGCCAGCCCCTCCTTCCATGACCTGTAAACTCTCCTCTTCCACTTGAGCATACCCAACAATTCCCTGTTTAGGCACGCAGGTCTCCTGGCCCTCTTCCTTGACTTCCTACGTGTCGGGATGCTCTGATCACAGTATCACAGTATCACAGTATGCTAGAGATTGGAAGGGACCTTGAAAGATCATCTAGTCCAATCCCCCTGCCGGAGCAGGAACACCTAGATAATGTTACACAGGAATGTGTCCAGGCGGGTTTTGAATGTCTCCAGGGAAGGAGACTCCACAACCTCCCTGGGCAGCCTGTTCCAGTGTTCCGTCACCCTCACTGAGAAGAAATTTCTTCTCAAGTTTAAGTGGAACCTCTTGTGTTCCAGTTTGTACCCATTACCCCTTGTCCTATCATTGTTTGCCACTGAGTAGAGCCTGGCTCCATCCTCGTGACACTCCCCCTTTATATATTTATAGACACTAATAAGGTCTCCCCTCAGTCTCCACTTCTCCAAACTATAGAGACCGAGCTCCCTCAGTCTTTCCTCATAAGGGAGATGCTCCACTCCCGTAATCATCTTAGTTGCCCTGCGCTGGACTCTCTCCAGAAGCTCCCTGTCCTTCTTGAACTGAGGGGCCCAGAACTGGACACAATATTCCAGATGGGGTCTCACCAGGGCAGAGTAGAGGGGAAGGAGGACCTCTCTCGACCTACTAACCACCCCCCTTCTAATACACCCCAGGATGCCATTGGCCTTCTTAGCCACAAGGGCACAGTGTTGGCTCATGGTCATCCTGTCGTCCACTAGGACCCCCAGGTCCCTCTCCCCTACACTGCTCTCTAACAGGTCGTTTCCCAACCTATATTGAACCTGGGGTTGTTCCTGCCCAGATGCAGGACTCTACACTTTCCCTTGTTATAGTTCATCAAGTTATTCCCTTGATCTTGAGCTCGGAAAAAGCAGTCCTTGAATGCCAACCAACTATCTTGGGCCCCTTTACCTTCAAACAGCCTTGCCCATGGGATTTCCCCTAGCAATTGCTTGAAAAGGCCAAAGTTTGCCCTGCTAAAGTCCAGGGTTGCAATTCTACTTGCTGTTCTACTGGTCCTACCACACAAGATCCTGAACTCCACCATCTCGTGGTCGCTGCAACCAAGGCAGCCCTCAACCCTTACTGCTTCGACCAGATCCTCCTTGTTAGTGAGGATGAGATCCAGCAGCTCTCCTCTCCTGGTTGGCTCATCCACCATTTGCAGGAGGAAGTTATCATCCACACACTGGAGGAACCTCCTGGACTGTGGCTGGGTTGCCGAGTGGTCCTTCCAGCAAACATCAGGGAAGTTAAAAACCCCCACGACGACCACGGCCTGTGACTGTGAGGCCGCTCTCAGTGGCCTCTAGAAGGCCTCGTCAACTTCCTCACCCTGATCTGGTGGTCTGTAACAGACACCCACAACAGTATCGCCCCTGCCAGCCTGCCCCTTAATTCTCACCCACAGACTCTCAACTCGCTCGTCATCTGTCCCTGGACAGAACTCGGTGCACTGTAGTTGCTCTCGCACATAAAGAGCAACCCCACCACCCCGCCTGGCTGGCCTGTCTTTCCTGAAAAGGACATAGCCCTCCATGAATAGAAAGTATCCTATGCTGAAAAACACCTAATGCTCATCGGTGCCCCATGGGACCTGATAGGTGGCTTCCTGTAATCCCACAGGGTACAGCGGTTGCAAAATATACTCCACTGAGTTCTGCAGGTCACATTACATGACCTGATATGTTCAAATGTTGAATAAGCAATCTAAGGACTGCCTTAGGTATGTTTTCACCAAGGCAATTTACTGTCCAGAGCAAGAAGTTTCCCTGATGAACTTGTGAAGAGAATTTACCTCACTTAAAATACTTAATTTTAATGAGGGCTTTTATTGTCCTTCGGAAATGCTGCAACCTGACAACTTCTTGGTGGTGGATTTTTACAGTCAACTGTTCATAATATGTAAATATACACAATAGCTAGAAAGTTTGCTTCTAAGCAACAGTATTTTGAGAGCCATCTGATCAGAGAAAAGGCAATTTATAATGAAATGGGGGAGAAGGAAGGCATTTACATTGTGGTATAATTCTGAGATCTTGTGTAGTTCTTCCCCGTAAGTCCTTCAGTTCAAAATCCAAGAAGCCACCTGATAAAGATCCTTGTTAAGGTGGGCAAGATAAAAAACAAGTGAGAGCTCTTTCCTAATGCACTATAAATTGTGAGAAATTACTTTGTGCATTTAAAGAGCTAGTTAAGGAGTCCTAGAGATTAGTGTCATCATTTGCAGCACTCAGCAAGGCTGGGCAGAGAGTGAAAGCTGTGCAATGGGGACCTGTACTAAATAGGCCAAAACTTCTTACCACTATTTTTGCCTTCTTCTAAACACAATTTGTAGAATCATAAAGATTTTAATGGCAGATAAGTACATTTGTCTAAAATATTTTTGTCTATGCAAATGTGGAGAACTTAAAAAAAAGTAGAAACCAAATAAAAAATAAAATAATCCAATTCATTTTTTCCACTGAATTGGCTTTTGTCCCTCTACAGCATACACAGTTTTAAGGAATCTGTAATTTGTTGGATGGTTTTATGTTACAGGCACAAAGTAGTCCATAAGGGTGTTTGGGTTGTTTTGATTGCCAGCCACAGTTATAGTGTGAATATCAGAAAGACAGGTTTATGTTAGTCCATCCTGCAGACTTTCAACACATTAGGTAATTTACATAGAATCACAGAATCATAGAATAGTTAGGGTTGGAAAGGACCTTAAGATCATTTAGTTCCAATCCCCCTGCCATGGGCAGGGACACCTCACACTAAACCATATTACCCAAGGCTTCATCCAACCTGGTCTTAAACACTGCCAGGGATGGAGCATTCACAACCTCCCTGGGGAACCCATTGACAACAACTCTTTGCGTGCAGCCATCCAGACAGTTCTTTATCCACTGAGTGGCCCATCCAGCAAATTGATGTCTCTCCAATTTAGAGACAAGGATGTCATGTGGGACAGTGTCAAACGCTTTACAGAAGTCCAAGTAGATGACATCAACTGCTCTACCCCTGTCCATCAGTTCCGTAGCCCCATCATAGAAGGCCACCAAATTGGTCAGGCAGGATTTCCCCTTAGTGAAGCCATGCTGGCTGTCACCAAGCACCTTGTTCTTTTTCATGTGCTTTAGCATGCCTTCCAGGAGAATCTGCTCCAAGATTTTGCCAGGCACAGTGTTGCAGAATGGCTTGAAGAGCAAGGCCATGGATCCTTGGAGGCCTTGTGCGAGCAAAGCAAAGTGTAGGCCTCACATGTATGTAATGAGGAAGATCTTTGAAACCAGAAACTGGATGTGGGAGGAGAATGTAAATGAAACCATTTAGAACTAACCAATGCTGTTGTGACTAGTAGGCATAATTAACACTACGAGGATATAAGCGATGTGTGATACGAATAAAGTAAAAGCTTGCTTATCACTCATATTGGGTTGTTGTGTCTTGCTTCTCCTTGCTGTCAGCAAATAGCACCCTAACACGGACCCCAATAATTAGGACCAGAAGCCGGGAACGGCGAGTGTGAGCAGGACTGGTGGCAGCGGCCAGGGAGCACGGAGCAGTACCACTGCCATGGTGTGTCTGACCCAGGTGCTTGGACTGACCGAAAGGAGTCCGCCGCTGGGGCGAGCCAGATACAGCTGCACGGGAGGATGATCCAGTGACGGACGATCCAGAGACCGTGGTTACAAGACAATCCAGAAGAGGACGATCCGGAACGGGGAACAGGCCGCCTGAAGAAAATGGATCAAGAGGTAGCCCTTGATTTATTACAGCGCTTTTTAGAAAAGCGGGGAATTAAACCTGAGACTCTAAAGCAGCTAGCAGGTGTATTGGCTGTAGGGAAGGCTAAGGGATTCGTTGTAGATCCTAATACAGTTTTTGAGGAGAGTGAGTGGCGAAAGTTTGGTGATGAACTATTTGACTCAATGCTTAATGATGATAAAATGGCAAAGAAACTCGGTAAGCCATGGAGAGAAGTAATAAATTGCATAAAAAGATACAAGGCGGAAAAGAAAACTGCCGCTGTAGCAATGGAGAAACTAGGGACAGACGTCCCTGATCAGTTGAAGCCAGGAAAAGATTACAACTTGTTTCCCCCAACTCGTGGGGCGCTCCCTGTGCTTGGAGCATGGGGTTTTTCCCCCCCTCCTTCTTCATCAGAAGGTGCAGTGGAGGAGGTGCAACTCTCTGCTCCCCCACCACTGCAGTTGAGTTCCGAAAAGCAGAGGGATTCCGAAAGTAGGGATTTTGAAAAGGACAGAGAAAGTCTAATAGAAGGGATAGGTGCGATGAATGTTGGGGAAGCTGAAAGGAAGAGGGTGGTGCCTCGGTACCAGATTGACTGGGGAGCCAATAAAAGCAAGAGCCAGGTCCGCAGATGGCCACATACCGAACGAGAGACACCTGACAAGAAAGACATAGCTGCGAACAACGGAGACCCGGAGTTCAACCCAGGATCAGACTCCGAGTCCCCTGAATGCAAGCCAGATTTATATCCTCTGCTTGCAGACTCTGACTCTTCATCTCCCGGGTCAGTCTGCTCAGCTCATCAGCAACTACTTACTGGCGTTGGAGACGCTCAGCTGCAACAACTGATGAAAAAGCTTGAAGCCCTTGAGACTTGGATTGACACATCTCTATCGGTGCCTCCACCTTATCCTCTGCAAAAGCCCTTCCTTAAAGAAGGCAAACAGGAGGAGGTGGTGGGAGAGGTATCAGGGGGCAAAAATCCTGCCCACTGTTGGCACGGGTTAATCAAAGATGCGATTATTACTGGTGAATTTTCTGCAATGGGCCTCTCTGCATATCCTGTGTTTACTACTGTCCTGGGTTCAGCAGTAGCAGTCATGTTTTTCCTTTGTGTTAGCTGGTGCAGTGCTGTGTTTTGACTTCTAGTTTGAGAACAGTGTTGGTGAAGCCGATGTTTTCGGTTGTTGCTAAGTGATGTTTACCCTGACCAAGGACTCTGTGAGGCTCATGCTCTGCCAGGGAGGAGGGGAGGCTGTGAGGAAGCAGAGACGGGGCGCCTGACCCGGGCTAGCCGGGGAGGTATTCCATACCACAGCACGTCATGCCCGGGGTGGGGGGTAACTGGGAGTTACCCGGAAGGACAGGGGCTTCCGGGTGGAACTCGTTTTCTTGGCCGGTGGTATCGTATTCTCTTCCCTTGTTATTTTCCCTTATCATTGTTTTAGCTGATAGTAGCGGTGGTGATTTGTTGCTGGACTGTTCTTGTCTCAACCCGTAGGAGTTGCACTCTCTCGATCCTCCTCCCCGTTCCTCCGGGAGCGGGGAAGGGGAGAGCCCGGTGCAGGGGGGGGGGAGACGGACACGGACCTTGATTGTTGTCAGCTCGGCACCACTCACTGGGAGTGAGTGAACAAGTTACCTGACTGGGTTTAAACCACGACAACTACACAGCAGGGGGTAAAGAGTGGGAAGCTTTTGATCTCAAAATAGTTAAGGAGGCCTGACAAGCAGTGACCACATATGGGTTAAAATCCTCTTATACTCAAGCTGTATATGTTATGATTTTTTTTGCAATTGAGAGGAGACTTTAATGACTCCCCTGCTATAATACATGGTCAGGCATTAGCTTCAGGTTATATGACTAAAACTCCGGGTATTCTTGTCCAGTACAAGGATTTGGAAACAGGCATTTGGAAAGGTCCTGTGAAAGTAAAACTAACAGGTTAAGGTTATATGTGTGTAAATTACAGATTCCAGTTTGCGGTGGGTGCCAGCTCAATGGGTGAAACCCTGGAAAGAGTCAGCATCACGCCAGGACACCCCCCTTGTCAGTGATTGAATGAATTCAAATTTGAGCTCAGGACATCCGTTTTATGGATGTTTTCAGTCCTTCTTAAAGTGAAGGGAGCAACCTTTTTTATGTTAAACAAACAAACAAAAAAAAAACAAAAAGAAAAACCCACCCCTATGCCCCCCTCTCCCAAACCTCCAGGGAAGCGAGATCAGCGCGGGATACAGATGTACTGTGTGATTTTCTGGTGGCGGGAAGGTCTCTCTTATGCTCTTATCAGGGGTATTGGGCATACTGTGACGGACCGTGGACTTGGGAACCCATATACAACTCATTTAATACAGTTTCTCTGTGATACTCATGAATTAGAAGTTGGTAAATATAAGTATGTTCAGGTTTCTATCGACCTTTGGAGACCTTTATAGATATTGCTGGCCACTTCTTCCAACACAGGCTGGCCACCTGTGTCGGAATGAGTGTGCATTTTGGTCAGTATAAAAGCCCAAGTCTCATACAATGTGGGGGAGGCAGAGCCTCTGCGGGGACGCCCGCTAAGGATGAGCCTGCCACCTCGCACTGCAATGATGCTTCTCGGAGCTGGTTTGCTGTTAGTCTCCACAGGGTCCTTATGCCACATTCTATACGTGGGACTGTGCAGTGGGAGTAATAATTGTCTTTTTGTGTTTCAAATATTGTACTTGTGTGGAGTGTGCTTGTGGGATCCCACGCGTTTTTGTGTGTGTTGACGGCAATCGGTATTTTGTGTATTGTTGGGGTCATGTAAAAGTTTTTAACGGGTAGCTGTTTAACATTTCGGGCATGAAAGGGTTAATATAACAGTGCGGCTGCCGGCAGGTATTTATAGTTGCTGCTGAAGCAGCAGGCAGCAAAAAAAAAAAGGGGGGGGGGGGAAGAGCAATGATGCTGCAAATATGCAGTTTAACTTGTCTACTTCTTCTCAAGAACTGATAACCTGGAGGAGGGGCTATATTTGTGTCCACCTGACTGCAGGTCCAAGGTCCATGGCAACTGCCTGCAAAGTTTGTCAAGCCTTGCCATGAGCTGGACAAGACAAATGGAAAAACCTGACGCCTCAGCTACAGGAGCTGACTGTGAATACCTCAAGCAGAATGAGATAGGGGAAGAGAAAAACGAATGATTGCAAAACATCACTTGGGGGCAACTGAAAAGTAACATCCTGAATATATGTGCTTGTAAAGTAGCTATTATTAGAGGCTGTGATTTTGTGTATAAAACCACCTGTATTTACTAGCTAGTTGCTAATAAGAAACTATACCTTGTATTGTATAGATTTGTCACTTGTAAAAGAGATGTTAGAGTATGGAAGTTTGCAGTAGCTGCTAGAAAATGCTAAGGCAAAAACTAGAAAGATTTTAATACAATGGTAGTGTTATAAAGCAGGTAATGGAACAAATTAAGAGGGTGGGAGAATTCCACTGGTAAGAAATTTCTTTGGCTAGTACCTCGCTGCCACCAGCATCTTCAACATGCTGCTGCACCCTGTAATAGTTACTCTGCTAATGTAAATTTGTGTGTGCCTTGCTGTAGTAGCGACTTGTTACTCGATGAAGCAGGTGAAACTGTGTATTGACAACAAGGTGCAAGGACTGAGGCTGACCAAATGCCTGCTACCACAGTCAAGGGCAAGACTGGGTTGGCCTCTGTGTTTGCCACCAAGAAGAACCTTTAGCTCTGCTGTTGGCTGCAAGCCAGCAGGCGTGGAACGGTGGGGACGCATGCCATGCCACACCTTGATGTGAAGGATGGCCTCCCCTGTTATCAGAGAGCCATACAGCAGAAAAAAGGGGCAGACCCAGCAGCCTGTAGTTGGCATATACTGGAGATATGATCTAGCCCAAATCCCCTGCTCAAGTAGGGTCACCCAAAACATATAAAACAAAAAGGGGGAGACGTGGAGACAGTGTTCTCACGGGAGAATGGATAATTGGTACATAAACTCTGCATAACCCTGAAAGATACAGCAAGGCGATGAGAGGCCCGAAGAAGCTTAAGCAAGCAAGATAAGAGGCTGGAATTCACCAAGTTAATGAGAACTGTGGACTGTTGACAAGCTTTCAAGGTTGAGTTCTCACACCTGTGTTTAACCAATTATATGTTAGTCACTAAGGGTCTTCAAGACATGTATCCAATCATAATATGCCAAATCACTGTAAGTGCTTCGGCCAGGGCCTTGGCTCAGTTAAACAAGCTAGGCTGCTGACTTGCTAAGCAGACAAATGCTACATCGAAGGCAATTTCTGATTTGTTGTTTGATGTTGACTCTGTGAGACATGCAACACTGCAGAACAGAGCCGCTATAGACTTTTTGTTGTTGGCACAGGGACATGGATGTGAAGAGTTTGATGGAATGTGTTGTATAAATCTTTCTGATCATTCTAATTCGATACACGCACAGCTGAAAACCCTGACTCAGCTTACCCAGCAATTGCAAGTGAGCAATGACCTAGGGATAACTAAATGGTTGTCTTCATGGGGTATTACAGGTTGGCTTAAAACACTGCTATTTGAAGGGTTGCGCTTATGTATCATTGTTGTTTTAATCATTATAGTTATTAGACTTGTTTATGGTTGTTTAATGAAACAAGTGAACAGAATGACCCACAATGTTTTGCTCGCACAAAAGAAAAAAGGGGGAATTGTTGCAGAATGGCTTGAAGAGCAAGGCCATGGATCCTTGGAGGCCTTGTGCGAGCAAAGCAAAGTGTAGGCCTCACATGTATGTAATGAGGAAGATCCTTGAAACCAGAAACCGGATGTGGGAGGAGAATGTAAATGAAACCGTTTACAACTAACCAATGCTGTTGTGACTAGTAGGCATAATTAACACTACGAGGATATAAGCGATGTGTGACACGAATAAAGTAGAAGCTTGCTTATCACTCATATTGGGTTGTCATGTCTTGCTTCTTGCTGTCGGCAGCACAGAGGTGAGACTGACTGGTCTGTAATTCCCTGGGTCATTCATTTTCCTTCTTGAAAATGGGGGTTATATTTCCCTTTTTCCAGTCATCGGGAACTTCACCTGACTGCCATGAATTCACAAATATGATGGAGTTTGGCTTAGCAACTTCATTTACCATCTCCTTCAGGACCCGCGAATGGATCTCATCAGGACCCATGGACTTGTGCACGTTCAGATTTTTAAGATGGTCTTGAACCAGATCCTCTCCTACAGTGGGCCCAAGGTCTTCATTCACATAGTCCCTGTATCTGCCTTCCAAGACTTGTGTGGTGTGGTCAGAGCCTTTGCCAGTGAAGACTGAGGCAAAGAAGTCATTCAGAACCTCAGCCTTCTCCATATCTTGTGTAGCTAGTTCTCCTGAGAGCTTCCTGAGGGGGCCTATGTTCTCCCTTCTCTGTTTTTTATTTGCTAGGTACCTGTAGAATCCCTTCGTGTTATCCTTAATACCCCTAGCCAAGTTTAATTCTAACTGGGCCTTAGCTTTCCTAACCTGGTCCCTAGCTTCCCAGGCCGCCTATCCTTGCTTCCACTTATTATAAGCCTCTTTTTTCATTTGAATTTTCCTCAGGAGCTCCTTATCCATTCAAGGAGGTCTCCTGGCCCTCCTGCTGCACTTCCTTCTAGTTGGGATGCAACACCTGAGCTTGTAGCAGGTGATCCTTGAATATCAACTAACAGTCTTGGGCCCCCCTGCCCTCTAGGGCTGTATCCCATGGAACATTCCTAAGCAGGTTCCTGAAGAGGCCAAAGTCTGCTCTTTTGAAGTCCAGGGCAGTGAGCTTGCTGCACCCTCTTCTCACTGTCCTGAGGATCTCAAATTCGACCATCTCATGATCGCTGCATCCAATGCTGCCCTAGAGCGTCACATTTCCAACGAGCCCTTCCCTGTTGGTGAGCACAAGGTCAAGCATGGCACCTCTCCTTGTCGGCTCCTCTATTGCAGGAGGAAGTTGTCTTCTGTGTGGGGACAACAGATTTAGGGGGAAGCCCCTTGCTTTTGATTGTCCTTTTCCTCCTTTTTTTTCTTGGTTTTTTTTTTGTTTTTTTTTTTTTGTCACTAATTCCCAGCTTCCCAGGTTAACGGCCTCCTTCTTTCCTTCATGAGCTAGAGGGGAAGCTTGAGGCCCCTGCACAGTTTGGGCCAGGAGCAAGCATTTCTGCTCTCAGCTTCCCTGCCATCTTGCAGTCTATTAACAGCATCCCTCAGCTCAGCCCCTGCTGCAGGAGGACCTCCACCAGGGAGCACCGAGTGCAGCCCTGCCCATTGTGCACCTTTCCCTCCCCAGACCAGTGCAGGCACTCTCTACACCCCAAGCTCTGCACTGCAGCCTCCCCTCTCATCGGCTCTGTCTGGGTGCCTACGCTGGCCACCGCCGGGGCAGCCAGAGCAGAGCTCCCGGACTGGGCCCTGATCATACGACGAGTGCTCACCATCCCGCTCGCCTGCCCGCGCAAACTGTCCTCGACCCGCTCTGTTCGCCGCGCTCCCTGGGGCAGGTTTTTAACCAATCAGGGCTGGTGCCATTCCTCCTGGCTCCGCCCCGTATGAGTCAGCTGCTCGCTCTCGTTAGCTGAGCTGCCGGCTCCTGGGCAGGTCCTGTCGAGGACTCGAGGCTCCCTCAGTGGCTCTGGCCGCTCTGAGGTGAGGCTCCTGGACGCTGATCTCCCCCCAGCTCCGGTGTTGAAGGCGTCCTCTCTCGAGCTGCTCACCTCAGCAATTTATGAATATATATAAACCATATATACATGAATATATATAAACCAATATGGACTGCTGTGTCCCTGGTGGTTTTTGGAAATCCTTAAATTGAGATTCAATCCTCAAAAAAAAAAAAAAATCTCATAATGTATTTTTAGACTTTCTGTAAACAGCTATAACTCACGTTCCCAAATCTCATATATTTTTAATTCTTCTGTTCTATTTTTAGTAACGCCAATAATAAGAGTAAGAATGCTTCTTTGTAATACAAAGATATAGTCAAAACACAAATAACGAAATGCTCAAGGTAAGAAACATTCAGCCAGAAATGGCATGGGGTTTATAGCATGGTATTTAGGACTACAACTGCCTTCTTCATGAGCATGATGAAAGTCAGACACATAACCAAAAGCTGCACTGCTGTTTCCTTGTTTCAATCCCTCCTTCAATATGCCACCTTGAACATGAGCAAGCAGGGGACATCTGGCCTACCAGGAGAGATTATCCCAGTGATGAATGGCATGGACCTCATGCCACACCTGTCAGCTTCCTAGCACTAATGCCCTGGTACCTCCCTGGTCTACTCCTGTCCCCTTGTGAGTGAACATCCATCCCTGGATTCATTCACAACACAGTGCACAGCCATCTCTCTTTCCTTTGATTCACACATCTGATTTCCACATCTCCCCTTATACGTTTCCATAGCCTGTAAGTTCCTTGGATCAGAAACTGCGTCTATGAGGCACTTCTCAAAGGAAAGCATACAGGGCTGGCTCCCTGACAGAGGCTTTTGGCTGCAAAAGGAACAAAAATAATAACCGTAAGAATAAAGCACTCTGTCAGTGATGAAGCATAAAGCAGCACAGAAAAAGGGACTTCTTAACTCTCCTGAGAACCAAGAGGTTTGCTTTTTATCTTTATTGCCCGTGTGCTCTTCTCACATACCAAAAATACAGCAGTTTATATATATGCAAGCCTTAAACAAGAAGAGATAGATTCTTTTCAGGTTTCAGTGCAGCTTTTCTCTGTGGTGATAGATCTGTCATAAAAGTTTATTGGAAGTTTTCAAAGGAATTTTGACTTCTGTATGACTAGGATAAAACTTTCAGAATAAACAAAACTCCTCTAACCAACAGTCTGAAAGGTCAGGATCTTAATAAAAACCTCCAGTGAGATTCAGCCCTTTTCAGAACAGTAAAAAGTCCTCTTTTCTCACCCTCTCCACTGAATAACCAGCAGTACCTCCTGCTAAAGACAGCATGCTAGTCTTCTTGCTTTTGCCTTCTGGAGTTTGGCCACTTCTGTGCTCTTAATACCTCATTAAGAAGGGTCAGTCCTTTCGATTGCAATGGTACTTTTCTAAAAACCTGTCGCCTATTTCACTTTCTTAGTACAGTAAAAAAAAAAAAAAAAGACAACAAAAAACCCACACCCACTCTTTTCTTTTGGTCTTTTTTTTTCTTTTTTTTTCTTTTTTTTTACAGCTGTTTAAAAACACCAAGCCATTGTAACATGCTTCTCACTTTAAAAGACTTCTTTATTAGAAGTCCCTTTCTGGAAGCTTACTATCAACGTAACTGTCCTGTTGGGCTTGAAAGGAAGAAAATTCTGGTAGTTTTGCAGTCTCCAATCAGCTTACCAAAGAATAGGACATTTGGAGAGACATGAGCCATCTGTCTGGATACTCCTGCATGGAGTTCAGCTTCTTGGGGCTTTATATGATGTAGATCCTTAGCACATAGCATACCTGAACTTTTCTAAATCTGAACTGCAGTGTCTAACTTGAGTCTTCATGTCTGATTCAAGGTTTCTGTGATTCTTGTTGACTTCAACTGGCTTCCAGATCCAAATAAAGCTAGTATGTTACAGACCATAAAAAATGTGCTCATGGACACACAGTTCATCAGACTCTTTGAAATCTATGTGGTATTAGTGACCAAAAAGGGGTTAAAGAAGCAACTCCAGGTGAGAGTTCTTCTTCCAAGAGGACACTATGCATAGTGCTAGACCAGAGCTAGGCCTTAGTCTTTTATTCTAGCTTGGTGAAGTACTGGCACAGGCTCCCCAAAGAAGTGGTAAGTGCTCCATCCCTGGCAGTGTTCAAGGCCAGATTGGATGGGGCTTGAAGCGACCTGCTCTAGAGTGAGGTGTCCCTGTCTGTTGCAGGGGATTGGAACTAAATCATCCTAAGGTCCTTTCCAACCCCAACCATTCCATAATTCTATGGTTCTATTGTGTTTGTACAGCAGCTGGCTGGGGATCTGTCATGCCTGGTGCTGCTGAAATGAGACAAATGAGACAAAAGCCCTGTCTTCCCAAATGACTGCAGAAAGCAGTATTACGAGAGGAATTAACCCTGACTGCCCTTTAAAAGAAACTGACACTTAGCTGGGCCTCTGGAGTAGAAATTGAGAACTATAGTGTGAATATTGTCTGAAGGACACTACATACAAGTCAACCCAGCATGCAAGGTCTCTAAACAATTGTAATGTGTCATCAGCTATTTTAGTTCAATTTAGCAAATCAATAATCATCTGTGAAAAGCCCTAATGAAAGAAGAAGGAGTTGAACTGTCACATCTGATCAGTGCAGAGCCCAGAATGACAGATACTTTATTTTTCCAGAAAGAAAAGGTTGATAATTGCTTCTGTGGTTTGGTATTATCTGCAAGTTAATCTTCAGTGGAAAGTCAACATTAATGCAAGCAAAATGTCATGAGGCCAAAAAAACCAAAGAGCTCCAGGTTGTGCAACAAACTTTGTTTTGGTAAATGAGACAGTGCCAAGGAAAACGTAGAGAGAGAAAATGCCCATGTAAAGCTTGCTCTGTCAAAGTAAAGGCTCTGCAAGCAAAACCCTCCTCATGCAAAACAACAGCACATGACAAGTTCACAGCAAATTTGAAGTGGGTCTTACTTCAGTAAGACCTATACTTTGTGATGGTACCTACAACTGGAAATATTGCAGAAATGTCAATATTTGACATCATCAGAAGAGCCAAAGCATAAGTAACCAGCATAAGCTTTCCACAGTGGATGAAATGCATTCGGTGTATTTCCATTTCAATGAACTACTAAGCAGAAGCAATTTTTATCTTAAGATAGAACTATGTAGCTTTGACTTTAATTCCCAAACTACATCTGCAGTAGTAATTATCTAAGATACTTCTTTTTCATAATAAATATCTATTTGCCTCTTTCATATAAGAGGAGCAATGGGATTTTATTTATTTATTAATTATTTCTTTCTATGAAAAATAAGGAGAACATTTGTATAGAGGAGAGGCTAGATTTGCAGAGAAAGCTTTTTTCACGTCTCCCAGCAGAAGATTCTAACAGTCAGTCTAGCTCTCACGAAATGTCTTCTTTTTCCCTTCTGACCCATCCTTTCTGCTATTTCTGTGTCTAATTTCACTTACTGTGAGAAATATCAAGAAATATCAGAAATATATTTAAGCTGTGAAAGAGCATGCTGACTGAGGAGGGAGTTTCCTCTGACAGAGCTAAGACAGTGCTGAAGGTTGTTCTAAGACATGACCGATTTCCTCCATGGTTCCAGGACTGATGCAAATGCCATCAGGTGAGGCTTTGTTCTGCTTTGCACAAGAAGTTCAGTTAGAAGATCACAGAGGATCCCTGCTACTGTATCTTTTGTGAACTTCATCACACAGCTCTAAAAATTGGGGCTATAGCCCAGAGCTGGAGTTGGCTGAATTGAGTACCAGCACAGAAAACAAGCAGAATTATGTGAGATCTAAGATTGCTTTTTCAAAACCAGAGGCATATAATGAATGGGATTTCTTGCACATTCAGTGGGGCCCCCTACCACCACAAATCTAGCTGTAAATAGAACCTATTGGTCTTGCAAGAGGGAGAAACAAAACAATTTGTACTTTGACATTTTTCCTTTCACTTTGTCTTTTGAAAAGAAAAAAAAAAAGCAAATAATGTCCCAGAGACAGAATGGCCTATCGGTTTCACCCTTTGAAAGACATCCTAGTTGCATCTTGGCAATTAATTTGGACCATAAGCCACTGTTTGCTCAGATTAATGTACATCTTTCATTTGTTCTTTGCAGAGCCTAGTATACGTTTATGTTTTGGTATATGTTTAAAGAACTAGGGAGGGAAACAAAACTGAACCAAAGGAAACTACACCTACTGTATATGTCCGCTGAGACAAAAAAAAACATTGTTTGGAACCTTGGAAATGTGGAATCAGAAAAACATTTCTCTTCAGTGCTTTAGCAGCACCTAAGTAAACTTAAATTAGAGATGGTATAACCTGCCACGTATTCATTACTGCAATGAGGCAGGAAGTACCTTCTAGAAAGGTTTTACTTGGTTACAGTATATCTGAAAAATCTCAGGGCTAATTAATCAGAAATTGTACGTAAATGTTAAGGCATGGCTGATGTGCTTGAGAACCTTAGTGAGGAAACAACTCTTTGGTTGGCAGCTATGCTACATTTTTGAGTGGTTGCTCATGTATGAAATTTACCTCTAAAGTTCTGTGACCTTAATCATCTTCTCATCCTTCTCAGAATTTCAGCTGTGCCTTCTCAATCCAAGGATCAGCTTTTGCACAGTCTGTCCCCAAGTACAGTGAGATAGTGCTTTTTATTACTTCAAATGGATCATGGAATCATAAAATGGTTTGGGTTGGAAAGGACCTTAAGGTCATCTAGTTCCAAACCCCCTGCCATGGGCAGCAACACGTCATCTTCCTTCTAAATGCTACCTCAGAGAATTCGGAACACACACAAATGGCGGACAACCAAACACACCTGTAACGGGCTCACTAAACAAATCCCAGATATAGAATCAAAGAAACATTTAGGTTGGAAAAGACCTCTAAGATCATTGAGTCCAACCATTAACCCAGTACTGCCAAGTCCACCACTAAACCGTGTCACTAAGCACATCTGTGACTGAATCCATCCTAAAGATTTCTATGTTGTGCCTAAACATATTGTCCTGGATTCAGCAGTAGCAGTCATGTTTTTCCTTTGTGTTAGCTGGTGCAGTGCTGTGTTTTGACTTCCAGCCTGGGAACAGTGTTGGTGAAGCCGATGTTTTCGGTTGTTTCTAAGTGATGTTTATCCTGACCAAGGACTTTGTGAGGCTTATGCTCTGCCAGGGAGGAGGGGAAGCTGTGAGGAAGCAGAGATGGGGCGCCTGACCCGGGCTAGCCAGGGAGGTATTCCATACCACAGCACGTCATGCCCAGGGTGGGGGGTAACTGGGAGTTACCCGGAAGGACACGGGCTTCTGGGTGGAACTCATTTTCTTGGCCGGTGGTATCGTATTCTCTTCCCTTGTTATTTTCCCTTATCATTGTTGTAGTTGATAGTAGCGGTGGTGATTTGTGTTGTACATTGGTTGCTGGACTGTTCTTGTCTCAACCCGTGGGAGTTGCACTCTTTCGATCCTCCTCCCCGTTCCTCCGGGAGCGGGGAAGGGGAGAGCCCCGGTGGGGGGGGGACACGGACCTCGATTGTTGTCAGCTCGGCACCACTCACTGGGAGTGAGTGAACAAGTTACCTGACTGGGTTTAAACCACGACAGTTCTTTTGGCACCCAACGTGGGGCACGAGGGGTTGAGATAAGAACAAACCCTGACTCGATTGATAGTCACTCGTCACAATGCTGATTTATTGGCTCTCAAGGTTGTTCCTCTTGATCTCACAGTTTCAGTATATCATATCTTACGTCCATCCGGTATTTGCTGTATTAGTGTTTTTCAAGTGTGGGGCTTGGGCTAAGGTTTTTGTCCCATTGTACTTTATGGTAATGACTTGTAATACAATAGAATCATTGATCATGAAACTGATCTGGCTTATGTTCCCAGTGTGGTCACCACCTTTATACTTTGGGAGGTATATGATGGAGGTGCTTAGCAATTACACATCTTTTTTGTCCTTCTCAGGTGCTCAACGTGTGAAGGAGACATCCTTTTACCCTCCCAGTCGTCCCCCCAGACCATTTACATTTGAGAGTTTTGAATTTTTTGAATGGCCTTTTAATGCTGTTGAGACTTGTTTGCTGATGGTGATGGGAATCACCATGCTAACACGCATACAGAGTGTGTTTTGCCCACTACTGATTTCAAGAGTTAAGCAGAGTCAGGTTTGGGTCTTGTCTGGGGTCAAACGACGATGTAGGAGGACCAAGAGATTTTCCCTGAGGCTGGACAGCCATGAGTGGCAGGGTGTGTGGGATAGTATGGGCAAGTATCTAGGTCAGTGGGCCCCTCCAGTACTTTGGAATTTCACTACCGAACAACTGCAAAATCCAGAAGAATTAGTAAAACACTTAAATGAGGTGTGTGGTCATTCTGGCCATACCAGAGATGGACAAATCATGGCAACGTGCTGGGGCTTGGCCTATGCTTACAGGGCCTTGTTCAACACTATCCAGAACCTTCAAAAGGAAAAGAATGTCGGAGGATCTGAGGGCAAAGCAACAGTCGCTACTCAAACTTTGGCTGCAATGAAGAGCACAGCTACCCCAGTGGCAAGTACAGCAGCTGCTCCAACTTCAACTGCAACAGACAGCGCGGTTACCAAAGCTCCAAGCACAGCAGCTGCACCAACCCCAGCGACAAGTACAGTCACTACTCAAACTTTGGCCTCAATGAACAGAGCAGCTACCCCAGTGGCAAGTACAGCAGCTGCTCAAACTTCAACTGCAACAGACAGCGCGGTTACCCCAGCTCCAAGCACAGCAGCTACACCACCCCCAGCAACAAGTACAGTTGCTACTCAAACCACAGTGATAATCACTGCAGCCAAACCAGAGGACCAATTCGTACCAATATTGGTTGCCCCTGTACGCAAGAGAACAAGCAAAAAAGGAGACAAAAAGGGTGAAGCGAGATGAAGAACCAATGAATTCACCACCCGGTCCAGAATCTGATCAGGAGTCATCATCACATGACGAAGAAGAAGAAGAAGAGGTAACTTCTCGACCTCGGACCTCAACCGAGCTGCGGAATATGCGAAAAGATTTTACCCGTCAACCAGGGGAGCACATCATCACTTGGTTACTCCGATGCTGGGACAATGGGGCCGATGGTCACGAACTAGAAGGTACAGAAGCCAAACAGCTGGGATCACTTGCTAGAGAAGGAGGAATTGACAAAGTAATTGCAAGAGAGAAAAAGTCCCTCAGCCTTTGGAGGCGGCTCTTGGCAGCTGTGAAAGAAAGGTTTCCGTACAAGGACGATGTTACGAGTCGTTCGGCCAAGTGGACTACTATAGACAAAGGCATCCAGTCTCTGAGGGAATCGGCCATCGTAGAGATGCTCTATCACATCAAGCCGAATAACGGGGATACACCTATAGATCCAGATGAAGTTGAATGTACACGACCCATGTGGCGAAAACTTACACGGAATGCACCATCATCATATGCCCATTCATTGGCAACAGTAACCTGGAATGACGTAGTACCACTAACAGTGGATAAAATGGTTCATAAACTCCGAGAGTTCAAAGACAATCTCACCCCTTCCATCATCTCAGCTGTGAAAAAACTGTCCCAGGACCTTGAACAATTGAGGGACGATCTATCTGATTTATCCAGCTCCTCACGTGTACCAACACACGTCTCAGCTATTAACAAAAGGCGTCCTATTGTTCAAGAGAGGAGATACAGGAGGTATACGCCACGGGGTACCCTATGGTTTTACCTGCTGGATCACGGAGAAGACATGACAAAGTGGGATGGAAAACCTACTTCAGCTTTGGAGGAACGGGTGAGTGAACTGAAGAGGGGAGCAAGGGCCAAGACTGATCGTCCCATGAGATCTACGGCTTCAGTCTCTGGTGAGCAGTTTCTCAGATGGAATGGAAGAGCTGATTTTACTCCAGCTCCTGTGATAACGAAGAATAATCCCTTTCAACACGACTTAAGTGTCCAACGCTGTGACGACCATTAGAGGGGCCCTGCCTCCAGGCAGGTGGAGGTAGGGGACAATCGGATTTACTGGACTGTGTAGATCAGATGGCCTGGCACATCAGTCCCACAGAAGTATAAGGCTCTAGTAGATACCGGTGCACAGTGTACCCTGATGCCATCAAGCTGTCAAGGGGTGGAACCCATCTATATTTCTGGAGTAACAGGAGGATCCCAAGAGTTGACTGTGCTGGAGGCTGAAATCAGCCTGACTGGGAGGGAATGGCAAAAGCACCCTATTGTGACTGATCCAGAGGCTCCATGCATCCTCGGCATAGACTACCTCAAGAGAGGGTACTTCAAAGACCCAAAAGTGTACCGGTGGGGTTTTGGTATTGCTGCTTTGGAGACCGAGGAAATTGAGCAGCTGTCCACCTTGCCTGGTCTCTCAGAAGATCCCTCTGCTGTGGGGTTGCTGAAAGTTGAAGAACAGCAAGTGCCAATTGCGACCACAACAGTGCACCGGCGGCAATATCGCACCAACCGAGACTCCCTGATTCCCATCCATCAGCTGATCCGTAGACTGGAGAGTCAGGGGGTGATCAGCAGGACCCGCTCACCCTTTAATAGCCCCATATGGCCAGTGCGAAAGTCTAATGGAGAATGGAGACTAACAGTAGACTATCGTGGCCTGAATGAAGTCACACCACCATTGAGTGCTGCCGTATCGGACATGCTAGAACTTCAGTATGAACTAGAGTCAAAGGCAGCCAAGTGGTATGCCACGATTGATATTGCCAATGCATTGTTCTCAATTCCTTTGGCAGCAGAGTGCAGGCCACAGTTTGCTTTTACTTGGAGGGGTGTCCAGTTCACTTGGAACCGACTGCCCCAGGGGTGGAAACACAGCCCTACCATTTGCCACGGACTGATCCAGACTGCACTGGAACAGGGGTAAGCTCCAGAACACCTGCAATACATTGATGACATTATTGTGTGGGGCGATACAGCAGAAGAAGTCTTTGAGAAAGGGAAGAAAATAATCCAAATCCTGCTGAAAGCTGGTTTTGCCATAAAACGGAGTAAGGTCAAGGGACCTGCACAGGAGATTCAATTTTTGGGAATAAAATGGCAAGATGGACGTAGACAGATCCCCACAGATGTGATCAACAAGATAACAGCAATGTCTCCACCAACTAATAAGAAAGAAACACAAGCTTTCTTGGGTGCAGTGGGGTTCTGGAGAATGCACATCCCAAATTACAGTTCGATTGTAAGCCCTCTCTATCATGTGACCCAGAAGAAGAATGATTTTAAATGGGGCCCTGAGCAACAACAAGCCTTTGAGCAAATTAAACGCGAGATAGTTCATGCAGTAGCCCTTGGACCAGTCCGGACCGGGCCAGATGTAAAAAATGTACTGTACACTGCAGCTGGGGAGAACGGTCCTACCTGGAGCCTCTGGCAGAAAGCTCCAGGGGAGACTCGAGGTCGACCCCTCGGCTTTTGGAGTCGGGGATATAAAGGATCTGAGGCCAGCTATACCCCAACTGAGAAAGAGATACTGGCAGCCTATGAAGGGGTTCGAGCTGCTTCGGAAGTGATTGGCACTGAAGCACAGCTCTCCTGGCACCCCGGTTGCCCGTGCTGGGCTGGATGTTCAAAGGCAGGGTCTCCTCTACACATCATGCAACTGATGCTACATGGAGTAAATGGGCTGCACTAATTACACAACGAACTCAAATAGAAAATCTCAGTCGTCCAGGCATTCTAGAAGTCATCATGGACTGGCCAGAGGGCAAAGATTTTGGAATGTCACCACAGGAGGAGGTGGTGCGTGCTGAAGAGGCCCCACCATATAATGAACTGTCAGAAAGTGAAAAGCAGTATGCCTTGTTTACTGATGGCTCTTGCCGTATTGTAGGAAAGCATCAGAGATGGAAGGCAGCTGTATGGAGTCCTGGACGACAAGTTGCAGAAACTGCTGAAGGAGAGGGTGAATCGAGTCAGTTTGCCGAGGTGAAAGCCATCCAGCTGGCCCTGGACATTGCTGAACGAGAAAAGTGGCCAGTACTTTATCTCTATACTGCCTCATGGATGGTGGCAAATGCCCTGTGGGGGTGGTTGAAGCAATGGAAGCAGAGCAACTGGCAACGCAGAGGTAAACCCATCTGGGCTGCTGCACTGTGGAAAGATATTGCTGCCCAGGTGCAGAACCTGGTGGTGAAGGTACGTCATGTAGATGCCCGTGTACCCAAGAGTCGGGCCACTGAGGAACACCAGAACAACCAACAAGTGGATAAAGCGGCTAAGATTGAAGTGGCTCAGATGGACTTAGATTGGCAACATAAAGGTGAATTATTTTTGGCCCGGTGGGCCCATGACACTTCAGGCCATCAGGGCAGAGATGCAACATATAGATGGGCCCGTGATCGAGGGGTGGACTTAACAATGGACACTATTGCCCAGGTTATTCATGAGTGTGAAACATGTGCTGCAATTAAACAAGCCAAGCGGTTAAAGCCTCTTTGGTATGGAGGATGATGGTTGAAGTATAAATATGGGGAGGCCTGGCAGATTGACTACATCACACTGCCACCAACCCAACAAGGCAAGCGCCATGTGCTTACCATGGTGGAAGCAACCACCGGGTGGCTGGAAACATACGCTGTGCCCCATGCCACTGCCCGCAACACTATCCTGGGCCTTGAGAAACAGATTTTGTGGCGACACGGCACCCCAGAGAGAATTGAGTCAGACAATGGGACTCATTTCCGGAATAACCTTATAGATATTTGGGCCAAAGAGCATGGCATTGAGTGGGTATATCACATCCCCTACCATGCACCAGCCTCTGGGAAAATCGAACGGTACAATGGGCTGTTAAAAACTACACTGAGAGCAATGGGTGGGGGAACTTTCAAGCATTGGGATACACACTTACCAAAGGCCACCTGGTTGGTCAACACCAGAGGATCTGCCAACAGGGCCGGCCCAGCCCAGTCAGAACTTTTACATATTGTAGAGGGGGACAAAGTTCCCGTGGTGCATATGAAGAATTTGCTGGGGAAGACAGTCTGGGTTATTCCTGCTTCACGTAAAGGCAAACCCACTCGTGGGATTGCTTTTGCTCAGGGACCTGGATATACTTGGTGGGTAATGCGGGAAGATGGGGAAGTCCGATGTATACCTCAAGGGGATTTGATTTTAGGGGAAAACAGCCAGTGAACTCAATTGTATGCTGTTGCCTGCTGTGTAATCCTTTTATAGCCCATCAACTAGATGTCTCCAGGTCACCAGCAACTGGCCCTGACTTCCCTCCAGCCATCATCCCAACAGAGAATGAACTTGGAACATCATGGGCTGAATGGACTCAGCAGTATTATAGGGATTGGTCCATGCACTAAGAAAATGATCTTTTCCTCTTGGTCTGTATGTATATGGATGTATATATGTGGGAGAGCGATGGTGTATTGAAAATGTGGGATCTGAGCATGACATGAATGGTATGGTATAAGGGGTGGATAATGTCCTGGGTTCAGCAGTAGCAGTCATGTTTTTCCTTTGTGTTAGCTGGTGCAGTGCTGTGTTTTGACTTCCAGCCTGGGAACAGTGTTGGTTAAGCCGATGTTTTCGGTTGTTTCTAAGTGATGTTTACCCTGACCAAGGACTTTGTGAGGCTCATGCTCTGCCAGGGAGGAGGGGAAGCTGTGAGGAAGCAGAGACGGGGCGCCTGACCCGGGCTAGCCAGGGAGATATTCCATACCACAGCACGTCATAGCCGGGGTGGGGGGTAACTGGGAGTTACCAGGAAGGACACAGGCTTCCTGGTGGAACTCGTTTTCTTGGCCGGTGGTATCGTATTCTCTTCCCTTGTTATTTTCCCTTATCATTGTTGTAGTTGATAGTAGCGGTGGTGATTTGTGTTGTACATTGGTTGCTGGACTGTTCTTATCTCAGCCCTTAGGAGTTGCACTCTTTCGATCCTCCTCCCCGTTCCTCCGGGAGCGGGGAAGGGGAGAGCCCCGGTGGGGGGGGGGGACACGGACCTCGATTGTTGTCAGCTCGGCACCACTCACTGGGAGTGAGTGAACAAGTTACCTGACACATGTGCAAAAATATACACTACTGACTCCACAGCATGCATGCTATTCCATACTTGCCCATACACAGAAAAGTCAAAAGGAAAGTCCTACAGGATGGGAGCAGAAGTAGGGGAGGCCTTTATTTACTTTGAATGCAGTACAGGTATTTCCAACACCCACAAAACAGAACCTAACAGAGGCAAACAGCACAGCCAGGGTGTTAGAAGTCTAAACCAGAGGAAACTTGATCAAACACTTCCCAAAAGTCCCAATAGTTGCACTGGTCCCCCACACCACATAAATTGTGTAAGCTGTCCATTGCACTGCATCTCTCCTGCTTTCATTGCAGCTGCTCAGTCTGAACTGTGATCTGCAGGGATCAAATAATAAATGAATGCTACTGTGTGTCTGTTGTATGCCCTGTTTCTCAACATCTTGGGCGTCTTGAGGCTCTGCTGGCAGGTAAAGACTCTTTTCCCCACTGCTGGAGAATGCTGCAGGCTCCCCCTCATCAGACATGCATGCCACAGTCTGGATAGATGGGGTTTTGCATGCTGGTGAGGATGGGCAATATGGGTTAAAAAGGCCTACTGCAGTATCTGCCAAAGCCTGCAAGTGAGGAAGAGGTAAACCCATAAGAACACATGCCAATTTAATTAGACCACACATCTCTGTTGCAATGCTTTTCTCAGCCATTCTGATGTTGCCTCATGCTCACCTCTAATTTTTCTTCATCTTTTTTAAGATATTCTGAGATTCTCTGGCTTCATTTCTGGTGAGTGAACCAACAAAAGCGCATATAATCTGAGAAAGAAAACTGTCAGCTTTAGACTGGTGATAAGGACTATAGACTACAAGGACATAACAGTCTGTGGCTTTACTCTCTGTACCACACCACACCTAATACAGGAAGGCATTGAGTCTATTACAGAGACACAAAAGAGATATATATTCATAAACTGCAGGTCTATTTTCTAGTCCAAGAAAGAAGTATTTGTATCAGGACCTGTTCAATGCACACCTTCCCCTGAAAAAATGTGTGTCGTGGTTTAAACCCAGTCAGGTAATTCGTTTGCTCACTTCCCCCCCCCCCCCCTTTCTTGCCCTCCCCCTGCTCTCGGAGGGATGGAGAGGAGAATTGAAGAGAATGCAACTCCCACGGGTTGAGATAAGAACAGTTTAGTAACTAAGGTATAACACAAATCACTACTGCTACCACCAATGATAATAATGATAAAGGAAATAACAAGGGAAGAGAATACAACACCTCAGCACCAGGTGACCGATAACTCGCCCCCCAAGCCCGACCAAGCTCCGACCGATATCTCCTCCAACCCTGCAGTCTCCCAGTCCTTCCGGCTAACTCCCAGTTACATCCTGGGCATGATGTGCTGTGGTATGGAATACCTCTTTGGTCAGTTTGGGTCAGGTGTCCTGTCTCTGCTTCCTCACAGCTTCCCCTCCTCCCTGGCAGAGCATGAGGCTCACAAAGTCCTTGGCCAAACCAAAACATCTCTATCAGCTCTGTTCCCAAGCCGAAAGTCAAAACACTGCACTGCACCAGCTACCAAGGAGGAGAAACATGACTGCTACTGCTGAACCCAGGACATTATCCACCCCTTATTCCATACCATTCACGTCATGCTCAGATCCCACATTTTCAATATACCATCACTCTTATCTCGGTGCACTCTTATCTTAGTGCATGGACCAGTCCCTATAAAGCTGCTGCGTCCATCTGGTCCATGTCAGGCTCCATCTCTTGTAACAGTCTTCCAGAGCAGGAGAGACTGTGTGCAGTGTTCACACTCGTGAATAACCTGGGCAATAGTGTCCATTGTTAAGTCCACCCCTCGATCATGAGTCCATCTCTGTGTTGCATCTCTGCTCTGATGGCCTGAAGTGCCATGGGCCCACCAGGCTTAAAATAATTCACTGTCCCCTTAAGCAGTTTCTGCAGCTTGTTGCTGGGGACTCCATACAGCTGCCTTCCATCTCCGACGCTTCCAAAGCACTGGAGGGGCCCAGTGGACTAGATACTTGCCCATACTGTCCCACACACCCTGCCACTCATGACTTTCCAGCCTTGGGGAAAATCTCTTGGTCCCCCTATATTGTCGTCTAACCCCAGACAAGACCCAAACCTGACTCTGCTTAACTTTTGAGATCAGACAAAATGGTTGTGGGTAGAACACAGTCTGTGTGTGTGCCAACATGCTGAGCCCCATCACAATCAGCAGGCAGGTCCCAAGGATACCCAAAGGCCATTCAGAGCCTTCAGAACTCTCAAACGATGCTGCTGTGCTTGTCACTGGGGCTGGTGTAGCTGCTGTGCTTGCCGTCTCTCCCACCACCGGCTTCTCTTTTCCTGAGTCCAGCTCTTCCTCCTCTGCCTTGCTGGGAAGTGCTGCGTAGTCTCCTGCATCCTCCTGGGGCTCGGCGGGTGGCTGCCGGGGAATGCTCTCGGCCGTCGCGGGGCTCGGCTCGGCCGCGGGGCTCGGCTCCTCCGCGGGGCTCGGCTCTTCCGCGGGGCTCGGCTCCTCCGCGGGGCTCGGCTCCTCCGCCGCCTTCTCCCGCTGCTCGGCAGCCGCCTCCTTCCTCTCCTCGACCGCCCCGGCCTCCTCCACCGGCAGCCGTCCCCTCGCGGCCTCCGGCCCCGCTCCCGCCGCCGCTTGGTCCCCGGGGCCGCTCTCCCGGGCCACTTCAGCAGCCGCCGGCTCCCGGGACCGCTCCCCCTCAGTTCCCCGCAGCTTCACGAAGATGGAGAGTAGGGTGAGGACCAGGACGGTGAAGAGCAGCCGGACGGCCAGGTACAAGTCCACGGCCACGTCCGTCCCGCCCTGCTGCTGGAGCCCACCCGTATTACAAGCCATTGCCATAAAGCACAGTGAGACAAGAACCTTAGCCCAGGCCTCACACTTGATAAACACTATCACAGCAAATACCGGCTCTATGTAAGTTACAACGGTCTGAAGCTGTGAGATCAAGAAGAACAACTCTGATACCCAATAAATCAGCATTGTGACGAATGACTATTAATCCAGTCAAATCTGTCGTTATCTCAACCCTTCGTGCCCCACGTTGGGCGCCAAAAAGAACTGTCGTGGTTTAAACCCAGTCAGGTAATTCGTTCGCTCACTTCCCCCCCCCCCCCCCCCTTTCTTGCCCTCCCCCTGCTCTCGGAGGGATGGAGAGGAGAATTGAAAAGAATGCAACTCCCACGGGTTGAGATAAGAACAGTTTAGTAACTAAGGTATAACACAAATCACTACTGCTACCACCAATGATAATAATGATAAAGGAAATAACAAGGGAAGAGAATACAACACCTCAGCACCAGGTGACCGATAACTCGCCCCCCAAGCCCGACCAAGCTCCGACCGATACCTCCTCCAACCCTGCAGTCTCCCAGTCCTTCCGGCTAACTCCCAGTTACATCCTGGGCATGATGTGCTGTGGTATGGAATACCTCTTTGGTCAGTTTGGGTCAGGTGTCCTGTCTCTGCTTCCTCACAGCTTCCCCTCCTCCCTGGCAGAGCATGAGGCTCACAAAGTCCTTGGCCAAACCAAAACATCTCTATCAGCTCTGTTCCCGAGCCGAAAGTCAAAACACTGCACTGCATCAGCTACCAAGGAGGAGAAACATGACTGCTACTGCTAAACCCAGGACAATGTGCTTACCAGATTCTTACTTCTGGGCAGTTGGGAACACACCAGTAGTTGATAGAAACAGCAGGGGAAGTGGCCAGGAGTGAGACACACTTAAAACATGAAAAATCTCATCTGATTTAAGTTATGGCACCCAAAACTTAACTGATGAGTCTGTGAATTTATGGTAAATGTACAGCTGGATTATGAGCTGATTATAGCTCCACAAATCCTTCACATGTCTCATGGAACTAATTTGTAAGTGATATAACCATGGATTAACCATGAGATTGAAGCAAAAGTCATAATCTGATTTGAGAAATTATCCCGTTAATCTATGGCAATATTGTGTTTCTATTAAAGGGGTAACATCCAGATATTCTGTTGCAGCCATTACAGAGATCTCTAATTCTTCAAGGAAAAAATTAACTGTGGGACTGAAATGATTGACACTTCATGAGTTTTGTACATGAACTGGTAATTGTCTTCTGTTTCTGTTAGAATATTTAACATATGGCTAGATGTCATGAAGGGAGAGGCCAGGAAGAGGGTTGAAACACAGAAAAGCCCATGGGATGCAATTAATTTCTCAAAACATTGAGCACACACCCTCAGAGTCCCAGCTCTGAGAAGACACACTCATATCCATGATATTGTATGGAATGAGTCGTTGGAGGCTGTCTTGGGCATCCAATTTATTTTAATTTGATAAAACCCAAAGAGAGTCTACCCCTGTGTCCCCTTTCCCTCTCAAGAAACACCCCTGAAAGCCTATGGATTTGCAGAGGGAGTAGCCATTTCTTTCCCCACTGTGCTGCCACAGAAATCTATAGAGATGTGTTTCAGAAGAGGGAGACTCTCCAACTTCAGGCAGCCGTTAATGCAGACCAGAGCGCTGCAGTTTGCCTGTAAAACAGTGCCTTTTCATCTTGGCTTGCAGAGCTACGGAAGGGAGAGAAATTTGCAATGATTCTTCAAAAAGAGCACTAAAATTATTGGATATTCGCTCTTCTAGTCACATTTTTACAGAACACTATGAACACACTGCTGCTTATAGAAATGGGGTACCCACACAGCTCCATTTCTTGGCAAAGCAGAACATTTCAGGAACAGTTACAGTGTCTGAGCAACTGGACATGGTGATGCCTTTTAAAATACCAGACTATTCTGTCCTGAAATGGAATTAACATGGAAAAATTGAGTCATGTTTCTCCCATTTGTCAGTCAGCAGTGAAACTGACAACTTTTTTTATACAATCACAGAATTGTTTGGGTTGGAAGGGACCTTAAGGCTCATCCAGTTCCAACCCCTGCCACAGGCATGGACACCTTCCACTAGACCAGGTTGCTCCAAGCCCCTGGCCTTGAACACTGCCAGGGATGGGGCAGCCACGGCTTCCCTGAGCAAACTGTGCCAGGGCCTCACCACCTTCACAAAGAAGAACTTCTTTCTAATATCTTATCTAAACTTCCCCTCTTTCAGCTTAAAGCCATTCTTCTTGGTCCTATCAACATAGGCCCTTGTAAAATGCCTCTCTCCAGATTTCTTGTAGGCCCCCTTTAGATACTGGAAGACTATCATAAGCATAGCTAAAAAACTCAAATGATTGCACATTTCACCAAAAGCAAAATCTGTCATGAACCATGAGGTACTTCAGAAATTATAATTAGAATCATAGAGTGGTTCATGTTGGAAGGGACCATAAAGCTCATCCAGCTCCAACCCCTGCCATGGGCAGGGACACCTTCCACTAAATCAGGTTGCTCCAAGTCCTGTCCAACTTGGCCTTATAAACAAATCCATTGTCTCATAAAATAATACCCAGCATCTGAAGTGTCAGTAGCATTAATTAAAATCAAATAATTAATTCTACTCTGACAGATGACTGTCACAGCCACTACCTTTAACGCACTATGCAGTAATTTTGTTGTTGCAGTGCAGAGAAGGGACAAGGGGTGGGCTTTTATTTTGTGTGTAAACTGTCCATCTTTGTTGGTTTTGTGATGATGTTACTTTGATTTTCAGGTGGGGACCATTTTGCTGGTGCAAGTGAAGTCTGTGGAGAGCGTGTGATGAATGTATAGTTTAATAACAGTTCACCACTGAGGTGAGTGGTGGAAAATACTGGATGCATGTGTCCAGGTTTTGGCAGTAGAGGGTCTTCAGGGGTGTCCTCTGTGAGAAGATCCCAGAGCTTATCCTGTGCTGGACACAGATGCCTCCAGGCAATTGCAGATGGCTCCAACACACCCAACACAAGATACAACTGAGCCCCTCAGCCAAGATCATGGCATCTCTGGGAAAATGTATTTAAGAAAGGACATGGTGCTGTAAAAAGCGAGGCAAAAAAAAAAAAAAAAAAGAGAAAATAAATGCAAAAAATGATCCTGCAGATAACAAGGTCAGAAAAAGAGGCTTAGTGGGATGTGCTCCAGGCACTGGAGCAGAGATTTCCCTGCAGCCCATGGAGAAGACCCTGCTGGAACAGATACCCACACTGCAGAACATGGAGACACACTTGGAAAAGCCTCTTTCTCCACAAATTATAGAGAGAGCCTAAACTAGACTGCTACATGGAAATGCTGTAGTTAAAGAACACAGGGAATTGCTTATGGCCTTTAAATAAGAACTCTGTCTTGTTGTCGAATAATTTTGCCTTACAGGCAAGACATGATTGGACCCCGTTATGGCACTTCTCTTTCTGTGTTCCCAGAGCTTGACTTTTGTCTCCTTCAGAGACTCAGGGCCAACCAAGACAGCAGAACAGAAGCTTGAAGGATGAGAAGGTATATCATTTTTCAGGATCCATAAAAATTCAGTATATGTTTCTTTCTCCTTCTCAAGTTTGTTAATATTAGGGGGAGATTCTGCAACTGCAGTTGATTTAAATGGAAGCCTAGAGCCTCAGGGTGAAAGCATAGTGAGGAGGGAGGAGAGTGGTGCCTTAGCCACTCTGAAAAAGTGTAAAATCATGGATTCCACCTTCCTCGATTTACTGAAAAAATTCTTTGTAAATATATTTTTCTACCCACCAAAAAGACTGTATCAAATCTTGCTGTTAAAAAGGCATGGAAATCACTAGCAGAGGTATAGCCTATATGAATGTGCACAAGAATTAAGGGATACAATGCCAGTGTTAAATATACCATTCACTAGGGTAGTAAGGTGTGTTCTTACGCCAACAGGGATACCTGTGAGACTACACTGCTCTTAAGCACTTCACTGTCATTTAAGATGAATTCAGCTTTGTTCTGCTAACAAGCAGGTGAAGTGACGTGAGGAATGTTTCTACCATCATTTTGATGAATGCATTCCATTGTAGCCATCTCAGTTACAACAGAGAACTAAATGCCGATAATCTGCTTTCCTAGCCCAAGAATCCTTTCTAATTATCAATGCATTGAAGAACTTTGAGAAATTAATACTGCAAAGTTATTTTTTGAAACATAGGTTTGAGATCACCTGAAATACAGCTGAGACAGCACCATGGAGCTCATGTTCCACCCATCCAGTTCTGCAGCTGCATTTCAGGTGACCTTGAACTTGTGATTTATGAGTCTGGCCCCAGGCTGAGGAGTGAGGATTTCACACAGAAATTAATTTGTGGTAATTATTTCCTATAAACTCATCAGTGAAGTGCTTTATTTTGTACTGTAGGGTTCCTTGCTGAAAATAAATGGCAGGTAAAGCATTGAAAGCTAGGTTCTAACTCTACCTCTCTACCTTGTTCTTTTCAGATAGAGCTTTTTTCTTTTTAGCAGCAGCCCAAAGGCAATAAGAGGTGGGGGAAAGGTGGGAAATCACTGTTTTCTGCTCTTTTTATTGTAGACCATTCCTAAAAGCACCTCCTGGAGATAAAAGATCCCTCTTGCTTTTACCAACATCTGTAAACTGGTAGCCTTCTCTTGGTGGCTCCAGACTTCTGAATTGGCTACGTTTCTCTAGGGATGAATCCAAGAAGCTGTTTTCTGGCCAATTCATCCCATCATAGCTCTGTGAAAGCAGAATGACACAGGTATTTCTTGCAGTGACCCATTATTTAGAGGTCTTCAGATGCTAATGCCACTGAATATGCAAAGACACCTCTGAAACAATTTTCTTACCTGCACAGCATTGAAGTGAAGGTACAAAGAAGTATCTGGAAGAAGCCAGAGCGTTCTTTCAGAAGAATGTTCTGCTGACATCAGTGCAGGAAGGAAAGATTATGCGTTAGATGAAGATTATAAACAACATTTTCCTCCAAAGAAGAATAAAGGGAATTCAAAATTTACAAGTATTACTACTTCCACAAATGACAACACATACAGATTAAGATATGTGGGAGCTTGCACTTCATCTGCTTAGAAATAACTATCAAAGAAAACAATGGCAAATTACTCCATAGAAAAAAAAACACCCAAACACCTGGTGCAGAGAACATCTGTTCATTCCTTTGTATGGTGATTAACAGATGATGCTGCCCCTTCCTCAATCTGCAGAGATACCAACAGCTTTGCTTTGTTTCTTTCAGGAGGGAAGGCTGAGATTGTTTGTGCATTAATGTTTAATAGTGATTGCCTTGCAGCAGCAAGCAGGAGAGAGGACAAACAGAGTGAATAAGTTGTCCTGTCCTGCCACTGGACCCCAGGCATCCTTGTGCAACTCATGTCAGACAAGATAAAAGAACAGGGCAGCAATAAGAGATACAGAGGTGTCCTGGGTTCAGCAGTAGCAGTCATTTTTCTCCTTCTTGGTAGCTGGTGCAGTGCAGTGTTTTGACTTTCGGCTCGGGAACAGAGCTGATAACAATGATGTTTTGGTTTGGCCAAGGACTTTGTGAGCCTCATGCTCTGCCAGGGAGGAGGGGAAGCTGTGAGGAAGCAGAGACAGGACACCTGACCCAAACTGACCAAAGAGGTGTTCCATACCACAGCACGTCATGCCCAGGATGTAACTGAGAGTTACCCGGAAGGGCTGGGACTGCAGGGTTGGAGGAGATATCGGTCAGAGATTGGTCGGGCTGGGGGGGCGAGTTATCGGTCAGCTGGTGGTGAGATGTCTTATTCTCTTCCCTTGTTATTTCCTTTATCATTATTATTATCGGTGGTAGCAGTAGTGATTTGTGTTATACCTTAGTTACTAAACTGTTCTTATCTCAACCCGTGGGAGTTGCATTCTTTTCGATTCTCCTCTCCATCCCTCCGGGACTAGAGGGAGGGAAAGGAGGGGAGTGAGTGAAATAGTTACCTGACTGGGTTTAAACCACAATAAGAGGTAAATCTATGCAGCTAGTTTTAGCAGCCTGATAGTAAGGCACACGTGCAAGGTGAGCCCTTTTCTATAGACAGTGGTTAGGTCCCAGCACATCTCAGCTGGGATTTGTTCACACAAGGAAGAACTCCTTCTTAATTTCCCATGTCAATCATCTCCCTCTCTCTGTCTTCTTAAAGCCATTCCTCCTTGTCTTCTTGTTGCAGAATGACTCTAAGAGCAGGACCATAGAGCCCTGGAGGACTGTGCGAGCAAGGCCGGGGGTGGCCCCCACAGGTAACCAGAAACCGGACATGGGAGGAGAATGTGGAGGAAGCTGTGTGGGGCTAACCAATACTGTTGTGCCAAGGAGGAGTGGCTGAATACCACTCCTATATATATGTGAACTGTGTCACAAATAAAGTAGAAGTTTGCTTATCACCCATATTGGGTTGGCCTGTCTGCTTCTCCTCACCGCTTACATCTTGTCCCTACAGGCCTTTGTCAAAAGCCCCTCTCCATGTTTCTTGTTGGCCTCCTTTAGGCATTAGAAGACTGTTACAAGGTCTCTTCAGGCCTCCAGGACCATCATTTCTGACCATCCCTCATCGCCTGACAATTTTCCTGTCCAGAAAATTTCCCTTTTTGATCTGAGCAATTCATAGCTAAGCCTGACTGGAAATCCCCAAAACAAGTCATTCTGCTTTGCCTCTTGGGAAGATTTATAAGGAAGGAGACTGGAGTCGTAGTTGGGCAGCACAGGCCTCTGTAACAAGCTACATGTGAGCATGTAGGAAACCTCAGTCAAAGCACTAGATTCTAGGGATCTACTTTTTATTACAAATTCTACTATTGGTCTTCTGAGTAAGCGCTAGCCACATACTTTTCAATATACTATGTGTCTATAAAACTGCAATTGCAGCATTTTAGCAACATGGCATGGAGTGCCAGAGACAGCTACACCATTGCAGTGGCCTGTCTCTATCTGGTTCATCTTTCAGTCAGGACCTCACACTATCTCAGTCTGGCCAACAAACACCATCTCAGTGGTAAGAAATAGGAGCAAAGCTTAGCATCACTCCAGGTGGTAAAGCTTCTCAGCCCCTCCTGTCATATGGGCTGATTGGAGCAACAGACAATCAGGAGCTAGTCTTAAGAGGTCTGACCTGCTCTTGCTACATAATCACTGCTGGGGACTCAGTGATATGGAACTGCATAGAAACAGAGGCTCAGCACCATGAATTTCTTCTGAGGACCACTTATCCAAGGGAGCACTTGGGAAGAAGAAAAGAGAAAAGAAAGAATCCCAAAATCTTAAGGGTTGTTAAGAAAAGTAGGTTCTTTGGACTGAACCCCAGTTAAAGGAAAGAAAACTTAGTCATTTTTCTGGATGGAAAACATGTAGTAATGATGTCCCTCAGGTTTAAGTTAGCATCCTTATCAGAGAACTTGTGAAGGAGCTGAAAAGTGAAACTTCTAGTCTTGCTGATGATAGTATTTCAGGGAGTCAAATGCCACAGTTAATGATGAGGCAGTCCAGAGGACCTCTCTGAACTGATTTAGTGGGCAAAGGAATGGCTGATGACCTCTATCATAAATAAATACCGGACAGTGTGTCTGAATTAAAAATAAATCTAAGCCATGTCAGTGTGGAACTGAAGAGCTGGCAATTACGGCTCAAAACAGCTCTCAGAGTCACTGTAGACAGGTCTCCTCCATCTTTGGTTCAGCATGCAACAGCATTGAATTGAAGAAAAAACAGAAGAATGCAAAGCAGCACCAGGCAAGGATGGAGAACAAGACAGGGGGAATCATTCTTCATGATAACAAGGCATAAAAACAGGGTACACCTACCTTATAGCCACTGTGTGCAATTCTGTTCTCCCCTCTCTAAGTGGGTGGTGCTGAGGATCAGACAGATAAAGGCAATAAGGCAGTGGACTTCTAAAGAAAGTGGATTAAAAGACCACCACTTTTCAGCTTGGAAAGGAGAAATCTGTGGAGAATATGTGGGTCTTTATTAAATCATGAAAGTGGAGAAGGTAAATGCATAACTGTTCGGCAGTGCTAGAGTAAGGGGGAACTTGATGAAATTCACATGAAATTGGTTCAAAGAAACAAAAAAAAATCCATTGGGGAATAAACTCATAGAATCCACTTTCATAGGAGGATGGGGAGGCAGACCATGTCAAAAGTCATCGACGACAACAGGCCTATAAGCACATAGTTTAACCTCCCAGCTCCATGACAAGCCAAGTTGCCATGATATCCCTAAATAAGACTTTTTTCCTCTCAAGGCTCACCTCTGCCAGCTCTCACAGCTGTCCTCCCTGACACTATCCAGCAAGAGAGAACAAGCAGGGAACAACACTGAAATGAGAGTGGAGAGGCTCCCCATGGTAGTTATGGGATTTTCTAGAAATAAAGAGTAAAGCAGGATGTTTCCTATTCCTGCCAGTTCTCCTGACAGCCTGGAAACCTGCAAATGGCCTAACCCATCATATGGTAGGAGGCAGAGAAGGTGGAGCAGTCTAGAGGTAAAACTAGCTGCAAAAAAACGATGACAGGATCAACCTCCCTGGTGGTGGCTGCATAAAAGAAAAACAAATCTTTTAGAAACAGTTACTGAAAGACCATAGGACAATGCCAGCTCAGAGAGGAGTCTGGTTTGGAAAACAAACAGAACAATCAGACAGAAAGAGTGTACAAGGAACTGCCAGACCAACAGTAGAAAAAGTTTTCTTAAATTGTTTTTTTTTGTGCCATTTGTCCCAGAAATTGAGATCTTCTGTCTTAGGAAGCATTTTGACCCAGGAAAATGAGTTTAGATACTTATCAACAGGTATTTGAATAGGGAAGCGGGGAACAGTAAGTGTGTCAGGGCACTACCAACCCAAAGAGAACAAGCAGTACTGGTATTCCAGGGAACTGCAATTGCTCAGCTTCAACATCACAGATACACTGGTGCTGGAGAAATTATTTCCATCTGCTAAGGACTGTCAATACTAGAAGGGAAAGAGAAGGCAGACCCAAATAAGAATGGCTGTTGCCTGCAAACAGCATTCCCTGGTACAGAGAATACACTGGCACAGCTCATGTGAATGGGAATCTGCAGGCTTTCAGCCATGCAATATGTAGAGGTAGGTGGCAGTAGGTAGTAGCAAGTAGCAGCTTGGCTGTGCTCTGCTTCCTAAATTCAGCCCCCGCACACAGATGCACAGGAGATCCATGATTGTCCAAACACTGGAAAGAAAAGGTGGGATGATCATTCCAAAAAAAGACCCAAGGAATAGCACTGTTCTCACAGACCCTGATCATAACTTCAAAAAAAGTGTTGACACTGGCTGCAGAGCAGAGTGCTGAGTAGGGGATGGCCCTGAATCCAGAAGCTCCTCAGCCCCTTTCTGTTATTACTTTTGATGTGGAAAAATTGCATGCCCCAGCTCATTACAGAGGGGTTGGACTAGATAACCTTTGAAGGTCCCTTCTGACACAAACTATTCTCTGATTCTATGATTTGCCTAATTGGAGACAATTCCCAGTATTCAGTGTCTGTTCCCTTTCAACTAGTATCTGCTGCTTTCATCATGTGTCCCTAGAATTTTTTAGATGCCGCTTTTTTCATATACTTAATTGAATCTACATTGCATAGTTCCTTCCTCTGTTCAGCTTTGCTAGTCCAGATTTGCCTGAATTGCTTCTCCATATAGCTTATGTACACGACATATGACATCAGTGACCACTTCCTCCCCATTCCATGAAGGAGCATAGTAAAGGTGAAATCTACGTGCAACCTGGATGAAACTTGTAGAAAGGTGATAGATGTTATCATAGAGTCATGGAATCACAGAGTGACTTGGGTTGGAAGGAACCTTAAAGCTCATCCAGTTTCAATCCCCTGCCACAGACAGGGACACCTTCCACTAGACCAGGTTGCTCCAAGTTCCAGCCTGCTAAATGTGCTACTGGATGGAGGAGTCATGCAGGCAGTGAGTACACCAAAATAATACATTTCATATTTAAAGAGCATGGAATTTAAAGCCAGCAAGCTGAATGCTTGAATGCCAGAAAAATAAAGATGGTTTCAGGCCATTTCAGTCTGATCAAAACATCTGCCTTTCCTGAGAATTCTTTCAAGTCCAGAAATCAGACACTGTCTTTCCTCCCCTTCATCTTTGAATAGAGCCATCCTTTCAAAAAGCATAATGAGGAATATATCCTGTTGGCAAATACTGCATAATGAAACTTTGCAGCTCTGGAAGAAAGGGAAAAAATAATTTTCTGAGTTTTTGTTTGTTTGTTTGTTAGTTTTTGTGGGGTTTTTTTTGTTGTTGTTGTTTGGTTTTTTTTTGTAATGAGCTTTTTCCTTCATGGAAAAACAAAGAACAGGCAAACGGGCAGTTGTTACAACGCTAAAGCTGTCAGAGCAGGTCTCCTGAGAATTTTTAGTCTGCCAGACTTGTCACAATCCGTCACACTGATTGCTGTGTCACCTTGCATCTTGAATGAGCTTTTCTTGGAAAAAAAAACCTCAACTTTCCTCACAGGCTTTGCCAGCTCCTTTCCCCGCAACTGAGGCTGAGGGCTGATGCTATTTATCTACTCCTCCAGCAACTGAGGAATGCCTTTACCTTTCTTTCACACTGGAGACCCAGAAAACAGTGAGTGTTCAGTTAAGCAGCAAGATGGCAGTTGAAGTTTTGTTTCTCTGTCATATCATAAATGCATTTCTAGGAGCCGCTTGTAAAGTGGCACATATTCCTTCATGCCACTGTTAACTCTCCTTCCTCTGGGAGACAGATCTAGCATATGGGGTTGAGGATCCAGATGTCTGCTCTGCATGAGATGTAACTGGGGAATAACAGGTGGAGAAGGAAGGCAAAGCATAAGACATGTCATGGTGAGGAAGGGAAAAACAGGGAGGAAGTGATACGCTATGCTCTTTGCCTTAGTTTGCCTCTTATAGTCTGCTTTCTCATGTAGCTTCTTTTACCTTGCTAGTGTGCTAACAAGTAAGACCCCGTCTGCAACAATTTTTAAAGGAGGAAAAATATGGAGAAGGAAAAATGTGGAGAAATTAAAGCAGTATACGGAAAGCATTTCTGCCACTGCCCCATATGCCAGTCGAGTAAAACCTGTCAGTACTTGGAGCAATCAAACGGTACATGCACAGGACAGATATACCTAATTAGACTTATAATTGTTCTAAGACTACCAGACAAGAAGACAAACAGGGAACTGTACTTTGCAGTTGAACAGCATAGAGCAAGTCAACAAAAATTTCAATGTCAGTTGCTCATCTAAAGGCTAAAAGGCTAAAGCTTTGCACCAGGACAGAGAGCAGTGGCAGAGGATGGAAAGTTATTTGCTTTAATTAGTTTAAACAACAGAGGAAGATGATGAGGATTTCTGGATTATTCATAAATGCAGTACTTCTTTGAATCTGGTCATTACAGAAGTGAAAAATTAAGTCCCTAGGAATTTTCCTTAATGCTCTGAAATGGGTGAATTTTTTATAGCTGTTTCAACTGTCAAAGCAATTTTAGACCTGACCTAGAAATATCTTCTGCCTTACTGGGAAAAAATGCCTAAGACTGATTGCTGTTGCAGATACAGCTATTAGCTCACATCAGAAGAGCTGGGGAGAGCAAGGAACCCTGGTAGCTAGAGCTTGTAGGGCCCAGTTGCACACGTCATATTTCTTGAGCTTATGCGGTGTGTCTGGCCTTTAGACACACCTCATATACTTACATTTTCTCAACAGAAACTCCGTTCTCTTCATTCCAGTTGGTCTTTTACTTTCTAATGTCAGGCAGGCATATGCCAGTGAAGCTTTTTCAAGTCTCATTCACAGCAACTACTGAGAAAGTTTAGCTGAAACTTTATAAATTTCTTTGTAACAGTTTTGTATATTTCCTCATAAGAATCTTCCAGTACCTAAAGTTGACCTACAAGAAATCTGGAGAGGGGCTTTTGACTAGGGCCTGTAGAGACAGGAAAAGGGAGAATGGCTTTAACCTGACAGAGGGGAGATTGAGATGAGCTCTTAGGCAGAAGTTCTTCCCTGTGAGGGTGGTGAAGCCCTGGCACAGGTTCCCTGGACAACCTGTGGCTGCCCCATCCCTGGCAGTTTTCAAAGCCAGGTTGGATGGGTCTTGGAGCAACCTGGTCTAGTGGAAGTTGTCCCTTCCTGTGGCAGGGGTTTAGAGCTGGGTGAGCTTTAGAGTCCCTTCCAGCCCAAACCACACTGTGCTTCTGTGATTCTATGACAAATAGCATTCAGCCAAAGGCACACACTTGGCATGGAAAAGTATCAGCTCAAATGCTCGGTGTATAGTAAAATACCAATCATGTTCAGGTGGGATATCATGGAAAACATCACCCACAAAGCACACTAGCTTCTCTCCCAACAGTGCCAGAATCTGTTACAGTGATTTTCCTTCTGTTCAGACTGACTTCAGCTCTCTTTGAAGAGCATAAATCAGCAAGTGGCATGTCTAATTCCTGAATAGTCAGTCTTTTTGAGACATATGCCTCACTGATATTTCCAGAATAAGTTCTGCAGGGAGAAATGACTGGGGAGCCAGTACCAACCTCTAGATGAGAAGTGCCAGACTAACCACATCCAGTTTGGATCTTAGTCAGAACCTCATTTTTTGTGAGTTTGTGTACTATCTGCACACTGACAAGTATCTGCACAACAGCTGGAAGAGGTTCAGTCAGATGGCTGAGGCACATTTTGAGGCAAAAGAGATTTAAATAACATTGTGAAAGTTGTCTTTGGTTTTCTGATAAAACCTAGGTGCGTTTTCAAACTATGGCACGAGGGAGGAGGGAAGAACTAAGATGGATACTGTCAGATTTATACTGCTAATAACCTGGAAAACCTGGAGGAAAAAAAGCCTGCTCTCCCTCTTTTCCCTTTGTAATTTTTGCTATCTTTCCCTACCTCAGGCCCTTGGGATCAGTTCCAGGAGCTGGCAGAGCATTCCACTGTCCTACATGTGCAGGAGACAGTGCTCTGTGCATGGCTCTGAATGCTGTGCATCAGATGGGAACTGCATAGCTGATAGCCAGAATCTATGGCAAATGGAGGTAAAATAAATTGCTCTGTGTGCACCTGAAAGCCTCAGCAAGTTATTACATCAACATCTGCCTGAAGCATGTTTGAATGTCCTAGCCTGCTGTGCTGCAGATATGTTTTGCTGTGTAGTAATTCCCACAAGACTGCCTGATCAACTTTAACAGGGCAAGAAAAGTAGCCTAGAAAAAGCTGAAAGGTAAAAAAACAAGTGGAAGCAGCAAGTCATAACTGCTGGCCTCATTCTGACTCCTAAAGCACTTTAAAAATGTTTTATTACTAGGATATGCTATTAGGGCCCAAATTACATCTCACTAATAAAACCTGACAGCAGGTATCAGAAAGGTGTTAATTCACCTTCTTCTCAGCAGCTATCTCTGGGAGCCAGCAGCCCAACTAAGACCAGCTCTTCTGCCTCATTGAAAGTTGCTCCTTGCAGCAGCAGTGGTCTTTGGAGTACATGAAGAGGGATAAACAAGCAGAGATGATGCAGCTGGTCCATTTCTGGAGCAAAACTCAGCTACAGATACAGCTATGACATTTCTCTGTGGCAGAGCATCTTCTGAAGTATTCACTAGAACTGTATCTATACCATTCCCAGAGTTCACTGAAATCCCAGTAATTCATAGTGTTTCAGCAGCACAGAGCACTTTCCCTGTGGTCTGGACTGGCATTATCACAATTGTTGCTTTGTGAAACCATTTCAAAAGCAACTGCTGGAGTAGGCAGAATTTTTAGCTGATCAGGTTGGAAAATGGCTTAGACAGGGGACCAGGAAAGTGGCAGAGAGGTTGCTTTCTCAGGACCATAAAAGGGATTCATCTTAGGTAACATTTGCATGCTCACTAGAGTGACATAGCATGGGGTTGTCAGTCATTATCCGGAAAGCCATTCCAGACTCTAGTTTTCTCTGTGGGAATAACTAATAACTCATTTGACTTCTCTGTTCTGAATTCATTTTTACCCTGTGTGTTCAACACCTTGCATGGTGAACCTCTATTCTAACAAGTGGTGTCTGCATACAAGCAGCAAATCAGAAGTATGTATTTTGTTATAATTGTTAACCACATGATATGCTGTCTACTGTATTAAAAAAAAATATCCTGGGGTAAAGGTTGGACTTGATGATCTTAAAGGTCTTTTCCAACCTAGTTGATTCTATGGTTCTATTTATTTCCTTTATTTAACTGGAACAATCTTTTGATATAATGAAGCATGGAAGTGCAAACGTAAGTTTGCTGAAGGTGCAGGGGAAGGAATTTGATATATTGTTTGTATTTAATATTTATGCTTATCAGTGATGAAAATTAATCACAAACACAACTTCTTTGAGAGCTTTAAATAGCTATCAGGGAGTGGATCAAATACATCAACAACAGATTAATTTGTGAATGCATTTAGGAGTAGACACCTGCTTTACAAATTGTATCTTAAGCCTTCTGCTTCTGGCATGTAAATAATTCAGGCATTTAGGAAGCTCATGTCTTCTATTCCATTAACTTAATCTGGATTTCCTGTTCCAAAAAGGAAGTCCACGGAAGCCATAGGGTCTCATTCTGCATATCTGAGGGTGAAAGTCTCCACCAACATGAAAGTTATGGAAGACATCAACATCTTTGGAACGTAAGACTCATTTCAGGCTTCCATGGTGTACCAGTAAAAAAGAAGAGAGTTTACCATTATGGTGAGAGTTAGCACAGCAAGACATTCCCTGGGGTCTCCTCTTCCTTCCCTCTGGATGTTCACAAAAGAAAGTCAGGATGCAGCTTTCTGCTAACTGCCATTTTAAAGACAAAAGCACTGACAATTTTAGCAGATTTTCAAGTATCGTGGCTGTATGAGGCAAGCCAAAAAGGTTGGTACTACAGTTGACATTTTAACCTTTGCAGTGCCTGTTGCCCTACAGACACAGAAAAAATATGTCTGTAACTGCATTATCCATCTCATGGGAGCTCTCCTGTGTCTAATAAGAATTGCTGATGGGAAACCAGCAAGCTGATTTGATGGTTTTTTTTGGGATGTCTATTCCCCATGAGCTTTCTGGTTGATACATTACCAGTTGGTTTGGTGTTTTGGTTGGTTGGTTGGTTTGTTTGTTTGTTTTGATTTTTTTTTTTTTTTTTTCTTGTTTGTGAACATACAAGTTTCTGTTTGACTAATTACATGCAGGCAGCAATACACTGTGAACACCACTCACTGGTCGTCTCTTCCCCAAGCCAAAGCCACCAAACGCATCTCAAAAGGGAAAAATGTTAAGTTCTCCCCTTTGTTCTCTCTATCCCATGCTTAACTCAACAACACAGACTTTGTTCTCCTGGCCCTACTGCTGCAACCTACGTAAAATATCCACAAGGACAGACTTGAGCCTGTGGAAGGGGATTCAGTAGCTGTGGTATTACTAGTGTACATAAACCTAAGGTAATAATGTGGGATGGTTACATCATGTCCATGGCAGCAAGCCTGAAGAAAGGCACTCATCTGAACAGCAAAGAGAGGTCATTTGTTCCATGGGAGACAGCTGACATAAACCCAGAGTTGCTGTATTAAAGTTTCTGATGTGTTTACCCATCCTAATAGTCCATAAACCATGACTTGTTTCTCTGAGATGCTTGAGTTCTTTCTGTTCCCATCTTTCACAGACAAAGCTTTGTCTTGAATGGACTGCTGGAATAAAAAGAGCTGCATTTGAGGAGCAACTGAAAGTGTTCTGCTCTCAACCAAGGAGCACCATGGCTGGTTTCTTTGTAAGACTCCTACGGGCTGTTTCTCAGCTTCCTGCTAATCTAAGCTGTGGATTTGGCCTAGAAGTGGGGTCAGCACGATGGCAGCTGGTGATGTGAAAGCACAGGAAGCAGTTTCGCCCTGCTCCAAAGGGAATTACAAAAGTATTGCCTCTAAATGTCTTAGTGTCAGTGGGGACACTTTCTTGCTTTCTCAAGTAGATGGTCCAGGTTACAGCAGCAAAGAACCTGTTAAAGACCAAAGGAAAAAAAAAATGTCTAAATACTGCTGCTGCTCAAAATTATTTACCAGCTAATCTGAAAAAATAATTAACTAACACTTGTGTCCATTTACCATTGCTAATGGTGGCAAGAGTCTGTTAACTGAAAGGCAGTTATCAATGCCACAATCATAACAATCTCTTAATTTCTAAATGGGACACTCAAATCTTTGCTGATGGGCTTCCTAGCCCATGGTTTCACCAGCACAGCTTTGACACAGAGCAGAATCTGGCTATTAAACCTAAAAGAATTTGCGTTTTGTCAATGCAGCTAGAATGGACTCTACACCCCCAGCTCCAACTTTTTTCTCCCCTCTCTACCTGGTGTCATTGTGAGTAAAATACTTCTCCCCTCCAAAAAAGAATGAATAAAAGAAAGAATGAACAAATGAAAGGAAGGAGAGAAGGAAGGAAGGAGGGAAGGAAGGAAGGAAGGAAGGAAGGAAGGAAGGAAGGAAGGAAGGAAGGAAGGAAGGAAGGAAGGAAGGAAGGAAGGAAGGAAGGAAGGAAGGAAGGAAGGAAGGAAGGAAGGAAGGAAGGAAGGAAGGAAGGAAGGAAGGAAGGAAGGAAGGAAGGAAGGAAGGAAGGAAGGAAGGAAGGAAGGAAATGCATTTTAATAAAAGCTAGTGATTCATTTGAGGTTTTCATTTGAGGTTTTCTGAACGTAAATGCTCTGCACACCAAAAATACAGTCCAACCTTCCTGGACATCCTCATCTACAGTCAGCGGAGATATTTATCCACCTTTTCATGAAAATTGCCATCTGTGCTGAAAGATAGGGAGCTAGAAACTACTATAATATCTCATGCAGTATATGATTAATAGCAAATTCTTTACCCTGACAAACAGAATGAGAAGGAAAATTCATCTGTATGGGCAAGATAAACTTCTGCAAGTGGCTGTACACTCAGGCATCAGGATCTTCAGTGTCCCTCCCACCTGCAGTGTGAAGATGCAGACCACAGACTACTTTTGCTCCTTGAATTATTAAGAAAAAGCCATGGCTGGCTCAATCTTTCCACCATATTCCACCCATAATAATAAAATATTTATAAGCAATGAAAAGCAAGTTGTCAACACATCAAAAACTGTGTGCACGTGAACTGTGTCAAAATTTCTTCCTCTTCTTTACCCACATTTTCACCAACAATCCTCTAGCACACCAAGTCATGGGAATTAAAGGACTAATCTCAAACTGGTTATCCTTCCCAGGTTTACAACATTATCAGCTGTTTACATACACAATTGTACATTTCTGTTTATTCATCAAGCTTAAATGATCTCTGCTGTGGTAGAAACACAGGAAAGAAGAAAGTTTGTTAGCTGGCAGAAAGCAGACATCCACTTCTGCAAAAATTGGGCTCAAAACTGTCTTACTGCATGAGATTTCACCTTTATCATCCATCCTCATGAGAATTTTTCAGAAACTGAAACAGAAAAATGTGCTGCAAAGGTATGCTAAGAGCATAGTTTTGGAAATCCCTCATTCCTTAAGTAAAAAAACAACACAGAAGAGAGCTGTGGGGAGTGGAGGAGGAAGGGGGTGAAGGCATTTAGTCTTCAGGAAATAGGTTTTATGTCTGGATTTTACTTTCTTTTGTCCACACTGAAAATATTATGCATTTTTTCAGCAAATTTTCTGAAAATTTTGCATTAACTGTTCTCACAGATGTGTGTTCCAACAGTGAAATGACTTCTGGCAGATCTGGCTGAGCTAGATTCTGCTCATCTGAGACATCTCTGGAGAGCACAAGAAGGAATAAAATCCTCTATACTGGTCCTGAGAGGTAAATTAATGTTTCCTTAACTCCCAGGGCTTTCAAGACACACAGATCGTGTCGTGGTTTAAACCCACTCAGGTAACTCGTTCACTCACTCCCCCCCTTCTTTCCCTCCCCCTACTCCCGGAGGGATGGAAAGGAGAATCGAAAAGAATGCAACTCCCACGGGTTGAGATAAGAACAGTTTAGTAACTAAGGTATAACACAAATCACTACTGCTACCACCAATAATAACAATGATAAAGGAAATAACAAGGGAAGAGAATACAACACCTCAGCACCAGCCGACCGATAACTCGCCGCCCCCCCCCCCCCCCCCCCAGCCCGACCAAGCACCGACTGCTTGGTCCAACCCTGCAGACCGCCAGCCCTTCCGGCTAACTCTCAGTTACATCCTGGGCATGACGTGCTGTGGTATGGAATACCTCTTTGGTCAGTTTGGGTCAGGTGTCCTGTCTCTGCTTCCTCCTGGCTTTCCCTCCTCCCTGGCAGAGCATGAGGCTCACAAAGTCCTTGGCCAAACCAAAACATCGCTATCAGCTCTGTTGCCAGGCCAAAAGTCAAAACACTGCACTGCACCAGCTACCAAGAAAGAGAAACATGACTGCTACTACTGAACCCAGGACAGACCGTCAACCACAATTACTTTCTTGTGCCAGCTATAGAACTGCCCTGCAGTCTACTGGCCAGCTACTGAAGGTTTGGGCCATGGAGGAGGAATTAGGCAGTCAGGGTAAGTCTTCATACAGCATAAAATTTAAACTGGGAACTAATTCTTATTCCCATGGATATTTGTACAACAGAGGAAAACTAAGATGGGCATGAAAGTTAACATTACTTCAGTGCATACTGGTTTTCAGGGCCAGTATGCTCAAAACAGTACATATATCCGTTCAGATTCCCACACACCAGACCAAGTAAGTGCAACAGATTCCTCTGCTTTCTTGATACAAAAACGTTGATGTTTAATCACTCCCTTTTTTTTTTTTCCAGATCTTAACTGTAGAGCATTGCTTGTTTCCCAGGGTTTGTTTTTAGGACTCTTCGCCTACTCTGCTCGCAGTCAATAACTTTGCAAAAGAAGCTTTCACATGACTCATTCTGTCTCCAGGATGATCTAACAGCTTGTAAATACAAAGAAGATTTATGGAGAAATATATCGGGGAGGTTGTGTCTGGATGCTTTTATCATTAAAAAAATATCACCACCTTGTGTTGCTTCTGCCCAACAAGGCAGACTTTTATACGTAAATCTTCTTCTAAACATGCTAATGAGGTGCCTAAATCTGAGCAGAGTCCATGGAGAATTTCCTGTTTCAGTAGGATTGCTGTTATGAGCACCCTGGAGGGTGCACTGAAGTATCTAAAGAGGCCTTCATCTTTATAGAGTATTCACTTCTCCTTTCCTTACTATCTATTAGGCTCACTTTTAAGTCCTTCCACTGCAAGTAAAGGCAGAAAGATTGAATGAACTTACATAATCTTGAAGTAATAAGGCTTCATGATTAAAAAAAATGAAATTCATGACTTCTGCTGACTGAACCTTCCTAGATGTCACTTACAACATAAGAAGCATAAATTTGGCTCCTACTATGGGGCAAACCTTAAGTACTTTGTGTACCTGGGGGTGTTGGTTGATGGGAAAATGAACATGAGCAGGCAGTGTGCACTTGCAACTCAGAAAGCCAACCGTATGCTGGGCTGCATCAAAAGGAGCGTGACCAGCAGGTCGAAGGAGGTGATCCTACCCCTCTACTCTGCTCTCGTGAGACCTCACCTGGAGTATTGTGTGCAGTTCTGGTGTCCTCAACATAAAAAGGACATGCAACTGTTGGATCGAATCCAAAGAAAGGCCACGAGGATGATCAGGGGACTGGAGCACCTCCTGTATGAAGATAGGCTGAGAAAGTTGGGGCTGCTCAGCCTGGAGAAGAGAAGGCTGTGTGGAGACCTCATAGCAGCCTTCCAGTATCTGAAGGGGGCCTATAGGGATGCTGGGGAGGGACTCTTCATTAGGGACTGTAGTGATAGGACAAGGGGTAATGGGTTCAAACTTAAACAGAGGAAGTTTAGGTTAGATATAAGGAGGAAGCTATTTACTGTAAGGATGGTGAGGCACTGGAACGGGTTACCCAGGGAAATTGTGAATGCTCCATCCCTGGCAGTGTTCAAGGACAAGTTGGATGAGGCCTTGGTGGTATGGTTTAGTGTGAGGTATCCCTGCCCATGGCAGGGAGGTTGAAACTAGATGATCTTAAGGTCCTTTCCAACCCTAACTATTCTATAATTCTATGATTCTATGATTACTGGGTGAGGAGGGACAATGCATCCTCGCATGAGCTGCAATAAGTCAGCGTACATTTACAGTGCTCTTGGAGCAGCAAAAAGGCTCAGTAGGCTTCAGTGGGTTTCCAACACAGAGACAGGGGCAATGTACCTAACAGAGACAGGGGTTTGGAGATCTACATGTTTAGGTCTCTGTTCTTATGATGTGGTCTGCAGGACATGCCAATTCTTCTTCAAAAAAGGATTTTCCCAACACAGGCTCTCAGGAGTGCATACTCAACCCCACCAGAGGACAGGATTTTCATCTGTGAGGGGATGCCCCCAGGGAGCTAGACATATGGTCTTAACGTCCGACACCACTACTACATGCCTCCTAGGTGCTGTTCAGCCTTGATGGGATCAGGCCATGGTGCCCTGTGGAGTTCTGGACCACTGTACTGATCTGCACAGATTGGTTCACCCTGTTTAAGTCTATCTGTAAGGGCTGTAGACAGACTCAAGCTCCTCTCATCGGAAGGCCAAGCTAACCCAGCTGCCAAGTACTATGGGCACATAGCAGGGAAGGTGCTGGATGGGGCAGCAAAAGTCACTTCTTGTCTCTGATGATATAACCACCCCATGCTTGTGTCACTCCCCAGTTGCACTGTACTCTCATGACTTGAGGAACACTTAACTAGTCAGCTCTGGCTTCCTCCAGTCCAGGAGAATTTGATATCCAAACTACCAATCTGCCTGCCCTCATGGGAATTAGGGGTGGTTATCCTCTTTAATGGACAGTCAACCAGAGACAGGTTACCTATGGCTTCCCCACCTGACACAAGCCTTTCCCAACCTCTAAAACCTTCAGGAGATTGGACTATGCCCTATTATATGCATACAAAGAGCACAACACTCTCAGGTGGAGTAGCCACAGAAAGCAGTAGAGGACATAAAGACTACCACCTTGTTCATTAATTGATTATGCTTACTTAAAGCTCCTTGACAAGAAGGCTGAGCAGCTAAATCAGAAAGGTTAAGTACCTCACTGAGGTGTCACACATCCAGAAGTGCACTGCATATCCTGGCCACTGCCAATTAATTAATGGAGTTCTAAGAGCAAAGGAAACTCTTGCACACAGGTGAATAGGGTAGCGGGTGAAAGGATAAAATGCTGTTAAAATGCACAAAGAAAAATCCTGAATTCATTAGAAAATAAAATTAAGTACAAGTCTTGATCCCTGAAGACAGCAAAAATTACAGCATAATTTCAGTGACTACTTTATGAGCTTGAAAGAAGTCGAGAAATGTAAAAAAATTAATTTTCTAGATGACAACTGTGAGAGTCTGAAAATGAAAGGAGATCTCCAAAGCCAACTTTACTAGGAAAAATAGAGTCTGCATCAATAATTATCCCACAGGTGGAATATCAAAAGAAGAAAAATGAAATTAGTAGTATTGTCTGCTCTAATGGACAAGGAAATGAAAAACCTTGCAGGAATATCTATTTTAAAAGAGCAAGTACAAGATTCTGACGGTCATGAGCCAACCTGGATTGTGTTTTCAGCCTCTCTACAAAACATGAACACTGCGTATTATATAAAATCACAGAATCACGGAGTGGTTAGAGCTGGAAGGGCCCTTAAAGATTATCCATTTCCAAGCCCCTGCCACAGGTATGGACAACTTCCACTAGACCAGGTTGCTCCAAGCTCCGTCCAATCTGGCCTTGAACACTGCCAGGGATGGGGCAGCCACAGCTTCTCTGGGCAAACTGTGCCAGGATCTCAGCACCCTCACAGGGAAAAACTTCTTCCTAAGATATTATCTCAATCTCCCTCCTGTCAGGTTAAAGCCATTCCCCCTTGTCCTGTCCTTACAGGCCCTTGTCAAAAGTCCCTCTCCAGGCTTCTTGTTGGTCCCTTTAGACAATGGGAGCTGCTCTAAGTCTCCCCAGAGCCTTCTCTTCCCCAGGCTGAACAAGCCCAGATCTCTCAGCCTGTCTCCAGAGCAGAGCTGCTCCAACCCTCACAGAATCCCTGTGGCCTCTTTTGGACTTGCTCCAACAGCTCCACGTCCCTCTTGTGCTGTTGTCCCAGAGCTGGATGCAGGACTGCAGGGAGGATATTTCCAGAGCACAGTAGATGAAAGAATCCCCTCCCAAAGAAAGATCAGTTCTTTCCAGAGGTACAAGCTTTTTCCTAGAGAAGAAGCAACTGAACAATATGAAATAATACCAAACAGTGATGTACAGGTTTTCCTTAAGAGTGATGTATTCAGAGGGATTACAGTGCTTTGTCATGACCACTAAGGCCTTGAGTTTCACAGGTGCATGTACCTGGATGGTTAGCTATCCAAAGCCTCCTGGATAGACAGGGAAGGATGTCCTGCACCATCAAGGGAAGAGGTGTCATTGCTTAACCTCAGGCAGTTCACATTGATCCTGATACTCCCTGGCCTTTTCCTTTTACTTGCACTGCTATTCTTCCCTCCTAGCCCCTTAACTTGTGGGGCTTTTTCCTCTCTAGATGATCTGCCAGTTTCTCTCAACTTGTTTGTACTGTTTTCCTTTTTCCTTTTCCAGCTTTTCTCCCATTAGTCAGTCTATCACAAGCACACCACTTTTTCCCTCTCTCAGACTCCTGGGAAAAGGCTCTACTTCTCAGTCCATGCAGACTGCAGTCATTACAGAAGCAAGGATGCTTTAGTGTGAATATTAAGAGATAAATAGTAAGATACATGAGAACAGGGGAAATTCCCTTACTAGCCACAATTCTCATTGAAATGTTTTTGGTGAGGAAGCATTTGTTTTGGAGGGAACAAGCTTTTTTTCCAAAGTGTCTTTTTTTTTTTCCTTTTCTTTCAAAGTTTCATTTTATTTGACATCCAAAAATTTCACTTTGTTCTTTATGTTGTTGGCATGAACCAAAAAACTGTGTAATGAATTAGTTTCATTTAAAGTTACACATAGGATTAAAAAGAACTAAATCATCTAAGTATCCTTAAAAGAAGGGTGAAAAGTGCTAGGCATAATGTTAATTAAAAACACCTCTAACGTACAGTATACATTGAAATATTTTGCTAAATGTAAACCAAAAATGGAGATGATAATGCATTAAAAAATTACTCCATAGACAGCAGCATGTTGGAACCAGCATGTTTCATAATGCTTTAATGAAAAATATTCTCCTGCAAGTAAACTTTCCTAAAGAAATATAGTTTGAGGTGAAATGGGCTAAGAGACAATCATAAAAGAGAAGAGTGAAATAAATCAGTGAAACTTTCCAACCTACCGAAGGAAACTGTAGTGATAAAGCTGTTTATTAAAAAGAAATTAAAGTGGTCAAAAGAGAGCACAGCTGACAGCAATTCACCATAAAAATTACCATATCTATCCACCTGCAGTTTCAAATAAATTCTTGCTCTCTATTTCTCTGTCAAGTAAGAAGGTGTCATAAATGACAGACCGCCCCATCAGGTATTGTTCGCAACTGCCAGGCTTCAGGAGAAAGTTGCATCTTATCATATGAAACAGTCAAAGACAATTCTTATAAAGTTTATCTGGGCAAAGCAGAAGAAAATTGTTAAAGAAGAATTCTACACAATTGAAGACTACCTCTCTTAATCCAGCCTATCACATAAGGCTTTAAACAGAGCAACAAAAGCAGTTTTGACCTTATCTTTGACTGAATTCTTGGAAGTTAAAGAAATGGATGTGAGTCACCAGGGAGAACTGCATGTATTTTTCTAAATTCCCAGTCACATAAAAAAAAAAACCAAACAAACAAAAAAAAACACAAAAACCCTGTGGAAAGTCAATTAAAGCAAAGAAAAGGCAGGCAATTATATCAGATGTGGGATTTTTAAGAGATGAGTCTGAAGTTAACATACATATGTATTTCTAAAAAAACAATAAAAAGAGTGTTTAAGGCTATGAAATACTGTCTATACCCCATACAAGCAGCTGTGTGCAGACTTCAACAAGCTGTTCTGAACACACCCAGCTTATTAATTGTAACTACCCTTCCTAAGCAGTGATTATCCAAAGTAAAAGAAGCTCTTGAATTTCACCTTTTCTGCAGCATCATGGCATAAAGTTCCTGCAAAATCCAGGGTGCAAAAGCCAACAGTATTATGGAGAAATTTATCTACTTCAAGCTACAGAAGCAAAAATACTCTATAAATATAGGATTTATCAAATAGTGAGAGACTGAAAAATGTGGCAGCACTTCTTACTGCTATCACTTATTTTACAGAAGAAAAATTACACCTAACAGGCGTAATGAGGACCCAGCAGACAGCAAAGGAGAAAAAAATGAAGCAACTGAAAATAATGAGGAAGCAGGATAGGAATTGGAAAGGGTTGAGTTGATCTTGATCAGCGCAGGTCGATCAGTGTCTCTTCTCACTGACTGAGCTCATAATCTTTATTACCATGAGGGCAGTGAATCTATTTGCTGCACGCTTATCCTGAATATATCCGTAATCATATTTCTGTCAGTTCCAAAGGCTCGCTAAAGACTGTGTTAATCTACAGTGTTGGGGTTTTAGATCAGAGGTCACATTTCTCACTTCAAGTATCAAAGATCTACTGGGTCATGGGGCTCTAGGGTCTGACTCCCCAAAAACTCACTTGTACATTCCTGGAGGAGATTACTGTCACCTCAGCAAATTTGCAAGTGCAATGCAGATCATTAAGGAAGCTGCTTGTGTGCATATCTTTCCATCTGAGCATACAGTTATATGCAGCTTTTATCCTTGAAATACCAGTTCAGTTAGATAGAGGAAATTGTATCCTACACTTCTTCATCAGGTTACTTTCCCTAAATAGACAGCATCCAGAGACCGGGTTCTAGACCAAAGAGCATACTTCTGAGTCTCACTAGTTCTTTCTCCCCATAATGACACGGACCCAAGGCAACGTCTCAGATTTCTCAGTTGTGACAATCATCTTCTTCAGAAAGCCACATGTGTGGCTTGTGTCTTGTGTATATGCCACCTGTAAAGAATTCTTGAGTAGAATTGTTCAGCCATAGAATGTTATCACTGTCTTTTCCATCATGACTTCATATTGTCTTTTCCATGAGAAGCAGAAAATTTCCTCTTTCAGACTCAGTTTTAGACTCTGTCAGTACCCTGTCAAATCAGAAGAGAAAAGAATAGGAAGCACATTCTAATTCAGCTGCATTCCTTATAAAGATGTGGTACTCCCATAGGTTTTTCAAGTGCAATCATAAAATCATAGAATAGTTTGGGTTGGAAAGAACGTGAAAGATCATCAAATTCCAACCTCACTGCCATGGGCAAGGACACCTTCTAATAGACTAGGCTGGTTCAAGCCCTGTCCAACCTGGCCTTGAGCACTGCCAGGGATCCATCCAAGTAAAATCTACATCCAAGTAAAATCTACAACAGCTAGAACAGCTGGGTCGTGAACTGTGCTGGAAGCCTAATAATCACCATTCAGAAGAAGTTCATATAAGGTCATTTAATTGTACAGATGCACTGTTATAGAAAGTATTTCTGTCATCATGTCAGGTCTGGAAGGAAGAAAATGGTCATCTAATAGAAGATTACTATGAATGGTACGTGACCTGGATGATGTGGTACTAAATCTACAGCCAGGGGAGCTGCAAGAAGGCATTTAAACATTGCAGCTATAGAAACAGACAGTCAACTGCTAGCTGAAAACTGAGTAGAACTGCAGCCTGTGGAAAGAACTCTGGGGCTGACAAAGATCCATGTGTGCCCTCAATTGGTCACTTCTAGCCTTTGCACAGTTAGGGGCACACTGGGGGACAAAGGGGTAACAAACATTGTCCCATGCTTCATTATGGGACACCATGCCACAGCTGAGGTCCCAGTCAATTCTACGTTACAACCACTATGGGATTGTGTGTGGATGTCAGGACCTTAAGGAGTCCCACACAGTCACTAGCAGATTTAATGTTCCTGTCTCAGATACTTAAGGCAAGGTGTATCAGATATTACAATACTTACACAGTTTAGCCTGTCTCAATTTACCACAAAAGGAGATACAGTTTGCAGCTTTTTGTCTGCACTTTCTGTCCCAAATTTGGCTGATCAACATCTCAGCTTTCTGCTCTGGTTTTGCCCTTGGCCTCTCTTACATCAAAGAAGAACTTGGTTGAGGAGGAGGGGCAGAGCTGCTGTCTCACTCAGTGTTCACTTGTGCAGGGTGTACTGTGATGACAGTGACATGAAATCAGTGTCAAGTGCTTTCTGAATCCTGTGCTTTTGTGCCTGAGTCAAATCTGGGTGGATACACACTGAACACCTTGGACAACCTCAGCTTACCAACACATACTTCTAATTAAGATGTTCAGTAATTTTGGGAGGAAATTATTCTGCAGGAACGAAAGTGGCAAGAGTACAGAGGGTATAATGGAGGTTTTAATTCAAAGGGAAAAGGAAGAAGGGACAGAATTGCAAAGACTGTGAGGTATTCTACAGCTTCATAGGGAACACTGCCAGGGATGGAACAGCCAGAGCTTCTCTGGGTAATCTGTGCCAGGGCCTCACCACCCTCACAGGGAAAGATTTCAGAATACATCATCTTGTCACAGGTCTATCTTTTATGGTATTGGGAGTATACCTTACCGTCCTCTCAGGGTGGGACAGAGTACTACAGTGAAGTCAAGGCTCCTTCCAACTCAGGCATCACAGCACTCCATAGATACTTCCACCACTTCGCTTTTCTGCTCACCACATTGCAGAGAGCAACATGTGTGACAGACAACTGTCTTTCAGAGGGATGTGGGAAACAGCCATGGGGAACTCAGGCTTGACACACAGCTTGTATATATTGGCTTCCTGCATTTGAGCTTTGTTGTAAAACCCACCCCAGTATGAGGGAAAACATTAACTTAAACATCAGTAAAGAGGCTTGAAATAGCATTGTTTACCTTAGCCTGTCTGCATGGCCCAAGAACACACACAAGCGAAGTGTGCTGCCACAGCTGAGCTAACATGGAATAACTGCAAACATCAAAACTCAGTGACATCTGAGCTGTTAGACAAAGATTTCTCTTCTTGTATAATGACAACCACTTTGTTTTCATCATTTCAACAAGTATTGTGGCTACTGTTGTGGTTTAAGCCCAGAAGGCAACCCAGAACCCACTTAGTCACTTGCTCACTCTCCCCTCCTTCCTCCCTCCCTCCTCTCCCGGACGGATGGGGAGGAGAATCGAAAAGAATGTAACTCCCACAGGCTGAGATAGGAACAGTCCAGTAACTAAGCTATAACACAAACCACTACTGCTACCACCAGTAATGATAAGGGAAATAACAGGGGAAGAGAATACAACTGCTCACCTCCCACCAACTAATACCTAGCCCAACCCGAGTCATGATCTATCCCTTCCGGGTAACTGCCCCCAGTTTATATACTGGGCATGACATGCTGTGGTATGGAATACCTCTTCAGTTAGTTTGGGTCAGGTGTCCTGTCTCTGCTTCCTCCCAGCTTCCCCTCCTCCCTGGCAGAGCATGAGACTCAGAAAGTCCTTGGTCAGAGTAAATATTACTGAACAACAACTGAAAACATCGGTGGTACCAGCGTTGTTCCCAGGGTGAGAGTCAAGAAACCACAGCAGTGCACCAGCTACTAAGAAGGAGAAAATGACTGCTACTGCTGAACCCAGGACAGTTACTCACTGCATCCTCTGACTGTAGATCAGTCTCTTCTGGCCCTTACAACTTCAGATCCCCCACATGGGTGGCAGAGGCCAATTTCTCAGCTCACTAAAACAACACAGTAACCATTTTTAAGTCAGTGAAATGAGGTAGGTTTATGCTTTCTGATCTATACCCAGTAGATGATCTTTTGCCAAAGACAGCACATCTTTCTACATGACCTACTGCCAAAGATGAAAGGTCTGCAAATGCAGTTAAGGTTGTCTTTTGATTGCTTTCTAGCATACCAGTTGCTAGAAAAAAAGTCATTTATGTAACACAGAAGTTTAAGCAGTTGAGCAAGGGAGAGGAATTATAATTCCTTATTGTTGCATTTTTCTTCACTGACACCATATGTCCACAGCAATTATAAAGCACTGTACAAAAACGTACTTCCATGTCAGTGATGGTTTCCCTAACTAGCACAATCTATAGGTAGGAAAGTCTTGTAATGTATTTGCCTATATCTGCCTTTAACTCCACTTGCTCCACCTTCAGTATTTCAAATTGCAGCTCCAGCCCAGCCACTCAGAGTCTCCTTTCTCAAGTCAGCAAAGATCCTGGTCACTGCTATTTTTTATTTTTTATTTAAATCTCTTCAGAGGCCAAGAGAGCAAAAGGAAAAAGTGAATCTCATCAGAAGGGGTTCACATGAAACACAGCAGAATCTTTCCTCCTCTTCCAGTACGGAAAACTGTATCACAAGTGTTACATCAGCCCTTGCGTGCTGAAAAATCTGTGAGATACGGCTTTGAAAGGACCTTTTACTGGTTAGTGTTAGTCAGCTGATCTACAGATTTCCAAACTCCTTGTGGCAGGGAGGTTGGAAATGCATGATTTGTAAAGGTCCCTTCCAACCCAAACCACTATATCATTCTATGATTCTGTGATTCTTTTCCATGCTTATTGATACTGGTCTGGCATAGAAGTGGTGCTCAGAAATGAAATCTGACTTAGAATGCACACATCACACTGTACCGTATTTCACCCATCTTTCTATATTTGCAGGGTGAGGGTGAAGGTAATAGTAAATGATCCTTAGAAACTGAAATTGCACACAGAGCTGAAGTCTTTCAATATGCAAGTGCTCTGAAATTACTGCAAGAGGCATATCTGTGTATCTAACAATGAAAGGAGGCTAAATTTACTTGTGCCTCTATTATAGTCAGCTTTGATAGCAGAAAAAAATTCTGCCTTGACACATACAAGAACTTAGATGAAATAATGAAACTAAGAACCTTGAGAAAAACTTCTCCTTCTTAAGGCTGTTTACCACCAGAAGCTTCTTCTTTCTCTCTCTTTTTTTCTTTTTTTTGTAGAGGATGCGTTACAGATCTTATTTCATGCCTTTCCTGCTCCCAAAGTATGAAGAAAATTGAATGTTCTTGAGCAGCAGTATTATAGCTGGAAATTTCTGAATAATAATTTCTTGGGCATTTGTGAGTAAGATCTGTACCTTGAAGCAGAAACCACAGAGAAGTTGAATCAATATGCTGGTTCTTCTCGTCATCTTTAGACCAGGATACTCTCTGGGGAGATAAAGCTTCCAATTAAGTGTTTTCGCTTTTGTCACTTATAAGAGTGAAATAAGAATTGTCTTCTCTTGCATATTGTCAAATACATACCCCAAGGATAAGCTGTTCTGGGGGTAAGTACCCTGGGGGGTACAGTCTTGCCTCACTGAGTTTGTTCAGTATTTGAATGCCTGTATCACCTCCCAACTTCAAGGCTACACTGAAACGTTAATCTTCCCACTCCAAGGTATGCTTTTCCTTGTGTGGTTGTTTCATTAATTGTTACTGTGTAAATACTTAGTCACATACTACAGAGTTGTGAGCGTGCTTCCACTGTCTTTGAGAGAGTAACTTCTTTCTTTCCTTCTCTATTCTGTAAAAATTACAGCATATTTTGCATCATGTCCCAAAAACATAAGGCTTCCATTACCTGCTGCTGTCTTTATCTGTCCCTATCTACCTAGTCGGATTATGCTCCAACAGTTTCAGTTATGGTGCTACTCATAGGATACCTCTTTAAAATCACACCTTTTGGTGAATGTCAGGCTGGAGTCAGGATATTTATAAACATCGTATTACACAGGCTTTACAGCAGAGAGAGGCTTCTCTTGTGTTTTGTTTCAGGATGATTACCAACATGAGGAGCAAATAGCTTCACTTTCAGGGCCATCTCCCAGATCCGATGGGAAAACAACCCTCTGAGATCTATCTGCTAGTAACAAAAAGCATCAGAAATAGTCCGTGGTAGACAACATCATTTCCCGATGGGCTGCAGAAGCACTCATGCTGATACAAGGAGGTAAGTGGGGACAAAGGGAAAGGTGAAGGGTCAATGCAAGGGGGTGCACTGGCAACTCTTCAGATTAGGTAGGAAACATGCAAGGCAGAGGAAGGTTCTGCAGCAGAGACAAATGCATGATTTTAGTTTCAGTTGTTTGGTTGTGGGGTTTTTTCCTTGTTTTTTTTTTTTTTTTTGTTTGTTTTTTCCCAAAGTCCATTAATCTAGTTACTGAGTTTAAATAGCTGCTTGTATTTATATCTTTAAGAGCTGTCATGCTACTTGGGGATTAGGCATAAGCAACAGTGGAGAAAATATTAAATAAAGAAGGAAAGGCAGGAAGGAGGAGGCAGACAGGAAGATAGGAATGAAGGAAGGCAGGAATGCAGGAAGGAATTTAGGAAGTCAGGAAGTCAGGAAGAAAGGAAGGAAGTAAATCAGGAAGCCAGGCAGGCAGGAAGGCAGGCAGATAGGCAAGCTGGCAGGTGGTAAAGGAAGGCAGAGAGGCAGGGAGGGAGGGAGGAAGGAAGGAAGGAAGGAAGGTTTATATGAAAAGATCGGTAAAATAAAATATGTTCTTTCTAAATAAAGAACAGATGTCATATATCTGTCCAATATCCATGGGTGAGCTAACATCTCTGTAATGAGCAATGTCTGATCAAGACTGGCTTGGTTAACATACCAAGGCTCAGAGGGAGATTTGTTTCTGTTCATCTTCTTTTTACCTCCCAAGAAGCCAGGGAGCAAGGAACATAGCAATAATTTGTGACTGGAAAGCAAACATAGGATCTAATTATACGCGTTTTCACCAAAAATCACTTTAAATACATTGCCCTGGCCTGCATTTGCTTTTCTAAAGCCCATTAGTTCTGTCAGTAGAGTTTTTCCTGGAGGGAAAACTTATTCTAACTGAGCAGCCTTTGATTATTCTCATTATTACCTGAGACACTTGTAGGACTTACAGACATTCACTATGCCCCCTGGCTACTTCAAATGCTGCTTTCTCTTTTCAGCCTTGCTTGACTTGGTTTGAGAGATTCACTTAATCCAACTGACAGAAAATTATTTAGTCAGGTCTTAGAGCAGGTTTCTTGCTTGGCCTACAAATCTAATTTCCAATCAGCAATTTCTCTTTGGTTGTCCTAGAAATTTAGTCAGACAGACAGACAGATGGGCTATATTCTGGTACCCGTTTATTTGTTTTGCCTTCTGAATCTCATAGTCTGTGCTCACATGAAGCATCCTTACAGATACTTTGTCTTGCACAATGCTGTTTGTATATGGACACTCTAGGCAACAGCTGGTTAACCGTTAACTGTGAAGCTAGGTGTAAGAAGACAGCTCCAAACCTAAGCCAAGGTTGTTGCTCTAAGGATGACTAACAAAGCAAGACAAATTAGACAATTTAAAGTTATCTCATATGAGTCTGTGATGATGGCTTTTACAAATATTTTTTCCTACCTACAGAAACCATATAAAAAATGTGAAAGTGAATTGCGTCATAGCTTATATGAATGTCTTGATCTTCCATCTTGCTAAAGCTGAAAGGGGCTACATTCTTGATTACCAGAGAACTACTGACCTGTCAGCCTCACGTCCGTGCCTGGGAAGATATGGAACAAATCATCCTAGAACCTATGCTAAGATACATGGTGGACAGGGAGGTGATTCAGGACAGCCAACATGGCTTCACCAAGGGCAAGTCCTACCTGACCAACCCAGTCAGATGGGATCCAGAGGGACCTAGACATGCTAAAGAAATGGGCCTATATGAACATCGTGAGGTTCAGCAAGGCCAAGTACGAAGTCCAGCACCTAGGTTGGGGCAAACCCTGGAGTCAATACAGGCTGGGGAATTAAGGGTTTGAGAGCAGCCCTGAAGAGGGGACTTTGGGGTGCAGTGGTGGAAGAAAAGCTGGGCATGACCCAGCAGTGTGCACTTGCAGCCCAGAAAACCAACTGTGTCTTGGGGTGCATCAAAAGTACTGTGATCAACAACAGGTCAAGGTAGGTGATTCTGCCCCTCTGCTCTTCTCTGGTGAGTCCAGCTCTGGCGACCTTTGCAAAGGAAAGACATGGACCGGTTGGAGTAGGTCCAGATGAAGGCCACGAAAATGATCAGAAGGATGGAGCACCTCTGCTGTGAGGAAAGGCTGAGACACTTGGGGTTGTTTAGCTAGGGGAAGAGAAGGCTCATTGCCAAGACCTCATTGCAAAATTTCAGTACTTAAAGGGGGGTTATAGGAATGATCGGGATCGACATTTTAGTAGGGTCTGTTACAATATGACAAGGGGTATTAGTTTAAAGTAAATAAGGGTAGAACCAGATTAATTGTAGGAAGAATTTTTTTACAATGAGGGTAGTGAAACACTAGCACAGATTGCCCGGAGAGGTGGTGGATGCGCCATCCCTGGAGACATTCAAGATCAGGTTGGATGGGACTCTGAGCAGCTTGATCTAGTTGGAGATGTCCCTGCTTATTGTAGGGGTTTAGACTAGATGACATTTAAGGTTCCTTGCAACCCAGACTATTCAATGATTCTATGATTCTGTGAAACTACTGCAAGAAAGTTACACAACAGGTAAGTTGCAACTTAGCAGCCAGGAAATACTGTAAACAGCCTTCTCTTTTCCAGCTTTATGTTCATTCTGCTGAAAGAGTCAAAGAAGATCATGCTTGTCCAAACTGAGGAGTCACTTCATTAGGAATTTCATGTGCGTTTCAGGAGCTACATTAGAAAAGGGTGGATAAAATCACATAGGGAAAGGAGGGGTCCCCAGGATCCCTCCTGCTGGAAAAGACACCCTCCATTTTTCCCCTAAGTATGGCTTTGTTCAGATTATCCACAACTTTTTTTGAGGACTAGCAGCCACCTTTTGTGAGAATTTCTTCCTTTTTAATGTACTTGTCAAAGGAGTCCACACCAACACTATGAATCTGACAAGAGCCCAATAACATTAGATGAGATCTTAGGCAGAAGTTCTTCCCTATGAGGGTGGAGATGGCCCTGACACAGGTTGCCCAGAAAAGCTGTAGCTGCCCCATCTCTGGCAGTGCTCAGGGCTGGGTTGGATGGGGCTTGGAGCAACTTGGTTTAGTAGAAGGTGTCCCTGTCCACGGCAGTGGGGAACTGGATGATCTTTAAGGTCCTTTCCAACACAAATCAGTCTGTGATTCTATCACTGAGTTCACAAACTGTAGATGAGGCCGTCAGTACCATGGGTTAGTGGTGGCCTTGGCAGTGCTGGGCAATGGTTGGACTTGATGATCTTAAAGGTCTGTTCCAACCTTGTTGATTCTATGATTCTATTATTCTATGTAGTATTTTACATTTTACTGTACTATTTCAATATAAATTGAAATAATGATTAATGAAAATTGGTGTTTCCAAATTATTGTGTTTTAAGACTAAACATGCACAACATTCCTGACATTTTTTTGTGCTCAGAATGCTTGTTTAGTGTTTGCACTATTCATGTGGATGATTACTAAATTAAAGTGCGTCAAAGAACATTCAAGAGAAAACTGGTGCTTACATGACAGCAAGTCCAATTGTATAATAGAATTTCCTCAAGTAGCTTTTTCTAAAATTCCTTCTGGGGTGAAAAGATGCACTTTATAAAATTACCCTTTGGTTTTAAGAGTGCCTGACCAAGATGTGTAAGAAGTAAAGTCCAGAACACTATACTTTCTAGCAAGAAGGTTCAGCAATATTTGCATTTTAAATGAGCCAATGAGTGATGTCCATCTTGAAATTTCCTTTGTCATGTGTTGCTGTTTAAGCCCAGTCAGTAACTCAGAACTACGCAGCCACTCGCTCATTCCCTCCTGTTGTGGTTTAAACCAAACCAGACAACTCGTTCATTCACTTCCCTTTTCCCTTCTTGCTCTCCCCCTACTCCTGGAGGGACGGAGAGTGAAAAAGAATGCAACTCCCACGGGTTGAGATAAGAACAGTTTAGTAACTAAGGTATAACAGAAATCACTACTGCTATCACCAATAATAATACTGATAAAGAAAATAACAAGGCAAGAGAATACATCACTTCACCACCAGCCAACTGATAACTCACCCCCCCCCCCCCCCCCCCAGCCCGACCAAGCACCAGCCTATACCTCCTCCAACCCCGCAGTCTCCCCGCCCTTCCAGCTAACTCCCAGTTACCTCCTGGGCATGATGTGCTGTGGCATGGAATACCTCTTTGGTCAGTTTGGGTCAGCTGTCCTGTCTCTGCTTCCTCCCGGCTTCCCCTCCTCCGTGGCAGAGCATGAGGCTCACAAAGTCTTTGGCCAAACCAAAACATCCTTGTTATCAGCTCTGTTCCCAGGCCGAAAGTCAAAACACTGCACTGCACCAGCTTCCAAGAAGGAGAAACATGACAGCTACTGCTGAACCCAGGACACCTCCCTTCTTCCTCCCACTGCTCCCAAAGGGAATCGAAAGAATGTATCTCTCATGGGTTGAGATAAGAACAGTCCAGTAACTAAGGTATAACACAAACCACTACTGCTACCACCAACAATAATAAAGATAAGGGAAGTAACAAGGGGAGAGAATATCATTGCTCACCACCAGCTGACCGATACCCAGCCTGACCCGAGCAGTAATCTAGCCCTTCTGGGTAACTGCCCCCAGTTTCTATACTGGCCATGACGTGCTGTGGTATGGAATACCCTTTTGGCTAGTTTGGGTCAGGTGTCCTGCCTCTGCTTCCTCCTGACTTCCTCTCCTCCCTGGCAGAGCATGAGACTCGGAAAGTCCTTTGTCGGAGTAAACACTACTGAGCAACCAACTGAAAACATCGGTGTTATCAGTGCTGTTCCCAGGCCGAAAGTCAAAAATGCAGCACTGCACCAGCTACTAAGAAGGAGAAAAAAAATGACTGCTACTGGTGAACCCAGGACAGGAGGGAATTCTGAATTTATTTAGTCACAAGATATATCATCCTCAAAACTATTCACCAATGCTGAGAAGTATTGCTGCAATACAGGTATTAGTCTTAGCGCTGAGATTCCATCAGGAAATGGTCTGGAAAGATGATTTATAGAATGTAGAGGTAATATATTCATGATAAACAACATAGTAAACAAAAATAACAGATTTTTCTGAATTTTTCTGAAATCTTAACATCCTTTGATTAGAGAGAGTCACTTTGCACTTAACAAGGGGCCAATTCACAGAGAATCACAGCATTACTCTTGCCAGGCATGTATGCAAGAAACTGTCTTTGGCAGCCTACTGAGACAGAGAAGGGGAAAAGGAAAGAGGATTAGGAAGCATGCTTTACTTTTGAAAAAAATGTGATGTATATGGCTATTGCCATCAGGTGGATAGCAGATCTGCAGACACATCTTCCACACTTCCATTCTAAAAGAAATTCAAGACTTCCCAACTGCTGATGGCATTTTGCAGTAATTCCTGTTCATTGCTGCCTAACAAGCTAACACATACAAAATGGATGGCTCTCTGTTCTTCAGTGCTGTTAATGCCATGTCTGGGCTCTTTAGCCCCAAACCTTGTGAGTTATCATAAAATCACAGTATGGGCCAGGTTGGAAAAGATTTTTAAGGTCATGAAGTCCAACCTTTACCCCAGCACTGCCAAGGCCACCACCAAACCATGTCACTAAGGGCTTTGTCTATACATTTTGTGAACACTTCCAGGGACACTGATGCCACTACTGCCCTTTGCAGCCTGTTCCAATGCCTGACCACCCTTGCAAAGAAGGAATTGTTCCTAATATCCAGTCTAAACCTCCTCTGGTGCACCTTGAAGTCATTTCCTGTTGTCTTATTCCAATACCTGAAGAGGCCCTACAAGGATGCTGGAAAGCGATTCTTCATCAGGGACTGTAGTGATACCACAAGTAGCAATGGGTTCAAACTAAAACAGGGGAAGTTCAGGTTAGATACAAGGAAGAAGTTCTTCACTGTGAGAGTGGTGAGGCACTGGAACAGCTTGCCCAAAGAAGTGGTAAATGCTCCATCCCTGGCCATTCAAGTGTTCAGGGCCGAGTTGGACAGAGCCTTGGGTGACATGGTCTACGGTGAGGCGTCCCTGCCCATGGCAGGGGGTTTAGAACTAGATGATTTTAAAGTCCTTTCCAACCCAAACCATTCTATCTTCTAGAATCACTTGTCCCTCGGGAGAAGGGACCACCCACCTCCTGGCTCCATCCTCCTCTCTGGTAGTTATAGAGACCAATAAGGTTCCCCCTGAGCCTTCTCTTCTCCAAACTAAACACCTCAGCTCCCTCAGCTGCTCCTCATCAGGCTTGTGCTCCAGGACCTACACCAGCTCCTGCCCCTCAATGCCTCTCTTGTAGTGAGAGACCGAGAATTGAACACAGGATTCGAGGTGCGGCCTCACCAGTGCCCAGTACAGGGGGATGCTCACTGCTGGCCATACTATTGCTGATACAGGCCAGGATGCCATTGGCCTTCTTGGCTGCCTGGGCACAAGCTGGCTCATGTTCAGCTGTCAATCAGCACCCCCAGGTCTTTTTCAGCCAAGCAGCTTTCCAAACTGTCCTGGATTCAGCTGTAACAATTATTTTTCTCCTTCTTAATAGCTGGTGCAGTGCTGTGTTTTGGCTTTAGTCTGAGAACAATGCTGGTAACACAACGACATTTTTAGTTGTTGCTATGCTTACTCCGATCAAGGACTTTTTCAGTCTCATGCTCTGCCGGTGAGGAGGGGCAAAAGAAGCCAGGAGGAAGCAGAGACAGGACACTTGACTCAAACTAGCCAAAGGGGTAGTCCATACTATGGCATGTCCTGCCCAGTCTATAAAGTGGGGAAAGTCACCTGGAAGGGACTGATTGCTGCTTGGGTCAGGCTGAATGTCATTCAGTGGCTGATAAGCAATTGTGCATCACTTGTGTTTTGTTATTTTTCCTTCCTTTTTTATTTTTATATTCTCTCCTTTTGCTATTTCCCTTACCATTATTATTATTGGTGTGGTAGAAGTAGTTTTATATTATACTTCAGTTACTGGACTGTTCTTATCTCAACCCTTGGGAATTACACTCTTGATTTTTCCTCCCCATCCTGCTGGGAGTTGGGGGGGATGAAGGAGGGGAGGGAACAAGTGCCTGCATGGTTCTGAGTTACTAGCTGGGCTTAAATCACAACACAAACAAAAGAGATTGATGATCCAGCAAATCACACAGGTCAAGTTTTAAACAGCAGGAAGACTATACCTGTATCTTCTCACTCTCTCACTAGTTCTTTTCCTGGAATCCACCATTGGTCAGTGTGGGAAATCCTCTTAGTGCACCATCTAAGTTGAAGAATGTGAGTACCAGAGCAAACAGGTGATTTCTGCAGCCTAAATTTCATATTCAGGCTCAGATGGGTAAATATAAGCAGGAAAAGTACATAAGAAATTCACACACAATTTCATTGGGATGGAAACTACACACAGATTCAGTAAATCACATGGTCCTGGTATCAGGCAAATTATTCCCTGAAATGAATGAAAACAGGCAAGTCCATGCTGCTGTATCGTTACCCATTTGACTGGCAGGTCTCAGGAGTGCAGTCTTTTGGCCCACAGTTGCACAATTAGGATAAACAGCACCTTTATAGGAGATATTACCTGACACTTGGTGTGTAAAAGAAGCATCTGTAAAGGCATTGTTGAATCTAGCTCCAGGTTTCTGAAATTATTCATGATAGATTGCCCAGTTCGTCTTGTAGATGATTCAAATCAGAGCCATAATTAGGGTTTGATACAGCACTGTGGGTATGACTTTGTCAAGCAGAAAATCACTTAGAAGGGATCAGAGATTCAGGGATTCTATTTTCTAATTTTCGTCAAAAGAACTTTGAAATACAAAGCAACTGTGACTAAAAATAGAACATTCATTTTAGGTAATGTGAGAGTTGATTAATAATTCAGACAATGTCATTTGTCTGAGATTCCATCTATGAAAACCAGGAATAATAAGAACTCAGCAATCAGCTTTCATTTAGGGTGGTCTTTGTCCCTTGCTGTGAGAAAATATTTTTGCTTTTTTATCCATAAAAGCTGTAATTTTTTTAATAGTGCCCAAATACAAAATAACAGAACCCAATCCATTACCTTATTTTCTTTCTTACAAAAAGTTAATGGGAAAATACCACAGAATGTATAGTGGCACTCAGTGACAGGTAATGGGCACACACTTGAAACACAAGAAATTTCATTTAAATATGAGAAAAAAGAAATTGATTTTAAGAGTGATCAAACTGTGTAATAGGCTGCCCAGAAAGGTTGTGGAGTCTCAGACTTTGCAGACAGTCAGACTCCAACTGGAAATGGTCCGGGATATCCTGATCCTACTGATCATCCCAACCTCCCTGCTTGGAGTAGGGAGGTTGGCCTAGAAAATTGCTGGAAGTGCTTGCCAATCTCAGCAGCTCCATGACTGTGATTCTAAGAGATCTTCAGTACCTAATGCTGTTATTAACTTCAGTGCTTAGTAGAGATGCAAAACCATTTAACTTCAAACCCACTGGTAAGAGACCTAAAGATGGCCTTCCGAAGTCATCACCAAGTGCATCTGTGCACAGACATGCCCAGGCTCCTTTGCTTTTACTCCGTAACAGAAAAGTCATCTTCAGACCCAAAGCCATGCTGTTCAGCTATCTTGCCAGTACACCTAAGAAACTGTCCAGTTGCAGTAGACTGAGATTCTTAACTCCCACAGTAATGCTGGTACCTGTTTCAATCAGAACCCTAGCATGATGACTAGCATGACTACACTGTGCGAGACACACCTTTGTCTGAAAAAATGAGCATTATCAGATCTGTTCCTCACTGTTTTTTGTACTTGTGTACAAGTGTGAATTACTAGAGCTTTTAAAAGTGTGAATTACTACCCATAATGTCCAACAAAACAAAACACTTTATGTTTTTTATCCAGTCAGGGGAAAAAAAAAAAAAAAAGGAAAGAAAGAAAGAAAGAAAGAAAGAGAGAGAGAGAGAAAGAAAGAGAGAGAGAAAGAAAGAGAGAGAGAAAGAAAGAGGAAGGAAGGAAGGAAGGAAGGAAGGAAGGAAGGAAGGAAGGAAGGAAGGAAGGAAGGAAGGAAGGAAGGAAGGAAGGAAGGAAGGAAGGAAGGAAGGAAGGAAGGAAGGAAGGAAGGAAGGAAGGAAGGAAGGAAGGAAGGAAGGAAGGAAGGAAGGAAGGAAGGAAGGAAGGAAGGAAGGAAGGAAGGAAGGAAGGAAGGAAGGAAGGAAGACAACTTTTCCTGTCAATTTGGAATGTTTTTTTTTGTTGTCCTTTTTTTTTTATTGATGTGTCATTTAGCTGCTGGACTGAAAGTCAGATGAGGAACTTCTATAGGGAGTGAAAGAAAGGGTAGAAGCCGTTTACCCCTCTACTCTGTTTCCTAAATATGGATTCTCTTTCAAAGAGTGTAGTGTTCTGGAAAAGCCTCTTTTGTTCCAGTGGAGTTCTGTGGCATATCATTACACTCTTCCTTCTGTGTGTAAAAGATTTGTCAAAATCTTCACTGATTTAAAGCATAGGAACAGACACTGTTCCTTCTGCAGGTCTGTTCCACTGTTTTATTTCTGGTTTGCTTTCACCTCCTTGACTCAAACACTTGAAGAACAAAAGTCAAATTTACCATGGATCTGTGAAATCACTGAAATCATCTATAGATAATAAAAATGCTGTTTTGTACAGCCATGTGGGGGAAAAAACTTTCTTTTCCTGATGCAGACAAATTGTCCACTCTGTAGAAACTGCCAGGGCATCTGATTAGATAGACCCCTTCGTCTTTTCGTCTTCTTCTTAGAAAGTGAAAAATAAGCACAAAGACTTGTTTTATTCTTTACCTGGTGTGGGTGGTGTTTACTTTTTTCTGGTTTTGTTGGAATTTTTTGTATCTTTTAAAGAAAATCCCATTTATTACAAGCTTGCAGCCCCAGATTGATGTCATGGCACGTCATCCAACATCTGTAAGTCTGCACTCTTCTGAAATACAGTCCGAAAGACCTTATCCCTACTTCCCACTAGTCATTGCAGACTCCATTCTCCCTTCTCTCAACTCCAAATTGTCTGCAAAGTTTAAGCATCCTGAACACCTTTCCACTTGAAACTGTCAAATCTTCCTTTTAGGAGAGGCTCCAATGCAAGGGAACATAAGAGACTGAAGCGATCAGAGTACATACCCTGAGGTAGTCACGGTCCTTTGATGCATAGGAGTGCTGCTGATGAAATTGAGTCTGAACATCCCCTGATCCTCTGCAGCTTGTTTTCTTCATGAACAAATTTTGCGTAACTTCCTCATTATTACTTTCACCCTATTCTTTCAAAGAGTTCTCTCCCCAGATTAGTTTGATGAATGCAATGAAGAGACAGTTCTTATTCTTTGGGTAGTCTACACAAGCAGAGGGAATGGGAAACATTAGTGCTGCATCACAGAACAGTTGTTGGTATGGTAGTACTGCATTCTTCTTGTTATGGTTAGTACTTCCTCTAATTAAATATTTATTTTTTTTTTACATTTTGACATTTGTGTTTACCTGGAATGATGTGAACACACCAATCAAAATAATAAACTCCTAGTTATAGCTATTTATCCCCAGGGAAGCATCAGGAAAATTGCCATCTCAAGCTTACCCCCACTCAGGCTGGAACACCAATGCAAGTCTTAAATAATTTTACTTGCCACTACCATAATCTCACTGATATTCAGTGAATGATAGCAGAAGAGTTTTAGTCAGCAGTTCTTGGAAGGATGTATTGTGCCTGGTCAAATTACACTAGATTTAACGGGACAAGTAGTAAATATGATTACTTATCACAAGATTTTCCCTAGGTAAAAGCTAATTTATGACTAGTTTTCACTAGCAATTGGACATTTCACACAAAAGAGCTTTCAGGCTGAGTGCAGCAGGCAGGCTTGGAAAGCTTCATCCACTGATTTAGAGAATAACAGGTCCTCTTCTACTCATTTCCAACAACATGACCCACTTTGAACTCAGCTCTCACTGCATACTGTGTCCTGAAAAAGCAAGCAGATTTATGGCATCTCCACCATCATGGGCTGGCTAAGAGTTTCCCTTCTTCCCCACCAGAGAGCACAGGATTGCGATGACCAAGTAGCATGGACAATGGCACAGGTCAGCTAGCTTTCATCCCATACAAATGAAATTCTGTTTGACTTCCTGTAAGAAGTTTGAAAGTCCCACTCTTTTAAGGACCTGCCCAATACACAGTCTTGTAATGTGAGAGTGTATTGTCCTTAGGATCTCACCTCTTGAGTAAGTATTGCTTTGATTTACAGAAAAACTTTCTTCATAAACAGGGAAATGAAGAAAATTGTATCTGGAGGAACACAAGGAGAAGATGAAGCCAAGCCATGCTGATATGTACTCATTGAATCTTTCCAACAGGTAGAAAAATCATCTGTAGCTCCTGCTCAGAATAAAAGAATCAGACATCATTATAGTGTGAATCACTAACAAAGAGGTCTGTCTCCCATCCTAAAACATCTATTTTCCTCAGGTGTCCTGACTCTTTTCTCTCTGACAGGTGTGGGCTGTAATAATGTTTTGATGTAAAAGTGACTCTAAATCCATGTAAGTTTCTGAGAACCAAATGGCAGCTCTCAGGTCTTGATAAAAATGGAAATGATTTTTCTATATTTTAAAGTCCAGATACCCATGAAACACTGAGAAAGGCTTCCTGGAGGTGCTGTTACTATATGCCACGAGAAAGCCATATCTCCAAACATACCTGCAGAACACAGCTCCTTTCTGGGGAGAACAGGTAAATGAGTTGATCAGAGGAGGAAGGGAGCATGACAGGTGCCTTGAGGTGCATAGTGAATTCATGCACAGCCAAAAGGATGTCATTGTAACCTACTTAGACTAGAACCACAGGTCAGCACACCTGACCCAAACTAGACAAATTCCATACAACAGTACGTCATGCCCAGTATGTAAAGCAAGGGGAGCTAAACAGAAAGCCCAGATTGCTGCTCGGGTTGAGCTGATTATTGGTTGGTGGGTGGTGAGCAGTTGTATTCTCTCCTCTTGTTATTTCCCTTATCGTTATTATTATTGGTGGCAGCAGTAGTGGTTTGTGTTATACCTTAGTTACTGGACTGTTCTTATCTCAACCCATGGGAGTGACATTCTTTCCATTCTCCTCCCCATCCTTCCAGGAGCAGGAGGGAAAGTGAGTGAGCAGCTGTGTGGTTCTGAGTTACTGGCTGGGCTTAAACCACAGCACTGCCGCATACTGACATGCATCCATTGACCACAAGCAGCTCTCTCTATATGGTGTGGGATGGTGCTGTGCTCTCCTTTGTGTCCAATATTCCATAAACTAAAAGAAAAACAAAACAAACCAACCAAAGAAACCAAAAAAAAAAAACCCAAAAAACCCAAGCAAAAAAAAACCAACAACAACAAAAACACCAAAAAAAAAACCAATAAAAACCCCACAACAAAAAAGGAAAATATGAAAGGAAAATGTGAAAGGAATGAAGAAGGAACCATACCCTTCTCAGTGGTACCCAGTGACAGGACCAGAGGTAATGGTCAAATGCTGGAATACATGAAATTTCACATGAACATAAGAACACACCTTTTTTTTTTCCTGATTGTGGGTGAACAAGGAAACAGGTTGCCCATACAGGTTGTGGAGTCTCCAACATTGCTGACATTCGAAGTCCGACTCAAAAAGTTCCTAGGCAAACCTCCTCCAGCAGAACCTACTTGAAGGGGTGAGCTAGACAGTTTCTAGTTGTGCCAGCAACCTGTTCTGTAACTTTGTGAACATATGATTCTGTAAGCTGGAGCACAGTGTGGAAACTCTTCCTTCCACACCACTCTCCATCCCCTGCGCCTCCCCATTTCAGCACTAGAAATGCAAACACATTCATTGTATAGAGATAGATATTGCATAGTAAGATTATTCTGCCAGTTCAATTTAAGAGCTTAAGCTCATTTTACACTACCATCCAGACACTTTGCGTGGGAAACCTTCTGGCTTCATTTAAGTCTAAAACTTAAGTCTAACTTAACTGATGGACAGGGGTAGAGCAGTTGATGTCATCTACCTGGACTTGTGTAAAGCTTTCAACACTGTCCCACACTACATCCTTGTCTCTAAATTGGAGACACGTCAATCTGATGGATGGACCACTTGGTGGATAAAGAACTGCCTGGATGGCTGTACACAAAGAGTTGTGGTCAACAGCTCAATGTCCGGCTGGAGACCAGTAACAAGTGGTGTCCCTCAGGGATCGGTGGTGGGACCGGTCTTGTTTAACATCTTTGTCGCTGACATGTACAGTGGGATTGAGTGCGCCCTCAGCAAGTTTGCCCATGACCCACGATACCAAGCTGTGTGGTTTGGTTGGTACGCTGGAGGGAAGGAATGCCATCCAGAGGGACCTCGACACGCTTGCGAGGTGGGCTGATGCCAACCTTATGAAGTTTAACCATGACAAGTGCAAGGTCCTACACCTGTGTCAGAGCAATCCCAGGCACAGCTACAGGTTGGGCAAAGAAGAGATTCAGAGCAGCCCTGCGGAGAAGTGCCTGGGGGTGTTGGTTGATGAGAAAATGACCATGAGCAGGCAGTGTGTGCTTGCAACCCAGAAAGCCAACCGTATCCTGGGCTGCATCAAAAGGAGCGTGACCAGCACGTTGAAGGAGGTGCTCCTACCCCTCTACTCTGCTCTCACGAGACCTCACCTGGAGTATTGTGTGCAGTTCTGGTGTCCTCAACATGAAAAGGACATGGAACTGTTGGAACAAGTCCAGAGAAGGGCCACGAGGATGATCAGGGGACTGGATCACCTCCCATATGAAGATAGGCTGAGAAAGTTGGGGCTGTTCAGCCTGGAGAAGAGAAGACTGCGTGAAGACCTCATAGCAGCCTTCCAGTATCTGAAGGTGGCCTATAAGGATGCTGGGGAGGGACTCTTCATTAGGGTCTGTAGTGATAGGACAAGGGGTAACGAGTTAAAACTTAAACAGTGGAAGTTTAGCTTGGATATAAGGAGGAAATTCTTTCCTGTTAGGGTGGTGAGGCACTGGAATGGGTGGCCCAGGGAGGTTGTGAATGCTCCATCCCTGGCAGTGTTCAAAGCCAGGTTGGATGAGGCCTTGGGTGATATGGTTTAGTGTGAGGTGTCCCTGCCCATGGCAGGGGCATTGGAACTAGATGATCTTAAGGTCCTTTCCAACCCTACCTATTCTATGATTCTATAATTCTATGGTTCTATGAGTCTAAGTCAGAAGTAGATTCTGATGTATGTAAATAAGCATGTACGCACACCATCCTTTAGACTATTTACTTTACAAAGCACCACCTTTCACAGTTCAGTAATGGAAGTTACTTATCAAAACAGAGTATTAAGAAACAAAACATTCATATTCATTACGTATTACTACAGAACTAAACATTAGATAATGTGACCCATAGCAGTCTTTCTCCAAATATTTAGCCTGTTCTAATTATGTCTGATTCATGAAGTGATGCCTCTGACCTCCAAATTAGATTACACCCATTTTAGAATTCAACAATTTTATATCAATGTGTAGCAGATTTGGAAAAAAACTCCCCACAACCTCAAAAAATCCCAAAAGACAACTTAATTGTTTACACATATGGGTCAAATGCAGCAAACTTGCCAAAAAAAAAAAAAAAAGAAAGGAGGGGGGAGACGGATGAAAGAAGAAGTAACAAGAAAATGAAACTAAAATTTTATTTTGAGTCAAAGGAAACAGAGACAAAAATGTCTATAACTTTTTGTTTTTCTAGAAAACGAGATAAATAGGAAAAAGTCAGTTTCATGCTGACCTAGAATTAGGTCACCTGCATGATTACTCATAATTACTTATTAATTACTGCAAAATATATTGGTGGATATTTGATTACTTAAACAGGTGATAGTTTAGGAGCACTAAGCCATGGTCTTTATCATCCCTATGAACTGAACATGGGTGTTTCTCTCATGATCTCACTCCTGTTCACACCCTCTTGTGTTGTGTGATCTCCCACTTTTCACACCCTACTGGTCTCTTGCTGACATTTCTTTTTATCCTACCTTTCAGTACCTGCAAAGTAGTTAATGGGTTTTATTCCCATTGTTCACATGCTCCATTTTGTATTATCCTTAAAAAAGCACAAGACAAAAAAACCCAAACAACCTAAAACCAAAAAAACAGATGATTATCTAGCTCAATATTTAACAATCACCTTAAGGAAACGGCCTACAAAATTCCTATACTAACAATACATAATTTGGATTCTGTGTAGGCATCTCCACTTACGCAGGTTATTTGCTCTCTTTGCTTTTGACAGTCCTTTGTTTGACTAACCTGCTATTGCCTCTACTGTCTTGTCACTCATCAGAATATCTCATGTGTTAGAACTTTTTCCTGCTGATCATGCTAATCAAGCTAAATCAAGCATGTAATTGGTAGTCCTGTAGTCTAACTGTTGAAACCCACTACCAGTGCCACAGCCACTCATATCAGTCTCTGGAGAAGGTGGAGGTTTTGTCTGATATGGATAGATCATTCAGATGCTCTGAAATACATATAAAGTAGAAAAACAAGCAAAACAGAGCACTTTTACTCCAGAGAACTAAAAGGAAAGGGAAAACACTTGAAATACAATATGAACATAATCAATTATCCATAAACTTTCTTTGCCTAACTCTACTTGTACAAAAAGCCTGTCCAGACCTTGACCTATTGCAAATTTTCATGTTCATTTTATTTGAAGAATAGTATTTTATAAATTGTCCTCCTAAATTAGCTGATAAAAGCATATAGTTATAATGTAAGAGAAACATACAAAATAAAAATACTGTGTTCTTTCCAAATTGCACCTAAAACCTTTTTTCTAAGAGTCTATAACAGCAAGCCTTATCCATTCTGAGATTACAAAAACATACTTTGAATTACATTGTGATTTTCATTTTATCATACATTAAGTACTGTAGAAGCTACAGCTAATGTAAATTTTTATTTCTGTTCTAAACTGTTTCCTTTCCATTCACTCCTGTTCCAATGAGCTTTCAGTATTTCCTTTTTCTCACATCTAGGAAGGCAGAAGGATGACAAAATCTTACATGAATTTGAGGAAAGAACACAGGTTTTTGTAGGGGAAGCTCATGACAAATCTCTAAATATAAGATTTGCTTAGAAGGTCAAAGGGCAGCATTTGTCTCTGAAACTAGATAAGTGAAATTGTGTATTAGGTTATTGATGGAGTATTTTTAAGGCCCACAGTTGCACTTGGAGACCAAAGGCAGTCCCATACACATTCTGCCTAGTCTAAGGACCTTCCCCACTGTCACTGAATTTCTTCCCAGAACCAGTCTAAAGAATTAGTGTCTTCAAAATTCTGCGAAATATTTGCCTGCAAATCCATGTATGGCAAGGAAACCATGACACTGTACAGGACTGCATTAAGCTGCAGACCCATCCACGTTTCACATCTTGACCCTTTCAGTGGCAAACACAGGATGCTATAGATGAAACTGCAAAGACTCAGTGAAAGGTGAGAGATGATCCCTCTTGCTCTCCTAAAGTCTCTTTTTTCCAATAGCACCATCTAAGTGCAGAACTGAAGACGGATTTAGGCCAGAAGCTTGATGTCAAGCTTTCCTTCCAGAGTTTACCTACAATAAGCACTTTATGATGAGAAGAGACTTGTTTGAAAATGTGGTTTAGAAGGACAGTTCTCAATGATGAACTGCAAAATTCAGGTTGAATAAGGCCCTGCTGCATTTCACTTTGATTTCATTCTCCTCAATATCTTAACTAGCAGCTTTAATAGAACAACCTGCAAATGTTGTAGCCAGTACAAAAGTAAGAGCAACACATATATCAGCCACCTGACCTGAAGAGCCAAGATCACAACAGAAGAGTTAGATATTGAGTTCCAAGAATAAGGAAGGAGAAGTTAAATATGCAAATGAATGATGAAGTACCAGCGAGCCAACTGGAGGGCAGAAAAGGGTTCTTACTTATACTGGACAAAAAGCTATGTGAATGTGCATCAGGGAGATGGGACATCACCAGCTTTGGGATGTATTCACAGCAGTGCTGTACCTGGGGGATGGAAGGCAATTAACTCTCTTCTGGTCCATTCATAGACAGAGCAAGTCAATGTATTTCCAGTGAGATTCCAGAATCAAGGAAGATGTAGACAAGCTGAAAACCCTAGAGGGGTCTTCAATTATTTCTTGGGAAAGAAAATGGAAATTCAGAGCCCTGTTTAAGTATGGGACAGACACACAACAGTGTGTTTCCCTTGAAGAAGCTTTCAGTCTAATTCCCCCAGCTGGTTTGCCCATTGCTTTTTCTTAAACTGCTACCTCCTCTTGAGATCCTCATTTCCAGAGACTTTTTTAGTCTCTTTTTCTGACAGACATCAGTGAAACATCCTAAATTTATGGAGTGAAATTATCAGCTGACAACAACAGATAAAGACACCGATCCAGAATTCTCCAGGAATAAGAGGGTTCTTCACATTTTCTCCAAAGGAATTTGCATCAAGCTTTCATCTGCAAGAGGAATGTTGTGGAGTATACTTAAGGATGAAATTCATGCATTGTGCAAATACATTCATATTTTGTACAACCTCGCATGATGATGTTCCCAACAGTCAGCATGCATTTTAATGCTTTATCACAGCAGCTGGTGCCTGAATAACAACTAAATTGCATGCTACCGACACAGCTTGTTTGCTTTATTGATTTTAGAGATGGATGAGCAAGAGACCTCAAATGTTTGTATTTCATGTAATTCAGATTTCTGCTTCGAAGGTGGCATTTCTTCCCCCCTATACTTTTTTTCAAGAAACACAGACCAAGAACCTGTCACTATCTGCAAGGACCTTTTTCACCATTTCACTTGTTTGCATACATGTGGGGGTGATGTTGCACAGTTTTGGCTGAATTGTAACAAAGTCATAAAATAATAAATCATGTGCTATATTCCAGGCCAGCTGACAACAAGACAATTACTTGTTAACAGACAGAGGGACCTGCATCTGTACAGAAAATGTCCACAGTGGGTTTCTGGCCCTTAGAATTTAATTCTGGGAGAAAATACATTTTCACCTCTGCCCAAGCCTACTATGTCTGTATGTGCTCTTGTGCCTGTATTATTTCCAGAAATCATAGAATCACAGAATCAGCTAGGTTGGAAAAGCATTTAATATCACATCCAACCATTCCCACAGCACTGCCAAGTCCACCATTAAACTGTGTCACTGAGGGCGTCATCTACACGGTTTGTGAACACTTCCAGGGACAGTGGTTCCACCACTGCCCTGGGCAGCCTGTTCCAATGCCTGACCACTCTTCTTCCCTAAGGAAGAAATTGGTCCTACCATCCAGTATAAACCTCCTCTGGTGCAGCTTGAGGCTGTTTCCTCTTGTCCTGTCACTTGTTCCTTGGGAGCAGAGACCAGACACCTCCTGGCTCCATCCTCCTTTCAGCTAGTTTTAGACAGCATTGAGGTCCCCCTGAGCCTTCTCTTCTCCAGACTAAACACCCCCAGTTCCCTCAGCCATTCCTCATCACACTTGTGCTCGAGGACCTTCACCAACGCCACTGCCCTTCTCTGGACCCGCTCCAGCACCTCAATGTCTCTCTTGTAGTGAGGGGCCCAGAACTGAATCCAGGATTCGAGGTGTGGCCTCACCAGTGCCCAGTACAGGGGGATGATCACTGCCCTGGCCCTGCTGGCCACACTATTGCTGATGGAGGCCAGGATGCTGTTGGCCTTCTTGGCTGCCTGGGCACAATCTGGCTCATGTTCAGTTTCATCAATCAGCACCCCCAGGTCCTTTTCAGCCAAGCAGCTTTCCAGACACTCTGCCAGAAGCTTGGAATATTTTGTGGGGTGGTTGCTGTCCAAATGCATGATCTGGCACTTCGCCTTATTGAACTTCATAGCACTGGCCACAGCACTTTGGTCCAGCCTGTCCAGATCCCACTGCAGAGCCTTTCTGCCCTCCAGGAAGGAGGAAGGGAACTTCAGGAGAAGGTAAAAAGGAGTCACTCACATCCAGCACCCCAGATGGCCAAAGGCAATTGAAGATTCAAACAGACTGCAGAAAGCAATGCAAGGTCAGACATGCTGTGAAAGGAGAAAATTGTTTTGGTTTGGTATGATTTAGCCTTGACAACTCGGCAACAGCTACATTTTATCCTTTTAATATGCTTTTAGGAGCTTGTAAATATATTTCTTAACAATATGACTAATGATCTTCCGCAAGCTGAATTTGTTCCCCATGGTCTCATTTTCCCTTTTTACAAGAAATAGAATGCTGGACCTTCTCAGGCTCCTGGGGTTTTCTTCAGTCTCTGGCTTGTTAAATGTTGCATTGTGGGCCTCATGAGGCCATAGAAATAAAATATGGTAACAAATAATTGGATGTTAACAGATGCTTAATGAACCTTGACACTCTATATACCCCAGTCAAATCAGTGATAACTGTCTGTCCTTGTATCCCAGCTCATTTTTAGTTTTCTGTGGTTTAAAAAATACTTGCAGAGCAATCAGATGGGACAGCACCACCAGTAGTGGTGTGAATGAATGCATTTAGGGTTAGCAGAGACCAGACTATTCAGGCAGCCGGAGACTTGGATTTAGTCGTTGGCTCCCAGCTCTTTTGTAGGCAACTTTTTCTGATGGAGTTCAGTTAGTAGGTACCTACCATTCAACAACATATGTTGTAAATCAGTTCCTCAGGATTCACTGAGTAACTGAATGTGGAGATGTAGTCCAAGCCCTAGGAGAAACTAAGGGAAGAAAGAGAACCTGTGACTAAAATAACTGAAGTAGCATATGTTTTTAGTAAGTATGTCTTAGGATTTCTTTTCAAGCTGTGGCTGAATTTCCTTCTCCATTCTGTCAATGCAACACTCTTCAAAGAACCCTGAGGCTTTCAGAGTCTGTTTTTGTCTTCAGATTTTATTTTCTCACTGATAGGTTGCCAGGACTGAAAGACCGCATGTGTTAGGACACTGACCACTGCAGTGTGCAATGATTTACTCGTTATTGAAGCATGTTGTTTGAAGTCAGGTCTGTATCAGTGCCCATAAGGACAAGCCACAAAACTAAAATGGTAGATGTATTTTAATTATACTTACGTAATGTATGCAAAACATATAATACATGAATAATAACATACAGATTTTTTAATGTCTGTACAAATCTGTACATGTCTCAGCCCTTTATTGTTCTACAAAAAGTGGCAGATGACCTTCCTTTTCAACAACGACCCACACAGGGGATCTAGCTAGTTGTCATTTGCTCAACAACATAGGTATAGTTTACTGTACAACAGGAAATTTTCCTCTGGTTGGATAACTGGACTTCATTAAAGTCATCAAAATACAAAGATAAAATACAGAACTGCCACATCTTTGAATAAGTTAGCGCAATGGTTAATTACCCTCCACTTTAAAAACATGACCTTATTTCTAATCTGAACAAAGTCTAGCTATAGTTTCCAGGCACTAGTTTCTCACAGCGGATTTTGCAGCTAAAAAACCCTCACTTATCCAAACTTGGAAGTCCCACAGGTTGTTATCAAATTCCTGGTTCTTGACCTTAACACTGATTTAACTGGGAGGAAACAATAAGTTTCTTCCTACTTAACTGAACTCTTTCTGTTCTCCTCTTTCTCCCAGGTATTACTATTCTCAGAAACTGTGACTCAGGGCTTGGACACCACTTCTGCTAAGAAATTATGGTCTTCCTCCAAAGAATAGCCACTAAGAAGAAGATAGACTAAGAAGAAGATAAACTCAGGGGTGATCACCCTCATCTCACAGTTTTTGTGTTGCTTTGGGTTTGGTTTTTTTTTTCCTATTTGTAAGAAAAATATTTGCTTTTTCTTTTTTTTTAATGATCTGAAATTTATGTGAGATTTTCTATATCAGGGATATTTTTAAAATAAGTGTACCCTGTAGTTCCAACTGCAGAATTTAAGTTCTTCCACTTGCAAGAAAAGCTTCATCTGTAAAAGAAAATATAAAAATATATATGCATCTATAAAATTTGGTTTTTTGATGTTTTTGTCATGCCACAATGACAGACTATGGTGTATTTATATTCAGTGGGCTACAATGTTTAATCTCAAACTTCATTACCACAGAACAACATTCTTTTTTTTTGTAAAAAAAAAAAAAACAAATTTTGTAAAAAAATAACCAAAGCCCAAGCTTTGAAATTGTAATACAATTCTAGAATACCACAGGTGAGAAAATGGATTCTGAGATCCTTTCTACTAGATAAAAAATGTTTGTTTATGCTTTTTGACAATATACCAAGACACAGAGGGATATTCACTTACATGTAAGTCCAGCTCCAAGAAGGACTGGATGGATGGATGGATGGATGGATGGATGGATGGATGGATGGATGGATGGATAAACAGAGGAGGAATTATTTCATGAACAACTGAATAAAAGATGAGAGGATGGATGTGGTACAATGAGAGCTACCTTCAAAATTTCAGAAAAGACAAAATAGCAAATTACAGTTTTATACTACACATTTAAAAATGGATACAAGTGTTTTATAAAAGTTACGACAAAGCTGAGGTGAGGACATTCTCAGAATTGCTCTGGACCCAAACCCCTACATTACTGTACATTAAAATTATGTCTTCTCTGTGCCCTACACCATCTGACAAAAGAAAGGTATAAATCCTAGGGATTTTATGATTGTCACTGATAGAAATCTTGGGATTCTCACAGAAACGCAGCCACTAAAGTTTTGAAAAGTGGGACAGAGGCCATTCTGCACTGTTCAACTTTCTCCAGGCAGATATAGGGTGTAGCAGTCTGATCTAAAGGAACTAGTACAATAAAACACATAGTACTAAATTAATCTGGTATCTGTAGAGAGATTAATGAGACTATAACAACAATATAAACAAGAGATAATCTGAACTCACACGTTGGGGAGATAAGGTTACTTATACTTTTCAGTATTTAATACACAAGCACTAGCTGCAGTACTCAGTAACTTTAGATAGAAAATGATTCTTCCTGGAATAAGTGGAGCTCACAAAACAGATTTTATTTCCTTTGCTTTCCTGCTAATATCTGCTTTTGCCACAAAAAAGAATATTTGGTCGATGTTTTTCAAATTTTTTTGATGGCACAACCCTATCAGGAAAAGGTTTTTGAGCACACAACACCAAAATATGTATATATGTTTATTCACTAGTTAAGTATATATACAACAGTAATAATATGCTATATACATTCTAAAGCATGCACCAAAATAGACATTTAAAAGCATGACACAAGATAAATGTCATGGTTTAAGCCCAGCTGGTAACTCAGAACCATGCAGCTGCTCACTCCCTCTCTCCCTTCTTCTTCCCCCTGCTCCAAGAAAGATGGGGAGGAATATCAAAAGAATGTAACTGCCACAGGCTGAGATAAGAACAGTCCAGTAACTAAGGTATAATAAGAACTACTTCCCTGTCTTCTAGCCAGCTGCAGAAATGTATGAATGTTAAATACAAAAGTAATTGAAGGCAGTTGGAAATGGGGTTGACTAAGTAATACAACAAAGTACCAGTAGACCTTTGCTGAAGGACCTATAGAAAACCTAATGGTAGAAAACCAGTCTTTATTGTTAGTATTTTTTCCAAGAGGATAATTTCTTTGTGAACATTGCCATTCCTGTGCATGAAATATTTGATAAAAAATCTGCTCCTGCATTTAAAGGTAAATTTCTTTAACACAAATGTCTGTCGAGATTAAAAATGCTACAGCATTAAAATCAGGGTACAGAAGGCTTTAACTCACGGTGGGTCTTTCATGAGGAATTTGGGAAAGGGGTTGTGTCTCCAGCCTGCACATACTCATAAAAGTCCATCTGTTTTGTCATTTTCTTGTCTGCCTCACACATTTTCCTTATCAAACATAGGAACCTTGTTGCATACCATCTATTTTTTTTTTTCCTTTCTACAGCAGCAGGTCTAGCTCTTTCCTAGCAAAATGGATACTGTTCCAAAATTCCAGATACCACCAGAATGTATTATTACAGTACTGTCCAGCTGTAGGCTCTGTGGTGCAGTTCTGTGCATGTTCAGACTGAGGGGTCATCCCGTACTGGGAAGACTTTATGACAGAGGTGCACATGAAAGGAAAAGAGATCAGTGCCTAATGTCATTGAGGTAGGAAACAAGGATGTGAGTTTCTCAGAAATGTACCAGAAGACTGGCAGCACTGAAAACTGAAAAGCCTGTAGATTCATTTCATAGACACATAGAATCATAGGATGATAGGATGTTTTGGGTTGGAAGAAATGTTTAAAGATCATCAAACTCCCTTCTTGTGGGCAGGGACATCTTTCACCAGATCAGATTGCTCAAAGCCCATCTAACCTCAAAACTTCTAATCACAGTACATCCACAGCTGCTCAGGGAAACCTGTTCTGCTGTCTCTCCACCCTCATCATGAAAAATTTCCTCCTTATATTTAATCTAAATCTACCATTTCTCATTTAAAACCATTTCCCCTTGCCCTATTATGACAGGCCCTAGTAACAAGTCATTCTCTGTCTTTCTTATAAGACCTGTTTATATATCAAAAGGCTACGTTAAGGTCTCCTCAGTCATTTCTTCTCCAGGGTGAACAACCCCAATTCTCTCAGCCTTTCCTTGCAGAAGAGCTGTTCCACTCCTCTGACAATTTTTGTGTCCCTCCTCTGGACCTGCTCCAACAGCTCCATGTCCCACTTGTGTTGTTGCTTCAGAGCTGGATGCAGGACTGCAGGGGGGGAGGGATTCTCCCCAGAGTGCACCAGAGGAGGAGAACCCCTCCCTCAACCTGTTGCTCATGCTCTGGGGATGCAGCCCAGGACCCAGGGGATTTATGGGCTGCAAGTGCACACTGATGGGTCATGTCCAGCTTTTTTTCCACCTTTACCCCTAACTTCTCTCCTCAAAGGTGCTCTCAAACCCCTCATTCCTCAGCCTGTATTGATACCAGGGTTTGCCCTGTTTTCCATTGGAGACAAATGCAAATCCTAGTTGCCCACAGAATTTAGAATCAGGTCTTCTGCGTGTTCTGTAAATTATACAGAACTACATACTTTCATGCAGAGGCATACAGAAAGAATAAAATCAGAACTCTCTTAATTCTCACAGCTTTGTGCATAACCATAGGTATTCAAAATTTCTATCTGGTTTTAGGGACTGAATTTTACCCCAAAATCATCTGTTCTGCATTTTTTGCATTTTTTATGTGTGCTTTTAATGTTATAAATATTCTTTTATTTTACAGGGAAATAAGTCATATGACAAATAAAATTCAGCAGATAGCAAACAGTGGCAAAATTCAGAAGTTTACAACTTCTTATTAATGTATTTTTAAAGCTTTTCTAAGGGAGAGTGAAAAAAAGAGTTGCAGCAAATTCTGGAGCTCAAACTTTAATTTTCTGAAGTTCCTTTCTTGTGGAAATTTTCTGGAATGTTGCTTTTCAGATGAGGAATGAGAAGAATGAAGAAACTTTATAAAGACTTTGGGACTAGAGCCAAGAAATGAAAAATGAATGGACCGCATTGTGTCAGCAAAGGGCTAACACAGTCAGTCACTAATGGCCCTCTCCTTTGCCCCAATCAATATCTGCCATAAAGTAACTTAAGATTGATTATTTAGTACCTTTTCAGTGTTTTCTTTCTCTTTTTTCTTTCCCCAAACAACATGTGCTTTGTGACATTTTGCTATGAAAGCAGTTTGCTGTAATTTCACATAATTTGGCAACTGGCATCTCCTGACAACTGTCATCTTCTCATATGCTGTAGAGCAGGAAAGCTCCAGCACTCATTTGTGCATTATGGCTTGTTTCTACCAGATAATTGGTAATGCAAGGATTACAGTGTACAGAAATTTGGCACAGGGCAGAAGCAGCAGGACTGGGGGATATGTAAAAAAAAATTAAGGATTTAACATGTATCTGAAAAGTTGTACTCTGGAAAAATGCTAAAAGCAAAAGCTGTCTCTCTGAACTGTCTAAAGTGATTCAGCTCCCTGTATTTTGTTCTTTGGCTTAGAAAACAGAAATCTGTGCTCTTGTATCACACTACTACAGAAGCCCACAGCTGTCTTGGGTTACAAAAAGAAGTTAAGACACGTGTATACGAATAACAGGGCAACAGCTAGTTCTTGTTGGAACTATTTGCTCATAGTGACCAGCAAGCAACAGCTGACTGAATAAGAGAAGAGTTTAGCTACATAGGCATTTTTCACAGCACAGGAAAGGAACATCGTGTAGCTGTTGCTGTTGTCACACACACAGTCTGTTCCGGTAGTGGTTTTATCATGGAGTAAATTCTTACGGGACTTCTACAGAGGTGTTTTTCCAGATTCCAGGTGTTTTGATTTTTCTGGCTATAAATGGCTTGAAATCAACACTGTGACACTGTGTATAGGAAGTGTGGCATCTCCCAAATCAACTGCACATAAGTGTAGTAAGGGGTGTAGTAAGTACTTACACACATAAGGGTGTAAGTAAGGAGAGATGAAATGAGACAAGGAAGGCTATAGAATATGGCCAAGGTCACAAAGCAGTCCAATGTAAGTAAGAGCCAGGGAGAGATTCCAAAGGACCCCCAATCATGGGCAAACATTCTTTTCCCCAGTTATGTCAGTGTATTTCTTTGAGGTGAGAAGTTTGGGTAAGGTTTTTCAGATCTACTCCTGCTCTTTCCTGTCTCAGCTTCTGTTCCAGCTTTCTACTCCTGTTTTTCCCCTTCTTTAACTCAGCCATTCTCTGGGCTCATTTTCTATCTGAGGTTTTATTTTCCATCTCAGGTTTTATTTTTCTGTGTCCACTCTCAGCCTCTTCTCCCTGTTCCCTTGGCTCTTCTTATTCCCTCTCTTTTCACATTTAATGATATCTCACATAAAATTAGTATCTACCAGAACTATGTTAACGTAAGGGAGGCTGCTCTCAAGTATGAAAACTGTGCATACCCACAACAGCAAGGATATCTGTTCCTAAAGACTGGTGTAAAGACAGTTAAATAATTTCCTGAGATGCAGAGACATACACACTTCGGGTAACAACATCGCTTAATTTCATTTGTCCTACAAACAGTGCAGTTGCACACACCCAAATACCTTGTCTTTTGTCTACATTGTCTCTGTGTACAATGGTTCAATAGATATAGCACTCATATTTGAGCATACCTGAGAACTTAGGACCATTCTAGGTCTTCTGGCAAGTGCTACCTGCAAGCTCTCAGAGATCTCTCTAAGAAATCTGAAGAAATAACCAGATGCAAACTGACTTACCAAAGTTACTCAAAGACTGAAATAAGGCTTGAACATAGGTCTCAGAAGTCCAGGATGACTTCCAGATTTCTCATATCTTTCCTCACTCTTCTCTCTGATTCTCTTTAAACTGAGCTCATTGTGGAAAAGTAGATTTGCAATGCTTTGCACATTTTTGGGTTGATGTGGTCAATTTCTCCTCTGATCTGATGCTTGAGGAAATTTTCTTCAAGTCTGTGTGAGTCTCTACAGCATAGTAAATGCATCTTGCCAGCCCTTCCTTATCACAAAATTTCTCACAGGTGGTCTTGAGCAGTTAAATGAGCAAATAGAGCAATTTTCTGTTCAAGTCACTGAAACTATGAGCTGTCCACCTGCCCCTTTTCACCACTCATCTCATTTCAGTAACCATATCCCATATACAGTCTGACACACTCGGGCCAGTAGTTTGCTTTGTCTTAAGTGATTTCTCCTTATTGGGCAAGTTTCCTTTAACAATTTTCTTCTGTGACTTTAGTATCTTTGCCTCAAGATACATCTTGAGGGACTCCACACTTCACTGAGTGAAAGGGTGCCAGGATTTGCTTTTCTAGTTCCTTTACGTGTCACAGGAACAGTATAAACCTGCAAAGACTTTTTGACTGTAGAAAAAAGTGAATTCTGCCAATTGAAAAAAAAAAAAACAAACCAAAAAACCAGCATCCTTCATCTACAGTAACAGCAAGGCCTTTGTTTCCATTACGCTTTAAACAAGTGGCTAAAATAAGTCCTTAAAAATAAGTGGGGTTGTACAGTGTCCTGGGTTCAGCAGTAGCAGTCATGTTTTTTTTTTTTTTTCCTTTGTGCTAGCTGGTGCAGTGCTGTGTTTTGACTTCCAGCCTGAGAACAGTGTTGGTGAAGCCGATGTTTTCAGTTGTTGCTAAGTGATGTTTACCCTGACCAAGGACTTTGTGAGGCTCATGCTCTGCCAGGGAGGAGGGGAAGCTGTGAGGAAGCAGAGACGGGGTGCCTGACCCGGGCTAGCCAGGGAGGTATTCCATACCACAGCACGTCATGGCCGGGGTGGGGGGTGACTGGGAGTTACCCGGAAGGACACGGGCTTCCGGGTGGAACTCGTCTTCTTGGCCGGTGGTATCGTATTCTCTTCCCTTGTTATTTCCCCTTATCATTGTAGTGGTGGTGATTTGTGTACATTGGTTACTGGACTGTTCTTGTCTCAACCCGTGGGAGTTGCACTCTTTCGATCCTCCTCCCCGTTCCTCTGGGAGTGGGGGAGAACCCCGGTGGGGGGGGGGACACGGACCTTGATTGTTGTCAGCTCGGCACCACTCACTGGGAGTGAGTGAAAAAGTTACCTGACTGGGTTTAAACCACGACATACAGAAAAAGTACAAATGTAGTTTTGCTGTTACAAAAGAGTGACAATTCTAAGAAGTGCAGTGGCATGGGTGAATCCCTCCCAGAGTTTTGAACATGATCATTCTTCCAGCATCCTTGTGTTAGCCTTGCTTCTGTCTTGCAAGACTTCGATAGTTTTCAACAAACAATACAAAAAAAAAAAGAAAAAAAAAAAAGGCATGTAAAGTGCTCAGACACCATTTCAGTTCAGAAATGGCTGTGCTGCTTTTTTACCTTTCAGGCAGTCTGAACTACCTTCCTCTGAGTGGCTGCAGCATGCCAACTCAACAGTTCAAAGCTCTTCCATTCTCTTCCAGAGAATTTGCTACTGCAACCAACTCAATCTCAACTGACTCACTTAAATACCCAGAAACAACAAAGCAATACCAACACAGACTTCAGAGAACAACTGCAAAAGAGCCAACACTGAAACTTGTATCAAAACCCACTAATTGTAGCAACCTCACCCTATTGAAACATCCTCAAAGGAAAAGTCTTTGCATCTATGTTGACTGTTCCTGAAATCTGAAAAACAGGAGGGAAATATCTTCCCAGGGAAGACACAAAAATCCTGATATGCTTGCGTTTGTATCTAGATTCTTGGAGAATCAGCATAGCAATTTCAGTTTTCCACCTGAAAATGTGCTAAAATAATGACCAGCTATTTTTAAGCAGCTGGTGGGGTTTTGCACTGATACAACTGAAATGTCGCTTAATCAGGTTTCATTCCAACATTAGAACATAATCTGATCTTCTTATTTCTTTTATTTATCTGATTCTCTGATGCAAGTTTCCATCTGTATGTTCCAAAGCAGCAAACAGGAAAATAATGTCAAATGACTTTTTGACCAGCCCCTTATTCCCCCTGCCATTTTGTGAGGGGGATAATTCCATGACTATGCTTTTAACTTGTTCTACTTTTTTTCTGTTCCAGGGCCCAAGGCAATAGTTAGATAATAATCTTTCTACAGTAGGGATCGCAAATCTATTTCATCTGAATCCAGCCAAGAGAGAAACACTGGGAATTTAATGACTTGACTCAACAGGTTTGAATGGTTTCTGTTGCTTTTTGGTGAATGAGGACTGTTTTTTCAAAGGACCTTGATACTTTTTCTGTCTTTTCTGCAGGTAATGTTTTAGGCTACTCAACTCATTTTTGGATTGTCAAGGAAAAGCAAAGAAGCATTTTTCGACTCTGGGTTGCTTTTGCAAAGGTACATCATGTACATGCTCTAAGCAACAAAACTGCTGAATCTTCACCACAATTAGAACTTATTTTTATTAACTTGCCCCAAATCAGCATTCATAAAAATCAGTAATAACGTGTTAGAAATGATACCTCTATTGTCCTGATGGGTTTCAAGTGTGAATTGGACGGGCTGTAATTGTCATCTTATAGTTATTTAATGAAAAACTTACCACCCTCCCATGTGTGTCAGTCAGACATGTTTCTAATTCTGGCTTCTCTGAAGAAAGGTTCGCAGCACAACATAGTGGGAATTAATCCTTGTAGTGTTGCACAATTGTTATTGTGGAAAAATAATGTATTGTTAATTAAGATGTTTTGCTACAATTTTTTAAAAAGTAGAAACATTGCCGAATGTCTATATTTTACAAAATTTGCTCATTTTTTTTAGTGATTGTTAATGATATTTTTAATTTTAACATCTCTAAGATCACCATTTAAATTGCATAGGTAATACAAAAGCAACTACACAAAAAAGATTATTTGTTTTCCTCTCCTTGGCAGCTAATCACAGATGAAATATTTTGGAAAGCTCTAACAGCCAAACAGAGGCACGAACCATTCCAAATGTCTTATGTGAACTATAATTGAACAAAAAATGTGCTGGACTGACGCTGTACATACATTTTATCTCAAGCTGTTGAGTTAGAAGTGGTAGACTGGCTCTTTTTAGCTTGAAAAGCTAACACAGAGTGGGTGTGTTAAAAATAGGTTTCTGGAGAATGGTTCTTTCTTCAGGCTTCAGAGGCAAAATCATCACTCTGCAGTCAGAACTTGTCTCCTGTCCTCTGAACACAATATGCACAGACCTAAACAAATACATCATGTCAGCTTCCCTACCTCATGACACATGGTGTGAAAAGAAAGAGCAAGACACTGAAAGATTCTTCTTATTCCATTCCAGAAGAAGGCAACCAAGATGCAGGCAGTTACTTGTAGAGCATGTCCAGCTGGTCAAGGGAGGGGATTCTCCTCCTCTGCTGCACTCTGGGAAGATCCCCCTGAAGTCCTGCTTCCAGCTCTGGGACAACACAAGAGGGAGGTGGAGCTGTTGGAGCAAGTCCAGAAGAGGCACACAAAAATTGTGAGAGGACTGAGGTCACGGAGATGCTGTGGGGGCTGGAGCAGCTCTGCTCTAGAGACAGGCAGAAAGAGCTGGACTTGTTTAGCCTGGAGAAGAGAAGGCTCTGGGAGACCTCAGAGCAGCTCCTAGTGCCTAAAGGGGCTACGAGAAACCTGGAGAGGGGCTTTTGACGAGGGCCTGTAAGGACAGGACAAGGGGGAATGGCTTTAACCGGACAGAGGGGAGATTGAGATGAGCTCTTAGGCAGAAGCTCTTCCCTGTGAGGGTGGTGAGGCCCTGGTACAGGTTGCCCAGAGAAGCTGTGGCTGCCCCATCCCTGGCAGTGTTCAAGGCTGGGTTGGACGGGGCTTGGAGCAGCCTGGTCTAGTGGAAGGTGTCCCTGCCCGTGGCAGGGGTTTGAAACTGCATGTGCTTTGAGGTCCATTCCAACTCTAACCTGTGTCAGTGCCTGACCACCCTCATAAGAAAGAACACCTTCCTTGTATCTAACCTAATCTCCCCTGCTTAAGTTTGAACCCATTTCCCTGTGTCCTACCACTACAGTACCTGATGAAGAGAATTTCTTACCTTGTAAGCTTCCTGTTCTGTGCTGCCACTGTTCTCCCTTTCACCAACACCCCAATAAGCCATAAAATATAAACTTTGTGGGGCAGTGGGGAGAGGGTTTCATCAATTTTGAAAACAATACTGCAGGCAAATTGCTCTGGGGCAGCACTCAGGTGTCTGTAAGAAGGCTGCCCCCTTTTCTCCTACCTGACAAAGAAACAGAGTATTGATTTTCCTTCAAGTCCTCTGGTTCTTACAAAACATTTGGGAATAACACAATATGTTCACAGGCAGCAAAGCAGATTTAATCCCACAATCAAAGATTTTGCTTGTTCAACCAGATCTAACTGCGGGTTTTTGACAGCTCAGCAGCTCTGCAGTCACATTGCAGCCTCCAGAGCCTGCACTGAGAGTTGGTGACCATACACTGCAGTGCGACACTCTCCTACCACAGCACTGCAGTCCGCACAGTCCAAGGACAGCAACAAAAAGCAAAAGCTGCTGACAGAGCTCAGCATTCCATTGAACTGCAAGGACATTGCTGAAGTAGATCTTAAGTGTTAACTCAAGAAGTGGAGCACTACTGCTTCGATTTCAGTTTCATAAAATTGAAATCTATGTTTAAGAATTAACTCTAAGATGACACTGAGATCATGGGAAGTTCTGTACTGTATTTAGCCCCACGTTTTCCCTTTTCTCTGATGAAAAGAAGTTCCTGGCAAATATATCCAGCACTGAACAGCTTTGCAAGTGATAGTGGAGGTAGAGCAAATAGCACGCACAGTTGCATGTCCCATGTCATACAGCCAGCTGGACTGGGGGGTTCTAGAATTATTTTAAACTGATTTTTAATCTCTTCTACCTCATTTTGACTCCCTTCTCCTTGTTCATTTCCTATCCACCTTCACATTTCTATGTCAACTAGCAGAGTTGTGCTCTGAGAGGTCAGACTGATGACATATAGTCCATACTGCAGAGGCAGGAACAGGACTTAAGCCTGAAGACTACAGTTTTCTTTACCTAGCTCTCTCTGAAGGGGAGCTTCCCTCACAGGGCAGAAATGTTCCACATAGAGCAGATAATGGACAATACAGAAACAAAAGATAAATAAATACATGTTGCAGGAAATACAGATACTACTGAACGACTTACTCTGTTCTTGGCTGAAAAACCTGAATACATGGACATGAGTATGAATAGACTTGACAGAAATACTGGCACATACAGTCACATGAACTTGGCTAAACTCTTTCCAGCATTACAGGAAAAAAAGACCTCCTGAACTCCTTCATCCTCCATTAAAGTCTGTGGAATTACCACTTGCGTTACATCTTTGGCTTGACAGTACTGGTATTACAAAAGAACCAAAAGGTGCAGAACAAAAGAAAAATGGAAACAGAGAAGCTGCTCACAGTCAAAGAGAAGTACTGTTCCCTCTAACACGAGGCAGAGACATTTCCTTTGTGGAAAGCTGAGGTTCCAAATACTGCTATAGTTACAAGGTTTGCATCTTTAAATAAAAAGATTCATGCTTGGCATTCATTCTTGGTTCTTAATGATGAGTTGGGTCTGGTAATAAGATGCATGAGAGTAGTCAGGCACTTTCAGGAAATACCACCTAACAGATTGATTTCTCTTATAATAACTGTTGGCATTTCAATACTTCGAACTAGCACTATTTCTGGAGCCATTCAATAATGCTGCTTCAATATTCTCAGAACGAAAAATCTGGCAAGCTTAACATTTGCAAAATGGGGAGAACAAGAATAATCTTGACGTGGTGTGCAGACATGACTCTGGACAGCAGCTCACTGTATTTCCTCAAACCACAGGACAGATTTCTGTGAGCTGAGAAATGTTCTTTGTATCTGCCTCTATAAATATTTACTGTAGCCAAGGCTGTATTCTTTTACTTCAGTTTCACAACACAGAAGTCCATTTTTGTTTTCTGTGTCATTTTCTCATATGGGTGTTTGCCTCCATGAGTTTTATCATGCCTATCTTTGACTTCAGAAAGGTATCTTGTACCTACTAACTATATTATTATATATAAAGATATATATTGTATAGTAGCAGTATATATATTAGTACACGTATAGTACATATAGTATATGTATATTTGTGTATATATATACTGTATGTATATAGTAGTAGTATATATAGTAGTGTGTGTATATATGTAAAATACTAACATACGGAGACATCAGGTACAGCACAGATATGGGACTACAGTAAGAGAGAGAACCAAAACTCTGTCTTCAGAAGCTATGCAAAATGTTATAGCACTCATGTTGCCCATAGGCACTGCTCACGTGGCCTGGTAAAGTGTATAAGCTGTCTCAGGATCTTCTCTGACATGTTTCCAGACGGCACTTGCCATGAGCGCATACCATACAGCAAGAGGCACATCAGAACTACCACCTTTGTATACACCCAAGGGTTTGTGGAAAGGTTCTTACCCAAGACCAGCATCATGCAAAGCCTACTGACTGCTGAAGCTGAACCATCAGAACAGTAGGATGATTGAGGAAAAGCTGTCATTTACTTAAGTATCGGAGAAGGTATTTGCCCCTCTGTGAAGCGCTGCCTGTTGTACACCACCTATGAGGGCTGTCTTCCAGCATCTTCTGCACCCAGAGCTACACCTGACCTAGATGAGGATACATAGAATCATGGAATCATAGAATGGTTTGGGTTGGAAGAGACCTTAAAGATCACCCAGTTTCAACTCCTTGTCACAGGCAGAGACACCTTCTACTAGACCAGGTTGCTCTAAGTCCCATCCAACCTGGCCACGACCACTTCCAGGGATGGGGCAGCCACTGATTCTCTGGGCAACCTGTGCCAGTGCCTCAGCACCCTCATAAGGAAGACTGCTTCATAAAATCCCATCTCAATCTCCCCTCTGTCAGTTTATTCTTCCCATCTAGCAGAGGCATTCAGATCATGACTATTCTGAGCTGCTTTGATTGTGTTTGCTAATACAAGCTAAATCTCAGCACACTAGAGAATGCTGATTCCTCCTGCAGCCTATGATGGGAGATTAGAGAGGTGCAGATGTAGATGTTGGCAGACCCCAACAGACCAAGCATCTCCTTTCCAAGACTGCCCCCAGTGTCACATGTCCCAGAAAGCTGGTTTCCTCAGCCAACTCCAGCTTCATGCAGATCCAGCTTCATCTCAAATCATCCTTATACTCACAGCCCTCATTCCAAGCCTGCAGTGTATCAGGCAAAATATTGCCTAGTGATGCTCATGACCTTGTGCTTGCTTTCAGGCAATAGGATACTCCTTGCTTTCCTTTTTCTTTGCTACTCAGCTCTAAGATATTGTTCAGGTCTAACCATGGGGCAAGATCTCTTAAGCCCTTGAAACACACTTTTTACCATTATTTTAGGGCTGTTGTGATTGTGAATAGCCTGTACAGACTTGATGGGACTATTTAGCTGCACCTGAGGAGCACAATCACAACTAAGACAGCATGGACAGACATGCATCCTTCACAATGTATATAGTTCTCTAAAGACTTTAGGAACTCTAAAGACATTTCCTTGCGACAGAAGAACTGTTTAACAGAAAACACATCAAGGCAAATAGGCATGGATATAGGGCATACATCACTCAGTGTGCTCAGTAAGACATCAGAAATGACACTGTTGCCAAACGTATTCCTGCAGATAGAAGAACAGGCTGCCTGACCTGAAGATACTGATACCACATTCCAACAAGAGTTGGTAGGGCAAGAGATGTCAAAATGGGACTGTTCCAAAACTAGGTTCATATGGATGTGAGGAAATGCAATGGCTGAACCCCTGCTTTTGGGAAAAGTTGTATAACATCAAGTCTGCAAATGAGACTATTACATGTGCAGAACTGCGGAAAAACATGCAGGTACTACAACACTAGAAGATGCTGATGAAAGCAGACAGAAGGAGTCATTTGATTTCCCTATCAGACTTTCCATTGTTCCCAGCCTTTGGATATCTGCTGGGAGGTGTGTCTGTTGATTTGATAATCACTTCGACTCTGTGAAGAAAAAGAACATGATTCTATTTTTCTCTGGAGCTGAGTAATGTTGGGCACTTAAGAACATGGGATTAGAGATGCTCCGTATCACTAGGTTGAAAAATGCATTTAGGAGATCAATCTCCCTTCACAGGCCAATCACACATGAAAATGACTGTAGTTTCTTTCTTATTTCCCTGTTCCTGCAATGGATAAGCAGAGGATGAAATTAAATGGAAGCTTGAAAAAATAAATCTTTGTGCAGACCTTTTTATTATCAGCATACAATTATTTATTCAATAGCAAATCTCACACAGTGTACATCCCAGATTTCAACAGTCAATCAGCAGTAAAGCTAAATGAGCCCCACTGTCAGGTTTGTGCACATCCATCTGATACGTGCCGATACAAACTGAAAGATTGCACATGCAAATGAAGCATACAAGAAGCCTGTGTGAGCTATTTGCTTAATGTCTTCCTAGACATGCTTTCCAAAACATTTCTAGAAAGCCAAGATGGGTACGAGTAAGATTTTATTTTCCTGCCCCAGCAGATCACTGGCAATTCAAAATATCCACCATAGAGAGTGGACCAGAAGATACTAAAATGCAAATAAAGATTATTTTCAGTGTTTCTAAGCAGGTAATATAAGAATGAAAGCAGTCCACTTAAGGAATGTAAGGTAATGAACAGTGAGTAATTGCTTATTGTTGCAGGAAGCTTATTAAGCAGAGAAATATCCCTTCAAAGTAGAAAGTTTTTCTCTGGGTTCTCTATTCATGGTACAAATACTATAAACTGGGGACTGACTTTTACTGTATGAAAGGATGCTTCCAGAGAGGAGGGCTATGCTCCTTTCCTGAGTCCTTGGAGCTCCTGTGATCAACTAAGTCCCAGAAATGACATTTGTGATAAAAAACTAAACGGATATATACCTCTTACAGTCTTCAAAACTAGGCACATCTTAAAAAAATTGGAAATAAACCTCCTGTTTTGAAAGATGTAATGGAAGTGACATTATTAACAACTGTACTACCAAAGGGTTATTTGGGACAACAAATGAATTTTTTAATTCAGCAGTGACTGAAATGCACTTTCACACAGTCTGGCCATGGATCAAGTAGCTAGCACACTGGATAGAGATGTGAGGGGTCTGGGCTCTACTCCAAATTCAGCCACTTATCTGCCTTCTGCAGTTACTCACTCTCTATTTCTCCTCATGCTTTTTCTTAGCCCTTCTGAATTTACACGTGAAACTTCCCAGGAGTAGGGAAAGGTGTTAAGTGTGTGCATGTCTAGCACTATGGGGGGATCCTATTCTGAGCTGGGGACTGCTGAAGTAACACAGTGCTTAACATATAGATGTGGATGGATATGGATATGGATATGGATATGTGTGCAAGCAGAAAATGTCCAAGAATAGAAATTGTACTTCAGAGTGCAATATCAAGGGCAACTGCTTCAGTTACACTTTTGTGACTTTCCGTTTTTGATCATTATGTTTCAAAGACTCAGCTAGCCAAAACAGCAGATTGCTTTTAAAACGTCACCCAATAGTTACTTTAACTAAAAGAATCTGCCAGACACTGAAAATTGTATCACTAGGAAATCAAAATCATTAATTTGATATTAAAGTAACCTTTAAAATAATTCCTCAGAGACAAACCTAACCTTTTTACCGAAGCAATAAGAGACATACTTTGCAGGAGCCGCATTAGAGCTGATACTTGTCATCAGCTATGAGGAGTGTACAGAGAGGGCACCAAGTGCCTTTAACTTCCAAAGGAAACTGGCTCAGACATATCTAGCAAGATGGAGTCTTTTGAAGCAGCAAGAATTTATTTTTCTGGAATTTTTATTGAATACATGACCTCAAATGTCAGGTAGAGGTAAGTGGGCGGATCCATCGAACTATCTTCAGCAGGACTTTCCAAAGGAAAGAAGCAGTTGAAAGGTGCTGTCATTTTACTGTTCCCAAGCCAGAGCAGACCTGAAGTGTTCAGTCCACCCAAGCTCTGAAAACTCACACCGAAGGTGGGGTTATCTGTGTTGCTCTGGAAACAAGCCCAGTTTCATGATCTGTCCTGATTCCTCTGTGGACCAAAGTTACCCCTGAACAAGGCATAGGATGAAGATAAACCTGGGTCCTGAAAGTCCCCATCACAGAGGACAATTAAGAGATTTTTCTGGTTTGTTTCACTCTAGTAATGCCTAAGTGGCAGCCCAATGAAACAGACTCTACAAAGCATAAATGGAAAAACACATTAATTGGTCAAATGTAGTGATGCCCAGTTCAGCAAGAAATATGGCAAATGGCATTTTGCAGTGTGTGTTGGCATTTTTACAGTTAATTCATGAATTAACATGAAGAAAAAATTGCTGCAGCTGTCATTTAATTGATATATAAGTGGGTAGAGTGCTAGCCACTATAACATCTGTATATTTACATTGCATGAGCTAACTAAACTGCATGTTATCTACACATCACCTAGATAGGTAGTGTCCAAATAATTTTATTACTTACCCAGGGAATTTGGCAAGAGAAGCAGAAGAGCATACAGCAATATACTTCACACCATTGCTCAATGTGCTTCTAACTCTGTATTCTTTCTTCCTCAGAAAATTCTCTTTCCAAGTGATGATGGTAGAAACCCAGATGCTGAATGGCACTACATTCTTATGGTTGCCTTTCAAATACGGATAAAGTGCAGGTCTCCACACCCACACATTTAATGGATTCTGAATGCTGTCCAAGGAGCCATTTGGGTCAGAAACACTTCTTTGTCTTAGCTCACATCTGTACCCTAAAACATTCTAAGCGTGTTTTGGCAAAAATGCTTCCATATGTCATTTATCAGTGTTTCTCCATGCCTTTTATCAATGCCATTCAAGTAAAAAAAAAATGTTGTAAGAACACAGGCAGAACCTTCCCCCTTGTCCACCACCATAATTACAGCTGTGCAGCACACTGCAGTCTCACCGCACCTCAATTTGGACAGGCAGTCTCAAGGCCCACAGAACAAATGAAGTCAAACAGGATTACTGGCCAGCTGGCTGCTGCCTCCAATGAGAACTGATCTCTACATGTACTTCCTTGAGCCAGGAGCACTGTATTTCTATGTCTTTCCTTCCAGAGACCTCCACATCTCAATCAACTTCAACTTTGTTAGGCAAAAATGTGGAATTCAGGGTGAGGAAGAAGAGATATTGAAAAATAGCCTGGTAGAAATAGCGGTTACATCAGGATATTTTTTTTTTTCCCAAGAAATAGGATAAAAATATAAGTCTATTTTAAATGGAATAATTTAGTAGAGGGGGAAAAGTCAGACTAAATCTATCTCCTTTGGTTTCTAATCTAGAAAGAGTGAGAGAATGTATTTCTAAATGACCATCCCAGAAATAGTTAGAATCAGTTGCTGTGTTCTGAAGAGTCTCTGGCTACATGTTTCCACTCAGGAAAATGCAGAGAAGGCAATAGGGGCAGATTTCTTCTGGACTAGTTAGTAGTGATTACACAGTCAGAAATTAAATTAATTAAAAATAGCCCTTCTGGAAGTATGGTCTGGGAGAAATAGGCTAGAGTGGTACCAGACATGCAGAAAGAAATTGTTTTGTTAAAGTAATAGAGTAATAAAGTAGTGAGAGGAGTCTGTGTAAGAAAAACTATTTGCACATGACAGAAGACCAGAACGTGTATTTCAATTTCTACAGCTAAAACCACAGTAAGACATTAGGGAATAGCAGAGATCTAGGGCATCAGGGGGCTGGAGACTGTTGGCAGCAGAGGGATAGATCATGTAAGATTCCAGATTAACTTTTGATAAAACAGTGGTAATTTAATATCCTGAGGAAGTCTTTCATATGAATGACAGGCCTACAGTGAGGAGTGCAAGGCTTTGCCATTTTGAACATGAGTCCAAATGCTAAAACCATTTCAGACAGAAAAGTATCCAGAGGTCATAAGAGAGAGAAGAGTACGCGGGATTTGTTTGCTGCAATAGGTACTTCAGACTAAGACTACACCGGCACAAGATTCAGGAACTGGCAGTTTCATCTCCCTACAAGTGTCTTTGGGCACAGAATAACACAAAAAGTCTGAAAACAACTGCAGAGAGATAGTGCTGTATCAGAAGACAAATGGACTCTCAGGCTGGAGGCAAATGGGATATTTAATTGGTTTATGTTGAAAACAAGCCCACTAGCCAATAGGCAGAAGTCTGCCAAAAATAATGATGGGGAAAAAAGGAGTATTAAATAATAGGTAAGCAGGTAAGACCCTAGAGCTCACAGTAACGGTTTTGCTCCAACTAAGTACATGAATTGAGTGGATGAATAAATAGCAATTTGGAAAAGAGAGCTGGAAAAGTAATGCTATTAAAGTGTCCTTTATCTCAACAAGTTGGTACTTTTTTTAGAGGGACTGCTGAAGAAATTTTTTCCAGGAAGAGAGCAACCCTCACCGCAGGCATAGCTGTTAAATAGAAGGTACTGCCTGGGTAAAAGGTGTTAATTGACGATGACTCAGGAGTGGGGCAGAGGAGACAGCTCCTACTGACAACAGCATGCCAGTGACCTTAAACAGTGTGGTTGGAACTAGAGACTAGTGACATGGTAATCACGTGGCACTTGATTCTCAGTAACAGATCTTAAGTTTTGTGTAGAATTTGCAAGACCTATGGACTGAAGCTTGTTAGGTTTGCCCTTTCTGAACTTCCCTTGGCCTGCCTGTAGCTTTGTTGCTTCTCTTAGCTATGATAGCAATTTCTCCAACTGGCTTGATTTGTTCAACTTTTGCTTCTGTTTGTGTGGTATAGCCATAGTTTTTTATAGACAGCAATGACAAGCAGTTACTCTGTGTGGAATGAGATCTGGACAATATTAATGTGATGACAAGGTGTTGACAAACACAGAACTGGTAGGATAGAAGAGGCCCTGAGAAGCTGAGGCACAGGATGAAACACAGAGTAACACAGCTGCAAACAGCTTGCCCATGGCCAGCTAAAGGATAGAACTGGAGCTGGACAAAACTGGGTTTAGGGGTAACAAAGAGAACAAAAAGATAACATACTGAAATGGCACCAGGTGTCATATATTCAGATGTAACATGGAGCTGCAGACCAGTGGAGAAAAATCAAAGCATCTCAGCAAGGATATAAAAGTGATCCCAACAGGATTCTAGAGGATCCTAGAGGAACAAAGGAGAGATCATCCAAATGAACACCATATTTTTCCTGGCAAAGGACTCCAGATGCTGACAACTCATAATAACATCCATTACCACCATCACCAGTGTGAAACCACTACAACACATGGGAGCAGTGGAAGGATGAGAACATCATCAAGGAAAGGGGTGAAAGGAATGCGTGTTACCATTTCTCAGCAGTACTCTGGATGTGCTGCTATTCCTTCATTTTTCTAACAACTAGAGCCAGTTTGCTACTGAATAGTCTCTTAATATTTCAGTTAAACCAACAGTAAATCCCTGACTTGACTTCTTCCTTTATACGTTTCCTCCTTGACCTGTGGAGGCAGTGTTCTCACAGGAGAATGGATAATTGGTACATAAACTCTGAATCATCCTGAAAGATACAGCAAGGCCACAAGAGGCCCAAGGAAGCTTAAACAAGCAAGATAAGAAGAAGCCGGAATTCACCAAGTTAATGAGAACTGTGGACTGTTGGCAAGCTTTCGAGGTCAAGTTCTCACACAATATTATAAGGGTCTTCAAGACATGTATCCAAACATAATATGCCAAATCACTGTAAGTGCATGTGAGAAATGGTATATAAGGAGTTAAGGCTTTGTAATAAATGGCTTTTCTCTGATCATATTGATCTCTGACTGGGTCCATATATTTTCTGCAGCAAATGTGCCCAACGTGCCCCCTCCCCCCCCCATATTTCATATTGAAACTGAAGGAATTAAAGTGCGTGGCACTGAGGAAAGTGGAAAACACAGAGCCACAGGGACGTCGGCAGGATCAGGATGGGGAGGTTGATGCCTCGGAACGGAGCATTGTGAGCCCAGAAGACACTGCGCAGTGCAAATAAGGTAACAGCCGGCGGGTGTAGAAGAGGTTTAGGATGGGGAATCAATTAAGTAAAGAGGAAATGGCCATCCTTAAGCTCTTCCAGCATATCCTCTCAGTGAGAGGGATAGAACATGACGATAATCTGTTAAAAAGACTATTGCTCTGGAGTAAAGAAAAAGAGCTAATCCAGGGGGTTAATGAAGCCTTTGAGCTTGGGACTTGGGAAAAAATCGCTAAGGAAGAAGCCTTTGTTTTATGGATGTTTTCAGTTCCTCTTAAGGTGAAGGGAGTAACCTTTAAAGAGACAGACTTAAATTTAGTGTTGAAATGGTTGAAGATGCATTATCCAGAGATTGATGAATCTACCGTATTTGAGGTCTCTTTGTGGAATGGCGCTGGAGTTAAATTGTGGGATGCAGTTACAAAAGGCAATGACACTGTGAAAAAATTATTAGTCATTTGGAGATCTATTTTAGAGATGCTAAAGTCGAAAAATGAGATCGTGGATCCCAGTCATCGTTCCCCTACCACCCCTCATTCCATCCGCCCCCCCCCCCCCCCGCCCTGAACCTCCGCCAGGTGCTGCCACAGCTGCAAAGACTGAGAACAGTCTGAGATGAAGACAATCTTTTTGACGCAGGCCCTATTGACCCCGAGAAGGAGCATGTGCACGTCCATCAGACTGCTTCTGCTGCTCCTGAGGTTCTGATGCCTGATAATTCTGATGCTGACCTGGATGGTCCTTTTGACCTGGAGCCTATTCATCCAGAAAAGGAGCCTGATTTACATACCCCAGATCCTCACGTTAAATGCACAGCTGTAAAGGAAGAAGCAAGACCAGTGTGGGATGCAGAAGTATTGTGTGCTTTCCTGGTGGTGTATGTTCTGGATCAAGACCCGCGGTGGGAATGTTTCTTGTATGCTCTTATCAGGGGTATTGGGCATACTGTGGCAGACCGTGGACTTGGGACCCCATATACAACTCATTTGATACAGTCTCTCTATGATACTCGTGTACTAGAAGTTGGTAAATATAAGTATGTTCAGGTTTCTATCAACCTTTAGAGACCTTTATAGATATTGCTGGCCACTTCTTCCAACATAGGCTGGCCACCTGTGTCAGAATGAGTGTGCATTTTGGTCAGTATAAAAGCCCAAGCCTCATGTGATGCTGGGGAGGTAGAGTTCTGTGGGGACACCTGCTAAGGTTGAGCCTGCCACCTCGCACTGCGGTGATGCTTCTTAGAGCTGATTTCCTGTTAGTCTCCACAGGGTCCTTATGCCACCTTCTGTACATGGGACTGTAGTGGGAGTAATGATTGTCTGGATTTTGTGTTTCAAATATCATAGTTATGTGGTATGTGCTTCTGGGATCCCATACGTGTGTGTGTGCATGTGTTGAGGGCAGATGGTGTTCCGTGTATTTTTTTTGTTGTTGTTGGGTTCATGTAAAAGTTTTTAACGGGTAACAGTTTAACATTTCAAGCAAGAAAGGGTTAATGCAAAAGTGCGGTTTCCAGCAGGTATTCATGGTTGCTGCTGAACCAGGCAGGCAGCTGTAGCTGCTGCCAAGCAGGCTGGCGTTTGTAGCAGTGCAAAGCACGGTGAGCAACCTTGGGGAAAACAAAGACAAAAAAAAAAAAAAAAAAAAAAATGCAATGGTGCAGCAAACTCCTCGTTTAACCTGTCTACTTCTCAAGAACTGATAACCTGGAGGAGGGGTATATTTGTGGCCTCCTGCCTACAGGTCCATGGCGACTGCCTGCAAAGTTTGTGAAGCCTTGCCATGAGCTGGACAGACGAATGGAAAAACCTGATGTCTCAGCTACAGGAGCTGACTGTGAATACCCCAAGCAGAATGAGATAGAGGAAGAGGAAAAGTGAATGATTGCAAAACATCACTTGGGGGCAACTGTAGCTATTATTACTTTACAAGCACGTGTGCTTGTAAAGTAGCTATTATTAGAGGTTGTGATTTTGTGTATAAAACCGCCTGTATTTACTAGCCAGCTGCTAATAAGAAACTACACCTTGTATTGTATAGATTTGTCACTTGTAAAAGAGATGTTAGAGTATGGAAATTTGCAGTAGCTGCTAGAAAATGCTAAGACAAAAGCTAGAAAGATTTTAATACAATGGTAGTGTTATAAAGCAGGTAATGGAACAAATTAAGAGGGTGGGAGAATTCCACTGGTAACAAATTTCTTTGGCTAGTACCTCGCTGCCATCAGCATCTTCAACATGCTGCTGCACCCTGTAATAGTTACTCTGCTAATGTAAATTTGTGTGTGCCTTGCTGTAGTAGCGACTTGTTACTGGATGAAGCAGGTGAAACTCTACATTGACAACAAGGTGCAAGGACTGAGGCTGACCAAATGCCTGCTACCACAGTCAAGGGCAAGACTGGGTTGGCCTCTGTGTTTGCCACCAAGAACCTTTAGTTCCGCTGTTGGCTGCAAGCCAGCAGGCGTGGAGCGGTGGGGACACATGCCATGCCACACCTTGATGTGAAGGATGGCCTCCCTGTTATCAGAGAGCCATACAGCAGAAAAAAGGGGCAAGCCCAGCAGCCCGTAGTTGGCACATGTTGGAGATATGATCTAGCCCAAATCCCCTGCTCAAGTAGGGTCACCCAAAACATATATAAAACAAAAAGGGGGAGATGTGGAGGCAGTGTTCTCACAGGAGAATGGATAATTGGTACATAAACTCTGAATCATCCTGAAAGATACAGCAAGGCCACGAGAGGCCCAAGGAAGCCTAAGCAACCAAGATAAGAAGAAGCTGGATTTCACTAAGTTAATGAGAACTGTGGACTGCTGGAAAGCTTTCGAGGTTAAGTTCTCACACCTGTGCTTAACCAATTATATGTTGGTTAAGCACAATATTATAAGGGTCTTCAAGACATGTATCCAAACATAATATGCCAAATCACTGTAAGTGCATGTGAGAAATGGTATATAAGGAGTTAAGGCTTTGTAATAAATGGCTTTTCTCTGATCATATTGATCTCTGACTGGGTCCATATATTTTCTGCGGCATTGAGCATAAACAGTATTTTTGCTGTTATGGAATCATAGAATATTTAGGGTTGGAAAGGACCTTAAGATGATCTAGTTCCAACCCCCCTGCCATAGGCAGGGACACCTCACACTAAACCATGCCACCCAAGGCTTTGTCCAACCTGGTCTTGAACACTGCCAGGGATGGAGCATTCACAACCTCCCTGGGCAACCCATTCCAGTGCCTCACCAACCTAGAAAGAATTTCCTCCTTATATCCAATCTAAACGTCCCCTATTTAAATTTTAACCCGTTATCCCTTCTTCTGTCACTACAGTTCTTAAAGAAGAGTCCCCTCCCGGTATCCCTATAGGCCCCCTTCAGATACTGGAAGGCTGCTATGAGGTCTCCACGCAGCCTTCTCTTCTCCAGGCTGAACAGCCCCAACTTTCTCAGCCTATCTTCATATGGGAGGTGATCCAGTCCCCTGATCATTTTCGTGGCCCTTCTCTGGACTTGTTCCAACAGTTCCATGTCCTTTTTATGTTGAGGACACCAGAACTGAACACAGTATTCCAGGTGAGGTCTCACGAGAGCAGAGTAGAGGGGTAGAATCACCTCCTTCGACCTGCTGGTCACGCTCCTTTTCATGCAGCCCAAGATAAGGTTGGCTTTCTGGGTTGCAAGCACACACTGCCTGCTCATGGTCATTTTCTCTTCGACCAGCACCCCCAAGTCCTTCTCCACAGGGCTGCTCTGAATCTCTTCTTTGCCCAACCTGTAGTTGTGCCTGGGATTGCTCCGACACAGGTGTAGGACCTTGCACTTGGCATGGTTAAACTTCATAAGGTTGGCATCAGCCCACCTCACAAGCATGTCAAGGCTCCTGTGGATGGCATCCCTTCCCTCCAGCGTATCAACCAAACCACACAGCTTGGTGCCATCAGCAAACTTGCTGAGGGCGCACTCAATCCCACTGTCCATGTCAGCGACAAAGATGGTGAACAAGACCGGTCCCACCACCGACCCCTGAGGGACACCACTTTTTACTGGTCTCCAGCTGGACATTGAGCTGTTGACCAAAACTCTCTGTGCAGCCGTCCAGCCAGTTCTTTATCCACCGAGTGGTCCATCCATCAGATTGGTGTCTCTCCAATTTAGAGACTAGGATGTCGTGTGGGACAGTGTTGAACACTTTGCACAAGTCCAGGTAGATGACACCAACTGCTCTACCCCTGTCTATCAGTTCCGTAGTCCCATCATAGAAGGCCACCAAATCGGTCAGGCAGGATTTCCCCTTAGTGAAGCCATGCTGGCTGTCACCAAGCACCTTGTTGTTTTTCATGTGCCTTAGCATGCCTTCCAGGAGAATCTACTCCAAGATTTTGCCAGGCACAGAGGTGAGACTGACCTGTAGCTCCCTGGGTCATCCATTTTCCCCATCTTGAACATGGGGGTTATATTTTCATTTTTCCAATTGTCGGGAACTTCACCTGACTGCCACGATTTTTCAATTATGATGGACAGTGGCTTAGCAGCTTCATTCGCCAGCTCCTTCAGGATCCATGGATGGATTTCATCAGGTCCCATGGACTTCTGCACATTCAGGTTTTTAAGATGATCTTTAACATGATCTTCTCCTACACTGGGCCTAAGGTCTTCATTCTCTCAGTCCACTGCCTTCCAAAGCTTGGGTGGTGTGGTCAGAGCTTTTGCCAGTGAAGATTGAGGCAAAGAAGTCATTAAGAGCCACAGCCTTCTCCAAATCCATGGTAGCCAGTTCTCCTGATAGCTTCTGGAGAGAGCCCACATTGTCCCTCATCTGTCTTTTATTTGCAATGTAACTACAGAATCCCTTCCTATATACCTACAGAATTCCCTGCCTACAAACTTTGGTCCCGTGTTCAAGACACCCAAACTCCTGACTATGACACCACCCTTTTAACCATTTATGACTGACAACAGGAAATTCAGAAGGTCTGTTCTTCCTGCCCATGGATGATTCATTACAAGAGGCTGTGCTCCCTTAACCCTTGTTTCAGCAGTGAGGAAATACAGGAGGTCTCCTTTTAGTTTTCAAGTAGTCCCACTGCTATTAATGCAGTAGCAATTCTAGCTACCTGAGTTGTTCTTCACCTCAGAAAAGCAACAGACATGGAGATAATTTTACACATTTTATGTTTTTTCTTAGAGGTACTTTTCAAAAAAAACAGAAATTTTGGGGGAAAAGAAGTAGGGCTTTGCAATACTAAGGGCTGTGTCCAGTTGGGTTTTGAGTATCTCCACAGAGGAGACTCCATCACATCTCTGTGCAACTTGTTCCAGTGCTTGACCACCCTCACAGTAAAGAAATTTTTTTCATGCATTCAGATAGAGTTTCCAGGGACTCTTCTTTTCTATTGCTCTTATGGCTGAAAGTTTGGAGCAACAAATCCCCCTCCACTTGCTGCTTCATTCTTTCTTCTTCTTGGATTCAAGCACTAAGCAGATTTTGAAGGGTAAATGCTGAGATGCTGTCTAGATCCAAACATGCTCATAAAGTTGAAGAATTGATTGCAGTGGAAATTCTTTCTGAATGCATTAGAACTTCATGTTCCATAAGGAATCCATAAAGAATTCATGTTGCACTAACTTTCCCATCAAAACTTGTTTCAACAAATTATGTCCATAATTGGTTGTAGATCATGTCTGCTAGCGGCGAGGAGAAGCAAGACACGCCAACCCAATATGGGTGATAAACAAGCTTCTACTTTATTTGTGGCACACTTCGCTTATATCCGCGTGGTGTTTAGCCACGCCTACTAGTCAGAACAGTTTTGGTTAGTTCTACACAGCTTCCTTCACATTCTCCTCCCACATCCAATATGCGGTTACCTGTGAGGCCTACACCTTGCTTTGCTCACACAAGGCCTCTAAGGATCCATGGCCTTGCTCTTGGAGCCATTCTGCAACACATGTCTCATCAAAAAAAAAGAAAAAGAAAAAAGAAAAAAGAAAAAAAGAAAAAGAGAAAAATACCGACAAAACCAAAACCAAAAAAAAAACCCAACGTTAGAAACATGTTTTTGTTTTGTTTTTTGTTTTGTGTAGGGAGGCAGATGGGAATACTGCACATATTATGTAGTGAGTAACATTATCAAAGCTTTAGGTTTTACTGGTCATTCGTGTCCATTAAAAAAAAAAAAGAAATAAAAAAAAACCCACCAGTTTATAGGGAACTCAGTGGTTTACTGTTGTGTCAGTTGTAACGTCCAAATTTCTCCTTGACTCCACATCATAATGAACATGATGAATGGTTCATCTCATTCATAGATCAAATACAGACTGAACAGTAAACACAAAAAATGAAAAAGCTTTCCTGAGATGTGTGACTGGAGGAATGCTCTACACAATTTAAGACATAATCTCCAGTAAGGTTTCAGTTGGAGTCCAGTATGGAGCACCTGACCTTTTGATAAACACATGTACCAATTAGGGAAAGCACAAAGACTGAGCACATTTTTGTGTAAGTGTAATGCCCAAGAAAGACTTGAAGGGAGCTATATTAATGGTTTTAGACACAGAAAAAACTGTTGTAAAGAGGCAGAGAATAACATTTCTTACATATAAGGTGGATAGGACAGGAAGCAGTGGAATTAAATAAATGGAAGAAACCTGTGTGTTAGACAATAATGAAAGGCAGGCAAAGTGTGCTGCAGAGACCATAGTGATCATCCTAGGAGGCTTGTCAAGACAGGGCTGGAACAATGATGTGCCAGGAATGTTTAAGGTATGGTTAGTCCTTCAGTAGGACATGAAGATGGACTACATGTCCCTTTGACAGCAGTACTCTGTCTGATTCTGCACTTTCTATCCCAACTTAGCCAACCATTAAATAGAGTTTATCTTTAATGAAAGACTTAAATCCAGTTGACTTCAATAAGACTGCTTAAGCACATAGAAATAAGGAAATTAAGCTTGGCTGAAGCAGGCCCTAGGAAGAATTTAATCAAGCCATGAATTACCACATAAAATCTCTATAAAAAAGATAAAGTTCATAGCTTATATGAAAATAGATTATTTAAAAAAATCTAATTTGTTTTTCTTTCTCTTCCTTTTGGGTTTTGTTTGGTTATTTTGTTGTTTGTTGTTTCTTTTTTTTCTCTCCCCAGAATCAATGTTCCCAGAAGCAACACAGGCTTTACAGCCAAACATGGTATTTCTACAGCCCATTTTATGGCTTTTGTAACTCTGTGAAAATGCACATCATTTTTTCCCAAGGGCTTTTTAAAGAGGATAAATGGGAAACACTCTCAGTGATCCTGGAGGTTTTAGTACAGATAAGAGGCAGGAAGGAAGGGAAAGATGGATAAATACTCTCTCATAATTCTTATACGATAACACAGCTTTTTCATGCCTCACTATGACATTCATGCCTCACTATGGACTGCACTCCTAAGTGCTATCATATTTCATATCATATACACTTCACCCAGGATATGATTCCCTCAACCACAAGATAATATGGAAAAATCCAGAATTTTCTGGATTGTGTACCCCAAGCCACCAAGGCACTCACTGAGGAGAGAAGGGATAACCAGGACAGTTCCCTCGTAGTCCAATAGGGATCTTGGCTGCATGTTCATTTTTTATGTCTCCCCACTAAACATATGTTTATGAAAACTGGATTACACCCACCAGTGCTGTCACCACAAATATTGCTGCCTCATAGGGCAATTTAGCAAAACAGTGCTAAGATGAGGCAAAATTACATTGTTTTCCATAGGTACCCCAGGGGATTCACCAAAAATCCTATTGCTCTGCTTGCCTGACTGTTTTTTACCCATTCTCCCATGAGCTATTGTTCTGACAAGATCAATAACATCTTGACCTTTTGAGAGGTGCCTGAGCTCAAGCACAAGATGAAAATGGCCAAGCAACACAAGGTAGTATAAGCCCACAACTTTATAATATACATATTAATAATAATATTTTCAATCTTGAATAAAACATGTAGAGCTACAAAGTTAACATGATTATTTTTCTTAGATAAAATGTTCTCTTGAAGTAGTTGGGGAAAAACGCAAGGTTTAGGTAGGCAATGAAGGAACATTGAACAATATTATTAGAATGAGACCTTTTTATTCCAACATCACCCAGTGAATCTGTATTTAATGCCATCCTGAGAATATATTACAACTGTGAAATATTATTAGATCTGATTATAAATGTTATTACTATAGTCAGACACACACTTTCTATTAACAGAATACTTAATAAATAGAGCTGAGATCATAAAACAGGGCATCCAGTTATCGCTTTGCTCACTTTGCCTGCACTCAGCATGTCCCTGTTATACTGAAACCAGTCAAAATTAGGTCTCATGAAAAGATGAATGTAAAAGATTCAGAAAATTATGAACAGGGGATGGGGAGTGAGGGAGAAGAGTGTTCAAATGCAGTGGCAGTACTTCAGATAGTAAAATACACTTCCATATGTTTTGTTAGATAGAAAACTTCTCCCCCTTCTATGGGGAAATCTCCTGAAACACAAAGATTTCATGAAAGATTAGGCAAGGTATCTACACTGTGTGCAGCTGCATTTTTTCCCCAGAACTTCATTTTGAGGAGACAAACTTTGCATTCTTGATTCTTCACCACACTAAGCATGGCAGCGAAGAATTTTTGTATCAGCCAAATACCTCATCTCAGAATGAGCAGAACCAGCTAAAGGGTGGCTGGGCAGCACCCAATCTAATTTCTGAAGCCTGTGCCACCCTTTGTCTGATCTGCACTGTAGCTTCATCATAGCTTCTTGCTCATAACCTGTCATGATCTGCCTGGCTTTCCTTCACCCCGCAGCTTTTCTGTTGCCATGAGGAGTCAAGAGGTAGATGGAAGTTTGGCATTCCCTACTAAAGGTGACTTGGTCATCAGAACTAAAGGGGGACAGGCTCCTTTACATCTATTGCATATATTAACCCCTGTTGCTCCATTACATCTATTAGGGTTAGGTTTAGGGTTAGGTTTAGGGTTAGGGTTAGGGCTCCATTACATCTATTACATCTGTTAATCCCAGTTGCTCCATTACGTCTATTACATCTATGAAGCCCTAAACTCCTAAAACACCCCTACTCTCACCACCAGTTGCGAGGAAAAACCTAACCCAAACTCTCGGTTGCAAGAAAACACCCCTAGGTTATGGTTAGGTTTAGGGTTATGGTTAGAGTTAAGGTTGCAGTTAAAGTTAAGGTTATATATTAGGGTTAGGGTTATGGTTAGGGTTAGGGTTAGGGTTATGGTTAGGGTAAGGGTTAGGGTTATGGTTAGGGTTAGGCTTAGGCTTAGGTTTGGGTTAGGGTTAGGGTTAGGTTTTGGTTTTGGGTTACGGTTGGGTTTGGTTTAGGCTTAGGTTTAGGGTTAGGATTAGGCATTAGGGTTAGGGATAGGGATTGGATTAGGTTTAGGGCTTCATTGCATCTATTACATCTGTTTACCCCTAATTCTCCATTACATTTATGTCATCTCTTAATCCGTTTTGCAATAAAACACCCGGTTCAAGGAAAACTCCAACCCAAACTCTCGGTTTTGCGAAAACACCTCTATGATTGGGTTAGTGCTAGGTTCAGTGTTAGGGTTAGGGTTATGGTTTTGGGTTAAGTTTAGGGTTAGGGTTAGAGTTAGTATTTAGGTTTTATGGTTATGTTTAATGTTAGGGTTATGTTTACGGCTTCATTACATCTATAACAGTTATGAACCCCTGCTGCTCCTTTACATGTATAAGGGTTAGGGTTAGGTTTAGGGGTTAGGGTTATGTTTAGGGTTAGGGTTAGGAATATGGTTAGGGTTATGTTTAACGTTAGGGCTCCCTTACATCTATTACATCTGTTAACACCTGTTGCTCCATTACATCTGTTACATCCATTAACCCGTTCCAAGAAAACACCCTGTCCTGGGTTCACCAGGAGCAGTCATTTTTCTCCTCCTTGGTAGCTTGTGCAGTGCAGTGTTTTGACTTTCGGCTCGGGAGCAGAGCTGATAACTATGACGTTTTGGTTTGGCCAAGGACTTTGTGAGCCTCATGCTCTGCCAGGGAGGAGGGGAAGCCGGGAGGAAGCAGAGGCAGGACAGCTGACCCAAGCTAGTCAAAGAGGTATTCCATACCATAGCACGTTATGCCCAGGACGTAACTGGGAGTTCGCTGGAAGGGCTGGGGGATTGCAGGGTTGGAGGAGGTATGGGTCGGTGCTTGGTCAGGCTGGGGGGGCGAGTTATTGGTCGGCTGGTGGTGAGGTGATGTATTCTCTTCCCTTGTTATTTCCTTTTTCATTGTTATTATTGGTGGTAGCAGTAGTGATTTGTGCTATACCTTAGTTACTAAACTGTTCTTATCCCAACCCGTGGGAGTTGCATTCTTTTTGATTCTCTTCTCCATCCCTCCAGCAGTAGGGGAGGGCAAGAAGAGGTGGGGGGAGTGAGTGAAGGAGCTCTGCTTGGTTTTAAACCACGACACACCCCTACTCTCACCCCCGGTTGCGAGGTATTCCCTAACCCAATCTCTTGTTTGCACGAAAACACCTAGGTTAGAGTTAGAGTTAGGTTTAGGGTTTCGGGTCTGTGTTAGGGTTAGTTGTTAGGAATTAGGGTTAGGGTTACAGGTCCTTTACATCTATTATATGTATTAACCCTTTTCCTCCATTACATGTCTTAGGGTTAGGGTTAGGTTTAGGGTTAGGGATTAGGGTTAGTTTTTAGTATGGGTTTAGGGTTAGGGTTATGGTTTTTGTTAGTGTTATGGGTTAGGGATAGGTTTAGGTTTAGGTTTTGTTTAGGGTGAGGGTTAGGAATTGGTAAGGTTTAGGGTTAGGAGTTGGGGTTAGGGGGTAGGTTTCGTGTTAGGGTTGTCGTTAATGTTAGGGTCAAGGATACGGCTCCGTTACCTCTGTTACATATATTAACCTCTGCTGCTCTGTTACATCCATTAGTGTTAAAGTTAAGGGTTAGGGTTAGTGGTTATGGTTTGGGATATGCTTACGTCTCCATTACATCTATTACATCTGTTTACCCTTGTTGCTCCATTATTTCTATTGTATCTGTTAACCCCTAAACCCCTAAACCACCCCTAGTCTCATCCCCTGTTGCGAGGAAAAACTAGCCCAATCTCTCGGTTGTGCGAAAACACCCTAGGTTACGCTTAGGGTTATAAGTTAGGGTTAGGTTTAGGTCTACAGTTAGCTTTATTGGTAATTGTTAGGGTTATGGTTAGGGGATAGGGGTTCGGATTAGGGTTATTCTTAGGGTTAGGGTTATGTTTACGGCTCTATTACATCTATTACGTCCATTAACATGTTTTGATTCATTACATCTATTATGGTTTGGGTGAGGGTTAGGTTTAGGGTTGGGTTAGGGTTACGGTTAGGGTCAGGGTTAGAGTTAGACTTGAGTTATGTTTATAGTTAGGGTTAGTTTTAGGGTTAGGGTTAGTTTTACGGCTCCTTTACAGCTATTGCATTTGTTAATTTCTGTTGATCCATTATATCTATTAGGGTTATGGTTAGGGTTAGTGTTATTTTTAGGGATCATAGTAAGTGTTAGGGATAGTGTTAGGGTTATGGTTAGGCTTAGGGCTCCATTACATCTCTTACATCTGTTAACCCCTGTTGCTCCATTACATCTATAACAGATATTAATCCCTAAATCCCTACAACACCCCTACACTCAACCCTTATTGCAAGGAAAACCCTAACCCAATCTTTCGTTTATGCGAAAATACCCCTGGGTAAGGGTATGGTTTGAGTTAGGGTTAGTGTTATGGGTTTAGGTTTAGGATTAGGGTTTTTGTTTCGGTTAGGGTCTGGTTTAAGGGTTAGGCTTAGGGGTTCAGGCTTAGTGTTAGGTTTATGGTTAGGGTTAGGTATAGGGTTCGGTTTACGGTTCCATTACATCAATTACATCTTTTAAACCCTGTTGCTCCATTACATATATTAGGGTCAGGGTTAGGGTTATGGTTAGGGTTAGGTTTAGCGGTTAGGGTTAGGGATATGGTTAAGGATAGGTTTAGGGTTCGGGCTCCATTACATCTATGACATCTGGTTACCCCTGTTGCTCAATTAGGGGTCTACTGCATCTATTAATCCTAAACCCCTGCAACACTCCTAAAACACTCCTACAGTCCCCCCAGTTGCGAGGGAAACTGTAACTCAAACTCTCAGTTCTGTGAAAAAAAAAAACTAAGTTAGGCTTAGGGTTTGGGTTAGACTTAGGTTTAGGGTTAGTGTTAGGATTAGGGTTGGGTTAGGGTTAGGGGTTAGGTGTTGTGGTTAGGGTTAGGTGTTATTGTTTGGGTTAGTGTTAGGCTTAGGTTTAGGTTTACAGCTCCATTACATCTATTGCATCTATTAACACCTGTTGCTCCAATACCTCTATTACGGTTCGGGTTAGGTTTAGGGTTAGGTGTCAGGGTTTGACTTAGGGATAGTGTTAGGTTTAGGTTTAGGGTTAGGGCTCCATTACATCTATTACATCTGTTAACCCCTGTTGCTCCATTATTTCTATTACATATATTAACCCTTTTTGCAAGAAAACACGGCTACTCTCAACCCTTAACTCAAACTCTCGTTTGCACGAAAACACCCCTAGATTAAGGTTAGTGTCAGGGTTAGGTTTAGGTTTATGGGTTAGTGTTAGGGTTAGGGGTAGGGTTAGGTGTAGTGTTTGAGTGAGGCTTAGTGTTAGGGATATGGCTCCATCACCTCTTTTACATCTATTACCTCTTTTGCCCTATTAAATCTTGTAGAATTAGGGTTAGTGTTAATCTTAGTGTTAGGGATCCATTACATCTCTTACATCAGTTAACCCATGTTGCTCCATTGCATCTATTACATCTACTAACTCCTAAACACCTAAAAAAACCCTCCTCTCACCCCCCGTTGCGAGAAAAACCTTAACCCAAGCTCTCGGTTGCACGAAATTACCCCTATGTTAGGGTTAGCATTAGGGTTAGGTTTGGGTTTAGGGTTAGGTTTATGAGTTAGGGTTAGGGTTATGGTTAGGGGTTAGGTGTTAGAGTTAGTGTTCTGTTTAGAATTAGGTTTATGGCTCCGTTACATGTATAACATTTATTAAAACCTGTTGCTCCTTTATGTTTATTTGGGTTAGGGTTAGGGTTATGGTTAGGGTTACTGTTAGGGTTAGGTGTTAGGGTTACGGTTAGGGTTAGGTTTAGGGTTCCATTACATCTATTACATCTTTTAACCCCTATTACTCCATTACATCTATTACATCTATTAACCCCTGGGTCAAGAAAACACACCTACTCTTACCCTCGTTAGCGAGGAAAATCCTAAGCCAAAGTCCCGGTTGGTCAATAACAACTCTAGGTTAGGTTTAGGGATAGGGTTAAGTTTATGGGTTACTGTTAGGATTAGTGTTAGGATTAGGGCTATGTGTTAGGCTTAGTGTTAGGATAAGTTTTAGGGTTGGGTTATGGTTTGTTTCAGGGTTAGGGTTGGCTATAGGGGATAGGGTTTAGTGTTATGGTTAGAGTTCAGTTTAGTTTTACCTCTCCATTACATGTTTAGTATTACGGTTAGGTTTAGTGTTAGGGTTACGGCTGCATGGCATGTATAACATCTATTAACTCCTGTTGCTCCATTACATCTATTAGGGTTAGAGTTAGGGGTAGGGGTTAGGGTTCTAGATATTGTTAGGGTTAGGTTTAAACTTATTACATCTATTATATCTGTTAACCCCTGTTTCTTCATTATGTCTATTACATCTACTAACCCCTCAACCCCTAAAACAATCCTACTGTTACCCTGGTTGCTAGGAAAACCCTAACCAAAATTCTTGGTTTCACTAAAACTTCTCTAGCTTAGGGATAGATTTAGGGTTAGGGTTAGTTTTAGGGTTATGGGTTAGGGTTAGTTTTAGTGATAGGTGTACGGTTAGGTTTAGGGTTGAGTTAAGGTTAGGTTTAGTTTTAGGGTTAGGGTTTGGTGTTAGGGGTTAGTGCTAATGTTTGGGTTAGGTTTAGGGTTAGGGATAGAAATCTATTACCTCTGTTACATATATTAACCCCTGTTGCTCCATTACATCTATTATGGTTACAGTTAGAGTTAGGGTTAGGGTTTAGGCATAATGTTTGCTTAGGTATAGGTTTAGTGTTAGGGTTAGGGCTCTAGTACATCTATTACATCTGTTAACCCCTGGTTCTTCATTATGTCTCTTACATCTATTAACCCCTATGCCCCTAAAACTCTACTAACCTCTCTCCTGGTTGCGAGGAAAAGTCTAACCCAAACTCTTGCTTGTGGGAAAACACCCACAGCTTATGCTTAGTGTTAGTGTTAGCCTTAGGTTTAGGGTTAGGTTTAGGGCTGGGGTTAGGGTTAGGGTTATTCTTTGTGGTTAGGGTCAGGGTTAGGGTTAGGATTAGGGCTATGTGTTAGGGTTAGGGCTATGGGTTAGAGTTAGGTTGAGGGTTGTGTTAGGGGTTGAATTAGTGTTAGGGTTAGGGTTGTGAGGATTACCCTAACCTAAAATCTCGGCTGCACGTAAACACCCCTAGCTGAGTGTGAGTGTTAGGGTTAGTGTATGTGTTAGGTTTAGGGTGCTGGTTAGTGTTAGAGTTAAGTTTAGTGTTAGCATTGGTTTAGGATTTGATTTACTATTAGAGTTAGTGTTAGCTTTAGGGATACGTGTCCAGTACCTCGTTTACATCTATTACCATTTTTGCTCTATTACTTCTTTTAGTGTTAGGGATAGAGTTTGGGTTAAGTTTTGGGTTAGACATAGGTTTAGGTTGAAGTTTAGTGTTATGGCTCCATTACAACTATTACATATGTTAATCCCTGTTGCTTCAGTGCGTCTCTTACATCTATTAACCCCTAAACCCCTATAAAACCCCACCTCACAACCCACATTGCGAGGAAAACCCTAACCCATACTTTCGGTATCGTGAAAACACTCCTAGGTTAAAGTTAGTGTTAGGGTTAGTTTTAGGGTTAGGGTCAGGTTTTGGGTTTGGCTTAGGTTTAGAGTTAGGGTTAGGGGTTAGGTGTTATGGTTAGGGTTAGGATTAGACTTTGGGTTACAGCTCTGTTACATGTATTACTTCTATTAAGATCTGTTGCTCCTTTAAAGCTATTAGGGTTTGGGTTTGGGTTAGGGTTAGTGGTTACGGTTACAGATAGGATTAGGTTTAGGGCTAGGGTTAGGGCTATATTACATCTGTTAACCCCTGTTGCTCCATTACATCTATTACATCTATTAACCCCTGTTGCAAAACAACACCCCTACTCTCACCTCCGTTTGCGAGGAAATGCCTAGCCCAAAGTCTCGGTTGCTCTAAAAATGCTGTTGGTTAGGTTTAGGGTTATGGTTAGAGTGAGGATTTGGGTTAGGTTTAGGTTTAGTGTTGGGTTAGGGTTACGGTTAGGGTTAGGGTTAAGGTTAGGGTTACGACTCCATTACATCTATTGCATCTGTTAACCCCTGTTTCCATTAAGTCTATTACATCTATTAACTCTTAAAACTCTAAAACACCCCTACTCTCATGCACGGTTGTGAAGAAAACACGAACCCAAACCCTCGGTTGTGCAAAAACACCCCTAGTTTAAGGTTAGAGTCAGGGTTAGAGTTAGGGTTAGGGCTATGGGTTAGAATTTGGGTTAGGGTTGGCTTTGGGTTTGTTTTAGGGTTAGGACTAAGCTTAGGGTTAGAGTCAGTGTTTGTTTTACAGCTCCGTTACATCTATTACATCTATTAAACCCTGTTGTTCCATAACCTCTGTTAGGGTTAGATTTAGGTTTAGGGTTTGGGTTACGTTTATTTTTACGGTTAGGTTTAAGGATATTGCTAGGGTTAGGTTTAGGTTTAGGGCTCCATTACATCTATTACATCTGTTAACCCCAGTTTCTCCATTATGTCTATTACATCTATTAACCCCTAAACCCCTAAAACACCCCTACTCCTCGGGTGTTTTACATCTATTAACCCCTAAACTCTAAAACACCCCCTACAGTTGCAAGGAAATCCGTAACCCAAATCCTCGGCTGCACGAATACACCCCTATGTTTATTTTAGTGTTAGAGTTAGGGCTATGGGTAAGGGTTAGGGTTAGGTTTAGGGTTTTGTGACTTTTTTTTTCAGCGTTAGGTTTAGGGTTGGGTTAGGGTTTGTTTTAGGTGTATGGTTAGGGTTACGGCTCCAGTACATCTATTAACCCCTGTTGCTCCTTTACATCTTAATACTCTCTCTCTCCAATATTGAGGAAAACCCTTACCCAAGCTCTTGGTGGTGTGAAAACACCCCTACGTTAAGGTTAGGGTTATGGTTAGGGTTAGGGTTAGGGTTAAGTTTTGGGTTAGGTTTCAGATTCGTGTTGGTTTAGGGTTAGGGGTTAGGGATTAGGGTTTAGGTTAGGTGTTAGAGTTAGCGTTAGGATTAGATTTAGGTTTACAGGTGTGTTAAATGTAGTGCATCATTAACACTTGTTGCTCCTTTAAATCTGTTATGGTTAGGGTTTGGGTTACTGTTAGGTTTTTGGGTTATGGATAGGGTTAGGGTTAGGTTTAGGGTCAGGTTTAGGGCTACATTACATCTATTACATCTATAGACTCCTGTTGCTCCATTACATCTATTAGGGTTAGAGTTAGGGTTGGCTGTTAGGTTTAGCATGAAGGATGAACTTTGGGTTAGGTTTAGGCTTAGGGCTCCATTACATCTATTACATCTGTTAACCCCTGTTGCTCCATGACATCTATTACGTCTATGAACCCCAAAATCCCTAAAAGGCCTCTACTCTCACCCCCGGTTGTAAGGAAAACCCTAAATAAAACTTCCGTTTGCGCGAAAACTCTTCCAGCTTAGGTTTAGTCTTAGGGTTACCGATAGGGTTATGGGTTCAGGCTGGCGTTAGCATTGGGTTAGATTTAGGGTTACTGTTAGGGTTAGGGTTAGGATTAGGGATACGGCTCCATTATCTCAGTTCCATCTCTTACCCCTGTTGCTCTATTACATCTTTAAGGGTTAGGGTTAGGGTTAGGTTTATGGTTGGGTTAGGGATAGGGTTAGGGCTTAGGTGTTAATGTTCCTGTTAGGTTTAGACTTAGGTTAGGATTAGGGGTACAGCTCCATTACCTCTCTTACATCTACTATTCTTTTTGCTCTATTACATTTTTTAGGATTAGGGATAGAGTTAGGGTTTAGGGTTTAGGATTAGGGTTAGAGGTAGGGCTAGGTTTAAAATTAATGCTAGGGCTCCATTACAGCTATTACATCTGTTAGGGTTAGGGTTACGGCTCCATTACATCTATAACATCTATTTACCCCTGTTACTGCATTACATCTATTAGGATTAGAGTTAGGGTTATCGGTTATGGTTAGCCTTAGGGATATTTTTAGGGTTAGGTTTAGGCTTAGTGCTCCATTACATTTATTACAACTCTTAAAGCTTGTTTTTCCTTCAAGTCTATCACGTCTTACAACCCCTAAACCCCTAAGAGAAACCTCTTGGTTAGGGTTAGGGTTAGGGTTACTGTTAAGGTTTCTTTTCATCTATTATATCTGTTAACTCCTGTTGTTCCATTACGTCTATTACATCTATTAACACTTAAGCCCCTAAAACACCCCTACTATCACAGCTGTTTGTGAGGAAACCCCTAACTCAAACTCTCAGTAGCTCGAAAACACTCCTAGGTTAGGCTTAGGGTTAGGGTTATGGTCAGTGTTAGGGTTATGTTTAGGGTTAGGTTAAGGTTAGGGTTAGGGTTAGGGTTAGTGTTAGTGTTAGGGTTAGGTTTAGGATTAGGGTTAGTTCTACGCCTCCTTTACATGTATTACATCTATTAACCCGTGTTGCTCCATTACATCTATTAGGGTTAGAGTTAGGGTTAGGGGTTAGGGTTGGGGTTAGGGTGTGGGTTAGGGATATTGTTAGGGTTCGGTTTAATCTCAGGGCTCCATTACATCTATTAGGCTCAGTCTTAATGTTAGGGTTAGAGTTAGGGATACGGCTCCATTACCTCTGTTACATCTCTGACCCCTGATGCTCTAGAACAAATTTTAAGGTTAGGGTTATGTTTAGGGTTAGGGCTCCATTACATCTATTACATCTCCTAACCTCTCCTATTCCATTATGTCTATTACATCTATTAACCCTTAAACGCCAAAAACACCCCTATTCTCACGCCTGGTTGCAATGAAAAACCTAACCCAAACTCTCGGTTGCGCGCAATCACCCCTAGTTTACGGTTAGGGTTAGTCTTAGGGTTGGTGTTACTGCTATGTGTTAGTGTTAGGGTTAGGTTTAGGCTTAGGGTTGGGTTAGGGTTTGTTTTAGGGTTAGGGTGAGGGTTTCGGGGTAGGGTTAGGGTTAGGTTTAGTTTTATGGCTCCATTACATCTATTACATCTATTCACCCCTGTTGCTCCATCACATCTATTAGTTTTTGAGTTAGGGTTAGGGGTTAGGGTTAGGGATATTGTTAGGGTTAGGTTTAGGATTAGGACTCCATTACATCTGTTACATCTGTTAAGCCTCTTGCTCCACTACATCATCTATTAACACCTAAACCCTTAAGACACCCTTACTCTCACCCCCAGTAGCCAGGAAAACCTAACACAAAATCTCGTTTGCGAGAAAACACCCCTAGCTTATGTTTATGGTAAGGATTAGGGTTTTGGATGAGGGTTAGGTTTATGGGTTAGGGCTAGATTTAGGGTTAGTGTTAGGGTTAGGGTTACTGGTAGCGTTAGAGCTAGGGTTAGTGTTAGCATTGGGTTAGGGTTAGGGTTACAGTTAGGTTTAGGTTTGGGGTTATGGATACTGCTCCATTTCCTCTGTTACATCTATTACCCCTGTTGCTCTACTATATCATTTAGGCTTATGTTTAGGGTTAGGGTTTAGGGTTAGAGTTAGAAATAGAGTTAGAGTTAAATTTAGCTTTACGGCTCCATTACATGTGTTCCATGTTTTGACCCCTGTTGCTATATTACATCTATTAAATCTGTGAATCCCTGTTGCAAGAAAACTCCCCTATTCTTACCCACGGTTGCGAGGAAAACCCTAACCAAACCTCTCGGTGTCTCGAAAACAACTCTACGTTAGGTTTAGGGGTAGGGTTAGTGTTAGGTTTAGCATTAGGGTTAGCGTTATTGGTTAGCGTTAGTGTTAGGGTTAGGGATTGAGTTATGGTTAGGGTTTGGGTTAGAATTAGGTTTAGGGTTGGTTTTGGGTTAGGGTTCGGTTAGGGTTTGTTTTAGGGTTACGGTTAGGGTTTAGGGGTTGGGTTAGGTTTAGGTTTTTGGCTCCTTTACATCTGTTACATCTATTAACACCTGTTGCTCCTTTACATCTATTAGGATTAGAGTTAGGGCTAGGGTTAGCGTTAGGGTGAAGGTTTCATTACATCTGTTAACCCCTGCTGCTACATTACGTCTATTACATCTATTAACATCTGTTGTTCCATTACGTCTATTACACCTGTTAACACTTAAACCCCTTAAATACCCCAACTATCACACCCGGTTGCGACGAAAACCCTAACTCAGACTCTCGGTTGTGCAAAAAAAACCCTTGCTTTTGTTTAATGTGGTGGTTAGCGTTTCTTTGTGGTTATTATTTGGGGTTCGTTTTACGGTTAGGGTTAGCATTAGGTTTGGGTTAGGGTTTGTTTTAGGTTTAGGCTTAGGGTTTAGGGGTTGGGGTTACCGTTACGGTTGGGTTTAGTTTTACGCCTCCATTACCTCTACTACATCTGTTAACACCTCTTGCTCCATTACATCTATTAGTGTTAGAGTTAGGGTAAGGGGTTAGGGTTAGCGATATTGTTAGGGTTAGGTTTAGGCTGAGGGCTCCATTACATCTATTACATCTGTTAACCCTGTTGCTCCACTTGGTCTATTACATCTATTAACCCCTAAATCCCTAAGACCCTCCTACTCTCACCGCCAGTTGCAAGGAGAAACCTAACACAAACTCTCGTTTGCGCGTATACATCCTTAGATTAGGGTTAGATTTAGGGTTATGGTTTTTGATGAGGGTTAGGTATATGCATTAGGGTTAGGTTTACGGTTAGGGTTTGGGTTACGGGTAGTGTTAGAGCTAGGGTTAGTGTTAGAGTTGGGTTAGGGTTAGGGTTCCAGTTAGGTTTAGGTTTAGGGTTAGGGATACGGCTCCATTACCTCTGTTACATCTATTACCCCTGTTGCTCTACTACGTCTTTTAGGGGTAAGTTTAGGGTTAGGGTTTAAGTTTAGGGTTAGGGTTTAGGGTTAGTGTTAGAGATAGGTTTAGGGTTAGGATTAAGTTAAGGGTTAGGGCTCCATTACATCTGTTACATCTTTTGACCCCTGTTGCTGAATTACATCTATTAAATCTATTAACACCTCTTACAAAAAAACAGCCCTATTCTCACCCGCTTTTTCGAGGAAAACCCTATACCAAATTCTCGGTTGCTTGAAAACAACTCTTCGTCAGGTTTAGGCGTAGGGTTAGTGTTAGGTTTAGCGTTATCTATTAGGGTTAGTGTTAGGGTTAGGGTTTGAGTTATGGTTAGGGTTTGGGTTAGGATTAGGTTTAGGGTTGGTTTAGGTTTAGGGTTTGGTTAGGGTTTGTTTCAGGTTTACGGTTTAGGGTTTAGGGATAGGGGTTGGTTTATGTTTAGGTTTATGGCTCCTTTACATCTGTTACATCTATTAACACCTGTTGCTCCTTTACATCTATTAGGGTTAGAGTTAGGGCTAGGGTAGTGTTAGGGTTAAGGTTTCATTACATCTACTACATCTGTTAACTTCTGCTGCTCCATTACGTCTATTACATCTATTAACATCTGTTTTTCCATTACGTCTATTACATCTGTTAACACTTAAACCCCTTAAGCACCCCTACTATCACACCCGGTTGCGAGGAAAACCCTAACTCAGACTCTCGGTTGCGCAAAAAAAAACCCATGGTTGTGTTTAATGTGGTGGTTAGGGTTGGTTTATGGTTATTATTTGGGGTTCGTTTTGCGGTTAGGGTTAGGGTTAGGTTTGGGTTAGGGTTTGTTTTAGGTTTAGGCTTAGGGTTTAGGGGTTGGGGTTACCGTTAGGGTTAGGTTTAGTTTTACACCCCCATTACAGATATTACATCTGTTAACACCTCTTGCTCCATTACATCTATTAGTGTTACAGTTAGGGTAAGGGGTTGGGGTTAGGGATATTGTTGGTGTTAGGTTTCGCTTAGGCCTCCATTACATCTATTACATCTGTTAACCCTGTTGCTCCACTACATCAATTACATCTATTAACCCCTAAACCCCTAAGACCCTCCTACTCTCACCGCCAGTTGCAAGGAGAAACCTAACACAAACTCCGTTTGCGCGTATACATCCTTAGATTAGGGTTAGATTTAGGGTTATGGTTTTTGATGAGGGTTAGGTATATGCATTAGGGTTGAAATTTCATTGCTTGAAAACAACTCTTCGTCAGGTTTAGGCGTAGGGTTAGTGTTAGGTTTAGCGTTAGGTTTAGCCTTATCAATTAGGGTTAGTGTTAGGGTTAGGGTTTGAGTTATGGTTAGTGTTTGGGTTAGGATTAGGTTTAGGGTTGTTTAGGGTTAGGTTTCGGTTAGGGTTTGTTTCAGGTTTACGGTTAGGGGTTAGGGATTGGTTTGGTTTAGGTTTATGGCTCCTTTACATCTTTTACATCTATTAACACCTGTTGCTCCCTTACATCTATTAGGGTTATGGTTAGGGCTAGGGTTAGCCTTAGGTTTAAGGTTTCATTACATCTGTTGTATCTGTTAACCCTTGCTGCTCCATTACGTCTATTACATTATTAACATCTGTTGTTCCATTACATCTATTACATCTGCTAACACTTAAACCCCTTAAACACCCCTACTATCACACCCTGTTGCGAGGAAAACCCTAACTCAAACTCTCGGCTGCAGAAAAACACCCCTTGGTTACGTTTAGTGTGAGGGTTAGGGTTGGTTTATGGTTATTATTTGGGGTTCGTTTTACGGTTAATGTGAGGGTGAGGGTTGGGTTAGGGTTTGTTTTAGAGTTAGGCTTAGGGTTTAGGGGTTGGGGTTACCGTTAGGGTTAGGTTTAGTTTTATGGCTCCATTACACCCATTACATCTGTTAGCCCCTCTTGCTCCATTACATGTATTAGTGTTAGAGTTAGGGTAAGTGTTTGGGGATATTGTTAGGGTTAGGCTTAGGCTTAGTCCTCCATTACATTTATTACATCTCTTAACTCTCTTGCTCCACTACATCTATTACATCTTTTAGCCCCTAAACCCCTAAGTCACTCCTACTCTCACCCCCGGTTGCGAGGAGAAACCTAACACAATCTCCGTTTGCACGTACACACCCTTAGATTAGGGTTACATTTAGGGTTATCGTTTAGGATGAGGGTTAGGTATATGCGTTAGGGTTAGGTTTACGGTTAGGGTTAGGGTTACGGGTAGTGTTAGAACTAGGGTTAGTGTTAGCATTGGGTTAGGGTTAGGGTTTCAGTTAGGTTTAGGTTTAGGGTTAGGGTTTCAGTTAGGTTTAGGTTTAGGTTTTGGTTTAGGGTTAGGGATACGGGTTTAGGGTTAGGGATACGGCTCCATTACCTCTGTTACATCCATTACCCCTGCTACCCGTAAACCCCTAAGACATCCACTACCCCTACCCTACATCTTTTAGGTGTATGTTTAGGGTTAGAGTTAGGGTTAGGCTAGTTTTAGGGTTAGGGCTCCATTACATCTATTACATCTGTTGATCCCTTTTGCTAAATTACTTCTATTAAATCCATTAACCCCTGTTGCAAGAAAACACCCCTTTTCTCATTCCAGTTGGCAGGAAAACCGTAACCCATACTCTCAGTTGCTCGAAAACAACTCTACATTAGGTTTAGGGCTAGGGTTAGCGTTATCGGTTAGGGTTATTGTTAGGGTTAGGGTTAGGGTTCGGGTTTGGAATAGGTTTAGGGTTGGGAAAGGGTTAGAGTTAGGGTTAGGGTTAGGGTTCTGTTAGGGTTAGGTTAAATCTATTAACACCTGTTGCAAGAAAACACTCTTATTCTCACTCCCCGGTTGCAAGGAAAACCCTAACCAAAACTCTCGGTTGCTCAAAAAACACTCTACATTAAGTTTAGGTGTAGGGTTAGTGTTAGGTTTAGGGTTAGCTTTAGCGTTATCTGTTAGGTTTTTTGTTACGGTTAGGGTTAGGGTTTGGGTTAGGGTTAGGTTTAGGTTTAGGATTAGTGTTTAGGAGTTAGGGTTTGGCTTAGGTTTAGGTTTATGGCTCCTTTACACCTCTTACATCTGTTAACACCTGTTGCTCCTTTATATCTATTATTGTTAGGGTTAGGGTTAGGGCTATGGTTAGTGTGATGGTTAAGGCATCATGACATGTATTACATCTGTTAACCTTTCTGCTCCATTATGTCTATTACATTCATTCACATCTGTTGTTCCATTACGTCTATTACATCTGTTAACACTTAAACCTCTTAAACACCTGTAGTATCACCCCCGGTTGCGAGGAAAACCCTAACTCAAACTCTCAGTTGCACGAAAATACTTCTAATTTAGGGTTAGGGCTAGTTCTACAGCTCTTTACGTCTATCACATCTATTAACCCCTGTTGCTCCGTTACATCTATTAGGGTTAGAGTTAGTGTTAGCGGTTAGGTTTAGGCGTATTGTTAGGGTTAGGCTTAGGCTTAGGGCTCCATTACATCTATTATTGTTACTGTTAGGGTTAGGGTTCGGTTAAGGTTAGTTTTAGTGTCAGGGTTAGTGGTTAGAGGTTAGGGATTGGGTTAGGTTTAGCTTTATGTCTCCTTTACACCTGTTACATCTATTAACACCTGTTGCTCCTTTACGTCTAATAAGGTTACGGTTAGGGCTAGGGTTAGTGTTTGGGTTAAGGTTTCATTACATCTATTACATCTGTTAACTCCTGCTGCTCCATTATGTCTATTACATCTATTAACGCCTGTTGTTCCATTATGTCTATTACATCGATTACCCCTTAAGCATCGGAAACACCCCTACTCTCACACCCGGTTGGCAGGAAAACCCTAACTCAAGCTCTCGGTTGTACGCAAACACCCCTAGGTTACGGTTATGCTTAGTCTTAGGGTTGGGCCTAGGGCTATGTTTTTGATTAGTGTTAGGGTTAGGGTTGTGTTAGGGTTTGTTTTCGGGCTAGGGTTAGAGTTTAGGGATTAGGGTTATAGTTAGGGTTATGTTTACGGCTCCATTACATCTACTACATATATTTACCACTGTTGCTGCATTACATCTATTATTGTTAGAGTTAGGGTAAGGGTTTAGGGACATTGTTAGGGTTAGGTTTAGGCTTAGGCCTCTATTACATCTATTACATCTGTTAACCCCTGTTGCTCTAATACATCTATTTCATCTATTAACCCGTAAACCCCTAAGACACCCCTACTCTCCCTCGCGGTTGCAAGGAAATCCCCAACACAAACTCTTTTTTGCGCGAAAGCACTCCTAGTTTATATTGAGGGTTAGGGTTAGGGTTTAGGATGAGGTTTAGGTTTATGGGTTAGGGTTAGGTTTTCTGTCAGGGTTCCAGTTAGGTTTAGGTTTGGGGTTAGCGATACGGCTCCATTACCACTATTACATCTATTACCCCCTTTCCTCTACTACATCTTTCAGGGTTATGTTTAGGGATAGTGTTTAGGGCTAGGGTTAGAGATAGGGTTAGGTTTACGGTAAAGTTAAGGGTTAGGGCTCCATTACATCTGTTACATCTTTTGACCCCTGTTGCTAAATTACATCTATTAAATTGATTAACACCTTTTGCAAGAAAACACCCCTATTCTCAGCCCTGGTTGCGATGAAAACTCTAACCCAAACTCTCGGTTCCTCTAGTACAACTCTATGTTAGGTTTAGTGGTAGGGTTACTGTTAGGTTTAGGGTTTAGGGTGAGTGTTATGGGTTATGGTTAGGGTTAGGGTTATGGTTAGGTTTAGGTTTAGGGTTGGGTTAGGGTTAGGGTTTGGGTTAGGGTTAGGTTTAGGGTTAGGGTTCAGTTAGGGTTTGTTTTGGGTTTATGGTTAGGTGTTAAGTGTTAGGGTTTGGGTTAGGTTTAGGTTTATTGCTCCTTTACACCTGTTACATCTATTAACACCTGTTGCTCCTTTACATCTATTAGCGTTAGGGTTAGGGTTAAGGCATCAGTACATCTATTGCATCTCTTAACCCCTGCTGATCCATTACCTCTATTATATCTATTATCATTTGTTGTTCCATTACGTCTGTTTCATCTATTAACACCTAAACCCCTAAAACACCCCTACCATCACACCCGGTTTCGAGGAAAACCCTAACTCAATCTCTCGGTTGTGCGAAAACACTCCTAGGTTAGGGTTAGGGTTTGGGTTTTGTTCAGGGTTATGTTTACTTCTACAGCTCCTTTACATTTATTACATCTGTTAACCTGTGTTCCTCTATTGCATCTATTTGGGTTAGAGTTAGTGTTAGGGGTTAGGGTTAGGGATATTGTTAGGGTTCAGTTTAGGCTTAGGGCGCCATTACATTTTTTAGGTTTAGGGTTAGGTTTAGGGATATGACTCCATTTTCTGTGTTACATCTATGACCCCTGTTGCTCTGCTACATCTTTTAGGGTTAGGTTTATGGTTATGGTTACGGCTCCATTACATCTGTTACATCTTTTTACTCGTGTTGTTCCATTATGTCTATTACATCTATTAACCCTTAAACACCGAAAACACCCCTACTCTAACACTTGATTGCAAGGAAAACCCTAACCCAAACTCTCACTTGCGCGCAAACACCCCTAGGTTATGGTTAGGGTTAGGGTTATGTTTAGGGTTAGCGTTAGGTTTAGTTTTACGTCTCCATGACATCTATTACATCTATTATCCCCTCTTGCTCCATTACATCTATTAGGGTTATAGCTAGTGTTAGGGGTTAGGGTTAGGGATATTGTTAGGCTTATGTTTAGACTTAGGGCTCCATTACATCTATTACATCTGTTAACCCCTGTTGCTCCACTGTGTCTATTACATCTATTAACCCCTAAACCCCTAAGTCACGTCTACTCTCACCCCCGGTTGCAAGGAAAATCCTAACCCAAACTCTCGGTTGCTCGAAACAACTCTACGTTAGGTTTAGGGTTAGGGTTAGAGTTAGGTTTAGCGTTAGGTTTAGTGTTATGTGATAAGTTTTAGGGTTAGGTTTAGGGTTAGGGCTCCATTACATCCATTACGTCTCTTGACCTCTTTTGTTCCATTACTTCTATTACATCTATTAAGCCCTGAAACCAAAAAAGACTTCTACCCTTCTACTCGGTTGCGACGAACACCCTAACCCAATCTCTCAGTTGTGCGAAAACACCCCAAGTTTTGGGTTAAGGTTAGGGTTAGGGTTAGGTCTATGGGTTGGGCTTAGGGTTAGGGTTAGGTTTAGACTTAGGGTTAGGTTTCGGTTAGGGTTATGGTTATTGGTTGGGTTAGGGTCAGAGTTAGCAGTTAGGGTTATGGTTAGCGTTAAGGTTAGGGTTATGGCTCCATTACATCTTACATCTCTTAAACCCTTTTGTTCCTTTAAGTCTATTACATCTATTAACCTCTAAACCCCTAAATCACCCCTACTTTCACAACTGGTTTCAAGGAAAACCCTAACTCAAACTCTTGGCTTCATGAAAACACTCCTAGGTTAGAGTTACATTTAGGTTTAGGGTTAGGTTTAGGGTTAGTGCTATGTCTTTGGGTTATGGTTAGGGTTAAGTTTAGGTTTAGGTTTAGGGTTGGGTTAGGGTTAGTTTTAGGCTTAGGGTTAGGTTTAGGGTTGGTTTAGGCTTTTCTTTAGGGTTAGGGTTAGTGGTTAGGGGTTAGGGTTTGGGTTAGGGTTGGGTTTAGTTTTACGGCTCCATTACGTCTAATACATTTATTAACCCCTGTTTCTCCATTCCATCTATTAGGGCTAAAGTTTGGGTTGGTTGTTATGGTCAGGGTTAGGGTTAGGGTTACGTTTAGGGTTGGGGTTAGGTCTATGGTTTAGGGTTAGGGTTAGTGTTTGTTTTAGGTTTAGGGTTATGGGTTAGGTTTTACGGTTATGGTTAAGTGTAGTTTTACAGCTCCTTTACCTGTATTACATCTCTTAACCCCTGTTGCTCCATTACATCTATTAGGGCTAGTGGTAGGGTTACGTGTTAGGTTTAGAGTGAGAGATATTTTTAGGGTTAGGTTTAGGCTTAGGTCTCCATTACATCTATTACATCTGTTAACCCCTGTTGCTCCAGTATGTCTATTTCATCTATAAACCCCTAAACTTCTAAGGCACTCCTACTTTCTCCCCCGGTTTCGAGGAAAACGCTAACACAAACTCTCACTTAGGCGAAAACATCCCTGCCTTATTTTTAGGGTTAGGGCTAGCGTTATTTTTAGGCTTATGGGTTAGAGTTAGGTTTAGGGTTAGGGTTAGTGTTAGGGTTAATGTTAGAGTTAGGCTTAGCCTTAGCATTGAGTTAGGGTTACAGTTAGGGTTAGGTTTATGGTTAGGCTTAGGGTTAGGTTAGTTATGGTTTGGGTTAGACTTAGGTTTAGGTTTACAGCTCCATTGCATCTATTATATCTATTATCTTGTTTTGCTCCACTACACCTTTTAGTGTTTTGTGTTAGGGTTAGGGGTTAGTGTTGGTGTCAGTATTATGGTTAGGGTTAGGGTTAGGGATATCATTAGGGTTAGGTTTAGGCTTACAGCTCCATTACATCTATTACATCTGTTAACCCCTCTTGCTCCATTATGTCTATTACATTTATTAACCCATAAAACACCCCTACTCTCACCTCTGATTTCGAGGAAAAGCCTTACACAAACTCTCGTTTGCGCTAAACACCCCTATGTTAGGGTTAGGGTTAAGTTTAGTATTAGGTTTTGGTTAGGGTTAGGTTTATGTTTAGGGCTCTTTTACATCTCTTCCATCTGTTAAACCCTGTTGCACCATTACATCTATTAATGTTTGAGTTAGGGTTAGGGATAGGTTTTAGGGTTACGGATAGGGTTAGGGTTAGGATTAGGGGTTACGGTTACGGATAGGATTAGTGTTAGTGTTAGGGTTCCATTATGTCTATTATATCTGTTAATCCCTCTTACTCCATTACCTCTAATAGGGTTAGGGTTATGGTTAGGGAGAGGTGTTAGAGTTACGGATAGTGTTATTGTTAGGATTAGGGGTTAGGGTTACGGATAGGGTTAGGGTTAGGTTTACGGCTCCATTACATCTATCACCTCTGTTAATCCCTGTTGCTTCATTACTTCTATTACATCTATTAACACCTGTTGAAAGAAAAGTCCCCTACTCTCACCCTCGGTTGCGAGAAAAATGCTTACCCAAACTCTCGCTTGTGCGAAAACAACCCTAATTTAAGGTTAGAGTTAGGTTTAGGGTTAGGGTTATGGGTTAGGGTTAGGGCTAGGTTTAGGTTTACGGGTTAGGGTTACAGTTAGGGTTAGTGTTACGTTTATGCTTAGGGTTATCTCTCCATTATATCTATTACATCTATTAACCCCTGTTGCTCCATTACATGTATCTGGGTTAGTGTTATGGTTAGGGTTAGCAGTTAGGGTTAGGATTAGGGTTAGTGTTAGGGTTAGGGCTCCATTACATCTATTTCATCTTTTAACCCCTCTTGCTCCATGACGTCTTTTACATCTATTAACCCCGAAACCCCTAAAACACCCCTACCCTTACACCCGGTTGCGAGGAAATCCCGAACCCAAACTCTCAGTAGTGCGAAAACACCCCTAGGTTAAGGTAAGGGTTAGGGTTAGTGTTTGATTTATGTCTTAGTGTTAATCTTTGACTTAGGTTTAGGCTTAGGCTTAGGCTTACATTTGGATTTAGATTTACGTTTAGGCTTAATTTTAGGGTTACTGTTTGCGTTAGATTTAGGTTTAGTTTTGAAAACTGTCCTGGGTTCAGCAGTAGCAGTCATGTTTCTCCTCCTTGGTAGCTGGTGCAGTGCAGTGTATTGACTTTCGGCTCGGGAACAGAGCTGATAGAGATGTTTTGGTTTGGCCAAGGACTTTGTGAGCCTCATGCTCTGCCAGGGAGGAGGGGAAGTCAGGAGGAAGCAGAGACAGGACACCTGACCCAAACTGACCAAAGAGGTATTCCATACCACAGCACGTCATGCCCAGGATGTAACTGGGAGTTAGCCGGAAGGGCTGGGAGACTGCAGGGTTGGAGGAGGTATCGGTCGGAGCTTGGTCGGGCTTGGGGGGCGAGTTATCGGTCAGCGGGTGGTAAGGTGCTGTATTCTCTTCCCTTGTTATTTCCTTTATCATTATTATCATTGGTGGTAGCAGTAGTGATTTGTGTTATACCTTAGTTACTAAACTGTTCTTATCTCAACCTGTGGGAGTTGCATTCTTTTGATTCTCCTCTCCGTCCCTCCGAGAGCAGGGGGAGGGCAAGAAAGGGGGGGAAGTGAGCGAACGAATTACCTGACTGGGTTTAAACCACGACAAAAACGTAACCGTGATCGTAGAAATAGCTGTAACAACTTTCACATTGTTCACTTTGTTACATTTACAATGTACTCTCTCTCTCTCTGTCTATATATATATATATATAAAATATTACCCTCAGTTTGTTACAGTTACGGTGGAAGAAAGGCCCTTCCCATTTTTTCCAGTTAGGGTTGGGGTTGGGCTTGGGTGTCAGTGTTAGGGTTGAGGGGTGAGTGGTGAGAGGTCAGGGGTCAGAGGTCAAAATGTCAGCCAAGAAGATGCCCAGAAGTGTCTCGAAGTGCATAACAAAGTGGGCCTTGGTGTAACTAAGTTCCCTTTCATCTTTGGGTTAGGTTTGGGGAAACTTTTTTCATTGTCGAGGTTGGAGTCTGAGGTGAGGGGTTAGGGGTCAAAATTTCAGAGGTCAGAGGTCAAAGGTCATTGTCAGGGCCACGGTCACTGTTTCTGGGTTATTGTACGGGTTGGGGTTATGGGTTGAGGTTAGGGTAGGGATTTTGAGCATCAGGGTTATGCTCAGAGGTCGGAAGTCACTTTTCAGGAGGTCAAAGGTCACGCATCAATGGTCGGGAGTAAGATCGGGGCGTCGATCCGGGGAGTGAAGCGTAACAAAGTTGCCCTCACACTGGGTTTAGGGTTAGGGCTGGGGTGGGGTGGGAGGTTGGGAGTCAGGGGTCGAAAGGTCAAAGGTCAGATCACTCAGTGATTCTATGATTCTATAGGCAAGAACCAATTGATATAATCTGTAGCCCAGGCACACGTGTGTTATTGCTGCAAAAGATGATGTCGCCTAGTTTGTGTAGCAGAGCAAGTCTAGTCTCTGAGATAAGAAGTGATCTGTTTGTCTAGCTATTGCAGAGAGGTGGTAGTCCATAGACAGTACTTCTTTACTATTTGGTGTTGAAATGGTGCAGAAAAATAATTAAATGTTATCTATTCTTTATTGTAGTACTCAGGGGAAGAACTGATTCTATTTCAGCATTGTGGTTTGTTGATATTGCCCTTCTCTGAAGTACACTGAAAGACCTTTTGAAGCAATGAAAGATGTTTTCCACTTTGTAAATATCAGTAATACCCAGTGTGATTGTCCATCACCGTATCAAACAGCTACTAATGGAACATACAACATGAACTCCCACACTTTAGCAAAATTTAACAACATGCCTTCTTTTCCCCCAACTTTTTGGCATTTGAAGTTACCAAAAAGAAGTGGAGAGCAACAGACACTTTAGTGACCAGCCCTGAAAATAGAGTGTAGTAAATGTCTTTTCTTCAAGGAAGCCTTGAGGATGTCTGGGTTTTCTCAGTCTAAAATCAACAAGTTAGAGGAAGGTGACAAGAAAGGAGGGCTTATTTCTAATACAGCAGATTCACTCTGTACAACAGCCCAGGGAAAGATTATAATTTGTCTTCTAGATGGGAGAAGACTTCACTAGCTGCAGCATGCATACATAAGAGCCATGTGAAAAGCCTCATTGACATCATTTATGTTTATTAATCTGATCTCTTCATTCTTCCCATCCACTGAAGAGTTGCCCTACAGGAGAAAGAGCTTAATAAAGCCGTTTTTGCACCTCACTTAGATGTAGAGAAAAAAAAAACTAAAGATCAAATACAACCACTTTAATATTATTATTTTTTTAACCTATATGGAGCTCCTTATACAATATTTTAACTCTTTAAACTCTTCAAACAAGGAACATACTAGAAAGCAGCCTCAACATGAGACCAAATCCAACTTCACATGTATTCAGCAGGACTGATGATAGGGATTTTATTTTACATATTGCAAATAATAGAACTATTTAGAACTGTTTCATCACCTCTTTGTGTCTGAGATCCTTTCATAGGCTCCTAGTTTTGAGGAGTACTACTGTTCTCCCTTGCTCTGCACCAATTTGTAGCCAATGTTCCTTCAGTCCTCCTCCTAATGTTTTTTGAAAGAAATGCAAAGGGAGAGAAACAAGAGAAAGAGGAAGGAGACTCCCAGAGTTCAGAGTCACAGAATTTGATAGGGTCACTGATGCAAATGGCTTCTTTCTCATCTGGCAAATCAAGAAAAAGATGCAGAAGCTGGGACTGGGCACAACAAAAGCAGAAGCAAGGTGCCTGCATGCTGCTTTGAGGGGAAGTAACCCTTCAGGAGGGTTTTATTAGTGGTGCAGTGCCTTCATCCACATATAAAGTTTTCAGATCTTAATCAACTGGCTATTAATACTAAACAGCAGCATTTGTTCTCACACTAGGTTAGGTGTGCCTCTTATCTCATCTTTTGCTATCCGAAAGGACAAGCTTAGATCATTCCAGCCCACCATTTCTGCCCTTCAGATCTCAGGAAGCAGCGGGAGGGAATTACTGAGACCATAGAGATTAAGTGTTCCTAAGTTCCAAGTAAGAAACACAACAACATAATGGATATTGAGCAAATACCTTGCAGACAAAGACACACAAAAAAAGTTAAAAATAAAAGCACCAACACTGTTGACCTTTCCAGGTAATTCCGTATAATCCTTCTCTTCTATGGAGATATTCTTCCTTGCACATCAGTATCTCCAGTACAGCAACTGCAATTCTTCCCTCCCAAAAGAAAGAAAAAGCATTTGTGCCTGAAGATTAACAGCCTAACATAAGAGCAGAGTTACTCTAAGAGTTGTGCCTAACATAACAGCAGAGCTGTTTCAGTGCTCTAGCTAATAAATATCTAATTTAGAGTAAGAAAAGTAATATGGTACTGCCTTTGAGCTTTTTTGCAATGATCTTTCATATTTAGTAATAAAGGATCGTCTTGGCTGAGCAGCTGGACAGAAAGGACTCTGGATCCAATAATGTTAGAATTGAAGCTCATTCCTTTATTTCTGTGTAGTTCATTCTCCCTGCTTCCACAAACACACGGCTCAACAGTTGATTCCCCAAACCCAAACAGTTTTACATACATGCACTGCTTATGGCACTACGAGTTATGCCTTTATGTTCTGCCCCTTTTCAGGGCAGGATTTGATTTCCATCGACTGTGTTGTTTCCTCTTATTTCTACCTTTTAAAAACAGTAACTATGCTGGGCCTCACCAGATAGGAAAGGGGTCTTTCTGGGCAGTTACCATGGCTGAGCTGTCCTTTTGGAGTTCTTTACACATATTTCACACATTTTAAACTAGTAGTCCATTAAAAATAGATAGAGGGGCCAAGCTCTGAGTTTCCCAGAATGCTCCTGCACTGCAGACAGGAAGAACCCCTTCTAAGGTGAGAAACAGTAAGGTTCCATGGCAATTCTTGCATGAGAGCCTTCACTGTGATTCTCTTGCTCATCGGAATTTTCAGACTCTGGGGTTCTTTTTTTTGTTGTTTCTTGGCAATCTGTTATGGACAATGCCAACACAGCCAAGTGGTTTTGACCTAGCTGTGATCTGGCATCAGTGCCTGTACCTTTTGCTCCCACCTTCATTGTCATAGGATCACAGACTGGTTTCGGGTGGAAGGGACCTTAAAGCTCTTCCAGTTCCAATCCCCTGTCACGAGCAGGGGCACCTTCCACCAGACCAGGTTGCTCCAAGCCCCATCCAAACTGGCCTTGAACACTGCCAGGGATGGGGCAGCCACAGTTTCTCTGGGCAACCTGTGCCAGGGCCTCACCACCCTCACAGAGAAGAACTTCTTTCCAAGATCTCATCTCAATTTCCCCTTTGTCAGTTTAAAGCTATTTCCCCTTGTCCTGCCCCTACAGGCCCTTGTCACGTGCCCCTCTCCAACTTTAGGTATTGTAAGGCTTGGCATGAGATCCATTTTGGGAGGAACATAATCAGATGCATAAAATAAGGAACACACAAAAGCAGGAATATGGTAGCTGTCTTGTCTGTCTCCAGAGATGAAGGAAAGCATTGGGAACAGCTCATGCACAGAAGTGGCACACAGTGTTAGGGGGACACACTTATGTTACACGTCTGACTGCATTGGAAATTCACAGTGCAGCTGGACTAGTTTTCACTAGAATTGCACCGTGTTTTCACTAGAATTACACCAACATGAGAACTCTAGAGGTTCTCATGTTCTTTCTATGAGCTCTCTGAATCTCTTGTCTAAATCCAGTTCAAACATAATGTGGAAGGTAAGAGCAAAGCCTTCACTTTGTTTTTCTGTCCCACCTGGAGACTCAGTTGTACTGTTTGTGCTGGCAGTGAGAATTCACAGCCCTGCTTAGTCCATGTTAAAATGTTGTATACCAGGTGTCCCGTGTGCATGAGAGAGAAACCTACCACATTTGGCTGACTGAGGCTGGCTCAAATCAAAGTGGATTGAGTAAGACTGAGGATGTACATCTCATCTTCTCTACCCCCAAATGCATTTTGCAATTTCACCCTAAACCATGAATGTGAAAGGCTTCTCACAAAGTACAGTTAGGAGAAGCTTCAGCATGAGAAACAGAGGCAGACTGAACTAAAGGCAGCAGCTGAGTTGGCAGAGCAGTGATCATGGGAAAACACATGGTTTGAATGTTTAAACTCCATTAGTTTAGCACACTGGCATACACCATCATTAGTTACAAACCAGAATGCACAGAAGGAGAACCAGAGAACGGCTTTGTGACTGCCTGTTCTGAAAGCCTGTGAGGAAAGCAGTGACATGACATTTAGATCAGGACACAGGGACTAGCTAAAAATGATCCTAAAGTAACAGCACGACTGACTAGACCGCTGATTTAAATTTCCCTTAAAAGAGGGACACAGAAATATCAGGGTAACTCTAAGAAACAAAACATCAATTAGTGGAAGTGCTTTATGCTGAAGTGCAAGGGAGATGAATGCATACAATTTTAATTTGGTCTACATCTTCTCTGAGGGCATTTTCAGTACAGAAGGAAGCACACTAACCTACAGAACTCAACAGTGAAATGCCTCATAGAATGCCTCTTCCATGTAGTCAGTGGAAAATGCTGCAATTAGCAAATGACCCCTTTGCAGATTATTTGCTTTTTCCAGCCTGCATTGCTCAGTAGGCCCTCAAATACATTGTGGTCCAGGTGATGCATTTCTTATAGAACCACCAGATTTCATTTTACATTGCCTTTTCTTCAAATCTAAAACCAAGGGGCAATAAAAGAGAAGGAAGAGATGTAACCAAAATAAAACCACTGGGAATTCCAACTCACCAGCTTTGTGCAGATAATGACTCCCCTCTATTTCTCCAACCTCTATTCCTCCATCCCACATAGGTAAAAGTAATGTTCAACTAGCAAAAATGAAATCAGCATGATTTCCCTTTTTCTTCAGGGTTTTTTGACAAGAACTAACTCCTGCTTGGGGATGGAATATGAGAATGGGTTATTATATTTGAAAAAAAAAAAAGAAAAATTCTATAATCAGTTTTTTGCTTTGTCCAGAGCTGTGTCTGGCACGGCACCAGGCTCACACAGCTGACCATAAATACCACAAAGTATTTCAGATGGGATTCTCATGTCAGCTCAGAGGCTCAGGAGAGACCCCTGTATTCTTCATTTAGAAATCATTTCATTTAATACAAATTCAGGAGCTGTTTCAAATCACAATATTGAAGTAAAACAATTTAGTAATAATAATAATAATAATAAAACAACAAGCAGCTGATGGTAAAGCACAGGCTTCAGTCTTAATGCATTAGATAAGCCATATCATAGTTTGCACCCTGTAGCTGATGTGAAATTTATACTTCATGCTCCATGTATGAAGACTTACTAAATTTAAACAGATGAGGCAGACATGGGTACAACTCCACAGGAGAAGCAGAATAAACAGAAAGCCAGTCCTGTGAAGGGAGGAGAGCATGATGCTACTCCCTCAGGACCATGATGAGGCACATAGATGACAAGGAAAAGAGTAGCCCTGCCAAAGCAAAAGGCTTTGGCACACTACCTCACTGGAAGGACCTGGCAGAGGCCAACAGAGGAGCACCAGATAACAAGCTGACCATACCTCCCCATGAAGAGATCTGCTTGTGCCACGGGATGTGCCTGAGCAATTCTGAGGTGACAGCTTGTCCTACATGTTTGTAGTTGCACCATACCAGAGGGAACACAGAGCAAATAATCAGCTTGAAAGCTATTAAACTACAGAGGATCAGGGTCAGACTTTCTGCTGATGTATATCAGTGAGAATTTTGTGCTGTTCTCTCTTTTCATTTGAGTACCGCATTTTGGCATGGTCACCTCAAATTGGTTGCAATTTACAGGCATGTTATCCTCGCAGCTGGGTATCAATGGGAGCACCATGGAGCCCTGGAGCTTTGTGGACAACCTGCAAGCAATTATTGGAATGCTGCAAGTTGAAGTATTAATTATTTCTGTTTCTACAGGCTGCTGCTCTGAGGCATGACATCCCTTCTAGCAGTATAAAACAGCATATAAAACAGTAGTTAACAATTCCAAACAGGTCCAGGCAACTGTCTACTCTGAGACAGTCACATCTTCAAGCTGGGTCTGTTAAAACATTCACATTCACACTGTAGTCACTATGGGCTTAGCTGCAGTAAATAGGACAAAGAGAAAAATGAGTCAAATATCAGAAATGGCATTTCTTTGGGTCAGATGTTAGACAGCCCCAGGACATTTTGAGCACCTCCAAGGTTCTCAGCTGGCTTGCTGGGAAACAGGAAGATTCTTTGGGAGCTCTATTAGGGCCCATGTTAACTGCTGATGTTAACAAAGTTTAGTAGTCCTCCTATCCCCAGGACAGATGTCTGTGGTAGCATGCTACCTATTCCAGCAGCTGAGAATAAACAGAGGAAGGTACTGAACATGGACTAGAGACAAAAATTATTTAAAAATATAAATAACATGCTGGACAATGCCACAGCGCCATTCCAGAGTGATCTGGGAGCTGTGGAGCTCCATAAGTAATGTTGGACTGCTGAAGGAAAACAGCCACTGTACAGGACTGATCTGCTGGGTGAAAAGAGTTGTAGAGCATCATCCTGCATCAGCAAGAATGATGCATAATCTGGAGCACAGTTCTTCAGGAAGGTGTGGAGCACTTCAGATAAAAACTCATGAGGCAGTAATAAGAGCATTTCAGACAGGTCAGAAAAACAAAAACTATCACAAAAAAAAAGTGGGGGAGTAGATAGTCATGGGCTCAAACTTAAGCAAGAGAAATTCAGGTTAGATATAAGGAAGAAGTTCTTTACTGTGAGGGTGATGAGGCACTGGAACGGGTTGCCCAAAGAAGTGATAAATGCTCCATCCCTGGAATGAAGCTAGGAAGCTATTGAATCCAGAAAGCCCCATGGAGTGTTCATAATTCCAAGTTATTTGTATCTATTTCTTTTGAAGACCAAGTCTTCCGCTGTAATGCAGTTTTCTAAGAGCACATCACTGGCTGTTTGCAAGAGACAAAATGAGTCAGGGAAACAGCAGAATTCAGCAGAATTTGCAGACACCAGAAATATGATCCTAGAAAATTTCTCAGAAATAGCTCAAGCAGCCAAAAAAGGGAAAAAAAAATAGAAAATAAAAATAGCAGAATATTTCTGGAGCCGAATTTTGTCAATGAAACTGCCAGGGGTGGGGGAAAGCTGTCAACAGTTCTGCACACAAGAACTAATCTAGCCCCAGCTTCCCAACTAATCAACCCACAAGAGACAGGGAATAACCCTGACATGGTTAAAATGTAAAAGCTGAGTGTTAAAAGAAAAACACCAAACTGTCAGAAATTCAGGATATTTAAGGTATCAGGAAAGAACTACTCCAAAACAGTGGTGTGTGGAATCACTCATTGCTTCTGCAGAACACTAGCGTGCTGATTACATGCTCTGGCTGCTCTGGCTTATATGCTGATTTAAAACTCAGTTGAGAAAAAGTGGAGAAAAAAACCTGCTTTTCTATGTTAGGATGTAACTGTGTGGTTCTGGTTTGCATTTCAGTAGGCCCCTAAATCTTCCTAGCACAGGGCTTAAGGCTGCAGAGGGAAGGAGGAAAAGATGCTCTTGTCCAAATATGCTGACTGTTCAAAGGAACAAGCAAAACAGGAGCAGACAGACAGAGAAGCACATAGAATCATAGAATCATAGAATAGTTGGTTGGAAAGGACCTTAAGATCATCTAGTTCCAGCCCCACTGCCATGGGCAGGGACACCTCACGCTAAACCATGTCACCCAGGGCTCTGTCCAACCTGGCCTTGAACACTGCTAGGGATGGAGCATTCACAGCTTCCCTGGGCAACCCATTCCAGTGCCTCACCACCCTAACAGGAAAGAATTTCCTCCTTGTATCTAACCTGAACTTCCCCTGTTTAAGTTTTAACCCGTTACCCCTTGTCCTATCACTACAGTCCCTAATGAAGAGTCCCTCTCTGTAATCTCTATAGGCCCCCTTCAGATACTGGAAGGTTGCTATGAGGTCTCCACGCAGCATTCTCTAAAAACATGCTATTACTACACAGAATGGCAGGCTGCGGGTACTGTAAAGCAAACTTTTTTTCTGAAGGTAGAACAGCAAAGGAGTCTTTTAAAGATAGAAATTGAGAAAGGGATAGAATCCTTCCAGTCAGGATCAGGTGCTGGAAGTCTTCTTTTATAATACAGTTGGCTTATAGAAAGAACAAACATAAAAATCTACTTCAAAATACATCTTCTTCTGAATATTGCTGCTTCAACAAATATGGGACTGGATGAGCACTTCAATCAAGCTTTGAAAACTATATTGATAAGAGCTGTTATCTTGCTGGACCAGTGTTTGAACAAAACCCAAATTTTGCTGGTTGATGGGGGGGACAGCCTCAGAATTATGCATCTGATTTAGGGGTCTTCACTGTAACGACAAAGAATCACAGAATCATAGGATACGTTGGGTTCAAAAGGATCTTAAGATTATCCAATTCTAAGTCCCTGCCATGGGCAGGGAGACCAGCCACTAAACCAGGCTGCTCCAACCCTCATAACCCAGACTTGAACACTGCCAGGAAGGAGCATTCACATCTTCCTTGGGCAACACATTCCACTGCCTCACCACCCTCACAGTAAAGAACTTCTTCCTTATACCTAACCTGAACTTCCCCTGTTTAAGTTTGAACCCATTACCCCTTGTCCTATCACCACAGTCCTTGATGAAGAGCCCCAATCCAGCATCCTCTCAGATCCCCTTCACATACTGGAAGACTGCTATGAGGACTCCACACAGCCTTCTCTTACCCAGGCTTAAGTACAATAAAGCAAGTCAGAGATATAGGTATATAAGTAAGGTATCGAAGAAAGTTAGCAATGCATTAAATCATTACTGCATAGAAAGAACAGAGATTGAGGAGAAATACATCACCAATTACCACTGAATGATCATCCAGGCCCACACTTCCAAGTGGGAAGCCCCACTGCAGCCAATGCTGGGAGTCTCAGGTACTAGGGAAAATTCCCATGTGGTGTGCCCACCCATAGGTGAAGCTTCCCCCATGGGCACAAGAGGGTCCTGCTTTTATACCCTTAGAAAAACAACCAGCTTTATGCCTGATCTCTAACTGTTTACTCATGGGACAGTGCAGTTTCTCATGATCTCACCATTGTCCACTTTGAGAACGTTAGCCAGCCGTCCCAGGGCAGCCAAGTATGAAGGTCATGAAACAGCTGCACACCTATGTTTTCCTGTGCCTTTCCTTCTCATATATTTATGCTCATTGTGACAAACAGTAACAATGAAAATAAAGATATATACTTTACCAAATACACTGTGGCAAACAACATCCTTTGTTATGTCTGTCAGTCAAGAGAGGAAATCAGCACTCAGCTAGCTTCCCTTCCATTACATGACCTCCTCTGGACTTGCTCTAACAGCTCCATGTCCTTTTCATTTTGAGGACACCAGAACTGCACAAAATACTCCAAGTGTGGTCTCATGAGAGCAGATAGAGGGGCAGGATCACCTTCTTCGACCTGCTGGTCACGTTCCTTTTGATGCAGCCCAGGATACGATCGGATTTCTGGGCTGCGAGTGCACACTGAAGCCTGCTCATGTTCAGTTTCTCATTGACCAACTCCCCAAAGTCCTTCTCCACAGGGCTGCTCTGAATCTCTTCTCTGCCCAACCTGTACCTGTGCCTGGTATTGTCCCAACCCAGGTGTAGGACTTTGCCCTTCACTTTGTTGAACTTTGATTCAACTTAACGAGGTTGGTATTAGCCACTTCTCAAGCATGTCAAGGTCCCTCTGGATCACTTCAGAGTATCAACCAAACCACACAGCTTGGTGCCGTCAGCAAACTTGCTGAGGGTACATCAATCCCACCATCCATGTCACTGCCAAAGATGTTGAATGGGATCAGTTCCAACACCAACCCCTGAGAGACACCATTCATTACCAGTCTCCATTTGGACACTGAGCCATTGACCACAACTCTTTGTGTGCGGCCATCCAGCCAATTCCTTATCCACCAGGTAGGCCATCCATCAAATCTATGTCTCTTCAAATTAGAGACAAGGATGTTGTGCAGGACAGTCTCAAATGCTTTGCACAAGTCCAGGTAGACTGCTGCTGCTTTGACTCTGTCCATCAGTTCTGTAGCCCCATCATAGAAGGCCATCAAATTGGTCAGGCAAAGATAGCCTGATCTTTGTAGCCACAGTAAGCATCATTCTGGATAACTTGTCTAAGACCCTTATCTTAAGTAACTCAAATAGTAGCCAAGCATACATAACTTCCTACTGAGAGCTCACATTTTTCTGCTGGCTAGCACTAACAGCTGTTGTGTCTCTCCCACTCTGTGATTGATCCATTTAGCATTCACCTGTAATCTGTGTGCTCTTACTGCCGCACTAAAAGGATTTCCCTGGCTTTACTTTCCTGTAATTCTATGCCCAGAGGCAATTTGATTCCTGCCTGGTACTGAGCAAGATGATTCACTCTTCCCTTTTAAGAACTGCATTACCAATAAGCAGTGACTCATCATGACCAAATTAGCAATGCCAAGGTTTTGTGAATTTGGCCATTTCTCAAGGTTCATCCTCTGAATACCTGAAATTCTGCATGCTCACAAAGCATAAGGATTTGGAAAGGAGTGTTTGCATCAGATTAAACAGTGTTTCTTACTTTGCAGTAAGCATGCATTGGCACCCCAATGTGCTGGTGAGTTCCTCATAAACACATTTGAACTAATGGTTTCCCAGGGTAGATATAAACATTTGGCAGACAGCTGTGTGGAGCTCTTGAAGATGGCAAAATTAATTCTGGCAAAATTAAAGGTCTTAAAACAGTGTGTTTCTTCACTTGGTCTGGCTGAAAAGGAATGGGAAGGTAATTTGCTTCTGCTTTATGGCTTTCTGGTAAATTTTGTACACTGACAATGTTTGAAAAGAAATATTACTTGCACATTATTGCAGTAAATGTAGCATAACTTCGAGGGGAATAATAAAGACAAGCAGCTGTTAGGTCCAAGGCAGGGACACAAGGATAGCCCTCAATGGTTGTAGAGCTGGGATCACATGTGAGATGAGAACAGACCAGGTACTGTGTGTCAGGAGGCAGCAGGATGGGGGTGGCATGGTCCTTGCCAGATCTGCCTCCTGCCAGGCATGGCATGATGGAAGGGAGCAGAAAGTGCTCAGTACCCTCATCTTCTACAGCTATTGCTCCTCCTCAGCAGCTAAGAGCCAGCAAAGCTCAGCCCTGCCCATGCCATCTACACATCTGTCAAAAGAAAACAGGGCTCTTCATCTAAAACCTCACTGACTCTCTTCAAATACTTAACTGTGTGCCACAGTAATAAATCTACAGAGTAGACAGCTTTCAGAAGCTAAAGAGAGCTTGTCTGTTGACCAGCTGCCTGTTACACATTCAAGTTCTGGGCACAGAGCAGGTCTGAGCAGCAGGTTTTACCAAAGCAGACCCAGGATCTGGCTAGCTGCTGACACAGAGCACTAAAGTGATTCATGCAAAGCAACCTTCAGCTCTATTGTTAGCAGCAGAGCCCCAAGGCACACAGAGCTAGGAAAGAAATGTTTGGGTTTCACTTATTTCCATAAATGACATGGTTATGGACTACTGGATGGTGTTTAACCTGATTTTTTTTTTTTGTTAATTAGCTCATACTGTGCAGAAACTATAATTAAAGGCAGCCAGATAATTCTGGAATGGACTTGCATGAGTTAAGATATGAAATGCGACCTTCTGAATGCACTCTGGATCCAAAACTTAACACTTAGGATGTTGATAGTTTCAAATAACACAATTTCCCAGCAAGAATACAAGATGAGGATTTAGTTTCAGCTTCATTTCTAAATGGAGTTCCCCAACAAGACCAAAGAGCAAAAGGAAGTGGACCTTTACTGCATTTCCCTTCTTTAAATGCAAAAAGGCCCCTATGCTACAACTTCTCATCATGTCCCTTTGGTTTTCATAAACTGCATTTGTAAACTGTTTGGCTTGCTGTCCAAAATTGCTTTTCTTATTATACTAAGATGATGAGAAAACCAAATTAAAAATCTCTCTCCAATTTTATCTTTTTGCTGAACAGCTTCCTGCCATTATACAAGTTTGTTTTGCTCACAGACCAAATAATGTTTTTAGGGTCATTTGTCTGCTTTACTTATGGTGGTTGCATAGAGCATAATTCATATATGAACTACCAACACTGGTTTTTAGAAAGAGACTTAACTGCTCCACGTTGGAATTAAATTTGCGTGGAAATTTTCATGTTGAAACTAAACAACCACATCTTTGTATCTTTTCAGTCATCGCTGGTACAATTCTTAATGCTCCAACTTGCAGAAAATCTGACTTTTCAACCACAATCCCACAGAATGAAAGAACATATCCTATCCTCAAAACCTTAAAATGATACAAAACAGCTATGCATAGTGACAGCCAAGTAATGCAGAAGAAACCACAGATTTTCATGACATATGGCTTATAAAACAGCTACATCTTAGTCAAGAAGTTTTGTGTGTTTAGCTTTTCAAAGGTTAACATTCAAGTAGAGACGTTCAAAGGAAAACTGAGAAAGATTTGAAGGCACTGTCAAGGTATCATTTCTCCATCCTAGTGCAAAACCGGAAAAGAGAAAGTTGGTGGCTAGGCTGGAAAATCTATCTATGCAGGCTGGTCTTGTTGATGAAATGGAGGCTAACATTCACATTTCAATATTTAATAAATAGAAACATGCCTTGATAGACCTTGAGGACTATGTAAGTATTCAATATTTACACTACGGAGAAAAGGCATTCAGTCCAGGCAGATGAATAGCTGTAAGACATAATCAAAGCGCGGGACTGAGGATGTGACATTTGCAGCAGAGTTCCGGCGTTTGCAGCAGCATGTGGAACATTTCCTCAAAAATATCTTCAAAATACCACTGTAATACAATGATCATTACCTTGCATTTTTCCTGCTGTGCCCAATGAAGACTGGATATTACCCTGTTAAAGACCTCAGACAGGGCTCTGGAGTTCATAATTTAATTAGCAGATGCTACTAGCTTAATGCAGGCTGTGTCAGGTATCATGCAGTAACAGGGCCAGAACTTGTCACTACCTCATTTTTATCCATTTGAACACAATTTTTTTGATAGCATAAGCCTCATTTTTCATTAACATGTAAACCCCAAAATAACTGAACTCTATTAATAAATTTATGAGCTCAGCAAGCAAGGCAGCTTTGTTAGTAATAGCCTGGGAGAGCCGGCTTCACCGAGGCTGCCAGAGCTTAAAGCAGAGCTGAAGGTCAATCTGTGAAGTCTTCTGCGACATTAAAAAAAAAAAGGACTGGAGCAGCTCTGCTCTGGAGACAGGCTGAGAGAGCTGCACTGGTTCAGCCTGGGGAAGAGAAAGCTCCTTAAGGGGAGACCTTAGAGCAGCCTAAAGGGACCACAAAAAAGCTGGAGAGGGGCTCTTCACAAGGGCCTGTAGGCACAAGACAGTGGGGAATGGCTTTAAGCTGACAGAGGGGAGACTGAGATGAGATGTTAGGCAGAAGTTTTTTCCTGTGAGGGTGGCGAGGCCCTGCACAGGTTGCCCAGAGAAGCTGTGGCTGCCCCATACCTGGCAGTGCTCAAGGCCAGGCTGGACAGGGCTTGGAGCAACGTGGTCTAGTGGAAGGTGTCCTTGCCCATGGCAGGGGCTAGAAATGGATGAGCTTTAAGATTCCTTCCAACCCAAACCAGCCTGTGATTTTATGAAATGGGATTAAAATCATATAGCTAATGCTAGCACTCAAGTCACAGTGTGACATGCAATTGAAAAGATCTGTTGATGAATCTGGTAGTGCTTTTAAAGCCCTTGAGGGTCCTTAAGCTATTTGTGTTAAACAAACCTGGAGCACACATGTTATAATACAATTGCTTCACCTTGTCTTGCTGGTTCCTAAGTCAGTTGTGTTGAAAAGAGTAATGATCACACACAACATCATGTGTTACAAATCTATACCTCTGAAACATTCATGTCTAACTGAAGTCTGTGAAAAGGTACACTTTTATATAGGCTTGATTCACTCATTAATTTCCAGAGACTGGGAAATGTCAGCAGCTAGGTGATTAGAGACTTCCTCTTAATTCATGATTGTCCACTTTCAAAAGTTTACAATGGGAGTTTGAGCTTGTTTCTGCCAGGCAGTAGGCTGCAGTATCTTGCTGTCTAGACCACAGAAGCTTTACCACGGCCTTTCCTGGGATAAACAGAATGTGTTCTCAGATATTGTGCTTGCTGTTCCCCAGCAGTTCTTGCTCTATTTAAACAAACTGAACAAGGCACTATATGTAGTCCGTGGTGGGTTTCTTGGTTTTGTTGTGCATTTTTTTCATTAAGATAAAATTATGACATAACTGTAGGTCTACAAATTACTTGTGCCTTTCAAGTTGTCAGTCTTAGAGATTAAGACTTTACCTTTAGTGGCAGACAGTTACTAATACTTGAAAAATCTGTACTATTGGTTTTTTTTTAATTGTCAGTATTGCTTCCTTTTCTAATGATGTTTTGCGGGTAAAAAAACCCAACTTCCTACTCTATGGAATCTAGAGATTGTTAATTATGATTTATTCTCTTTTGTCATAGATCACCAGGTGGTGTTACGACAGCACAGAGCTTTCTGAAATTCACCATGTTCCCTCTCTCAACGCTATTTGCACAATAAAGGAATCATTTCATTTAAGCCCTAGCAACTGCCATGGCAATTTTCATTTATACTTCTATCTCCTGCTGCAAAAATATGGTATTACAGCCAATGGTTGTGCTATATTAATTAGTTTCAGAAATTTTACTGGAGAACAGGAAGCTGAATAGCCAAAGGAAGAAACTAATCTAACTAACATAACTTAGGTTGATTCAGGTGCATCTGAAGTGTTTTCAGCCAAACCAGCTCAAATTTAACAGTGAAATTCACTCTGCTGTCATTGGCTATTTTTTCAAAATTATCAGAAATGGCTAAAGGATGGTTTCTTTCTAATAAACCATAGCAATTAAAAGAAATGAAGCTGGAACTAAGTTCTGATTTTGTATTCTTGTTGGGAAATTGTGTTATTTTTACCATTCTTTAATCTGTTTCTCTTTAAAAAAGAACATAAAATTTGCAGTTTGCAGATAAAATTCTAGCCTGCTACCAGAGCATGGATTTAGATATGTTACAGAACATGTAATAGATAGAACACTGTCAACAAGATTGGGTTCTACTCCTCTTGAAAACCATTAAAACGTCATGATGGGTTAACACAGAACAACTTGCTGTTGCCAAATTATTTAAGGGACAAATCACACTGTAAATAGAATTTACAGTCATACAATACAACTAGTCAGGGAAGACTGGCATATCTGAATGTTAAAGCATTATATAACCTTGCCAGTACCCTTAAAATTTTATCAGCAGTGTTTACATCCCCTCTGCAGATTTGTGAGATCACTTCTCCATTTTACACTACTATGGCAGAGAATGGACTGCCATGAGCCAGGCACACTTAGTGAGGGGCTCTGCACAGCAAACAGGCTTCTGAAACTTATAAAGCAGCAACAGAAGCAGCACAGACACACAAAAAAAAATTATTGAGTCCCAGCAGGTGACAGGTATGCATCTCTTCTCCTGGCTGTATGTGGACATTTCACATGGAACAGGGACTGAAAATCTGCCACTGAAAGGTGTCACTGAAAAGGTGTCCCAAGAGAAACAAAAAATCTCCTGATTTCATTTCAGCACCTCTCATTCTTTTAGGCAATTTTACCCTGCTCTAACCGGCATACAGCAGAGTCTTCTTAATACTTTGGAACACCACACTGTAAAGTCAACACCTTTGCACAGTGCTTATAATGTTAGATCTTGTTTATATCATTCACAAGTCTGTTATATGTCCTCCAGACAATCCTATCTCTGCAGTAAAGAAGGATTGAGCTATGTCCCTAGCACTTCTGGCATTGCTACTCAACCAGGAAACTCCCAGATGGTGAGAGTAACATGCGCAGAAAGGCCTAGAAACTGAAGAAGGAAGAATAAATGTCTACACCCTGAAGCGAAACTGAAGATCTATCATCTTGCAGCTTGGCAAATACAATTTCTCCTGCCTTGGAAAGAGGTAATTATTATAGGGATGTTTCAGTCTTTTCTCCCTCCCTGCAAGCTCCTGTCTTAGCAAAATGGTAGTTCTGTCAGCATCCTTACTTCCACCCAAGGTCAGCAAACTGAAGGCTAAGCAGAACTGTGTTCCAGAAAGAGAAAGGAGTGAAAGATTGACAATTCATGGATCCTTGCTCACAACTGATAATCACAACATCAAACCTAGCTACCAGACAAAATCAGCTCTTCCAGGACTAAAACCACGACAGCTGAAAACTCTTAACAGTTGTATTTCTCTGCATTGAGGCTGTGCAGAACTCACCAGAAAGGGAAGCTACAAGGCAGGGAATTGTGACTGACAATAAACCAGTATAATGCGTGAAGGCTAAGAGGAGATGGCTACAGGGGATGTGCCTATGAAGCTCGGAGATGCGAATGAGCTTGGCTATTGCAAAGAAAGTTGACTTCATCTCAACACAAAGGGGACTTGAGGGTGGCCGTCATTTTATACAAAGTTATGTCACCAGTATAAAAACTGAACGACTAACAAAAGAATTTCAAAGAAAGCAATGGACTTGAGCTAGCTTCAACTCATGTATGCCTTCCTGATGAGACTGAGGACATAAAGCATCATGACGGTGAGCGTACTATAGAGATTAGTAATGGAAATCACACTGGTATTCTGGTAGAACTGTGTATTGAAATTGCTATAGTTTGCTAATTGCAACTTCCATCTGTATATTCAGTATATTTTGTGTCAATCTGCAGAATCAAAAGTCCTGTGTAACATCAACTGTCTTCAAATAAATAAATGTTATGTTACACATTACACCCTCCACATATGGTCTGTCTAAAAGAACCTGGTCAGGTCGTGTAGGAGTGACAATAATCCGAGTCATAGTCAGTGTATCCAGAGATCTGAGATTCGAGACATAAAGGACAGGAGAGTGGAAAGAAAAAAAAGCCTTTCTTCAAGGTGTTTAAAAAGTAAATAAAACACTAAACTAAAAATAATAATAATAAAAAAGACCCAGCCTCGTAGTAATCTGCTGCTGAGAGACAAGCAGAAAACAAGGACAGATGGAATGATACTGTCACACCAAGCAAACAGACAGAAGCGGTCCCTAAATCAAAGCTGTAGAAAATGAGAGAATGTGTGTTTGTATCTTTCAGATTTCTGATGTCATTTTCAGAGGAGTGAACCATTAGTCCTTGCTGTGCAAAAGATGAATTTAAACCTAAGTCTAACATGAACTGTTTCCCTAGCACTGTAGAAGAAAAAAGGTTTTACAAATTTCACTAGGGTTAAATTTCTACATGAGCAAGTCAAGAAGCAGAATTCATTTTAGAGATGGGTGGGTAGCAGACTACCACAAAGATTGTGTTTGGTTTGCTCTATTTAATCATGGGAAAAAATACACCGGAACAAAAAAAAAAATGCAGTATCATGAAAAGCAGGGGGAATGCATCTACACAACTTGATAAAACAGCAGCAGCCACAGCTGTTCTGCCAGTAAATACAAAGCATGCGCTACTTTAAACAGTGAAACAGCATAACTTTGTGATCAGGAACTGAAATATGAAAAAGAAAACAACCAAATATTGCTGACAGCTTTGCTGCAGGAAACTAGGTAACAGAAATGCAAGCAAAAGATACGTGGATGGTAGAATGAAAGCTAAGAGAACGGCAAAGCTGGAAGACCACAAATATTGGCCATTTCTTTTCTGCCAGATAGAGGTCATTTAGGTCAGACTTTCCATCAACAACCCTATAATTAGATGAAATAGAATGAAGATCAAGGAAACTTAAGGTGGAATATAGGCAATGTGAATCCCTGCCCTGCTTTTTTTCACCAGAGCCATCTCAAAGGGAGGTCAGGAGGGCTTTTCCAGGGGAAAGCTCCAAAAACAGTTTTAACTGCTACGGAAACTAGCATCTGGCAGTATGGGAGCCAGTCCATGGCTCTCTCACCCTCCCTGACCTGTAACAAGAGCAGTGCTTTGACACATCTTTTTGCAAACGATCACTGCCACAGTGATTTTTCCTCATTCCTCCATCCTTCTTGCAGGCACCATACGTACACCAGAAATGGGGGAGTGGTGATGTTCAGCAACATGTTGGATGGGCAGATGAACAGATCCAGTTTTGCAGAGCACACAGGAATACAGCCACAAATTGTGACTGCTGGCAGAAGGACTAAAGGAAATATGCTTCAAGTGTGTGTGCATGTTTGGTAGCCCCTGCCCTATGTTGTATTTACTATAGATGACTTGGGACCAATGTCATGCCCTGTTTGGCATGACTGCAATTATCCATGGAAGCAGGTAGCTCTGTATGTCCTTCATGCACTATGGCAGAGCAAAACAGGAACTTCTGCCCTAGTGAGAAAAAGCTCTCAGGTTGCATCAGCAAACAGACAAAAAAGAAAAAGAAAAGCTTCAACAACCTTTCTTGTCAAGATAGAGCTCTGCAGCCCAGCCAGGCTTCAGTATGGTTACCTACAGATTTGACACTGACACATTTCTGAATGTACTTGGCCTGAGGTCAAGAAAGAGGTGATTATACAAAGAAAGATGTGTTTATGCTGCAGCAGCAGTGCAGTGTTTGGAAAGGAGTATGCATGGGAATTACCACAGAGTCACCTTGAAATCTTTCCCATTCCTTAACAACAGTGAAGTGATCTGTGGATGACAATGCAGAAGTAACACTTAGCTCCTCTTCTCTTCTCTGTGTGACAGCAGACAAATCTGAGTAACAGCCCTCTTAAATCATCTGGAAATAAACTGCCCACAAAGGAATTAGAACACATTTAAGCCTATTCACACTAATATTTAGGAACAGGCAGACATGAAAAAACATTGGTTTTTTTCCTCCCCTTCTACAGATGGGGACAAAGCAGAGTACTGGAAAGAGTCAGCACAATTTTAAAAATACTTTAATAAAGCAGAAGCCCCCAGGAAATCCACGATCTAGCATAGCACAATTTAAAGTGCTGATGTTTCTAGTATAGAACACTCAAAAGTACTGACATTTCTTTTCCACACTTGAAATCCTGTTTTGAGAGATGGAAACATTCTCTTCTATTAATCTGCCAATTTATTTAAGCTTGTACACTGAAGAGTTGTACTCTGTTTAATAAAACTGGAATAAAGGTGACACAGAGAAAGGGATAATCAAGAAGCAAGATGTGGAAGAGAAGCATTTCACGGCAGATGTTTCAGGAAGATGGCGCCATTCTCTGAGACAGATTTCTGCACGGCCTCTGTCCTTCCAGCTTTCCAACCTGTCTTGGGCTTCTGACATTTTTCTTTGCACCAATAGCTGTCTGCATACATCATATGTCAACAAATAAATAACTTTCTTCAGAGTGGTCACATAGTACTACTTGGCTGCACAAAGAAGTGGAAGAGGGAGCAGCAGGCAGATGTGGCTGTGGGTCTTCTGCCTTTCAGGGAGCCATACTGAAGCCATACTCATTCTCTCTTGCTGAGGTAGGCTCTTCTGCTGCAGCAGCTACAGAAGAACAGGTAAATTAAGGCCCATGGAAGTGAGTCCAGAGCTTTATGTGAGTTTTCAACAATCTCAGACATAGGCTACACTCCCACTCCCACTCCCACTCCCACTCCCTCTCCTTCTCCCCCTCCCCTCCTCCTCTCCTCATCCCCCTTTCTTTATATTGTCTCTTAAGAGTAAGCCATTGGCAGGAACTGGTGCATCAGCTTTCATTCTAATGAAGATAATTTGTAAAATGAGCCTAACATCTGCAAGTAATTCCCAAGTGCTTTATTTGGACAAGGATTTCCAGCAATTATTAGAAGCTGGACTGGCATACCCTGGGCAGTCACCTCACTCATGCTGTCCAGGATAGGAGAACTACACTGAAATTTAACTGTAACTATTCTGCAATGAAGAACCTAAGCTGAGTTGCCTGCTTTCCTAGCTGACCAATCATCCTGAGTCTAACTGAATAGGAATTATGTCCAAGACATGTTTTGAAAAATGCTGTCATCAAAAAAATCAGCAAAGATTTGAAAGGGTTAAGTGTTTCATATACTCTCTGTGTACATGTTTAAAATAAAGATCAAACACCGTAATATCTTACACAATTTTCCCCTAGCAGCTATGTGTCAACCCTGAAGAGAACCAGGAAAGAATTGATTGTTTTAATACTGCTGGAACTGCATAGAAGGGAGCTGATCATTGAAAAGGATTAGTTCTTTCTCTTGCACTACATTTGAAATAATAACAATAAAATAAAAAAGAAGTTTAGATTAAAAGAAAATTCTTATTCTTAAAGAATGTTTTTCACATCCAAAATGCAACATAATTCAACATCGTAGAACAAAACTGGACTACCAGAAATGCCAGAAAAGTGATGATCCCTTCAGGATGATGAGTTTCACTTTCAAACCATTCTCTGTTCTTTTAAGCTATAACAAAGACCAGAAGAATGTACTCAGGTGAATTATACTGCACCAGAATGATAATCCAAATATATCTTTCTAAAGCCTTATACATACAGTGCAATTTAAGGGTAGAATAATATAGCAAAAAAGGCTATTAAACGAACAGGTTATTTTTTGCCGTTTTATAGTTGACAAAAACTTGGCAACCTGAATGGGCCAGAACACCAATACAGGAGTCCTGCCTTTTCTGAGCCCCGTTTCTGCTTGGTGCTAAACCACACATAATGCCAAATAATCTGGCATGCTGTCATTGACCACTGCAACTTCACCTGATAAAATTTCATGAACACAGGTTAAGTGCAGGTGTATTTATTTTGTATGCATTAGTCGCCCTTCTGCAGGCCAGCGCAAATTGAAACAAAAGCATAAATGTCTGAAGTATCCAGTCTGGTTTTAAAAGTTAATGGAGTGGACTCTGCACTCACTTAATGTTGATACTCAAAATACAGGACTAAAAAAAGGAGTCAGCTGTGACAACTAACAGGTCTGACAGAAAGGGATACGTTGCATATTAGGGATGCAACACACCCCTCAATTCTCTGAACCTCAGAGGGGACTGGTGGAAATAGGTCCCTCCCATCACAGAAGAAGAACAGATTTGAGACTATATGAGAAGGCTGAATAAAGTTTGTGGGACATGAAGAGACGTGTCCTGGGTTCCTGAGGGAACTGGTAGATCTATTTGCTAATCCAGTGTATTTGGAGAGTCATGGCAGCCAGGTGACATCCCCAGTCCCGCAGAGAGGAACACCTTCTATTAGACCAGGTTGCTGGTCCTGACCCCGTCCAAATTGTTCTGGAATACTGCCAGGGATGGGACAGTAAATAACCTTTTCCTAATATCTAATCTAAATCTCTTCTCTTAAAGTTTAAATACATTACCCCTTGTCCTACCACTACTTGCTTTTATAAAAAGCCCCTCTACAGATTTCTTGTAGGCCCCCTTTATGTATTGGAAGACTGTTACAAGAAAGCCTGGAGCTTTCTCTTCTCCAGACTGAACAAATTCAATTGATAGATCAAAAATCAGTTATGAGCCAGCAGCGCTTGTGAGACCTCACTTGAAGTACTATGTACAGTTCTGGTGTCCTCAACATAAGAAGGACTTGGAGCTGTTGGAGCAAGTCCAGAGGAGGGCCATGAGGATGACCAGGGGACTGGAGCACCTCTCGTATAAAGACAGGCTGAGAAAGTTGGGGCTGTTCAGCCTGAAGAAGAGAATGCTGCATGGAGACCTCATAGCAGCCTTCCAGTATCTGAAGGGGACCTATAAGGATACTGTGGAGGGACTCTTCATTAGGGACTGTAGTGATAGGACAAGGGGTAATGGGTTCAAACTTAAACAGGGGAAGTTCAGGTTAGATATAAGGAAGAAGCTCTTTACTGAGAGGGTGGTGAGACACTGGAATGGGTTGCCCTGGGAAGTTGTGAATACTCCATCCCTGGCTGTGTTCAAGGCCAGGTTGGACGGAGTCTTGGGTGACATGGTTTAGTGTGAGGTGTCCCTGCCCATGGCAAGGGGTTTGAAATTAGATGAACTCACTGTCCTTTCCAACCCTAACTATTCTATGTTCTATGATTCTATGATTCTTTGTGTTCTTTCTCAGAAAGCCAGTTGTAACCTCAGCTGCATAAAAATAAGCATAGCCAGCATATCAAGGTGATTATTCCATCTACTCTGCTGTCATGAGACCCTACCTGGAGTACTTGATTCAGGTTCTGTGTCACCCAGTAAAAGACATGGATCTGTTAGATTAGGTCCAGAAGAGAGCCACAAAAGTTGTCAGAGGTATGGAGCACCTCTCCTATGAGGAAAGGCTGAGAGAGCTGGGACTGTTCAACCTGGAAAAGAAAAGGCTCTAAGGACACCTTTCAATATACAAAAGTGATTACAAGAAGGATGAAGAGAGGCTGGTTACCAGGATCTGTAGTGACAGGACAAGGGGCAACAGTTTTAAACTAGAAGAGGATGGCTTTTGATAAGATACATAGAACAAATTTTTTATGATGTGTGTGGAAAGACACTGGAACAGGTTGTCCAGAGAAGCTGTGATTCTCCATCACTGGAAGCATTCAGTGTCATGTTAGATGGAGTTTTGAAAAAAATGGTCTGGTGGAAGGTGTCCATGCTTACAGACAGGGGCTAGGACTGGATGATCTTTGAAGGTCCCTTCCAGCACAGCCATTCTATGATTCTATGGAAGGGGTGTGAAAATGCGCAAGGGACAGGTCAGAGTGAGATGGGTGACCCCAAGTTGAGGGCTTCCTCTTTGCCTCTTGTCATAGGGATTCAGCTCTTTACCCTTACCACTGAGTTCAGATGGCAGCACACCCTTGCAGTTCTTCACCCACATGCCGTTCAGTTGAGGTTTGTCTTCCAAAAGCTGCATAGAGTCCCTCTGAAAGACTTGCTTGGGATTTCAGAGGACAAGCATTGTGCTCTACCTTGCTTTCTACTTGAAAGCGAGTTCTGCCATTTGAAAGGCATCATCAGGCATGTCTGGTTGATGTGGAAAAACAGTGCACACCATTGGGCCAGATCCATATCAAAGCAGGTCTATAGGCTGAAAAGAGAGAGCTCAGGGCTCTGTGTTTCCATACTATCATCTCCTGTGAGAAAACCCTTCTCCCATCCTGCAGCATCCCCAGCTCAGGAATTTGAAGAGAATAGACATAAAGGAAGGAAAATAAGCTGTTAACATTGTCACGCAAACACACAACAGCACACTCACCACAGGAAGATCAATAAGCAATACTGTAGCATTAGTAAGAGAAAACCATTGCCCATCATGATGGCAGATAATTTCCTAAGCCTCTGACTGAAAACTGACTTATCTCCACCTGAAATTTAAAGCCAAAGATGCACTCAGCAGCCTGTTCACCCACAAAGACCAAACCAATCGTGTAGAAAGACTTCAGGCTTGTATAAATCAAATACAAATGGAATTTTCTGTCTTAAGGTTGTTTGTTCTGGGTCTTAGAACCAAAAATACTTGGTGTGAGCAATGATATTTTAAAAGGATAAGAACTTGAAGATAAAATAATTGCAGCTGCCTCTGAATATAGTCCTAAATTGTTCTAATAATCCCTTTCAATCAGAATGGCAACTCACACATTCTGAGATTCTGTGTTTATAGATCAATGCACCTTGATTTGTCTGTCTTGATTGTCAAAAATGAAATAATGTGTATAAGAGCACAGCCTATAGGGATGACAAAAATTTAGGTGAGGGACTAAGAAACCTTACATGACTGTACTCACAGCAAGGCCTAAACATTGTCATCTAATATGATTTCCACCGGATCTTCCCAACATACAATTTAAACCTAGAATTAGGAGACCTAACCTAATCCTAACCCCTCATTGTAAAACTAACAAATATGCCTAAACCTAAACTTAACCCTGAACCAAATCATAACCACCAAATACTAACATTAGCCCAAATCTGACTAGTAAGCCTAAACCTAAAACCAAATCCTTAATAAACCTAACATTAAATCTAACCATAACTCTAAAGCAGACCTTAAATCCTTTCCCTAAACCAAGCCAAAAACCTAACACTAACCATAACCATAACCATAAGCTTAACCCTAACCCTATCTCAAACCCCAACCCTAATGATAAAACTAACTCTAAAGCCTAACAGGATGTCTAACCTTAAACCTAATCTTAACACTAAACCTAACACTAACTAAAACCCTAAAAGAGTAACCATGACTTACACTAACACGAAACTCCAAAACCTTAACCATACTCTAGTCAAAACTATGAAGCTAAGCCTACACGTGAGGCTAAGGCCAAGCTTAACCATAAAAACCAAACCCTAAAAGTAATCCTAACCGTAAAACCTAACATTAATTCTAATCTAAAACCCTAAAACTAACACCTAAATGCCTAAAATCCCCAACAGCAAAACCAGAACCTAAACCAAATGTTAAACCTAATCTCAACACTAATCCCTAAACTAAACCTAACCATAAAAAACTAATCATAAGAATCTTAATCCTACACCTAAACACTAAACCAAATCCTAAAACTAACTCTAACCCAAACCTTAACTGCAACTCTAATTCCCTAACCCCAAACCTAACACAAAAACCTAACACTAACCCTAAATCCAATGCTAACACTATCAATAAACCCAAATTTAACAATAATCCTGACAAACTAACCCTAAACGTAACTCCAAACCCTAATGCTAAACCTACCACAATCCCTAAACCTAACTCTAAACATAGCCTTAATCATAACCCTACCCTAACCCAACCACAAACCCTAAACCCATAACCCTAATCCTAACTCTAACAATAAAACTAAACCTAACACTAACGCTAAACCCTAACGCTGCCTCTAACCTTAAATCCTAACCCTAACCCCAACCCTAACTTTGACCCTAACCCTAACAAACTAACCCAAACCCTAACCTTAAGGATAACCCTAATGCTAAGGATAAAACTGTCCCTTTCAATCTCCTATTAAAAATGCTGACAGATGGCTGAATTTCTCCATCTTCTTTCCTGCTTTCCCATGTCTAGTTCAGAACAGCCTTGTCTACATGAATCCAAAGCGCACTGAGAAACGTTCTTCAACTTGCCATTTGTGCTGCTGCCAGGAGAAAGACGTGGGGCGTTCCCACGGTGACGGCGGGAGATTTAAAAGCGGTTTAAACTCGCTACTAGCATTCAGTCAGCTGATCGGAGCTAGCCTAGCTAGAGCCGCAGCCGGCACGCTTCAGCGACCGCGAGGGTCAACGGAGATGAGGAAAATCAGAGGGGATAGCGCAGAGACACCGCCATTCCAGACATCTCCCGATCCCCGAAGCCCCAGCAGCCCTTGCGAGCGAGCGGCTGACGTGGAGGGGGCGTTCCCACGGTGACGGTGACCACCCCCCTGCCCCGTGCCTTGAAAGAGCCTCAGAGAGGGCAGCGGCTGCCCACCGGGCGCAGGGAGGAACAAGGAGGTCGTGTTGCTGGCCCTGTTGTTGCTGTCCCAGACTGCTGACCAATATGGTCGCCTCCAGAAAGAGAGCTTGCAGTAAGAAGACTGCAGCAACTCAGACAGAGACCCCGTCCCAAACCGTGGCTGTTCAGGTCTCTGGGTGCAGGGAGTGCCAGAGCCTGCTGCTGCCGGGGGAGGGAGGACAGCATTCCACCTGCGGGAGGTGTGAGCAGGTAGAAGATCTGCTTAGCCTGGTGGCAAGACTTAAGGAGGAGGTTGAGACGCTGAGGACCATCAGGGAATGTGAAAGGGAGATCGACTGGTGGGGTAACTCCCTGGTGTGCCAGTTGCAACGGTTCCAGGGAGATACCCCTCAAAAGGGGAAGGACCCCTTCTCAGACAGAGGGGGATGGCCCGAGACAGCCCCTGCCCTGTAGCTGTTGCGCAGAGGTAGGGGACCAAAAAGACGACGAGGGCTGAAAGCGAGTTCCAGTTTGACGTCATGGGAAACCCTCCCCCCTTCCTGCCCTGCTTCCCCAGGTGTCCCTCCGTAATAGGTTCGAGGCCCTGGATCTTGAAGGAGAGGTAAGTGAGAATGTGGTGCAAGGCCAGCCCACAAGGCCACATAGGAAAAGGGGGTTGACTTTGCACCTCAAGACTGCCTCTGATAAGAAAGAAAGAAGGGTCATTGTAGTAGGGGATTCCTTTCTGAGAGGAACAGAGGGCCCGATATGCAGCATTGACCCTCATCATAGGGAAGTGTGTAGTCTGCCTGGAGCCCGGATCAGGGATATCACTAGGGCGCTCCCCAACCTGGTGCACCCGACAGACTACTACCCCCTGCTGGTCTTCCACACAGGTGAGGGGGAAGCTGCTTCCGGCAGTCTGAGGGGGATGAAGAAAGACTACAGGGCCTTGGGGCGGATGGTGAAAGAGTCTGGGGCTCAAGTGATCTTCTCCTCACTCCTTCCATCTTCCACTGATGATGTGGGAAGGAATGGGAAGATTCAGTTCATAAACGATTGGCTTCGAGACTGGTGCTACAGGCAGGGCTTTGGATTCTTTGATAACAGCTGGTTTTATAGGGCACCAGTCTGGACAATGACAAGTGGGAAAGGTTTATCTCACAGAGGCAAAAAGATCCTGGGGCACGAATTAGCAGGGCTCATTTGGAGAGCTTTAAACTAGATTCGAAGGGGGATGGGGTTGTAGCTGGGCTTGCCCCAGTGGGGCAGTGCTCCAGAATTAATGAAGACTGGGAGGCCCCCTATAATCCTAGGGTGAAATCGGTGTGCTCAGCTCGCTCCCTGGAATGTCTGTACACCAATGCGCGCGGCATGGGAAATAAGCAGGAGGAGTTGGAAACCTGTGTTAAGTCAGGAGACTATGATCTGGTGGCAGTTACAGAGACGTGGTGGGACAGCTCACATGACTGGAATATAGTCATGGAGGGCTATGTCCTTTTCAGGAAAGACAGGCCAGCCAGGCGGGGTGGTGGGGTTGCTCTTTATGTGCGGGAGCAGCTACAATGCACCGAGTTCTGTCCAGGGACAGATGACGAGCGAGTTGAGAGTCTGTGGGTGAGAATTAAGGGACAGGCTGGCAGGGGGGATACTGTTGTGGGTGTCTGTTACAGACCACCAGATCAGGGTGAGGAAGTTGACGAGGCCTTCTACAGGCAGCTGAGAGCGGCCTCAGAGTCACAGGCCATGGTGGTCGTGGGGGATTTTAACTTCCCTGTGTTTGCGGGAAGGACCACTCGGCAACCCAGCCACAGTCCAGGAGGTTCCTCCAGTGTATGGATGATAACTTCCTCCTGCAAATGGTGGATGAGCCAACCAGGAGAGGAGAGCTGCTGGATCTCATCCTCACTAACAAGGAGGGTCTGGTCAAAGCAGTAAGGGTTGAGGGCTGCCTTGGTTGCAGCGACCACGAGATGGTGGAATTCAGGATCTTGTGTGGTAGGACCAGTAGAATAGCAAGTAGAATTGCAACCCTGGACTTTAGCAGGGCAAACTTTGGCCTTTTCAAGCAATTGCTAGGGGAAATCCCACAGGCAAGGCTGTTTTAAGGTAAAGGGGCCCAAGATAGTTGGTTGACATTCAAGGATTGCTTTTTCCGAGCTCAAGATCGGAGCATCCCGACACATAGGAAGTCAAGGAAGAGGGCCAGGAGACCTGCGTGGCTAAACAGGGAATTGCTGGGTATGCTCAAGTGGAAGAGGAGAGTTTACAGGTCATGGAAGGAGGGGCTGGCCACTTGGGAGGAATATAAGGCTGCTGCTAGAGGATGTAGGAAGGCAGCTAGGAGGACTAAGGCCTCCTTAGAATTAAACCTGGCGAGAAGGGTCAAGGACAGCAAAAAGAGCTTTTTCAAATACATGGCAGATAAAACTAACACCAGAGGCAATGTAGGCCCACTGATGAAAGGGATGGGTGACCTGGTGACAGAAGATACAGAGATGGCAGAGTTACTGAATGCCTTCTTTGTCTCTGTCTACTCTGCTGCAGGCAGTCCTGAAGAGCCCTGTACCCCTGAGACCTTAGAAGAAGTCAGGTCAACGGAGCGGTTTGCCTTAGTCGATGAGAAATGGGTTAGAGACCAGCTGAGCAATCTGGACATCCCTAAATCCATGGGTCCAGATGGGATGCACCCGCGGGTGCTGAGGGAACTGGCGGAAGTCATTGCTAGACCACTCTCCATCATCTTTACCAAGTCTTGGGAAACGGGAGAGGTGCCTGAGGACTGGAGGAAAGCAAATGTCACTCCAGTCTTCAAAAAGGGCAAAAAGGAGGACCCGGGTAACTCTAGACCGGTCACCCTCACCTCCATCCCTGGGAAAGTGATGGAACACCTTATCCTTGGTGCCATCTTAAGGCATATCAAGGATAAGAGGGTTATGAGGGGCAGTCAACATGGCTTCACCAAGGGGAAATCATGCTTGACCAATCTCTTAGCCTTTTATGAGGAAATAAGACAGTGGATAGATGATGGCAGAGCGGTGGATGTGGTCTACCTTGACTTCAGCAAAGCATTTGACACAGTCTCCCACAGCATCCTCACAGCTAAATTGAGGAAGTGTGGTCTGGATGATCAGGTAGTGAGGTGGACTGTGAACTGGCTGAAGGAGAGAAGCCAGAGAGTTGTAGTCTATGGGGCTGAGTCTAGTTGGAGGCCTGTAACTAGTGGAGTGCCTCAAGGGTCAGTACTGGGACCAGTATTATTTAATATATTCATCAACGATTTAGATGAGGGAATTGAGTGTACTATCAGCAAGTTTGCTGATGACACTAAGCTGGGAGGAGTGGCTGACACGCCAGAAGGCTGTGCTGCCATCCAGCGCGACCTGGACAGGCTGGAGAGTTGGGCAGGGAGTAACCTGATGAAATATAACAAGGGAAAGTGTAGAGTCCTGCATCTGGGCAGGAACAACCCCAGGTTCCAGTATAGGTTGGGGAACGACCTGTTAGAGAGCAGTGTAGGGGAGAGGGACCTGGGGGTCCTAGTGGAAGACAGAATGACAATGAGCCAACACTGTGCCCTTGTGGCCAAGAAGGGCAATGGCATCCTGGGGTGTATTAGAAGGGGGGTGGTTAGTAGGTCGAGAGAGGTCCTCCTTCCCCTCTACTCTGCCCTGGTGAGACCGCATCTGGAATATTGTGTCCAGTTCTGGGCCCCTCAGTTCAAGAAGGACAGGGAGCTGCTGGAGAGAGTCCAGCGCAGGGCAACTAAGATGATTAAGGGAGTGGAGCATCTCCCTTATGAGGAAAGACTGAGGGAGCTGGGTCTCTAGAGAAGAGGAGACTGAGGGGTGACCTTATTAGTGTCTATAAATATATAAAGGGGGAGTGTCACGAGGATGGAGCCAGGCTCTACTCAGTGGCAAACAATGATAGGACAAGGGGTAATGGGTACAAACTGGAACACAAGAGGTTCCACTTAAACTTGAGAAGAAACTTCTTCTCAGTGAGGGTGACAGAACACTGGAACAGGCTGCCCAGGGAGGTTGTGGAGTCTCCTTCCCTGGAGACATTCAAAACTCGCCTGGACACATTGCTGTGTAACATTATCTAGGTGTTCCTGCTCCGGCAGGGGGACTGGACTAGATGATCTTTTGAGGTCCCTTCCAATCTCTAGAATACTGTGATACTGTGATCTGCCCATGAGTCCGAATTTACATACCCAGGGGAGAGAAAGGCAGGAAAGTGTGAATATTTGCCTCTAATTTGAAGACTAATTCTTGCAATCACAGGTGTAGGAAACTAACCAGTAAACCAGAGAAAAACATTGTTTAATATCTACTCCGTTGTCTTCAGGAGCTATGCATATGCTCCCTGTAACTGGAATGTGAGTGTGAATTTTTGTGGATTTCTGAAGGAGAGCAGTATCCCAGGACAGACCAGGGCTTGAAACCAAAATGGGACTTGATGAAACAAACCCCCCTCTAGTCTCTCACAGCATCTCTAGCTGTGGCTTGCTAGCAATTAAGTCGAAGATTTAATCTTTAGCCCTCAGGGGCGGGGGTGGAGGAGGAGAAGGCTATCTGGTTGATCAGTAGTATGGCTGGCTGAATGATCCTATGGTCCAGACCTAGCCCTGAGCCCTAAGCCATAATCTTTTGGTAGTCCAGTAGTCCCTGCTGGTTTCCTTTAGACTCTTCAGAAGAGAGATTTATGTTGCTGTCTGATTCCCTGGACTAGTAGACTGGAAAGTGACAAACTACTTTGGGCTGACTGGCTTCACTATCTTTCTCTCCACCTCCAGTTTCTCTTTTTATTCTTAATTGTACTTAAGCTGTAGATGATGTACCTTGCTGTAAATTGTATTGATTTGGGCTTAGGTTTGCAGCCATGTGATTAGGCACCTCCTGGGTAAAAGCAGTGTTAGAGAGCAGTGTAGGGGAGAGGGACCTGGGGGGTCCTAGTGGAAGACAGGATGATCATGAGCCATGATATGGTATAATAGTGGCATCAGCTCCTGTATCAACTAACATAGACAACTTAATTGTTTGATTATCACAACCTCTTATAGAGACTTGGTCCTCAGGTTTGTGCTTTCCTATGTCTAAAGCAAATAAAATTTGTGGTATTCCCATGGAACCCCAGGCCTGATTTCCTCTAATTTTTGGCCCCGTCTGAGGGACTTTTGCTCAAATGGAATTAATTGAGCTATTTTCAAATTTTCAGGGATGTTGACCGGAGGAACATTGGGAGCATGATCCCAATATTTCCAGTACAGTCAGCATCAATTACACCGAGTAATACAAAGATTCCTTTCCTTGATGTTGATGATCGTCCCAGTAGCAAAGCACATAACCCATGACCAAGAGGCCCATTTAATTTAGATGGAATACAATGAACGGAAGTATCAGTTATGGTAAATTTTTTGCTGTTGCCACGTCCACTCTGGCACTCCCTGGGGTGACGGAGGGGATGCAGTCCAGACACCCTGATTTTGTGTCGTCGCGCGGGGTGGCATCGTGCTCACGTTCAAGTTTCCCAATGGGGTTCCGTCTTTTTTAAACTTTGAATGACATTCAATTGTCTTGTGGCCAAATTTGTCACATTTAATGCATTTGTCTGCAAAATCAGTAACACCACACTGAGGGGGGCGGGTTGCTGAACTAATTTTCTTTACATTACACTGCTTTTTAAAATGGCCCATCCGTCCACAATTATAACATCTCACACCCTGACCTTGTTGTAGAAGGGGTTTAACAGCAGCGGCGAAGGCAGTAGCCATGTATCCAGCCTTTTCCTCTCCTGTGCCCACTTTAGAACATGCATCCATCATTTCTTGAAGACCAGCAGATTTTGGCAAACCTGCAAAATACACTTACAAGCTGGGTTAGCATTTTCCATAGCCAGAGACATAAGCATTGATTCTTTAGCATTAGATGCCAGATCAGTACTCTTTTCAATAGCCTCTGTCAATCTGTCAATAAATTGCATATAGGGCTCAGTAGGTCCCTGCTTTACTGATGTATATGAAGGATTAGGCTTTCCTGCTTCCGGCACAGCTTTCAGAGCAGCTAAAGCCAATTGCTGTGCTTGCTGTAAAACTTCAATTTTCATAGGAGCTTGTACTCCATCAGGGTGAAATTGTGCCTTTCCCAATAACATTTCAGATGAAACACCATGCAAAGGGTGATGAGGATTACACTCTGAATTCTCATCTGCAGCCCTTGCAGCAAGCTCCTCAAACCCACTTTTAAAATGTAGGAGCTGTGAAGGAGTTAATAAAATTGCAGCCACTCTGAGACAATCATTTGGAGTTAGAACATTACTAGAAAAGAAAGCAGATAACATTTGCTGTGTATATGAGGAAGACAACCCATACTGAGTAATTGCTCCCTTAATTTCTTTCATAGCTTTCCAGTCCATAGGAGTCCAGAGAGACTGTCCCTGAGGATTTATAATAACAGGGAATGCAGCGGGAACATCTATTGGTAAAATAGTACCGTCTATAATTGCATCCTGAATGCAGCCTCACCATCTCATGGCACTCGGATTAGCTTTATTAGATGTAGGAGTCCGTGGTAACGGCACATCACACGGACTGATCTTATCTGGTTTTTCCGTTTTTTCTGGGGCTTGCTCCCTCTCCTCCCCCAGTTTGTCCAGTGGGAGCGATGCAAGTGGTGGTATATGTGGCGGAGGTGGGTATTTATTTGGAGTTACACTCTCCTCCTTAGGAGACTCCCACCCCAGCAAAAATTCTTGGGGACTAAGTTTAGGGGCAGTAGCAGCACGAAAAAGGTTAACATCAGTTTGATTTGGTTGCTCAGTAGCCCATACAGGATCCCGAGTATCAACTGGAGCTACCACCGATAAAGGCGTTGTCAACACAGGATAGGGGAAAGGCGCAGGGTCCTCAAACATTTGTACCTTACTGCGCACCGGTTTTTGGCCAGAATATTTTGTGCCCGAAACAGATGACACTACCATGGCTGTAGCGTCAGGTGCTGAATCTAATGTAGGTGCTGCACCTTGCTGTTGTGAAGGCGAGTCAGAGAGCGCTGAAAAAGCAGATTTTTCAGCCTCTCTCTCAGCCTTTATTGCGGCTAGAGTCTCTTTCATTAGTCGCCAGGGGGCAGCAAGAGATTTTGCCTCCTTAGACCCACAGGTAACTTCATCCCACACGCATGCCCCAATTTTTTTCCCACGTCCCAAGATCAAGAGCTTCAGTAACCCCCTTGATCAGCTCTTTTCCTTTACTCCAGAGCAATAGTCTTTTTAACAAATTATCATCATATTCTATCCCTCTCACTGAGAGGATATGCTGGAAGAGATTAAGGATGGTCGTTTCTTCTTTACTTAATTGATTCCCCATCCTAACCCTCTTCCAGACCCCGCCGGCTGTTACCTTATTTGCACTGCGCAGTGTCTTCCGGGCTCACTAGGCTCCATTCTGAGGCAACTACCTCCCGATCCTGGTCCTGCCAGATCAAACCCAGCCGACGTCCCTGCAACTCCACATTTTCCACTTTCTTCGGTGCCACACACTTTAATTCTTTCAGCTTCAATATGGAAAATAAGGGGGGTCCCTGTTCGGGCGCCAATTGCCGCAGAATATATATGGACTCAGTCAGAGATCAATATGATCAGACAAAAAGCCATTTATTACAAAGCCTTAACCCCTTAAATACTGTTTCTTACATGCACTTACAGTGACTTGGCATATTATGATTGGATACATGTCTTGAAGACCCTTTGCAACTAGCATATAATTGGTTAAGCACAGGTGTGGGAACTTTACCTCGAAAGCTTGCCAACAGTCATTAACTTGGTGAAATCCAGCTTCTTGTTATCTTGCTTGTTTAGGCTTCCTCAGGCCTCTCATGGCCTTGCTGTATCTTTCAGGATTTTCAGAGTTTATGTACCAATTATCCATTCTCCTGTGAGAACACTGCCTCCACAGTCCTTCTTCAAGAAAACTACAGAAATATGCTGCCATGCCTTAGTTCATGAATTCCTCTATCAATCTAAGTGGGTTACATTTATCTCATCTCAAGTCCCACTAGGGCATGTGTGTGTGCTGTTGTTGCATAACTTTCATGTCACATTTCATAGCATCACAGCCACTCTTGCTGCTGCATGAAGCAATGCCACACCACTGTTGATGCTGCTCCTAATAAATCAAGCTGCTATCTAGGCAGCAAACAAAGTAGGCAGCCCACTTCTGTGAACATATCTGGCAGGTATATCATTCTGCCTAAATAATTTCACTTCCCACATAGCACTAATGGAGACTGGATGGAGCAGCCCTGAGGAGAAGGATGTGGGAGAGATGGATGATGAGAAGCTCCCCATGACCCACACTGAAAGTGTGGACTTGAGCCCAGAACCCCTGTTGTGTTGGGTTGCATCCCCATGGCATGAGCACAGGTTGAGGGAGGGGATTTTCCTCCTCTGCTGCACTCTGGGGAGAACCCCCTGCAGTCCTGCATCCAGACTCAAGGGCAACAGCACAAGAGGTACATGGAGTTGTTGGAGCGAGTCCAGAGGAGGCCACGGAGATGCTGCGAGGCCTGAAGCAGCTCTGCTCTGGAGACAGGCTGAGAGAGCTGGGCTGGTTCAGCCTGGAGAAGAGAAGGCTCCTTAAGGGGGGACCTTAGAGCAGCTCCCAGTGCCTGAAAGGGATGACAAGAAAGCTTTGGATAAGGGTCTCTAGGTACAGGACAAGGAGGAATGGCTTTAACAGGGCAGAGAGGAGACTGAGATAAGATCTTAGGTAGAAGTTCTTCCCTGTGAGGGTGGTGAGGCTCTGGCACAGGTTGCCCAGAGAAGCTGTGGCCACCCCATCCATGACAGCATTAAAGGCCAGGCTGGACAGGGCTTGGAGCAACCTGGTCTAGTGGAGGGTGTCCCTGCCCATGACAGGGGCTTGGAATTGGATGAGCTTTAAGGTCCCTTCCAACCCAAACCAGCCTGGGATTCTATGAGTTAGGAGCTAGGAGTCAAAATTTAATCTTTATGATCTGGTCATCTTTTCTCTGAAGAAACCCTTTCAAGATGCAACCTGCTCACAACTGCAGTGTCAGCCTCTGTTGCTTCTGTTTCTCTACACAGACTCTGCCATCTACCCCCCTTCCTATCCCAATGCTTGGGTGAAGAACAGCAGCTATAGATAGGAGGGAGAATGCAGCAATCCTTAGAATAGTAGAGGAAATACAGACTGTGTAGGACCAACCACTGTCCTACAGGTGCAAGGCAATAAGAGGAAAGACCTGAGAGTAAGAGAGCACTTTTGAGAGCACTGGGGCTCTCAAGCCACAGGAATGAAAGGGAAAAAGACCAGACAGATCCTGACACTCCAGCCAGATACCTGTGTTCATGAACCAAACAGGAAAAGACATCAGGAGGTTGCTGCAGCATACCATGTTGCTTGAGATTGACTATCCGTGCTGTCCTCTGCTAAAAAGATAGCAGAAGCACAAACTATTCAAGCACTGATGTTTCTGTATGTGTGTATACTACAGCTTACCTCCCCTTTTATGAAAGAATACCACTGTGCAATGCTGCTTCCTCCAGCCATCCAGAACAGTGCCCTGTATCTTGATAGTTCGTGTTCAACTATAAGACTCTTCAAACTTTGATGACTTTGCTCCACAATCTTCAAGCTGGGCTCTAACCCTGAACCAACAGTACCTGCCAAAACTACTTCCCAGGAAAAAGTCAAGGCAGAGGTTCAATAAAGCAGAGAAGAGATACAGATGATCCATAAGGATGGACACAAAAAGGAGAATTGCTGCTGGCTAGAGGTGCAGAAGTCTGAGCACACACAATCTCTTTATGCAGCCAAAGCAATACCTTTGGCAAGGTGACTTCTCTCCTCTCTGTCTTGCTTGTCGTAACACTAGCTGGCCCAGTCTTTTTATCTATACCGGGATTATACCAGTTCTTCTAGTGAGTCTCAGCGCCACAGTAAAATAGTAAAACAAGCTTCTGAGTGCATCACAGGGTAACTATGCAGATGCAGTGACCCCATGCTGAAAACTGAATTGAGTGCACCCATCATTCCTGTAAACTGCAGCTTCCAAAGGTCCTCCCAGCTTTAAATCTAGCATCTAAGAAATAACAGCCTCCAAGGGAGAAGCTCAGGACTCTGCTACATGCAACTACCAGAACTACTCACTTTACAAAACAGAGTTTCCTGCCAGATGCTGGTTTCCCTTGACCTTTTTGAGAGTGGGGAGAGAAGCCTGGCAGTCCTCTGAATAGCAAAGCAAATTAATTCAGCTGTACTGAAAAAAAAAACAGCCCCATCTTCACCCAGCTTGGTCCTGAGATGCCTCTGCCTAAGACATGCACAGGAGAAAGTTTAATCCAATTCTTCCACAAAGATCAATATTGAGTAGGTCTTTGAACACTTTACAATGCTCCCTAAGAAGCATGAGAGGGAAACTATGCAATTAAGACTTCAGTAAAAAAAACTTAGCTACAAACAACTTTCACCAGTGATTGCACCTCTGCTGCAGCGTAAACAAAACCTTTTTCTGTTATTGTCATGTCTGAACACAGCCAGCTCCATGCCAAAACAGAGAATACAATACAATAAAAGCACTTATTTTATTCTCATACCAGTCACATATTGCTTCCCAGAAGAAATGGATTGGATCGAACTGAGGGTGAATACACTCCATCTTGAGCTATTATTGTCCAGGAAAACATTAAGAGTTAAGAGATTAAAGTGGAAACACCATTATAAATCTATTTTTAACAGCAAGGCCTGCCTCATCCCCTATACCAAATCAGCCTGGCTGATTTCAGGCCTTCTTCAGATATCCTAAGTTCAATGACAAACAAGTCAAGCAGTGGTGATTTCAGGCCTTGTCTGGTTCTTATTGCAGTGAAAAGAATAAATTTTGATTCACACATATAGTTTCTACAAGTGCAGACTCACAGACAGTTGGTATATTATTGTGTTTTATAAAGGCTACATATTAACCATTCATTATAACATGCATTAATATTTTTTAAAATGTCTAAGGAAAAAATTGTGAACAGAATTAAAACAAAATGTCCTTCCAGAAGACCCAAGAAATGGTCAGTTGTTTAAATTTATATAAAATTTATACAAAGTTACAGAAATATTATATACATTTTATATAAATAATAATTTAGTACAATTTATATAAATAAGTTTATATAGATTTTATATAAAATCATATTAAAACTTGTGGCTGCCCCATCCCTGGCAGTGTTTACGGCCAGGCTGGACAGGGCGTGGAGCAACCTGGTCCAGTGGAAGGTGTCCCCACCCATTGCAAGGGTTGGAACTGGATGAGCTTTAAGTCCCTTTCAACCCGAGGCATTCTGGGATTCTATGATTCTAAAATACACATGCATATCTTATTGCCTATAGCTGAGTACTGCTTACTTTTAGAGATGCCTGGGAGTTAAACTGTTGGCATTCATTGAGCTTATTTATCCTGAAGAATAGAGTATGAGAAACTCTGCCAAAAAACAAACCACCAACATAGAACCATAAAATTACAGAATCATTTAGATTGGATAAATACCCTTAAGATCATTGAGTCCAATGGTTAATATAACATTATGGGATCCTCACTCACATTTCCTATAAAGATATGCATTACTAAGATACAAATATTCAAGTTTATGGGGAAAATCTGAGAAGAGCAGTTTGATAGGTCAATGTACCACAGAAGAGAAAGGACTGTTACTGAGAGAAAAAACATAAATAAAGGTAGGAACACTGTATGGATAAAATAAACAACCTTGAAAAGGAGACTATTAATTTGTTAGCATCAACAAATACCAGCTCAGTTGAAGCTGGAGTTACACAAGTCTTTGGCAGAACCAAAATCTGTGAAGTCTTGTTCCAGTGTTTTGGTCAGCTGTGGTGCTGTTTGACCAGTGTATTCTCTGTCTCAGGGGTCTTCTGGTTCATATCAGTTCATGTTCTCAGAAACTAGTAAGAATGAAACATAAATGCCAGTTTTGCAAGACATCCTGTGTTTTATATATGGGTGAAGCACCAGAACAGGTGCAGAAACTGATTTGACTCACATAGGTTTAACTATAGTTAGGTTCATCTGACCTAACCCATATTCTAATGCAGTCACAGTCATTCATAGTTCCTCTCATGCAGATTATTTTTAGAGACAAAATCATGCAGTCAGTTTTTAGACATCCACCTTAAGACAGTAAAAATTCCATCTTCACAGTGCCTGTTTATCACTGCCCACAAGAAGTCTGGGTGGAGACACATACATAGAATCACAAAGTGGTTTGGGTTGGAAGGGACATTATAGCCACAGGCAGGGACCAGATTGCTCCAAGCTCCATCCAGCCTGGCCTTGAACACTGCCAGGGATGGGGCAGCCACAGCTTCTCTGGGCAACCTGTGCCAGGGCCTCACCACCCTCACAGAGAAGAACTGCTGCCTCAGAGCTGATCTCAGTCTCCCCTCTGCCAAGTTAAAGCCATTCCCCCTTGTCCTGTCCCTACAGGCTCTTGTCAAAAGCCCCTCTTCAGATTTCTTGTAGCCCCTTTAGGCATTGGAGCTGCTTTAAGGTCCCCCTGAAGCCTTCTCTTCTCCACGCTGAGAAGAGTCAAACAAATTGTAGTGAGGATATTTGAGACTGCCAGGTCTGCAGGAGCTGGTGGTTTGCATTATCCACCATGGCAGTGGAAAGCACCTGCTTTAACTGGGGACAAGAAAGAACTTGCTGAGAACCAAATAATCTATTTCTGACAAGACACGATTTGTATATGGCAGTAAGGACTCACCTATTCCGCATTTGGGAGCAATGGCATGGGTGCTTTCAGGGTTGAGAGAAGTGGAGAGAAGGATCTGGACTGCTCTCAAGCACATTTATATTTTTCAGTACTTGTATATATGGAAACAGCTGAAGTGGAATGATGCAGAAATATAACACTAATGAATATGTTAATGAGCTTTATTAATGGGGGATAATGATACTTTAGAAAGTGAAATTAAGCAAATCAGCACAGTGTAGGAGAGAGCTTCAGGAGCAGATGAATGTATTGACAATTCAGAGATTAAGCCAGGGAAACATATGCTGCAGAAATACATCACTGCAAACGGAGGTTAGCTGTGGATTTCTGTTAACTGCCAAAATATCTTTACTCAAGAAACATCTCCAGAATGGAGACTTTAGGCACAGACTGGGAGGGCATCTTGGAGGAAGGATCTTTCCACACTGCTGGAACAAAAGTTTAAGTGTCTACAGCCACTGTTTGGAAGAAGATAACCAACTAACAAACCTCCAGGATAATCTGGAGTAGATGCTTTATCAGATTCCTTGTCTTCCAGGTGCAGTGCTTTTTCATTTTCTTTCAGGGTATTGTGTTTGATGACAGACAGAAACCATGCTGCCTCCTTTCCAGGCTTCTGAAAGAAACTTTTTTATAAGCCTATCAAATCAGGACCTCTACCAACAGACTGGAGTATGGCAAGATCAGCCCTGCATGTAGGCAACAGAAAACACCCAGACTATCATTTTGCCTGTAGTCAAGCCAATAGTAAACATGCCTTAGAGCGCAGTGAAGACAAGAGCACTTCTAAAGTGGAAAAGGAGCATGTACAATTTGTGCTTTTATCATAGATACTTTATATCTGAGTCAGCATCTTTCCTTAATCAATTATTTTCTAGACAAGGAAAACACACTAGTTTTTTTGTCTGGGTTTCAATGAACCATCCATAAGCTGCCAGGTAAGAATCTTTTACTTAGGACATAGAATGAGAATTGCCAAAAGTAGATGGAGTTCAGAAGACAACCGGTAAAAATAAAGACAAGAGCAAAGAGCATCAAAAGAATTAAGCTTGAAGGATACTAAAGGCCTGAAGCAATTTCAGGGAGTTGACATCCACCACACTGCTGCTGGTGTGTGAAAACAAGGCTTCCAGTATAAATCAGTTTGTGCCATGGCTTGGAAAAGACAGCGAGGGTAGTTCCTTCTGGTGTCTAATCGAGGGCTGAGTATGATTTATTTTTTTTTTTCCCATTAGTGGTGACTCAAGTTTGAGTCTCTTGCCTTCACCTGAGTGAATGTTTTATTGAAGTTTATTAAAGTTTATTAAAACTTTAAAGCAAACTTTCCTTGAGACCTCTGTCCTTTTCTAAAGTTGGATGAAATCAGCTGACAGGTTCAAAATTTTGGAAGGAACAGAAAAACTAGTACAGCTTTTCTGCACACCCACACACATTATTCCATAGACTTTTCCCTCTGCAAAGCCTGGTTTAAAACACTAATCTATTTTTAAATAATGTGTTGAATTAGTTCTAATGCAGCACATTTAACTACAATTAAATATTAATCATAATACAAAAGTGAAGCAGACTAAAAAGAGCACCCGAAGCTCTGAAAGTGTAAAACATTAAACAAGGTTGTCACAAAGTGATGTTCTGCACTGCTACTAGATGTTCAGGTGTCCAGATTTCTCATGTATTAACCCCCTCAACTTGCAAGTGTCTTGTTTGATACGAAATTTGGGAGCTTCCTTCTCTGGAGGACAGTGGAAAGGAAGACCAGGTGAGCTGGCCTGCACATGTTGTCTGCTGTTGTTTCATATGTCTGCCTTGAAGACAGAGCAAGACAAACACATGAAGAGGAAAGCCGAAGTACAATAGAAAGTACAGCTCCCATGACTTAGAACCAAGTGTGCAACTTTGCAGACCCCATGTGTTAGTGGAGGGCACAATCAGCACATGTGCAAAGTCTCGGCTCTGCGTATGTTGCTGTCTCACATGTACTTCCAAAGATAATTAAATTAACTACAAACTTAGCTATGTTGATTGTACAGCCTTTGTCAAGCAGAGGACAGATATTAGACAATGTTTTGCTAGCAGAAGCAAGCTCTCTGGACCAATGCTATTTGGGAGATGCAGAGCAGCTTTTACCCAGGAGGTGCCTAATCACATGGCTGCAAACCTAAGCCCAAATCAATACAATTTACAGCAAGGTACATCATCTACAGCTTAAGTACAATTAAGAATAAAAAGAGAAACTGGAGGTGGAGAGAAAGATAGTGAAGCCAGTCAGCCCAAAGTAGTTTGTCACTTTCCAGTCTACTAGTCCAGGGAATCAGACAGCAACATAAATCTCTCTTCTGAAGAGTCTAAAGGAAACCAGCAGGGACTACTGGACTACCAAAAGATTATGGCTTAGGGCTCAGGGCTAGGTCTGGACCATAGGATCATTCAGCCAGCCATACTACTGATCAACCAGATAGCCTTCTCCTCCTCCACCCCCGCCCCTGAGGGCTAAAGATTAAATCTTCGACTTAATTGCTAGCAAGCCACAGCTAGAGATGCTGTGAGAGACTAGAGGGGGGTTTGTTTCATCAAGTCCCATTTTGGTTTCAAGCCCTGGTCTGTCCTGGGATACTGCTCTCCTTCAGAAATCCACAAAAATTCACACTCACATTCCAGTTACAGGGAGCATATGCATAGCTCCTGAAGACAACGGAGTAGATATTAAACAATGTTTTTCTCTGGTTTACTGGTTAGTTTCCTACACCTGTGATTGCAAGAATTAGTCTTCAAATTAGAGGCAAATATTCACACTTTCCTGCCTTTCTCTCCCCTGGGTATGTAAATTCGGACTCATGGGCAGATCACAGTATCACAGTATTCTAGAGATTGGAAGGGACCTCAAAAGATCATCTAGTCCAGTCCCCCTGCCGGAGCAGGAACACCTAGATAATGTTACACAGCAATGTGTCCAGGCGAGTTTTGAATGTCTCCAGGGAAGGAGACTCCACAACCTCCCTGGGCAGCCTGTTCCAGTGTTCTGTCACCCTCACTGAGAAGAAGTTTCTTCTCAAGTTTAAGTGGAACCTCTTGTGTTCCAGTTTGTACCCATTACCCCTTGTCCTATCATTGTTTGCCACTGAGTAGAGCCTGGCTCCATCCTCGTGACACTCCCCCTTTATATATTTATAGACACTAATAAGGTCACCCCTCAGTCTCCTCTTCTCTAGAGACCCAGCTCCCTCAGTCTTTCCTCATAAGGGAGATGCTCCACTCCCTTAATCATCTTAGTTGCCCTGCGCTGGACTCTCTCCAGCAGCTCCCTGTCCTTCTTGAACTGAGGGGCCCAGAACTGGACACAATATTCCAGATGCGGTCTCACCAGGGCAGAGTAGAGGGGAAGGAGGACCTCTCTCGACCTACTAACCACCCCCCTTCTAATACACCCCAGGATGCCATTGCCCTTCTTGGCCACAAGGGCACAGTGTTGGCTCACTGTCATTCTGTCTTCCACTAGGACCCCCAGGTCCCTCTCCCCTACACTGCTCTCTAACAGGTCGTTCCCCAACCTATACTGGAACCTGGGGTTGTTCCTGCCCAGATGCAGGACTCTACACTTTCCCTTGTTATATTTCATCAGGTTACTCCCTGCCCAACTCTCCAGCCTGTCCAGGTCGCACTGGATGGCAGCACAGCCTTCTGGCGTGTCAGCCACTCCTCCCAGCTTAGTGTCATCAGCAAACTTGCTGATAGTACACTCAATTCCCTCATCTAAATCGTTGATGAATATATTAAATAATACTGGTCCCAGTACTGACCCTTGAGGCACTCCACTAGTTACAGGCCTCCAACTAGACTCAGCCCCCCCAGACTACAACTCTCTGGCGTCTCTCCTTCAGCCAGTTCACAGTCCACCTCACTACCTGATCATCCAGACCACACTTCCTCAATTTAGCTGTGAGGATGCTGTGGGAGACTGTGTCAAATGATCCCTCCTTCTCTCTGCACTGGTAAAGATGATGCCAATGTGACTGCTGGCTGACCGATGGCAAGTTGCATAGGGAATCCAAACCTGCTTCAAGTTAAAACTCACCAGCAGTATTTCCTATGGTTCAGGCTGCTCTGGGGCTGCCAAGTTAAAAACTGAAAGGCATCTTTAAAAACATGCACAACAGAGCTCCACTCTGTACTTTGAATAACAACTTTGTTGGTGCCCAGGCAAGAAAAGCTAGCCAACAAGCACACATGAGGAGAGTGTCACTCAGAGAAAGAATATGAACCACGTTGTGCATCATGTCCCACCTGCTTCCCACTCTGAGGCTCCATGGGGATGCGAGAAAGTAAAAGAACTGCAGGTCCAACTCTGCTCCCACAAGCCAGATGGCTACAGGAGATGCTGTAATAAGCTGTCAGAAGATACATGAACACTTAGGGGCTTGTATTGATCACTTGTGTGGGATGCAGAGCCTCACTGGGGAACAATCATAAATCACCACCACTGTTAATGGCAGAAACACAGTATTAGGGGTCTGAACCTCAAAGACTCCAACTCCAAGCCCGTAGTAGTCAGCTAGACATTTTCTAATGACTTCCATACACTCTGAAATTTGAAAGAACAAAACACTGTGATGAATATTTTGCTAACAGAGTTAGCTATAGCTAACTATGTAAGAGCTATAAATACAAATAGCTAACTCAGTAATGGCTTTAGAGCTACTACTTGAATCTGTATCAGCTGCTAGTTACAAGCTCTGATATATTCTCTGATGTATAGGTAGACTTAAGTGATGAAGCTTCTTCCTGGTTTTGGAAACAAAACCTGCAATTATTTAATCCAAGAATTCTAACTCAGATTGTCTTAGTTGTGAACATTTTTGCATAAATTTCAGCAGTAAGAAGGGATTTAGCATACAAAGGGCAGTGTTAACAGCAGTTAATTAAGTTCGGTGACAATATTGTCAAAAGAACCAGAGTGTAGGTCAAATATCTCCTAGCTACCAAATATCTCCTAGTGGAAGATGAGGGTGAACAGTGTGCTAGTTAAATTCACAGAAACACTAAATTAGGAAGTATTATTACCAACCCTGGGGTCTCAGAAGTGGTATGAAACACAGACAGGAAAAAGAAAAGCATGGTTCACTTGGAAAATACCATATTCCTGCATCTGAGAAAAAGATACAGCTCTTCTGTGGGGAGAGGATCTTCTCATGGGAGTATATAACTAATAAGCAATAGTTTATCTTCTTTACAGTCTGAGCTTTGGTGGGATTTGAATATAACTATTGTGCTTAATTTGCACAATGTTGTGTCTTTGGGGTTCTTTTTGATGGTTTGGGTTTTTGTTTTTTTTGTGGGTGTTTTTTGGTTTTGTTTTGTTTTTGTTTTCGTTTTGTTGGTTTGCTTTTTTGGGTGGGGATTAATTTTGTTTTGTTTCGTTTCTAAATCTGTAACTAACCTTTCTTACAATAGCCAAGAGCTAGGTCACATTCCCTATTAGTGGGGAAACAATACAGAGCTCAGTGAATACTGCCTTACACTGAAGAGATGAGCAGACACAAAGATGAAAAAGCAATTTTAAACTCTAAATTTTCAGTTTTGTGTTATTAGAGACTCTTGGCCTCCCTGTCATCCAATGACAAATGTATGACACCTCCTTCTGGACACAATAGACCAGGCTAGCCTTCTATGATCTCTCAGAAAGTCAGCCCAGCATACATGGCTAATGGCAATCTTTGGGAGAAGACAGTGTTTGGTAGAGCCTGTTTCTCTGGCTCCCAAGATTGCTGTAAGTGTTCTTAGATGGGCAGCCAGGACCATCCTAGTCCCTTTCATCAGAAGTTTGCATTCAAGGTCTTCAGAGGATTCCTCGTCTGTCTCTGCAATGCTGCAGCCCACACAAGGTCTCTTTGACTTTCATCCATAGGTTCCCAAGATCAGGGCATGGAAACAGACATTGGCCATATCCCCTTCCCATCAGCATGACTCTTCTTGCTGCAGCAGCCCCATTCTCTCACTCTCCCTTCATTTTTTTTTCCACTCACTGCATTAAAAACAGTTTTCTCCTCCTTCTTTGGCACTCAGGCATGCTCTCCAGTTCTAGAGACAGCTTCACTCTCTTCTGCACAATGCTGGACATCTACTAAAACACCATTTACAGAAGTTCCCAGTCACCAGACTGAGAACCAGAAATTATCTTTCTGGGCATAGTTTCACAGATCTGTTGCAGCAAATATTTTAATTTGCTTGCAGTGCATGAAAATACAGGTTTGTCAAGTAGCAACAGGAGCAACCACCCGCCTGCCCATCCAGCAGAGCAAGTACCAAAAACACCCTCCACAGGGATGCATTCAGACAAGCAGACACAATGGGCAGGTAGCTTTGTACTTGGGATATAAGGTGGTGATGTGGATACCAATCAAGTGAAAATGAGGAGCTAGGTTCTGCCTTATCTTGTCTCTGCACAGCCTCAGGACTTTCTTCTATAGGCTCAACTATTCCTCAGCAAAGTACATCTCCAGTATATCAAAATGGTCAGCTGGAAACAGGGACAAACTACCTTCACTCTTGTGTTGAAGTTGACAAGATACAGGCCATCTCCAGCAGTTCCGAACATCAATAGAGCTTTACTAGCTGAAGAGGAAGTCTTATGTTAGCCTGATGATAAAACTGAGTGCATTAGCTTGTACCTCTTCCCCTAATGCCCCCAGGACAAATCTAACGTTATTTTCTCACCATGTGAGCTCACATTAGACAAAGCATTTGCCTTTCCCTTCTGCATTTGCTCTGCCGCAAGGCAGACTCCTCAAGGTTGAATACATTACTCAGCAGCCTAGCAGAAAGGGTTCTTCAGGCACCTCAGAATTACAAGCAGCACACATTTCTTGCACCGCAAGGAAATTGTGTAACCTGTGAGACTAACTGCATTGTGGGGTAAAATAAAACCACTCAAATGGCCTGGTGCAGGCTGAACTGAAACACAGGGAATTCTGACAGAGGAAACAACAATCACCGGAAACAAGAACTGCAGGGCTCTGTTGTGAGTGATTCGCAGAACAATCATCTGAAAGTCAAAGCAAGCTTTCTGGTCCTGAATGTTCATCATCACAGAATTTTGCAGTATAACAGCCAGAGTCCAATAGTCATATTTTCCACAGATGTATTTTATCTGCTAATTATAAATAAGTCCTTCCTGTTTGCTCCAGTCTAAGTTTGTCTGAGTATTTTTCTTTTAGAATAGCCAACAACTTTTCATTTCCCCCAGTCATACTCACAGGTCAGTTATTAAACACCTTACTACTGTAAGCTGATGTATAACAGTTGGAACAGTTATCCACACATCCATGTGTTTTTTCTTCATACTGATCTCTGGCAGCAGCAAAAAGCTCAGTTGCTTCTAAGATCTCCACATGCATGGGTGTAATTCAGAGCAACTAAAGTTATTCCACTCTTCCCTTCTCCCTGTTTCAAGCACAGTAAAGAAATGCAATCAATCAGAGGACAAACCCTCTTCAGCCACATACCTGTCATGCTGGAGAGTGTAGGTGGGCCACAAAGCTGAAGGTGTGCTGTCTTAGGGAAAGCGAATTAGGGTCAGATTGGAAAAGGGACAGCATGATCTGCTGCAGGTATACAAAGCAGGAATTTATCAGTCTGAGGCTGAGAGGGTAGAAAAGAGGCAGTCCATACCAAGGTGAAAAAGGTCACAACAGAATATACAGTCGTTAGTGGACATGATTTTCAAAAGAGCTACCTGTTACAACTACCCCAAGCAAAGCTCAATAAAATGGGTCTGACTAAAAAGTCCTGTTGATCCAGGAGAGAGGCAAAAAGACATTGTGCAGGCATCAGACATCTGAGGCTATGCTTTCTGCAAAAACCTATGCTTATATTCCCCCTCTTTTGTTCTGTCAGTAGAGGATCCACTTCCAGAATTCTCTGCAGAGATTTTGCTTGGGCTCTTTGGAGAAATAAATTTATCCCTTTGAGGGCATGAGCCAGCTCTCCTTTCTGAGAGGAAAAAAAAAAAAAAAAAAAGCTAAATGCATGTTGTCATTACTCAGTTCAGCCCTGAAATATCTTCAGGCTCAGAACAGATTTCATAAAAAAGGACAGATTTCATCTCTTCATCAGCTCTTGCTTATCTACTCTTCTCTGTTCAAAACCTTCTCTCCTCTTTGTTACCCAAAACAGACCTCTATCATATTCAAGGCTTTGGTACCCCTTATGATCTAGTACAGAACTGTCACTTGGCCATCAGCATTGTCTATTGCTCAGTATCTGTTTGTACCTGTTGCCTTCCTGAAGAGAGTAAACCCTGCACACCTATCTCAGGTTATCTACATCCACGATTTGCCACTTTCTCTAAATGTAGGATGATAAATAAGTGTATTAAGAGAAAGGGCTTGCCCAGCTCAGCTGTAAGAAATAAGAAAGCACTTCAGTTCTGACTCCCAGACCCTCTCTTTGCTCCTGCATATTGCTGCTTGCACCCAGAGTGCTCATACAAAGCACTTTGTGCAAAGAGAGCACAGGGTTTCATAAGCACACATTAAATATTATGCATCACCTCCTTTTTGATTCATAACATACAGATTTATCCCGTGTTCTTTGAAATTTTGTTTGTTTTCCCATCAGAGTTCTAAAAACCATTCAGAAATTTTCATCTGCCCACAGATTTGTCACTCTGTTCCTTATTCTTCAGTTCATCCAGAGCTTTTACTTTTCATGTCTGTTTGAAATCAGGACCACTTCACTGTCACATTTCCACTTCAGTGTAATATCCACATCATTATTAAAACCACATGCATATTCCTGAGAAACTCTACCATTTATTCCTGGAAAAGAAACAATCAGCACAAGAGTATTGTTAGCTCCACCATCTTTTCAGTCATAGTGGATTTACCATAGTGGATTACCATAGTGGATTTATGATTTACCAGATTTAGAGTCTGGTGCACTGTTTGTTCCACAGCATGGTCCGCCAGAAGTCAGCAAAAGGAAATATGGGTCAAAGTTTGGAAAAGCAGAACTTTTCAATGTAATCTACCTTTAAATCAAAATAAACTGGCTTTGCAGAACACTGAGTTAAACCAAAGGAAGTATAATCTGATTCTTATCTCTTTTCCCTGCAACAAGTTTATTTGATTTACCTTTCTGTTTCCTACGAAATAACATTTATAATGGAGATCAGTGGGTCTGAAAGGGTGTTGGATGCAGATACCAAATGAACTGAATCAAGTCATGCTACTAAAATAGAGCTCAGGACTGGTCCCTGGCTAATTGAATTTGTCTGCACTACAGTCATTAAAATGGAGTAATCAGAACATTTTCCATCCATGCATATTAAATGTCCTGTGTTTTAGGGGAGGTTTCTCCCACAGGCTGAAATACTTGATATGAGATAATTCTGTTTTCAATGGAACAGCTTTTTATTAAGATCACCCAAGCCTCCCTGCGTGTACTGTCAGGCTTGAAATTTCTCCCAACATGTCCATGTGACAGGACTGCAGCTGCAGATCTAAAAGATGAGTATGCAAAGGAGAAGTAAGAATGACTGTAGGCAAGAGAACCCTAGATAATGCTGTCTGGGGGTTTTATGTCCAGAAGGTGGTAAAGGTGAGTTCTCCAGCATGAGCTAAAGCATCATCTCTTAGTACTGTAATGTTTTCTGGCCTCTGATCCATGATGTCTATCCCAGTTTGGCGCCATGAAGCTGTGGCTAACCCTGTCATCCCTTCTCCACACCGAGTTCACTGAAGGCAGAGACAGCACCCAGACCAGAAACAAAAATTTCCACTCCACATTTCACAGAAAAAAAACCTTGATGAAGGCATGGGCAAAGTAGGGATGCCAAAGAAAGATGCAAACCTAGATAAAATTTTCTCAAAGAAAACTAAAGGAAAATTGAGAAAATAATCAAAAGAAAATGACCAAATGCAAAGCAGGAAACACTTTATCCTTCACTGGGTGAAGTGCAGGACATGTAACTCAGGATGCACAGGAAACATACCACATCAAGGCAAACATCTCCCAAAACAAAACACAGTCATGGCATGTTGGCACACCTTTAAGTACTCCAGAAGTCTTACTGAGTTCAACAATACCTGCTGGCAGCTCCATCTTTAGAGGGATAAGCTGATCATGATAAGCACAAGTCTTCCCCTTTGTATGTGATCTTTGCTACAAGAATAAGCACAATAAGCACATCATGTCAGTCACACAGCTCGAAGTGGGAAGGGGAAAGAAGATTAAGTAACCCCTTAATTTATTTCTGCAGTTTTCCAGTTAAATTTCAAGTTCTCTGGATCTTTTCCATTTAAAATAACAGTTTTGATTCCAACAGTCAGTCTCAGTGAAGAACACATGATTTTTCAATCACTCACTATAAAACAAAAAAAAAATATAAAACTTTTTAAGTAATTTGAAAAGAAATTATCAGGAGAACTAGACCTGCACTGCTACTTTTCACACGGCCTCCTCAAACCAACAAGTTAGCCTAGAGACCTGTGTTTCATCTCATTATTATTCAAAGGATTTCAAATCAAATGAAGATATCAGAAATTAGAGTGGGCTCCCCATATTAAAATTATTGGTCAGGTGTTAAATTTTAGTGCTTAATTACATTGGATAATCATTTCAGGTGGCCTAACTGATGCAATATAAAGTCACAGAACTGATGAAATGCCAAGAATAACACATTAACTGAGAGTAGGTTCTAGGCTCTGAATACAAAATAGCTGTAACCAATCCTTTGGTGGAGAGGTTTCCACAGGCCATACAGTAATTTGGATCACATATCTTTTTCAACAGATACATATGCAAATTCCTTCAAATCCTACCAGTTCTGCATCTGCTTTAAGCCAACACATTTGATGTCTTGTCTGATTTTCTCTGGTGTGCTTTTCCACTGATTTATTTATATACCACTTCTTCTCAGGTCTTCACACTGGCAGTTCAACAAATCCAGCAGCCCCTACTAATAACAAGATGATTTGGCTACGTAAGTCCAGCAGGCGGTAAAGGGAAAACAAATACCTACTTTCTTCTTATTCCCAAATATGCAGCTTTTCCAGAGGGTTTTCTACACCACTTGTTCTCTGAATTTACTGTTGATTTCATAAATACACAAATATTCATTTTATTTATCCAAGAGAGCAGGTGTACAGTTGTATCAATGTTTTATAAAGATTCAAAAACACAGTTGGTCATTGTAGATGTCTATTTTCCCATTTCCAGCCTGATTTGTTTTCCACAGCTCTGACAGTGGCATTACCCCAATTATAAACAGCTGCAAACGTCAGGAGTTACGTATGAAGAAACTTCCTGATGCGGTACTGTAATGATACCACAATGATCAAGGTGTAGTCTAAAACTATTTAGGACGATGCAATAATTATATTCTGGAAAGACCTAGAGTGACGGTTGAGTTCTTACTATAAAACTATCCAGAGACAAATGCAAAACATCTTTCTTGAGAAACACCCAGAGCATTCAGGGAGAGCATGCAGAGGCCAACTTTTTTGCAAACTAAAAGTAATTGCAACTGCAGAGCCATCCAGCTGTGGCAACAACAGACTGGGGAATTTCATAGTCTTCTTCCACTGTTTGTGATATGACCTGGTTTGCCAAACAGGACCTAGATGGTGGTTTAGGGAACACCTCCACTGAAATTTAGGAAAGAGAGCAATGATGTAGCCTTGTGTTTGTTAGAGTCCTGCAGTGGCCATGTTCTCTCCTGCTTTCAAGGCCCTTGTTTGTGCATTCAAACCTCATTACAAACAGAGCATTTCAATGCAATTCTGCCATGACATGCCTTCATCAGCCAGTCTTATTTGTATTTTCTCTCACACAGAACTAATGCAGCTACTTAAATTACAAATCCAAGCTCATCTGTCTCTGTATCTGTCTGGATAATACTGGGAGGGCAGTAAGGTAGGCAAAGAAGAGAGAATCTGTCAGAGGTAAACCTAGGCAGAAAGCTGAATGTACAGACCACTGTAGACAAGCCAAAATATCTCAGACCATGCTTCAAAGTCTCCTCATGGGCTCTCAATTTGGCCTTGAAATTCAGATCCTGAAGTGTGGCAGAGAAAATCCTACCAATAATCGTGCAATTCATTCATTTTCACACTCCTTTTTTTGTACAAGGATCTCGGAATCAAGCCATTTTCTGTGGGTATTTGTAGCCCTGTATCAGACTTTTATCAAAGTACATATGTGAGTGATCTCACACCACACCATTAAGGTACTGAAAATGTCTGCTAGACTGCCCCAGCCTCTTCTGGCAGTTCCTGTGTGTCCAGTCATTTCTAATCAATGCATACGGTGGCATCTTTACTCCTGCTGCCCCATTCTTTCTCTCCTCTCTGTGTGAACCTCTCTCCTCTGTCCACATCTCTATACATTAAAGGAGCAAGAGTATGCCTTCCTTTAACATCACTGCAGTGTGTAATATCTTACAGGAATTACCAGGAATAAATCAATATTTAGTTAGCAGATAAAAAATAGCAGTGTTAGCTGAAAAGACAGGACCACTCTGTTTGCTGTTGCATGTTTGGAGAGGTACAACAAATTCCATGTGGAGGTTAAAAAAGTACCTGTGCACAGCAGTGACCAAGGTCCCATTCTTCATGAGTTAGTCCATTTCACAGGACTGGCAAACTCAAGTAGCTTATAAGTAGCTGCCCCTGCTGAATCTTCGGCCTCTGCTTTCAGTGATGTTCAGCTTAGTTTGTCCTGGTACATCCCCTAAATTTCATGAGATGCAAGAGTCCCTAAAGACAGAGCAGAAACACAAAGTGAATTCAGATCATTTTATGCTGCTGGAGAACTGCATTAAAAGAAGCCCTAAACCAGCCATGGTTTGGACCTGTTGTTTCATTCTGCCAAAAAACTAGCCAACTGTGGCATAAAGTAAGTCATTTGAAGTAAAGACCCATGTCCCATTAGCAATCCAAACCATCACCTTCTTTTTAATTCTGAATGGGAAACTAGGTAAAACATACGATCAATCACTAGTTACGTTTCTTGCGGCTGTGGGACTTTTAATCAATAAAATTTCCCTAACAATCCTAATTAACATGGTTTATTGGCCAATTTGGCATTAGGCAATGTATAAAATTCTCCCGTTTGAACTTCTAGCAAAATATGATTCATTTACATTCCACTAAATATAGAACACACTAGAACTAGGAATACTGGAAATAAACTGGACATTTTAGTTTCTCAGCCTCTGTCCCTGATGAGGCCTGGGCTCAAATGCATTCAAGCTACACCCAGAAGATGCAGAAGATGCAGGGAGTGGATGGGTTTGGTCCAGGTCATCTGCGATGTGAAGTGAATAGACCTACCATGGCTCTGTCAGTCAGAGTGAGGGTGCTGAAGTGAGAAAAGACCCATAGAAAAAGCACAGTAGCCTCCCATCTTGAGAACTAACAGCTTTGGCTCTACCTCTAGCTTACCATTTCCATCACCCCACCCTCCTGAAGGAAACCGTCATACCAGGTGACACTAAAATGCCCAGCAACATCCTTGACGCCAGCTGAACCAAAGAAAAAAAATTATGTGGACACTTAATTAGTGAGTATAATGACTACACACACGTTCTTCACACATCTGCAAATGTGTAAGAGGTCAAAAGAAAACCATAGAAAATCTGAGGGTTTGACTCATTGGTAGCAGCACATCCAGGAAAGGGCAGCAAGACCACATGCATGGAGAAAAAGGTGAGAAAGATTCCCACATGTTCCCATAATAAGCTTGCACAATTCCACAAGCCCACTTAAATATCTCATAATAAACTTATTTTTTCCTAGGGGATCCAAGATGCTCTTGCATAGACCTGTCTGTCACGGACCTAAAACTCTGGCCAACTTATTAAGGCTTGTGTATCTATTTGTTTATAACTTTTCTTACCTCTTGAATTTGTCTCTTGTGCTGAATAGGCCTTAAACGGATACCACTGTAAAACGGATATACTTCTGCTCCAAGCATGTTAATAAGAGTGCTGTGAGCTAATAATTCTGTTGTAACAGTGTGAATCATACAGATAATCCTGAAAACCTTTGGAATCTTTTTATTTTTTTTTAAAAGGAAAAGCCTGGCTGACAAACCTGTGACAAACATTTTGGTTTTCAGTTTATATATCTTAATCTATTTACAGAAAAATCCTGTTTTCTGAATCAATCACACAGCCTTCTTTATTTGAGGGGAGGCAGGAAGAGTAAGTTTGATTTCATGTGTAGATTTAATTTCTTGTTTATGTTACCAAGTGTTTTAGAACAGCATTTCATTTCCACAGTGAATCAGATAAAATAGGAAGAAAAAGATAAAACAGGAAAGGTATATATAAGGGGGTAAAAATAAGACATTTACCAAATGAAACAAATGCTTTGTGAATTGGCAAATCCATCTGCTGCTTTTCATGCTCGTGGATTTAATTACACAATGCAAGGCTGGATCCTGCATAGAAAATCACGAAAAATCAGAACTGATTCACTAGAACTGCTGAAAAAGATACAGTTTTCACAGTTGTGTAGAGCCAACAGCAAAGTAGGTACAGAAATGTGGTAGAGTAACATAAATATGTCTAATCCACAACCTGGAGCTTTGGTCAGCTCAGATTACAAGATCCACCTTAAAATTGCAAACTGCTGCTACATGACACTTGTAACCTTTTAGATGTATACCGTTGTCCGAATCTGAGACTACAACTAGACCCAGCCACACTGTCGTGGTTTAAACCCAGTCAGGTAACTTGTTCACTCACTCCCAGTGAGTGGTGCCGAGCTGACAACAATCAAGGTCCGTGTCCGTCTCCCCCCCGCCCCGCACCGGGCTCTCCCCTTCCCCGCTCCCGGAGGAACGGGGAGGAGGATCGAGAGAGTGCAACTCCTACGGGTTGAGACAAGAACAGTCCAGCAACAAATCACCACCGCTACTATCAGCTAAAACAATGATAAGGGAAAATAACAAGAGAAGAGAATACGATACCACCGGCCAAGAAAGCGAGTTCCACCCGGAAGCCCCTGTCCTTCCGGGTAACTCCCAGTTACCCCCCACCCCGGCCATGACGTGCTGTGGTATGGAATACCTCCCTGGCTAGCCCGGGTCAGGCGCCCCGTCTCTGCTTCCTCACAGCCTCCCCTCCTCCCTGGCAGAGCATGAGCCTCACAGAGTCCTTGGTCAGGGTAAACATCACTTAGCAACAACCGAAAACATCGGCTTCACCAACACTGTTCTCAAACTAGAAGTCAAAACACAGCACTGCACCAGTTAACACAAAGGAAAAAACATGACTGCTACTGCTGAACCCAGGACATTATCCACCCCTTATTCCATACCATTCACGTCGTGCTCAGATCCCACATTTTCAATACACCATCGCTCTCCCACATATATACATCCATATACATACAGACCAAGAGGAAAAAATCATTTTCTTAGTGCATGGACCAATCCTTATAATGCTGCCGAGTCCACTCGGTCCATGATGTTCCAAGTTCATTCTCTGTTGGGATGATGGCTGGAGGGAAGTCAGGGCCAGTCGCTGGTGACCTGGAGACATCTAGTTGATGGGCTATAAAAGCATTACACAGCAGGCAGCGGCATACAATTGAGTTCACTGGCTGTTTTCCCCTAAAATCAAATCCCCTTGAGGTATACATCGGACTTCCCCATCTTCCCACATTACCCACCAAGTATATCCAGGTCCCTGAGCAAAAGCAATCCCACGAGTGGGTTTGCCTTTACCTGAAGCAGGAATAACCCAGACTGTCTTCCCCAGCAAATTCTTCATATGCACCACGGGAACTTTGTCCCCCTCTACAATATGTAAAAGTTCTGACTGGGCTGGGCCAGCCCTGTTGGCAGATCCTCTGGTGTTGACCAACCAGGTGGCCTTTGGTAAATGTGTATCCCAATGCTTGAAAGTTCCCCCACCCATCGCTCTCAGTGTAGTTTTTAACAGCCCATTGTACCGTCCGATTTTCCCAGAGGCTGGTGCATGGTAGGGGATGTGATATACCCACTCAATGCCATGCTCTTTGGCCCAAATATCTATAAGGTTATTCCGGAAATGAGTCCCATTGTCTGACTCAATTCTCTCTGGGGTGCCGTGTCGCCACAAAATCTGTTTCTCAAAGCCCAGGATGGTGTTCTGGGCAGTGGCATGGGGCACAGCGTATGTTTCCAGCCACCCGGTGGTTGCTTCCACCATGGTAAGCACATGGCGCTTGCCTTGGCGGGTTGGTGGCAGTGTGATATAGTCAATCTGCCAGGCCTCCCCATATTTATACTTCAATCATCGTCCTCCATACCAAAGAGGCTTTAACCGCTTGGCTTGTTTAATTGCAGCACATGTTTCACACTCATGAATAACCTGGGCAATAGTGTCCATTGTTAAGTCCACCCCTCGGTCACGGGCCCATCTATATGTTGCATCTCTGCCCTGATGGCCTGAAGTGTCATGGGCCCACCGGGCCAAAAATAATTCACCTTTATGTTGCCAATCTAAGTCCATCTGAGCCACTTCAATCTTAGCCGCTTTATCCACTTGTTGGTTGTTCTGGTGTTCCTCAGTGGCCCGACTCTTGGGTACATGGGCATCTACATGACGTACCTTCACCACCAGGTTCTGCACCCGGGCAGCAATATCTTTCCACAGGGCAGCAGCCCAGATGGGTTTACCTCTGCGTTGCCAGTTGCTCTGCTTCCATTGCTTCAACCACCCCCACAGGGCATTTGCCACCATCCATGAGTCAGTATAGAGATAAAGTACTGGCTACTTTTCTCGTTCAGCAATGTCCAGGGCCAGCTGGATGGCTTTCACCTCGGCAAATTGACTCGATTCACCCTCTCCTTCAGCAGTTTCTGCAACTTGTCGTCCAGGACTCCATACAGCTGCCTTCCATCTCCGATGCTTTCCCACAATACGGCAAGAGCCATCAGTAAACAAGGCATACTGCTTTTCACTTTCTGACAGTTTATTATATGGTGGGGCCTCTTCAGCACGCACCACCTCCTCCTCTGGTGACATTCCGAAATCTTTGCCCTCTGGCCAGTCCATGATGACTTCTAGAATGCCTGGACGACTGGGATGTCCTATTCGAGTTCGTTGTGTAATTAGTGCAGCCCATTTACTCCATGTAGCATCAGTTGCATGATGTGTAGAGGAGACCCTGCCTTTGAACATCCAGCCCAGCACGGGCAACCGGGGTGCCAGAAGGAGCTGTGCTTCAGTGCCAATCACTTCCGAAGCAGCTCGAACCCCTTCATAGGCTGCCAGTATCTCTTTCTCAGTTGGGGTATAGCTGGTCTCAGATCCTTTGTATCCCCGACTCCAAAAGCCGAGGGGTCGACCTCGAGTCTCCCCTGGAGCTTTCTGCCAGAGGCTCCAGGTAGGACCGTTCTCCCCAGCTGCAGTGTACAGCACATTTTTTACATCTGGCCCGGTCCGGACTGGTCCAAGGGCTACTGCGTGAACTATCTCGCGTTTAATTTGCTCAAAGGCTTGTTGCTGCTCAGGGCCCCATTTAAAATCATTCTTCTTCCGGGTCACATGATAGAGAGGGCTTACAATCGAACTGTAATTTGGGATGTGCATTCTCCAGAACCCCACAGCCCCCAAGAAAGCTTGCGTTTCTTTCTTATTAGTTGGTGGAGACATTGCTGTTATCTTGTTGATCACATCTGTGGGGATCTGTCTACATCCATCTTGCCATTTTATTCCCAAAAATTGAATCTCCTGTGCAGGTCCCTTGACCTTACTCTGTTTTATGGCAAAACCGGCTTTCAGCAGGATTTGGATTATTTTCCTCCCTTTCTCAAAGACTTCTTCCGCTGTATCGCCCCACACAATAATGTCATCAATGTATTGCAGGTGTTCTGGAGCTTGCCCCTGTTCCAGTGCAGTCTGGATCAGTCCATGGCAAATGGTAGGGCTGTGTTTCCACCCCTGGGGCAGTCGGTTCCAAGTGAACTGGACACCCCTCCAAGTAAAAGCAAACTGTGGCCTGCACTCTGCTGCCAAAGGAATGGAGAAAAATGCATTGGCAATATCAATCGTGGCATACCACTTGGCTGCCTTTGACTCTAGTTCATACTGAAGTTCTAGCATGTCCGGTACGGCAGCACTCAACGGTGGTGTGACTTCATTCAGGCCACGATAGTCTACTGTTAGTCTCCATTCTCCATTAGACTTTCGCACTGGCCATATGGGGCTATTGAAGGGTGAGCGGGTCCTGCTGATCACCCCCTGACTCTCCAGTCTACGGATCAGCTGATGGATGGGAATCAGGGAGTCTCGGTTGGTGCGATATTGCCGCCGGTGCACTGTTGTGGTCGCAATTGGCACTTGTTGTTCTTCAACTTTCAGCAACCCCACAGCAGAGGGATCTTCTGAGAGACCAGGCAAGGTGGACAGCTGCTCAATTTCCTCAGTCTCCAAAGCAGCAATACCAAAAGCCCACCGGTACACTTTTGGGTCTTTTAAGTACCCTCTCTTGAGGTAGTCTATGCCGAGGATGCATGGAGCCTCTGGACCAGTCACAATAGGGTGCTTTTGCCACTCCCTCCCAGTCAGGCTGATTTCAGCCTCCAGCACAGTCAACTCTTGGGATCCTCCTGTTACTCCAGAAATATAGATGGGTTCCACCCCTTGACAGCTTGATGGCATCAGGGTACACTGTGCACCGGTATCTACTAGAGCCTTATACTTCTGTGGGACTGATGTGCCAGGCCATCTGATCCACACAGTCCAGTAAATCCGATTGTCCCCTACCTCCACCTGGCTGGAGGCAGGGCCCCTCTAATGGTCGTCACAGCATTGGACACTTAAGTCGTTTTGAAAGGGATTATTCTTCATTATCACAGGAGCTGGAGTAAAATCAGCTCTTCCACTCCATCTGGGAAACTGCTCACCAGAGACTGAAGCCGTAGCTCTCATGGGACGATCAGTCTTGGCCCTTGCTCCCCTTTTCAGTTCACTCACCCGTTCCTCCAAAGCGGAAGTAGGTTTTCCATCCCACTTTGTCATGTCTTCTCCGTGATCCAGCAGGTAAAATCATAGGGTACCCCGTGGCGTATACCTTCTGTATCTCCTCTCTTGAACAATAGGACGTCTTTTGTTAATAGCTGAGACGTGTGTTGGTACACGTGAGGAGCTGGATAAATCAGATACATCGTCCCTCAATTTGTCGAGGTCCTGGGACAGTTTTTTCACAGCTGAGATGATGGAGGGAGTGAGGTTGTCTTCGAACTCTCGGAGTTTATGAACCATTTCATCCACTGTTAGTGGTACTATGTCATTCCAGGTCACTGTTGCCAATGAATGGGCATATGATGACGGTGCATTCCGTGTAAGTTTTCGCCACATGGGTCGTGTACATTTAACTTCATCTGGATCTATAGGTGTATCCCCGTTATTTGGCTTGATGTGATAGATCATCTCTACGATGGCCGATTCGCTCAGAGACTGGATGCCTTTGTCTATAGTAGTCCACTTGGCCGAACGACTCGTAACATCGTCCTTGTACGGAAACCTTTCTTTCACAGCTGCCAAGAGCCTCCTCCAAAGGCTGAGGGATTTTTTCTCTCTTGCAATTGCTTTGTCAATTCCCCCTTCTCTAGCAAGTGATCCCAGCTGCTTGGCTTCTGTACCTTCTAGTTCGTGACCATCGGCCCCATTGTCCCAGCATCGGAGTAACCAGGTGATGATGTGCTCCCCTGGTTGACGGGTAAAATCTTTTCGCATATTCCGCAGCTCGGTTGAGGTCCGAGGTCGAGAAGTTACCTCTTCTTCTTCTTCTTCGTCATGTGATGATGACTCCTGATCAGATTCTGGACCGGGTGGTGAATTCATTGGTTCTTCATCTCGCTTCACCCTTTTTGCCTCCTTTTTGCTTGTTCTCTTGCGTACAGGGGCAACTGATATTGGTACGAATTGGTCCTCTGGTTTGGCTGCAGTGATTATCACTGTGGTTTGAGTAGCGACTGTACTTGTTGCTGGGGGTGGTGTAGCTACCGTGCTTGGAGCTGGGGTAACCGTGCTGTCTGTTGCAGTTGAAGTTTGAGCAGCTGCTGTACTTGCCACTGGGGTAGCTGCGCAGTTCATTGCAGCCAAAGTTTGAGTAGCGACTGTCACTTTGCCCTCAAATCCGCCGACATTCTTTTCCTTTTGAAGGTGCTGGATAGTGTTGAACAAGGCCCTGTAAGCATAGGCCAAGCCCCAGCACGTTGCCGTGATTTGTCCATCTCTGGTATGGCCAGAATGACCACACACCTCATTTAAGTGTTTTACTAATTCTTCTGGATTTTGCAGTTGTTCGGTAGTGAAATTCCAAAATACTGGAGGGGCCCACTGACCTAGATACTTGCCCATACTATCCCACACACCCTGCCACTCATGGCTGTCCAGCCTCTGGGAAAATCTCTCGGTCCTCCTACATCGTCGTTTGACCCCAGACAAGACCCAAACCTGAATCTGCTTAACTCTTGAAATCAGTAGTGGGCAAAACACACTCTGTATGCATGTTAGCATGGTGATTCCCATCACCATCAGCAAACAAGTCTCAACAGCATTAAAAGGCCATTCAAAAAATTCAAAACTCTCAAATGTAAATGGTCTGGGGGGACGACTAGGAGGGTAAAAGGATGTCTCCTTCACAGGTTGAGCACCTGAGAAGGAGAAAAAAGATGTGTAATTGCTAAGCACCTCCATCATATACCTCCCAAAGTATAAAGGTGGTGACCACACTGGGAACATAAGCCAGATCAGTTTCATGATCAATGATTCTATTGTATTACAAGTCATTACCATAAAGTACAATGGGATAAAAACCTTAGCCCAAGCCCCACACTTGAAAAACACTAATACAGCCAATACCGGATGGACGTAAGATATGATATACTGAAACTGTGAGATCAAGAGGAAAAACCTTGAGAGCCAATAAATCAGCATTGTGACGAGTGACTATCAATCCAGTCAGATCTGTTCTTATCTCAACCCCTCGTGCCCCACGTTGGGCGCCAAAAAGAACTGTCGTGGTTTAAACCCAGTCAGGTAACTTGTTCACTCACTCCCAGTGAGTGGTGCCGAGCTGACAACAATCAAGGTCCGTGTCCGTCTCCCCCCCCCCCCTGCACCGGGCTCTCCCCTTCCCCGCTCCCGGAGGAACGGGGAGGAGGATCGAAAGAGTGCAACTCCCACGGGTTGAGACAAGAACAGTCCAGCAACAAATCACCACCGCTACTATCAGCTAAAACAATGATAAGGGAAAATAACAAGAGAAGAGAATACGATACCACCGGCCAAGAAAGCGAGTTCCACCCGGAAGCCCCTGTCCTTCCGGGTAACTCCCAGTTACCCCCCACCCCGGGCATGACGTGCTGTGGTATGGAATACCTCCCCGGCTAGCCCGGGTCAGGCGCCCCATCTCTGCTTCCTCACAGCCTCCCCTCCTCCCTGGCAGAGCATGAGCCTCACAGAGTCCTTGGTCAGGGTAAACATCACTTAGCAACAACCGAAAACATCGGCTTCACCAACACTGTTCTCAAACTAGAAGTCAAAACACAGCACTGCACCAGTTAACACAAAGGAAAAAACATGACTGCTACTGCTGAACCGAGGACACACACCCAGGCTGCTTCAGGAGTTTAGAATGTAAGAGGATCTATTCTGAAACTTGTGACTCAACGGGAGAATTTGCTTATTCCCTATGTTTCTTCCATTAGATACAAACTGCTGTCCAAGTCTGAGACTGAGACTAGAGCTAGCTGCACCTAGGCTAGACTAGTGTCAGGAGTTTAGAAATCAAGGGAGTCAAGTCTGAACCACATGACTCAACATGAGGATCTCCATTGCCCTTTTCACCTTTGGTCTCTATAAAAATCCTTTTAGCTTGATTCTACCTCAGTTTTCCTTCATATATTCTATTACACATGAACCATTGACCAAGTCTGAGAGTAAGGCACACACAGGCTCTGTCAGGGATTTAGCGAGCAAGGAGGTCTATTCTGAATCCCGTGACTCAACAGGAGAGTCTCCCTTACCCTTTGTGTCTTCAGCCTCTGTACCAATCCTCTTTAGCTCGATTTTACCTCAATTTTCCTTTGTATGCTTCATCCTTGCAGTATGTCAGAGTGAACCTTGCCATCAAATTTTGTTAAGCCTGTATAAATAATATTAAAACTGCTCTTGCTAATAGCTTTGATAGTCATTCTTTGAGCCATCCTAAATCACTTGTTTCATGACACAAAGTCAATGAAGAGGCATATTTTTTCTGATAGCTTATTTCCTAACTAAGGATTCAGTTTTCTGCTGCCCATAACACCAATATCTAGGATGCTGTCCTGCAGTGAGCAAGACCTACCATCCAAACGTTCATGTTTCTAAATGGCTCCAACCACTTATTTGCCACAAATTCCTGTATGCCATGGCAAAGCAACTTTCTCTGATCCACTGTAAAGGTGGTTCTGACATTAAGATGGATAGGTTGTGTAGGTTGCCCACAATTCACAGTTGTAGGTGGGTTAGCTCAAATGTTTCTGTAGGACTCTTCTCTCCACTCATCAACTCCCAGTCCCTAAGTGACATCTTGAACCCTTGACAAGAAGCAAAATTCTGCACTAACAAAGGTTGGAAATTCACTTGAAAATAAGAGATACAATAGCATGGCACCTCCTTGTGAGCATTTCCCCAGGATCACTGCTATGAAAACCCAAACTGCCAGAAGGCTTCTGAAGACAAAGCTGGTTGCTAGAAACAGCTCTGTATTGATGTAGAGCCAGATTTTCTCTGCTTCTTTCATCTTAATTCATAATTTCATTACACCAAGTTACAAAAAATTAAATACATACAATTACAATTTCAGAATTTATCCAGAAATAGGAAGGGGACAGGCCCACAATTAGCATAGTCCTTAATGCAGTCTCATAAACCCCATAGCAATTAAGTTGCAAAGTACTGTAATTTACATAAACAAAAAAAATGGGGGTTGGTGTAGAAATGTTTGTTTCAGAAACAAATGTCACAAACAGCCCTAATATAAGACCATACAACAAGATACAGCATGGATAACACTGCTTAGTGATTCTGGCTGCTGCCTGCACAGACTCAGCTTCCTTCCAGATGGTTCAGGATTTGAGAAAGAGAGGCTGGAAAAGGATGGACTGTTTCTATGAGAGATTACCATTCCAGGCACAGCAGGTAAAATATGCCAAGAGCGATGAGAAAAATCTCTTCCATATCAGTGTCTGACCCCAGTAAGAGCATCAAAGAAAGAATACAGACTGAGAGAGGTGGGCCTGTTCAAGAGAAGGCTCATGAGAGACCTTCGAGCAGCTTCCAGGGCCCACAAAATACGGGGGCTGACAAGAAATCTGGGGGACTTTTGACAAGGGCCTTTAGGGGCAGGACAAGGGGGAATGGCTTTAACCTGACAGAGGGGAGATTGAGATGAGCTCTTAGGCAGAAGTTCTTCCTTGTGAGGGTGGTGAGGCCCTGGCACAGGTTGCCCAGAGACGCTGCAGCACAGAATCACAGGCTGGTTTGGTTTGGAAGGGACCTTAAAGCTCATCCAGTTCCAACCCCCTGCCACAGGCAGGGACACATTCCACTAGACCAGATTGCTCCAAGCCCCATCCAACCTGTCCTTGAACACTGCCAGGGATAGGGCAGCCACAGCTTCCCTGGACACCCTGTGCCAGGGCCTCACGACCCTCACAGGGAAGAACTTCTGCCTAATGTCTAATCGAAATCTACCCTCTTTCAGTGTCCTATCACTACATACCTTTGTAAATAGTATGGTTGGAGGTGACTGGATGGTAGGAAACACTTGTTATAGCATGGCTAAAAATTCCCAAATGCACATATACACATTCAGTCTTTAAGAAGGAAAGAGCGAGTGTCCCTCACAGCTTCTTCTGATGGAAACTAAGAAGCCAAAATATAGACCTGCTTTGCTAAGTCTGGGTATGCCAGGTCATTTGTACTCTGTTGTTTTTAACTCCCATGTCACCGATTATGGCAAGCACCTCTCTTGCCTCAGATCATAACAGCCAGCAGCAACCAAGTTCCTCTATCCCTGCCTCACTGGTGAGTCGCTAATCTGCTGTGGATCAGGACAAACCTGCCTTTATGAAGCATCCTCAAACAAACCAAAGCCCTTTCTCCTCACCTTAGGTAATGACTAGCTGTGCAGTTCTGCTCCTGTTACATGCCACAGGACTGTCTAAGGACACCTCAGCCAGCCAGTCTTTACACAAGCAAAATTTGCTCTACCTGGGGTCACCACAGATTGTTCAACATGTTCCCAGTTGCTCTGAGTTTGTTAGCTATGTCAATGGAGACAACATAGATGTTGTCACAAAACTGAGTGGTCAGGGTCACTAAAAGAATCACATCAGAAGTAGCAGCAAAAGTAATTTTAATATAAATTTATATATGTGTGATTCAACAGAATTCAGTGGCAATCTATTACATATAAAAGAGATTGTTTCAGAACTGGCAATGATTCATAAAGATTTAGAGTGAAATAACGTGTATAGAAACAGAAGATACAAAGGAATAAAGGGAGACCTTTCCATTGAGTTGTGAGATTCAGATTGGACCCCCGTGCTTCCTAAATTTCCTCTTGGAGAAGAGTCTGAGTGCAGATAAATCCAGACTTAGTCTCAGATCTGGTCAATTATATTCATGTAAAGAATTAAAGAGTCATTTAGCAGCAGTTTGAATTTTTAAAGTGAATCACAAGACTTCTAAACAACACAATTATTGAAGCTAACACACATGCAATTAAAATTAAATATCTAAATAACACAACACACTAAAATAGAGAGATATAGGCATATATGCACAGATATATGCATGTGAAAAATAAAAGTATACCACAATACATTAGCTTTCTCAGCACTCCTCAACAGGCAAAGGGCTGTCAGTGAGCAGCACTAACAGCCCAGGTAGACAAACCCTCTATTTTGTAAGCTTGACAGTTTAAGGGTTCCAAGACGTGTTTCACTCAGAGAGAGATAATGGGTCACAGGCCATTGAGGTCAAGAAGGGCTCAAAGGTCTCTCTCTGGACCCCTTTTTCTAGGGTTGTAACATGGTTGGCTTTAGTCACCAGTGGCCTCACTTCCGTGTCAGTTTCACCAGGTGCACAACAGTTACATTCCAGGTTGTCAGGGAATGACTGGTCATCCCAAAAGAGCTCCTAGTATGATGAGGGAATATCCACCCTTCCTGATCCCTGTGTGCTGCTCCCCTTTGCCAGGCAACCAGAGTATGGCCAAGGAGTGCCCAGCATCTCACTCCTTGCACTGTGCAAAGGCTGGGGCCTAACAAGAATTCTTGGGGAAGCGGAGGGGTCCAGGAGAGAAGCTGCGAGAGGGATGTACCACCACAGTTGTCTCTGTGCTTGCAGTCATCAGGTCAAGGGCCTGAGTGGTGCCTCTCTTCCAGGGGCACATCCAACCATCCCTGTCCTGATAACACGGCTCCCAGCAGCCATTGCCTTCCCTAGGAGGTGTCCCCCATGGCATATTCATAACTCACACCTTGTAAGCCTGAGAAGCAACATGGGGACCCCAGTGCCAAATCCTACCGGGAGCACCCAAGAGCTGGTCCCGGAGTCTGCATGGCAACTCACTTCTCTGGAACACAGCCAGCAATTAGACAGTTGGAAGCCATTTGGGATCTGGCTGCAGGTGGCTCCTTCACAGCTCTTCACACATCAACACCTCCATGCATCCTCTGAGAGAAGCAGTTGGGTCCTGGCTGACATTAACAGGCACAAATTTCCTGGCACTGCCACCTGCTGAGTAGAAGTACCATGCCATCACATGCCAACCCACCTCAACCAAAACGAGAATGCCAGTATGATCTTAAAAATCCTTTGAAGTCTTTTCTTGTCTTCCCACCATTCACTAAACAGAAGTTACTGTAATAAAAAAAAAAAAAAAAAAAAGGGGAGGGGAGGAATTAATTTGGTGAAATACTAGAAAAGGTCAAAATAATTTTAAAATAAATCACAGACTCAAGAGGGCCTTAGAACAAAGGTCTGCTTGTAGGCTGACATCTCTGGAAGAAAACACAGCTACAAACCTTACAGACTGGCCATGGCAACAAGTGAAGATTAAAACAATTATTTGTCTCTTCAAAACACTTCACAAGTGTTAAAACAGTCAGAAAAGCAAATCTCCTGGGCAAGCATATGTCACCTTACTATAGTCAGTATAAATCCAATGGCAAAAGAGCTGACCTCTTCCCTGGTAGCAGTTTGGCTCCTCATGAGAGGTAGAATTCCTGCCAACTTGAGCAGTGGATGGACATTGCTGTAGGATTTGATTTGCCATTGGCATGGATTGAGTAAATTTTGGCATCCACAAAGATGTTTAAGGAGTTCTGGTGAGGAAGTTGTATTTGAGTCTGTATCTCCATCCTGCAAGGTTTCACACATTTGCTGAGTGTGGCAGATCAAAACATGCTCCGCAGCACCTTCTATCACAAATCAGTCACATTTGCACTTCATGGATGCTGTGGAATGTATCAACATCCCCTGTCAGTGTGGATTAGAACTTTTTAACCTGGATTTACTAGGCTTGAGGAGATTCACAGCTGCCTAAGGACTGAGTAACTGGCATTGCACCACTTTCTGGAAGTTGCCTACTTGCTAGCCAGCTTCCTACTTAAGGAAATATTTCTCAGGCACAAATCACGCAAGAGGATACCAAGACTTTCACAATCTTTAAAAACATGGTTACAGATGAATACAGGAGTTTGTACAGTCTAGCCATCCTGCTGTACTGGTTAATTTGATTTTTTAGGGAATTGTACTTTGCATTTAACCACAAGACATAGGATTGTGCAATGGTTTATTTCAGCTATGCTGGTTTGCTGGTTTATCACATGCGGGTTTGAATGGATTTTTAAAATTCATAGGTTTATTTACCTCATTTGGGGCTGAAATTTTCTGTTATTCATTTAAATCCCACAGTGGTCTGCAAAAAGAAATCTGCTCATGGTTGTTTCTAAATTCTGCTTCCATATAAGCTATACCATTTCTTCACATTTAAACTCCTAATTTACAATTGAATAGCTAAAACATTACATACTATTTACTTTTTAAGTCTTCTATATGCCCTGGACCAAGCTGAGAACACTTCACTAAACACTGGAGGTTATATAAAAGGAAATCACATAATGAATATGCCTTTTACTCTTTGAGATTGACTGAACATACAATTGAACTGCCTTGGTATCACTTTTCCAAACACTGTCTGGCTCCAATCACACCTCCATATGAAAACGTTGAGGTCTGTGTTGCTGTTTAACCTCCAGATAGCGCTCTCTGCAGATTCTGTGGTCCTTAGGACACACTGGAAAGTTCGTAACAACTTATATGGGAAAAGCTGGGGAACTGGGGCTCCATAGCTACGGAAGGCCTCAGCTATGAACACTTCATGCTTCACCAGATGAGGAAGAAGACTCTTTTCTACACCTCTTAAGGAATATCTGTGTAGAACTCTTTTACGTAGAAATTATTTTGTTAAATCCAGAATTTAAAATCAGGAAACACATCATTAGAAGAGACAGATTTGGATTAAATCAACACATTAACAACACATCTACAACTTCCTTTTTTTGCTGCCTCAAAATTTGACAAGTCTTCAGAAAAGAGACACTGAGAAGGATTCACAGTCCTGAGGCTGCCAAGTTAAACAAAAATTCTCTTCTAATGCCTTTGAAACGGACGTTGTGCCTTCACACATAATGAAAGACCAATGAGGAACAACGCCACAAGCCAAAGCTGCTTTTTTTCCCACTCCCGTGCACTTTCTGGTAAAAGGAAAACAATAGCAGCTGTGAGATTCCATCAGAAAGGTCGGCTTATTTAAGTGTAAGCACAGCTCCACAAAACCCTGAGGATGTCTGTGCTGTCTGTAGGAGCAGGTCAACCCAGCCTGAGGGTATGACAAGCCCACCACAGAGTACTAGTGACATAAGCCTTTGATCTCTGATAAATTGAAGACTTGGTGGACTCAGAGGAAAACAATGCACTTAGTTTTGCTATTTGCTATAGTTGAGGAACCTATTTTTAAATACCTTTCTGTGCAGCAAAACTGAGGGAAGACTTCCTTTTTTCTAGCTTTCTTCGTTCTGCAAAATTCATTTTTGTGCTTGAAAGATTCTCCACCTCACAGCAGAATGGGGATATCATCCCTAGAGCAATTTCTTGGGCAAGCAATAGACAGTATAATTACATTTACAAAGGTACTCAGAATTGCTGAATGACACATATTTGGGCTGCTGTCCCACATGGAAGAGCCAAACCAGGCTCCAGACCTTTACAGGCAGATTTAGCATGCTGACATGTGGGTCTCACTGTTGGCTTGTTACCACAGCAGCAGTGCACAAGCCCACAGAGAAACCAACCAGCAGACTGCCGGGGAACCAGAAGACATTGAGGTGTCAGACTTTGAGAAAGTAGCTGTCACTGAATTATGGAATGGTTTGGTTTGGAAGGGACCTTAAAGCTCATCCAGTTTCAACCCCCTGCCATGGCCAGGGACACCTTCCACTAGACCAGGTTGCTCCAACACTGGTCTAGTGGAACACTGCCAGGGATGGGGCAGCCACAGCTTCTCTGGGCAACCTCTGCCAGTGCCTTACCATCCTCACAGGGAAGAACTTCTGCCTAAGATCTCATCTCAGTCTCCCCTCTGCTAGGGTAAAGCCATTCCCCTTGTCCAGTCCCTACAGGCCCTTGCCAGAAACTTTCTTGTTAGCCCCTTTAGGCACCAGAAGATGCTCTAAGGTCTCTTATGAGCCTTCTTTTTTACAGGTTGAACAAGACCTCCTCTCAAGCACGTCAAGGTCCCTTTAGATCCCATCCCTTCCCTCCAGCGTGTCAATCATACCACACAGCTTGGTGTCATCAGCAAACTTGCTAGGGGTGCTCAATCCTACTGTCCATGTCTCTTACAAAGATCTTGAACAGTGCCAGTCCCAACACTGACCCCTGAGGGACACCGCTCTTCTCTGGTCTCCACTTGGCTATCGAGCCATCAACCACAACTCTTTGAGTGTGACCACACAGCCAATTCCTTATCCTGTGCTTCACAAGACTGCACTAAATTGCAGAGATAAGTAATTTGCACACAACTTACTCAGCTGGGCATGACAGCTAAAGACATAAATACTGGTCACATAATGCATACCAGACTAGGATCATGCTTTCTCAAATATTTGACTGCTTAGAACATTTTACATAATAGAGCTAGACTCTTCACTTTACTAGTGTAGGCACTGACAACTGCCAGAAGCTCTTCCTTGTCTGGATTAGGAAAAAAATGCCAAATCACTTCAAAAATATCTTTTTGGATCCAAACTTTTTATGAATCCAACTCAACTCCATCTCTTATCCACAGACACCAAATGTTGCTTAAGATACATTTGGTCATACAAAACTGGGAGACTGAACTGGAGGAAGACTGAGAGAACTTCCCATCTGACAGACTGTCTGAATTTTCTTACAGAAGAGGAAATACTTCATTTTTTTACAGTGGAATCATTCATGACAGAGGCTGTGGAACACAAGCACCTGGGTAGGACTTTGAATAGAGTACACAGGATCGTTAATGTCTGCTACTTGTTTCTCCCTTCACTTTCCAGAGACCTAACAAATGTGCACAGCCTGAAGAAGCTCTTCATGACACCTTCAGCTACAACAGAAGTGTTGGTTCTGACCAGCTTTGTTATATTTTATTTGGCAATTAATGTTGCAGCCTTGGTTTTAGGTTATAGCAAACCTCATCTAGAAGGAACCAACTGAGACTATTCAGTTTCATAAACACCTGTGGCAAAGCAGGCAGAACATCATTCCTCCATTCCCTTATTTCTATGAATCAGAAATGACTATTTCGGGAAGTACAGTATTTTTTCATAAAAATGTTCCTCAACAGAGAAATTGCAAGACAAAAGAAATATCCCTTACCATGTACCTAACAAATGGATTTAGACAATCATTTGTTGTTCACACTGCTCCTGTATAAAATTTGACCTGCTGGGGCACTAGAAAAGTCCTCATTCAGAAGCGTACTTTACATGGATTCCATGTTAACTACCAAACTCCAGAACTTCAACTGCATGAGAATGGAACAACTTTACACATGCTGTAAGCTCTCTTACCCCTTAAAATCCCAGAGGCTCTGAAGAAAATAGTACCAGACATCCTGGTTTCAGCTGGGATAGATTTAATTTTCTTCCTAATAGCTAGTGCAGTGCTGTGTTATGGAGTTAGTCTGGGAACGATGTTGATAACACACTGATGTTTTAGTTGTAGCTCAGTAGCACTTGCCTTGATCAAGGAATTTGCATGCTCTGCCAGTGAGGAGGGGCACAAGAAGCCAGGAGGGAGAAGAGACAAGACAGCTGACCCAAATTAACCAAAGGGGTATTCCATACCACAGCACAGTATATAAACTGAGGGGAGTCACCCAGGAGGCCTAGATTGCTACTTGGGTCAGGCTGGGTATCAGTCACAGGGTGGTGAGCAGTTGCATTGTGCATCATATGTGTTATTGTTGTGTTTTTTTTTTTTCTTTCCCCTTTTAGTTTTATATTTTCTCCCCTTATTATTTCCATTATCATTAGTAGTAGTAATAGTATATTGTGCTTTAGTTATTAAATAGTTCTCCTCTCAACCAGTGGTTTTATACTCTTCCAGTTCACCTCCCCATCCTGCTCTGGGTTAGGGGGGAAAAGGCAGTGTGAGCAAATAGCTGCATGGTGCTGAGTTACTGGATGGTCTTAAACCATGACACCAGAAAGTTACACAGATTCCCTGGGGACGTCTTTGTATAACCCCTTACAGGCCTTTTATGCCTTTTTTTTGTATGTAGTACATGATGCCAGGCTGGATGGGGCTTTGAGCAACCTGGTATTGTGGAAGGTGTTTCTGCCTGCAGCAGGGGATTGGAACTGGATGAGCTTCGTGGACCCTTCCAGCACTAAACCATTCTATGATGCTATAAAATCAGACCAGAAGTTTACAGCTATATTCTCTCAGCATATATCTAACAGGTAAAATAAGATGTTTTAAAAAACATAAAATGAGATCAGAACATACACTTGGGGGTTAGGAAAGACTATTTTCTAGCAGAGATCTTTGTCCTTTTTAAGTTGTAAAGGAGTTAAGCCAGGAGAGACAGAGTTTACTGGTGAAGGCAGGAATTGCTTCACCAGTGCAAGCTGAGTCAAAAGTCTACATGTTGAAACACGGACCACATAACTCAATGTAACGCTTCTTTCACAGCTTCAAATCTCAAAGACATCTGCTTGCTTGAGCGAACCTATTATCCTCATCCTCTATTAACAGTAGTGGAAACTTTCACAAAACTTCCTGAAGATGCTGCTTCACTGTGGGGTGAAAAGTAGGTAAAGAGGAAGCTCGCCTCCACCCAGCAAGAGGCAGTCAGCAGGAAAACTCAGCACAAAGGGGCATGCACCTCACCTGTGCAACTTGCCCCAACTCTCATGGCAGTCTCAACATCTTTGAAATTCTCCTTTGGGAATCACCGCTGGGCTGGTGAGATGGAAAATGAGGAGAGTCCTGATGAGGCTGGAAACTCTCTAGGGAATAGGAACTTGTATAAGAAAAACAGATGAATGAAAATAAAACAGGGGAAAAAATAAAACCCAAATTATTGTCAATGATGAGGGTCAGAGAGAAAGTCCTCAGGTGCTGCTGAAGAAATTGGTGCAAATCTCAAGAAAGACCAATGGCAAATTATTGGGCTATTGCATCAACTACACAAAAGGTAAGTACTAAAGAGGTAGTTCCATGGGATAAGTCAGCCAAAACCAATGGCTGAAATGAACAGTGGATCCCAGAAAAGGAATAGTCACAGCAGCCTGCAGCAAAAGCTCCATCTCAATTTCTACCAATGGTCCCCATAGACCTTTTAAGAAAACAAGAGTTTCATAATTTTCTCTGTTTTAAAAATATTTGTAACTCAAATTTGGTACCAAATTCACTTCTTTTGAAATCTGTGTATGTGCAGAGACTGGTGGTTTCTTTATTTTTAGACTTAACCTTTTGTTATGAGCTATGAGAGAAGAAATATAAGGCAGGGAAAATTCCAAGACAATTAAAAAAAAAAGATGTTGCAAAACACCAGTTCTTGAGGAAGACCCAGAGTAAACTCAGCCCTTCCTCAAGCCCCTATAAAATGATCCCTCTCACTTTGCCTCTGGCATCATTTTAATCCCCTCTGCTTCCCCACAGGCTGCTGTAGCCCTGCCCTTCAGAAGCCTTCTTCCCTGACCACATCACACACTATTTCCGTCTGTCCCAAGATCATTGTAGGCTGCTGCAATGTGCAAAAGCCCCACAGCAGCCAGGCCAGCTCAAAATTTACTTACCTAAAATCACCAGCATTGCATAGATCAGTGGAGACTGCCACAGCATGTTAGAAAATTTGTTGAGAAAACAGCTGTAAACTCAAAACATCCCTTAGCAATACACAGAAAGAGGGAAATATTTCACAAAAAGGACATCAAATAAAGAAATCTGCTTTATACTCTGCATATAACTGATGCTTCTGCTGTCAAGCTGTTTACATTACAAGGCAGAGGAAAGAGAGCAGGTTTTGACTAGCAATTGGATTTTAGCTTGACTCCAGAGTAATGGGATTCCAGAACACAAGAAGTGTCTCATTTTTGCTTCCTTAGTCTTATATTTTTATATATATATATAAAACGAAACATTTTTTACAAGAAGCCTGGTCTCTTTTAGTTATGAAGAACTCTGGTTCAGCTTATTAATTCTCAGAGGCTTGGGAATTGAAAAAGAGCAGCTGCTGTCATGAAAAGGCTGTGATCATAGCAGTGACATAGCCATCTAAAATCTTTAGAGAAAGCCCATTCTACAAAGAAAGAACAATCTGACACCTAAAAAATCATGTGTTGAGACTAAGTATGACTTGGGGATGTGAGGGAAATCTTACTGTATCTGTGCATGTAGACTGGTCATTTAGTGAACAGAAGGAAAATATATGGTGCTTTTACAGCTCTTTTTCAGTCACCTAAAGAAAAATGCTTTTGTTACTATGCCGCAGAAAATATATGGACTCAGTCAGAGATCAATATGATCAGACAAAAGCCGTTTATTACAAAGCCTTAACCCCTTAAATACTATTTCTTACATGCACTTACAGTGACTTGGCATATTATGATTGGATACATGTCTTGAAGACCCTTTGCAACTAGCATATAATTGGTTAAGCACAGGTGTGGGAACTTGAACTCGAAAGTTTGCCAACAGTCCACAGTTCTCACTACCTCAGTGAATTCTAGCTTCTTCTTATCTTGCTTGCTTAAGCTTCCTTGGGCCTCTCACAGCCTTGCTGTATCTTTCAGGATTATTCAGAGTTTATGTACCAATTATCCATTCTCCCGTGAGAACACCGTCTCCACATTACTATGAGACCAATGATGCTGAAAACTAAGCAGAAAATTATGGAATCGATGATAACAGCTTTGGACATGGGGGAATTCACATCATTACATTTTAGAATGTTAGAAGCCTTTATGATCTGGAAACAAGGTTACCATTTTTCTATTAAATCAACACAGAAATGATCACAACGTGTTGAAGACTAAAAGCGCCTCTAGGTCATCATCTTTTCAAGGTAGCAATCATTACTTTTTCCTCTCTTTATAGCCTCTAGTATAATGAAGCCTTCATTCTATTAGTCACACCTAAAATGATAACTTTCTGCTGTTGCTGCTTCTGATTACACTAATCTTTTGGTCAAGTGCTGTTCAACAAGAAAGGTTTAATGACAAGTTCTTGGGTCAGGAATGGAACAGGAAGATTTTGCACAACATGTACTGTTTGCTGAACAGCAACTGCTGGAAGCAGTCCAGGAGGACAACAACAACTAAGGCAGTCTTAGGGCAGAGAGGATAAGAGTCATGGGAAAAGGTGAACGTAAAAACGACTCTAGATGCAGCTCTGCAGTTAACAGCAAATTTGCATCTCCCAAGCATGTGATTGCCTATTCATAGGGAGAGAATTAGCTACACAAACACAAACTTGCACTGTTGTGGATCATTTTTTCTTTCTTCCAGATAGTTCCACAAATATCAACACCATCACAACTGGGGATAAATACCCTTACCACTATAAGTCTATCATCAATTCTCCTCTATCAAAGCACTTGACTTTGATTTGAGACTTAATAAACATCACCTGGCTGTTTGCTTTTATGCTGCTGTCTCTATTATTTACAAATCTTTAAAAAGGAGGTGGACGTTCTCATTTCTCCACTTTCTGCATTAGTTCAGCCAAATGTCAGAGTATGGACACTTGTGTACCGTTCCCAAAAAGCAGCATTCTTTCACTAGTTCTCCAATTATCCCTAAACACCTTTTCATTCATCTCCTTCCTCTCATCCGTAAGTTCATTCATGCAACCTCTGTCTTCATTCTTTTGCCATTCACAGCTGAGAGCTGAAAGCTCCTCTGATCCTTTTTGCTCAGAGCTCTAAAGGAAAATGAATAACCTATGTGTCTGTTTCTCTCTCTGTCTTTTCTTTCCATCAGATGAGTCTATATTTATCTGACCTGATTAAGATGTCCAGACTCTGCTGCTGACTGGGAATCTCTGTAGAGACTACCAGGTGACCAACAGCCAGACCCACGAGATCTGGGGAGCAACAGACATTCAAGTTTGCTGTCCATATCAGGCAAATTAGCAGAAAGTCATCTACTGAACAGGGCTTGCAGGCACATGGATAAACCAGAGGTATTGAGGATGGGTTAAGGTGGTGTTTCTGAAGGAAATCTGTGCCTTAAAAGCCTCTTGGTGTTCTTGGGGTGTCTTGGCAAACACGCCATCTTGAAGCAGTTTTTAGCGTTCAACACAGCCTTCAAGAGACATGAATACACCATGAGATAACAGATTAAAGCTCTCATACATACTTAAAGAAATGGTTAAAAGGGAGGAGACAAAGAGTAAGAGAAAGCAGTAATTTTTTTACACTAGAGGAAAATCCCCAGAGTGCATTAGTGACCTTTGCTGTTCAACAGTCTCGAATAAGCTGTAAAAGGTCAGCAGAGAAGTAGAGAGGCCACAGACTTAGTAGCCTAATCTGAGTTATCCAGATAAGAGCTGACTTTGCATAAGTGTCTGGTAATATTGAGTGACTAGGCAATAAAACAACAGATTAAATTCCATGTAAAAAACACCATCAATTTCATGTAAAAAATGGTGCTGTCTGGGCTAATCATAGCCACACAGGAATGAGATCTTGGGTGATGATACATCAAAAACATCTCTGGTTAAAAGCTGGGGACATCAGATGGATCTATCAATCATAAGTTCAAAACAAATGAAAGGAACTGACTTTTGAAATGCATAGTTCATCTGTGTCACTCCCTGCTTCAGGACAGTGTAGGTTTGCATAAGTTCAGAAGGAAACCTGGAGAAATTTACGCACAAAAATCAGTCCTGGGCAGCTAACTTAGATCTGCCACCTGCAAAAGTCTGGGAGAGAGCTCAAGGAAACAACATTGTTTCATTCATTTTTTCACATGTCTCTTGGCATCAGCTACCTAGAGAAGGGGGTACAGAACATGAAAGAAGTAGAGCTGGTAGCTGGAGGAAGGAGGAGTTTACAGGGTTAAGTAACTCCAGTAACACTGATGTCATTCTTTGCAGCACATTGCCTGGGCTGTGTGCAAACCTATCTAATTATAGATCATAATTACAAAGCTTAGCATGCTGGAATACTAGCAGCTGCCAAGATCAATAATGTCAAAAGGTGGACATAATTAAAAACAATATAATTGTAATCCTGCCAAGAATCTGGCACACTGTACTAAACAAATCAGAACAAAGCTGTTTCAGTGGGTTCATCAACATCCTAATGGTGGTTTTTTTAAGGTTTGTAATTACTTCAATCAAGTAATGCCATTTTCCTCATACTTGCTCTTTCCTCTAAAGAAAAAAAAAGAAATAATGATGCTGAGATCCATTTATCTTCAAAGTGCAAAGACAGGTTGCATGTCATGTGAGTAATTTCTGGCTGCAGTCTGACCACACATTAGTCCTCCCCCTTACTATACACACCATTTCCAATAAAGGTTTCAAAGTCTTCCACTTGGATTGCTTCAGCTTCTGCCAGAGACAAGCTTAAAGCAGAAGTGGATGCTGTGAGCAACTGAGGTCTTCAGCAGTCTCTCCATTTCCATTTTCAGGTGTCCTTTGTGCTGCCTGATGTTCCTAGTGATGAACCAATCATAGCATACAATATCACAGAATTATAGAATCAACTAGGTTGGGAAAGACCTTCAAGATCATCAAGTCCAACCTTTACCCCGGCACTGCCAAGGCCACCACTAAACCATGTCACTAAGGGCCTTGTCTACACAGTTTGTGAACATTTCCAGGGATGGTGATTTCACCACTGCCCTGGGCAGCCTGTTCCAATGCCTAACCACCCTTTTGGGGAAGAAATTGTTCCTAATATTCAGTGTAAACCTCTCCTCACACAGCTTGAGGATGCTTCCTCTTGTCATATCGTTTGTTCCTTGGGAGTAAGACTGACCCCCACCTCACTATAACCTCCTTTCAGGTAGTTGTGGAGAGTGATAAGGTGCCCCTGAGCCTTCTCTTCTCCAGACTAAACACCCCCAGAATCACTTCTCCGTATCACTTCTCCATAACTTTTAAATGTATTATGTTACAATTGTACTCTCCCCCCCCAGCAGAGAGCTGCCAACAGCTCAGACACTTATCCCTCATTAACCCTCACCAATCTTTTTAGTCATTTCTCTGTTGAGGAAACAGAGGTCCAAACAAAAACTCTTCACCACCCTTCCCAAATTCACAAACTTAGCGGCTATCTCTGCCCCAAATCAACCTGATGGTCAAAAGCAGAAAAGATTTCCTTAGATCCTTCCCTTCTCTGAGCTTTCTTTGTCTCCAGGCTGAAAGCAGACAAGCTCAATGGACAGCATGAGGATCCCATCCACTCTATTACAAATCCCATCCAAAATTGCAGAACAGAAGACAAACACTAGTGCTAGCTACAGAAAAAGTATTTTATCTGCAAGTCTACAAATGGTATGTTTTAGTTCAAAGGCTAGCACAACTTCTCATAAAATACCCCAGGTATTTCCTTTCATTTTCTAGAGCTTGACTATTTATTCTGATACTCATTTTTTTCAAGGCATATAACAGTAATAAATCATACAGAAAAGAGAAAAAAAAAAAGAAAAAATCAAAATACGTAGTTGTACTTTTCCTGTACAAAATTATCTGAATAACTTCCTTGGTTTCTAAATGCTAAAAAGGTTAATTAAAAAGAAAGAACACAGTTACCAGACCACTCACAGAAAACTCATTTTAGTATGAATTTCATGGTAGAATTTGGTTGTCTTGGGGCAATTATAATTCAATTTTTTGACCTGACTTCTGGAAGCAGACTAAGCAAAGCAAAGGTATAAAGGAGTAACACTGAAGAAGATAGCTGGGAAATGTGCAGTGACATTCTCTGCATTAATAATGCCATCAGAAAAGGACTTGTACTCTCAGAAAGGTAAGTACCTAACAAGTTTTCAGGAAAATAAATTTAATCTAGATTAATGCATTTTATTTTGCATTGACTTAACAGACATTGTAGTATATTCTGTAGCATTACACAAAATAGACATTTTCTGAATATTTAATAAGAGTGATTTGTTTGGTTTTTTATTATCCCCCAAAATTATATTACTGCAGTTTGACTTCAAGACAGGCTGTGGTCTGCAAAATTAAGCAATGGAATTGAAGTGAGAAATAAAATAATTGATCGATGCTGAAGTAGTTTTGATAATGGATTTTGGGTAATTTTGCTGGCTGGCCTGGTTCTTGGTATAAATCAAAGGTAACTGAAGGCAGCTGCTGCACTCACCAAGGCCTCACGAAGAAAAATTAAAGGTAATTCCTGTGCAGCAACATTGCCAGGATCAGAAGTCTTTAATGCCTTGTGCTCCGAAAATGTATCATTCAAAGCAGGTTGTGTGGAAGTGAAAACTTAAGTGTGACCTACTGCATTACCACTTTACATGTATTTAATTAAATGCACTACTCTCCCAAGAGGCAGTGTAAGTATTCTCACGACAGCTGCAAGGGATGAATTTGTAGCAGAAAAGATAGAAATATAGAAAATTTTTAACTAAAAGCTAAGCTAATAACTAAACTTTCTATTTTGTAACACCTTTCTTCTTAACAAAAGGTGTTTTATTTAAAAAACATTTTTATTAAGTACTAATAAATACAGCCTGTTTTCTTAACAATAGATGTTTTATTTAATAAAAAGTTGATCCAAAAGAAAAGGATCGTTTCCTAAAGACTCAAATGATTTCGAAACGCTTATGCAATTAAACTTGGCTAGGGATATTAAGGATAAAAGGAAAGGATTCTACAAGTACATAGCAAATAAAAAACAGACTAGGGAGAACGTAGGCCCCCACAGGAAGCTCTCAGGAGAACTGGATAAACAGGATTTGGAGAAGGCTGAGGTTTTTAATGACATTTTTGCCTCAGCCGTCACTGGCAAATGCTCTGACCACACCACCCAAGTCCTGGAATGCAGATGCAGGGACTGTGAGAATGAAGACCTTAGGCCCACTGTAGGAGAGGATCTGGTTCAAGATCATCCTAAGAACCTGAATGTGCACAAACTCATAGGAACTGATGCAGTCCCTCTGCGGTTCCTGAAGGAGCTGATGAATGAAGTTGCAAAGCCACTGTCCATCATATTTGAAAAATCATGGCAGTCATGTCAAGTTCCTGATGACTGGAAAAAGGGGAAATATAACCCCATTTTCAAGAAGGGGAAAATGGATGACCCGGGGAATTACAGACCAGTCAGTCTCACCTCTGTGCCTAGCAAAATCTTGGAACAGATTCTCCTGGAAGGCATGCTGAGGCACATGAAAAACAAGGTGCTTGGTGACAGCCAGCATAGCTTCACTAAGGGGAAATCCTGCCTGACCAATGTGGTGGCCTTCTATGATGGGACTCCAGAACTGATGGACAGGGGTAGAGCAGCTGACATCATCTACCTGGACTTGTGCAAAGTGGTCGACACTGTCCCACATGACATCCTTGTCTCTAAATTAGAGAGACATCAATTTGATGGATGGACCACTAGGTGGGTAAAGAACTGGCTGGATGGCTGCACAGAAAGAGTTGTGGTCAACGGCTCAATGGCCGGCTGGAGACCAGTAACGAGTGGTGTCCCTCAGGGATCAGTGTTGGGACCGGTCTTGTTTAACATCTTAGTCGCTGACATGGCCAGTGGGATTGAGTGCGCCCTCAGCAAGTTTGCCGATGACACCAAGCTGTGTGGTTCGGTTGATATGCTGGAGGGAAGGAATGCCATCCAGAGGGACCTTGACATGCTTGTGAGGTGGGCTGATGCCAACCTTATGAAATTTAACCATGACAAGTGCAAGGTCCTACACCTAGGTTCGAGCAATCCCAGGCACAGCTACAGGTTGGGCGAAGAAGAGATTCAGAGCAGCCCTGCGGAGAAGGACTTGGGGGTGTTGGTTGATGAGAAAATGAACACGAGCAGGCAGTGTGCACTTGCAGCCCAGAAAGCCAACTGTATCCTGGGCTGCATCAAAAGGAGCGTGACCAGCAGGTCGAAAGAGGTGATCCTGCCCCTCCACTCTGCTCTTGTGAGACCTCACTTGGAGTATTGTGTGCATATGAAGAGTATTGTGTCCCATATGAAGCAGGCTGAGAAAGTTGGGGTTGTTCAGCCTGTAGAAGAGAAGGCTGCATGGAGACCTCATAGCAGCCTTCCAGTATCTGAAGGGGGCTTATAGGGATGCTGGGGAGGGACTCTTCATTAGGGACTGTAGTGATAGGACAAGGGGTAACGGGTTAAAACTTAAACAGGGGAAGTTCAGGTTAAATATAAGGAGGAAATTCTTTCCTGTTAGGGTGGTGAGGCACTGGAATAGGTTGCCCAGGGAGGCTGTGAATGCTCCATCCCTGGCAGTGTTAAAGACCAGGTTGGACGAAGCCTTGTGTGATATGGTTTAGTGTGAGGTGTCCCTGCCCATGGCAGTGGGGTTGGAACTTGATGATCTTAAGGTCCTTTCCAACCCTCACTATTCTATGATTCTGTGTCAAAACAAATGCTTTGTTTTCATTTAAAAAAAAAAACAACTGCTATGAGCTGTCTAAAGAAATACACATTTATTCCTACAGCTCAGTTAGGAAATTCTCAGTAGCAGTAAATATTGGCAGGTCAGGGAATGCAAGAGGAATAGTAACACTAAAACTGTTTGAGTGGGAGCTATCAGTTTCAACTGCGTATCTGTAAGAAATCCAACACTTTTTTCTTTTTTTTTTGTTCAACCCTTGACAATACTACAGTGAGATCTGAATGACTGAAATGGCCTAGAAACCAAGATCAGAAAAGGTGCTCTTGCCAGTGATACATCAGTCACCAGGACTGATTTAGCTGTGTACCGCTACAGAGAGCAATGCTAACCAGGGTGCACAAGGACATGGGAGAAACCTATTAGTGCCACTGCATGTAAAACCTCACAGGTTACTTCTGTTAGAGACTCTGACTGAGGCATGGCCACAATGACTACTGGTGGCACCAAGCTGCGTGTTTACTCTGAAACCTGAAGTAGCCATATGTCAGATGGCTTATCAGACCACAGGGTTGCCTAAAGCATAGTTGTCTAGAAGACAAGACAAAGGCAGGGAAGAAAAAAAGGACAATTCCTTCTGCAATTTAGTAAACTGGTGACTTTAAAAAAGTGCTGCTGTTAGTGGCCTTGGAGTCACTAGAAAATCGTAGAATCACAGAATCATACAATCAGCTAGGTTGGAAAGGCCTTCAAGATCAAGTCCAACTGTTCCCCCTGGCACTGACAAGTCCACCACTAAACCATGTCCCTGAGGGCCTATCTATGCAGTTTGTCATCACTTCCAGGAACGGTGACTCCACCACTGCCCTGGGCAGCCTGTTCCAATGCCTGAACGCCCTTTCGGGGAAGAAATTGTTCCTAATATCCAATCTAAACCTATCTGCTGGCGCAGCTTTGGAGGTTATTTCCTCTTGTCCTGTCATTTGTTCCTTGGGAGAAGAGACCAGCCATCTCCTGGCTTCTTTCATGTAGTTGTAGACAGCGATAAGGTCTCCCCTGAGTCTTTTCTTCTCCAGACTAAACCTCTCGAGGTCCCTCAGCTGTTCCTCATCACAGTTGTGCTCCAGGCCCTTCACCAGCTCCACTGCCCTTCTCTGGACCCACTCCAGCACCTCCATGTCTCTCCTGTAGTGAGGGGCTCAGAACTGAACATAGGACTCAAGGTGCAGCCTCACCAGTGCATGGGGATGATTACTGCCCTGCTATGACCAACCTACTGGTGCCTTCCTTCTACCAGGCACGTATTGGCTGTTTATCATCACATTACATGGAGAGGTCAAAGACGAAGTGGACACAGATGACCATGGAAGTGACTGGTGTCAGTCTGGGAACTACTCAGGCTCTTCTCAGTGGTCCACAAAAGGAGGAGCTGTGAAATAAACATACCCTGGGGCTGAAGCAGAATCTCTTCTCTCTCTGACAGTATCTAAGTCAGTGTCTGATGCCTTACAGGTATTGCCGTGCTGTGTTGCATGTTACATGTAATAGCACTGAACAGCACGACCAGATCACCATGCAAAACATGAGGCTTTCCAAAATATCTGAGAAAAACCTGGAGTATTCATATGCCATCATTGTGGTTTCTGAAAGAGGAAAAGCCTTTCAAAGGCACTACAGGAAAAGACCCTTCTGAATGATCTGTGCTCTGAGAGAGTGTCTAAAGGGCAAGAAGTAGAAGAAACCAGGCCTGCCATTACAGGCCTTTTCCTAAGGCTTGAACTGAAGTGACACTCCCACAGCATTCTGGTTCAGAGTCTGTGTAGTGACACATAAAGGTAACTCGCAACCTTGCTGACTGGGACATGCACTCTATCCCACTGCTCCATCAGATTATCCGTTTACGAATTTGCCTTTACAGGAGCTGCACAGCAGACTTGACTTCCACTGCTTTCAAACAGTGCCACTTCTTGGTTTAATCAAAGCACTGCACTTCCTCAAACACTGATTTGTAATAAAACCTGGGATGTGAACTAGACATGTTGTCCTAGGCAGGAATTAGTCCAGGAACCTAGCCTGCTCTGCTTTAATGGGCTAAAGTCCTAGGTCTGAAAGAGAGGGTGCCTGAATCAGGAAAAAGTCTGATATTCTCTTTTTGAAGTTTGTTCATATCCTGAGGAAAGTATCAGTAACTGTTTCATGAGAAACCCAACCAGCCCCAAATATTCCATTTAATCTTCCTGACTAAGTCTGCTTAACAGCATGCTTCAAATGTCCCCAGCTAGATCCCCAGGGCAGATGGGAGAATCTCTACTCATTAAAAGGCTAGTGCATTACTAGTTTAGCCTTTTCAATTTTACACCCTTCTCCTATCTTCTTATCACTTCAGATATTCCCCCGTACATTTAATTAAAACGCAAAACTATGAAATATCCAGGGTTTGTTGCTGGCTTTCCATAGCTGAGTGCACTGCAGGCATTTAAACTGTTTTCAGGCATTTTAACTGTTTTAAAATGTTTTCTAGGGCCAACAGTTAATTTAAGCAGATATTACTGAGAAATCTCACACAATCATGCAGTGTCTCTCTAAGGCAGGCAATTGTCAGCTGCAGGCTGAAAAATATTTGAATGCGAAGAGACACATGAGTTACATTCTTTCCATTCTCCTCCCCATCCCTCCGGGAGGGGGGGGGGGAAAGTGACAGCGTGAGATGCGTGGCTGGGCTTAAACCACCACAACATGCCATGAAACCCTTGTTAGCTGGGGAACTCAAAAAGTAGCAAGATAGAAGCTGTGTTCAAAGGTGAGTCAGAGGCAAGTCAAATTTTTGTCCCAGTAGAAGATTTGCTTCTGTGAGAAAAGGGAGTCATTTTAGTGTTGCATCAACAACTTTTCCTCTTCTACCTGCTGCTGGAAAGCAACCAGCAGGCTCAAGCTGCTCCACACACAGGAAGGGAAAACCACAGCCCTGAGCACAGTGAGCATGCAGCTTTTGCTCACAGAATCATAGTATCCCAGACTGGTTTGGGTTACAAGCGACCTTAAAGCTCATTCAGTCCCAACCCCCTGCCACGGGCAGGGTCACCTTCCACTAGGCCAGGTTGCTCCAAGCCCTGACGAGCCTGGCCTTGAGCACTGCCAGCGATGGGGGAGCCACAGCTTCTCCAGAAGAAAGGACCTCAGCTCATGGCCAGGGGAAAGGCCACATCGCCCAAGGCCTGGCTCAGCCGGTAACTTGTACAGGTGCTGCTGGGGCCAGCCAAGTGCTCGGTTGGAGTCTCATGGCCCTCGCACCCCAGCCCATCCCATCTGCAGTGGGGCGGAAAGCCGCAAGTGGCTGGGGCTCCAGGCGAGGTTCAGTGCTCAAGGCGGTGGAGCTGGCCCCTCGCAGCAGTCTAAATGCACCAAACAGCTTGCCTGTGCCCCTGACTGTAAGGATGGAAGGCACGGACCCAGAGGTAGAGTACAAGCTGGATTGCGTATTACAAGGATTACACGATATTTATATGCTTCCAAGCAATTAGCCAAGCACCTCTGTGTCTGCCTTGCGGTTACACTTACGACATCGGGCAAAAGGTGTACCTGATCTTTCTTATCAACATCCTCTTTCCAGTTCTGACATCCTTGTTCCTTCCCAGTTTCAACATCTTCCAAGTACCAGTCAGGGACGGGTCACTCTTAATTGCCTGCTGTGGTTCCTCCTTCCCGTGGTCTCTGACAGTTTCGATACATTCCAACCCCCACAGTTCCCTCTTCTTGTTTTAGCAATGCAGTATATACATGTCTCTCAAAAGCTTGGGATAACATTCGCTGCATGCATTGTAACAAACAAGGTATAACACATATGATGGCAAAGAGGACAAGCAAAAAGATCAATCCTCCTTTAACCAAAGTCAGTAGCCACCCAGTTATACCCCAGCCGGAAAAAAAGTGATGATAACCAGTCGGCATCATCTTCCCTTAACTTCATCACACTGTCTTTCAACTTGCAGATACTTTCGTGTATGGATTCTGAATGGTCTGATAAATTCAAGCAACACATCCCTTCCAAAATTTCACACCCATGTCCATGCACCAAGAGGAGAAAATCGACTGCTGCCCTATTTTGCAAAGTCGCATGCCTGATAGGGTCGATATTAGTGAGCAAAGCAGAGAGAGCAGATGCTGTAGCACTAGTTTGTTTAGCAAGCCAACATCCTAACTTATTCAGTGTTGCAAAAGCTCGAGCACTAGCTACTCCGGGCACTAAAAAGGAAGTAGCTATTATTTCACCTGGGTTCCAAACATTCACTTTGTCATCACAGCTCCATTGAAAAGCATGTGTTGACCTTCCAGAACACAATCCTCGCTTATTTATTATCATAGTGTTATTAGGGATAAACATGCCTAAGGTCCCCATTGCACACGGGCCGTCCTTTATATGGGATGGCACCCCTTGCCAGGCCCAATCTTGTGGCAACTGAGGCATGGACTCGGTTTCTGGCTACAAACAAAATCCCTTATTGAGTGAGCTTACGGGTTTTTATAGTATCATGCCTAGCGGTGAGTAGCAGTTAGTTCCTTTGGTACTTTTCCATCACAAAACAATCTTATTGATCATGCACTCTTTCAGCCAATCACATTACTGTCCACACACCTTTGCTTGAGTAATTATTTCTAAACATAGTTCTTTGCTATCACTACTCATTACAATCCCACTTCCCCTTGACTACACATTACCTTGTCTTAAGAATCCTCCTGTTTTCAAATTTACGGTCCTCCGAAATTCTCTTGATGCTCTTTCTTCGGTTCCACCCGATGTTCTTTCTCCAGTTCTTCCCGACTTGCCCCGTTCACTTCTTCCAAGGTTTGTGGCTGATAAGAGTCCAGACGTCCAGGCTGTCATACAGGTCTCCTGGCACAGCTTCTTGGGCAGATTTCCCTACATCTCCCCCTTCTTTATAAACTAACGAAACATTGTTGACAGATTTAGTGATGAAACGATTTACAGAAGCAGTTAACCAAGGAAGTGTGACTAAAATACACAGAGATTTTTACACAGGTTAATGCGATTTTAATAATGTTTTTCAAGCATGCACTGATGCCCTATTCTGACAGTAAACTTTCTAGCCAATTCCAGCTACTGTCCACTCGCAGCTTCTGAACTCCGGCCTTTACGTTCTGAATTGCCTCATGGCCAGACTCGGAATGATTAGACAGGTTCATGTAGCACATTCTGTCAAAGTCTTTACAACCATGTCCTTGAGCTAATAGCAAAAAATCTATGGCAGCTCTATTTTGAAGCGTAGCATGACTGACTGAATCGTTATGTTAACAGACCACTGCTGTGGGTGAAGAACCTCCGGGGCAGAGGCTGGGTTTCCCCCCGCCTCTCACTGGGAGGAGAGGACTCCCCGCCGCCCTGCAGCTCGCACCTTGGCGGGCGCAGCGCGCCATCTTGGCGAGCGCCGCGCGCACGCGCGCCTGTCGGAGCACACACAGGCGAGAGGCGGGCGAGCAGCGCAGGCCTCTGCCCGTGGGCAGACAATGGGGGGAGCCCGCCGGCTTTTGCTGCTCCTGCCGCCGCCGTGCGAGTGAGTGAGGCGGTGGCAACGCGGAGGCGGAGGCGGCGCGCCCGTGCTCTGCAGCTTCTTGTCCCGCCGCCACCAGGCGCAGCCCCTCGGCCGGAGGAAAGCCGCCGCCGCTGCCTCCGCCCGGTTCTCGCGGGAGCGCCATTTTCCTTCCCGTCGCTTCGCCTCGTGACGGACGGGATATGTAGCATTCAGATTTTGGGGCAGGTTTACATCACCTTGATTTTCTGCTGCTTTTTTAATGTTTTTCCACATGTCATGCGCTGGGTCTACCTGAGCCGGGCAGGGCCAGGCAAACACTGGTGATGGCTCTGGGATGGGCAGCGAGTGCTGCTGACAGCAGCCCCAGAGCACCCAGAGCAACAGGAGAAGCCTCGCTCGACCCTGCAGACCTTGCAGCGTGCGCAGCAGGACCCCAGGCACGAGCCAGGCTGGCCTCGCCACACGCGACGTCACAAGGGGGGGTCAGTGCACCCTGTGCCCTGGAACCGGCAGATCCCGCTGCAGCCACCCTCCGCAGGGTCCTGCTGACCCCAAAGAGAAGGCCCCGGCCCCCAGGACTCTCCCAGCCCTGCAAGAGGCCGCACAGCGGCAGCACTAGCAGTGCTCCACTGACTCTGGAGCGAAGGAGATCAACAAATGCACATGTTCAAGAAGTTCCAAGGAAGGCCGTAGGGCATCTGGGCTGTACCAGTAACACGTGGGTGAGGTTGAGACACTTCACTTGGACTGAGGATGGGAAATGTACAGTGTATACACCAGATGGACATGTCAGTGAAGCTGTACCTGTCAGTCTGAGGACCCTTTTTACCATCAGGTGGCTACCACTGCTGGTAAAAAGTACTGGAAGTTTCTCATTTCCCTGCCTCCAGGTGTGAACTTCCACCTCATGGCTCTTCTAACTTGTTAAGACTTGGATGATATTGAATGCTTGCAAAGGATTTAATCCAGGGAGCCACTGGATTTGTTTAGATGAGACCACTGGGCTGAAGATAGTATTCATAGTATTACATGAAAACTAATACATGCTTTTATATAATAGACTTCTATAATGCAAAAGGATTTTAAAAGCTCTTTTAAAATGACTGCACTTGGCTGGAAAATCCTTGTGAAAAGAGGTAGATAATTTTAAAATCAATTTAAACAATAAGTAAAATGAAAAAAAAAAACAAAACAACAAAAACCCAACAAAAACCAACCAAGCCCAGCAAATACTCCCAAATAAATGCCTACTTCTCCTGTCCTTTCCCTTCTCTGTCCTGCTCCTTTTGATGCAGCCCAGGATATGGTTTGCTTTCTGGGCTGTGAGCGCACACTGAAGCCGGCTCATGTTCAGTTTCTCATTGACCAAATGCTCAAAAGGAACATGACCAGCAGGTCAAAGGAGGGGATCCTGCCCCTCTACTCTGCTCTGGTGAGACCTCACTTGGAGTATTGTGTGCAGTTCTGGTGTCCTCAACATAAAAAGGACATGGAACTGTTGGAACAAGTCCAGAGGAGGGCCACGAGGATGATCAGGGGACTGGAGCACCTCCCATATGAAGACAGGCTGAGAAAGTAGGGGCTGTTCAGCCTGGAGAAGAGAAGTCTGCGTGGAGACCTCATAGCAGCCTTCCAGTATCTGAACGGGGGCTATAGGGATGCTGGGGATGGACTCTTCATTAGGGACTGTAGTGATAGAACAAGGGATAATGGGTTAAAACTCAAACAGGGGAAATTTAGATTGGATATAAAGAAGTTTACTGTGACTGTGGTGAGGCACTGGATTGGGTTGCCCACAGAAATTGTGAATGCTCCATCCCTTGCAGTGTTCAAGCCCAGGCTGTACAGAGCCTTGGGTGACGTGGTTTAGTGTGAGGTGTCCTTCCCCATGGCAGAGGGGTTGGAACTAGATGATCTTAAGGTCCTTTCCAACGCTAACTATTCTATGATTTTGTGACCAACACCGGCAAGTTTTGTGATAAATTCACGTTTACAGTTATCACTGTAGTGATAACTTCACGTTTTCTGTGACTGGAGAAGGCACTCCCTGACGTACATGCCAGTATCCACCAAAAAGCCGCCCTCTGCAGGGTCCTGCTGACCCCAGAGAGAAGGCCCCAGCCTCCAGGACTCTCCCAGCCCTGCAAGAGGCTGCACGCCAGCAGCAACAGCAGTGCTCCATCGACTCTGGAGTGAAGGAGATCAACAAATGCCTCTTCCACTTAGAGTCTCCAGCTGCTGCTGGGGTAGAATCAGAGAAAAACAACAGCCTGAAGATCAGTTAGAGTTCGTTTCATCAGGGTCAGGGGACAAAAAGGCCTATGCTTTAATATAAAATTGAGTGTTCCTGTGAGGGGCAGGTGGAAAGGGAAAGGTTCAGCATATCAGGGGTAGGAAGAGGAGGTAATAGCAGTGGAACTGATGATGTGAACACTAATAGTGGATCTTTCAGGGACGTTTAAAATGAAGGAAGAAACAAATCAAAAGCAACCACTCAGACACCACTTGCCCCCAAATCCCAGAAAAAAGCAGGTATGTGGTGTTCTTTTGGAACGTGTTTTCAGACACATCCAGTCTGTTTTTGGGATGATCCTTTTGTTGAGGAGCAGGAAGCAATTACTAAAGTCAGTCCAATAAGGATAGAAAAAGTAGAACCTTTTAAACATCATGTTTTTGTTTCTGATCATTCTCTGAAGTCCCTGACACAGGATATTCCAAACATGGAGAAGGCTAGGACATGCATGCACTGGCAAAGTTGTAGTTTTGTGAGCTATTTGTAACAGGCAGTAAGCACAGGAACTGAACAGGCTGGCACTGTCCAGAATGTGCTCCTGGCACTGTGTTGGCTGGTGTCGCTCGTGAGGGAGAGCTGATGCTTCCACATGGCCTTACGGTGGCTCTAGCAGATATGGTCGCTCCTGTCACCCCAAAGTTACTTACTTCAGTACTTTTCAAAAAAGTTGTTCAAAATTACTCATTTTGAGATGAACATGCAATCTTACTGGTAATCAGATGTTGAAACCTTATAGATACGCTGTATAAACCATTCCAGATTTCTTAGGCTTCTGCTTCTTCGGTTTTTCTGCTTCTGTTTCTCCTGCTGTACCAATGCTTTTGCTGCTGCTTTTCTTGTTTTTCTCCCACTTTTGCTGCAACTTCTGCTTTTACTTTTGTTCATTCTCCTTCTTCTCCTCCACCACCTCTTTTTGCTCCTCCTCCCACAACCACCCCAGGTTCTGGTGGGGAAAATGGCCAAGATGCAAGATAACCCATGAGCAAGGAGCCCCACTGCCTTTCCCCTACCCTATTCCCCTTTCCCCCTCCTCTCCCATTCTCTTGGGCAGCCTCACACAGGCATTGGACTGCTCCTTCACCCAGGAGTGGACCCAGACCCAGACCCGCGTTCCCACTCCCCACAACACCCCCAGCAGTGGCATCCACAGCCTCCTGCAGGGCCAGGAGTAGCGACTCCCTCAGGAAGCCCCCTTACCACCATTCCCAGTGCTGGGTGCTCCCACAGCCTCCTGGAAACCCAGGAGGTGAGTTTCCCTCAGGAACACACCTCACCCCAACCCCTCTCTCATCCTGGGACAGCCTTTCCCTTCTTTCGACCATCTTTCTGCACCACAGCCCTGGGGCAGCCCCTCAGACTGTTCCAGGGGTTGGAAAAATCATCTTGACTTCAACTTTTCTTTTTTACATCTTGCTTAGGAGGCTCATTGCCTTCACGTTGCCCTTGAGTTTTGTTCTGGCTGCAACGAGACCATCTGTAAGTGGCCATAAAGGTGTAAGTGGGCTACGACCAGCACCTCTCTGGCAACAAGGCTGCCCTCCCTTTGGAGAGGCATCTCCCTAGATACAGGGGGCCCGGGGCTGACATGCGCACAGCTGGTGACAAAACGTTGTCTGCACTGAACACACCCCACCTGACAATTACATGTAGAGACAGTGTGCTGGATGGGTTCAAATGTAAACCGGGGGTGTTTCACAGAGGCCGTCACTGAAATTCTTTCACTGTACTAAAAAAAAACCCCACATCTCTTTCCTTCCTCAGTGTCTCCTAAATTGCTGGTGGTTGAAGGGCCATTTTTAATTCCACCTTGGAATTTTGTTAACATTGCTGAGAGAGCCAAAATGGACCCAGAAGGAGGCATAGTGCTGACATTCATTCTTGAGCCTGCCTGCAGCTACACAAGGTTAACAGCTGCCAGCACTTCCCTTTAATAGGTTACTCACCAGCCCTTCAACAATCTGGGACTTCATCCTGTTCACATACTGCATGCCACTGCAATTCAGAGGCAAGAGCATATACATTTAAACACAAGAGATTATTAAGGAGAATAATGCTTAATGTTGTTTTAATGTGAAAAGAGGCTTTACACAAATTACTCTGAACATGTAGTTGATAGTGATAAATTTCTACTACTACAATTTATAGCGAACCAGGTGAGTACTGAATATTGGCTTAGGAAAGGGAAGGCCAATAGCAGTGCAAAGCAGTTGATGTGAAAGTAGGTCTACTTACTACTACTGCTACCCAGTCCTACTGTAAGAAAAGCTGAACAGATACAAAGAACCTTACAGTTTTGCTTGCAAATTAAAAACCAGTATAAAAAACCTTACTGCCGTTTGTGCTACAGCACTCCCTGCCCAGAGTGCCCCACCTAAGGCACCCTGGAGAGGGGGAAAGGTGCTGAGAGGCACCAACAGCCAAAACCATTTTACCTTTGCTGTAGTGAGAATAGCTGTAACAGAAGAATAAGGAGTAAATTCCCCTCCTCAAAATTAAATAGCTACAGATGGAAAGACTACAACTGTCCCTCAAGAGGGTGCAAAGCTGGACTTTTTCTCAGCAGCATTAATTCAAACATCATGCTGAATAAGCACATATTTTTTTCTACTCAACTTTAGGTGTAAGCAATACAGAAACTCAAATCCACATTACACATTCAGAGATGGTCGCTTTGATTATTTTTTCTTACTCCTGTGGTATCATTAACCACCACAACATATTAGATTGTCCTGCACAGAGCAATCCCAGCTACAGAAAAATGCTGACATATTGAACAGTCTACCACAATGAGATTATTCTTTCCCCTGGCACAATGGCAATTTCAGGACAAAATCTGCACACTGCACCATTAACTTCCAACGGAATACAAAGGATGAGAAGGACTTATGCTTGGCTGTTGTATTTTCCCCTCCATAAGATATGGAAGTGTCTTTCAAAAAGAAATCTAGAATAATCTGGTGACTGTACACTTCAACCTCTTTTTCTGAAGGGCCGAACTTCCAAACCATAATTTTTTTTTTTTTTGAAGGTATGAATTTTAATAAAACCTTCAAATGCTGACAGATTTTCAAACATGTACTCAGAAAACACACTGTACAACTGCAAACCAAATTAAAACGTGTAAAAAATAAAAATAATTTCAATGTGACACTGCTTGTCTACAGTCTCAAACTAATTTCAGTCATCATTCATTATCCTCTTTTTCAGTATAGGTTATTTCATGGCTCAGTAGAGGCAATGAATAGCCTGTAATTTAGTACTCAGCTCAGGACTGACACTGCAATGTGACACTGAAGAGAGCCGTCTTGATGCTGACACAGCACATTTAGGTAGGCTGGGAGGCCAAGCCTAGGTACCTAAAGCAGTATTGGTCAGACCTTACTCTCTTTAGCAAAAGCCTCTCCAGCGTAAGAATTCATTCAAGGAAGTTAGTAGTCAGTACAGTCTTGTAGTACTCAGTCACTATCGTATTCATCTATTTGTAATTCGTCTTCTTCCATGATTGCTTGAGCTGCAACAGGCCGGGGCTGACTGCAAGGTAGTTCACTTCCACTGCACTGGCTAGAAGAGAGAGGGAATCCACCTGATTCATCCTCATCTGTCGTGGTTTTCTCCACCTCTGCAGCCGCCTCCACAGCATAAGCATCAGCACCATCCCCCTCGGAGCTAACAAATAAGTCTGGTATACCAGGATCTTTATCAGTAAGTGTTTCAAGCTTTAACCTGTAAAATTATGAGTGCAACAGTCAGTTACCATGACAAAATGCCTGCACCTTCACACAGAAACTGCAAGAGAAAAGAGTGCCTGTGTACCACACAGGCCACCCTTCTTCACTGGTGCTTAATAGCTTTCTCATTTTTCACCAGTAACACCCTCCATCAGGAATGTTAATTCTGCCCTACATAGCAACAGCAAAACACCAGATCCTGTTTGTGCTCCATGGCTACCCTAGTATGCATTGTTCCTTGAAACTGAACTTTTTGCTGACAGTGGTTTTCCTCAGCTTTCTTCACACACACGAACCATGACCAGTTAAGTTACTGACAACAGCCCACAGTGCACTAGACCCTTTCCAAGCAAAACCGAAATCCTTCAGGACAGGAAGCAACTTAACATGGAACCGGCAAATCAAAAATAAATATTAGGAAAATGGAATAGAAAGGAAATCTCTTTGACTTCTCAATCTTTCTACCAGCAAGTTACCAATGTTCCTTTATTGTTTTTCCCACTCCACCCTGGAATAAAACTTACACAGTTAGTGACAAAAACTCATCCTGACACCAATCCCAGATATTCAAACACTGTGCTCTCTCCTCAATGCCAGTTTTCTCATTACAGTACCATTCCCAATCCTACAAGTGGGTATATAAACAATATTGCTAAATATAGTAATATTATTACAATAGCATAAAATGATTACAGTGATATATAACTGTATTATAATATTAATAAATGTAAGATTCTTATTTCCATTGAAACAGCTGCACAAAAGTTATTAAAATAAGTGCGTAATAACACAAATTATTTTCAATTAGGATTCCTGGAGGAAGCAAATGCTTACTAAACTACCTACATCTCTCTGTATTTCATTTCCAAAATAGTGAAGAGATGAAAAAGGATTACCATGTTTTCAGGAGAAAATTACCTGTCACATAAAACCCTAAGTGACACACATCCAATTTATTAATACAGATATGAAACACTGATCAGTATTTAAAGGTGTGCTGCAGACAAAGTGAATGGCAATTAATACAATTAATTTCTAAAATTACAAACATTCTGGCTCAGACAAGGGAGACTGCAAATAGATACACCTGTTAGGGACACTGCTTGCTTCCCACCTAGCAACCAAAAGGCCTTTTAACACAACTGTTGGGGAACAGGGTGGTTCTTGGGTAACACAGCCTTCAGTTTACACACCAGTATTCCTTAGTTAAACTCAGACAGCAATTCCACAGTGACCAATATGGAATGTTTTGTCAGATGCCCTAACAAACTCTCATGATTGAGGGATGAAAGAGTTAACTCTCATCCCAGCTGTGATCTCGATCCTTTATTAGAAACAGGCCAACACAATTAAAACTGTTGATGAAGTTCAAAGATATCAAAGTGATAGAAATGTAACTCAGTTATTTAACATCTAGGACAGAGGAACTTCAGTGGATAGTTTTATTTAAAAAATGCATTCTAAATGAAGGTTTACTCTAAGTAGTCCAGTAGGCAAAAAATCCACAACATGAAAACCAGTGTTGCTATCTCAGAGGAAGCACTCATTTAAGTATTTTGTAGCTCCATAGATATACAACAGTAAATATATCCCAAAGAAGTAAGAGTAATTCCCTGTTATGCTTTTCTTCTCACACCCCTAACACACATGAACCCAGAATGTTCTGTGAAATGTCCGGATTAATGATTATGTCACAATAAACAATAGGCAGAGCACCATATACTCTGCATCAATTCAGTTTTATTCTCACATGAATGTTTTCGATTATTAAAATATATTTATTCAGATCATGCACTAGGTTCGTCACATCACAGATGTGCATGGAAGATGTTTCTCTATGAAAGGGTTCTTTTCCTCAATATAGAAGGAAGGTGAGGAGAAAGGAAAAGGAGGAGGAGACAGTCTTATTCTCTTTAAGAAAAGACAGAACTTCAGTTTACCTCCCAAGATGTCTTTTCAGTGGTAGCCTCCCAACATCCTGGATAAAAGCAATCTGAGCTAAAAAATAAAGAATCACCAGTATCACATTGGGTAGATCATAACACACATACAATCACAACTACTGGAAAGTAAATAATTTGTAACTTTAGTCCAGTATTCCTGTATATATTTGCATTATTTTGGATACCAAAACACTGCCAAACTCTCCAAACTGCCTGCCATATTCCCATAAAATAAAAACAAAATCCGTGATGTTCATCAACTGTGTATTTATGATGCAGAGTTATTATTCCACAGCCCACAAAATTAATTCATCTCAGCGTCAAGGCCTTAGCCTAGGTATGAAGCCTTTTAGTAGAAGTAATTAACATAGCATAAGCAACCCAGATGTCTAAACAGCAATTTTATGATTATGTACCACAAAAGTATGTTTTTCCACATGAACTGTCTGCTACTGGATTACCTCAGGTTACACATTTTTTGAATGCACTGCAAACTTGAATTTTGTTCACTTTTTCTAGGAAAGGCTTTTGAAAGCCTTTTAAGGCTGCTGATGACACCGGAAAAGGATAAATAAGCAGTGCAGATCTAGTTAATATTGCCTACTAGGTTTCCAAAAGTCTTCTCACCAAATCTTCTATTAGATTTAAAAGAAGCCTAAGAGAACCCCTTCATTAATAAAGTTTGAGAAGCAATTAATTAATACAGAGCAGGGAGAGGGGTACAAGGTTAACAGTTAACGCCTGCAATGGAAAAAAAATGCCAATACAGTTCCACAGAGATCTGTACTAGAACCTTGGCTATTCAGTACATTCTTAAACATAACCCTGTGGAAAAAAAAAGGAAGAAGAGCAAGATGAGCAGTTTGGTGATTCCACCCAAGTTAGACAAGCTAGTAAGTATCTGGGCAGACAGAAAAGCTGTGCAACAATCTGAAGAATCTGAGTGAGAAGGCAACAGGATGAAATTCAAAAGCACAGATACCAGAAATCCATACCAGGAAAAGGGAAAAATGATTTCAAATACTGCAACATGAGGACCTCATCTTATACATTTTAAAAGCATCATACAGGTCTCACTTCTGCCAAGAGAGATACTTATTTGAATTATTTCAGTTACATTAAGTTTTTTAAATGTTCTTGATACTGTTTCAAACCCATCAGGATAGCCTGAATTTTGGCTGTGCTACTAGAAACATTCTGGGGTATCACTTATATGCATTTACCATAAGTATTTTCTTAACTGAGGCAAAAGCACAGCCAGTATTGACATCTGGGGTTACAAAATAGCACCATATGCTTTAGTTACAAAAAAAAAAAAAAAACAAAAAAAAAGGAAGAGTCCAAGATTAAAAGTTACACTCAATTTACCTTGATTTCTCATTGGATTTGCCAACATAGCAAGATAAGGCAATAGCTCAGTCTGAAGACACTCAGGTGGTAAACAGAAGCTTGAAAAGAGAGATTTTGCAGCAAGGCAATTTTCTTGATACTGTAAGAATTAGGAGGAAAAGAAATGCAAGTAAAAAACTGGTACATCATCATTAACGTAAATATTCTCTACCGCAAAAGGCAGACTTTCTCCTTGCCTGCTGGATGACTACATACAGGCTACTGAAAAATAGGATGAGAGAAAAAACATAAGCCATTACAGTTAACATATACGGATTGTAAAAATGGTGACATCCTTCACTGTTGCCTTTTAAAATTAAATTCTGGAAATTAAAATTTCCAGAAATATTTATCCTTTGATTAGAGAATCCTCCACCCACCCAGGCCAGATACAGCAAGTGTCACTTCAAATGTAAAAAACTGTCAAGAGCTCTGGCATCTCATGAGCAGTCTATTACTGATAAATGCAAACCAGCAGTAATTTCTTAAACTTATGCAACAGTTTAATATGATTTAAACTGCATAAAATCTTAAACTGACTTCTAGGAATACTTGTGTCTCCATTAATTTAGGATTAAGACTCTCCCAGCAGTGAGCCAACTTGAACACTTGAATCAGACTTTGTCAGAGGCCTCCAATTGATTTTTCCATTAAAGGAATAATAAAATGTAACTCTTCAACCAAGAGCTTTTTATAAGTGGCTCATCTCAAAACAGGATTTCTGAGCAAATACCATCAACATTATTCAACTGTCTTCCCCTTCAAAAAATAAAATAAAATAATTAAAAAAAAAAATCATTTACCTTTCTACTGATAAAGAACCACTGGGGTTTATGTAAAGGGCGGAATCCCATCCCTCCTTGGTGATGGGCAAAGGCTCTGGACATATTTGAATGTATCACCCCTCGGGTAGCCACTGATGCACTGTATTTTTCCATCACAAGACGTGCCTATGACAGAAATCAGGATAATGTGAACAGTGTGTCTCACGTGAATCACAACGCACTCTGTAATTGCAGGGACACAACAGGCACAGAATTTGTTGAGATTACTGTGAAATTTTACTCAAAGCAGCTGATCGAAAAAGCAGTTCACTTACATCAAGGAGAAGACATATACGCTGCAGAACATTTTTACAGTAAATATATTCTACCTAAAAATACTTTGTGGAGTATTTTGCAAACACTGTAGCCTGCCATAATAAAATACTGACAGATGCTGGACAAAAAGTTGGAACTGCATCTTTTCTATAGTTGATTTACTTCAGCATTCATTAACAACTCACTGTCACCTATGCTGCAAGTGTGAAATAAACATTCATAAACACTTAGAGAAAAGTCTAGGAAATCAATGTTAAGAGTATTAAAAACAGCATGTGTGTATAAAAAGGAGACACTTACACTCCAGTTACTGCAAAGGACATCAGCGGTGCTTAAGTATTCACTGGCTCTCACTACATCATCTATATCAGAAAAAAAGTCTACATAGTTCTGGTGAAGGTATAAATTAAACATGCTTCCTGACATATGTGATTTTTCCACAATATCCTATTAGGAAACAAAAAAGAAAAGAAAAAGTTCCAAGTTTTACGAGTGCATCTAGTAAGAGATACAACACATTTGGATGGTTCAGGAGCTGGCACACATGGTTTATGAAGTGATGCTTATATACAAAAGGAAGGTTGGCTTGTTCCCAGAGAATGCTAAAGGAGGGACACAGGGGCAGAAGCCATTACTGTATTCAACTCTCATAATGGGTGGTAACAGAAAGGTGAACTCCTATTAACAAAGCACAGTGAAAAAATGTGAGCTAAATCACAGGCTGCAGCAAGCACAAGTCCACTTTCCACCTCAAGTTCATCAGTGAAGTGAGAGTCTCCATTCTTGGAGATCCTCAAAACTCAACAGATCTAGTTCCTGGGAACCTACTCTTCATTTGAATTTAGCCTCCAGAGGTCTCTTCCACAGTAATTATTCTGTAACTTGGACAGACTGAATACACATATACTAAAATCAGTGACAAAACCCCTGTGCTTAAGAATTTGCATCAACCACTTCAGAGTTTGTTTTGTTTGGGTTTTTTTCAAACCAAAGTGGAATCAAGTAGCTATTACAGACATACCTCAGGCTGAATAAGCAAGGTGTCCCGACGGTATTCTGATAAGTGAGCAGGCAGCTGAGGGAATTCTGATTCTGACACTGGTTCTCCTACAAAGGATTTTACAATCTTTTTAGTCTTTCAGTATCAGAAATGTTGCTACATTTCTGCACATAATCAAAAAAGCCAGATGACACACATTTCAGGTTAAATATTCAAAATTAGAATAAAAGTTAGACAGGAGCAAGAATTGACATGCGTAGCTACTGAATAGCAGTTTTCCCATACACTGAGCATCACTTTCAACTACTGTCAATTCTACCAGCTAATTTTAGAACCGGTATGGTGAATCATCACTGAAATGTGGAGAGCCAGTGGTTTAATAGATCCTGATTTAGCCAAGTGCAGATAGTACTAGTTTAATATGTAGCAAATGCGTATGAATTATAGTTTTAATGTTAAAAAAACAATACTGAACCACACAGAGGGAGCAGGTTGTTTCTGTAAATTTACAGAACCTGGTGTAGAAAAAGTAGAACTTTCAGTAGTAGTAAGGTGGAAAGTAGTTTGGAGAGGTACAAAGGGAGATATGGTACAACAGGGTGGAAGAGGTTTTCAGATCAGAATGGACAGAAGACAAATGTCTATTAATGGGAAATAAAGAGCTGAGATAAAAAGTAGGGAGGACAAGAGAGCAGATGCACAAATAATGGAGGCAGTAGCCATGAGGCTGCAGGGCTGTTCTGTATTTAGGAATACAGACAAGTACAGAATGTAGCAGTACAACAATGTCTATTTCTGCACAAAGGCAAAAACTGCTTTTGTACAAAGCAATGAATGTGCTGGTATGTATCCGGCTTTGCATGCATGACAGCACAAGGAACTAATGCAACTAGAGATATGCAATTTTATTACACATGTCATACAACTTAATGAAACATTCATTTACTTAATAAATACGGACAGCTGCAATCTCAGTGACCACAAGCTGTTATTCCTGGTGGTATACTGTTATTAATGACCAAAGACAGAAACTGGAGGTCACTGTAAGCCTTACTTTAGCAAAGGTAGCTTCTAGCAGCTGACATGCTTTGCCCACGAAAAGGAAGAGCAAGTCAAAGTTTTCTTACTTTTGCAGTAAATTATCTTCCCCAGAGCATGGAAAAGAAAAATGGAAGCATCTTTGCCACCAATAGCTTGTATCTCCTGGTCTTCTGAAATATCAGCTTTACTTTTCTTTCTTACGTTAGATACTGCTGCTTCACATTTTACCATGGAGCTCCTTTCCTTCTTCAACCAAAACTCTTTCTCCAGTGAGCAGTCTACCAGTAAAAACAAAAATACAATCAGGATAAGGTATACGAATCCAAACACATTCCCTATTCTTGAATTACATTAATATACACATAGCTGTTGTGGTTTAGCCCCAGATGGCCACTAAGCACCACACAGCACCTCACTCGCTCCCCCGCCAGTTTCATAATTGAAATAACATAGTAACAATACTATAAGAAATTGTAATGAAAAAATAACAAAAGAGAGAGAAATAAAATCCAAGAAAAACAAGAGATGCAAATTAAAAGCAACTGCTCACCACCAACTCACTGATGCCCAGCCTGTTCCTGAGCAGCAGCCCCCAGCCTGCTTTCCTCCTGGGGTTTATGCTGAGCATGACGTGCTATAGTCTGGAATATGCCTTGGGCCACTTGCGGTTAGCTGTCCTGACTGTGTCCGGCTTCTTGTGACCTCACTGGCAGGGCAGCATGAGAAGCTGAAAAGCCCTCGACTTAGTGTAAGCCCTGCTCTGCATTGGTGTGTTACCAGCTTTGTTCTCAGACTAAAGCCAAAATACAGCACTGCACCAGCTACTAGGAAAATAATTAACTACATTGCAGCCAAAATCAGGACAGTTGCAGATGGCACTCAGCTTTTAGATGACATATAACAGTCATGACATGGAATGTTTTCAGCTTAACAAAATAAACAAATAATCCCCTCCCACACACACACAAACACAAAACCTTTGTGTATTTTATTCCTGCTCCACAGCAGCATATAAAAAATATCTTATGTAGCTCACCTAGCTGTGATGCAACAGTGAACAGAATGCCTTTACAGCAGAAGTGGTCAGAATGTCTTAACAAAATCACAGGAATTTACCTTTCACAGAAGAAAACTGAAGACTGTTTATTGCACTTCTTATATCACCTGAACAACCTCTGCAGAGCAACTCCAGAGAAGTTTTGTCAAGAGCAAAATTCTTTCCTCTCTTCTACAAATAAAAAGCAACATTCAAAGCAGTAAGAAAAAGTAGGACAAGGAGCATTTGAATATTACCCTGGCTGTGGGGATCTAGCTCTGACAGACACCGTAAATAGACTACATGAGCATCCACCGTGTGCTCAAACCACATAATACTGCTAACTTTAAAACTTTCAATCCATTTAAGCACATTGCCACATTTTATACAGCATACTGCAGAGAATAAAGTACACAATTCTTTGCGAGGTTCACTCGGTATCAGACTTGGTCGCAATGAAAATGGGTCGGGAATAATACAGGATTTGGGCTCATGACCTCTTCTCACCTTGCTGAATACAATGAAAATTATTTCTGCTCCTATTATCTGCTTCATATATATACGGCTTCTGTAAAATGCAGGAGAATCTTCAGCAGTAACTTTGAAGACTTAGACCACAGATCAAGTGGAACTGATCTCAAAAACAAGACATCTTTCAGTTTGTTCCCTGTTTTCTGTTGGGGGGGACCAGTGAGGGTTTTTGAGGGTGTGAGGCTCTGCTATCAAAGATCAAACAAATATACCAACAAAGATAAGTAACATTATTTCAGATACAAAAGCCTGAAATCTTCTAGTGCAAGCACTGCGCAAGTTATCAGTTTTGATGACTTACCAAACTAGCTTCTGTTGCAGCAATTCGATTAAGAACTTTCATCATATTTGTTGTTGCAACCGGCTTGAAACTGTTGGATTTCATTTAAAAAAAAAAAAAATTAGTTTCCGACTTCTCATTAATTCCAATCAAGTTTTAATGAGATAAAAGATCTTACCTAATAGTGGATATATGCAACTCCTCTAGAATGTCCCCTGGGAATATTAACCTCTGCTTGCTGTCTCCACTGAAGTTGTCTGATATAATAAATATAAGTGGACATCTACTCATATGAACAAATCTCCTAAAATGAGACATAAGTATGGTAAGAATCAAACTCCAGTTTACTGTGAGTGGGTGAAGTTAATCCTTAAAACCTAATTTGCAACTGACCTGAGAATTTCATGTAGGCTTCTAGGCTCTCGATAGAATTGGTTAGGTAGGTCCTATTCAAAACAAAAGAACTGCTGTCATTACATTAGATGTAAATATTCTCTCCCATAGACAGTTATGGCACATCACTTGCTACAGGTGTTTTATTCCTAGTTAGCTAGTCACAACTAAATTTGCATGTGACTAACACTGAAGATAACCAGGTAAAAAAAATGAAAAAAACCCTATAGCATAGTATTTCCTTCTTTCATTATGGAAAACAATTATCTAAAGAAACATATCACAGACTGGTTTGGGCTGGAAGCTCATCCAGTTCCAATCCCCTGCCACAGGCAGGGACATCTTCCACTAGACTAAGTTGCTCCAAGCCCCATCCAACCTGGCCTTGAACACTGCCAGCGATGAGGTGGCCACAGCTTCTCTGGGCAACCTGTGTCAGGGCCTCACAACCCTCACAGTCAAAAAAAAAAAAAAAAAAATACAGTAAACATTTTCTTTCTGTCCTTGTTTCATAAGAAACAACCTTGGGTGTTTATGTAGCTAGACTGAGTTTTACACAGAAAATAAACATCCAAGTTAGCAGCTCCACCAATGAAGAGAGCAGGATATGTTACTGATACATGAAAGCACCTACACGAGAAAGTGACTTTATGCAGTCACAGAAAAACATGCTTTCTAATTCTACAGTATGTCACATCACTCAGCTAGGATTTTTGTCTCCTCTATTCTTTTTCTTGAAAGATGAAACTTCCTTGAAATTTTACAGACAACTTGACTATCATAAAATTCCTCTCAAAAAAAAAAAAAGAAAACAAAGAAATAAATAGAACAGTTCAAAAAGAAAATGTCATTGAAACACGCTCCTGAATAAGTAAAAATCACATCTTCTCCTGTATCTCCCATTATGGCTTACAAACCCCTAGACTTCATATCTCTGCCCTAAATAATGCCCCCTGTATAAAGCCAGGAATGCTGAATTTCAAATGCTTTCTATTGTGTTACTTCTTGCATATCTTCTGTACTCTCCTGGATCCTTAAATAACAGGAATAACGAGAGGTTTTTTCCCCTTCTTCCTGTCTATACACATACATATTTCTAGAAAGCTAATCATATAGAAACATGGGTATGACTTCTGAAAACTGGTTTGGTCTATGTTTTGATATAATCTTATTTCTGTGTACAAACTACTCTCCAGTTTCTGCCTATTAGTTTATATTTAGGCTTAGTTCTAGACTGCTGTAAAAACTTAAGAAGTAATAAAGAACTCATCTGCAGTAACAGCAGACTGACTTCTTACAACACCGTCCACCAACTGAAGTTAGCTAGCATGTCAATGTTACAATAAAAGGTACTGTTTTCAAAACAAGATTTCACAAATTTTCACTTACTTCAATAAGAATGAGCTTTTTATCATTTTCTGAGGACTCCCCAAGCATCTGAAGTTTGTTATACTTATTTGCTCTTAATAGAAAATCTTGAAAGACAGCTGCCTGGGCCTGACTCGGACACATATGAAAATCCGAGTCTGAAAAAGAAAACTAATTAAAAATATGTATTCTGTATTATACAAAGTAGAATATAAATACCCACAAGAACTGATACCACTCATGGTACTTTCTGACAGCAGCCACTGAATACCAGCAGACAAGACCTTTGGCAAACACATGGCAAAACCAGGAGAATTTTTAAAGGGTAGAATTCAGTTGAGGGCGCACATGAAGACAGACTTAGCTATTTTTTTTTAACTGGCTCAAATGATATCCAGGCTACTATGTAGCTCTCTATACTGATCTGAACTGCAAATTGTTTTGGAGTAAACACTGTAATAAAAAAAAAACCAAAAAACAACAAAACCTAAATCGCTTTTCAGCTAAGAGCAGAAATTATTAAACATTAAGGATATGGTTCACATGGCTGTGACCTTATAGGTGACAGACACAAAAGAACAAAAGAAAACTCAATACAAAAATAACTGGAAGGGCAAAGAAAACGGCAAAGAAAAAAGCAAAATACTTACCATGGCCAAACATATTTCTTACGTCTTCTTTTGCAAAGTCTAAAGATATTGGATTGATCCATTCTTGCACCTGAACACCAAGATCTTTTGCTAATATTTGTATAGTTGCAGTCTTTCCACAACCAGGAGGACCAGTCAGCAGTAAAACAGAGCCACCCTGTCATGGGGAGGGGGAATGAGTGGGGAAAAAAAATGCAAAACAAGATACATAAAGACTGAAAATTGGCTGAAGATAAATATTAGCAGAGTTTCTTCTTTAATTTCTGTAGTAACAATTCTCTTTTCCCAATAAAACCAGAGCTAAATATTTTGTATTATTAATTTACCTGTTGGGTTTTCAGATAGAAAGAGCTAGACTCAAACTCTGAAAGCCTCGTTCTTAGTTTTTAATGCATCTGCTTAGTTAACTGCACACCATGTAGACTAGAAACATTAGACACTGAACTGCAGAATCAGGTCTGAAAAACACTAAGTAAGACTGGCAAATTATGGTTGTGTATAGGAATGCCTCTTATCAATCACAAGGTTAAAAACATTCTAGTAAATCAAGTCTGTGCAACTGGGAATTTCTCAAGATACTTAAAATTAATCTGTGGAAGACAAAACACAGTTACAAGCACAAACTGCAAAGGTGTGAACTGACTTGATCCTAGAAAACAGTATTTCTGAGCAAAACCAGAATCCACCTGTTGGCAGCATAAGCCCAAAACAAATCTACAAGCTCTAATCTATGTCCTTACCAGATTTCTTACAGGTAGTGATTATGTATCTATTGCATTGTAAGGTGAGTTTTTCTCTGAAATGAAAATACAATTGAATCCAGCTCATTTGTACGGTTTTATAACCCCAGATGCTAGTTTTACCAGTATTACCTTCTTTGGCTGCCTCTGTAATAAGTGTATTTTTAACCAGGCTTCAACTTCTTCAATCTTCTTCTTTTGCACAGCAAGGTCATTCTAAAACAAGATCAAAATATACTGAGTACATATACACACCTGCTGGTTTCCAAGACTGTAAAAATGAGGTTCAAGAACAGAATACACGCTGACTGGAATATTAACAGACAGGTACAAGCATAAACATATGAAACTGGAACATACTATGTAGAAATAAGTGGAACAGTTAAGAATAATCGTTTCAGCCTGTTTCCTCCAACAACCAATTTTACATCACTATCTGTTGGGAAATGATTATTTATTTATTATTCCTAAAGTAACATTACAACCTTGCCTGTTTGTGCCAGAAGTGGTACTTTTTAGGTTCTACCGATAGTAATACTACATAGCTTTTCTGAACTTCTGCAAATCTCATGCAACTCACTGATCTTCCAGCCTTGCAACTCAATTCCTCTCCAGAGACGAGATATTAAATATCTAAATATAAAACAGAAGTACTATACTTATTTACATCAACTGGCACTCAAAACTAAGACACATTTATCTTGCACGCTAACATCTTCGAAACACACTGTGAAAAAGCTGTTTCAAGAGCAGAACCAGTGAAGACAGGTTTACTACAGGCTTGAGTCCTTTCTCCTTGAAGTCCTAAGGTACCACAGTGCCCACACCCTCAAAGTCATGTACAAGATGCATCAAGCAAACAGTAGATAGCAGAAACTACAATCAGTCAAGTACTCTGAACATGCTAATGGACTGGCTACCTGCTGCCCAGTACCACTCAAGATGATTTCTATTATCTCCCATAATGAGTGCACTGACTCAGTTACCTCCTCTTTCTTTAGCTGTGGATTTTCCTAGTACTTGGAGCTGTGACATCCAGCTGAAATTCAGAAACAGGTTCAGAAGTTCAAGAATAGATTGACAGGAAACACCTCATCAGCACCTTTATATCCTCAGGAAGCCTGAGAAAAATGCATTTCCTATAGATAAATACCTCACTAAAATCTTACCTATAGGCAGTAAATAAATCAAACTAGTACTTCCCTGCTCTAGTAAAACAGGATATACATAGCACCTGCCCAATACAGATGACGAACAGAATCGCAACAGGTCACACTGTAATGTTACTACTACATCAGCATTTAGAATAACTCTCACACCTGAGTTTCAGGTTTGTATCTATCTACCCATGGTTCTTCTTGAGACTGGCTCTGGTTTTGTCTGGACTTGTTACGATGTAGATCTACTGAAGACGACTTTGCTCTTTTTCTGGGCAGAACTTTGCTTTTTCTGCTTTCTGTCACAGAAGACACATCTTTTTGCTGCGGCTGCTGGTTTCTACCGGAGTTGTCTTCTAGTGGCTTCACAGGAACAGCGCTGGGGGAAATACTTGTGTTTCCTAAGAAGTCACCAAATGAATGCGCCAACCAATCTGTGACCTGGTAAAATACAAATGTTTTGCTTCAATGTAGCACTCTCCTCCCCTTAATTTGGTACAGCTGTCTCTACAAAATCGGAGATTTTTATCAAGCATATGTAAGAATACATTGTACGTTTAAAGAACTTCATTAGAATTGGAGATTGGAACTGGATGACCTTTAAGGTCCCTTGCAACCCAAACCATTCTACAATTCTATGACTAACTCCTAGTTAGCCACAAACCTGGGCAGTTTTTTGAATGCGTCAATTAAACGCTTCTTTAGTATTCAAAACCTTACACACTGATATTTTGCAGCAAATCTGAACAAGCTGAAAATTCTGAAAACACAAGTTCAAACTAAAAATTAAAACTCTCATAAGAATGAAAAACTAGTATAGGCTTATTTATATCCTTTTTATATTAAGGTCATATTCATGTTTTATGTCCTCTGCCCCTCATGTTTTAGCATGTGGCATTTACTTTTTTCTTTTTATAACACTGACAATGCAGACATTTTGTCAGAAATAGACGCCAGAGAACCATCAGTTGGGCAGCACAGTAAAATCAAATGTTTTGTTTGCTTGTGAGGAAGTGGTATGAGGAATCCAGAATCAGACTGTCACTCAGAAGTCTGTCTGATGGTGACAAAACTGTTAGCAGCACCAATGTTTAATTTAAAAATACCCTGCCAGGACGGGTGTAAAAACTTAGACCCAGAGCTACTTTTCAGCCTATCTATGGTCCCAAAAATATTATCACAATGATCACAGGCTCTCTGCTGCTAACAACCGCATTATAATCTTTTACCATAGGACCTGTAAAAGATGACATGCCAAAACCGAGCTCTGTGAAAACAGGAGCAAGAGAACAGATGCGTTGTCTCCAAAAAGGTCTATGAATGTTCTGCCATTTACATGTAAGAATTAATCAAACAGACCATTAACAGACAATGGAGTATCTGAGGGCAAGAATCACAAAATCAGGTTGAAAAATACCTTTAAGTTCATCAAGTCCAACTATTGCCGCAGCACTACCAAGGCCACCACTAAACCATGCCCTAAGGGCCTCATCTACACAGTTTTTGAACACTTTCACTACTGCCCTGGGCAGCCTATTCCAATGCCTGACCCCTTTTGGGGAAGAAACTATCCCTAATATCCAGTCTAAACCTCCTCTGGGGCAGCTTGAGGCTGTTTCCTGTTGTCCTATCCCTTGTTCCTTGGGAGCAGAGACCAGCTACCTCCTGACTCCATCCTGCTTTCAAGCAGTTGTAGACAGCAAAAAGGTCCCCCCTGAACCTTCTCTTCTCCAGACTAAACATCCCCAGTTCCCTCAGCCATTCATCATCACAGTTGTGCTCCAGGCCCTTCACCAGCTCCATTGCCGTTCTTTGAACCCACTCCAGGACCTCAACATCTCTCTTGTAGCGAGGGGCTCAGAACTGAACACAGGATTCGAGGTGCAGCCTCACCAGTACCCAGTACAGGGGGATGATCACTGCTCTGGGTCCTTCCGGTCCTGTATCACTATTGCTGATACAGGCCAGGATGCGCTGGCCTTCTTGGCTACCTGGGCACAAACTGGCTCATGTTCAGCTCCATCAATCAGCACCCCCAGGGCCTTTTCTACTGAGCAGCTTCCCAGCCTCTCTTCCCCAAGCCTGGAGCATTGCATGGGGTTGTTGTGGCCCAGGTGCAGGACCTGGCACTGAGCCTTGTTGAACCTGATAGCACTGGCCACAGCCCATCGATCCAGCCTGTCCAGATCTCTTTGCAGATCCTTCCTACCTTCCAGATCAATACTCCTAGCTGTACCCCTAGCAGTGTTCAATGCCAGGCTGGATGGGTCTTGGAGCAAGCTGGTCCAGTGGAAGGTGCCCCTGCCAATGGCAAGGGTTTGGAACTAGGTGAGCTTTAGCGTCCCTTCCAACTCAAACTAGTCTGTGATTCTGTGATTCTATGATTCTACAAAGAGCACCAACAACTGAGCCCGCTTGCTTTTAACATTATTCAGACAAAACCTATTTTTAGTTGAATTTGCACATTTACAAGGGGGCCGGTAATATCCTGTGAGGGAGTTATTTTTTCATGCATTGCACTAGTAAAACAAAATAGCACCTTATACATTAAAATAAACCAAAAAACCCACACAACTGAAGAGGAACTGCCCAGAGAGAGACTAAGGGATAATTACCGGGCCTAAAACCTACGCTAATCCCCATCCCTCCCCCCGAGGCCTACCTCAGCCGGCACCGTCTGTTTTCCCGAGGAGCTTCCAGACATCCCTCAGCCCGACCGGCGCCGATCAGCCAGTCAGACGCTCTGCGACCAGCCGGGCCTGAGGGGACAAGCCCGCCCAGGGTCGGCCTCAGAGAAAAACCCGCTCCGTGGCAGCCTGAGAACGAGGCGTGACCCCGAGAGCCGAGCCAAGCACATCACACCACCCACCAGTCCCCCAGGGGCCTTTCTGGTCCGGCGGCCTTTAGCTGTTCTCGCCGCGCCTGCCTGCCTGTCCGTCCAAGCCGCAGAACCCTTCGGGCAGAGCGAATGACGCCATCAGCGGGCGGCTGTGCGGCGAAGGCCCCCGTTTACGTATCGCCTAGACGTCCAGCGCACGCAGCAAGTGTGGAGCGGCAGCATGAGGAGACCTAACTTGCTGTTGACGGGTGCGCGGCAGCGGCTCCGGGGAGGGGACGGGACGGGACGGGACGGGACGGGACGGGACGGGACGGGACGGGACCGGACCGGACCGGACCGGACCGGACCGGACCGGACCCGACCCGACCCGACCCTAGCGGCTTGGGCTGGGCCTGACGGAGAGACGCCCCATCCATCTCTACCCGTTGTCTAGAGTGTGAGGTCCCTGCGGAACAGCGGCCGAGCTGTGCTGTGTGGCAACTTAAGGTTTCTCGTGTTGGGTCAGGCTTTAAATGAAACAAGGTTTACTGACGGGGGATGTTGAGATGAAATCTGAGGAAGAAGTTCCTCCCTGTGAAGGTGGTGTTGCCCAGAGAAGCTGTGGCTGCCCCATCCCTGGCAGTGTTCAAGGCCAGGCTGGACGGGGCTTGGAGCAACCTGTCTAGTGGAAGGTATCCCTGCCCGTGGCAGGGGGTTCGGGCTGGGTGAGCTTTGAGGTCCCTTCCAGCCCAAACCAGTCTGGGATTCTGTGATCATCCTGATTATAATAAAACTTTTGCACAAAATGAGACTTTTCTTCATAGTTCTTTCGTTTTTTTTTTTCCTCTCCAGGCATTACTCTTATTTACATTTCCTCATCATGCAGGGTTTTGCCCCCTTTTTCTTATACAAACTTGGAGCATTGACTGAGAAAGCTTCCGTTTTGATGCCTTAGAAGGTTATCTGAAGAGGACTTACATGCTGTTCTCCTACTGTTTTACATGGGGTTGTGTCTTTAGGTACTCCAGGCGTTGGGAAAACCACACTCGGAAAAGAGCTGGCATCAAGAACAGGAATGAGCTATGTTAATGTGGGTGACGTGGCAAAAGATGGTAGGCCATATTAACAATATAATTCATCAAAGGACTTAAGATATTTTTGCTTTGTACAATTTGCAGTGCATGCATTATATATTAAGTGAAATGCCAATGAATTTGCTTTAACAGAAATGCTTTTGGTGGCATAGGGTAAAAAAGCATTTATGTGACTGTGGCCCACTTTGTATTAAGTAACAACAAACTTACCCTTTTGTGGATTTGCTCTGAACACTATCCTTTGTTTGTATCCTCCTGAAATAAACATAACTACAAAAATAATTTTAGTAACTGCTGTTACTTCACAAACTTCCACAAATTCTTTTTGCTGCAGGAGAACTGTATGAAGGTTTTGATGAGGAGTATGACTGTCCAATTTTGGATGAAGACAGAGTAAGCCCAACTTCTAAAACTATCGTGCTTGTACTTTGACTTTCTGTCATTTCAGGTAAACTTGCTTGTCTTTGTTTCTTTTGTAGGTAATAGACGAGCTAGAAGATAAAATGAGTGAGGGTGGAGTTATTGTTGATTATCATGGCTGTGATTTCTTCCCTGAACGCTGGTTTCATATTGTGTTTGTACTTCGTACAGAAAATTCATTTCTCTATGACAGACTTGAAAGCAGGTATGTCAGTGGATAAATAAGAACAAAGAATTGTTATGTGACCTCATAAAAGATCTTTTAGGGTATAAATTACTGATTCTCTGTGGGATACTTTATAGTTATCAACATGTCTAAGACTGTCTCTTGGTGTTGTTTTTAAGGGGATACAAGGGGAAAAAGCTGCAAGACAACATTCAGTGTGAAATTTTTCAGACACTTTATGAGGAAGCTCTGTTGTCATATAGAAAGGAAATTGTACACCAGTTACACAGCAATACTCCTGAAGACCTGGAGAGAAATTTGGATCAGATTATGCAATGGATTGAGCAATGGATGAAAGACAACAATTGACATTTGGTGCAAAAGAACTCTGCTGGATCTCTTCTGGGGGTGAGGGGTGTTAATATTTGACAATTGTAATTCTTGTATGATACATTAAGATTAATTTTATTGTTATTTTGCATGGTTGGGGACCAGACAAAAGCATGGAAGGCTGAAGGCTTTGAACAGCCTCTGGGGGAGGCATACAGGAAAACTGACAAAGTGAAAATTCTGCAGTCAATGAAAGTCACAGTTGCCTTAGTAGCAGGAACTAGGTTCAATAATTAAGAATTTCTTTGAGCTTGCAAGTAAAACCAGGCCTCCTCCCCCAGGATCCCCAAGAAAACCGTAAAGTCCTGATAACTGGTGGCAGCTGTGGAGCTTTATACCAAATTTTTGATTTCTGAAACAGTATCTTGAAAAGGGGTTAGTCTGTTTCTGAACTGTTAGACTAAAACCTTCTGTACTCTACTGCCTTCTTGGATATGTGGAGCCCAACATGGAATGAGGGTTGTATGATAAAGTTTAAGGAGGGTGCTTTGTTTGGGTAGAAGAGACATGACTTAGTAAGGGAGATATTTTAAAGTCCTTACACAAAACTTTGGGAATTACTTACGCTGTAAGGAATCATCAGCTATATCTGCACTGGAGTGGTGTATTAAACAATAAGTTTTATTTCTCTGTTTCCTCTCTGTATCACCCACCTCTATCATATTTATCATTGTAAGTTTATCACAGAAATATTTGGTGGGAATAACAAACCTCCTGCAATCCAAAACATGGTTACACTTAAGATACTGGCAGCTATCTGTTCTCAGTGCTTGTAAAGCCTGGGTCCTGGAAGAGCATGAAATAACCTTTCTTATGGATAATGTGGATTGTAAAGCCTCATGAAAGATTCTTGCACAAGTAGAAACTGCTTGCTAATTAACTTTTTATATGCATGAGTCTGGGTAATAAAAGTCTTACTACCTTGAAAATTTTTATGGTAAAGGGTACTGTGGTTACATGTTCTATTTTGGTTCCAAATTTGGTAGAGTTTTTTTTGGGGTGGTTTTTTGGTTTGTTTATTTGTTTGTTTGTTTGTTTTGTGAGACTTACAGAGGAATACCGTATCAGCAGTTTGACACTCATGTGAACTGAAATGGTGAAAAATGTGGATTTCCTTGCAGAATTGGGACCAAATGTTGTAAAGATGTAAACATGCATGTGCTGCTTTCAGGGGTACTGTGAAACCAGGTGAAGGGTGATCTAAGGCATAGAGGTGCACTGGACAACACTTAGAAATAAGTGTGCTTTGAATTGCCGCATCCTGCGCAGCAAAGTCGTGCTATTGGTTTGGAGGGGAAGCTGTAGGTGAAGTACAGACCTTCGGCACCATAACCACCACTCCCTCTGTTGTGAAAATGTGGGCTTGTTCACCCGGAGTGCAACAAGCTAATCTCAGACACAGAGTCAAGATATGTTTAATTCATATTTGCACGGAGATGGGTGCTGGGGGATGGGTACACAGAATCAGCACACCATCAGTCTGCTAGCTATCCTTTGTAAGACATTTCAAATGGTGGTAATTGGCGTTTTCTGTGTAGGTAACACCCTCTATCTCCAACCATTTGCTCTTGCATTCTCTCTATTTAAGGACACAGCACATGCATGTTACTTGAGCGAATGTCTCTGTGGGCAAGGGTGTCTTACCTTATGGGGTGTGATTTCTAGGATTATAATCATAGAATCCCAGACTGGTTTGGGTTGGAAGGGACTTTAAAGCTCATGCAGTTCCAACCCCTGCCATGGGCAGGGACACCTTCCACTACACCAGGTTGCTCCAAGCCCTGTCCAACCTGGCCTTGAACACTGCCAGGGATGGGGCAGCCACAGCTTCTCTGGACAACTTCCACCTCACAGGTAAGAACTTCTACCTCAGAATTTATCTCAATCTCTCCTCTGTCAGGTTAAAGCCATACCCCCTTTCCCTGTTCCCTACAGGCCCTTGTCAGAAGCCCCTCTCCAGCTTTCTTGTCAGCCAGCCCTTTAGGCACTGTGAGCTGCTTTAAGGTCTCCCTGCAGCCTTCTCCAGGCTAAACAAGTCCAGCTCTCTCAGCCTGTCTCAATGCTCCAGCCCTCCATAATGAAACAAGTCCCTTTAGAAACATTAACTTCCGTCTTCCTGCACTCTTCAAAACTGCTTCTCTGTTTTCGACCCCGGGTTTCTTTCTAATCTTTCTGAAGTTAGTTTTCTGATCCAAAGGATTCATGCATCACTCTTCTACCTCTTCCCAACACCTGTGAGCAGGCAAGGGAACATCATCGTTCCAAACTCAAGATTTTCAAACTTTCACGCACACAATCCTTCACAAGTGACTTACTCATTGACTGGTTACAGGTCCGCTTGCCATGATGCAAGCTGCCGGGCCAGCTCCCGAGGCTTTGGCCCGCGCCAGGGTGGGAAGGCTGGCCTGTGGTCAGCTCGGCAAGTGAGTTGGGAGCTCTGGTACCTGGGGGGAAAGAAGAGGGGAAGGCCCCGAAGAGGTTCCACCCTCACTAGGGCGGTCCCACGGTTTCAAAGCTTCACCGCATGGCCAGAACGGTGTTTTCCGACATCCTCAACCCACCTTGGAAGCGGCTGACGCACCACCACTTTCAGATTCTTTCACTTTAGGGTTGTTCTGCTGCTTTCATGACTGAGTTTTCCTGTTTTTTCTAGATAGAATCCGTGTTTTGCGGGAGGTGCTGTTCACATCACCGGTAAGTGAAGTGCTCTAGGTCAGAAAACAGGATGACCAACCAAAACTCGGGAGGAGAAAGTGGAGGAAGCAGAAGAGGATGACATGGCATATGGAGACTTGGGAAACGGCCTCGGGAAAAGACCCGGAGGTGTTTATGAAGGGGAAAATTTACAGAGCTGCTGTTCATTTAAATCTAGGAAGGGGTCTGGAAAGGCTTGTCATTCTCTCTTGTCAGCAAAGAGAGTGAAGAAAGTGATGCTGCAACTCTTCCTGGCTCAAAACAAAACAGTTTTTACAATGGATCATCAAAAAAGCCTGTTACTAGTTCCACACGACAGCGTAGCTGTGGTAAGAGTAATTTGAGTGTTTATTATTTACCATGAGAAAACCCCCTGTTAGCAAAACCAAGCAGTTCATTTGCTTCACAAGGTGTCCACAAGACAGAGTGTGTGCTAAAACACTTGATCTCTGGAGGATTCCAAGGGACATGACTGCTAGGATCCAGTGCAGCCTCACAGGGTGGTTGGTGCAGCCCCTAAGGCTGCTGTTAGTGTCATAGTAGGAGAGGTAGAGTAGTCTCTGTGCCTATACCTTCCAAAACATTTGACAGCAAAATTGCTTTTCAGTAAGTGAGGCTGTGGCCCTTCTAGTGTAAACTGACCATTTTTAAAGTGCTTAGTTTTGCTTTTGAAAGTGACATTTAGAAAAGAGCATCCTCTGGTGGGGGACAGCATTGGTTTTCTCTAAATATATATATGAAATTTAATGGACTTTCTTGGACTCCTGATTTAAGTGTGTTTTCCTAGAGGTTCTATCACTGGAACAGGTTGCCCAGAGAAGCTGTGGCTGCCCCATCCCTGGCAGTGCTCAAGGCCAGGTTGGACAGGGCTTGGAGCAACCTGTTCCAGTGTTCCTTACCATGGCAAGGGGTTGGAACTGAATGAGCTTTGAAGTCCCTTCCAGTCTAAACTGGTCTGTGATTCTATGATTCTGTGAAAGCTTATGGCTAAATACTCAAAATCACATTTGCTGTTGGCATATTTTTGAGGTTAAGAAGTTGGTTTTGGAATCTGCAAATCTCAGCTCTCTGGTCTTGTCTTTTTTTTTTTCCTTTCTCTTTTTTTGGGTGAAGATAACACTACTGTAGATAAAATCAAATATAGGCAGTGCTGTTTATTATACATCAGTTGCTTTCCCTTACATTTTTAGCCATTTTTAGTATTTTGACCAAAGTATTTCTGTGTAACTTGCTTATTCTTCTCCTTTAGAACAAGTCCCTGCTATCCTCTCCACACACTGCTATAAGACATGTAATTATTCTTTATTGGATTCAGCATCTTCAGTGCAAAGATGTCAGGAAAACAGCATAATTCCTGTTGGTTTCACTGCCATTATGCTGGTCTTTTTGTGTGATCTTTGGTCATCTTTGTGTGATGCCTGTCTTAGATCTAGGTCTATCACACAGCAGCATCCATGAAAGCATGACTAAAGTCCACTGCATCGTGATTTGGATTTAGCAGAAGGGTGCATCTTATCCTGCTTAGTTTAAGAGAAGTAGTAACTTCTTGTATAGAGGAATACTGGATCTTGTGGGATACTCCACTAACATACTTCCATCTTCCAATCTTGAAAATTGACATTAATTCTAAATAGTGCTAGATGCTGTGTTGTTGACTGTGGTTGTTTAAAAGTTACCATCTGAAAAGAAGCTAAAAAAAAGAAGTTTGGTTTGTTGTTTTTTTTTTAATCAAGATGGCAGTTTTGTGGTTTTGGTACTTTTGTGGGTGTGGGTTTGGTTCTTTTATGAAATTCTAAAATAATTGTCCTTATTTTAGGTCTCTTTATAACTGACTTTTTTTTTCCATTGCTCTTCTTTAACTATGAAACAATATGTTTGATTTTAGTATTTATGTATTTCTTAAGTGTTTTAATTGGCTCCTGAAGAAAAAATATACCTTTGAATGTTACCAGTTTTCAGGGTAAAGAAAATTCTCATGTTTTCTGTTGTAAATATTATAGTTTCTCAGCATTTAGTATCTGCTATCAATCTTACAGAATCTAATGCTGAAGTACCAAATGAAGAACTAAAGCAACAACTTTGGGAGGCTCAAGAGGTAAGTGACTGTGCCAAGTGTGCTGTTGTTGAAATCTGCATTTCCTTTTAACATAGCAAAGTGTTGGTTTAGCTGAAGACCTTGGCATGTCAGAATCAGGGATAGATTCAGGTTTTTGTAACCAGTGCAGTAGTTGGAAGCCTTATTCAATTTTATGACACATATTTTTATTTTTTTTTGTGATGGGGAGAATGGAGAGGAAGTATTTTGAAAGGTGTAGAGATGTAGATAATATTGAAAAGATCACACTACTTTTCTAGCATGTTTTCTTTAAGCTTCAGGGCCTGAAAATCTTCAGTGTAAACAGAGTAGTGTTTGGGGTTTTAATCTGGATTTTTACTGAAAGGTAGTTAACTCCTACATTTTAATTTTACTGTGGTTAAATATGTTGATGTGTTGGCATCAGTCTGGGCAGAAAGAGCATGGTGATCTCAGTTGTAAGGGTATCGTCTTCATCTGTACTGTGTTCTTTAACCCCAGGATATCCTGTAGTAGGTCACTGTCAGGTTTTCTTAGCATGAAGAACCTTCAGTGCACAGCAAGTTAAAATGTCAAGGAACCTTACTCATTTTCAATTAGACAAAACTGAAGAAATGCACTGCTCTGAGGTACAATTTTAGTATCAATTGCTGCAGTAACAGGCCTGAAAGAACTCTGAAAAAAAGTTTTGTATGACAACAAGTGAACAACTGAGTGACCTACATAGGGGTTAAGGAAAAATAAGTACACAAAGCAGTAAATTTCATTTTAACTATTCGAAACTAAAAAAAAACTGCTTTCTTCCAAAGGGGGGAATGTTGCATAAAGGTATGATTGGCAGGTACCTGCAGCAGGGATCTGTTGGACAGTGGTTTTGTTGTGGACAAGGTAGTGGTTTTAATCCAACAGTTGTAACACGATATTCACACTATAGAGTATAGATGTTTTGTATGATATGTTTAGGGTATGTCATATTAATAGAGCATTTATATTTTAGTATATATTTGTAGTATTTGATACTGCATATATAGGAAAACTGTACTCTGTTCTGTTTCCTTATTTTAAACCTCGGGACCTGTGGTGATACATGCAGCTTCTTTAGCAAGGCAAAACTGCAGTGGTTTATTTTCCAAATATCCTGGAAGAGAACAGAAAGAATAATAATTACAAGTATTCTTCAAGGATTTGGTGCTAGTATGCGTTGTTAACATTTCTTCATTGTAAGCAAGCTACTTGTCAGGAAAGAATCATACAGCATAGAAGCAGAACACTGTTTTTTTGAAGAGGGCAAATTTACATTGCCCTCTACATTTATGAGTTTTAACACTATTACCTTGGGTTTTATCAGTGTACCTATTTTGTTTTGCTTCAGGAAGTTGACATTTTGAAAGTTGAGCTTGAAGCATCTCAGAGACAACTTGAAGGAAAAGATGAAGCCCTAAGAATTCTGCAGAGCATGGTAGGAGTTTTTCAGAAATCATTAATGGTAAAGGAAGGAAAACAGAAGAAATCTTCCTGCCACTCCTCATTAAAACTCCCTGAACCTGTATTTACCAGGACTTTAAAGCACTGAATCTGCAAGTGTCTTACACACTTGGCTTCTACAACTTTTACTTCATGGAGCTATTGAAGAAGATTTTACTGTTGTAGCATTTCTGTATTTTTATCTTTGAGGTTCTTTGAGGATTTATTTAAGTTAGAAGAACAACTCTTTCTCTCCAGCCCTTTAAATTATATGTTTTGCCAGTGCTTGAACTTCTGCTGCAAAACACAGATATTTTCAGTTGACTGCTCCATACATTGTCTTAGAGGACATTATACATTAAATGTTAGGTCAGTCTTTTGTCCACAGATTGTGATACTTTTATTCATTATCACAATGGATCATGTTGAAATCAGTTCCTGTTTCTTAGTCTGCTTGCTTAACCCATTTATAGCCTGCAGTTTCTACCCTCAGACATTCATAGTAAGTTACACCTGGCTCAAAGTCTAGGTTTAAGAGCTGATTTTGTGGATGAGACCTAAAGAAGACACAATGATGTCATCTTAAATGAACGCTACATTTTCCAATAGAAAAGATTATGGACTGAAACACAAGTTTGTTAATGCAATGTAGCATTATGTGACTTGAAATTAGAACCCACTGGGACTTTACAAGTAAGTTGCTAGTGTTTGTAATTTTGCACACTTCTTTTCAACTATGAATTTGAACTTCTTGTGATGTAACACTAAAAATTTGTCTAAAGCCAAATTAACTAAACTTAATTACAGTATTTGGACTTGTGCTTTGTTTGTTGTTGGTTTTATTTTTGTTTTGCAGGCAGTATTTAATAAAGCCACTAGTCACACAAAAGAAATGCTTCAAAAGACTGAGGAAGAAAAGAGAACTTTAGAAAAGGTAAGGGTGCATTTTTCCTTCACACCTCTCTAAGAACACAGAATTCATTGCTATTAATATTGGGTTATCAGACTGTTTATTTAGATTGGAACAAATCTGCCATTACTTCAAGGTTTTTTTAAAATTGTTATTCCTTTTTAGTAGAAAGGGAAAATGTTAATGCATCACTTTTTTGATTTGGATGTCTTGATGCTGTATATAGTGTGTAGAAATAGTACCTGAAGGTTACTAGAGCTGTTTACTTTCTGTTGGTCTTTGTTCTGAGTTTCACAATCATTCATAGGCAGTTGCACTGTTTGTTAGTTATGAAGCTGGAACTTCCCAGTAAGTTTAAGAAATTGGTGCCCAATTTTCATAGGGAAGATGGAGAGGAGGAGGAGGATGGTAGTAGTGAGCTACCTTGTTAAACTGATTTCTGTGCTTTGTTTCTCTTCCTGTGTGACCTTGCCACAGAACAGTAAGTAGGCAGGGAAACATGGCAATGTGGGTTTGTTTTTCTCATAAGCCACTACAAGCACCAGTTCATGCAGCACTGTCTGGAATCCACAGATCAGTGATGCCGAAATTTTCTGGTGTCTGACACCAAATGTATTTTTATCAGTATAATTGATTGTCATCATCATTGGTTACCTACATTTCTGCCAGTGCTAATCTCAGCACCAGCAGTTCCTCTTCTTCCTTTCAATAGGAGGCTTGTAATAAACTGCTGCAGATTTCTTTTGTTTCCACAGGAAATAAATATTTTGCAATGGGAAATTGAATTTGATCAGGATCGATTTAAAAACATAGAAGACACATGGACAGAAAAATATGACAGGTATTTGACTTACATTGTGTAGTTTTGTGAGTTCTTTTAATTGCATTGAATGCTGTATGTCTTTCCTCAGTTCCAAGTTTACTTCACTGGATTTTCAGGGTTTTTCATATTTTCGTAATTTCCTTCCAGATTTGGGAATATTTATTTAATTTTCATGCTAGTCACATTTGTATATTTCAGTTGAAACTTCTAGCTTTGCTAGGCTGAATTTTCACTTCATCCTATTACATTATTATGCTAGCCAGCTGGAGCCAGACTGTTCTTTATTTTCAATGTAAATGAGGTATGTCCATGCAGGTGGAAATACCATTTGCTGGTTAATCATTGCTTATTTTCTTGCATTGAAGGTGTGAGCACACATACAGGTAAAAGGGAATGCTTTTGAGAGAGGATAATCAACTGGTTCTTTGTTTAAATAAGATTTGCTGTGGATAGGCAGCAGGTGTGGTTAAGGCAATCAGAAGATGCCAGAAGCACTAAAGTAACAATGCAGCAAAAGGCCTTGAAAAAAGCAATCAGCAGGCTCCCTTATTTAAATGTAGGAATGATATCTCTGAAGTTTCCCCATCAGAATTATTTTCTTTTTCTTCAAATTTTGAATTGAACAATAAGCCAAAAGTTTACAAACTATTTGTTTGAAAGAGGAGGTTTGTTAAGATATTTGATCTTGTTCACCTGTTAACTTAATTACCTTGAGGGACACTTTGTGAAAAAACCCTTGGCTTTCCTGACTTACGAGATTGGAAGCTTACCCAGGTAGTCTGGAGCAACAAAACTAGCATTAACTGTTGAAAACTACAGCTGTGGCTTCAGCAAACTGCAAGCCAAAAGTTCAGTCTGCTTCGCAAAAAAGGCTTTCTGGTACAGGTATCAGAAAACAGGACAGCAGGATGAGAAGAATGTGTATTACCTTAATTTATCCAAGTGAAATAATTCAGGCTACTATTTAAAAAAAAACATGAACTCACAGCATTCTGCATTACTAACATCTGAAGAGATGCACCAAATAAATCACAGAATCATAGATGAGTTTGGGTTGGAAAGGATCTTAAGATCATCTAGATCTAAGCCCCTGCCATGGGCTGGGACGCCTCACACTAAACCATGTCACGCAAGGCTCTGCCCAGCCTGGCCTTGAACACTGCCAGGGATGGAGCATTCACCACTTCTTTGGGCAATCCATTCCAGTGTCTCACCACCCTCACAGTAAAGAAATTCTTCCTTATAACTAACCTGAACTTCCCCTGTTTAACTTTGAACCCATTACCCCTTGTCCTATCCTAGTCCCTAATCTAGAGTCCCTCTCCAGCATCCTTGTAGGCCCCCTTCAGATACTGGAAGGCTCCTATGAGGTCTCCATGCAGCTTCTCCAGGCTGAACAGCCCCAACTTTCTCAGCCTGTTTTCATATGGGAGGTGCTTCAGCCCCCTGATCATCCTTGTGGCCTCCTCTGAACTTTCTCCAACAGCTCCATGTCCTTCTTACGTTGAGGCACCAGAACCACTCACAGTACTGCAAGTGGGGTCTCACAAGAACAGAATGGATTGCCACTTTTCTATTCAACAAGGAAATACTTCGATGCCTCAAAGAAAAACATGGTATAAATGCATATTGTATTCTCTAAGATTGCAACACTTGGCAGAGCAGCTGTTCCTGAGAACAGTGTTCAACCTACAGGAAGTTTATTTTATAAAATTCAGACCAAAGGCCTGTTGTCACATGGCCAGTAACAATTCTGTTCTTTAAAGGAAGTAAAGAGATTTCTCTCAAATGTTTCAGAGCTTCATTATTACAAATTTCTTTCAGATTCTAATGGTACTGATACTTAAACCCACCTTCTGTTAAAATCTGAAGTTGCTGAATGATCTTTTATTTTCTTTTTTAGACATTCTCTCAAATGTACTTGGACACATTTAAATTGCTTGTGTAAGGGTGTGGCTTCATGAATAAGGCTAGCCTGTTTGAACAGCCCATGCTATCTGGGTTGCAAGAGAAACCTCTGTATGAGCACAGAGATTCCTGGTTTTGCTCACTACAGAGCCACATGCAGCCCTGGAAAACAAGAAGCTAGACTGGCAAAGCGTGCTTCCTTAGCCTTGGGTCAGAGCCACTCAGACCAAGCCTACACAGAGCCTACACAGGTTGGTTAGGAGTAGAGTCAGGTTGGACACTGGCCCCTGGCTAGCAGATTTAGATCTAACAACATACTACGTATTCATAGAATCATAGAATAGTTAGGGTTGGAAAGGAACTTAAGATCATCAAGTTCCACCCCCTTTGCCATGGGCAGGGACACCTCACACTAAACCATGTCACCCAAGGCTTCGTCCAACCTGGTCTTGAACACTGCCAGGGATGGAGCATTCACAACCTCCCTGGGCAACCTATTCCAGTGCTTCACCACACTAACAGGAAAGAATTTCCTCCTTATATCCAATTTAAACTTCCCCTGTTTAAGTTTGAACCCATTACCCCTTGTATTACCACTACAGTCTCTAATGAAGAGTCCCTCTCCAGCATCCTTAAAGGCCCCTTTCAGATACTGGAAGGCTGCTATGAGGCTCCATGCAGCCTTCTCCAGGCTGAACAGCCCCAACTTTCTCAGCCTCTCTTCATACAGGAGGTGCTCCAGTCCCCTGATCATACTCATGGCCCTCCTCTGGACTTGTTCCAACAGTTCCATGTCCTTTTTATGTTGAGGACACCAGAACTGCACACAATACTCCAAGTGAGGCCTCATGAAAGCAGAGTGCAGGGGCAGGATCCCCTCTTTCGACCTGCTGGTCATGCTCCTTTTGATGCAGCTCAGGATACAGTTGGCTTTCTGGGCTGCAAGCGCACACTGAAGCTGGCTCATGTTCATTTTCTCATTGACAAACACCGCCAAGTCCTTCTCCGCAGGGCTGCTCTGAATCTCTTCTTTGCCCAACCTGTAGCTGTGCCTGGGATTGCTCCAACCCAGGTGTAGGACCTTGCACTTGTCATGGTTAAACTTCATAAGGTTGGCATCAGCCCACCTCACAAGCATGTCAAGGTGCCTCTGGATGACATTCCTTCCCTCCAGCGTATCAACCGAACCATACAGCTTGGTGTCATCAGCAAACTTGCTGAGGGCGCACTCAATCCCACTGTCCATGTCAGCGACATGACCGGTCCCAACACTGATCCCTGAGGGACACCACTCATTACTGGTCTCCAGCCGGACATTGAGCCATTGACCACAACTCTTTGTGTGCGGCCATCCAGCCAGTTCTTTATCCACTGAGTGGTGCACCTATCAAACTGATGTCTCTGCAATTTAGAGACAAGGATGTCATGTGGGACAGTGTCAAACACTTTGCACAAGTCCAGGTAGATGACATCAACTGCTCTACCCCTGTCCATCAGTTCTGCAGCCCATCATGGAAGGCCATCAAATTGGTCAGGCAGGATTTCCCCTTAGTGAAGCCATGCTGGCTGTCACCAAGCACCTTGTTGTTTTTCATGTGCCTTAGCATGCCTTCCAGGAGAATCTGCTCCAAGATTTTGGCAGGCACAGAGGTGAGACTGACTGGTCTGTAATTCCCCGGGTCATCCATTTTCCCCTTCTTGAAAACAGGGGTTATATTTCCCTTTTTCCAGTCATCAGGAACTTGACATGACTGCCATGAATTTTCAAGTATGATGGACAGTGGCTTCGCAACTTCATTTCCCAGCTCCTTCAGCAACCGCGGATGGATTGCATCAGGTCCCATGGACTTGTGCACATTCAGATTTTTAAGATGGTCTCGAACCAGATCCTCTCCTACAGTGGGCCTAAGGTCTTCATTCTCACAGTCCCTGCGTCTGCCTTCCAAGACTTTGGTGGTGTGGTCAGAGCCTTTGCCAGTGAAGACCGAGGCAAAGAAGTCATTCAGAACCTCAGCCTTCTCCAGATCCTGTTTATCCACTTCTCCCGAGAGCTTCCTGTGGGGGCCTACGTTGTCCCTAGTCTGGTTTTTATTTGCTACGTACCTATAGAATCCCTTCCTGTTATCCTTAATATCCCTAGCCAAGTTTATTTCTAACTGGGTCTTAGCTTTCCTAACCTGGTTCCTAGCTTCCCAGACAACATCCCTGTATTCTTCCCAGGCTGCCTGTCCTTGCTTCCACCTCATTTGAATTTTCTTCAGGAGCTCCTTATCCATCCAAGGAGGTCTCCTGGCTCTCCTGCTGCACTTCCTTCTAGTTGGGATGCAACACTCCTGAGCTTGTAGCAGATGATCCTTGAAGATCAACCAAGAGTCTTGGGCCCCCGTGCCCTCTAGGGCTATATGCCATGGAACCTTACTAAGCAGGTTCAGGTATTGTTATGGGGAAATTTTACCATTTTTCTCAATAAAAAATACTGAAAGTGAGAAAACAACTTGTATAATGCAGCATGGATAATATCTTGTCAAACTGGCAACTCAGCTGTTTCCAGTTTTGACCTTTTTCTTCAGTCTTCCCCACAATCCTAGTCTAAAATATTTTAAAAGATGATAATACATCCTTTTTCTAACTTCTTCAGGATATATTGTGAAACTGCAGCTCTTAAGGAAGCATTGAAAATGAGAACAGAAGAAGTTAAAACTTCTAAAGCTGAAAATGCAAGTAAGCCGCCAACAGCTTTTTCGCTTAATGTGTTGTTTCTCAGGAATAATGCAGTATTTAGCTATGAAGGAAGCTTTCTGCTGGTAAAAGTCTCTTTGTTACTGGCAGATGATCTTAGTGGCTGTGCAGAAGCCCTTTTTCAATGGAAAAGTTGTCTTTGGTTTGTTTTTTTTTTCCTCTTAAAAAATAAATAAATGACAGGAGAAGTTAGGTATGCATAGCTTAAAAAGTAGATCAGGTATGGAGAAAGTATATCTGTCTTATCTCACTGGCCTGGGAAAACACAACTGGGATCTGAGTTGCTACATCTGCATATTCCCAAACTGATGCTTTATAGAACTGTTTAATTTCTGTGTAGATAAACTCAGAAGCTAAGAAATCAGAGCAGCAGACTTTGTAATCACTTTCCTTGTTTTATTGCTGGTGTCCCAGACTGCTGACCAATATGGTCGCCTCCAGAAAGAGAGCTTGCAGTAAGAAGACTGCAGCAACTCAGACAGAGACCCCGTCCCAAACCGTGGCTGTTCAGGTCTCTGGAAGCAGGGAGTGCCAGAGCCTGCTGTTGCCGGGGGAGGGAGGACAGCATTCCACCTGCGTGAGGTGTGAGCAGGTAGAAGATCTGCTTAGCCTGGTGGCAAGACTTAAGGAGGAGGTTGAGACGCTGAGGACCATCAGGGAGTGTGAAAGGGAGATCGACTGGTGGGGTAACTCCCTGGTGTGCCAGTCGGAATGGTTCCAGGGACATACCCCCCAAAAGGGGAAGGACCCCCTGCCCTCTCACACAGAGGGGGATGGCCCAAGACAGCCCCTGCCCTGTAGCTGTTGCGCAGAGGTAGGGGACCAAAAAGACGACGAGGGTTGGAAGCGAGTTCCAGTTTGACGTCGTGGGAAACCCTCCCCCCTTCCTGCCCTGCTTCCCCAGGTGTCCCTTCGTAATAGGTTTGAGGCCCTGGATCTTGAAGGAGAGGTAGGTGAGAATGTGGTGCAAGGCCAGCCCACAAGGCCACATAGGAAAAGGCGGTCGACTTTGCACCTCAAGACTGCCTCTGATAAGAAAGAAAGAAGGGTCATTGTAGTAGGGGATTCCCTTCTGAGAGGAACAGAGGGCCCGATATGCAGAGTTGACCCTCATCATAGGGAAGTGTGTAGTCTGCCTGGAGCCCGGATCAGGGATATCACTAGGGCGCTCCCCAACCTGGTGCACCCGACAGACTACTACCCGCTGTTGATCTTCCAGACAGGTGAGGGGGAAGCTGCTTCCGGCAGTCTGAGGGGGATGAAGAAAGACTACAGGGCCTTGGGGCGGATGGTGAAAGAGTCTGGGGCTCAAGTGATCTTCTCCTCACTCCTTCCATCTTTCACTGATGATGTGGGAAGGAATGGGAAGATTCAGTTCATAAACGATTGGCTTCGAGACTGGTGCTACAGGCAGGGCTTTGGATTCTTTGATAACAGCTGGTTTTATAGGGCACCAGCCTGGACAATGACAAGTGGGAAAGGTTTATCTCACAGAGGCAAAAGGATGCTGGGGCACGAATTAGCAGGGCTCATTTGGAGAGCTTTAAACTAGATTCAAAGGGGGATGGGGTTGTAGCTGGGCTTGCCCCAGTGGGGCAGCACTCCAGAACTGATGAAGACTGGGATGCCTCCTATAATCCTAGGGTGAAATCGGTGTGCTCAGCTTGCTCCCTGGAATGTCTGTACCCCAATGTGCGCAGCATGGGAAATAAGCAGGAGGAGTTGGAAACCTGTGTTAAGTCAGGAGACTATGATCTGGTGGCAATTACAGAGACGTGGTGGGACAGCTCACATGACTGGAATATAGTCATGGAGGGCTATGTCCTTTTCAGGAAAGACAGGCCAGCCAGGCGGGGTGGTGGGGTTGCTCTTTATGTGCGGGAGGAACTACAATGCACTGAGTTCTGTCCAGGGGCAGAAGACGAACGAGTTGAGAGTCTGTGGGTGAGAATTAAGGGGCAGGCTGGCAGGGGCGATACTGTTGTGGGTGTCTGTTACAGACCACCAGATCAGGGTGAGGAAGTTGACGAGGCCTTCTAGAGGCCACTGAGAGCGGCCTCACAGTCACAGGCCGTGGTCGTCGTGGGGGATTTTAACTTCCCTGATGTTTGCTGGAAGGACCACTCGGCAACCCAGCCACAGTCCAGGAGGTTCCTCCAGTGTGTGGATGATAACTTCCTCCTGCAAATGGTGGATGAGCCAACCAGGAGAGGAGAGCTGCTGGATCTCATCCTCACTAACAAGGAGGGTCTGGTCGAAGCAGTAAAGGTTAAGGGCTGCCTTGGTTGCAGCGCCCACGAGATGGTAGAATTCAGGATCTTGTGTGGTAGGACTAGTAGAATAGCAAGTAGAATTGCAACCCTGGACTTTAGCAGGGCAAACTTTGGCCTTTTCAAGCAATTGCTAGGGGAAATCCCACGGGCAAGGCTGTTTGAAGGTAAAGGGGCCCAAGATAGTTAGTTGGCATTCAAGGATTGCTTTTTCCGAGCTCAAGATCAGAGCATCCCGACACGTAGGAAGTCAAGGAAGAGGGCCAGGAGACCTGCGTGGCTAAATAGGGAATTGCTGGGTATGCTCAAGTGGAAGAGGAGAGTTTACAGGTCATGGAAGGAGGGGCTGGCCACTTGGGAGGAATATAAGGCTGCTGCTAGAGGATGTAGGAAGGCAGCTAGGAGGACTAAGGCCTCCTTAGAATTAAACCTGGCGAGAAGGGTCAAGGACAGCAAAAAGAGCTTTTTCAAATACATGGCAGACAAAACTAACGCCAGAGGCAGTGTAGGCCCACTGATGAACAGGATGGGTGCCCTGGTGACAGAAGATACAGAGATGGCAGAGTTACTGAATGCCTTCTTTGTCTCTGTCTACTCTGCTGCAGGCAGTCCTGAAGAGCCCTGTACCCCTGAGACCTTAGATGAAGTCAGGTCGACGGAGAGGTTTGCCTTAGTCGATGAGGAATGGGTTAGAGACCAGTTGAGCAATCTGGACATCCATAAATCCATGGGTCTAGATGGGATGCACCCGCGGGTGCTGAGGGAAGTGGCGGAAGTCATTGCTAGACCACTCTCCATCATCTTTACCAAGTCTTGGGAAACGGGAGAGGTGCCTGAGGACTGGAGGAAAGCAAATGTCACTCCAGTCTTCAAAAAGGGCAAGAAGGAGGACCCGGGTAACTCTAGACCGGTCAGCCTCACCTCCATCCCTGGGAAAGTGATGGAACACCTTATCCTTGGTGCCATCTTAAGGCATATCAAGGATAAGAGGGTTATGAGGGGCAGTCAACATGGCTTCACCAAGGGGAAATCATGCTTGACCAATCTCTTAGCCTTTTATGAGGATATAACACGGTGGATGGATGATGGCAGAGCGGTGGATGTGGTCTACCTTGACTTCAGCAAAGCATTTAACACAGTCTCCCACAGCATCCTCACAGCTAAATTGAGGAAGTGTGGTCTGGATGATCAGGTAGTGAGGTGGACTGTGAACTGGCTGAAGGAGAGAAGCCAGAGAGTTGTAGTCTATGGGGCTGAGTCTAGTTGGAGGCCTGTAACTAGTGGAGTGCCTCAAGGGTCAGTACTGGGACCAGTATTATTTAATATATTCATCAACGATTTAGATGAGGGAATTGAGTGTACTATCAGCAAGTTTGCTGATGACACTAAGCTGGGAGGAGTGGCTGACACGCCAGAAGGCTGTGCTGCCATCCAGCGAGACCTGGACAGGCTGGAGAGTTGGGCAGGGAATAACTTGATGAAATATAACAAGGGAAAGTGTAGAGTCCTGCATCTGGGCAGGAACAACCCCAGGTTCCAGTATAGGTTGGGGAACGACCTGTTAGAGAGCAGTGTAGGGGAGAGGGACCTGGGGGTCCTAGTGGAAGACAGAATGACAATGAGCCAACACTGTGCCCTTGTGGCCAAGAAGGCCAATGGCATCCTGGGGTGTATTAGAAGGGGGGTGGTTAGTAGGTCGAGAGAGGTCCTCCTTCCCCTCTACTCTGCCCTGGTGAGACCGCACCTGGAATATTGTGTCCAGTTCTGGGCCCCTCAGTTCAAGAAGGACAGGGAGCTGCTGGAGAGAGTCCAGCGCAGGGCAACTAAGATGATTAAGGGAGTGGAGCATCTTCCTTATGAGGAAAGACTGAGGGAGCTGGGTCTCTATAGTTTAGAGAAGAGGAGACTGAGGGGTGACCTTATTAGTGTATATAAATATATAAAGGGGGAGTGTCACGAGGATGGAGCCAGGTGTCGTGGTTTAAACCCCATCAGGCAACTTGTTCACTCATTCCCAGTGAGTGGTGCCGAGCTGACAACAATCGAGGGCCGTTCCCCCCCCCCACCGGGGCTCTCCCCTTCCCTGCTCCTGGAGGAATGGGGAGGAGGATCGAAAGAGTGCAACTCCTACGGGTTGAGACAAGGACAGTCCAGCAACCAATGTACAACACAGATCACCACCGCTACTACCAACTACAACAATGATAAGGGAAAATAACAAGGGAAGAGAATACGATACCACCGGCCAAGAAACGAGTCCCACCTGGAACCCGTGTCCTTCCGGGTAACTCCCAGTTACCCCCCACCCCGGCATGACGTGCTGTGGTATGGAATACCTCCCTGGCTAGCCCAGGTCAGGTGCCCCATCTCTGCTTCCTCACGGCTTCCCCTCCTCCCTGGTAGACCATGAGCCTCACAAAGTCCTTGGTCAGGGTAAACATCACTTAGCAACAACCGAAAACATCGGCTTCACCAACACTGTTCCCAGGCTGGAAGACAAAACACAGCACTGCACCAGCTACCACAAAGGAAAAACATGACTGCTACTGCTGAACCCAGGACACCAGGCTCTACTCAGTGGCAAACAATGATAGGACAAGGGGTAATGGGTACAAACTGGAACACAAGAGGTTCCACTTAAACTTGAGAAGAAACTTCTTCTCAGTGAGGGTGACAGAGCACTGGAACAGGCTGCCCAGGGAGGTTGTGGAGTCTCCTTCCCTGGAGACATTCAAAACCCGCCTGGACACATTCCTGTGTAACATTATCTAGGTGTTCCTGCTCCGGCAGGGGGATTGGACTAGATGATCTTTTGAGGTCCCTTCCAATCTCTAACATACTGTGATACTGTGAATTCTATAGTTTTAGAATTTTTCTTCTAGTTCTTATTTGACTCTATAGATGTGGAAAGTATCCTAGCGGTCCCACTGCAGAAGTTCCAGTGACTGACTTGTTTTGAAAATAAGTACTGTCATATCCCTTTTGTACCATGGTTATTACCCCTGACCTAGAATTTTCAATTGGCATGGGACATTAATACTCTCCTCAAGCTGTTCTGCATGTCCAGAGATAAACAGTCATTGCTGGCAGCTTGTCTGTGTAGATGGGTAGTGATGTATGCATGCATAGAAAAGGAAGAGTAAGGACTTCAATACACATTACAAAATCTATTTCTTAACTTGATGAGAAAGCACTTTGGTTTCTACTACTTCTTTGATTATACTTTTGTAAAAGTTGCCTGTGTTGATGGTTTCAGTCTGTCTCTTCATATAAAATTTAGATCTGCTCTTGCTTCCAAATTGCTTAATACACCTTAAATTTTCAGTGAATTAAAAACAGGGTGAAAATCTGAAGAAGAGTAAAGATGAAGCTTTATGGCAGATAATGGCAGATACTTTCAGGATTGCATTTGAGCAGCAGCTAATGCAGAGGAAGGACCAAGCCCTGAGGCTTGCAGAAGTGATAAAGATTAAGAAGGAAACAAGATTTATAAACTGGAGACGTCTGAAATACGATGGTAACTGGACATGCTATGTATCAGTAATGATTGGCTGCAGAAGTTAGGTAACAAGTGGCACAAGCAGACTTTCTTACTATACTAGATGTATGTCTGTGGTTTAATTGCTGACTGAGGTTTATGAAGTCGAGGAAGAAAAGGAACGAAGTTATGTCAAAACTGTAAATACATTAAATAGTTTGCCATGTCATTGAGGAATTCCTACCAGAAGTTTTGCACATATAATGTAGAGTATCTGCGTGTAAGTGGGATATATGAATACTACATTGGAGCTATCAGTCTAGGCTTTTAATGTAACCTTTTTTTATTACACTTTCATGACCTGTACTACTTGATTAAAAACATGCTGGAATAAATAAACGGTAGCCTAGGTTGACAATAACATTCTGGATATTAGATGTTTATTATGAGAACAACACAAAAAAGATAACATCTGGCAAGTTTAGCCTGACCTGTTTAGATGCTGTCAACAAGTCAGTAGTTGGACTTGTTGGTGATCTTAAAGGCCTTTTCCAAACTAGTTGATACTGTGATTCTGTGATTTACCTTGATAGGTTTTTTTTCAAGTGAGCTCTATGTAGGAGTTAGGGAAGGAGAAGAAATTATATATATATATGTATGTGTGTGTGTGTGTGTATATGTGTGTATATATATATATACACACACTGAGCTTTCAATGACATACTAAATAATTGGGGTTGGTTTTTTTCTGTTTTATGAGACATTTCTAGGTTTTTATTATGCATGTACTTGGAGTACAGTTCTGGTGTGTCTGGAACATAAGAAGGACATGGAGCTGTTGGAGAAAGTCCAGAGGAGGGCCACAAGGATGATCAGGGGCTGGAGCACCTCCCATATGAAGACAGGCTGAGAAAGTTTGGGCTGTTCAGCCTGGAGAAGAGAAGGCTGTGTGGAGGCCTTAGAGCAGCCTTCCAGTATTTGAAGGGGGCCTACAAGGGAGAGGGGACTCTTGATTAGGGACTGTAGTGATTGGACAAGGGGTAAGAGGTTTAAAGTTAAACAGGAAAAGTTCAGGTTAGATATAAGGAAAAAGTTCTTTACTGTGAGGGTGGTGAGACACTGGAACAGGTTGCCCAAGAGTGGTGAATGCTCCATCCCTGGCAGTGTTCAAGGCCACACTGGACAGAGTCATGGGTGACATGGTTTAGTGTGAGGTGTCCTTCCCCATGGCAGGAGGGCTGGAACTAGATGATCTAAGGTCCTTTCCAACCCTGACTATTCCATGATTCTGTGTATCTATGTGAGTATTTATTGTTATTCTTACACCTCGTATGTTACGAGTTACAAAGCCCTTTGTAAAAGAGGAAGAATTCCAATGATCCTTTCCTTATTAAAGATAAAGGATAAAGATAAGTACTTAAGTGCTTTTGTCATGGTCAAAACCATAGCAGAATTTAGGAATGGCGCTTTAAGATATATTTGTGTTAGCCATTGACCTGGACATGTGTTGCTTTGAGGTGGGTCTTAGAAGCAAAGAATCACAAAATCAACCAGGTTTGGAAAAGACCTTCAAGATCATCAAGTCCAAGCGCTCCCAGTACTGCCAATGTCATCATTGAACCATGTCACTTGAGGGCCTCATCTACACAGTTTCTGAACACCTCCAGGGACAGTGATTCCACCACAGCCCTGGGCAGCCTGTTCCGATGCCTGACCACCCTTTCAGGGAAGAAATTGTCCTTAAAAGCCAGTCTAAACATCTCCTGGTGCAGCTTGAGGCTGTTTCCTCTTGTCGTATTGTTTGTTCCTTGGGAGCAGAGACCAGCCACCTGCTGGCTTCTTCCTCCTTTCAGGTAGTTGTAGAGAATATTAAGGTCCCCCCTGAACCTTCTTTTCTTCAGACTAAACACCTCACTTCCCCCAGCCTAAATTCCTTGAGCACCCTTGTCATGTAATACTAAACCAGCACACATCTTGAGTACCGACATCATTGTTTCCAAGCTCTATATACTGATGCATTAAATTTGTGTAATGTATGTATTCTAACCTTTTTAGAAATCTTAGAATCTCTTGAGCAGCTTATGTCAAAGAGTATATATATATATATATATATATATATATATTTTTTTTTTTTTTCCTTAAAATGAGAGAAGCTGTAGACTGCATTGCCCTTTAAGAGGAAATTAGTCAGGGTGCTTAGTTCCACAGTTCTTTAGGAAGTTTTTCTCAGTAATGCCACAGTTTGTGTACTTCTATTTTCCTTAGGGCACATCAAGTTACAAGGGAACAAGAGCAGTCTGGGACAAAAAACTATCCAGCCTGCTCTCATCAGAGGCGGATGGGAAGAAAGTTAAAGAGCTGGACAATCCTAATGAAATCCTGAAGATGTTAATAGATCTGGTTAGTGTTCTGTTAGATATTCATCATGAGTCCAAATCTGTCATTTTACACAAAATGCTTTTTCTTAGCTTATAAACTACTTTCTTTTCTTCCTCTTTTAAATAAATACTCAGGTAAATGACAAAGAGGAGGCTCTGGCTCATCAAAGAAAGGTTAGCTACATGCTAGCTTGAGCAATTGAGGCAAGAGAAGATGATTCGGAACAGGATACAGGAAACGGGATGCTAATGTAATCATTAGTACAAAATACAGGAGTCATCGGCCCCGAATGTGCCTGCTGCCAAAACCTTTGCTTGCAAAGCAGTGTTTCCCCAGTTCACAGTGCAAAACCGTGAAAATCCGGTTAAAATGCTTCAAAAATCACACTCCTGGCCCTCTGAGATTACACACTGTGAAGAAAATGATTCACGTGGAAAAGCAGATGAAACTGTGGTGATCTCTATATAGCCATCTGTGGCAATAAATCTATTTTTTTTTTTTTTTTCAAAAAAAAGGATGTTGTGGAAGAATATTGTTCAGCCTGGAGAAAACTGTGGGGAGACCTTAAAGCAGCTGCCAGAGCCTAAAGGGGTGGCAAGAAAGCTTTAGAGGGTCTTTGGACAAGGGTCTGTAGGGACAGGACAAGGGGAATGGCTTTAACCTGACAGAGGGGAGACTGAGATGAGCTCTTAGGCAGAAGTTCTTCCCTGTGAGGGTGGTGAGGCCCTGGCACAGGTTGCCCAGAGAAGCTGTGACTGCCCCATCCCTGGCAGTATTCAAGGACAGACTTGACAGGTCTTCGAGCAGTGGAAGGTGTCCCTGCCCGTGGCAGGGGTTTGGAACTGGATAAGCTTTAAGGTCCAAAACAAACCAGTCTGTAATTCTATGAAATACTTAAAAATGTCCTGTGATGAAATCAGAGTACCAACCCACGCTAGAGCGTTTGCTGCTGCCATCTCCAGTGTTGCAGAAGCAGCATGGTGCCTGTTGCTTTGGCGAAACAACCAGGCATAATCAATGTCACGCTAATTCCCAGACGAGGTGGCGCTACCGTGACGTCACGTGGGTGACGTCAAGGGAAGTGTCCCAGCGTGGGTTGCGCCCTCTGCCGGCCGATTCCGATACCGCGAATGTTGGCCGCGTCAATCACAGGCCGGCTCCGCTCCTTTCCCGCCTCACCTGCTCCCGCTGCCCGCGCCGCGACTACGCAGGCGTGTGGGGGCGTGGCCGTGCGAGCGGTGGCTGGGTGCGCAGAGGAGGGGCAGCTCCCGAGGTAAGCGGGGTGGTTCTCCGATTCTGCATCGGCCCCCTCTGGGGTGAGATTGTGGGTGCGGGGCTGGTACAGCCGTGGTGGGGCTGAGGGCTGGGAGTGCGAGGCCCGGTGCAGTCGTCGGTATCGTGCCACCGGGCGGCTTTCCAGACCCCTAACTTGCTCCAGTTGCGGCCTTCCCGGTCCGCCATTCCTGGCATCGGCCCTGGCACTCGGGTCCGGCCGCCTCCCGAGGCTCCCGGCCGGGTGGGGGCTGAACGGGAGCTGGGCCTAGTCCTGATGCGTCCGGTGTCGCGGTTGCCCCCGCGGGTGATGGCTCGTTAGTGTTCCTTTTGCCGCGATCGGCTCCGTCATGTAGGTGTCAGGGACTTTTGTCTTGCCTGGTGTGGCACAGATGTGTATCTCTGTTGAGGAAAACGTACTAAGTATTCAGCGCTGAATTTTATTCCGGACCTGAAGAGGGGCTTGTTTACTTCAGAACTGATAAGCTGTCATGTGCGAGAGAAACTTTGTGCGGGGAAGATTATACAGCCTCAGCAGCATAAGCGAATTCACTCTCTGGAAATGGAAAATGGTAATGAAAGAAAATAATCCCCTTGTACTGGGCATTGGTGGGGCCACACCTGGAATCATGTGTTCAGTTCTGGGCCCCTCACTACAGGAGAGACATGAGGAGCTGGAGCGGGTCCAGAGAGGGCCAATGGAGCTGGTGAAGGGCCAGGAGAACAAGTGTGATGGGGAATGGCTGAGGGAACTGGAGGTGTTTAGTCTGGAGAAGAGAAGGTTCAGGGGGGACCTTATTGCTCTCTACAGCTACCTGAAAGGGGAATGGAGCTAGGAGGTGACTGGTCTCTGCTCCCAAGGAGCAAGGGATGGGACAAGAGGAGACGGCCTCAACCTGCGCCAGTGGATAGGTTTAGATTGAATATTAGGGACGGTTTCTTCCCCAGAAGGGTGGTCAGGCACTGGAACAGACTGCCCAGGGCTGTACTGGAATCACCATCCCTGGAAGTGTTCACAAACTGTGTAGACAAGGCCCTCAGTGACATGGTTTAGTGATGGCCTTGGCAGTACTGGGGAGCAGTTTGACTTTTGGTGATCTTGAAGGTCTTTTCCAAACCTCGTTCATTCTGTGACTCAATGAAAAACAAATCCTTGTGTTTTAGGATACAGTCTGCCACTGGCTGTTCTTACAGCAGTTCTTGATGTGTATTGCATGTTAGATTGCTTAGATGATTTGATTGCTCCTAGGGTTTACTGGTTTTGCTTACTTCTTGTTTCATTGATTTTTATAGGGGATACAAAGTACAGTGTACATGCTTGCACCATACACTTGCATTAAATATTTTAAGATGTGCTTCTGGATAAACTATGAAACATTCTCGGTCTGTATTTAAATATAAGCTATGATGGCAGAGAACTGGTTTATTGGTGCATCCTGTAGAAAGAAAGAGTGCTCAGAGAAGTTGCCTGCCAGTACTATAGGCTGTTAGTATCTATTGCTGAGGTTGACTAAGATAAATATCTGGTTATTAGCAATGTAAATCAGAGAAGTTGAGAATATTAAGGGAACATTGGTTTCCATTGGGTAGTGATCTTTCAGACCTGGTACAAGAATTGTATTATCATTACTCATTTTCTAATGCTGAGTAATAAATGCTGATACAGCTAATGATGATGGCACTGTGGGCAATCTGAGAGAGATGTGTTTGATTGAGCAAGTGGATTCTTCAGCTGTGGGCCTGGCTGCTCATGGCACTGCTTATGTGTCAGAGCACTAATGAACATGTGTAATTGTTAATGGATTTTTGGAGAAATCTGGTTGAATAAACAGAATGTTGTTCTTTCTAAGCAAGGGAGTTTAGTTTTTTGCAGTGTGCCATGTAAGCTTTTCCTTGTGTGTCTGGAAACTATTATCTTCACCCCCTGATTCAGCTGGTAAATTTGCAGTGGCAGCAGCTAGTGCAGTTTTCATAGTGGATAATATGTTGTCTTGCTTAGCAGGAATTGTTTTAATTTTTATTTGACAACTTTCAAGTTTTAACAAAGCATTTGCTGAGTTGTAATGAAGTTCCCTGGTGAGTGGATTGCTGATGAACATCAAAGGCAGTCATTTATTTGTATCCATGTTTTGTTAGATTGTTTTGTTTTTTTTTTTTGTCTGTGGGGCCCTGAATTGGTGGGTAGGTGTATGGTGTAGCCCTATGAGAGGGGAAGAGAGGAAGAGAAAGCTAGTACCTAAATAAAGTAAATAAATACCTTCTCCCTTAAGGTGGGAGAAGAAGCATACTGGGTTTGTTGCAGCACTTCATTTCTAGAGCACTGTGAGTTCTTAATGGTTGTGTTTCTGTCAGAGTCTTTGTTCTAACTATGGTAGCTGATGGGTGGTAAGCTAGAAAAAACCTACTTGAATCCTGTTGTGAGGATAAAAGCTTCAGTATAGCTTTCTGCACAGGCTAAGTATGATTAAACACAATCATGGAGCTGAAATGATGTAAGTTCGCAGTGAACAAAAAGACTTTCCTGGTAATCTAAAATTAAGATGGGCTGAAGACCTGTGTGCATATGTGTTTTTCTTAATCTCTAAACCTGATCTTTTCTTGTTTTAGCATGCTCCAAATAAAAGCAGGGCTGATTCTGCAGTGACAATTAGCTGTGACTAGCTGAAGACCTCGTAATGCCTATACTTAATAACACTGTGGAGAGTGTTCTTCAAGGATTCTTAAACATCAAAAGGCACCTTGTCATCAGACATTAAACTGGTTAGCTGGTAATAATTAACTTATTATTTTATTTTACAAGTTATCACCACTGAAAACTACTGCCTACCTCCATATAGAGAGACTGTATTTGAAAATAAGTTGTCAGTCCATCCGGTAACTTGGACATTCTCTACCCTGGCAAATATGTGTTATCTCCTTCTTTAAGTGTTGCGAAGTCCCTCATAGAATGTTGGGTTTGAACTCTGGCAAATGTGCCTGTTATGTTAAAAGTGATTCATAAAGTTTATAAAAGAAGTGGCATGTGAAGTGCATTGAGGCACTTGCACTCATTGCAATTCATCCAGATCACAGTATTTGCTTTCTTTAGTTAACAGGTAAGTAGCAGAATTTTTGCCTCTGTTTCTTAAGATACTTTCTTTGTGCAATTTAAAGTGCAGTATTAGAAGTTTGCCAGAGACCAAGCCTAGTCTGACTGAGAAAATAACATAAGCAAACCTTTGTTATTCTCTTTTCTTCAATTTAAACTTGCCTTTTGGAGGCCTCAGAAGGTAGAGGAGGGTGTTTGATCAGCTGTTGATGTGACCTAAATACTAACTGTGCAGAATTCTTCCTGGGATTGGCACAGAATAGCTCACTTCAGTGCAGTTCACATTTTTTGTTGGAAATACTGGCTTCACAGTATCACACAGTATCACAGTATGCTAGAGATTGGAAGGGACCTCGAAAGATCATCTAGTCCAATCCCTCTGCTGGAGCAGGAACACCTAGATAAGGTTACACAGGAATGTGTCCAGGCAGGTTTTGAATGTCTCCAGGGAAGGAGACTCCACAACCTCCCTGGGCTTCCTGGGTTCTCCTTGGTGACTGCTGCCTGGCAGAGCAGTGAAGTGTTAGTTTTCCAGTTAAGCACTTGGGTAAGATAATGATGAATGCTGGTCGGGACACAAGTAAAAGCTTTGAAAGATAAGAACTTAAGGTGAGCTTGCTAAGAAACACATCAAATGCTTACCTACTTAGTGTGCTTTTGGTAATCAATAAAAAGTACTACTCTGCCCTCAAACAGAAGTTAACAGAGCAGAGCTGACTGTTGATTAGGGAAAAAAAAAAAAAGTGGATGTTTGCTAACCTGTGTACTTGGAAGCCCTTGTGATCAGTGTGTTCTGTTCTTCAAGTGAAATGAGCTGCTGCTTAAGGGAGCAAGATGCACATACGGACAGATTGTGTGATCAGAAGTGGTGACCTGTAGTGGTATAAAATATTCACAGCATGACCTCTTTCTGTTCCTTAATGTTTTGTTTTCAGTCTGTTTCTGACTGAAGAAGTAGTAAGTAAGCACTCCAGCACTTCTTTTGACATCCAGCTGCATAGTTTACTCATACAGTAGGCAGTCATCTAGTCATAAGGAACAGACCTAATTAGCTCAATTTGGTGCAGTAATCCATGAAATTGAATCTCTAAAACTAAACTACCTTACCTCACTTAACCATAACTGCATCCCCCTATCTACGCTTGACTTTCTGAAGTAAATCTTTCTTGGATCTTGCTCTTTAAACTGAGTTTTACAATATTAGATAGTAGCTGGTAGCTGTTACTGTTGTCTTATGGTAATTTTGAGCTTTGATTATATTTACCCTTTTTGAGAATGATTTGTATTTTATTTTCAAGTCTCCTCACACATGAATATTTAACTTAACCTGAAAGCATATCACAGACAGTGATTTAAACATTGTTTAAAACTTAAACCTTTCTACTTTGAAAAAAATTTATACAGTGGAGCTGTTAAGAGCCTCAGATTGTATGTCTCACTGCACTGTTGCCTCAGATACAGTTATGAACATTGCGTTTTAATAGTTTATTTAAAAAAAATAATCTGTGAACCGATTTTGAGAGAGTCCAGTGTCTTCAGAACTCAAAAAAACATGATCAGAAGACAACACATAATGCTGTTTAGTCAACAGAAGGTCCGTGCCTTTAAATGCATAAGAGACAGCAGCAAGGAGCAGATTGGCTTAAGTCCTGCAGGTGGCTGCTGGAAATGCAGGTTAAGCTTCCCTGTGCTTTTCTTTTCAGTACTGATTTCTTCCTGCTCGTGCATTGCCCCTTGTGGTGTGCTGGCATGCTTTTTTTTTCCGTATGTCTACATGAGGAACTAATCTGGATGAAAAATAACTGAGGAAAAGCTCTATTAAACCCAGGTCAGTTCTTGCTCTGTGCAGAGTCACTGAGCAGATGGTAACTCTTGTGATGTAAGGAACAGTAGAGGGACAAGCTGTTTACAAAACAGTTTATCTAAAACCTTCAGTGGAGACATCTGCAGCTTTAGTCTACTGTTCCATCCCCAGCGTTTTTCCTTTTTCCCATACAGAACAATAATACCCCTCTCCCATCTCAGTCCTTTGCTTTTTTTTATGATTTTGTAGAATTAAGGTGGGGGGGAATGGTGGGTGTTTCTTCTGAAATTTTTACCTACTTAAAAAAAAACATAGTTGATGGTGCTGCTGGTTTCAGATTGTTAAGACGTATAATTCTTTAAATAATATATTCAGAACAAAGGCAGTTTGCTAAAACACATGGTTTCTACAGACTTCTTTTGGTCAGGGAAACAAGCAGCTATTTAATAAAAACTTATCAGTAGAGCTTTTTCACAGCTCTATACCATTCCGTGTTTAATGTTAATTATTTGGGTTGGCCATAGGCAAATCTAGGGAGCACAAAATAAAACTTGATCTTGCTGCTGAAAGAGGATTTGAAACCATGTAAGAAACCAGGAAGCTTTTACAGTTATTTGGTGATGCAGATATATGGGTTCTGGACAGAGAGGTTCAAGAGAGGTAAGGAGCTTCTGCTTATCCCCTGTTGGGGCTGAAGGTCATTTTGATGTGTTTTGGGGTGTTTGTTGGGTTTTTTGTTTCACTTTGTTTTTCTTGAAAAAGCTGAAAACCTGTAAAATACTTCATGAAAAGAGTAATGAAATTACAGGAATAATATCATAGTTGTTCAAATTGATGTTAGTTGTTCAAGATGCTTTACTAACTCAAATGGAACCATTTTAGTTCAAAACTGTAGATTGTCACATTATTGGCTCAATAGACTTGAGGTATTGCGATAGTTTTCTGAGCTCTCTGTAGAAATGATTGAATCTGTATTAAATATGTGTAAATATTTGCATATGATTTCAGTTCTACAATTCTTTGCATTGAGTTCTTTCATTTTCAGAGAAGACAGTGAACCAACAGTGTACAGTGGATATTCATCCTTCTAATCTACCTGTTCAGCATTACAATCTAATAATACATATATGTTTAATTCAAAATTTTTCTTGTTCCACTTAAGAGTGCAAAATAATGGATAATATCTAGATTTTCTTAAGTGCAAGATAAAGATAAATGAAATAGTTACTTTCCTCAATATATTTTTCTGAAATATGATTTTTTTTTTTAATTAAAGCTTCTGATGTCATTGATAAACCTGAATGAAAGTTGTTTCAGAGACATCTTTAATTTCTTAGTGATATATGTTCGATTCCTTCATTGACAATTTGGGGTTTCCTTAAAAAAAAAAAATAAATTGCTGATCTTAAAAATGCTCAAAATTCTGATTGCAGTAAATTGGGAGCTTAACTTGCAGATCTGTAGCTCCTCAGTGTTTTGTGTAGGTAATTAGGAGTGCAGCAGATGGAGTCACAGATTTTTGCCAGGACCTTGTTGTGGGTTGATGATTGTTTTGCTTTGGAGACCTGTTTTGGTGAAGAAACAAGCAGAAAGCTAACTTTGTTCTCTCTCTAAAGTATATGACTTTATCGTTCTAGCTCTTAGCTTCCTGTAGGATGAGAATGTGTGCCAGTACGAAGTCCTGTGGCTGGAGAGTCATGAGGGGCCTGTGATGACCACCCCTTTTGGTCTGCACATTAATTGTAGCTTAGGTTGTACCACTCAGGTACAACCTGTGTAATAAATCGTAGAATTACAGACTGGTTTGGGCTGGAAGGGACCTTAAAGCTCATCCAGTTCCACCCCCCTGCCATGGCCAGGGACACCTTCCACTAAACCAGGTTGCTCCAAACCCCATTCAGCCTGGCCTTGAACACTGCCAGGGATGGGGCAGCCACAGCTTCTCTGGGCAACCTGTGCCAGGGCCTCACCACCTTCAGAGGGAAGAACTTCTGCCTAAAATCTCATCTCAATCTCCCCTCTGTTAGGTTAAAGCTATTCCTCTTTGTCCTGTCCCTACAGGCCCTTGTCTAAAGCCCCTCTAAAGCTTTCTTGTAGCCCCTTTAGGTACTGGAAGCTGCTGGAAGGTCTCCCTGGAGCCTTCTTTTATCCAGGCTGTACAAGCCCAGCTCTCTCAGCCTGTCTCCATAGGGAGATATCTGCAAAGAATAAAAATCAGCCTTATGTATTTCTTGATACGTATGTTTCTTGTAATCCTGAAGTATTTTAAGTTTTTTATGTCTGTTTGACTAAATTTTTACTCTATTTTGTTGCTGTTCATAAATAAACACATAAGGATCGGATCTGTTCTGTAATGTCTCTTTGATGTGCAGATAGATTCCACAACTCGTTAAAGTTGTAGGTATGCCTTTTATTCAGCGCTGAGGCTCACAGGGGATAACTCCTCCAAAAGCATGCACACCTCAGCGTTGTTTCCCCTTTACATTTATCCTTTAAAGTTATACGTATGCATGAGGTTGTATAACACGCCTATACATATTCATGTCTTATTCCCGCTTCGTATTATAATGAGCTGGGAAGTCCTTTGCGGCTGCGCAGTGCCTCCTGGTGGTCGGGAGCGAGGATCTCGAGATGAAGTAAATGAGTCTTCCTTGAGCCTGAACTTTTCACCTCTGATTGTTACACGTGCTCCCTGGAGGCTTGGTCTTTGTCCAAAGCGCAGTGCCAGTTTCAGCAGGCCTAGGCGTCCAAAGGACTGGAATCAAGTCACGGTCCCTACTTCTTAACAATAACTATGTCCTTATATCTAGTTCTAGCATACACAGAGGTGTCCAAAGGGCAGGAATCAAGACATGGTCCCTACTTCTTGACGATAACTATGTCCTTATATCTTGTCCTAGCATAATCATGAGTGAGCAGTGATATTGTTAAGCAAGCGTCCTGATCTATCCCCTTGTACATTGCAAGTAAGACAAGCATGCGCAAGCAGTAACATTGTTAAGTAAGTGGTTTGACCTATCCCCTTGTACATTGCAAATATCATGTAGGATAAGCATGAGCAAGCAGTTACATTGTTAAGCAAGTGGCTTAACCCTAACCCCCCTGTACATTTGTTAACCCTTTGCATCATCTTAATGGATCACCAGAAGCTGTTAACCTTGTAGACTTTTAATTGGAATAACTTCTGTTTCAAATGATAATCTCTCATTTGCAGGAGGTCATGAAATGAGATTATTTTATGAGCAAGAACCATATTCAAGTGAGTGTAAGAGAAATGGCATTAAGTACATACTTGTTGCTGTTTGCTCATTAGGTGGCTGTGTAAGATGATTTATGGTGCAGCATGCTGAAGACCTTTGGAGTGACTAACTCATGGCCATGTAGATAATGCAGTAGTATATTCAGACTTTATTTTTTGCTTATATAAGGTCACATAATACTGCATCATGTGGTGATGCATGCTAGTTGTTTCATCTTTCTTACCCTTTGAAAGTCTATTAGAACTATGATTCTGTGTTAGCTTAAAGTACTCTTATTATACGTGTATTAATAGGGTAGTAAGTGAATGCACCTGATCTGAACCATTACGTTAGAGGAGACCTTACACCTCATTGGAGGAAGTAAGGCAGAGAATCTGGATCTGTAGCTACAGGGTGGCATAAGAGGTATGAGAGAATTTAAGTGTTTTGGCTCTAAGCTTTGAGAAGAAACAGTACTAGGTGGTCAGAGTACATTGAATGGGGTGGAGTGTGAAGTCAGCCAATGCAGAGAGTAAGTGCACTGATTGGACAGGTGAGACTGACTGGTCTGTAGTTCCCTGTATCTTCTATTTTCCCCTTCTTGAAAATGGGTGTTATATTTCCCTTTTTCCAGTCATCGTGAATTTCACCTGACTGCCATGATTTTTCAGTTATGATGGACAGTGGCTTAGCAACTTCATTCGCCAGCTTAATTAAGAAATGTCTAAGATTATATAGGCATCATTTAAACAGTTCACTTGTGCTTCAAGGGGGATAATGGCCTTTTTGGGGGCTTTGCATGTGAACTGTATGGCATAAAACGTGGGGAGTCAAACTAGCAAATCCTAGTATCCCTTCTGGTGCTGAACTTTCTGACATCATAATGCCATAGTATGTGCATTCGGCTGCATTTTGCTTTAGTAAGACACCCTCGATGTCGTAATTCAGGGTGAACTTTTGAGTGTATTGTGCATAGTGTAGTGTAGAATGTATTCAGTGTACACGGAGGCTGACAGCCTGTAGCCCTGTTTGTACTTGCATTTTGTTCACATGGAGCGAGGTGAACGTGTTATTAAAAAGGGAAAAGAATACTTCATAGAGGTTGTCTTCAATAATAATACTTTGTAAACAGCAAAGTGTTGTGGATGAAAGACCACAACAGTCTCTCTGTTTCTCTTTCTAGGTTTAAGAAGGCTAAGACTTCACTAGAACTGTGTCTAGAATGGACAGTTTCTTTAAAGCTGCTGTTTGTGACTTGGACAAACTACTCGATGAATTTGAACAGAATGAAGGTTAGTTCCTGCACTGCCTTGTTTTCCAGTAGAGTGATTTTGGTCAGATGACTGTTACCATGGAGTTTGAAAGTAGCCTAAGCCAAGTGAAAGCTTGTATTCATCAGAAGATGGAATTTAGAGAGAATACACTATGAGAGAGAGGAGTTTTACACACTTTGTTTTTTATTTCTTTTTGCTTTAAACAGATGAATATGACTGCAACAGAACACCCCAAAATCCATATGGCTCAAAACACCATTCGTTGTCTTCGGTTCTGGATTGCTTACAACTTGTATACCCAACACCAAAACTGCAAGAGAATGCTAACAGTTGTACTTCATCAGAACAGGTCTCTCTAGCTAGCCACCTTGGAGCACCTGAAGTGCTTCCAAGTTACTCACCACAGAACGAGCAACAGAATGTTTCTGGACCTGATCTTTTGTCCACTGTGGACAGCAGTTCCTTAAATGAAATTCAGGCTTCAAACCTGGGAAGTTGCAGTGTACCTGTGTGTGATCTGGTTAATGACACAGGTAACTTAATCCACTCAGTGGCTGCTCAGGAAGATACTCAAAAGTTGCAGCCAGATGACTTCCAGTACAGTGAAAGCTTGATTGGCTTTGATGTATCTTGCACACGTGTTTCTACTTGTGTGTCATCAGCTGGTGTTAGCGGTGTTTCAGGTACAGAGCGGAGTGATGGGAGCTCAACACTACAGGAATCGGGACATCTTAAAACTGAGGAGGTTAATAATTTAGCTTTAAAATCAGTTAGTTATGCTGCAGCAAAGATCTCAGTTCCATGTGACGAGCAACCCAGGACAGAATCTGTAAAGTGCAGCAAAGTATCTGAGCAGCTTGAACAAACTGCTTGCCTTGATACGGTGTGTGTAACATTACAGGGTTCAAATGTGTACAGTCCTGAAGATGAGAAAGCATACGAAAAATTGATTTGTGAGCCACAAGATGAAAGCACAGGTTCTGCAGCCAGCGAAGAGACGTATGGAAGAGATGCTACAGAAAAGGAAGACTCAAAGGATGAGACCAGTATTGAATCGATGCCTTCAGATCTGGCCGGGAGGCCTCAGTTGCACAAAAGCCATGCAGCATTACCTGTAAATGGTGTTTTACCAGGCTCCTCATTTGGAACAGGAGCTAAAGTAGAACTGGAAAAGAAAATCATAGAAGAGAATGTAGGTACTAAAGAACTTAGTAACAATGAAATACTAAAGAGTGTTACAACTTCATGTATTTCAGTTGAGGACATCCAGGCTTCACTGTTGTGTTTTCCACTTCCTGTATCTATATGTGGTTCTTTAGTTGTAACAGACAAAAATGTTACTCCCTTACCTCAAAATGTGGCTGAGGTTATTAGTGGTACTTTAGCTGTTCATGCTGGAATGTCTAAAATTGATCTCTGTGGTAGGGAATCCTGTGAAAACACTGACTTGAGTGAACCAGAAGTATATGTAGATAAAATCCATGAAAGTATTGTGAAAAAAAGTACAGATGAAGAGAGGTGTAATAATGAAAATGTAATTGATGACAGTGATTCTCAGCAAATTGAAGCTTTTGCTGCTGCCTTCCTAGACTGTGAAGCTGAGCTATATGGTGTTGGTGTAGACTCTTATTACAGTGAAAGTCTGAGCCCAGTTATGTCTGACTTTACTGTGGAGGAGAAAGTTATTAAAAGCAGTACTCTAATACGCGATGCTGAGCTTGATGATTTCTCGTATGGACAAAGTCTTCAATCCAGTGTGTTGAAGTCTTCAGATGATGATAGTAACTTAATGGAAGCTGATGCAGATGAAGGGAATTTAATAAATGTGAACCACCTGGATTTCACAGAGCTCACTGAAGAACACATACAAGCAAAACTGGAAGACATAACAAGCGTTAGTGATAATCTTGAAATATCTCTTACTGCCAGTGAATCGGAATCTGCAACAGAAGAGAGTGTGTCTGGTAGTCGGGACATGATTGAGAGCAGTAGTGAAGCACTAGTTCCTAGTGTTCATGCTGAAGGTGCAAGACCAAAGCAGTTGCTTGGCCTTTCCCACAAAGCTGTTTGTCAAAGACAACAGAAAATAACAGATGTACTTGAGAGGGAGAATCAGGAAGCCAGTTCTGTTATCCCAGAAGCTCCCCTCTCAGGCACCAGCCAGCAGGTTGGTAAAAATCCTTACCCTGAGCACTCCGGGGAAAGCTGCTCTGAAGCTGAAGGAAACCAAACATCTGAAAATGTGAAATCACTTAAAATACCTGCAGTTCTGTCCTGGAAACAACCATTGTGGGTTCCTGATTCAGAGGCACCTAACTGCATGAACTGCCAAGTCAAGTTCACCTTTACAAAAAGACGGCACCACTGTCGTGCATGTGGAAAGGTGAGTTAACTAGAGAGGGGCCCTGTGATGCTGAAAGCAAATTAATCCTGATTTAGGAATAACCAAAGTACAGAAGGGCAAGAATATTGAAAGGTCTTTTTCTAGGCTTAAAGTATTTAAAAAAAAAAAATTTATACAGGTATATGTCTCTATATATCTTCACAGAAACTTAAAGACTGTTGGAAAAGACTGATAATTAGTAAATGCATGACATTACATAAAAAGTAATTAAGTTCTTGTTGTATCTTCCATTCCTGACTGGATTGATATCTTTGTATAGAATAAGAAAGGTGGGACAGTGGTCTCCTTCTTAGTAGTCGTCGTGAATTGGCTTTTTACACAGCTTTTAAGTTGAACTTAAGTATTAAAGCTTAAAAAAAAATGAGGTGGTGATGATGACAATTTTAATTTGGGTAAGTGGTTATACCAGCTGTAAAATATTGTCCATAAACTGGAAAGATTGCATTTTTTCAGGAGCTGTAACAGCAGTACCAAGGCAAAGGATTTATAGCCTAAATCTGTCCTCCCATGTTTTTAGAAGTATAATTTTCTAGGGGAGTCATCTTGGGGAGGGGAAAAGTGTGCTACTTTGACGGCATGAATGGTACTCACCAGTTCAGCAAGTAATCTGTAAAATTTTTTTCAGACTGTGGTCTTCTGCAGTGAGTGGATAACACCAAAGCTTATTCTTAATCCAGAATTCTGTTGTGAGCTGCTGTGGTTTGTGCTTGTGATAGTGCATAAATGGAAATACTAAAATACTAGTGAACTTATTTTTTAGTCATCCTTTATCCATAAAGTAAGCTTTATGGATAAGGATGTAAAGTAGAGACTAATACCAATACTAACTAACTTTTTGCATCCCCAAAGTTGAGAGGGTTGGCTGTTTTTCCCCAGGATGCCTCTTCTAGCAGTGTGTATTCAAAGCTTAGTGAACTAAAATGTAGGTCTGAATTTGGCTGCTAAGAAAATTAAGAACTTGACATTGTGATAGCCTAATAGTCATTGAACTTAGCCGTTTGGCAGAATATGAAGCTTTGTAACAGTTTAAAGCACAGTTCTTCAGTGTGTTTCATTTTACTCATAAGACTGTCTTGAAGTTCCTTTTTGCATTTGCTGTGAAATTCTTGCACCTTGTTTAGAGAGAGGTATAAAAGCACCTCTTTGCACAGTCCTATTTACAGTCACCAGCTGTTAGTGGTGTTGATCTTGTGTGTTAACAGAGGGGGTTTTGGCAGAATAGTTTAGGAGGGGCCTCACCATGCGTGTTCATTGGGAGAACGAGTGAAGGCAATACGGGTTATCTGAACTTTACAGATACTGAGTGCTATGCAGTTGCAATTGCCATAGGTTTTTGAATGTGCAAGTAGCTTAACTTTCTGTCTTGTAAGACTCTGTGTCTCTTTAATAGTAGCTTTTTGTTTTAAAACAACAGCTGAAACCTAAAACATTTCCTTGTGGACCTGTTGTGGGTTGTGGTGTTTTCAGCCACTTGGAAATAAGGAGAAACAGATAAGAATTCACTGTCATCCTTTTCTTCCTTATTCTGGAAGACAGCTGTAGTTTTCACATGATCCTGCAGCTTTTTCTATCAATGAAAATGGCAACACTTGTGAATTCTGGCTTCTGTGCTGGAGGGAAGTATCAGGTTAGTGGTCTCTGCTTTCCCTCCCATCTGCAGCACTTGTGAGGTGAGACAACTTCACAGTTTCTTTGTTGAGGTGTTTATCTCTTGTTGTGGTACCCTTCTTCTTCCTAGCTCAACCAGGATCAATTTCTTTGCTCAGCAGCCTCAACTTCATCTTATTTTCCCTGTTGCATTACCTGTCCCTTTAGTTTGTCTTTGTTTCTTGTTTCCTCTGCGTTAAGATTAAGCTGTTGGTTCCAGTGGCATGAAATTTAAGAGGATACCTATTTTGAAGGATAGTAAGGCTTAGCATTTGAAGCCCTAAAGTGTATTATAATTCTTTAGCAATTAATCTTCACAAGTTACATTCTTGAGATCTTTACTGAGCATATGCATTTTCAGTTGGGTAACACTGTAACACTAACGCAGAAGCAATTGGAATAGTTTCTTTCTCATGCTACACTGATCACTGTCCTTACAGTGACTTTCCCTACTTGAAGGAGTTCACCTGTAATAATTTTATTTCAACCATCACTGCTGTTTGGTTGGTTTTGATTTTGGGTTTGTTTTTTTTTTTTAATCCACTTTCTTCTCCTGAAGATAATTAGGAGTAGCATGAGACTAACCGTTCTTTCCACCTGCTTAACTCTGTCAGAGGTAGAAGGCTTCTGTCAGAGCAGGGTTTCAAAAGATTCCTTTTGTAAAGGCTAAATCTGACTCTAGAGTCTGCATATAGCTAAAAATGGCAGGACTCTTTAAAAATCTGCAAATCACCCTGAAAGAACATAAAGGAAAAGCGAGAAAAGCATCAGATAGTTATGGGAACTCTTGTAGGAAGCAGTTCCAGTAAATTCTTTGAACGGCATTGTGCAGGTGTAGTCCAGGCTAAAGAGATGCATTTTTTTCCCCCATTCCTAGTTAAAACCAGGATATATATACTGTTGGTGTAGAAGAGCATATTCTGTTCTTTCAAATCAGTCTTCAACAAGCTTTTAAAATACTTTGATAGGAGTGACTAACATAAAGGCAACTATGCTTATTCTTTCTAACAAAACTGGGGAGCCTACTTAGACAACATAATTCCTGAACCAGAGTTGGTAAATATGTTGGGATGCAGTGAGGTCTGGATTAGACAGTTGTCTGTGATGTAGAAGGATTTCCTGGCAAACTGGTAATGCTTGTTATGGAGAGACTGCAAGATCAGTGGACAAAGAATGGATCTTTGCAGGTATGAGACTGGATTGTTTTAACCATCATCTGAACCCTAATGAAAGATTTCAACAGCTACCTTTAGAGGTAATACTAAAGCAGTAAAACAAATCTGACCCAATTCTGGGGTTGAGTCTGTCTTTCTGTCACTGTTGTTTCGTGTAAAATAGTTACAAGATTAACAGAAGTATGAGTGAAGTTCAGAATAGGTGGTGCACCCTGAATCCTTTTCATCATTCTAGATAAGAATATACATTCAATATCACTTATGTCATCCTTGTTGCTGCTGTTTGTTGTGTACATGCTATGGGTTTTAGTCTGGATATTTTTTTTTTTTTTTTTACATTTCTGCATGAGAAATTAAGATAGAAGTAATATTAGGCTGCAGAGGGTTTAGAATCAAGCAAGCGTATTTCTTGGAAGTATTCTGATTGCTGTGCAGTTGTGTATCAGCTGCTTCCAGCTATGATCTCAAAAAAAAAAAAAAAATTAAAATATCCATTTTTAGCTGTTTTGTGGTTGGCACATGGTCTTATGTGTTTAGATCCACTCACACCAAGAAACTTTAGATTCTGCTCCATTTCACAGCTGAGAGAGTGTTGCCAAGAGCTGGGTGCTTGGCTGTGTAATGTGGGTGTGATTGGTTTGAAGGAAGGTTGGTTTATAGGCATCTAAGGATTGCTTTCGTCCAAAAGAAGTAACAAGGAAATTTCAGCAGTGATGATAGAGATAGCTTGTGGTGCAGTTCAGGGCAATGGGACTGGAAGAACCCTTCACAAAAGCAGAGTTAGCAGACTTTGTCGTTTGGCCCAAAATGTGGAGCTTTTCTGATTCTTAATCACAGACTGGTTTGGACTGGAAAGGACCTTAAAGCTCATCCAGTTCCAGCCCCCGGGCAGGGATACCTTTCACTTGACATGTCCAGCCTGGCCTTGAGCACTGCCAGGGGTGGGGAAGCCACAGCTTCCTTGGGCAACCTGTGCCAACGCCTCACCATTTTCTGTGAGAATGGGAGGAACTTTTTTCCTAAAATCCCATCTCAGTCTCCCCTCTGTCAGGTTAAAGCCATTCCTCCCTGTCCTGTTCCTGCAGGCCCTTGTCAAAAGCCCCTCTCCAGCTTTCTTGTAACCCCTTTAGGCACTGGAAGCTCTAAGATCTCCTTGGATCCTTCTCTTCTCCAGGCTGAACCAGCCCAGCTCTCAGCCTGTCTCCAGAGCAGAGCAGCTCCAGCTCTCAGAGCACCTCCCTGGCCTCCTCTGGACTCGCTCCAACAGCTCCATGGCCCTCTTGTGTTGGGGGCCCCAGAGCTGAATGTGCTGAAAGACTTTTTAGGCTACTGCTTTCCCTTATCCTCAAACAGAAACGTATTGTAAGATACACATAATAAAGCTATTTTTATGCTGCCATACTTCAAAAAATGTGTGTGCATGCTTATATAATGCAGTCCTTCTTAGTAAGAGGAGTAAATAACAACAGGAACTTAATTTAGGAGATAATGTGATTTTTGTCTGTAATATTTAATTCAGTCTTTTTCTGGTTTAGGTTTTTTGTGGTGCCTGTTGCAGACGAAAATGCAAATTACAGTACACGGAGAAGGAAGCAAGAGTGTGTACTGGCTGCTATAATGACATTAGTAAAGGTAAAAAGGTTTTTTGAGTAATTGCAGTAATCATTAAAGAAGAACAGGTACAGCTAGCATCACTTTAACCTTCATTCTTTTTTAAGAGCTTCTGTTACTTTAATTGGTGCATGTTTTCCTCTTTCTGAGATGGATGGAGGAAGAGCACAGTTGTACATCTTAATTGGATTTCAGTTCTTGCGTTAAACTTTGAGTAGCAATCTGGTTATTTTTTATTAAAAAACAAAATAACAACAGCAAAACCAGCAACCCCCCCCGCCCCCCGAAACCAACAAAAACAAAAAAAAACCAAACCCCAAAAAACAAAAACCACAAAAAAAACCAAAAACAAACAAAAAACCACAACAGGTTTGAACTCCAAAAGCCTAAGCATAAAGTTATGCTGTTGGGTCATCTGTGGCAGAAATCTAGCAAAAAGTGATCCTCCCACCACAGTAGCGTTCTGTGTGTTTAAAGGCCATACCCCTGCTTGTTTTCACATGTCATTTGCCCATTTTATGTAGCTTTTTGTCCTGATATTTTCACAAGTCATAACAGTATTACAAGAATTGAATCATAACTTTTCTTAACTGAAAGCTAAGCAGGGATGCTTGTAGAAACAGGGAAAATTGAGGTCTGGATCATTAATACTTAAACAGCAACTTGAAAGCGTACCAGATTTTTTATATGCCACGTGAATAGTTTGACTTGGTAAATGTGATATATGTATTTGCACCAAGGTGCAGGGATCGCATGATTCAGTGTTGCCACTGCAGCAGCAGCAGCAACATGTGCAAGGAGGTCTGTTTGTATCTTAGAAATTAATTAGGCAAATGTGCAGGTAGAAAATCACGAATTTCCGTCTGTACAATAGCTTGAGTGTTCATTTTCCTTAATTAGCTCTCAAATTGTGCACTGCTTTTGCAAAAAAAACTACCCAAAACAAACCAAAAACCAAACAAACCAAAAAATAAAAAAATGAAACCCACCCATAATACTGCATTGCATACAAAATTGAATTGACTGCGAGATCTTAAAAACTAACCGCATCCTTTTAGCACAGGCATTTGAAAGGATGATGAGTCCAACTGGTCCTGGCCCAAATTTCGGTGTTTCTGTTGAGTATTGTACTGTTCCACCTTTGGAGGAAGCTCAGATACCGGGTAGTGCTAGCTCTTCACCTTCTGCATCATTACCTACACCAGTACTTAAGCAGCCTGGTATTGAAGGTATGCTAAATACAGTGTAATAGATCTAACACTTCCAGGTTCTCTTTGGAAGGAGTTGTTTATCACATCATGGATTCATACTTGGTATTGTGCTTCTTTTTTTTTTTTTTTTGGGGGGTGGGGGTGACGGAACTCAGCTGGTACACTGGAAAGTTACTTTTATTTCCCACTTTTGATGCTATGTATGAGTTTGATCAAGCCTGTCTTAAGTCTGCATTTATCTAACGTGAATGTTACTTTTTCCTCTGTTTATGTTGTAATATTTGTGTGTGTGTGTTGATACTACTTTCATAACTTCTATATAGTGTAAAAGATCTCTGGCTTGCATTGTCTTGCAGTAAAAGCAAAAAGTAGTTGCTAAGGGAAGACTTGCTAGGGAGCAGTAGGGATTCTTTTTCTATGTAAATATGAACGATGAGTGGCCAAGTAGTGTCTTTGTTCCACTTCTATTAAACATCTGACCTTCAATAAAAATAATTTTTTTAAACACAGCGATAAAGTTATTTTTAGAGAGTATTTCATCTCTTAGTTGTGAAATGCACTTCATTCTCAGCTTATTACAGAGAGGTGATTGAGGAAGTTGCCTTCCTTATATAGGAATTGGTAGATTTAAGTATAGCATGGCAGCTTCCTCTACGAGTATGAGGGTTTTTTGCATGAGATTTTTTTTTTTTTTTTTGGCATGACTGAAGCCTGGCTGATGTCAAACCATCTACCTGTGCTGGTGCCAGTAAACTGATTCTCTATATATTTGGGTGGAAAAGGGGCTTAATTTTTATCCTTTCAGCTTTCAGAACAGTACAATAATATGAAGCCAGCGTTGTTTTCTCAACCTGTCCTAGGGCTGTGCCCCAAAGAACAGAGGAGAGTTTGGTTTGCAGATGGGATTTTGCCAAATGGTGAAGTGGCAGATACAACAAAACTTTCATCTGGAGCAAGGAGGTCATCAGAGGACTTAAGTCCAGTAAACCCTGAGTTGCCAGAGATGCATATGGTATGAATTAAGAAGCATGTGTAGGTGCATGCATTGCCTCTTGAAATAGGTTTGCTTGCTATTGATGGGGTCCCTTATGTACCATAACACAACTTTTGTTTTACAGCTTTTGGAATCTGAACTAATACTTGATTATTTTTTGGGTGGTGGCTGTGAAATCCATAGGCTGAAATCATATGTAGATCATACTTAAAGGAGACCATGTTTGGTTGGTAATATATGTGAGCTTTAAAAATGGTATTTTTAAAATACCAAATAAGTTTGGGTTTTTTTTTTCTACATGCCCTTGATTAACTACCTCTGTGAGGGTAACCTGAGTCATAGTTCTTAAACCTGCCATTAGCAACATGATTATAGTAGCAGTCTGTGGGGTTTGTTTTTTTTTTTCAGTGGCTTGCTATAGTTTGCCTGTTGAGTTGGATTAACCGTAAGTTGCTTAATGCCCTTGAGTACTACGCTATAGGGTGTGGCAAGATCTGTGTATTGCTTCTAATGTTAACTAATACTGAACTGACAGGGGGATTGACTTTTTTATAGTAGATCATATTCATGGTGTGGAACTAGTTACACTTGACAAGAAAAGTCCAAAGAATTATGAGTTTGTTCTGGAAAGATTTGGAGGGATTCTTCAGCTTTTGTTTTAAAATAAAACAACTCTGAAACACTGTTTCAAGCAGTAACGTAAAGTCTGTGATTCTGACAGCACTGAATAGTTTTTGAAACAAATTAGTAAAGCTATCAACTAGACCAGATCATTACTGTTTGAGGATCTGAGCAGTTTCCACATGTATAGCATGTAAATCAGCCTGAAGTCATGAAGAATAGTAAATGTGACTTCAGTTGAGCAAGGAAGGTCTGCTGTAAGTTGCAGTAATCAAAAGGTAAAGCCTGACTTCCGTTTTGGGGAAAGAGTAAGACATTTTCTCTTGCAAAAGATGGGCAATGTCTAAAATTAAAAGCAGCATGGACAAAGTGAGTGGGAAACAATTTGTTGATGGTTCTTATATGCAACTTCAGAAGCTCAAACAAAACCACTGTACTGCAGCTCTAAAACAAAGGATGTGCTTCACTAGATAACGCATTATCCTGAACATGCTGGCAGAGGGTGCTATGAGGGTCAAAAATATAAAGTGATATGAAACCCCAGCAAGCAAATTCATGGGAAAGAAGTCTATTAGAGGCCAAGTTACTCATGGTTTTGGGGAGGGGGGGGGGGTGTTAACTTTTGGGGTTGGTGTATTTTTATTTTTTTTTAATGTACTTATTTTATTTTTCTGGCACATGTATCATCTAAATGGAGAATCTGTTGGAAGCTGATGCGATGCCAGGAAAACTATTACAGGGCAAGTGTAGGGTTGTTATTTTTTTTTCTTGTTGCAATGCAGTCTTCCTTATTGAGGTAGGATGCAGGTCTAACATACTTGAAACTTGATAGTGCACATCTTGATTTTTTTTTTTTTGGGGGGGGTATATCCTAATGTGCCTGTGCTCATAGCTTTTTCACTTTGTTGGGGGAGCACCATAGTTTTGACTCCAAACTATAAATTAATCAGACTGTAAAATCCTAGACTCAGCTATTAACACATGGTATAGAAATAGAAATACATTTGCAGTACTGAAATGCTGATCCAAATGCTGGCACATTAGTGATGACAGTGTTCAGTAGCTGAGTGGAGAAACAATAATACTAAACAGATTCCTGGAAGGTTGGTTTCCCGTTGTTTTTCTTGCATTTGACTGTTGTATGCAAAAATTACCAGTCTGCAGCATTCTGATAGGAATTTTGTGTTGCCAGACAAATACATTAATGATGCATCTTCACCTTAGGTAGCTCCTAAAGATGGGAAAAAAGGAAAAAAGGCAGATCCAGGAGAGATTTGGTGGGTTGCTTATTGTTTAGAGGAGATGCATTCTCAGAATTTGTGATAAATTTAACTCTTGTTTTTCCTTCTTAGAATGCTAGTAATGAAAATTTAGCTTCTTCTGAGACATGAACGTATATATTTTTATTTACCGATTTATTCTTCATAGGCTGCAAACCCAGAGGAAGATGACATATTGCCTGATGTATGTCCAAAACAGAAGGAAGAAAGTGATGATATTGCAAAAATGGAGGAATTATGTCCTTCTGTTTCTTCAGATGATGCACAGCAGGCTGTTCCAGGCCAGAGTGAGGTGGTACATAGTTATACATCTGTAATTCTAGAAACTGAAGAGTGTTCTCCTGCTGCAGAAGCTGAGAAGACTAGTTCCAGTTCAGTTGAACAGACTACTTGTGCTGTGCCCGTTAGTCCTTCAAGTGACAGGGCACTGTGTGGTGTTGAGAACTGTTCGCAAAGAGATCAGCCTTGTTCCTGATGGTGATAAACTGCCACCACTTCTGCTTGCAGTGGGTGAAAAAGGAAAAATTTGAGAAAATTTAGCAAGATGTCTAAATACAAATTTGTGTGTATATGATTTATATTTTAATACAATTCTAGTAATTCATTTATTTTCTGCACGTTGGATTGTTGGGTAATTGAACATGCATTATTAACAAGATCAGTGTATTATCAAAAGAATGCTTGATCACTTGAATGCATTATAAGTGACTGCTCATTGATGGTAACTAACAGTACTAGAGTATGCGTAAGGAGACTGCATGCACAATTAGTCAGTAATTGCCAAATGAATGATAGCCCTAGTTTCTACCTTTATTATAAGTTACTGGTTTATTTTTATACGTTGCTGGAATCTCAGGCTGAGCTGTTCATAATCTGTAGCTATAAGTTTGGGAATAATTACCACCCTCTTAAAATAGGAGGATGGGACAGTCTTTTTCATATGCTGTGATCTGCAGTTCTTTTTTGGGTGTTTGGTTGACATGTTGAACTAAATTGGGTGTTAATTCATTTAGATCCTCTAGTGGAAGAACATCCATCTCGGCAAAAGATCACCTTGCTTCTTGTGGAAGAAGGTCCTAATCTATTAACTTTTATCCTAAATGCAAATTTGCTTGTGAATGTCAAGCTAATAACTTGTAAGTAGTGCACTATTCCATTGAATTCAGATTTCTTTTTCTGACTGTAAGGTGGCTTGACTGTGGTACCTATCTTTTTAATTAAAGATTCTTCAGAAAAGTGCTGGTACTTCTCAACAAGTGGATTGCATGGTTTGGGTCAGGCAGAAATTGTCATTCTGTTGCAGTGTTTGCCAGATGAAGAGATTTTTCCTTGTGAAATACTCAAATTATTTATTGACATCTACAAGGATGCAATGAAAGGTATGTAATTTTAATGCCTTTTTTTAGTATCTTCTTGCTGATCTCTAAAGCAGAATATTCTCTTTTTCTTGAAGAATTTTAAGTATCTAATGAATCTGAAAAAACTTGAGTGTTAGCCTTGGGTTCCAAATCAACAACAGGAAGAAAAGAATTTTAAGCTTCTCTGTTTCATATGTTTCTGTAAATATCCTGCTTGTAGAAAGGTTTTTTATATTATTACTTAGTCATACTGTGTTGGAGATTCTGGGTGAAAGTCCTCAAGTCTATGATTTAGGGCATCTGTCACTTAATTTGTAGAAGTCCCAAACTCTTACGTATGTAAATGTTTGAGATCTGTTAATCAGATTCACACTGGTGTGTGCCAGAACATTGTACACTTTAGGATTTTTGGTATTTGTTTGGAGAAGCCTGGTTTGATATTCAAGTTAATTTAGTTAGTAAACACAGAGTACTCAGTCTATGGGTTTAGATGTCTGTCAAGACTTTCAGGAAGATGGGAGATACACCCTGTGGCTTGCAAGTCTGTGGGGAGACCACTGTGTGTCAGAATAGTTTTCTTGACTAATGTATTACTTCTCCGTATGTGCAAAGACTCTGTCCCTCTTTCTACAGGAAGGTTAATAAGAAATATGGAAAACATTACTTTTACTGAAAACTTTTTCAGTAACAAAGAGCATGGAGGATTCCTGTTTTTTTCGCCAACTTTTCAGAAACTTAATGATCAGATTCTACCAGATCACCCTTTTCTTTTTGGTGATCTCATCCATAAGCTGAAAGTACCCTGGGCAAAAGTTTTTCCTATCTGTTTAATGTTGAGACTGGGAGCAGAATATGGGGGTAAGTGTCTTAACACTTTAAAATACCTGTATAAATATAAAATTCCCTTTCGAAAATACATGGGTTTTAGACAAGTGAAATATTTAAAATCCTCTTTGCAGTATTTTATATTACACTTGTATAAGACTTATGTTTCATACATGGGAGCCACCTGCTGAGACACTTGAGAATTTACATTGTCCTGCTAGACTCCCTTGATTTAATATTGTTTCTTCAGCCGGTAAGAAAGCTTAAAAAAACAAAACTGACAGTAATAAAGTACCAAAATCTATGACTTCTGTTGTCATGGGAGAAAGGTTTGAAGGAAAGTTCACAGGCCCAGTTTATGGTTCTGGCACATTCATTTCTTTGAATTAAATTACTGAAATTGACCATGTTGGCAAGACATTATTGCTTCATACAATGAATGCAGGAGTTCATTACTTAAAAGGCTAACTTACTATTTAATACATTTAAAATTTCTAGGCCTGTGAAAATGCAGGAGGCATTCTTTCCAAGTGAGGTGGATGGAGAGCATGTAAATGTGCACCACCAGATGTTGTGCAGTGACACATCCTCCACATGGGAATTACTTTACACACTCTGTTGCAAGCTGATGTGAGCACTTTCTGCTTTGTTGTGAATCAACAAGATTCACACTGACTCTCCTCCAGGCTCACCAAAGGAAAGTGTTGATGTAGTTTCCCATCACCTTGAAGAATTTATAAAGCTAGCTTGAGCAAGACCTGAAAGGAGATACTGTCCTAAATGCCCTCTAAAGTAGCTTGTGTGCCTGCTTGAATGACATAGGCAGATAATTTAGCAATGTAAGTGCTGTTTCATATCCTGTGGCACTTGTGGCGCTTGTGATTTAGAGAGCAAGAGTTCAGAAAAGGTGCAGCCAGCAGTAGTTGCTTAAGTGCAGTGAATGTCAAAAATGTATCATATACAACCTTCCTGAATGCATTTTTGATAAATAAACTTGCCATTCTAGAAGCTGTGAGTCCATAAATATGTATCACTTGCTTGTTTATAGATTCCTTGAGTCAATAGTATTTCTGCTGGCTGGTTTCTGTCTCCACATTGGCAAGGGTGGTAGCTTCTCTGTTGGTATTCTTCCTCTTAAGAAACTATTTGTTCTTTTTTTTTTTTTTTACCAATTTTGCATTGTGATCTCACAGTTTTGACTTTGCTCTGCCACTTGTTTTGGTTTCATACTGTGGTCTGTGATGTTTTGCATTTCGTTGCCTTCCCTAGGTTCCTTCTCCATGTTTTTCACATTGCAGCCATGGGACTTCAAAGCATGTTCCTTTGTATGAACATCCTCATTCACTCTATTCTTGATTATCAATACTAAGTGGTAACCTCACTTTGTGTTATAGCATTAACACAAAAGCAGATGTTAACCCATATGGTATTCTTATTCAAGCAACTACAAACCCTTTGCAATCTCTCCAGACGCTGGTGACCCAAAGATTGAACCTGGGATGTTTCCACCCAGATCATCAATTGCAAGAAACATAGCTGACAAAACATATGAAAGCAGCAACAAGTCTCTGCCACGTAATTACTGCCACTAGGAGAGTGGTTCCATGCAATGATGCTGCAGTAGGATTTAACCTTGGGTAGGGAACAGTCTGGAGCAGGGAAGCAGGGGCTCTGGGTCCTTTGGCTGATCAGGTACTGAGATTAAGAGACATGGGCTATAGCTGAAAATAAATACTTGAATTAGCAAGTTTTAGAGTTGTTGATGGGTAAACATGACCTCTTCTTTTTTTCTGCCCTGACTGTAGCATATCCTACTCCTGTAGTAAGTTTCAGGCACCGGAAGCCACTCTTTGGTGAGATTGGACACACAATTATGAATCTACTTGTTGTGAGTAAATGTTTTATTCTCTTCCCTTTCTGTTGTATTTTAGATTATGTAAGTTATTGTCAAAACTCTGTTCTTGAAAGCAGAATTATTTTTGCCAAAGTAAAAGGGCTGGTATTTTTCTTCTCCATCCCTGACTTGAAACTTACCAGGTTAGGTGAGAAGTGAGTTAGAAAAGCTGCATCTCTCATATTCTGTTGCTGTGTATTAGTTCTGGTAGTAAAAATGGCTTTAAATGAACTAGAAAAATGTTGACATTGACACTGAAGTGTAGTGGTTATTGTTCATTTGCATTTTTGTCTTACAAACATTGGTTTGGTGCAGGAAGTCTAGTCTTAATTCTTACATCTTTCTTCATATTTTAAAAAACATTTGAGAGGTACATGCTGTGGTCTAACGGTAATAGTAATTACTTTGTCACACATACTTAATCTTACCACAGTTAACCAGTCTGACGATCTTAGGCAGAGAAGTTTTTGGCAAAATCATCAGACTAAACCAAGTCTGGAATTTGTGCCATTCCATGAGGAGGCTTTTCTTCTGTTACCCAAATAATTTGATTTAAACTTTCAGTAAGCCTGTACTCCTGACCAGAGAGCCTCCTCTTCTGATACTTACATGGAATTTATCTTCAGCACTATGATGAAAAATCCTGTAAGGCTGTGGGAGGAACTGCATATATTATTTAGGTGATCACTAAATCCTCTTCTAAGAGTCTGGAGACCATTAGAGCAGAGATGAAACTGCAGTCTTTGGTTCCTCTTTCCTGATTGCCACTGTTGTTATGTCATTACATAAGGTATCAGAGGAGTTGCACCGTCTGAAAAAGTGTGTTTCAATGGAGGAATCTTACACTTTCATTCCAGGCTCCCTGCCTGATTGGTGAACTGCCAGTACCAGTGTGGCATCTTCAGACTTGGAATCATGGAATGGCTTGGGTTGGAAGGGACCTCTGAGATCATCTAGTTGCTAGTTCCCCTGACATGGGCAGGGACACCTTCCACTAGACCAGGTTGCTTCTGGCAGAGAAAGGAATAAAAATCAGTGCATATTCGACATGGTAATCAACGAATTAGAGTTGTAGAGGACAGGGTGTGGAAACTAATCTAGATGGTGGCTTCTATGCTTTGCTTTTCTGTCAGAGAAGGAAGCTGTTGAGGTGTTTTGTTACCTAAAACACTGTGAGATCCTAATATGTGTGAAGTAGCTATAGTCTAAATAACCCATTCATAAATAGAGTTACCTTGTCAGTGGTATTGATTTGTTAATATATTCACTAAGATACCCTTCCCATACATTACGGTAGGAAAAAAATGATCACTAAGTCGGTAGTCACTTTTAAGATCATTATTCTGAAGAGTCTTAGAGATGTATGAAAAGTACTTTTATGTAGGTGGTTATTTGTAATAAAAGGTAAGGAAATGATACCTAATTGTCAGCTAACATAAAAACTTTGTCTGTTACAGGACCTTAGAAATTACCAGTATACTTTGCATACCATAGACAACCTGTTTGTTCATGTGGAAATGGGTAGAAGCTGTGTTAAAATACCACTAAGGAAGTACAATGAGGTGAGTAAAACCATCTTGATTAGCTTTCTAATCCATACTGCTTTAGTCATTATTTTTTGTATAAAATCAGTCAGATCTTTAACATGAGCTTTCTTTTCTTTTAAAAGAGGGCCTGTTCTTAGAGGCTGTGATGTTGGTTTTATTCTGTAATCGGTTTCTAGGCAGTTCTGCAGGTGAATTCTCCATTTGATAGCTGCTCTCTAGATTACTTCACTATTTGCTGTGCAATAATTTGAACTCTAACCTGGTGTAAGCATGTGATGGGAGAGAGAGCATGAAATGGTCTGAGCACACATTTCATTCTTCCTGGATATGTTGAAAAGTGGATGGTGATGAGTGAAAAGTTGAGCTTTAGGATAACTCTTAAATGCTGAAAACTCAGCAGTAAAAAATCTTTTAGTATATATCTTCAAGCATTCTTTCTTACACATTTCCTGATGATGGTGTTTTGCTTAAAACCTAAATTAAAAAAAAAAATTAAAAAAAAACAAACCAAACCAAAATCCACACAAACCCTGTAAATTTTTCTTGCCACTCTACTTTTTTTCAATTTGTTTACTTTTGCTTTAACAAAAAAAGCAAACCCCGAACAGTAAACTGCATGAGGCTTGATGCATATTTTAGCCTTAAGATCAACAAAATCCCTACAGCTGATACTCTGCCCAGCAGTATGCAAGACTTGCTGTCTTTCTCAACTGAAATAGTATTTTTAATCATGCTTAGTATTTTTTCAGTTAGTCATGGCAAACTGTGTTGTTCAAATGCTCTGGAATAAGTTGAATAATTCTTTGGATTTGTTTTGAGAGCTGCGGTTTTCTTATGTCTTGTATTTAGATGAGTACTGCAAAGTGAGATTTGTCAGTTTAATGACAGATTTTATGTCAACAGGTAATGAAGGTGATACATTCTTCTAATGAAAATGTAATTAGTATTGGAGCCAGTTTTAATACTGAAGCAGATTCTCACTTGGTGTGTGTGCAGAATAAGCATGGCCTCTATCACACACAAGCAATCAGTGCTACTGGACATCCCAGGAAAGGTAACCTGTCTGGTTTGGTTTCTGATGAAAAATTGCATTCCTAAATGGAATTGACCAGTAGGGCTATACTCTTACATCTCCAGTGCCAACTTCTGTGCTTCCTTGTAAGCATAGTTAGACTGTTCTTGTTTAAAGCACGCTGTGTAACTAACAAATTTATGCAAAGGTTTGTAGCATGGAAATACACTTATATCATCTTTTTTTTCCAGTTGCTTTTAGTACTACTGAAGTGATCTAAACTTGAGGAATACCTTCTGTAAATAAAAGTCCTTTTTAAAGGACAAAACCCCCTTCCATCCCACTCAAAAAAAAAATAAATAAATAAAACCATCCTACCACTTTCTTCAACCGTATATACAGAACTTTTATATATACGGAACTTTTTTTGGGTTGCCTATGTTGACTGTATGCAATCACAAAATAAGTTAGGAAAGCTGGTCTTTGTTGCTTAAATTCTTCTCTCCATAGAGAGTTTTATTTCATATCATTCTGTCAGCAGTGGATTTCTATTAACACTGTCAGTATAGTATTACCTTTTTTTCCTGCCTTTTTTAAAAAGGAATACAACTTAAGTGTTAGTGATGACAAACTTGAGTGATACGAAATGGTACTCGCTGTGTTCCTGTTTTTTCTAGTTACAGGTGCAAGTTTTGTGGTGTTTAAAGGAGCCCTAAAAACATCTTCAGGATTTTTAGCTAAATCCAGTATAGTTGAAGGTAATAATTTTGTTCTGTGTGGTTTTCTTCTTAAGAGAACTTGAAAATAAATAAATGCATAAATAAAAAAGAGGCAGGAGTTTTGTGCAAGATCTTAAGATCTTTGTTTCTCAGTAAGATAAGCTTTTTATTTTCAGGATTTTTAGCTTTGTAGAAAACCTACTGCAAACAAATGCTGTATTAAAAAAAAACCCAACATTCTAGTTCACCTCCTTGATTCTATCCCACCACACTGGTTTTGGTTGGAAGGAACCTTAAAGCTCATCCAGTTCCAACCCCCTCCCGTGGGCAGGGACACCTTCCACGAGACCAGTCGCTCCAAGCCCTGTCCAGCCTGGCCCTGAGCACTGCCAGGGATGGGGCAGCCACAGCTTTCATTGCCATATTGATGAAATAGATTTATTGACACAGAAATGCAAAATCTTTGAAGATTAACCTAAGATTGATCTTCTAGCTTTAGTTATATTGCCAAGAAAGGTTTTCATTACTTCCTCTTACATGAGGAATTAGTTCACACCATTTCATTCACACCATTTAGTGTGGTGGTTGTAGGATGCCATCCATTTGATGTGCATTTATTAATGAGGAGAGAGTTGGTCCCACTAGAATTTAAGCCAAGATTCTGTTGAAAATCTGTGCTACTCTTTCTGTAGATAAGTTGGAATTTTAACTGTTTTTCTAGATGGACTAATGGTACAAATAATGGCAGAAACAATGGAAAGCCTACGTCAGGTGTTAAGAGACAAGAAGGACTTTAAAATAACTTGTGGCAAAACAGATACGGGAGACATGAAAGAATATGTAGATATTTGCTGGGTAGAAAATGAAGAAAAAACACAACGGGTAAATGTCTTAAACATCTTAGAGAGTTCTTATGCACAGTTTTCAAATACCCACCTTTAATTTCGTGAAATGATCTAAGGTATTTTTATTGAGAGAAAGTATTGATACTAAAATGTGAAAGGGGCTAGAATGGTAAAGTACCTTCAGTCCTCTAGATGTCATTAATAGAACAATTCTGCTTGTGGTTCAGCAAAATTTATTACTGTTTTCTGTGTTTGGGAAATTGATGGGAAAAGTGTGTGAGCCCTCAGTTTCCTTTGTAAGTCCTCTATCATTAATCAGTTTGTGTGAGAATGCAGTTAATCCCTTTAAACTTCCTAACTACAGGGGGGGTTGGAAGCGCATAGTATTGTCCTTAGCCATTCACTGCTTGGAATGCCAGCATTCAACAAATCAAAATGAGGTATAAGGCATCTTTATTGCATGTGATTTGAATGCTTGTTGCTTTATGTAGCCTCAAACTTCAGTTATGCATCACTAATTCAAAAAGTTTTTTTGCAGGCCACGAGCTTGACTTGGCATGCCGTTTTCTGTGGCTTCTCTGACCAATTAGAACAAACAGTGGCTTTACCAAAGATGTTTATAGCTTCTTAAACCTGTAAGATTAGGTCTTTGTTAAGTGTTGCATCCAATTATGATAGGTTTTTTTGAGGCATCTGTGTTTCCATGATGGAAGTCCTGCATTACATTTGGTTGTAAAGCCATTTAAATAGTCTTCAAGAACTATTGCTAATATATGAAATAATAAGAATTGTCATACAGGTTATTAAATACAAATCATATAATGCTGTCTTGATTACTAACCATGCTGTTACCTTCCATAGAATTTTAAGCCCAATTGATGGAAAATTAATGCAAGGAACTCAGAGTGAGAAAGTACCACAAGGCAGAGACTTTCAAAGAGAGGGAAAAGTCCTGAAGTGTACTGAAGTTAGTAAATTATGTTGTTCTTGAGCCTTTTTGCTATGTCTTTGAATAGTTTGAGTGATAAAGTGATCACACTAAGTGATACTATAAAGAAACAAAGTTATAAGCTGTATAGTCCTACTGATAGGCAGAATGCTCCCCGTAGCTTTTTGATAAGGGCATCTAAAACATCTACCTAATTTTTCTCCTTTGAGAAAGATTAAAAGCATGGATAACGTTATAAATAGATAACCCAGATATTCCTCTCGTCACTCAAGTGTTTTGAGTCGATAGATGAAATACTGTAATATTTTGCCAGCAAACAAGCGTTACAGCTTGCTCTGTTCTGCATTATATGTAAATGTAATTATTCTTTTATATTTATAAATTTACATATTTTTATGTATCTGTTTATATTACTTTGTAATATAACTAGTCTGCTGACTGTTCTTTACCTTTCTGTAATTTCAGGTACACTATTTTCTAAAAACCAATAATATCTCCAGTCCTATTCCTCACCAGTTTACTAAGGAGATTGCTACTGCCTGCAGTACTGCTCTTTGCCCACACCTTAAAACTTTAAAAAACAACAGGATTAGTAAAATAGGCTTAAGAGTTTCTGTTGACTTGGATATGGTAATCTTCCAATTTCTATTGCAGACGCTCCATTTCAAATTACATATCTTTCTTGTAAAGATATTGGGTCTCTGTCTGAATGCTTTTATTTTGCCCCTCCCCAGAACCAGACTGAGGATGAAATTTGATGATGAAATTTTATGCAGAAGCTGTCTTAATGATTAGGTTTTTTTGAAAGGAATAATCCTGTTTCCTCATTCTGCTGAAATCCCCTAATGGCTGTTTGCAGTAAGCTGTTAGTCCTTCCCTAGTTCTAACTCTCTCTGGCACTTAACCTGCCTCCAAGGTGAGTTTAGGGAATCACAGCTAATTTTCTGATGCTTTTCTTGAAGTATGTAGCATTTTGCTGCCTAAAATAGTTCAAGATCTATACTGCAGAAAAGGATGGGTTTGCCTGGCTGAAGGTAGTGGAGAGAGCAGACAAGGCTACACAGTGTGGGATGCCGCTTAGAAGTAGTTCAGATCCTTCTCTGTCATACCTTATCTTTTTTGAGAGAGGCTGGAAATACAGCCCTGAAAATGTAGTTTCGGTGGTATATGTTGAAATTAATCTACTGGTAACTGTGATACTATGATATAATCAGATTGCTTTTGGACATCAGAATGAAGCAGCATGAGACACACAACACATATGACCCTGTAGACCCTGTGGAGATATCGCTCGTCTTTCTCTTCAAGACTTACTGGTTGTGACTGACCTCAAAACCAATTCACCTGCCAGTCTTCGAATGTTATTTTGTCACTTCATGCTAGCCAAAATACTCCAAGAAACTGCACTTTTTGTGTTGTCTTTTTAATACAGAAAGTGTTAATATCAACATTAATATGTTTTCCTTATAGGTTGACTACTTAGCTGGATCCGGAGGTCACCTTCTTCCACAGAAGTATTTGAATGAATTGGACAGTGCTCTGATCCCTGTGATTCATGGTGGAATGTCAGATCCTACAAGTCTACCACTGAAAATGGAGTTAATGTTTTTCATTATAGAGCATCTGGTTTGATTAGGTTGATTACAAGCAATACTCTGATTTGCTAGATCTGAACACCAAAGTTACAATGCTACAAACACAGAAAATGTTAAAGTTCTAAACCTGTTATGTCTTAATAGATTTTCAAATTGTTTTTTAAACCCTCAAATCCTCTCTGGTTACTTTACCACAAAAGACATCTTGTTTGTAATGTTTCCTGAAGTTCTGAAAGTTTACACTTAATACATGTGCAAAAGAGGGCAGGTTTTATTACCTCTACACAGCTGTAGCATTTACTTTGTGTAGTGTAACTTTAAGCCATAGTCTTGCCCCTTAAGCTCGATAAATGCATTACAGAAAATTGCTGTGGCTACACCTTATCTCTGCAGCATCTGCTTTTCCATGTGCAAGTGAGCTAAAACACTAAAGTAAAAGCTGGCACAAAACTCTTTTCTTGCCATTTGAGATTTAAATGTGAGATGCTCTGCAGCTGACTCCAGATGTCATATGTGGGCGCCTTCTGACAGAGGTTTGTGGCCTGCATGAGGAGGAATTTCACAGGTATTTTTATGAAGACTTCGTAGTTGAAGTCCTTCACATCAGGATGTTATGCTGGTGCTTCAGGAACATACACGCTGAATTTTTTTTTTTTTTTTTTTTTTTTTTAGATCAGCTGATTTCTTTCTTGCAGTTATAAGGATTTGCCTAACTTGAATAGATGCTGGTTTTATAAATACTATTTTTTTCTTTACTCTGTGTTCAGAACTCCTGATGCAATTTGACCTTTCAAGGATTACTAAAAAAAAAAAACAGATTACCCTTGAGTAATCTATATGTAGCAATAAATCAGACAAGAATTCTGCAATGTTTTTTCTGCTGGATCTACTGCGTTGCCAGTTCTTAGTAGCCACCTTTACTTTCAGGGAGAATAGATTTATTAAGTGTGGATTTTTCATTAACAGATTGATTTTTAGTATACCTGAGGTTCTTGCATAGGATGTATTTTTTATACTGGGTCATTAAGATCTATTTATGTAGTTGTAATACATATGTGACTTGTACTGAGGTTCAGAGAACTGGGGTTTGGTAACTGTCACACAACTGTTCATTAAGAACAGAACCAAAATTAAATATAAACAAGATTTGTATTGTTTTCAGTAAAAATGCTGGTACAGTTTTCTAAGGAGAGTATTGAAACTTTGATGCCTTCTTGATGCTTATAAGGGGATATTTTATGTTTTTGTATCAAAAACTATTTATAACTTAGCCTGATCTGCTCTGCTGTTACCTGTGCTTTAAAATACTGGTTTTAGAAAGGTTCAGGCTTACGATTTTACCCTAGAGGAAGCTGAGGCTGCAGTCAAGCTGATTAATGCAGCCTCTGCAGAGAAACTGCAGTTCTGGGGAAGAGCTGAAGACCACACGAGGAACAAAACCTGTCCCAGCATGAAAAGAAGCAGCATCCAGGCAGCTGAGGAGAGGCTGGGGCGGCCAGGCCAGGGGGACTGTGTCCATCCTGAGGGGATACATAAAGGCAGCTGCCTCCTGCTGCTCGCTCTGTACTAACTTCTTTCAAGTAGTGATCAATAAAGTTTGCTAAAATGCTTGATACCTGTCATGTTAGTTTTATTGTGGGTTTTTTAAAATAATAATGACCACTTTCTGGGGGCAGTATCCTGTCTTTGAAAGCTTTTTTCCCCAGAAGGCTACATAGAGTCATAGACTGGTTTGGGTTGGAAGGGATATTAAAGCTCATTCATTTCCAGTTCCCTGCCACAGGCTGGGACACCTTCCACTAGACAAGGTTGCTCCAAGCCCTGTCCAACCTGGCCTTGACACTGCCAGGGGTGGGCAGCAACAGCTCTGGGCAACCTGTGTGAAGGCCTCACCACCATCATTCTATTTCTGGGCATTTCTAGGCATTCCAGTTTCTAGGAAAGACCTGCAGTGGCCTCACTGAGCCAGCATCACCCAGTTATCAAAGGAGTGACTTATTTACAGGTGGACAGCCTGCCCAGAGTTTCACATAGACTATGTCTTTAAAGGCACTGGCACTGAGGATCCAGCGAAAACACTCCAGGGGCTGTGCCAGCTGCCTCTGGGGCTTGCAAATGAAAATTCAGGAGCAATTACAGTCTGTTGTCTTCAGGTGTTCTGGGTTAGTTACCATTGCTCATCAGGGCAGGGCTGGGCAGGAGCGGAAAAAGACAAATTGAATCTGCCCATGGATATCGAAGACTAGAAGAAGGGCCTCTGTAGTACATGGGTGACAAAAGGAAGATGGGAAAATGGGGCCCATTGCTGAGCAGGGCAGGGACCTGGTTACACAGGACATGAAAAAGGCTGAAGTACTGAATACCTTCTGTGGTGGTGAAAATGGATCAGACACTTACAGTATGAACAAATTCTCCAAAGCAGAAAACAGCTGAGGCATTCACAAGATCTCTCTCTTTTTCCTTTTTTTCATTGAGCAGAGGGAGTTCCAGGTTACAGTTGTAGCAGGTAGGAAATATCTTTGCAGACAATACTGTGATGTTATAGAAGGTCCATGTTTCCTATCTATTAAAGCACCTTGCAAAGATACCTGTAAGTTTCACGTTTTTATTCCTTCTGACTCAAATTAGACATGCGCTACTCAAATGGACAGGAATTACCAAAGAAAACAAATTAAGAACTATGCACATGGATTCACAAAGAAATGTTGCTCTGGTTTCCTTTTTCTTTTCTCCGTTTTCTTCCATCTGTTCATCTGCAACCTCCAAAACTTGAAGGCTTCTTGCCTTGCGCAAGAGACCACGAAGCTGCTCACTAACAAATGCTGAGGAGTTTCATAACCAAGCCGACTTGTATCCAATTCTTCAGAAAAAGTGTCAGTCCAAGACTTTTCCAAGGAAATGCAGATGCACATTAATTTGATGCCAAGCCATCTTTCTGCTTTCTTGACAGCCTGCGTGGGAATTTTACCTGTTACTGGCTTCAGGACAGTATGGACAATCACCATGGGATCATTTTTCCATTGCAATGAGATTTTTTTTTAATTATTATTTTTTATTACAGGGAAACATTCAAGCTGACTGCAGAAAGCCACATTAAATCCCATGCAGATATAGACCTTCTCGCTGCTCAGAGTAACCTGTTGCCCATTCAGGAAGAGGAAACCCAGTGCAGGGATTTCACCTGATTTTTTGTCAGTCCTTCAGAGTATGGAAGAATTAATTCTACTCACCCAAATGACTGAAAGAGCTTTACACATTTTTAAGATGGGAATGCAAATAGGGACAGTTTGATCCAGCTGGAGGCCAGGCCTCCTGAGTACAAAGCCCATAGCCTTATTAACCAGACTATACTGCTTCCTTTAAAGTTGGCACATAAAAAGTAAACCAAGCCACCCTCTCTGGGATCATCCTCAAGTGTCCCTCTGTGCTCTTGCTCCAAGCACAACCTGCAGTGCTCCAGACTCTGCAGCACAGTTCAGACAGTGAATCTACTTCCAAGGGAGCTATCCTGTCCCAGTGAATGCTACAGTCATAGATACATTCCCTGCCACTGAGCCTTCACCATCTATTCCAGCCTGTAAATGCAATAAAAATGAACATAATCCACAAGTCAATTATAAGAAGTAAAATAAAAGTGATTTAACTGTAGATCTTTTACTCAGTACAGGGGCTGTGCTTTCATTTACAAATGTTTCAAACAAATCATGCAAGTACTCTTCTTCTTCAATAGTTATGGAAGAAACCTAAACTCCCTTTTTCTGTATCTCTTTTTATCCTTAATGGAAAATTCAAGAATGTGCTTTTGAAAGAATCTGTCCTCCTGCTGCCTGAGTGTCCTGTGCCACAATACAAGATGGGTTACTGACTGTGCTGAGTCAACCTGTGTTACTAACTCCCCCATGATGAGCAAGACTGGTAAACTGGTAACAAAGGACAAGAAGAAGGTTGAGGTATTCAACAACTTTTTGCCTCACCTCTTGAGTATGTGAACTGCAAGGCAGAAACTATGGAAGCAAAGTTCCACCCACTGTAAGTGAAGATCAGGTTTGTGACCATTTGAGGAAGCTGAACGTACACAGATCTATGTGACCTGCTGAGATCTTGAGAGAATTGGCTGATGCAGCTGCCAAACAACTCTCCATGGTATTTGAGAAGTCACAGTGGTCAAGTGAGGTCCCTGGTGGCTGAAAAAAAAGGGCAATAGCACACCCATTTGTAAAAACTGTAGAAAGGAGGACTGGGAACTATCAACCTGTCAGCTCACCTCTGTAACTGGGAATATCATGGAACAGATCCTTCTAGGAGCCATGCTGAGGCACATGGAGGGCAGGGAGGTGGCTCAAGACAGCCAGCACGGCTCCATTAAGGCAAGTCATGTCTGACTAACCTAGTGGCCTTCTATGATGGAGTTACTGCACCAGTGGATAAAGGAAGGACTATGGATGTCATCTGTCCGGACTGGTGTAAAGCCTTGTCAGGATCCGACTGGAGAAAACCCCAGTGTTGGACCTGTTTTGTTCATGATCCCAAGAGTGAAATTCAGAATCAAGTGGAGGTCAAGTACCGTAATTGACCAGTTGGTTTATTACAAAAGACAATTATTATAAAAAAGGAAATTATTAAAAAAACCAGACAGCGATAGGACAGATTGAAAAAAAAAAAAGGAAGCAAGAACTCAAAATGCAGAGTGATAGTCACCACTGTGGATCCAGCAGTGTCCTGGAGGTCTGTAGTTATCGTCCTTGGTGGTGGGAGTCCTCCAGAGTCTGTAGTTGGTACCAGAGCAGAGTGTCCCCAGGATTCTGTAGTAGTCATCGAAAATAGGTGTCCTCATGGAGGGTGTCCTTGTGGAGGCATCCTCCCTGGCAATTAACTTTTCCTCGTTTTATTATGTGCTGGGGGGAGTACCTCTGTTCTTAATGTCACGTGAACATACAGGGCGTATGAAAGGCCATGTGGAAGCATCAGCTCCCTGGTGAGCAACACCAGCCAACACAGCACCAGGTGCCAGGAGCACATTCTGGACAGTGCCAACCTGTTCAGTTCCTGTGCTTACTGCCTGTTACAAACAGCTCACAAAACTACAACTTTGCCAGTGCATGCATGTCCTAGCCTTCTCCATGTTCCGAATATCCTGTGTCAGGGACTTCAGAGAATGATCAGAAACAAAAACATGATGTCTAAAAGGTTCTACTTCTTCCTTCCTTATTGGACTGACTTTAGTAATTGCTTCCTGCTCCTCAACAAAAGGATCATCCCAAAAACAGACTGGATTTGTCTGAAAACACTTTCCAAAAGAACACCACATACCTGCTTTTTTCTGGAATTTGGGGGCGGGTGGTGTCTGGGTGGTTGCTTTTGATTTGGTTTGTTCTTTCTTCCTTCATTTTAAACGTCCCTGAAAGATCCACTATTAGTGTTCACACCATCAGTTCCACTGCTATTACCTCCTCTTCCTACCCCTGATATGCTGAACCTTTCCCTTTCCACCTGCCCCTCACAGGAACACTCAATTTTACATTAAAGCATAGGCCTTTTTGTCCCCTGACGCTGATGAAACGAACTCTAACTGATCTTCAGGCTGTTGTTTTTCTCTGATTCTACCCCAGCAGCAGCTGGAGACTCTAAGTGGAAGAGGCATTTGTTGATCTCCTTCACTCCAGAGTCGATGGAGCACTGCTGTTGCTGCTGGCGTGCAGCCTCTTGCAGGGCTGGGAGAGTCCTGGAGGCTGGGACCTTCTCTCTGGGGTCAGCAGGACCCTGCAGAGGGCGGCTCTTTGGTGGATACTGGCATGTACGTCAGGGAGTGCCTTCTCCAGTCACAGAAAATGTGAATTTATCACTACAGCTCAGGGGTGTTGGTCATAGAATCATAGAACAGTTAGGGTTGGAAAGGACCCTAAGATCATCTAGTTCCAACCCCTCTGCCATGGGGAAGGACACCTCACACTAAACCATGTCACCCAAGGCTCTGTCCAGCCAGCAGGTCAAAGGAGGGGATCCTGCCCCTCCACTCTGCTCTTGTGAGACCTCACCTGGAGTATTGTGTACAGTTCTGATGTCCTCAACATAAAAAGGACATGGAACTGCTGGAACAAGTCCAGGGGAGGGCCACGAGGATGATCAGGGGACTGGAGCATCTCCTGTATGAAGATAGGCTGAAAATGTTGGGTCTGTTCAGCCTGGAGAAGGCTGCGTGGAGACCTCATAGCAGCCTTCCAGTATCTGAAGAGGGCCTATAAGGATGCTGGGGATGGACTCTTGATTAGGGACTCTGGGGATAGGAAAAGGGGTAATGGGTTAAAACTTAAACAGGGGAAGTTTGGATATAAGGAGGAAGTTCTTTACTGTAAGGGTGGTGAGGATCTGGAATGGTTTGCCCAAGGAAGTTGTGAATGCTCCGTCCCTGGTGGTGTTCAAGGCCAGGTTGGACAGAGCCTTGGGTGACATGGTTTAGTGTGAGGTGTCCCTGCCCATGGCAGGGGGTTTGGAACTAAATGATCTTTCCAACCCTAACTATTCTATGTTTCTATGCCAGTATCCGCCAGAGAGCTGCCACATGCCAGCAGCCAGGAAAGAAGAGAACCTCGACACCAGGCCGAAGAAAGCCCCCATTCGCCTCTGGCATCTCTGCTGTTTCTTCAAGGGACACTGTCCCCAGCTGAACAGGAGGCTGCAAGGCAGCAGGCTGTGGGTGGCCTCCTGCCTGCAGTGTGGGCAGAACTATTTCAAAGAGAGGAACACCTCCTCAATCCTGTGCTGCCCTGGCTGTGCCAGCAGCTCCAGGCAATACACGGGGCACAGTGGTGGATAGTAAAGACTGCTGAGAGCACCATCCTGCACGCCCTGAGTGTCTATGGTCCAGAGTGGGAGACTAGTGCACATGCTGCAGCCTGTCCTTGGGGAACACACAGCAGTGCTGGTCAATGGTGTCCTCGGAATCATTGAATGCCAATGCAGTGAGGAGGCCCGGAGGCTACTGCGCTCTAGCACAGTAACACAGCTCCGGCTCCAGCAGCGACCCCGGCAACAGTTCCAGCTCCACCAGTTCCAGGCTGGTGATTCCTGACCCCAAACCAGCCTCCCCCAGCAGCCCTGCAGACTCTGACCAGGGGGAGGAACTCTGCACGTCAGAGGCTGCCCTGTGCAGGGGTCCTGGCCGCCACTCCTTTACCCCTGTCCCTGAAAGGCAGGAGCAGACGCAGGAGGAACTGGCGCAGCTGGTGGCAGCAGGCCAGCACCCACTGCCTCTCAAATCCTGGTTGGTGACCCCAAAAAATGAAGGCCTCCAGCCCACCGGACTCTCCCCCACCCTGCAAGAGGCTGTGCTGTCGACAGCAGTAGCAGGGCTCCAGCAATCCCCTGGCTGAAGTAAAAGCATTTTTTACTTCAACACTTCACACCCTCTGGAAAAGGGCATTCCCCAGGCAGCAGGAGTAGGGCAGGTCTCCTGGCACAGGCACAGGCACGGCAGCAGTGCTGTGGCCGATCCAGTTAAGTTGTCCATGCCCATGGCACGGGGTGTGAAAAGTTTTAAAGTCCCTTCCAAGCATGGGGCAGCCACAGCTTCTCTAGGCAACCTGTGCCAGGGCCTCAGCACACTCACAGGGAAGAACTTCTGCCTAAGAGCTGATCTCAGTCTCCCCTCTGTCAGGTTAAAGCCATTCCCCTTGTCCTGTCCCTACAGGCCCTTGTCCAAAGCCCTCTCCAGGTTTCTTGTAGCCCCCTCAGGCACTGGCAGCTGCTCTAAGGTCTCCCCTTAAGGATCCTTCTCTTCACCAGGCTGAACCAGCCCAGCTCTCTCAGCCTGTCTCCAGAGCAGAGCTGCTCCAGCCCTCGCTGCATCTCCGCGGCTTCCTCTGCACTCCCTCCAACAGCTCCACGTCCCTCCTTTCCCCTTTCTCCACCAGACGGCGCTGCCCCGCTCTCCTCCGCCGTTCCCGTGTTTCCTGAGGAAGCGGTCTCCCGGTAAGGAGCCAGCCCCGCTCCCACCGCGCAGAGTGGGCCTTGCAGGGCCATGGCGGACGATGGGCAGGGTAAGAGCTGCGTTGCTGGGGGTGCCGCGGCGGGTGCTGGGGCCGGGCTGCCCGATTTGCGGTGCTGAAGGGCCGGTATCTCGCTCCGCCGGCGGTGCTGAGAGAATTCTTCGGCTTTCGGCGGTGCCGCAGGTGCCTGGAGCGAGCAGGCGGTGGATCACTTTCTGAGGTCGCAGCGCATCGAAGCCAGAGATGCTGCCGCCGTCCGCTGGTTCCACGCCGCCAACAGCAAGGCCCGAGCCAGGGTGGCCGCGAGAAGTAAGTGCAACGGGCTTTCCTGCCCTGTCCCGCCCCGCCTTGCTGTGCCCTGCGAGGCCCATCACAGCGTGGCTGTCTGCCCCTTTGGGCTGCAGGACAGGGGTTGGAGGTGTTCCCTCCGTCAGACAGACTCCGTTAGTTGTGAAAAGGCTGACGGTTTGCAGCCCCTCTCTCGGGTCAGACGTTCGGCTGAACGAAGCCGGCAGAGCAGAGCCGTGGCTGCAGAGACTTCCGGTGTCATTCACTTGTACTAAACTTACCCACGGTGTCCATAGAATCCCAGACTGGTTTGGGTTGGAAGGGACCTTAAAGCTCATCCAGTTCCAGCCCCTTGCCACAGGCAGGGACACCTTCCACTAGACCAGGTTGCTCCAAGCCCCGTCCGACCTGGGCTTGAGCACTGCCAGCGATGGGGCAGCCACAGCTTCTCTGGGCAACCTGTGCCAGGGCCTCACCACCCTTGCAGGGAAGAACTTCTGCCTAAGAGCTCATTTCAATCTGTCAGGTGTTCAGAGTATATTTTTGCATAAAGGAATACAAAATCTGCTTCTGCAGGTGGGGCTGTTTTTCCTAATACTGAGGTTAGATCACAGCACCTTAGCACTGCAGCCCTGGCAGCAGTGGTCATGGTGTCCCTGTTCTTCCCAGTTTGATCTCAATGGTAGGTCACCCTCTCCCTTGCAGTGACACTCTGTGGATCTGCTCTGACAGACAGAAGATGTAAATGGGGAGATTGAAAGTCCTCTTCTAGGTGCGGGCTGGTCCACCCAGTCTCCAACAAGCCAGTCTCATACAAGGAGCAGGATGCTGTTTTAAGTCATCTGTGCAGAGCTGAGTGCTCCAAACCAGTCTGTGATTCCCAGGTAGTTTTGACTCTGTGGGATGGATCTTCTTCTGGGGCTTTTTAGGATGGTTTGAAATTGTGTAATGTTGTAATACAATGTTGTTCAAACAGGACACTTTTATTACTGCTCCCCCCCCCCCCCTTTTTTTTGCGATTATTATAATGTATTCCAGGTTTCATGTAAGCAGTTTAATTGAGTGAATTTTAATTTAATGTCTCTGAATATTGGGGAAATATACAAGTTATTTATGTAATTTTATACATCATTTGCTTTCTGTTGTCTGCTTAATTATCTTTTTTATTATTTCAGTCTAAGTAACTGCATATATTGAATTCTCTACAAAGCCAGTGGCACTTCCCAGACTCTCAGAAACTTACTATTATATAAAGCTGTTTTCCAGAACTTGCAGCATTCCTAAGATTTCCACTCAGTTGTGTTTCAGTTACATTTTCCTGGTAGGTGCTGTTTCCTGGCTGACCTTTTTTAAGACGTTTTGGCTGAGATGATCAATTTTGAGAATGAAGTGAGGAAAGTGTTAAAAACTTCTGGTCACCTTTTCTCTGAAGCCCTGTTTTAAGAGGAAAAGATTTGAAATTTAGCAAGAGTGGATTCACATTTTGGATACTCATTTTGGTGTTCCTCGGGGGGGGTGGGGTGGAAGTGATTACTTGCCCAAATATATTCACAAAACTAATTTTTCACGTAATTCTAGACTTCTGAAGAGTTAAGTGACTAAAGCACCTAGAGAAGCCTAAAGTACCTAGCTTTTGTAGCTTCACAAACAGCAACTGAGTGACCTTTGTGGAGTTACGTACACAGCCCAGTGCAGAAAGACTTGCCCTGTAATTAGTTGTTACTCTGAAGCAGAAGTTGGAATTACTGTTTCTGCTTCTGTTAGATCATTTTTTATATCAACAGGTGATGTTCACATGATAGAAGCAGATGTTGTTCTTCGTGGTGGCCAGGGAGGAAATGGAGACCCTATCATGGCTCATCCACCTGAAACAGACAGTGACAACACGTTGCGGGAATGGCTGAAAGAGATTGTCAACACGGATAAAGGCATCAAGCTGGATTTTAAGAGGTATCTCAGGAGAAAAAGATTTTTTTATTGTTTGTGTTCTTGCTATTAAAAACTTTACAAGCAGAGCTGTCTTTTTGGTGGTGTTAGACCAAAGTTTTTCTTTGGTGCAATTAGTGTAATGCATTTTTTTCCTGAACAGAAAATGATCAAACAGAGTTAGAATTACTAAATGCATCAGAAAAATAAAAGCTTTAGAAGTGTTTTGAACTATAAACAATGATTTCATATTCGGTGAATTAGTTACTTAGTTGCTAATGAGCAGAGTTTTACCATCATGGTACCTATCTGGGAAGCTTATGGAAAGTTTTCTGCTTGTGGAAAGAAATTAGGAGAGACAGCCTTCTGACCGGGAAGTCCAGCAGTGTCTCCCAGGCTGCAGATGGGGCTGAGATGGCATATCTGCTTGGCAGCACACAAGTCTCTTCTGCTTTCTTGGTGTCATTCTCTGCCATGGAAGGGGAATGAAAGTGTCAAGGTTTTTCAAGGAGCTTCTGAAAAGCTTGCTGAAAAGCCGTATCTGTTCCAGGTGTGCTCAAGTTCATCATGATTTAGAAACATCATCCTGTACTAGTATGAATATCTGTATTTTCCCAGAGCTGTTTATTTTTCCCTCCCCAAAGGAGAGGAATTCTGTTTTCTGATTAACTCCAATACTAATAATTTCAATTCCAGATTTAGGTATGCTCCTTTTAGTATCTGCTCTTGTAACACATAAAAATACGGTATTAGATTTCTTCGGCATGGTTTCTAATACAGAAAATTGTTCTTGCTTTTTGTGTAGTAGAGTGCATGTATATTGAAGTAAATTCAGTTTCTTTGGCCTAACTTATGACTTAAAATTTTCAGGGGTTCATTTAAAAATTATAACCATTAACTGTTTCATTGCATGTAATGGAAAATACACATGAAAACCCCATATACTTCCTTGAAAAGCCTGAAATGGGGTTCAAAGTGAGCTGAGATTTTCAGACACCTGAAAGCCCTGACTTTAGCTTTGTCTGAATTTGCATGTACAACATACATTTTTGCAGCAGATGGAGAACCCACCTCCACATTAAAAAGAGCTTCATCAGTCTAAGTATGCTATACAAATGCAAACCAAATGCTAGACAGTTGTAAAATGTGATTTTTACCCGTTGTTCTGTGAAATGTAGTCACAGTTTTCACGTAAAAGTTCATGAAAATCCAAAAGATGTGGGCAGATTAAATCCTTTTATTGTTACAGGATCTGTAGATATCTCCCAGGGCAGAGAAGGGAAAGGACAGGAGAAGTAGGCATTTGTTTGGGAGTATTTGCTGGGCTTGGTTGTTTTTTGTTGGGTTTTTGTTGTTTTGGGTTTTTTTTTCATTTTACTTATTGTTTAAATTGATTTTAAAATTATCTGCCTTATCTTTTATAAGCTTTTAAAATCCTCTTGCATTATAGAAGTCTATTATATAAAAGCGTATAAAAAATGTAAGTACACACTGCTGTTGTAGCCAAATGAGTGATGTTCTTTTTGGATGGCATTTCTTTGAAACTGGGAATATAGGGAAGCAGTTAAACATCATCTGTGTTGTCCAAACAGGCATTCTTCACAGTGCCTTCTCATCCCCTTCCTTTTCCTGGTGCTCCTGTGACACCCAGGGGGACCAGTTTAGGATGTGGAACTAACTAACTCTGCAGAGCAACATGAAGAACTTTCTGTTGGCTCAGCTGTCTGTCAGGTCTACAAGATTTTGGGAGATAATGCAGGTCCTAGCTGTTAGTAAGGAAATCACAACTCTGACCATAATGATTTTAAATTCCTGAATGTTACATAGAGCATTAATTAATTTGCTGTGAGAGAAAAATAAGTATTTTATTTGCATTCATACCTTTTCCCCATTTTCCCACTTTTCCTTTTCTTCCCCTATACTGCTGGTTTTGAAAGTTTTAGTAAGACAGAGAAAGGTTATTGTTTGCCCTGTAGTTATGCTTTTTCTTTTGATTTGAGAGACAAGTGAGAATAGGTGACTTAAGTTACCTTATTAAATGCTTACAAGTGGCACTGCATTGGTTGCTCAAGTGACTACATCTCAGTAACTACCTGTAGGAAGAACAGCTAATGGGCAGACTTGTTCATGCTGCAACTATTATGCCAGGCTTTTGAGCTGTGGGAGCAAGCCCCACCAGGGACAGAATGTTCAGATGGGTGCCCTTTCACTCTGCTAAAATTATCAGAAAATGTTGAGGTTTTGACCTTTTTTTCTCCTAGTATAGGTGCATTATCTTGTGCAGATGTGAAGGTAACCAGTCTGTTGGCTGGATTTGAAATAGTGATAAAAGCTTTAACGCTTAAAGTGCTGTTAGGGTTGGGAGCAATTACGTTTACCCCTTGAACAGCATATAAGCATCATTGATACATATATAATAAATAGAATAAATATATTTAAATTCATTCATTTCTAATTTTCCAGATTAGAAAGCTACAAGTATTAGTTTTCATGTAATACTATGAATACTATCTTCAGCCCAGTGGTCTCATCTAAACAAATCCAGTGGCTCCCTGGATTAAATCCTTTGCAAGCATTCAATATCATCCAAGTCTTAACAAGTTAGAAGAGCCATGAGGTGGAAGTTCACACCTGGAGGCAGGGAAATGAGAAACTTCCAGTACTTTTTACCAGCAGTGGTAGTCACCTGATGGTAAAAAGGGTCCTCAGACTGACAGGTACAGCTTCACTGACATGTCCATCTGGTGTATACACTGTACATTTCCCATCCTCAGTCCAAGTGAAGTGTCTCACCTCACCCATGTGTTACTGGTACAGCCTAGATGCCCTACGGCCTTCCTTGGAACTTCTTGAACATGTGAAGCACCACTTGAGGCGACCCATTTGGATCAATGCAGACATCCTACCAGGACCTAATGGCAGTAGCTCTGTAGTGGATGCAACAGGATTCCTTGGCACTGTCACCTCATTTTTCCCAAATGTGACCTTATCACTAGGGTGGACAACTGGCTGGCACCCTGACAAGTGCAATAAAGGTAAAGATAGAAAATTTAATTCTGACACTGCGTATTCTGTTTTCTCCAAATTAATTTCATAATTGATTCAAAATAAGCTATATGCCATCTCATAAAAGATAATAAGATTGTATCTTATAACAGATCCCACATTCTATACATTCTGTATTCTGGAAATGAAGATTTTCAAAAGAAGTTTATTTTTCTACTTCAGTACTGATGTTCTTCACTGAGACAATGACAGTTCTTACTCGTAATCATTGAGCCATTTCATTTTAGAATTATGTGATTTTTCACAAAACCCTTATTTGCTTTTATTTTGTCTTCCAACCAAACCATTTTGTGTCCTTATTTTGATGCAGACTGTATTTGTGAAGAATTCTTTTTAATGAGGTGGTGTTTACTGCAGGCTATGACTGGGTGATGGTGAAGGAAATGGCTCAGATATGCAACACGCTTCCCCAGCCTGTAACTTTCGCTGTAAGAGCAGCACTGGTACGACAGTCAGTATCTGAGCTGCGCTGGTTAATCCAGCAGTCAGATAGGTAAGTTTGAGGGCCTTTGTTTTCAGTTGCCTTTATTATACAGGCATAGACTTGTTTATATAAATACAGCTCAGTTATGTGTACATACATTGCCCAGAGAAGCTGTGGCTGCCCAGTCCCTGGCAGTGTTCAGGGCCAGGCTGAATGGGGCTTAGAGCAACCTAGTCTGGTGGAAGGTGTTCCTGCCCATGGAAGAGGGTTGGAACTGGATGAGCTTTAAGGTCCCTTCCAACCCAAAGCACTCTGTGATCCTGTGATACATACCCAATTACATTGAAAATACTTTTTTTCGTTTAGTTTATCTTTCAGTTCTTTAATTCTTTCAGTTCTTAAATTGTTTTGTGCACTGATTCTGACTTAACATGCTTTTATGTGAAGATAATATATTCTTTTTTCTCTTTCTGTTTTTTTCCCTTTGTTGTTTTCTTTTTTAATATAGGTACAGTCTCACCGTTTGGACAGGAAAGGAAGATGTGTACTCTGTAGAAGATTTGCTTTACATCCGAGAAAACTTTGATAAAAGTAAGGTTTATTACGACATTTTAGAGCCACAAAATTCTGAATTCAGAAAAGCCATAGTAGCATAGTAAATAGGGAAGCAGGCAACGAATGACCTTATAATACTTAGTCTCTTTAAACATGAAGATTTCTTGGTCAAAGAAATGTATTTTCCTTACTAGAAGAACTGTATAGAACACAGTTGTGGACATTGGAGGAGGTTTTGCATAACATGCAACTGAAAGGCTTCTCAAATAGAAATTTAGTGCCTTCTTAATAATTCCTTACTCATCGTCTTCATGCCCCTTCTTATTTATCCAGTGGCGTGTAGCAAAGGCTACTCATGTTACCTGAATATTCTAGCACTTCTTCCGTAGAAGCATATAAAGGGGAGAATGGCCCCAGCTTGTACTTGTGGACCAAGGTGATTTGCTGCTAACTGCTTTCATGTAAGCCAACATCTTTGTGACCCTCAGTCTTTACTAAAGCCTGTTTATGCTTTTTATGGGGGAGGGCAAGAATTAGGACTGTGTTAATTACAGAGCTATGCTGTTCCCAAAGGGGTTATTTTGTAGCTCATCATGATACACTCCATTTTTAATGCTGTTGCAGTTTATTAATGTTCTCACTCCTGTGTTTGCAGTGAAGTAGCATGTTAGTACCTTTTTCTAGCTACAATTACTTCTGACATGTCTGCTGCAAATTACTGTAATTATTGTATGGTGACCCTCAGGAAATACTCACTGCACACATCAGTTACTCCAGATGAGGTGTTGAGGTCTGTGTTCAGGAGCAGTAACCCTGGCAAATGGGTGCAATAAGCAGCTGGGAGTAGTGTCTCAGACTGCCACAGCAGAGCGTACTCATTAAAACCCCAAATAAAGCAGCATTATTTTTTATTGTGCTTCCAGTATAATTCAAAGTATCATACCCTATCATCTTCTGAATTTTGAACATTTGATTTTTTGGGGCAGTTTTATGTTTGTTTTTTATATCCTTATGGCTTGGCTCCCTTGAAATTTTCAGTGGTCCTTCTGTCATTATAGCTGCTGCTTTCATTAGCCAGTTTTGAGTCCTCTTATTGCTGTAACAGGAAAAAAAGTTCTGCGTATGCAAAAAGTCTCAGTGAGGATATGTCTAAGCGGAATTAAAATGTGTTTTAAAAAGGTGTTCTCATTACTGTGTTTTTAAAATGTTTGTTGAGGTCAGGTTTGTATTTTATAATGGGCTGGCTTTTGGAGAGAAGACTGTAACTCACACCATCGGGGGCAGCTTATGGAAGTGTTCAAAATACTGATACCTTCAGGGAAAACATACAGGAATTAATTAGAGTTCATTAGTGTGCGTCCATGTGTGGATTTTGGGAATAAACTGGACTATATGACTAAATCAATATCTTCACTGTTCAGTTTTAGATCTTAGCATGGTTTTGGAGTGGCTGAACATAAATTCACTTTTTTTTTTGCTTGGGACACAACCTCTGAATTAGATCTGCAGTGCACAGGAGGTGCCATCTTTAGGCTTAAGTATAAAATAAGTGGTTTTGACTTCATGTTGGTAAGTCTCAGTCCACTGGTGCTGCCTTAGGAGTTGGACGGTTGGTACACTGGCTTCCTGAACCCCAGTTCAGATGAGCAGGGTGGCTGAGGTGAGCCGTGCTTTAACCTGGAGGCTGTACAAGACCTCCAGAGGTTATTTTTGTTACAATTTAATGACAAATTTCACCTCTTACATAGTACATACTACCACAGAGGATTTATTCAGACACAGAAGGAGTTTGAAGTAATTCTGTAATTCTGTTTGGTTACTATAAGCTTACTTTCATCTTTGTTGAGGTTTAACAGATGCTTGCAAGGAGTTTAAGTAAAGAATTTGTGTAACATGATGGCTGCTGTCGCCAGGGAGCCTCAGAACCTAATCGAAGTCCCTGGGTTCTTTTGCCCATTCTGTGCCAGCAAAAAGAAGCTTGTTTTAATTGTGTAAAATGACAAAGCCAAGGACATTCCTATGAGGTCTGTGCCATCTTTCAACACACACTGTTGGCCAAAGAGAAGTGACTCAGGTAATAGGTGTCCTTTAGGGAACATATATTTTGCATATATATATATATATATATATATATATATTTTTTATATATAAGGTTAACTGATGTAAAGGAGCATAGGACCTCTTTTAAAACAGATTAGTAACTGCATATTTTTTCAGAACAATTAGTCATTAGTATTGGAATTTTATCCCTTTCATTCTGAAAAAAAGCAGAACTGATTTCTTAAGATTTATCTTTGCCAAACCTGGTCTCCTTGAAGGTATTACAGTGCCAGGTGAAAATGTGTGGCTGGGAAATATTTTACAACAGGCATTCCTCCCTCTAATTCTGGATTTCAATGTTAATTAGAATAATAATAATAATAATAATACAGTGTGAATGTCCTTATTAGGATGGTTATTTGTGACTAATGTTGGCCTTTCTGTAGCAATCCATGTCCTTGTGACATGAACCAAATAATAGCCAGCCAGTGGAATAATGGTTTACTAATATAAGAATCCAATTATGTATGAATACCTACTTTTAGTTGAAAAATGAAATAATTGTACTGCATAACAGATGCAGAAAGATGAAGGTCTTAATAAGGATTCATGATGGAGAAAAAAAACAGGGATTTAATGACTGGTTTATTTACTATTCTTATGTAGCTGCATTAAAATATGGCAGTATTCTTTTGGAAGCACTGCGTAATTGTCAAAGACAAAAATCAAAACAGAGCAACTCCAAATGCCTTTCTCCTTAAAGTAAAAAACAGACAAAAAGTGCAGTGAGGGCTCAATTGAAACTTCTTTAAACCCTGGAAACTGCTTTTTTACGGCATTCTTGTGTTGTGACTTGCTGTCCTTACAGTTCTTAAACCAAAATGTGAAGGATTTTTAGATGATCACTGCCTTTTCTGAGGGCACCACTGCCTGTGTAGGAATTACTTTCATTGTATGGTTTCACACGGCATTTTGTAGAGAAAATGAAAACCAAAAGTAAAAAATATTGTAATGTTTTTCACCTTTTTAAACTTTGATTCCAAATCAGTCATCTCATCAGTGGTGTGTTTTACTGAAAGCTGTAACCTGGTTTGGCAGGAGTGCTTGCTCACAGACATGTCACTACTGTTTTATATAGTTTTTAAGTGTTTAAGGGCTTTATGGCATTAATCTTTCTATGAGATGGAGTGGATGACTAACACTAATTTTTCACAGTAAGGTGTGAGAACTACTCCAGGTTCTTAGGAGCACCTCTTAAGAGAAAAGGTTTCAGCTTGTGACTTTTTTTTACCAAGATGCGTAACGAACATCTGGTTTAATTAGTAAACTTGAAGGTTTCAGGGAGGTATTTAACATTAGAAATTCAGGTCTTATTTCCCACTAGAGCACAGCTCTCATGAGGAGCAGCCAAGGGAACTGGGGTGTTTAGTCTGGAGAAGGGAAGGCTCAGATTGGACCTTACTGCTCTCTACAACTACCTGAAAGGAAGATGGAGACAGGAGATGGCTGGTCTCTGCTGCCAAGGAACAAATGACAGGACAAGAGGAAACAGCCTCAAACTGCACCAGGGAAGGTTTAGACTGGATATTAGGAACAATTTCTTCCCTAAAAGGCATTGGAACAGGCTGGCCAGGGCAGTGGTGGAATCACCGTCCCCAGAAGTGTTCACAAACTGTGTAAATGGTGACATGTTCATGGTGACCAGTAATATGGTTCATTGGTGGCCTTGGCAGTGCTGGGGAATGGTTAGACTTGATGATCTTAAAGGTCTTTTCCAACCTAGTTGATTCTATGATTCTTTGCTCAGACAACTGGAAAATGACAAGGATTACAAATTCAGACATGATGGGTGTATTTCCACTGGAGTGGAAGCACAATCAGCCTCTGAGAGAGGGAAAGAGCCTCTCTCACACAATACTTTGTACAAATTTAGCCATGTTGGAACAAATCTTATCAACTGTTTCAATATTCCTGTATAGAGACAGCCTGAGAAACACTCAGGAGCAAGTATCTTTGGTAGTGACTCTCTGTCTCCTAAGTGGTGTATAAACGGATGTATCATCTATTTGCATGCCCCCTGAATAGGGAAAAAACTTTTATTTATGCATTGTAACCACATCAAGAGAGCAAAACTGAATTATTTTTCCTCTGAAGGAAATGCAACAATAAACATTAACATTAAAGTTTCACATTATTTCTGCATCAAAATGAAGCATAGAATATTGGCAACACCACAAAAGAGCTTCACTTCTTCAAGACATTTGCATTTTCCTCCATTTTCTGAGCATTTTGTAAGAAAAATGCTTTTTCAGTTGAGGGAGCAGATCTTGTGTAATAATAGAACAGATATTTGGCTTCCTACCTCCACCAAAGACATTGGTACCATTTGATCTGTGAGATTTTTTTTTTTTTTCCTAAAAAATATTTTTTTTTTTTAAAGATACATCTTTAACTTCAAATATTTAACTTCATTATGAGATGAACAGATTACAAATTTCTCTTTCCTTTTATAGTATCATAAAAACATTTGAAAAGTCTGTTGTGCCTGTACCTGGTGTTTACAGGGACCAGTTTATACCCACTTAATATAATAATACATATGTTCTTCCACATCATTTCTCTGCCATAAAAAGATTTCTGTGTGGTTCTTGTTTCTGCCTGGTATATGCAGATGGTGATCCAGCAATCTCATGAAGTAAGAGGCAGAAACTGAGTGGAACCAAATGCTCCATCACCTTCACCATATTCCCACCAGCACTCAACAGCTCTTAAAATGTACATTTTGAACACTTGAGTTTTCTTAAGATGTATCCTGATCTCCTCAAAAGCCTTGCAGTGCCAGTAATGCTTGAAGGTGAAAATGTGTGGCTAGGAAATATTTTTAAATTAAAAATTTTTAAATGTATTTTAAAATACCTTAAAGTGTGCATTTTAAGACTTCTTATTTTTGGATATTCAGTGTGCAAACTCAGCAGTTTGTTTTTTTATATGTAGTGAACACACTTGATACACAACTCTGTTGTGTAAAGATGTAAATCATACGTTACATTCCAGATGTCAAATGTTCCCTTCTTCAAAATACACATATTACGAACTTTTGGACACTTACATTTTTACATAAAAAAGGTTTTGTAGAGGCTGTTTATCATCCACTTGAAATTATCTTACACTAAGGCAAGGTTAACATTACAGTTATTTGTTAGGCAGTGCCAGACTGGGTGAATTTTGACTTGTCCTGGGTTTAGCGGTAGCAGTTAATTTTTCTCCTTCTTGGTAGCTGGTGCAGCGCTGTGTTTTGACTTCCAGCCTGGGAACAGTGCTGGTGATACCGATGTTTTCGGTTGTTGCTAAGTGATGTTTACCCTGACCAAGGACTTTGTGAGGCTCGTGCTCTGCCAGGGAGAAGGGGAAGCAGGGAGGAAGCAGAGACGGGGTGCCTGACCCACGTTAGCCGAAGAGGTATTCCGTACCACAGCACGTCATGCCTGGGGGGGGGTAACTGGGAGTTACCTGGAAGGACACGGGCTTCTGGGTCAGACTCGTTTCTCAGCAGGTGGTATTGTATTCTCTTCCCTTGTTATTTTCCCTTATCGTTGTCGTTGGTGGTAGCGGTGGTGATTTGTGTTGTACTTTGGTTGCTGGACTGTTCTTGTCTCAACCCGTAGGAGTTGCACTCTTTCAATCCTCCTCCCCATCCCTCTTGGGAGCGGGGAAGTGGAGAGCCGGGGGGGCGCCTCGATTGCTTTCAGCCCGGCACCACTCACTGGGAGTGAGTGAACAAGCTGTCTGTCTAGGGTTTAAACCACGACAGTTTCATTTTGGCGCCCAACCTGGGGCACAAGGGGTTGCGATAATGACAGATCTGACCGGATTAATAGTCACTCATCACAATCTATCTGATTTATCCAGCTCCTCACGTGTACCAACACAGGTCTCCGCTATTAACAAAAGGCGTCGTATTGTTTGAGAGAGGAGATACAGGAGGTATACGCCACGGGCTATCCTATGGTTTTACCTGCGGGATCACAGAGAAGACATGAAAAAGTGGGATGGAAAACCTACTTCAGCTTTGGAGGAATGGGTGAGTGAATTGAAGAGGGGAGCAAGGGCCAAGACTGATCATCCCATGAGAGCTACGGCTTCAGTCTCTGGTGAGCAGTTTCTCAGATGGAGTGGAAGAGCTGATTTTACTCCAGCTCCTGTGATAATGAAGAATAATCCCTTTTACCACGACTTAAGTGTCCAACGCTGTGATGACCACTAAAGAGGCCCTGCCTCCAGCCAGGTGGAGGTAGGGGACAATCGGATTTACTGGACTTTGTGGATCAGATGGCCTGACACATCAGTCCCACAGAAGTATAAGGCTCTAGTAGATACCGGTGCACAGTGTACCCTGATGCCATCAAGCTGTCAAGGGGTGGAATCCATCTATATTTCTGGAGTGACAGGAGGATCCCAAGAGTTGACTGTGCTGGAGGCTGAAATCAGCCTGACTGGGAGGGAATGGCAAAAGCACCCTATTGTGACTGGTCCAGAGGCTCCATGCATCCTCAGCATAGACTACCTCAAGAGAGGGTACTTCAAAGACCCAAAAGTGTACCGGTGGGGTTTTGGTATTGCTGCTTTGGAGACTGAGGAAATTGAGCAGCTGTCCACTTTGCCTGGTCTCTCAGAGGATCCTTCTGTTGTGGGGTTGCTGAAAGTTGAAGAACAACAAGTGCCAATTGCGACCACAATGGTGCACCGGTGGCAATATTGCACCAACAGAGACTCCCTGATTCCCACCCATCAGCTGATCCGTAGACTGGAGAGTCAGGGAGTGATCAGCAGGACCCACTCGCCCTTTAATGGCCCCATATGGCCAGTGTGAAAGTCTAATGGAGAATGGAGACTAACAGTTGACTATCGTGGCCTGAATGAAGTCACACCACCATTGAGTGCTGCCGTACCGGACATGCTAGAACTTCAGTATGAACTGGAGTCAAAGGCAGCCAAGTGGTATGCCACGATTGATATTGCCAATGCATTTTTCTCCATTCCTTTGGCAGCAGAGTGCAGGCCACAGTTTGCTTTTACTTGGAGGGGTGTCCAGTTCACTTGGAACCGACTGCCCCAGGGGTGGAAACACAGCCCTGCCATTTGCCACGGACTGATCCAGACTACACTGGAACAGGGGCAAGCTCCAGAACACCTGCAATACATTGATGACATTGTTGTGTGGGGCGATACAGCGGAAGAAGTCTTTGAGAAAGGGAGGAAAATAATCCAAATTCTGCTGAAAACTGGTTTTGTCATAAAATGGAATAAGGTCAAGGGACCTGCATAGGAGATTCAATTTTTGGGAATAAAATGGCAAGATGGACGTAGACAGATCCCCACAGATGTGATCAACAAGATAATAGCAATGTCTCCACCAACTAATAAGAAAGAAACGCAAGCTTTCTTGGGTGCAGTGGGGTTCTGGAGAATGCACATCCCAAATTACAGTTCGATTGTAAGCCCTCTCTATCATGTGACCCAGAAGAAGAATGATTTTAAATGGGGCCCTGAGCAACAACAAGCCTTTGAGCAAATTAAATGCAAGGTAGTTCATGCAGTGGTCCTTGGACCTGTCCGGACCCGGCCAGATGTAAAAAATGTACTGTTGTCGTGGTTTAAACCCAGCTAGACAGCTCTTTCACTCACTTCCCCCCCTTCTTGCCCTCCCCCTACTTCCGGAGGGACAGAGAGGAGAATCGAAAAGAATGCAACTCCCCCAGGTTGAGATAAGAACAGTTTAATAACTAAGGTATAACACAAATCACTACTGCTACCATGAATAATAGTAATGATAAAGGAAATAGATAATGATAAAGGGAAGAGAATACAACACCTCAGCACCAGCCGATAGATAACTCGCCCCCCCCCCCAGCCGGACCAAGCTCTGACCCATACCTCCTCAAACCCTGCCGTCCTCGCCCTTCTGGGTAACTCTCCGTTACCTCCTGGGCATGACGTGCTGTGTCATGGTCAGTTTAGGTCAGCTGTCCTGTCTCTGGTTCCTCCCAGCTTCCCCTCCTCCCTGGCAGAGCATGAGGCTCACAAAGTCCTTGGCCAAACCAAAACATCATTGTTATCAGCTCTGTTCCCGAGCCGAAAGTCAAAACACTGCACTGCACCAGCTACCAAGGAGGAGGAAATGACTGCTACTGCTGAACCCAGGACAACTGTACACTGCAGCTGGGGAGAATGGTCCTACCTGGAGCCTCTGGCAGAAAGCTCCAGGGGAGACTCGAGGTTGACACCTCGGCTTTTGGAGTCGGGGATACAAAAGATCTGAGGCCAGCTATACCCCAACTGAGAAAGAGATACTGGCAGCCTATGAAGGGGTTTGAGCTGCTTCAGAAGTGATTGGCACTGAAGCACAGCTCCTCCTGGCACCCTGGTTGCCCGTGCTGGGCTGGATGTTCAAAGGCAGGGTCTCCTCTACACATCATGCAACTGATGCTACATGGAGTAAATGGGCTGCACTAATTACACAATGAACTCCAATAGGAAATCTCAGTCCAGGCATTCTAGAAGTCATCATGGACTGGCCAGAGGGCAAAGATTTCAGAATGTCACCACAGGAGGAGGCGGTGCGTGCTGAAGAGGCCCCACCATATAATGAACTGTCAGAAAGTGAAAAGCAGTATGCCTTGTTCACTGATGGGTCCTGCCGTATTGTGGGAAAGCATCGGAGATGGAAGGCAGCTGTATGGAGTCCTGGACGACAAGTTGCAGAAACTGCTGACGGAGAGGGTGAATCGAGTCAGTTTGCCGAGGTGAAAGCCATCCAGCTGGCCCTGGACATTGCTGAACGAGAAAAGTGGCCAGTACTTTATCTCTATACTGACTCATGGATGGTGGCAAATGCCCTGTGGGGGTGGTTGAAGCAATGGAAGCAGAGCAACTGGCAACGCAGAGGTAAACCCATCTGGGCTGCTGCACTGTGGAAAGATATTGCTGCCCGGGTACAGAACCTGGTGGTGAAGGTACGTCATGTAGATGCCCATGTACCCAAGAGTCGGGCCACTGAGGAACACCAGAACAACCAACAAGTGGATAAAGCGGCTAAGATTGAAGTGGCTCAGATGGACTTAGATTGGCAACATAAATGTGAATTATTTTTGTCCCGGTGGGCCCATGACACTTCAGGCCATCAGGGCAGAGATGTAACATATAGATGGGCCCATGATTGAGGGGTGGACTTAACAATGGACACTATTGCCCAGGTTATTCATGAGTGTGAAACATGTGCTGCAATTAAACAAGCCAAGCGGTTAAAGCCTCTTTGCTATGGAGGATGATGGTTGAAATATAAATATGGGGAGGCCTGGCAGATTGACTATATCACACTGCCACCAACCCGCCAAGGCAAGCGCCATGTGCTTACCATGGTGGAAGCAACCACCGGATGGCTGGAAACATACGCTGTGCCCCATGCTACTGCCTGGAACACTATCCTGGGCCTTGAGAAACAGATTTTGTGGCGACACGGCACCCCAGAGAGAATTGAGTCAGACAATGGGACTCATTTCCGAAATAACCTTATAGATACCTGGGCCAAAGAGCATGGCATTGAGTGGGTATATCACATCCCCTACCACGCACCAGCCTCTGGGAAAACTGAACGGTACAATGGGCTGTTAAAAACTACACTGAGAGCAATGGGTGGGGGAACTTTCAAGCATTGGGATACACACTTACCAAAGGCCACCTGGTTGGTCAACACCAGAGGATCTGCCAACAGGGCTGGCCCAGCCCAGTCAGAACTTTTACATATTGTAGAGGGGGACAAAGTTCCCGTGGTGCATATGAAGAATTTGCTGGGGAAGACAGTCTGGGTTATTCCTGCTTCAGGTAAATGCAAACCCACTCGTGGGATTGCTTTTGCTCAGGGACCTGGATATGCTTGATGGGTAATGCAGGAAGATGGGGAAGTCCGATGTATACCTCAAGGGGATTTGATTTTAGGGGAAAACAGCCACTGAACTTAATTGTATGCTGTTGCCTGCTGTGTAGTACTTTTATAGCCCATCGACTAGATGTCTCCAGGTCACCAGCAACTGGCCCTGACTTCCCTCCAATCATCATCCCAACAGAGAATGAACTTTGATAGAACTGGATGAGTTCCGCAGTAAAGGAACGACCAGCATCAGCAGGCAACGATCCAATACTGCACACAGACTTTCCTCCCCTGAAAGATTGTTACAAGAGATGGAACCTGACATTATGGACCGAATGGACTCGGCAGCATTATAGGGATTGGTCCATGCACTAAGAAAATGATCTCTTTCTCTTGGTCTGTGTATATATGGATGTATATATGTGGGAGAGCAATGGTGTATTGAAAATGTGGGATCTAAGCACGACGTGAATGGTATGGAATAAGGGGTGGATACTGTCCTGGGTTTAGCAGTAGCAGTCAATTTTTCTCCTTCGTGGTAGCTGGTGCAGTGCTGTGTTTTGACTTCCAGCCTGGGAACAGTGCTGGTGATACCGATGTTTTTGGTTATTGCTAAGTGATGTTTACCCTGACCAAGGACTTTGTGAGGCTCATGCTCTGCCAGGGAGAAGGGGAAGCTGTGAGGAAGCAGAGACAGGGCGCCTGACCCAGGCTAGCCGAAGAGGTATTCCATACCACAGCGCATCATGCCCAGGGTGGGGGGTAACTGGGAGTTACCTGGAAGGACACGGGCTTCCGGGTGGGACTTGTTTCTTGGCCGGTGGTATCGTATTCTCTTCCCTTGTTATTTTCTCTTATTATTGTTGTTGGTGGTGGTAGCGGTGGTGATTTGTGTTGTACATTGGTTGCTGGACTGTTCTTGTCTCAGCCCATATGAGTTGCACTCTTTCAATCCTCCTCCCCATCCCTCTGGGAGCAGGGAAGGGGAGAGCCCGGGGCGGGGGGCCTCGATTGCTTTCAGCCCGGCACCACTCGCTGGGAGCGAGTGAACAAGCTGTCTGTCTAGGGTTTAAACCACGACAGACTGAAGCTGCAAGAAGACAGATGGCACCCAGTGTGTGTTTTCAGAAAAAAAAAGTATAAAAAGTATTTCAGTATACAGAAATTCACATTAGACGGACACAATTTAAATAGTTATTTTCTGTAAACTACTAGACAACAGAACACGTTCAGTATTTCTCAAGTCTTTAGGAGATGGGTTTAAAAATGCTAAATGGAATATTAGAAGTCAGGTGTCCATCAAGTATGCACAAAGACAGGATGTGGTATGTGTACAGAGATGTTTGGTATCACAGTAAGTGGGGAACAAAACCAGATTTTTCTGTGTTTAGACAGATAACATATATATGCAACAGTTTTGAGGCAAAGAAGTGTTTCTCATCTCTGAGAAACTCATCTCTCTGCTTCAAATTAGGCAAAATGAGGACTTCTATCTCCCAGGTGGTGGATTTTTCTTTTGGGTCTGTCTCAGCAGGAGGACAGAGCTCTTCCTCACTCCCAGATGTGCGTGAAGTGCTCTTGCTGACCAAGGCAACATCTGGATATGCCCGACTACTTGTATCCTCTCTTGGAAAGAAAGCCATGCCTCTGACTGGGGAAAATACAGGGACTGTAGTGATATGACAAAGGGTAATGGGTTAAAACTTAAACAGGGGAAGTTTGGATATAAGGAGGAAGCTCTTCACTGTAAGGGTGGTGAGGATCTGGAATGGGTTGCCCAGGGAAGTTGTGAATGCTCCATCCCTGGCAGTGTTCAAGACCAGGTTGGACAGGTGCTTCGGTGACATGGTTTAGTGGGAGGTGTCCTTGCCCATGGCAGGGAGGTTGGAACTTGATGATCTGAAGGTCCTTTCCAACCCTAACTATTCTATGATTCCATGAAAAAGAGCTCCTGCCTCATGTGGAGATCTCTTTTTTTGGGGGAGTCTGGAACTACAAAGAGTAGTGGACTCTTCTTTAGGTACAGTGTCTGCCTCCCCCATCCTTCCCCTTTTTAAATGAGCATATCACAGAACTCCAACAGCTTAAGAAGTCCAAGATGATTGGCATGGCTGATTAACAGTGCAGGTAGGGTTTGGTCATTTCACACTGGGTTCTTGACTCAGCTCCCAGGCATTGTGTGCTGAACTGAGCTGTAGCTGGAATTTCCAGCTCTGCATGTGACACAGCTCTGCAACACAAATTTCACTGACAAGTGAAATTGACACTTTTAATGTCAAATTTCATTGACATCTGTTGATGTGCAGCAAAGCCACTGAACACGGAAGATGCTGCCTGTGTCTGCTGGCCGCTGCCCACCCTTGGTGAACACTGTTTCTGCCTGGGATTTCTGGATATTTCACAACTTAGACAGCTTCAGTCTGGTGTCCAGCATCACAGTTCAGTGTTTCAGGTTCCCACACCCCACATATGCCACCTTTCTGGGTGGAGAAAGAGTATGAATTTGGAGGAACAGGAGAGGGAGTACTTCTAATCTAAAATGAAAATGATAGCGCCTATTACAATCCGTAGCAGGTTCAGCCTGTCATGGGTAAAATTTCAGTGCTGAAGTTGAAAACATTATGAAAACAGTGTAATAGCTATTCCTCAGTTTGCAGAGAGCAGTATGATCAGTTAAGTATATTTTTTTCATGTAGTCTCTGGTCTATTTAACTCACTCCAAGGCAGAAGGCTTTACATCACAGACGTACTTTCTGTGATGTGTACCATTACAATCATGTAGTGCAGTGACTACCTACATATCGTAAAGAATTTTTAACCCATTAATCCCTTTGTTCATAATTCACTAATTGCTTGATCTGCTCAGTCTGTAGTGACTGCCTCCTTTGGAGTATTTTTATGTTCTTGGTCTCCTAGAAAAAGGAGGTGCTGCTAGAACTAAATGCTTTTCTCCACAAGAAATCATCCCAGAAACACTGTTTATGAAAGTAATATCTGGAACTGGGGGGTGAGGACTCACATTCAGTGGTGGAAGAAAACTGGTCTTATCTGAGCAATGTGACCCAACAGTAAGGCTCCTGATTCCTGCTTTTCTAGAGAAGCTTGGTTTTTCCTTGTCAGAGTAACAGGACGCATGTTCTGCAGTACTTCTCTGGGATTTTGTAACAAAGAGTGAGAGGGAGAAAGGATCTTTTTCTTTCCTATCACTGACTTACTGTCTTCTGCAGTAGAAGGCCTCATACTGAGGCCTTCTGAGAATCAGAGCTGTAGTGATTTAACTGAGTTAACTGAGTTAACTGAGAATCAGAGCTGTAGTGATTTGCTCCCAAGTTTCTTTTCTGGATAACACTGTTAGGGTTTGAAGTAAAGCTGATTTGTCCCAGACTGGCATCCTTACCCACAGGAATCCCACTGGGGTTATATTTCTCTTCCACACAAGGAATCTGAGAGTTTATCTTGTCATACAGTAATTTCCTTGATCCACCATGTTCAAAGGTTTTCAGTAAATGAGAAGTGTCTTTTATGTCAATACTTTGGGGCCTGGTGATGAATCTGTTTGATGGGGCAAGGCCAGTGGTTTTAGAAGAGAGCTCTTCTTGTGGAGTAATATCCTGAAGTGTAAAGAGGTGATTTTATTCTGGTGGAACAGTAACAGAGAGCTCTTTATCCAAGGCTCAGACTGTAGCCGCTGCATTTGTGAGAGTTTGGACCTGGCTTTTGTCAAGCTGGATTTTCTCATCAGTGAAACTATCTGAGATGAGTTATCCACACTTCGTGGATGATCCAGCTCTTTAAAGCTGAAGAATGCCTTTTCAGTTTTATCTGAGCTTGAAAGCAAGGACCGGAAAGTTTTCAGTTCTATTTCTGATGGGGAAATGCAGACAGTTGGGGAATAGCATTCCTCAAGGTGTGCAGGAGGCATGTTTAGGTACTGCTTTGTTTTCTGCCTTCCTGATGTGGACTTGTCCATTGTGATGATGATTTCTTTTCCTTGCTCCCTGCAGGTGTTAAGAAGAACTTTCAGGGTCTCTTTGTCTTCAGAGTTTATTGCATACACAAGTGTAGAGCAGTTGGAGCGATCTTGCAGGCTGGGGTCAGCCCCACTTTTCAGTAGCAGAGACACCAGGGCCTGCTCTTTCCAAACAAGCATGCATCAAGGCTGTTTTCCCAGACTTATCCTGTATGTTTGGATCAGCCTTGTTTTCCAGCAGGTATTTAACCATCCTTGCCTTGCTGACACTCTGGCTATCCACAGGTTTTTTCCTAAAAGCAATCGTGAGCGGGGTTTCTCCTCTGTCGTTGCTCTCATTGATGTAGGCACCACCCTCTAATAGCAGCCTGGTGAGGCGGAGGCGTCTTTGGTAGACAGCTCTTATCAGAGAGTTCCCCTCCAATGTCAAGTCCACCAGTTCAGTCATGGCACTTGTCTCACTCGCAACTCCTAAAGCCTGGAAAGAGCACTGGGAAAACAGAAAGCCCCCAGAAAAAAAAAAGAGAAAATGAAAAGAGAAAAAGAGACAAAAGAGGAAAAAAGACATAAAAAGAAAAAAGATAGGAGAAAAGAGAGAAAAAAAAGGGGGGGGGGGTAAAGAAGGGGGAAAAGAGAGAGGAAAAAGAAGAATAAAAGAGTGAAAACATAAAAAAGGGAAAAAGAAAAAAAGAGAAAACAGAAAACAAAGGGAAAAGTGAAAAATGAGAAAAGAGGGAAAGGGAAAAAATGAAAAAAAAAGACAAGCAAAGAAAAAAGGATTTAACTGCACAAATTGTACCTGTAAACACACCTATACCTGTGAAAAGAGTATGAAGAAAACAAAAAATGCATTCCCACCTCCTGGACTTCAATAAATGCATTGAAAACTTAAATAGAATTTGGATATAACTATAACATTTATAGATGCTTTTCTTTTTTTTTTTGTTATTGTGCTCCTTTTTTGTCACACTCTGCCAAATTAGCTGCAAAAAAAGTTAAATTCTCCACATTCCAATGACTTTATACTGAGCACACCCAAGTGGCTGGGGTACAGCTGTTCCACTGCTGATCCTCACCAGTGCAAGATGCAAGAACTGAATTCATAGAGTCATAGAATCATAGAACAGTTAAGGTTGGAAAGGACCTTAAAATCATCAAGTTCCAACCTCCCCTGCCATAGGCAGGGACACCTCACACTAAACCATGTCACCCAAGGCTCTGTCCAACCTAGTCTTGAACACTGCCAGGGATGGAGCATTCACAGCTTCCCTGAGCAACCCATTCCAGTGCCTCACCATACTCACAGTAAAGAATTTCTTCCTTATATCCAATCTAAACTTCCCCTGTTAAAGTTTGAACCCATTACCCGTTGTTCTATCACTACAGTTTCTAAGGAAGAGTCCATCCCCAGCATCCCTATAGGCCCCCTTCAGATACTGGAAGGCTCCTGTAAGGTCTCCACACAGCCTTCTCTTCTGCAGGCTGAACAGCCCCAACTTTCTCAGCCTGTCTTCATATGGGAAGTGCTCCAGTCCCCTGATCATCCTCGTGGCCCTCCTCTGGACTTGTTCCAACAGTCCCATGTCCTTTTTATGTTGAGGACACCAGAACTGCACACAATACTCCAACTGAGGTGTCACGAGAGCAGAGCAGAGGGGCAGGATCACCTCCTTCGACCTGCTGGTCATGCTCTTTTTGATGCAGCCCAGGATACGGTTGGCTTTCTGGGCTGCAAGCACACACTGCCTGCTCATGCTCATTTTCTCATCAACCAACACCACCAAGTCCTTCTCTGCAGGGCTGCTCTGAATCTCTTCTCTGCCCATCCTGTAGCTGTGCCTGGGATTGCTCTGACCCAGGTGTAGGACCTTGCACTTGGTTAAACTTCATGAGGCTGGCATCAGCCCACCTCACAAGTGTGTCGGGGTCCCTCTGGGTGGCATTCCTTCCCTCCAGGGTATCAACCGATGAGGTATAGTGATTAAAACCCCCTTGAGCACTGTGCAGTCAAAGCTCTCTTTGAAGCTGATTGCCTGAGGGATAGTTTTCAGGAACTTTCTAGAGTGTTTAGTAACATACTGATACAGCAGTGAAAAGTTCTAAAGCTTCTGAAGTGCTCCTTAGCACAAATGCACAGGCTTCAGTGGCCTAATCTATTTTATTTACACTTACCATGAGAAGTGTATTCAAGCTACAGGTTGGCGGAGAAGTGATTCTGAGCAGCCCTGCGGAGAAGGCTGTGGGGGTTTTGACAGATGAGAAACTGAACATGAGCCAGCTTCAGTGTACACTTGCAGCCCAGAACGCCAGCCATATCCTGGGCTGTATCAAAAGGAGTGTGACCAGCAGGTTGAAAGACATGATCCTGCCCCTCTCCTTTGCTCTCATGAGACCTCTCTTGAAGTACTGTGTACAGTTCTGGTGTCCTCAACATAAGAAGGGCAAGGAGCTGTTGGAGCAAGTCCAGAGGATGGCCACGAGGATAATGAGAAGGCTGGAGCACCTGCTGTGTGAAGATAGGCTGAGAAAGTTGGGGCTGTTCAGCCTGGAGAAGAGAAGGCTGCATGGAGACCTCATAGCAGCTTTCCACTATCTGAAGGGGACCTACAAGGGTGCTGGAGAGGGAATCTTCGTTAGGTACTGTAGTGATAGGACACGGGGTGACGGGTTTAAACTTAAACAGAGGGAGTTCAGGTTAGATAGGTGGAAGGAGTTCTTTACTGTGAGGGTGGTGAGGCACTGGAACAGGTTGCCCAAGGAAGTTGTGAATGCTTCATCCCTGGCAGTGTTCAGGGCCAGGTTGGATGGAGTCTTGGGTGACATGGTTTAGTGTGTGGTGTCCCTGCCCATGGCAGGGGGGTTGTAAATAAGATGATCTTAAGGTCCTTTCCAACGCTAACCATTCTATGATTTTATGGTTCAATATTTTTCCCTTTTCTGTTTATAATTACTGCAAGAATGGGAATGGGATTTAGTAACCCAGTTCTACTCATGATTTCAAGTGAGCATCCTCCAGGCATGTGTTCCGGGCCTGCTCCTCCATGGAGTGTATCCTCAGACAGCTCATGTAAAATTATTCCGGGTTTTAAAGATGCTCACCTAGATCTATCTGAAGCGAGTGACGTTACTTCTGCCGCTTGCTCATCACTGTCCATCACTAGGAGTGACTAGCCCCACTGCTGTATGAGAGGAAAGGATCACCTGAATTTCTCCTTTTCAGGCAAATCCACTTTGTTCAGGTGAAATAACTTTTCACGGGATATTTAAAACAACCCATCTGGCTCTGCTGGAAATGAGTTAGGCATAATCCCTCCAGCCAACTGAGAGATGGAGTCAGCATCTCCATCCAGCAAAGGACTGGCAATTCATTAACTGGTACAGCTATCTGAAACCAGCTTGAGTGTTTCCCAGCAGGAGTTTGTGTGGAAAACTGTGAGTTCATTGGAAAGATACACATTAAAAACATGTTACATCTAAGAAAGCAAACTTGTGCAAGTGTCCATTTCAATTAAATCGATGACGTAATTTATAGCCAAAGTGACTTCTGTATAATGGCTTGTTTATTGAAAATAATTCTGTTTGGTATTAGAAGCTCATTAAACTGAACTGCTAAAGGAAGAGACATTGATTCAGGCTTCCATGAGTAATGTTGCACCATCCATTTCCTCTCAAGTTCTGGATTTGCTTTTTTTTCTCTGTTTTTTGTTTGCTTGTTTCATAGCAGACATTTGGCAAAATACTTAAGCTTATACCTAAAGCCTTCCTTAATCAGTCAAATATATGGCCCAATTTCAGGAAAAATACTTACTATGACTTAATCAGACATGAGCACATACTGAAGAGCTCGCTATTTAAAATACCTGCTCTTCTTGATCAGAACAATTTTCTGAATTTCTGTACGTTTTCAATCCAGCAGGACAGCTAAAAAGACAAGGGACAGAACTGAGAGCACCACAGCTTGAGGACTATAAGGTGATACACAAGTGCTGTAACCCCAGTCCAGGGGCAGGACCTTGTAGTACGCCTTGTTGAACTCCATGAGGTTCACAGTCCCACCTCTCACGTGTGTCAAGGTCCCTTTGAATGGCATCCCTTCCTCCCAGGCCATCAACTGAACGAAACAGTGTTGTTGGCAAATTTGCTTAGGGTGCATCAATCCTACTGTCCATGTCACTGACAAAGATGTGGAACAGGATCGGTCCTAACACCGACCCCTGAGGGACACCATGTGTTATCCATCTTCAGTTGGACATTGAGCCACAACTCTCAGTGCAGCCGTCCAGCCAGTTTGTTATCCACCAAGTGGTTCATCTGTCAAATCCATCCATGTCTCTCCAATTTAGAGACAAGGATGTTAGGTGAACCAAAGCCAAATGACTTGCACAGTTCCAGGTAGATGATGTCAGTTGCCCTTCCCTTATGCATCAACGCTGTGGCCTTATCGTAGAAGGCCACCAAATCTGTCAGGCAAATTAGTGAAGCTGTGTTGTCTGTGACCAGTCACTCCCTTATTGTCCATGTGCCTTAGCATAGTTTACAGGAGGATCTGCTCTGTGATATTGCAGGGCGCAGAGGTGAAGCTGACTGGGCTGTAGTTCCCCGGATCTTCCTTGTTTCGCTTTTTAAAAATGGAGGTGATGTTTTCCCTTTTCCATGTTTCCATGTTTCCCATATGCAGTCCCAGAAGCATATGCTGTCCACCATGGGATGCAGGAGGTCATCAGCCCAGGCATAATGCTAACCCTTGGACTCCTAGATCCTCTGGGATGGGACCCTTGCCTTCAGATGTAGCGCAGGTACTTCAGGATAGCAAGTGTAGCTGAGGATTTCCTGTAGCTGATAAAGGCAGACACACAGACACCCAAATCCTGAAAATCTTTCACTAAAGAACTTCTTTGCCATGGCATTTTGCAAGTGCTACACCCTGCAGCAGTCTGAAAGTGTTTCCTTTGTTATAGTTACAGGGCAAACTAACACAGGAAACTGTGTGATCCTTCTAGGAAACATTAGTTTCCTCTTCTCACCTCTCTTCCCCACTTTCACTCTTCTGTTCTGGGAGCTCGCTTTTCAGAAGGTATTAGATCTTTTGGTCAGTCTGCTCTGACTTGGTAGGCTTCATTCCTACAGCCCTCCTGGGCAAGCAGGGACACTGGAAGCACAACTGAATAATGAGGGGAGTTACCTCCTAGTTTCATACTTAACTGAGCATTTGTCACCTCTAGTCACCTCATTTTCTGCACTGACTGACAAACAACCGTTCCCACAGCTTCTTCCCTCTCTGAACCAGCTGCTGCCTGCCTGCTCATGTCTTCCTCTTCTGTTAGAGTAGCGTTTAAATTACTCAGAATTATTTTGGGCTTAAAGTCCCCAAAAAGGCTTAAAGGTTTAAGCCTTTGGCAAACAAGCTGTGGTCTGATGAAGACAACATAGTTGTCTGGTCCCAGTGAAGATGTAATGTCAAGTGGTCCTGATGCTCTCCTCAGATAACGCGGGTAAGCTAATCACTGTCATTTACCCCTTCCTGTTTCTCCCCTGGTGTTCTGCATCTGTACTAGTAATACTGTTTTCTAAATTGGGAAACTGGTATTACTTAGTGTATCTTTCTTTTCCATGGATTGCTGTTCATGACAGAAATTTGTTGGAATATTCACAGTTCTGTCCCTGAATACACTGTGGCCATAATGCTTCCGGTGAGCTACTGAAAACATAAGCTTTCTACAGTCAATGGAAATTGCAGATGAGAGAGGCAGATGAGATAATGAGCAATAGACAAGAAACGGATACATTAACCGTTTGTTTTTCACCTGTTATGCAGGCCCTCTGGTTTTAGCTATCTCGTTGAAGTCAGTATTACCCTTAAAAATTAAATTTTTAATCTGTGTAGAACACGTTGTTCCCAGGACAGCATGAATGAGGGTGATTAAATTATAGCTGTACTATACTTTCCTTAGTGATTGGTAACTCTGTTGTCATTCATGATGCTGTTCTTTGCACTTAGCTGCATGGAACTGGGGAAAAACATGACATTTCCCGTGTACTAGACATAATGAGAATTTATGGCTTTTCATGGAATCGGGCAGCAATGAAGTATGTGAGTAAACAAAACATGGGGGACTTGGTTTTGGAACAAAGGATTTTTTTCTTCAAGACATACTATAGAATACCTACCTTTCCCTTTGGAAATGTAAGTGGGGAGCTAATAAGTGCAATGCCCAGTTCAGGTGAAGAGCAAATACTAATTTTTTATCATAGAATCATAGAACGATAGAATCAAAGAATGGTTGGGGTTGGAAGAAACCTTAAAGCTCATCCAGTTCCAACCCCCTGCCACGGGTGGGCACACCTTCCACTATACCAGGTTGTTCCAAGCCCCATCCAGCCTGGCCTTGAACACTGCCAGGAATGGGGCAGCCCCAGCTTCTCTGGGCAACCTGTGCCAGGGCCTCACCACTCTCACAGGGCAGAACTTCTGCCTAAGATCTCATCTCAATCTCTCCTCTGTCAGGCTAAAGCCATCACCACACTTCTTTTGTACCCAGCTGCAGAGCAATCAAGTACATTATCCTAATTCTTGATTGGAATCTGTATGGAATACAGACAAGCCCTGATGTGAAAGGTGCCATCAAAATGCTTTTATCAAAACAAAAAAATCCCAAAAGTACACCTTTTTGGCAGAGTGGCCAAATGAAGAAACCGTGCCATTAATATGCTCTGTAAAGTTTTAAGAAGGAAATTGCTGTGTTACTTCCGAAGTTCCCCTTTTAATGAATCATAAATTGACTAAATTTGTTGTAGAATTTGACATAGCTAAATCTGTAAAGAACTAAGTCAGTCCACAAAGAGTCAGAGGAACTATTCATGTTCCCAGTATGCTTATGTGCATCCAAGTTAAAGTTCTTTGTGACCAAATTGTTTCTAACAAAACATTCAGGCAGCAGTGAACTGCATCTCCTGCAATAAACATTCAGGTAGAATCTTCCTAACTTGTGTTTGCGTCAATACCATCAATGTCCATGAAGCCTTTGCTTCCACTTCTCATAAATACCAGTCTCCATAAAGACAGGACTCTGCAGACTCACTGTGCAGAGCTTTCCACGGTGACCTCTCTTTTGAGACTAACTGCTATGCATTAAATGCTTTGCAAAACGATTTTCTCTTGTCACAATCACAGTAACTTATATTTTCTTTTAAAAATAGCATCCCCTGGTAAGCCTTTATCGTTCTTTGTAACAGTATGTTGGCAAATTAAAACTTGTGAAGCTTTTTGCTGTATTACAGAAGCCTTTAACTTTGTTGTTTTTATCTACTGATGTAATGTCAGCAGACATGGAGCAAGATCAGGAAAGCATTTAACATTTTCCAGAATGCAAAAGAAACACAAAACCCCCTGAAACAGCCCGGGACAGGTGCTGCAAAAACTTTTCATCAATTTTTCCTCTTTTTTCATAAATTTAATGCTTTAAATTGCCACAGAGATTTCCAGAGGTGTTCGCAGCTGGTATTCTGAATGTTTTTCTCTCATCAGAGATTGGTTTTTAAAAAACAAACAACATGAAGGTTTAATATTCTTAGAAAACCAGGTGCTGTTATGCTCTTCTCTATGGTTATAAAATGTTTTTAAACTGCTTTTAAAATGCTTTGGGGAAGGAGTTGGCAGAGTTTTGAGGGTTAATTTCCCCTCCCCCCCGGTTGTTTTTTTTTCCACAACTATTCTCAGACTGATCTGCAGCCCAGGGAAGCATGATGGGCATTGTGTGTCCCAGCTCCTCTCTGTGGCACTTCACATGCGGAGTTCTCTGCTGCCTGGCAAAGTCCCCATGGTTGGAGCACAGGAGCACAGCAACAGGCCAACACAACCGATCATGTTGTGGTAATATTGGCAACAACAACCTTTGGCATTTGGCATTGTGTGCCACCAGAATCACAGTGTAACTACAGTTCCAGTATACTGCTCACTGCTTTCAGGGAACAGTAATGCAAAACATTATTACAGTAGCTACACTTCATGACAGAGGAAACAGGACTTCACTATCTGTTTATAATGCGCATTTGCATGCCACACTTGAGTATTCAAAATCATGCTGACAAGAAGTGATGTTGAACCTGGGAAGAAGGGACAGGTTGGGGGAAGATGTGTTGGATTTTGGTCTTATTTCTCACTACCCACTCTGATTTGATTGGTAGTAAGTTAAACTGATTTCCCTAAGTGGAGTCTTGTTTTGCCAATGACAGTAACTGGTGAATGATCTCTCCCCGTTCTTACCTTGATCCTCAAGCACCTTGTGGTATTTTCAGCTGAGCGGGGAGTGGTGGAGTAGCTTCGGTGGGCGCCTGACCTCCAGCCAGGGTCAATCCACCACACAGATCAGTTTGTAATTCAGTGTTTTCAGCAAAGGCTGTGTACCCAGGATGGTAAAAATGACTGGAGAGGTTTTCTGTGAAGAATCAATGGATACCTCAACTGCTGCCTGAGACTTCCACACTCCCATTTCTTCTTACAATTGCTTACTTTTTCCTCTATGCCAGTATGTTTTAAAGATTGTTGTAAGTGTACATACCACCCCAGTCAAACTCAGGAGTTATGACACTTTTGCACTATCAGATGTTTTGAATCAGGAAATATTCAAAAGCTTTGCTCAGGTAGAGACATTCTGATGCAGCCTAGTGCCTTCACTACTCATGGAATTGTTAGGGATGCTGCCACAGATTGTAAAGACGAATGCAATGTCTCAGGTAGCCTTAGTTGCGGTGCTCCTTAGAGCTCCCTCTTTCACACTGCTTACTGCCCTTGTAATTGCAGAGATACGAATTAATGGGTGGATTGTTTGGTGGATGAGGAATTGGATGAATGGTCACATCCAGAGGGTAGTGGTCAATGGCTCAGTGTCTGGACGGACACCAGTGACAGCTGGCATCCCTCAGGTGTTGGTACTGGGACCAACCCTGTTTAATACCTTCATCGACGATACAGACAACGGGATCGAGTATGTCATCAGCACGTTTGCAGGTGACATGAAGCTGAATGGTACAGTTGACATGCCCAGGGGACAGGATGGGATCCACAGGGAAATGCACATGCTGGAGATGTGGGGTCATGTAAACCTCCTGAGGTTCAATGCGGCCAAGTGCAGCGTCCCACACTCCAGTTGTGGCAACCCCCAGTATCAATATAGGCTGGGGATGGAGGAATTGAGTACCCCTGAGGAGGACTTAAGGGTACTGGCGGAGGGGAGATTCAGTCTGAATGTGAGGGAGAAACATATTCAAGGCATTCACAGCCAGGCTGGATGTAATTCTGGGCAACCTGATCCAGATTAAGATGTCTCTGCTCATTGCAGAGGAGTTGGACTTAGATGGCCTTTGAAGGTCACTTCCTACTCAAACTATTCTATGATTCTACAATTCTGTATTTCTACTGCAGAGTATATATTCAGAGTTGGGGTATGCTAACTGGAATCATTCACTACTGAGGTGTTGTACTATCAAGTAGGATTTTCTTTCAATGACGTACTATGTATTTGCACTCAAAAAGACATCATAATTTAAAATGCCTGCTCTTAAACAGCAGTACAGGAAACCTCATTTATTGTGCCAGGACAGCTTTTTCATACACTTCAAATTTGTACTGAATGCCATTCTCTTCTTGGATATCAGCAGGGACACCTGGGTACCTGGAGAGAGGGGGAGAAGAGAAAGCAAAAGCCAACAAGTAGATAAAAATATCAATATGAGTCATCTGTAATTTATTCTATCAATTAGAAAAGAGAATTGTTTGACTTTACATCAGGTATACTAAGCACAAACTATTAAGAATCATGCTGATTCTTACTGGTACACTTGTACACACATCTTTTTAAATCAAGACTTTTTAAATCAAAAAAGCATACTCTGAAGCAAAAACACACCTTTACGGCTTCATCAAAACCCCCCAATATTTTCATTAAAGCCTAGAACACGTTATTTAAAAAGTCTGGTTCCTGAGGCAGGCGTTTTCGTTTCTGCCACCTCCCTGCTGCCTGTTGGATGTAATCTCATTGGAGAGGACATAACAGGATGACTGGAATATGACAACACAAAAACCACCACAGCAAATGGCAGAAGCTTACAGTTTAATACTTGTTCCTGCTAAGTTTGTCAGGAAGAAATAAATTACTCAAGAGAAAGAAGTAACTTTTGACACTGGATGGAAATCTTACTCTGAATACAAGCCTGGAATGCACCTTGGTACTTACTCCATCAGAAGTTTGTAGTCTTTGTAGTTGATTTCTGGAAAAAATGTGTCACTTTCAAATTCCTGCAAAATTCTTGTCACAAACAGTCGGTGATTAATTGGCTTCTCCATTGCTGCCTTTAAAAACAACAGAAACAATTAAAATTGTGTTGTTCCCTGTAAAACAGTTCAACCATGCATGAAGTAGTGGGCTTTTCCAGGAAGTTTTAGTATCCTTGTTTTACAATGCTATTTGTCTGTAAGATACTATCAAGTGTTAACTTCTTACTTGGAACACTAGCCTTCTTTGCCAACTCTCCAAATTCTTGTTCTGCCTTCAACTGTCACCATGACAGCTTTCAAAAACTTAAGAGGGAAGAGTCTCTTTGTAGATTGTACATCAAATATGTTATTTAAACCTAAAACTCAGTTACTGTTTTCAGGATTTAAGCAAAGCAGTGAAAACTGAACTGTAAATCTCCTTTGGACTTTGCCCAAGAGCACTTTCAAAGGGATAACTTCACTTTGTGGCAGTTCCACATGGTAAGTGACAGCAAGACCTGTTCTTAGAGCTTAGGCTCTAAATTAAGATGGAAATTAAGAGAAGAAGATGGGTAGTCCTGTGAAAAGACAGCAGCCATATGGCCTAGTCTCAATGAGCAACCTGAAGACAATGTTTAGGACAAAAAATGAAGTTGGGCTGAGCAAGCGGGGCTTTTTCAGCCTGGAGAAGAGAAGGGAGATCTTGGAGCAGCTACCAGTTCCTAAAGGGCCCAAACAGTAAGCTGGAGAGGGCTTTTGACAAGGGCCTGTAAAGACAGGACAAGTGAGAATGACTTTAAACTGACCAGGGGGAGATTGAGATGAGATTTTAGGCAGAAGTTCTTCTGTGTGAGGGTGGTGAGGCACTGGCACAGGCTGCCCAGAGAAGCTGTGGCTCCCCCATCCCTGGCAGTGTTCAAGGCGAGGCTGGATGGGGTTTGGAGCAACCTGGTCGAGTGGAAGGTGTCCCCACCTGTGACAGGGGGTGGAACTGGATGAGCTTTAAGGTCCCTTCCAACCCAAACATTCTAGGATTCTATGATACGATTTATATTTGGTTGCTCTACTCTGCTAAGTGTAATCTTCACTTGTATTGGGATTTAAGTATGTAGCTGAGTCACATCATGGGCTGACATGCCAGCCTGGGCTTGACTGTTCCCATGGCCCTGCCCAGTCATCCCAGGGCTATGTCTGACTCTGGTTTCCTTAGTGGGGCCTGCTCCCATTCTGTGGACCTGCCTCATTACCATAAGACCTGGCTGGTGAGGCCCCGTCACATCACTCAGATTATGTTGCCCATGGGTTCTATCTCCTGCCCCTTCGGGAGCACCTGTTCCCATGTGTTCCCTGATGACAGCTTCAGAAAAGTAAATTTTATACCAAACATGAAACCTTTCATGTGTGGAGTCCCTAAAGGAACGTGTTCAGAGAGCACTGGACTCTGATGCGGTCTCTGCAAACTTCTGCTCTGGACCTGGCAATATGGGGAAGGTACGTGATCACAACTTCGGCACCTTCATGAAGATTAAAGTAGTTCCTCATTAACACTCAATTCACTCTTGCCCTTTTCAGCCCCCTCTATCAGTTTCACCACTTCTTTGGTACAGAAAACAAGTTAGAGGACACACTGTGCTGATTTGATAGAACACTGGCACACCTACTCTGAATTTAATCAAGGAAATAGACATCATGCGTACTTACTCTAATGAACAGAATAGGGTGAATGACTCTGTTTTAATGTAACATATACATAATATGAAGGTATAGATGTATATAATCTTGAATATTTAAATAGAATGTGAAGTAACTAGATACATTTATGGCGGTCAGACAATACTGTGAGAAGTTAGCAAAATATTCAACAGACAAACCATTTCCAGTAAGTAGAAGACCAGTATGGCCTTTTTTGGCTTTGTTTATTTGTAAATGTGAGGATAATTTACGTGATGGAAAAGACACAGTGATACAGAACTTGTTGGAAATAATGGTACCAAGGCAAAAGGAGGAGACATTTAGAAGAAAATTAAGACGTCTCTGAGCTCACGCTTCTGTACATTGGAAAAATCTGCATCCTCACTCCATAGTCATTACATTCCACTCACTCCATTGCCATGCTGAGTCTCAAAGTTACTCTTGGCATGATTTTAATTTATTGTTATTTATTAATTTATTGTTATTTTAAATTTATTGTTATTTATTAATTTTGCTGCAGTTATTCTTGGACTGTATTTGTACCTGCACTGGTTTCCCCTGGGAGCTGTGTATGTTTTTGCTCTGCATACATATTTGATTCTTTGTGTAGCAGCCGCTGAACCTTTAAAAATATTAAAGCCTGATGCAAAAGGGAAAAGCAATGCTGAGTTGTTGTTTTTTTTTTTGTTTTCTCACTAAAGTATGGCCTATTTACACTGTGCCTGGAGTCTCAGGACCAGAAATGACTTTCCACAAGAGACGGACTCTCTCTTGTTGTGCCAGGTACATCAACCCTGTATGTCAGCCAGTGTCCTTTATTACTCACATAAATCTCCATACCCTGTGAAAAGATTTTAGCATACCCTCGTCTTTCTGCTCACTTCCAGTATGCTCTTGTCAGGCCTACCTCTGAAGTATAAAGTGAAAAAGAGATGACCTAAGGATCACCTTCCCCATAATTTCCATCTGCATTGGACCGACAACCATACAAGGTTAATTATGTTTGCATGTGCAAGACTATTGCCTTGAATCAGTTTCTGTTTGTGGGTTAAAACAGCCCTGAAGCTCTGCAAGAACAGCCCTGTATTACAAGTAGTTCTAGCATTATTATATGGAATATTAATCTTTTACAGATACACAGTCACCAAACCACTGTTAAACTAGTGGGGATAGCAACCAATTGCTGTCAAAGGGACATATTATTTCTAGTCATTTAAAGATTCACAGGTTTTTAGGACATATACACCCTGATTCTGCTTTCTCATCTTGTAGTGATTACACAGAATAAGTGAAAGAGCCAAAGTAATTGTGTGAGGCACTTCTTTTTCAAGTGTCTTTCTAGACAACAACATTGCCAATCCAAACAAAACATGGCAGGGGGGTTGGAACTAGATGATCTTAAGGTCCTTTCCAACCCTAACTATTCTATGGTTCTATGAAAAAACACTAAAAAAATTTCAAAATAAATTATCTGTTGATTTGCATTCTGGTTTTCAGCCTTTCTAATGTATTGAATAATACAGGCAAGCTCCATTTGAAGACACAAGAGTATAAAAGAAAAATATTTTATACATTAAAGAAAAATCTCACAGGTGAAGTTCTCACAAGTTCTACATCTTGCCTAGGTAAAAGGACTTGCTAAGTTAAACTTGGGCTATTGGGAGAGTTGTGTTGATCACCAGGAGAATCATCACCTTCAAAAATCCTTCCTTCCCACACTGCTAGGGCTCAGCTTAATGATGTGTGGAGCAGCCTGTCTTTCCCAGTCCATGAAGGCTGAGCCTAGTGAGGGAGGAGACACCGTGGTAGCTTCCACTGCCAGCTCTCTGACAGGGATAAGGGCAACAAAATGATTCTATGCCTGTTATTGAAAAGCCTCATCATTTTGTCCTTACAGAAACAGATACACTTTAGTCACCAGGGTTTTCCATGTGTTAGTCTTAAAGGAGGGCCTTTTAAATATTTTCCTTTATCATCTCTGCAAGCAACTTTGATAAAGAACTTGACAAAACCACCTTTCATAGCTGGTCATGCTCATTTTGATTTGTGTCTGCAAGTGACTCATATATTAACCTTTTTTAGTCATTATTTTTTCCCAGAGGGATATAAAATCAGTATGTTTTTCCACAAGAATGAACACAAAAGCAGTATTACACCTTCCTTTCTACATTAAAAGTCCTCTGAGTTTATTTTGAAGATTCTACTACAAAGGCTTGATATGTCCCTCTCAAGCCTAGGAAGGTATAAAGATGCTAAATTAAAGAAGATTCTTAAACTTTAGAAAGAAATTATTAGTTAATCCACTAGCCCGTTGTATTTCTGTTTCCTCAGATTTTATTTACAACTATGTAAGAACAAGATGTAATGAACACTGAAGGCATAACTAGAGTAGTCACAGATGTATTTTTACAAAACATAAATGTCTTTGGGAAAACAATGCTGTCTCACTGCTGTGATCCTGCCACTTTTTTCTGTGAAAGAGATATTAGGGGATTGCACTAGAAGAATGCTCAAAGAAGTGTTGTCATAGGAGGTCATCGAAGTACAGGAAAACAGGAAAATGTGTTCCTATTCCTGTGTTTCTGATCAGGCAACTACACAAGGCTACACAACTACATGTGAGAAAATAGAGGATGGTTGCTTTGAGCAACCTGGTCTAGTGGAAGTGTTGCTGCCCATGGCAGGGGGTTAGAACTGGGTGAGATTTAAGGTCCTTTCCAACCCAAACCAGTTTGGGATTCTATGAGTCTACGAAAATTCTGTGGCATTACAGTAATGAAGTAAGAGTTACCTTTGCACTTACAACATGGATGTTCCTCAGAAAAAACTGCTCAGGACCATAAATATGCATAATCAAACAACATTATCATGAGCTTGGTGGGACAGGGAAAGAATTTCAGGTCAATGCAACCATGACAACCTTCAGTCTCCCCTTTACACAAGATAATGTTACCAAGCTTTCAAAAAATGTTAATAGAATTACGCCACACTAATTAGTTCACCTAAAACAGAACTAGTGGAGAAGCTACTGCAGTGTTCAGTTTTCTGCATGGGTTGCTCCCAGAGCAGAACACTGCTTTAAACACACAGAGAGGAGACTGAGATGAGATCTCAAGAAGTTCTTCCCTGTGGAGGTGGTGAGGCCTTGGCACAGGTTGCCCAGAGAAGCTGTGGCTGCCCCATCCCTGGCAGTGCTCAAGGCCAGGCTGAATGGGGTTTGGAGCAACCTGGTTTAGTGGAAGGTGTCCCTGGCCATGGCAGGGGGCTGGAACTGGATGACATTTAAGGTCCCTTCCAGCCTAAACCATTCTGTCATTCTGTGAAAGGCATCGCGTGCTCAATCAACACAGCTCTAAGGAGCCTGCTCTTTGCAGCAAGTTCTTTGAGAACTCGGTTCACAGGGAGCAACAGCACTGTCACCCACAGGGGTGGAGCACGTCAGCAAGGAAAAAGGAGTTGTCTGCATCTCCTGCGTAAGTGGATCTCAGCCCTCAGTCACATCTCAGACTGAATGCAACACTTCAAAAAACATGGCGCCATACGCATTAGCCTCTATGCCTGTAGGTACATAGCTCAAACCCACTTTGCCTTATATTCAGGTAAGGTAGAAAAATTACTACTATATGTTTAATAGTTTACAGCAAATCCAGACATACTAACACCTAATCTTTAAAATACGTACTTTAGGATATCAGCTAGTGAAGTTTGGCAAGCTTGTTAATGCTTCTCTCTTTTAAACAAGTGATCCTTATGGTACAGTAGAGACTTGAAGCTTAGTAAATTCACAACTCATTCAGGCCATTCACAACCCTGTGAAGCCTATATGCTTAGTCAAGAAATTCTATTTAAGAGGGTAATTAATAATCTGCGAGAGACTTGCTGCACTAAATATGAATAGCAACTTCACAATTAACATTTCTGGAGAATGAAAGGGCTCGATTACTAAACACAGTATGCCAGATGCTAGTGCATAGGAAGACACCCAAGCATGAATATTAGATAAAATCTTCCCTTGGAGATTCTTAGAAATTTAATTTTCCAGCTCAAACCTCTTTGTTGAAGTATTTCCCCAAATGCTTTTTATGACCAGTATCTATATTCTGTTACGGCCAGCCGGGACATTAAATAAACAGCAAAACCAACAAAACTTCTCATGGAAAAACTTTTTGCTCTGTTACAAAATGGCAAGTTTCTTCTCCAAATTTAATCATCATAGAATCATGGAATGGTTAGGGTTGGAAAGGACCTTAAAATCATCTAGTTCCAAACCCTGTCATAGGCAGGGACTCCTCTCCCTAGACCATGTTGCCCAAGGCTCTGTCCAACCTGGTCTTGAACACTGCCAGGGGTGGAGCATTCACCACTTCTTTGGACAACTTGTTCCAGTGCCTCACCACCCTCACAGTAAAGAACTTCTTCCTCCTATTTAACTTGAACTTCCCCTGTTTAAGTTTAAACCGTTTGTCTTACCACTACAGTTCCTGATGAAAAGTCCCTCTCCAGCATCCTTATAGGCCCCTTTCAGATACTGGAAGGCTGCTATGAGGTCTCCATGCAGCTTCTCTTCTGCAGGCAGAACAGCCCCAACTTTCTCAGCCTGTCTTCATATGGGAGGCGATCCAGCCCACTTATCGTCCTCGTGGCCCTCCTCTGGACTTGTTCCAACAGTTCCATGTCCTTCTTATATTGAGGACACTAGAAGTGTACACAATACTTCAAGAGAGGTCTCATGAGAGCTGAGTAGAGGGGCAGGATCACCTCCTTCAACCTGCTGGTCATGCTCCTTTTGACGCAGCCCAGGATATGGTTGGCTTTCTGGGCTGCGAGCGTGCACTGAAGCCAGCTCATGTTCAATTTCTCATCTAGCGACACCCTCAAGTCCATCTCCGCAGGGCTGCTCTGAATCATTTCTCCACCCAACCTGTAGCTGTGCCTGGGATTGCTCCTACTCATGTGTAGGACCTTGCACTTCACTTTGTTGAACAGCATGAGGCTGGCATCAGCCCACCTCACAAGCGTGTCAAGGTCCCTCTAGATGGCATTCCTTCCCTCCAGCCTATCAACCGAGCCACACAGCTTGGTGTCATCGGCAAACTTGCTGAGGGCGCACTCAATCCCGCTGTCCATGTCACCAAAAAAGATGTTGAACAGGATCAGTCCCAACACCAACCCCTGAGTGACACCAATAGTTACTGGTCTCCAGTTGGATACTGAGCCATTGACCACAACTCTTTGCTTGTGGCCATCCAGCCAGTTCTTTATCCACCGAGTGGTCTATCTGTCAAATTGATGTCTCTCCAATTTAGAGACAAGGATGTCGTGTGGGACAGTGTCAAACACTTTGCACAAGTCCAGGTAGATGACGCCAACTGCTCTGCCCCTGTCCATCAGTTCCATAGCCCCATTATAGAAGGCCACCAAATTGGTCAGGTAGGATTTCCCCTTAGTGAAGCCATGATGGCTGTCACCACCTACCTCGTTTTTCATGTACTTTCACATAGTTTCCAGGAGAATCTGCTCCAATATTTTATCAGGCACAGAGGTGAAGCTGACTGGTCTGTAGTTCCCTGGGTCTTCCATTTTCCCCTTCTTGAAAATGGGGGTTATATTACTCTTTGTTCAGTTGTTGGGAACTTCACCTGACTGCCATGATTTTTTCACATAAGTAAATCTAGACCTATTTCTTTCTTTCTTTTCTTTTTTTTTTTTTTTAATGTATCTGTTTAATATTTGAGGATGTGCTGGACAGTTCCTACTCCTAGTAAAAAATGAATTTTTTTTTAATCAGTTCAAACGACAGTTTAAATCCAGTTAAAATAAACTGATAACTTACACTGACCAGACTCCATCAGGATCTCCAGTAAGCACTATTTCTCAAAGTCAAAGCCAAGTCCTGAATCTCTCAATTAAGAGACGATACCTCCACACAGAGTGCATCGCCATGAGTATCTTAACTTGAAATAGAAATGTGGTTTTGAAATTAATCTTCCAATTGTCCCCACTCACCGTTCTTTTGTTGTTCTGCGAGCAATCTTGTTGTGCATGGGCTACATTGCCTGGAAATGAAGCCAAACCAGCAAAGTGCCTCCAGGAACATGCCTGATAAGCTCGAACACTGAATGGGGACTCACATGCCAGAACCAATGAGGAAGACACCACCACGAGTTTTTCACCACACAATGAGCACTCATGAGCCAGCAGATGACTCTCAAAGTGTCAAGTGCTCATGCAAAATCATGGAGTGCCTCCCATGGTGCGTAACAGCTTCGTTATTGCTGTGACGTACTGGCCATTGCTGGGCTGCTTCACTCCTCCTTCCTCCTCCACACAACCAATAGCAACTCAGGAGATCCAGAATAATACAGAAAATCCCGTACCAGCATCACACTGAGATGCAAGGAAATGAAACCTGCAAACCTGTGCTGTGAGAAGTCCAAATGTTTCCCTGGAGGGAACAGTGCAACCTTCTGGTATGTCAGGAGATTATAAACCTGATCAGGTGATCAGTGTCAAGTCAAATTTAAAGAGATGAGGCTTTTGAATGGTCAAGGGACTGCAGAAGCTGTTTTCAATTTTTTCAGCTCTCACTTCCTAATACCAGTACTCTACTCACCCCTCCCTGTACCCACCAAAATGCCTGCTATGTCTACTTCTTCTGCCTTTTCCTGTTGCATAGGTCAAGGCCCACAAGAGACAGTCTCCCAGAGTAAGCTGCTGAACACAGGATGAACATGACAGACATAAGCACTTGTATGGCCACCTTGTTCCAAGTTCACCTTTCTCTGTTCTTCACAGTATTTGAGACAGCTTATGTCAGTACTCCCACCACCCCAGAGAGCACTGTCCTTCACAACCTAGGCGCAGTGGGCAAAAATGGCTGTAAGCAATGAACAGCTGCAGTGTGTCCTTTTAAACGTTGACAGTCCATCAAGGCTTGTTCCCTTCTCCTTTGCAGTCCCACAAAGAAGAGGTTGTAAGCAGCAGCAGTCTGTTGCCTCCACCCCATTCCTTGACCCTGTTGCTGAGGACAGCATCCTGTCTTGAAATGCCATCCTGCAACCCATGCTTTAGCACCTTTACTTGTCTCAGTTCTTAGAGGCTTCTGCACTTGGGCAGCTGGGTAGATGCTCCAACTTGGCACAACTCTCTGGATGAGGTTAAACCAGGCCTGTGTTCCAGCATGGTATCTGGGCAGAACAGCATGAGGCACAGAAGAGATGCAGTATTTCAGGTAAGGCAGGTGTTCAAACATCTCCAATGACCCTGGGCAGAAAGAAGGTGCCAGCATCCCCCTTCCATCTGAGGTTCTTTGAAAACCTCCTGAAATGTGTGAATCAGCCTCGGTTCATGGATCACCCCTGGTAATGCTTCTGGGTTGCTACCCTGGGCCCGGAACCCACCTGGGATTTGGGCGCTTCCCAGAGCACCCACAAAGGATGTAGAAAACCAAAGACAGCAGAGGCCTGGAAGACTGTGCACATTTCTTTCTCATACCACCTACAGAAATATGGCCTGGAGGATTGATTCAGGCTGCTCCCTAACAACAATCCTGATCAAGATTAACTGATCAGAAATTCCTAAGTTTAGGAGCTGTGCGGAAAGGCTCCACAGGACAATCAGCCACCCTCTTGAATAATGTTGTGGACTCTGAAAGTGTCTGGCCCTGGCAAAGCTATTGTAGCAGCTTTTGACAGACAGCCTCAGTTGTGCACCCTCACATTCAGTACATTCCGAATCTGCTTTTTATTCTCCAGGATCCCCATACCAATGGGATGCCACCAGCCTAAGCTCAACCCCTGTGCCTAGGGCAGCAGATCAACCAGGGCAGAACTGCTACAGCAAAGACTCCAAGAATGCCATTATCGTCCATCTTCCTACTCATCCTTCAAAACACCCACAATAGCCTGTGACAGGCTGTAAAAGAGCCCACCCACCCAAAGTTCAATGGGTGCATGCATAAGCTTGCTGTTCCCTTTTGTAGTGATCCTGACTCAAAGATCACTGTACATTAAAGAAACAGTAATCCACAGAACAATTAACCTGAACAGACACACGCCTGTATTGTGCTGTGCATATTCTTTGGCCACAGGATAAGCTCAACCAGAAAACTGTAACAGAAGAGCCTGCAGGCAGCTCCCACTTGGTGTCAACAACCATACCACCTGCATGTCCTCGCCTTTCTCTAAGAGAGCAGCAAGTTCTCATGTGAATGTCCCTTTTGTGGGTTAGGGGATAGCCCTTTCTACAGACAGGGTCAGTGCAGCATGCTTGGAAGCTTGTTCGATGCCACACAACTTAAGAGTTCCCAACATACATGGGGAAGTAAACTTACTTATACTATTCTGTCATTTAAAGCATTAGTTCTAGCAAGTAGCATTTAAAATGATACTTTTTACAGCCTTGGTGCTCTTCCTCCTGGGATCTAAATGGAGTAGCTCCTCCTAGTGCAAACAGCTCTCTACTCCTCTGTTGTGTGATTATGCTGTCCTGAGTTCAGCAGTAGCAGTCGTTTTTCTCCTTCTTGGTGGCTGGTGCAGTGCAGTGTTTTGACTTTCAGCTCGGGAATAGAGCTGATAACAATGATGTTTTGGTTTGGGCAAGGACTTTGTGAGCCTCATGCTCTGCTGGGGTGGAGGGGAAGCCGGGAGGAAGCAGAGACAGGACACCTGACCCAAACTAGCCAAAGAGGTATTTCACATCACAGCACGTCATGCCCAGGATGTAACTCGGAGTTAGCCGGAAGGGCTGGGAGACTGCAGGGTTGGAGGAGGTATCGGTCGGTGCTTGGTCCGGCTTGGGGAAGGAAGGGGGATGGGGTGAGTTATCGGTGGTGAGGTGTTGTATTCTCTTCCCTTGTTATTTCCTTTATCATTATTATTATTGGTGGTAGCATATTTCCTTTATCATTATTATTATTGGTGGTAGCAGTAGTGATTTGTGTTATACCTTAGTAACTAAACTGTTCTTATCTCAACCCATGGGAGTTGCATTCTTTTTGACTCTCCTCTCTGTCCCTCCAGGAGTAGGGGGAGGGAAAGAAAGGGGGGAGTGAGTGAACGAGTTGTCTGACTCTGCTCTCCTCATCAAGGTCTGTCCTCAGAAAGCTCTACCTCACTTGAAACATCTGAACTTTGGGTTAAACTCCCAAAAGTACTAAAGTGGAAATGTCATGTCCTCAGCACTACCTGTTTCAAACTACTCCTGTTGCACTTACTTGCTGAAGTAGACACTTTCTGCATCACAGGTTTGTACCAATAGACACAATCAGTTCTAAACCTTTGAGCAATATAAAGCAGCAAGATAAAAATAATGCTTTAAAAGCAAATAACTGCAACTACTGAATAATTTGTTTCATTTCAATTGCTAATTGCCATTTTACTTCCCACACATTTCTACATGGTATAGTGGAAACATTCCTGCAATCCTTTGTGCATCTTCAGTACAGCCACTGAAAATATTACCTGAAGTTTTGATAAAGGTGTATGGTTTCCACCAAACTCTTTTAACTAATGAATTGAAAATTCCTTTGCAATATCCCAAGTAGGTGCTCAAAAGGGGGAAAGCAGTTGAAATTTCATATCCCTGGGGATCAGCACAAGAAATGTGTTGCAAAAGTACTGTTGATCAAAACTACCTATTTATAATGTAAGTATTGGTGAGTAGTGATATAATAAAATGGCATGTTCTCCTACCAAGTATCAGCCAGACACTGGAAAAATAGTTAAATTAAAAGTCTGCAACACAGATGCTTCTGGAAGAAATAAGCACTCTTTGCAACACTAGATGAGTATGTAGCCATTGCATGGAAGAGGTAAATGTTCTGCTCACACACTGCATCCTGCAGAATTACAGGCAGAAGCCAGATCCAGTCTCTTGCTCACGTTGGACAGTTATGCCCAATCTGAAGAGAATCTGTCTCCAGAAATAAACTTGCTATGTATTGCCTGGAAGCAGGCCTTTTACTGGCTGAGAGTGAAGGGCAGGTTACTTCTACATGGTAATAATTAGTTATGGACTGAACGCATTTGGACATGAAGTAAGACGCACCACATGCAAAAGCAATTATAAAACATAAGTAAAAAAAGATAGAGGAACAACAGTGTTCTATAGGCTATTTGCATATGCATCTTATTTTCCTTACAACTGTAGCAATATGTAACTACTTTGCTTTTTTTCTTTTTTTTACTGTAAAATACATATTCCCTAAGACACAGAGAAGTTCATGAAAGGCACAAGCCACAAAGGCAAGCATCAGAAAATGTGTTTTCCTACAGTGTATTCAAAGCATATTATCAACCCTAACAGGCTACTAGGAGCATGATGGCATTCTTATCACACATGTAAAGTGCAAGTGCCAAACAAGAAATGGAGTGTATTTCCCAGTGTGCCTGTAATGACTAAAGGACAGCAGAACTATTTGCTCCTCTTAACTAAGAGTTTTTTGGTTGAAAAAAGTTTAAGAAAAGCTCTCAAAAGCCTAATGACTGTGTGACCCTGGACCATTAGCAACAGCTAATGCTTACTTGGACAAGTGTTTTAAACTTGTGAGTTGAAATCTTACTCTCCAAGACTTGTTCTGTTGGAATCACTGGTTTGCTGAGTTGTGTGAAGGAAAAGAATTTCCTAAAGCAGAAGTAATAGGAGCTTGAGCCACCTTTATACCATCACACAAAATGAGTTAGTTAGGAGTACTCTAAACGTACCTTGTAAACTGAAGTGCCTCCAATGATCCAGACCATGTCTACTTTACTTTTTAACTCTGGTGAATCCAAAAGAGCTAAAGCATCATCCAGATTTTTTGAAAGATAATGTGCTCCTTTAGGGGTTTCCCTAGAAAAAGCAAAATAATTGAAGGACCATTCATTGTGATAATCTAGATGTACAATGTGTTTTCATGAATTCCCAAATAACTAAATGTTTCAGACAAGATAATTGTTTTGAAATGCCTACTGTTGCTAAACTATGTTAGAAAACTCACCTGGCTGCAGGATTGCTTAATAAATCACAATCTAATAATAACTGTGACTTAAAAGGCATTATAAATTACAGATCTGAAATTTTATATCACGTTTTAAAAAAAAGCATAATGGAGACATTTAGATACCTATAAAACTAGGTTTTTATTTGAATTCTAGAATATTAATACTTTGTTCAAAACAAGTAGTTAAAAAAGCCACTATCCCCCTCCCCTATTCACCCCCAAATCCTCCAAAGCATAAACCATTATAAGTGAACATTGATGTTTAAGAATATCTGGATGAATGCAGGTGGTGCATTCAAGGAGAGAGCTCTGAAAAAGGACAATTATTTTTCCTTGAATGCATCAAAAATAAACTTTGAAAAAGCGATTAAGAGCCACTCATTTAACCAGGCTCTAGAGCAACAGTTAAATACATGGGTCAGAAAGACTGCTGATATAGTCAGATGGTTTGTTTGTAGAGCTAGGACTTGTATTTACTAAAAGCAATGACAGCTATCTTGTGAATTAATTAAAAAAAAATAAAGTAGTGATATCACTCAATCAATAACAGAGACGCTTCCTAAGCGGATATGAAAAATGTTACATTTAGAATTGTATTATGATGCATTGCTACACATATTTGTAAGTGCAGACTTTTTATTTGTTTGACAGGCCTGTCATTCATCATACGTACTTGAGCTCCCTGCTGAGCACTATATTAATTCTGTCTTTCAGAGGACGATTCTTCTCAGGAATGGAGAACCAGGTTTTTTTACCCATTATCAAGGCATTCTGTTTACCTGAATAAGAGAGAAAACACTTACTTAATGGGTATTTTTGCTCTGTCCCAAATTTCTTTTGGTTATTTATTGACACAGCTGGACCTTCTCTCCCGCTTCCAAACTCCATTTCAGCAGTCAACAGAAGTACAAGCTTAGACCTCGATTCTCAAATTAGTCACATGAACAGAAGGACATGTTTGCGTCCTCAAAGCCTTGTCAGGCAGTTGACACCTGTCAACTGTCAAAGTAGTCTATGTACACCTATAAACTTGTAATTAAAAGAAAATGAAAAAAAGGCATGTCACTGCCCATCACAGGCATTACACGAACACTACCTCTGCTACAAGTATGGGCATAAATTAATCTCTGTGTGCAAGACCAACTCATACCCTCAAAAGAGTTCTCTTGGTGTGAAAAAACATCACTGTTCTCTTTATAAATCCAAGCAGCACACAATAATCAACTTTGTGTTTGCATGTTCCATCATTCCAGCTATATGCTAAGGAATAATTGCCACCTTTGGGTGTTATTTAAGAGGGGAAAAAAAAACCCAAACAACAAAACACCAAGTTAAAGGGTAACTTTTAGGAGAAGAACCAGTTAAACTGGATGAAAAGGAAAAGTGCAGTAGGTGTCCTATTATATTCTAGTATTCACCGGTAAGCATGATTTCTGATCAAATGCAAACCTTCATTAATTAATTCTCTCTTATATATACCCTGCTAAAAAGAGGGTTTCTCTTTATAAGCAAATGGAGTTGTCAGAGAAATAAACACACAAAAGGTAACAGAAAATGTTCTACAGTGTTACATAGCAGGAGAGATTTTAGAGAAAGGACAACAGCTTGTTCACAGCTATCCTCCCTACTTCTTGATGAAAGAGGGGCTGGATCTTCTAGACCACACCACAGAACCAACCTTCCAGTTGTTCCTGAGCAGTGTCTGAAGACCTTTCTCCTGCACCTAAGTTTCATGAGCAAGTTTCCAAGAGCTATGCTGCGGTGTCAGTTTAGATATGTCAGCACAGACCACTGGCACTACTGCTGAAGGAAAGGCATAAATTGTGAACAATGCATGTATTTCCTCACTAAAGATTCATTCAGATGTTTAAGGGCTCAGAACAAAGATCTGTCTAACCCAACAGCTAATTCACAGCAGTGGCCAGTGCACGTATGCACACAGACTAAAAGCAAGATCATGTGATGCTTCTGCACTGTGTTCTCCCCATTTTCAAAAAACTCTCTTTCTTGAACTGATAGTAACATCCCTGTTGTGAAGATCTACGGCAGCATAACCCATTAAGAGGTTATGAATCAACTTCACTGTCTAGATCTTGGGTCATAGCTTATTAAAAGATGGGCAGGCAGGATGGAATAATTTTTTTTCTTTTTAACTGTATGTGAAACATTTTTTTTTTTCCTATGGGTTACTTGTACAGTGCAGGCATACAAGAAGACTTAAAGACTTGTGTTCTGTCTTTTTGTATGCAAGATTAAAATGGGTATAATCAACTCTCTAAACAGTAAGTAAAATATTTCACTTAAGGCTGTTTGCAAAATGAAATTAGATATTCTTTTATTCTTTGTGGCATATGGAAGAGACCTGCGAATCAGAATATGGAATAGGTCACTTAATCAAAACAAGAGTACATGTTAGAGAATTTTTAGCAAACAAGTGAGTTTTGCCAGGCAGTGGTTTTAACAGCAGCATGAAGAAAAGCACCACAGGAAACAGAGTGACCACGCTGGCAAATACAGCCATAGCAGAAATGTGAGGATAAGCTTGATGTCTCACATGACCCTGATTCCACCAGAAGCAGTGAGCCCGCCACATGGCTTAGGGAGGTCCTATTCTTCCTCTCCCAATGCTTCTTTCCTTCTCCTACCACATGCCTTGTACTGGCAGTCCCCACTGACCCACAGCAGCCTAGTCTACTGCATTAGAGAATTAAAACACCTTAAGAAAAAGTCAAACCAGCACCAAAGTCAGGGTGAAAGAGGAGTGGAGGCAATGCTACAAGACTCATCACTTCTGGCAGCAGTTAGTAACCAAGTCAGAACAAATCAGTTTTTTTAACCTTGATTCTTACCCCATTTGTGCTTTCACTTTTTTTTTCACAATAACTGGTTTCACCTCACCAACTTAATAGTCTAAAATATTGCTAAAATGCAAAGGCTCTGGTCTACTTGTCCTGACCATTATTGCTGTGCATTACCAGTACAGTTATTACTGTGCGCAGATGATGACATAGGTCTGGAGTGTTGCTGCTGTATGTACCAGTACAGTTAGGGTTTTCTGGCTATTGGATGGCTCAGCACTCAGAAAATCAAACTAAATTACTCTCAAAGGACCAGAGGGGTGGAACAAATGGCCAAGGCTGAGCTACAACAAACAAGTTAGACTAGCTAATAGAGCCTGAAAAAAACAACCAACCCTCTGCTGATTAACTGGCAAATAAAAACCTTTCCTTTTTAACATGTCAGAGTTTTCTACCCTGTTGGAGAAACACAACTTTGAAGTTCTCTTTATTTACACATCACCTGCAGCACTGAAACATCAGGTTCAGCTCCATTTTCTTCACCTAACCCAAAGTATCTGTAGAGGACACATTTACAGGGAGTAAAATACCTGTGAAACTTGGGAAAGCAGGCTGTTTGCAGAAGCAGGACTTTTTAAGTCAGGGAAAAATCAAATTACCAAGCTTTTCTGTGACTGATACCACAGAAAATAACTTTAATAGATAGGAGCAAAACTCCGGAAAAAGAAAACCATTACCTTCCACTTGGCATGTGCTAGTCATTCTCTGGAAGTACTTGTACTCATTCCTGGCAAGAAAACAAAAAAAGCATTACAACATGGCTTATGAATAAGATGCATTTCTCTAATACAAGGAAAACACCAACAAAATGAAACAAAAACATAACACAAATACCGCTGGTGCCCGCGGAGGAAAGGCTGGACAGAGCCGGCTCCATGTCATGCCTGAAGCGAGACCTTTGGTCCCAGCTCTGCTTGCATAGAATGCAACTAGGTTGAAAATGACCTTTAAAACCATCAAGTCCAAATGTTCCCCAGACTGCCAAGGCCACCACTAAACCATGTCATCTACAGTCTGCGAACACTTCCAGGGATGGTGACTCCACCACTGCCCTGGCCAGCCTGTTCCAGTACCTGTTTACTCTCTTGGGGAAGAAATTGTTCCTAATACCCTGTATAAACCTTCCCTGGCACAACTTGAGGCCGTTTCCTCTTGTCCTATTGTTTGTTCCTTGGGAGCAGAGACCAGCCACCTCCTGGCTCCGTCCTCCTTTCAGCTAGTTTTAGACAGCATTAAGGTTCCCCCTGAGCCTTCTCTTCTCCAGACTGAACACCCCCAGTTATCTCAGCCGTTCCTCATCACACTTGTGCTCCAGGCCCTTACCAGCTCTGCTGCCATTCTCTGGACCCGCTCCACCACCTCAATGTCTCTCTTGTAGTGAGGGGCCCAGAACTGAACACAGACTTTGTGGTGCGGCTTCACCAGTGCCCAGTACAGGGAGATGGTCACTGCCCTGATCCTGCTGGCCACACTACTGCTGATACAAGGCCACGACGCACGACAGATAACCCACGGCCGAGAGCCTGCCGACGCGCCTCCTTGAATCCCCGGGGATACCCGCCAAGACAGCCGGCGGGTCCTGGCAGCCATATCCCCGGCTGTAGTCCCGCCAACAGGCGCCGCGAATCCTCTCCCGCCCTGCTGAGCATCACCCCAATCAAGCCTACAACTCCTAGGGCGCAACGCGCGGCTCCACGGTCGCCCGCCAGCAGAGAGCGCGCCGCGGTGCAGGCTGGGAGTTGTAGTCCGCCCGCGCGCCCGCCGCCCCTGGAGGGTAGACTCCCGCCATACCCGCGGTACCTCAGCGGCGGCCAGGGCAGGTTGCCGTCCTTCCCGATGCCCATGTTCTGGCACACGGCCACGATGGAGTTCAGGGAGCGCACCATGACTCCCACCGTCGCCTCTCTCCTCACCGGACTTCGCAGCGCTCGAGCGAGAGCACAGCAGCGAGGCGGGCTGGCGTGAGAGGGACAGCACGGCCTGCTGAGGCGGGAGGTTGTGTAGACGCCGCAGCGCACCGCGGGCAGAGGCTGTTCACACACCGCCCCGCCCCGCGCCCGCTGTCGCATCCGGCGGGGAAGGTGGTGCCGGTGCCCGCGGCCTCGGCTCTGCGTCCGCCATCGGCATGCCGCGGGGAGTACGGCGACGGCGGGAATGCGGCGGCGGGAAGCAGCTGGTGCTGAGCAAGTTCTTCGGAGCGGCGGGGAGCGGCGGAGAGCAGAGTGCCGCCCTGCAGACGGTGCGCCCGGGGTGGCGGTTGGGGCTGAGGGCTCCTGTAGGGCACGGGCCGGCCCGCTGATGCCATGCGGGATTCCTCTGTGTGGTGGAGGAGGTCTCTCGGGCCTGTCCGGGTACCTCGTGTCAGCAGGTCGTGACAGGAAGGATGGAAGGGTGCCCTGCGGCGGCCCCTTCATCAGGCAGGGTCTCTAGTTTAACCAGTGCTTGCTGTAGCATCCTTGCCTTGTGTAACACAGGGTAGCCATACGTAGTCTTTCCGGAAACTGCCGTTATATGCCCATTTTGTAGGACCTCAGACTTGACACGAGTACGGTGACCTTGGCAAAGCCAGTGTTTAGATAATGCTGCAGCAGTGTTGGGACACCCAGCACAGCTTCTGCCCCTGGGCCCTTGCTGCAGTCATGGAGCTCAGTCTGCTGTTTCCTGCAAGGCCAAGAGAGCTGCAGTGGTCCAGCAGCCTCTTCATGTCGCTGCTGGGGAAAAAATTCTTTCTCTCAGCAACTGGGTTTCATCATGAGTTTATATTTTCCAGTCCCCCTGTAGATAATGTCTGTAGCCCTTTCTGGCCCTGGAAAGCTGTCTGCTTTTTTCACCTGTGTCTCCAGTCAACCCTTTTTGTTATATTTGGCCTGATATGTTTTGGAAGGTGTGATTACTAGCCTTTGCTCATGCAGAAAAAAAATGCTTTCTAATTAGCCTGGTGGTATGTAATAGTGGACTTGGAAGGGGAACGCCCTGCTACTCATGTGGATTGTGCATGTGGATGTGTTATGTAGAGGTTATGGGCTTAGTTGCTGAGCGTGGAGATCCTGTGTAGTTATGAGGAGATAGAATTTCCCACTAATATACTCAAAACCATCTGAGATTACTCTATGAAACATGAATGTTAGCTGCTGAAAGTACCTGTTGTGTGTTTATGTTTGCAGTTGCAAGTTACTTCTTTAGTCACACTTACTGCATACTGTCGCTAAGTATGACTAAAGAAGTCATCAATTATGAAGCTAAATGATGAATGATGAATCAGAGACAAAACAAAATGCATTTTTACATTTTCTGTTTGTGAAGTGTTAAAAGTGCATGTGTCAAAAGCCTTCTAAAGGAGCAGTGGTTGAAACTACTGTTTTCTGTACATGGGGGATGATACTAGATAAGTGTTTACAGATAGCTTAGGTAAGTCTTTTAAGTGTGGGTTAACATTTACAGGATGGTGTGGAGAAGATACTTTTCCATCATTGGGATGTAGCCCGTAGGAAGTCATAGGTGCCTCTTAGAGGCCAGTATCTGACAAGAAGAGGACTCTGAACTGAGGGAATGAGGATCTGCAGAAGAGATCTGATTCAGACACATATATTCGGTGTCTGATATTGTGGGAATATCTGTTAAGTGCTGGTTCAGTTTTCTGCCACAGAGGTAGTTCTAAGCTGCCTTTTGAAGCTATAGAAGCTACAAGTATTTCTTTCTGGCACAACATCCAAATTGTTCACAGAATGTGACACGTGGATTGACCCCACAGCTCGTTAGAGTTGTAAAGTAGGTATGCTTTATTCAGCTGAGGCACAGGGGGGGTGCTCCTCCAAAAGCATGTGCGCCCTCTTTGCCACTCAGTTCGTTCATATTACATATAATGATTACCTAAACATGAGATTGCTTCACGCCTAATACATATGCAAAACCTATTCCGGTCTAGTTTTCTGGCATTCGTCCCATTGGTGCGCCTGCGCAGTGCCTCCTGGTGGTGGTCGTTAGGGGGTCGTGAGGATGAAGGCTTGTAGTTCCTCTTCATCACTGCAAGTAACCTCTTGCATTCACGCAGACTCAATAGGGTTTCGGGTCCTATCCAGATGTCAGGTTCGGTACAAGCCGGTTTTATGTATCTTAAAGCAGAAACTTGTCAAGTTTGCAAATTTTGTTACTCTGGCTATCTTTTGTTCGTTTGCTTTCTAAAGATACTATCTGAACAAGAATGTCTTAAATATTAAGCTGTGAATCTTATCTACTGCAGTTCTGCCTAGCAGCTGTAACTCCTACAATTCTATTTCACCATTCTAGCAACTTTGACTCCTACGGTTCTATTTCACCAAGCACAGTGACTGCTTAAGCAAGCAGGCACAATGTTAACCCTTTATTTGCTGGTATCAAATGCACTATTTAGCTTCCTCTGGTGGCCTTGAATGTTAGAAGAACTATTTTATAAATAAAAAAGTCAATAGGTAAAAATAAGGATTTCATGTGTTGTAAATTCATTTCATACTATCTGTTTATGAAATAATTGGGTGCATTATTGTCGTTCATGGAAGATGGCAAAGAGAAAAAGTAACTAAATTTCTCTGTATAATTTATGTTTTAGGCTTCTGAATTTGGCACAAGGAGAAACTCAAATGAAAGCAATGAACCCTGTGAAAAGAAGACCAAGATACGACAAATTGCTCTAGAAGACATCTGTAATCCACTGAAGACTCAGGATAAAAGTGAGTTTGCTGTAAACAAACGTTCAAGCATTTATATCCGATAAATACTCTTTCAATGTCAAATGTAAATGATGCTTGTAGAAAACCAGAAAAAACAAGTTAGTGAACATAAAGTTCATTACACTTACACTTCACTGAAAAGCATTAACCTCACTGTTCTTTTTAAAGAGGGAATTATATTCAGTTTTGTGGGTGTGATGGTGATTGGAAGCGTCATTAAGACACCATCAACTAGCAATATGGTCTGCTTAAAAACTGTAATGAAAAAATACCACCAGAGTTTTCTGATATTCTTGGCTAATTTTGTGGCTTTGCACTTATCAGTACAGAAATAATCTGTACAGAAAATAATTTTGTTTCTTTCCCATGTCTGAAGAAGAATACAGGTGAAGATTATTGATTTTCCAGGGAAGTTAATCAAGATGGTTGCATGCACAATTCTGTGGGGCTGGCGGAAATACTGCATTGAGAGAGGGGAAGGATTGTAGGGAAGCGAGTGATAGAGCAAGATGATTGTTTTCTCTGCTTACTTATGTCATTCTAATAGATATTCTGTTTTAGAAAATAAGTTGCTAATACGTTTTTGTTCCTTTTTTTTTTTTAACTGAAAAAGAACCTCAGAAGTGTGAAAAGGCCCATATATGTTTGCAAACTCTATGCAGACTGAGAGAATTCTGCAGTGATTCGGACCAGCAAAGTAACAGATTCCAGGAGGATAGTTTTCAGAAGAAAGAATCTCTGAGTTTGGAAAAATGTCCCACTATTACTGGAAAAAGTTCAGAACTGAAAAAGCCTCTTCAGTCTTGGGACAGTAGCAAAAAGGTTGCTCAGAAGGTACGTAGAGCTCTGGTCCAGTCCTACGCAGATTACTTTTTGTGGTTTAAAAAGGCAAGCTTTGGCAGGAGATTCCCTTTGTGTTTTGGTGTTCTGTCATGAAATAGTGCAGCAGTACCTAATAGGCCAGTGTTTCTGTATGGATATTTTCCTGGAACTCCTAGCATAGTGAGCTGGATGCCTCTTACAGCTGTTCAGTGATGCCACTGAAAAAAACAGCAAGGAGAGAGCAGAACCACTGGCAGTGTATCTTATAAGTGTGTGAACCCGTAATATTGTAATAACAAATGTTCAGTGTGCCCTATAGCTCAGCTTTCTTTTAGCTCTGTCAGTTTGGATACAAACCTGTAAAATTCCAAGCAGACTTTCTTTGCAAAAATACGATGTAGAATTCTGCTGAGATGTAGCTTAATACAGTTGCTGATAAATCTAACTACTAAAGATATCACTGTTTTTTTTTCATCTGCAGAAAATATGGGTGGCTCCCATGAAAAATCATCATTTTAGAAGTCCATAAGAGTATAATAGTACTTGCTTCTCCTAATTATGGGGCTAATTAACATAATTAATTGGTTGGGTTTGGGGTCAGCTTGCTAAGTTTGAAGTACTGAAGTACTTCACTTTGAAGTACATGAAGGTCCTGGAAATCATCTCATAGCTGCCTGTGGTGGTGTTGCCTTGTGACTCAACTGCTCTTTAACAAAGTTTTGTATGTGTTTTTGGAGGAAGGCGGTTGTATGAAAGGTGGTATAATTGATTTGACATTCCCTGTCTGAAGGTCATGATGTTAAGCTGAGTGTCTGGGTTGTGTGAATGTGAGATCAAAACGTAAATCTCTTTCTTGTGGCAAGAGATTTCTGTTGTGACAAGGAATTGAGATTGTAGGTATGGTCAGTTGGAGAACACAGGAAACTGATCACTTCTCTGTCCCTCTTCTTAAAACCCTTGTCTGTCTGGTGCTTGCTAACTTCTGACCCTTTCTCCATGCAGTTACACCAGATGCTGCCCCTGCTAGTTTAATCTATAAGTCATACTTTAGCATGTCTCACAGATGTTTGAGAAAGTTCTAGATGCTGAAGCTATAAAATCTATGTGTTTTATATGTGCGTGTTTTTGAAACATGCATGGAGTGTATTTAGTGACTTTCTTCTGTAAACTGGAGACAGCATATGCCTGGCATAAGTTGTTAAAAATGTGTGTGTTGCAGTGGAAGTGCAAGTTTGGTGAGCAAAGGCATGTTCAACATTCCTTCCACTGAGCTGTGGGCCTGCGATTGTTGTTTCTGCAGGTTTGTCTTTATCTTTGAACGGATTTGATTGTTAATCTGTGTATCAGCTGTGCAGTATTTCTGCCTTCCTATTACAAAGTTGGTTTCCAGTGCACTGATACTGTTGTGCTTTTTATAGCAGTATTGCCACTGTGTATTTGTATGCTTAGGTGGTTGTCACCAAACAGCCTTTGGATCCAGTCAGTCGCAGGTTGTCTGTGGGATTGGGCAGCTGTTAACTCACTTCCTAGAACACAAGGAAGGTCAGCTTTAACCATGTGCAAGCAAGCTGTATGCAACTCTGCAAGCAAGATGTATGCGAAGTAAAAGTAAAGAGCAGTTATTTCTTAATATACTCAGTAGATAGTGAGGAATCACGACTTACTTAGCAAAGTATTGCTATGATCTTTCCCTAAAGGACACCAGCTGAGTCTGTGCTGCCCAGGCAGTCAGGTGGGGAGGGGCTGGCCTGCCTTCCCTGAAGTGGCTTATCTCAGTGCTTGTGTCTTGCTTTTTTCTTAAGAGTTAGAACTTCTTTATGTGGATAATTTTCTTCTAAATCCCGTGAGCTGCTAACTTACTACCATCTCAACAGTTCAACTTTCATGTGTGTTTTTACTTATTTTACTTTCTTTCATGACCTTATTTCACATGCGTTGCTACAGTAATTTTCTCTGTAAAAAGAGACACGGTCATACTAAACTTGTGGAGGGTGTTGTCTTTGTATTTTACTTTCTCTTTAACCGATTTTATCACTACTTGATACTGTGATATATGTGAGGAGAAACTTTGCTGTAAGTGAAGGGCACCTTATCGGTGTTGTTCCAAAAGACTGAATTCACCACCCTGCTTCCTGTACAGAACAAAAGAAAGTTGTAGAGCTGCAAGTTGCTTGTCTAGCATAGGCTACATAATGTCATTGTAAATAATAAACCACAGAGGCAGTGGTCTCAAAGCCTTAACTCTTAAAGAGTTTTAGAAACTAATATAGATTTTCTGTGTTTCAGAATAAATTATTTTGGGAGGTCTGCCGAGCTTATGTAGAAAGGGCACACTGGAGAAGAAATACAGTTTTGGAGCCTGAGAGTGAACTGAGACTTGTGTTGAAATTGGTTTATTTCTTGATTTACCATGGAGTTTTGGAATGTTATTAATTTCTCTGCACTGCAGTGTCTCACCTGTAAATTGGAGTGGTAATTCATCTTTATTTTTATATCTGGCCAGTTTAGACTGCCCAGTCTTTGCAGCCTGCATGTCTCTTGATCTGAGTTTTGAGAGCTCATGATACAGTAGAGATCTGATTTCAGCTGAGATATGTGAGGACAGCTGTGAAGCAAAATCTTTTACTTTCATGACTTTTTAATTCCTTTTAAATCCAACTAAACTGTATTCTGTATATCCTACTTTTGCTGAAGTTCTTGGGGCTGTTTAATGCAAGAACGGTCTTGAGCTCTTTGGTCAATATGAGCCAAGGCCTTTAAGGGTGACTGATTTATTTAATAATTCCTATCTCTACTTTTCCATCTACAGGAGGAGTTACGCTGTGACCTTAGTCAGTTCTCTGCATCTTTTACGTCTCACGAAAATACTCAGAATACTTCAGATACAAATCTCAATAAGAGAACCAAAAGTATTTACACTCCACTAGAACTTCAGTTCCTAGAAATGAAGAAACAGAATAAAGATGCTGTTTTATGCGTGGAGTGTGGCTACAAATACCGTTTCTTTGGAGAAGATGCAGAGGTAATTTTTTTTTTTTGTCAGGATTACGGAAAGATACTTGCATTATGTTAGTGCTATACTAGGTCTGTGGCCACCTCAAGAAGGAATGTTTTTGAGAGGCATAAATTTTGTGAGTTTTTTTTGTACTTGAAATCAAGATGAAAAATCTCTGCATACTTAAACTGAAGAGTATCCATACTGCATAAACTTTTTACTAAAATAGCATTTGTTATTTTGTAATCTTACGCTTGCTGTCCTGCATATTGAGAACTTAAGATGAGGTTCTAGAATGTTCAGATGCATGTTCAGATGCGGCACCCACACATGCCTGATCTGTAGAACTGGCAGGTACTTTGCATCAAACTTAATTTTAAAATGACAAATTATAAATAGTTTTTAATGAGTTTTTTTTTGTGTGATCTGTCCTAAAATCATTGCTACCAACCTTTGACCTATGCTTATTTCCATACATGAGACCAGGGAGAAACTTTGCTTAGTTTCTGGGAATTAATTTTCCCAATCAGATGTGTACTACGTAATTTGTCTACCTGTTTGCTGGTGCGGTCACAGTCCAGAAACAGAAATATACTATCTAGGTACACCGTTAAGTGTTTGGCTGCGGTTCCAGCTTGCCAACACTTTCCTAATCAGTGTACACCTACCTGTTGCCAGCGGGCAAAAAAGCAAATACAAATCATATATTATTATGTTGTTATTTTTATTCTGTGGAGTGTTTAGCTTCCACTGCTGTTGGATCAAGATTTTTCAATATTATAATTGATTCTCTAGCTTAATACCATCTTTATAACCGCATTTAAAATAACTCCCTTCTGCATACTTAGCATTATGGAAATTCTTTGACCTGTTGTTGAGCTGTATTGCAGAATCTGTGTGTATGTGTTATTGGTGGTTTACCTTATGGTGGTAAAGGTCAAGGTGAAGCATAATAATCTGACGTGAAGTCTGTGATACTGAAGCTTGTGTTAGTGACAACATGCTGAGACAGGAAGGTGGAGGAGCTCAGCTCTGTGTTATTTTTCTTTTTTCCTGTAATGTTTTCCTTTTGACACTTGACTCTTAATTGTAGTTGTGCATCAGTGTTGTCATAGAGATGAGCTGAAGTATTGCCTTTTGAATTACGGGCTGACTCTTCTTCCTGTACTTTGCAGATTGCAGCTAAAGAACTAAACATATATTGTCATCAGGATCATAACTTTATGACAGCCAGTATACCGAGTCACAGGCTGTTTGTCCACGTGCGGCGACTTGTAGCAAAAGGATATAAGGTTATTCCTGGCTTTTATTAAATGATGTTAAGTAAGAATAACACTGAAATAACTTGCGCTTATTCTACCAGAGTCTTATTTCAACTGCCAGGTGGGAAACAAGATTATCATGCGTTTTTGCAATTAAAATGGCTAACTTTCCATTGTTTCAATATCTGTATTCTGTGGTGTGTCATGGAATTTAAGTAGATTGAAGCTTCCTCCCTTTTACAGTAAAGTATCTTTATATTTTCTAGAACAGTTTTTTCTCTAAGTTTTTTTCATCAGGCCTTTGAATTTCATAAAGATTATATGTTATGTTATACCATGTTAGATTATAGCTTACCATACTTTTTTGTATTTTTTAATTTTATTAACATTTACATATATAATACCCTATCATATTATATAGTCTATTATATATTACATTACTTATACATCATATTGTATTATATAACCTCTCTCTCTTTTGTTCTTCCTCACATCCCTATTTTTCTTCTCTCAAACAATACTTTTTCTCTTTTCCTTCCTGTTGTTGATCCCTGTAATTCTGTTGCTTTCTGTTTATACCTTTGTGGTTTTTTTTTCTCATTATGAGAAAAGGACTGTTGAATCTAAGTTGATTGCAGCAATCATTCTCTGGCAATTGGTGAACTCTAGCTAAATTGTTTCAAAACGGGGCAAGAAGCCACAGGGTCTGAAGTTGAGAGGGTAGTTGGAAGTGGAAAGAGCATAAGGAACAGCAGTGCTTTACAGCCTCATTAGGTGGATTGATAGTAGTCTCTGCCATTCCTGCTCAGCTTTAATGATTGATGTGCTGTTTGCACACCTTAAAAGATCACCAAATTTCTGTAATATTAAAAAAGACATTTATTATCAAAGAGCTAACCTTGTTTCTTGTTTGTGTGCCTGTAGGTTGGAGTAATAAAACAAATGGAAACTGCAGCACTGAAGGCTGCTGGAGAAAATAAAAGCTCTCTCTTCAGCCGGAAACTGACTGCTCTCTACACTAAGTCTACACTTATTGGAGAAGATATCCTTTTTCAAATAAATTTGGTTTCAGACTCCAGTCTTTGTCAGCTAGTGGCTGACTTTATAAAGAGTGGCAGCAGGAAATGCTCTTCCTTTAATTTTATGTTATGGTAAACAACATGCTGGCTTTATAAAGCATTTAATCTCTTCAGGGCTTTAGGTTTGTTGTGAAACAACAGAACTTGTGTTAACTGTAGTTCCTTTCTGAAGTCAGAGCATGGACTTCCCAAGTCTACAGTGCCCTGTAGGTCTTGTTTCACTAGATTGAGAATGCATAGCATTAGTGATTCAGGAGGGTGTGAACGAAGAAGAATTTGCTGTCTGGTGTCAACCATTTGCTTTAAAGTGAAAAGAAGGTGATATAATCAATGGACTGTTAAAAATCTACCTGGGTAATTAATTCTTGACTGTTACGTGAAAGAGAAAATTACATAGAAGTAGCCTTTAACAAGTGAAGTTTTTTTCTTCATTTCTTTCCTTCCAGTCTTAGTTTTAATAATTGCTGCCTTATCTAGCTAATGTTTTTTTTTTTTTTTAATTTCTCAAACTAGTACTTACTAGATATGAAGAGCTAAAAAGATTGTTAGATTAAAGAGATAGTTAGATTAATACCTGTAAGGTTGCACTTTAGTAGATCCACAGAGATGCTGTGAAGGCTGGAACACCTCTGCTCTGGAGACAGGCTGAGAGAGCTGGGTTTGCTCAGCCTGGAGAAGAGAAGGCTCTGGGAGACCTTAGAGCAGCTTCTAGTGCCTCAAGGGGCTAACAAGAAAGCTGGCTTTTGACAAGGGCCTGTAGGGACAGGACAAGGGGAATGGCTTTAACCTGACACAGGGGAGGTTGAGATGAGATCTTGGGAAGAAATTCTTCCCTGTGAGGGTGGTGAGGCTCTGGCACAGGTTGCTCAGAGAAGCTGTGGCTGCCCCATCCCTGGCAGTGTTCAAGGGCAGGCTGGATGGGGCTTGGAGCAACCTGATCTAGTGGAAGGTGTCCCTGCCTGTGGCAGAAGGTTGGAACTGGATGAGCCTTAAGGTCCCTTCCAATGCAAACCAGTCCGGGACTCTGTGATGATTCTGTTGGAAAACTGCTAGTGTACTTACAGACCTTCTTGTAATGGTTGGCAAACTGGATGAAAAACAGACCCAGCCTGGTGGATAGGTGTGCAGCAAGTTTTCAATACAACTAGCGCTCCTGCTAAGATCTAGACTTCTGCTTAACTTGGGGAATTACCTGCTTTTTAGTTGCTGCATTTTTAACTTCGAAAACATTTTTAACATTAAAAAATAACTGATGCAGTTATTTTTTATTGTTGCGTGCACGTTGTTTGTAGATATAAAGTCAAAGTGGCAAGGTGAAGCAGCCCATGTGCAGAATGAGCTGCTGGTTTAACTTTTGGCATAGCAGCAAAATCAGAGCAGGGGTTACAAAATGTATTTGAGAAGGACTTAAATATAGAAGGACTTGTGAATAATCCACCAATGTCTGTGTACTATTTTTTTTAACATTTCTTACATGTGAACCCTTTGCTGAAGCTAGATGATTCTCTAGATGTTGAAGATGTGACAACAGATGTCCCTGATAACTACCTCCTCTGTATCTGTGAAAACGGAGAAAACTTAAAAGACAGAAAGAAAGGTGATGTTGTTATAGGCATCATGGTAAGTCAGTTTCTCAGGGGAATCAGTATTTGAGGGTTCATATGGGGTTTTTTTGAGTGTTGTTTTCTTGGTGGTTTTGAGAGATGGGTGATTATCTTCTTAAGTTCATAATTGTTCTGTCTTTTAGATTCCTTTGGAGTTTTGTTTGTTGTTTTTTGTTTTTTATTTTTTAACGAAGTGCAGTTTAGGTAAAATATCATCTCTGTGGGAATTGCAGTGGCTTTATATTTGAAAACTACAGAAGAGGTCTGAAGCTGATAGTTTAATATTCCTGACATCATTTTTGCTGCTGGATCACTTGAAAACATATCTGTGTTTGAGCCAAATAGAAGGGAATTACTAGCTTGGATGCTTTACTATAAATACTTTCAGAGTCAAATGTTTCAAAGCTTGTGAGCACTTTTTCCTCTATGAAATACTGTTCTTTAGAGGAAGAGACATGCTTTTTTACTGCTTACACTTCAGAATTGTCTGGTGAAGATTAAAACCAGGATTATTCAAGTGGCAGAGCTCTGATAACTGAAGCCCAGGCTGCTTGTAATTCAATATTTTAAAAGCATCTTGATTTTGCTTATGTTTGACTGTCACACTGTAGCTGGGGGTGCTAGGATGAGTTTCCACGGTAGCATGCACTGAGTTTCCAGGCTGAATGCATGCACCTTTCATAGACTTCCAATTATATGTGTTTGCCTAGTAATAAAAGTTGAACAGTGATGGTCTGATGATAGGAAGTGCACATTTACATTCCTGAGGTATTGTTTTCACTTACTAAGACACAATTGCGATAGTATTTTGAAATTATTACTGTAGCACAGATTTGTAAAGCACAATTGTATCTTTTGATCTGCCACTTTCAGAGGGCACTTTCAGATTTGAGCATGTGGGTGCTATAAAATTTTGCGCTATGCACCATAATCTTTGTGCTTAACAGTGTGAGTCACTGAAGTACTCTCTGAAAATTAATTTTTTTTGTTTTTTTTTTTGACAGGCAATACAACCAACTACAGGAGAAGTGGTCTTTGACAGTTTTTGGGATTGTGCGTCGCGCTCAGAATTAGAGAGTCGAGTTTTGCGCCTGCAGCCAGTTGAAATGATACTTCCATCTAGCTTGTCAGATCAATCTGAAAAGCTCATCAACAGTATAACCTCCATGAGGTATGTTGTATGGAAATTCTGTTGTTTGGTTTTTTTTGCCTTTATTATTAATTACAGCATAGCTGTTGATGGAATTTAGATCCAGAAGCAAGTATGGATGTGTATTTCTGTAATGGCCCATTCAGAATGACTGTAGTTTGCTGTTGGGCTGAAAATTCCCCACATCCCATTGAGTTCTGGGCACTCATTCTTAAACTGTATTTAGACTGAAATTCATGACTTCTGTCTGTGAAAGATCTGTGCACGTGTTAGAGAGACTTGCTTTCACACTGCCTATGATATGACCTGTTGGATTTCTTTCAGAACTCATGTATTTATCTTTGGATCAGAAAGTGGTGTTATGTGGCTGTTTTTCTTGTTAGTCATAGTCTGAAGATCTCTAAAAGGAATGGAACTGTGTATTAATGTAGACAGCTGTACAGAACTTTTGCAAGTGGTATTTATCATAAAATCAGAGAATAGTTAGGGTTGGAAAGGACCTTAAGATCATCTAGTTCCAGCATCCCTGCCATGGGCAGGGACACCACACACTAAATCATGTCACCCAAGACTCTGTCCAACCTGGCCTTGAACACTGCCAAGGATGGAGCATTCACAACTTCCTTGGGCAACCCATTCCAGTGCCTCACCACCCTCATAATAATTTCTTTATATCTAACCTGAACCTGTTTAACCTGTTTAAGTTTGAACTGGTTACCCCTTGTCCTGTCACTGCAGTCCCTAATGAAGAGTCCCTCCCTAGCATCCTTGTAGGCCCCTTTCAGATACTGGAAGGCTGCTATGAGGTCTCCATGCAGCCTTCTCTTCTCCAGGATGAACAGCCCCAACTTTCTTAGCCTGTCTTCATATGGGAGGTGCTCAAGCCTGCTTATCATCCTCATGGCCCTCCTCTGGACTTGTTAAGGACATCAGAACTGTATATAGTACGTCAAGAGAGGTTTTATGAGAGCAGAGTAGAGGGGCAGGATCACCTCCTTTGACCTGTTGGTCATGCTGCTTTTGATGCAGTCCAGGATACAGTTGACTTTCTGGGCTGTGAGTGCATGGTGAAGCCGGCTCACATTCAGTTTCTCATCAGTCAAGGTCCCCAAGTCCTTCTCTGCAGGGCTGCTCTTAATTTCTTTTCCACCCAACCTGTAGCTGTGCCTGAGATTGCCCCAGTGCAGGTGTAGGACCTTGCACTTGGCTTGTTTGAACTTTGTGAGATTGCCCTTAGCCCACCTCACAAGTGTGTCAGGGTGCCTCTGGATGGCATTCCTGTATTTCATTCTGTTTGTCCCATTGCACTGTCTTGAACTTGGATACAAGCTTGTGTATTGTGAAGTACTGTGACTGATAATCCTTTTATATTTGGTGTACTTGTGTATTTCAAGAGCAAATTTGATAGTTGTTTTCTGTATCTGTTTCATGGTGGAATGAAGCAAGAGTAGGATGTAATTTGAAGAATGAAAACAAAACAATCCTCTGAACATATGTGATGAACTTGCAAAATCTTGCACATGGAATTCTTGTGAGAAAATTCTAGTTTCTCACTTTTGTTTTTTCTTTTTAACTGTGCAGCTCTGGGCTGTAGGGAGCCAGCTTAGAGCTTGGTGTTTCCATTTTGAATGAACTAGTCAGGATAATATTATCTTACATGTTAACAACACTGGGGCTAAAGAAAGCTAAATAAAAATGAATGTACTACATAGGCAAAGTGTGGTACTGGGGGGAAGATACAAATATTGTCACCCTTCCATATTGTGAAGAAAGACAGATGCATCATAGTCACATGGATGGTAGCCACCTGACAAATAGTCAACTCTGTATGTTTCCTGCCTCACTTAAACTCTGCCCAAATCATCATTTTGTAGCTTCCTTTCATGCTCTGGGTGGCTGAGTTGCTTTATCAGTCTGTTCCACAGGCATTCTTTTCCCCACCTGGCAGTGTAATCCTTCTTCATCCCCTTTTACTAAAAAGAAAATAAAGTTGACGTGAAATGGTGGGTAGGCAAGTCATCAGGAAAAGATGTTTCCTCCTCTACTCCACTCTGGCAGGAGTTCCACCCTGCAGTCCTGTGTCCAGCTCTGGGGCAACAGCACAAGGGGGATGTGGTGCTGCTGGAGAAAGTCCAGAGGAGGCTAAGGGTATGCTGTGAGGGCTGGAGCAGCTCTGCTCTGGAGACAGGCTGAGAGAGCTGGGCTTGTTCAGCCTGGAGAAGAGAAGACTCCTTAAGGGGAGACCTTAGAGCAGCTTCTAGTGCTTAAAGGGGCTACAAGAAATCTGGAGAAGGGCTTTTGACAAGGGCCTGTAGGGACAAGACGAGGAGTGGCCTTAAATTGGTGTTGGGGAGATTGAGTTGAGATTTTAGGCAGTTCTTTGCTGTGAGGGTGGTGAGGCCCTGGCGCAGATTACCCAGAGAGGTTGTGGCTGCCCCATCCCTGTCAGTGTTCAAGGCCAGGTTTGGAGCAGCCTGGTCTAATGGAAGGTGTCCCTGCCCCTGACAGGGGGTTGGAGCTGGGTGAACTTTAAGGTCCTCTTCAACCTAAAAACCATTCTGGGATTCTATGATTTTGTGGCATACTATAGGAACTTATCGCCATGTTGCTGTACTCAGCTATGAAGCTTTAAGGGGCAAGTGTATGTGAGAGGCAGGAATGAGAGGAGGGACTGAAAACATCTGATTTGGTCTTGGGCATCTTACAAAAATGTGCCTTGTGAAAGTGGTGCATTCATTACCATTCAGGGGTGTTGTGGCACTTGTAGTGAAGCGTGCTCTTGACATACTAGGCTTTTTTGTTCTCTCAGCTCATGTATGTGCTGCAAAGCCATAGAAGTTGAAAAGGTCAGCTCTAATTAGATGTACTGAGCAAGCAATATCAATGTATTTTCTAGCAGTAAAATGGCTTGTTAAGACTTGGTCAAATAAAATATCAGATTAGGAAGTAACTGACCTTTTCCAGTTGAGAACAGTTGGATGTTTTTGCCTTGTGAATCCTTTTACTTTGATAACTTTCTCTTTAGCAAATCAATTCTATAGGTGTATGTGCAAAGCGTTTCTAAATATACCACGATGCAGATCAACAATTCTTAGTTTTATTTTTTTGCTTTGTGGTTTTGTTGGTTTTGTTTTCTTTGTTGTTGTGTTGTGCACTGACAGTTTTGTGGAAACCAGAGGAAGGTAGAATGATGTAATAAGCCAACAAAGCAAATGCATTTTTCATAAAGAAGTGTTACAGTTCCAGGTTAAGGTAATTCTGATGCAGGTTTAAGAGAGTGATAGTGCTATTTTTTTATTCTTTTTTTTTTTGGTTGTTCACGGAGGAGAATGTTAGTAACTAACTTCTGACATCAAAAAAAATACCACCTATTAGCTGATTTTGTGGACAAGTATTAGTTTGTAGGTTTTTCCTCTTTCTGGTAATTTACTTGCCAGTAAATAAGCTTGCCAGCCTAAATGTCCTTAATTACATGGGAGTGATAAAAATAAAGCACATTACTACATTTGAGTAGACCTATTTCAAAACCGGTTCTTCAGGGATTTTCTCATATGGAGGATTAAACCACTAGAGGGCCCTGAAGTATTTAATATTAAGGTGGTTCCAGTATCCTGCTTTCTTGTGCTTTTAACTGGGCTTCAGTTTTTATTTAATTGCTTTCCTACAGGCATTAACCTTATTCTAGTGCATATTAGGTGGTCTAAATTAATTCATTTTGGTTATTGTCTATTAGCTGGTAATTTCATTCTTCGTTTGCTCTTTTCTAGTAACTCCTGATGATGAGAATTGTCTGTTGGCTGTGAAAGTTTTAATTTCAAGAATTTTTTGGAAGATCTTTCTGATTAAATCCATATGAAACAGATCTTGTGTTTCAGGAATGCTCCTCATGCAGTGGAAAACCACTGAATTTGTAAAAGCAGGGTACAAATGGGAAAGAAAAGTAGATTCAGGAGGTGTACAGCTTGGAGTGGTTAAGAGAAGGGTCTTCGTGCTTGCTGCATGCCCATGCCATGTAAGAACTGCTCCAAGAGTTCTCTGAGTTACACAGGAGATGATTTGGTTTTAGATGTTGTGTATTAGAACTTTGTAGTGAGTGACTCTTGAACAAAGAGTATGCTGATGATTCTTAAAAAATAAAATGTTTAGTCCAAATAAACTACTGCAGCTTTATGAGAGCAGTCATGCCTGTTTATATTGACAGAGTTGAAAGTATCTGTGTTCTTTCCTTCAATTTCTTTTTTCTACGAAGACCAAATATGAATGTTATATGCAAGTGTACGTATCTCTGCCTTTCTTCTAAAAAGAGAAAACATACATAATGTACCTATTTCTCCTTATTGAATGATCTGATTCCCTCTTCTTGTTCTTTCCCCATTGCCACCACAGCTATGTCCTTGTTCAGCTGTGCCATTCACATTATTTACTGGTACTATTGTGTACATTTTTGCATAAAAGTTAATCAGTAGAAAGTACTATTCAAGTACAGATTTAATGACTAAGAAATTTGAGGACAGTGAACTGGGGGTCAGTTTTTGTGGAGGGTCTGCCTTAAAAATGAAAGGGTATGTTAAAAGTCTGTTAGAGAAACTAGTTCAGGACAAACTCTTCTGGTGGGTACTGTGCTGTTCCTGACCAGTTAGTAACAGTTGTTCACAACTGCTGGCCTGTGTGGAGGAAAATCTTTTAATGCTTTTAGTTTCCTTCCTTCTAGAAAAGCAAGAAAACATTCCTGCCTTGAAAAAATACATTTTTTACAGGGGAATATTGTGTATTGTACTCTAAGCTCTTCCTAGTCAAGGGTCAGTACCCATCTTCCTTAACATAGTGGCTGCTTTGCCAGATGGCATGTACTGGTCTTCCTGAAATCATTTTTGAGGCTTCTTTCCGTTTTGATTGCTCTTCTCACATACCCCTTTTTTGTTTATTTGAAAAATCCAGCACATCTTATGGTTGCCCCAGTATTCCTCTTCATATTTTTTTCCATTTGCCCTTTTTTATGTATTATTTTATTCTGTAGCGTGCTTTTGCACCGTGTAAAATTGCGTTGATCGCAAGTACTTCTCTTTCAATACAAAGTGTCATTTCACCCAAGTCTGCACTGTTCTGGGATTCATTTTTAAATGTCTTATTTGATGTCTGGCCAGCAGTCTGGCATCAATAACTAACCTCTTGTCTGTGCCCACAGATTTTTCACTTTATTCTGTTTGCAGAGCATAATGTCCTCCCTCTTTTAGTTTGGGCCCGTAATTTGGGAGGCAGTTTTAACACAACGTCCATCATGCAATGCTTTATTTAGGCTGTAGGTAAGTCTTCTATTGTTCTCCTTAATATGTCTTAAGATTTTATTCCTTCTGATCATTGCATTCAGGTTTCTGTTTTTGCTTGAGTAGTGTAATGTTGTCTTTGCCTTGGGGTTTGCTCCCTGGAATTCCTTTCTGTTTGAAATCTATTGAGAACTGAAATCATCCTCCCAGCTCACTGGTGTGATCGAATCCCTCAAGCAGCTGACCCTCTTATCATCCTATGCAGCGCAGTCCTTTTTGTGTTTAAGGACCTTTACAGATAGCATTTCAAGCTCTTTCTGCTTAGAATAGAATCATAGTATTATAGAATAGTTAGGGTTGGAAAGGACCTTAAGATCATCTAGTTCCAGCCCCCCTGCCGTGGGCAGGGACACCTTACGCTAAATCGTATCACCCAAGGCCTCATCCAACCTGGTCTTGAACACCACCAGGGATGGAGCATTCACAACTGCCCTGGGCAACCCATTCCAGTGCCTCACCACCCTAACAGGAAAGAATTTCCTTCTTATATCCAATCTAAACTTCACCTGTTTAAGTTTTAACCCTCTACCCCTTGTCCTATCACTACAGTCTCTAATGAAGAGTCCCTCTTCAGCATCCCTATAGGCCCCCCTCAGATACTGGAAGGCTGCTATGAGGTCTCCACACAGCCTTCTCTTCTCCAGGCTGAACAGCCCCAACTTTCTCAGCCTGTATTCATATGGGAGGTGCTCCAGTCCCCTGATCATCCTCGTGGCCCTTCTTTGGACTTGTTCCAACAGTTCCATTTCCTTTTTGAGGACACCAGAACTGCACACAATACTCCAAGTGAGGTCTCACAAGAGCAGAGTAGAGGGGCAGGATCACCTCCTTCGACCTGCTGGTCACACTCCTTTTGATGCAGCCCAGGATATGGTTGGCTTTCTGGGCTGCAAGCGCACACTGCCAGCCCATGTTCATTTTCTCATCAACCAATGCCCCCAAGTCCTTCTCCACAGGGCTGCTCTGAATCTCTTCTCTGCCCAACCTGTAGCTGTGCCTGGGATTGCTCCAACCCAGGTGTAGGACCTTACAGTTGGCATGGTTAAACTTCATGAGGTTGGCATCAGCCCACCTCAGAAGCGTGTCGAGATCCCTCTGGATGGCATTCCTTCCCTCCACGGTATCAACCGAACCACACAGCTTGGTGTCATCGGCAAACTTGCTGAGGGCGCACTCAATCCCACTGTTCATGTCAGTGATGAAGATGTTAAACAAGACCGGTCCCAACACCGATGCCTGAGTGACGCCACTTGTTACTGGTCTCCAGCCGGACATTGAGCCATTGACCACAACTCTTTGTTTGCGGCCATCTAGCCAGTTCTTTATCCACGGAGTGGTCCATCCATCAAATTGATGTCTCTCCAATTTAGATACAAGGATGTCGTGTGGGACAGTGTCGAACGCTTTACACAAGTCCAGGTAGGTGACATTAGCTGCTCTACCCCTGTCCATCAGTTCTGTAGCCACATCATAGAAGGCCACCAAATTGGTCAGGCAGGATTTCCCCTTAGTGAAGCCATGCTGGCTGTCACCAAGCACCTTGTTGATTTTCATGTGCCTTAGCATGCCTTCCAGGAGAATCTGCTCCAAGATTTTGGCAGGCACAGAGGTGAGACTGACTGGTCTGTAATTCCCCGGGTCATCCATTTTCCCGTTCTTGAAAATGGGGGTTATATTTCCCTTTTTCCAGTCGTTGGGAACTTCACCTGACTGCCATGATTTCTCAAATATGATGGCCAGCGGCTTAGCAACTTCATTCACCAGCTCCTTCAGGACCCGCGAATGGATCTCATCAGGACCCACGGACTTGTCCACATTCAGATTTCTAAGATGGTCTCGAACCAGATCCTCTCCTACAGTGGGCACAAGGTCTTCATTCTCACAGCCCCTGCATCTGCCTTCCAAGACTTGGGTGGTGCAGTCAGAGACTTTGCCAGTGAAGACCGAGGCAAAGAATTCATTTAGAACCTCAGCCTTCTCCAAATCCTGTTCATCCAGTTCTCCTGAGAGCTTCCTGAGGGGGCCTACATTCTCCCTAGTCTGTTTTTTATTTGCTATGTACTTGTAGAATCCCTTCCTGATATCTTTAATACCTCTAGCTAAGTTTAATTCTGACTGGGCCTTAGCTTTCCTAACCTGGTCCCTAGCTTCCTGGACAACATCCCTGTACTCTTCCCAGGCCACCTGTCCTTGCTTCCGCTTATTATAAGCCTCTTTTTTCATTTGAATTTTCCTCAGGAGCTCCTTATCCATCCAAGGAGGTCTCCTGGCCCTCCTGCTGCACTTCCTTCTAGTTGGGATGCAACACTCCTGAGCTTGTAGCAGGTGATCCTTGAATATCAACCAAGAGTCTTGGGCCCCCATGCCCTCTAGGGCTGTATCCCATGGAACCTTACTGAGCAGGCTCCTGAAGAGGCCAAAGTCTGCTCTTTTGAAGTCCAGGGCAGTGAGCTTGCTGCACGCTCATTTCACTGACCTGAGGATCTCAAATTCAAGCATCTCATGATCGCTTACACAAAGTCAGTGCAGTGCTGATAACCCACTCTGTTTTAGCAGTGGCTTCTGCCTTTAACTTCTTACCAGTCACGGTCTCTCAGGTACCTGCATTGCTCCACAGGTGTGTTACTCTCTAGTTTCATCCCTGATGTGATCTCTCACCAGCCCATAGCATTAGCTGTAGCATAGCTGGTGGTGATATTTGACTGCTGATTGTTTCTTGTCATTCTGCTCCCCTGAACTTGTGTTCATAGAATTCAAGAATAAGAGATGTCTTTTGGCTTTTTTGTCTTAGTATTGGTACTACAGTGCTGTGGGTTCCTTGGGAAGTATGACCATATTAGTTAACTTGTAAAAGGTGTAGGAGTGAGATATTACATGCCTTGGTCAATAGGTCAATAGCGCTATTCATTGCTAATTGCTCTCATGGATAGAGTTACGGATTTACGTCATCAATCAAGAAGTGGAAACTCAGCCAGAATGAACTCAGAGAAGTCTTGTTAATGAATATAAAATGCTTTTAATTTTGTGGATCTTTATATGTGGCTGGTGGTTGCTCACATCAGAGGATGCTTTCATATAGTTAATGCTGAGTTGTTTTGTTTTTTTTTTTTAATGTAGGGAGTGATTATATGCATGTATTCACGTAGCTCAGCTCATAAGTTTGTAGGTGAGCAAAGACAGAAACACTTGTGACAAAAATAAAACACCAAATGGTTACAGTGAAAGTAAACAGTATAACAGATGAAACTGCTTAGGAGTGAAAGGTATTTAAAGGGTTAGTAATCATAAAAACTAGTGATTTCATGGTTTGTATGTCTTGTAATATTCCCATGGATTTTTAAGTGAAAGGCAAGCTGTGACAAACATCTTGAGAATGTTTTATATAAATGGAAGCTACAAGCAGTTAGATTTACAGCAGGAAAAAGCAAGTAAAGTACAAAAACGGCGTGTGAGCTATTTTCCGTAAATACAAAAACCAAATGCATCAATGCATCACTGAACAGATGTTTACTGGCTAAAGAGGCTTTTTGCACTGCTAATAATCCAGTACATGGCCTGGGCAACTGAGTATGGAGACCTGATGAAGAATATCGGTCATACTGTAGCTCAGTTGTTTTGAATAGATGAGGAGAAAAAGTCCTCAACATATAACAGTGTTATCAAATCATGTAATGACCCGAAATAATTGCTGGACAGGTTGTTTTTGTGATATAATCTTGTTGCAGTCAAGAAACATTCTATTCTCAATATTGTCTTTCATTATTGTCTTTTATGATATTGCAGGTAAGAGAACCATGGTCTTAAATGTCTTTCGACAGATTGCTTATGTGTAAAGTCTGGTTCTTTACCAGTGCCTATCTTATTGCCCTTCACAGCTGGGGACACAACAGAGGCATAGGGCATCCTTTAGACAAAATTATTGTTCCATTATGTGTGCAGAGTCACCACTAGAAAAATGTGGGAAGGCAGAGTTGCAAAGCACTGTGTCCGAGTGCAGTGCACAACACTTTTCTTAACTTGGACTAGATGTTGGATACATTATATTAACATTGCTTGTTTTAGTAACAGCAGGCCTCTGCAGGCCTTGCCCAGCCATTGTTTTCGTAAATCCCTCCATGCAAAAGCAAAAATGTGAGCCCTGATAAGCTTCCTCAGCAGTTTGTGCCTGGTTCAAGCGTATGTAATTTTTCATGTGATCATAAACAGCATGGCAAACATGCTGTCCCCAGGAGCTGTATCTGTGGCATTTTTGCACTGATAAGTGATGATATTCATGATTCTGGCTTCTCCCCCCCCCCCATTTAAATTGAAAAATTATTAAATTTATCTTGATGCTTGTGCAGTTTCTTGCTGTCAAAAAAATAACTTTTTAGTTAAAAAAACCCACCTTATTGAAAGAAGCAGGAAAACTAAAACATCTTTTTTTCATGTTTTGGCACCTATTTGATTATTACAGGTCAGTAATTACAGATCAGAAACTGCAGGAGGTGACATGTAAGCAGTTCTACTTTTTGCTGTCCTCTCTGATCGTTACGATATTACTTGCTTATTTCACTCAGGATATATTTATATATGGTTGACTTTTCACAGCAGCCACCAAAGTTTCTCAGCCAGGGAAAGGTGCTAAAACTACAATTACAAACCCAGGTGGGAGTCTGGACCTCCACAGCTCTTCCTTCAGGAGGTGGCACCACCCTGCTCGAGCTGCTGGTCCAGGTTCTGGGGAGGGAGCAGTAACTGATTTTCCCTAGGTATATGTGAGGAAAATAATTGTGGTGCATTAGGAGTCTTGGTAGACATAAAATCATGGAACAGTTTGAGTTGGAACCGACCTTCAAAGGTGAGTAATCCAGCGTGTCTGCAGTGAGCAGGGACATCTTCCACTAGACCAGGTTAATGACATGCTAATCAATTGCCAAGTTAATAATCCTAATTTGAAGTAATAGTTCACATTTATATTTTAAATTTTCTATTTGAGATAGAGGTCATTGATAAAAAAATTAAAACAATCCAATGTTGTTATTTGTATTACTGGTATGATGTGATTCATATTAGTAATTTAATTTCCAGTTTTGAGATAATGCAATTATAATTGAAAAAAAGAGAACATTTGTTAATGGACATTTGCTTTGGTGATAAGCTAGTGTAGGTGTTATATATATTGGAGATTTTCATAGAGTCATAGAATCAGAGAATCACAGACTGGTTTGGGTTAGAAGGGACCTTAAGGCTCATCCAATTCTGACTCCCTGCCATGGGCAGGGACACCTTCCACTAGACCAGGTTGCTCCAAGCCCCATTCAGCCTGGCCTTGAGCACTGCCAGTGATGGGGCAGCCACAGCTTCTCTGGAAAGTCTGTGCCTCATCTCCCTCACGGGGAAGAACTTCTTCCTAAGGTTTGATATCAATCTCCTTTCTGTTGGGTTAAAGCCATTCCCTGTGTCCTGTCCCTACAGGCCCTTGTCAAAAGCCCCTCTCCAGACTTTTTGTAGCCCCTTTAGGCACTGGACACTGGTCTAAGGTCTCCCCTTAAGGAGTCTTCACTTGTCCAGGCTGAACAAGCCCAGCTCTCTCAGCCTGTCTCCAGAGCAGAACTGCTTCAGCCCTCACAGCATCTTTGTGGCCTCCTCTGGACTTTCTCCAACAGCTCTACCTGCCTCTCGTGTTGGTGGCCCCAGAGCTACATGATAGAGCAGGTGATCATATCTGATAGGCTTGTATAATTGGAGGGTTGTACAGTTGTCTGTATAGCAACTGCATACTGTATGGAGGTGGGAGGGGGGAAGGCACACACACATGCACATGCTTAAAAACTGAAGCTGACTCAGATGTATTGGAACACAGATATAAATGAGTTGCAAAAGTGTTGAATGTTCCAGTAACTCTAATTGTGCAGATGCTAGTGAGTTCTTAGGCATTTATGGTAAGCCAGCCACTTGTTCATGTGCTTTGAGGTGGGCAGAAAAAAGGGTAAGCAGCTTTTCTTAAGAACTCCAAACATAAATGGCAAACCTGTTTGGAGTGAAAGTTAGTTTTGAATCAAGGTAAAATCCTTTTTGAGGCTTCCAGTTCCATCTGGAGCTACATCCAGTTACATCATCACTTTGCTGTTGTAACTCCATACTCTAGGCTCTCCTGCATGTTGTCCATGCTAACTTCCAGTGTGCATATTCTTGTGTTTTAAACGTGAAGGTGATTTGTCTGTTTTCATCAAGAGATAATGTAAGTGTGTCTTTGTAAGGGTAAACGCATCTGTAAGTTTGACCATCTGTGGAGGAGATAATGCATTGTGAAGCAGAATATGTATGTCTGATTCCAACTTGCTCTTACAACGAGAGCATTAGCTACATCTTTACCCACATTTTCTGCCCTCATTGTTAGTGCTAGGGGTTACAAATACAGCAATTTTAATCAAAGCAGTGTAGTGATGTGAAACTAGTGATGTGAAACAAGTGATGTGACATGCAGATAGCAGTGGTACTGGGGTACCATTGTAATAGTGGTTCCCAACCCCTCCCGAGTCAGGGAAGAGAAAAAGGCAATGAATATATTTATTTTTCATAAAATCAGAATGTGTTAATTTTCTTAGTTTTGAAGAAGATGAGCTGAAATGGGTTTTTATGTGCCATCAATCTGCTGAACTGCAAAAGGGAAAAAGCTTTATCTTCCCGGCTGTCTTTTAACAGTTTAATTTTGTGCTTGACTGGCGCACAACATTTTTCTCTCTTAACAGATGTTCTTTTTGATGTATGGCGTAGGTAAGAAGCTTTCAGTAAATGAGTTTTGAAGAGTGTACTTTAAGCATAGATTCTTCCTCTGAGACTTTGTAATAGTAAAAATGATTGTTAGAAGTTCCTACTTAAGTTTGCTTCTAAATTTACATAGATAATTTCTCAGTACTTAATAAAGAATTTGAAATCACTGCTATAGTAATTAACTCTTCTAGTACAAAGCTTAGTAATACAGTGTTTTTTAACATAAAAAGGTTTCAGGTATGTATATTTGCTTTCCATTTATGTGAAAGAATCGTTCTGCAGGAGCACACAGATGTACTTAAAAACAATTTCTAGCAAATACACTTGAATATTTTCCTCTTTATGTTTTATGTTATACCTGTCTCTTTTGCTTCTTGTCAGATGGAAGATTACTGTCTGCCTTTCCATCCCTTCTGCCTTTCACTTACAACTGTTTTACCTGCTTTCTTGAATTTTTGCCCCCTCTTGTTTCTGCCATTCGTTTGCTGTATCTGGGGTGCTCTTGTCCCAGTCTCTAGTAAGATTTCTGGCACTGCTTGCCACAGACAGCTTGGCGCTGTTCTTTTCCTTTACATAAACCTATAGGAAGTCATGGCTGAACAGGGGCCTTAAGATGGAGAGAGAAGTAGTAGCTCTCTAGATAGCCTCCCAGGATGGATATAAGTCAGAATCTTCTACTTTTCTTCATCTTTCACATAAGCTGGTTAAGTGCAGGGTTCTGAGAAGGAAGGATAAACTTCCTGGACAGCTTCACTGGGTTTTTTGTACTTCACACCATCTCACTTCATGTCTTATACCTCTTTTGGGATATGCATTTCCCTTTTTTCTAAACACCTCTTTTTAGGACCTGAGAACCAAAAAAACACTGTGAAGAGCAAGGTGGTATTCATAGAGTCATAGAACAGTTTGGGTTGGAAGGGACCTTTAAAAGTCATCTAGTCTAACTTCCCTGCAGTGAGATGGGACATCTTCAACTAGATCAGGTTGGTCAGACTCCATCCAGCCTGGCTTTGAATGTTTCCAGGGATGAGGTATCTGCCACCTCTCTGGGTAACCTGTGCCAGTGTTTCACCACCCTCATAATAAAAAAATTCTTCCTTATATCTAGTCTGAATCTTCCCTTTTAGTTTAAAACCATTACCCTTGTCCTGTTGAAATAGGCCCTACTAGTCTGTTCCCATCTTTTCTTGTCAGCCCTTTTACACACTGGAAGCTGCTCTAAGGTCTTCCCTTAAGGAGCCTTCTCTTCTCCAGGCTGAACCAGCCCAGCTCTCTCTCAGCCTGTTGCCAGAGCAGAGCTTCTCCAGCCCTTGCAGAATCTCCATGGCCTCCTCTGGACTCAATGCAACATTTCCACGTCCGTCTTGTGCTGTTGCCTCAGAAATGGACACAGGACTGCAGAGGGGGAGTCTCCCCAGAGTGCAGTAGAGGGGTATTGAAAATTATATTTTGGGCTGAACTGTTGCCAGAGCGAGCATTCACTCAAATTGCAGCCTCCAAAGTGTAAATATGAGATAAATTCAGTTTTGAATCTTGATCTGATTTTTGCCTTTTTTTTTTCTTAAAAAGGATGCCATTAAAAGGATGCCATTAAGCCTGTGCTGCCTTCACTGTCTCTTTCAAATATATGTTCCATTTGAAAAATAGTCTAGCTTTTTGCTGTTGGCTCATTGATCATAAATCCTAGCAAAGCAATAGTATGAAAAATAAATAATATGTTAAATACAGGCATCCATATGTTAAATACTAAATTAAAAATAAGGAAATACTAAATTAAAAATGGGAAAACTAACTTCCCTGCTTTTGCATTTGCATGAACTTCTCACAGAATGTGAAGTCAAGGTAAGTAGCCGTTTGTGGTTAAAATGTACTGCTCTTAATTACAGGAATTTGGCAGTGAAAAGAATAATTTGTGTATAGAAGGCATAATTATTAACACTTTTTTTGTATTTATTATGCTAGAAATGTCAGTGTTTAAGCATCTGTGTACATCCCACAGGAAAGCCTGAAATGTTTTGTTGAAAAATTAAGTTTATTTCATCATATTTAATGGATTCTTAAATCTGTATCAGCTTATCAAAGGAAACATTAATTAAAAGTGTAATTGACTAGGCAGCTGCTTCCTGTTTTCCGTCCAGCAGCCTCTTATTAAAAACATTACAAAACATTTAAAGCTCTTTATCTGAGGGAGATGAGAAGTTCCCTGTGCCAAATTCTGCTCAAGCAGTGAGATTTAAATGATAGTTTCTTACTTCAAAGCATATTGGGTGACGAGTATCTGTAGGCATGTACTACTCTGTGTGGAGTCAGGCTATGTTACCAGCTGGTAGGGAAATCCCTTTTAAAACATGACAGATGGTTAGAACACCAGAATGCTTTGTTCCTGGAGGAGAGCACTGCGTGACTGAAGCTGAACATGTGGTTGAATTCTCCTCACTACACACAAGACATCCTCTAATAGCAGGCTAGGCTTATGTATTGAGAGCTGTAAGCAGGCACATACTGAAGGTGATCTCTGCTGCATTGGCATACTTCAACAAGGTTAAATATCTTCTGCATGGGTAGAACATGTTTTGCCCATCAGGTTTACAGTGTTCAGTCTTAAGCTTGGAAATTATTCTCCCCAGGTACAAGAAGAGCCTTATGGAACTATTCCGTATTTCAGTTTTCCTTTTTTGAGATGGTTGGGAACCGCAAAGATCCCCTTAATCATGAAGAATCTGTGTTGCTCTTTTGGACATGCCCAGTTAACAGTGAGGATGTACCTGGACTCCTTTTGTGTTGATACTGCTCTTCCCCTTGGACCAACACAAGACAAATCATGACCAAACTCAGCAGCTGTCTTTCCAGAAACCTGAGTTTGGCCTTTCTGGGGTTTAACACAGAACTCTCAAGATCTGAAGACATCTTTGATGTTTGTCTACCATTTGCAGGGTTTTTTTTAAATGTATGAGAGCCCAATATCTTCTTCAGTTAGAATTATTAAAAATAAAAATCCTATTTGCAATTAGAGCACATAACCAAAACCCTGAAGACTGTTGTTTTTGGTCTGGAGAATGAATGTGATATTCATTCTCAAATTAAGACCTGTAACAGTGAAGGTTCTTGCTTTTTTTGCTTTCATTCAGTTTACTTTCTTGGGGACTTACTGCTCATTCCATACTTGGATTTGTTGTTACAGTCAACTCCTTCCTCACTCACTCTCCCACCTTAAATGTCATCCTGTTTTCACTGCTGACTAAAGATCGGCTTTGTTCTGGAGCGCAGGATAAGTGTCAGTTACACTGGGAAAGGCTAGAATGCAGCAGAAACCAGGGTGGTCTCATGGCTTGACAGTGATGAAGGGGAAGAACTTTTGTAACAGCAAAGGAAAAAGGAATGGGGATAGAGCAGAACTTTGCCTATTGTGTTTAGATTTGAAGATAGTGTCTCGCTGGATATTTTTGTGAATTGGAGTCTCTTTATTTTAGTCATAGCTGGAGGGCTCAGATGGAGTCATATTTGGAAGAAAATTGGGGATAATACAGTTTTCCAGCCATGCTAGGTTGTAGGATCATTACAAAAAATGCGCTGTAGTAACACACAGATGGATCTTCCCTGAAAAAGGATAAAAAGGCTTGCAAGGTCTAGGCCATGTGCAAAAAGGTAAACTCAGTTTGATTACTGAAGCTTCTTCGAAACAGAGTAGGTTTGAATTTTGGAATGGACATGCTTAGTAGGAGTTTTATTTTTTTTTGGCCTCTAGTTGCATCTGTGGTTCCAAATGCTGACAGCTGCAAGGTCGTGTTCTGGCTTATAGTTTTATTTCCTTAGTATAGAGGAGACTTGAACATCCCAAGGCATCCCAAACATTGGTCCTCCGAACAGAGGGAAGGAGGAGAAAAACCTAGTAGTAGGCTGAGTAGTTATAGTGTCTATCATATCCTTTTGTTTGGAGTCAGTTCAAGTGATTCTGTCAGTAGCATGAGAGGAGAATGAAATGTGAATGGCAAGTTATGCATGCCAGAAATCAAGAAATAAGGTAAGAGACTTTGTGCCACAGTCTCAGCTGGAAAACATGGCTAGGTAATCAGCTTAAATAGTATGTTCTGTCCTTCCTGTTGCACATGAAGTTTGGCCATAGAAAAGGAAAGAGCATTATCTTTTCATCTAGCTACTGGATGATGGAAGTTCTTTACCTGAAGAGGATTCCTGGATGAAAAATTCCTTAGTTTTCCAAAGAGCATCCACAGCTCAGAGCACAGATCTTGAGTTTCTGAGATGTGTGAGTCTGTGAAAGAAGATCACCTAGACCACAGTGTGGTCACAAAGCAACTATGGAACTATAAGTATTCCAGTGTTAGCTCCATTTCTGATCTCATTAGTAGTAGATAGTTGTAAATTAAATGCTGTATGCTTATCTCTTTTCTGTATCACAGAAGGAACTGCCTGGTAAGTTTGCTGTTAAGACAACAAAGGCTATGCAGCTAGTGAATGTTCTTATTGGTGCTGTAAAACTGTAGCTGGTTTATATTTAATAACTCACAATTTCTTAGAATCATTTGTTTCTCAGAATCTTGGAAAAAATTGGCTTTCATGGAATTTCTGGAGGTCATTTTGTTTAACCTCTTGCTCAAAGCAGGCGTCTTTCTTCAGTGTTAGGTTTCCTGGAGTTTTGCCCAGTTTGGAAAATCCTCAAGGAAGGAAGCTCACAGCTTCTCTGTACCACCTGCTTGTGTGCTTTACGGGTCTTGTGGGGAAGATGGTTTGTTTTGGGCTTTTTTTTCCTGAAGTCTGAGCAAAATTTCCAACAACTTGCAACTTGCAACTGCTTGGCTTTGTTCCTTCATTGTGCACCTCTGACAACAGTCTGTTCCAGGATTTAGACAGTAGAATCACAGAATCAACCAGGTTGGAAAAGACCTTCAAGATGCTCAAGTCCATCCATTACCCCAGCACTGCCAAGGCCACCACTAAACCATGTCAATAAGGGCCTCATCTGCATGGTCTACACTTCCACTTTCTACTCACCTACACTTCCAGGGATAGTGATTCCACCACTGCCCTGGGCAGCCTGTTCCAATGCCTGACTACCCTTTCAGGGAGGAAATTGTTCCTAATATACAGTCTGAACTTCCCTTGTCGCAGGTTGAGGCCGTTTCCTCTTGTCCTGTCACTTGTTCCTTGGGAGCAGAGACCAGCCTCCTTCTGTCTCCATCCTCCTTTCAGGCAGTTGTAGAGAGCCATAAGGTCCCCCCTGAGCCTTCTCTTCTGCAGACTGAACATCCCCAGTTCCCTCAGCTGTTTTTCATCACAGTTGTGCTTCAGGCCCTTCACCAGCTCCATTGCCCTTCTTTGGATTCCCTCTAGTTTGTTGGTAGGTGTCTTGTTCTGGAGGCCCAGACTGAACTCAATACTCGAGATAAGGTCTTCCAAATACCAAGTAGAGTGGAATGATCCCTTCTCTTGAACTTACCGTCCTTGTGCTGCTGCAGCCCAGTATGGGTTAGGTGCCATGAAAACTGTTTGCCTTTATGGTACTCAAGTTACTTTATGCTGATATTTTTCCCTTCTTTTTCTTTGCACAAAGTGCATACCAATATCCCTTAGTGTCTTACCTGTATGGAGAAATACAGATGGAGAAGTATAATGTAGCCTAGACATATTGTTTAATGTCACTCCGAGTATGAAGCCTTGTGTGGTATATAAACACCATGATGTGGCTTTTCTTTGAAGCTTCGGTGAATGTATTTCCCACCTTATCTTTAATGATAATACCTGGAAGAAGGCTACCCAAAAGCTTCAGGTCTGGGTATAGATCAGGTCCTTCTGGGTTTTTTTGCATACCAAGTATTAAAAAGTGTGAAAGTTAGATGTTATGGGCTAAATGTTTACTTTCTTTTTTTTCCCTGCTTAATTTTTTTTTGAGTTTGTCTATAATCCTACAGGGTCATGCAAAGTGTTTGTGAGGATTTGGTTTTCCTATGGGTTTTTTTATGGGAGATTTTTTTCAGGCATGTGTTGCTATCTGACATCTGCCAGTTTGAGAACCAGTTTCTTTTGACAGGATTTGGCTGAGGAATTCCTGGCAGAAATGTTAGGCTGTTGTTTCCGCTTTGAACTGTGATCTGCACTCTAGTAAGGTGAAAGGAGAAAATTTCCAGTTTCCACTCGTTTATTTGGAGTATCAGGGGTTCTCCAGCTGTGAAGACAAATCTATGGATCAGAGGGCAGAATTAGTTATATGTAGCTAATTTTGACTGCTGATGAGTTTCCAGAGATGGGTCAGAATATTACTTTCTGTAATGCAGACAAGGCATAGATAGGTTTCTTCCTGGAGGCCTTTCAGCTCTTCCATTCCCACAATACATATGTGTGGAAAGTATAACCATCTGCTGCCTGGCCTCCTCCCTCTTTCAGGCTGTCCCTAGGGGACATCCACATTTTCTCTCTTCCTCTAGTACAGTAGTCCAGTCCAACAAAACAATTGGACTGTCTTCTCATATGAGTTCCCTCTTGCTGCTCTATTGTTAATGTGTATGTATATAATTATCCTGGGTTCAGCAGTAGCAGTGATTTTTCTCCTTCTCGGTACCCGGTGCAGTGCTGTGTTTTGACTTTCGGCCTGATGTTTTGGTTTGGCCAAGGACTTTGTGAGCCTCATGCTCTGCCAGGGAGGAGGGGAAGCCAGGAGGAAGCAGAGACAGGACACCTGACCCAAACTGACCAAAGAGGTATTCCATACCACAGCACGTCATGCCCAGGATGTTACGGAGAGTTACCCGGAAGGGCTGGGACTGTGTGGTTGGAGGAGGTATTGGTTGGTGCTTGGTCCCACTGGGGGGGGAAAGTTATCGGTCGGCTGGTGGTGAGGTGTTATATTCTCTTCCCTTGTTATTTCCTTTATCATTGTTATTATTGGTGGTAGCAGTAGTGATTTGTGTTATACCTTAGTTATTAAACTGTTCTTATCTCAACCCGTGGGAGTTGCATTCTTTTCGATTCTCTTCTCCATCCCTTCGGGAGTAGGGGGAGGGAAAGAAGAGGGGAGGGGAGTGAGTGAAGGAGCTCTGCCTGGTTTTAAACCACGACAGTAATAATAATTTCATCATAAATAGTGGGCAAGCAGTGGGCATGCTGTGTGTCTTTACAGTGCACAAGAAAGTGTGTAAGAGCCTGAAAAGGATCTAGATCCCCTCTTCAGAGCCTTTAACTTAAGTGGTTTCAATGCAGTGATTCATGGAAAATCCGGCTATGGCTTTCCTGCCTGCAGAAACAATATGCTTTCTTAGTGTGGTCTGTATGGGACATTCAGCTCTCAGCAAATTTCCGCAGCAATTCTCACGCTGGTTAAAGAACAGCATTTATGTTTTTGACACTTCTTGGCAGGTAGAGTTGTGGTAGTAGTGTGGGAGGATAGTTCAGATTGATTTATAACAGATACATGGATGGACTCTGTCACTCTCTCCATTATTTCTTATATAATCATGATGTTTCATAAGCTGACAATACCTTCCATTTGACTTCCTATTTATGTTGTCTGCCTGTGCTAGTAGAGTATCCATCAACTTGGCAAATGCACCAGTCATGCTTCAGCAGCACTCCTGAGGACCACTGTGAATTTTCTGTGGCTGATACATTCAGGTTTGATTTGGGGGTCTGTAATCCTGTGAAGAAGTCACTAACTTGAATTCAAGATTCTTTCTAGAAGTATGTTGTATTGTAGCTGTCTGCTTATAGTTTTTATTAATCTTAACAGCCTCACCTAGGAGACACTTCCCTTTCTTGGACAAAGCACGAGCTGTTCTGCATATGTATGTGTAGAATCCAGATAACTTAGAATGTTTTGAGGGCCAGTTGTACTTCAAATATATTAAAAATGCCTAAGAGATTTTTGCTCAGGCACAATATAAGGGGAAGGAGAGTAACATTGTTAGGCATTGAACTTGACTTTGTTCAGACTGAATTTGGGCAATTATTTCTGCTGCTAGGGCAGATGTGTCTTTGAATAAGATGTACTCTACTTAATTTTTCTTCCATCAGCTTTATTCTAGAATGTAGTTGTAATGGTGAGTTTCAATGAAGGTAGGCATTGATTTGACAGAAGCACAATGGTTACAACTTAACTGCAAGATATGGTAGGTGGAAAGCCTTTCCAAAAAGATTAGAAGAGAAAGAAAAGTGCTTTGTGCTCAGAAGTTTTTGCTGTTCAAAATGGGAAAATTTCTTGTTTCTGTCAACAGAAGTATGCTCAGACAACACATGACCTTTTGAAGCAAAGTATGTTCACTTCTGAAAGATGTATAATACAGTGAAGGACATGTGGGGTTGAGAGTGAGGTATTAGGAAAAAAAGCTGTTATTCAGATCAAGGTGATAGTCCAAAATTCACCATACGTATTTCTGTTACAGTTTCTGTTAGTTTTACTTATTCATCTATCTATTTATTATCTTTTTGTTCGCTTTGCCTGTTCAGAATTTTTTACCTGTCACTCTCTTATTATTATTAAATTTATTGCTAATATTTATGAAGGATTTGAAGGGATTTTTAATGATGCGAGGTCAGATTGTAATATTTCTTGTTATACGATATGTAATGCAAAGCTCAGTTTTTCTGTCTGCCACCCTATTGTCTGGTGGTGTAAGCATTGTTTTACACATCCCTTTTGGTAAAAAGTGTGGTAATATAGAGGGAGTTTTGAGAGTTGGTTATCACTATGTTAGAGGATGGTTTAAAATAGTATTAATTTAAATATGAAATCATGTAAAGTATTTCTTCATATGAGCAGATTCAGCAGTGTTTTGCAGTATTTGTAAAAAATAAATATTGCAGGATAGCTGGCTTCTGGGGAAATATATCAAAAGTAGATTAAAACGATGATATAATTCCTGGATTGCATTTCTGCTTTCTTTTCCAAACAGTTGTATAGATAGGACTCTCCTTTTGACCCTGACATTGCTTCTCTAAGTGAAATCTCTTTTTCCCTAAGCTTGAGTTTTTTTGCGCTTCTCAGAGATCAGCAGTTTCTAGTGCGTGTCATGTACTGGAAAATTTTGGCACTAAGTTCCTCGTCGTGGTTTGGGTAAGGAGCAGTTGTAATTGTTCTGCTTTTTATGCTGCAGTATTTTCTTTTAGCATGTGGCTGTATTAGCAAATCGATGTGTTGCTGTCATGTGATGTTCTTTGGTGGGAGTTAAGGGTGTGGCTCCTGCAGCTGTGGCTGCTCCATCTCACAGTCTTCACTTTGGTCTGACCTCGGACTTACTCTTAAAACCCGTTTCTCACTTCTGTCAGCTCCTTTGTTCTACCAGTGACAGATGCTTATACAGTTTGGTTAAGTGATCTTTGTGATGTTAGTGATGATCCTGCTTCAAGTGGAATGTTAAATGGTGTGATTCCAGAGGTCCCTCAGTTTTCTGATTTCCGCAGTTTCAGAGGTAGGATATGTGGTTCCACTCTGCTCATTGTGATCATTGCTGACATTCAAACTCAAGTTGTTAAGCAATGAAAATAGGAAAACTTGGGGGGGGGGGGGAGCAGAAAAGTCTTCATGCTGACCAACTGCAAATACTGAAATAAAGTTTCTGGCCCGAGGGACCATGGGAAGAGGACTATGATACAAGCCTGAGACAATAGCAAGTGCTTTTAAAGCTTTCTGGTGGCAAGCTTTTGCCACCATTTGAACTAGATTATCTTTAAGGTCCTTTCAAACCCTAACTATTCTATGAATTTCCATTAGAAATAGTGATTAAAGCTGTCTGCTCTGGTCCTGTCATCATTACGATCTTTTCACTTCATTGTTGCTGAGCCATTTAATCATGCTAAACCAGCAAAACCCCTTTTTTTCCTTAACCCCCCCTCCTCTGATTTTCTTCTGTCATGACATGCTCCAGATGATTGTCACAGGGTCAGAAAAGCTCTACTTCCATTGCAGAGGAAGCAGTGGGAATAAGCAGCCACAAATAGGTTGGCAAGAATGGTACCATGATAGGCAGTAGCTGCACTGGTGTAGACCAGGCACAGAACTGTAGCTGCAAAGAAGTTGAGACCAGACATGGTAACAAGAGCTAATGTTGAAGTCAGTGGGTATTTATCCCCTTTGTATAAAGTATGCATTGTATGAAGCTTACGATCCCATGTGTGAAGAAAATTATTCTGTCTGATGGGAAAGAACACAGATAATTTAGCATTTTATTTAGTACTCAGCAAAAACGTCTGTATCATAAGAAAAAGATGTGAAAAGCTCTATGGGTTGTGCTAGGATCACATTAGTGGTGACCTTCTGGAGAAACTTCTATTGACTATTAGCTGGTAAACTTCTTGACATACTGCTGTGTGCTTAAGCCCTGAGTGTTTTCAGGAATGGACAGTAGCATGCATCTGGAATTTGTTGAACTGTTCTCTGACAGAAAGGCACTGCAGTGAAATCTTGTGAAAAATTTGCAGTTAAAAAAAATAATAGAAGTGTGTGTTATTTCTGCTGGAAATTTCCAACATTATATAACTGATGTCAGAAACCTCAGGACAGAAATAGCCACAGAACAGTAAAAAAAGGCCACAAAATATGGCCTCCTATGGGGGACTTGATGTTGTGCAGAAAAGAGATAAAAGCCACAGGGGTGATCCCAAGCTATCATGAGAAATTGTTGGATCTATGTCTCACTCACACTTGCATTCAGAAAGAGGTGTTTTTCATGGTGAGATACAACTGGTAAGCATAATTGCGTTGATGTTCATGTAGTATGCCAGGTAATAGGTGGAGTGTTCCTATATTTTGTTTTGTGTTGGTGATGTTGCTTTGGGTTGGGTTTTTGGTTTTGCTGTTTATTTTGTTTGAAATGCTGCAACAGAGAGCTTTTTTGCTGTTTGGCATAATTCTGAATAGAGGGATTGTGGTGCCAGTGGTGTGTTGGTGTCCCCATGAGTTGCATCCTCCTAGTGTCATGTTCTATATAGCACTTGCAAAACAGAGAGAAATACAGCTGGAAGAGTGGAGGGAGAAGACAACTGTGCTGATTTCTGAAGAACAATTGTATGAAATGATACAACTGCGTGAGGCACTGAAGATCACTTCAGATAGTGTTGTTTATTGGATACAAACAGCTCTGTGTTGTCATTTCACAAGTAAACTGTATGTGCCTTGAATGCTTAATGGAAAGAACTACTATGTTGGAAGTTAGAGCTTCTACTCATTTATCCCTGTTCTGTTTGCATGTGTTGTTTATTCATAGCCATACGTGATGGAGAGAACTTGGATTTTTTTAGGTAATTTCTGTACTGTGTTTTGATTTCAGCTATGTTTTTCCAGCATTCTTTGCAGTCACTTCAACTTCATATCCTTTTCAAGTTGACTGGAGTTGCCCAATGTTTCACTGTCCCAAGTGATAACTGAAGTATTGAGCTGCCACCAGATGCAGTGTTCAGCTGTATGGAGCTTTGCACAGCACACTCATTTTGACAGTAGACCCCTTGATTCCATTCTGTGTGTTGTTTTCCACCCAGCTTTGCACTCATTTTGGAATAAGTACTTCCATGTGAGTCATGCTTATGTAGTTCGGTTATGAGAATGTGTGAAATTATATAAAATAAACTCAAATCACGTATGAAATCATCTGCTGCTTCTCTGTCCACATAATCTGTTCTGCCATTGAAGGATACTAAAATGATTTGACGGGATTTGCTTTTCTTGATAAATCTGTGCTGTCTGCTACTCATGTTGATTTCTTGTAGGTGCTTAGAAATAGTTTCCTAGCAGCTTTTCATCTTTTCTACTAGCTTTCCATGAAATGAATGTAGTGTGTCTCATCCCTTTCTTCAGACAGGCAGACAGAAGGAGCCTGAAAAAGATTGTGTCTATTTGTGCAGTAACTGTTGGAGTGCAACTATGCTTGTATTTTGTCCTCTAATACCTACTTCTGTTCTAATATACCGTGCCTACACAACCCTCTGCTCTTTGCTAATAGCCTCTTTTCTCTTCATCCTTGATAGCTCTTGTCTCTGAGTCCCTAAAGCTAAAAGAATGTTTTCTTCAAATTTTTTGGAACCAGACTCTTGGTTTGGAGATGTGGTTGGAGTTCTTTTCAGCTGTAGTTCTGCTAAGGTGACTAGGCAGTAATCAGGATGTAGATGTTAAGAAATGTTGATAGATCGTATAGTAAATGACAAGCAAGGAGTTTTTCGCAATCTTTTCTGTAGAGTGTGTGTGTGTTTGTATGTGTATATATATATGTTAAACATACGTATGTGTATATATATCTGTTAAAGTGTGTCAGTTGCTTCTAGGCTTTTCAGCAGCTTCTAGCATAAATGAGGGGTTTTGGGTGGGATGTTTGGAAAGCTGGAGGTCTTGTGGGGTAATGTGTTGTATGTAGTACATTGCTAGCATACAGGTGGCCCTGCCATAGCAGGGGGATTGGAGATCATCTGATCTGCAGAGGTCCCTTTCAACCCTAACAATTCTGTGATTTTGTGGATTATTGTTTAGTTATTACTGGCAGAATGATTTGTACCATTCTGAGAGTGGCAGACGCTCAGAGAAGGTGACTGTGCTGCCATTTTCCTTACGACAGCATTGTCTCTATCACTGTACCTGAAGGCTGTTTGCTATGTGGGAAAGTACTTGACTAGCAAGAGAAAAATAACTGCTTATAAAAATGTATGCAGCTAGTGCCAAAACAACAGCTGATTGGAAATTCATTGTGGCTTTGCCAGAGAAGCTACCGGAGCTCCATGCCAAGTTTTACTGAAAAGGAAGGATGATCTCCAGTTCAAACTTAGAGTCCCATAGCTAGAAGCAATTGCATAACAGAGGTAACACAGTGATGACAAATAAAGGAAATGCAGTTTCTGCTGAGCTTGTTCATAAGGGAAGATGGCATGATATACTTGCATTTCTGAATGATTAGTGCATTTTTTTTGTGCTGGGTAGGGATTTTATCCTTACAGAGACAAACTAGCCATCCTGCTGCAGTGCAGGGGAATCAGCAGTTTGAATAGTGTTAAGAAAAAATTTTATAATAGGTATTTGTGCTTTATAAATCTGTGATTATCATCAGAAATAGAAACTTCATATTAAATTTTAGGAGCAGAGATCTCCCAAAATTCTGTATAATTTATGAACCTGTGTTGTGATAAATGGATGTACAGTAAAGTATTGATGCCTGCACCCCTGCATGCGAGTAGTCCTAAGCAGAATGAACACGGCAGGATAGTAGTTGAAAGGTAAAATTCTGGAGTTATTTGCTTTCTGTAGGAAGGCTTCCTGAGCTTTAAGAAAACTTAGTTTGGACATGTTAATTTTTTTGGGGAGTTTTTATGCACTTCATGCCTGTTTAATTGTGAATTGTAGAGCACTAGTAAAGTCACTCCTGTTTTAATCAGCACACAGCAGGGAGCTCTTGTGCTTATGCGCAAGCTCATTCTTTCAAGAAATGATTTGATTTTTTAAAATATTTTGAATCAGTTTATGTAAACCTGTTTTATATTGTTTTACATTATTCTAGTTTTGAGCTTTTTTTTTTTTTTTTTGCAGCAGTTGGTAAGCAGTGAATCTTTTAAGTGAATGCACTGAATTGCCAGATGAATAGAGCGATAAAACCCAGTGATGTTGACCCTACTTAATTTTCCCAGCTAGGTGACAGACAAATGTGTCCCTGTAGTAACAGAATCATAGAACAGTATAGGTTGGGGCTTATGTATTTCATTATAAATAAGAAGGTGTGTTTGTCTGCATAAATGTATTTTAGAATCCCATCCTTTATGCCATCTATTTATGGACACATAGGTTTCCTATTCTTAACTGTGGCTGATGGTAATCTCTTCAAGCAACTCCCATAACTCATATTATGATGGCAGACAGTTCTGCATCAAATCCCAGTGCATTCAGGAAATTCTAATAAAGGCTCTATAGGTTTATCTGTACCATCAGCTGACAATTTAAAACCCTGAAGTATCTCAGCCCAATATCCAGTTAAGGGTGGTAGTGGAAGTATTTGTGCAAGGAAAGCAAAAAAGCTTTGTGAAGTTGATTTTCATAATTAACTAGCCCTGTCAACATCAGGGGTTCATGAGGTTGCTTGTTTTCAGAAGTCCTGGAAGGAATCACAATAAAATACTGGATGATTTGCACAGCAGTTCATTGTAGATGTTCTGACAAGAATGATGTTTACGAAAGTTGATGGCTAATTGACTTCTGATTTAAACAGGCATTGGTAGCTGGAGAGATAAAGCATCAACATAAGCATCCACATACATTCTGGCTATAATCAGAAAAATGGCCTATGGGTGATCATCTGGCTACACAAATGACAGACACAAAAACCTCTGCATCAAATTTTGTTTTCATATATCGTGATAAAAATTCAGATTTTTTTTTCCATCCGTTAAATAGATACCTGTAACTTTCCAGGTTTTTTTTTTGCTTTACCTAGAAATCAGATGCATACTTCGATAAAGTGTCAGATAATTGTTTGATGATGCTATATCTAGAATATAAATATTGAAATATGTGAAGATCCTTACAAATAACCAAGTTGTCTAGTTCTAATTTCTAGTAACTATTTCCTATCAATATAGTTGATGAACAAAAATACTGCTGTAAGAAGTCACTCAAATTACATTGATTGTAACTGTAGTTTGCCAAAGTTTATGCTAAGGTGTTGTATAAATCTGGTTGTGAAGAATAAAGTGAAAAATGAGAGAAAAATCAAAATGCATTAAATAAAACTACAACATTTTTTTCACCATTACTTTAAAAACAAACAGGTGTAGCATGAATCATTCAGTGAATTACCTGAAATCATTCAGTGAAAGCCTCCTGTTTTGACTTCAGCTTTAAAAACCAGCTCTCTAGACCTTGCTAATCCTGACTTTTCTGAAGAAGTGGAAATGAGAAATAAAGTCCCATTTTAAAAAGATTTCTGTAAGTCCCTACTCACACATGGTCAACGGAAAAGCCCTGCAGTCTTGCAAGACTTACTTGAAGGCTTGTACTCTCCTAACCTCTGGATAGCATGCAACAGTGCTGAAGGATATTCTTGCAAAAGGCTGTACTGAGTATACATGCTAATTTAGCCAAATGGGTGGATATGTTAGAGCAGATTATTAGTGAAGCTTGGAGCAAGTAAAAAATGCAAGGGAGAAAATAGCTGGTTGCTATCAGAGGCTGAGGAACACAGACTAATTGTCTTTTACAGAAATCCATCCACTTTAAAAATGTTTGCTCATTCTGAGTAGGGTTGGGGCAGGAGAGAATCCCAGAGGGTATGGAGAATGAAAACTTAATTGGATCAGTCAGTTAAAACTAAGGCACTTGAAGTAGCAAGGGATCATCTAGGATGTGCTGAGAAAAGTCGTACCTCAAAGACTCAGTTAATTTGACACGTATTATAGGAAAATAACTCTCAGTTTTAAGAGGGGATCAGCTTATTTTCCTATAATACATGTCAAATTAACTGAGTCTTGATGTATTGATCCTTTCAGATGGGAATATATACAATGTAATGCAGAAAACCTGTGTGTTTTTTTTTCCTGTGAATTAAAAAAGCCCTGTAGAAAGGGTATCGATTAATTTCCTTCTTATGACACCTGCACAGTCCCTCTTATTCACATAATTCCATTGTGCTAGAAGTACTTAATTTGCTAATTAATTAAAATAATTAAATTACAATAGTTAAGTTAATTAGAATTAATTTATTAATTCATGTCCCGTGGTAGAATGAGACCAGATACATATATGTCTTCTACTGATAGATTTCTACTAGCTGGTTATTCTGTGCTCATTCTGTAGCTGTGTAATTATGCTCAGAAGTTTCAGGAGGAGCGTGTGTGATTTTTGTTTTGTTTTGTTTGTTTTGTTGTTGTCATTGGTTTTTTGAACCAGTACATCTCTTTAGTGCTATATTAGCAGCTGTAGAAATTGAATTGATAATGCAGCAGGGGATCAGAGGAAACTAGCTAGATTAATTTCTCATGGGTTGCAAAACTGGGTGAAAGCTTGTACTGCTGTAATTCTCAGTTACTTACTGAAAATAGGGAAGGATTCATTAAAGATACGTCATTTGGCTTAATTGTGGAACAGAGTAAGTTTGCTACCTTTGCTGGTACTGTTAAACTGGGAGGAGCTGCTGGCATGTTGGGAGTACTGACAACATCCTTGGCGTCCTGGACTGCAAAAAGACTAAAAGAATCAAGTTCTTTAGCACAAGGAAGACAAAAGTCTTCAAACAGTTAGAAAATAGAGGGACAGGAATACTCTATTTCAGTTGCATATCAGAAATGATGGAATGGGTTCATGTTGCGACGAGTTGTACAGTATAGAACAAAGTCTTCAAAGATAAAGGATAATTAAATATGGTAATAGGAAACATGGGAGAATTGCTTAATTTTTTAATCATCATAAGTCTTTAAGAACAGGTAAGCCAAATACTTACAACTGATAAAAACGTATTTACGTCTTATATTGCAGTAAGATATAGGGTTGCAGGTATACTAGGCAACCTCTGTAAGTCTCTTTTGGGCTTGCTGTTTGGGTTTTACTTGTTTGCAGTTTTACAATGCAAAGAGAAAACATTTAAAAGACCTGACCACAGGTCAGAAATGTTGTTAGCCCACCCAAGTAGATCATCTCTTCATTCTTTGCTGATTCAATTCTTAACAAATAAAAGGTGAAAGAAAGTATAGTTTCATAACCTACTTAAGTGTTTTTCATGAAGGGAGCATAAATACTGAAAGTCAGTTGTGTTTCCTTTGCAGGTTACGGGATGACAGAATTAGAATAGAAAGGATGGAAAACCTCTATTTTGAATACAGCCATGCTTTCCAGCTGATCACTGGTTTTTACACTAAAGAAGTGCCTGGTACTACAGGTATGTCGTTCGGAATGTCTTTGAAGCTGTATTAGGTTTTGCATAAAGGAGCACATATGGGTGCATCCCATCAGGTCTCATGGACTTGTCTATGTCCAGTTTGTTTAGGTATTCCCTAACTTGATGCTCCTCAGTTAAGGAGGTATCTTCATTGCTCCAGAATTTCCCAGTGGTCTGAGAGGACTTGGATTCCTCAAGGCACATCTTGCCAGTAAAAATCAAGGAGGCATTGAGTTCCTCAGCCTCTTCCATGTCCTTTGTCACCACTCAACAGTTGGTGCACATTATCTTGTCTTACTTTTGCTGCTGATGTACTTGTAGAAGCTCGTTGCCCTTCATATACTTTGCCAGTCTCAACCCACCTGGGCTCTGTTTTTCCTAACCCCATCCTGCAAGCTTGAACAATGTCTATATTCTTTCTGGGTCACCTGTCCCTGCTTCCATTTCTCATACTCTTTTTTTAGCATTTGAATTGATCAGGAGCATCTTCTTCGTCCATGCAGGTCTTCTGTCACCTTTAGTTAATTTTCTGCTCATTGGGATCTTTTCTGAGCTTGGAGGAAGTGAGCCTTGAAAGTGAACATTATTTAAATAGAGACATGCATAGCATCCTTTCTTTTTCATAGTCTGAAGATGTGTGTTTAGGCAGATTTAAATTCACACATACATAGTAGCAACTGTGGGAAATTATTCAATATAAAATATTTCCTCAAATTCTTGTGTGCGTTAACATTCTAAGAACAGAAGAATGCCTTTAAAAAACATCTGTGAAAACACTTAATAGGTTTCTAAAAAATACCATTTTATGTTGAGATATCATGGACTGAATTTTCCTGTTGTTGCAGCTGGTCCAGGAATTGTAATAGAGCCCTGTTTAGAAACACTATCAAATACAGAAGTTGTCTCAGAAAGATGGAGCCATGTTCTGCAGACTGGCTGAGGCAGATAAATCATCATCACTTAAACCAGGGCCTGTTTATGCCTTTTAACTTGCACGGATGTTGCCAGCAGTAGTGGAGATACCAGAATTTAGATCTTAGTTTTATGTATTTAAAAATTTATGTCAACAGTTACTCATTTTTTATGAAGAAAAACCTGTGGAATCAAGTGTTTCACGATGTGCTTACATTATTGTAATGGTCTGTATTCTTTGGAACTGTGTTTTTTTTTGGAACCTGACTTCATGTTGTTTTGTAGATATCATAGTACACTGAACATATATTACAGGTTTCTATCTGATTAAATTGAAAACTAGATTAGGATTTTTCTAAAATATATAACTACTAAACAGTTAACAAGAAAATAACTTTTTTTGTAGGTCCTCAAAAACTGTCTGTAATTCTAAGCTTGGATAAGCCTGTTATTTGCTCTCTGGCAGCAGTAATTGCATACCTCAAAGAATTTAATTTGGAAAGGATGCTTTATAGTCCAAGGTGAGTTGCCTTACGTAACTTTCAGTTCAAAGCACAAATCCACGTACCAGTGTTACCATCTTAAGTTTTAGCAGACAACTTCTCTGATTGTAATGAACCTACTTGCCAAGAGTTATAAACATATTCCTTGCAAAATTGTACCACACATTTCACCTCCTGATCAGAACTAAAGGAATGAAATGATTTTATGAAGTGATGTTTCATGAAAACCTTTACGGTAGAATCAGAGACTGGTTTGGGTTGGAAGGACCTTAAAGCTCATCCAGTTCCAGCCCCCTGTCACTTTCAGGGACACCTTCCACTAGACCAGGTTGCTCTAAGCCCTGTCCAGCCTGGCCTTGAACACTGCTAGGGATGGGGCAGCCACAGCTTCTCTGGGCAGCCTGTGCCAGGGCCTCACCACCCCTACAGGGAAGAACTTCTGCCTAAAATCTCATCTCAATCTCCCCTCTGTCAGGTTAAAGCCATCCTCCCTTGTCATGTCCCTACAGGCCATTGTCAAAAGCCCCTCTCCAGATTTCTTGTTGCCCCTTTAGGCACTGGGTACTTCTCTAAGGTCTCCCCTTAAGGAGCCTTCTCTTCTCCAGGCTGAACAAGCCCAGCTCTCTCAGCCTGTCTCCAGAGCAGAGCTACTCCAGCCCTCGGAGAAGTTCTGTGGCCTCCTTGTCTTGACATTACTATCAGTAATGTAGATGAACAGGTACTGCTGCCAAGTATAACTGAAAGCAAAATTTGGTAGATATTGAGGGAAGAAATTTTAAAGTTTGTCAGTCAGTACCAGCCATCCCATCTCAACCTCAGTTTTATTTTGAAAACAAAATTTGGGGCTTTTTTGAAAGCTTAAGCAAGAAAATTAATGCTGTAATTTAGCTTTGCAGATGTTTCATGATGCCAGAGGTGTGTAACTAATTTTTATTTTGCAGAGCTGTGGAAGCAGGTATAAATGCTAATGTGTTGTAATGTTTAGGCAATACTCAGCAGGTCTGTTTGAGTTGGTGAATCTAGTTATCAATTATAAAGGAAACAGAAGTTCAACACATCCTGGCTGTCTCAAAAATCCCTTGTGTTGGCTCAGTGGTACCTAGTGGAAAACAATCGTGCAAGAAGTTGTTAATAGACTGTCAGTGTTTCTGCAAAGTTAGTATAAGACCACACAGACATGGAAATAATCTTGGTTTTCCCTGTGTAGTCCCAATGCTTAGGTTTATGAGATAGGCTCAAATGATTACTCAAAATATGTAACAGGATTATACAAGTGGAGTGAAATGAAAACAGAAAGATACTGCCACTAAAGCATCTTTTTATCCTGTCTTGGAGAAGTATAAAAAAGTACTATCCTACCTGTCTTATGTTTGAAAATATCATTGAGGCTTATTAAATGCATTATTAAACCTTCTTTAGCTGTCATGGTTCCTGTGCAAAATATTATTCTGATTGTCTCACTGTTCCTCTGTCCTATAACTAGGTAGGATTTAACAATGTAAGTTTGGCTGCAAACTGAAAACTTTGAATTATATTATGTTGGTTGTAGATAATTCACATTTTGTAGGAGATTCTTCAAGTTTCAAGCTTTGATTTTGAAGGGGTCCGTATGTTACCAGGTTTTTTAAATGCAGCTGCTTTTAAAAATTGACTGCAAATGTCAGCTTTGAAAGTTTTCCAGGTATCTATTAAAATATTTGGAAATATACCTGGGTTGTCTGGATTTTAGAATGGATTTTCATCTGTAAATTGCCCTTCTCCACTCCAAGTACTATTAAAATGCTGGGCCTAATTAGGAAAGAATACCTGTCCATTTTCTAAGCTGTCTTCCCTGCCTATTCCGTCAAGGGGCACTCTGATCTTTGGTGTATTAGCACTGTGGTGTCCCCACTCATCCTCTTTGGATGGCTTTATGGTTGGGGTTTTTTGAAAATGCTTGGGTGGCTGGAGAAATCTTTTTTGAGAGTCTCTGAAGAAGAAAGTGAACTCCAAGGAAACGCCATTCTACAATCACACTTGCAGATTGATATTGTCGCAGTGCCTTATGTGTAATCAAGTAAGGTCAGTGTTCTTTCAGATGAGGGAAATAAAAAAATTAATCTTTTATATAGACGTAATTCAGTAGCAATGGAGAAACATCATTATATGAAGGCTTATCTAACGACAGTCGGTAACATCTGTAATAGCCACATCTTAAAATCAAGTATAATTACAGATTGGGAAGGAAAACATTAAATCTTAGAGTTGACGTTTGTCTGCTGAAGGTTGCTCTAGTGGACTTTATGTGAAAGTATAAGCATCTGAATGGAAAGGCAATGAACTATTTGATATCTTGGTGATAGCTATGAAGAGATAAAATACATTCTTTGGGGTAACTTTGTTCCTGTGTTCAGGAGCTTGGATTCTACTGTACTTACTTCTAAAGCCTTTATTCCTTTGACTACCTCATACTGAATTCTGCTTGCTGTTTTTAGTGTGTTATGTACATGGAAATAGTGAACCAAATACTGATGCTAACTCAACCTCATTATTTTTCCCAATGCCAGGGAAATAGCTAAACACTGAAAAGGGAAAGCTGAAAACCTTTGAAGCAGAGGGTGTCAGGCTCATGGATATTCTGTGTTTCTGCAGGAAATAAGGGAGAAATAGTTCCATTGCACTCTCAAGCAACTTAAAATTCTTAGGAGAATCCAGGCCAGTGAGCATATACTGATGAATCAGTGAGCATGAAGTCAGAGTTGTAAGGTAGTTTACAGTTTATTAATATAAGTGACACAGATCTGGATGAAAAGGATGTATTTGATGAAGGAATGGCAGAAAAATTCCTTCCACTTCTGTACCTTCTTTGGATAAACACTTTCAGCTGAAATTTAAGAGCAAGAACCGTGAATCATATAGGTGATGAGGTATCATCAAGGGGAAAACAAGATTTGTTTTGATATTTAGATCAAGATTTTAAATCCACTTTTAAGATCCTAAATAAAGTAAAACATTAAAAAGAAATAAAAAAGATATCTGCCCCACCACGGCCCTGGGATGTGGCTAGATTGCATTAAAGTTCTAGTAGCAAGTAAAAATAAATTTAACAATGAATGATAAAAGGTTCTTTTTGAATCACAATGTTCTAATACCTTTACATACAGAGGGACATTTATTGGCTTTTGACAAGAAATTGGTACAGATCTATGAGAGGTTTTCAAATTCAGTTGAGTACACAGTTTTGCTTGAAAAATCGCCATTTGCATAGCAGTTCCTGAGGAAATGTATCTTCATGTGTTTGAGTTTTACTGACATGTTTTTCAGCATATTTGAGACACAGGAGAGAGACTGTAGTTTTTAGATTTTGAACACTGATAGATGAACTCCAAAAAATGCAGGAAATGGAAGAGAGAGATACCTTTCTGAATGAGGGGAGTAGCTTTAGGATTGGAGAACTACCTGCAGTGAAGATAGAAGAGAGAGGCCAAAGTGAAAAATAGAATAATAGACAGGTTTGGGTTGGAAGGGACCTTAAAGCTCATGCAGTTCCAGTCCCCTGCCATGGGCAGGGACACCTCCCACTAGACCAGGTTGCTCCAAGCCCTGTCCAGCCTGGCCTTGAACACTGCCAGGGATGGGGCAGCCACAGCTTCCCTGGGCAACCTGTGCCAGGGCCTCACCACCCTCACAGGGAAGAACTTCTGCCTAAGAGCACATCTCAGTCTCCCGTCTGTCAGGTTAAAGCCATTCCCCTTGTCGTGTCCCTACAGGCCCTTGTCAAAAGCCCTTCTCCAGGTTTCTTGTAGCCCCTTTAGGCACTGACAGCTGTTCTAAGGTCTCCCTGGAGCCTAGTCTTCTCCAGAGCCCAGCTCTCTCAGCCTGTCTCCAGAACAGAGCTGCTCCAGCCCTTGAAGCATCTCTGTGGCCTCCTCTGGACTTGCTCCAACAGCTCCACATCCCTCTTGTGTTGCTGCCCCAGAGCTGGATGCAGGACTGCAGGGGGTGTCTCCCGAGAGCACAGCAGAGGGGGAGAATCCCCTCCTTCAACCTGCTGCTCACTTCGGGGATGCGGCCCAGCACATGGGGGTGGGGGCTTCTGGGCTGCAAACGCACGCTTCTGGGTCATGTTGAAAGAGGAGAGGGGAGGGTTAAAATGGCTTTGAGGGAGGAAGGGAATGAGAGAAATAATTAAGAGAAGTGTTTGTACCCTATAGTAGCTGTGGAAGGGAGCTGGCAAGGTGAAATTAAGAAGTCAAAATATAAATTCTTCAGCATAAAATGATGGCCATCTTTGAATTCTCAGGGGAATGTAGAAATTGAGGGAATGGTGTTCATATAGGGCTTTCATATCTCTTGAGTGTTAATGATGTCAGAATCATCATGTATACAAAACAATGCATGGATTTATTTACCAGCTTTCACTATGAGAAAGGAAGTACTGAAATTATTTTGGGAGGCTTGAAAGTCAGCTCAGGAGTATGAGGGACTGAAAAAGGCAAGGCACGGTTTTCAAATGCTAAGAAGTAGATGTTAAGAAGTAAGGAGCAAAGGATTTGCCATCACTTTCATGGTCACAGAAAGGCAGCAGGAAGGACCTCTTGCTCTGTGGACATTTGGAGCTTGCAGAAGTGCTGCGTCTGCATGCAGGGAAAACATGCTGAGGGAACACAGACATCTGGGTAGAACAAGGTTTAAGGCATACTTTTTGGGGTGAGTTCAGTGGACAAAAAGATGACTTGGTTCAGGCTAAATTGATGAAGATTAGTTTTGTTTCTCTTCAGTCTTCCCAGGTCCTTTCATTTCTGTTCTTGTTCTTTGTATTGTATTTCTCAGTTTTGTTTTGTGTATGTGTATGTATTTTGTTCCTGGTTTAGCCAGAAGTTTCTGGATTCCTGTCACATCAGGGATACAGATCAGAAGTTCTACAGCCCTGTGGCTATATCAGCTAATTTAAAACTGCTTAATTAAATACAAAGCATGCTGTCCTTCACTACGTAAACTGTGGTGTCTTTCTTATCTAAAGAAAGCTAACGCTTCTGAGAGACTTGTTTTTACCTCTTAAGGCTGAATAGAGATTCCTGCAATTCTTGTCTGCATATGTAGGTTTGTTGTGTGGTTTATTCACCCTTAGAAGTCTCAAAGACATGGACTCTAAGGGTCTGTAAAAGGTAATTGAGCAGAGGAAATCTGCTGCTTAGTAGGCCTTCCATACAGTGCCTTGCAGCTTCGCTCAAAGCTTTACAGATTTGCAAAATTAAAGTAGTTGAAAACCGCTGATCTGAATAACATGCATTTGCTTAGACTGGGTTATTGAATAAGAAATTATATGTAGAATCTCCTATGGAGAGAATAATGAATAAAGCATGAAAGATGCCCTTCACTGCAAGTTCCTCAGGAGGCAGAATGACCAAGATGATCCAGTGTCACAGGTAGCACAAAATAATTGAAGTCTGAGGATGCAGTTCACTGTCCTAAAGCAATCATAGTAACCCATTAATACTCATCAAGTGTGGTAAAAAGTAATTTGATGGGTAGGAACGTCTTACTCATGAGTATTCCTCCAAAGTTTCCTAAATCTTACTAGAAGATTGTGTTTCTTCCTCTTCCCTCCTCCACTTTCATTTTTCTCAGCCCCGACTGCATAATCCTACTTGCCTTGCTCCTCATTTGTGGACCTGCCAGCTGTTTCCATCACCTTGTTATGACACAGTTGTAAGCCTGTTTTTTGAAACTCGGGTCATACCGTCACCTGCAGAAGGAATTACGGGATTGTGATCCAGTTGAAGTGACTTTGAAGGGTCATTTTTACTGATGCAGAAGATGGCTGATAGCAGCACATCAGAATTTCTCACAAGCGATGTGTTGACACCCTTGCTGGAAAACCAGCACTGACTTAGTATTTCTTTACAATCTTCTCCTTACTCCATTTGGTTCTTACAGTTCCTACAGAGACTCTTGTCTTTTTTCTCTTTTTTATCAAGTTATCATCCGAAGCTGAAGGAAGATGAGGGGGTGGAGGCAAAACATGTTCTGTGCTGTGACATCTGGAATTGTTGGTTGGGCATATACTGCCATTGATCTTTGTTATTCATATATTCTAAGCTCTCAATTACCGGGATTAATAGCAGGGTGGAATAACTCAGATAAAGCAAACACCTGGATAATATAAAACACATAATTTATGTTATGAGAACAACTTCAGCATATCTGATTCTGAAAGAATAGTAAATACACTCCACACTTGCAATGGAGCAATCAGTTGTTTTCAAATACTAGTGGAGAGCAGGGTTGCTGTGAACAGAATATGCTCTGTGTTAAGTGCTCTGAAGCCATCTAAGGGGGGAAAAAAATAAACATAGTAAATCCACTACCTTGAAGCTCACATATGGGTGATTAAGGCTTGATAGAAACAGCCAAAAGCATCCTTTTTGCTGTCGGGAAGAGATGGAAAGGCGTGGCTCTTACCTGGCTGGGTTTAAGAGATCGCAGGCTGTAGTAGTGGCAAACTGAAACTCAGCAGCAAATGGGGAAACTGCAGTTTAGGTAGGTCCTAGATGCAGATGTGCTTTTGCTTTTGGAAGAGGGGGTAGGGTTTTGTGGTTGATCGTAGAGATTGGGAGCCAAGAAAAAATCATTCCTGCTTAATTTTTACCAGCATCAGCAGTTGTGATTGAAGATAATAAAAGGAATTATTGTGTTGTTGCTTATAAAATACTGTGTACTATGGAAAGTGCTGCTGCTTTTGCCTCCCAAGGTTTTATTTTACTGGTCAACTTTGGTTGCACACTAGAGCAGAATAATTATGATTATGGGTACAGTTCTGAGTCTGCTCTGCTTTCAAACTCATTGAACTTCTTGAGGGCATTCAGTTGAATCAAAATTTATAAACATCTTCTTCATATATATATTAATATAGATACCAATATAGATACTGATATAGGTAGATATATCCTGTGGAAAATACTCCTAAGTAGACCCATTACTTAGGAACAAGTTTGCTAGCAGGCCCAGGCACCTGCATACAGAATAAATATATAACATTAGTCTCTGAATATTTCATGTTTCTGAAAGTTTTAATGCTGGTTAATGCAGCAATAATGCAGCTGTGTATGCCTGACAGAAAAGTTTGAGCATTTGGGTGTTCCCCCAGAGAGTTTGAAATTGAATGCACTGAAACAAATTTTCTGAAAAGTCAATAAAGCAGTTTTAAATCCTACCCAGGAAATAATTCTGTTTAGTCTAAGACAATAAAGAGCGCCCTAGATTTGTGCAAAGGGCAGTCAGCAGTATGATTAACCTAGACAATCATGACTTGATTTGTCAGAAGCATTTAGTGAGGATCTTGCACTTCACATCACGGTCCTGACTACCACATGTATATGTCTGAGTCTGAAATAATTTTCAGGCCTTTCATGAAGGTCTGAGATTCATAGTTGACTCAGGAATCTAATACAATTATTAATGTTGATCCTAAACTAATGTAACTTTTGGGTTGGTCTCATCCAGTTCTGTTAGGGAGTGTCAAAAAGTCAAGTAATTATAGTCATGGTTATTTTATATTAGAAGTAAAATCACATAGTTTGAATATACTCTATTTTAATTTTCCTAAACAGCCTGTTTAAATTTGTAGCACTAGTGGAAAATAATGATGTATATTTTGATGTGCTGGTTTGATGATTAGCTGTGCTAAAAACCTGTTCCACTCTTAGAGCAGTAATTCTTAGTCCCATCCCTGCCCCCATATCCTACAGTGGTCATAAGAGAACACTAACAAAACCATACTTTTTCAATTTCATCAGAGACTGAAGAAGGGGTACTTTCTTAACCATTTAGTGGGTCACAATAAAGTAACAGGAGAGATGGATTTTATTCTGAGCTTTATCACAGTCATTGTAGGAAACTGGGAAGTGAGTCATAAATCTTGTTTTCCCAAGCAGTAAATTAAAAAAAGTCATCAATGTTGTGTTCTTTTATTTATTTGAATTAATTTTAATTTCTCACTTGATTTTTTTTTCTTTATTTTACGTAACTGTTGAGTACTCTAATGTGTGACTGTTAGGTCTGTGCCTGGATTTAAAATATAACATTTGAAATTCTTCCCCTCAGCAATTTCAAACAGTTGTCAAGTGAAACTGAATATATGACAATTAATGGGACAACAATGAAAAATCTTGAAATTTTACAGAATCAGGTAAGAACAATGTCATGTTATTTTTAAAAAATGCTGAGATTTTCGCAGCTGTTTGACATTCTGTTCCCAAGGATGTTTGTTAAGTTAGTTTGTAAATCTCACTGTGAAGGTTTAAATTATTTTAAATGGGATCAAACTGAAGGAGGATTCCATTTTCAGAAGCATAAATGAATGTTAATGTGTGCTGGCTTTTAGTATGAATTAGGAAACTTATTGCACTTTGACTAGCAAAGAGCTTTCCTAAAGTTTGAGTTCTTGAGCCAGCTGCAGTCAAGAGATGCGACTGCAGTAGGGTTTGTTTTGCCTTTTGTGCTACTCACAGACCTTTATGCTCAGACATAATTTAACTTATTCGAGCCATCTTCTGGAAGGACTTTCCGGCTAAAGGAAAGACATGCTTGAGTATCTTATGATACATACCTACTTTATGTAGAGCAGTATCAGTGAACAAGTTCAGTAAACAAATATGTACTTGCCATATCTTAAAGTCTAAGCAGAATGTTTAAGTAGTGTGGTGAATTTCTGTGACGTCTTTCACCAGAATCCTTCAGTCATAGAGTGGTTTGAACAAGTGTTCAAAGCCAGGTTGGTCAGGGCTTGGAGCAGCCTGGTCTAGTGGAAGGTGTCCCTGCCCTTGGCAGAGGTTTGGAACAAGATGAGCTTTAAGGTCACTTCCTGTCTGAACCAGTCTGTGATTCTACATCATTGATTTTTCAGTTAAAAATAATAATGCCATTTTTTATTTTTAGACTGATAGGAAAACAAAAGGAAGCCTACTCTGGGTCTTGGATCATACTAAAACTTCCTTTGGACGTCGAAGATTGAAGAAATGGGTAACCCAACCCCTCATGAAATGCAGGTGAGGTAGTTCTTTATCTTGGCCTAAATCTGCATTTTATAATTATGATGCTGAGTATGGCCAATGTATTTATTTTTCACGAAGGCCTGAGATCGATAGTTTACTCAGGAAATAATAGAAGATGTGGACATTATAGAATCATAGAATAGTTAGGGTTGGAAAGGACCTTAAGATCATCTAGATCCAACCCCCCTGCCGTGGGCAGGGACACCTTATGCTAAATCATATCACCCAAGGCCTCATCCAGCCTGGTCTTGAACACTGATATATAGGCTAGAAAGAATTAAACATCTCTGGGCACAGAACATCTAAGTAGCTCAGAGTAGTATATTTGGAGCAAGACAGAAATTCCTATGCAGAAATCACACTGGATAAAAATTCTAATTCAGTATCATTTTTAAGACAGTGGGTGAGTACTACCTTCTATTGGAGGATGTCTTATTCCCAAACTTGCCAATTAATGTTTTATGTCTTTCTTGCATCATAAGCATTTACATCCTTAATGTATTTTACTTATTCTAAAGTAACTATGAATGTTATCTGTGTATACAGTGTATTGCATATGAAAGTATTTCTTTTCATTAGTTCTTAAATGTGATGATGGGGTGGTCATTTTTGTATTTTGAGGTATGCTTTATTTATGAATGCTTTATTTTGTAATACAGTTGTGCTTTTTTTACTTGTTTGTCTTGAAACGGACTCCATCTTCCCTGATTTTCCTTAGCAGATTTTATTGAAGTGTTGTGCTTGAATATGTAATAAATAACAGTATTGAGTCCATGGACTGTTTGTTGCCTGCATTTTAAGATTTTGTATCTGTTCCTTTGTGCATTCCCTCAACATTGTCAGTGTGCAATCTATTCAGTTGTCATTTTTTTCACTTCAGTTACAGCATACAGAAAATTCCTCTCTTTTGTTTACCTTAAATAGTTTGTCCATCTGTTTTACTTTTGTAAATGTATTAAACAGTTTTACATTTTTATTAATTTTTAACAGTTTTGAATAGTGAGATATACCAATATTTTAGCTGTTGGTAATTTACAAATGTTTCTAGAGAAGCATTTTTATTTTCCTTGACCAGAGGTAATACAATTTAGGTTACAGCACCATACTTCTGAATAATTGTTGCTTAATTTTCTTATTAGCCTTTTTGTAAGGATCTTTTCCCAGTAGTGTTAGAAAAACACGTAACTATTTTTTCCCTCCTATTTTGTCAATTTAGAACATTAGAGACCTTTTTCATTTGTAGGAGCCTACTGGTTAGACTGTTTAAAGTTGCAGTTTCTGACAGGGATTTAAGAAATCTATTTCAGTATGCCTTTTTAAAAAAAAAAAAATCTTTCTGATAATAGCTTTTATATATCATACCCACTTCAAAAAGGCTTTTGATGTAACCATCCTAAATAGTATTAGGCTTTATGGAAGTTAATTATGTACCTGGTGTTCACTTTAAAAGCATATTTATAGATTTTCTGGGCCACTTTACAAGAATAAATTGAAATAAATTGGTTTATTTCTTTTTCTGCCCTTGAGGGTGCCTTGTGGCCTTTGGGGAATTGTTTGTGAAGTTATCAGCTGGGAGAGCAGGCTCTGGTCTGGCATGGTGGCAGCACAGAGGATGGGGACCTAAGAAATTGTGCCTTAATCTGTTTTTCTCCCAGATGATCAGATATCTGATGCAACAGCTGAAATACCATTCAACAATCAAATAGACAAACTTCCTATCTAGACGCTGAGGATAGAAAACTGCTTGCATGGGGACTTCAACCTTTCCTTCTTAACCAGTAAATTTAGTTTAAATTCTCCAATGCCTCCAGCTTTACAAGGTTGCAGGTTTGGTTTCTTGTCTTTCTCCTCTGCTCTTTGCTACTTCTAGAGACTGATAAATGTTCCCTTTTTCAGCCTTCTTAGTATGAAAGTAGGTTTGATGGTTGGAGATGACAGGAGTCCTCAGATAAACCTAGAATGCTATTTTGTTTCTATGTATTTCTCCATTTCTGAATCCTGATCTGTAATTTCACATACTTGGTGCATCAGACATTCAGCAGTATTGTTCCAATAATGCACACAAGTGCACTTAGAGAACATTCTGTAATTGTAATTCACCTGTGCCTCCTGGATTGACATTTTTAGAGGAAGTAAGATTTCTGTACTGCATCTTTTGCAGTCAGTGGGTAGGTGCAGTTTTCTTGCTGTATCAAAAATGAGAGGGTGTGATTATTGCTTTGTGCCTGATAGTTGAAAATCACTTGGGATGATAAGTGAATTTCCAGTGGAAAAAACATACAGTAGGTTGAATAAAGGTAGAATGTGTACAGGGAGCTCATTTGGACAAACTTGGAGATAACCATTAGATCATCAGTGATGTAATACATTCAGAGAATTTTAAGCATTAGACATTTGCAATTTTGAGGTAAAAAAAAAAGGCTTAACCAAGAAAGGTGCAATGTCCTTGCTTGTTCAGTACAAAGATAATGAGATAAGAATGTATGAGTCATCAAGAACTGAGCATTTTAGGAAGAATCAGGAAACGTATTGGTTTTTGTAGGAGTTAATATCTTCATGGATCACAGAAGTGTTATCTTGCCTTGCCTATCTGCCTTTGAAATGTAAGTTCTGTGCGGTGCCTTTCTTGCCTAACTTACATGAGGGAAGCAGAAAGAAAAGGAAAGCAGGGGGAGGAAGAGCAGGGAGTGAGCGAGTGGCTGTGTGGTTCTGAGTTGCTGGCTGGGCTTAAACCGCGACACAATGCTGCTTGCCCAGTCTGGAGTCTAAACAGAGTAGGCAGTTCTAGAATGAATATTGCATCTGTTGCCTCATTCAGTGTTAGTGCCTGTGCCTTGCTCAGCTGTTGATTCTTGCACAGTTTTGCAAGAAAATTGTTTCCTTATTACCAAGCAAACACATTGCTCGACCTTGTCAAGGTGGCTAAATTAAACAAAATGGTCAAAACTGGAAAAGAGAGACAAATAGCACAATTATTATTTGGCAGCTGAAGTTGCAAAGCCTCTGTCCGTCATATTTGAAAAGTCGTAGCAGTCAAGTGAAGATAACAACAACAGGAAAAAGGGAAATACAATTCCCATTTTTCAAGGAGGGAAAAGGCAAACACCCAGGAAACTACAGACCAGTCAGTCTCTCCTCTGTGCCTGGCAGGATCTTGGAGCAGATTCTCCTGGAAACCATGCGAAGGCACATGAATAACAGGTGTTTAGTGGCAGCAAGAATGGCTTCACTAAGGGCAAATCATGCCTGACCAGTTTGGTTGCCTTCTATGATAGGGCCACCATGGAACTGATGGACAGGAGCAGAGCAGCTGACATTGTCTGCATGGGCATGTGCAAAATGTTTGACACTGTCCTGCACAACATCCTTGTCTCTAAACTGGAGAGACATACATTTGATGGGTGGACCACTTGATTGATAAAGAACTGGCTGGATGACCTTGTGGTCAAAGGCTCAAAGTCCAACTGGAAATGGGTAACGAGTGGTGTCCCTCAGGGTTCGGTGTTGAGGCTGATCCTGTTCCACATAATTGTCAGCGACATGAACAGTTGGATTGTTGCACTTTCAGCAAGTTTACTGATGACACCAATCTGTGTGGTCCAGTTGACATGCTGGAGGGGATCCAGAGGGACCTTGACACACTTGAGATGTGGCCACTGCCAACCTCATGGAGTTCAACAAAGCAAGTGCAGGGTCCTACACCTGGTTTGAGACAATCTCAGGCACAGCTACAGGCTGGGCGGAGAAGAGATTCAGAGCAGCCCTGCGGAGAAGGACTTGGGGACCTTGATTGATGAGAAACTGAACATGAGCCAGCTTCAGTGTGTGCTTGCAGCCCCAGAAAGCCAACCATATCCTGGGCTGCATCAAAAGGAGCGTGACCGGCCGGTCAAAGGAGGTGATCCTGCCCCTCTACTCTGCTCTTGTGAGACCTCACCTGGAGTATTGTGTGCAGTTCTGGTGTCCTCAACATAAAAAGGCCATGGAACTGTTGGAGCAAGTCCAGAGGAGGGCCACGAGGATGATCAGGGGAATGGAGCACCTCCTGTATGAAGACACCTCCCGTATGGGGCTGTTCAGCCTGGAGAAGAGAAGGCTGCGTGGAGACTTCATAGCAGCCTTCCAGTATCTGAAGGAGGCCTACAAGGATGCTAGATAGGGAGCCTTCATCAGGGACTGTAGTAGTAGGCAAGGGTTTTAAACTTAAACAGGGGAAGTTCAGGTTAGATATAAGGAAGAAGTTCTTTACTGTGAGGGTAGTGAGGCACTGGAACAGGTTGCCCAAAGAAGTGGTAAATGCTCCATCCCTGGTGGTGTTCAAGTCCAGGTTGGACACGGCTTGGAGCAACCTGGCCTAGTTGAAGGTGTCCCTGTCTGTGGTAGGGGATTGGAACCAGATGATCTAAGGTCCTTTCCAGCCCAGTCCATTCTGTGATTATATGGAGGTTTATTACTTCCATATTAGATCATGCTGTAAAGGTAGTAAAGCGGTCTCCATGTACTTAAATGTATAACTTGGATAATTAATGATGTATGTATCATACTGAGCAATTTATAGCCACTGTAGGGGAATATGTGTAGAATTCCGTTCCTGTGAAGAGAACTCTGTGGCCTGTATGTATAGAAAGTATTGCGCAAGGGATTACCCCCCCCCCTTCCCCCCCCCCCCCCCCCAGTATATTTCTGGAGAGGTATAACATCTTTTAAATGCCAGTGGGTGGGCATCATGAAGTGTCATTTCTAGTACTGTAGCCAGGGAGAAGGTAGAGACTTTGTTATCTAAGTGGAAGATAACCTGGAAAATGCTGATGCTTGCCTTTGTTGCAGAAGCGCTTATTTTATCAGTTAGAAGAGTATCTAGTGCAAAATCTTAAAATCTTGGGGGTGGGAGAGTAGAAGACGGCTCCAGGAAGAACAGTCTTCAATACCTAAAGGAGGGCTACAGGAAAACTGAAGAGGGGCTTTTGACAAAGGCCTAGAGGGACACAACAAGGGGGAATGGTTTTAACCTGACAGAGATGAAATGGGATCTTAGAAAGTTCTTCCCTGTGAGGGTGGTGAGGCCCTGTCACAGGTTGCCCAGGGAAGCTGTGGCTGCCCCATCTCTGGCAGCATTCAAGGCCAGGTTGGACAGGGCTTGAACCAACTTGGCCTAGTGGAAGGTGTCCCTGCCTATGGCAGGGGACTGAAACTGGATGGTCTCTAAGTTCCCTCCAAACCAAACCACTCCTTAATTCTGTGAGTTCATGGTTCTATGACGTTGTTCATGTTCTTGTTTCCAAGGCATGCTGTTTGCCACAAGTGACTTCAGTGTTTCTTGCCTGCATTTATTTGTAGTCACTTTGTACTAATTTGATCTTTTTCTAGTTAAAGCTAATGTTCAAATCTCAATGAAGGAGAAAAATTGTATGTATTGAGAGAGGTGACAAAAAACATTTTAACCTTTGATTGGCAGGGTAGAAAAATGGAATTTTTAATTACTCCTCAAAAATAGGATTTCCATTTTTTTTCCCCTGTGATTCTAGTAGTCTTTTTGCCCCGTTTCTTCCAGTTCTGGGTGAGGTGGTGCTTTTATTAAGGCTGAACAAATGTCTTGTAGGATAGTATTAATAGTTACTGTTAGTCTGAATATGCTTTGCCTGGAAAGAGCATAGGATGACCGTAGCTTTAATTTAGCAAACTCAAAACTGCACAATCCAGAACTGCAGACAGTTCCTTATTTACCACCAAAGAAGGGAAAGAGTATAAATTGGTATTACTAATGCAGTAGACTTTCATTTGGAGGATATATACTGTAGAACTGGGAAGAAGGGCCCGTTACAGTGATGATGGAAACATATGTTTCCTAATACAAAAATAGCTTGTTCTAAATCATCTCACTCTGAATGTATTGAGTGCCCTTTCATTTATACATGTATACACAAACTACTGTCCTAAAGTATTTCAAGTTTGATTTTGTCCTTGTTCCCATAATCAAGATATCTGGGCAGTAAAACAAACTACCTAGGGCTCTTTAAAGAAACCCATTTGAAGCCACATTTGGTACCATCAGCATGCAGAGCAGGATTAGTATCTTCTATTGCAGCAGTGATTTAGGAATAAAATCCATCCATTCCTACAGCAGAATTCCATGGGCTAGTTTTCCTCCTAAGAATAAAGATTTTATAGCATCAGTGCCAATATAAAATGCACAAATGCAGGTTACAGCATAAGCCTGAGATCTCAAAATTGTTGTAGTAAAGAAAAGATTGCAGCATCATCACATGTACTTATTTACTGTTGTTGTTGGGTATGTGTTGGTACCACTGAATGCTCGTATCTCCGTATAAATGTAGTAATCAAGCATTCATTCATGTCGGCTAAAGTAGCTAACAGTTCCACAACTGCACAAATAGCCAGAATATATTGTGTGTGAACATAGACAAAAGTGATTGATTACCATTTGTGTATTTTATACATTCTTATAACAGATGTGAAGGCAAAGTTTATGGTATTTTTATATTGCTGTGCAGTATTTGAGATCCGTTCAGGAATATTGTCTTCTTGTGGCTGCATGTTTATTTAGGGGAATGTTGGATCTCTCTGAAGAGGTATGAATGGTGAGTTTTGACAGTAAATTCTTCTGTTTCTCCTGAATGTAAAAAACCTAGGGAAACAGATCTGGAAGGATGTTAATTTTTTTTTTTTTTTGATTTTTTTTTTTTTAGGTATCACTTAAATTGCACCATAGTAATTATGTTATAATTACCCTTGTTTGCACATTTTCTTTGTTGCTTATGCATAGAATTGCAGCAGTCACAGCACAATTTAACAATTCTGGATTTATCCCATAAAGTTAGCCAGTCTAACTTGGCCACATAAGTGAAAAAAACACTGGGTATTTTTGTTTGCCTGTTCTTTAAAAAGACATATATAGTTTACTGATTACATAGTGCTAATTCTACCATGGCTTTGGGTTTTGATGGCATTAATTGCTGGTTATGAAAGAGTGGTCTAAAGCAGGATACACTGCACGGTCTTTAAATTAATTATCTCATTTAATGTCTTTGTTTGTAAACTGTGTTCTGAAGGAAGGTCAAGAAAAAGGCAAAATATAAGTGCAAAAAAATATAAAGCAGCAGAAATCAGAATAGCCTTCAGTTTGTCCTGTGTTTGAAATCAGACAGTTACCAGAGGCGAGCATGAGAACAAGGTGGCTGGGTAATACTACCTCCCCGGGGCATTCTCCCAGCTTCCAACAATTTGCAGTTTAGAGACTTTGTCAGTCACAATAGTATCTTGAATCTTCCCAATGTTTCTTAAAAATGGTAGGTAGGCAGGAGGCTGCTAGGCTTTGGTCTAGATGCTATAGTTCAAGGAAAGCAACCTTTGTTATTTTGTATCCTTCAGTGTATTTTTTCAGCTGTTGAATTCTTGTGACTGGTAGCTTTACATACTTCTCTGTTATTAGATTAAGTGATTTCTGATAAATTCGTATTTACTCACCTTGTATAAAAATTGAACCTTATATTACTGAAAATTTTATGTGGTTTTTATGCAGCAGTTTACATTTAACAATTTCAGTCTGCTTTAGATTGTATGATATGTTACCACATCTAAAAATGTTAGGTTTGCTTCCCTGTATGAGGGATCAGCAGGTCTGCTAGCACCCTAGCAACAAGAAGTCCTGTTTAGATTGTTAAGATGTTCAGATGTTAATTCAGTTGCAGTGCAGCCTTCTGCTTTGTCAAAATAATTTTTAGTTCAGGATTCAGATATTTCTCTGTTTGCTAGTTTTCTCTGTTGTTCACATATCTGGCAGCAGAATAATACAGGGGAGTATCTCATGATTTAATTTCAAGTAGTTCATTTACATGACTAGAATAAAAAAAAATCTGCAGTTAGAATTTGTTATGTTTAAGTGCATTGCAAAATGATTTTAGTATTAATGATGCTATTCTTGGATGGAGAGTATGGCAGAAATATGCATATTGCTTTTAGTTAACTGACTTACATTACATTATTTCACAGAAGATTGTTTGGAAAATTGAATAAAGCTCAGGTTGCTGACATGGTTTATACAGATGGGAAAGAATAGGCTAATACTGCGCCTAAATAGAATATGAAGTAGTAGCCAGTTTATAAAATGTGAGACAGTTTCTTAGCGTAAGCTGTTGAGTTTCTTTATAATGCTGGTTTCAAATTTTTTAGTGGTGGAATTTTTTTCCAGATCATGCAGAGATTAGAAACCCCAAACTGTACATCAAATCTGCTGAATAACTGTGCAGTGCAGAACAAATTTGAAGTGGTTTAAAAGTGGTCTGAGTAATATATTGATGCTCAACAAAATTTTTATTAGCTTACATATAAATATTTAAAGTTCAAAAGCATAGTCTCAAATTAATCATCTGGCTGTTTTTATAATTTCCATATCCTTCCTTCCTCATGCACATAGGATTTTGCATAATTCACTGTTTTTTCAGCTTTTGAAATAGGAATCCCTTTATGTTTTGCTTACAGGTGGAAAAAAATAGGTCATTTGAGGCTGGATGCTATTTTCCTGACTTTCTTATTTGTAGGATTAAAGAAGAAAAACTGTATGGATGCTTAGTTTTAGATTACTGGAACTACAGTAACATAGCCATATATGAGGATGATTAAAGTGCAGATTAAGCTTTGAAGGGGGGAGAATTTTTAATATCTGCATCTACTTTACATATTATTGGCTCTTTTCAATTGGCCACATAGTTACAATCATCCTGTTTAAGTGGCAGTGTTCTGGAACAGAATTTTGCTGCTTACACATGCTTTTTATAATAAAAATACAGATTATTTTCTTCTTTAAGGTATATGTGTTCATAATTCAGCAGTTCAGTACTCCTTCAGGCAGAGGAGTGTTCCAGGGTGTCAAGTACAGTGAATTTTAATAATCCTCCGTGAAAATATAATTGTGGGTGATGATATTGACCTTTCAGATTTTCAATGTCTCTGTTTGCTTATTTCAAAGCTATGTACTTGGGTTATTTTATTACTTTGTCACTGGTATTAATGCTTCTCAGCTTCCATTATCCAGCTGTAGTGCGCAGCGCCTTGCTGACTGATGTAAAAAGCTTAAACCTCTGTTGTCTTGAATATACTATGTGGATGCCAACAGCTTGGTCTTCAGTTGTGTAGTTGCATAACTTCTCATAACCCTACCAGTCTACACCAGATACATGATTGTGTCTCTTAAGGATCCGATTTAAAGCTTGGATGTGTTCCGTGTTGAAAACAAGAACCACTCTGTAGGTCTGAGTAGTTGTGCTGGTGGTAGCTGCTGTCTGTTGCTGTTGCTTGCAGGTTGCTTGGCTGTGCAGAACAGGATTAATGTTTAATTCGGTGCTTTTGGAGTTGCTGGAGGAGTGGAACAGTGGTAAGGGAGAAGAAGTTGTTTTTGTGACCTGCAGTAGGGCTGTGAAGCAGAGCCTACAAAGTCTGACATTTCTGTTTTCCTCAGGGCTGGGAAAAAAGCAGGCTTTTAGGATAGTGGAATATTTTGGGTGCTATGGTGTGATCATAGAGACTGCTGTCAAGTTCAGAGATAACAGAGTGAATTCCCAAGTTGCCTGGGATCAAGACAGCAGAGTCTGTTATCAGTTTGTATAACTGTGGAGGAATTCATCTACCTGTGCTTCAGGTAGATGGTGGCAGATGGGGCACTGGAAATCCTGGTCTTGTACAGCAGGGAATGAGTTATGTGTCATTTGTGGCAGATGAGGGGATGGTTTTACTGTTCTAGTAGAAGGCAGTGTGTCACTGAACAAAATCCTGGCACTTAAATGCCATTAGATTGATGTGTATGTGAGCTTACATCCCATCGTGGTGTTCTTCTTTTCACATGCAGCATAATAGAATTTCAAGGACTGTTAGATTTAGCTGTCTTCAGGGCCAGAGGCCTCTGACTGCCAATCTGTTGTAATGTCTGCAACCTGTCGAGCTGCCTTATTTCATGGATTTCCTCATGGATAGCATTTTTAGCAACTACAGTGGCAAGTGGCAGTGCAGTTTGGCAATAAAAGCCATGGGCAAGACAGGCAGTCTTCCCTGAAATCTTACATTTTGATTGCATCCTTACTTCTCATCCCTCTGTGCTGGCTGAGCTCTAAGCATCTTGCTGGTCTGGGAGAAAGACGTGGGCAGGGCTCTATTTGTCTTGCACATACTCAGCTGGTATATGAAGTGTTGGTATTGAAAGACTGCTTTCTTCTTTACCTGCAAGGGTGGACAGACTCAGACATAGCAGTGTGGGGGTTTTTGAACTTTCTTGTCTCAGGAGGAGAACGTTATGATAAGCGTTAGTTGTCATTCTGGGAGAAAACACAAGGATTTTAAATAAGCACTGGGAAGTCTTGAGGATTTGTGAGACTATATACCACATCTGGCATCAAAGAACCTTTACCTAGATCACAGTCAGTTATATCTCATTGTATTACACATGACAACATGTTCAAAATTAAATGAAACTTGCCCATAGCAGGGAAGTTTAGGATCATCTGCCTATGAAGTTGGATGATAACTTGTTTTGTGTTCAGAATGTCCTCTGAGCATATGGTATCAGCAAAAACTACACTGAAAGGAGACCAAAAACCTGCCCCATCCCTCGCAGTGTTCAAGGCCAGGTTGGATGGGGCTTGGAGAAACCTTATCTAGTGGAAAGTATCCCTGCCTGTGACAGGGGGTTGGAACTGGATGAGCTTTAAGGTCCTTTCTAACCCAGACCAGTCTGTGATTCTGCATTTCAGATTCAGCCCTATTTGCCAGAAGCTTTCTGGATTACAGCAAAACCCTTCCAGTGCACTGGTACTCATAGAGTGTGCCCAGCAGCACATTGCTGGGGGGACTGTGGAGTAATATGTAATCTGGAACAATTTTTTTTTTTGCTGTGAAATCTGAGCAAATCTTAGCACAGCCTTCATCCAGTTGATTCTATTTTGTAGTGCACAGTTACTTCAGAGATAAAGCCTGAATGTGGAAAAGCTACGTTCAGAGGAATCATGCTGTTTAGCTTTGACACATCTCTTTCACTGCTGTCTTACAGTGAGCTAGAAGGAAATGGACACTGTTTCCTTTGTGTTGCATGCACTGAATTTTGGTTCACTAACTCCCAAAGGTAAATTCCTTATTTGTATGTTTTGGCTACAGCCATGTACCCTTTATCTCAGTGTTCTACTATAAGGCAGTATTGAGGTAGTTTGGTTGCATAAAAAGTAAAAACGGAGTTTCCCTTAGCTCTGCTTTTTACAGTCAGTTCATGGGTGTATTGGAAGCTGTAGCTGTGCCATTAGCAGCAATGTAGATTGGGGTGAACCTTGGCCGTATGTTGCTCATTTTAAAGTTATTTTCTGACAGTGGCTGTAAAAACATAATTGTAAGGAAGGTGCAGATAACGGTAGAATTGTTTCTTCACATAAAAAATACTACCTTATTGATCGACTTAATCCCTGAAATATGGAGGTTAATGGTACAGGGAGAGGAACCCAACATTCATTCTGATTCATGCAATTACAAATTGCTGGTCTGGATCAAAAATAGCCAAAATGGTAACCAGCATCTATACCATGTTGGAGTAGATTATGCTATGTAGAGTTCAAATGTAAATTCCCCCAGGTACTTGTCTGCAGGTTTAGGATTGACTGTTCAGGATTCAGTGTTTCTCATATAATGTACCGCCGGAAGAACATGTAGATATGTATTTGGCTGGTTTGAACGTAGAGAGGGGATAATGAGTTTATATCCAGCTTTTTGCTTGCATCTCCAGTGAAAGCCCAAGATTGTTTACATCTCTCAGTTCTTCTAAATTCTTCTACTTAGTTATTCATGAGAATGTGGCCTTAGTCAAAGTTAAAAAAAAAAAAAAAAAAATCCAAGCAAAGAGGAAAAAAGCCCCAAGAAACCAAGAAAAGCAAACAAGTCAAAGGAAGAAGCTCATGAGGTATATGCCTTTCCCTCAGAAAAACACAAGTTTTATTTATTGATCTTACAATTGTTCTTTTACAGTGAAATTAATGCCCGTCTTGATGCTGTGTCTGAAATTCTGCTGTCAGAATCCAGTGTGTTTGGTCAGATTCGAAATCTTCTTTGTAAACTGCCAGATATAGAAAGAGGCCTCTGCAGTGTTTTTCACAAAAAGGTATATCCATAATTAACCTAATATATTATTTCCCAAATGGTGTCGTTCTTTCTTAATGTATTATAGTTTTTGCATGTTTGTTTATATATATTTTCTTCTCAGCAAGACTGAGGATGACCTAAGAAAAGGATGTGAGTTCATAAAAATTACTTTTGCCATATGGGGGAGCCTTATTTTATTTGTTAATCAGTGATATGCTGATGGAAGAAATGCCTGAGTAGGGTTCAGGAATACATAAACTGTATTGCTAATGCTAAGAGGAAATACGTCTCTGGTATTTGTGATTTAGTGGCTGGGTTCAGTGAGATGGGATGATGCAATACGTCCTTGTGCCATAAGTTATTTCCCTTTAAAACAAACCACTGCATTCTATATGCTTATCTAAAATCACGCTCAGGGTCCTGAAGGTTCAATCCGCCATGTCTTCTCTGGTTCTGGTGCTTTCTTTATTCTTGAATAATGTATCCAAGCAGGTTGTTCCTTTATCTTCACTGCTTAAAGGTGGTCAATATTATCTGGTACAGTCCGCTCCACTTCTCCTGTAGAGGATCTCCTGAAAAATTCTTAACATAAACCCAGTCTCTGGATCTAAAAGGGTAATCCATGCCTCTCACTCTTGTCCTTGGTATTCTCTTATTTTTTCTAATTGTTTTCCCAGATTGACCAGAAATTTTAGGAGATAAACTTCTCCCACTTCCAGAAGACTTTCTCCTTTAAACTGGGACTGATATGGTCTTCCATATAAAATTTTTACATAGGATAGCCTCTGGTACTCTGGTTTTCTTTGGCCAATGGTTAGCAAAAGAAAGAGTCCTTTAAATCCAAGACGGCAAATCATTTTTGATTCGATTTAGTCAATACGGATTAGCTATTACTGGATATCCTCTACAAATCTGTTGATTCCTGAGATCTTGAACCAATCTGCAACTTTTCTTTACTGGCTAGATAGGAGTATTATATTCCAATTCACATTCTATTAAGAATTTATATTTTAAAATTTATTAATGATTTTTTAATTCCCTTTCCTGCAATTTTAGGGGCTATTGTATTATTCTAATTGGGCAGGCCCCCCTTTTTCTACTTTAACAGGTAAAGCATTTTTCGCTTTACCTGGCACTTCAGATATCTGTATTCCCAGATATACCTGGATTAAGGATTTCTTCTATTTCAGGGAGGTCCTCCTGTTTGCTTTTTCTGTTGAATTAAAGATAAACTCAAAACTGCAGTTAATTAATTTTTAACTCTTTAATTCCATTTGCCTTCTTTAAATGTTGCTTCTTGTCCTAATAAGGATTTTGAAGAATTTAGTATGCATAAAAATTTTATGCATTCTTATTTGTTTTTCCAATTTGTGCCTCTTTTTGCCTTTTTTTGTTTGTTTTGTTTTGGATTTTTTCTTTTATTTTCCTTGGTGTCCAGTAGCTCCCACATCTGTAACAAATTCTTTTCCCTCTGAATTAACGCCGAATAAGTTGCTCCTGTATCTACTAAAATTCCACTTTATTTCCTCTGGTCTCTAGTTTTAATTTAACCAGTGGATCTACTAGGGTAGATTCCCCAGGTCCCTTGTCAGTCTAGTTTCAATTCAGCCACCGGAGTCACTCCATGGCACTCTCCCCCCAGGGCGGTCTCACTTCCAACGTCCAAAACTCTCCACAGCACACACACACCCATCCGGTCCCATAGGAGAAGAGCCCACTTCCCCCACCTTTGTCCGACATTCCTCCTTCACCAGTTTCAAAACATTCAACAGCCCCTCAGTCTCGTCTATCAACATGTCTGTTCCCACTTGTTTGCCTGCCCCAGCACTCATCCCGTGCTCAAACACAGGAGCTGCGCGAGCTCCCCTCCTTTCCCCCTTAGTTTTCTTTTTTTTTTTTTCCTTCTCGCGGCTGCTCACCCTGCTCTGCAGGGGTTACAGATGCCTGCCTCTGCAACAGCACTTCTGGTTTAATGTGAATGTGCTGCTTGTTGCCATGACAATCTCCTCCTCCTTATCAATATCTGATAGGACAGATATAGAGGATGCTCCTCTCAGAGGTATCTGTGATATATAATTTTTCTATTTATTTTCCTGATTATTGTTTTTTAACTTTTAAACATCATTCCCCCAATATCACAGGCTGAACAACATCTCTCCAGCTTAGCTTTCTGGTTTTCTCTGTCCTTTTTCAAAGCCAAAATTAGGTTTTTCACTTTAAGAAACCAGCCAGAGTGGCAGACAGAATGTGAAATTAACATAGCTCTGCCAGATCCCTATCTGTATATAGTACTCCATCCCATTTTCTGGCCACCTCAAAACCAACATTAATTGTAACAATGTATTATAATTCAAAGTTCCATTTTAGGCCATTTCTCCTGATCACAGAATTGTAGAATTAACCGGGTTGGAAAAGACCTTTAAGATCATCAAGTCCAACCATTACCCCAGGACTGCCAAAACCACCACTCAGCCATGTCATTAAAGGCCTCATCTCAATGTTTTTTGAACACTTCCAGGGACACATGTTCCACCACTTCCCTGGGCCACCTGTTCCAATGCTTGATCACCTTTTGGTGAAGAAATTTTTCCTAATACCCAGACTAAGCCTCCCCATGTGGTGATTTTTTTTTTTTTTTTTAATCTCTCTCCTACAATTCAACCATTTTCATTGCTTTACATGTACACACTGTCATAAAGGATCCTCTGCCTTAGGCATCAAACATCTTTAAAGAACTGCTATCAAACCCTAACACATGACAGACAGAAGGAGGAATCCAAGTCAGGGAAAATTCCGTATCAAATTGGAAAAATGCTTAGCAGTCTCCAGAGCAATCCAAGTCTGGAAAGGCAAATCAAGCACATGTAGATGATGGTCATGGGAAAGAGTCATTTCATTGACACACTGTTCTCTTTCCATATCATTCCTGAATGTCTTACGGGTTTTTTACGGATAAGCATATAATAAATAGGGAGGGGGCTAATACCTGTCCTCTGGTACTCAACTTCAGAGACTTCACACCAAAATCCCAATTAATACTTTCCCAATCTCATAAACAATCACAAGCTTGGCAATTAATTTTTCAAAAGTAAGCTTTTTACAGTCACAATATTTTTACAGATAGGAACATCACAGTCTTCATAAAAAGATATACCTGCACACAAGACCTGATATTCCATACGTATGCATCAAGTACTCAACTTTATCCAGAGAAGTTTCCTGTCAAATTTTACAAGTTAAAAATAACGGGTGTACATCATGCAAAATTACAGCAGTGGAGAATTTTAACTTTTAAGTTGGCAACAGTCTAACTAAAAACAGACATTGGTTACAATATTTTATCAACGTTTTCTTGTTTACGGAACCCCCAGAAGACCCTCCCAGTTCTTTCCAATGTGCCAAAATGTAACCCAGTGGGCTTTTCTTCAGAATTCCCTTATTTTGACCGGCTCCTATTTCAAACACTCTTTTACAAATCTATAGCTTCTCTTTCCTAGTGCTCTGCAAATGCACTTAAAAATATGAGAGCACCTACACACAAGTTTTATGATATTCTCAGGGGTTCAGTAAAATAATATCTCTGGGTTCTGCAGATCAGTTCCCTTGTTGTTAGATCATAGTTTCAGTTCCAGCAGAATTTACACTGTCCTAGTATCCACAGCAGGTTCCACTGTTCAGAAGTTACTATGCACCCATATGTGAGGCTACAAGCCTCTGGTACTGAGTGTAAAGTCCAGATCTCAAGAATAGGACTACAGATATTAGAGATTATACTTCTCTTATACAGCCACTGGGGCGCAGAGAGGGAACTCATCTTAAACCCCCATTAGCCACAGTTTACTTTTGTCTACTTCTCCCCCACCGCTTAAACACTAATCTTTAACACTAACGACAGACATACACACACACAAAGCACTTAGGCACAACACAAAACAAAGACGCTTCGTCCATCTCCCGCCGCTCTCCTCGCGGAGAACACGGAACCGCGGATCAGGACTCCACACTCGCTTCGTAGCTAAGCTACGTCTCAGTCACACAGAAACCCAAACACACATGGGATCCCACACACTCACACTGTGGTTCCGCCTTACCCTTCTCCTGCTTAGCGGAGACCTGGTGGGTTCGCCTACCCCTTCATCTACTCCCACTACGGTCATTAGCAGATCCTTCCTGGCTCCCAAAACTTGGGCTGCAGTGAAAACCCGAACTCACCCGACCCACCCTCAGGATCGCTAGCGGCCGCTCTACCGGTCGGCGAGTCCCCTGCTTGCAAGCCCTACCTGCCAAGGGGAGCTACGCTGTGCGCCAGACGTCTCTGCGCGCCTTACCAGCAGCCCCGGGCCACGCGTACGCCTTACAGGCCCCCTAAGTTTCAAGCGTACCGTTTCTCCGCAGCCGGCACAGGTTGTTGTCTGTCCTCGCAGTGAGCGGACGAGGAGCGGAGCTCCTCCAGGCAAGCGGCCTGGGGCGCCTAGGATGTCCGCCCCTCAGCGGATCCTGCAGCCGAACAGAGACCTCCTGGCTGGCTCGCCAAATTGATGCGCAGATTGACTCCACAACTCGTTAAAGTTGTAAAGTAGGTATGCTTTTTATTCAGCGCTGAGATGCACGGGGATAATTCCTCAAAGTCATGCGTGCCTCAGTGTTGTTTCCCTCTACATTTATTCTCTAAAGTTACATATATTCATAAGGTTGCACAACACGCCTATACATATTCATATCCTATCCCCGCTTCGTATTATAATGAGCCAGAAGGTCCTCTGCGTCTGCGCAGTGCCCTCTCTGGTCATGGGCAGGGGTCTCAAGATGAAGTAAATGAGTCTTCCTCCTCTGGGTAGGGGTCTTCAAGATGAAGTAAATGAGTCTTCCTCTTCTTGCACTTTTCACCTTTTTAGTCTTCACGTGTGGCCTTAGAGTTTGGTCAGTGTCCCGGCCGTAAATCCTCTGCTTCCCCCCTTTATCAGTAGATTCAGGCGTCTGCTTATCAACAGGACCGGAGGTCTCTGTTCTGCTTAGCAGGCATTTACAACAGATCATACTTTTGTTTAAGCAAGCAAATTCCAGGACCAGGTATCTGCTTTCCTTATCAACAGGACTGGAGGTCTCTGTCCTGCTTAGCAGGCATTTACAACAGATGGACAAGCAAATTTCTCTACCCCCCTTGTATAACCCCCCTGTACAACCCCCCTGTACTACCTCCCTGTACATTGGTCAACCCTCTGTATCAACAGCACAAAGTTTTCGTCTCTCTGAAAATCTGAAACTCGGTTCTTGTGTAACTTTTAAAGCCCTAACATGTTGTGGTGCTAGGCACATGGAAAGACTTCATGTGTCAATGAATGGTTACAGCCGTGATGAAGTTTATGGAAAGAGGGAGTGTGCACCAACTTCCCCATCCTCTAAAATGTACCCTATCACAGAATCATAGGATGGTTTAGGTTGGAAAGGGCCTTAAGATCATTTGGTTCCAAACCCTTTGCCGTGGGTAGGGAAACCTCACACTAGACCATGTTGTCCAAGGCTCTGTCCAGCCTGCCTTTGAGCACTTCCAGAGATGGAGCATTTACCACTTCTTTGGGCAGCCTGTTCCAGTGCCTCACCACCCTCACAGTAAGGAGCTTTTTGTAAAGAAATGTTTGTAGGGATACATCTGTATTCCACAGCAACAACCTGGCAATCCTATCTTGTGCTTCCTTTTTTTTTTTTTCTTTTTTTTTTTTTTTTTAATAGTAGTCAGTATGTGTTTCTTCAGGTGTCCCTTCTGTTGTAGGACTGCTTACCCTTCTCAGTTCTAAAGCTGTCATTTAGGTGGAAACATTTAGAGATCCTCAGTTTTCATGTGATACTTGGAATGCGTGTTAACTATCCACTGTAGCATGAAGATATATGTAGTGAATCAGATGCTGGAAAGGAGTTGCAGGAGAGGAGGGTGCTCCCAGACGATCCTCAAGAAGAGTAAATGAGGGGAAAAAGATCCAAGCATCACTTTTCCTCTCATGAATTATCTTCTCTTGGTAAAAATCTAGTTTGTCATCCATTGCAGAATACTGTGAAGAGTCACTGAAGCACTGAATATTCCCTGAAGATCTCCTGGACTTTGAGGAGATGACAGCATCCCTGAAGGATGGGGTCTGTTTTGAATAAAGAATCAAAAGCAGTCTCGGGGAAACAGATTTTCAGTCTAGACAGACAGTGGATATGGAATCTGAAGAAAGGTCCCTGCAAAGCAGATACGTGTTCAAGAACATGGAATAACTGCTTTTCATGGCATTTTGATATTTTGTTTGGTTTGGTTGGTTGGTTTTTCCCCCCTCCCCCAGAATATCCAGTGAATTACTTCATTTCAGTTCCCACTATAGAAACCTTTACAGTTCTGTTAATTCCATATATCCGTCTCCCACATGCTCAAAAAGGAGGTTCACTGTAATTTCATTCCCATTAAGGGATCCAGAACTTCAAGTGCAATGCACTGATGGCTTAACTAAACAAATGTGCTTGTTAGTTCAGTGTCAACTGCAGGAAAAATAGGTGAATGTGGCAACTGTTTCATCCTTCAGGCCATTTAGACTCCAGTGACTTAAGTATTTGAGGAGGTATGTTTCATGAAGGCAGAACACTGAAGTGGACAGAGATAGCTGGGTTGTCTTAGTCATTCCCAACATCTTTCATTCAGATCAGCCACTGCAGAACTTTTTATTGTGCAAGGCACTTTGCACCAGTAACCTTTAAAGGAGACAGAAAAAAATGAAGGCAAAACAGTTCTCTTCTTTGGAACTGACTTATGGGAACTCTTCTGACAAATAACATCATTTTATATTTTCCTGGTTTGACTTTTGGGTTTTGTTTTTTTCTTTTAAAAGTCTGCTAATGCTTCTTATTTGGTAACATAATTCATATTGACAGTTGTTAAATGATCCTCAACAAGTTCCCATAGCCCCAAACCCAAACCACCAAACAGCATTGCTGATCTACCTCCAGGTATGAGCAGTGTAGAGTTAGAACAGCATTATTGTAGTGGCAATTAGGTGTTACCTTGGAGGTTGTATTACCAACTTCAAGTTTGTCCCAGAGTGAAAAAGGACTATGGGAATGAATAAAGATACAGGAACAAACTTACTGTTCTATGGAGAGTGGAATTAATACAAGGACTGGTTCTTAGTTTTTACAGCTCCAGCACCTGACATCTTGCCCAGCAGAAATGCTGTCAACAGCAGAATGGTCTCACCCTCCTCGATGGCAAGAGAAGGGTGGCTGGAGAGCAACTGTTTGAAGACTTCTTGGTAACATTCAAAAGCTGACTTCAAGAGGAAACAGAATTGCCAAGAGCTTTGTCTAGATAGGAGCAGATGCAAAACTAGATCTTCCTGGAAGGACACGTTGGTTCAGTGTTTTCCATAACCAATTCAGCTGTGCCCTCTAGGCCCTGGAGAGAGCCACCGAATTAAAGAACAAAATGTAGGCCACATGCGTTTCCTTTTGTGATCTGCATCTTAGGACAGTGGGAAATATGAATAGCAGGACCCTATTTTTGTGTCTCAGTCAGAGTGATTACTGCTTAGTCTTGTCTTGGAGTACACAGAAGGGCAATAGAGCAGTTGGAGATCTATGACTGAATAGGTCTAAAACCCAGTACAGAGTAAACATGTCATCAGTCATGTGTCCTACAGATCCATCCTGATGTTGCTTGCTGTTTTCATGCCTTGCTTCATGTTGTGTGTTTCAGAAGATAAATATTTATACAGCCTAGATCCCTAACTGTTTATCTTATTGGTACCTTTTGTGCAATAATTTTTATTTTCTTTTTTACTAAAGCTTAGTCACCAAAGTGAACAGGAATCATCACAACAAATAGTCATTGAATTTTAGAACAGATTAAAGTGAAGCTGTTTCACTGAACTCCTCTACAGGGTGTGAGGTCAAGAATCAAACCTTTCCTGGGTATGTAGGAAAGTGTCATTTCAGTTTGTTCTGCTTCTGACCTCTGCCATAGGCTCTCCCTTGTTTGCAGTTCCTCACAATTTCTTGCAGTTGAAAAAGCCTGTTCAGTTCTAAATCACTCTCTAAAACTTTGCTGCCCACTTAATCAGGGCTTCTTACCTGTGCAAAATAAAGCAGGTGGGCACTTGCTTACAAAGGAGGGTATTTGCTGCTTGGATGCTTCCAGGGATTTACCCTTGGTTTTCCAGTGAATACTTCACTGTTGTACTCAGACTCCTTGGTGAAGAAGGGTGCTGCCTAGATGATTGCTGAGTGTTTAAAATCTTTGCTATAAGCTTGTCATCTAGAATGGTGCTGAAAATGTGCCCTTCTCTGAAAGGTATGTTTAATACTTCATTGAAGATTGTGTTATTAAATCACAAGATTAGAGTAGATTCAGAGAAAAATGTTGTATTTCAAATTATTTTTTTTCTCTTACTAAATCAATTAAATCAATATCTGCTGTGTGTGCCCAGAAAATTACTGTTTGAATAGAATGTTTAAAATAAATTCTCCCCATAGCATGTTGTTGACTTCAGATAACATGTACCTTTTGTATTTTAATTTTTTTCTTCTATGAAAGCACATCAGGTGTATGCTATACTTTTAATCTTTTAAAGAATTTGCAACACAGATATTTTTAGACTTGCTGATTTGAGCAAGTTGTCCCCTGACAATTAACAGAAGTAATGTCATAACAAGGGGACAGAGTAACCTTAAAATTGAATTCCTCATTTTTTTCTAAAGCAAAACCACTATGCTCACTATATTAAAAATATGAAGGTAAGTACTACATTTTGTAATGAGTGATAAATGTATGCTGCATTTAAACTCACTTTTTTTAAAATTTAAAATGCTTTTAATTTGGAGTGGTCAATGGCTGTCAGCTGTGTGTCTCTGTGGCTCCCTACTAGGTCTGTAGAAGACAATTCCACTAATGCAAACAAAGCTAAATTGTTTTCAGCGTTGTTGAAAGTGTGTTAGAGCTGGCATACTGCTGTGATCTTTCATGCATTGTTTTTGATGGCAGTCCTACTATTTTCAGTACAGTTGGATAAACTGCTGGTTGAAAGTATTGTTTAGCATTGCTGTCAACTCCGAGGTTATTCTCCTTGTGCCAAAGAAACTGTAATAACTACCATTGATGGTATTTCAAAGTTAGACTTCAGAACTTGCATTGAATAAGCTTGAGAGAATCTTCCGTGAATGCAAGAATATTAATCCCACTTTATGCAAACCATTTTTACTTCATTTTAAAGCTTCTAATTTATAATAGTGTTATATGTATTATGTAAGGTTACTTAGGATTTAAGTGAAATCAGTCCCACTTTAATGGACCCCAGCTTTTCGGAAGTGTTCCGAGTTACATGTTTGCTTAGTAAATCATTTCTGCAGTGGAGCCATTACATTTTAGATGTGAAGTCCTGTGGTGTTACTAAAATCAAGCCAAGAGAAACAGTAACACTCTGAATAAGCACAAAAAGGGTATGTTCACCCTCTTTCTTGGGTATGCTGCGTTTAACAATATTGTTTGCAGTAAAGCATGCTGAATTTCTTGTTCTCTAAAGGTACTGTAGACCTTAGCTCACAGTAAAATCAGGTAGGTTTTAACTCATTATATGTGTGTTATGGTGTGTAAGCTTTCACAGTTGCCATGAGAAGCTTCAGCATGTTCATTAGACATCCTTTGAGAAATCTCATGATAACTTTCAGGGTTGTTTATGGCTTTGTACATGACCAAGGTTGGTTGTTCCCCCTCTCAAATTCTTTTATAGATGACACTTGCTTGAAATCTAGTTTCTTACCCCTGCTGAAGCCTCACCGTCACAAGCCTCACCACCCTTATTGAATAACATCTTAGAGAAGTTTTTATGTATTCTTAGAACTTTTTCTTTTTCCCACCTTCAGTAGGCATTGTGCTAATTAAATCCCTTTTTCATTCCTTTTTTTTAAAGAACAGTTAAAACAACCACCACCAGATGGTCAACAGGTGTATTTCTTACTGTCCATATTGTCTCGTTCTTCTTTTCTGGACATTGCTATGAATCAGGTAATGCTGTTTTTCAAGGACCAGTGTTGCAATTTAGTGTGGCATGGCTTCAGCCTTTGCCTCCTTGAGTTCATTTTGTAAGCAAGGGAAGTTTTGCAGAATTCTGTCCTTTTATCTACATCAGTGTTGATGATGATGATGATGTACTTGGTCGTACTGTATTTTACTCTACCAGTCCAAGCCTGGATTTATCATTTATTTTGTCTTTCAGACCTTTTGTTTGTGCTTGTCCTGGGTTCAGCAGTAGCAGTCATGTTTTTTTTCCTTTGTGGTAGCTGGTGCAGTGCTGTGTTTTGACTTCCAGCCTGAGAACAGTGTTGGTGAAGTCGATGTTTTCAGTTGTTGCTAAGTGATGTTTACCCTGACCAAGGACTTTGTGAGGCTCATGCTCTGCCAGGGAGGAGGGGAGGCCGGGAGGAAGCAGAGACGGGGCGCCTGACCCGGGCTAGCCAGGGAGGTATTCCATACCACAGCACGTCATGGCCGGGGTGGGGGGTGACTGGGAGTTACCCGGAAGGACACGGGCTTCCGGGTGGAACTCGTTTTCTTGGCCGGTGGTATCGTATTCTCTTCCCTTGCTATTTTCCCTTATCATTGTTGTAGTTGATAGTAGCGGTGGTGATTTGTGTACATTGGTTGCTGGACTGTTCTTGTCTCAACCCGTGGGAGTTGCACTTTTTCGATCCTCCTCCCCGTTCCTCCGGGAGCGGGGAAGGGGAGAACCCCGGTGGGGGGGGGACACGGACCTTGATTGTTGTCAGCTCGGCACCACTCACTGGGAGTGAGTGAACAAGTTACCTGACTGGGTTTAAACCACGACAGTTCTTTTGGCACCCAACGTGGGGCACGAGGGGTTGAGATAAGAACAGATCTGACTGGATTGATAGTCACTCGTCACAATGCTAATTTATTGACTCTCAAGGTTGTTCCTCTTGATCTCACAGTTTCAGTATATCGTATCTTACGTCCATCCGGTATTGGCTGTATTAGTGTTTTTCAAGTGTGGGGCTTGGGCTAAGGTTTTTGTCCCATAGTACTTTATGGTAATGACTTGTAATACAATAGAATCATTGATCATGAAACTGATCTGGCTTATGTTCCCAATGTGGTCACCACCTTTATACTTTGGGAGGTATATGATGGAGGTGCTTAGCAATTACACATCTTTTTTCTCCTTCTCAGGTGCCCAACCTGTGAAGCAGACATCCTTTTACCCTCCCAGTCGTCCCCCCAGACCATTTACATTTGAGAGTTTTGAATTTTTTGGATGGCATTTTAATGCTGTTGAGACTTGTTTGCTGATGGTGATGGGAATTACCATGCTAACACGCATACAGAGTGTGTTTTGCCCACTACTGATTTCAAGAGTTAAGCAGAGTCAGGTTTGGGTCTTGTCTGGGGTCAAACGACAATGTAGGAGGACCGAGAGATTTTTCCCTGAGGCTGGACCGCCATGAGTGGCAGGGTGTGTGGGCAAGTATCTAGGTCAGTGGGCCCCTCCAGTACTTTGGAATTTCACTACTGAACAACTGCAAAATCCAGAAGAATTAGTAAAACACTTAAATGAGGTGTGTGGTCATTCTGGCCATACCAGAGATGGACAAATCATGGCAACGTGCTGGGGCTTGGCCTATGCTTACAGGGCCTTGTTCAACACTATCCAGCACCTTCAAAAGGAAAAGAATGTCGGCGGATCTGAGGGCAAAGCAACAGTCGCTACTCAAACTTTGGCTGCAATGAACTGTGCAGCTACCCCAGTGGCAAGTACAGCAGCTGCTCAAACTTCAACTGCAACAGACAGCGCGGTTACCCCAGCTCCAAGCACAGCAGCTGCACCAACCCCAGCGACAAGTACAGTCGCTACGCAAACTTTGGCCTCAATGAACAGAGCAGCTACCCCAGTGGCAAGTACAGCAGCTGCTCAAACTTCAACTGCAACAGACAGTGTGGTTACCCCAGCTCCAAGCACAGCAGCTATACCACCCCCAGCAACAAGTACAGTTGCTACTCAAACCACAGTGATAATCACTGCAGCCAAACCAGAGGACCAATTCGTACCAATATCGGTTGCCCCTGTACACAAGAGAACAAGCAAAAAGGAGGCAAAAAGGGTGAAGCGAGATGAAGAACCAATGAATTCACCACCCGGTCCAGAATCTGATCAGGAGTCATCATCACATGACGAAGAAGAAGAAGAAGAGGTAACTTCTCGACCTCGGACCTCAACCGAGCTGCGGAATATGCGAAAAGATTTTACCCGTCAACCAGGGGAGCACATCATCACCTGGTTACTCCGATGCTGGGACAATGGGGCCGATGGTCACGAACTAGAAGGTACAGAAGCCAAGCAGCTGGGATCACTTGCTAGAGAAGGGGGAATTGACAAAGCAATTGCAAGAGAGAAAAAATCCCTCAGCCTTTGGAGGCGGCTCTTGGCAGCTGTAAAAGAAAGGTTTCCGTACAAGGACGATGTTACGAGTCGTTCGGCCAAGTGGACTGCTATAGACAAAGGCATCCAGTCTCTGAGGGAATCGGCCATCGTAGAGATGATCTATCACATCAAGCCAAATAACGGGGATACACCCATAGATCCAGATGAAGTTGAATGTACACGACCCATGTGGCGAAAGCTTACACGGAATGCACCGTCATCATATGCCCATTCATTGGCAACAGTAACCTGGAATGACATAGTACCACTAACAGTGGATGAAATGGTTCATAAACTCCGAGAGTTCGAAGACAACCTCACCCCTTCCATCATCTCAGCTGTGAAAAAACTGTCCCAGGACCTCGAACAATTGAGGGATGATCTATCTGATTTATCCAGCTCCTCACGTGTACCAACACACGTCTCAGCTATTAACAAAAGGTGTCCTATTGTTCAAGAGAGGAGATACAGGAGGTATACGCCACGGGGTACCCTGTGGTTTTACCTGCTGTATCACGGAGAAGACATGACAAAGTGGGATGGAAAACCTACTTCAGCTTTGGAGGAACGGGTGAGTGAACTGAAGAGGGGAGCAAGGGCCAAGACTGATCGTCCCATGAGAGCTACGGCTTCAGTCTCTGGTGAGCAGTTTCCCAGATGGAATGGAAGAGCTGATTTTACTCCAGCTCCTGTGATAACGAAGAATAATCCCTTTCACCACGACTTAAGTGTCCAACACGGTGACGACCATTAGAGGGGCCCTGCCTCCAGCCAGGTGGAGGTAGGGGACAATCGGATTTACTGGACTTTGTGGATCAGATGGCCTGGCACATCAGTCCCACAGAAGTATAAGGCTCTAGCAGATACCGGTGCACAGTGTACCCTGATGCCATCAAGCTGTCAAGGGGTGGAACCCATCTATATTTCTGGAGTAACAGGAGGATCCCAAGAGTTGACTGTGCTGGAGGCTGAAATCAGCCTGACTGGGAGGGAGTGGCAAAAGCACCCTATTGTGACTGGTCCAGAGGCTCCATGCATCCTCAGCATAGATTACCTCAAGAGAGGGTACTTCAAAGACCCAAAAGTGTACCGGTGGGCTTTTGGTATTGCTGCTTTGGAGACTGAGGAAATTGAGCAGCTGTCCACCTTGCCTGGTCTCTCAGAGGATCCCTCTGCTGTGGGGTTGCTGAAAGTTGAAGAACAACAAGTGCCAGTTGCGACCACAACAGTGCACCGGCGGCAATATCGCACCAACTGAGACTTCCTGATTCCCATCCATCAGCTGATCCGTAGACTGGAGAGTCAGGGGGTGATCAGCAGGACCCGCTCACCCTTTAATAGCCCCATATGGCCAGTGTGAAAGTCTAATGGAGAATGGAGACTAACAGTAGACTATCGTGGCCTGAATGAAGTCACACCACCATTGAGTGCTGCCGTACCGGACATGCTAGAACTTCAGTATGAACTAGAGTCAAAGGCAGCCAAGTGGTATGCCACGATTGATATTGCCAATGCATTTTTCTCCATTCCTTTGGCAGCAGAGTGCAGGCCACAGTTTGCTTTTACTTGGAGGGGTGTCCAGTTCACTTGGAACCGACTGCCCCAGGGGTGGAAACACAGCCCTACCATTTGCCACGGACTGATCCAGACTGCACTGGAACAGGGGCAAGCTCCAGAACACCTGCAATACATTGATGACATTATTGTGTGGGGCGATACAGCAGAAGAAGTCTTTGAGAAAGGGAGGAAAATAATCCAAATCCTGCTGAAAGCCGGTTTTGCCATAAAACGGAGTAAGGTCAAGGGACCTGCACAGGAGATTCAATTTTTGGGAATAAAATGGCAAGATGGACGTAGACAGATCCCCACAGATGTGATCAACAAGATAACAGCAATGTCTCCACCAACTAATAAGAAAGAAACACAAGCTTTCTTGGGTGCTGTGGGGTTCTGGAGAATGCACATCCCAAATTACAGTTCGATTGTAAGCCCTCTCTATCATGTGACCCGGAAGAAGAATGATTTTAAATGGGGCCCTGAACAACAACAAGCCTTTGAGCAAATTAAACGCGAGATAGTTCACGCAGTAGCCCTTGGACCAGTCCGGACTGGACCAGATGTAAAAAATGTACTGTATACTGCAGCTGGGGAGAACGGTCCTACCTGGAGCCTCTGGCAGAAAGCTCCAGGGGAGACTCGAGGTCGACCCCTCGGCTTTTGGAGTCGGGGATATAAAGGATCTGAGGCCAGCTATACCCCAACTGAGAAAGAGATACTGGCAGCCTATGAAGGGGTTCGAGCTGCTTCAGAAGTGTTTGGCACTGAAGCACAGCTCCTCCTGGCACCCCGGTTGCCCGTGCTGGGCTGGATGTTCAAAGGCAGGGTCTCCTCTACACATCATGCAACTGATGCTACATGGAGTAAATGGGCTGCAGTAATTACACAACGAACTCGAATAGGAAATCTCAGTCGTCCAGGCATTCTAGAAGTCATCATGGACTGGCCAGAGGGCAAAGATTTTGGAATGTCACCACAGGAGGAGGTGCTGCGTGCTGAAGAGGCCCCACCATATAATGAACTGTCAGAAAGTGAAAAGCAGTATGCCTTGTTCACTGATGGGTCCTGCCATATTGTGGGAAAGCATCGGAGATGGAAGGCAGCTGTATGGAGTCCTGGACGACAAGTTGCAGAAACTGCTGACGGAGAGGGTGAATCGAGTCAGTTTGCCGAGGTGAAAGCCATCCAGCTGGTCCTGGACATTGCTGAACGAGAAAAGTGGCCAGTACTTTATACTGACTCATGGATGGTGGCAAATGCCCTGTGGGGGTGGTTGAAGCAATGGAAGCAGAGCAACTGGCAACGCAGAGGTAAACCCATCTGGGCTGCTGCACTGTGGAAAGATATTGCTGCCCGGGTGCAGAACCTGGTGGTGAAGGTACGTCATGTAGATGCCCATGTACCCAAGAGTCGGGCCACTGAGGAACACCAGAACAACCAACAAGTGGATAAAGCGGCTAAGATTGAAGTGGCTCAGATGGACTTAGATTGGCAACATAAAGGTGAATTATTTTTGGCCCGGTGGGCCCATGACACTTCAGGCCATCAGGGCAGAGATGCAGCATATAGATGGGCCCGTGATCAAGGGGTGGACTTAACAATGGACACTATTGCCCAGGTTATTCATGAGTGTGAAACATGTGCTGCAATTAAACAAGCCAAGCAGTTAAAGCCTCTTTGGTATGGAGGACGATGGTTGAAGTATAAATATGGGGAGGCCTGGCAGATTGACTATATCACACTGCCACCAACCCGCCAAGGCAACCACCGGGTGGCTGGAAACATACGCTGTGCCCCATGCCACTGCCCGGAACACTATCCTGGGCCTTGAGAAACAGATTTTGTGGCAACACGGCACCCCAGAGAGAATTGAGTCAGACAATGGGACTCATTTCCGGAATAACCTTATAGATATTTGGGCCAAAGAGCATGGCATTGAGTGGGTATATCACATCCCCTACCATGCACCAGCCTCTGGGAAAATCGAACAGTACAATGGGCTGTTAAAAACTATACTGAGAGCGATGGGTGGGGGAACTTTCAAGCATTGGGATACACACTTACCAAAGGCCACCTGGTTGGTCAACACCAGAGGATCTGCCAACAGGGCCGGCCCAGCCCAGTCAGAACTTTTACATATTGTAGAGGGGGACAAAGTTCCCGTGGTGCATATGAAGAATTTGCTGGGGAAGACAGTCTGGGTTATTCCTGCTTCAGGTAAAGGCAAACCCACTCGTGGGATTGCTTTTGCTCAGGGACCTGGATATACTTGGTGGGTAATGCAGGAAGATGGGGAAGTCCGATGTATACCTCAAGGGGATTTGATTTTAGGGGAAAACAGCCAGTGAACTCAATTGTATGCTGTTGCCTGCTGTGTAATGCTTTTACAGCCCATCAACTAGATGTCTCCAGGTCACCAGCGACTGGCCCTGACTTCCCTCCAGCCATCATCCCAACAGAGAATGAACTTTGAACATCATGGACCGAATGGACTCGGCAGCATTATAGGGATTGGTCCATGCACTAAGAAAATGATCTTTTCCTCTTGGTCTCTATGTATATGGATGTATATATATGGGAGAGCGTTGGTGTATTGAAAATGTGGGATCTGAGCACGACGTGAATGGTATGGAATAAGGGGTGGATAATGTCCTGGGTTCAGCAGTAGCAGTCATGTTTTTTTTCCTTTGTGGTAGCTGGTGCAGTGCTGTGTTTTGACTTCCAGCCTGAGAACAGTGTTGGTGAAGTCGATGTTTTCAGTTGTTGCTAAGTGATGTTTACCCTGACCAAGGACTTTGTGAGGCTCATGCTCTGCCAGGGAGGAGGGGAGGCCGAGAGGAAGCAGAGACGGGGCGCCTGACCCGGGCTAGCCAGGGAGGTATTCCATACCACAGCACGTCATGGCCGGGGTGGGGGGTGACTGGGAGTTACCCGGAAGGACACGGGCTTCCGGGTGGAACTCGTTTTCTTGGCCGGTGGTATCGTATTCTCTTCCCTTGTTATTTTCCCTTATCATGGTTGTAGTTGATAGTAGCGGTGGTGATTTGTGTACATTGGTTGCTGGACTGTTCTTGTCTCAACCCGTGGGAGTTGCACTTTTTCGATCCTCCTCCCCATTCCTCCGGGAGCAGGGAAGGGGAGAACCCCGGTGGGGGGGGGACACGGACCTCGATTGTTGTCAGCTCGGCACCACTCACTGGGAGTGAGTGAACAAGTTACCTGACTGGGTTTAAACCACGACAGTGCTTTGACTTCAAATGCCATTGACAGATTTACTGCTTTATTATTTGTTTTGTGTTCTTGTCAGAGCTTTTGCAAGATAAAATTAGTAAGTTCCAGATTATCAGAAAGATGCTGATAAATTGCTGAGAGTGCAGGGGAGAGCCAAAGTTTTCATGAGGCTGAAAAATGGATTGTTTACGAAGAAAGATTAAAAGGCTATAGTATGGTTAAATTGATGATTTGGTTAAATTGAGGAGAACATAAGATTTAGAGGTACTTGTTAACACCCTGTTAACAGCAGAAAAGCAGATGAGATAGTGTGGTATAAAAGAGTAAAACTAGAGACTCTGGGATTAATTTGATGGAAGGGAAATTTAAGCTGTCTGATAAAACTTTTACATGATGATACTTACTGCTTTATGATTAATTTCTGAAAGGAAGTGGTAAGCACACAGCTTCTAAGAATATTACGGCCCAAGAGAAGACAAAAAGAAAACCCATGCAGAAAAATCCAGCAGTTACAGGGAAACCACCCAGTGGGTGTCTTATATCCCTAATTTACATGGATCTGAAACAAAGATGAACTTGGGTTTTCCAGAAACATTCAGAATGAAATCTCTTTGGTCTTCCAAACTGTCATGAAATACTCATGGTTAAATTACCCAGTCCCTTAGTGAAGTATCTACCAACCTTGCCTATTTGGTAGAGTTCTTTAGCTTACAGCCATGCTTCAGGAGAGTATGTAGCAGATACTGGCTTTATGATAACTTCAGTAACATTTAATTACTCCTGTGACTGAATGCATATTAAATGGCCAGGAATGATTTTTTATTTTATTGTATTTTTTAATTTTCGTTTAATACAGTCTTTATGATAGAGCAAATCAGTGAACTTGTCAATTAAACTTAAAAATTACTTTCTTTCTAGCTTTATTGTTGTCAGTCTCTTACAGTTTCCAGTAGTTTTCTACTACTTCCGTAGTCGATTGCCAAGGCTGCAGGTCTAGATGTATCTTTATTCTGAGTTTATACACCATGGGGGACGCTCTTCCATTGCTGGTCACAGCAGTGACATTATTTAATGAGAAGAGGGCCAAGGCTGTAAGTGGAGTGTACATTAATTTATTGTTTATGGTTTTCAGAAGATTGAATTTATATGGTGTTCGTGTTGTGAAGGCATTACAGAACAAACTTATTTTAGGGTTATGTATGTGGGGAAGGAGGCAAAGTGTTCCTTTAGAGCTCAGCATTTTTGTTAATACTTGCTTCTGGGTACATAAGTTATTTGGAAGAAATAAACACAGTATAACAGATGAGAGAATTGTTTTAGTTCTTGCATATGGCTGTGGGAAGGAAAGAGAATGAAAAATTTACCTCTGGGGAGAGATTTTGAAAGAGAAGGGGTGGCAAAATAAAAATGCAGGAGTGTTTTATGAAATAGTGATTCATGGAAGCCTGCATGTTCTGCAGTTAATGTTGTACTGATTACCAGAAAACACTGACCAGAAATTGAGTATTAGGCTGTTTGTTGCCTAGGTAGGAGAGAAAACATAATGTAGGAAGAGAAGGATGTGGCATACAAAGATTTTCATAGTAGAAGCATTCAGTTTGTCCTACTCCCTTCCTTGCATTCGCAGGTGAGGAAAACAAACTGTTTTTTTCTGTATTGTCAGTGCACTGAAGAAGGAATATCTGATCTACACGTCAGTAAAATACGTTTTATATGTTTCTATCCAGCAACAGGAGTAACGGAGATCAGGTCCCAACTAACAATAGTGGTTGAAATAGTAGTATGCTTTATTAACCTTGTGAATGTGGTAAGACTATGCAGCTGTGTTAGAAATAGTCCATACATTTTTGTTGTATTTTGTATTATTTTCAAAAGAGCATAAAAGTTCATAGAGTTTAAGGAAAATATAATAATACACCATAATGATTTAGATATTGCTTCCCTTCTCAGTGCTCAACCCAAGAGTTCTTCTTGATAGTCAGCACTCTGTCTCGCCTGGACTTGGAGATTCAAGCTCTTGTTCCAGTCATACATTCTTACGTGAAAACTCCTCTATTACAAAATGCACTGTTGGAAATCCCAGAACTTCTCTCCCCAGTAAAACATTATTTAAAGATCCTTAATGAAGAAGCAGCCAAGTAAGTAGAGAAAATACATGAATCTTCAGTGCTTCATAGACTTTCTAGAGTAAATGTATTCAATTTTGAGGGTTACACATCTGGTTTTAATATACCTTAGTTTTATATTTTTTGTTTTATGTACAGGTTACTTTGTTAAAGCAGAGGTTGTTTTCTACAGCTTATATTCTTTTTTTCAAGTTAAACTATGAGAGAAAGTAGTTTGTTTAGTGGGTGTTTGCCTCAGGCTGCATAATTTTTTTAAAGTTTTTCAGCTTTTTCGGGTAGTGAATTTAGAGCAAAATATGTTTTGCTCATGTTAATTTGTTTAACAACTTTTAAAATATTTTTTTTTTTTAATAGAGAAGCTTTTTTTTTTGTGGAGAGACATGACCTTTAGCAGAGTGGCGGCTCTGCTGTTAGGAATAAGCCTTTGACCTTTTTTGTGAAAATTCATCAAAGCTTTGAGTGTCCTCCCTCCATTTCTAAAAATCTCTTTGCATGGTCACTAATGACAGAGAAAATACATTTAATAGTTTTATAGATAGATCTTCCTGAACTTCCATGCTGTAAGCAAGTTTCATTTAACTTTTAACATGATGATCGAAGACTGATTAGATATTAGTGAGATTAATTATTAATGAGATCTAATTGACTGTGGTATACGTGAAGGTTCTTTGAAAAATGTGGTCTATAGTTTAATATGTTGTTATATTGAGGCAGTATAGTCGTGATGTTTTATTTTCAAAACAGACTAAAACTTCCATTCTATTTATAAAATCTTTATCTTTCTCTTAAACTGAGATTTAAAATTAAGAAATTTAAGAACTTAAGAGTGCTTAGACCTTATTTTGTTTGCTTCAGAATTAGAGACAGATGCAAGGTGTGTAAATTTAGAATTGGAGAAGGCTAGAAGTATTTGCTACACCTGTTGGACAGGTGGGATTATGAGATTTCTACTGATGAATGTGATCCAATTATAGTTGTGGCAGGTTATGACAAAACAGAGTGTATCTTAATTATACCAGAATAGATAGGTGTAAAATATGCTTCCTTTTTTTTTTTTGTTACTGTATAGATAATGGCTTGAACAGTATACAAAAATAAGATACAGTAGTATTAGTAGAAGGTGTCATCAGAGATCTGCAGAAGTTATACATTTTATTTGCATTTATTCAAAATGACTAAAAGACCCCACCTTTTGGCCTGAATATATTTAAAACTTGTGTGGCAGTATTATTTGGACTCAAACCCCTTTCTTTCTTTGAAATCATGGTGACTACTTACACAATCGTGCACTCGTATGTATACTGCATCATGTGTTAATTTTATTATGTGGTGTGGGTAAAATACTGTAGTGGCATTCACAAGCATCCTTGTGATCCAGGGTTTTTTTTTAGGGGGTGTTTGAGATTTTGAGTTTGTGGTTTTGGGTTGGTTTTTTTTTTTTTTAAACTGTCAACTTTTATATTTTTGGTAGGCATCACACAGCAGTGACTGTCTTCACAATCATCTGCTGGCTACTAGCAGTCTTCTTTTTTTTACTGCATTCCCATGGAAACAGATCTAATTAGCACAAAATTGTTTCTAAAAATTAATACTGTATTTTAAAATGACATTTTTACTGTCATTTTATGCAATAACTATATCCATGTAATGCAAAAATCAAAGCACAGCTTAGTGTTACCTGTCTGGTCACTGGTTTGTGACCAGCTGTAGTTTCATTCACAGGCAAAGGGGTATTGAAGCGGGTCGACTATTAGACTTTTTATTGCTTCCATGTTTTATTACTTTCAGTTTGCTAATTACTTGCTCTCCAAATACTAGATTTCAGGGTAATTATGCAATTAGCTTGTACGGTTTTGTATTTGCTTTCAAATACAAATGTGTTTCCAGTTAACTTAGGGCTGATTTCACTACTTTGTTTGCCTGCTACTTATTAAGATAAGTTAAATTTTTGTTATTTTTGATGACAACCATATTTTTAATAGCTTTTCCAGCTTCCCCGTTTTAAACATTTGAATGGCATTGTGCGTTTGGGTTTCAATCCTGAGCTGAGATAGTGCAGCCAAAACAATTCTGTCATTTTCTGACACTGAGACTAGAAGAAGGGTCTTTGTTTTGCCTGTATTAAAAATGCTCTGGTTAATCTTTCCTTGAGAAAAGAAGGAAGCTGCTCTGAGAAACTCCTGATGATATTCTGCTTTGATGAAGGCCTATTGGGAGGCACTTCTCAATCCACATGAAAATCTGTCAATTTGGCTAAATTCTTAATACATTTAAAATCTGTGTTCAGAAATTATCTAAATCTTTGCATTTAATCATGATAAAGATGTTGTCAGCACTCGGAGTGCACGAGGTTGGTACAGCAGTTCCATTCCAGAATTAGGGTTGAGGCAGAAAGGAATGCTTTTTCTTGTGCTTCCTTTTCTTGCTCTACTCAACTGAGGGAGAACAAACAGAAATCTGTAGAATGCACATCCAGAAACGGCAAGAAACCTGAGTCAGCAATACAAGAATGAGCATGAAGTGATACAGTAGAAAGAAACAGGAACAGATTGGGTTTGAACCATTTGGGGGGTTATCTTGGTGCAGCTTCTTAGAGTTCATATATGAAGTTCCTTTCTATTTATGTAGTGTGTATTACAGCTTTTGGTAAATGTGCTGTATCATGACCTAGTAGCAGAAATGCTGTGTTTAGAGATGAATAAAAAGGTAGTGTTAAAACAGATGAAAATTAACAAATAAAAGTATGGACACAACCCATAGAATTAGAAAACTTATCTTTGGTTTTACCATTATTTTATCTTATGCTTCTTATGGATAGGACTGGAGATAAAACCCAATTGTTCAAGGACCTTACAGACTTCCCTGTCATCAGAAAGAAAAAAGAGGAGATTATGGGTGTGCTTTCTAAAATCCAACTGCATCTGCTGGACATTCGTAAACAGATCAAGAACCCTTCTGCAGAATACGTTACAGTTTCTGGTCAAGAGGTAATATGGTATCTATTATGTATGGCAGTACCCTTGCTTGTCTGAAAAACAGCTTAAAAGTTAGACTTAACTAGAACTCTCTTCATTTCATATGATACTCAGTGAGGTCATATACTTTAAAAACCATGATTTTTTGTACAACTTCAAAGTACAGTTTTGTGACACTGTCACTTTTTTAAGTGAATTACTTTAGTGATTCAGATAATAAAACCAGATTATTTCAGTTGAGTTTGGTTCAGTAATGTTTTGCTTTTTCATATATGTAGACAAGCTTGCATGCTTCCAGGGTTATTTATGTGGCTAGTAAGTGCTGAAATATTCTCAGAGAACCAAAAAGCACAGCATTAGGTAGATTTGAAGAATGGTAAAATGAGTTGTAATTACTGATTAAAGCTGTAATTTGAAAGATGGGGGAGAAGAGAAACAGTATTAAAGAATGATACATTCTTTTTACTTTTAGTTCTTAGAAATAGGAGTTGCGGAACAGAGCTTTTGTTTGCCAGATGCTGTGTAAGTGTGGGCAGGCCATGCTCCAGCCAGCCGAGAAGTTCAGTGCAAAAAAATGAGAGATGGCAGATGCTGTCACATTGGTGGGGCAGCTGAAAGGAGCAGTGAGGTAGCACTGTTCAGTTTTGGCCTTTGGCAGCTTAGACTAGGAAGACTGGGGAAAATGCCACAGGAAACTGAGAAAAGAAAGGAGTTAGGGAACTAGGAGTTAGGAACAAAAGCTGGGAATAAAAGAGTAAAGATAAGGAGGGAAAGTGCTGGAAGCAGCCCATTGTCACACTGGGGGCCTAGGAAGGTGGGAAAGACCCAAGAGAAACATCATGCTACTGATAGGCAATGGTGAAGGTGAGAGAGATAGTCAGAAGGAATGGATTAAAGATAGCAGCATTTGATGAACACCTTAGGTGGGTATTGGCCTTCTATGATGGGGCTATGGAACTGATGGACAGGGGCTGAGCAATTGATGTCATATACTTGGACTTGTGCAAAGCGTTTGACGCTGTCCCACATGACATCCTTGTCTCTAAATTGGAGAGGCATCGATTTGATAGGTAAACCACTCAGTGGATAAAGAACTGGCTGGATGGCTGCGCGCAAAGAGTTGTGGTCAACAGCTCAGTGTCCAACTGGAGACCAGTAACGAGTGGTGTCCCTCAGGGATCAGTGTCGGGATCGGTCTTGTTTAACATCTTTGTTGGTGACATGGACAGTGGGATTGAGTGCGCCCTCACCAAGCTTGCCAATGACACCAAGCAGTGTGGTTCGGTTGATAGGCTGGAGGGAAGGGATGCCATCCAGAGCGACCTTGACATGCTTGTGAGGTGGTCTGATGCCAACCTTATGAAGTTTAACCATGCCAAGTGCAAGGTTGAGGCAGTCCCAGGCACAGCTACAGGTTGAGCAGAGAAGTGATTCAGAGCAGCCCTACTGAGAAGGACTTGGGGGTGTTGGTCGATAAGAAGCTTAACATGAACCGGCTTCAGTGTGTGCTCGCAACCCAGAAAGCCCAACGTATCCTGGGCTGCATCAAGAGGAGCGTGACCAGCAGGTCGAAGGAGGTGATCATGCCCCTCTACTCTTTCTCTCCTGGGACCTCACTTGGAGTATTGTGTACAATTCTGGTGTCCTTAACATAAAAAGGACATGGGACTGTTGGAACAAGTCCAGGGAAGGGCCACGAGGATGATCAGGAGACTGAAACACCTCCTGTATGAAGATAGGCTGAGAAAGTTGGGCCTGTTCAGCCTGGAGAAGAGAAGCCTATGTGGAGACCTCATAGCAGCCTTCCAGTATCTGAAAGGGTCTTTAGGGATGCTGGAAAGGGACTCTTCATTAGGGACGGTAGTGGTAGGACGAGGGGTAATGGGTTAAAACTTAAACAAGGGATGTTTAGGTTGGATATAAGGAGGAATTTCTTTACTCTAAGGGTGGTGAGGCACTGGAATGGGTTGCCCAGGGCAGTTGTGAATGCTCCATCCCTGGCAGTGTTCAAGGCCAGGTTGGACAGAGTCTTGGGTGACATTGTTTAGTGTGAGGTGTCCTTGCCCATGGCAGGGGGTTGGAACTAGATGATCTTAAGGTGCTTTCCAACCCTAACTGTTCTATGATTGTACGATTTTTGAGGGTGAAGCTGGGAAGAGGAAGCAAGTGTAGGTAAAGCTCTGGGTAGGCTATTAGCATGGATGCTGACGTCCAAAAGCAGAAATTTGGAAGAGTGTGTTTTGAGTATTGTGTGAGGAAGGGAAGGGACAGGATCTGAGAGGTTTGTCTCAGAGAGGCTGCATTAAGAGGTGGGTGATGGCACGTGTGTGAAGAAAGGAGAAGAGAGTACTTGATCAACGAGAGAAGAGCATCTGATGAAGTAGACAGATACGAGCTGACCAGGAGGGTTTGAGAAACAACCAGGCACTATGCACATGTTCGTGAGAGGAGAGCTTTGTAACGGGACAGCTCAGAAACCATTGCAGACAGGGTGCCATGTCTTTGATGTATTCATGAAAGGAGCTGCAGAGCTTAGGGGTAGTTGTTACTTAATTACATCTGGTATGGGTGTTTCGGAGACATCAAATAAAGCAGTAGAGGAAGATGGTTGTGAGGAAAGGAAGGATACTAAAGGAATGGAAGTAATGGAAAGGGGATTGTATGGGAGTTCCAGAGCAGTTTCCTTGAGTTACGCTCTCTTTCAGTTCTGTATGGTATATTCTTATGTTCTTGTAGCAGTCTGATAGATGTAGTATTCAAACGCTTCCTCACATCAGACTTGGGCAGAAAGCAGGTTTATGATTTGCTAGTTCTGGAAGCTGGAGAAGCTGCCAGGAAACTGTTTTATGCATTCCCCTACTCTGAACAGCTGTTCAAGGTACAGGCCTTTTTGGAGAAGAAAAAATAATTGAACTATTTTTTCCTTAATATGTGCCCCCAAAACCATGATTGTGAACACATGGTTAGATTTTCAGAGTCAGCCCAGTTTGTTAACTTACATTTGTTAAATTCCTTTTGGAGTTCTGATGAAGATCTAGCTGATGCATACCTTTTCCAAAACACGAGGTTACACCCCATCTATCCTATCATTTGTTTCCAGACCTGTAATGTAATTCATAGTGTGCACTGACTAGGACAGAAAGCAGTCTGGATAGCAATAGCATTGCTATTCATTTCAGGCAGGATTTAGAGAGAATTTGCTGTATTTGGCAAATAGTGATTTCTTGTATTGCATAAGCAGTGCTTTGGTCCCATTTATTTATTACTGCAATTATTTATCTAATAGGGCTAAGAATGAAAACAAATGCTTTTGTTGTTTTGAAGAAGATTGCAAACTCTGCTTGTTTCTCACTAGCTACACAAACAGGCCAGGCGACTGAACTGGCTGTGTTAATTCAGACTGTTTTTAGGCATCCAGCACAGACACAATTGTCACACTATTTTGTGTCTTCCTTTCCTAAACAATGGATATTTATTTGAGATGAACTTCAGAAAAAGCTGTACGGGACATCAGCAACACCACTAGTGGCAGCAGCAGTTGTCTCATGTTTGGATCTTTGCAGATCTCTGCTTTTGCCCATTTTCAGTCTTTTTATCTCACATGTATTATGCAATTTCATGGTTTCTACATTACCAAATATGTTAAAAGTGTCTTATATGAATTAAAAAATAGTTCACTATGTCGTTGCTGGAGTCTTGTGCTCACATTAGAATTCTCCTTCTTGTTTGTACTTGAGGGTGATTCCTGGCTGCTCTGGTGAGGTGGGGAAGTTTTTATCTAAAACATACCAAATGTAATGGAAAAGCTTTGTCAACTTTTCTGTGAAGGTGGTCAGATTCTGAGTTAATCTAATCTCTGGTAGAAATGTGGTTTCCAGTTGAAATTTTTCATTTGAGAATGCCTCAATTCTTTGATATCAGGACCTCAGGCTAGTGTTATAAAGATAACGGACATGAATCATACAAAATACTGCAATAAACACATCATATAAATTACACTGCAATGAGCCTCTTACTACTACTGCTGGTTTTCCATGTTCCTTCACTTTCTGACCCCAAGTTCATACAAACTTGATGAAAGGTACTATTGATGCAGTGCTAGCATTTGAGAGTTTGAGCTCCTGTCTGTGAAATGTTGTAGGTGGCTGTGGCTCAGCAGAATCACTGATCCTGAGGCAGGAGGACACATCTCTCTGATAAGGAGTAGCTTTATCAGGTGATCTATAGCATAGAGTCAGTGTAAATGCTAAATTCTCTACAAGCCCCAGTCAGGATCAGGTAAGTAAAACTTACCTACTAGCTTTAGTATGGCTTTGGCTTAGTAAGAGGAAGGTGAGGAGAGCGTGTTTGTGGGTTTGAATAGAAGGGCAGAGATGGGGCAGCAACATGGTAGGGCTCAAGAACAGGATAGGAGTTGCTTGTTTGTCAGAAAATATTTATGCCATAACCCTCACTTGTGGGGCAAAAAAGAACATTAGCTTCTGATCTGCTCAGTCAGTGTAGGCTGATTATGGTTTTCTTCTGATGCATGCAGATTTCTTGATGCATGATGATTATGGTTCTGTAATCTTTCTTAACATCCCATGATGTGTAACATTATATTTCTGTTTATTTTAGTTCACGGTAGAAGTCAAGAATTCCCATAAATCATTTGTGCCATCTGACTGGGTTATGGTTAGTAGGTATGTAAAATCTCTTTGAAGTTTGTTCTATTTTTATATTAAAAGAGTGATATTTTAGTATTACAGTTAATTACATACACATTCTCATTGCTCCATGTGTTTGTGGTTTTGGCTTCATTTTTCATTTGAAAACCAACCAACCAAAATTATTATATTAATTTATTGCCATAGTCAGTTTTGCTTAAACACAAACAAAACCAAACTGAAAAAACAGAGTTCTTAAAATGTTTGTTTTTACATGGTATATCCTTAGTGCACTATGTTACTTGCTTAGTCTTTCATATACTGTATATGTATATGAAAGTACGTACACTGGTGTCCAAATTTATGGTCTGAATTCAGTTTTGTCTGTAGCTTGTACATGCAAATCTTTCATAAAATTTTGATCTTACTTTATTCAGAAAGGTGAAGGTAGCTGTGCAAATACCTGTGCATCTCAGTATAGCTATTGCATTTAAAATGTCATTTCACTTATTCATACAGGCAAGGTTTGCTTGCTGTGGTACTTCACGTTGTGTAATCATGATTTTAAATAGCTTTGGATACCTTTCCCAGTAGATGAAACAAAGATAAGTTGAATGATGTAGTTGTTTTTTTTTCTTTTCGGTCATTTGTTTTATTATTCAAACAGGGGGAATACTGTAATATTACATTTTGTAGAGTCCATGGATGTGTAGAGTCCAGTGCTGTAGTGTGTGGAGTCCAATATTATAGTGTGTAGTGTTCTTTACAAGGCCTGGTGTGTAATGTGTGAGCACAAACATCTTGCACCAGAAATAGGCATAATCAAGGTGGACCCTGAAACTACCTGCTATCCGCTTATGCAAGAATTCAGTATTAAAAGCACACAAATCAGACAGAATGAAGATGCTGAAGAACAAATTACAGCTAATCTGGATTTTGTAAAATAATGCCTGGGAGTGCAAAAGCGACTCCTTAATGAAAATGCATACATAAATATCAAGTGTCCAAAGAGAAACTTACAAGACAATCTGTATTTACTAAGTTTATTTCAGGCTTATCATGAAGTTTTCCTCTTTAAAGTGATTTTTTTTTTCTTGGAGTTCCTTATACATGCAATCACAGAAAGGTCATCCCTTTGTGCAGTGTATAGCTAAACAAAATTTTGTGAAATATATAAACTGAAGTAATAATATGCTACATTGTGAAAAACATTTCAAGAGCCTTATGAATGGGTAGCAATGCAGCAACTTTATTCACAGCAAAGATAATTGGAATCAATAGAGTTTGGTACCACAATAAAAGACTTTTTTTTTATTTTTTAAACATTTATTTTCAGAGCTCACAGAAGACAAACTAGTCCAATTTTGTATAGATGGTGTAACTGATTGCTTAGTAACCTTTATTTCATATTTGGCTTTTCTCTCTTTTTCCAGTACAAAAGCTGTCAGCCGTTTCCACTCTCCTTTTATTATAGAAAATTACAGACATCTGAATCAGCTCCGGGAGCAGCTAGTCCTTGACTGTAGTGCTGAATGGCTACGATTTTTAGAGTGAGTTTCCAAAATAGAGTCATTTTTTGTCATTGTAGTTATTTTTTTTAAGATTAACATTTTTCTTTTTCTGCTGTTATAGTGGAAATAAAATAATAAATATTGCTAATTTAATTATATTGCCCACAACAACTTCAAAGAGAGTCAATTAATGTATTATTCTTCACTTTAAAGCATTTGAATGGAAGACATTTGCAGACTGAGTCCTGAGACCAGCAGAGGTATCTCTAGATTTTACAATTCTGATGAAAATACACTATTAAATATATAAAAGTGGCACTCAAAATTCGAAAGCTATTAGCACTGCATTAAAAGCCTGAAAGTAGCATTTTGAGTTAAACCAAATCTAGTCATATTATTATTACAGTACAATGTAATTGAACTGGAAAAAAGAATTTAATATACAAGTTAACCAAATTCACTTTTAATTTTAATTGAACTAGAGTATGGCTTTGCTGTTAAGTGTTCCATTACTTAAAAAAAACAATAAATTAAGTACTGTAACTTACAGGTTTTGAGTTAGGAATGTTCTGGGTGCCCAAAGGCAGACCCTTGGCTTAGTGTGATTCTTCATACTCTATTTTGTATGCTATCCCTGCCAGTTGACTAGGTCTGTTCGATAGAAAGTAATGGGGCTGTTACTGTCCCTCATAATGGGCACAGAAGACCTGTTTTTCTCAGATCTACGTTTTGAATAAAGTTATTTGGCTATTTAGCCAAAGGATCTTTAAAATGGGAGTTTAAAAAATATTTCTCAAACTTCTAAATACCTTTTAATTTTTCAGGTGTCTGGTTATCAGATACATTTTTTTTTACTTCCATAAATTACAGACCCACTGAAATTGTCTCTCTTGCCACAAAGCGATATTTGGCTTGCTTTCATTTGTGCTTTTTCCCTCATTGCGAAACCTTAACAAGTTCCTTCAGAAATTGTGTCATGGGACATAACTGATGCCAAGGTTTGCCTCCTAGTAGAAGCCTAGCAATTCCTTAGATTTTGTAGAAATCAGAAAACACATTCCAGTTTACCCTTCTTCTGATGTGTTGCCTTTGCAATACTGTAAAAAAATAGTTCTGTTAAATAATTTGTCACTGTATCAGCCATATAAGTTTGAGTAGACCTATTTTAACCTTTCTTCACTTAGAGAACTGCTGCTTTCATGGTCACTTTGCTGTTGTCCGTGGTGTTGTATGATAGAATAATAGAATTGTTTAGGTTGGAAAAGACCATCAAGATCATCAAGTCCAGCTGTTGCCCCAGGACTGTCAAGGCCACCACTAACCCAAGTCACTAAAGGCCTTTTCTACACAGGGATGGTGACTCCACCACAGCCTTGGGCAGCCTGTTCCAATGCCTGAGCACCCTTTCGGGGAAGAAATTGTTCCTAAGATCCAGTCTGACTCTCCCCTGGTGCATCTTGAGGCTGTTACCTCTTGTCCCGTCCTTTGTTACTTGGGAGATGATACCAGCTGTAGGACTTGTGTGTAGGAAGGTACTCTTGTTCCCCAGCTCTCAATTTTATTTTTTTATTAAAATAATGACTTAATTTTGCCCCCCCTACTGGTTTTGTATTCCGTGCTGTATCTTTGAGATGATGAGAGGGGAAAAAAAGAAATTCTTGAGAACTATGTGAATGAACTCTACTGAAAACTGTGTCCTCCTGATAACATCATTATTCTGTTGGGGGAAGCAGTACCATAGATGGGAAATTAATTCTTGTATTTTCTGCTGTAGATACCGTCCTTTATTGAAATTGTAGGCAACTTATGCGTTCACGCACTTCCAGGTTTTTGCGGGTTTTTGATGAACATAAGGTTGAAGTGAGTCAGCAGCTGGGATTCAGTTGCCACTGTATAGGCATCATTTAGGCAGCAGGGATCAGCTGCAGACCCTTTATACACGATTTAATGAATTTCATTTTGTCTGCTTTTTTTTGAGGTCCATCTTGATTAAAGATTGTGTCCTCATATTGTAACTTAATACACTGCTGGGAGTTTTGAATTCAGAGTAATTTTAAGAGCATAGGAGCTCTGTGAGAAGACTGAGCAGGGTATATTCTGACAGTACATTTGTATCTGTATGAAATTATCTTTTTCTCTTCTGTATTTTATCTGTTTTGGTGTAGCCATTTCAGTGAACATTATCACCCTCTGTCTAAAGTGGTTGGTCACTTAGCAACTGTTGACTGCCTGTTCTCATTGGCCCAGGTGGCTAAACAAGGAGACTACTGCAGGTAATGAATTTTTAATTTTTATGTAGGCTCTTACAGGAAGTAGTTAAATTAAATTTGAATTTTAATGGGTGTACTATGACACATTGTTAAAATTGTTTACAGTGGAGTCAACTTAATCTGATTTTGCAAAGCAACAGCTCTGGGCTTCATGCAAATCTATAAACATTACAGCTCAAATTTGACATCTTATGTTTGTCTGTTGTTTGACCTGACTCTGGGAGGTGGTATCTCACATGTACATAAATATATGTTGGACTTTGTGCAGAATTTTTTTGTTCTCTTTCTCAGCAAGGTCTGAATTTATAAAGTGTTTCTAATACCTAAAATTCTAGATATGTTTCAAGGATGTATTTCAGGTAAATATAGTACAAATAATAAATTATAGGTAAATATAGGTAAATAATAGGTAAATATTAGTACCAACTTCCAGAGCAGTGATGATGGTTCACCCAGGATCACGTATTTGGCCTGATGAGCCATGCAACTTACATGTACCCTCGGCACACCAGCCTGGGACTCTGGTGGTGCCAGGGCTGTACCCCCATTTCTCTGCACAGGGGAGACATGAACACTCAAGTCCTGCTTCACCAGAGGTTGATTCAGAGCTGGCTCCTGAGCCTGAGCACCCTCCAGCTGGGTCTTCCTCTCACTTAGGAGCCCACATTTCTTGCACCCACACAGAGGCAGTCAGTCTCACTGGAGTGCTTTCTTCCATGCAGTGGGGTTTCTGTCTCCAAAGGCACTGGACGCTCACTGGGCCAGCCACTGCTTCAACCTGCTGAGTGCTGTCCTAGAGGGCAGCCCTTACTGTTTCTGAGGTTTACTGTAGACACTTCTGCAAGGGCTGTTCGTTTCCAGTCCTCAACCATTCACTCTGTCACACAGTTCTCACTGACTATCTTTTGAAAATGTGTTTTTAAAAAAACTCTCTCAAATGTTGTCATGGTGGGGCTGTGCTGCAAGTGCTCCTACAGCTGCTTTGGAATAACTATATGAATTCTTAACATTTGAGACCCATGGAAATACAACAAATCATGTCTTAAGTGTGTGTGGATGCAGCTTATGTGTGCTGATCACTTTTGGACTCTTGGGATCTTGTGTGCCTCTGTCAAAATCTCTTTGAAAGTAATTGCTTGGTTCTGTATACTCAGACGAGAAAACAAATTGAAATCTGATTTGTTCACTGTGCAGAGTTTTAAATGATTCACTGAATTTTGAAGAGTGGCTTAGAACCACATACAAACTGGCAAGAAGGAGACTTCTTAGTGAAACTTCAGGGAAGGTGTCAGTAATTCATTTTGGAGGGCTACTGAGGGAAAGCTTTTCACATTAACTAATTTAAGTATTTCAGAGGAATGTTTTTGATTGAGTGAGGATTGTTTCCTATCACCCTACTTGAGGCATATAAACAAGTTGTGAAGTCAGGTTGTTGGAGAGGGAGGAGCACCTTCTACAGCTTTGAGGCATCTCACAACCCCTGTGTTGGAAGACTCATCCTTTACTTAAAGGATTACAAAATGAACGTCAGGGCTCCTGGGCAGCAAAGTTAGATGCCTAAAGATGATGTAGGTAGTCCAGAGATGATCGTCTGATGTTTGAGAATCTACTCTGCAGACTGCATTTGTTTAACTTGAAGGAATGCTGTTGAGAGGGTGGTACTTGACTAAAGGACTTGTTATGCATTCCAGAGCAATTTACCTTTTTCTTTGATTTGATTTGATTTGATTTGATTTGATTTGATTTTATATATATATATATTTTTTTTTTTTTCTGCCTTATGACGCATAATTGTGTGATTGTTGGAACACAGGGCAAGGGAGAGCTCTTGAATTACTATAGCTGAAGCAATACTTCCATGGACCCCTTAGAAGCCAGAACAGGCAGTTAGCAAGATTCATGGCATCCTGAAACCACATCCTGTCTCACAGATACTTGGAAGGAGGCTCAAGCAGTTAAAAAAGGGAATTATTTCCAAAGCTGAGGGCAGAATTATGAAATGGCAAATGGGTCACTTAGCTGTCATCTCCCTCTCTTGAATACAAAGTGGAGAGGTACAGGAGGAAGTACTTCTAAGTATGTGCTCCTCTTTTCAGACCATCGTATTACACTTCAACTTATGCATCCCGCAAGTGTAGAATGAAATTCCCTTTCTTTGTCCCCAAGGGCTAAGACACTGTTTGCATTGGTTTCATCTCAGTCATACAACCGCTGGAAGTATCTTTATGCTAAAAAAAAAAAAACAAAAAGAAATCTTAGTCATAATTCAGTTGAACATGCTGCTTTTGCCTTTTTTGTTCTGTGAAGACCATGCAGCTCTTGGAGATGGAGGTTTTCAGACATGGAGATATGTAACAGAATTATACATGTTACATTAGTAGACATGTAGACAAATTTACAGCTAAGGTGGAAGCATCTGAGACAAAACTTTTTACATGGCTTGGAGATGACAGAAAAAAAATATTGATCTGTTTGCATGTTAATTTATAAAAAGGTATTGTCATTTCAGTGTTTCAACTTAGGTAGTAAGTTCTTTTATAGACAGTTGTTTGGTGACTGTTATTGGCTGTTGCTGTCGGATTACAAGAGCTGTGATGTTTATTGGAGGATTATTGCCTCATCATACCCTAGTCTTTGATTTGTATTGTTTAATGTGTTACCAGTCATAAAACACATATTTAGACAATTTTCTTTGCTCCCATGCTCCACTTAGGAGCTAATGTAGTAACAGGCTGAACCAGTTCATCAGCAAGATCATTCTGAGAATATGAAATTTATCTGCAGAAGGTGGCACTTGGCAGAAGTTGGTGCAATGATGGGATGGAAGCAAGCTCATCAGTTTGCAGGTTTTGCTAGTGCTAGTTCATTTTGTAGTTCTTAATAGGTTTTTTTTTAGAATACACATAAACAACTGAAAACATTCCCTAGGCTATGAAAACTGAAGAAAATGCTCTGAAGTTTCTTTTTTTCCAATCTGCTAATATTCTAATATTTTTTTATGCCTGAATGAAACCAAGGAATTCTTTAAAAATGCTTGATAGCAATAATTAATTTTTCTCTCTCCACCCACCCCCCAAAATCTACATCATAGATGAACCTCCTGCATGCTTTAGTTACAGTAGTTCTAAATAATCAGTTACAATAAACATTAAAATTAATGTCTCTTCCTTTTTGCAGACCAACTGTGCAAGATAACCAGCAAGAAATAATTATAAAAAATGGGAGGCACCCTGTAATTGATGTATTGCTGGGAGAGCAGGATCAATATGTTCCAAATTCAACTAACCTCTCAGTAAGTACTGAGATACCATTTCAACTTAAGATAATTCAAGGGAAGGAATCTGGGATTTGCTTCTTGCCAGGAAGTTAAATAATTTATTCACACAACTGTCTGCTTGGTTGCAATTCAGAGAGGGATAGCTAGATGTGTCCACGACTGTTTTGTCCTTTTTCTGCTATCTTACAGCCAGATGCTCTCTTTACAGCCTTGTTCCATCTTAGTGGCATAAAGAAAAGAGATCTCAAAGTCAGGAAAATGAAAGTTTAAATGGTTATTTAGAAAAAAACAAAACACCACAGTTTTTTTAACAGCTTCATCAGAAGGAATCTGCATTTTGTCATAACTTCATCTCAAACTTGTGGAGTTTTTTAATGTAGAAGATAGCAACAATTTAAGAATCATAGAATCAGCTAGTTTGAAAAAGGCCTTTAAGATCAAGTCCAACCATTACCCTAGGACTGCCAAGACCACCAGTAAACAGTATCACTCAGGGCCTCATCTACACAGTTAAGTTTTCTAACTTGTCTCCATGTAAGATGTTACAGGCTCATTTTCCAAATTAATTCTCAGATAGCACAGATTATTTTTCAGATATTTATCTACTTTGTAATTTCCTTTCTTTCTGGAAGTATGAATTTCATACAGCATTTCTTGCTCTGACTAAGCAGGTTTGGAGCTCTGACTCTTAAGTATATTGTATCAAGTACACACTCTGTAGACAGCACATTAGTTGTAAGAAGGGTTTCGTATTATGATAAAAGATCCCGCCCTGCAAAGTGTAGCTTGCAGCCTATATGTTACTTCTGAGTCTCCCTCTGACTTATTTTCTGCAATAACCATGTTGCGAAGTAGTAAGACTATTATTTACTTGTATTGTTGTCAGTAGGTCAGAGAAAGCGTGGGTGCTGCTTCTTAACATTTTCTGTGCCATGTTACCTGAATTGTATGACATAAATTGCCTAAAATTGCTATAAATACGCAATTACCATATGAAGGAAACACTGCTGTATTTTATTTCACGTAATCTGTTTCTGATAAACGTATTTTAGTTTGTTTCCTCCTTTTTTTCTTAAAATGTCTTTTCAGTTACATGTCCTTTTGACGTTTTTGTTAAATATTTACCTGTCTATATATTTTTTGAAATATTACACGTCTGTTCTTAATACATGTAAAAGATAGGCTTGCAACTTAACTGTGAATACATAAATGCCTTTTCATACAGTAAATATAGAAAAGGTATGAAACAGATGTCAGTGAGGAGCATTGCTGTGATCAACACCATTCAGATTTGTATATCTATTTCTTAGGAAATATTTTTAAATTGTCTTCTATCCTGCACAATGATACAGCTATTGTGCAATACTTCAGGGAATGCTTTCAAAATTATTAGTCAACTCCAAACAAGTGGCAGATGGCCCTTACAAAAAATTCAGCACTACATTCAGTAATCATCATGCACTTTCCCCTCTTAGTCCCATTCTTATGTTGGCTTTCTAAATACTGAATATTACAAAATCAAGTGATCGTGGTAGAATTGCTCTTGCCTCTACTGCTGGTTTCAGCTCTCCTTTTTTTGAGAGAGGTGGGTGGGAACTCAGTTTATTAAAATGCTTCTTTTTTTTAAGCGGATGTGTTTCAATCAGCAGGAAAATGGATCTTTTGCCGTGTTTTCATCTGAAATGTTGTTGAATATCTAACTTTAGGAAAAGCTTTCTTGCAGTGCCCTGAAATAAACATTCTCCCATTCCCCCTCTCCTCCACAAACATTTGTGGATTCATTTATTACTTTTAATTTCAGCCATAAATTTCAGTAAGATGTTAGCTTATGTTTGCATGCGGTTCTAAGGGCAAATGGGCTTTGTGGTCTGATGTTAGAGCCTATGTTCTTTTTGAAAGCTGACTTTGCAAGCCGGCCACCAGCCTCACAGCATGGTTGGAGGGACCCTGGAGGGATACCAAACATGCATGAAATCTGTGGAATCCAGCAGATGAACTCATTCTGGTTTTAAATATTTATAAATTCTGTTGTGTTGAGCCCAGTGGTGGCCCTGGCGAAGTTTTAGTAGCGGTGTTGAAACTACCTTAGAGACTAAATTGTGGGTTTTGTTCCTGTACAGTCATAAGCATTTTATTACATCCATCCTTTATTTCTAAGAGTGGCATTTTCTGGATTTTTACTTTATTCTGAATTCCACATAGATGGGGTTTCCTCCACAAAAGCTGAACAGCTTTTTACATGATTGCATGTATCTTCTGTATTATCAGGATCATGACATGTGACAGTCCTGTCTGAATTTTATTAACCTCCTTGTTAACAAAATGAAAGCTCTATCAAAATACAGATCTGTAAAGATTGTGATGTTTATTCTGTGAAGATTTTGTTGTTGTTGTTGTCATTGTCACAATGCTTAATCAGTTCCAAGATTCCTAAGTGGTGTGGCTAATGTTCATTATGCACTCCTTGTCCTTTCTTCCATGCCCCTCCCATGGGGCAGTGGAATATGCTGATTTTTGGTTAGTTCATCAAATTGTTGGATTTCATTGTACATACCCAGTAGAAAGTAGAAGCTTAATTGCCCAAAGTCCTTGCATAACTTAATTTCCTAGTGTTGAGTTAGGCTATGAGAAAGCTTTATAGATCATTGATGAGTTTTAATTTTGTATTAGCAATTGGCTTGCACAGTTTTATTCTATGTCCTACCATAGACAGGTAGCAGTATTGCTGGGAATCTTACTGCTGAGATGAGCTCTCGCATCAGATTTTATTTTCCATAGGATTTCAGTGGTTAGTGCACTGATCAATCAGAGATTGGATACAGTCAACTCACAGTATATGTGTTGCAATCAAATACTGCCAAAGTCAGCAATGTCTTCATTTCTTGTATAGCCAGTCTGTTTAAATGTGCTTATGTTCAACCAAGGCAAGCAATTATGCATGGGTGTAAAACCTAGGTCATATCTTTGTCTGCCAGGTCTATCCATTTGGCAATAAGAACTCTGAGGAATCCAGATCACAACCAAAATTGGTGCTGAAAACTGATGAGTTTCTCCCTTTCTCCCCAGAAAATGGCACACAGAATTGCTGGAGTGCTTTCTTTGCTCCTTCATGGAGAATGAGAAGGTTCCCCCTCACTGTCCATTTTGCTGAAGAGTAATAAAAGTTGATGCTTGTGTCTCAGTAGTCTAGAAAGGTCTTGGGAAGATTTATCCATCTGGGACTTCACAATATCTTAAAATGTGAATGTGATGAACTCCAAGAATGAAGCAAGCTGTTCACCTAGAAACAGAATGTTTAATCCTAAGGACTTGTCCTGTATACCTCTAAGCAATGTACACACAGCATATTTTCTCATAGAAGCACCAGATGCTGGACAATATATTTGACCACTGTTTTATGTTTCCAGGGGGATGGTGAAAGGGTCATGATAATAACTGGACCAAACATGGGAGGAAAAAGCTCCTATATAAAGCAAGTTGCATTGATCGCGGTCATGGCACAGATTGGTTCTTATGTTCCTGCAAAGGAGACAACAGTTGGTATTGTGGATGGTATTTTTACCAGGTAATCTTTCAAAACTTGCTGTGTTTTGAAAATGTTATTGTGGCGGGGGGGTGGGGGGGTGTGTGTATATCAAAGTATAATTTCATTTTTCATCATAGAGCCATGGGCTAGTTTGGGTTAGGAGGGACCTTGAAACTAGCTCCAGGTTGCTCCAAGTCCCATCCATCCTGGCCTTGAACACTTCTAAGGATGAAATTTTTCATTTATACTTGGAAGTTTTCTTTTTAAATACATGCATTGGTTGTTAAGTTTTGATTCTGATTTTCTCATAAGCTATAGCACTTGGGTTTGAATCTTTAAAGGATAAGAATGTTAATGTGTCTGTCTTGATTAAGATCCAGGTACCAAACTTCATCTGTCTGAATGGACATCTCAGCCAAGTTTATTATTCTGGGTTACAGCCAAATGATGCTTTTCCTAAAATAAATGCTGTCACCTTTAAAAATCATGTCACAGTTTCTGCTGTGCAGTGGAGTTGTGTATACTCACAGTATTGGAGACTGAGAATGTGGGGCTGCATATGTTCTCTGCTTACTATCCTTCCTCTACTGGCAGTCTTGAACATACTTTACTCTTTTAGCCAATGAATATGGCAGTTCATTTCACTCAGCCTCATTTTTAAGGTAGTGAAAAACTCAGTTTTAAGCTCAATGATTTTTGAAGATTATCAGTACAGTCAAGACTTTCATATTTTATAATCTCATATTACCAAGAATTATTCATCTGTTTTTTTGTGTTTCTTTAATCTCTTTGTTAATCAGCAATAGTTCTGTGTTAGTTATGGTATTTTAGATAGAAAATTGCTTACAGTTATAATCTTCACCACAAATATGTATGTGTGGTACAGTTACCTTTCCTGAAATTCTAGTGATGGCAGTGTGCATGTCAGAGTTTACTTTTAACTCTGAGAAGAATTTGTAATACTGCTCATCTAGAATTGCTTCATCATGTAAAGATGTTGTATTCTTATGCCACACTGTGTCCTGATAAAAATGAACGAAACTGCGCTTTGATGCATTTCAGTACTAACTGCTAAGCACTTGAACAAAATAGAAAGCAATTTGTATTATCTTTCCAAAATTAATTTGAGCTGAAAATTCAAAATGGTTCATTTTTTTTCAACCTTGTGTTGAAAGTAATTAACTGGTGATTGGATGAGCATTTCACAAGGAACATGGAGATACAGAAGATTCGCTTTACGTTTGAGAAAGAAACATTGCAGCATTACGAGCAAATTGAAGATTTTTTTATCTTTGTATGTATTTTAGGTGAACTTAGAGTACTTGTGCTGACATTATCTTAATTTCTAACTATAGGTGCATAAGTCTGTTACTCTTAAACTTAATATCCACATTCCTCTACTTGTATTCAGTTGTCATTGCAATGTAATTATTTCTGCAGAAAAATGAAAACTACAGCGTGAAAATCTAGAAAATAATACATCTGAGTTCCACCTGTTCCCCAGCATATTTCTCTAATTCCACTTAGATTTTGTCTACATAATACATTTTTTGCATCTGTTCTGATAAGGTAGTGTGGTTGAAGGTAAAACTTAGGTTTTTAGATTTAAAGCCAAGAAAGCCTAGAATGTATTACTGGCTGTGAGGTTTCAGACTATTTAATTTGGAGCCCAGTCAGGTTCTAACACATGAGATTGATTCCTCACCCATCTAAATTGGTTTTGGAATATCAGCTGGATGTGCCATTCTTCATTCAGTGTGAAACGTGTCAAACACTAGATGAATATACTAAAGACTTACCTAAATTCTTGTCATTGTACTAGCAATTAAGAGTAAACTAATTGGCTCAGTGCTAATCAAGAAGAGACTGGAAATATATTATTGAGGTAGAAATAGTCATGCAGTAATTAAAACACTTAACAGGAAGAAAAAAAAACAAAACAAACAAAACAAACCAGAACCCTGAGTTTGTTTATTGTTTTCCTTCAGAAAGCCAGGAATTCAATTTGTAAATTTTTATCAGTGGAACTGCTTGGCTGTGCATCTCTTTAAACTTCTGCCTTCTATATAGTGTGATTTGAGGGAATCAATTGCACTGCTGGAACAGGCATTAGCTATTTGCGATGGTCCACAGAATATTAGATCTTGACCCAGCTGTAGCTTCCATTCCAGTACAAATGTCCAGGAGAATACTTGAATCGTGATTTTGCTTCCACCTGTGGAGTCTAGGGGCTTTCTTTGCCTTTCCTTGCTCCACATAACCAAGTCGTGACATCCACACTCCCTAAATTGTCAGTGCTTGTTTCTGTCCTGCTGTCAGTAGCCACTAAGCGGTCTTCAATAGTCTTTGCCTAACTGCTGCTTCGTCATCTCCAAATCATGACCTTCACCCTCTCTGACTGTAAAAGGAGTAGCTTACCAGGTTCTGCAGCTCACAGGCTCAAGGTGTACAGAGACTATCCAGAAAGTAGGCACTTCTGTTTTGGTGGTTTTTTTGGGGTTGGGTGAAGTTTTGGTTTTGGGTTTGGTGTGGTTTTTTTTTTGGTTGGTTTTGTGTACATGGTTTCGAGTGTTTTTTGGTGGGTTTTCTGTTTTGTTTTTTTGTTTTTGTTTTTCTTTTTCCAAGGTTCTGGGAAACGTCTTAAAAGTATACAAGTCTGACAGACCAGGTTAACCTGGTGTGATATTCAGAGTATTTCTTAGCTTTAGGAAGGGAAGTTATGCTTGTACTAGTTTTTAATTCCTGGTTGGAGGAGAGAAACATTAAATTTAACTGCCACATAGTATGCCCTACGTTGTGTCCTTAATGCTGTGCCTGGCTGAACATACATTTCTAAAGCCTCAGCTTTTGCCAAGAACTCTCCTTTGGTACAGAATGAGCTTGAATGGACCAGAGTTTTTCTCTTAACTAGCCCCAAGTTTTGCTTTTTGTTTTGTTTTCTTCTGTGTTTTGGTTTGGGGGTTGGTTTGGTTTGGTTTGTTGTTTTTGTGGTGTTTTTTTTAATAGGATAACAGCTACGCAGACCTTCTTTCTGTACCGCCACCACAGGCCACAAGTGTCTTGCTGAAAAATGAGATTATTTTGTTGATAACTTTGGTATATTTTTAAACCTTTAAAAACACTCCATGGGAAGATGTCAGTTTCCAATTTATTTTCATCACTGACATGGTGTGTTGTTTTCTAGGTGCTGCTATTAGCATAGCATCCCTGCTGTGAGGTATGCTTTACAGGCTGACTCCGTGAAGAGTTCTGTGCATCAGGAGTACCAGCAGTTCTGCTGCTTGCTAAATTTTTTTTAATATTGGTGCTTTATGCTGTAGTCTCTTTTTTGTTTGTAGACTTCATCTTCAAAGTGTGAATTTACATAGGTTTAAGAGATTAACATTCATCTAGGATTTGTATTTTGTGTTCTAAAGTAGGATTTCTATGGACATTGAAAGGTTGCTACTATGGTTATTCGTTTGGACATATCCAGTATTTATGTATTACAGCTTCTCTTAATTGACTTTAAATACTGCATTGTATTAAACATCTTTTAGAAAAGCAAAAGGAATAGTACTTGTATTGCCTACTTCAGTGCAAATGGTACAGTGCAAATAGGAATGATTCACCTTCATTACCTGAGTGTATAGACACAACAGAGTACTAAGGCTACTCCAGACATTTCAGTGGTGCTGATAACTTCATCCTAAAGAAGGGAAAGTGGGAGCCTTCCACTGCATAATGCCCCTAAACCTAGATATGATATGCTGGGATGCTGTGTGCGATTATGCAATATGGAGGGAGTGCATAGTATTTCGAGGATGTTTTGCTGGTTTATATTTTTCTCCTTTTTTTTTTCTTTTTCCAATAAGGGATAATGTTTTCATGCAGCCTTTGCTTAAAAGAATTTAGCTTTGTCAGTGCTGTTATATTTAAGAATTTTAGAAGAGGTTTGGAAAGGTTAGCACCCAGTCTGTGTTGACTTTTAATGGGATTTGAGTGTTTAATTCTCTCATGTTTGAAAATACCATCCAAGCTTCCCCTTGCAGTAAATGGGTTCAATTTTTGCATCAAATTTATCTTCAATTTCCATTAGTTCTAATACAGTTATTCAGACATGGAATGAATATATTGCTTCTCTGTGCATTGTGTAGAAAGGCAAAGCAAGTGTGGAAACACATACACAGAGGAACAAATGGAACAAATTCTTTTGCCTTAATCATGTGTTCAGAAGAGGTGATGTTTAGCTGCTGAAGAAAGCTGACCTTTAAAGATGTCTCACATAAAATATTGATGTAATTTCTTAGCACTAGTAAACTTCAGCATACTTCCAGTAGGTCACCAGTAGCTCTTCATGAGCTAAAAATTGAGCTCAAAATTGAGAGAGAATTCTCTAACAATTTGAAGGTAAAATATGTTCAAATAAGGAAGCTAATTAATAGTTGAAATTACCAAATGTCTTTTATTCAAGACTGTGAAAATCAATTTATTGAAATCATAAGCTACCATGAGAAAGAATACTGTAAAGGAGACCAATTCCTACCAACTCTAGGTGATGGTAAAGAAACAAAGAAGAATTTCCTTCCTAGAGCCCCTTCCCTCTTGTCTTTCTCTTCTTGTATTGAAATAAAAGCTATTTCACTTATTTCAGTGGTCAGAAGTAAATCTGCACAGATGTATGGTGACATACATCTTCCAGTGAGGTTTTACACCATCAGCTACATTGGGCATACTATTAAAAGTGGAGCTTCAGTTGTCTGAACTAATACAATGCACTGTGCTTCAACTGCATTTGAAAACTGCCTTTTGCAGGTTATGTCCTGCATGCTTAAAGGTTAAAGGAATAAATAGAAGCATCAATACGATGCATGCAGATTATCCTCTCATGCACATTGTCTCTCTCAGAAAGAGTTATCCCGCTGTTTACAGATTCTCAGCCTGTCTTTAATCCTCATGATGACAAAGAAATAAGAGTTTGAATTGCCCGAGAAGGTATATTAGGGAAACAGAGGGATGTAGGAGTTTGGCAATACAGGTTAACAGGGGGAGTGGTAGGTTGCCTAACTAAGCAGTCATTTAATCTTTCACTTTACCTAAGACGTGCAGTTGCCTGCTCTTCAAGGCAGTTGTCTTGATACAGTCTCTGCGCATCACATGATCTGTACTGAGGCATACAGAGCCGTGTCCTACATTTTATCCTTGTGACAGATGACTTAAATGTATTTTTATCATGGAGGGCACTCCTCATTGCTGAGTCTGAAGTTAGGAAATAGTTCAAACTCCATAGTTAGGAGATAGTTCAAACTCCACTGTATATCTGAAGACATCATGAAAACAGATGGTGGTTGCTCACCTTGGCTAGGAAGGGATAGTTTTGTTGTTGTAACTTGTATTACATGTCTGTAGACAGCGTCCGTCAGAAAATCAAGGCCATAAGTGGAATCCTCAACTGTCTATTCCAGGGTTCCAGTTACATAGCTGGTTTGGTATTTTCTTGCTTGTCTGTTTTCCTTGTATAATGATTTTTAACTTGAATAATAGTTGCTCATTCAGCTAATGCTGTAGTGCAGAAATCTTCAGGCAGCTGATCCTTACACATCTGTTTGACATGACAAAGTTGCAGAGCCCTATAAATTAGGTACTCTGACTTCTAATTTGTTGCCATCATACAGTGACCTGACTCTACTAATTTATTCAATAGAACCTGTGTCCTGCTGAGGTACTTGCATGTATCCCCAACATGCACATGGTCTGCTTCTGTTGCCAGATGTGGAAACCAAATGAGAGCATCAGGTTCAGGCTGTGCTTCTTGAAGGTGTATTTGAAGGCAGAGACAGACCTATCCTCACTGGCCTTCATATACAGGAAACTGTTCTTCAGGTTTTGTGATCTTTGGGTTTATAAGGAGAAAGATGAAGCAGAAGAAAGGAAAGTATGTTTTCTGCACTGATCAGAAACTGTCACCTTCATTTAACACTGAAATAATGCGGGAATTTAATCCCCCTTGACACTGGCCTTAAGTTAGGTCATTTTATTTCAAGTCTAGCAGCCAAGATCCAATTCCACCCACCTGCCTTGCCAAGGAGTGGTGAGCCTGAGTTGATCAGTGGCTTCAGTCAAGAGAAGGAATTCTGATGGCTAGAAGGATCACAGTGCTACCGAGAGATCTGCCAACTGAAGGTTAACTCCTGCTATTGGGAATTGCATTTGAGGACCTACCTGAGTATCAGCCATGTCCCCTCAGCTGTTGTGTGTCGTGATACAGTTCAGGAGACTCTACTCACCTCATCACCTGCATAGTCTTACTAGAGTCTACCAAAACATCTATGAACAGGCTGTATCTACCCTTGAAAAGGGTGCTTGCTCTACTGTTAGCCATTGGAGTGTCAGTGAGCGAGGTGCCCCCCCGGTCACTCCCAGATCAGCACATCACTCCAACCTGGCTTTTTTATCCCAGTTGAATCTGCTTGCTTGTAGCAGAGTGGCACTCTGTCTTAGAGGCACCCCTGTAGTCCCCACCAGATAATCCTTCTTTCACTTCTAAGAAACAGAATAGGTGCAAGGAAAACAAATTTCTTCTGTCTTTTCAGTTCTTTGTACAAAGTGACTGTGTCTTCTTTCAACGGTTTGCAGAAGTCAGTCAGTCAACTTACAGTATATGTTCCGGTCTAAAGAAGAAATAGAAATGGCATTATTTATACATGTGCCTGGCTTAACGTGGTGACACTGATGAGATTAGGTCTCTTTTTGCCAGAAGGAAGCTGCTTTAACAGCCAAGACATTTCATAACAGAGTCCCTGTAAGTGGGTAACTGAATGTGTCATGCTGTTCTGCCAGCTGGTGGCTGTACTTCCCTTGCTGCCTGCTTAGGTAGTATCTTCAACTCATCCTGAACTCTCCAAAGCTAAGATGTGGCCCATTCCACTTAAATTTGTGAGTGTTGCACACTCACATAGGAGAGAGCTTGATGTTACATTGAAAAAATCAGTATTAGAATGCGTGCTTGACTGATGTGACTGGCACTGCTCATTTCTGTCGTTCTGTGAGCAAAAAGGCCTGGCAGTCATGTGCGTTTGGATCCACAGTCATGGAAGAGGAAAGGGCATTTATGTATCCCAAAGTGACATTTCTTGTATGAGTTACTACAGCCATCATAAATTCCTTCACCCAGATTATTTTTCTTACTTGATTGTTGTCACATCAAAAGAGAATTTATGGTCTGGAAAATAGGGGAATGTGTGTGGCTGCACTTCAGTGGGCTTGTGCAAGAATGGAGGATGTATGGAGCCCTTCGCCTGTTTCCCATTACACCTGCAAGGACTGCAGTTATCTCTATTTCTGCTGGGTGTATGTGAAAAAAAATAATCTTGTCTTATTAATTCATATTTCTTTAAAGGCTGTGCATCAAACATGCCACAATGCTTTCTTCTGTACATTTTATTCAGACTGTTTGTCTGAGCTCCACATGGTGGAATTTGCTTTCAAAAAGGTTGGGTTTTACAGTAGGTACATTATGGATGTTACCTCCCTAAATATTTTTAACAGCTATTTAATTCTGACAGCTTGACAAACTCCTATTACTGTTTTGTCAAGACTCTGTGGAGCTGAAAGAAACTAGTAGACAACCTCTACACAAACACTTTTCTTTTTAACTGGATAAAATGTAAGTATTTATGGCATCATTACAGATTTTAGTATTATTTAAAACATGATGGAAAACAAATACTGTGTTAACACCTGCAAACATTTGGGCAGTCAGTTTTGGGTGTTTATTTTTTTCTGTGCTGCATTGGGATGTGACCATCATTAAAATTTGAAAGATATTGCATGACTTACTTTTAACAGATTAAAAATGTTCCAAATCTCGTTAAGGGTACATTTTATAAGAAATCAAGAGAAAATTGGAAGGGACATGAGGGAGTGGTGTGCAAAACAGGAAAAAGAGAATGTTTCTCTCAGAATGGAAACGAGTGTAAGATGCTTTTCACAATAAATTGAAATATAAGGTAAATCACTTAAAAACAGAATAGTGCTTATTAATAGAAATTCATGATCCTTTGGTCTAATTACTGGTGGCAAAAAAAAAACAAAGCCAATTTACCAGCTTTTTCTAACTAGGCAAATAACATTGCATTAATTTCGTTTTGGTTTTACTGGTTAATCAGTGGGAGGGAGCTACACAGGACCAGGACAGAGGGTGAAAATTTTTTGTATTTAAAATAGTAAGTAACCAGCTCTGTTATTTCAGAGCTTCACTGCAGAAATGGTGCTATTTGCACAGCAGTAGGCAAACTTAAGGTTGAAAAGAATGTGGCTTGTTAGATTCTGTGCTAGTTATGCATTTCTCAGTTCATGGATAAGCGAAGAAACTGCCCAGGAACTCACTTCATGAAAATAGTATAGAGGTGTTCTTCATTAGAAGTCTCTTCCTACATACTGATTTCAATTCAATAAAGAAATGAACATGTTCCATCTGAAGCTACTGGATATTTAACCATGATGGCCAAAGGGGCAGCATGCTGATGACATTTTAAAGCAGCTGCTAGTGTGCAGGTAAGACTTGCAGAGCTTTTATGTCTTAAATGGGCCTGTACTGCGTTACTTCATATTCTATGAGCGAGTACCATGGTATTGCTTTTCACCCTTTGAGGGGTCTACACTGATTTTGTTTTGTAATAAATGTTAAAATTTACTATACTTGGCATTATAGATGAGAGGTTAAAAGGTTAAATAATTTTTTATTTTTTTTTTAATCTACTGAAAAATCCTTACCTGATCTTTTCCCCTGCATCATAGCCATTTAGGGTGAATTCTTGTGCTGGCCATAACCTCCAAAATTAGCCAGATAATTGGGCTAGACTGGCATAGGTTTTGTGCATTCACATACTTGGCAATAATAAGTTGCCCTTTATGATAAACTCTTCAATATATTGCAAGAATAGTACTACCCTCTCATTTTTTTTATCGCATGCAAGCTTTGTCGTTAACTCAAAGACCAGCTATTGAACTACAAATATCCTTGCTTGTATTTATTCTTTTATTAAGCTTTATCGATTTCTTTAAGGCTTACATGGTAGGATTATGAAGATTAGTCTTCCTGCCTGTCCCAGAAATATCAGTTAAATCACAATACCTGGCGTGAAGATTCAGCTAGTCAGCTTCTTCATACCTTTATCATAAAAAACTAGGGTATGAAATTCTAGTCTTGAGGTGGCAGAAGTGTTTGGCGGGTCAGTTTGGGGGTGTCTTGCGTAAAACAGAAATCACCAGGAGATTGAATGCTGAAGGGAAACAGTGAAGGAGTATCTCAGCAGAGCAACTTGTCTGTATGTTACCTGTTTCTGGCCAGAACTTTGGTTGATGCCTTGTTAGGTTTTGTTTGTTTGGGGCTCATTTGTTGGGTTTTGGTTGGTTTTGTGTTGTGGTTTTGGTTTTGATTTTGGGGGTGTTTTTTTGGTGGATTGTTTTTTTTTTTGTTGTTTGGGTTGTTTGGTTTTTGTGGTTTTTTTTCAGTTATTTATGCCTGAAAATAAATGTTAAACTTAAGTTATTCAGATTTTCCTTTTAAAAAAAAACAAACCCTAGCTTATCTCAATTTACCTGTGCAGTTAGACTCTGAAAGACGAGAGACAGAAAATTTAAAAGCAAAGGTCTTTTTTCACATCTTTGTTTATATTATGTATATACACACATTATATAGTGTGCTTATGGCAGAAAAGTAGGGAACAATCCATACAAAGCAGTCCCAAGTGACTGGCAAGTCCACGTGAGAATTTTATATGCTGGTATGCTGAACAACTGTTGTTGGTATTGCTCTAGAAAGGAGCAATGACAGACAAGTAGAACTTGTTAGTTGTCAGGAACCCAAAAGTAATTTTCAGAAATATTACTTTTTTATGGCACAGTAATTTGTTTCATTTTGTTCTTGTTTAATTGTGTTTGTGTTTATTGCCAGAATAACAAAAATTACTTAAGCATTTCAGTTATGTTTACAGTCCTGTAATTATTACACCTCTGGAGTGAATTATTCCCTGTCTTCAGGGGAAGACAAAGGTGGTGTATTAAGTTCATTGCACCTATTTGTAATCACGTGGAGATGCTCTTTTTGAAAAATAAGGGAAAAAGTAAAAGTTGTAGTTAGTGTTGTTAAATTGGAAATTATTTTGTTCTGGTTTTACGTTTTCTGTTTTGGACAAGTCACAATACATTTGAACTTTCACTCTTCCTGACAGTGTTCTGTAGCTCTATAGAAATAAATTAAGCTGTGCTATGCGTGTATTTGTGGCTAATTTAGTTTCACGTCTGTGTTCATTTCATAGTAATATGCATCTGCAGTGTTAGCTTTATCTCATATACCTGTAATAAAATAGTATTTAACAAAACAGTCTTTGGTTTATCTACATGGGACTCAATAATACCTGTAAATACAAGAAACTGGTTTGCTTGCAGGTTTTTAAATCAGGCTTGAAAAATTCATTAAAGTCAATAAAAAGACAGTTATTTATGTATACAGTGAGATTTATAAAACAATTTCTGCTGCATATTGCAGTATTCCTGAAAGGGATTGAAAAGCTTTCCCCGAAAGGGGGTGGCAGAATTTGCCTGTGAGGCTGACAAGCTATCTTTCAGCAAAGTTAACTCTTACACTGAGTGTTGGTACTTACCTTTCTAAAACTCTTCCACGCCACGATTTAACCCAGTCACAGTTTAAATGGGATTTTCCATAGCATCCACAGGTTTAAAGGGGAAAAGTTCACTTGTGCTGAACACTTCAGCTATTGTCCCTAGTCTGTTGCTATAGTTTCTGCTTTTTAATCCCCCTTGGCCTCAATCCTTCAGCTGCATATGCACATTAACTTAATTACCTTGAGTTTCCTCACTGGAATCCCAGAGTAGTAAGTGTAAACCTGTGCATATTTTAGGGTTGGGTCTTTCTTTGTCTTCATTTTTCTCAGCTTCTTCGGGATAACATTATAGGCTCAAAAAAACACCCTAATTTGAATATCTACACATATAATTTATCTTCCAGCAAAATGATTGTACTCCTAATCTGTTCTTTCTCTTGTGACATTTATTAATGTGTTAATGGTTTCCTGCAGAGAAATCATCGTGAAAAATGTGTTTAAATGAATGTAAAAGATGATGACCGTGGGAAGCAATCCATTGATACATTAGGTACAAAATTCATTGTGTGTTTGAATGTGGAATTTAAGCTATTGCTATTCTGTCCTTTTTCTGCTGCAGTACACCCTGCTCCTGCAAGAGCTCAGCCCTCTGACAGCCACCTTCTGTAGGGTTCTGAGTAACGTGGGGTGGAGAAAGGGCACTTGGACTCATCCAGTTTTAAAATACAGTGTAAAAATTTAGAATTAACTAGAAATCTTGTATTATTATTTTAACAGTGAATGAGGCATTTGCTGTATGTGATGTAACAAGTAATTTTAAGGAGTTCTGATATTATTGAGGGTATCACTAATGAATTTCAGGAAAAAGCTTTCTCAGGAGTTCTTCAGGTAATGTAACATAAGCTTTTGGAAGAAAAAATGAATTTCTTTTGCCTTCTACAGCATTAGGAATGAGGATATTGGTAACTTCTTGTCACTCTGTGACTGTGTTGACTAGGGTGTATTTTGTCTTCTGAACTCAGTCCTACCTGTTCTGTCAGTCAAGGTGAAACTTTTAAAATATTGAGTGTTCATTGCAATCCAGGGATGCTTTTTTCTTTCCTCTGGCTTTCATCAAAAAAATCAATGCAGTTCACATCTTGGAAGCTAATCCTATTAGATACATTGCTTTTAGTACTGGGGTGCTCTTGTGTGCAGCTTGCCCCTGTTTGCCAGGTCTGTAAGATAATATGGGTTTAAGTAATTACTTGTTCTGGCTATTTCAATTACCTAATGATAGCAGGGGGAAGAAAAAGATAAAAGCCACCATGAGTGTTAGAATTGCTTTGGACTTGATTTTCTTTCCAGGATAATGCAAAGTATGTATCTCTAGTGATTTTAGGTAGTAGTTTCATTAATTTCTTAATGAACAAGAATATCTCATTTACAGTAATTCACAAAATAAAAATTTTGTAAAAAAATTTTGCATTGAATGTGTATTGCATTCTGTCAGGCTCTTCAACAGCTATTCTAAACTGGGTGACGTGCCATTGGTATTTCTTCATTTAAAATTTGCAAATAAGTAGTTGTGGAAATGGTTGAGCACGTGCCTGTTTACTGTAAAGAGGTTAGTATCACAAGCATTTTCTGATTTCCTATCATAGTCATCCATGTAACTTTGCACACATTTACTTTTTAGAAGTTGCCTGTGAATAATGCAGAATTAATAACTACCCTGATAACAATGCTTTCTGTCATACTTAGGAAAAGAGGGATGTTTTATTCAAATTCTGTAATTGCAGTTTCTGCAAATTATTATTCTTATTGACAGTTTTGGGTTTGCATCAGTAAGAGCTTGATGGAAATGAAGTAAACGATTTACCAGTACTCTGTGGGGAAGTGTGAAGCATTAGTTTCTTGCCAGTGAACTGTTATAAATTTGCAGATGCTCTCTTCTAAAGAATTACTTGATAAATTTTCATTGCATGTGGAAAGTGGCCAGAAGTTACAGTATCACAGTTAGGCTACTTTTGTAGTGAACACTGTGAAATCCTTATTATCAGTCCCAGTGTTTCTAAAATACACAGGGTTTCAAATTGCTTTTGCGAGTAAAACTGAGTAATTGTTCTTGTTAAAGGTATTGGAGTTCTTGGAGCTCCAGAGGAGAGGACATGCAGTGGTCAGCCTGCCAGACCTCTGTTTAGGATGCCCATTTTCATTTTCTTGGCAGAGCGATTTGCAAAGTGCTTTTTATTTTTAACCTGTGAAGTCTCTAAATGGTGTTTGCTAGGTGCTTAATGCAGTCAATAATACAGTTCAATGGGAAAAAATTTACCTAAGTTTTGAAATGAAATTGCGCTAGTGTTCTTCCCTCCATGGCAGGAGCAATAACAAGTTTTTCTGTTCTCATAAACACTGCCTTCAGTTAAGGCTCATACTTCTGTTTTCTGCAGAGACCAGATGAAACTTCAGCTGGGAAGAGTGTTTTCTGCAAAAAATAAAAGGATGCAAAAGGGTTGTTAAGAGATCTTTTGAAAAAAGATGAACCATACATTGTTATCAAAAAGAGGTTGTAAGGAACAGTCCCATGCAAGAAAAGGCATAAACTGTAAGACAAGGAGAGTTTTGTGTGAGAGGGAGCGAGTGGAATTGTAAAATCACATTATGAATTTATTGTGTGTTTTTCTCAGTGTTCTCTTTGAATCACAGAAGGGATGTCTTTGTTGTTGGTGTTCAGAGCTAGGTGCTCTGCACCTTACATTTAAGATATTCTCAGGGAAAAGAGTAATTTTCTTTCAGTGTTAATTGCTCTTGATGAATAAATAAATTGACTATGACTACGTTCTGAGATGAATTCTGGCTTCAGATCTGGAAGGCAAACCATATCTGGAAACCTAAATGCCTTCTCTTGAGAACTGCAAAGCCAGTGTGTAGAGGCTCTATGCTAATTAGGTTTATTCTTCTGTAACAGGCAGTAGGTTTGATTTCTCCAAGAAGTGTTTTAGATGAACTTCTATAGTCAATGTGTGATTCTAAAATCAAGGTGAAAAATTGTAAATTTCATTTGTTGCTTTTCAGTGATAATGTTTTCTAAACTAGGACTTCCTAAATAGCATCAGGATGTTAACAACTGCATGAGATTAAGGCTTTATAGAATGGTTTTGCAGTCTTGTTTTCTAGGATTTGTTTCATACTATGTAATTGTTTTTTGCTGCTACTGGGAGCTCTTGAGCTATTTGGTCATTTTCACAAGCAGTGTGAGGGATTCACACTAACATAAAAGAATACTAAAATACCTGAGTTCCACAAACTGCTCACAAATTTTATAACCAAAGCAACTTAACAGCAGCATGTTAGACAACTTCTTTTGAAAGGTAGAATGGAAAAAAGCCCTAACTAGAAGCTTTTGGGTTTCGCATTCATTTTTAACTATTGTATATTCTATGATTCTATGATATAAACATCTGCATTGGAAAAGGTCAGTACTGCGTGCATGTCTTAACTCAGGAGAGCAGGTTAAAAACCCAGCCATTTAATAGCTTCACAGACTTGTTTGGTTGGAAGGGACCTTAAGGCTCATCCAGTTCTAACCCCCTGCCACAGGAAGGGACACCTTCCGCTAAACCAGGTTGCTCCAAGGCCCGTCCAGCCTGGCCTTGCCAGAGATGGGGCAGCCACAGCTTCTTTCGGCAATCGGTGCCAGGGCCCTCACAGAGAAGAATTTCTTCCTAAGAGCTCATCTCAATCTGCCCTCTGTCAGGTTAAAGCCATTCTCCCTTACCCTGTCCCTACAGGCCCTTGTCAAAAGCCCCTCTCCAGATTTCTTGCTGCTTTCTCCAGATTTCCTGCTTGCATTCAAATCTGGAATAATATTGCAGAATAAAGAAATCTCTTCCTTTTTCTTCAAGGAACCACATACAGGTTTAGCACATAGCACCAGCTGGTTTACATAAAGCTAGCTACTGCTCCATATCACCTAACTTATCCTCCTGAAACCTAACATACCTTTCTGAAAATGTTACCTCCCTGTGGCTTTTTCTGAGGCTATAGACATGAATCTTTACCACTTGAAACCTAGCACTGGAAAGAGATAATGACTCCTTTTTTCTCCCCCACCGCCTTTTTTTTCTTTATGTAATGAATGTGTTGAACATCATAGGATGAAGAGCTTTCAGTTTTATGATATTTCGTTGGCTGTCAAAGAGATTATTACAAGTAGTTTCCAGCCAAATTGCATTTGCTGAGGAGTGATGGATCTCTTGGCAGCACTTGAAGAGGCATTCTTCACATTGGATGTCTGCACGCTTCTCGTGGGCAGAATATTACAGGAAAAAGTTTGATGTTTTGATGTATAAAAACATGAGGGAATCTACATTAAAATGTAGATTGAAAGGCACTGAATCATGTAGAAGTCTGGTTGTTTGTAATGAATTACATCAAATATGTAATTCAATATCCTGAATTACATATTTAATTCAGTGAAAATCATGTAAAGCTGTTACCAACTGAAGCAAAAAGGATTGTTTAAACAATAGGTGTTTTGACTCAAAAATTTTCTTGCATCAGGAATATTGAAGCATACAGTTCAGGAGCGGTGCTTTCCTGCATGTTAACTGTTAGTTTTATCAATGCAGTCATCCACATTAAAATAGTTATTCTTGTTTCTCGAATAATACTGCTTATCACATAAGTTTGAAAAACAGGTGTGATTCTCCTAGTGTCAAGGACAGCGGCAGAAAGAACAATCTACCTGTTTCCAAAGGATGATATTTAAGAGGTTTAATGACATTTTAATTAAAAATACATACTTTTTCTTAAATCTGTAGATAAGCCTGAGTTGGAGTTGAATGTTTTAAGATACTTGAAAGAAAGGCTTCTTTGCAGCTGTTGTTAACAAGAGAAAGATGATAACTCACTTCTGTTTGTATCTTGAGCATTTAGTGAAGAAGTTCTGAAAATTATTTTTGTGAATGCAGATCAGATGCAAAATGACTAAATGCTTTTGAGGACTCTGTGGAAATTATGCAATCCAAGAAAAAAATAGAACTGAGAACTCTCTAAGTGTAATCATCATAGGTGCAAAATAGCTTGTTAGAAGCTGTCTCTGTAATGAAAAGCCAAATAAAAATGAAGTAATAATACTAACAATCCTAGGGTCAGAAACTAGGGTTACAGTTGCCCGTTATGAAGCCAGAGATTGTTCAGACGTAAACAGTATTTGTTGTTCTCATGGAGTTAATCATCTTAAAAGTAGATTGAAGATATATTGTTCTTTGTGTATCTGATCAATATTGTGATAAAAAGGGGATTGTTTGATTTTATAGTAGCACAGTGCGGCTGAACCAAACCAGGTGGTAGGTGTTGGGGACACTGAGAAATTCAGCAGTATGTTCATAGTTCTTACGCACCGCTTAAAATTATTACAGTAGTAAGTGGTTTAATAAAATGTTAGCCTCAATATCCTGAATTACATATTTAATTCAGTGAAAGTCATGTGAAATTTAGCTTATGCCCAAAATCACCTTTCTTCTAGGGTATGTGGGAGTATACCTACTGTGTATGTGTTTACACGCAGTAGGCATACTCGTAGGTATATGAGTCAACACAGGCTCTATGAAATAAAAGCACTCAGTGGTATCATAATGCCCATCTCCAAACAAAATTAGTTCATTTATAATTGAAGATTTGCATATTGTGACAATGTGTGGCACCATACCGAATTTCCAGGGTGGGAGACAGAGAATATATAGAAATCATAGGTGTACTGGGTCTTGCTGCTAACTTTTGGTATTGGTAGTCAATTACTCTTGACAAACATAAGATCCTCATAAAATGATGAGTATCTTCTTGTCTTCTGTAGGCAACAGAAGCCCTTGTATTAGAAAGAGATGCACTGAAAGAGAGAAAAAACCCCTATACTGGGATTCTCTTTAAAGGTTTTGATTGGCTTTAAATACTGTTGTGGCCAGCTGTTATAATTGAAAATGTAATATGCTAAGCTGGTGAGTCAATTTTCCTTAAATCAGTGTGGCTTGTATGTAACTATATTATTAAGTTGATGAGAATGAAAAACCACATTTTTATAGCCCTTGTCTTGGTAGTGATAACTTACCTCAGAAGTGAGACTGTAACGTGATTAATGTAACTGAAAAGCATATATGGAAAAAGGAAATTTTCTTTCTTCAGGTAGAGTGCACATTAATTGAGTATTTAAGGAAAGATGCAAAATAAAAGAAAAAACAGGGTGAATTACCAACAGGTTTCTGAGGTGAAAACTGCAGTGGAAGGAAGTAACCACCGTGTCTGTTTGGATGCATAGATACTCTAATGTCTATTTGTCTCTATGTGGAAATGCTAGTATATGATACGTTCAGGTGTTCTTAGCATTTGAAAAACATGCAAATTGTGGATAGCCAAACTAAGTGATAAAAAAGTAAAATTAATTTTCATGGCTACCTTTGCTGGAATCCTTTTCGTGAGCTGACTGGTCTAAATTCCCAGGGTCCTTTTTAAGGAAAAGCAGGCTGCCTTGTAGTGTTTGTCAAAGGGGAAGAATTGCATGCCAGGGAACACACCCTTGTCTACCTCTTATTTTTGTTCCAATTCCTGTAGTTGACATGGAATGCTGAGATTCTGTCTATGGTTTTACAATGGGACTAGATTACTGATAGCCCAGAAAAATTCTCTGCTGTCGCTACAGCCTAGTCTCCCCCAGATGCCCAGGAGTCAGTAGACCCTTTTGTCTTGGAGAATGCACGCAAGCCCTTACTTAATGGTACACGAGTAGTTCCTTCTGTCTTTTAGAATACCCTCACATATGGACCATGTGCTGTCATTGCTTTTTTCCCTAAGAAGTAGCTTGTTCTAGAAGGTGAATGTTCTGCCTAGTGTTTTCTGCTCTGCTTGGAGCAGCAACAAGAGATTTATTAAAAAAAAAAAAATTTTTTTTTTTTTTTCCCCAGCATTATCTGGCATTTATTTGCACTTAATAAACTGATCTGGTTTGTATTTCAATGCAGAATGGGTGCAGCAGACAACATTTACAAAGGCCGAAGTACCTTTATGGAAGAGCTGACAGATACTGCTGAGATAATAAGAAAAGCAACTTCAAGATCACTAGTAATTTTGGATGAATTGGGAAGGGGAACTAGCACACATGATGGAATTGCTATTGCTTATGCTACACTTGAACATTTTATTAGAGATGTAAGTGTTCAATCTGACACATGCTTGTGAATGATTTTTCAGCCTGTTTTATGGTAGGCTGACATTGACATGGTGTGCATTTCCTTGTAGAACTGCATATCTAAACTCAGAGAAATGGGTATGATACATTGCACTGTTTAAAAATAAATACATAAATAAAGCCAAACCTTCTTATGTACATTATTACATTGTTGTAGGTGGAATCATTGACACTGTTTGTCACTCACTATCCATCAGTTTGTGAGCTAGAGAAGGTGTATCCAGACAGAGTCGGCAATTACCACATGGCTTTCCTGGTGAATGAGGGGGAAAGTGTTGAACAAAAAGGTACAGTATAAATCCTTCTGAGATTCTGCTACTGTAGGTATAAGCAGAAACTGTAAAATTGTTACAGTAATTTAAAACTCAGTGTGCAAGTTCGAATTCTAGAGTATCAGTCTATACACACATTTGGAGGGGGCTTGAAAACTGAACAACCATTTCGCTTCAGTATTAAATATAAGGATGACTGAGATTCGTCAGATAAAAGATTCACCAAGCCCAGTGTCCTGGCTTTTCACAGAAGCCAAATACAAAGGATTAGGTATGGAGGGATTAGGGATCAAACATATGACAACTCTTCTAAAAGATCTCACTGTCTGCAAACGTTTGCTATTTAGGAGGTTTCAAGAGCTAGATGTCTTTTCTGTTCTTTAGTATCTTTAGTGGATTTTATTTCAGTAAGTTTGTCTAGTTTTCCTGAGTATCTTTATGTACTTTTAGCCTCTTCATCCTACTGCATCAAGATGCTCAAAATTTAACACTGCATTGTGCAAAGAACCACCTTTTGTTTGTTTCCAAACTCTTAAAACAACATATAACTTCACTTGATGGTCTCAGTTCTTGAATTAGAAGAGGAGAAGGAACAATTTCTGTTCATCCTGGCTATGCCATATGTAATTTTTTTAGATTGCTTATCATAATCCCATTCAGTTCTGGGTTTACCAAGCAGAAGAGTTACAGCATCTCTTCTTGTACTGTTGCTCTTAAGTAGTTAGTATTTTCCTTAAAGTTTGTTAGCTTACTGCTTAGCTCTTTTTCTTGTTTGATATTGGGTATGTTGAACAATTCTAACTGCAGTGATGATCACGCTTCTTGGTGAGAACTGAAGAATTGACTGTTACCTCCTGTTTCCTATCATTTAACCTATTATTTACAAATGCAAAGGCCTGCCTTTTAGACTATGGATGCTCAGTTTTCAGAAGAGCATTTGATGCTTTTTGACTCTTGTCGAAAGCCTTTTGAAAATCCTGTATGGTTTATGTACTGGATCTCTCTTACTCATGACTCATGTGGCTTTCAAACTTACAATAGATTTTTGATGTAGGATTTCTCTCCATATAAACTACTGCCTTTTTTTTTTTGTTCCTTTTTTTTCTCTTAGTGTATCAGGTTTAGTCAGGTGCTTGATAATTCTGCTTTTACTCTGGTTTCCCCACTTTGCTTAGGAACGGTCTGTTCGCTGACTCATTCTGAGAATTTTTTTAAGAATTGGCATGATATTTGCCATTAATCTCCCCCCTAATTCATTCTTAATACTGTAAATAATCAGTTTAGTGTATGCCACTTAATCTGTTTAAATATATAATCTGTCACTTTTAAAATGTTTTTCAGAGAGTTAATTAAAAATTTAGGGTTTGGCCCAGAGGGAGCCAAATAGAAGCCTGATGTTAGAAGCAGGGATCCCTCAAATGTGTGTTAACTTTGAGCACAGGTAGTTTAAAGTAATACTGTGTTTAGGTGAGAGCTACCTGGCCACACTGATGTTCCCAGCTAAGAACATCACTTTCCCTAAATATCTGCGTGTCCTTTTTCTCTCAGAGTTCAGTTCATTAACTGTTGGCCTGTGATACTCTCAGGCAATTGAAATGTTACGAACACAATACTTACTATTCCTTAACTACTGTGTCTGTGAAATCCCATACTTTGTGTTTCAGTGTGCTGCCTCAGCATTTCTGCTTTCAGTGTTAGGTGACCTGAACCTTCAGGTCATATGTATTCTTCACTGTTTTGCTACAGAAATCACAATAGGTGTAGTACCACAGCCTGCAAGCAACAACATATCTGTGTTTCTTACTCTGCCTGTATCTTGAACTCCTTATGTCTTAATATTTTGTTTTATTTAAGGTGAGTTTTATGGCATGGGCTTTTTTCTATCTTTGGCTTGTATCACTCAGATTGTCAGTTTGAGTCATCAACATTTATGGCAATCTCCATTGTTTCCAAAACCCTGCATTTTTAAAAAAGAAGAATGAATGGCAGTGAGTAACCGCATAATTTTTCTGCTCTTTACACAAAGCCTAGATTGGGCAGAGATGCAACAAGGATGTCTGAAGAGGAAGAGGAGTCATCCTATTTATAATGATGGCTATTATGTTTCCATCTTAGTCATGGAATAGAAGGAATTCATAGTGAAAGATCCATCATCCGAATTTTATTTTTTCCTAAGCATTTTCTATGGCTCCTAACTTCCTGGCAGGCAGCAACTTTTTGTTGTTGTGGGGTTCTGACACTTCCTTTATTTTATCATTGCTCAGCAAATGCGAGATGCAGTATCCCAGCTACAGCACAACTAATCAATTTAACATACAGAAATTCTAAGTTGTACACACAGAGTCTGCTTGATATGACATCAGGTAAAAGCATAGTAGAGATTTTTTTTCAGTCTCACAATGGGTAGGTAGCATTTGTAGTCTCATGGAAATATTTTTCTTCCATATTTCTTCAATGGAATAAATCACACAAGAAGCATGAATGAAAGACCACAGTCTTTGGTATTTTAGTCTTTGGTCTGTTATGTTTTGTTTTATGACCTAATAGAGGACGTTTTGATTTTGGCTTTATTTTTTTTTTAGGATCTGAAGATGAAGAGAGTCCTGAATTTATCACTTTCCTTTATCAGATAACAAAAGGAGTCTCTGCAAGGAGTTACGGACTAAATGTTGCCAAACTGGCAGATATTCCTGAAGAAATCTTGAAGAAGGCAGCTCACAAATCAAAGGAGTTGGAGGGGATAGTGAATATGAAAAGGTCAGAAAGATTGTGATTCACTCCCCCAACCCCCCCAGTGAAACCAGCTATGAATCAAAGAGCATTTCTCACAGTGTGATTAAAAAGAAGAGTAGTAAGAGCTTCTTCTGATATCCTCTTACCCTTCAAGGAAGAACAAAACTGACAAAGATACTGAGGAAATGGTGGTATCTATTTGAATCAAAACTTTATATTTTATACTTAGCTCTTATGTTAGAGATTAATTGCTGCCCTCTGAGACAAAATTATAAAAAGTAAACGTAAATGCATATTGAGCTAACATTAGGAATAAACTATTTTTTATTTTCTTACAGCAAATAGTAGAAAAAATACTATTTCAGTTATGTATTATCACTGTTTTTAGGAAGATGAATTTCAAATACAGCCTACTTCTGTTCACACCAATAACAGTGAAAATATTAATAGATTTAATTTAGAAAGTATATTAGTCACTTTAGAACTGGAAAAAAAAAACAAACTTGAAAAACTTAAACACAAAGTGTAGAAGGGAATGTGGATATTCTTCTTGTTTAACTTTTATATATATATATATATATATATATACACAAATATATATATAAAATGTGCTTTGATTGTTCCCCAAACACACAAAATTTTACTGAAAGTCTAGGGATTTTGTTACTTTTCTGATAACGAATTTTCATTTAGGGCCATATGTATTAGATTAGTTATAAAAATTCCCATGTGCATCAAATAGGATCATCTTCATAAAACCTGTAACATCATGTACACAGTTTAGATGTAAATATGTGCTAGTATTTATATTAATTTCCATTTTTTTGTTGTTACTATTTTCAGTGGCAGTCATATCAGCAAAATGCAAATAGCCCTTTAGGAATATAAGAAATCAGGATCTTTATTGTCTGATGGCTGTAACTAATCCTGACAGAATGATTTCATATGAAAAAAAATTAAATATTTGTAGGTGCAGGCAGTCATTTTGAAACTTAACTGTGCTTAGCATTTAACACCAGTTTTTATCCCCTTTTAAGAAATCAAAATAAAAATATTCTATTTGAAGCTGAATGACAGTTTATGGGAAAAATAATGTGGTAGTTCGTGTTTTATGTGGAAATAATATTCTATGATTGACAAAAGTAAAACAACAAATTACTAGCAGTATATTAACTCTCTTGTTACAGGATAACTAGGGTTCTAAAATCAAGAAAATATTGTTCAGAAAGGTGAGAATATGAGTTGGAAGGCCAGAGTTACCATGTAATAAAATGAAGATGTGAAATAATATAGCATGTGCCTTTGGTTTATCTTTTATGGAAACGATGCTAGCATATTACTTTTACAGGGCACAAACAGAGTTCTAGTGTGTCTCCATTGCTAAAAAGGGAGTTAATTGCACACAAAACCTATCAGCAATAAAAATAGTATGTGATGATGTAGTTACCAGACTGATTTACAGTGCCTAGAGAAGGCTAGAGTGAGGGCTGACTGGGTTATCTTAATAATAGGCCTTAATTGTGTCCCTGTTACCAGCTTTTGAATATGTAAGCAACCATCTATATTTTAGCTTTCAGTATGTAATCTATTTGCATTCTTAAAGTGAAAAGGAATAAATAATCTAAAGCTGCGATGAGTCCTTTATCCTCACGTAACACTAAGTCTGGAAGCCCCTACTGCTGCCACCCGATCTACATGGGTATCACAGGTACTGGGGAGAACAAGCTGGAACAGGCTCCCTATCTCCTGCAGGAGGGTGCTCCCTACCCTTTTCTCCATGGTGACAGGGGTGGCTTTTGCATGACCACAGAACAGACCAGGTCAGGGATCATATCCAGCTGAAATGTCATTCTTTCTCCATTTGATAGCATGCAAGTTCAGTTTCCTAATGTTACATGTGAATAGGTTCACTACCTGAAGAAGAAAGGGTGAGAGTGAGAAGAAAAGGAAGTCCTTGATTCTGGCAGTAGTCGGTAGAATAATGACCTTGACACTGCTGCTTTGCTTGCCAGACCAGAGTACCCATCTGAAGTTGGGACAGTTTTGCCTCCCTCTTTGATAAGCAACTGTGCTATGTCATGTCAGGGGGTCAGGGACATGCAGCAACCACCACACAGCAGCTGCTAATTCATCAGGTTTGACTTGTACCAAGTTATTCACTGTAGACCTCTTGTATGCGATTTGGAGGGAACTTCAAGCATCTGTCATTCATAGATCATAGATCGCAGGTCTGTTACTCGTAGATCATCTATCAAAGGGTTGCGCAAGGAAGTTGTGAATACTCCATCCCTGGGGTGTTCAAGGCCAGGTTGGACAGAGCCTTGAGTGACATGGTTTAGTGGGAGGTGTCCCTGCCCATGGCAGGGGGGATGGAACTAAATGTTCTTAAGGTCCTTTCCAGCCCTAACTGTTCTATGATTCTATCATTCATAGCGCAGGTTGCACAGAGAAGCTGTGGCTGCCCCATCCCTGGCAGTGTTCAATGCCGAGTTGGACGGGGCTTGGAGCAGCCTGGTCTCATGGAAGTTGTCGCTGCCTGTGGCAGGGGCTTGGAACTGGATGAGCTTCAAGGCCCCTTCCAACCCTAACCGTTCAATGACTCTATATGATTCTAGCAATATAAACGTTAAGAGCTCAAGTCAGAAAAAAACCCAACATCAAATGTGTCTAATAATTTCACAGTGCATAAATTATTTTATTACTTAATTCTTCATTTTTCCAGTTCTCCTATGTGGGTCACTATAGAAATTTTTTTTTCTTATGTATTCCCATTTATTTTCACTTACTGTCATAATGTGATTTAGATGTCAAAGTATTGTTCTGTGTCTTCTTGCCAAAAGAGATACTGAGAAGTTTTAAAATGGGTATGCTATATGTGTGGTAGGAAATAAAAATTATCATGATTTTGGGCATCAAAATTAGACCTGTTTATAGCAGTACACTTGTACTGTCACAATACCCACAGGCCAGCTGCGTTGTCATATTTTTATAAATCACTTTCATATTATTTAAGAAAATCCATTGGGTAATTCCATACAGTCTTGACATCTTTGTCATCGTGAATGTGGGTTAAACCATTTTAAATGTCTTGTTATTTCTCACAGCTCTTATGAATCCTTCTTAAAATTGAAAAATATTAAAAAGGAAACAGGAAGGATGTGTGTACTCATTTATTTTGAAAATGTGTTATCTCTTTATGATTCTGCAAGTGCAAATTTGTAGGAACTGAATGCTGAAAATTAAACTGTGCAAACTACAATGCTGTTTATTTCCTTTAATGACTTACTCTTGCTCAGTGTTTTATTTCATCTTATCAATGCTTCTGGTACTGCAAGTTAGTTATAAAATTGAAGTGTTGACTGTCCTAGAACTAGAATATCTATATTGAGAAATATTAACTGATGGTTTAAAGTTCACATAACATTTTGGGCTATGCAAACTGCTATATTTGACTTTGTATTAAATTTTTGTGGATGACTGTAGGGCTTTTAATGTTTGATGCGCTTAATTTAAAAATACGTCAGTATTTTGAGTAATGTATGGTTTTGTTTTTTTTTTTCCCCTCACTAGAAAAAAGCTGAAGTCCTTTGCTGAAGTATGGAAGATAAATGATTCTCAGGAACTACAAAAATGGAAAAGTATGTGTAAACCTGAAGGTGAAAGAAAGGACAGTTTTTAAGCTTCACATCACGCTTGAAGACGGAAAATATTTGAGATGCAAAATGTAGGTCTGGAGACTATAAAAGATCCCATCAGGGTGTAGTTCTAAGTGCATTAATTTGACCTTTCTGCATTTTGAGAGATAAGAGATGCTGTGTCATGATATGATGCCCCACATCTGCTTCCTGATTGTATGCAATCTTCTCACTCCACATTCCTTCCCTGAAGTGTTTTCCACGCTCTCCCTTATTTGCAAAATGTTTACTGGCATTGGAATTAGTTTGTAATATTTTTAGGAAACATGAAAAATAATGTTGGCAAATTATTAGGTGGATCTTTTATAAATAAAATAATGTCTTTTAACTTTATTGTACTTCAGTTTATAAAGAGATACTCCTCTGCATTGCGAAAATGTAGCAGAGTTTTGACTGTGCTGTATAGTTCTGTGCAGTTGCTAAGAATAAATACGATAAACTTTTTTTGTGTTCTAGTATTAACAAATTAAAAAATTCACAGTTCTGTAGAGCATCCGGAACTCTTACATGTGCAGTGAATTTAAGAAAGCATGTGGTGTTTTGCTGTATTAGAAGAGGCTTTTTTCTACTGATGTGATTGATGATGATGCAACTAATAGTTTTGAGAGCAAAAGCACAAAGCATGCACTCGTCTCTGTTTTATTTTCCTTCTTCTTCACTCATATGCATGCCTGCTTCCTTTTCAGCTTTAGCTTTCCTGCTGATCTTGGGCCCTCTCTGGCACAGTCTGATGAAAGACTTCCTGTAAATAATGTTGGAGTAACATAAGATGAGGTGAAAGAAGCAGTTCAAACTATGCAACTAGCATCCTCAGTGCTTTGTCAAATGCAGAGTAAAGCTGGGAAAAAAAGAGAAATGTATTTTACTCGTTTTTATTTGTAGCTACTAAGTCCAAATTTCCAATGGGAGTATGATACCCAGTTTAGTTTTCTTTTATAAATACAGCCAGGTGAAATATCTTACTGTGAGAAAGAACAATGATGTTGACATGCTTAAACTTTGGCAAAAGTTTGTTGTATTTAAAAGATATATTTTATTAAGTTGTGTATTGGGTTTGTATGGCAAGGTTTTGGTAGTGGGGGGAGAAGGGGCTGCAGGGGTGGCTTCTATGAGAAGCTGCCGGAAGCTTCCCCCCTATTCAGTGGAGCCAGTGCAGCTGGATCAAAGATGGATCCGCAGCTGGTCAAGGCTGAGCCCATGAGCAACGTTAGCAATGCCACTGGATAACAAATTTAAGAAGGAGGAAAAGTTACTGCAGAGGAGCAACTGCCGCCTGAGGAAGGAATGAGAATATGTAAGAGGAACAGCCCTGCAGACCCCAAGGTCAGTGCAGAAGGCAGGGAGGAGGTGCTTACTGGAACAGAGGTTCTCCTGTAGCTCATGGTGCAGACCGTGGGGAGGCAGGATGTCCCCCTGCAGCTCATGGAGATCTATGGTCATGCAGATATCCAACTGTACCCCGTGAAGGTCAACAGTGGAACAGATGCCCACCTGCAGCCCATATTGGTCCATGGTCGTGAAGATACCCACCTGCATCCCATGGAGGTCTATGGTGGAGCAGATACCTGCCTGCAGCCTGTGGAGGTCTGTAATGGAGCAGATATCTCCCTGCAACCCATGGAAGACCCCATGCTGGAGCAGGGGGATGCCTGTGTCCCTGTGGGAAACTTGCACCGGAGCAGGCTCCTGACAGGACCTGTGGCCCCATGGAGAGAAGACCCCACAAGGAAGCAGGGGAGGAGTGTGAGGAGCTCTGCCCTGAGCAGGAAGGACCAGCAGTGACAATGTGTGATGAACTGACCACAACCCCCATTCCCCGTCCCCCTTGCTGCTAGGAGGGAGGAGGTCGAGAATTTGAGAGTGAATTTGAGACCATGAAGAAGGGAGAGGTAGGGAGAAGGTGTATTAAGGTTTGGGTTTATTTCTTATTATCCTACTATGATTTGAGTGATGGAGCGGCTTTGGTGTGCACCTGCCATCCAGCCAGGATTGACCCACCACGAGTGGGAAGAAGTAAAGTATCATCTTGATTTTGCTATAAGGAAAAGAGTAAACTAAGGTTTTGTAATCATTAAGACAACTGAACCTTTATATTTTTTCCAGTAAATGAAGGATTTTTTTGCAAAATAATGCATCTGGTGAATATGAAATAATCTCACTGCAGGTGATTGAATTAGTCTTTCCAATACAGAGAACTTTGTGCAGAAAAGGATGTTTTTTTACCTACTGTAAACAATTACCAACCTTCACCAAAGACTTTTTTGTCCAGGTTCTTCAAATGACAAAGTAGCATTTAAATATTTTGTCTGCTACTCAAATGGCAACAATCAATACAAGCATCTCCTTCTGGATCTGCAGTATTTAAACTGGAAAAGCTGAAGAAGAAAACTAGTCTTTCAAGGTTACAGTGCACATGTGTGTTTTCTGTGCCACACACTGTGAAGCATAATGAATGTAATTCTCTATCATTAATGCACATGGACACAGTGCATTGGAGCTAAAGACCTCTGACCATAGTCTTCAAAGAGAATAAATGAGCCATTGCTAAATTCCCACATGTGCTAAATGCGCTTTTAGTAAGACTCTCTTTGCTCTCAAAGGAGCATTCAAACAAGAAAAAAAACACCTGGATGGAGTCTGAAAAAAAAATGAAGAAATACAATTAAGATTGGGGAAATGGACACAGTGTTACTGGCCTGCTCATGCTATCAAATATGAAGCAATTACAGCAGTTCTCTTAATGTCTGTGATCATATTGGAAAATAACTTATTTTAGCCCTGCTCAGTTCCACAACAGAGATTATCTTGCTATCCCACCAATAAGGTTTCTTGTAGATGTGTCAGCTAATTATAAAAGCTACTGCATTTGAGAATACACTATAATGAGATGCGTGCTATTATTAGGTGTGTTTAGTGCCAGTTTTAAGGTACCTTCATAATGAAACACACTGTACAGTTCAAGGTTATCTAGATCTTGTTCTGCAGATGTGGAGCACCAACAGTTATTAGCAGAGCTCTGGGATGGGATGTGATGAGTTCAGAGCTCACTTGGGTACCTTTGTGGAGAATGAGGTCAGGCATAGTCTAGACAGGCCACCAGACAGACATTGCTTTGCCTTTGGTAACAAGCAGGGTTGAAAGGAACAAAGACTTGCAGAAAACGAGGGAAATGCATTAATTTTGCAGTATTTTTTTTTTCCATTTCTTTTGCTGTGGTAAGCTGGGACTCTTGCGTCTGTCATAGTAGGAGTCCTAAGGGACAGAAGGATGGGAAGCTGCTCTTGAGTTTACCTTCTGTTGGATTTTGGGTTGTTGTGGTTTTTTTTATTTTTTATTTTTATTTTTTTTTAGTTTGGGGTTTTTGGTTTTTTTCCTAAATTCACACTAAGCTTCAACTTACAGACATTTGCAGTACAGTTTTGACAGTGGCATTATCAATAGGTGTGCCCTATTTTAAGACAGAGTATTGTCTGTGTGCTGGGACAGCAAGTTTGATTGTTGTCCTGGGTTCAGCAGTAGCAGTCATGTTTCTCCTCCTTGGTAGCTGGTGCAGTGCTGTGTTTTGACTTTCGGCTCGGGAACAGAGCTGATAACAATGATGTTTTGGTTTGGCCAAGGACTTTGTGAGCCTCATGCTCTGCCAGGGAGGAGGGGAAGTTGTGAGGAAGCAGAGACAGGACACCTGACCCAAACTGACCAAAGAGCTATTCCATACCACAGCACGTCATGCCCAGGATGTAACTGGGAGTTAGCCGGAAGGGCTGGGAGACTGCAGGGTTGGAGGAGGTATCGGTCGGAGCTTGGTCGGGCTTGGGGGCCGAGTTATCGGTCAGCTGGTGCTGAGGTGTTGTATTCTCTTCCCTTGTTATTTCCTTTATCATTATTATCATTGGTGGTAGCAGTAGTGATTTGTGTTATACCTTAGTTACTAAACTGTTCTTATCTCAACCCGTGGGAGTTGCATTCTTTTGATTCTCCTCTCCGTCCCTCCAAGAGCAGGGGGAGGGCAAGAAAGGGGGGGAAGTGAGCGAACGAATTACCTGACTGGGTTTAAACCACGACAATTGTGTACTGACAGCTGTAAGGTTGAGGAGGAGTGACCCTTACCTAGACAGTCCTTGGTTGTAGTGGGAGTTCCTGCTAAGTCTTGAGATGGCCTTCAGGAAAGGAATGTCTAAATGTTTTTGAAACCTGCATAGCGTATTGGCTCCTTCTGCTTGTGCCAACATGTTACTGACATCATTAAAATTTAATATTGATGTGAAAAATACAGCTTTGTACTGTACATAAAGGTGCAGTCTCTTTGATAACTCTTTTTGCCTTTTATGGCATTTATCCAGTTTTGTAAAGTTGGTATTTATCACGTTCTTAACCTCTTTCACTCTTCTCTTTTCCCTGCTCTTAACATAAAAAATTGAATGCCTTTGTGCATCTTGAATGTACTGCCATGTAGAAATCACAGTGCCACAGGCTAGCCACAAAAACTGGTAGACCATTTGAATAGGAGAGAGAGAGCTGGACGTGTTGTCACTGCCTTTTTTATTTGGTTATAGAAGAACATTATTATACAATATCCAAAGTAAAGCACATTACCAGTTACCTTTCTTACTGGCATATGGCACCCTTCACTGAAGTAATTCTCAAGAGGACTTTTCTTTGTATTGCAGAGTTTTCCAGAAGTATTTATAGAAATAACACGAATTTATCTACCACGTAAGTTTACAACACACGTAAATTAATTCAAGTATCACTGGAATGTCAGCTGAGTCAGATGTTGCAATAAGTCTGTGTCCTGGGTTCAGCAGTAACAGTCATTTTTCTCCTTCTTAGTAGCTGGTACAGTGCTGTGTTTTTGACTTTTAGCCTGGGAACAGTGGTGATAACACTGGTGTTTTTAGTTGCTGTTCAGTAATGTTTAGTCTGACCAAGGACTTTCTGAGTCTCATGCTCTGCCAGGGAGGAGGGGAAGTCAGGAGGAAGCAGAAACAGGACACCTGAGCCAAACTAGCCAAAGGGGTATTCCATACCACAGGATGTCATGCCCAGCATATAAACTGGGGGCAGTTACCCAGAAGGGTTAGATCACTGCTCGGGTCAGGCTGGGTATCGTTTGGCGGGTGGTGAGCAGTTGTAATGTTTTCCCTTGTTATTTCTCTTATTATTGGTGGTAGCAGCAGTGGTTTGTGTTGTACCTTAGTTACTGGGCTGTTCTTATTTCAACCCATGGGAGTTACATTCTTTTGATTCTCCTCCCCATCCCTCCGAGAGCCAGGGGTGGGGAGGGCAGGGGAGGAGTGAGCAAGCGACTGCCAACTGGGCTTAAACCACAACAGTCCGTTCACTGCTTGAAAATAAAAAAGTAATGAAAGTAATGTTTGCTTATTGAAGTCTAGTGAAAAGTAAATTACCCAAATATTTCTATTATATGCAAAATTTAGTAAGAACTTAATTCAGTTATTTTAACTTCTTAGTTCCGATGTAAATGTGTGTTTCATAGGGAGGTAAAGGCTTGGTAGATTACATCTCTGTTCCAGATTCTGGATCACACTTCAGAATGCCTGTTGGGGGGGCCTCCCTCCCTAGTCTCACCCCAGGATGTCGCAGTCCAAGTACTGGGCTAAAAGAATCTTTTTAAAGTAAGCCTGAACTGTCTCATTCCCCCTTACAGATTTTGGAGTATATGAATGGAGTGAATGGTTCTCATTACCTTTCACTTATTCCTAAACACAAAGGCCACAGCAAGCTGAAATTCACCATCTCGGCATACTTTTCCCAGCTGTTTTCCATGCTTTCCTTCATTTCCTTGCAAAATCTCTGGCAATCAAATCCCAGAACAAATACTGGTTAAATCGTTCAGTTTTGGATGACAAATTTACAGTCTGCTGATCAGAATTGCTAGTTTTTTTTAGAAAGCTTATGGCCAGATCCAAGGAAGGTATTTGCAGCTGAACAAGGATTAATTCAGGACTGAAAATACAGTAGGTAAACCTGGATTTAGTCCCAAGACCACTTATTTGGGTCTTTGACCTGCATCAGTCCAGCACTGTTGACTGTTCTTCTCTGGCTCTGTATAGGGGAACCTGTGAATTTGCCCAGTGTGGTAGCTTACTAAAAATACTGGAATACTCTCGAAATTATAGAGTTCTGCTTACCTTAAGGATGCTACGACTGTCGTTGTACATGGCTACATACCTTTGGTGTGGAAATCCTCTGCTTGCTTGAAATGGTACAGCAGTTTCTTCTTCCTCAGCTACAAATGCACAGTTTCATTGAATTCCTTAATTACATTATAGATTTTTCTCCCTGCCTAGCTATAGAGAAAGTAGAAAGCAAAGGATGTTTCCTTAATTTCTTAAAAATCATAAAAAAATAATTCTGAAACAAGTCGTCTTAAGATGTGACTCCTTGCAGGCCATGCTGCTAACTGAAATGGTGTTCTTGTCTGAGACTAAACTGGTTTATGTCATAAGAGAGTTGTAGAGAAAAGCAGGACAGTGCCTAAGATACTAATCAGGGGAAATAAAAGGTAAACAAGATAAAGCCAGATAATAGAAATCTAAGAAGAATTTCTAGCTCTTAGAATGTTTGCTTATAAATGAAAGTATTTTTTCAAGTGTTATAAAATAATGTGACTTTTATATAAAATACTGTTAGCTGCATCTAGTGATAAACATGAAAAATAATTTCTGATTTTACTGGAATGTTTAAGCAGTCAGTTTTTATGACTTTAAAATATGCTGTAAGAAAAAGGGTGATTCCTGGGGAAGAAGGAATTGGAAAACACAATACATAGCAAATTTTAAATACGCTATCTGCAATAAGGAAGTAGAAATCACTGTTGCTTTTTATTTACAATAATCCAAATATCTAGGATGACTTAAAATTCAGTGTGTCCTGAATACCAGGGAGATTACCAGATATAATTATCTCAGTCTTATGTAACACAAAATAAAAAGTTTCGGTCAAGTACTGAGCTTTTCCTTCTGCCTACATATTGAAATATTCGTCTTTGCATAGTCCTCTCTGCATAAAGAGTTAGAAATTGATGGTCATAGAATAATAGCATCACAGAATGGTTTGGGTTGGAAGGGACCTTAAAGCTCATGCAGTTCCAATCCCCTGCCATGGGCAGGGACACCTTCCACTAGACCAGGTTGGTCCAAGCCCTATTCAACCTGGCCTAGGACACTGCCAGAAATGGAGCATCCAAGAGTGTCATGGTTTAACCCCAGCCAGTAACTCAGAATCATGCAGCTGCTCGCTCACTCCCCTCCTTCTTCCTCCCCTCCCTCCCCCACCTCGACTCCCATCACCTTAAGAGTGTTTTGGAGTATCTCATGTATTGTATGAGTACATATTTTTTCCTTCTTCAGAAGGGAGGAAAATAATACGCCATGAGGCATGTATCACTGAACTTAAGAGTGCAGGACCTCCTTTTGCTGGAAGGTTTGTCAGGGTGGTGAGCTGGTGATTGTTTTCACATGGCTGTGCAGGACCATTTACATCAACCTCCACAGAGCCTTGGTCCTTTGGTTGGACCATGTTCCTCATGGAAGTTTGAGGGGGATGCTGTCCCTACCTGGACATCAGAGAACCCCTGCAGAGAGACCACGGTTGTGCTCTTGGTGCACTGGGTTGTTTAATCAGCAGAGGTTCCTGCTGACTGGGAGGGAGAAGGGAAGGGTCTGTTCTGTGGTTAGACTAGAGCTGATCCCACGGGGAACAAAAACTGCAGATAGGATGCACAGGGAAAATGTTTGTTTTGCAGTGTGGAAACTAAAGACCATTCCTTAGATCTCTGCTTGAATGTGTGAACTCAGGCAGCATGTCAGCCTCCCCTGTACACCTGTAACATCTCTCACAGTCACTGGAAATGCAAGGGTTGCAGTGAGAGCAGTCAAAGAGAGGAGGGGGGTATGCTGAAAGAGAAAGCCTTGAAACAGCTTCTTCGTCTTGGTTTAAGTCAGGCTACCCAAAAAGTGATCACCAAGACCTGTAATTCAGACTTTTTTTTCCAAAACTGATCTCAAATAATATTTAGTAATGTCAAGTTCACAACAACAAGGTACACTGAGCTGTCTTTTCTGTGCAGACCAAGAATATTCCCAGCTATTCATCTGTCACCTTGTGAGTAGCACTGTCCAGTGAGACCGCCCCCTTCCCAGCTGGTTGGTATCTGTGGTGTTTGTATTCTCGTTGGTTATGTTTTGTGCGCACTTTCAGTTAATCTCATTTTGTTGTGACTCACTGTGAAAGTATTTCTATGTAAAGCGAAATACTGTGCTCTGCAGTGCTTAAGCAAGAACTGTACTAATGCAATAAGTAGCTATATTAAATGAGCTGATCACAGGATGATAGAGTCACAGAGTGGTTTGGGTTGGAAAGGATCTTAAGATCATCTAGTTCCAGCCCCTCTGCCAAAGGCAGGGCCACCTTCCACTAGAATAAGTTGCTCAAAGCCCCATCCAGAGTCTGGCCTTAAACACTGCCAGGGATGTGGTAATCTATTCTTAATTATTCCTATTCCTAATAGCTTCCACACAGGAAAAGAAAACTCTGCTAATCCTCTAATTAAATTTGCAAACTAAAGCTGTCCAAGCCTTTGGCACTTTTTTTTTTGAGAAGCAATTACGTTGTAGGTGTAAGCTCACACCCATGGCTGATGTCTGACATTTAGTTTGACACTGCGTTATGTCCAACAAGCCAGCAAGGCTAAGAAGGTGCAGCTTTCCTTCACCCTCTGTCCCCAGGAGCAGGAAAAACATCTCCATGCATTTCCCAAGTGATGTGCAGCACACAAACGCGTGTGCAGCTGTGTACATGGCACTTGGGGTTTTATCCGTTCCCACAGTTTCATATAGGGATGTCCCTTTGGATCTCTCCAAGGCACCTTTCCATCCTAACATCCTCTCTATCATCACTTCCCACCTGGCTTAGAATATAGCTTTACTCCCCTATTTAATAGTTTGAAGTGGCCTCATAGTCTGTTTCTCACATCCTCTGGTTGTTTCTTACCTGGTATGTGCTACAGCTATCTCATCTATCAAAGCCCATAATTTTGCTTCCTCCTAATGAAGATGGAGTATGTTCAACAAAAAAGAAAAGAAGACCTTGATCCTAAATTTAAATCTTATACACAGCGCCTTGCAACTAAATCATTCTCCCTCTAGGAACCAACTGCAGGCATTTCAGTGGAGTGCCTGGATTTTATATTCCACAGCGTTCTGGATTTTATATTCCCAATGCTTTAACATAAAAATATTTCATTATATTCCTTCATTGTGCTGTTCTTTAGGCCACAGTGTTCTGCAGCCTCTCTCCTCTCTTCCAGTTTCTGTAAAGACCTGTTCACATGCCTCGTAGTCAGATGCAGGATTGGCAAGACCCTGCATCATACAATAAGCAAGCTGTTTGGCTGCAATGATTTCTTCCCTATGGATAGGGAAAAGCTGGACCACACATGTGTTTCCCTCTTGACAGGCTGAGTGAGCTTAATGCTATCCACAGTTTCTTAGCAGATGCTCAATTCTAAAAGTTTAATCCTCAGAGCCCTTTACAAAGGTTCCCAGGGACTTGAGTGAGAGTTGATTTAGATTCTGGGTTAGAAATCGGTTTGTTATTTCCCCTGTGTTTCACACAAACTCAGCAACCATTGTCTGTATAGCTTTGTTTTTAACTTGCACTTTAATAATTTCTTTCTTCTGTGTTTTTGAAATATAGGCAAGAGAATGATAGGGAGAGGCATTCTGACTCTTCCTCCACCTTTACACAGTAATCCTTTAACACTTTGCTTATTGCCATGGTATTGGAATAAAGGAACATCTGAAATTGTATTTTCAAATCTGACAAACTTTTGTTTCTGAGTTTTAAATCCACTGTGTTTTCAGACAAGCTTATAGCAAGCAGCCCAGTGCTGTACATTGGCTTCCCTTAGCTGGCTTGACATATCTCTGTCTCTATTAAACATTTAAAATTTTTCCTTTTCACTTCCTTTTTGCATCATACATGGCTGCCCTTGTCAAGCACTTACTGAAAGTTAGATTTTTCTTTTTTTTTTTTTTTTGAAGTAATTGCGTTTAAAACTTCACTATATTCCTGTAACAGACCTTGCGGTGAAGGTGTCTATTAACATACAAATGTAGCTGTCTGGTGTTACAAAGGGAATTGGCTAGACAATGGGAAACATGGTGCCACACTGAAAAAGGAGCACAGAAAAGTGTAGCTGGCTGAACACCCCAGGTATTGGGCACACTGCTTCTACAGAGCTTTCAGTTTAGCACCCTGCAGGTGAGCACATCACTAGGCTTGAATACAGCCATGGTCTTGGAGAAGGTGGCTGTGGTGGTGATCTGTCATGCAAATTCCTGAGCTTGCTGAACCCCCATCCTTCCCTTGGGAGATTTACAGTGGCATTGTAAGTGCATGTAGAAGATAGATGTTCCCTAGTCAAGACCACATATCCTGATAAAAGATTTATGCATTGTACTCAGACTGGGTTTGCAAGTGAGGAAATGAGTGCTTGTTAAAGGACCCAAGGCAACATAACCTTTTCTTTGCTAGCAACACAAGGCAGAAGGCTAGAAGAAGTTTGAAGGTAGAGGGTAATTTATAATGTTCAAACGAAGGAGATGAGTTATTTCTACAAACACAAACTTGTCCTGCTAGTGTCAAAGTGGTCTCATCAAAGGTTATGAGCTAAACAGTGCATGCACTGCTGAGTCTTAGAGGCTTACAAGCTGTTGGAAGGGAAGTTATTGACAGACTGGAAGGAAAAGTGCATTTACTGTTGCCTGACTTCATTCTTTCAGAAACTGAGGATTGTACATCTTTTACATGCCATCAGACTGTCCCCAGACAAGCACTGTAACTGGCTTCCAATTTGGTCCATGTTACATTTAAGAAGAAACTGATACTTAGGTGAGAGATTCATGCTGCCTTGGAGTTTACAGTTTTGTTACTGCAAGTGATTCTCCTGGAATAAATGTGATTATAAATGAACTGAGGATAGAATTCCCTATAAGAAAGATACAATGTTTTCAGCAAGTCCCACCAAAAAGCCAGGAAAACAGAGTATTTGTGTTAGATTTCTGTTAGACTCTCCAAGTCTCTGCCTTACAGATGAGGCTAGACAATTTCAGCCTATGTTCTGACACACACTCATACATCACAGACAAGCTACTCTCAGTTATGGTCTCTGTGGTGGTCTCCCACCACTACAGAAGTATGTGTGAGTTTACCTTTTACTTTGGATGTACTATAGACAAGGGATGGACATAATACCCAATCACAGAATCATAGAATAGTTAGGGTTGGAAAGGACCTTAAGATCGTCTAGTTCCAATCCCCCTGCCATGGGCAGGGACACCTCACACTAAACAATGTCACCCAAGACTCCAACCTGGCCTTGAACACCACCAGGGATGGAGCATTCACAACCTCCTTGGGCAACCCATTCCAGTCCCTCACCACCCTTACAGTAAAGAACTTCTTCCTTATATCTAATCTAAACTTTCCCTGTTTAAGTCTTAAACCATTACCCCTTGTCCTATCACTTCAGTCCCTAATGAAGAGTCCCTCCCCAGCATCCTTATAGGCCCCCTTCAGATACTGGAAGGCTGAGATGAGGTCTCCACGCAGCCTTCTCTTCCCCAGGCTGAACAGCCTCAATTCTCAGCCTGTCTTCATACAGGAGGTGCTCCAGCCCGTGATCACCCTCGTGGCCCTCCTCTGGACTTGTTCCAACAGTTCCATGTCCTTTTTATGTTGAGGACACCAGAACTGCACACAATACTCCAACTGAGGTGTCACGAGAGCAGAGCAGAGGGGCAGGGTCACCTCCTTCGACCTGCTGGTCATGCTCCTTTTGATGCAGCCCAGGATACAGTTGGCTTTCTGGGCTGCAACTGTGCACTGAAGCCAGCTCATGTTCATTTTCTCATCAACCAACACCCCCAGGTCCTTCTCAGTAGGGCTGCTCTGAATCTCTTCTCTGCCCAACCTGTAGCTGTGCCTGGGATTGCTCAGACCCAGGTGTAGGACCTTGCACTTGTCATGGTTAAACTTCATAAGGTTGGCATCAGACCACCTCACAGGCGTGTCAAGGTCCCTCTGGATGGCATTCCTTCCCTCCAGCGTATCAACTGAACCACACAGCTTGGTGTCATTGGCAAACTTGCTGACGGCACACTCAATCCCACTGTCCAGGCCACCAACAAAGATGTTGAACAAGACCGGTCCCAACACCAATGCCTGTGGGACACCACTCATTACTGGTTTCCAGCTGGACATTGAGCCATTGACCACAACTCTTTGCGTGCAGCCATCCAGCCAGTTCTTTATCCACCGAGTGGTCCATCCATCAAATTGATGTCTCTCCAATTTAGAGACAAGGATGTCATGCAGGACAGTGTCAAATGCTTTGCACAAGTCCAGGTAGATGACATCGACTGCTTTACCCCTGTCCACCAGTTCTGTAGCACCATCACAGAAGGCCACCAAACTGGTCAGGCAGGATTTCCCCTTAGTGAAGCCATGCTGGCTGTCACCAACCACCTTGTTGTTTTACATGTGCCTTAGCATGCCTTCCAGGAGAATCTGCTTCAGATTTTGCCAGGCACAGAGATGAGACTGACTGGTCTGTAGTTCCCTGGGTCATCTGTTTTCCCCTTCTTGAAAATGGGGGTTATATTTCCCTTTTTCCAGTCGTCAGGAATTTCACCTGACTACCATGATTTTTCAAATATGATGGGCAGTGGCTTAGCAACTTCATTCACCAGCTCCTTCAGGACCCACAGATAGATTTCATCAGGTCCCATGGACTTGTGCATGTTCAGGCTCTTAAGATGGTGTCAAATCTGATCCTCTCCTGCAGTGGGCCTGAGGTCTTCATTCTCACAGTCCCTGCGTCTGCCTTCCAAGACTTGGGTGATGTGCTTGGAGCATTTGCCAGTGAAGACTGAGGCAAAGAGGTCATTAAGAACCTCAGTCTTCTCCAGGTCCAGGGTTGCCAGTTCTCCTGATAGATTCCGGAGAGAGCCCACATTGTCCCTAGTCTGTCTTTCATTTGCAATGTAGCTTTCCTAACCTCGTCCCTAGGTTCCCAGACAACATCCCTGCATTCTTCCCAGGCCACCTGTCCTTGCTTCCACCATTTATAAGCCTCTTTTTTTCCCTCTGAGTTTCCTCAGCAGCTCCTTATTCATCCAAGGAGGTCTCCTGGACCTCCTGCTGCACTTCCCTCTAGTTAGGACACAACACTCCTGAGCTTGTAGCAAGTGGTCCTTGAATATCAACTAGCATTCTTGGGCCCCCCTGCCCTCTAGGGCTATATCCCATGGAACCTTACTGAGCAGGTTCCTGAAGAGGCCAAAGTCAGCTCTCTTGAAGTCCAGGGCAGTGAGCTTGCTGCATGCTCTTCTCACTGTCCTGAGGATCTCAAATTCGACCATCTCATGATAGCTACAACAAAGGCTGCCCTGGAGCATCACATTCCCAACCAGCCCTTCCCTGTTGGTGAGCACGAGGTCAAGCATGGCACCACTCCTTGTCAGCTCCTCTACAACTTGCTGAAAGAAGTTGTCTTTCAAACAATCGAGGAACTTCCTGGATTGCTTGCACCGGGCCGTACCGTCCTTCCAACAGATGGCATAGTGGTTGAAGTCCCCCATGAGGACAAGGGCCTGTGAGCGTGAGGCTGTTCCTATCTGTCTGTAGAGTGCTTCATCCACAGAGTCCTCTTGATCAGGCAGTCTGTAACAGATCCCCACAATAATGTCCCCCATCACTGTTCTCCCTTTAACCCTGACCCACAATCTCTCTGTCAACTGCTCACCTGTCTCGAGACAGAGTTCCGTACTCTCCCTAACATAAACACCAACTCTCCCTCTCTGCCAGGCCTGTCTTTATTCTAGAGAGCATGTAACCTTCCATTCCAACACTCCAAACACAGGAGCCATCCCACCATGTTTCTGTGATGCCTATTATATCATATCCCTGCAGACATGGACGTATCTCTAATTCTTCTTGTTTATTCCCCATGCTAAGGGCATTTGTATAGAGGCATCTGAGCCAAGCTCCAAATGAAGCTGGCTCATTGGCTGGAGAGGATGAAGTATCTTTACATTGCTCCGAGCATTTATTATAGGTGCTGGCAACTGACTGGTAGTGCTGGGATGGAATGATGCCCCTCTCTCCTACTCCATCTAGTTTAAAGCTTTTGTGGACCAGCTCCACCAGCTCCCAGTAGACTTGGCCTCTCAAATTAAGTCCACTGTTCTAACCATTTATTAACCTGCCAGGTCCACCTGGCCTTTTTAAGATCCTCTTTATCCTGGAGAACTGATAAAAAGACTGAGCTCCAGAGCCCCTAACCACCTCTCCCAGGGCTCTGTAGTCCTTCTTAATGTTCTCCAGGCTACTGCTATCTATATCACTAGCACCCACATGGATCACTAGAAGTGGATAATAGTCAGTGGGGCTTACTAGTGCAAGCAGCTTCTCTGCAACATCCCAGATCTGAGCCCCTGGAAGGCAACACACCTCCCTTGAGACTGGGTCAGGCTGACAGATGGGTGCCTCTGTTCCTTTCAAAGTAGAATCCCCTACCACTACGATCTGCCACTTCTTCCTGGCAGCACCAGTAGAGATCTTTACCAGTGCACCAGCTGGTTGTTCCTTTGGTGTGGTGTGTTTCCTCGTTAGCCCCCTGCAGAACTGCGAAGTGGTTCTGGGTGGGGACATCAGATTTAGGAGGAAGCCCCTTGCTGTTAATTGTCCTCTTCCTCCTGGTTTTTGGGTTTTTTTTTTTGGTTTGTTACTTGTTCCCATCTTCCCGGGTTAATGCCCTCCTTTCCTGCATGAACTACAGTGGACGCTTGAGGCCCCTGCACATTTTGGGCCTGGAGCAAACAGTCCTGCTTCCTGTTAGCTTCCATGACATCTTTTATCCTATTGACAGCGTCCCGCAGCTCAGCCCCTGCTGCAGGAGGACCTCCACCGGGGCGCACCGAGCGCAGCCCTGCCCATTGTGCACCTTTCCCTCCCCAGACCAGTGCAGGCACTCTCTACACCCCGAGCTCTGCACTGCAGCCTCCCCTCTCATCGGCTCTGTCTGGGTGCCTATGCTGGCCACCGCCGGGGCAGCCAGAGCAGAGCTCCCGGACCGGGCCCTGGTCATCAGGCGAGCGCTCACCATCCCGCTCTCCTGCCTGCGCCGACCTCTTAGTGGCTCGCGCTCCCTGGGGCAGGTTTTTAACCAGTCAGGGCTGGTGCCGCTGCTTCCGGCTGCACCCCGTGTGAGTCAGCTGCTCGCTCTCGTCAGCTGAGCTGCCGGCTCCTGGGCAGGTCCTGTCGAGGACTTGCGGCTCCCTCGGTGGCTCTCGCTGCTCTGAGGCTCCTGGACGCTGAGCTTCCCCAGCTCAGGTGTTGAAGGTGTTCTCTCTCGAGCTACTCACCTCAGCAATTGACCCATCTTTCATGTCTTCCCTACACCTTCCTTTTCCAAGCCTTGCACATTTTTTCAGCTTACTGGTCAGTTTCAATCCATGTCTCAAAGACATGCTCCTCAGGAGTGCACAAGGAATATTGGCAACTGTGGAGAGAAGGCTCAAATGAGTCCAAAAGGCCCACTGGGGAAGAGCAGGCAGGACTTCAGCTTTTCTCATCTTGTGAGGTCAGAGACAGTGAGTCTACCAGCATGTGCAGAAGTTGCTGTTGTGCACCCAGGCTACTTGTGCATGCTAATGTCCCCACAAGGCAAGAGGGGCTTGTTAGCATGGGGAAGGTATTTGGGAACAGAGTCGAGAGACTGGAGGAGAGAAGGCTCTGCCATTTCTGTTGTTGGTGGGATGACATTAGAAATCTTTCTATAAGAGACAACTATGTTGTCAGATAACAATAGTTCATATAAACCAATTCAGTGTGTTGTTCATATATATACAAACATACATGTATACATTCTGAAAGCCATGATCTCTCCTGTAAGAAGCAATTATTTTGAAAGTACCATTGTTATGATGAAGTTATATTCTTTCTATATGCAACCATTTAAAAATTTGCACTGAATTTCCCAGCACTGCAAATATGATAACATGTGTGAGTCCAGTTCAACTTGTTTTAATGACAAATGTCATGCCACAGTATTGCAGGTGCAAAGGGCATGGGTCAGGTACCTGAACACAGATAACTCATAGAATCATAGTATTATTGAATAGTTAGGGTTGGAAAGGACCTTAAGATCTTCTAGTTCCAATCCCCCTGCCATGGGTATGGACACCTCACGCTAAACAATGTCACCCAAGACTTCATCCAACCTGGCTTTGAACACTTCCAAGGATGGAGCATTCACAAATTCCTTGGGCAACCCATTCCAGTCCCTCACTATCCTCACAGTAAAGAACTTCTTCCTTATATCTAATCTAAACTTCCCCTGTTTAAGTTTGAACCCATTACCCCTTGTCTTATCACTACAGTCCCTAATGAAGAGTCCCTCCCCAGCATCCTTATAGGCCCCCTTCAGATACTGGAAGGCTGAGATGAGGTCTCCATGCAGCCTTCTCTTCTGCAGGCTGAACAGCCCCAGCTTTCTCAGCCTATCTTCCTACGGGAGGTGCTCCATTCCCCTGATCATCCTCATGGCCCTCCTCTGGACTTGTTCCAACAGTTCCATGTCATTTTTATGTTGAGGACACCAGAACTGCACACAATACTCCAAGTGAGGTCTCACAAGAGCAGAGGGGCAGGATTACCTCCTTCGACCTGCTGGTCATGCTCCTTTTGATGCAGTCCAGGATATGTTTGGCTTTCCGGGCTGCGAGTGCACACGGAAGCCAGCTCATGTTCAGTTTCTCATTAACCAACACCCGTAACTCATGCCATTTGAAATGCTCTAGGGTAGCCAACATCTGTGTGAGGCTGGCAGTTGTGGCAAAGTGTAGAGGGAGGACCCAAGCTCTCTTGCTGCGGGTCTTGCCCTGGGCCATGTCAGAGAGGTTGGCAATACTACCGCTGCACACAGTTGACTTTGGGCAAGTCAAGCCCAAAGGGACAGCAGGAGATTTCCTGCCTGATGTGTTTCCCAGGTTGTGTCTGCAGCTTGTTTAATTGAGCAGTTCATCACCATTTGTGTAGGCATCTTGCTGCAGTTCTGATGTGCCAAGTCTCCTTTTACTTATCTTTGACCATCTATCTCTAACACACCTCAGATTATTGAACCAGAATATTGGGACATTGAATCATAGAATCAATTAGGTTTGAAAAGACCTTTAAAATAAAGTCTAACCATTCACATCCAAAGGACTGCTCAAAGAAAGTTTTTTTTTAAAAATTGACTTCTAATATCTTTGCTACCATATTTCACTTGTGTTTCAAAGAATAGACATTTTTGTGGTAAAGCGTTGAATGAGATTATACGGCACTGATGGATTTATTAATGCAGTAAAAATCATACTCAGTTGCCAAGACCTGCAAGTTTTGTTTTGGTGTTATCACATATCAGAGCAGCCAGAGGTGGCAGGGATGTAGTAATCCATGCTCCTCAAGTCTATTCCAGGAGGAGCACAAGGCTGAAGGGTCCTTTTACTCGCAGCAAACTTCCATGCATGCGAACTTCCTATCACATTAAGTTTGTCCCTGTTTCTCTAAGCTGCTGAGTAGTGTCAGAGTATGGCACACGAGTGTATAAGACTGCTGCCTACTTTAAGCTATGTCTTGGACAATATCTGCTCTTTGGCTTTAGAGGCCCTAAATCCCTACTGCTTCTTCAACGTGACCAGCAGTTATTGCCACTGATAGATGACTATTTTGATTGTTCCTGAGGCTGCTTCCACCACCCTATTCACTGGGAGCTCATATTGTGCTACAAACAAACCACAATTCAAGGTTTTATTTTTTATTATTCTGAATGGTAAGCAGTCTGTTGCTGTGTACAAAGTGAAAGCTTTTAAGAGGACTCTTTATTGTGACCTTCACAGAAAATACAAAACTAATATATCTCACTCTCAGCTGAGGATTGTTTGTGTATGTTAACTGTTGACAGAAGCCTTCACCTTGCACATAGATGGTAAGTAAGAGTCTGTCAGTCAACTGCTTTAAGAGTAGATATTGTTTGGATAGCATTGCCAGCGTTTTCATATTTGTGGAAACCTGTCAGGGTAAATCTCTCCTGGGTGCACAGAGTAACTATTTTAAACATTCGTGTAAACAACAGCTTTGTCAATTGCTTGAGCTCTAGACTGGGCGTTGCCATCAGAAATCTAGATTCTTCTCTCAGGATTGCTCTTCACTGCTCATTCATCTTGGCTTCATCTCCCCCATCTACAGAAAGGGATCTAGTGGAGGTCTAATTCAGGGTGGTAATGCAATGAGTGTTTAGTATATGCTTCCTTGTTGCCTGCCTTCTGAAGTGGAAACAGCTTCTAAAGACTGCAGTCTGCATGGATAAAGGTTCATTGGGTATTTATTTTTAGCTGAGTGCTAGCTTACATAAAAGCATGTTATACCAAAGAATACTTTCATCTTTATCTCTTGCCTAATTTTTCCAGGTCACTATTTATGTACTGAATGATAAAAAACTGGGACAAGATTCCCATGGTTTGGCATGGGTTTAGGCCTTTACGTGAAGGTCAGGACACAGGAGGAAAAAATGTCCAAACATACCTCTCTAGTGTCTGCTCTTCCCTGCATATGAGTTTTCTTCTTAGATACATAAAAAGTGCTTTTCCCAGTCTAACAGTCAAGAGGGCCAGCAGTCTTCTCCGAAATATTAGTCTCCTCTAAAACCAGTCACAGACTGGGAGCAAAGTATATGACATGTGGCATGTTAGAAGAAACTTTGGGTCTTACTCCCTGCCTTTAAGTTCTGTCTCTTCTGTCTCTTTCTGAATTTATTTCAAGGGAATACTGAGGACTATAAAACAGGGGCACACTCAGGCCTGTGTGGCTAGCCATGACTGACGCAGGAAAGCCCCAGATTCTCCATTCAGAGCTAGTTCTGCTAATGGGTCAGGATTATCCCATGTGTAGTGCTCTAGACAAGAAAGTAGTTTTTGTGCCAGTAGAAATGCATGAACATAGACATAGCAATAGTACAAAGGAATGTAAGAGGCAAACCAGGACTGAGTGGCAATTGAAATCAATTTCCCTGTTGTAACATAGTCATGGGCTTAGTCTGGTTCCACTGAGATAAGGTGGGACTGATCTCACTATTCCTGCTGAAGCATCTTCCTTGGTATCACCTGGTATGTTGCCCACCTGAGCACAGCTTGTTCCCTTTTCTGCTGTGTTCTAGGTTATTGAAATGCAAGTCAAGATTTAATTATCATTCATATCAAAGTCTTCATAAGTGTTCATCTGGAGAGCTGTTGCTTAAGAAGGACCCAAGGCAAAGTCCTGGTTGCTTTGCGAGGTGGCTCAAGGCAGCCCCAAACCACACAGTGGTGAGGAGACTCAGAATTCAGAGTACTGCCTAAAGGGTCCTGCTGACACCTGTGTCTCCTGTACAGCAGCTCTGCGCTGCTGGAGAGAAGTTAATGTTAAACTCATTATCTCATTGCTTAACATGAGGAAGAAGTCCTGCTTATAAGAATAAAGGGATACTTTGTTAAGTTTCTAATTTGCATAATTAGAGGTATGATCAGTTTTGTTCTTAGTAATCTAGACAGCTTTGCTCTTACTTACGCTGTTACATGTATGAATTAAAGGAAACCTGTCTATGCTGTCACACCTGAAAAAAAAAAAATAGAATTTTTGCACCTTGAGAATAAAGTCACTTCTCTGGATTTGTAGGGTTGTCAGGACATAAAACAGCAGCTTTTCAAGGCTACAGGTAATAATAATACCTTGCTTCTCCCCACCCCTCAATCATGAATTGTGGTAAGTGGAATTGTGTGTAAATCAGGAAATGAACAGCTTCTATGACAGAGAGGAAATAACCACAGGCTGAGCCAGCCTTGGAAGACACGTTTCTTAAGTAAGCTCTGTCAGGAAGTCCTATGTGAACAAACTTCCAAGGAGAGAAACACCCCTCATGAATGGACCCTCTGCTTTCTTTAAGGCTCAGGACAACCACAGAGGAGCACAGTGGGATGGATTTGTCCAGGTTGAGCTAGGTGGAAAAGCCACCTTCTTCCCAATGCTGACTCTAAACCATGTTATCCAACCAGTGCTGGAAAATGAAGCTCGTAAGATTTCTTCATGACCTTCTCTCCTTTTGTCATGTGTTTAGAGGAGCAGGTATTGGCTCTGCTCATAGGTTCACAAGATTTGACTTTCTTGTGTTCAGGACTTGTACTGCTTATATTGTGCTTATGAAATGCCAACTGCAGACCAGAAATCACCAATTTGTGCCTGGGCTTGGATAAGAGACAATGGTAAAACCAGTTGTCTAGTTGTTGTCAAAATAATTTGAGCACCTTCCCAAACAACAGATGAGGAAAAAGAGTTATTAACAGTCCTGGGGGACCCTGTGTTGCTGGGTATTTTTCACATGTGAGTGGATGCTTTAGTAGGAGAGATAGAAATTTATTCAAGATAGTGCTCTGGATTGTGATATTAAAAAAAAAACTCTGCTTTTTCTGCAAAACTTTGGTTAAAAAATAGAGATAAAATCTGTAATAAGGAAAACATACAATGAATAAAGAAGGGGCAGGGTGGAAGCTACATATGAGAAAAATTTAGCTTAATAGTCCACATCATTTAGGGAGGAAAATTTCTAATTGAAAGATGAAAATAAATTTCACGGTACTGTGTGAGGTCTGCTGCAATAATATATCATATAGAATGATTTGGGTTGGAAGGGACCTTAAAGCTCATCCAGTTCCAACCCCCTGCCAGGGCAGGGACGCCTTTCACTAAACCAGGTTGCTCCAAGCCCTGCACAGCCTGGCCTTGAACACTGCCAAGGATGGGGCATATATGCTGATATTTTGGGGGTTTTTCACTTTTCTGGATTTTTCTTCCACATAGCTTTAGTTTTCAGCTTGTCATACAGCAAAATCACATTCCCCCAATTAACAAATCAGCTTCTTCAGAAGATCCACAGATAGACACAATTATGAGATTCATCATAAAGTCCACAAATGAAAAAAAACAACTTAACTCTGTTTCTCCTGGTTACAAGGCAGAATCTTACGACGATAGTTAACAAAGTGTAAGCAGGGCACATCAAGATTTCTTGACATTATTAAATCATGGGGGGCAGTTTTTCAAAGCAAACATAGGAATATTAACATTTTTTTCAGCATATGGAACCCACAGCATCTTATAACTGAGCTAAAGTTGTTAGGAACTGAAATCAGCCACTGTGATGCCATCTCAAGGGTTTTGAGACAAGCTTTTAATGCATTCTGCGAATAGAATCATGTTTGTTTCTTTCAGAAACAATGAAAAAAATCCATTTACTTTTGCTAATAAAACCACAGTATATGTCACTACAGTTATGGGCTGGAAATTATATATTTTTTTTTACATAATAAATTATATTATGCCAAGTTACTACAGTGAACAATAGTTATTGTCAGGAAATAGATTCAGATAAGTTGTACAAACAACACTTCCTCCCTTAGATTTTCCCAAATTGAATTTGCAGATTGTGGCCTGGGGACAAAGCGTACCCTGAGCTCTTGAAGCAATAGCAGATGCAGTTCTGGCTTGTTTCCTTGGGTCTCAAAGGGTGTGAAACTGTCCTCAGCAGACCATGCGCACAAATGTTCCCTGCTTGCTTTTGTCCCAAGCCAAGCCCTGCAGGAAATCAGCCATTGTTTTTAGTGATGCTACCCATAGTACTTTGCGGTTCTTCAGACATGGTGTCTGCATGGAAGCAATTACAGCATCGGTTACACAAATCATCTCCTTTACACTGTCCTGTAGCTGCAGAGCTCCTAAGAGGGGAACTATGCCCACCCAAGCCTGGATAGAGCACCCCCTGCACTCACCTCAACAGCACAAAGGACCTGGGTCTTTTTTAGTGTGTGGACCTCAGCAGAGAAACAGCCATGGAAATGGCGTCAGCTGCACAATGCAAAATATCTTCTGTTTGGGCCAAGATCATAAAGCATAAACCAGTGACACCATGCCCTCTACTTACACTGCCTTCTGGTTTCCCTTGCTGATGGTAACTCTGGAATCTGAAAACCTCTTCTCTGTATTTACTGCTATAAAACCAGATAATCAGCACAGCAGCACAAGCTGTCTTATTTCATGAGCAAAAGATATCAGTAATTAGGTTTTCTTTCCTCCCCCTACAGCTAAACCAGTATAGCAAGAGTAACAGGCAACAAAGAGTTTTGCACAGATAAAACACAATTTCTAATGAACATCTGATACACAAAAGTGTCAGGTGGTCAGTTGGAAGGGTGTGGCTGTAGGAAGAGTCCAGCCACAATGAACTGTTGAGTTATGCAAAACCTGCTGGTGCATTTAGGGAATTTCCCACAGGGAATGAGGAAGAGGAAGAGAAGCTGTTGGAGTGCCTGGCTGCTTCCACCTGTCCCCTCTCACCACCAGGTTTCCAGCTGGCATGAGTTTCATCTAGCACTGCTGCCTGGCTGCAAGGGAGACAGACACTCAAGTTCCTTGAAATGGCTACTGGGGGTTGTTTTACCCACTTCTGTGTGCCTGTCTTCCATTTACTGTCTGAAACATGTTGGAGAAAAGATGGCAAGAGCCATTCTGCCATGATCCACCAATTCTTCAGATGCCTGAGGTCCCTTCCCTAGTTCCTCTTCTCAGGCAGGTGACTAGGTGAACAAAAATTAGGAAGTGTTAGGTTAGTAAGTTAAGTGTAAGTTAGTTTTCCTCTGCCAAAGCTTCTTCAGAATTGCATATAGTGTTCATTGGTCATTAGCCTTTGCCCTTCAGTTTCAGGAAGACATTTTAATCAGTTAATAAATAAATATAGTTCCTTAAATAATAGTTACTATCTAAAACACCTATGCACAGATTATTCTTCCTGTTCAAAGCCATCTTTAAAGTTATTAAGAAAAGAAGGTCGTATATAAACACTCTCTCACTCCAGCTGTAATCTGATTGTTTCATGCTCTCAGGCCTACATGAAAAATAAGCACTAAAACGATGTTATAGAAACTTAGACCGGCTTTCTTTTGGAAAAGAGTTACTATTAAGGCTAAGATACAACTTGTGAGCTGAATTCATTGAGGTTTCTGAGCAAAACCTTATGTCTGAAAATTAAGGAGGTGCAGCTAATCATGTTTAAACACCATTAAGACAAGAAGGAAGAGGGAGAATAAGGTCAGCTCTGGAACTGCAGAAGTCACTCACTCAGTCCTGTACATGCTCTGCAGCCAGAGAGTGCCAAGTCTTATAGTGCTTTTAAGATGTAAGTTGGCAGTGAGGTTTTGTTGGCAATCTATGCAGGTTAAGGGCTTCATTTCATTAAATGTAATTGTGTCCCCTCCCAAAACCTTCTGCTCCCACCTCAGAAAAGGTGCAGTTTCACCACTGGCTTAAAATGGTTAAAACACAGCAGGTCATGATGGAAGGGGGTGTCATTCTCCCACCCAAACCCTGGACCCTCTTTTTTTGTGTCACTGCTAGCGAATGAGTGGCTGCAAGGCAAGAACAACTTAGCGGTTTCATGGCTTGTTTTAATTTTCTGGCAGGTGAGCAAAGCAGGCCAATTTACCATAAAATCATGGGACTGATATTGTTTAAATAAAGCTATTACTAAAAACTTGTGGCTGGGGTAGGTAAAAGGAAATGGGCTAAAATGAGTGTAAAATCACTCTTTTAGAAAATCATTTTAGAATATCAAGTTGTGTTGAATAAAATATTGCATCTTAAGTGATCTACAAACCCATGTGGCCTCAGATCCCAGTTCCACAAGCAGATTTTGCCAAAAACATCTGTGCTGCCAAGAAAATTGGTTCTACTTTCCTCTGTCTTGTGGCCTTCCTTTCAGTGGCCAAACATTTGTCTGAATTACAAGTTCCCAAAACTGAATGACTTGGAAGAGCTGTGTTTTTTCTTCTGATGTTACAGCAACAGTTTATCCTATAATCTCGTTTAGGTGGCATTTTTTTCAGGAAAAAAAAAAGGATCCAGAGCTGCTTATCATAAACTGAATATGAGTCAACAGTACCATGCTGTTGTGAAAAAGGCAGACGTTAGATGAAGCTGTGTGAGCAGGAGTGTGTCCTGCAAGACAGGTCCTTGGAGTGAATGTCTTGCCCAACTGTGGGCATCATATCAAGAAAGACAAGGACCTACTCAACTGAGACCAGGACAAGGGATGTGGTAACGATGAGTTATCTGCAAACAAGGCCAAAGGAGGGAAGGCTGCAAAATAGTTTAACCTGGAGAGAGGCAGACATGGCAAGTCTTATGAATCATCAAAGGCTGCTGCAAACAAGAACAAGCCTGTTCCCTGTGTACCACGGGTGTAGAGAGGTACAGACTTAATATCACAAGAAAGAAGATTCAGATTATACATTACGGGAAAACTCCCAAATGTAAGGTTAGCTAGTCACTTGAAGAGATGATGTGGAGCATCTGGGAAAAAAAAAAACAAAGTCTTGGAGACCTCTGAAGCTGGGAGACAGCCATCACTCAGGGATGCAGGGATGGTGCTGGCTTGGCTCAGTCTGCCTAAGGAGAGGGTTAAATTTTTAAATCCTTCCAAGCTCTATGAGTTAATGGTATCATAGTAAATGTGTACATTAGAAGTTTTATACACACATGAATCAATAATAAATTCCTACATCATATACTTGTAACAAGCCCTATGATTTCAGTAATCAGGGAAGACTGGTTTCCTGCAAAAGCCTTTCGCAAAGGCTGGAGAGTGTGAGTTCTACTTTTTTATTCCAATAGGAAGATTATTTTGGAACTGCTGACATGATAAAACTTTTTACCTAAATGATAACATTTTCTGCTGGAAAGTTACCTGGGTCTTTTCAACAGAAGCTGCCTCCACACTTCAAGAATTTGAAGCGGAGAGCTTGAGGGGAGAGCCATATATGCTTTTTTGAAAGATAGCAAAGACAAGAGGACAAGGAGAGCACTGCAGGCTGAATCAGTTGGGACAGCAGTTAATCACAGACAGCATCACACTATTAACATGCACTCAGCCCACAAGCACCATATGAATAGCAAGTCCTCATCAAAAGGGCTCAGCAAACACTTCGGAACAGACAGAGCATCAGCCAACCCTTCTTGCAAGGCTGGTGTATAGGTCTGTTTGGGGCTGCACATACAGAGTATTTATGGCCAAGAAGCATAATCCATGCCAGGGTCATGCCTGCAGAAACTCTTGCAAGTTTACAATGTGCAGAGCTGAAGGAGATACTGCTGAAGATGCTGTTTTGGCATAAGAGGGGTGGCAGAGCTCTCAAGATAGAGGAGAATGTGTTATCAAGCTTTGTACACATGTTCTGGGAAATGTGCCTAAATGTTACTATATACCAGCTGATTCATTTGAGGGAGTCAGGAAGCAGTTGTAGCTCTTCTATCTGTATGTGACAAGCTGCTGCATTATGACACTCCATCTCCACTGGCAAATTTTAAAAAGAAACAAAACAAACCCACAACATTTTTATTTTGGGCATATGATTGTCTTTACCACAAACTGAATTTAGCTAAAACTTTCAATATATTTGATTATAATGGGAAATGTGTTTGGGGAATAAACTCTTGTTTTTAATGCAAATAGGTTTGTATTTCTGCTCAGCTTTTGTGGGTAGATGAACACTGCAGGAAATCTGTGCATAGCTGTATTTTTATTTGATTAATTCAGAAGATTAGCTCAGAAAAGGATGTTTCAGAGGTAGCAGAATAAATGGGCACTTTGAGACCTTTCCTGAATATTTCCTCTATGAAGTTTTTTGCTGTATCTGGAAATAAAATAGCAGAAAAAAAGGACAACAGTGACTATTACTAAGAAGTCCAAATGAAATCAGTAAGCTGATAGTTCATAATTTTGTTTCGTCCTTGCCTACCGAACTCCTTTACCTAACTCATTTTCTTGTCTGTTCCTCAGTTGTGCTAGTACTTCTAATTTTAACAGCTATTCTGATGCATATATGTTAATAGACTTGCATAATTTATGCAATACATCCCAGTAAGGCTGACAATGTACAGCTCACAGATCAATTCAAGCTAGAGCAACAATTCAAGAAAGCACAGCATGAAAATGGTGTTAAGGGAAATGAAATCAGAACAATACTTTTAATATAAATTATAGACATTTCATTTATATTTCATATCCATTTTTATGTAATAACTCAATTTTAGTCATATTGGATGGCTCTAATTTCAGGCAATTATTATCTTTTAACTATTTTGGAAGAAGGGAATTTTGATGAAAAAAGTGCGGCAGAGAACAATAAAACCACCGTCTTTGTATATAACTGCCTGTATATATATGTGACGTATCAAATGTGAGTCAGTCATTTATTACCATTATAATGGTATATACCATCTATGGAGCCATAGATGAACCATCAATTGCAACATGATAAAATGAGTCCAGCTTTGATGGTTGTCTAAGCATGTACAATTAATTTCATTCCTATCTACAGAGTAAGGAGACAAAATCAGCAGGAAAATGCTTAGCACATAGTGGTTTTAGAGATCATACAATTATAGAATCACAGACTGGTTTGAGTTGGAAGGGGACTTAAAGCTCATCCAGTTCCAATCCCCTGCCATGGGCAGGGACACCACACTAGACCAGATTGCTCCAAGCCCCATTCAACCTGGCCCTGGAGATGCTATCTTCTGATGGTTTAAGTGCCATAGATGGGCTGAAATAGGAATAGCGAGATGCTAAATGCACCAGCCTAACCTTGTTAATACTTGGAGGACTCCCCAGGAGGGAGTTTCTCCTTTGTATTTTTTTCTTGATCTTTACACCAGAGGAAAATGGCTGTAAACATGAGGGAATGTGTCTCAACAAAGGTATGGAGCATGCTGACCTCTTTCTTCTTCCCCCATTCCATAGGCTCATGTATTACCCAAATTAGTAGAACTGGACAGGCGGCATTGACTTATTTACATTGCCTACTGACTAGATACCAGAGATAAATGAGCAATCATTACGGCCTTTACTGAGTATGAATGAGTGCCTGGAGGGCATAAAGTTCTGTATCACATTACTAATTCCACTTACCTCAGAGCATTTTAAAAGCTTTTCTGAAAAAGAGGTTGGAAAGCTTTCAGCAGGTGGCTGTAGGAGAGGCTGAGAGGTATAACTTAAGTTATTTTCTCCAAACTCTGTGCAGCCAAGGTGGCTGATGCCTTTCAATGCTACCTGAGAGACACATATCAAAACTCTTATCAAAACAGTTTCAATACATCCCGTGTCTGACAGGAAAGCATCCTGTACTCTAGACCTCCTCCCGTTTTCTTTTCTTTCAGTTACAGTGCTTGTCACCTTGCATTACAGATGAGTAACACAGAAACGTAAAGACATACCCTCTAGAAGAAAAAGAATCAGTTGTATAGGATGAGCAAGCTTTATCATATGTAGTAATTACATCAGTAAGTGGTAACAACTGTAGTATCCTAGAACGTTCCTTAAATCCATTGGAAGTAACAGTTTTAAACAGAAATCTATACATGAGCAATTAATAAAGATAACCACAATCCATATTAAGAAAGTGTATATAATGCACATATGTAAAGCTTTCTGTCAAAAATCTTGTGAGCTGATTCTTTGCATAGAAGTTAAAGTTTATCATAAGTGAGAACATGTTAGATGACATGGAGAAGTATAAAGGGTGTTTTTTCCTTCCCCCATGCAGCAGAATAGGACAACCTGTCACCTGAAGCTCTTCCAGTGAATTCTAACTGATGTACTTCAAAGTGCTTTACAAATAAGTTCATGTATTTATTCCCACTGGATTGAAACTACAGCAGAGGGCAATGCTATGACAGCTCCAAGGACAGTAACTTTCATTCTGGGGGAGAACTCAAGATGTCTTGAGTTCTTTATGCTGGAACTGAAAGTGATTTTTCTAAAAGTATGGTTCATTAAAAAAATCTGTTTGACTAGCAGTGAACAATTTGAGGAAAAGTTGGTATTTGACATATTTGACTTTTTCAAAGCATTTTCAAATATATATAAGCCCTTTTTGACTTTTGCAAAACCAAATAAAAAATATCTGAATTTTACAGACTGTTTAAAAGGTTGAACAATACAATTACCCTAATTCATTTCTTCCCCAGAGTTTTGGAGATTAATAATTTTAGAGATTTCTGCACTGAGCACAACTTGTGATGAATAAAGCTCTTTTAAATCTTAAAAGTGGGAAATATTTCTCATCCAGTCTTACAGGATAGGTTTCATATCCTTACTTTACCTATACTGCAGGCTTATGTACCTATAGGATATGTAAATTCCAGATCTTTGTTGCTCTACCTGACTTCGACTCTAAGGCATTATCTAATAAGCCTTTCCTAATACCTGACAAAACTACTACGTGATAGCTGTATCTCATCTATGTATCCACACTTATGTCAGAAATTTCGAACTATTTTCACAAAGCCATTATATACTGCAGCGAAAATTAAAATCAATAAGAGACATATTTTTGTGTTGCCTCTTTCTTTGGTAAAAGAAGCATCACTCAAACAAAAAACAGTCTTACTCAAAATTATTGAATATTATAAATCTAACTTTATTATTGATACAAAAAATAGGATGTCAAATTGGAATAAAAAATACCTTTCAGCTCCCCTTGCTACCACTAATAATTAACAAAAAGATTGTGTTAATCAAAATAATCCAACTGACCTAAGAAGACAAACAGTAATGAGTGAACGTTTTACCATTTAGAAATGGTAAAATATTTTTTTTAAACAGTAAAATATTTTTTCTTTCACTTCTTTACTATGCATTCAAGAAGAGCCTACTTGTAAAATAAGTCATGACTTATTTTTGCATTAAAACCCCCAAGTGTATTTTTATATGGATTCAGGCCTTTATTCACTTCAGCATGCAGCAGTAGCAGCTCTGTGACAAGTAGAGTAAATGTTATTTTTGTACTCTATTTAAAAAATAGATGCATTAATATGAAGTGCGATTAATATCCTTCTACCTTGGAAAGCATTCTACTATGAAAGATGAAGTTACAAATTTTCTGGTGTTGAATGTAACTGTAGCTGGATATTGTTGTAGTTTTGTTTTGCTTTTTTGTTGGTTTTCTTCATGTGTTATGTTTTTCAGAATTTATTTTCTCCTGTTTTTCTTTGTTCTTTTAATAATTTTTTTTTTTTTTTTTTGGTCAGAAAAGCATAGTCCATAGATACCAAGCAGCTACCAAGGTTATGAGCTGAGAATGTGAATGTAAGTCTGGACCAGGATGAATGGGTTTGAGCAACAGTGGGTCAGCAATTACAGATATCCCCTATCCACTTCCGACCTAACCAGAAATCCCCATGACAAGCAATGACTGATGTTAAGCTTAATTTCTTTACCCTTGTTAAGCAAGACTGTTTGGTATCTTTTCCTTGCACATGATAATGTTGCCTCAGATCACTGTTGCCAGGGCTGCTCTGCCTACAGCCTTTTAAGACTTTTTTTGTTTGGCGCTGTCCTGGGTTCAGCAGTAGCAGTCATGTTTCTCCTTGGTAGCTGGTGCAGTGCAGTGTTTTGACTTTCAGCTCAGGAACAGAGCTGATAGAGATGTTTTGGTTTGGCCAAGGACTTTGTGAGCCTCATGCTCTGCCAGGGAGGAGGGGAAGCCAGGAGGAAGCAGAGACAGGACACCTGACCCAAACTGACCAAAGAGCTATTCCATACCACAGCACATCATGCCCAGGATGTAACTGGGAGTTAGCCGGAAGGGCTGGGAGTCTGCGGGGTTGGAGGAGGTATCGGTCGGTGCTTGGTCGGGCTGGGGGGAGGGAGGGGGGGGGGGTGTCGAGTTACTGGTTGGCTGATGGTGAGGTGTTGTATTCTGTTCCCTTGTTATTTCCTTTATCATTATTATAATTGGTGGTAGCAGTAGTGATTTGTGTTATACCTTAGTTACTAAACTGTTCTTATCTCAACCTGTGGGAGTTGCATTCTTTCCGATTCTCCTCTCCGTCCCTCCGGGAGTAGGGGGAGGGAAAGAAGGGGGGGGAGTGAGTGAATGAGCCCTCTGCCTGGTTTTAAACCACGACGGGTTTTTTTTTTCTGTTACATATATTTTCTCCAGGCATTTGTACAGTCCCAGCTACATCTAAACAGATTCATTAAAATGGTTTTCAATGTATTGCATCTGTACCAAATACAATGTTCTCATAAAAAGGCATTGTCTCAGAGATTTCACATGGTCTTGAGTGCCCTGCAATGTCTGATTTCTATTAAGAGAACAGTGGATTCCACTTCCCATAAAGCTGATTTTTATGGCATATGGGTCTGCCTACCTACAAAGTAAGGTGCTGTACTGCTGAAAGCTCAGCTGCATAATACATTAAATGTTTCTTTCAAGGTCACTGTAGGGAATGTTGCTTCTGGTTTATCAAACCTGTTGTATTGAATTATGCACCTCAGTGGCAGATTATTTGCAGGCTTTATGTCAGATGATTAGAATTCCCTGTATCAGCATTGAGCCTCATAAACATCACAAATTCTTCTCAGGGTTACTTACTTATTCCAGATGGCACCCACTGCACTCTCTTCCAATCTTCCAATTTCTTTTTTTCCAAGAAATAAGGATACTTTAATATTTTACACATTTTTCCTATTTTTAGGCCAATATGTGAGATTATCTTGACAGAATAAGCAAAAAGTGATTTGCATTTATACTCAGTTCACATTGAATAAGAGGAAATTTTATCCTACTCTGTATTTTTAATTCTAAAGTTGTTTTCCCAGTTACTAAGGGCTTTCTGAAACTTAATCATATCCTGGTGTCTGCTGAATCCTTTACTTGCAAGAGCTAAGAGCTCGGTTATCAGGCTGTTTCTCTTGACTCACATTTGGAGAATATTATTAAATCTGTGTTATGACATGCCAATGTCTTTGGAACATCCAAAGTACCAATTTAAGGTATCTCCCAAGAATGTCAAGACAGTTTTGTGCTTTGGCTATCAGTGACCCGCAGGACAATACTTTTCTTAAGGATACTGCACTAATCAAAGGGTCTGCAAAATTCGCATTACACAGCTGTCAGAATAGGAAAAAAAAGGGAGTAATCTCTGCTAACTTTGAGCTCTGACAGTCATGCTTTTGTTAAGTGAGTATGTGTCTCAATATGAAGATTTTAACCATGTGAAAGAAATTTTAAAATTCTATTTTCACTATACTTTGCATCAATCAGGAACTTAGTGTATGTCTATTGTATCTTTATTATATAAGTACCTCTGGAGATCTGAATTAACGGAGTATGTCTGCATAGCTTTAAAATTTTGGTCAGCAACCTGGGCGCTGGCTCTTCGATTTTAATCCCAGCTAGTGAACTTTTGCTCTCTCCAGAGCAAAGGAACCAGCTGAAAATAGGCTTAAGAAGAAAAGCTGCCTTTCCTTTCTTCCCTCTGTGGTTTTAGTGCTGGTTTGGACTACAAGCATGTCTCCATTCAAAATGCTGCTTTCTTCTTCAGCATTACCCTTGACCTAATCCTTTTGCTTTTTGTGCTGCATTGAACTGACTTTACCTGACTTTCCCTGACTTTCCCTGACCCATATCATTGCCTACCAACCCCATTAATTTCCCACTGTGTATAGATCTCTTTCTTGCTACTCCAGATTCCCACCAGGATCTCTGCAGCAGATTTCCACCGCTTTACCAATCATCTGGTTTTCCAGCCTTACCCAGCAGCATCCTCTGTTGCTCCCAAATTTCTCTTCTCCATGACAGTTCTTCCATAGAATGATGAAATCATAGAATGGCTAGGGTTGGAAAGGACCTTAAGATCATCTAGCTCCAATTCCACTGCCATGGGCAGGGACACCTCACACTAAACTATGTCACCCAAGACTCCATCCAACCTGGCCTTGAACACCACCGGGGATGGAGCATTCACAACTTCCTTGAGGAACCCATTCCAGTGCCTCACCAACCTCACAATAAAGAACTTTTTCCTTATATCTAACCTGAACTTCCTCTGTTTAAGTTTGAACCCATTACCCCTTGTCCTATCACTACAGTCCCTAATGAAGAGTCCCTCTCCAGCACCTTTGTAGGCCCCCTTCAGATACTGGAAGGCTGCTATGAGGTCTCCACGCAGCCTTCTCTTCTCCACGCTGAACAGCCCCAACTTTCTCAGCCTGTCTTCATACAAGAGGTGCTCCAGCCCCCTAACCATCCTCATGGCCTTCCTCTGGACTTGTTCCAACAGTTCCATGTGCTTTTTACGTTGAGGACACCAGAATTGTACCCAATACTCTAAGTGAGGTCTCATGAGAGCAGAGCAGAGGGGCAGGATCACCTCCTTCGACCTCTGCTGAAATCTCCCACTGACAGCAGTGGTCCCTTTGTTACCCTTTAATATGACAGTAAAAATTCTTTCCTCCCTGAGATTCCTGAAGGAAGGAATCTCATCAACATTTATTCCATGACCTTTCCCATATGACTGAGGGGTATGTGTAGTCACATCTCTTCCACAGGAAGGCTGACTCCAACATCTGCTTCTAATTGCTAAAAAAAAATATTAGTAACCATGAGGAATGAATTACCATGATCTGGCACACACAATGGCTTAAAATTGGTTAGCCAAGCCAATTTCCCCCACAAAAAAAGTCTAGATAAATAGAAAAAGCAAATCTTCTCAAATGACATGAAAAGCTAGATTTTGCAAATACAAACTTGTTTGTAGTAATTTAAAAGGAGAATCATAAAAGGCAAACGACATTTACATGTACATAAGAATAGTCTGTTATTTTCAAGATAATCAGGATTTAACAATATCAGTGATGTGTAATACGTGTTTGAAAATTTTTCTGCTTTATCAGATAACAGATGAATGTTATTTTGAACATATTTTAAACATCTTTCAAATAGCTATATCATGCTTTGTGCCTTAGAAAGTGAACCATTATGTCAGCAAAATTGTGAAAGTAAAATCACAAAAAGGATATTAGTTCAGTTCTACTTTTCAGATGATATATATAAGGGAATATATAGATATATTCTTAATGAAACCTAGTTTCTTCCCCATAAGATATTGTAAAACTGTTCAGCAACTTTACAGAATTATTTTGTACTTGATATATTACCTTGAAATGATAAGATAAATAATGATTTACAGTCATCTCAAATTACTGACAAATAAGCATTCAAAATGAGTAGCAACACATAGCAAATACATAAGAAGCCCAGACATAAAAATGGTAGTGTAACATCCTTTCCCCATTGCTTTAATCAGTTTTTACTACTGTTACATTAATAATACTTTTTCCAAGGTGATTTTGAGAACAGAGGCCTAGATTTTACATACTTTCTGAAATAGATTTTCCTGTCACTCGTAAGAGTGACAACTCACTGACATGCCCCCCAAGCTCTCATGGTCACTTCTGGGTCAGAATCAACAATTGCACAGTCATACAATGCTATGAACCCTGCTGTTTATGACAGCTCTGAACAATATGCAATGAATTAGTTCCTCATGGAAATTTCAAAGTAGACATAAGCTAAATGTGTTAAATTAGCTTATATGTGACCACAACTTTCCACCACAGTTTCACAGAAAGCTCCTTGGGTCCCATAATGACACAGCTGTTGGGAGTGAGGTTTTATGAATGAATCCCCTGGAATGAAAATACAAAGAAAGGAAAACGTTAATTAAGGAGTATAGAAAATAAAGGGGACTGGTGTGCTTATGTGTATGTTCTTTTCTTCAGAGCCCTCTACAGAATAAATCACATCAACAGATTCCTTTACATCTGTTTGCACATACAATTCACCCATGTTCATACATATGAATTTGTCCTAGAATTTCTTTAAAAAAAAAACACAACAAACCACAGACAATCCCTTCTTTATTGTTGGTGATAAAGAAAAAAAAAACAAACATGTGTTTAGATGTATTAGATAGTATATATATACATAGGTATGTAATAGATAAAGTAATAAAAACTAGGTTGGACTTGTGTAAGGATGATCAAGTAATTAAGAAAATATCATTAAGAGAAAATCATACTTTGAGCAGTAAAGCAGAGGAATTAATGACAAACTGAAGGTTACACAGTCAGCATTCACTGTAGCAAACAGGAACACTAAATGCCTCGTAATTCCCAGGATTGCTATGCAATGACATATTCAAGACTTTCAGCTCAGGAAAAACGCATGTGTGCCTAGGAGAAAATTATGTATTGAAAGGAAACCCTTTCTTCCTTTATTTTGTAGTTAAAATTTAACTCCTGACATTTCTTTTTACTGTATGTCTCAAGTTTTGTGGTAGAATAGATGGTGCATAGTCATTTCTGATTTCTGCAGAAGCTTTATTAATGTACAGATTATGTAAACTGGGACAGAAACTTGCAACCTTATCTTGGCAAAGACAGCATTTGGTTGTGATATACAATGTGCTTACCTTGGAAAGCACTGACTCTGCACTTAGTGTCAAGTATCTGAAAACTCTTTTGAGTCTCAGACTGCTTTTCCCTTGTTTTTTTCTGCCTTGCCATTTACGTGCATCAAGACATACGATATCCCATGGAGTTTCACACACTGAATTAATACTGCCTTGGACAGTGCTAGTTGAGTGAATTTCAAATAAAGATGTACTGTAAGAAGCAAGAAAGCGCAGTTACTGAGATGCATGCATGTGAGTAATTTCATACACACAAATCCCTCAAATGACCTCCAACCCCTTTCCACAACCTGGACTCCGATGTTCTGTGTTAAGCTCAAATTTCACTGTGTGAAGCCACAAACAAAACAAGTCAGTTCCAGCGGGATTTGTGCATCTGTTTTTTCTGACAGAAAGCTCTGTTTGCAGAATGAGAGCCTTAAAACTCCACATGGGTCCACAGTTCCTGTAAATAATATTCCAAATCATAGTCACTCACTGATATCACATGGGGAATACTTTCTAACTCGTTCTGTGCATTGTACAGCTCACCGAGTATTCCATTTTCACATTTTTGTTCAGACAGCTAGTGAGAGAATGAATTTTCTTTCTCACTTGTAAGACTTGATAAAGCAGAAGAGACATATCCAAAATGCATTTATAAATGAAAGAGTTTTCAAATGCCTTTTTGTGAAAGAACCTTAAAAGGAAGTTTAAGATATTTGGTAAATTACAGGCACAGAGTCCTCTACTTCGTAGAAATTTCTCTATTGCTTATGTCTTACGTGAAACAGTTCTTGATACCAGCTCCTTTGTCAGAGCTTATTTTTTAGTATTAAGGTCTTACCGTTCCTCATTCTACTGTCCTGACTGCAGAAACAGAACCGTGCCCGCTTCTAGCCTCGCTAAACTCAGTGTAAGGAGTAAACGTACAACAGGCTGTCTGCAGCCCTCGTCGGGTTACTCGTTCTCAGCAGAGATGCTGGGGAAGGAGTGGAGATGCAGGCTCCCCGTGATGAGCCCTGCCGACAAGCTCCCCTTCCTCACGTTGAATAAACGTCAGTAGCGGGTTCAAAGCAACGTGTTTCTGGCATTTCAGTTGGATTTCGCCTCTTGCTTGTGCTTTAACACACAAACACAGCCACCGACTCCCGCCACCGGGCTCAACCCAGAGCTGCCTCTTTCCAAGATTTTCACTCAAAAGCATCAAAACCCCCACAAACTACCGGGAAAACAACCGCAAAGCCCCCAAATCCCGCAGCGGCCAAGCTCATCGCATCTGACCCCTCATCATCTTCATCCCCATGGTGCCCCGAGCTTCCCCCCCGCGGCGGGCGAGCGGGAGCTGGCAGAAGGAGGGCGCGGGGCTCTGCAGCGGCGACTTTGCTCTTTAAATCGCTCTCCAAAGCGGATTACGCCTGATCCCTCCGCGTCACACCGGAGTTTGCTCGGGAAACGGGGGGGGAGGGGGGGAGGGGGGGGGGGAGGGGGGGGGGAGGGGGGGAGGGGAAGGGAAGGGGGAGTGAGTACCTCCCTCCTCCCGCGGGGCTCCGGGGAGGCGGGGGGAGGCGGGGACGAAGAGCGGGGACGAGGTTTAACGGCGGCCGCCTCCGAGGCGGGAGGAGATCTGAGAGGGCGGTGGTGGGGCGAGGGGAGCCCGCGGAGCGCGCCAGCGGCGCAGCCGGTATAGCGGAGGGTGCCCGGGGCGGCAGCAAACTGCAGGGCAAGATGCAGAAGAGCGTGCGGTACAACGAGGGGCATGCCCTGTACCTGGCGCTGCTGGCCCGAAAGGAGGGCACCAAGAGGGGCTACCTGAGCAAGAAGACGGCGGAGACCAACCGCTGGCACGAGAAGTGGTTCGCCCTCTACCAAAACGTGCTCTTCTACTTCGAAGGAGAGCAGAGCGCCCGGCCCGCCGGCATGTACATGCTGGAGGGTTGCAACTGCGAGCGGGTGCCGGCTCCCAAGGGATGCGTCGCCGTCAGCGCCAAGGATGCTGCGTTGGATAAGCAGGTACCGCTCCTCACGGCTGCGGGGCGGGAGGGATGGAGAGAGGCGGCCCCGGGGCAGCGATCCCGCGGTGCTGGCGGCTGAGTGGAGCCACGGCCGTCGGGGCGGTCGGGCTCCCCATAACCCTTTCCCTCGGCAACCTTGAATCCATCTCGAAGAATGGTGGTGGGTGCTCTATAGAGCTCAGGCAGGGAGGTCTGTGCCACTCCCGAAAGAGCATCAATTGCTCAGAAAGTGGCAAGGGCAGTGGTTTTCCCACCCCGTCTAATGATTCTTCCTTCTCACCGGACTTTTTAGTTGCCACTGCCTGCCCACCTTGTTTCAGTAGGGTGCCCCAAGAGTAGCATCTGGCAAACAGGGTGTTTTATCATCTTGATAATGACACTTCTGCAATACAGCTACACAATTCCAACCAAACTCAATAAACAGAGTGTGTGAGGGCACAAAGTACCAAAACAGCATATGGGGGACTTCAAGCAGCCACCGAGCCCATTCTGCTGTGGGGTTGCTGCTCATCCCAGTGATGCTGTGGGGGGTAATGAGATCTCAGCTCTCCCTTGGGAACCCCTCCAAGGGCCAGGCTGCTGGCAGGGAGTCAAGGTGTGAGTGTGTGCTCTGGTTTAAGCGTGTGCCTTTCAGGTTCTTCTCCAGACAGGTGTTGTGAAGTTGATGGTGCTTGCAATAGGAATGGTGTCGCAATGCTGGAGGCAGGAGGCAGATCCTTCATGGTTTTGGGTGGGTGAGGAATGCTGAAGGCTCTGGTGGGATTCATTCACTTGAGGGGTGGCAATTAATAGTTCATGAACTGTCAAATTACCTCCCGCCCAAAAGCTGATCAGTTTGACATACACATGTCAAACCAGCAAGGGGTTAAATACTATCTGTGTATTGCATAACAGTGTAGCAGAGGACGCTGTAGTTGTTCATCGTAGATAGAGATTGGGTATCCTAACCACACACCTCCTATTTACACCATGTAAATTCTTGATCTCACTTGCTGCCTGGTTGAATTTGTTTGAATCTTGCATGCCCTAGCGTCTCTCTTCCTGAACAGGAGAAACTGAACAGGTGTCAAACTGGTTTGGAAAAGTTTGGGTAATTCTAAGGAGAGTGGTTTTGAACTGGCTGCAGGCATTTCCTGCTGATTATGAGGAAGAGACAAAGACTTAAGTCAGCCTCTGAAAACTGCTGTTTGCTCTGTTAGAGTGATAATTTTGCAAGGAGAACTCAGAACCTGATCTCATGTTTGTGCTTTTTTGCCCTTTTGCAACAAATGTTTGTGTGCTTAAGCAGTCTTTGAGATGGTGCATAGTTCGGCAAGTGAACTTTGGGATGATTGTAGTTATGTCATATTCATCCATGACATTCTTGCTTGTTGCTTTGAAGCATATTTGTATAAGCAATGATAAATGAAACATTGGAGGATTCCCTAGATGAAAATAAACATTAATATTTCCTTGTCTGCTTTACATTGGCTTAGTGCACTTGTTTATTGGTAGTGTTGTTAAACTACGGCTTGACTAAGAGAAATGTGTGAAAACAATGCCTTTACATATCTGTTCTCTGGGAATCTTAAATAGTGCTTTTATAGTGATGAACCTTTGAGTTGTTTGTAATTACGTTTAGTAGTGAAGAGACAAAATAATTGGAGGGTTTGAAACTGAATTTTGCTTTGCTTCAAACATCAGCTATGTTGATGTTCTTAACAATAGCAGTCTGCTGTCGAAGAGACAGAAGAACACTTAAAATTTTTTTTCAGGGGATACTATTTTGAATTTTGGAGGCAGGCCATCAGAAAATATCATTTTCCTGTTCACCTTTTTCTTGATGCAGAATAAAGCTTTTGAGTGTCAGTAGTTTCTACAGATGTTTGTTCATTAAAGTGCACCCTTATTTCTATATTCATTTAGGCACAAACCTTAGCTAAGGTGTACAGGAACCTCCCTCAACAACTAAAATTGATCAACCACAAGAAAAATGATAAATATTTGAAAATTAAACATTTAGAGAATGTGCTCATATTCCTACAAGTGTAAAGGAATAAATTGTGAGCCTTCAGTTTTTTAGCAGAGGAAGACAAAGTCATTTTAATCAGATAATAATGAAAACTCAGTGTTGTATGTGATAACTACTGGCAGTGTAAAAATGCTGCCTAGATTTAATTTGCTTTGATTTAATCACACAGATGTGTTAATGTCATGAAAAGTATTATCTTTATGCCAGTTTTTGAAGAATCAGATCTCTCTCCTCCAAAAGAAAGAGATGAAAAATAAAAATAAACTCTTTTACTTTGGGTTTTATTTACCTAGGCAATTTAGACATTAGAGTGATATGTGTTATAGAATTATGCAGATTATGGAAAGAGAGAAAGAGAAATTAATCACATAAGAGGACTTCATCAGCATCCTTTGAGTGGAGTAAGCAATACATTTTCTTTAAGTTACGTAACTGAAGATTATGGAGAATTCATGCAGAACAAATAGGTGTTGTTTTCCTTTGTTTGCGGATCTTTTAATCTTCCAGTTGTTTGCTTGTCAAGAACTGTGCTGAGAAGTTGTTAAGAGTACAGTGCAGAGAGCAATGGAGCTGTACTAGTTGTACTTCCCTACACAGGAGACCGTATTTCACTCAACACGTGTTTAGGTTTGGGTATCTGTCTCCCAACAAGCTGAATGATTTCACATTCAATCACTGCTGGTGCTCTTACGACCTTCCAGCAGTCTCTTATGAGGGGACATTAAGTATTACAAGAACTGTACCACTGTGCTGTGGAAGATGCCAAATGCCATCATAAGATTTGCTGTAATTATTAAGAGCTTGGAAAAAAAAATTGCAATGACAGAACACACTTTTTCTATCTTTTCCATTAAGATATTAGTATATTTCTTTTCCTTCAGAAGGATACTTGCTTCAAAGCAAATTCATTTAAAGGTGCAGTATCTTTCTTGGTATTAACAAACTGCGTAATGCATGAATCAATTGATAGTCTGGGAATACGGGATCAAGTCAAGTATGTTGCACATAGTATTATTTTTTTTTTTTAAAGTATTTTGGTCTTGCTCATATTTTAAAAGAGTTTTGTAAATGCCGAACAGGTGTTGCTATCTACTCTGATTTCACATTCTTGAAAAAAAAGACAGAATTTATTGAAACAGAAACAATGTGGAAGAAGCTGAGTTTCAAAACAGCTTCTGTTTAGGAGATGAATTAGAAGATTAAAATACTACATGTGGAAAGCTTAAATTCTGGCATCAGTTAAACAGCTTCTTCCTGCAGGAGCTGTAGGCTGCAAACAAGTGCAGCTCCCAACAAGTTCTCTACTGTGACAATGACAGACTCCATGAAAACGAATTTCATTTTTCTTTCAAAAATCCTGGAAAGAGATTGCTTTATCTCAGTGAGTGTCTAGTCTCCCTCAGAAGCAGACTGAAATGCCTAAAACGATTCTTTCTGCAGTGTTTCATAGCAGACTGGCACTTGCTCACAGTTTTTCTTAAGAGTATTGGAAGCAAGAGTGTAGAGGAATGTAAATATTATTATTGTCTGATTTGGGAGGAGGCCTGTGTGTTTAGTTTCTTTATAACTGTGGACTGAATACATGGAAATGTTCTGATACAATTATTAATGACTGTCTTAGTGTATTTAAGCTTGTAAATGTTATATGATTTGAGCAGAGACTATTCTTTGTATCTTGCCTGCAATAATCTTCCTCCCACTTAACAAAATTAAATGCAGTATTAAGTCCTTGTCCCCACAGATTAACAGAATCCAATTATTTTATCTTTTTCTGCTTACTGTAGCTCTGAATTTATTTTATGAAGGACATGGTGATTTTGTGGTGTTTGAAACCTCTCTATTCCTTGAAGTGATAAGGCAGGCATATGCCACCAACAGCTTTTGCTGCACCTCAATGCTAATTTAGTGTATATAAAACCTAGCAACAGTGCTTAAAGGTTGTTTTTTTTTTTTTTTTCCCCTGAAGATACAATGAACTAAAAGTTAATCTTTTTGCTTTTATTTGGAGAACCCCACTCCACATTGTTCAGCATCTGTTACGTGTGTTACATGTATTATATCTGTTATATGTGGTAGGTGACTCAAGAGTGGTGTTACCTTTTTGGCAAGAAAATTCGCCACCTTTTGTCCATAATTGTCCACCTTTTGCTTACATGTGAGCAAGTAACAACCTGGGATGTTCCAGTGCAAAGATCCAACAGAGAAGCCCATGTTTTAGAAATCTCCTGCAGCATTTAAAAAATAATGGATGAATTTGTCTTCTCAGTATATAAGAAGAAAAAAGGTTGGCTTTTTTTTCTTAATTTTTGGGTTTTTTTGTGTGTGTGGTTTTTTTTTTTTTTTTACTTCAACAGAAGGAGTTAATTAAAAAAGATGGCTAGTGAGAAGATATTAGTGCTATTTGGATTAGTATTTTTTGGCAAGACCTTCTCATGAAAGAGTCTTGCATGAAGACATCTTTGGGGTAACTAGCTCTTGTTTTCTTTCTCAGGTAACCCCTGCCCTGCCACTGTTGTTTAATCACTGTCATGAGGTAATGTGGGCGCATTCAACAAATAAATGGGTTCAGACTGTTTTGGTATGCATTTAAGAAGAAAAACAAGTCACTGACTTTGTGCTTAAGGCAAGCTGCATTGAAGTGCCTGCCTCTAGCTCTTCGTGCAGACCTCTAAAGTGAATTTACAGTGTGCTTTCTGTCCTAAGGCAAAAAGCAGTAAATAAATAGAAAAGTATAACCCCTGTGGTCTCTCCAGGGACTGAACTTTGCCATTTAATGGATGTTTGTGCTTACCTGCTTGCTTAGTAATGAGCACATTGTGGGAATAAGAACAGAAAATTTCATGACCATCTTTATTGCTCTTTTGCCCAAATGTAAGCATTTCATTCTACCTCTTGAAAATGTATGTTTCTGCTGTAGTGTTCCGAAATGGGCTGTTTGTAACTATGCAGAAATGAGGAATATACCCAGCTGAGAAGTGAGTTACAGGTAGATCTAGTTTATTTTTGACATGTCTTCCTCTGGAAAGGTTAGTTGAATCCAGACAGACGTAACTTAGAGGATATTGATGCCATTGAATAGTTTAATATTAAACCTTTGTCTACTTTAATCCATATCAAGTGACTTTATAGAATCATAGAATAGTTGGGTTGGAAAGGACGTTAAGATCATCTGTTGTGGGTAGGGACACCTTGTCATAAACCATGCTGCACAAGTCTCTGTCCAGTCTGTGCTTGAACACTGCCAGGGATGGAGCATTCACCACTTCTTTGGGCAGCCTGTTCCAGTGCCTCACCTCCCTCACAGTAAAGAACTTCTTCCTTATATCTATCCTGAACTTCCCCTGTTTAAGTTTTAACCCATCACCCCTTGTCCTATCGCTACAGTCCCTGACGAAGAGTCCCTCTCCAGCATCCTTGTAGGCCCCAGTCAGAAGCTGGACAGTGATCTGTTTTCTGTTCTCCAGTGTGTGTCACACTTGAGGGCAACAGGCAACAAAAGACACTGCCTGAATATCTTAGTCTAAAGAGTAAGTAAAAGAACATTGGGACTGATGGTAATAAGATTTTGGTGAGACAAAGTATTAATGAAGAGAAACCACAGGGTGAAGTTCTTAACATTTCTCTGCAACATATTGTAATATCCTGAAATATTACAGTATGCTTTTACAGAAACACATACTCCTTAATTAAGTTATTGAAAAATAATTAGATCCCAAGGCAAATGACATTTGTCAAAAGCTTATTTGTGGAGTTGCTGGGAAATCCTAACAGGTTAGCTAACAGGTGACATATCAGCAAATGAAAGACTGGAAGCAAGTTAGAACTAAATTAGAAATGCATCCCAAAGCACAAAGACCAAAAATGTCACACAAGCATTTATCATTTAATAATAATACGTTTCTTAACCTTAAACATCACATGAAGCTATGCAAGGTGACCAGAATCTACTACATACAGCAGTGTAGCTTACACCAATAATGTGAATACTCAAATTGCATTTAAAATAAAATATCATAACAGTTAAATATTAATTCAATTCTTTGACTAGTCTTGTAGTCAATGCTACTTTGTTTTTATTTTGTCTCTTTTATTGGCAGAGTTGCATTGATTTGTCTTGATCTGTTTAGTTCCTCAAATGTAAGAGGAAATTTGTAGAAAACAAATTCTGAGCACAAAAATAGCAAGTCAGCCTCTAACCTGAATTGTCAGTCTCTAGTCTACTGAATAATTATACTCCATTTATCTTAATTTGCCTTTATTTAACTTTAAAAATAGATTTTGCTCTTCTTCTTCGTCACCATCTGAGCAGACTGCTAAGGCACATACCCTGTTTTCTGGTGGCATGCTACCCATATTAATTTCTTGCCATGTACCTGAATAGCAGATCCAGGCAGAGCTTCTATTTCTATAGTAACGTGACAACATTATGACAGTATTTGTATATCGATATATTATGCATTACAATGTCACCGTTAGTAGTATAGCAGCATTTTTTTGATCCACTTGCTGAGGATTTTTCCATCCTAAGAATCTGCATGTGCAATAAAAGCTGTCATGGTTCCTCAGCTTGGCCACATATATTATAATTACCAGTCCTCTTTTGCCACTTGCAGTATGCATGCATTACTGAGTAGCAAGGACATGGCCTGCTTTGATGCAGCCTATTATGGCTCCTCGTGTATATGTCCATAATGCATCTTGAGCAACAATGATGTCCAACCCATATGGTAGTGCATAATACATATAGAGAGAGCTGATTGCTGCAGGATCCTCTGCCTGCACTGCAAGTGGGGAAATCTAAGTAGTGTCCCACCATGTGATTTCCATGTGTACTGGAGCAGATTCACACCAAGAAGAACTCCTTTGGTGCAGTAAATCATTAACATAGACCTCATGCAGCTGGTGAAGATGGCAAGGTCTGAATATATCAACCCACTGCTTTTGCCTGCATGCAACAGATTTTGCCACTAACGGTAGCACATTCTGCTAGGTCCACCACATCAAAGCAGGCTTGGTACCACAGCTGCTGTGGATTCTGAGGCAACACTAACCCGCTTTTCAGTGTGAATGTTCTAAGCATTCTCACTTCATGCTTCCCAAAGTAGTGACGGACTGGCCAAATTTAGGAACTCTTTCATAGATCTGCTGTGGGGGAAAAGTGGGGTAGATTTTGCCTGGATTGAAAATTTGTCAGTGTTTGCTGCCTCGTTCATCAGACACAGATTCAGAGAGATGATGTCACCTGCCTGTGAGTTGAAGGAAAATGAGATTCCACAGAGTACCTTTTTTTTTTGTTCCCCTTTTTTCCTGTCTAACAGCCATTACTGATGCTGAGGGTTTTTTTAACACTGTGCCTCTGCACTAGATGTCTAGGAACATATGCTTACAATCTAGCTTCCAATGTTTTTTGACTTACTAATCCCATAAGGTTTTCTGTTTGAGGTACAGCATCGGTATATATAGAAGAAGCGGCTTTCCCAATTCAATCCAGTTATTTCAATATCTGCATTGTATGTTCCATGAATTCAGAACTAACTTGAATTAGTGGAAGCATTTTACTGTGGCAGATCAGTTCCACTATTTCTACTGTAGCTATTGAAAAGAGTATGGGATTATATTCTACCATTCCTTTGGATGGCATTCTGGAACAGTGGTGTTTGTCCATTTTTGCCTTTTGAGTTTTTGACTGTGGTATTTGAGTGTGTATGGCTGTAGCCTTAGATTCTGAGATTTCCCGTGCTGGATCCTAAAACATACTATATTACTGCTGTTCTCTGTTTGATGTATTAGACATATGCAGCATCTTCACGTGTTGGAAGTTTAGGATGATTGCAGGTGACTGCTGGTTCTTTTTTTTTCTGCTTTCTGTTCATTTCCTTTCCCTTACACGAGTAGTTTCTCTAGTTCCAGCAAATGCCAAAGGTTTTATATTCTTCTCTGGAACTGTGGAGACTGTGTTCAATGACTTGTACAGAGTCTCTCTGATATCCTCCAGGATGAAATCAGAAATTTATTTTTAACCCTGTGGATTTTTAGATGCTGAGGCAAGACAAGAAAATTGCAACCTTCTTTTGTACTCGTCATTTTCTCTTCCATTTGGCACTTGAAGAGCTATGTTAGAGAAATATTAAAAACGCTTGCTCCTAATAAATCTGTCAGAGAGAATTCAAAATTTATGGGCCACCTGCAAAGCTCTCTGAAGAGAAAGATGGAGGAAATACTGACAAAGGCTGGAGGCATCCAACACCGATTCTGCACAGTATCCTCACTAGTCATGCAGATAGTTGGGTGTACAGATGAGAGGAAGAACAGTACTAAAAGGCATTGAGGTGTTAACAGTGCTGTTGCATCTTGAGGTTTTTTTCTTATTCCTGGGGCCTAACCACGAACATCAGGCAAAGTGATTACTCAGCCTTATACATATAATCTGCTGGGTATATTTTTTTTTTGGGACTGTGAGGTCTTTTGGTTGTAGCTTTCCTACCCCAGGAAATATTTGATGATTGAAGGGAGTACCAGATGAGCTGAGGAACAGTAATGGGGAGATAGATCCAGATGAATTGGTGCTTCCAGACTCTGGAATCTTCCAGACTTCCACAATCCAGGAATCTCAGTGTTCCTGTGACAGAAGATGAGAAGCATATGGCCTGATGGAGAGGTACATGCTTTCTCCCTCTAGTGGCTATCCGCGCAGCAGATAGTCCGGCATCGGAACAGGCTGCCCAGGGCACTGGTGGAATCATCATCCCTTGAAGTGTTCACAAACCAGGTAGATGAGGCCCTTAGCGACGTGGTTTAGTGGTGGGCTTGGCAGCACTGGGGTAATGGTTGGACTTGATCTTAAAGGTCTTTCCAACCCAGCTGATTCTGTGATTCTATGATACTACCCAGCTACCGCTGTCACAGTGTTGTCTCAGTGTAAAAGGTCCAAGGGCTGGAGGAGGGTCTCTGGTCCTGCACATGCTCCTTACAAGTATTAGTGTGTGTTGTGTGTGTTTTCCATCTCTTTTTTCTCTTCTGTGGAGTCCAAAGAATTGCGTGTGCAGAGTACATGAACAGGCCGTCAGGATGCAGGATGGAGTGGACAGAGTCACAGCTTCTTGAGCAGCCCAGGACTCAGTCACTCTTTCTCCTGTGTTATGATGTGATGTGCTCTGCAGTTTCAGCAGTTCTGTTTCTTTCCTGGACTCCTTTCTCATGAAGTATTCAAAACAAGTTTTTCAGTTAATACCCTGAAGGGGGTAATTTCCTATAGGGTTTTTCTGTGTCCCCCCACACTCCCCAACTCCTCTGAGCATTTAGAGTATGTGAAGCATGAAGCTACAGAAAGAGAAAAAATATTTCATAATAAAATCAGAACACCACCTGTGGGAGCTAGATTCTGTCTTTTGCCTAGGACCTCTGTGAAAAACTACACCAATCACATCTGTGAGGTGCTTGACAATAATTAAACATTCCTTGTTATAGAGCCCAAGCTTGGCACAAGAGCTAGGCATGCAAAGGTTGAACTGATCTCTGTGAAATTAGTGGTTAAAAGCAAATAAATGTGCCATTTAAATACCAAAGGCCCATAGTTTTTCAGATCAGGCATGCAAACTGAGTTACATCTGAAACTGCTGGCATCTGTGCTGACCATATTTGCACTAATTCCTTCTTACCTCACTGACTGTTGTGAAAATAAATGCATTAGTTCTAAGGAAGCATCTGAATTACTTCATGAGAAGGACATTACCCAAGAAGTTTCTTAACTTTGCTGATTTAGTATGCAATATATGAAACAGACAGATGTGCATTCAAAAATCAAGATAAAGACAGTATGAAATTATGTCGCACTTATATGTGGTAACTGAACTAGGATCTGAAAGAAGAATCACGTCATAAAGGACTGCAGTTACTATGCTTGCACACATTGGACTAAATTAACAATTCACAAGGCAGCTGGCAGCCCAGATGTGGTTCTCCTAACATCTGTGTGATCTTTGTGATCTAATGCCAAAAACTAAAAAAAAAAATAAATTAAAAGACCACCAAATAAAATAAAAACAACATAAAACTGGGATATAAACACATGTCAAAAAAAAAATGAAGCTTTTTGTCGTATTTGGTGTATGTTATAGTAACAACCAGATAGACACAATTCATTTGGTGCGGATTTGTTATTGTGTTAGGTGTAAGCTTGCCAGCTCTAGACAAGAGGTTTTGTCATATTTTTTCTGCCTATTGCAGATGGAAGTTTTGTAAGTGCATTACTTGGTGGCCTGAGGGAAAGCCTAGCTAGCTGGTGTCCAGTATTGTATGGTCCAAAATGTGCAGCGACCTGAGAGAGCTCCATCATCAGAAGCATGAAAATTGCTGCAGACCTTCAGAGAAGTCATGTCTGCACCATGTATGCTAATATTAAAATGCTTTAAAGAGAAATACTCTTCCCTTAATACTGCACTCTATTCTTTTAGCTTAGCAGCAGATAACTTGTCTACATGCCACTGAAGTGAATGAAGTAAAGACAGCCATTTGGATGTACATGACAATTCAGAGTAATGCTGAGTGGTTCCACCTGAAATAAATAAATAGATTTTCCCTTCCGCATTTCATAGAAGGGGGAAAAAAAAAAAAAAGGAAAAAAAAAAGGCACTTTCCCAGCTCTTATTTTGAATAGGATTTCTTAAAGATCATTGACTTTCTGTAAATGCCTTATTTTTTTTCACTTTATTTTTTACTTTATTTTTACTTTTTTGAAGACCTCTGGATGTGAGTGTGTCTTAGTGTGTGTTCATAGGCTGGGTGGTACGAAGCAGAAGGATAGTTATTTGGGTTATGTGTGTCCTGGGTGCATTTGCTTCCTGAGCCCCTTACTCCCTGTGGCCTCCTGGTGAATCAGTTTCTTGACTGCCTTACTTCTGTAGTAGTAAACCAGTCCTAATAGTGTTTCCCCATATGCTAACATCTGCATGGGGATATTTGTTTATCCTTGCAGTATTGTAAGGTTTCATCTGCGGCTTAATGGATGAATGCAGAAGTGGTTACCAAGTTAGTCATAAGGTATCATGTGCAAGTTTCTGAATGTAGGAAAAGTACATAGTAAGGTCTGAGAAGTGCCTAATCCTGAAATGTACAGCTGGGATGTTCCTTTTGCTATTCTGTCTGCCACTGGGATCTGTTTGGTATGCCTTCGCCTTGCAAATTTGTCCTTCAAGGAAAAAATGCTCTCTTTAGTCCCACTGACCTCAATTGTGCAACTAACTGTTTCAGGCAGTTTAGTTTTGATATACTTAGCCAACACTGGAAACAGTTTGGGTTGGCTTTTCTTTGGTTGGTTGGTTGGTTGGTTGGTTCGGGTTGTTTTTTGTTTGTTTTTTTTTTGTGAATAAGTTACGTGTGATCATAGAAGGTCCTCTTAATACTACTTAGGCTAGAAGGATATTTCTTTTCTGTCAAGACTTACGTTTTTTATGATCATTGAAATTCATGGTTAGGATAATATATGGCTGTACACACATTTGCTTCATCTTTCTGGTGTCTTCTTCTTTGAGTCCTTCTCTTCAGTGTTTGCTTTGCCATGTGTAAACTGCAAGCTGCTTTTGTCTTACTGGGCTGGTTTCTGCCCCATAAATACTAATACAGTGCTTCTGAGCTGCCTTATGTATGCAGCACTGGGAACACCATATAAGTTTGCTTAGTCTCTGTGCTTCTCTCATTTTGGTCATACTAGAAAATGACTCAATGTGCTAGCAAGAGTGAACAGATAAACAAAACCAAGTACCTATATAAGACTTTAATCACTTGTGTCCTTCCTTGTGCATGGTAGTTTCAAGGGCATCAGCATTTTATTTCTTGGTCTGCTGGGAGATCCTTTCTTATGTCACTTTCAAGGTTGGTGGAGAAGTGTAAGCAACCAAGTCTTTTCATTCTGACAGTGGTGTAGTGCACAGGAGGTTACTTAAAAAACAAAAGAGGTCATGGGCATTTATTCATCTTCTGCGCAGAAAACATGGAAGAGATTATTGTGGTGTGACCCCCCAAAGAGCTGTTGTAGAGAGTGCTCTTTTTGGTATTTGTAACCTCACTGGGAGACCTTGGGTGTTCACCTTCACATGGCTTCTCACTTGCCTTATGCTCACAGAACGGTTTCCCATAGTGGACACCCTTGCAACCAGAGTCACTGTGTGATTCAGCCCTTTTCTGTAACTCTTGTCTTGGCTACTTGGTCTTGCTGTTGCCAGATTGCCATACCTTTTATTTTCTGGGTCATGTACTAGGGTGTAGGGAATGTATAAGACCTCAAATAGAGACCTAATGATTTGCTATATGGCAAGTATAATGGTAAATGTTGGATCTGCTTTTAACAGCTTGTAGAATAAGCTGAATGTCCAGAGGGAGCTCTTAGTAATTTGCTTTGCAAAGGTCATAGAGCAATGCCAAGTAATTTTGAAAGCAGTTCTGATTTTTGCCTCCCATGTGCCTTTTTGAACTCTGTGATGGAGTGTGAGATTTTTTAAGTAAAAAGAGTAAAAACACGCAGCATCCAAGGCATCTCATCCTTTGAATTGTGTTTTTTCATCTTTCCTTATATGTTTAGATGTTTGGACCTTGCCTCCTTGCTATAATGTCTCTGTTTGGCAATTATATGCAGTAAAAAGAGAACATTTTCCTATAAATTACTCCAATTTAATTTAAAAATTCAAAACTGTATATATTTTTGAATGACTCAGGAACACAAGTCTCTTTGACTTTGAATCCATCCATAGTCTTTAATTATGTCTTAATGTAGTTCAGTGGTGTCCAGACTTCTTGCTTGGATGAAACTCTTATCATAGGACTGAAGACTTGAAGTCATGGTGACTGAGTGAAGGCCGGAGATCCTCAAGGAGGGCAAAAAGGAAGATCCAGGGGACTACAAGACAGTCAGTCTTATCATAGTTTCTGGAAAGGTGATGAATAAAATCCTCCTGGAAAGCATTTCCACAGAGTTGAGTTCAAGAAGGTGATTGGGAGTGGTCAGCAGGGATTTACAAAGGGGAAATCATACTTGACCAGTCTTTCAGCATTCAAAAATGAGGTGGTTAGCTTGGTGGACAAGGGGAAAGCAGTGGAAGTTGTTTACTTTGACTTCAGTAGTCTTTGGTACTATCTCCCATAACTTCAGCATTGTAGACAGTATGGGTTAGATAAGTGGACAGTGGTGTGCACTGAAAACTGACTGAATGATCAGGCCCAGAACACAAGTAAAAGGTGATGTCAAACCTTCACCCAGGAAAGGCTTCCACTTTCTTACATTTTCCTCTCTACTTGTCAGGAAGTAAAATCACTGGTTAAAAGAACTATATATGTAAGGTCGCTGTTTTGAGTTGCTATGCAGATATCAGTCTTACTTTTCTTTCTCTGGAAGAAATTTATTGTTGGCTCAGCATCTTAGCTGATGGTTTACTGAGAACCATAATAAAAATCTGAATTCAGAATTTTTAAGAGTTTTCTGAAAAGTAAAAAGATGAAAATCCTCTCGGGCTTTTTGTGCTTGTGATGTACTTTTTTTTGCATATGTTAGTGCGATGTATGTGACATGTATTTTCTGCTTCAGTTATTCTGTTTTTCTGGGGGAGAAAAGTTGTTTTATTTTTAAATGGTTCCCATCTGATTTAAATTTGAAGTAATCGTTCTGGTTTGGCAAAGTTTTTAATTGTAGCAGGAAAAAATTCTGCAACTAGAATAAACTTTAAACTTCTTGCGCTAATGAGCAGAATGTGATATAACTTGTTAACTGAAGCTGAGCCTTTTTTCCTTCTCTTGAGGTACTTGGAATATATCCATAATTCAGCAGTTTTCTGCTTCTCTTTTCTCCTTGTGCTAAGCAGTAATAATATTTACAAAATACTTAGTTTTGCTACTCTGGGAAATGTAACATAACTTTGGATCTTCTTTATGCTATATTTATTATAGAGACAGAAGGAAAGAGGGGAAAGTGGTTGTTAAGCTTTTGTGTGTTCAGGAAACTGCCAAAAGGGCTAGTATGCTCTAGTGTGCATTACTTTGTTACCCTTTTTTTTTTCCCCAAGTTTCCCCATGTCTGTACTGTTTATTCAGGTAGCTTTTTACTTTACTTTAAATCTTCACCCCCTGGAATGTATTTGGGGAATACCTATGCAGTAGTGAAGCTGCATGATGTAAGAAACTGGAACACCCCCAAGCAAAGATAAACATCGTAAGGGTTTGTTCCCACTCCACTTCCTTTTATAAAAATGCATGAGTTGGTGATTCTTACATCAAAACCATAAAAATAAGAGTCTCTCCTTTACTATGTATATATCTGATATAATTTCACTAGAGTGGATTATTTAAACTAAGTGCCTTCAGAGTTTAGACTCTTCTAAATATAAAGCAGACCAGGTGCCTGATCTGCTTCAGTTCTGTGTACCTTTTACTAAGGGTTGATCATCTGCCATGTCCATTTGTATTTCCTGATGTTCTTTCTAGATTCAAGGTTATTTTTAAGCCACCCAGGTCAGGAAGGATATGAGTGTGGGGGTGCAGTGGCAAATGTGAACAATTAATTGAAAATATATCTGAAAGAGCGTTTTGGGAGCTTCCAAAGAAGTGTATTCAAATATAATTGACTTGTTTAATTAAAACTTCTTATCAGAATCAATCTCCCCCTTACTCTTTAAAAAAAAACCTGAATGTAGCTAAAGCAGATTATTTAATTATCACTGAGTAATACGCATATCACTAGCAATATAGTACTGCATGTCTTGTATATATAACCTGCAGCTTCTATTATAAGTTACTCATGTCATAAGAATGTCAGTGTATGTTAATTTTTAGTTGCTATTTGGGATATGGGAATATGTAAAATCAGCTTAAAACACCAGCAGCTTTCCATGAACTATTGGAGAAAAACACAAGGCTATCAAGGTAAAAATATGGAAAGTTTTAGCCTGGAATTGTTGGCACCATGTCTTGTTTTTAACTTTGGATTACAATGTGGCACAACAGAGTATGACATAATATTGTTTCTTGGGTATTTTTTTAAAATTTAAGGACTTAAAAGGGAGTAATTAGTGTGAGATACTGAAAACCCATTTTGTCACTGAGGGTGATCATATCTGTTGTGAGTATTTATGTTGAACAAAAACTGTCTCATAGAACAAAATTGCTTCAACCACCCCCACAGGGCATTTGCCACCATCCATGAGTCAGTATAGAGATAAAGTACTGGCCACTTTTCTCGTTCAGCAATGTCCAGGGCCAGCTGGATGGCTTTCACCTCGGCAAATTGACTCGATTCACCCTCTCCTTCAGCAGTTTCTGCAACTTGTCGTCCACGACTCCATACAGCTGCCTTCCATCTCCGATGCTTTCCCACAATACGGCAAGAGCCATCAGTAAACAAGGCATACTGCTTTTCACTTTCTGACAGTTTATTATATGGTGGGGCCTCTTCAGCACGCACCACCTCCTCCTTTGGTGACATTCCAAAATCTTTGCCCTCTGGCCAGTCCATGATGATTTCTAGAATGCCTGGACGACTGGGATTTCCTATTCGAGTTCGTTGTGTAATTAGTGCAGCCCATTTACTCCATGTAGCATCAGTTGCATGATGTGTAGAGGAGACCCTGCCTTTGAGCATCCAGCCCAGCACGGGCAGCCGGGGTGCCAGGAGGAGCTGTGCTTCAGTGCCAATCACTTCCGAAGCAGCTCGAACCCCTTCATAGGCTGCCAGTATCTCTTTCTCAGTTGGGGTATAGCTGGCCTCAGATCCTTTGTATCCCCGACTCCAAAAGCCGAGGGGTCGACCTCGAGTCTCCCCTGGAGCTTTCTGCCAGAGGCTCCAGGTAGGACCGTTCTCCCCAGCTGCAGTGTACAGCACATTTTTTACATCTGGTCCGGTTCGGACTGGTCCAAGGGCTACTGCATGAACTATCTCGCGTTTAATTTGCTCAAAGGCTTGTTGCTGCTCAGGGCCCCATTTAAAATCATTCTTCTTCCGGGTCACATGATAGAGAGGGCTTACAATCGAACTGTAATTTGGGATGTGCATTCTCCAGAACCCCACTGCACCCAAGAAAGCTTGCGTTTCTTTCTTATTAGTTGGTGGAGACATTGCTGTTATCTTGTTGATCACATCTGTGGGGATCTGTCTACGTCCATCTTGCCATTTTATTCCCAAAAATTGAATCTCCTGTGCAGGTCCCTTGACCTTACTCTGTTTTATGGCAAAACCGGCTTTCAGCAGGATTTGGATTATTTTCCTCCCTCTCTCAAAGACTTCTTCCGCTGTATCGCCCCACACAATAATGTCATCAATGTATTGCAGGTGTTCTGGAGCTTGCCCCTGTTCCAGTGCAGTCTGGATCAGTCCATGGCAAATGGTAGGGCTGTGTTTCCACCCCTGGGGCAGTCGGTTCCAAGTGAACTGGACACCCCTCCAAGTAAAAGCAAACTGGGGCCTGCACTCTGCTGCCAAAGGAATGGAGAAAAATGCATTGGCAATATCAATCGTGGCATACCACTTGGCTGCTTTTGACTCTAGTTCATACTGAAGTTCTAGCATGTCCGGTACGGCAGCACTCAATGGTGGTGTGACTTCATTCAGGCCACGATAGTCTACTGTTAGTCTCCATTCTCCATTAGACTTTCGCACTGGCCATATGGGGCTATTGAAGGGTGAGCGGGTCCTGCTGATCACCCCCTGACTCTCCAGTCTACGGATCAGCTGATGGATGGGAATCAGGGAGTCTCGGTTGGTGCGATATTGCCGCCGGTGCACTGTTGTGGTCGCAATTGGCACTTGTTGTTCTTCAACTTTCAGCAACCCCACAGCAGAGGGATCTTCTGAGAGACCAGGCAAGGTGGACAGCTGCTCAATTTCCTCAGTCTCCAAAGCAGCAATACCAAAAGCCCACCGGTACCCTTTTGGGTCTTTGAAGTACCCTCTCTTGAGGTAGTCTATGCCGAGGATGCATGGAGCCTCTGGACCAGTCACAATAGGGTGCTTTTGCCACTCCCTCCCAGTCAGGCTGATTTCAGCCTCCAGCACAGTCAACTCTTGGGATCCTCCTGTTACTCCAGAAATATAGATGGGTTCCACCCCTTGACAGCTTGATGGCATCAGGGTACACTGTGCACCGGTATCTACTAGAGCCTTATACTTCTGTGGGACTGATGTGCCAGGCCATCTGATCCACACAGTCCAGTAAATCCGATTGTCCCCTACCTCCACCTGGCTGGAGGCAGGGCCCCTCTAATGGTCGTCACAGCATTGGACACTTAAGTCGTGTTGAAAGGGATTATTCTTCGTTATCACAGGAGCTGGAGTAAAATCAGCTCTTCCACTCCATCTGGGAAACTGCTCACCAGAGACTGAAGCCGTAGCTCTCATGGGACGATCAGTCTTGGCCCTTGCTCCCCTCTTCAGTTCACTCACCCGTTCCTCCAAAGCTGAAGTAGGTTTTCCATCCCACTTTGTCATGTCTTCTCCGTGATCCAGCAGGTAAAACCATAGGGTACCCCGTGGCGTATACCTTCTGTATCTCCTCTCTTGAACAATAGGACGTCTTTTGTTAATAGCTGAGACGCGTGTTGGTACACGTGAGGAGCTGGATAAATCAGATACATCGTCCCTCAATTTGTCGAGGTCCTGGGACAGTTTTTTCACAGCTGAGATGATGGAAGGAGTGAGATTGTCTTCGAACTCTCGGAGTTTATGAACCATTTCATCCACTGTTAGTGGTACTATGTCATTCCAGGTCACTGTTGCCAATGAATGGGCATATGATGACGGTGCATTCCGTGTAAGTTTTCGCCACATGGGTCGTGTACATTCAACTTCATCTGGATCTATAGGTGTATCCCCGTTATTCGGCTTGATGTGATAGATCATCTCTACGATGGCCGATTCCCTCAGAGACTGGATGCCTTTGTCTATAGTAGTCCACTTGGCCGAACGACTCGTAACATCGTCCTTGTACGGAAACCTTTCTTTCACAGCTGCCAAGAGCCTCCTCCAAAGGCTGAGGGACTTTTTCTCTCTTGCAATTGCTTTGTCAATTCCCCCTTCTCTAGCAAGTGATCCCAGCTGCTTGGCTTCTGTACCTTCTAGTTCGTGACCATCGGCCCCATTGTCCCAGCATCGGAGTAACCAGGTGATGATGTGCTCCCCTGGTTGACGGGTAAAATCTTTTCGCATATTCCGCAGCTCGGTTGAGGTCCGAGGTCGAGAAGTTACTTCTTCTTCTTCTTCGTCATGTGAGGATGACTCCTGATCAGATTCTGGACTGGGTGGTGAATTCATTGGTTCTTCATCTCGCTTCACCCTTTTTGCCTCCTTTTTGCTTGTTCTCTTGCGTACAGGGGCAACTGATATTGGTACGAATTGGTCCTCTGGTTTGGCTGCAGTGATTATCACTGTGGTTTGAGTAGCGACTGTACTTGTTGCTGGGGGTGGTGTAGCTACCGTGCTTGGAGCTGGGGTAACCGCGCTGTCTGTTGCAGTTGAAGTTTGAGCAGCTGCTGTACTTGCCACTGGGGTAGCTGCGCAGTTCATTGCAGCCAAAGTTTGAGTAGCGACTGTCACTTTGCCCTCAAATCCGCCGACATTCTTTTCCTTTTGAAGGTGCTGAATAGTGTTGAACAAGGCCCTGTAAGCATAGGCCAAGCCCCAGCACGTTGCCGTGATTTGTCCATCTCTGGTATGGCCAGAATGACCACACACCTCATTTAAGTGTTTTACTAATTCTTCTGGATTTTGCAGTTGTTCGGTAGTGAAATTCCAAAATACTGGAGGGGCCCACTGACCTAGATACTTGCCCATACTATCCCACACACCCTGCCACTCATGGCTGTCCAGCCTCTGGGAAAATCTCTCGGTCCTCCTACATCGTCGTTTGACCCCAGACAAGACCCAAACCTGAATCTGCTTAACTCTTGAAATCAGTAGTGGGCAAAACACACTCTGTATGCGTGTTAGCATGGTGATTCCCATCACCATCAGCAAACAAGTCTCAAGAGCATTAAAAGGCCATTTAAAAAATTCAAAACTCTCAAATGTAAATGGTCTGGGGGGACGACTAGGAGGGTAAAAGGATGTCTCCTTCACAGGTTGAGCACCTGAGAAGGAGAAAAAAGATGTGTAATTGCTAAGCACCTCCATCATATACCTCCCAAAGTATAAAGGTGGTGACCACACTGGGAACATAAACCAGATCAGTTTCATGATCAATGATTCTATTGTATTACAAGTCATTACCATAAAGTACAATGGGATAAAAACCTTAGCCCAAGCCCCACACTTGAAAAACACTAATACAGCCAATACCGGATGGACGTAAGATATGGTATACTGAAACTGTGAGATCAAGAGGAAAAACCTTGAGAGCCAATAAATCAGCATTGTGACGAGTGACTATCAATCCAGTCAGATCTGTTCTTATCTCAACCCCTCGAGCCCCACGTTGGGCGCCAAAAACAACTGTCGTGGTTTAAACCCAGTCAGGTAACTTGTTCACTCACTCCCAGTGAGTGGTGCCAAGCTGACAACAATCAAGGTCCGTGTTCGTCTCCCCCCCCTCCCTGCACCGGGGCTCTCCCCTTCCCCGCTCCCGGAGGAACGGGGAGGAGGATCGAGAGAGTGCAACTCCTACGGGTTGAGACAAGAACAGTCCAGCAACAAATCACCACCGCTACTATCAGCTAAAACAATGATAAGGGAAAATAACAAGGGAAGAGAATACGATACCACCGGCCAAGAAAACGAGTTCCACCCGGAAGCCCCTGTCCTTCCGGGCAACTCCCAGTTACCCCCCACCCCGGGCATGACGTGCTGTGGTATGGAATACCTCCCCGGCTAGCCCGGGTCAGGCGCCCCGTCTCTGCTTCCTCACAGCTTCCCCTCCTCCCTGGCAGAGCATGAGCCTCACAAAGTCCTTGGTCAGGGTAAACATCACTTAGCAACAACCGAAAACATCGGCTTCACCAACGCTGTTCTCAAAACTAGAAGTCAAAACACAGCACTGCACCAGTTAACACAAAGGAAAAAACATGACTGCTACTGCTGAACCCAGGACACATGGGAATACAGAACTATAATGATACAAGACAGTATATACAAGAATGCACTATAAGAATCTCTATACATACAAATGTTTCCCCAGTTGTGTTCAAGATGTGAACTTTGAAACTTCCATCTTTTAGTTATCAAAAGCACTACAGCTGCTTTTGCATTGTTTTAGCTATAGCAATGACAATCTTAAGGGCTTAACAGGGGTTGTTTGTGGGTTTTTTTCTTCTCTATAAGAAACCTGAATGAAGTTACGTTTCTGACACCATGTCAGGCAGTAGGATGGCCATCTCCATGAATACTGCAACTGCAACAGGAGAAGTAGTATCCCGTTTTTATGTAACCAATAGAACAAAGAATTTTTTTTCCTTACAGGAGTTAAAGAGGAGGTGTCAGAAGTGTGAGAATGAAAGCAACCAGTATAAGAGTACAGACAGGGCTTCTGTATGATGGTCTTAAACTTTTTTTAGAATTATTCTGTATGGAAAAAGTAGTTTTAGAAGACCTGAAAAACTGTCTTTCAATTTACTGTGTTTCCCCCCCACCATGTGATTGAATACGTAGTTTTGTCTGGTTTGATTTTGTGAATGAGATTATCTGCTGACCACAGTGAAATATTTGGCTTTGAACTGAGTTGCATTAAACAATATAGTCAGTATATAGTGCTGTGGTGACCCAAACAAGTCATGTGTGGTGCCTATCACTTTTCCCTGTATATATTGACTCCTCACTCCTCGCAGTACATTCTCACACATTTTCACTTATTTTAATGAAAATAACACAAAAGGCTCACTACGGTAAATATATAGGATAAATCATGGCTTTAAACTCTTCATGTGTTAACTTCACTAGTTCAAAGAAATTAGGTTAAGATATAAACAGCTCAATAAACTATGGCTTTTGACTGTCCTTTTTTCTTTCTGTATTACTTTCATGATTTCAGGCTTATCTCCAGAAGGCCTAGAATTCCTTCTACTTCATTTGTAAGCATACCAAAGTGTTCAGTTTAGCTGCGTGATCAGGTGAAGATTTGCTGAACATTATGTTATTTCTAATAAAAGGTAGAAAATCCAGGGTAACCTGATATTCACACCTTCTATTACAAATTCTTTCACTATCTTTAGAACATTTGTCCAGCTTGCTCTTAGGAGTCATGTTATGATAACACCTATAGTTCCTATTGGAAACAAAGTCTGTACTGTAGTAAGACTTTGTACCACAAGAGAACTCTCTCTGAAAGTATGTATATAGTGCTGCCAATTTCAGTGTAGTTTTATCCTAGTGGTTTTCATCCCTCTCCCTCCCAGCTGCCACGGAGAGCTAAGAATTCATGTAATGTTTGCTTATCTTTGATGAAACCTGTCTTCCACTTTAACCAAGTGTCAATTCACTTCTCAGCCTGAGGCTTCTTATCAGCAAGGCTCACTTCCGAAGAGAATACCTGAGATGGATTTTTATGGTGTGTGAAGGCACTTGCTCCTTCTTAGGAACAACCTGTTCTAGAGGAAGGTGTCCCTGCCCGTTGCAGGGGGTTGGATGAGCTTTAAGGTCCCTTCCAACCCAAACCAGTCTGTGAATCTGCAATTCACTGCTTCTGCTGCATCTGAGAGGCGTGTGTCCTGAAAGACATATGACCACAGACCCACTCTGGAAACACAACTTGGGTGAATATTACACCTGTACAGGGCAAGAGCTACATTACAGTTCCCTTCAGGCATGTATAGGTTGATGTGGGACAGTGTCCTGTGTTCAGCAGTAGCAGTCATTTTTCTCCTTCTTAGTAGATGGTGCACTGCTGTGTTTTTGACTTTCAGCCTGGGAACAATGCTGATAACCCCGATGTTTTTAGTTGTTGCTCAGTAATGTTTACTCTGATCAAGAACATTTTTAGTCTCATGGTCTGCCAGTAAGGAGGGGCATGGGAAGCTGGGAGGAAGCAGAGACAGGACACCTGACCCAAATTAGCCAAAGGGGTATTCCATACCACAGCACGTCATGCCCAGTGTATAAACTGGGGGCAGTTACCCAAAAGGCTCAGATCGCTGCTCGGGTTGGGGTGGGTATCGGTCGGCAGGTTGTGAGCAATTGCATTCTTTCCACTTGTTATTTCCCTTATCATTATTATTATTGGTGGCAGCAGTAGTGGTTTGTGTTATACCTTAGTTACTGAACTGTTCTTATCTCAACCTGTGGGAGTTACATTCTTCCAATTCTCCTCCCAATCCCTCTGGGAGTCTAGGGAGGAAAAAGGTGAGGGAGTGAGCGAGTGGCTGTTTGGTTCTGAGTTAAGGGCTGGGCTTAAACCACAACAAACAGGCTTCAGACAAAGTGGGTTTCGGTTGATACATCACAGTTAGTGGACTCAACATGAAGTGCTAAAAGCTTTTGTTTTAATTTGATTTCACATTTCTAAGTGAATCTTAATATGATAAAATGTTAGAATTTTCTGTAGGGTAGAAAGTTGTTTTTCTTCCATGTTACTACCCCCTACACCTCCCTTGCCCAACTCTGCTGTAAATCAAAACAGAAGATGTAAACAGTATTTTTCATTTTACTAGAAATATTATTTAAAAGGAAAAATGACTTAAGGAATATTTTGTCAGCTGCTGCAGAAAAAAAATGTGTTCTGAGTAAGAAAGCAAGTGAGGCTTTTAACTGACCTGAAAGCTGTAGCTGATTTTCTATTGTAATTTAACATTATGCATTGTATGCTGGTTAATGAAGAAAATTATATTCTTTTATAGTTTCCTTAGTACAGGGAATCTCTTAATTTTGTTATCAGTGGCAAAACTGGAGAGCTTTTCAATCCTTACACACTGTTGTATGTTTCTGTGCCTTTGAAAAGACTAATATGCATGTGGGCTACAAAGCTACAAATATGAGAGAATTGTGAGAAGAGAAATTGAATTTCTGGCATAGTCTTCCCACAGTACATTCCAGTGAGTTAAGACAAAAAAACCTTGTATTTAGATGCAGCAATTGGTGATAAACTGCTTCTCAGATGTTTTGGTTGAAACCGATGGCTGAAAGGTGTGGTGATATTTGTCTGTGTTTATCTTTAGTTAAAATTTTTGTAAAATTTAAAAGAAAATGAGGCAATTTATATTTTGTTTGAGAAGAAAGAGAATTTCAATTAAAAATAAGACATATGCAAATGGAAAAAAAAAGAAATGTAGAGCAAATTGCATTTCAGCACTTGCTGTGTGGATATTTGATTATTTGGGCTGTACAATTACATTACATAGAAAATGTGAATCATGGATATAATTTTGAAAAACACCACTAGAATAGCAGAGATCTTAACTTCTGAAATTTGATATTAGCAGCACTGAAAGAAAGTACCATAACATCCTTTGAGATGATTCTGTTTGTATTCAAGCTGAAGCTGATTTATTGCTCTACTTTCACAGAATCGCAGAATCACAGAATCCCAAGGGTTGGAAGGGACCTCAAAAGATCATCTAGTCCAACTCTCCTGCAAGAGCAGGGAAACCTAGAGTACATCACACAGGAACTTGTCCAGGCGGGCTTTGAATATCTCCAATGTAGGAGACTCCACAGCCCCCCTGAGCAACCCATTCCAGTGCTCTGTCACTCTCACAGTAAAGAAGTTTTTCCTGATGTTCACATGGAACCTCCTATGCTCCAGTTTACACCCATTGCCCCTTGTCCTACCACTGGACATCACTGAAAAAAACGTAGCTCCATCATCCTGACACTCACCCTTTACATATTTGTAAACATTGGTGAGGTCACCCCTCAGTCTCCTCTTCTCCAAGCTAAAGAGTCCAAGCTCCCTCAGCCTCTCCTCATAAGGAAGATGTTCCACTCCCTTAATCATCTTTGTGGCTCTGCGCTGGACTCTTTCAAGCAATTCCCTGTCCTTCTTGAACTGAGGGGCCCAGAACTGGACGCAATATTCCAGATACGGCCTCACCAAGGCAGAGTAGAGGGGGAGGAGAACCTCTCTGGACCTACTAACCACACCCTTTCTAATGCACCCTAGGATGCCATTGGCCTTCTTGGCCACAAGGGCACATTGCTGGCTCATGGTCATCCTCCTATCCACCAGGTCCCTTTCCCCTTCACTACTGTCCAGCAGGTCAGCCCGCAACCTGTACTGGTACATGGGGTTCTTCCCCAGATGCAAGACTCTACACTTGCCCTTGTTGAATTTCATCAAGTTTCTCTCTGCCCAACTCTCCAGCCTGTCCAGGTCTCGCTGAATTGCAACACAGCCCTCTGGTGTGTCAGCCACTCCTCCCAGTTTAGTATCATCAGCGAACTTGCTGAGGGTACACTCGGTTCCCTCATCCAGGTCGTTGATGAAAATATTAAACAGCCCTGGTCCCAGCACCGACCCCTGAGGGACTCCACTAGTCACAGACCTCCAGCTAGATTCTGCCTCATTGACCACAACTCTCTGCCTTCTTCCTTTCAACCAGTTCTTGATCCACCTCACTACCTGATCATCAAGCCCACACTTCCTTAGCTTATCTATGAAGATGCTGTGGGAGACAGTATCAAATGCCTTACCGAAATCAAGAAAAACCACATCTACCGCTCTACCATCATCCAGCTACCTAGTTACTTCCTCATAGAAGGCTATAAGGTTGGTCAAATATGACTTCCCCTTGGTAAAACCATATTGGCTGCTCTTAATGACCCTCTCATCCTTGATATGTCTAGAGATGGTGTCAAGAATAAATTGTTCCATCACCTTTCTCGGGATGGAAGTAAGGCTGACTGGTCTATAATTACCGGGGTCCTTCTTCTTATAGACTGGCATGACATTTGCCATCCTCCAATCCTTAGGCACCTCTCCTGTTTCCCACGACTTACCAAAGATGATGGAGAGTGGCCCAGCAATGACCTCTGCCAGCTCCCTCAGCACCCGTGGGTGTATTCCATCCGGACCCATCTGTTTATAGATGTCCAGATTGCTCAACTGATCCCTAACCCAATCCTCATCTACCAAAGCAAACTCTTCCTTTATCCTGACTCCTTCTGGGGCTATAGGAATCTGGGTCTCCCAGGGAGAGTCTGCAGGAGTAAAGACAGAGGCAAAGAAGGCATTCAGCACCTCTGCCTTCTTTATATCCTCTGTCTCCAGGGCACCCACCTCGTTCAGCAGTGGGCCTATATTGCCTCTTGTGTTAGTTTTATCTGCTATGTATTTGAAGAAGCCCTTTCTATTGTCCTTAACCCGACTTGCAAGACTAAATTCCAAGGAGGCCTTAGCTGTCCTAATTGCCCCCCTACATCTTCTAACAACTGTCTTATATTCCTCCCAAGTGGCCAGCCCCTCCTTCCATAATCCATAGATTCTCTTTTTCCACATGAGTTTGCCCAGCAGTTCCTTGTTTAGCCATGCTGGTCTCCTGGCTCCCCTACTTGACTTCCTACCCACTGGGACACTCTGATCCTGAGCTTGGAAGAAGTGGTCCTTGAATGCTGACCAACTATCTTGAGCCTCTTTACCACCTAGTACCCTTTCCCATGAGACTTCCCTTAGCAATTGATTGAAGAGGCCAAAGTTGGCCCTTTGGAAATCCAGAACTGTGGCCTTGCTAGGTATTCTATTCCTCCCACACAGGATCCTAAACTCCACCATCTCATGGTCACTGCAGCCAGGGCTTTAATGCCATCCTAGATTTTTCAGCAATTTGTTATGAGAAGCATTGTGAAACAAATATAGTGAGAAGCAGAGCTTTACTTAAAAGTAAATTTGTTTTTGGTTTTATGGCAAGTTCAAGACCTATGGAACTGTGCATTTCTGTCTAATGGGCAAGAAGTCAATAACCTTTGGCTTTTAGCCTGCTGCGAAGTAAAGATCAGGATGTTGTTTTGCACTTCACAAGAAAAGGCTTCATGGGGTTTATTGTGGAACAGCTGTACCATCATGGGAAGGTTTTCCTGTACAAAGATGATCTCCCTGTTTATTCAGATTAGCTTGTGAAAGGCATTGTTGCTGGGAATGCTGCTTGACATAGGAAGCAAAATTCGAGGCTGCATAAGAGGGAGGAAAATAAAATACTCTCTTTGTGGAAAATGAACAGAAAATCCCATTGTCCTTCATACAATTTACTCTTTTCTGGGAGAGTGAAAGCTATTCCTGCACTTTTCTGCCCCCGCTTCCTTAACCTTTTTGTGACTGTCTTCTCCAAAATGACAATGTCAGCTTAGAATTGCACTCGCTTCTCACTGTCACCTGTTCCTTGTGTATGCTTTGAAATTCTCAAATCGTACATCTGTGGAGAGCAGGATCAGGCTTTACAGGTCACATAGCCAGCACGTGTGCAGGATAGCCTGATAGAAAAGTGCCTGAATTGGGGTGAGATGGCTGCGGTCACTGAGCCTAAGCAACACCTATGACTCTGAAAGAGTTCTGCTTTGCCCTTTGCAGCTTAAACCACACCAACTGGTAGTCTTTGGCTTGCTTCCTAAAATATTTCAGAAAGTGATATTAATTTAAATGTGTGTCATATGAAGTGCCCTAAAAAACTGCATTGTTTAGAGAATGAAACTGCACTGCATGCGCCTTACAGAATCAGCGAATCACAGGATCATTAGTGTTGGAAGGGGTGCTTGGAAATCATCCAATCCAAACCCTCTGCCAAGGTGGGGCCACCTAGAGCAGATCACACAGGAACTTCTCCAGGTGGGTTTTGAATGACTCAAAAGAGAGAGACTCCACAACCCCTCTGGACTCTGCCATCATCAGTGTAAAGAAGTTCCAACTCATGTGGAGGTGAAACTTGTGTTTTAGTTTATGGGCATTGCTCCTCATCCTGTCACTGGGCACCACTGAAAAGAGTCTGGCCCCATTCCCCTGGCACGTGCCTTTGAGATGTTTATATGCATTAATGAGATCCCCTCTCAGTCTTCTCTTCTCTAGACTAAACAAGTCCAGCTCCCGCAATCTCTCCTCATAAGAGAGAGGCTCTGGACCCCTGATCATTCTTGTGGCCCTCCACTGGACCTTCTCCAGTAGCTCCTTGTCTTTCTATACCCTGAGTAACAGAACAGAGTATTATCTCAGAAGAGCTAGTGGTGACACTGCTAAGATGATCATGAGATCCAGGAGTTGTGGAACGTCTAGGAAGCTCTCAATTATCAGAAAGGTACTTCCAAAGGTCAGTGTTAACCAGTGCAGGAAGGGAAACTCATGCCTAGCATGAATAAAAGGGTTCTTCAATTTTCCTATCCTTTGGTAAACACACTGTGCAAAAAACGCATCACATGTATTTTCTTGGCATCCAGCACTGTCATCACTCCAGGGGAAAAAGAGTTGATACAAGGATATTATCAGTAAATGGATTTCTGAAAGTAGTTCTGTAGCTTCTTTTGATGTATTTGTGTTAAGCTCATTTCACCACTCACAGTCAGAGGTTCGATTAAGGTGTTCTTGTTTTTGAATGGGTAGGATGTTAAGAGTAGTCCAGCAAACTCTGTGGCTATGTGTAAATAGAAATGTGAGTTCCCCACCTGCCAGTACAGTTTAAAGAGTAAGAAATAGATTGTGCATACTACATAAGTAATTTCGCGTTGCTCTCTTTGTGCAAACCTTGCTGTCTATAAATAGAGGTGGAGTGACACGTGTAATTTAAACCAGAGTATTCACAACCAGTTTTTAGGGGAACCAAAAGCCAGGCATTCTCTAAAAGACATTGAATATTTCTATCCTTTTATCAGAGAATATGAGTAATGGTTGAATTACTTAAAAAGGACACTTCAATATGTCTGTAGCCGTATGCATGACACTCATTTAGGTGATGAATCAAGTATTATTTCTGAGTGTTTAAAGTACTTCGTGTTGCATAAACTGCAAAATCTTTGTTACTACCAAGCTATTGAATGTATCACAGCTAACATGATTTGAGAGATATTAGTAAAAACCTGAAAAGAAAACACGTAAAATAGTTGCAGTTGGGTACATTGTTGAAAACTGAATCTATACTTAAGTAGGTCTGTGACAGCAAATATTATAAAATGTGGATGCTATCTCTAAAACTATTGGTTTTAAAACCTAAAAATTATTTTATGCAAGCTATGAATACATTTCAACAGTCTCCAGCCAAATTTTGACAACCAATTTTAGGCTCACCACTTGTACAGTGCAATTCAGTTCTCACCCTTCATAAAAAATGTTCAGGGATGTGACACTCTTGTCAGTGTGAGGTTTTCATTTGTATCTGCAAGGTGGGTTAGTTGATTGGGTTGTTTGTGGTTTTCTGGTATAGCATTTTTTTTTTTTTTCCACTGATGAAAACTTGAAGAACTTAAAGGATAGCAGTTACAAAAATGCATATAGAAATGTCACAGAAATTTGATCCCAACCTTTCTTAGTGGGTAGGAGATGACAGGACAAAATATACTGGACCTTTGTGTAGCAGAGTGTATACTCAGGTGATTTTGAGACAGAGCAGTCCAAACAATTGCCTGGTGGTCTTGAGTGTCCTAATAGGCTTAGTTATAGTCCCCTCCAAATGAGAAAGCACTACTTTTCTACTTACAGTCTTTAGGAGCAAGGTTGGGAAATACAAGTTTAATGAAGAACTTGTTTCTATGTAAGTCATGGTTAGAGAAGCATTTTTTTCAACTCTGTGGATTTCATGGGCTTCTTGAATGCCATTACTTGGCCTCCTGAATGTGGTATAGGTAGCTCTCCTTTTGTTAAAATATGAGTAAATAGAAGGTAAAAGTCCAGGCAGAACATCATTCTGCTTCTGTTGCTTAAAAATAGATTCTGTCACTTTTCTTCCCAAGTTTTTCACTAGATTATGTCCAGGATCCAACCTCTAGGGCTAGTTAGCCACAGAGAAATGTTGTCAGTGAGCGTGGTGGAACCAAAAGGACATATTCTCTTGTCATGGAATCATTCAGGTTTGGTAGGCAGTTTTAGAAGCGTTGTATGTGGCTCTTTTCAGTGTTCTTTTATTTTACATCAGAACCCTGTAACCTGTGTTGCTGGTGGGTGACTGTAGAAGTCTTGTCCTCATCTCACAGAATACTGCAGTTGCTTGAAATTTTGAGTGTGGCTTTTTGTTTTGTTGTGGGGTTTGTTTTGTTTTGTTTTGTTTTTTTGAAACCGTTTATAGGTAGAAATGACTATATATAACAGAGATGTAACAAGGTCTAGGATTTGATGACTTCTTATTCTTGCTTCCCTATCATATGTTGGTTCACTTCAGGGAGAGAAGCCCTGTTTATAGCAATCTTGAGTTGAACTCATTTACAGCAGATCTATATTCGGGTATCTTCACACATATCCTCGTGCCTAAAATGGGCACCATAATTGTTACCTTGTAGAGGAGTTTGAAGTTAGTTACTGTCTGAAAAGAGTTTTAAAAATGACAAAACCTTTGTTTGCCTATCTTCAGAATGCAATAGGGAAGCCAGCCAATTAATCTACTTTCTAGAAGTAAATACTTTAAAATTATTTGCTGTGTAAAAATCATTTATTGGGCATGATTTGGGGTAGGTATACCTTTTTTTTTTTTTTTTGAATATGTGTGGTGTTTACAGAGAAATCCAGTGCTACTCCTGCAGTAGAAGCTGTATGCATGCAGTCTTCAAAACAGGCCCATTATATAATTTCATTATTTACCCATTTATTCATTATTTAAACTGGAGATGTGCATTTATAGTAGTGAGGGTAATTTAATATCCAGAATAATTAAACATGGGCTCAGGTCAGTTTTTCATGACTTTTGATGTTAGGACTGATTAGGGAGGGTCTCTGTCTCATCTTGATCCTGTATGTTTGACGCATGAGCTGTCTAGTGAGATTTTTTCTTTATTACGTAGATCATTGGACTAGAAGGTTATAAATATCCCTTTTGGCCTTTAAAGTCTGATGTTTTAATTAAAATGCAAAGATTTCTCTTCAGGGCAAACCAAATACTAAGATAGTTCCTAGCTGAATTCATGTGAAGGAGCTTTGCATTATTTTTAGATTTCAGACAAGAAAATTGGATATCAGATGCTCTGGCTGTTATTTGTACAAGGAGGTAGAGGCTGTCAGTACATGGAGAAAGGTTAAGGTTGCCTAAGAACGGTAAAGGAATGAGGCAGGGTAACAGAAGAACAAAACACAAAATGTCTTAGTTCCTAAAAAATACACAAACCTGCCAGTGATTACATTATTCCCTGTTGTCTCTTTCTATTTGTTTTCCCCATCTGTCCTTTCTGTGTCACTTTGAACAGCACAGTTTTCTACTTAATGCAGCTGTATTGTGCTCAGTTATGTGGTAGGGCTGTAATCGTGATTCTCTTTAGCTCTACCATACTTGAGGAGGGACCAGAACTTGGATTAAATTGTCTGTTCTTTCCCACCTCTTTAGCTCCAGTAGAAAGGCAGCTAAGGGCACACAGGAGAAACAGAGGTAGGGACAAGAAGTGAGGAGCTGTGCCCCCATCCTCCATGCTGGAATAGGTCATCTGTAAGAATAATGGGATTTCTGTGCTCCTTTTTCATTGTTTGCACTGCAGACATGGCACTACAGGAGATCATGGCCCCACATGTGTTAGACCATTTGTTGAACATTCCATATAACAGGTTGAATGTGTTGAAAATGGCTCAAACTATGATTAAACTTAATTCTTTCAAAGGAAGTGATTTTTCCCTTTGCAAGCATAGGAAATATATTATAAAAAACCTGAAGACCTGAACAGATTGAAAGCAACAAGTGGTAGCTAATATTTTCAGGTTTTATTGGTAAGTGGGATCTACAGACCTGAGTGCCGTGTCTTTTTCCAGTCCTTGTAAAGGTGAGAGTCCTAGGAATGAGATTGAGTGCCAACAGTGGTGAGCAGAAGGATACCTACACCATTATGTATTGGAAGCAACTGTCTCTTGGTTCAGTGAGGTTTGATTTTGTTGTAGTTGATAGAAAATGCTTTTCACTTCATAGAAATTCAGTCTAGAAAAAGCATCTTCAGAGCACAGCAACAGCCATCTAAGGAAGTTAGACGTAGACATATATCAATGTCAAGACCAGAAGACCTTACAAGTGGGAGGGGAGGCTAAGGATATGTGGGAAGGCAGCAGTTCTGAGAATACTGTGAATGTTTACTAGTGAATATAATGGCATTGGGGTGCAGCCTTTCAGGGCCCTGAAAAGTTAAATGAGGGGCTTTATGGATTGCTCTGACAGACTCAAGCATGGTGATACAGTGGAAGTTGGTTGCCAAAAAGCCTTTAGATCTGTCTTGTGTGCAGAATTCCCAACAAAATGCAATACTTCAGTCCCGTACTTTCACTATAGCTCTTACATCTGGAAGGAAGAGGCAGGGACTGTGAGAATGAAGAACTTAGGCTCACTGTATGGGAGAATCAGGCTCGAGATTGTCTTAAGAACATGAATGTGCAAAAGTTGGTGGGACCTTATGAAATCAATGTGTGGGTCCTGAAGGAGATGGTGAATGAAGGTTCAAAGCCACTGTCTATCATATTTTAAAAGTCATGGCAGTCAGGTGAAGTTCCCAACAACTGGAAAACCTGAAATATAACCCTCATTTTCAAGAAGGGAAAATGGAAGACCCAGGGAACTACAGACCAGTCAGTCTCACCTCTGTGCCTGGCAGTCTTGGAGCCGATTATACTGGAAATCATGCCAAGATACGTGAATAACAATGACGTGGCTGGTGACAGCCAACATGGCTTCACTAAGGGGAAATCCTGCCTGACCAGTTGCTATTTATGTTAGGGATAGGCTGGAGAGGATGGAACTCTCTTTGGAGACAGGTGATCAGTTAACAGTTTTTGGGTCAGGGTTAAAGAGAGAACAGCAATGAGGGACATTACTGTGGGGATCTGTTACAGACCGCCTGATCAAGAGGACTCTGTGGATGAAGCTCTCTATAGACAGATAGGAACAGCCTCACGCTCACAGGCCTTCATCCTCATAGTGGACTTCAACCACCCTGATATCTGTTGGAAGAACAGTACGGCCCAGCACAAGCAATCCAGGAGGTTCCTCAATTGTGTGGAAGACAACTTCCTTCTGCAAGTAATAGAGGAGCTGACAAGGAGAGATGACGAGGGACTGTGAGAATGAACACTTTGTGCCCACTGTAGGAGAGGATCTAGTTCGAGACCATCTTAAGAACCTGAACGTGCACAAGTCCATGGGACCTGATGAAATCCATCCATGGGTCCTGAAGGAGCTCACAAATGAAGCCGCTGGCCATCATATTTGAAAGATCATGGCAGTCAGGTGAAGTTCCCAACGACTGGAAAAAGGGAAATATAACCCCCATTTTCAAGAAGGCGAAAATGGATGACCCAGGGAACTACAGACCAGTCAGTCACTCCTCTGTGCCTGGCAATATCTTGGAACAGATTCTCCTGGAAGGCATGCTAAGGCACATGAAAAACAACAAGGTGGTTGGTGACAGCCAGCATGGCTTCACTAAGGGGAAATCCTGCCTGACCAATTTGGTGGCCTTCTATGATAGGGCTAAGGAACTGATGGACAGGGGCAGAGCAGTTGGTGTCACCTACCTGGACTTGTGCAAAGCGTTCAGCACTGTCCCACAGGACATCCTTGTCTCTAAATTGGAGAGGCATCAATTTGATGGATGGACCACTCGGTGGATAAAGAACTGGCTGGATGGCTGCACACAAAGAGTTGTGGTCAATGGCTCAATGTCCAGCTGGAGATCAATAACGAGTGGCGTCCCACAGGGACTGGTGTTGGGACCGGTCTTGTTCAACATCTTTGTCAGTGACGTAGACAGTGGGATTGAGTGCACCCTCAGCAAGTTTGCCGATGACACCAAGCTGTGTGGTTCGGTTGATACGCTGGAGGGAAGGAATGCCATCCAGAGGGACCTTGACACACCTGTGAGGTGGACTGATGCCAACATCATGAGGTTTAACCATGCCAAGTGCAAGGTCCTACACCTGGGTCTGAGCAATCCCAGGCACAGCTACAGGTTGGGCAGAGAAGAGATTCAGAGCAGCCCTACTGAGAAGGACTTGGGGGTGTTAGTTGATGAGAAGATGAACATGAGGCGGCTTCAGTGTCCGCTCTCAGCCCAGAAAGCCAACCGTATCTTGGGCTGCATTAAAAGGAGTGTGACCAGCAGGTCGAAGGAGGTGATCCTGCCCCTCTACTCTGCTCTGCTCTGGTGAGACCTCACTTGGAGTATTGTGTGCAGTTCTGGTGTCCTCAACATAAAAAGGGCATGGGACTGTTGGAACAAGTCCAGAGGAGGGCCATGAGCGTGATCACGGGCTGGAGCACCTCCTGTATGAAGATAGGCTGAGAGAATTGAGGCTGTTCAGCCTGGAGAAGAGAAGGCTGCGTGGAGACCTCATAGCAGCCTTCCAGTATCTGAAGGGGGGCCTGTAGGGATGCTGGAGAGGGACTCTTCATTAGGGACTGGAGTCACAGGACAAGGAGTAATGGGTTAAAACTTAAACAGGGGAAGTTTAGGTTGGATATAAGAAGGAAATTCTTTCCTGTTAGGGTGATGAGGTACTGGAATAGGTTGCCCAGGGAGGTTGTGAATGCTCCATCCCTGGCAGTGTTCAAGGCCAGGTTGGACGAGGCCTTGGGTGATATGATTTAGCATAAGGTGTCCCTGCCCACGGCAGGGGGGTTGGAACTAGATGATCTTAAGGTCCTTTCCAACCCTAACTATTCTGTGATTCTATGATTCTATGAATTGAGGCTGTTCAGCCTGTAGAGGAGTAGCCTGCATGGTGACCTCATCTCAGCCTTCCAGTATCTGAAGGGGGCCTACAAGGGTGCTGGAGAGGGACTCTTTGTCAGGGATTGTAGTGATAGGACAAGGGGTAATGGTTTCAGGTTAGACATAAGGAAGAAGTTTTTTTACTGTGAGGGTCATGAGGCACTGGAATGTGTTGCCCAAGGATGTTGTAAGTGTTCCATCCCTGGCAGTGTTCAAGGCAAGGCTGGACAGAGTCTTGGTCAATATCATCTAGTGTGAGACCTCTCTGCCCATGGCACGGAGGTTGGAACTAGATAATCCTTTCCAACTCTAACTATTCTATGATTCTATGATTCTGCTAAATGCAAGGCACTGGCGACAATGGTAGTAACAAATGTTTTGAGAAGGAAAATGTCCCGCAGCTAAGTAATGCGCAGTCTTCTAGGCAAGCAGCTTGTGGTTTATGGCAGGAAATTCCTACTGGACCGTGTTGAATACATTTTGAGATGATGGTAACCCATGCTCAGTTTCTTATTAGTGAATAATTCAGCTCTGTTTACTGTTTTGTATCAGTTCCTGTAGGCTTTACTTTGTGAAATTTCTTTTCGTGTGATTTTTCCCTGTTGATAAACTACTGCTGATGTACAAATGGTCTGCATTGAAAATACAGCAGATGGGCCTGTACTTGCCTCATTCTCTTATCCATGAAAACAATGCTATAACCATTGTAATTTGGCATAATTTTGATGCAAGTCACAATTCTCATGCAGGAGAATTAAGGTCTGCAGTGACCTCTGTGTATTCCTCAATTGCTGTTTACATGCAGGATAGGTATAGTGGGTTTTTATTGATTTAATAAGAGCTTATAAAACAGGGTAGACTTATGTATAATCTTCCTAACTCCAAAATGGCTGATTGCATATTTAAATATAATGACCTCAGAGTGCTGTTGCTCTTGGCCCAGACAATATTTGCAGAATGGCTCAGGAAGGTGATTCATTGGCAGATGCCAGAATAGATTTTATGCAGCAGATTGCATCTCAATTAAACCAATATTGGTTACAGAGAGAAGATACCAAGCCATCTCATCTCTGCAATACAATATAGGGGGTGTGTGCATGTGTGTGTATATATATATAATAAATACAATATATATATGCCCAGTGTTAAAACCCAGAGCAAATACTACAGCCCCTTCTCTGACTTTCTTTGGTGTGGGAGATGGAGATCATAGAATCATAGAACAGTTAGGATTGGAAAGGACCTTAAGATCATCTAGTTCCAATCCCCCTGCCATGGGCAGGGACACCTCATGCTAAACCATGTCGCCCAAGGCTCTGTCCAGCCTGGCCTTGACCACCACCAGGGATGGAGCATTCACAACCTCCCTGGGCAGCCCATTCCAGTGCCTCACCACCCTTACAGTAAAGAAATTCTTCCCTATATCCAGTCTAAACTTCCCCTGTTTAAATTTTAACCCATTACCCGTTCTCCTACCCCTACAGTCTTTAATGAAGTGTCCCTCTGGAACAATGTCTTCTAATGTGTTCTTGATTAAGTGGCTTGGCAGATTAAAAAACTATTCTCATTTAAGTCTAGAAGTTTTTTCTCTGTGGTACTGTTCAATACCAGATTTCTATCTACCACAGGTGGCAAAATAACACTAATAACATGATAAGAAGAACCCCTTAATCTCTAGGTGCCACCACAGAGAAACACAAAAGCTGAAATACTGTGGTGGCTCTCCACCAGTTTATTTTTTTGAAGTATCAAAATCAAAGCCAACACATGCAAGAAAAAACCCAGACAATTAGTAAGTGCCAGGAGTTCATGAAAATGCCAGTGTATCTTGTTTATAATAAGATGTGAAGCTTTTGAAGGATTTAAAAGACTCATATACCAAATGAAGTTTTAATTAGCTCCTGTAAGACTATGAGAAAGGGTTTATTTGAGTGGACCAAAGGATAAACTGGTCTAGTATCTCATTCTGAGGACATGCTGGGGAAGGCATCAGCTGAGGTACATATTTTGCTTTTCCTTCCCCTCTCCTTTTAGACAACATTAAGCTTCCAGTTATTTTCAGCTTTGGGCCTTTTTGAATTCTGACTATGTGAATTCTATGTGTTAAGTAGCCCATGATTTCTCTACAGTGAACTCCATATTCTCCTCACAACCCACTGACACTTACTGTGGTTACCACTTCCTTTGTCAAGGACGGACCCAGTTTACTACCAATTGTATGAAGAACCACTTTCTTCTGTATGTTGTGAAGCTGATTTTTATGATCTTTTTTTTTAATTGGAAGAGAATTAGAGCATTGGATTCCTATCCATCCATTTCGTATCTCTTGTGATTTTGTAGACCTATGTTGTACGCGGAAGGTTGTCTCTTTGTTTGTACTTAAGAGTCTCAGCTTCAATTTTTACTTATATAGGTATCTGATTTGGACATACACAAGTCTTTCCCTACCACTTTTATCTTTTTCTGAATCTGTCCCATTTCATATTGCCCTTTCTGTGATGAGAGGTCCAAAGCTACTCCCAGTATTCAAGATGTGTTGTAGCTTTGTTTCTTTCCCAGTTGTCTCTGTGCGAACTGTGGTTTGCTTTTTTTTAGCAGCACCTGAGCTTTGTCTAGTGTTTTCATGGAACTTACTCCAGGATCTTATTCCTGAGTGCTACTACTGATCACTGAGTTTATCTTTTCACATGTGAAGCTTGAAATGTTTTTCCTCACATATGTCACTATACATTTGCAGACAATGAATTTCAAGTGTCATTTTACTGCCCAGTAACTCAGGCTTGTTGAGTCTGCAGATCTTCATAATAGGTTATCATTACTATCTTGAATAATCAACAAATTTTGTCATCCTTTGTAATGCCTATCTCAGTCCTCTATGCTATTTCCTGAGGAAGTCCTTTGATGATCTTGTTCCATAGTAAGAACTGAGAGATAGCCTAATATTCCATCTCTGTTTCCTAGCTTGTGGTCAGATTTTATTTTTTTTTTGTTTATCCAGAGAGGGACATTTCTTTTGTAAGTTCTAGACACTTATGTGTTTACATCAAAGTTATTTTAAAACCGTTTCATCGTAATCCAAATGTTTGTTGACCCCTTCAGAGAATGCCACAGGGTTCAGAGGAGATGGCATCCTTCTACAAAAGCTGCTCTGTCTCTTGCCAAGTACAATATATTAATTCTGATGCCCCCTAATCATGTACTCATTATTGCTTCTACTAATTGGTGTGATACAAACACAAAGCATATTGGCTTTGTAGATCTCCCTGGAAACTTTAAAAAGCATTGTCACGCTTTTCACCCTCCTGTCATTATTCCATTCTCAATTTATCAACAACGGGCTATGAATTCCCTGCCAGTTCTAGTGGCACAGCAAGTCTCAGAACATGGCAAAACCTCACCCTAGCATTTATCTTCTTTTGACTTAAGGCACAGTACTCTCCTTCCCACTAATATGCTGCTGATCTGGGGATGGATTATTGTCTTCTCCTCCAAACAATTTGCTCATCTGCATACACTCATCCTCTTGCACTTGTTCCTTGCACTTTAGGGATGCTACTTTCTTCCAAGCATGTTTCCTTCTTTTCATTCTCTTTCCCCACGATGTAAGAAATACAGTACAAATAATGTTTTATATTTCAGCAGCTGGGAAAATGCTGTCAATAGAACACATCTTAATGTGTTATCTTAATGTGAAAACTTAATGATTTAACGTGCCCTTGAATAATACAAGCTGCTTTGATTTAGACTGCATTTTGCTGCTTTTCCTTAAAGGATTATTGGGGAATTTTCAGTTGCTGCAGTGATTGTCCTCTGCTGCCCAATAATTTCCTAGTGTTTGAGATTGCATAGAGGTTTCCAGCTTTAGAAATGGAAATGTCTTTAGAAGTCAAGAATGAGAAATACATTTAGCTTGTCATTTTAAATTCTCTTCCACATTTTTTACCCTCAGAGGTTTTTTAACATGCCCTTATAAACATCAGGTAGTGAATGTAAGCCTTAAAGGTACAGCAGATAATTAAGCTTCCTCATGCCTTGCACTGAAGACAGACTTTTGTGAAGTCTTTTCATTTTTGGTAGCAATCTTAGTACAGACTAACTTTTTACATTTGTTTTGCATTTATAGTCTCCATTCCTATCAATATTGATGACTGGAATTTTCTTTTCAAATTACTGACGTAGTCCTAGCTTGAATGATTAAACCAAGACTGTGCAATAAGTTACTAAAAGATCAGGAAATAACATCTATCAAGGTCATAACATATTTAAGCTTTAAAAATTATATTTTTTATAGGATATTATGAAGATAATGAAATTTGTTCTGTTTAGGGAAAAGTGGTTCTTAAGAAAGTAGCTATTACCACACTATAATATTTTACCAGCCCACAATACAACAAAATGTACTAGTCTCCTTGGAGAAACATAATTTAAATGGTTATATGCTGTGCTTATGGAAGGATAAGATAACAAAGCCACTGTTGACACATGTGTCATTTCTCCAGTATCAGTTTTTCTATCTGGACATTCAAAGCTGACTAAATTTATGAGTTGCTGAAGGCAGAAACCTGCCGTAGAAGTTGTCAAGCAGCATTATTATCTAGGGTGGCAGCTTCTATGCTTGTGACAGGTAGGAGCACCACTTTGAGAAGATGGGTGTCTATTCTTGGTCCTTCTGTGGTTCAGTAACTGAATTGTTGCAAGCATCACCCCTAATTTACAAATGGAAAAGTCATGTCAGGTTACTAGACCTACTGGGGGATGAAAAGGAGTAATGGATGAAGCAGAAACAGTAATATGTTATAAGGGCAGAGGGGATCAGAGATAGGATAGGAGATGTTCTTTGTAGTGTCCATGTGAGGTAGAGGGAAGAGAATGAGCTGTGGGACCATACCAGTGTGTTGGACCGTGTGATGTTTCTGTCACTGTTGCTCTCACTTCATAAACAGCACATGTTCTTGTTAGTCATGAAAAGAATGGCATTCTGCTGCTGGGATATTTTGTCTCAGGGTATCTGTATTGGTGGAAGCTCTACCTCAATATGCCTTAAAAGCAGTGTTTCTGTTACAGGGCATATATCAGTTTGGCCTTTTTTTTTTTTTTTTCTTTGAAAGTGTGGCAACTTCAGAGCTTTTGATATCTTATTTTGAATACAGCCATTATTGAGGCAGTTTTATAAGTACAAAGTTATGGTGTCAACTTCTATCAGTGGTTAGCCCAGCATAATCAACATACTCTGTCATAGGACTTCTTTCACTCAGGGTCTTCATGCTGTTCCAGTTTTGTTTCTGAGGCAGAGGTGCCTGACAGCTCATTCCTTAGTCTTTCCTTTTCACCCTAGGAGGAAACTCTGATTACCAGTAGGTGCAAGTCAGAGAAGTGATACACAACAGTATTCTTCATGCATCTTGATCCCATTGTTTTTTCCTTGACTGTGAGTCTACATAGTGCCTTCACACCTGTACAACGTAAATGAAAATTTCCCTTATTTTATTCGCAAGCTTTACTTGAAGGACTCCCTGCCAAAGATGTTCTTGTTAAAACTGAGACTTACCATTTTGCTTGGGCATACCTGAATACTGAAAAGACATTTCAAATTAAATCAATGATTTTTTAATATCAAAATACAGAATGTTCATTTTATCTTCTCTGAGTATGATGATTTTTTGAATAAACAATAAGAAAAAAAAATCCAACTGGACTACAGACTTACCTTGAAACGTGTAGTCCAACAGACATAGTGAATAATGATGAGGGTAGTTGATGTAAATATGTCCTGTAGATCTTAAATATTTAGTTTCACCTCTTAGAGAAACTAATAGTGTGCATACAGAAAAGTGATTTGAGAAGTGATTTTTACCTGTACTGTACTGCAGTCATAAGGAAGCTAAGCTGTTTAACAAATTGAATAGCAGTAATAAAATTACATATGTCTATATATAAATATATATGCATATAGGCCCACTCACATACACGGTCAACTTGAAAATCTAATAATGCATCACAGATACACATCTTATTTTCTTGTAGTAAATTAGTTTTGTAAATGAGTAACATTTATTTTAAAAAGACAATTCAAGGATGACTTAGAGATTCTTTTTAGAGGCATGTTGTATTTTTGCACTTCACTTACTCTAGAATTGACTGCTTCTGTGTAAATGATGTAATAGCTGACACTGATGCTTGAGTGCAGTATGCATCTTTGAATGGGGTGGATGGTGCAGATGATTTTTAAAGTAGCCTCTGAAAACAAATTCTTTTTAAAATCTAGCTGCTTTTTTTTTTTCCTCCCACATTAAGCCAAGCCCTACTGTAGTAGCCCTCTGTTTGTTTAAATTTGTGCATTTTCTTGATCTAAAGAAGTGTTTAGATCATGCTTACCACCAAAGTAACTGCAGACCTCTAAGCCTTTCTCAAAAGACATCTGAGTTACTTCATTTTAAATGAAAAAGGAGGGAGGACTGCAATATTGTCTCTAACTTGTATCCCTACACAAGGGGATTAAATCCTGTGCTTGTTGACACTTGTATCTTTAATCTAGTTTTATGTGTAGCAGCTTTATGAACAGAAATAACTTGTTACATAAAATGCAGCTCTGAACAGTGTGATTTATCTTTTAATATACTTTTTAAAATAGACCATTTCAAGTTATAAACAGAGCGCACTTGTGTCTAATCTTAATGCATTACTTACTCCCCTGTAGGTTGTTTTCAACTGCACTGTATTATTATAGAAGTTTTTATCTACCACTGCTATGGAGATTCCTATGGACCTGATTAAATATTTCTTTTTATTCATGGCATTGAGGTTTAAGTGATATAGACCACTGGGAAAAAAAAAAACAACAAACCCAGTTTGATTTTTGTTTGTTTTTTGTTGGTTTTCTGCTAGTTTTTTGGGGGGGGTTGGCTTGTTTGTTGTTTTTTTTTTAATCCTTTTAATGATTTTTTTGATCCTTGTCTGTGCTCCAGAGTGGTTTTGTGTCTAAAACTTAGTGGATCTGAGTATGGACTTTATATACCTGGTTAAATGTGAACGGCATGTCTTCCTGTGCCTTGTTTCTGCTTTGTTGGTCTGTGGCTAATCCTGCAGTACTTGTGGTCTTCTGTAAGAAAGGGGTTTTGTATACACGTAACAATGTTTAGAAAATCAATACAATGCTCAAATGAATAGCTTTCTCTTTATGGAATGCCGTAATATGAGTAATGTCCTCATATTACCCAAAAAGAAACCAGATGTATGAGTGTACTCAGATGCACACAGAGGCAGATGGGTTTTGCAAATGTGAGGTCCCCAGGCACAAACCTTGATGCAAGTGCAGGTGCACAGACAGTGCTAGAGCCAGTGTGGTGAATCCAGTACATTTGGAGTGTATTGAACCTGCCCTGTACACGCTGTGCAGCCAGCTTGTGTGCTGTTTGTGTACATCAGGCTGCCAGATGTTTCAGAAGAGGCCACTAAATGGCTGGAATAATTTTTTTATATGGATGAAATTTGTTATCAGTGTTGACAATATCTGCTGCCAATTCTCTGAAGGTAGAATTTCATCCCTTCTGTTTCAGTTTATGTATGTGTTCCTCCTGCCTTGGAAATGGCTTTTAATTCTGAGCTGCTATTTCCTTCATCTCCAGCATGGTGTTTCCCTCAGAGAGGCTTTTTCAGCTGAGGTGTGGGTTTGACAAAGAAAGCAGGATGTTTGTTGACATCACTTCAGGTTTCTTACTGCTGTGCACAATGATTAATGTCATGGGAGAATGCAAATTATATACTTGACTTGCTGACTGTAGAAAGTTTGGAGTTCACTCTTAAGACTCCAGAAAGTAATTGCTGCCACATACGGTTATACTTGGTTCCCTGCTAATTGGCATGACAGTGAAAGAGGGTCTGAGAAGTTCTAGGTAATGAAGAAAACTGAGTGATCTGATGCAGAGATGTTTAGGTATTAAGAGCTCCTGAATCACGTTGGACATAATATCCAGATGGTTTTATGTATAAGCAGGCTGCCTGTGAAACAGCTGGCTTACTAATAGCTGCATTTAATGGAAATTACAGGTATGCACTTAGGTAGAGTATTTTCTCACCTATTTTTATATGAATTGGAATAATTCTGTTTGCTATGGGGCTTTAAGTTAATACTTAAGCTATGCAATGTAAGGTTTTTAATGACAAACTTTAAAATGGGTTTTAAGGGTTTTCACCTCCTTACTAGATATTGCTATTATTACTACATTCTGAAAGTAGCAAAGTCTTTCTTGAAATTCTGTGTTCTATGGAAATCTGAGAAACATCCTTCAGGTGCCATCAAAGAATGTGACACTCATGTGAACAGCATTTTCAAAGGCATTGCAATGACAATTATGAGTTAGACTTCCTGAAAGAAAGGCAAAAATGTTTTGTGACTGTGATGAATGAGAAGAGACACTTTCCTAGTCCTGTTGGAAAAGTGAGAAAATAAGCTAGAGCTAGCTAAAATTTTGCATTTTTGGTGGCATTTCCATATTTGGTATGGTATGCTGGCATTTTTCTAGAGAAAAATTTTAAGGGAAAAATGAAAGGGAAAAAGAACTACAGGCACCCCACTACAGTAAGACTGTTGTAGTCAGTTGTAGAAGTTGCTTAGGAAATTCTATCCTGTTGTCTTGTGTATGGGAGCTTACGAACAGTAACTTATGACAAGTACCATGAAAGCTATTACCTTGACACACAGGGGAATATGTTAAGGATATAGTTTCAAGTTCAATCCATGTTTCATGACTAAGAGCTTAAAACACATCTTCCTAGGCTGGCAATGCTTTGGGCTATGTTTAAAAAGTCAGATTTTCCAGATTTTTTAAATTTGTTTTATATATCTATTTTATTTAAATGTGCTTCTAATTTTTTTTTCTTGTTCTAATTTGCAGCATTACTTTACTGTTCTTTTTGGCCATGAAGGGCAGAAGCCGCTGGAGCTGCGTTGTGACGATGAAGCTGATGGAGATGAGTGGGTAGAAGCTATTCACCAAGCTAGGTATGAAACCTGATTTTTAATCCTCAGCTCCATTTTATTGTAAATAAATTGATAAAAGTTTGAAAATCTAAATTCAGTCTCTAGATGTCAAGAAATGTTACAGTGGATTAGATGTGTATTGTGATTGATAGGTATGTTATAGGAAAAAAAGCCTCCTAGCATTCGTGCTTACATCAATGTATATTTAAGACCAGGCTGGACAGGGCTTGGAGAAACCTGGTCTAGTGGAAGGTGTCCCTGCCCATGGCAGGGGGCTGGAAATGGATGAGCTTTAAGGTCTCTTCCAACCCAAAACAAACCATGCTACGATTCTCTGATTCTCTGATTTTATCATTTTTGAGTGATTGTATTCCAGTTGAAATTGGTTAAAGAAGAAGACTCTTACTGAAAACAACCCCTAGGATTAGTCCTCTGTTAGAGGCAATGTTTATTATAAGAATGAAGAAAGAGTGATATGCCAAGTGAATAAATGGGTGTTTCTTAAAAAACGCATATATAGAAATAAATGTAAGAAAGAGTAGGTGTTGTGATTTAAGCCCAGCTGGCAGCTAAGCACCACACAGCCACTTGCTGTATTGAATACCCCTTTAGCTAGTTCATACCAGGTGTCCTGTCTTTGGTCCCTCCCATCTTCTTGTGCCCCTCCTCACTGGCAGAGCATGAAATACTGAACAATCCTTGATCAGAGCAAATGCTGCCGAGCAACAACTAAACCACAGTTGTGTTATCAGCATTGTTCTCAGACAGAAGCCAAACCACAGCACTGTGACAGCTACTAGGAAGAAAATTAACTGTATCCCAGCGAACACCAGGACATGAGGTCAAATCATTATGATGATAAAGTGCAACAAATACAATTTTGACTTCAAAACAGAAGTCCTGACCAACGACACAGGTCTTCATGGAGAATGGGCAAGGTTTACAGTATAGTCTAAATGCAGATCATCTAACTGAGGGTTTATGAAATGGTTTGTGGAGGCACATGTCTTTGCTGAAATGCACTTTCTCCATCCTCCTCTAATAGACAGCTAATCTACAATGCCATGGTAACACAGAAGGAACCAGGCAGTTTCTGAGTTGCTTAGGACATGAGCCACATAAACAGAAGTGATTTTGCTTTGTAGCTAAAAATGAATGCTACCAGCTAGTACCTTATAATTTAGAACTTGCGAAATGAGGCTAAAACTGCAGGGTTTGTATCACCTGGGCATCCAGTCTTTGGTTCTGCATCCTCTTCTTAACATTGGTACCTAACTGAATGTGGTCTTGTCCTTTCTTGGAAAGCACCTGCTGGGCTGTGGTATTAGGTGAACCACATTTTGCATGGTAGCCCTCTGGTAACCACATTATTTCAGATCTTGAGAAGCTATGAGCTATCCCACCCATCTAATAGTCACACCACGTGCACCCCTGGGACTATCAGCAATGCCCTGGCAAAGGGCAGAGCCCTTCTTCCCTCCAGAGTGAAGGACAGCAACCCAAAACTTACTCGACAATAATTATCACCATCACAATGTGGAAGGCAGTGAAATACAGCTTTGGTGTACAACTGTCACATTGGCAAATCCACTGGTTGATTGAGAAAGAAAGTGGTGCATGTGTGCCTGTGACCAGTGGAGACTAGAACATTCAAGGCCTAGTTACCAGTCGCACTGAGTTTGCAAGGCAGTTACAGGAGAGATGCATAGAGTTTGGGTGTCTACTTGTGTTCATGTGTGCAGACTTAGGAACACCTGTCCATCAGTTAATGTGGGATCCACAGCGCATGTCTGTGCATGGTGTGGGTGTGTGAGGGAAGTACATGGGTCCAGGGCTGGTTACTGGGGTAGACTAGTTGTCTTAGACCAGTTACTGGATCCACAGTGTGCTAGGAAGAGGGAGGATGCATGCATATCTCTGAGTGGTGGGGACTGAGTACCAGTAACTAGAGAGGGTCTGTGGGCACTGGAGTACATCCAGGACCAGTTCCTGGACAAGTGGACAGGCTGCATGGATAAGATATTTTCTGGGAGCACCTATACTGTACTGTTATCTATTTTTCCACTAACATACCTTCATTCCCCTCTCTGATCAGTCTGAGGTGAGAACAGGATAAGGCTGCTGGTATGTCTGTGCCCAGCTGAGTGCTGAATGTTTCTCTCTGTGTCAATCCCCTCATCCAGCTGTGTTTGTATGAATATGTATTGGAATTACATGGCCAGCTCACTTCTGGCTCAACATAAGTATGGGGAGCGGTGGCAGCCTCACCTCTGTCAACCTATCAGCTGTGGCAACCTCTACCACTTTGTTCTGTGGATCTGTCTAGATGTTATTTGAAAGGCAGATATGAGATTGCTTTGCCTATGTTTTGGGCACTACTCATTCTCTCTCCCCCGTTCCCAGTCAACTGGAAACTACAAAATTGTAGTTTTATTATAGCACCAAGCCTCAGGTAATGCAGTTTCTCCAACAGCAAGGCATTAGTAGTACAGCATTTGCTCCGAGCTTCCAGGCAGCTCTGAGCTACTATACTGAGCTTACAACTACCTGTAAAATATTTTGTAAAATACACCCTGCATTAGCAAATAAAGCATGATAACAGATCTGAGAGCAAGCCTTTTTTTTTTTTTTTTTTTAAATTACTGGTTGGAAGGCAATAGCTCATCATACAGTTTAAACACTGACCTAGCTGAAAGAAGCATCCCCCCCCAACATAGCACTCATGCTCTTCAATGTCCCACCCATCTACTTCCCTCTCCCCTGTGCATGAACACAGGTGTGTTGAGTGAATGGTCACTGAGCAGACCCAGAAGAATTGAGATGATTAGTACTAAGCAGGCAAAAAAAAAAAAAAAACCCACACCCTAATTCCCTTTAGTGGACACCAGTTTCCCAATTAAGTTCACACTTGTGTCTGCATGAGAGAAAGGCTGGTAAAGGTGTGGGAATGAATGGTTAACTTACGAGAAGGACAGCTGCTTCCTTCAGCAGCAACGTGGAATTATTCAGGACTGCAGCACACATGAAACTACAGCCTGAAGCACTTCATTTAAGACTTCCCAATAAGCTAAAGTAGAAATGGGTGAGAAATTTGATGAGTACTGCATCCATATTAAAACAAGCATAGAAGATTTTGAGTTAAATGCAAAAAAAGAAAAACACAAGCCCATAGAGGAATTTGTAGGAGAGGGTGAAAAGTCTATCCCAGTGAGTGAAACGGATCTTTTATAGGAGGTCAGGTTCTGGAACAAGGCCCAGAACAGGGGCAGTCAGTAACAGAGGAATTAGAATTTGCCAGGAATAAGTCCTCCAGCCCAGAAACGTAACTTAGAAGAAGCAAACCTTACTGTGCCACCCTGAACATTACTGAGAACTCAAAACACTGAGAATTCAAATAAAAATTAAAGAGATGAAAAGTAGGTATGGATGTGGCACTCAAAATAATAATATTAAAATATACTGCACGTCCCATTGCAAGCTCAGAAGCCAAACAGTCTCTCTCAAATGAGGATAGAGCACTTCAGAAAGGAACATAAGCAATGTAGCATGTAGCTGCAGCAAGAAAAAGCATGTCAGCTCTCAACCGTGTTCAGAGTACCCCTCAAAATGGCAGTCACATCCCACCCCCAGTGAAATCTTCCAAGAAACAATGGACAGTGCACAGCAGGAAATCCTTTAGGTACCAGTTTGCATGCATAGTGCCTGTTTGTCTAGAGTGGGACATGGGGTGCAGTGAGATTGTGTTATTTTTTTCAACAGTCTGTTCATGACTTGCAAAACAAATAAAACATGGAAGAGATTTTGATGGCTGCAAACATGTACTTGGCAAAAAAGTAATGAAAAAAAAATCCAAAATTGTATTTTGTGCATGTCAATCTAAGAAAGGGGGGGGCAAAGGAAAAAGAAAAAAGTCTCAACATCTTTGTCTCAGATGAAATGTGGATTACCGTGGCTACTCATGAGGATAAGACCCTCCAGAAAGCAATTAAATAATTCCATCTCATGGAAACCAACATGTTCGCAAAGAACAGGATGTTTACAGTCCTGTTTTCAATTTAAGAGTAGGGGGATTGCTCTCCTAGAATTTCTACCTGAGACATCTGAGATACTAGAAAAAAAAAAACCAAAACAAGTATCTTCAAAAGGCTACACAAAATGTAAGATAGCAATTCAAAACAAAAACCTGACAGAATGGTCAGAAATATCTTGGGCTAGCATCAAACGAATAGTAACAGAGAAAAAGTTGCAAAGCTTGTCCCATTTGTCAAAAATAAGGACAAACTCAAGGAAAAAATTCTAAATCATGATGCAGACAAAATTTAATCCCTGAAGCAAATCTGTTCTATTCTGTTTGATTAAGTTGGCAAGAAAAATCTAATGCAATAGTCTAAAACTATTATTTTAACTTCTTTGGTCAGTGTAGGTGGTAACTATACTGGATGTTCTTGTCTCCACCCGTGACAGGCACAAACACATGTGTGCAAATGAGTTTCTTAGTCAACCACCTGACCTCATGGTCTTCCCGGTAGCTGGGTTGTACTTCCTGTGTCCTCCAGTCATCAAATCACAGAGTCTCTGATGATCCAACCTAAACTTAATACATCTCCTAACAGCAGGCTTCCCAGCAACTAATCCTATTCCCCAGCTAGCCAGGCATGACAGAGGCTGGTGATCACACACTGATATATGCACCCAAACTATACACACACACTCCCACCTCTCCAGTGAGTAACTGGCACTGCAGACACAGAGGGACATATGGCCCCTCAGTCCCAATTCCAGTAGCTGGCGCTTTTAGTTCCATGGATGTATATACAGAGTCCCCTCACCAAGGAAAGTAGTTAGAAATGAAGTTTAATGAGAAGACAGATTGGGCTGTGCTGATCAAGTGCAGAGCATGGCCAGGCAAGTTATTTTGGTTAAACTGGTGACATGTGAACCTTTATCCACTTTTTTTCCCTTACCTCTGTATTTTTCCAAGCTTCCTCCTCCTCAAACCTTCTTCATCCCTCCCTTTTACTGCCTTTGATTTTTAAACATCCTTTGATCCTTAAACATCCCATAACAAGCCTTGCACAATCCCAAAATGCTTTTCCTGTATCCCATAGTATTTTTCACCCTATAGCTGGTAACTCTTCTCAGCCTGAAAGATGATGTGGGGAGCCTTCCCACTGACTCATCTTGATGGGTTTGAGCGTACCTCCTGTGCATTTGTACTGCACATCATAGAAATCTGTTTTTTCCCCTAGAAGGTCTTTGTGCTGGAGCAGACATCTCACTGGTGCTGCAGAGGGCTCTTTAAGTTCCTCAGTGGTGCTTGTAGGTGTCGGCAGACAGTTTTAGGTAACACAGACATGAAACTTCAAAGGAATGATTATACTGGTAATTACAGCTGTGCAGAAGGTTTGTGTGGTAGCTGTTTTCTAAGGGAACATTTGAAATCCCACCAATCACACTTTCTGGAGACAGTAGCTACAAGTTCACGTCAGCTCTCTGAAGTCTCAGCTTGCCCTGCAAGGAGCGTCCTTTCCATTGTAATTAGTGTGCATTTTGTGGCTGCTGTTGAACTTATGTCTTGGTTTTGTGTAATGGGAAAAGGTGCCTTTCTGCTCCAGTTTGTAGGTTAATTCCTGTAGTCAGGTTTTCCTAGATAAAGGAGTGTGCGGACAACTGGAATTCCTGGTTTTAGTAACAGTTGTGAGTCTGATGAGTAGTAACACATTAGCTAGTGGGATGTGTTCTCATGATTGTCTCATTCTTACACAAGAGAGTAGCATTCCCCTCCCCACACACCCAGGCTCCTAGAGTAAGCCATACCCTAACTGACAAGGTTTGACTGCATGAAACCTCCTATGGTTGTTGGGCCACCCTTCAAAAATATTCTTTATTCCAGTTTGTACTTCCCTTTCTCAACTAAATGGATATTGTAGTAAAAATCATTTGGGGTACGTACTTCTCATGCTCCCCCATGCATCACACAGCCCTATACCTACCTACCCACCCTCTAAGTCCTGGCTGTTGTAGCTGTTCACCAGTCCAAGTACCATTTCCCACCAGTTTGACTGGAAATCAGCAGACAACCTCTTTAATAGCCTTTCTAAACAGTTGTCCATGCATATCTGAAAACCCATCTTAATTTTGCATTTTCTGATAAACCTCATCTCTGTAATCCTCACAGACATAGGTGTCCTTTGATTTCCCTATCATACAGGAGTTAATGAAAGTTAATAGTTCTTGGGTACAGGTAGTCCCTCAGGTCACCTTGGTTAGAGTCATGGGGGTGATTGTGTAAACTATATTGTGACTTTTACTGTTTCCACCTCTAGTGTGGCTGTTCATTTACCATTAGACTTTAAAACCTCCTTTGTTAAGGAGTCCTTTAGTTGCCTGAATATGATTTGCATGGGAAGATGTAGGCCATTTCTTTTACCTTCCAGATCCCCACAGCCATATTGCATGGCTTTTATAAAGAGTTCATTAGGTTGTCCATTTTGCATTTCAGAAGGATGATTTGATATGACCAATGCCTGATTCTTGCACCTGCCTTCAGTACAATTAGCATAGAGTGATCCAATGAACCATAACTCTGGCCTGAATTTGGTACAAAAATCAATTGTATTTGCTGATAGCGCTACTGGAACCTTTATCTTGGTCTGCTACCACAACAAGGAGATTCTAATAATGAGGCATTGGTTAAACTTTCATACATTTTTCTATATTTTCTCAACATGTTGGCTCTCACAGGGCATAAATGATGCATCATTTCTCTCAGGACTTTCTTCAAGTCTTCCTGTCTCTAGGAGTGGTAGGTAGTGGTCAAGCAGAGCTTAAGGTTCTTGAAATATCTTGTACAGGACTCCTTTGAGTCCTGTCTCTACAGATGATAGTAGGAAATAAGTATAGCCTCAGCTCTCATGATACTCCTTCTTTTGAGTCTTACTAGATATTATTGTAAATTTATAGCACATTCTCTCAATGAAATGTTAATGCCTTTCATAGAAAGCTGTGGTTCACAGCAGTTGCTTCTTTCTATTAAATGATATCCAAGCCAGAAAACTAGATTTAAGTTGGCTGCTTACAAGTTGTTTTATGATTTTTTCATCTTCTTTGGCATTTGAACACTTTGGTACACTTTTCTTTAACAAAGGAGTTTGTATGCATGTGTAATCAAGTCAGCATTGAAATCCGGCACTCTTGAAAGGCTCCTGACACTATGCTGGATATCCAGGTTAGCACTTGGGGCATGATGATCTTTAACTCATGCATACAGAGAGATGGTTGAAAAGGGCTGTTGGAAGCACGTGAAGTTTATTCCAGAATCTTAGGATTTTCCTTTCCCAGAACAAGTAGCACTTTTGAGAAGGAAAATGAATAGCCTATTCTAAGATAGTGTAGGTGTACATAGGCTTTTCTAATTAACTCCTCTTCGTACTGCTCATTATGGCAGTGAAGGAAATGTTTGGTTTCTAGGCAGAGATTGACATTTTCTACAGCCAAAGCCACTGACTAGGCAAAATACTCTGCATATATTTCAAAAGTACAAAACCTTTTCAGTCTTCCATAACAAAGTTCGTTTTCCCTAGTAAAGCAAGACTGTGGAAATCTGGCTTAATGCATTTAAAGAAACTGAAAAACCTCGATGAAGTTTCTTCCCCTAAAGGAGGAAAATAAAAAAAGTGAAAGAAAAACATCATATATAATAGTACCTCGAGTCTTACATCATCTCTGACTGCAGCTGATGTTCACCCTTTGTGATTCTGTGCCCTACTAATTTCCTGCTTCTTGAATAAAGCAAAGCCAAATCTGTCAAATTCTGTATTGGAAATATTTGGTAGCAAAAGTTTAAGAAAATTTTGAAAATAACAAACAAGAAAAGGTGGTCACCTATCTGCATCTGGATAAAACTATGCTTTATATTCAATGTAAATCAAGATGGTGCTGCAGGTACTAAGGAATGCATTTTCTTGCACATGTTACATATATTTTTGTCTTCATTAACATCTCTCATTGTAAAGCGACCAGTGTTGTATATCTAACCCAGACATTTTTTTATCATGTACAAATATCCCTTATGGTAGAAAGAAATTATGTACTATGGTTTCTGAAAGAAACAGGTTTCTTGAGAAACAAAAAAAGATTATTATCAAACAATTTTAAAGAACTAAATCTCACACTTTATTACTGTTTATTGCACAGTTAAAATACATGGATTACTTAATGACAGGGTTTTTTTACATGTGTTTTTTAACTTGTTGGAAGAGATGCTGTGAGCTTTTGTTTTGTCATTTATTGTTTACTGTTGCAGTAGTCAAAATATGACAATAAATGCAATAGAATTAAATTCACTTCTTATCCTTTTCATAATCTGTTCAAGGAGGAAAAACTTTTGCTTTATGACAGCTGTGGGAAATTATTCTATTTTTTAAAAACCTAAGATTGTTTGCCAGGTTAATTGTTGAATTTAACAGCTGTACTCAATATTGGCCCCCTCCGGTATATAACTGCTCTAATACCAATTGAGGTGGAAGTAAATATATATATATATAAAAAATTATTAACTGTAGAGGATGTTCATAATTACATTTTTAACAGCCTCACAGTATTTAATAGCAAATGTTACTTGTTTCATGAGTGCTGTAAGAAGTAGAAAGAAATTTAAGAGGAAAAGATGTGCAATCCAGAAATTTCTTTTGTCAAATCCTTTGCTAATTGAACAGTGGAAGAAGATATGATAGTCAGCATTTTTAATCATAGATCATAAAAGAGAAAGAGATCCCTTATCAAAGATTTAGGGCTTTGCTCTGTTGTGTTTTGTGCAGGTTGGTCTGTATCTTGTAAAATTATTTAACTCTCAGGGGAATAAGGTTCCTGAAACTCAGGTAAAGAGGCAGTCTGTGTCTGTAAATCTTGCTGAATAAAGACCAGCAAACAAGCACGTGGTTTCTGCACATTTAAATTGTCTGTATGAGAGGGGCTGAATCACATGGAAGAGCAGTCTGATGAAGAAGTTGCATAGGAAGAAACTGATTCCTCCTTTACCTGAAGATGTGAACAGTACCTCCAGTATGATGCTTATCACTGCTCTGATTGTGATACCTAATTGCATTAGGGATACCATAACTTTTCAGGAAAATATAAATCAATGGCATTTTGCTGCCCAAGAGCTAAAAGAAACACCTGATACCATGGTTCCTGTGACTAATTAGAATAAATGCATTTATTTGAGTAAGCTCAAACTGGGCTAAACAATAAAATAGGTGTTAGCAAATTGAAGTAACAGTTGTTCAGGCTGGATGTGATTCTTTCTGAGCAAACTGATCTAGCTGGAGATGTCCTCACTCATTGTAGGAGGGTTGAACTAGGTGATCTTTGAAGGTCCCTTCCAACTCTAAGTGTTCCATGATTCTATGATTCTGTGATGGGAATTCTTCCATAAAGGGATATGACAGGTAGAGAGAATTAGAAATAGTTCTGATGAGTCGCCTCCCAAAAGGATGGGGGAGGGAGGAAAGCAGCCCTTAACATAAAAAATTGAATTAATAGAACTCTTGGGTTTAGCCTGAGGATTAGAAACTCATAAAAAAGATAGGTGCAATTGTCTTGCTTTCAGTAACTGGGTACTGTGAATCCAGTACACCTATGTCTACAAAGGATATTGGACACTGTAAGTTTGGAGGATTTAGGACCAAGCTATTAATTTTATATTAAGACAAAGAAATACAGTTTTGCAGTTTTGTCATTGATGCAATGTTTATTCTGACAATATCTCATAAGGGGATATGGAAGACAATAGTAGCCTATTTTTACTAATGTAAATGTTTTTCTTTTAGTTATTCAGATATTCTGATTGAAAGGGAGGTGTTAATGCAGAAGTACATTCATCTTGTCCAGATTGTAGAGACTGAAAAGATTGCAGCTAATCAGCTTCGACATCAGCTTGAAGATCAAGACACAGAAATTGAAAGACTTAAATCTGAGGTATGTGCCACAGCCATCAAGCAGTCCCTGAGAAGCTGTGGCTGCCCCATGCCTAAAAGAGTTCAAGACCAGGTTGGATGGGGCTTGGAGGAACCTGGTCAAGTGGAAGGTGTCCGTGACCATGGCAGGGAGTTGGAACTGAATGAGCTTTAATGTCACTTCCAACCCAAACCAATCTGTGTTTCTATGAATTATAACATTTTGCTCTGTGCATTGCAATAATATTCAATATTTCTGTAATATTTGTGAAAATAACAAAACCCAGTAAGGTTAATAAGTGATAGTCTCCCTGCGAACCCTTGACTAAATGCTTTTTCAACATTTTTGAATATTTTTTTTTTTCAATATTTTTAATATATATTTTCTGTTGCTTCTGTAACTGTGAATCTCATTAGCTTGAGAGAGCACTTAATGAATCATTGTTTTTGTCAGATTGTAGCTCTCAACAAAACAAAAGAAAGAATGCGGCCTTATCAAGGCAACCAGGAAGATGAGAACCCAGACATTAAAAAAATTAAAAAGGTAATTTTCTTAAGAGGAAAAGGGTGGGATGGGGGTGCACTTCTGTATTTTAATCTGTCTAGTTTTGTCTTCATTTATTTTTCATTGAGTACAGTCAAATAGCAAGATTCCTTTTTCTCTGCCCTTATTTAAACCTCAAATTACATCAGCTTCCTATGTTTCAGTGCCACATTTATCCCATGGTGTATTTGTTACTTATGTATTCATTATTACTTGCAAGATATATATTCAGTTTCTTAAAGAAGTTTGCACATTTTGCTCAACAGCTTGTTAAGGCTGAAGTTAAGTCATGGGCTGTGTGCTCTGGGAATCAAGTGCAGAATGACTTTATACTCCTTTCTTATGAAAATGATTATAAAGATGTAAGAGAATGACCTTTATTCTGCCACTGAAGCCGGAATGCGAATATTACAAATGCAGAGAGCAGACTGGTTTAGGTTGTCCCCTGCTCTGTTTGATGGCAATTGTTTCAGGATACTATGGCCAGTGTTCTTCATACCAAGGACAGAATTGTCCAACTCTGTATGGCATTTACATGTGCAGCTTTTGGCAGTATTGCTTAAGACTGGCTATAACCAGCCTCCAGAACTTTGCCCATCAAAGGGCACAAAGGACTCTCTCAAGTTCTAGTGAAGAAGCATGAGTGGAATTCATCACATCTTCAAGCATGAATGGAATTCACCCTAGAAGATGTGGTTCCATACGTGTTACCCTTATTCTCACAGTGTTCAGTCTCTTGAATTGCATAATATCCTTTATGTGATGTGGACTTAGTTTGTGACTTTTTCTGGCTCATGGGGTCTTAAGTCAGGGTCAGCACTAAGCTTGTGTGAATGTTCATTTTCACGTGGATTAAGCATTGTAGGAGAAGCTAGAAATTTCTCTTTTAGTAGAAGGAGAGCTCTGATTTTGTATGCAATTCACAGCATCTTGATTGTTTTGACAATTGGACCCTTTTTGAAAAGTTATTTATTCAAAGTAAACTGCTACCAGTGAGATTCTGCATTTATCTTTCGAGAGGAATGATCTCCACATCAAGATCAGGACAAAGACATACAGAAATTTTCTGTGATCATATATAGACCTTTTCTGTAATCTTTAATCTACTTGTAACTTCAATGGGTATTACGCTTAAGTAGATTTTTCCATGAACACAGACGTGCTTTTTAAGAATGCCAAAAATCTGTTTCTTCTTCATAGTAATATTTCTGGCCTAGGTGTCTGGTACTAAGCAGTATATACATAGCTTTAAATACACATGCTAAGTGGTTTCTATTCAAAACTGTAAACAGCTATTTTAGTATTATGTCAGCAAAGATGTCTGTCTTGAAATGTGTTACCTGGAAGCATTGCACAGTACTGTAGGAGTTATAAGAGAAATGCGTAAAGGGAGGTAAAAGGAGATAAAAAGCCTGCACAGTGTGTAGCATGGTTGTGCATGATGGGAAAAGTATGTACAATGTTTGATCTTGCAGTAAAATATACTTTGATATGGATGGAATATCATCTCAGTTTGTTTCCTGGCAACAAGCATGACCAAATGATTGTAGAAAATTTAATAACGAAAAAAAAAAATCAGAAACAATTATAGATCAATAAGGGCTTGTTTGTTTGGTTTTTAAACAGAGGTATTTCATTTACAGTCCTGGTTCTACAAGAAAGAGCTCATGATAATTTATGTGATGTTTTTTCTGATTCTTGTTTTCTGCTCGGTTCACTTTTAGGTCCAGAGCTTTATGCGGGGGTGGTTATGTAGAAGAAAATGGAAAACTATTGTCCAAGATTATATTTGCTCTCCCCATGCAGAAAGCATGAGAAAAAGGAATCAGATTGTTTTTAACATGGTGGAGGCTGAATCTGAATATGTACATCAACTTTATGTTCTTGTGAACTGTTTTCTGCGGCCCTTAAGAATGGCTGCAAGTTCAAAGAAGCCACCTATCAGTCACGATGATGTTAGTAGCATTTTCCTCAACAGGTATGGGGATTTTTGTTTGCTTTCTGGGAGTTTCGCTGACCACTTCTTCCCATTCTCCTTCAGTTTACAGTAGTGAGGTCTGGCGCTTGTTTGTGGTTTTTTTTTGCTCTAATGGAAGCAATGTCACTGAGACAGACAATGTTTCCAGGGTAAAAGGCAAGGTGCTGTTGGTGATGCTGTTTGAAACCAGCTAGACCTCTTTGTCTTTTTACATTTTATTTCTTCCTCTGCTAGAGGAAAAAAAAAGAACAAATGACAAATTGTGCCTCTTGGGACAGTTCTTATAATTTTCTGCCACCTTTCCTGTTTCTTTTTCTCTTAAGAGATCAAAATCGGACTTAGTGGCCTTATACGATCCAGATAAGACCCTGAGGAGAGTGCATCAAATCTTCTATTTTCTGTTGTCCAGCCTAAGGAGCCTCCTTCCCTCTCACTTGTCTTTTTATAGCCTACAAAAAAACGAATTGCTCTTTGCAATAGGCATCTAAGTACTGCAGTAATGAGTATGTACAAAAAAGCCAGCAGGCATCAAACATTTGATACAGGGTTGGGATTGCATCCAAGTCCGCCCCAAACTTCTAATAAATGAAATATGTTTGTTTAGTTATGAGACAAGTTTCCCTTTCATAGCTCATTCACGATCACTATAGTCTATGGTTTTTCTTAAAACTGGGATGTCCCCTACTTCTGTTGACCTCATAGGCTAAAATACAGTATTGAGATTGATGTTACAGAAAAGTTGTAAACTTCAGGTCTTAAACAGCTGCAAGCAAGATTGTAGGTGACTACCATTGGCTTGAGGTTTCTGCGTCTTACTGGTCCTCTAAAACAATTGAATGCATTTTCAAGGATATTAGAAAACCTATTCATGAAACTATGGAATGTTATTTAATAGATGAGTTTATTTAAAATATCTAAACAGACAGAATATGCTTTATGCACCGAATACTATGTATTTTTTAGGTATGCTACACTCAAATTTTTAATCCATGCAACAAAAGTAAGAGCTTACTTGCTTAATAATAACTATCTTCAGATGCAAAACATACTATTAACCAAAAGAGGTGTTTTTCTGTGAATTATTAATCAGAAAATAAAACCTGAATTATCTTTTTGTTTAAATACTTATTTTTCAGTGAAACTATCATGTTTCTTCATGAGATATTTCACCAAGGGTTAAAAGCAAGAATAGCAAACTGGCCTACCTTAATCCTAGGTAAGTTACTATATTTTATCTAGAGGTACAATTTTCATATTTAGTTTTGTAATTGCAGTTAGGTTTGGTTTTTTTTTTGTTTGGTTTTTTTTTTTGGTGGTTTTTTTTTTGGTGTTTTTTTTTTTTTTTTTTAAAGAGGGCTTTCTAAAGTCCTCTTTGAATTAAACGCATTTCCAGAACTAACACCACAAGATCTGTTATAATGGGAGTCCTATGCGGGCGGTAATGCCTGTGTTCCAGTTGATATGTGAGAATGCCTCTGCCCTAAAATTTGATTAGACATGGGCTCTGGAACTTTCTGTGATATTGTCTGGTTATTAGGTAAACAGAGCAACCATGTTTAGGCAGGTAAAAGAGCCAACTTGAATATTTCTGAAATATCAGTGTATTTGAAACAGAACTGATTATAGTAGTTCACTTCCATAGAACATAGTAGTTTCTTTAAAAATATCTTTCAAGAGATGGGTAGCTGGGAAAAAAAAAAAAGCATTTCTTGACTTTTTCTAGCTGATCTATTTGACATTCTACTGCCAATGCTGAACATATATCAAGAATTTGTTCGGAATCATCAATATAGTCTACAAGTACTGGCAAACTGTAAGCAAAACAGAGATTTTGACAAACTCTTGAAGCAATATGAAGCCAACCCAGCATGTGAGGGGCGAATGCTGGAAACTTTCCTTACTTACCCCATGTTTCAGGTAGTCTCTGTATATTTTCTGTGACTATTTGTTTCTAATGCTTGGTTGATTCATTTTGTGTTGCTGACATTACAATTGACTGAAGATTCTTCTTGCTTAACTAAAACCACTTTCTGTTTTTAATTTATTTTGTTATTATGCTGAACCTTTGCCTGTACAGATATTTTCCCCAACTGCACTGTTTCATGTCTATTGAGAATCTTATGTATGTTGAAGGAGAATGTGGGATGAAGACTAAAAGAAAAAAAGCTGAGAAACAATCACTCTACTTCTGCCTGCTACAGGATTGTGGAACATGCCAGAGAGGGATAATGTATCTAGTATAGCAAGTTAGGGCAGCCACAAACATTTTAATAGGAATACATTTTGAAACTTTCCTGACACTTTGTTCTCTTTGTTCTGTTTCTTGATGTTTTGAAAATTATATTGCAGAAGTTTTAAGAACTTTATTTATCCTGATATTTTGTCTTGATCTGCCTGGATTAGTAACTTGCAGCTGTTTTAAGAGGTTTGTGAAACACTGGTCTGATGGTTTTGTGCCTTTTACATTTAACCTAATATTTTACTCATCAAGAGAATAGTGAACTCCCTCGGTGTCAGTGATACTTGTGTTAGTGCTAGTTATTAACAATTTCTCTTTTTTTAATGTAGAGCTTATATGCTGCACAGTTTGGGGATTTTTTGTTTAAGATAAAAGAAGGTCATGGGATCTTAGAAGGGAGAGAGAGGATCCTATTCATATGTGATGGAGGATATAATTGCTGGTGACTTTTAATTTCATCATAATAAGGCACATCTCCTTCTCACAAAGAACTTTTATCTGTAAAGACAAGTTATACTGCAGTATCTCTTGTTTCTGGTTAAAAGCCCTGAAACTGCTTCAAGTAATAATAAATGGATCAGGGTCATTGTGTTACCCTATAGTCTTTAATAACCAAATATGGCATATTTTTCAGTGTCCATTAGTGAAATGTGAGTTTTTTCTAAATGCAAGCAGGTTGGCTGATGTTTTCAAACACAAGAAATTTAGATGCACATATCATATTACAATTGAGAGAAGGCATGTGGATCTCCCAGGGAGTTTTGAAAGTTTTCTTTATTGGCAGTAGCATAGCAGCTTGAAACAATGAAATTTAATGTCATACTTGCGGCTGCCTCTGATCTGAACTTTTCTTTAGAATGTATTAAATGAATCTTGTGCTTCCTCAAACTGAAAACATACATATACATACACAGTCTCTGTCACCTAAAAGTTCAGTAATAGTTACATTTAGAATGTATGTAGTAATCATGTAGCTGTGAATATTCATTTAAAAAAATACTGTGTTTGCAAAACTTTTCTGATAAAGGTAATAGCTAATATTTAGCAAAAAGCTGTACTGGAGTTATTCCTTTACAGATGTACTTACTTCATACTTAATTTGTTTTAAGATTCCTAGGTATATTATATCACTTCATGAACTACTGGCTCACACACCTCATGAACATGTTGAGAGAAAAAGCCTTGAATTTGCTAAATCTAAACTAGAAGAACTTTCAAGGTAAGATTTTTCTATCTTTCTACCTTTCTAATGCCTGATAATCTTGCATCAAAAGGTTTTGAAATGAAAAATCTATTTTCTTTATTTTGGTTTGGTTTTGTTCTTTTTAAAAATAATTTAAAAAAAAATTCTTCTGAAGAAAAGGATCAAAACCAAACCAAAACAAAGGTAATGAAAAATAAAACCCCAAATATTCCATCCTACTATTTTGTCTCTTCTGTTTTTTGTTTGGCTAACGTAAATCTACAAGTGTGTACTGGTATTTTGGGTAGGGGAGAATCTGAGTTGCCATAGGAACTGCCTACTTCTGGGTTTTGAGCAAAGCACTTCTGTTTATATAGAGAAATATATCTACATTTTTACAGTTTAAAGGAGGGCATTTTTGATACTCTGTGATAGGGGGTCTTGAAAAGTACCAAGTTCTCAATCTGTGTTATAGTTTATGTGCATTAATGAAATAAGTGATTTTCACATATGCTTCAGATAATGCCAGATAAACAGGAATTAAAGATAGCTTTAGAGAACTGGTGCTCCCTCTAGAAACCTGCAAAATTAAGCTCTTCCCTAAACTCCCATACCGTTCGTGGGTGTTCGCCTCTATCAGCCCAGTAAGAAATTTGGTTGTTATCTCTGGGAGACAAAGTTTGCTGCTGTGAACAAAGAAACTCTGCATAAACTCCAGGATATAAATCTAGGGTATCTGGAGTATTCACCAAGAATGTACTTTGGAAATATTTAAATATTCCCAAAGTATGTAAATACTTTACATATGTTGTAAAGTATTTAATATGTAAAATAGGGATCAATTTATAGTTTTTGTTAATTTCATGCTCTTGACTGCTCAGTTTTCTTTATTCTGATAAGACAAAGTTGCTACCATGTGCTAGCCACTTGTTAATTTAGAGCTTATTATTTTTTCCTTTTTGGTCCTGCTGTATATTTAACAGAGGCAGCTATCTGAGTCAGATCATGTTGTGTCACCTCTCCAAGCTTGAACTTCTTGAAGAGTGGTGAAGGGAGTATCTTTTACAGAAATGCTTGAGTTTGATTCCTTTGGTGTTGAGTAAGTTCTGCCCTGTTCCAAGGCCATCTGAAGTAGAAGGAAGTAATGACTCCTTTCCACTCAAGCAAAGCAAAGAATTTCTCTGGGCAGGGTTTTATACATAAGCAGATCAATCAGCTTTGACTTGTATTCAACTCAGAAGTCAGAGTTCATTGCTGAGCCAACTAACTTATCACTGACTGTTCAAAATTGAGGCTGAGACTGATTGATTTTTCTCTGTTTATAAGGCAAGCACTATAGACCATAAGTACAAAACTTTGTGACTAATTTCGATCCTTTTAGTATAGTTCTGAGGGAGGAGGAGCTTTCAGATAATGCAGTCCAGTCCCAATTTAGGAAAATATTATGCATCACAACACTGTATAAACATCTGGGTTGGTTTTAGCCTTGAAAAAGGTCTATATATCTCTGTGTAAGAGAAGGTTGCTTGTGAAAGTAAGTTGAATAAAGTAGGTGGTAAGCCGTCAACAGCATTCGTGTGGTTGTTACTGGAATCAAGGTTTAAGTGAATAGTACATTGAGATGGAAACTGAAGCAGAGCAGAGTGGGAACCTTAAGTCATGGGCAGAGACTCTACAATGTGTTATATAGCTAACACAAAGTGCTAAGAAACACTTCCAGGGCCATAGCAGCCTAGTCTATTAAGGATCAAGAAGTACTGTTCTACCAGGAGTGAAGGGTTTTTAGCTTGGTGGCATCTTCCAAATGTTCTAAGGAATAATCTAAAAATAAGTCTAACAAAATCGTTTCCATTGCTAAAAAAAATCAATTACTGCAAAAATTATTTGAAAGGGAGGGAAAAAACAGGTAAGAAGCTTGGTCTACAGTGATTACGTACTGCATGGATATGCAGCTGGCTGTGTAAGTCCAAGTGAAAATGGACACAACAGGTATAAGATACGTTACAGAATTTAAAGTGCATTTTGTATTGTGTCTAACAGGGTGATGCATGATGAAGTGAGCGACACAGAAAACATCCGGAAGAATCTAGCCATAGAAAGAACAATAGTAGAAGGCTGTGATATATTACTAGATACCAGTCAAACCTTTATACGCCAAGGTAAGACATTCTTTTTTAAAGCTATCTATATAATAATGACAAAACTGTACTAAACCCAGCAGGGTTCATCAGGTCACTGCTGGGCATAGCTAACATCCTAAGACTATTGGTGGTCTGTGGAGGGTAAGTCACAAAATACGCTGATGACAACTAATTCTGGGCTGTAGTGGAACCTCACTTCTGTGCTCTTTTTTTAAGAACCAGGAAAACCAACAGCACATAAAAAGTATAACACTCATGGGACAGTAACGTAGATTCTGCCTGGACAGTGATCTTCAAAGGGGTAGAAATTACCTACAGCTCCAGAGACCAGGGCTTCTTAGCCAGTTAACATGGCAGTCCCAGCTGATACCAACATTTGGGTAAAAGTGCAGGAGAAACTTGAAGCTTTGCAAGTGGTAAAGTAATTGGTAGGAAAGAAAAGAGCTGTCAATTGCTCCCATCTTTCTTGGTGCTTTGAAAACAGCTCAATGACAGTGTGACCATGGATGTTGTAGCTGAGCATACTCATTTTGCTCCTTGAAATGCTCATTTTTGGGCTTTTGTAGAAGTTTAGGATAGATATAAAAAGCATTTGTACACAAGAATTCATGCAGAAAAGGCTTCCTGTTCTGCCAGGAATGTAAGACTACTGATACATTATTTAGTAAAACAAGAGGGAAAGAGCCATACTGTATTCATTTTTGTCTATTCTTGGCAGGTTTGGAAATTCTTTTTATTGAAATTTAGTTACAGCAGAAGAACTTGTTGTTAAGTTCCACAAAATTGTGGTAAAATAACTCTTCCATTTAAAATAAATGTCGCTTTTTAGTAGGAACTGCAATCTGGTTGCATTTCTTATTTGGTGAGATTTACCTTTTTTTTTTTTCCCTCCCATATGTATAATTTCCTTCTGGAACTTTTAAAAACAAGTTAGTAGTTTTGTATACAGTAACTACAGATCTGTATGTAGCATAGGGTTTTGACTGGGAAAAGCTTCTTTGTGTCTGAAAAGCATTATATGTAATGTCTGAAACGCATTAGGAATGTAATTTAGGTGCATCCTTTCATGAGGTCTTTTCATGAGCCTCAGCAGAACAGTTGGTATTTAATAGAGCTACATACACAGTTGGTAATTAATAGGCTTTGTATACATTTTGAAATCTATTCTATGCTGTTTCTGTAGTCATGTGGCCAAACTATGAAACTTTCTGTAATAACTTCCAAGATTGTTTGTATGACAGTCACTATTAAATTTCTTGAGTCTTCATTAAATGTATATTTGTTGTAACTGAGGAATTTAAGGAGTTATGCATATGGCTGTAAGGAAAGCATAGAGCTGTTGTATTGTATCCACAGCCAAAAAATTATAGGGCTGTGATAATCCTAGATTGACTTTAACCATGAAATTTAATTAAATTTTTGATTTTTTTTTTTCAAGGTGATTACAATATTTTATGTTTATGTATTTGTTGGGGCTTTCCTTCTTAAGATTGACTGGTATTATTTTGTTTGTGTACCAAATGCTTCATCAGTAAAATCTTACTATTTTTTCTGGGGAATCAGTCTGAATAAGATTACTGTTGAAGGCTTAGACCCAGGTCAAACTCTTCGTTTTGGTCAAACTTAAATAGTTTAAGTAAATTAAATTCAGATTTCTTTCTGGGCATACAGTCAAAGGATGAGGGATAAGACTGTAGGTTACAGGGGCTGTACAGAAGGCTTTTGCAACATCCACTGCATGTGATTTTGTGTGAGTGCAAAAATCTGAATAGAGCTAATGAAATAACACAGAGTGCTTTTTCCTTTCACACATGACAGTAGGGTCACTCTGACTGTGATGTGCACCTCATCTACTTTTGATTATGCTCCTATTCTTTGTATTGAGCACTGTAGATTGGTACAGGAAACCACTTTTCAGCTTAAAAAAGGAAAGATGTGCCTTTGCCTTTTTTTCAGGCTTTTTCTGTGAAGGCAGACTACAACTTTGTTATGTTTTATATATTTTATTTTTCTAAGAAGAGATTGATTCTGTTGAGCTATACAAATTGAGACCATAGGAACTATCTCTGACAGTGCTTTGCAATGTGGATCATGGATTCCCCTTTATGTCTGCTTTTCTCTGTTTCTTGCTTAGATACAGCCTTCATTGCCAGGCACACTGCAAGTCTTGGCAGACAATTAAGGAACATTTTCTTTTAGAGTCTAAAGGAAACATATGGAGTCCCAATCTGCAATCCAACATTGGCTGACACGCAGACAACAGGGCATCTCAAGGCCCTTTAGATGCCTTTAAACACTCTGTCTGATATTCCTGCCATTGACTGTTATTAATTCAGCTTTACTGATAAATACATCACAATTACAAAATCATGGAGTAGTTGAAGTTCAAAGAGACTTCTGGAAATCATCCAGTCCAGTCTCGCCTGCTCAAAGCATCATCAGCTGGAGGAGGTTGCTCTGTTCCATGTCCTGTCAGGTTTTGGTTGTTTTGAAGGATAGAGACTCCACAGCCTTTTGGAATGAGCAACCTGTTCCAGTGTTTGACCATCTCTTCCAGAGTCTGGGGATTCCAGGTTGAGAGAGAGGCAAGACAGAATAGATAAAAAAAACGAGTTTATTATTATACAGAAAGATAGGGAGAAAGAGCCTGCAAAGGGTTAAAGAATGGGTATTTTTGGTGATGGGTGTTTTTGGTGAGTGTTTATCTTACCAGCCCCAAAGACCACATGATGACGATCAGGAAACGAGCTTTGAGAGACATCATCACAGTGTGAATTGGCAGGCTCAACCTTAGTGGGCGTCCCTGCAGAGGCAACGTTGACCTCGGCAGTATGAAGTTCTGCCTCCCCCTGTTGCATGAGGCTCGGGCTTTTATACTAGCAAAAATGCACACTCATTCTGACGTAGGGGGGCAGCCTACACTGGAAGGAGTAGCCAGCTGTACCAAAAGGGTCGCTGGAGGTCGGGACTTTTAGGGGATTGTCAGGAAGGAGACACCAAGGACCATTATCTCATGTGTCTTGCAACTGGTATGAGACTCCCTTTCGCTATTAATGGTGTTAACTCCCCTATTTTCAAGATTATGCTCCCACAACCCATGCCAGACAGTATTGTTCTACTTTTGTGTGTTTTACCAGGGACCATTATCTATTGTTACTGACACACCATCTTTATGGTTAAATTAAAAGACCTCCAGAATGGAGAAAGACAAACTTTGAATTTGTGAATCAGGCAGTTAAAAATGTAAGCTTTTTTTCTTTTTTCTTTTTTTTTTCAATGCAACCTTTTGTATTTCTTGGATTGAACAGAGCATAATGGAGTGACTCTTCTGGCAGCACTGGAGTACTGAAAGTGCTTAGGTTTGTAGCTGGATAAAAATTCCTGAGATTACACTGATCGTCCAAACTATACTATTAATGAATTTTCTAAAATTAGGTGCACTTGCTCACTGCAACTGTACATCAGCCAGTCGTGACCACTCTTTTCCTTAAGAGGAAATCTGCAATAGAATGCATAGTAGGCAAATGCCCAGTTTCATTAATCACAAAAACTTGATAGGAATGCATGAAGTCCTTGCTTGATGTCAGCCATGCAGCGCATATGTGTTTCCCTCTGTAAATATTGAATATCAAAGCGAAATAATGCAGTTTTCCGTTTCTGCATTTAAAAACATCTAGTTTATTCTGATTTACCTTACTAAATGATAACATTTCAGTTCCATACAAGAATACCAGTAACTTTCAGCCCATTTCAGCAGAACTAATATGGTATTCCTAAAGAATTCTAATGAAAGATAAAAAAAAAAAGAAAAGCTACCTCTACCTGTGTACCTGTAAAGCTTAGCCTGTAAGCGCACCATACTTACAGATACTGTTATTCTAAGAAGCAAAGCAGAAATAAGACATACAGGTTGAATATTGTTACCCTATATGTGTAGAAGGAACTTCAGGAGAAAAATAAAAATGACGCTGAGAATTTCGTGATGGGAGATTGCTTGGGAATTGTTTTTTACACAATACTTCCCCTTGCAATGTGACCTAGGAGGGAGTCAATATAGAATGGAAAAGCCTCTGTTCCAACACATGGTAATGATCTCCTTCCTGTCTTTCAAAGTTGGGGCAGGTATGCTGCTTAGTCTGGAGGAAATGTACAACCACCAATAAGTATCTGTGGGTTTTGGTCAGAATTTAAGTGAATACAAAATATGTTCCAGACCTTTGCAAATCTCTGGAGTACTACTTCACTGTTTTGTTGCAGTGACACAAATCACTTCGTACGCATTTAGTTTAATTGTGAATTGGCTGTCAAAGAACAGTTTTCTGTTGCATATTTACTGATGTATATCTTGCTATGCCAGACAGTGTGAGTTTCAAATATATTAATAACTTAAAGCTCATTAAATATATGGAGGGAGCTAAGTGTAAAAAAATGTAGATGCACAGTAGCTTTCTCAGTTACTTTAATTTCTTTGTTTAAGATTCTGCATGTGAACTTTGAACAAGATAATTTATTTGACAATGTAGAATAAGAATTAGTAATCTAGTATTTCATGGGTGATTGTTTCGTCCGTGCTTGCCACTAGTTTGAGCATTGATACAGCTACACTAGTCCAGTATCTTGTTGCCTCTGGAAGAGAAAGGCCAATATCCATCCCCTCATGCTTGTTCTGCTGCTTTTAACTTTCTTTGCATCATCACTGGTGATTATTTGACCTTTCAAGTGAGGGATATCAGGGAATTAAGTCAGATACTTCTTTGTAACATTAGTTTCCTGTTGGTTTAGCTCTATTAGGTAGCTAATGTTGAAATAAGATGAGAGCCAGTGTAAGGGTGATAGTAAGGATAGATGTGGGAAAGAGATTAGGAGGTCTTTTGGCTGCTCTGTCTGGTAACAACCAGTTGTGTCATAAAATCCTTCCCTTTGATATATAGAAGAATTGCACTTTACCTCCAAATTTAACTCCAGATTTAGAAGTGATACATGTGGTGGCACCAATCTGGAAATTTGGTCAGAGACTGGTTTTGAGGCATGAAATGTCAGAGAAGCAAAGCTGTCCCCAGTCTGGAGTTCTGCATAGCACAAATTCAGACTTATATAAGCAAGTTCAATTCAGTTCAGAAGTATTTTACTGGTAACACATTTTAGATGAGCTGTGGAGCACTGAAAATTATGCAGTAGAAGGTAAGAAATGGGCTTCATTTCCATCTCTCTTGCACACAGGCACACACGTGCAAACTCTTTTGCTTCAAAACCTGTTCTTTTCATCCTCTGCCTCTATGGCTTATTAAGTAATATATCTTTTGCAAGTCTAGCAGCTGTCAAAAGTGCAGTTTGCTATCCGGCTTCATTTTCTGATCAATGTTTGATTAGTGTGTTTAAATTGCATAAGAATTTGCCCAAGATCTAATCCTGCCATGCATTTGTCTAGATATACTTGCTTGAGTCTAGTTATCATAAAAAACAAAGCGAACTTGTACGTAAAAAGGGGATTGACTTTAAAACAGATGCTGATGTATATTGATACGTACTGTAATGAAAAGCTGCCTTAAATAAAAATACAATATTCAACGCATTAACACTTTAAACACTAAATATTACTATGGTACAGTAAATTTTGAATCTTATTGTCAGGTTCCCTTATTCAAGTCCCTTCAGTTGAAAGGGGAAAACTTAGTAAAGTTCGTCTGGGATCATTATCTTTGAAGAAAGAAGGAGAAAGGCAGTGCTTCTTATTTACAAAACATTTTTTAATTTGTACAAGAAGTTCAGGAGGAAAACTGCATCTTCTCAAGGTACAGACTTTACCTTCTAACTCAATTTACAAAATGAAAACACAACTTTAATATTTCATTATTTTATGGCTTTAACCTGAGATTTGCATAGATTGTTATGGATAGAAGCAAGGTGGTACGCAGTAGTTAACTGCTTTTCCTGCTCATTACAAATAATAGAATTTAGCCAAAGTTCTTGCTAACTACATTTTTTTTTCCTAAGAGCATGTAATTCTAATAAGCTGGAGGTTAGAAACAAGACCTATTTGTCTTGTTTCTGTTGTGTCTGTTTGTATAAGCTAGCACTGAATATCAGTTTTCAGTGCATAAAACGGCCAGTACAACTCCTTGGAATTACCAAGGAATATTTTCCAGAGCTCTAAGAAAATACTTTTTAAAAGTCAAACAGCACATTCTCTTAAGATGAAAGCTCTTCTAAGAACACTCCAGTCATATTTGTGAAGAATCAAGCTTTCATAGTGTTGGCTTGTGAATAAAGGAGTGTTGGTAGTTTACAGAATGGATTATGTTGAATAGAATTTTAATTAGATAAAGACATTCCTGAGAGGTTTTTAAGACTGTTTGCATGCTTTCTCACTTTTCACCCCTTAAATAGTTAAAATATTTTGCAAAGTAAATAGAGTATAACCAAACTTTTAAAAAAATCTTCTATGTATTTTATTTAAATTCATGAGAAGATGAAATTCTAGTTACCTTTTTTAATATTTGTGAACAAGTCTGTATGTGAGATAAAACACAGTGTGGTAAAAATGAAAAAAAAAAATTGTACATAAGAGTATATTGTTGATTTGTTGGATTAAGAAAAAAGTTATATCTAATCTGTCTGGGTGCAGTTCTTGAGTAAAAAAATGTATCATGAAATTGATGTATCTTCCTAAAATCTTTAATGTGAAATCTTAAAGTATATCAATGTTTAAAAATAACTGCAATAAGAAATGGAAACAAATGTAAAAATCTGTGAAAAATGTGCTTTGTTTTCATAGACAGGAGGTGTTCTGTCTTTAATAGAGTGCACACTGATCGAGGAGACAGAAGCAAGTGATGATGATTGTAAGTTAAGCTCAGCTGTTTGTAGTAATTACAGTTTCTAGTTTCTTTAAATTGGTACCCTTTGTTTATTCTTCACAGGAGCAAATTGGTATGTTCTCCCCTTTCATAAAACTTGAGGAATACAGTGTTGAAGTGCTTCAGTAGAATAGATGTTTTAGTAAGGGACATGCTGGCATAGATAAGAGGGTTTTGTTACTATGTTTATTCTTGCTGTTGACATCCCACATAGGATTTTCAAGTAGACTGACTGAAGGAATGTGGCAAATTATTTGCTGACTTTTATATTGCAGCTTCACCCAGAGAGTGTTGGAAAGAAAAAACTGTGCCTTAAAGAACCAGTAGCTAATTGGGTTTCTTAAATACATGGGGGTTGATTAAATTGGCAGAATTAGTGGAAAGTTCTTGTTTTGGAGTCCCTACAAATCTTAACTGCAGGCATGCTCAATCTCAGGCTGATTTTAGTGCTACTAATTTTGGCTTCCAACCTGCAGTTTTAAGCAAGTTTTGCACTTGAATTCTGAAATCAGTTTTCTTTAATTTCACTGATACTTCTCGTATACTGAAGGTATATCAACATAGCAGTGTAGAAGGACTTTAGCTTTACTTAGTATCTTTAAAAGTAATGTACAGCAACTTCCCAGTATTGCATGTTTGCAACTTTTTTTAAATTTTGTGTATAAATTTTGGATTCCCAGTTGGGTTTGCTCTTTGTCAGAGAGATGTTTTAAAGTAACTCCAGTTTTAAATGAAACAAGTATTTTCTTTGTCTTACAGTCTGAAGTCTTACATTTTGACTTTTGGGTTTTTTCTCTCCTCTGGCTGTAAAGCAAAAAGTTCTGGACAAGTGTTTGGACACCTAGATTTCAAGCTTGTAGTTGAACCTACAGATGCTCCTTCTTTTACTGTTGTCCTTTTAGCCCCATCACGACAGGAGAAAGCTGCATGGACAAGTGACATAAGTCAGGTAGTTTAATGTATTAATGTTTGTATTGAAATCTTAGGTTATTTTGCATTTCTGAAAACTAATCCAAAGGAGAGATGTTGATTTCTTGAGGGCTGATTTGTTGTAATATATGTAAAAACCCCTTAGTGTTATCTGTTTTCCTCAAAATTCTGTAACTGCGTTTGAGTCATCAGTGACAGCTGTTTCTCACTGGGAAAGATGGGATGTAAAATACAAAATTGTCAGCTGACAAATACAATAGTAATGGTAGTATTTTTTATGCCTAAGGAGAGCCCATCCAGATATGTATTTTGATTTACTTAACTTTCACACAGATCAGAAAACATCTGAGAGTCCTGAGAGTGAAAACAATACCATATCACATCAATAATCATCTCCCATGCAGTGAGAAAATAAGATAAACCCTGTTTCCCACCAAAAAGAATACTAACAAACCATTACTAATAATTACTGAGCATTCTAGCAATGTGCAGTTGTCTTTATTGTGAATGAAGAAAAATGGTGATTTAAAATACTTCAATGTCAAGGATAAAAAAAAAAAGCGGGCTTTTGGCTAAAAACATAGCAGAAAAACTTTTACAGGAATCTGTTTGGGGAAAGAAATTGAATGCACTGTAAAAAATCTGAACTTTCAGGCAACCAGATATGAATTAAGGCATTGCTGTTTTATTTATAGAGTTACAGAAGCACAGAATGATTTTTATTGGAAGAGACATTAAAGCTCATTTGGGTGGAAGAGACCTTAAAGCTCATTTAGTTCCAACCCCCTGCCATGGGGCACAGTACATCGATTTCTCATAGTTCTGAATTTTAGTCCTATTCTCTATCACTATCAAGATAAACAGTTGATTAGACAAATATCAGTGTGGAATTTGATGGATTCCTAAAGATGCCACTATTGCTGGCAACATCTCCAGGTGAATTGGAGTCATAATTAGTAGGAATTGCTTAAAAATAAGTATTTTGAGGTACTTTCTTCTGGACTATTATAGACGAACAAAACAAAAAAGATACAAATCTCAAAATATTGTCTGAGTTGCACCTCAGTGCATACAGGTCTTACAGACTGACGTGCTTGCAGATTTTTTACAAAATGGATTTTCAGTATGTATGCTGTTCCATTTACATACGAAAGTATTGGGATTATTTGGGGTGTAAGAAAGATTTCCTAAGAACTAGCCTGGAACATGGGATGCACAGGAATAAGTCCATTCTTAGCCTAAGTAATATTAAATTTAAATGAGAAAGTCAAATGCAGGCCATGTAGACTAGAGATCAGAGTTGGGTCTGCTCCAAAGGCCAGTTCTTCTCCTCCAAACCACTTCAGCTCCAAACAACCCTACTGTGGTATTAGGGGAAGAGCTGAAAAGCACCACAGCTCACTGGAGAGCTGCGTGCCTAGAAAGCTTGAGAGTGTTTTAGCAAGGCAGAGGTAAACATGACTTCTCTAGGAAGGGAAGCAAGAGATGCTGAGGGGATAGGCAGTGGCTTAAAAGAGCTAAAGGGATAAGAAGGGGCACAAGATGCTGTGTATACTCCATATAGAGAGCAAAGAAGAAGAAAATATTGCAAGAAGCATGCCACTTCTGCTGGAGGAAGAAAATTAGGGGTGAAACAACAGATAATGCATGAGAACTTCTAAATGAGTGAGACCGCTGGTCTCCTGAAAACCATGATGGTAAGAGGGCTGGAGCACCTCCCCGTATGAAGACAGGTTGCGAAGGCTGGGGTTTTTCAGCCTGGAGAAGGGAAGGCTGCGTAGAGACCTCATAGCAGCCTTCCAGCATCTGAAGGGGACCTATAAAGGATGCTGGAGAGGGACTCTTCATCAGGGACTGTAGTGACAGGACAAGGGGCAATGAGTTAAACAGGGAAGATTTAAGTTGGGTATTAAAAAGAAATTCTTTACTGTGAAGGTGGTGAGGCCCTGCCAGAATAAGTTGCCCAGAGAAGCTGTAGCTGCCCCAGTAAAAAAGTTGCCATTCAGTCACAGCATTAGTTTTCTTGTTTAGATTTGAGCTTCTTATTAAATTATATATGCAGAAGAATTGTTGGTCATTTTTTTTTCTGTGTTCCTAGTGACACCTCTTGAATTTATATTCCTTTCAAGCAAACCATACAATTTTTATGAAAAACGCATGGGTTTTGTTGATGGTGGAGAAGCCTCCCTTCTTGTTTGAGCTTGTTGTCCTTCCACCCTGGATCCCCATTACTGTCAGGGAGGTGGTAAAATGCTAGGCCAGTGCAGACTGAGCATATGAGTGCTGAATTACCTCAGGCAGTTTTATGATTGGTGCTAAGGGCTTCTCTGTGAATTTAAAATTCACATGGGGGAAATTATGTATTTTTATTTGATGTGTTTTTTTCAGTGCTTTTAGGTAACAATTTGCTAAAATCATAATGTGAATTGTTAAAACTGCACTTTTCAAATAATCTTAAATACCTGAATTTAAAAACACATCTAGCTACATAGATCATATTTTAAATGCATAGTTATGTAGATATATTTTTAAACTAAGAAGCCTCTGATTATCTTGTTTGACCAATCTAACATCAATCATTATTTTGCTATGAGATGTTCTAAAGCCAGCAATTTTTATTCTTGAATTCAAGGTAAATGTACCTTAGTATTTATATTTTTATATATATATATATATACACACATATATATATTAAAGATACTCAACAAATAAAACTACAAAGTATTATAAAGTAATAGTGTTACAGTATTAGGTAGGAAGTACTTGTTGTAGAATGTATAAGCCTGATCCTCTGGCAGACTTTATGCTGACTTCCAAGAGCAAGGCTTACAGTGCTGGGTTGTCTTAACTATATAAAAGAACAAACCAGAAAATAACAGTGTAGAAATGGCTTTGAACTACCCCTATGTGCCACTAGCAGTGAGCTTTTCTGAGGCTTGAAGAGCAGCTTACACACCCCTAGTATGTATACTTCTACTAGCCACAGGACTGCATGCAATTTCTATAGTATGTGCTGAGGCCATGCCCCAGAAGTGTCTTTCCAACTTCTAATGCCTAGCCTGAAACATTTATACAAGACTTTGCAAGGAACTACCTGGGCAGCACCCTCTCATCTATGTGTCAGAACAACAGGGCCACCTGAATTCGGTTTTACAAGTGTATTTCTAGAAACTGTTTATATTTTTGGTCTTTTTTGCACAGGGTAAAGGTTAAGTATTAGTGTATCTGTTCATGTATAAAGGAGTCTTAACTTCCATGCAGTATTGATTTTTCAAGCTTAATACTCCTTCACAAATTGTTAGGGGTATTTAAATCTGTTCAAAGGAACTTCAAAGGAAGTTTCACTTCCAACTCAAAATACTTCTTCATGTGAAAAAAAAGATGCTGAGCTGAATACCCTGAGTGTGCTGGTAAATATGTGTGGACTTGCAGATGTGCAAATCAAAGACAGAAGACTAGAGAAGCCTGTCTGCTATAAATCTTGATTCACTGACTTTCATGTATGAAAATACCTTGTGTCAATCAGTCCATACCTGTAGAAACTATGCTTAAGTTTATAGTGATACGAAAAGTGTGGAAGGGAAAGTGTGGAAGTCCCCTTATGTTGTGTATTGATTTTAACTGATTTCAATGTTCATTTTCCAGTGCATTGATAATATAAGGTGCAATGGTTTAATGACCATAGTGTTTGAAGAAAACTCTAAGGTCACGGTGCCACATATGATCAAGTAAGTGCAGCATTTTTTCCCCAGTGTACTAAATATCTTGGTGTTTGGTTGGTTTTAACTTTTAACAAAATAGAATGTGTATTTTGGAAATGCAACCTTTTAAATTCCCCCCCCCCCCCCCCAGTTTTTATTGAATAGATTTAATGCTACTTCCCAAAATGTACCTTTTAAAATCTCTTTCTTGAAATGATAGGACTGACTCAAAATGGTAAACTGTCAATTCACAGTATTGGACTGCATAGGATTACAGCTCAGATTTTTCCATTATTTGTGAAGTAACCTCAGTTATGCATCAGATGAATAGTTTTATTTTCTGTTAGCTTTTCTTGGTCATACCACTCCTAATTGTATTGAATATACCTTAAAATATATTCAGAATTTAGATGACTGCAGACAAGTATAATTTTCCAAGGTATTTTGTTATATTAGCCAAATCTTTTCTTCCACTTCTCTTATTTCTGAGGAAAAACAAAAAAATTTCTCTCATAATTTTAACTGATCACATGAAGTTAACATCATTGTTCATAAACTTGCTTCTTTCACCCTTGAATTCTTTCAATTTTTTAAAAAAGCATTTTTTTAATTGTAGAGAGCAATTTTCAGTTCCAATTTCTAACACAATTTTACCTCTTGAAACCTCTACAGATCTGTATTTGCATGAGTTTTACCTACTGTTATACAATATAAATATCAAGGAATAAAACCTAGGAATAGAAATATAACTATTTATTTTCTTACTGTTATCTGTCGCTAGCCCATTTCTCTCTCTTGGATGTACTCTGTACATGAAGTTTTCTCAGATGCCTCTTGTAGTTGTTGCCTCTCTTCTCTTTGTATATGAAATGAAAAAGAGATAATGTGTGAATACAGTGAAAGAGCACATACCTTTGATCCCTGGAAAAAGAAGGCATTTTATTGTCTTCAGTTTTATTTCAGGAACTCCCCAGTGTGTAAACGCTTCTGTTACCTGCTGAATGTTAAAAATACATTCATCTGTTTTCAAATTGCGGAGTACAGCAAGGTCTTACTCCCGATGTCAAGAGAAAGAACTCTTAATTCTGAAAAAAATACAGGATCCTAACAACAGACACAAATCTAGTGTTCTCCTCCTGCAAAGGAAATCATCTGGTTTTCAGTACACATTGACTTTGAGAGTCACATGTCTTTGGATGAAATAAAAAAACAAAAACAAGAACAAAGCTACTTTCCTGAGGACTCAACTTAAGAAAGAATGATTGTTTTGTAATGTATAAGTTACATGTAATTCAATGTATAAGTGTGAGGAATGTCTTCATACTGTATTCTAGGAAAATCCAATAATTTTTAATGAAAAGCTATGGCAATATGGAAAGATGATTTACTTAGTATCCATACTTCTTTTTTTTTTTTCTTTACAAACTAGGCCTTCAACTAGATAAAGTTAAGCAAAACTAAATTGGAGAAATGGCATTATGAGTAGCATTATGTAAATGACTGATTTTTGTTTGATAGCCAAACCAAATTTAGTCCTTTTTTTTAACTTTTCCACTGAAACAAACACTCGCCACAGTTTCTGCTCTGAAATTTGAGATATTTCATGCTGCACCCTTTTCTTTTTAAAAAATAAAAGTAATTCTTGGAGCCTGACAGCAAGTGTTACCTTGCAGGTGAGCCTTAAGATTTGCTAACAGGCTAATTTTGCTGTCTTTTGCTAGGGTCCGTTGGTTTATTTTAGATAAAGCTAGATCCCAGCAGAAAAAATGCAGTCAGTCCACTATTGTTCTATAGTGAGCTTTTAATAATATTGGTGTACAAGCCACAGGAGCCTGAAAGAGACAAGAGGGGACAAATCTACCTCCTGTTCCATTTCAGAAATTTAATTATGAATGGTTTCTTAGACTTTGAAACGTAAATTAATTATTTGCCAGAAATAAAATTTAAATTCCCTTGGTTATGGCATAAATTATAACTGAATGGAAGCAGGTGTCGTGAGAGATTAACAGTTTCCTGGTGGTGTTGAAATACAAGAATGCATGGATATTCGATGCCTTTATGTTGACGGGAGCAGCTAAAATGATGCCATTACTGTACCATGATCATAGAATCATAGAATCAATTAGGTTGGATAAGACCTTCAAGATCATCAGGTTTTGGTGAATTGTTCTAAATTTAATTTTTGTGTAGATCTGATGCTCGTCTTCATAGAGATGACATTGATATCTGCTTCAGCAAAACACTGAATTCCTGCAAAGTACCCCAAATCCGTTACGCAAGCGTTGAGCGCCTTTTGGAGCGTCTAACAGACCTGCGATTTCTAAGCATTGATTTTCTGAATACTTTCCTACATACTTACCGCATATTTACTACTGCAGCTGTGGTGTTGGAAAAACTTTCAGACATATACAGACGGCCCTTTACTTCTATTCCTGTCAGGTGAGCTCTGGGGATTTTCCCTTTTAATCATAGGTTTCTTATGGAATTGTAATTTGTTGGGTTTTGGTTTTTTGAGTTTTGTTTTTTTGTTTGGTGGGTTTTACCATCATTTTCTATTACATAAATTAACTAAGAATAAAGTTTTTTCTTTGTTAATAAGATGTAAGTTTTCAGGTAAGTCTGTCTCAACCTTCTTCCTAGGCTTTGAGGGCTAAGTGTCATACAGATTTTGCAGTGCCATGCATATTTGTCCAAAACTTGTTTGCAAGTATTTTCACTCTTAAATCTATTTGGCATCTGTTATCATATTTTGCTTTTTTTGTTTCTTACTCTCAGGTCTCTGGAGTTGTTCTTTGTTACTAATCAAAACAATAGAGGAGAGTACCTGGCCGATGGGAAGTCGCCACATCTCTGTCGCAAGTTTTCTTCTCCTCCTCCCTTGTCGCTCTCCAGAACATCCTCACCTGTCAGAGCCCGAAAACTGTCACTGACCTCACCACTGAATTCACGGATTGGTGCCCTTGACCTCTCTGCTTCATCTATGGCAAGCAGTCCTACCTCAACCTACAGCCCGGCCACCTCCCCACCACCGTCAGGTAGCAAAGTACCACTGGACCTTAGCAGAGGGCCCTCCTCTCCTGAGCAAAGCCCTGGCTCCATAGAGGACAGCCTGGAGAACCCTCGTGTTGACCTCTGTAACAAGTTGAGGAGAAGCATTCGAAGAGGTATTATATACCCACAAAATACTGAATGCTTTTTTTGATAAATGGGGCTGTCTCTAAGGTAGGCTTGACTTCTATCAGATCACTGCTGAATTGTTTTGCTTGTCTAAGTCCTGATCAGCACAAGTTGTGTTATGAAACCATACTTTGCTCTCTGTTTCTTCTCTCGTAGAGGCTGTGATGAGTTGTTTGTTATCCTTCTTTGTAGGAAAAGCAGTATGACAGAATGGCCATGTTTGTTTTCACTTCAGCAAAGTGATAAGGAGAATGGCAGAAGGAAATATTTAAGGCCAGTTGTGTTTCCTGAGGTGAAAGATTTTGGGGTTGTACTGTTACTGCAGGAAGTAAAACATTAAGTTAGAAAGAAATACGGATGTAAAGACAGAACAGCTTTAACATGTTTACATAACAGGACTAGTTTTCCATAAACTGACCCAAACAAATAATTCATGTTATTTACTTGCTACATTGGTGATATTCATACCACTTGGTTGTAATCCATCCAGAAGGTACATGTCTAAAATAGATTAATTGCTCCTGTATGAAAGCCTGTTTTCCTCTATGGATTGTGTAAGGCACCTTGGAATAGGTACTGCTTCCAGAGGTCTGAAGTTAGTTGATATAAACCTCAATGTTGGCATCTAGAAGGGGATCATTGTACTCATAGATGGCAAAGCTCTAATCTCACAGGAGGCATACTTTCTCATAGAGAAAGTAGCTCTAATCTCATAGGATGCATAAGTGTGTGCTTATTTCTCATTGCTCTTTTGGGATGGAGGGATGGAGGGAATTAGAACTATATGGTATTTTTTTCTAATCTTTGTTACATTAAACAGAAAATAAAGAAATAATAATAAAAAAAAATCTGTTTTGCTCCTGAAGTTCATCTTTAGAAATGATCTTACATGGCCTGATTTACAGTCTGAGGAATTTGAACTTTGAATCTGAGCAAAATTTAGCCCAGCTTTACTTGCGAGTACTTGTAACAATGAAAATTGATGTAATCTGAGGGGAAAGAAGAAAAAGATTACCAAACATACACTGAGAAAAGCATTATTTCTGTTCCTTACTGATGAATTGAAATAAGTGCCCTGGTAAGAAATTTGATGTTGTACTATGCAGAGGGATTGCTTTTACAGAATGCAGTCAATTGTTTAACAAAAAAATGCTTTTAACAGGCAATTTAGCCACCTTAGCATTATAGGAGTCTATGCTTGCCAATGCTTTATGCTTTCATAAAATGCTGGTTGGCTGTTACACTTAATCCTTATATTTCTTTACACTGGATGTTATTAAATGAGTAGTGTCACAGACTGTTTACATATGTAAAACATAGTATTTAGTATGCAGATTTGAGCAAATTCTTCTTGTGTGTTAATATAACCACATTCAAATCAATATGATAGCACAACATGTCCTAAAATATAGACCATGCATTAAAATTAATTGTACACAGATAACTGCAGTCTTAGACATAATGGTTTTTGCTACATACTGTAAAGGAAACTAGTAAAGAGAGATTATTCTGGCCTAGTGTTAGCAGTAGGCATAGTTGCAGAGGTATTTGTATTTTGTATTCCAGTCTATCAAAGCTGGGAGTGTCATCTGGGCAGTGTAAGGAACATTTGGAAATGGCCAGAACCTCATATAAATGCTAAATAACTCTCTGTGCAGTGTCTCCAGTCCCTTTGGGGAGCAGTTTGCACTCAGTTTGGAGTTTGGAGCGAGGTAGCTCAGTTCTGCAGGGGAAAGTCCTTTTGTAACCCAGCTGCATGAGCATGTAGGGGAAGAAAAGTAAGTTCAGAAAAAAAAACCTCACAAGGAGAATGGAGACGGGTAGTAATAGAACTACAAAAAGTTAATCTGCGTGTTTCTTACCGTATGTAATGTGCTTCTTCACTTCCCAAGTTTCCTGGGTAAGGAGGCCAGTTCTACTTAATCAGGAACTACCAACCCATTACAGTTAATACTGTTGCTCTGGTAGTGCCTGATTTCCAAAAAAACAACTGTGGCTTGATCTAAATCCAATATAACCATACAGATTCTGTTCCCCAGGACATATTATTATGGTGGTTGTTGTTCTTCAGTGTTGTCCATTTCCATCCTGGAGTTACCACCTTCTTCACCTACTTCCAAGGCAGTTGTTTGTTTTGAAAGTTTTTGGTTTGCAAAGTTTTTGTTTATATATATATATTCTATATATAATGTTTGTGCTGCAGTCACAGTTGTCATTCATATCAAATGTATATTTTATCAGACTCTTTTCCCTCATTTCAGGAGTTGTATTTCTGTCATTCCCTTTTTGTTCTTCTGATAGAAGAACTTCTCCATAGAGTAATACACCTTCCAGAGCTGTTTGGCTATTTTATTAAGCAGGTTTTAGTTACACAGTTTTCCAACACAGAAAACGTTTCCTAGCTCATATAAAACCTATGACTTCAATTATCCTTATTACATGTGTGTTTCACTGCAAATTCTGCCATCTTCTCCAAGCTATTTTGAAAACTGACAATTTGCTGATTTTCACCAAGTTCTTTATTTATGAGCTTTTATGTGGCTATGCCATTGATGCAAAACTTTCCCAGTCCTTTAACTCCACCCAAAGGATAATTATTACTGAGTCTTCCTAACGCAAAAATTCCAGAAGCATTACCATTTAAAGCAGCTATATTCCTGAGATTAAACGTAAACAACTTTGTGTTAGATGGTATTTAGTGGTACTAGGCTGGTGTTGAAACACTGGTATTAAGTGCTTTTAATTAATTAAATTTAATTTTTTAAACAAGTGAAGTCCCCTTTGATGTCCATATTCTTTTTTTATCAATGCAGCACAGCTCACGTTGTTCAAAGTTGATCACTTTACAGACTTTCTGTCTTTAGGTGTTTTCAAAGATCCACATACTCTAAAATCTTGGCAGAGGCACTCAGTATCTGTAAGACAAACTAATCAAACTATGCTCTTGTTCTTTAAAAAAACATATCTTAAATCCCCATACTGTAGTTGCCTATGGCCTCTTGATATTTTCAAAGAACATTTGTACTTTATAAATACATGAATATAATAAAATTAATATAATACAGTATAATACATCTGATAATTAACATAAGTTGTTACGTATTTATTTTTATATACTATATTATTGCATTAATGTACAATAATGTAAAACCATAGAATCAGACTACCAACTAGGTTGGAAAAGACATTTAGGATCATCAAGTCCTATACACGTTTATACACATGAAAGAGTTGTAAATTATGCATGAGCATCCCAGTATTAACATTGATTCTGTTTTAAAGCAGCAGTTCTAGAGTCTGTGTCAGTGGATCGGACAATTCCTGAAAGCACCTCAGCAGTGGACACCGCAGAGCTTTCCCCGTGTAGATCCCCTTCGACACCACGTCATCTCCGCTATCGTCAGCCAGGAGGTGAGAGCCTGATGTTTCTTTCCCCTGTCAGTCACTTTGAAGAGTTTAAATACTGCAGCTGTAATCTTTGCAGGCTGTTAGAAAAGAATGATGATTTATTAATATGTTCTGTTTGTATTTTCTTATTTCTCAGGTATTGAAAAAAAGCTATTAGAATGTGAATTACACTGGTTAATTTGTATAGTAATGTATGGAAGCATACTGGGACTTCGCTGTGACAAATGTTCTTAAATAGTTCAAGCAGGATGTGCCAAAGTTCAAGACTGATATTGAATAAGTCCTATTCTCACAAAAATCTCAAAACCATCACAGATTTCTCTCAGCTACTAAGGGGGCATATTTTGGGCACCATAGGTAATCATGAAATACACAACACCCATTATCGTCAATGGGGAGTGACTGTGACTTGTTTCTTTGTATAAGACTGAACATTTACAGATGGTGTCACATAATTCATTCCAAAATTTGAATAAACTGCTCAACTGAAAAGGAAAACTGAGAGCTGGAGCTCCTCGAATAGCTCTCACGTGGCTCTTTGTAATCATTAGCAGAGCTGTGAGCTATGTCCATGAATGCTTAAAATGTTGCCATCTCATGCAAGCCACATTTCTAGGCAGTTATTTCATGCTTGGAATTAAAACAAAGCCAGAGCAGAGTCTTATCAACTATTAGGAAGTTGCTGAGACATTTAATTTCAAACCAATAGTAATCATCTGTTACAGGGCACTTTCACGTTGCAATGGCAAGATTTGGGAGTTGGAATCTCTGTGGAACACTGAATCTTATATGAGTTGTGGTCAGAAGCAATGTTCATAGCATTCACTATAGAGAAAGCCAAATAAAATTTGCAAAACTGTACTCGTCCTAGGCAGTGAACTGGGAAAACAGGTGAACCTAGCTATCAGAAGCTGGTTTATGTGCTTAGCTCTCTAATACGATTTTTTGTTTAGGTTTCTTTTCTACACCATTGGTTTTGTCTCACCCTTCCCCCCTTTTTTGTCTCCCCCCTTTTGCCATTTGATTACTGCTTATTCCTCACCTTGGAAGTGTCTTAGATATTTTTTCCATAGCAACATTAATTATAGTGAAATGGAAATAAAACTTAAACCACAAATGTTAATATGATATTTTTATTTCCCCTAACACAAAGGCCTCTGGCAATGAAAGCATAAAATGCTCACAAAGAATAAGCATTAGTGAAGATTTAATATCTTATTGTTGCTTAACTTGAAAAATACAAAAAAGTATGTAGAAGTTGCTAACTTTTCCCTGCCTATTCCTTTACAGTCCAAACTGCTGACAACACCCACTGTTCGGTCTCTCCTGCTTCTGCTTTTGCCATTGCTACAGCTGCAGCAGGACATGGGAGTCCACCAGGTGAGCAATATGCTGTGCAAAAGAGAGGTAACAATAAGATCCATAGGTCTCAAAAAGTATATTAAATATTTCTTAAGAACATACTTACCTGAATCCTAAATAGCCTCCGATTTGTTTCTTTGATCTGCTGGTGGTTTGAGCCTGGAAACCTGGCCTTTGTGTGGACACTGCAGTGCAGCATTCACAGATAGTTGGCATCTTGACTTCCAGTTATATGGACATTATGAAAATACTTGTATTTAATTTGAAAGTGAAATTGACCCGTAAGAATGACTAAAACAACTCAGGACAGGCTGATCAGATACATCCACCACATGCATACCTGCTGTGACAAATGAAGCAATTTATGTCACCAAAGAGTAAAATCATCTTTTAGGCTGCTTATACACCACACTGTCCTGGGGACTTGCCAGCAACCACCACAACATATACTTGAAGGAGGGAAAGGATGAGAATTTATTCAGAAATATATTTAGAACAAAACACAAAACCTAGCAAATGTGGACTGCGTACTATACCACATACCTTCAAGAAACAGGTGAGCTTCTGTGCCTTTGTTTTGTAGAATCTAAGGAGGCTGCCAAACCAGTGAGGTTTTGAACAATCATGGTGTAAACCAACGGTAGATTTTCTTGTTGACTTATATCAGAATTATATTTATCACTCAACATTTTCAGTTCATCATCTATTGATTGGATTCCTGTATTCAGCTATTTCCTTGATATTTCTAGTTCAGCCTATTTCTCAAAGATTAATATTTTACATATATGCAATCTGCTAAACATCTTGATCATACCTTTCTTTTGTTTTATTTTTGAGTATTCACTTAAAATTTAAGATTTTATTTTGAAAATTACCTTTCTTATGTCCAAGTTGGCCTACATAAGAGCAGTTGTGCTTAAATAAATTATGGCAAGCATGAACTCAATATTCCTTGGAAAGCAGCTCTGTTGTCTGATGACTGGAGGTATTTAGTGCAACTTAAAATACTTGATTTAAGTTTTGAATTTGCTTGCTGCCTTGCTGTGTACCCTTTGAAATATTAATATCTTCCACTGAGGCCTGTCCTAGGTTATGTTACAAATAAAACACAACTCTTTTAAAAGTCTGTAAAATCACTTTCACTTTGCATTGGCACACTGAAGCCCACGGTTCATTTTGATTTTGTAGGAAAAAACATACTTCAACTGTAAATTAACACCTGCCTTTTTTCCATTATAATTGTTGGAATGTCAAGAAACTGCTTTGTAGACTGTCATCTTAAAATCATTCATGAAATTCTGTGCAGGTCAGTAAATTGTCACCATTGATTACAGTTGGTTTTGTGTTCACTTTGTCTAAAGTTGGGTTCATCCACTTGATGAGTGAGTAGGCATCATGAGAAAATAATTTCTGGATAACACGAATCAGTGCTTCTATCAGTCTTGTGTACTTCCTGTGATCTTTAGAGAGTAATGTTAGCTTTAGCAACTTTATGAACCTGTCAGAAACATGCATTTAGTAAAATTTTTGTTTGAAATGATTAATGATCTCTGGCTTTGGAATTAGGCACTACTAAGGAATCATTTTGCAGTATGAATTAATTCCAGTATGTTTACATATTGTTCAAAAAATGCAGTAAAAGTAAAATCTATTGGTTTTTCCCACTAGGATCAATTCGAGTAAGAACTACTGCTTTTGTATTGTCAAAAGCACAGCTTTTCAATATTTGCAGCATTGAAGTACAATAGAAATAAAATCTACAAGTATGCAATCAATTGAAGGAATATCAAAGCATGGGAATATTGAAAGAAGAAAAAAAACATCATCCCTAATATTCATAAGTATTTTTTTCTTTATGTTGCCATTTAAGCTAGTTCTGCATAACAGGTCGTTGTCCTGGGTGACTTAAAGAACAGTAAGAAGGTTCTGCAGCAAATCTAACAGGAAAAGTGTGTGCTGGGGAGTCTCAGGAGACTGAGCTGGAGAAAGGCTGTCCACCTGTAATCAATACAAAAATACAAGGCTACAAACCACAGCTCAAACAGCTTAATCACCTGGTTTGTAACTTGATGCAATTAGAATCATAGAATCAACTAGGTTGGAAAAGACCTCCAAGATCATTAGGTCCAACTGTTACCCCAGGACTGGCAAGTCCACCACTAAGCCATGTCACTAATTAATCATAGTAGACATGGGTATTAATGTTGCAGAGTCATGCAGTTCAAATTTGGTGATTAAAATAATAGTATTTCTTCCCCAGGTATGTATTATTGTAATTATGTGTGGTTTTGTTAAATAATACCTTTTTTTTCCCAATGGGCTCTGTCTCATTCACTGCATAGGATGGACATGATCCGTCAGTGAATCAGGTCTGGGTGGTGTATGAGATTTATGGCACTTTTTTTTAATTCTTTTTTCAGTTGGTCATAGGCATCACGCTGCAGCAGACATTATGATGTGTGCCATATAATATATTCCTAAGTGGAACGTAGTGGAATGGCAGGTGAAATTCAGTGTTGATAAATACTACATGATACGCGTGAGGCAAAACAGTCAGAGCTCCGTATCTGAAAGAATGGGCTTTGTGCTGGGTGTTACCAGTCAGGACTGAGATCTAGGATTACAATAGATAGTTCCCTTAAATGACATTAGTGCTCAGTAGAGCAAAAAAGATAAAGGAAACATAAGAAATTATTAGGAAAGGGACAAAGATGAATGCAGAGAAGACCTTTATGCTACCACAGTATAAATCTCGAATTTGCATGTGTATTGAATACTGTGTACAGTTGTGGTGTGTCCTGTTTTACATGAAGGAATGAGAACTAGAGAAGGTTAAGAGTTTGCAATCAGTGATAAGTGGAAGTATGAAATGGCTTTTGTGCATTTGAAGTTTAGGTCAGAGATGACTTGGAGGGTTGATGAGAAAGTTCTGCAAAGTCACGGATGTCATAGGGAGAGTTAGGAGGCATTTGTTGCTTTCTCTAATGCAAGAGGTAGGTGTCATCAGATGACTTGCATGAGGCCATGATTCAAAACAAACACGGGCTTGTGGTTCTTTGTGCAATGAGTAGAAAGCCTGTGAGATTCTGCTGAGGGACATTGTGAAGGGAAGAGACCTACCTAGGTTCAAAAAGTGGGCAGATACCTGCAAGGAACAGTCAGCAGTAGTTACTAGAGTGGCAACCTAGAGTAGGATCAGGAGCTGAAATCAGCTGGAGGTTGTGGGAAGGTATTTGGAGCCAAGAGTCATTTGTGAGTCTTCAGTTCTCGCCGTTCCCTGAAGATTCAGGCCAATTTTGGTTTTGTTTTATTTTGTTTTGTTTTGGGGTTTTTTGTTGTTTTCCCAGGGTATGAGCTCTTACTTCTTCTCAACTTTCTATCTTCCTGTTCTGATTGCTTAGCAATGAATTGAGGCAAGCAGATTAACAGTCTCCTAGCAAAGCTCTATAGTCACTCTACTAGAACCAGACATAAAGAATATTTAATCATCTCGTGTGGAGAATGCTGGTAATAACATTTTATAATGATATTACCGTGCAATGAAAAGTTTAAATACTCGTAAGTATGCAAAGTTCTGATCAGATGTCCCGTGGCATATGATGGCTTTGCATACTGTTAGGTGAGCACCTAAGGGAACACTGTCTATGTTGGTCCTGTCTGCAGGCTGCATGACAGCATGTGGCTTGATGGGAAACCAAGGTTGAAAGACTTTTGAGTACTTTGATCTGCTTTAGGTATTGGTCCATTTCCCTCTTCAGGTGCAACCTGAGTGAAGTGTGTATTAGCAGTGCTCTTAAACTTCTTCATCCCCAGTGTGGTGGAGCAGAGCTGTGTTTTTTCTTCCACACTCATCTGTTGAGTTAATTTGCTATCTGGGTGCATAACGTATACATGTGCCCCTAGCTGGGCCCCAGGAATTGTTGATGATTGGGTTGCCCAACTGCACTGTATGCTGGGTGCCTCATGGCTCGCTCCGCTTGAATTGGTGCTAGCTTCCAAAAGCAACACAGAAGTTATCTGGCAGCTCTGCTCCAATGTCTGTCTTATAACATGGAGAAGTTCCTACAAAAATTTTAGTGCTAGTGGTCTCATCCTAATGAATACTGTGCTGATCTCTTTTTTTTTAGCTCTACCATGAGAGTTAGGTGGTCTTTAAGTGGAACTCCACCTCTTTTAAGTGGAAGTCCCACCTTTTCAGGAGTGATTTCCTTCTCTTTGAGAGTCTGTCACACAGCCAGTGTCAAGAGGAATAAGACTGGCAATGTTGGAGAGGAACCTCCTGCCAAAATGCTCAGCAACCATTTGTAGTTCTGCTGCAAAAATCCTGCAGATGTTACAGGAATTAATAAGAACAGCATAATGTATACAGCACCCACACGAAACCTAGCACTAGATAAAACCAGTTTGTATGGAAGAGTATTTATTTCATCCATGGCTTGTAGAACTTGAAAATTTCCATGGTTTATCTTTGTACAGCTCTTTCAAGCATGTTATTGCTGATTTTTAATCCTTGAATTTGTCTTTATGTCTATTTTGCACAGAATCAGAGCACTGTGTCAGGATCAGTAAGACATCATGCATTTTTAAAAAAGAAACATCTTTTGGTGTTCATTTACTGAAACTCTTTGCTCTGCATGCAGGCCCCCATATTTGCTAATTCTCATAAACTGTCAAGGTGCTCTGTGTGATTGGGAGAGATTCAAACTTCACTTAAAGTCTCTGAATATTTGTATGAATGAAGTCAAATTAGGGAAATAATGCAGTGGTGAGTGTGTAAATAATGAATAAAGTAAAAAGTACTTACATAAGCGTAGCAAAAGTACAAATTTCTTCTCTGCTAAAAATGCCTAAGACAAATTGAAGAAAATAAATTGATAATTTTATATTTAAATTAATCTACTGAACATAGGCTTCAAGCAGATTGTTTTGCCAAAAGCTTAAATTCAAAGTCTAAACTGAATTTTTTATATTGTGCAGCAGATAGCCTGAAAAAACTTTGAGAAGGTTGTCTCTTAACTCAATCAAAAAATCCCCAAAATAGAAAATAAATGTTAGACAAGAAGCAAATACTTAAACCCAAAGAAAAGGCTTGTTCCCTAATGAACACTGCAGCTTTATTTCAATAATTCTGTCAGCTATTTGTGAGCTGGGTAAGTCAGTATTTCCAGCGTGCTGCAAGCTTCAAAGCTGCCTCCCTCCTCCTACAGCATACCGATCCACGCTGTAGAGAATGTACCATTTTTCACAAGAACAAGGTGACATTATGGGAGAGGATGGAAGTGGGATGGAAGCTTGTGGTTGGCAGGAGGGTCTGGCTTCTTTAGTATAAGCATTTGTTTTTTAAAATACATGTGAAAGGGAGAGGAGAGAGTGAGAAAGAACTAGGGAAAAAAGAGCCTTTGGGGGAGTATCTCTGACAAATATGATTTGCACGTAGGAAAATCTGCTCCATGCAAGCAAGGAGGAAAGATGGGCTTATTCTCTCTGATTTTAGTGATTTAAAGGAGCAATTAAAATAACAGTTTGAAGCTTTGAAGCATCTACCTAAAAATGAATTGCTCATATACTATCCATTTCAATCAATCGCCTGCACATATCTCTGGGGCTAAATTACCTTTGACTTGAGTTATTTACCTGAGTATTGTTCAGGAGAGAGAATTTTTCCTAAAGCTCCTCTGTTTCACAGTTCATGCCCTATCAAAGAACATTTTGAAAGTTCTCTCAAACTATCAGTCTGCAAATCTTTTCTTATGCATAGAAAGTACAGCCAATTCCTTCTCTTTTCACAAATCTCTCTGGTGCTTTAGAGAAGCAGTCTGAATCTAGACTGCCCTTGGTTTTAGGCTAGCAAGCCTCATCAACCTGTTTACCAGAACATGTTATGGTATTATCTGTTTTTCCATAGTTCTTACAATCTGCCTGCAGAAGTGATCAGTCCTTTGCAGCTGCAGCAGATTCTCAAAAAAGCAAGCACAAAACCTGCTTCACTAATCTGCTAGCTGCAGCTGCTAAATGCAAGCAGTGTCCTCCTGCAAAGCAATTCAATATGCCTTGGCATACAGAAGTATGTCCTGGTGCCACTTCCATACACTGCCACTGAGTATTTTCCACTGTTGACAATGCATCTGCATGGATGGTCCTGCAATCACATCACTGATTAGGGAGGGGTCAAATTCCTTTCTTATTCTTGAGCTCTGTATAAAAAGGTAGTTGTATGTTAATTTCACTGATAATCAGTTACGCATTTGTGCACTAATTATGTGTGTAAGTTATGTATTAGTGATGGAAAAGGTGAACAGAGGGAAGTGTGTAATCCTGTTAGAGTATAAATGTCTGATTTATTTTGACTTAGATATTTTTGTACTCTTGATCCCTGCTTGTGATAAAATATTGTAGGGCCTTTCTGTACTTTGTTTGACCAATTCTGAAGTAAAGCTGCTAAACCTCAGTTTTAGAGCAACTGAATGCATTTGAGGATAAACAGTATGCCAGTGATTGATGTGACAGTGTCAGCTTCAACAGCCACTGAAATGAATATGGAAAGTCCTCACCTCCTCAGAAGCACTGTAGGAGTTTGTCTGCCGTAACATAGAACTGTAGAATGGTTTGGGTTGGAAAAGACCCTAAGATCATCTAGTTCCACCCCCCTGCCTCACCCTAGATGATGTAGCCCAAGGCTCTGTCCAGCGTGGCCTTGAACACTGACAGGGATGGAGCAATCACTGCTTCTTTGGGCAGCCTGTTCCAGTGCCTCACCACCCTCATAGTAAAGAACTTCTTCCTTATATCTAACCCGAACTTGCCCTGTTTAAGTTTAAACTGATTACCCCTTGTCCTATTACTAATCTCTGATGAAAAGTCCCTCTCCAGCATCCTTGTAGGCCCCCTTCAGGTACTGGAACGTATATAACGTACCTCAACTGTAAGAGCAATAACAAATATAAGTGGACTTTCATAAATTACAGCTATGATTTCCACAATGACATATCACTTGAAAGCCACATAAGCACTGAAGTTGAGCCAGATGAGTCCTGTGATCTCTCAGGCTCACACACTTTACCCCTGCTTGATTACTGTCACAATATCAGATGAATAAAAATTAACATTTAACCCATTACCCCTTGTCCTATCTCTACAGTCCCTAATGAAGACTCCCTCCCCAGTATCCCTATAGGCCCCCTTCAGATACTGGAAGGCTGCTATGAGGTCTCCACACAGCCTTCTCTTCTCCAGGCTGAACAGCCCTAACTTTCTCAGCCTATCTTCATACGGGAGGTGCTCTAGTCCCCTGATCATCCTCATGGCCCTTCTCTGGACTTGTTCCAACAGTTCCATGTCCTTTTTATGTTGAGGACACCAGAACTGCACACAATACTCCAGGTGAGGTCTCACAAGAGCAGAGTAGAGGGGCAGGATCACCTCCTTCGACCTGCTGGTCACGCTCCTTTTGATGCAGCCCAGGATACGGTTGGCTTTCTGGGCTGCAAGCACACACTGAAGCTGGCTCATGTTCATTTTCTCATCAACCAACACCCCCAAGTCCTTCTCCACAGGGCTGCTCTGAATCTCTTCTCTGCCCAACCTGTAGCTGTGCCTGGGATTGCTCTGACCCAGGTGTAGGACCTTGCACTTGGCATGGTTAAACTTCATGAGGTTGGCATCAGCCTACCTTACAAGCATGTTGAGGTCCCTCTGGATGGCATTCCTTCCCTCCAGTGTATCAAACGAACCACACAGCTTGGTGTCATTGGCAAACTCGCTGAGGGCGCACTCAATCCCACTGTCCATGTCGCCGACAAAGATGTTGAACAAGACCGGTCCCAACACCAGTCCCTAAGGGACGCCACTCGTTACTGGTCTCCAGCTGGACACTGAGCCATTGACCACAACCCTTTGTGTGCGGCCATCCAGCCAGTTCTTTATCCGCTGAGTGGTCCATCCATCAAATTGATGTCTCTCAATTTAGTTTAGAGACAAGGATGTTGTGTGGGGCACTGTCGAAAACTTTACACAAGTCCAGGTAGATGACATCAACTGCTCTACCCCTGTCCATCAGTTCCGTCACCCCATCATAGAAGGCCACCGAATTGGTCAGGCAGGATTTCCCCTTAGTGAAGCCATGCTGGCTGTCCCCAAGCACCTTGTTGATTTTCATGTGCCTTAGCATGCCTTCCAGGAGAATCTGCTCCAAGATTTTGCCAGGCACAGAGGTGAGACTGACTGGTCTGTAATTCCCCAGGTCATCCATTTTCCCCTTCTTGAAAATGGGGGTTATATTTCCCTTTTTCCAGTCATCGGGAGCTTCACCTGACTGCCATGATTTTTCAAATATGATGGCCAGTGGCTTAGCAACTTCATTTGCAAGCTCCCTCAGGACCCACAGATGGATTTCATCAGGTCCCATGGACTTGTACACATTCAGATTTTTTTTGTTCCCCATGCTATGGGCGTTTATATAGAGGCATCTGAGCTGAGCTCTCAATGAAGCCGGCTCATTGGCTGGAGCTCCTGGAATATCTCTACATTGCTCCGAGCATTTATTATAGGTGTTGGCAACTGACTGGGTGTGTTGGGATGGAATGATGCCCCCCTCCCCAAACACATCTTGTTTAAAGCCTCCTTGTCCAGTCTGGCAAGCCCCCTACCAAAACTGCTCTTTCCCTTCTTTATCAGACCAGCTCCACCAGCCCCCACTAGACCTGGCCTACAAACTCGGGTCCCGTGTTCAAGACACCCAAACCCCTGACTATGACACCACCCTTTTAACCAGTTATTAACCTGGCCAATCCTCCTAGCTTTTTTTAAGTCCTCCCCTGTACCCTGGAGAATTGATGGAAAGACCACCTGAGCTCCAGAACCCGTAACCACCTCCCCCAGGGCTCTGTAGTCCTTCTTTATGTTCCCCAGGCTACTACTATCTATATCCGTAGCACCCACATGTATCACCAGGAGTGGGTAATAGTCCGTGGGACTTACTAGAGCAGGCAGCCTTTCTGCCATATCCCTGATCCATGCCCCTGGTAGCAACACACCTCCCTTGAGACAGGGTCAGGCCAACAGACGAGTGCTTCTGTCCCTTGATAATTCATGTTTCATAGAAATCCACATTACATAGTGGCTCATGTGTAGTCTTTTCCCTTCTGATAAATCATGCACAGACTGATTTAAGCTGACTGCTAATTTTAAAAGGCCAAAATTAGCATGAGAAAATTTCACAAAAGTTTTTAACAAAACTTGCTTAACTTATTTTAGGTTGTGACCAATGGTGCTATTCTGCAGTCATTCAAACTACTTGCCAGCTCCCAGTGTGACAATATTTTTGTTTTGTTTGTTCTGGCATAAGACATAATTGGAGTAATGGAATGACACAGCTTGTGCCAAATGACACAAGTGAGATCAGACCCTGTGTGCTTGCTCATGTGTACGTGTGTAGTTATACGTATGACTGTGCCAAGAGGAGGCACTGTGGCTGTACACACTGCGGCCATCAGCACTTAAGTTGAATAGTATGACTTGGAGATGTACTGTTATCCTGGGTTCAGCAGTAGCAGTCATGTTTCTCCTTCTTGGTAGCTGGTGCAGTGCTGTGTTTTGACTTTCGGCCTGGGAACAGAGCTGGTAACAATGATGTTTTGGTTTGGCCAAGGACTTTGTGAGCCTCATGCTCTGCCAGGGAGGAGGGGAAGCCAGGAGGAAGCAGAGACAGGACACCTGACCCAAACTGACCAAAGAGGTATTCCATACCACAGCACGTCATGCCCAGGATGTAACTGGGAGTTAGCCGGAAGGGCTGGGAGACTGCAGGGTTGGAGGAGGTATGGGTCAGAGCTTGGTCGGGCTGGGGGGTATGAGTTATCGGTTGGCTGATGGTGAGGTGTTGTATTCTCTTCCCTTGTTATTTCCTTCATCATTATTATTATTGGTGGTAGCAGTAGTGATTTGTGTTATACCTTGATTACTAAACTGTTCTTATCTCAACCCATGGGAGTTGCATTCTTTTCGATTCTCCTCTCCGTCCCTCCGGGATCAGGGGGAGGGCAAGAAGGGGGGGAAGTGAGTGAACGAATTGCCTGAATGGGTTTAAACCACGACAACTGTACAAAATAATGAAGGTGTACATGCCAAGTGGGATCCCATTAAAATGGAAAAACATGTAGAAACATACATTATGCTTTTAACAGATGCAGTATTTCCCCAGTCTTGCACACAAATTGATGTGAGCATGTAGTTCCACATTGAAGGCTATCAGCTGGAGTATTTCACTGATTCTGAACAGAAGCATAAGAAAGTGGCATTATGTTCCCTGAGAGTAGGCAGCTGAGTTAGTGTGGAATTTGGTGAAAATGAGGATAAATCGAGGTTCATAACAGAAATTATTACATTTATACCCATTGTGAGAAGGCAGGCAGAGATTTCCTTGCTATGATGGAGTTATGTGAAAGGTGAGCAGTATCTGCTGGTGATGTCAAGATGGATCCTACATTGTGTGGACAGCTGGGTAATGCACTTCTGTGTTGTGCTGTTCTAAATTCTTCAAATTACCTCAGTAGTTATAAGCTAGCTTCTGGAAAGGTATATATTTCTTTCTGGCTTTGTACATATGTATCCATGTCTAAACCAAGACCAGAAAATATGTGTCTTTTCTAGTTGATATTCTAGTTATAATGCCGTAAACATTGCTATTAGTAATAGTTACAGTAATTTTGCACTCTAGCAGTTTTCTGGGTTATCACATCTCATTTCTTGTACTTAAAAGCTTTATGGAACCTTTTCCTTATAAATCCAAACCCAAAATAAAGGAAAAAAAAACACTAACCCACCATGATGGTGATATAACCCAATCAACAATCAAGATGCAATGCATTTTAATTCTTTCGAATCTGCAGCTTATCCCAGTAGGGCTACTTTTCATGGGAGTAAATTGGATAATCGACTGTGTTGCAAGTATCAGAGACTGTTTCTAAATGGTGGGAAACAGACCTTAATTTTAATGGTAATTCTTCAGGTCATGGAACTTCAAGATTGAATTTGAGAGCATCTAGGCTCCTATCAGAGATACAGGATGCTATCAGTTCATAACTGAAATCATTGTTTCAGGCTGTCAACTTCCAACTGGATAAAATCTAGTGTCAGAAATATTCTGTTTGTGATTCCCAGAGTGAAATTAAGATGCAGATAAGGTCAAGTACTGCAATTGGACAGTTTGTTTATTATAAAAAGTTTAAAAATTCTTACAGTGATAGGACAGATCAGAAAAAAGGATACAAATTAAGCAAGCATTGAAAGTGCAGAGAGAGTTACCACTGTGGATATAGTGGTGTCCCGAGGGTCCACAGTCATCTTCGGTGGTGGATGTCCCCCAGTAGTGATTACTTTTTCCTCTTTTACAATGCATTAGGGGGAAGTACCTCTGTTCTTAGTGTCACCTACTGCACATTCTGGGTGCATCCAGTTTCGCTGGTCTTGTAGCCAGTTCTTCAACTGTGCATGTCAGTCAGCAATCCTTGAGATAATGGGCAGCAATTCCTGACACCAGTCCTTGAGATAAGGGATGGTGGAGTCTTATCTCAGCTCCTCACATCAATCTTTGAGACAATGGGCAGTGGAGTCTGATTTCAGTTCAGTCTCTCACACAGGCATGCTTACCAATCCTGCTTCTGTTGTGACCCTCCCCGCTCCCTCCCCCAAGAAAGTTTGGTTCCAAGAAAGAAAAGAGTTAATGTTGGTAGGATCTGTTATGCTCTCCTGATCTCTTACGCAGGACAACCATTTTCACTTGTCATTTATGTTTGACTAATGGCTCTAGCCAGGAACTGGGAAAGTAAGTAACAGTTCCCTGTTGGGAGCATGTTTTAATGAAGTTTCCAGACCAATTTATGCAGATTCAGGGTAGTCTGAGAGGCACTGAGATCTGAAAATTAGACTTCCTTGGAGTTCTCCATTCCCCAGAACTCCAGGTTGGAAATACACAATGACTTACTATATAGCTGATGCTGTTCTCTATTAAAAATGGTTATGTGACAAATAACCACTGGTTTTTACCCAACCAGCTTTCTTTCCTGGTGGCTGGAGTTGCCCAGATGTTGTTACCAAAGTAGAGGTGGCCAGCACACGTTTTGACCAACCCACTGGGGTTAAAAGGATAGGGTTAAAAAGGATGACTCCTCTAGCAGGGAGGGACACTTGCTCTCTGTTCCATTTTTAACACTTGTTCACAAGGCTGCTTTTATGAGACAGCTGTGTATGTTTTCTCCTGCCAGAGGATATTTTACTGGGAAATTCTTAGAAAAATGGAAATCAAGATTAAAATTAATTTTCTTGGAATCTGCCTTCTAATTCAATAACCCTGAATGTTATTTCTTTCCTCTGAATATTCACCTAGTCTGTAGTGCATTTTAATAGGCTTCTGGTTTTGTTCCTGAATTAGGACCCCTTTGAATTTAACAAAATTGTTGCTTAGCAATTTTAGATAACTGGCTAAGCATTCATGTTCAAATTGGGTTGAATCTTCCCTTGAAGTTTTATTACAGCAACAACTTTGTTTTAAAATAATGATTTAAAAATTTAACATTAGTTTTGTCTCAAGTGATGCCTACCCTTGGGAGTTAAGAGCCAGAGGAAAATGATGATTTTTCTTCATTTTAGCAGAAATTTAAGATACCTTCTTTTTTTCTATATGCTTCCTTCTCTTGACTAAATTTCTTATTCTAGTTCATTAAGGGAGCTGACTACTGAGGAAAAAGGTATTTGCGCTGGACATTTTGTGAGTTATGACAGTGTGAACCATATGTTTCCTGATCCTAAGTCCTGAACAGCAGAAAGGAAAACTCTCTGCATCATAGACATGTGCAAGCAATCTCCACTGAGAAAAATTCCTTCTTCATCTAAGAAAGGAGACTTAACTACAGTCCATATCCCTGCCTCCCCAAAATAGGTCATGCCAATCCTACTGCAATAGATTGGGTGGGATGTGTTCAATATGTATTTTCCAGTGGTTTAGATAAGCTTCTCTGTCAAGCTTTTAGGTGTTATTTCCCTCTGCTCTTCTGAGCTGGGGAGGAGAGCAGCTGGAATGAAGCCCTGACCACTGCATGCAGAAAACCAGCCCTAGTATGCTGACGTTGCAGGCAGGGAGTTCAACTGAAAGGTCTGGGTTCATAATGAGGGCAGGTTTGTTTAGATTCTCTAATATCTTCCCTACATTTGGTGCATTCATTAATGTTTACAGGGTGGGAAGAGAAATTCTGGGAGGATTTTTATGTGAGACTTTTTTGCTTCCTTCCCCTTCCTCACTCACCCATTAAGCCTAACTGCATAGTTAATTGCATAATTAATATTTGTTTATGCTACTATTGAGTTGCTACTACCGATTCTGGCCCAGTCATAAGTGGTCTGAAAGCTGCATATGAGATGGACGTTTTGTTCAGAGATTTTTTGTTGACTGGTGTGCATCCTGCCAATTTTTGCTTTGCGTGACAATCAGTTCTCTGCTCACAGATGGTCTGAAAAATTATACATTTGGCTCTTTGCAATTATCGCCTCCTTTCCATTCAATGTTTACTCTTATTGTCATTAAAAAAATAATGAATAATTTTGCATACTACTTCCTTCAGCCTGTGCAAAAGCCCAAACCAACTAAAGGAAAAACAAAAATCCAAAAGCACTTTTTACAGTTTTTCATTTCTAGCTGTATATTGCCATAGACTTTATTTTAACCTTTCCTTTGTGGCAGGGCTCACTGAGAATTTCAAAAATCCGAAAGCTTACTTCTAATAGTTCTTGGAAAGACTGAGTGTTATGCAAAAAAGATCTGCTATACTCTTCATGTTGCTGATAGAGCAGGTTTAGAGTATAGTCGATGTGTAATTAAAGAAATCATGACGTAGATATCACTTGAAATGCAGAAATACATCAGTAGGTAAAAATTGCTTTTATGTACCCTGAAGACTAGGAGACATAGCAGGAACACTGGCAAATTCACTTGGCTGATGTACAAATTGAAAGAAATATCAGCTGCAGTGTTGCCATTCTTGTTACTACTCATGAAAGATAATTCAAACATTACTTCAGTAAAGTAAAAGAAGTGACTAAGATGTAATAAACCAGTCACAAATATAATTGTTAAGGTAGGCTGTTAAAAAGGGCTTCTCTTCTTCCTTGTCAATTGTTCCCCATAGTTCTTTTCTATAGGATTTTATATAGGGAATAATCTGCTGTCACATTGCACATTTGTCATGATACTGTGCAATCTGTAAACACAATTGGCTACAACAGCCTCTGAAATTCAGGATCTATTCTTTTTTAGAGATATATCTAAAAGCATAAGATCTGAGTGGTTTTGCGTAAGACTTCACTGGAAAAATTGGACTAGGAGCTTACACTGCATGCAGGTACCCTAAAACCTAGTACTAGGTTTTGGTGATGACATTAACTGTGTGTTTGCTCTCTTTGCTGTTGCTGAAAGAAGAAAAGAATAGGATGCTGTTGAGTGGTAATGGAGATACTGCTGTTTGCAGTTGTGGAAAATGCATCCTAAAAAGTGCAGTAGTCTAAAGCTTTAGATTTTCTTCCAGTTGTGAGACTCTGATGTAGTCTCCTGAAAGGACATCCCAAGAGTGTGTGCCAGTTTGCCAGTTTTATCTATTACACAGTATCACAGTATCACAGTATGTTAGAGATTGGAAGGGACCTCGAAAGATCATCTAGTCCAATCCCCCTGCCGGAGCAGGAACACCAAGATAATGTTACACAGGAATGCGTCCAGGCGGGTTTTGAATGTCTCCAGGGAAGGAGACTCCACAACCTCCCTGGGCAGCCTGTTCCAGTGCTCCGTCACCCTCACTGAGAAGAAGTTTCTTCTCAAGTTTAAGTGGAACCTCTTGTGTTCCAGTTTGTACCCATTACCCCTTGTCCTATCATTGTTTGCCACTGAGTAGAGCCTGGCTCCGTCCTCGTGACACTCCCCCTTTATATATTTATAGACACTGATAAGGTCACCCCTCAGTCTCCTCTTCTCCAAACTATAGAGACCCAGCTCCCTCAGTCTTTCCTCATAAGGGAGATGTTCCACTCCCTTAATCATCTTTGTTGCCCTGCGCTGGACTCTCTCCAGCAGCTCCCTGTCCTTCTTGAACTGAGGGGCCCAGAACTGGACACAATACTCCAGATGGGGTCTCACCAGGGCAGAGTAGAGGGGAAGGAGGACCTCTCTCGACCTACTAACCACCCCCCTTCTAATACACCCCAGGATGCCATTGGCCTTCTTAGCCACAAGGGCACAGTGTTGGCTCATGGTCATCCTGTTGTCCACTAGGACCCCCAGGTCCCTCTCCCCTACACTGCTCTCTAACAGGTCATTCCCCAACCTATACTGGAACCTGGGGTTGTTCCTGCCCAGATGCAGGACTCTACACTTTCCCTTGTTATATTTCATCAAGTTACTCCCTGCCCAACTCTCCAGCCTATCCAGGTCTCGCTGGATGGCAGCACAGCCTTCTGGCGTATCAGCCACTCCTCCCAGCTTAGTGTCATCAGCAAACTTGCTGATAGTACACTCAATTCCCTCATCTAAATCATTGATGAATATATTAAATAATACCGGTCCCAGTACTGACCCTTGAGGCACTCCACTAGTTACAGGCCTCCAACTAGACTCAGCCCCATAGACTACAACTCTCTGGCTTCTCTCCTTCAGCCAGTTCGCAGTCCACCTCACTACCTGATCATCCAGTCCACACTTCCTCATTTTAGCCGCGAGGATGCTGTGGGAGACTGTGTCAAATGCTTTGCTGAGGTCAAGGTAGACCACATCCACCGCTCTGCCATCATCCATCCACCGTGTTATTTCCTCATAAAAGGCTAAGAGATTGGTCAAACATGATTTCCCCCTGGTGAAGCCATGTTGACTGCCCCTCATAACCTTCTTATCCTTGATATGCCTTAAGATGGTATCAAGGATAAGGTGTTCCATCACTTTCCCAGGGATGGAGGTGAGGCTGACCGGTCTGTAGTTACCCGGGTCCTCCTTCTTGCCCTTTTTGAAGACTGGAGTGACATTTGCTTTCCTCCAGTCCTCAGGCACCTCTCCCGTTTCCCAAGACTTGGTAAAGATGATGGAGAGTGGTCTAGCAATGACTTCCGCCAGTTCCCTCAGCACCCGCGGGTGCATCCCATCTGGACCCATGGATTTATGGATGTCCAGATTGCTCAACTGGTCTCTAACCCATTCCTCATCGACTAAGGCAAACCGCTCCGTCGACCTGACTTCATCTAAGGTCTCAGGGGTACAGGGCTCTTCAGGACTGCCCGCAGCAGAGTAGACAGAGACAAAGAAGGCATTCAGTAACTCTGCCATCTCTTTATCTTCTGTCACCAGGGCACCCATCCCGTTCATCAGTGGGCCTACATTGCCTCTGGTGTTAGTTTTGTCTGCCATGTATTTAAAAAAGCTCTTTTTGCTGTCCTTGACCCTTCTTGCCAGGTTTAATTCTAAGGATGCCTTAGTCCTCCTAGCTGCCTTCCTACATCCTCTAGCAGCAGCCTTATATTCCTCCCAAGTGGCCAGCCCCTCCTTCCATGACCTGTAAACTCTCCTCTTCCACTTGAGCATACCCAGCAATTCCCTGTTTAGCCACGCAGGTCTCTTGGCCCTCTTCCTTGACTTCCTACGTGTCGGGATGCTCCGATCTTGAGCACGGAAAAAGCAGTCCTTGAATGTCAACCAACTATCTTGGGCCCCTTTACCTTCAAGCAGCCCTGCCCATGGGATTTCCCCTAGCAATTGCTTGAAAAGGCCAAAGTTTGCCCTGCTAAAGTCCAGGGTTGCAATTCTACTTGGTATTCTACTAGTCCTGCCACACAAGATCCTGAACTCCACCATCTCGTGGTCGCTGCAACCAAGGCAGCCCTCAACCCTTACTGCTTCGACCAGATCCTCCTTGTTAGTGAGGATGAGATCCAGCAGCGCTCCTCTCCTGGTCGGCTCATCCACCATTTGCAGGAGGAAGTTATCATCCATACACTGGAGGAACCTCCTGGACTGTGGCTGGGTTGCCGAGTGGTCCTTCCAGCAAACATCAGGGAAGTTAAAATCCCCCACGACGACCACGGCCTGTGACTGTGAGGCCGCTCTCAGCTGCCTGTAGAAGGTCTCGTCAACTTCCTCACCCTGATCCGGTGGTCTGTAACAGACACCCACAACAGTATCCCCCCTGCCAGCCTGCCCCTTAATTCTCACCCACAGACTCTCAACTTGCTCATCATCTGTCCCTGGACAGAACTCGGTGCACTGTAGTTCCTCCCGCACATAAAGAGCAACCCCACCACCCCGCCTGGCTGGCCTGTCTTTCCTGAAAAGGACATAGCCCTCCATGACTATATTCCAGTCATGTGAGCTGTCCCACCACGTCTCTGCCACCAGATCATAATCTCCTGACTTAACACAGGTTTCCAACTCCTCCTGCTTATTTCCCATGCTGCGCGCATTGGTGTACAGGCATTTCAGGGAGCGAGCTGAGCACACCGATTTCACCCTAGGATTGTAGGAGGCCTCCCAGTCTTCATTAATTCTGGAGCGCTGCCCCACTGGGGCAAGCCCAGCTACAAGCCCATCCCCCTTCGAATCTAGTTTAAAGCTCTCCAAATGAGCCCTGCTAATTCGTGCCCCAGCATCCTTTTCCCTCTGTGAGACAAACCTTTCTCACTTGTCATTGTCCAGACTGGTGCCCTATAAAACCAGCCGTTATCAGTATTGCAGTAACCCTGTTTCTAAGGATTTTTTAAATCACAAATTTTCTAATTCAAAGAGTTCTTTACATTTAAAGGAATATTTTCATTCTTTGTGGCATTCATGTTTTAAGCATAAATCTCATATGCAATATATAGTAATATAATAATAATTGTCAGATAAACCTTAATGTTATTATTAGGAGTTAGAATAGTGCCCTGGTCATAAGTATGTCCTTTAGCTACTTACCTTTTTTTCCCCATCCATTAAACTAAAAGTATTTCACTGGACTGAGATTTTTTTAGACTTCTGGATTGAGTTCAACTTTGCAGCATAGTCATGACATAACTGCTTTATCTCAGTGCTGTATTCTTAAATTTTTCTGATTAGAAAAAGCCTTTCTAAAGCAAAAGTCATTTAAAAATAGTTTACCAACCTTTCTCTTAAATGTTCTGCAGAAATCGAACAGAGTCAGTATAGCTCTATCTGTGTTACACTATTGTACATCAGCTGGTGCATTGAATCCATGGGATTTACCTTACTAAGACTATAATCCCTTCACTTGATTTGATAGTCAGATTGTATTTGTGGCGGAGGCTTTAGGCAGAAAAATCAAATACATACTTGGAATTACTTCTGCCGTGGATGGTTACAACAGGGATTTTCAGTGGCATATTTCTTAGAAAAAATTATTTCATATGTCCCAAGAACCAGTGAAAGTGAAATTAAAAGCCTGAAATGCATTGGACCCTTGATTTCTTCTGCTTCTTGATAGTCACTTCTTCTGATGCTGTATGAGATTGTAACCGTTTGTGAAACTCAAATCCTGGCATAGTGAATGATTACAAATGCCTCTCTCCTAAACTCAGATGGCCCAAAGATGCGCCATGGCTAGACTTGATACCTCCTACTTTCAAGTCTCAGACTGCTCACATAGAATCACAGAATTGTTTAGGTTGGAAAAGACCTTTAAGATCACCAACTGTTAACCCAGAACTGCCAAGTTCACCACTAAACCATGTCCTTAAGTGCTATATTTACACATCTTTTAAATACTGCCCAGAATAGTGACTCCATCACTGTCAACAGTTCATTTCTACTCAGTAAGGCTGTTTCCTCTTGTCCTATCACTTTTATATAGAATCCTCCTTTCAGTTCGTTGTAGAAACCACTAAGGTCCTCCCTGATCCTTCTCTTCTCCAGACTAAACAACCCCAGTTCCCTTGGCTTCATTATGGTTCTGAATGTGTATGTTTGATAATTACAAAAACAAAAACAACAAAAAACAACAAAAAGCCCACAACAAAAAAAAAAACAGCTGTATTATTGATCAAATATGCTATTCTGTATACAGTGAGTGGGAGTTCATCATCTTTATGCTTCTTTTCATCGAAGTTAATATGGTCTTCTTTTCCAGCTCTGCCATTCTTCAGCGGGCTAGTGTTTCTCAACCTGATACCATAATTAATGAAATCAATAGAACAAGACCATTGACAGGTTAGATTTTTTTTATCAATATTGGGCCACTCACTCTCTGATGTATTTCTTTGAAAATGTATAAAACTCAATTTCTTGCTTGAGAATGTATGACCAATAAAGGTGAGTATCTTTATTGAGTCATCCAAACTTTTTTAGGTATATCAAAAAAAACTTTTTTGTAATTAGGTTTTCTTTGCTGTATATATGTTGGGAAGGCTTTCCTTTTGTGCTGCATACATTGAAGAGGCTGTTTCAGTTTTAATCTGATGAAAACTGAACCAAGCTTGGGGTTTATTTGTTCTTTATCCATGTCAGAAAGTAACACTGATGTCTGCCAAGCCTAAGATTTCAGGATTTGGACCACACTGGGACATAAATCTGGCCTACAACTCATGAGAAAATTTATCAGAAGAAAGAGGAAAAAAAAAACCATCCACAAGACAGAATTGCATTTGATGTTTCTTTCGATTTTTTGTCTTTCGTCTCATGAACCATGAATACTCCCCTTCCGCCTCCCTGGGCCTCTGTGGGGTTCGCTGTAACTTCATCAGAAGCTGGAGTGCAATTTCATCATGTGTTAGGTGCTAACATATCTTCAGTGCCTGACTTCAGAGTATCTCAGTGAAATTGTCACGTAAAATCTTTTTTTGAAATCATATTTTTTCTAAGAAAGACATCAGAAATTTGTTGAAGACACGCTTCGTAACTTCAAAAAACTTACCCCTAAATCTTGTGAGCAGAAATTATTTTTTTTATAGAGAAACCCTTAAAAATAGGTGTATCATCAAAGATTTAAACAATTTAATTGCTGTGGTCAGGAATTGTGAACTTCTGCATTAATGCAGAAAATCAAAATTCATAACTATAAAGTATAAGTATATTATTAAGTATTAAAGTATAAGTATATTCATAAAGTATAAGTATAGTTGCTGTTACTAAACTGAGGTTTTGACATCCTAAGAAAAATATGCAAATGTGCATCATTTAGTTTCTTTGACAACACATGGTGCAAAATTTAACATAATGCAAATTTTCCTCTTGGGCAAGGTGGATTTTAAAGAGGAAATAATGTAAATTGCTGATAGAGTCAGGTTTGCTCAGTAGAAGAAGAAAAAGCAGGATAGAATTTTGTTGTAGGGACATCTTAGAAGCTTTTGAGGAGGGGCCCATCCTCTGTCTCACGCTGAATGTGGTGAGATCCTTGGATCTGGTCCTGAGTGCAGCAGTTCCACACATCCTACCTGTAGGCATTGATTTTCTGTGGTTTTTGCTTTATGAATAGGATAGATGATGATACCTACTACTGAAAAGTGATTTAGACTTTTACATAAGAAGAGCTATCTATGTACAGGGTATTCTCATAATTTAATCTGTTTCTTTTCTGCAGATGTTGAGATTTATGTCTATTCAGCATCTTTTTTTTTAAATCCTCAATGACAGTGGAAGCTGTAAAGGTATTAGTTTTGAATCTAGTGCACGTAAGAAAAACATCTGAAGGTGAAACCAGGTTTTGCGTAACATAATCTGAAGACAAGAGTGATTAAATTACATTGAAGGAGGTAATTCACTGAATCTAGCAACGCTGGCAGGTTAACATTGTGTTTGACAGCCTGTGATAAAAGATCTGCATCACTGTTACATGAAGAAACTTTGTGAAAGCTCTGTATATAATCTCAACAGATACTGAGGAAAAACACTACCTGAAAGCAGCACTCACTGAAGCAGCTGCCCACTAAAATGATTAATGATTGGAAATACTGCTCATATTTCTAATGTGGAAAGATTGCTTCCCTCAGGACATAAGCAGATATTAACCAAGAAGTGTTTCAGGTTATTTCACCTTGGGGTCTGGATGTTAGCAGTCCCATCCAGAATCCCAATTAAAACACTGCAAAGGTTGGCACCCTGCTGGATTGGACCCTTCACCTCTCGTCTCCTGGAACCACAGTAAAGATGAACTTAGAAGAAATCATGCCTACTTACCCACTGATTTAAGTGTAACATGTAGTTAAGCCCCAAAACTGCTCAATGCCAAGGATATCACACTATGTGAAGAACAACTCCAAAACTGTCCCTTTTAAAGATTATTTCCACCACAATTTGCTTCTGGATATCAAGCTAGACAAAACTTCATCTGAGGCTTGGGGAACACAGGCTGGAAATGAACCTGGAGGTGCTGATTGATGGCTGCTGACCATAAGCCAGCTTGTGCCCGGGCAGCCAAGAAAGCCAACAGCATCCTGGCCTGTATCAGCAATAGTGTGGCCAGCAGGACCAGGGCAGCAATCAACCCCCTGTACTGGGCACTGGTGAGGCTGCACTTCGAATCCTGTGTTCAGTTCTGAGCCCCTCACTACAAGAGAGACATTGAGGTGCTGGAGCAGGTCCAGAGAAGGGCAAGGGAGCTGGTGAAGGTCCTGGAACACAACTGTGATGAGAAACAGCTGAGGGAACTGGGGGTGTTTAGTCTGGAGAAGAGAAGGCTCAGGGGGACCTTATCGCTCTCTACAACTGCCTGAAAGGAGGATGGAGCCAGGCGGTGGCTGATCTCTGCTCCCAAGGAAAAGCAATAGGACAAGAGGAAGCTGCCTCAAGCTGCACCAGGGGAGGTTTAGACTGGATGCTAGAAACAATTTCTTCCCCAGAAGAGTGGTCAGGCAGTGGAACAGTGGTGGAATCACCATGCCCGTAGGTGTGGCACTTAGGGACATAGTTTAGTGATGGGCTTGGCAGTTCTACATTAACACAAACAGTTCTATGATTCTGTGATTCTATTTTTTTTACCTTTCAACCCACCTTGATTATAGCCAAATGGCAAAGAGTACTTCCAAGTACAGCTCATGGACAGGAATGATACTATGCTAGCAAGTGTATAATCAGAGTTAAAAACTAATCCTAGCCCCAAAATAAGTAGAAAAAGTATATGGGTTATAATAGCGCAGATGCCAAAATGCTAAAAAGTTAACTGGAAACTGGTAGGATACTTTCCAAGATACACTTTAGAGGTGTAGTGAAACCCTTGTTCCTTGCAGATCAACATCATACCTGAAGCCTTGGCTTCCAGTTCTGCTCTGTGGGTCAGCACCCTTTCTTTTAGCTGCATAGCAGGGTTAAATAAAGACAAAATTTCATATTGCAAACTTTGCATAGTCACTTAGTGCAGGTCCAGGTTCACACTTACATATGGATAGGCAGGGCAGGTAATGTGTGGCCCAGCAATGTTCTGGCTGTCTCCTGTTTTATTGCAGTTGGCAAGACAGCTTGAATTTCCTGCTAGACCTGAACCACTGTCACATATTGCAGAAACAGAGAGAATTGGAAGACTTGGGTTACTGTTTGTCTGCAGCGTAAACAGCAGCAGACACATGGGTTATCCAAACTGGTGACATGAATGTGCAGAATCAAATAAGGTTGTATAATGGACTCCCTGAAATATGCATAAACAAGTAGGCTACTCATACGGAGTAGTTGCAGTTTTCGTGGCAGCTCAGGGTTTTGTTTGGAGTTATATTAGGAGAGAATTAAGTGGGCAGAGAGTGAGTGGAGTAAGTAAGGAGCAGCAGTAAAGCTGATGCATTAGGAGGAATTTTCACTATGAAAGGCGCAGGAAAGACTGATGACACATACCACCAGCGTTCACTGATGCCTGCTTGGATAGCTTCTGTGGTGGCTTCATCAGATCTTAGTCTGTGGTTGTCTCCTCTTCGAATTTCTGTCCCAAAGCCCAAGTGGTTTTGAAAGTCACGAGGAGCAAAACCAGTACTGGACTTTCTTTGCATGTTTCCAATTCTATGTGATGCAGCTGTGACAATAAGTTTATTGGGAAGAGGGGGAGGTTGTTTAGTCCTTTTCTATGAAAGTTAGAAGAACAAAAATTAACAATGCTCACTGATCTTACTTGTTTGCAGCTGATACTTTTTTCTGAGGTTTGTAAGATTCTGAAATTAATAGCAGTCTTCTGTGCAATTTGAATGTTCTTGAGTACCTTTTCTTTCACATGTTGTCACCTTTTGGTTAATGAAAAGGTCTACTCACTGACTGTAAGAACTACTGAGATTTCTGTTGCTTTCACCTTCAATGTTCACTAACTTTTTCTTTAGATTTCTGACACAATTTCCTTATATTGGGAATGATGCAATCCAGCACTTTAAATGGTGGGGGGTTTTAGCTGTTGCTGCACTGACTGAAAGGGAGATAACATACCAGTTTTCAACAGATTTACTGGTATCTATGTATGTGTCACTTACAGAGTCTTATGATGTATAAGTGAATAAATAAAATAATGGGGTCTATTGTCTATAATTTTAATGAAAAATTAATGTGTATAAATCCAGTTAAGCTTATCTAATGAATAGTAGCAGTTATTAGACAACTTCTAATTTTTAGATGAATCTAATTAATCTGTGCCTGTTGGGCATATTAATGATAGGATGGTAACAATATCTACCTCATGCTGACAGTCCTGGCTCTGGCTTCAGTTACAAGTCAGCTCAGGACTGAAATGCTTAACAGCTGCATTCTAAGCACCACCATGCCACAGGTTCACATTTCGCAATGTCTTCTGGTGGTAAACCTGGATTATAGAATCATAGAATGTCTTAGCTTGGAAAGGACCTTAAGACCACCCATTTCCAGCCCCCTGCCATGAACAGGGACACCTTTCACTAGACCAGGTTGCTCCAAGCTCTGTCCAGCCTGGCCGTGAACACTGTGAGGGATGGGGCAGCCACAGCTTCTCTGAGCAACCTGTGCCAAGACCTCAGTGCTCCCACAGTGAAGATTTCCTTCCTTATATCCCACCTAAATCTCCCCTGCACCTGTCAATGATGACTTCTACACCTCTGTCTTCATGAAGGGTAGTTCTTCATCTTCATCTCTTGTAGTGCATCTCCAGCCTTGCCTAGAAGAGTGTCACCAATTTTTGAAGTTGGAGTATGGTCAATCCCTTTGTCCTGAACTGATCCATGTTCCTTCTTCCATGGCTGCAGAGTGTTGAAAACCATGTCAATAAGGCCCTTAGTGACATGGTTTAGTGGTGGACTTGGCAATCCTGGGGGTAACAGTTGGACTTAATGACTTTAAAGGTCTTTTCCAACCTAAATGATTCTATGATCTGCTTGGAAATAGCATGGTAGATTGTAAAAGAGGAAGAGAGACAGATGCATTTCTTTCTGAGCATTACAAGTCCCATTACATTTGTCCTGCTCCAGCCTCAGTTGCCTCAAGAAGGTCCAAAGACTCCATGTATTCTCTAGCATTACTGGCTCTGGTTTAAGGCCTAAATCTGCTGAGCTGCTGTCAGAGCTGCTCAGTCTGGAGCCTGCCTGAGGTCTGCTGTTACTGGAAACAAGTCCTGAGGAAAAACCTTGAGGCAAATCCAGACATCCAAATGGAAGGACTCTGAGCCAGTATACAGAGAATATTGGTTATTGCAATCCAATCCATTTCTATGAGATTTTCTTCAGAATCAACCTGCAGATTTAAGTCTTAGACGGTGAGTGTTTCCTCAGGACTTTTGGATTCTTTTTTGTTCCTGTAAAGAATAATAAATTCTATGAGTTTTTTTGTGAAGAAAGAAGAAAACACATCCTGGCTATCTGAGTTGTTTGGTATTAAAAACAAAGTCAAAATGAAGTTAAAAGATTTGCAGTTTTATTTTGAAAAAAAAAATTATTTCACGAATTCAGTTATTTATTTAAAGTCGTGTACCTGAAGATGTACAATGAATCACCCACTTGGAGTTAAATTCACTTGTGTGTCTGTGTTCAGCCTCTTCCTAGAGAAATGTCATGGTCTAAATATGTGGTCGATGAGCTGGGTGAGGAACTGTCTGATACGCTGCAGCAGAGGATGGTGGCAAATAGGTCCTTTTCAAACTGGCAGCCTATCACTAGTGGAGTCCCCCAAGGATCAATATTGGGCTCACTGTTGTTCAGTATCTTCATAAATCATCTGGAAGACGGGATCAAGTGTAACCTGACCAAGTCTGCTGACAGTACCAAACTGAGTGGGGAAGTGGAGACATTGGAAAGAAAAGCCACCCTGCAGAATGACTTGGATGGGCTGGAAGAGTGGGGTAGTAAGAACCCAAATTCTTGTTCATCAAGGACACGTGTAAATTCTTGGCACCTGGGGAAACATACTTCAGGACTGCAGCAAAGGCTGGGATCTGCCTAGCTGAGAGCATCTCTGTGGAAAAGGACCTGGAGCTCCTGGTTGACAACAAACTTAACAGGAGTGAACAGTGTGCAGCTGTGGCAAAGAGAGCCAATAGAATGCTGGGGAACATCAACAAGGGCATCAGCAGCAGAGATAAAGATGACATTATCCCACTCTACTCAATGCTTCTCAGGCCACACCTGGAATACCAGGCTCAGTTTTAGTCCCTGCTATACAAAAAAGATGTGGATGAGATGGAGATGGTCCACAGAAAGGCCACAAAAATTACAGAAGGACCAAGGAGCCATATTAGGAAAGGTTGAGAGAAATTGTTTTGCTCAGCCTTGACAAAAGGAGGCTCAGAGGAGACTTTATCACCGTGTTTCAGTATTTAAAGGGTGGCTACAAAGAAGATGGAGACACTCTTTTACAGAGTCACATGGAAAGAGGAGAGGTGATGGGCGCCAGTTACTCCTGGGGAGATTCAGGTTGGACACAAGAGGAAAAATCTTCACAAGGAGAACAATCAGACATTGGAATAATCTCCTGAGCAACACAGCAGGTTCCCCAGTGTTGGATATTTTTAAGATTCAGCTGGACAGAGAACTGCCATCTTGTCTAGACCGTGTTTTTGCCAAAAACGGTTGGACCAGATGATCCTTTCCAACCTGTTATTCTATGATTCTTTTCTTGCAAAACTGGAGATCTCCATTTACAGGTTTGAGACATCAACATTACATACTGACAATGTGGATCTGAGTGAACATGTTGATTGTTCTCCACAACAAGCTAATTACCGCTTAAAAATTTTGAGGAGTACAGATGTTTGCTGAAGTGATCTCTGGAGGTTTTCCTTTTTTCCTTTCTTGCTCTTTTTACTCTTTTTGCAGCTAACTGAAAACTGTCTCTGTAGGCTTTCTTTTGTTTTCCTTCCAGCTTGAAACTCCTTTTCCTTAATGTTACTTTGATAAAAACTCCACTGCTTTAATATGTAATTTTCATTGTGACTTTCATTGCTGCAATTAAGTGGCTAATTGAAAGGTTTATAATAGGTATGCCGAATTGCTTCTGTGAGAGATTAACTGTGGAAGGCATAGAAAATTAACACACAAAACGTTGCCTATGTTAACTTAAGCCTCAGAGATTTTGTTTACCTTGCTGTTGATGGGCAGTGAAACTCCAGAAGATGTTTTAATATGAAACTTCCTTTGATACTGAATTTTAGATACCGACAGTGTAATATGCCATAGGTTAAAAAGCTTCCATGAAGCAGAAAATATATGTGGAGTTTGGGGTCCAATCTGCAGTAAAAAATGTAAAAATACAGTTAAACTTTTGTTTTCCTGATGATCATTCAAAAAATATAGAGAAACAATTTGGGTTTTTTGGACTGCCATTAATAAAAATGGAGCAAAACTGCTACTAGACTCTAAGAATACCTCCAATGAGTTTTTCACAGAATAAATAGAAGTTCTATCTGCTTTTGCCATCCATAATAATGGGCAGGTTTTTGAACAGCTTTTATGCCAAAAAAAATAGTAAAGTACTGGTAAAATAGAAGGGTGTTTCCAGCTGTTCCTTGGACTGTGCACTGAGTGAAATGGAAAGCAGCACAACGTAAGATCAAATCTAGCAGAAACTTCGAAAATTGTAGACTTCTAAAATATGTCTTTGTCCTGGATTCAGCAGTAGCAGTCATTTTTCTCCTTCTTGGTAGCTGGTGCAGTGCTGTGTTTTGGGAACAGAGCTGGTAACAATGATGTTTTGGTTTGGCCAAGGACTTTGTGAGCCCCATGCTCTGCCAGGGAGGAGGGGAAGCCAGGAGGAAGCAGAGACAGGACACCTGGCCCAAACTGACCAAAGAGGTATTCCATACCACAGCACATCATGCCCAGGATCTAACTGGGAGCTAGTGGGAAGGGCTGGGAGTCTGCAGGGTTGGAGGAGGTATGGGTCAGTGCTTGGTTGGGCTGGGGGGGCAAGTTATCGGTCGGCTGGTGGTGAGGTGTTGTATTCTCTTCCCTTGTTATTTCCCTTATCATTGTTATTATTGGTGGTAGCAGTAGTGATTTGTGTTATACCTTAGTTACAGAACTGTTCTTATCTCAACCCGTGGGAGTTGCATTCTTTTTTATTCTCTTCTCCGTCCCTTCGGGAGTAGGGGGGAGGGCAAGAAGAGGGAGGGGGACAGTGAGTGAAGGAGCTCTGCCTGGTTTTAAACCACGACAGTTAACATTTTTTTTTAATTGGTGATTTTATAAAATAATTTTATTATTCTTAAAATAATGTAATAATTACTTTATCATACAGATGGTATCTGTGATAGAGCTAGAGCAGAAAGATGAGAAAGAAGCAATAATGTGAATGTAGGAAAAAACTTTCTTGCTTGTTTTTAAAAATGTAAGTTAATATTGTAGAGTAAAAAAAAAAAGTTGTATTTACAAGATGTGTAGAGAAATGTTGCAGTTGCCAACTGTTTTCAGGCAGCTGGGGTTGTAAATGTGTTCTCTGCATACCTTCTCACTTCGTTGTCACTCAGTGCTAAAAAAGAAAAAAAAAGCTTATTTGAACAGTGTCTGTTGACTGTGTAATACTGCTACTACAAGAAGCATTTCTTGTGCTGACATTCTTCTCTTGTCTGTTTAAACTGCTACCCTCCCTTATTTCTTTACCTTCTGAAATTTACCTCTTTCCGCTTTCTAAATCCTATTCACTTTCCTTCTGTCATCTGCTTGATGACAGACCCTGTACATTTTTGGGCTTGTCCTGTTTTTTACTGTTATTCTCTCCTATACTGAAGGGAGACCTTGATGTCAATGATGCACACAAATATTCTTCATGTTTCTAAAACTGAATGCTGACTCAGGGAGGTGTCTGTGTTAGTTATGATGTGCAAAGCTGTATTCTACAGATATTGCAGAATTTCAGCAGTCCAAATGGTCATATTTGTAAGTCTATATAGGCATCTTTCCTTTTATTGCACATAAATATTTCAGTTTACCAGTGTTGCTCATACTGTATTTGAATTTTTTCTACCTCCATTAACTTTAATGCGTGCTTTTCCCACACAGGATTTAACAATTCTGAACGCATGTGCGACAAAGAGTTTATAATACGCAGAGCGGCCACAAATCGCGTCCTTAATGTCTTGCGCCATTGGGTCTCCAAGCATTCTCAGGTATTCTGTTGCACTCTTCTCCTTTCCAGCTGTAATACATTTATGTTCTCCCTACTAAATATTTTAAGCTGCTGTATAATGTTGTGGAGGTCAAACAATCTGAAAAGTCAGTGCTCTAAAGGTGATACGGAGAATTTAGCTTGTAAAAACATGCTGTTAAGCAAGGGAGGATGCTTAAGGATGCTAAACCAGGCTGGTTAAGCATCTAGCCTCTGCAAATATCCAGTTACAACATTAGTCCTGGTAACACTCCATGTGAATGCTTTACTGTTATAATGTGTGTTGAAATACATAATGGACAGGTTGAACTAATCTTTCAGATTGTCAGTGTTCATGCTACTGGCAGCTTAGTTCAGTTACTTTGACCATGGTGTTTGCATACAGGTATTTATTTATTTGTTGTGAAATATGGGAAGAGTCACCAGACCTTCATGTTGGTCCCTCTACAACCATGACGGGACTGTGGGTCTGATATATAGTCATAAAGCTGTACTGGCAGAGGAGGGGGGAAAAGAAATCTGAGCAGCTAGCAGAATTTCATCGGTAGAAATGTCCTTTAAGGTGCAGGTGAGAGGAAGGTTGGAAGGTTGTAAGGAGGAAGGGAGGGAGGAAGGTCAAAAGGAGGGAGGGAAGGAAGAAGGGAGGAAAGGAGGAAGGGAGTGAGGCAGGAAGGAACCTGGGAAGGAAGGCAGAAAGGAAGGTAGGAAGGCAGGCAGGAAGGAACGAGGTAGGAAAGAGGGAAGGAAGGAGGAAAGGAAGGAAGACAACCTGGAAGGAGGGAAAGAGACAGGAAGAAGCAGAGGAAGGGAGGAAAGGAGAGAGGGAGGGAGGGACAGAGAGAGGGAGGAAGGAAGGAGGAAAGATAAGAAAAAAGGAGGGAGGGAAAGAAAAAGCACACTGGAAGAAAATGAAAGATTTTTGTATGCCTTGGATAGATGGGAACTTCATGGCAATTATACTGATTTGACACTACATTATAATAATCAAGAACACTTGGTCTAAAAAGGTTTTATTGCACAGCTAACTGCAGCAATGTTGAACTGTCCTCTGCCAAACACAGTCTCCTTTTTTTCTGTGTAATGGGTGTAATTTTCATAGAGGTTAACTTTGCTAGGTAATGAAGTCAGTAAGAAATGCATAAATGTGAAAATTTGTGTTGTGGTTGTGAAATTGGTTGTGTTTGAAAAGCTGAACAGTCCAGCAGAGATTAATAAAACCTCTCTTGCTATCATGGGAATGATTAAAAATTTGGAACATTGGCTGGAAACAGCCAATGTACACCAAGTTTTCTTTGACCTTGTTAATTGAAAATCATTGCATGGCAAAATCTGGAGCTGTAATGGGAACATAAGTCTGCTATTATTATTCTGTGTTATGATAGTGTATAGTACATGCTTAACATGTCCCTGCCGCAGTTCATATTAAGTAATTGCTAGGAGCTGAGATTCTATACTAATTAAAAGATAGTTAATTAATGTGATTGTGAAAATGTTAGGGATCATCAGAATTTGTCTATATTAAGCAACTGTCTACAACTACTTAGGTGGAACATTATGTTTCAGAGGTGACCCTATCTGAGATGTGATGATTCTTTATCATAAACATAGCCAAAACCCTCATAGTGTAAAAGATGGCTCTTTTAGGTTTTCCAGGTTTTTTATTTACATGTTTTGTTCTTTTAATTCCTTATCCCTCCTCTTTTTCTCCCTATTTTGTCTTTTTTAGTCAGCCACCTGCAAGCCAACAAAGCTCTTGTCCAAAAAAACCAATACCAGAATGTTTACAATTCATTTTAAAATGTAATTGAGACGAACAGTGTAAGACTTTCCTGTTGTAAACAATGAAAACACAAATGACGAGGCAGACAGTCATTGTGAAGATAGTGTCGATGGGAACAGAAAGGGTTTGTGAGGATAAAACTCCCACTGACTCCTGCAGAGATGGAAAACTAGGAAGGGAAAAGAAGCCAAAAGGAGAAAGTCTCTGATTTTCATTATCCTAGTGAGGTCTTGCATCCTCCTTTTCTTTGCTTAATAATAATTTCTTGTCTTTTATCTAAGCACTTTGTGTTACAAAATTGAGCTTTCTGCTTCTGAGGCAAGCAGATTGAAAGGGAGCTTGTCCAAGGAGAAAGCTTTCACATATGCTGATGAAGACAGAGAAGCTGGCTTCTCCATACTTCCCAGTTTTGAGTGCCGGCTGGGTGCTTGTTCCTGTTGGCTTCTTTGAACATCTCAGCTGGAATGAATTGGCAAACCTTAACTCTCTTACAAACTAGATGGCTGCCATACAGTGTCAGTGAGTTAACGGAGTTGCCACAAGACTTGAGGAGCAGACCATGGGTTGAATTTGAGAGTACTAGTCATGATCTTGGTGCCTGTCTTGTTTCAGATGAGAAATAATCTACTACCAGTCATATTCTTGTTCATGCTGACAAAGCTGGCTTGGGTTTTCAACAGAAGGTTTTGCAGACGTAGTTATTTGTAGCACTTGGGGATTATGTAGGACACCTGCATACTGAGAGTTGTCCAAGCAAACATGATTTCAATTAGTTAAAAATAGTTTTAGTGCATATGAATTGGCCAATTCCATTTTGTACATTGGAATAAAAACAGATAAAAATTCCTTTACATGGGTTTCACTTGGCTCATGTTTAAAGGCATAAAGTAATGAAAAAGCCAGGCTGAATGGAGCAACCTGATCTAGTAGAAGGTGTTGCTGCCCATGGCAGGGGGTTGGAACTGGATGAGCTTTAAGGTCCCTTCCAACCCAAACCATGCTATGATTCTATGATTCTATGAATATGATGCCTGGCAAAGTTACGGTGTTTACTGTAGAAATGTGAACAAATTATGCCACACTTGCTGTATGATAGCAAGATGGGCTGTATTTTAACTACATTTCAAATAAATCCCTAGGATCTGTGGCCTCTGCCTTGAAACAGCACAATAATTTCTGGAGTCCTTTCTGGAATAAACAGACATCATGATACAAATTGTGAACTGAAGAAACAGGGGTTTCCCCAGAGAGGCAGAGCAAGGGAACAGTGAGTGAACCTTCCAGTGTGCCGTTGGTCACTTAGCAAAAAAATCCAGTTTGCACAAACTTATGCCCTTTGCAGAATACAGTTATGCTTTGAGTAGTAATGCACTTAATTGCTGCTGTGCTCTGCCTGGACGTTGCAGAAGTGTAATGGTTTGCTATACCATGACCCTTCAGGGAATGATTCACCCCCAGAACAGAAACCAAGCTTGCAGTCAGTCAAACTAATTAGGAGTACTCTGCATCCACTTCTGCTGGAGCCTGACAGGTCCTCCTTCACTGAGGTCTTTCTGAAAAGCTCTTGAATGTACTACATCCCAGGTCTTGCAGGCAGAGATGTCACATTTCTTATCTGCCCTGAACACTTCAATCTGATGATACATAATGGCTAGATTCTTAACTACAGGGTTACAAAGTGCTTGGATAGGGAGAGGTTCGTATTGTATGTGCCAAGAGTTTCTCAGTTGTGCTGTTAACATAGCTTGTACTTTTAACCTGTTTATATTCCATCAGGAGTGACAAGCTAATGCTGATACTACAGAATCAGGACTTGGACTCGTCCCCAAACGATGACTGTCTCTTTGCGCTTGAAACTAGCTGAAAGACAAAGCTGTTATTCTTTGCTTGCTTCTTGAAGAAAGCCAGACTTACTTTGAGTCCAGGGATGAATTTTCCTGATAGCCAGTTATAATATCTTTTCTTTCTGCCTTCTTCTTCTGTAAATGTTTTGTGGCCAGTGAATTTATAAACATTTCCCTCAGCACAATTGGATGTGATGGCTGAAGTGTGCTTTTATGCTGGAAAATTAAATATTGTTGTAGGGGACTGCAGCACTGGAGTAAATTCAGTTAACTCTGATAGAGTTTGATCTGCTGTGTACAAGATTAAAAAACACTCCACTGATGCCATTGAAATAATTATCTGTTTACACATTGGCAAGACAGCAGAGATATTAAAGTCATACGGCAAACCCTAGCTGTTTAAAAATATTCCAGATTCCTTGTGAACAGTCTTCCAGTAATCTCTCTCCACTCCTGACTCTTCCTTCCCTCCCTCTACTGTTTTCCATAGTTCTTATAACTTATGAACTCAAACATAAATTAGGCTCTCAGATTTTAGCTCCCTTTTATTTGTCTGTGTTATTCAATGTTTCCTCACATTGTTTAAATGAAGAATGTTTGCTATCAGGAAGATTTAAAGAAAGAGGGGAGGAAAATCTTTTGGGGTTTCACTGAGCCCATGGCAAAACTTGAAAATTACATTCTATTATATTGTATAAACCACCAATAGCAAATCTACATATTTCTAGTTGTACCTTACCAGCATAGCTAAATTTTCTTTTTCTTGCTTTCTGCTGCCTCTGCTGCAGTCTCATCTCTTCTGGCCAGTGACTTCAAATCCATCATTCCCTCTTTCTTTGTTTTGGCTTTTTTTTCCTCTGCTGGAATAAGTTGCTTCTGAAGCATTTCTCATACTGCAGTACTGCTTTCCTAGCTTCTCCTGGCAAGGAAATGTGCTTGTACATATAAAGAGAATATTGCTGTCTAATGCTGTGCATGACAGAGGTCAACAGGCTGGTTATGAGTCTACTTAAAATGTAATCATGCTGACTTTGGTGCACTGTAATTACAAAGGAGGCTTTTGCTTTCGTAGTGCAGGAGCATGTCAGCAAAATTAATATGCTTCTGTCTGTTGCTGCAGACTTCTACTCCTGGAAACTTCATTAAGTGGTACTGAACATGGTCCTCACTGCTTTTGATCAGTTGGGAACAGCACACATCCTATTCTTATCCTAGGTGTCTGCAAGGCAGACTTCTTACTTAACTCATCAGCTGTCATTTTCTTCTATATCTGCACATTTACAGTGGCAGGTAGAGAATTTTACCAAACATTTGACCTAGCATGCTGAATGGGGATGTTAGAGTTGGATACCTTTTCTGTCCATTTATGATACTTTTGTAGCACAACTAGCAAAGATACCAAACTTCTTTTATGCAGCGTTCACCATCAAGCTTTAGAGTAGACAATGCTAATATTAATTACACTTGCTGCTTAAGCTTGTGCAGACTCAAGGTTTCTCCTTCAGCTAAATTTTGATAGTTTCGTATTCCAAATGTTTTTCTTTTTGAAATCACTGGAGCAAACAGTGCTCTCAGGTACTTCGGTTGCATTCCTCATGCGTTCAGTAATGAAATATTTCCAATTACCATACCCAAAACAAACAAAAATCTCTGTCTTCTTTTTGCAAACAGGCTAAAACATTTCCTAAGAGAGTCATTTTTGACTATGGCTATAGAAAATGTGTTTTATAAAACAAACACAATGGAATACCCAGAACTATTTCTTGCTTGGCTTTGAGGGCTGTACCTTATAACCCATCCATAGCCTGATACTGCACAGCTTCCTGTTCTCCAATATTCTCTAATATGGACAAACATCACAAAAAAAACCAGAAGACACGTATCTTGGTTTCAAAATATGAATTAGCAGTTGTCAAGGTGAGAAGACTTGAAGAATGAAAAGGGGATGCTTGTAACAGGAGAGAAATGCCCAGGGTGTGGCTGACATGAGCGTTTTGAGCTGACATGTCACAGTATAGCTGTGACACCACCTTCTTTAATGAACATAGTTCCTTCTCCTCCTCTTAAGCATTTCATCACTTTTCCGAAACAAGCATCACTTTGTGACTTGGGGTGTGCTCTGATGCTCACACATCCCCTCCATTGAAGCTTGTGGTGAGAGGACATGTGTCTTCAACAGGGGTGGTTCTCCCCAGAGGCATGCATCTCCAGGGATCCTGTCAGTACAGGAGCCTGTCGCAACAGAAGCACTGTAGCTGGTTCTTCGGGAAAATGAAATACACAGCTCTTGCACAGAGGAGCCAAGTATTTCCCATTTTCAGTAATTTCATGGCTTGTGTTCCCATGGAAACAAGCAGAAGCTCACCACGAACACTGTCCTGCTTTAAAGTAACTGTGGATTATGAAGGAAGATCTGTGATGCACTAGATGACTGAAGGTTTGGATTTAGTTTACTTATTGAAATGCTAACTTTGAGCCAAATAAAAGCAGTTTTGGAGTCTACTCCAAGACTTGCCAGCAAGTTCTCACCTTAAAGCTTGTACGTTGTTCTATTCTTTGCTTTTCTTACCAACAGGAGTGATTCTAGGAGACCTTATAATAGTTTTCCAGCATCTAAAAGGAGCTGACAAGAAACCTGGAGAGAGGCTTTTGACAAGGGCCTGTAGGGACAGGACAAGGGGGAATGGCTTTAACCTGACAGAGGGGGGATTGAGATGAGCTCTTAGGCAGAAGTTCTTCCCTGTGAGGGCAGTGAGGCCCTGGCACAGGCTGCCCAGAGAAGTTGTGGCTGCCCCATCCCTGGCAGTGTTCAAGGCCAAGTTGGACAGGGCTTGGAGCAAACCTGAGTTTTAAGGTCCCTTCCAACACAAACCAGTCTGGGATTCCATGATTCTGTGGTTGCTTTGTCTAGTGCTCTTCAATTGCAGTCCTGTGTGATGCATCAGTCTGTCTCAAAAGTCATTAAAATGCCAAAGTTCTTAAGTGCAGTGCCAGAGAGCACTAGTCTGATTTATCAAGCTTATTAGGTTTAGTATTTCACTGCACACAACAAAAAGCAGACCATTACAAAATGGTATCAGGTAAAAATACCAGAGTGGGAGGCAAAAAAACAGAGAAACCCAGGAAAACAGTGAAAAAAAAAAACCAAATCCAAAATAAATCACAGTATCTAGCTTCAGTAGGCAGTGGTCTCAGTATTGCAATTAAACTTTTTTTCTGCTTTTATAGTCATCACAGGATAAGAGAGAGCAAGGTGTTTTGTGGGTATTGGTGAGATGGTAGTTCTTACTGCAGAAGACAAAGATTAAGTGATTTCCCCATTTCTACACACAAGATAAAGGTTGGAAAATGAGATAAATTACAGCCTTTCAGGGCTTATACCTCTGTGGCCTGTTCATTGCAACAGCTTTCCAATTTTCTTTAAATATTTTCAAAACTTACAGGGAAAAAGAAAAAAAAGAAAAAAAAGGCAAAATGCACAGAAGTATATGCTTTCAGTTTTTTGATCAATATTGGTCAGACAAAAGGGAGTAAAATTGTTTTCCTTTGTAGGATTTTGAGCTGAACAATGAACTGAAAATGAATGTGTTAAATTTGCTGGAAGAAGTTTTGAGAGACCCTGACCTTTTGCCACAAGAAAGAAAAGCTACTGCAAATATACTGAGGTAAATAAGTTTCTAATAATTTAGTGTGTTAACTATAACATGTGAAATAGTTAGGGGAACATGTATCATCGAATACACAGGGTTTGTTTTTTCTCCAGAGTTTTTAATTTTAAAGTATTTTATTAGCTATAAAGTGTTTTATTTGCTATAAGACAGAGTGTTTTAAGATTTGGTCATAAAAATACCGTTTTAGAAAATTCTGCTGCAGAACAGCTGGCAGCCACGGGTTCAATCTGCTAAGCTCATGAGAGGGTGATGATAGCCCATCATGTTAGGATGTCATGACATCCTAACGAGACCATGTTTGCACTCTCCTTTGTGTTGACACTGTGTCCAGAGTTCTTCAGATAGCTTACAGAGAAGAATTCTTGTTTAATTAATGCCATGAAATAGAAGACCTTTAAGCTTCTGCATAACTAGGGCTATTTAAATTAGGTATAGAACACCTTATTTCGTTACTTAGGGTTGATATTACAGAAGTGAGTGTCTGGTCATGCCAAAAAGACAAATCTTTGTGCATTTTTCAGTGAAAACAATTCCATCTACTAAGTGCAGATATTTTAGAGACACTGAGTTTCATGTAAATTGTTCCACATTACTAAGGAGCAGTAAACATTTAAAGACTAATCAGTTATTAAAATATATGATTTTAAAACACAGATGTATCTATGATGTGCATTGTAGTATATATGTAAGTATTCTGACAGAAAAAAAAATAAGAGTGCAGCAGATGCAGTGTCTGAATTTTCTAAGATCACTTGACAGGTTTCTCCACCAGATACTTAGATGAAAAAGAGTGAGGGGAAATGTGTTCAGCTGTGGGGGAAAAAGTCAAAGGATAAGAAATAAAGATAAGTTCCTAATGGAAGCACTTAATGGGATTCTACTTAATTTTCACTTAAATAAAAATAAACCTCCATTTTAGTAATACTGCATGTGCTGTTATTCCAAGTAAAAATAGTGAGGTTTTTTCTTGTATTTCGATGAAAGAAACAGCAAGCAAAAAGAGCAAAAAGGGTTAGTATAATGGGTTTTATTAATATGTGTGACAGCAAAGGTTCTGTCAGATAGCTCACAGTGGGGGAGAATTACCTTAAGGCCTTTAGCTTCTTTAAAAATATGAGAAAATAAACCTGGATTGGCTGTTCTGCAGAGTAATGGAACAAATGTGTGGAACCTTGGTAATTATGTGGAAAATGTGAGTTGCCCCTGTTTGCATCCTTTTACTGCTATTCTAGGTATTGATTGCCCTCTCTTCTCTTCTAGCACTTATTACTATCTGAGCACACTCTATAGTGAATACAGTTAATCAGATATTTACATTTAACAGTTTTTAGAACTTAAAAAATTCAGACTGAATTTTTGACCACACTGTGAATTTTCACACTATATTATTTTTTGGGGGGGGGCGGGGGACGGACGGACGACACGACACGACAGGGAAATCTAAGAGAAAAAAAAATCTGAAAAAAGTTACATTTTTAAACTGAGAAATGAGGCAAATAAAAAGCAAAGGGAAGAAGTGAAATGAAACAATACTCAAAAATAAAATTTTAGTAAAAATGAAAAAATGTATGCACAGAAATTCAAGTAAAAATTAACTCATTTGAAACAATTTATAGAAAAAGATTGCACTTTTTAAAATCCTTGTTTCATAGTCATTATCCTGACAGTATTTCTGGAAAGGATTATGGCATTCTACTTTACAAGCAGACAAGTAAAGCATGAATAAAATGACGTGTCTGAGTTACCAGTGGAGGTTTCTGTTGGAAACAGGTAGAGAATGAAGATTTCCTCAGATACAGTCCTCAGCCAAGCCATCTTTCATCAGGGTCTGCAGCTGCATACCCTAATCCTGCCAGATTTTTTGAACAACATATTTGACTGTAGATTTGGTCAGACAGAGTCATAAGTACTTGGTTACATCCCACAAGATAGCACTGTTAAAAGAGACACTGGTGGCTCTGGTATGGGACTAGACCTTTTGACTGAATGCAGCATGGATGTCCCACTTCCTTCAAAATTAGGCATGAAATTTAAGCCTTGGCTGACATTGCTTACCAAAAATCCTTTATTGCTTTTCAAGACTGGCAATGCTGATAACATACCTGCATGCGGACAGCTTTTTTGTCAAATATTTCAATACTATTTCAACAATATTCAGTAATATTCAACTGAAATGTACAATAATTTCAACTACATTTCAGTACTATTTCGATATTATTTCAACACTAACTCCAATAAGCATCGATGACACAGTATTGCTGTCCAAAGGGTTCAAAAAACAACTCTGTTCCATTTTGAGTAGTACCGTGTTTCAGTAGCTGCTGAAATTACTCCTGTGTCCTCTCCATATGTTTATTATATATATGCAAACTGCCCATAAACTTTCAAGTAAGAGTTATTGCATAAATAAACTTTTAGATAGAAGCTGTTGCATAAATAACACTTTCATAATTTAAGCTGTTGTTAAACTGCAGTCATCAGGATAGTCTCCAAGTTCAAACTATTGTCATATAAATCAAACTGTCTTATGCTGAGCAAAACTGTAACCTGAAGGCTTGGACTCCCTCAACAGCCACACAGGAGGCAGTTATTTACTAGGCATGTCATATTTGTTAACAGATGGTAAAGAAATTAATTCTCCATGAGTAGGAACTGCCTCAGTGACCTTGTGAGAAAGAGTGTATTGGAGCAATTCTGGTTTTGGACAAAAAAATCATTCAGCTGAGGTGAAATATACAAATGTACATCTCGCCTTTTCACTGAAAGGAGTAGCTCTGCTTCCTAAATCATCTCAGGAAAACGGGTTTTCTGGTAATTAGTCAAGCTTTCCAAACTTAAAAAAACCACTGTAGTTACTTCAAGAGATATATACTCTGAACAATGATATATAAGTAAATAAGAAGTGCAAATTGTAGGATTTAAGGAATAATCTGCAGTTGAATGTAACTGTGTGAAACTGTGTATCTGTGGCAGTGACACAGGTACATATCCCTTTATTATTCCACAAGCCTTCATTTTTATTGCACATTATTGAAATACAAAGATTTAACAAGTTTTAAAAAAAAACAGCTGACCAAGTTGCTAGTCTTGGACCTGCTGTCCCATGGAGAATTAAACACAAACTTTTGTCTGCCTCAGGAATCATCTCAGGTAATGGGCATCCAGCAGGAGTCCCTCTGGTCCTCCAGTTTCTCAGCTTGTTAGTGAATTCAGAGGTGGAACCATCTCCAGGCTGCTCTTTGAAATCTTAATTTTTTAGTAATCCAAAACATAAAACTGAGTACTAGTTTTTATCAGGAGGGTTTAGGTTTTCTGGCAGTTTGAAAAGTTTCTTGCTCAATTCTGGAACTGATTTCATGAAGAATGAGAAACATACATAAGCAGAAGAGACAACATCTGCATGCATACATCCTGTCTGACAATACAGTTTTAAGAATCCAGTTAGCAACCAGGTTTCTGTTGCCAGAAGAGCAAAGTTTTTTCTATAGTTATGCTAAAAATGAAGATAATGCTTCATGTGCAAAAAGAAGACATAGTGACATGGAAATGGTTCTTTCCCTGCCATTTTTGCCTGATGCCTCCCATGGTGCCACGGCTCATTGTAGAAGTAGGTCAAAACGAACACTGAACATGCTTTTGCCTAAGCTGGGAGAGTTCTGTTACTTGTCCCTGAATCTTGTAGGAGGGACAACCAAAGCTATATTCCTCTTGACCAAGAACTGCTAAGCTTTAAGCAAACGTTCTCATACTGCATGAAGACGTGAAGAGGCACCATGTTCTACACCATTATATCTCTCATATAATTGTTTTCTTTGTTCTGCATCAGATTACTGATTTTCTATTTTTTACCAACATGGCAGAGTACAGTCCATGTTCTGAATGTTAAGACAAGGCCTGTAATGGAATAAAATAATTTCTTGCTCCTTGAACCATCCATAGGTTATAATGACAGTAAGGGGAAAGAGGTTTCCTCTCTATGTTGTCTTAGAAAAAATTCTTTGGTGGCTAACTGAAGCACCTGAGCATGAGACAAACTGTATGCATCTAATGAAGCACTTCTTCCAAGGTAACTGCCTATCATGAAGGAGATTCTGTCCACCCAAATTGTCTAAAGTTAGGGCTCTTGACTGTTCCTCCAGAGATCATAGAAAACACCTTTCTTTCTCAGACGAAACACACTCAGAGACTTGCAGAGGATGTGAATCTCACCCCGGATATCCTAAAGGAATCTAGAATCTTCTTTGTTATAGAAATGTGTAAAGGTGCACCAGATACTGTGTTCCTCTTTTGGTTCACGTACCAATTTTTTGGTTTGGAGAAATGCTTCTCACTCCATCATCACCACATACCCTCCTCCGTGGAAATACACTGTCTGATTGGTTTTCTTCTAGATGGAGGGCTTCCATCTAATACTACTTAAAGAAAAAATGTAAGTTACCCACTTAAAACTGAAGGGCTTTTTTACTTTTAGTAGAAATCAACTTGAATATTTTTGAAAGCATGTTTTCCACATGAAAGCACAAATTTGTTGTAACTGGAAGCTTTGATGAAACATCAACTCAGAGGGCTTCTCTGGAATGGGATGAAAATGGGAAGGAGGGGTGAGACAGTTGACATGCCCCTCATGAAAATACCAATTCACCAAATTGCTTGGTGAGTGTCATAGAATAGGCTTTTTTTAGTTGTTCTGAGATGCTTGGTGCAGGCTTTGAGATTTAAAAGGCCTTGGCATATTGAAACATGCAGTCTATCAGAATTCTGGTTTGCGAGTCAACCCTCAGTCTTGGCTTCCCTGCATTTCAGTTTTCACAGTCTACTCTCAACTCTGATAAGTAGAGTAATTCAGAGTGAGGTCAGGAAAAGCACTTCTTATCTTAAATTCAGTGTTCAAACACTTGCGAAAGAAAGTCTGTGCTTTCCTATGTATGGGTATATTCCATGGACTGTGTCCTTGAAAGATACTGGCTTTAAATGTCTCTTTACAAACTGAGTGTATGGGTCCATATGTGCATATAAATTTCTTGGGAAATCAGTCCCTTTGTTAGCAGAGATTAGAGAAGGAGACAACGTTGGTTTGTATTACGGAGATTATATGGTCAGCTCTGGGAAAGACTCTGTATAAAATGTGAATGGCAAGGAAAGTGTTTATAAGAGGTACTGAGTTGCTTCATGCCTTCTTGAATCATCAGCAGAACAACTAGTATTTCTTGCATGATAAGATTCTTGTTGAATGGACTGACAGGATTTCTCTGCAGGGTAAAAAAGCTTCTTTTTATTAAATATCCATTCTGAAAGCTAGGCAAACCTACTGAAGTATGTTTTGCTTGAGATTTTACCAGTCTTATTTGCTAACTCCTAAAATCTAGCTAAAATTTCATTGATGATGAAACAGGAAGGTGTAAAGTTCAGACTATACAGCAGTGAATAACTGATAAATACTCTTATCTGGAGGAAAAAAAAAAAAAAGGTGGTTCAAGAAACAGTTCTTCCTTTTTCTTCCTCAGAATAAATGTAAATGAAATCTAGAGATATGAAGATGTCAGAATGAATATGCAGATGAATGACCAGTTTTCTGCCTTGTATGATCTCACTAGACAATACATTTCAGGCTCTGTAACTTACACCAGCTTTTAAAATACTCTCAAAATGTTTTATGTAATGTAATGGAGTGAGGAGACAGATGTTAATATTTTCCACCAGAAAATTATTTTAATATTTGGACTGATCAGACATGACCAGTTTAAGTGAGACAGAGGTCTAGTCTTAGCTGCTGACTCTAAGAATTAGAAACTTATTTCATATGTATTTACTTCCTTCATTTGTAAGGTTAACAATGGAAGTGTCATCCCATTCAATCCTGCCTGACAGGGATGCTGTTAAACAGTCCAGCAGAATCTTTCCTTACCCTTGCTTTCTGTCATAACTTTCTTCACTTCTATTATTGAACACAAACCATGTACTTGCTACAAGTAAAATCTGCCAGTGGATTGTTGTCTATATCCACACTCACAGCTCTTTGTGTGGGACACTGAATAGGACGGTGTAGTGCCAATAAAAAAGAACACTTCCCAGTGAATCACTCTTATATGCATGCCCATGTTGCTGTCTTTTCTTCACTTCTCAAATGTTGGGTTCTTTTAAAATTTCCCTTTAGCACAGTAGTTCAAAAATCAGAGAAAAGGCTTGAGATGTAATTCTTCACCTTTAGGTTTCCTTGGATTATTCTGAATAGAGGGCTTCTGATCACATGTTATTCTCGCTGTGTTGTGTTTTTGCGTTGTCAGTCCAGTTCTTGAAAAGGAAGTTTTACTTTGTCCACCAAACTTCTTTGCACTAAAGCCGAAGTGGGATAGATTTAGAAACCTTATCACTGTAATCAGCATGTACATACAGTAGCTATTGTCATTGACCATTCTATAGTATATGGTGTTCTTAGCTCAGAGATTTTTGAGCCTTTATGGCCATCTTTTTACCTTACATTACTCTAATGTCATTTAAGGTAAAACTACTACTTTTACTTATAACGAGACGTGAGATTTTAGGTACCAGATTTTTTTTTTTTTTTTCTTTCAACCTCTTCAGCTGCAGTCTTAGGATTTATTTTAGATAAATATGCTTGCCTATTTGGTTTTCTCAGAACCATAGGCAATTTTATTTGTGTTCTTTTCTACTTAAGATTATTGTGCTACTTAATTTTTCAGGACTCTTTCACAAGATGATCAAGATGATACCCACTTAAAAATAGAGAATATCATTCAGATGGTAAGTTTATCTTGAAATTTAAACATTATATTAAATCCTGCTATAGAAATGTTGTGTGAATAAGGCAATAAAATGTAGCACAACTGGAACTTTACAGCTATGGAGAGAAATACTGTTATTTTATATCAGGAATGTACAGTTCAGTTTCGAGATAGTCAGAATATCATAGATGAACAGGTTAAAACTTTAGGATTTGGATTTAAATCAAACGATAGAATGACAAAAAAAAAAAAAAAAGGAGGTACTTGCAAAGTGATTATGTGAAAATGAATGCAGAATGCACAGACTCTAATTAACCTATATGGATACTCATGACTTGGTAGGTGTCTTTTTGTATGAGTTTCCAGTCTGAATATTTCCCCTTACGTTCTTAGCATTTTTTCTTACTTCTTATTTCTTTGTAGCAAGGAACTTAATTACAACTCCATGTTGAAAGTTCATGTGAAGTTCTTAATACCCTGTGTTTTGAAATGTCTTTTGATGCAAACCAAGGTCATTAAGTGTCCTCCTTATTTTTGCAGTCAGATTGCCCAAAACCAGAGTGCTTTGAGACTTTGTCAGCCATGGAGCTTGCAGAGCAAATAACTCTTCTAGATCATATAGTTTTCCGAAGCATACCCTATGAGTAAGTGTTCTCCTACAAGTAACTGAAGTGAGTATGTTGGATGAGTTGCTGACTGGCAGTCTTAGGCACTACAATGATACATGCTATGGGCAAAAAGATTTGCATACTTAACAGATAATGTCCTTTGGCTGTTTGTGTCATTGCCTCTGGTTTCGTATAGTTTGACCATGTTTTGAAAGACTGAGTTCTTTGCTAAGAAAAAAAACAACCCTCTGGTCTAAGGCTCTGGGCTAGTGAGGAGTGAACATAGTATGGAAGTGATGAATTCTTACATACAGCAGTTTAACATGGATATAACCACATCCACTGACAAGAACAATTTCAGTAGGGTCACAATACTGAAAATTAGAATGGGGGGATGAGGAAGGGGATTAAAAGAAAATTAGAGCTTCTTTATAATATTTACTGCTTTAGACAGCATTAAAAGTGATAGAATTGGTTTAAAGCTATGATGTTACTAGTTTCTAACAAAATGAGGTATATTTAAAATCCACTTAGGCTATCATTGCATACAGAGACTCTGTACTGTGTTTATTAAGTGCATTTTTGTTTGGTTTTTTTCTCTCCCCTAAATATCTAGAGAGTTTCTTGGGCAGGGCTGGATGAAAATGGATAAAAATGAGAGAACGCCCTATATTATGAAAACTAGTCAACATTTTAATGATGTAAGTACTTTTTAAATAGACATTGCTTTCTAGGACCCCTGATAACACTCTCTATGACCTCTGGAACAAAAATTTTTTTTATTATTTTTACAATGTGGTATAGCTTCTTATCTAGTAATGACTATTACAGTCTTTTTGTGATTAACCTTTTAAAACAAAGCACACAAAAATTCTTGTTTTCAAGTACTGGTAGTCAGCGTTTCAATGGCAATTTAATAGAGTGTTTTAGATGGTACTACTATGCCCTTTTGCTTACAGAAGAAACTAATTTTCTCCAGAATGTAAAAATATAGCACTGATTCTATTTAATGAATGCCCTTTGTATCCCCAACTGTATCTTTGCTCATTTACCATTTTCTGTGAATTTTACTGAGAGACTTCCCAATCAGTTTTGGTACTGTTGGCTTGGAGATACCCCCCTTTGCATCTCTTACCCTTTCATATCTTCATTCTCCCACACTTCTCTACAACACTGTTCTCAATACATTTCCTCTGTTTTTATTAAGAGTCATTAGTTCCATTGTACATTAGGTTTTTCTGCCTTGTTGGTTAAACGATTATATGTTGAAAGAGATAATATATGTAAATGTCCTAAATTTATTCTTCTTTCTTTGGCCAGATGAGTAACCTTGTTGCCTCCCAAATCATGAATTATGCTGATGTTAGCTCCCGTGCTAACTCAATTGAAAAGTGGGTAGCAGTAGCTGATATTTGTCGATGTATGCACAATTACAATGGTGTGTTAGAAATCACCTCAGCCTTGAACAGAAGTGCAATCTACAGACTTAAGAAAACTTGGGGTAAAGTATCCAAACAGGTAAGAAAAACAGGATTACAAGAAGGATTTCTGGATTTCACTGGTCAGTGTGTTGCTCAGAGAATGTGTTGAGCTAGTATTCCTCTCATAATATTTACACTTTTACATTATTCTATTTGCTTGAAGCACCAGGTGGTCTTGGTATTTTATGTCAAGGTCTTTTGTATTTCATTTATCCTTTTTTTTTTTTTTTTTACTATCATCAATTATCTGTGGGAACAAATGGATTTCAATGGACTTAGCAGGTGCCTAAGACTTTTACTTGGGCCTGAAGTAATGAAAACTAAATCAAAATATTTTCAGATACATATATGTAGATGGTTATTAGCTATAGCTAAAGTCAGATCAGGTGACTAAAATAGTAGCCAATAGTAGCTCTGTTTTAAATGGTTTAAATAAATTTGTTGAATTACTTAAAACTCAGCTTTCTGCTATTAAAAATAAAATAAAATAAGAAAAAAGTGAATATTTTAGTATGATGGAATAACAGAGCAAGGAAGTCAGTAGGACAGAGCAAGTCACTTGTAAATCAGGTAGTATTTGGACACAGAGTTTACTCCAGCTATTTCAAATTGCCCATTTTAGATCTGGCTAATTGACATGTAAAAGGTGGGCTTTTTTTGTTGCATTTCCTCCTCTATGCTTTTGCTCTGTCTGCAGCTTTTGCAAAGCACTAAGGCAACCCAAGCAATGAAATCCATTTAAAATACATTCTGAATATCCTGCCTTCCCCAGCCAGCTTTTTCTCAGATGTTTTATAGCTGGTGCTATATTCTTTTGTTAACAAAAATATTAGAAGTCCTTTCAATACAAAATGTTATGTAAGAGTTTACCTTGAAAAAGTTTTATGTTTAGAATTTGTTTGATTTTTAAACTTCTCAAGTAAGAATAAAAAAAAGACAGATTAACGTTGTTGCACAGTTCTTCAGTACTCATTGGAAATGTAATCTGATTGTTTCATCAGCCTGCTATTTAGAAAAAAAAGGAAGTGTCTGTTTCAGCCTACAGCTTTCTCTTAACTCGAAATTCAGTTTGAAAACCAACAAATTTCTCATGATTCTGTATATTATTTCAAGCATAAATTGACTGAAAAGGCAAATTTGTTTCACTTGTTAAGTGACCAGGCTCTGATGATGCCCACTGAAAGTAATTGGTGTAAGACAGTAATGTATTTTCAAATACCTATTCAGCTTTTATCAGAAACTTGGAGGCAAAACCATCTTAGTACAAGCTGCAAGACAGAAAACATCCTTTACTGTCACTAATTTCAGGAAATGCAGCTGAGGATCCTCAGCAGCATGTAAGATGAAGTCCCTAATATTCTTGTATACACAGTAAACTGAATTGCTGGCCATTAATTTATGAACTTGTTTTTTTCCTGAATTTGCAGGCTAATAATATCAGCATAGACACAAGTTCTGTGGATCACTCAAAGGAAAAATCTTTAATACTGCATAACCTCCATTTTCAGAAATATCCTGGGAACTACAGCAAAGCTAAATTTATAACGCCTATCTTATTACTTTTGAAAATGGGGTCAAATCCTAAGTGAATTACAGCTTTTCTAAAATCTAATCCCAGTCATTAATGTGCAACAGCAATGACATTTGTAATCCATTTTCTTTCTAGACAAAAGCTCTCATGGACAAGCTTCAGAAGACTGTATCATCTGAAGGAAGATTTAAAAACCTTAGAGAAATGCTCAAAAAGTATGCTTCCCTACATTAGACAATTGTGGTTTGTTATAAGCAATGGATAGCACATGTTAAAGATTAACTAGCTTTGATTAATCTTTAATAATTAATATAATATTGGGTAATATTTTTATCTAGTAAGTTCTGAAATTCTAATTTTGTTCTATTTGGCATTATTGTAGATAAATATAATATCTCCAGAGAATTACTGAAGCAAATTAAACTGTTATTCTGTGTGAATGTTGTTCCCTGTTGGGGGTTTTCTTCCACTAATAAACTTTTTCAATATGTGTGAAGCCATATTTAAAAACAGGGTTCCAAAGAGTCCTTGTTCAAGATAAGAAGTTTAAGATTTAGGAATACCTCTGAGTCAGATCAAAGATCTATTCACCCCTTTATCTTGCTTTTGACTGTGGAGAGTAGCTGATAAGAGGAACATAACAATAAGACTAATGCACAACAGTATTTCCTCTTTTATAGCCACCCAGCTCCCTGGAAAACAATCTGCTTTTTTTATTCAGTATGCTTGGGTATTATTTTCTTTAATATATATGCCAAATTGCACTTGACCGTATGTAACTTTGGTACCCAAAATATCCTGTGGCAAGGGTTCTACCCCAGCAGCATGCATAGAAAACTTGTATTTTTGCAAGTTTCATAATTAGAAGTAGGCTTTTCAGGATTGAGTGGTATCACTACTTAAAATGATCTTGAGAGAAGCAAAGAATTGATCTACTAGAATAATTACTGGAATGTTTAAAGATACATATATTTTTGGGGAGCTAATGGCTTTTTAATTTTTTTTTAGTAAAACGAAGAGGTATTTTTATAAACCTTTCAGTTAATACGTTGCTTGCCTGTGTACAACAATAATACTTGTAATCTAAAAAATAACCAGAGTGAAGTGCACTGCTAAGCATTGTCTGCCGAAGTTAACAGTAGAGCCATCACTCTGCATTCTTCTTATGGCAGAGCTTCAGAAATCCTTTTTCTACTATTTCTGCTGAGACAAGAGTCATTGAACATGGAGCTGTGATTACTGCATTAGGAAAGAAACAATCATTATCCCATTCCTCCTGTCCCTCCAATAAAACCCCTATTCTCTATGTTCAGTATTCCTAGTTTTCCAGATCATCTTTGCTATCCCTCTATCTTTCTCTTTGTTCTGTGCATCCACTGTTGAGAAAGCCTGAATAGACTTTGACAGCATGGTATATACATATGTATACAGATGCATACATGTGTATCTACATGCATATATGCATACATATGCGTATGTATAAACATGTATATATATGCATATATATATATACACATTTATATATATGTACATCTCCATATGTTTATGGACATGCTCAACACACACACACACATACATGTACTCTTACTGTTCTAGGATGCTTACACTATTGCAGAACATCAACCGCTCAGAAGCATGTCCACATGCATTTTTAGCATGTTTGTGGGATCTATTTCTGAGATTGTGTGTCAGTCAGGATTGAAATATACTTGAGGGTGTTCTCTCATTCCAGAGGTTACCTGTCGTTCCTCTCACTCCAACATGGTTCTACCTTTTACTGAAGGTCATCTGCCACTAATACTAGATATTGGACAGAACACATACAATTTTTCATGGGCAGAGCAAATACAACTCATGAAATCAAGGAAGATGTCTTAGGAATTAATGTAACTCATTGATCAGAAATATGTTAAGTAATAAAGAGTTTGTGTGAGTTATAAAATTATAGTTTGCAAATTTAGCTACAGGTTAATATGCTGATTTGTTGTTTCGCAGTTGTAACCCACCTGCCGTTCCCTACCTTGGAATGTACCTAACAGACCTGGCATTTATTGAAGAAGGAACACCAAACTTCACTGAGGAAGGCCTTGTAAATTTTTCCAAAATGAGAATGGTAATTTTTGATTCCTTGTATGCTTTCCCAACATGTGATTATTTTTGTGAGTTAATTATTGATTTAATAATAACTCTGGAATTTAACTTCTAAGACATACAAGTATATTGGAATCATGCAGCTATTTGAAAGCAATTACTTCACCCAGTCTTCTGTCACCATCTTCTGGTGGCTTAGCTGAAGTCAAAATGCAGTTGTACTTACTCATATATATGTATTCTTTTGAAAGATCTCGCATATTATCAGGGAAATACGCCAGTTCCAGCAGACATCCTACCGCATAGAGCATCAGCAGAAGGTAAGGCTCTTCTTAAGCACTTTTACCTCCTGATGAAATCAAAGATATGGCAACAATTAGTTGTAAGATACAGCTGTTGTTGAAAGCTAAAGTCAATGTATTCTGCTCCTGCACACAGGAAAGATATACAGAAATATGGATGGGTACTCTGGGGTTGTAATACTCTAACCCTGCCAGAAACTCTTTGTTTGACACTGTATATAGAAGCAACTTTCTCCTTCTCTGGAAAATCTGTCAGGATTGCGGCCTTCGTGGTTCTGGGGTATGAGGCAGTGTTTTCAAAGGCAAATGTGTTCTACCTGCCCAGTTGGAATATTAATTCCCACAGAATCTCAGAATCTGCTGATGCTGTGTGCATCCTGCAATTCTTCTCCCCTTGTCCCTTTTGGGAATGAGGAAAACTTGCCCAAAGCTATGCCTTCAGAGATTTCATCTCAGGCTCCAGAAGAGGAACGTGGGCTTAGGTAACCTGGCTAAGGATTTGAATGTTTCTAGGAGCCTCTGCTTAATTTATAGAATGCTGCTGGTGAAGATTTGTGTTGCGTTTCTCAAGAAGACAACATGGGGGGATGTCAGGATCCAAAATGGGCTGAAGGGGAAAAAGAAAACAGAAAAATTTTGTGGAAGTTACAGAGTCTGTTCATCTGTGTTTTCTCCACGACAGGTCACTCACTATTTACTTGACAAGACTCTCATCATAGATGAAGACACCCTATATGAGCTTTCCCTAAAGATTGAACCCAGACTCCCTGCCTGAAGAGCCAGCTTTGCCTCAGGCTCTGCAGAAAGCTTTAGTACAATGAACAAAATAGTGTATGTTATGTCCTAAAGACAAGGGAAATACTGAGAAGAATACAAGCTCTCTTTTCCAATAAGAGATACAGAGCCTCACAGCATTTCCCTCTCAGGCAATGAAAATGAGCACTGAGGTGGAAGACAAAGATACTTCCTACCTGGATTAATGGATTGCTGCTTCACAAAGATAATGTTTTGCAGCAGGGACTATGCATTTAATGGAAAATAGGAGACCTCCCTGTCAATGGGTACTAACTGTAGCCATCTTAAGTGACTAATTAATGGTACATATTTAAAGGTTAGTAATATACTCAGGTATATTAAGATAAATGAGAAAAATGAGATAGCTGTGATATGGTCTGTGATATGGTCTGAACTGTATGTTCACTGAGGCAGTTGTGGTAGTGTCCTCATATAGTGCTAACTTCATTGAAAAAACGGGATCTTAACAGTCATCTGCTCTCTTGGAGTGACATGAAAACAGCATCTATTATCTTCAGATCTGCAGCTATTCAAAACACCTGCTGTACATTTAATGCTACCCTTTATAAAATGTTATCTTCTTTTAATATCCTGACAGCCTTTTCTAAGGAGACTGATTTACAAATGAATTGTAAATACTTTTTTTTTCATTAATACAGAATGAAAGTATTTACAGCATGAAAAGCAAATGGACTAGCTGAATGACTGTAAATAGCTGCCAGCCCTGCAAGCTTCAGCTTGGAAATGCAAGGTTAGGAGCTCTATCTGAGACTCGAGAAATCCAGGGATACAGTGAACGGGATGGTTGGTCAGGTTGCACACAGCCCTGGAAAAGACAATTTATTTTTCTGCACCTCCTGCAGCTTCTTTGACAAGTCAGGCTACAGAGCACTTTCTGGATACACTGTGGAGAGAAATACATGTCTGGTCTGGCAATGGGTAGTGATCAGCTGTGAACACTATGAGTTGGAGTGACAGTTTCATTTCAGGTGGAATCAGTGGTTTGAAAATGTCTAGTTTTTTTGTTCAGCCACTCGGCACTGACTTAGCTCTAAAATTGTTCATATTGGTGGCAAGCTTCAAATGCCAGCAAACAATCTGAGCTAGGAATTATTATTTGCATACGTTTAAGAAAATGTGCTGTTTGTAAATGTTTTCAAAGCCTATGCTTTTGTGACATACCAGGTAGATAGATGTCTTTTCTACAGCTAGTTGGTACTTGCTGAGTTTTCCTGATAAAAAGTGGCCTGTTGTAGCTGCATGAAAAGTGAGCTCAAATGCATGCTGTAAAGTGCATCAGAGTGTAAAACAGAGTTATTAGTACTGATGAAAAAAAAATTGGCTGGAAAAGTGTCCTTACTTTTCCAATGATATTCAGCCAGTTGAAGAAAGAGGGCTATATCATTGTATACCTCCCTTAAATCCTCTCAGGGAGACAGATGTTTAAAATAAATTGTGACCTAGGCCTATTTGATCTGACATTTCTTACCACAGTCATGATGCTTCTTAACACTGGCAAGGAAAAAAGGATCTGCCTGGCTTGTGGGTTTTATCTTTATTTGCACTTTAATTGTATTGCTGGCCCAGCCCAGAGATGCACAATAAATTACATTCGTTCTGTCTGAGTGTAACTGCTAGCATTTATAAAGGTACCTTAGCCGCTGTAAATTTCATTAGGGTGATTCACCACAAGGACAATCCCATTGTAAATAACTGCATAAAGGAGCATTGCAAATACTGGAAAATTCCTTGATTAGAACAGAAGACAGCAACAGAAAAGGAAATTCCAGAAACATTTTAAGTAATTCTAATGACTGCTGCAAAAATGAATGGAAAATTATACTTACAGAAGCTGTATTGTCAAAAATATGCTTGTTAGTTTCACTAATGACTGACAAGAAGCTGATTGCATCTCAGTGCATGGTATGGAGAAGAAAAAAAAAAAGCAGCATGGTTTATTTGGACCACAAAACCAACTTACTGTGTGTTTTCTGTACAAAAGCAGCTACCATCCAGTAGTTTTACAAAACACTTTGAAGTAATGAAGAATCAGTGGGAGATGTGATTCAAAAAGTGATTTTTTGACTTTGTTTTATTGTTCCTGTGTTAAAAAAAAACAAAAATGTATAACAACTGTCAATGCCAGTTGGCATCTCTGTTGTGTGCTATTAACTGCTGATTTATCTGCCTGTACCCTATTTTACCGAACTTCCTTGATGTTGTTACTGTTACAGGGTACAATTCTTCACTTAACTCTTTTTACAGTTTGTTGTTTTGTGCTTTATTATGTGTGTACTGGTTCTTCAGTGTTTCAAAGTATTCAGTGCATTTTAAGGCTTGCAATATGCAGGGGTAGTGCTGTGCTCGTGCTATGGTGTCCCAAATGGGCAGAGAGGACGACAAAGGATTGGACATGGGGTTTTTTAAAAGATGCTGAGCATCCATATCTTAAAATGAGCAGGGAAGGTGGTAGTTCAGCCCCTCTGGAAAAGAATATACTATTTATATGGCATATACTATTTATATGCCAAATGTTACTCTCTTGGGTCAGTGGCATGATTTAGGTTAGAATCACCAGAGTAACTAGATACTTGGTTTGTGTCCAGAGCAACAACAACAACAACAACAACAACAAAAAAAAAAAAAAAAAAAAAACCTAACAACAAATAAAGTGTATGGTCACAAAACTTTAAAAAGTAATGTTTGCTTTGCTGATAGCTAATATTAATCTTTCTGTTTGAGGATACAATGCATTTGTTAAAATACAGGAGGTGACTGCTCAAAGAAGTAAGCACACGTCTTGTTATCTACAACCCCATCCAGTGTTGCAACCCCAGCCAAAGCTGGAAGTGGCTCTTCTGTCAAAGTCCTGCACACCGAGTGTAGGGCAGTGTGTCTGCCCCACAGCCAGGTTGGGTACTTCACATGTAAGTGGCCCGAGTGCCTCTGCTACAGTACTGTTGCAGTGTTTGGGGTATGGCAATAGTAGGCAGCAGCAACCTGCTTTATGTGAAGCTTTGCCCAGTACATTTCTATACCCATCTAGGGCAGCCATCTTCCTGTACAGCACACAGGGATTGTGGAGCTCCTTGCTACCTGCTTCTCTGTGCCACTCCACCACAGCCACATCATACATAGAGAAATCCTGGACATAAAACACCCACTGTTTGCTTCTGGTGTTTTACGGAGGATGTCTCCAAGTGAGGACTTCGTTGTCTGTATCTTGCTGTCTTTTAGGATCTTCTCCACTAGCTTTTATGCTGTGGAAGCAGAGCAGACTTGCTTTTCTGCAATTGGAGCTGAAAAAGCCCATCTGATTCAGGATTCATAAGAAAGAGAAGGGCTGATGCGCCTCTCTACTTGCCTTTCTTAGCTCCTCAGCCCTGCTGTGTCTGCCAGATGTAACAGCAGTTCTCACGTTGGAGGGGCTGCTCCCTTCATCACTCTCTGGCCAAAAATGCCTCAGGGTGTACAGGCTGGCTAGCTGCAATGGGGATAGTATATTTCACCCACTGGTTCAGCAGTGGGCAGGCTCGCCAGCCAGGTATGAAGGGAGTTTTGTAGTATTTTTATGGCATGAAGTAGCAGCCTGGATTCAGCCCATTGTTATCTGGGAATCTGGGCAGCAGCGCAGACATGTCCCCTTCCATGTGACAGAGAGCACTTGTCATACACTGATACAGGGTTAGAGTTGCCTTCACCCCAGCCTTCATTTTACCCCATCCCTGTCCTCCCCCACTAAATTCACCAGTATTGTCAGTGGACTGAGCCCATGATTAGGCATCGTGCAGACAAAAACATAGATGATCCATTGAATTTACACTGACAGTAAGTGTGTATATATTCTGTTCCTTTCCTATGGCTAGTCCTGTAACACACAAATACATAGCTTAATAGTGAGACATGATACTGGGACTGATTACCCTTATTTTAAAGTAAAGGAAGAGGTATCTGTCCTCCTCCTGCTTTCCTAGTTCTTAATACTGATTGTTGTTCTTTAGGATACAAAGGAACTTAACTATTTACTTACTAATTTTAACCATGTTGATTTTTATTTCAGCATATGTTCATTATCCCAAATTTTCCTTCATAATCACCATTTAAAGGGTTTTACAAATCTTCACACTGATTTATTTGTATCAATATTCAGTCTTTCGTCTTTTCATGATTACCAGCAACATTAAACTTAGATACATGATTTAAAACTCTCACTGACAGAGACATTTTTACCCACTCATAATTGTTATTCATTAAGAGCAAAATCCTCCAGACCTCATTCTGATAATACCTTAGGCTTCACCGAGAGCTTTTCATAAGTATTTGGGGATCTAGCTCTCAGCTATTTGCCTGTTACTGTTTTTGCCTCCAAAGGTCAAATGTCTCCATGTAGGATGCTCTGTGTCCAATATGCTGCTCAACTATGGTTGTTTCGTTTTACATTTACTTTATAAATAGTCTCTGAAGTTTTGTTATTTAGGAGAATAGATGTATGTTTATTTGATAGATGTACCTATATCTAACATGTTGCTTAGTGCACAATCTAGGTGGTTTTGCATGTCTTAAAACTTATCTTTTGCCCTGAGGTTATTGCTTTGTATTGTTAGTAAGGCATATCAGGCAGGGATATGCCAATATGCTAATTAAACTTTTTTTTCCCTGAGCTTCAAGAGTCCTTACTGGTATCTGTTTATTTGTTTACTTCCCAGTGGTGAATAATTAAAACTACACCTGAATTACTGAGTCTTTTAGAGAAACATGGGATGGGAAGGGACAATCCATTAGCAGGAAAGGCAAAAAGCAGAGGAAATTCTGGGTCTCTAGTGGAAAAGAATGGTTTGAATTACTGGATTTTATTCTTCTTTCACTTGTGCTGCATTGCAGCTGTGGTGGCCATCATTGGGAATAATGCTGATTTTAACTTGGAACAGAGAATGAAGCCTACTTCATACACAACTGGAAATGCTGATCCACTGTGAAGTGTATGGCACAAATATCTAAACAAGACTTAACAGATAAACTCAACCAGCTGCACAACTCATTCTTCTTCAGCTGAGGAAAGCCTCTCCCCTTCTATATCTCTATTCCTTTTATAGGAAGGTACATGTTTAAATATCATTTCAGAAGGTGTTTAAGGAATTCTCATTTCAATAGAATATATATATATATATATATTTAGGCAAAGGGCAACATATATTCATAAGTAGGGAATAAATAACATTGTCCCTAAATTCTTTATCTCCTTGTCTTGGATTTGGACTTCTGTCTAAATGTCCCTATCCTTCTTTTGTCTGGAGTCCTGCCCTAGATTTAAAGAAATGGCACTGCTAAATTTTATACCCAAGTAAACACAGAAAATATTTCAGGTTTGTAAGTATGGCATATCCCTCCATTTTCAATAGGAAAATGAGTCATATGGAGATAAAATTACTTGCAAATTGGAAGAAAATAGAATAGAGATCAAGACTATAAAGCCAGATCTCCAGCTTCTGTTATATGCTTTAATCACTGTCTACTGCTTTCCTTTGTTGAACTGGATAAGTTCTTTATGACAGAAAGATGCCTATTAAATTTGTTACAAGAATTAGCATATTTCAAGATGGAGATAAAACAAGTGACATATTAAAATCAGCATCTATTCAATACTCTGTGACCTTGCAGTCACATTTTCACATTTTCTGCAATTTTTTTACATTTTTGGTATTTCATATAAAAACCGAAATAGCCTGAGAGAACAACTTACTGTCAGATATTTTTGTTGTCAGATATTTTCAGTGCAAGAAAAAAAAATCAAACTACTTGCCAAACAGCTCTATTTAAAAGTACTGCAGGATAATTTTGATTTCAAGTTGTTTTTCCCACACTTTAAACAATTGTATTGACCTTACGCCAAAGACTTGGCTGATTTTACATGTTTATCCTAAGGTCAGAATCAAAGAATCACAGGATCCCAGACTGGTTTGGGGCTGGAAGAGACCTTAAAGCTCATCCAGTTCCAACCCCCTGCCATGGGCAGGGACACCTCCCACTAGACCAGGTTGCTCCAAGCCCTGTCCAGCCTGGCCTTAAGCACTGCCAGGGATGGGGCAGCCACAGCTTCTCTGGGCAACCTGTGCCAGGGCTTCACCACCCTCACAGGGAAGAACTTCTGCCTAAGAGCACATCTCAGTCTCCCCTCTGTCAGGTTAAAGCCATTCCCCTTGGCCTGTCCCTACAGGCCCTTGTCAAAAGCCCCTCTCCAGGTTTCTTGTAGCCCCTTTAGGCACTGGTAGCTGCTCTAAGGTCTCCCCTTAAGGATCCTTCTCTTCTCCAGGCTGAAGCAGCCCAGCTCTCTCAGCCTGTCTCCAGAGCAGAGCTGCTCCAGCCCTAGCAGCATCTCCATGGCCTCCTCTGGACTTACTCCAACAGCTCCACGTCCCTCTTGTGTTGTTGCCCCAGAGCTGGATGCAGGACTGCAGGGGGTCTCCCCAGAGTACAGCAGAGGGGCAGAATCCCCTCCCTTGACCTGCTGCTCATGCTGTGGGGATGCAGCCCAGCACATGTGGAGGTTCTGGGCTGGAAGTACACGTTTCTGGGTCATGTCCAATTTTGTGTCCACCAGTATCCCAAACTTCTTCTGTGTATGGCTGCTCTCAGTCTCTTTATTCCCCGGTCTGTACTGGTACTGGAGACTTCCCCAGCCTAGCTGCAGAATCTTGCACTTGGGCTGTTGAACTTCATGGTGTTTGCATGGGCCCACTCCAGCCTGTCCAGGTCTCTCTGGATCCCATCCCTTCTCTCTAGGGAATGACTCACACCAGTCAGATTGGTGTCAGCTGCAAACTTGCTGAGGGTGCACTCAATCCCGCTCTCCATGTCACTGATGAAGATAATAAATATAATTCACCCTTGTTTGGGCCTCCCAGGGTCACTACTGGTTAGTGGTTTCCACTTGGACTTTGAGCTATAGACTGTAATCCTTCAGGCGCCACCACCCATCAAATCCATATCTCTCCAATTTAGAGAGGGGATGTGGAGGACTGTTTCAAAGGCCTTACCACAGTCCAGATAGGTCTGTAGGTCTTCCTTATCCACTTATCAGTAGGGCTGTAGGTCTTCAGTAGGTCTTCCTTATCCACTCATGCAGTCACTCCGCTGTAAAAGACCACTAGATTAGTCAGCCATGATGTGCTATGTTGGCTGTCTCTCCTCATTTCCCTGACTTCTTTCTGTATGTTTCAACATGTTTTCCAGTAGGATGTGCTCCGTGATCTTACTGGTCACAGCAAGATCATAGATGATTGTTTAAGAAGCATTAACGGGGCGGGGGGGGGGGGGGGGGGGTGGTGGTGTCTGTTTTCTACTCTTTAGTATGTTGCAAGAAAATAACTAAATACTCAGTAAAATGACAGACTCACTGAAATGATAGAATCTCTGAGGAAATCTGACAGCACTCAACACTTTCTAATCTTGAATTTAAAGAAAAAGGGGGAAGATAGCTGGTACAGCCTGTTCAAAATCCTCAGCTATGTGAGAACAAAGCTGAAATTAATCTTGATGGATTGCACAAAGATAATTGATGAGAATTGTGAAGACTGAACTATGCCTTGAAAGTTATACTCGAATGTTCTGTCCCTTCCTAGAAGAATTAGAATTTGAGAAGAGCAGATTTTTACTTGAAATCTTCAGTTTCAAAGAGGACTGAAAGAATCACTGGTGTCTGTCTCAGTTTCCTGACTGCTTGAGCAAACCCTCAAGTACATGTGGGTTGGTGAATGTAATAGCAGAAGCTATTCCAAATTTGTTTTTCTTGTGGTAGCAACTCCACTGTGTAAGCCTCTTTGAATCAGATACTGGCCTCCAGTACTAATGCTCATGGTGTGCACATGCCTGCATGCATAGGTCTGAAATAGAGCAGTAATTATTACTAAAGGTTTGTGCTCTCTCCCACTACTCTTCCTGGAAGCTCTTCATTTAGACTGAGGACAGCATGTGTAAATCATGTCTAGACTCTGGATATGTTTCACATAAATCAAAAGTAATAATTTTTCCAGCCAGAGAAGGCACAAAGACCTATCAATGCTTTCTAGTCTGGTCTAAATCTTTTTATTTATTCCATTACAGTATCACAGTATCACAGTATGCTAGAGATTGGAAGGGACCTCAAAAGATCATCTAGTCCAATCCCCCTGCCGGAGCAGGAACACCTAGATAATGTTACACAGGAATGTGTCCAGGCGGGTTTTGAATGTCTCCAGGGAAGGAGACTCCACAATCTCCCTGGGCAGCCTGTTCCGGTGTTCCGTCACCCCCACTGAGAAGAAGTTTCTTGTCAAGTTTGAGCGGAACCTCTTGTGTTCCAGTTTGTACCCATTACCCCTTGTCCTATCATTGTTTGCCACTGAGCAGAGCCTGGCTCCATCCTCGTGACACTCCCCCTTTATATATTTATAGACACTTATAAGGTCACCCCTCAGTCTCCTCTTCTCCAAACTATAGAGACCCAGCTCCCTCAGTCTTTCCTCATAAGGGAGATGCTCCACTCCCTTAATCATCTTCGTTGCCCTGCGCTGGACTCTCTCCAGCAGCTCCCTGTCCTTCTTGAACTGAGGGACCCAGAACTGGACACAATACTCCAGATGGGGTCTCACCAGGGCAGAGTAGAGGGGAAGGAGGACCTCTCTCGACCTACTAACCACTGCCCTTCTAATACACCCCAGGATGCCATTGGCCTTCTTAGCCACAAGGGCACAGTGTCGGCTCATGGTCATCCTGTCGTCCACTAGGACCCCCAGGTCCCTCTCCCCTACACTGCTCTCTAACAGGTCGTTCCCCAACCTATACTGGAACCTGGGGTTGTTCCTGCCCAGATGCAGGACTCTACACTTTCCCTTGTTATATTTCATCAAGTTACTCCCTGCCCAACTCTCCAGCCTGTCCAGGTCTCGCTGGATGGCAGCACAGCCTTCTGGCGTGTCAGCCACTCCTCCCAGCTTAGTGTCATCAGCAAACTTGCTGATAGTACACTCAATTCCCTCATCTAAATCGTTGATGAATATATTAAATAATACCGGTCCCAGTACTGACCCTTGAGGCACTCCACTAGTTACAGGCCTCCAACTAGACTCCGCCCCATAGACTACAACTCTCTGGCTTCTCTCCTTCAGCCAGTTCGCAGTCCACCTCACTACCTGATCATCCAGACCACACTTCCTCAATTTAGCTGTGAGGATGCTGTGGGAGACTGTGTCAAATGCTTCGCTGAAGTCAAGGTAGACCACATCCACCGCTCTGCCATCATCCATCCACCGTGTTATTTCCTCATAAAAGGCTAAGAGATTGGTCAAACATGATTTCCCCCTGGTGAAGCCATGTTGACTGCCCCTCATAACCCTCTTATCCTTGATATGCCTTAAGATGGCACCAAGGATAAGGTGTTCCATCACTTTCCCAGGGATGGAGGTGAGGCTGACCGGTCTAGAGTTACCCGGGTCCTCCTTCTTGCCCTTTTTGAAGACTGGAGTGACATTTGCTTTCCTCCAGTCCTCAGGCACCTCTCCCGTTTCCCAAGACTTGGTAAAGATGATGGAGAGTGGTCTAGCAATGACTTCCGCCAGTTCCCTCAGCACCCGCGGGTGCATCCCATCTGGACCCATGGATTTATGGATGTCCAGATTGCTCAACTGATCTCTAACCCATTCCTCATCGACTAAGGCAAACCGCTCCGTCGACCTGACTTCATCTAAGGTCTCAGGGGTACAGGGCTCTTCAGGACTGCCTGCAGCAGAGTAGACAGAGACAAAGAAGGCATTCAGTAACTCTGCCATCTCTGTATCTTCTGTCACCAGGGCACCCATCCCGTTCATCAGTGGGCCTACATTGCCTCTGGTGTTAGTTTTGTCTGCCATGTATTTGAAAAAGCTCTTTTTGTTGTCCTTGACCCTTCTCGCCAGGTTTAATTCTAAGGATGCCTTAGTCCTCCTAGCTGCCTTCCTACATCCTCTAGCAGCGGCCTTATATTCCTCCCAAGTGGCCAGCCCCTCCTTCCATGACCTGTAAACTCTCCTCTTCCACTTGAGCATACCCAGCAATTCCCTATTTAGCTATGCAGGTCTCTTGGCCCTCTTCCTTGACTTCCTACATGTCGGGATGCTCCGATCTTGAGCACGGAAAAAGCAGTCCTTGAATGTCAACCAACTATCTTGGGCCCCTTTACCTTCAAGCAGCCTTGCCCATGGGATTTCCCCTAGCAATTGCTTGAAAAGGCCAAAGTTTGCCCTGCTAAAGTCCAGGGTTACAATTCTACTTGCTACTCTACTAGTCCTGCCACACAAGATCCTGAACTCCACCATCTCATGGTCGCTGCAAGCAAGGCAGCCCTCAACCCTTACTGCTTCAACCAGATCCTCCTTGTTAGTGAGGATGAGATCCAGCAGCGCTCCTCTCCTGGTCCATTCTGTTTACCATTAAAATTTCATCTTCAATGGGAGCACCATCTGTGTAAGAGCACCTTTATCCTTCTCTAACCATACCTGCTGGAGTTTTGATGACAAAAAATGCTGGATCAGGATGGTGGGAAGAGAGAAAGTGTCAGACTTCAAAGTATCAAAATACGTTTGTTGGCCAGGTTTCTCTAGCCATTACTCTTTCGAATTCCCTGACAATGACAGTTTCAGAACTGATTTAATGTCACCATTTTGGTAATTTTAAATTAGCTGCTGTATTTTCAGTAGTGTTTTTTGAGGGTAATTAAGAATCCCACCTGAGGAAAGGCTGCTATTAGAGATCCAGATCCATGGCTGGGCTGTGTTTTGAGGAGAAAGCCATGGTCTGCTGGACTGTGAGCCTCCATCACCAGCAGTGGCTGGGCCAGTGGCAGCAGTGGAAGAACAAAATGAATACCCTCTACTGGGTTGAAGAGCAGAGATGTCAAAGCCTCCTCTTGTGAAACAGTAATGTTTGTCTCTAATCATGTCTCGATATATACCCTTGAGAGAAAATAGCATTTCAGTGAGATACAGTTGAAAAATAATCTTTTCAAATTTTTAAAATCAGACAGAATCTTCACCACACTGTCACACAAGAGCAACTTTTCAAAGGACTGAAGCTGTCTGAAACAGAATTGTCACCCCTTTTCACATTCATGATCTAGACAATTCCTACCTCCAGTCTTGCTTCTCGAATTGAAAACATATGTGGTACTGTGCAGTGCAGTCTCCAATACGGCTGGCAAAAATTATGTGATCTTAGGCAATTGTGCATGATTCTGTTGTAAGAATTTTTGATATTTCTGTTTTTCCAGTGGGTCAGCTCCAGTTTTAGGAAAACCTTTTCTCCTCCCTCTGGCCAGAAAACACACTGCTAATTATAGAGAACCTTTCCTACAGTAGTAGTGGATATTCTGTGAAGAGCAACTTCAATAACTTAAAATAACTGGGGTTATTTTTAACAGGTTGGTTACATCCAGTTGAGCTCTTTATTTAGCAGATGTGGCTCCTCCAAGTGTCTTTCTCTGGAGGCCTAATCATAACTGTAGGAGAACTGTTCTGTGCCCAATTACGCGTTTGGTTATGGTGAATTATGCTTAGCACCAAGTACTTGCTTAAATTCCATCAGTTTTAGTGGGATTTAAGTGGTTGAATGCCACCTCAAAACACAATGTTTTCCAGGTTAATATCTCAGGGACTGGATATAGTCTATGTGAGTGGGTACTGAAAATATCCAGAGTCACAAGGAGATCTCAGGCAGAGGTCTGGTAACCATTTGGTAAACAACTACATTTACTCCCAAGATGGCATGGTTCTCTGTTTTATTCTAAGTCTGTCTTTAGGAACCTCAAGAATACCCATCAAACTTGAAACCCAGTGATTGCCATTGCACTGGGTGCAAGGCGACTGCTACCTTATTTAAGGACATTGTGTATAGTAGCTCTTTGCAGCAGCACAATAGCAGAGCTCTAACTCCAAATGCAGAAGAGATAGTGATTATTATCCTTGCAAGTTCTTCAGAACAAACACAGTACCCTCTAATTCCTAATTGGATACATACATATACTAAGTAAGAATAACTACACTTGTAATTTCTGCCCTGATTCCTGTGACTAATAATTCCCCACATATGGAAATTTGACTTAATAAACATTTTCTCTGAAAGAAATGTGCTAATTAGAAAAGCCTTCCCATAAAATAAATTACTTTCATCTGGTCCATATAAGTAATTCTCTGTTCAGCCAGCAAACTCCAATGGGCACAAATTATTGCTGAATTTCAGGTGAACTCCCTGTCTGGGGACAGATGGCATTAATATGAATTGCAACCGAGTTAACACTCACCTACTGCTACCTCCTCAGCACAAGCAAAGAACCAAGACAGCATTTTAATTGGGAGATGTCACATAAATATTTAGGTTAGATAGAGATGAAAACAGGGCATTATTTATGAATAGTTCTTAGTGTCCCAGCTGTTTCTGCAGCTGAGTTCCTTACAAAATAGCTCAAAGAACAGTAGGACCAAGCTATTTTTTAAGTATTAATGATACAGTCTTTAGAAATCATAAGGAAACTTGCTAACACTGTTTGTTAGGTGTTTGTGATGTTAACTAGCAGGCTGAGTTTTATTTGCATCTTCTGTTCTTCCGGGCTCCAAGCTGGCAAATAGCTTAAACAGCCACATAAGCCAGGAAGACACTTCAGTCCATAGCATCACCTACTTTGAGGTGAAGGTCTTTGTCTGTTCAAGAGCTTTATGAAAATGGCTGCCGTTAGTCAAAAACAGACACGCCTCAGTCAAGAGCTTGTTGACCTGACATGTGGGGGCTGCACTGCTGACCAAGAGATGATAGAGGCAGCTTCAGAAGTGTTAGTACGCAAAGCTCTGCATTAAATGCAGGCTCAGGGGCTTACAGCAGGAGCAAAAGATGTCATAGAGCTACTAGGGAGCTCTTGTCAAGCATGAAAGGAGAAGCTGGTTTCTGTTTTCCTTGCCAGTTCCTGCACTGGGGCAAATTGTGCTCGTATTTCTGTACTCATGTTACCTCAAGAGATCCTCAATTGGATTTTTTTCTCTATCAATATCAGAAACACAATGTTGGGTTGATAAAAAGCAGGTGTAGTGAAGAGGGGATGTTTCAAATATTTGGTAGTCCAGATGCATTGATCTGGAGTGGCTGTTTTGCTTTTAATTATGGTGGGTATGCATGGCTTTCATTAATCCAAATTAGTCATGACATTTTTGGCCTCTAGAACAAAACCAAGAGATACCAATGTTTTGTAAAGTTAAAAAACAAAACAAAACAAAAAAACAACAAAAAAACCCAAGAGATTTGCTTTTAGGAAATCACTATGTATAATGCAAGGAATATTAAATGTACAAACGTAAAAGCATTTTTAATTACTGGACTTTTAAAAGCTGCATTGTACTGGCCTCTGTGCTCCTCTGTTAGCCTTGATAAATGTTCAGCTTTGGTGCAAGCAGAGCTAGGTGAATGAAACCAATTATTCTTTTTTGCTTTCCAAACCATCACATTATTTCTTCCAGTACTTTACCACTACGTAGCCATTGTAATTCTAAATCTGAGGCTTCAGATAGGGCCCTTTTGCATTTCATGTTTCTGGACCCCTCTGCCTTACAAACAGTCAAGAACCAATGTTCTGAATTACAAAGTAAAGGCGGGCAGGAGCAAATGCCAACAGGGATCTCAGCTTCTCTGGGTCCCATTCCCTGCTCTGACCCATTTCCACCTGGGATGCATGCAGGTGGGTTTATCCTGCTCTTTGTGTCCATCAGGAGTTGTTCAGGCAGCCAAGGCAATCCAGCACAGAGGCTGCTCTTGACCTTTCTCCTTTGGCTGTTACTAAACGGGCTCTTGAGGGTGAAACAGCATCCTGTTGCAGTTAAGCATCTTGGCCAATCATTTGCTGACGTGAACTCTTTTCCCTTGAGAAAGATGATGTTGTTATCACCCAACTGCTACATGTCCCCCTCCTGCCACATCCCACTTACATCCTCAAGGGCACCCTTGTGAGAGCAAATGTCACTCATGTAACTCAGTCAAACAGGATTGGCTACTGCAGCAATTATTTTTGTTTCCCTCACCTCCTTTTCCCCCCTCTCAAATTACCTGGGCTCCTGTCAGTACACAAACTTGTTACTCCTTTTTACACTGGGCTCACTGCAGGCAGGAGGACGTCTACCTTCAGCTTCAAGGTCAGTTTAACTACCTATATTGCTTTTCCAGCCCCAAACAGTAACATTTCAAATACAAGGGTTATTAAAACTGAACTCAAAGCACCACAGAACGTGGTGTAATGTGATTATAATTTATTGATTTGCATAAGTACTTGGTGCAGGAAAAAATGTCTCAGCCCATTGTGCAGCTGCTTCAAATACTGACCCTTAACTAACAGTTCAAATGAAGAAAAAATAAGTCTCTTTGCAGATGTGTAACAGTTATGAGAAAATTTCTCAACAAGCTTTTTGTGATTTTGGTTGTGGCGCTCTGCACTGTGGAGGTGAGGGGTTGACGCTGTAAAATAGTGTTAGATTGACTTGGAACAACAAGCATTCCCTGCACATTTGGTTGGGCTTCAATATGGGAATTTGGGCATCTGAGTCTCACCAGGTTGGGTCTGACTGGCCAAACTTTCAGCTGATAGAAACCAAAAATTATGTTGTTACTAAGGGGTAGTTACTAAGGGATAGCTGTTTCACCTATGAACAGTCATTGTCATGTCTTTTCTATTCATGCATCTATTCATAGATTCATTGTTTGGTTTGTGTGGTTTTTTTAATTATTACATTTTAATAACTATTCACTGACCTCTGACATTACAAGGAGAAAGAAATGGAAGTGTGGTTGATTTTTTGTATAGATGTTCCATGCTGTAATTAAGGCACAATTAGAACGTCTGCACTCACATTGTTTCTGCACTCTGGAGACAGTACCTTAAACCCAGACTAGTCAAAAAAGGTTTGAGCCTTGCTCAGAGTGAGCTATGGGAAACTGAAAAACACCCCACCAATACTGCCTTATGATATTTAGTTCTTTTTTTATATCTTATCCTTTGAACCTGGAGAGTGATTCAATAAACTATAAAATGTTTTCTGAGTATCTAAAAATGGTCTTTCATGCATGTAGTCACTTGTGACATTTATTGCAGATGTTTCTAAGGTGCCAGCAACCTCCATAGATGGCCACAGAAAACTTTCCACTGGCATCTGCAAGCTTTAGCTCAAGCTAAGGATGACTTAAAGGAATTACTTCTCAAATATAGAAGACCAGCCTCCTTCCTCCTCCACCATCTGAAAGTTCAGCTCACAGCTGAGATACCATTAGCTAAACAGCTTAACAGTTTAAGAGTGCATATACATTTTCTGTGATTATAAGCCTGCGTGAACTTTAGCTATGACTCTGCCAGTCCTCTAAAATGTCACTCAGAATCACATGGTGTGGCAATTAATACCACCCATGACATGGTTCAAATATTTAATCTAGTTCTATTTCAGGAAATGTCACTGTAACCCTTGTATCTTCCTCCCCATCTCCGCTAAAATCATGTGCTCCCTAGCGAGAAATACAGGATGACCAATACCTGTGTTCAAATACGTCAAGAGAAAAACAGAGCTGACAACTTCCTCTTTAAAAGAAGTTTAAGTGAGTAAAGAATTAATAGCAAAGAATTATTTTCTAAATAATAAATGTAGCAGTAAAGTTCACAAGTTCCTTAAAGGGTGAAGAGGCAGATTGTGTATTTCTGAATCTGATGCCTCTGAAGTTCCCAGAGAGGGAGGCAGCAGCTTCACCTATGTGCAGAGTAGCAAGAGAAGTTTTGCTATGCCAGTTTTCTTAAGCTGTTGATTTGAAAAAAAGGATCTCTTTAATGTTGATGAAGGACCAACCCTCACCCTTTTGATGTACAAAAGGCATATTTCTTGTGGAGAATACCTTCACCTTTAGCAGAGCCTTTAGTCTAGGTGCATCATGAAGAAGAGGGAAAGCTGTTTTAAGGCCCTGAAATAGGCATTCTCCATTTTTTTTTCATCCTGGAGTTACAAACAGCCCCTCAACATTAAATGATACTTACAATCCTTTGGGCTGTTTCTCAGCCAGAACCAGATTTGCAGTAATAACTTATGTTAAAACTCCCTGGCTTTTGTCTCTACCTTCTATGCATGGTAAGTGATATATATATGCTGAAAGAGTTTTAAACCCAAAATAAACTCTTGGCAGGATATTAATGTCCTGAAGCCTGGTTACAGGTAGCTGAGCATGTCTTGGAGGAAAGCAGAGAGAGAAAGGCTACGACCTCTAAGATCATGACCTTTCAGACACGTTTTGCTGATTCTCTGGCCATAAGTCATCACAGCACATGGGAATACTGGTTTGGAAAAGGCAACACCAATTTGACACTGATTTTATTTACCTTTTATGGTGGTGATGTGATGAGAGAATGGGAGTGAAGAAACCTTGTTTTTTCAGACACTTTACAGCTTAGTAGCTGTTAGCTTAAGTCACTGCTGCATTTAACCCCCTCATCATTAACCACTGCAGACACTGATCCACAAGATTAACTCACAAGCAATTCATCAAAACTGTTCACTAGGAAACAGCAGGAGGGAACCGGGCCCATGGAGGATACACATCAACTGTCCCTGAGCCAATTGCTTTGTGTCTCTTTTCTCCTGTACCACACTATTTATGTGTTCTCAAAGTGATAATACAAGTACAAACGACCTTCGAAACAAAACTTTAAAGGACTTCTTGCCACTCTTAGAGTTACTGAGCTGTGCATGCTCTCCGTCCTGGTCTTGGGCCAAAGGCATGCGCAATCCTGGAGGCATATAAAAGACTTCTAACTAGTTATCATGAGGCAAAGCCACTATCCAAAGTATGAGCAGAATGACGTAATAAACGGAAAATTTGCAAGGCAAGTTGTGCAAGCACTTTGTAAAGCTGTTATCTTCAAATACCAGGAGCCTTCAAAGGGTCATGTAGAACACTTAACTACTAAGAACAAAAACAAAATGTTCCCCTGCCACTTTACCTGTAGAAAATCCACCTGACGCTGGGTACCAGCTGAGACATGTATGTGTTATTCTCCACCCTCATCAGTTAAAGCATATCTCATTGCATAGCAGTGCTGAACACCATGCTATCTGCAAAGGAGAGGAAGACAGATGTGTTGGAAGTGCTATGTGACAGTAGAGCAGATCACCCCTGACTGTCATAAGGAAAAGCAGGAGATAAATTACTTGACTAGGACCACTGTATGAGAGCCAGTAACCCTGGCACTCACATGAAAGAGATGGTGAGCCAAATCTGACATTGATGCCATGTGCAGAAGTAGCTGCACCCTCCCAGTTACAGCACAGGCTGTCACCACAGTGCTCATGAGGTGCATTTTTTGTGTTTCTGCCATCTGCTAAGGCATCTGAGAAGCTCATGCTCTTCTCTCCCTGATATTCCCTGCTTGCTCGTCTTTCCATCAGGCTGCAACAAGGCTGGTGATGTCCTAGCCTTTGGACTTGAGCTTGTGCTCTAATTTATATTTTCCCACTGCAAAACACCAGCTCTCATTTATTCTCTTTGGATTTCCATGTCTCCTGATATCTCGTCTTCTGCTGGTCTCCATACAGAATATATATGGCGCTCCAGCTTCATAGATAGATCACATCTCTGAATATTTCTTAGACAATGCTGAAATCAAATTACATCACCAAATTTGTAATGAAGAAACTCTCTGACTCATAATGTGCTTGTTCAATGATATTTGGAAAAACAGTCTTATTACTATCAGAATATTATCTGAGTGAAACATGCTTGAGGTCTCATGCCCTGAATCCTGGCAATCTTGTTAAAATCTATACAGTAAAATTATTAAGGTTTATTTTTTTTTTTTTTTTTAAGTGTTCTGTCCAATACCATAGAAATTATACCTTGTTTGGATAACTGAAGAAGAGATGTTCACAGAGATAAAAATCAGTGCAGACTTAGACGCAGTTAATTCTGTCCTGCATGTTACAAGAATACAATTCAAATTCATATCTAGCTTGTGGTACATTGAAAGAACTTGAAAATTTCCCAAGGTTGGTGCAGTTAATAAACCACCTAGAACAGAAAAAAAAATTTAAACAGAAATAATTGGGAACCATTTCAAGAATATTTTAGCAGTCATTCAGAATCCCACAACAAAGTAGAAAACTATTAGGAAGCATTCCATCTTAAAAAGAAAGTTAAAGTAATAGTAAAAAAAAAATAATAATTTATGATACTGGTAGAGACTTAAGTTAATCAGGTCCCTGCTATTGCAGACAACCCTATATCACATAATCTTACTCAGAAGTGTATCTATGTCTGCATCAGAAATAGTTCTGCTCTGATTAGGATGCTGCCCAGTCCATCCTGAAGACTGCAGCTATCACTCCCTACCCATGGTTCAGGCAAGGAGGTGATGCTGGCTCTTGGCAGGCAATGGCTATTCATTCTAGTCACTCTACTGAACTGCTGTGGTCCCAAGGGGATGATACGATCTTTGAATCCATAAGCTAGAGAGATGCTCTGCTGCTTCCATGCCAGGGACTTGGTATGACCATCACTGCAACAAAAGGACTGTTCTGGTATCAGGAAGATGCTGAGGATAAAAAAAAATGGAAAGAGTTCTGGGTAGAACCAAAGAATGATTAATAAATTTGAAAACATGATAAAAAAACTGATGGAGGGATATTTAAAAAAGCTAGTTGTTAACTAGCTACACATGAAAAAAATAATGGGTAGAAATTTATACAACAAACGGATAAAAGTAATAACAAAGGCCAGTGATTCAAACTGAAGACAAATAAATGCAGGCCAGAAAAAAAGATAAGAATGTTGGGTTTTGCATTTTTTTTTGCTTTTAATTCAGGTTAATCAACCCTTGGAAATCCTCTATCTACTCCAGTCTCTATCTACTAGAGACTCTAGTATCTTTAGATAATTTTGAATGCCAGACAGATACTTTCCTAATGCAGGTGGTTTCCTTCCAGCACACCTGATCAGTGCTGGCAAGCACACAGTTAAAGCTGTTATCAGCTGTTATCACACAAGTTCTTCTGATCTTGAAAAATTCTTTCCCCTTCCAAGCTGCACTATGGTATCACTATAGGCATCTACAGGAAAATTGATTTTCTACCATCATGAGCACAAGGGAAGACCCTCAGGAAACTGCAAAAGAAAAACGTGCACTTTCAATTTTTTCGGCTGCGCAATGGTTAAATTTCTCTGATGAAAGTGAAATCTTTGCAGTGGAGGCCTAATGGTAGTCTGTCATGAAACCTGAATCACAGCATGGTATTTCTGGCAAAGAGTTCTTAGAAATACCTTATGCCTTTAACAACACCTTTGGCTGGGATAATTCTTTTTCTCTGTATCCACAGAGGTGCAAACTTATTGTTAAGCCAGGCTGGCATTTTCTGTGAGGAAAAACCCCAAACAGCTGAACCTGTTAATGATCTGAGGTCAGATTTGACAAATAGTTCTGTTGAGAATTTTTTTTAGTTTGAGATGATTCTGTTCAGACTCTTTCAAAATGAATCTTTTTGAAATGTCTGTTTTGAAGCAGTGCATTTCTTAGAAATCAAGCTAATTTTAGAGGGAAATGAAAGTAAAACCAAGCCAAAACAGTGTTGTTTCCTGACAGATAAAATGTCTTATTCATTATGTACTCTCACTATGTAAAAACTTTATTTCTTGAACTTGGGTTTTTGAGCAAGTCTATTTGTGCTATTTAGATTGTATAATGTATAACATGGACTCAGGTTTGTGCTGCAGCGTTGTATGCATTTATATTCAGAGCTGCAGCCCACCCTTGTGGCAAAGAAGTTTTTATTAAATTAAGAATTACACAAGGATTACAGTCACTTTTCCAATGCAGTTCAGATGATGTTCTCATAGGAAATTCTAACTTGTATGTTCACCTGGGCCCTTTGCATTTGTTAGTCACAAATGATGTTCATGCGATGGCAATGTCATACTGCAGTCAGAAGGTCCCACCTAAGGAGTAGATCAGGTCAGCTGTTATCTCCAGGTTCCTACAGGGCAGGGGGGGTTGGAATTAGATGATCTTAAGGTCCTTTCCAACCCAAACATTCTATTATTCTATGATGATGTGATTGATGCATCTCTCACCTTCTCAGCAGAGTCACCTTTTCTGCAGAAGTGATTTGGTTTAAAAAGCTGAGGCACTTAGCCGATGAAGACAGAAACTGAACTCCTGCATAAAGAACTGCAAAGTCTGGGGAAGAAAATATTAGAATAAGGCATGTTGGGCTTCAACTGTAAGAAGAAATGTGTAGTTAGTCATTAGGGGTTTTTTAAGGGAAAATGGAAAGAAAAAAAAAAAGACAAAAAAAAAAGCCTGTCTTACTCCGATTTTTTAATTTTTTTTTTTTTTTAATTAGGTAGCTATCCTACGCTGCAGCATCTCCAGCGTTGGAGGCTTTTAAGAACTGTCAGAGAAACATCTGCCAGGTAAAGTAGAGCCTACCTCAGGGTAAAGGGAAACGTTTTCTGTGATTAAACAATGCAAGAATGTCCTGGGGGATAAGGCTCAATGGAAGATAACGCTGCCAACAAGAAAAAATGTATGTGTTATGAGACTTCACTAAAAATCAAAAAGGAAAACGATTTTATGAGCACAAAATCTGCCTCTGTTCAGGTGTCCAAAAGTCAGTCATTCTGTCCTAAAGGTACAGACCCATTTAGTGGATCAGACCCTGAAAGGGTGAGAAAACTGCTAAAGCTGCCTGGGCAAGAGAGGAGGGAACAATGAAACTGCCCTTGCTGAGAGGGTCTGCTTTAGGGATTAGGCATTGCACATCCAGTCAAAGACAGGCACAAGTAAGAGCAAGGACGATGCACTCATACTTGTTCAGTAGAAGTAAGGTACAATGTCCCTGCATTTCCTTGATCAGCCACGTCATAAAGCCTTCACCAAATTACCAGGGAAGTCTCTTTGCATTTTCAAACTAGTTCCTTTTCCCCCACGTTCATCCATTTCTTTTTCCAGGTAGTTTATTTCTCTTTTCTGTTCACAGCCTTTGTTTTCTGTTACAACCCTACACCTCAGGTTCACAGCGTAGTTCAGCCTGAAAGTCAAGGATGCCAGTCTACCTACAGCAAAAACAACATTCTGCAGAAGGTTTGGTCTGTTCAGCAGCTCTTATCCAATAGCTGTTGCAAAGACAAAGAAAAGGGTAGAAGAAGCATTGAACCTGCAGCTAAACAACCTTTAGCTTTTAACAGCCTCATCAAGCAGTTTGTCTCTCAAAGAAATCAGAGAGAGCAGCTTCTATCATTCCTCACCTTTGCAGAGCTCCTGTGAACTTCTCAGCTCCTACAGAGCACCTGGTCAATTGATAGCTGCTGTTAGAAAGGATGGGACTTTCCCATCACATCACATTAGTGCAGGGAATGGAGGTTATGAGAAAACAGCAAACAACAGAGTGCAGCCTTGAAAGCAGATATGTGATAGGGTAAATATCATGACCTGTCTGACGCTGTTACCCTTACCTGCTAGGCTGCAGTCAACAGGCACCCTGCTGTGCAGTTATTTCTGAAGCATTATAATTATACTGTTGTGCCTCACACTTCTAAATACATACTGTACACAATTCCTCTAAGTTAATCAGATACAGACCAGATTTGTCTCTTAAAATGACACAGGATTCAGAAGCTCCCGAGAAATCCAAGCTGGTGGAGATGCTGATAAATACATGGGGTTGTTTAAGTCATAATGTCGTTGTCTGCAAGGGGATTTTGACAGAGCTTCTAGCTTTCAGGACAGGATTTTGACTGCCAGCCAATTACTTGCAGTAAAGATGGCATCTGTGAAATAGAACTATAAATACACAGAACTGGTGTGAAAATACATGTATTGTTTCTCAGACACTTGGGTATAACAATAATAATTCTGGGCAGATTAGTCATAAGCAAGTATTTCCAGAGTGTAGGATGGGTATGCTATACTGTGAAATGGCACAAAAAAGTATCTGCCAAATACAAACACAAAAAATAAAAGCAGAACAAAAACCTCCATCACAAACCTCGTATTTGATTTCAATTTACAGTCAAACATTCTCTCACTGCATTTTTGGAGGGAAAATCCTGTTGCTGTCCTGAAAGCCTATCCTGCAACTCTCACCTAGACAAATCCATAGATGGAACGAAGCCATGCCGAGAGATAAGAAAAGGCTATGGCTGATGATCTGCCTCCTGTCCCAGCACAGTGACAGCATGTACTTCATTATACTATAGTGCTAGGGAGAATAGACCCATTAGTTAAAAATAGTTAAAAATACTGACTGTCAATCAGTCAGCACCTTTCTCTGGAAGGAAAGTGAGGTAAATGTATATTGCATTTCAAAGGCACAAAGGAGACAGAATAACAAAATAACAAAATTCAGGTATAAAATTGTTTAAACAAGACACACGACAGAAAATAAATGACTCTCAAACTTGGAACACATCTGTTTCTCATCTCATATATGTGACCAAATTACAAAGAAGATATTGCTTTGCAAGAGAAAACTGTGCAAGGATGTGAGAATTTCTTTCTACCAAGTGAGGAGATACAGATTCAACATTGCATTTGTCTTTAGACAGGCACAGAAAAAGCAAAGAAATACAGGGTTTGGGGCTAACTAACCCAGATCTACATGAAAATAATTGGAAATCAGAAGACTTTGTTCACTGTAAATAAAACCAAACACTTTCAGGTGTTTAATTTACTCTCTAAAATAATGGTGAAGAGGTTGCATAAACAATTATGTTTTTAAAGATGCTTTAAAATTTTGAAAAAGCCACTAAAACTGCATATCCTGAGGAAAATATTTTCCTGTAAACCTACCATGACCACTTCCCAAAGATGATTTACCAGAGTGCAGGTTGAAGAATAAGCTTCTGTCAATGATACAAATTAGAATTTGTGTCCTTTATTCAAGCAGGAGTTATATCTTCCTGAGGAACCCACAGTCACAGGCAATACTAGCCAAATTCTGATTCTTGTAAGAAAAAATGTGCATTGCCTTATTCAGAAGACTTTTCACAGAAAGTCTTCTTTCTGTGACTTTCACAGAACATGTCATTTTGTCTGGCAGACTTAGAGATCTGAACTCAAGACCTAATCCCAGTAGAATTAAATAGAAAAAAAATACGTGTATAGGAATAAAACATGCAAATACTAACCATTTTATAACCATTTATAACTATATATAAGCACAAACTGACAATAAAAAGAAACTTCTTCTCTTACAGAGCTACCATCTAAAGTGGGGGTTTACTGGTCATTTTCCCTCCACAGTGACTTATGGGTTGACATTGGCCCTCTTCTCTTCCAGACTTTGTAACCTCCAAGGGGAATGGCTGGCACCTTCTGTCGTCTCTTGGCTGGCCGTGCAACCACTGCACTCTTTGCAGCTGCAGGCACAGGGGTGCTAACCACCGGGTACCTCCTTAACCAGCAAAATGTGAAGGCTGCTGTTCAGGAGAAACGGAAACTCTTCCCGCCAAGGTAAAGAGCTGACTAGGCGGTCAGTGCCCTGTTAACTGGGTTAGGAGCAACATTTAACTCTTTGGAGGAAGAAGATCCCTATCAAAGGATCCCTGCAGGGTTCTCATGTGGCCACAGAGTCTGTTTGCCTGTCCATGGGCTGTGTGACAGCACATGGGCTATGTGAAAAACAGCACCCTTTATTAATAACCGTGATTTTAGGTAGCACCAACAATGGCCTTCAAGGCCAGAAAGCAGAGGTGTGGGATACTATCAACACTCAAAAAAGCCACTGAAAAACAATAACAAGCCTAAGAAATATTTCAGATTTTAAGCAGAGCACTAGATTAACCCTTATTTCATCTCATCAGCTGTCAAGACACATTGCATCTCAGTCTTTTGGACTGGCTGATTGTACATTAAGAAAATGTGAAAGTATTTTCATTATACAAGTAGTAAGAACATCTCCCATATAACTGCTGCACTTGAAATACTCCTCATTCTCTTACAAATGATGATTACAAACTAATTACAGACCATCTCTGTAGGCTGACTTTGCTGGCATACTTGTGAAAAACAATACAGACCAGGCTCTGAGAGAGGCTGTGAATACTATTCAGTATTCAGAATACCATCCTAGTTAAAATACATTCCTAAAGAAATAATGGGGTTGTGCATAAAGCAAATAATTACCAACACACAGTAAATGTGGTCTGACTCACTTGAAAATATGCCTTGCTAAAGCATAACATCTTTATTTTCCCTGGCTTAGTACACCATGCATCTTTCTGTAAACAGTAATGTCATTAAAGCAAAACCAGATACTGTAGAAGAACAAGCACTTAGGCTCTGAATTAGACAGAATGTTTTCAGCTACACTTAATTACCTTTTCCCCTTGAACAAAACCATGTTGGAGCTCTTTTATTTCTGAATAAATTTTCTTTATTTCTTATTTCTCTCAGCAGAGATTTAATGGGGCTTAGTATACTCTCAGAGCCCAGTGGGATACATTTTCCTGATGGCTCTGCATAGCAGAAAGCTGCAACTGCCTGTTGGTGTGGTGGCTCACCAGTGTGTGACATGGGGTACTTTCAGTGACCGGAATCTTTCTCCCTTCCTAAAATTCAATACAATATATAAACCAAGAACTAATTATACTTTTAAACCATGCTGTGTATTCTGTTTCTCATGACCCCTTCAATAAATTCTTCAACTAGCAAGGATTACTCTTCAAAGTGTCACATTAACTGCTTGGGCTTCTTCTCTTCAGTGCAGACTACCCCGATCTCCGCAAACATAACAACTGCATGGCTGAATGCCTCACGCCGGCAATTTACTCTCGGCTCAGGGACAAGATGACTCCCAATGGCTACACCCTAGACCAGTGCATCCAAACTGGTGTGGACAATCCTGGCCACCCTTTCATTAAAACTGTGGGCATGGTCGCAGGTGACGAAGAATCCTATGAGGTAAGATGTTTCCACTACAGTGTTGTATTTGGTTCAGGTTGGTATCTTTCACAATAGCTCATTAGATGAAGACAGATTCACAGTAGGGTATGGATTCCTGAGGTAAATTCTGTCGCAGAGATTAAATAAGGGACAGGCCACATGCCTAAAGATGGTGATTTCCCTACTCTTCCTTACACTAGGAAATGCATGGACATGAGGTATTACTACTGGTGCTCTCTCTGCTGCAACTGAAGTTAATGAAGGGTACCTGCTTGAGAGCAGCTGCTACCTGCCTCCAGCACCTGACCTCATTAATAGAATCCTAGAATGGAAGGGACCTTAAAGCCCATCCAGTTCAAACTGTCTGTCACCAGCAGAGACACCTTCCACTAGACCAGGTTGCTCCAAGCCCCATCCAACCTGGACTTGAACACTGCCAGGGATGGGGCAGCCACAGCTTCCTACAACTAAACATTTTATGCTTGGGCTGCTGAGGATGGACTGGGACATCTGGCATTCTGGACTACCAAGTCCTGTGGTTCAGCTATACTCAACTAGATGTGTCATTGCCACCACTCCTCATCTGCAGGAAGGTGTGGTTGTGATCAGTGTTGAGCCAAGTGGCTCTAATGAGGGTTTAACACCCCATGGCACTGAAGATATAGACTATTCCTGCAGGATCTAAAACCAAGATACAGGGTGCTGGGGGACTCTTGAGTGTGTGTTCTGGCTGGTAATATATTCTGAAACCTAATCTGATTGCCATTACATCCAGTACCTCTCTAGCAACTAGAGTAGGCTTGTAATGCAATTTCTGTTGTGAAGTCAAGCACCCCTCCTTTTATATTTACCCCATCTGCATTTGCAAAGCCCCCTGTATGTCTGTCACCCAGAAGCCTGTGCCAGAGGACTTCTCCTGTGGCTTAGAGCTGGTGCTCTGAAGCATTTCTATGAAGCTGCAGACTCTCTATAGGTTGTCTTGACTTCACAGGTGTTTGCTGAGATTTTTGACCCTGTCATTAAAGCAAGGCACAACGGCTACGATCCACGGACTATGAAACATCACACAGACCTGGATGCATCCAAGGTAGGATTGAAATAAAACAGTGAGACAGTAAAGGATCGGGACTGTTTCTTACAGTGATGATATTGTATACAACAGTACCTTTCTTTTTCCTGATCCAACTCCAAAGGCACTAAGTATAGGGTTAAGAGAAGAGGTATGCCACTCATGGCCCTATCAGCAAGACAGCTGCATCTCTACCTTGCTCCTAGCAGGTGGTTCAGTCCCTACAGTCTTTACTAAGCACTTGGGCCACAGTCTCCCTTAGCACTGGGTCTGTGCATAAGCTGGGAAATAACCATGTGTCTTAAGACTTGGAATAAAAATAGGAATTTACTCCAATATGCCCACATAAACATGATAAAACCTTAACACCTTGCTTGCTGCTTAGCGTTTCCTTCACAGTTCAACTACACCACGTTTTAGCACCTTTTTGTGCTTTCCTCTTTCAGTGGCCCCCTGCCACTGCCCATATCCGTATTTCCAAAGCCACGAAAATTCCTTCATAGTTTTGGACCATTGCTGGTTACTCTGTCACATTCATTCTGTCAAAGAAACATGTTTTTCCTAAAGAAACCTCCTGGTGTCAAAACTCTTAGGGGCTCCTGGTATTCTGAGTGTTTGTCATCTCACAGAGAGCTCATCATGCTTGGGCAGAAAGATGCCCTTCTGGTTTTTAATGGTGAACTACAAGATGAGGGGATGGGTGTGAACAAATTATTCATTCTTCCTCCAGATCACCCACGGTCAATTCGATGAGCGCTATGTCCTCTCATCACGGGTGCGGACTGGCCGCAGCATTCGGGGGCTCAGCCTTCCTCCTGCCTGCACCAGGGCAGAGCGGAGAGAGGTGGAGAACGTTGTGGTCACCGCACTCGCTGGGCTGAAAGGAGATCTCTGTGGCAAGTACTATAGCTTGACCAGCATGTCTGAGAGGGACCAGCAGCAGCTTATTGATGTAAGTACAGCTCCAATGCTGACACCACCTTCATTTACTCTCACTTATCTTAACCTTCATCTTCTTTGGGGCACATGCTTTCCTGTGTGGGTAAGGAGGATAATCACAGTATTAACTCAGTAGTTAATGGCCTGTCAATATTTTTAATGCAATAACAAATCATTCAGGGTCTATATTTTGGTTAAGTACCTAGCTGTACAGGTCTGAAATGTAGACTTATATTCTAGATAGGAAGATCTGTGTCAAATCAAACACACATGGCTGCTGCCACCAATGATGTAAATTCAGGACTTTATCTTGGTCATTTCCTTGAGGAAAGATTGATATTTTCTGTATTAATAACCATCCTAACTAAAAATATTACACTGAGATAAACATTACTTATTATCTGTATTCTAGACTGCTGGGGTGGGGGGCTTTGGCTGTAATTTCTGTCTGTCAAAACTACACTAAGTTCCCCAAAATGGCTGTAGCCAAATGCACCCAGGTGACCTTTTCCCAGTCCTGTAACTGTATTTCAGGACTTGAAGGATCAGGCCCATAACGAGAGTTTTCATTGTCACACAGATGGAAAGACAAGGATTTTCATCATGGATTTTGTCACAGCATGTGACATATCAAACAAACCTTGAATGTGCATTTTAAATATCCAAAGGAATGGCTGTACCCTGTTAGCTATATTCATGGCACATTAGTCCATAACATCAACCAAAAGGGAGCTGATGAAGTAACATAACTATTTATAACGTTGGAACTAGGTGTCACAGTCTGGATTAACCAGGAATTAAGAATTTATGTAAGGTCAGTAACGTTTTTAATTGAATGTCCTTGGTAATATGTTTATTGACAATATGTTGATGGCCTATTGTAGGTTTTATTTTATTGCCTTTTTCAGCATGAGAGAGCTCCTCAGAAAGCAGAGGCTGAAACAGGAGCATGGAGAATATAATTCCTTCATGATTTAAGGTTAAGTCCGTTGGGAAGTGGAATAGGTTTCACTGATTCAGAATTTTATCTTGTTTTTTTGTTGTTTTTATGTCAATGCAAATGTATAGAAGTCAGGGCATTGAAAGTTGTAACCTCAGATTCTGTCTTCAACTCATACCATTGCTTACCTCTTCAAGTACTTTAGGACCTTGAACCTCTATGGTGTCATGTTTTCTGCCAGCCTTTAATAAGCACCATTTGATCTTGGTAATAACAAATCAGTGCTAGCTGAATGGCATTCAGCATAAAAGGTATTTCGTACTTTGCAGATTTGAACCACACACATTAAAGGGAAAGTAATAGTGCTCAGATGTTTTCTTGCAAAAAGAGGAAGTTTTCTTTCAAACAAAAACTGTCTGGCTGCATCCAGTCAATCACAGGGTATTAAAAGATAAAAACCAAAAATTCTCCTCTAACAGGAAAAAAAAAAGTAAAGCATATCAACTTGTCTACCATGTCATGTTTGTTCTGGATAGCTTGCCTCACTATTCTCAATTAAACTCTAGATTTAAAAAACAAATCAAAAGCCCCATATAACATTTGATATGGCAGTATTTGAGGAATTAAGAACTAATGATTTTTGAGCACATGCAAGAAAATCAAATATTTATTGGCTTTGGGAAAAAAAACTGCCTGGTTAAAAGATAAGAATCTAAATTACCTGGAATGTGGCAAGGCAATGTCACAGCAAATGCTACATTTATTAAATTAGAAATAGCACCTCTGTTATGGAACAGAACAAGTCTGTTATTCCAAAAGGTCAAGCTTAGCACTGACTTAATTTCTACTTTGACTTCATGCTCAGAATAAATTGCTAAATCTCTCTGCTGGAGAAATATCTTTTCAGAACTAGCATTTTTAATTTTCTTTTTTTTAATTCCCCCAACCTTTAGCAACTCATTGCCTTCTCCTATCCTGAAATATGTCTGTTTGCAGAAAACATCTCTGCTGGTAGCAGTCAGGTCCCTACAGGGTACCTTTTAGTGTGTGTATGTGGTATGAGGTCCTAACCTCCCATTCCTCTCCCCATTTGAAAAATGTTTTTGGCAACACATGGTCATATTACGAATGCCAGTGAGAATCTGCAAGATGCAACAAAATCACTGGGTAAAGCACTTTCAGTTTTCAGAAGAAGGAATCAGATTCACAAGCCGTACTATGTGATTTACTTGTACATTGACTGCCCTCACTTAAATTGTATTAGAAAATGTTATACTGCTTCCTTGAATGAACTTGAATTTTGTTTTGTTTTCTCTCTCTCTCTCTCTCTTTCTCTTTGTCCCCATTTTGGTGTCCAGGATCACTTTCTCTTTGATAAGCCAGTGTCCCCTTTGCTAACATGTGCTGGGATGGCACGTGACTGGCCAGATGCCAGAGGAATCTGGTATGTTGTGTGATGTGCAGAAGCTTGTGTCGTGTTTTAAAGACTGTGTTACAAATCTCCTTACTTGTCCTAACCTTGCAGCCACTCTGTCCCTATACTCACAGAACGTTCAGTTTGCTTTTTAAAAAGTTTTCTCGCTTAATTTTGGAAAAAAAAAAAAAAACAACCAAAAGCCCAAACCAAAGCCCAAGCAAGCAATCAAGCAAAATCCATAGTGAACAACAGAATGGGTAAAACCTTTATATGCAAAAAGCCATCACTAATATCATGAATAGGACACAGCTTCATAGGTGTGGCTCCTTCTTTGGGTTTTTAGCTCATTTTTTTCTATTTCTAAATAAAAATTTTATTTGGGAAAGAGCTCATGAGTCACTTTCACCCTAACCCTAACCTCAGCAAAAGCAGCTCTAACACCAGATTGTAGCCACACTGTCACCTAGGAACCACCAGCCATTCAGCTGCAGGACACTGAATAGCAAATTCCTACCCCCCACAAAGTGTTCTTTTAATTCCCAGAGCTGAAAGTAACCCTTTCTTTCCAAAATAACTGGACAAAAGGGAGATACAGAAGTTAAATTTCCTATTTTGTTCTAGGTCTGCTTCTACTTTCACAGCACCCTTGAGGCATTTTGTGCCCAAATACATTATTTTCTGTGGAAATAAAAGGATAATAGCTCTGAGATTAGAGCAGAGGATGGAGCAGCTGTGCGGTGCATAGCATCTGTGTCTACCCTAACATACTTCTAGGCATTACCAGTGCTTTAATTGTAAAAATAAGGCTAAAAAGGATTCTAAGGAATCATGTAGCATATCCCCCTGCCATACGCAGGCAAGACTTTCAGAAAGGACAGGACTTCATGTAGAAAAAAAACCCAACTGCTCTCCAAGCAGTGTCTGACAATACTGACTCATGTTCAGAAGTACAGGCAGTATTACCATGATGAGCTAAACATGATTTCTGCTGGGGAGCAGGGGCTGTAAAAGCTGATCACCCATGAAACCTGACAACCTGCTGGAAATCTGTGAGGATTTTTTTATTTCAAAAAGCTTCAGCTTAGTTCCCTGATCCCCACCTAAATCTGAGAAAAAGGATAAAGCTGAGGCATCTCATTCACTGTCTTTATGAACAAAAAACCAGCAGTACCAATGCAGTTCCTGCCCAGGGATCTCCTGAATAAAACAGGTCTAGGTTTTGCCTTGTTTTACATGTGAAATATCAGGCAGATAGGGAAAAACCTGGCATGATTGCAAAGTATTTCAGTAAGCAAGATTTAGAAAACCCGCCTTTCTCTTGCAAAAAAAATTGTTGTCAAAAACAGTACATTATTTTGCTTATACTGACTGTGACTCTGTCCTTTTTACTGACTGCAGGACTATTCCCACTGACCTCAGTGGTGTTCATGGCACAGTTTAAATGTGCTCAGCATGGCCTCCCTCCACGTTCCTTAAAGCAATGGGGAGAGTTGCACAATCAATCAAAGAAGGGAGCTGGGTCAGGCTAACCTCAGACTATTTGGAAAACCCTCCCCTGAACATTCGTACGTGACTGAAGACAGGGTAACAGGACCTTGGGTGACCATAATGTCAGGGCACAGGATGTTTACACCTCCTCAGTATTGCATTGGCAAACTCCAAGTATGAGCTCAAAGTCAGGCTATGGGTGAACTTGATCTTCCAAATTTCATGTGTTTCAAACCTCATAATATTCCACCGTTTGCACGAATGAGTCTGATGCCATCAATCACCTTCTATGTGCAGCAGAAAGGCTGAATGTATACAGAGAAAGTAGAGGAAAAGCCAGCACAACTGACCTCAGGTTTGACCCAGCACTTAATAAACCTAACCACAGCTGATCTATTTGGAGCAAGAGTGAATATCTTCAGGCATTTTGATCTTGACTGACAAGCCAGCATCACTAATGTGCTGTCTGCAAGCAACGTGCAGCTGCTGTTCTCAGACACGTAACCTGACTGATGTGGCAATCCACTGCTACCAAGCAATAGAGAGGGCACTGAGATTTGATTTAGGGAAAAATAAAATTAAGTAAGGACATATTGCTTGGCTCCCAGCAGCATGTTAGTGTTAAGTTTGTGTCCTGGCTGTACAGCTTTCTGAGAACAATAAAAACTATCCCTAGTGACAGAGGATGCAAAGCCTGGCTTCTCCCTTTGCTGCACCCCAACTGCGCTTGCGATAGAGAACAACACATTTTTCCTCACTCAGCACCACAGCAGCATGTTGTGATCCAAAAAACTGCCCTTCTTGCTGTGCTCAAAAACACATGTAATGCCCCTCACTGGCATAGGGGACCCAACTGGGAAAGCAGCTCAGATGCCTAACTGCAGAACATTATTTTGCCACGCTTAACCTCTCCACAGGCCCCAACAGACTGTGATAAAACTAAGGATACTGAGAACTATTTTTCAGGGCCTGTCTTTTTAAAGACACTGTTTCCCTCCCCCAACCCCAATCAGGCATAACAATGACAAGACATTTCTCATCTGGATTAATGAAGAGGACCACACCAGGGTGATCTCCATGGAGAAGGGTGGCAACATGAAACGGGTGTTTGAAAGGTTTTGCCGTGGCTTAAAGGAGGTAATGTCTCAATTAATTTATTATTCCTGTTTGCTTATTGTTGAGCTCTTGTCAGCAGTACTTAATAGGGTTCATACTGAACTAATGTCTCTGGGAGCAACAAAATGAAGTAACACCAGTCTACACAGCAACCCGCAATAATGCAGATAAAGAAGGAAATATGGGAATTCATGCTAGCATGAAATCTGAGTTGTAAGGAAAAATAAATAAAATGGCTTTGTAGCTTTTTCATTCAAATCTTAAGCACAGACTGGCTAATGAATATCACCTTTTTTTGTGTGTGATTTTGTGCCCGTAGGCTGTGGAAATCCATAAATCACACATTTTATTTGGATTGCTTGATTTGATTGAATGGAGACTTTATTTGACCCAGCCTCCTCATTCTCTTCTCTGACGTGGGAAACTGGATGCTGCTGAGAACTTGGGGCTTAGGACCCTTTGGCTCAGTGCCACTTTTAGGGAGATACAGGGGTTTGTGATTAAAATACTAAAATACGATACCGAGGACTCTAGAACTGTATTCTGATCTAGCTATTCACAAAGAAAAAAGAGCCTTCATGAGATGGTGTGTGGGTTCAGTTTTGTCTAGACAGTCCAGGTATGATTCATGTTGGCTCTGGGCCCAGTGCAGCCCCAGTACTCCTCTGGCACAGAAAAAGTTTATTTAACAAAGAAATAAGACATTACCATGTCCCACAGACAGTATCATAGAATGGTTAAGGTTGGAAGGACCTTTAAAGCTCATCTTCCCTGCATGGGCACAGACACCTTCCACAACCACAACTTCTGTGGTCAACCTGTGCCAGGGCCTCACCATCCTCACAGGGAAGAACTTCTGCCTGGGTTCTCATCTCAATCTCCTCTCTGTCAGGTTAAAGCCCTTCCCCTTGGCCTGTCCCTATAGGTCCTTGTCAAAAGCCCCTCTCCAGGTTTCTTGTAGCCCCTTTAGGCACTGGCAGCTGCTGTAAGGTCTCCCTGGAGCCTTCTCTTCTCCAGGCTGAACAAGCCCAGCTCTCTCAGCCTGTCTCCAGATCAGACTGGCTCCAGCCCTCACAGCATCTCCGTGGCCTCCTCTGGACTTGCTCCAACAGCTCCATGTCCGTCTTGTATTGTTGCCCCAGAGCTGGACACAGGACTGCAGGGGGGTCTCCCCAGAGTGCAGTAGAGGGGCAGAATCCCCTCCCTCGACCTGCTGCTCACGATCTGGGAGATGCAGCCCAGCACATGGTGGGGTTCTGGACTCAAGCGCAAACTGCTGGTAATACCCCAGGATGTTCTTCAGGATGATGATGTACTTCGTCAGGTCCCATGGACTTGTGCACCTTTGTTCTCAAATCTGGTTCTTCGCACTCTCAGTCCCCGCCCTTGCCTTCTGCAATTCAGGCAGCGCAGCTGGAGCCTTACAAGGTGCACTGGCTGTTACAACTAGGCATTTAGAAGTCAAGTGTCCCCTCAAAAGAATCACAGAATCATACTGAAAATCACATGAAACTCAGATTCAGCTGCTTTTGTTTGCTTTGTAGCATTTAAGACCTTTGGGCTTGTGTGTTGCCACATTGCTCCAAAAATACCAAGGTTAGAAGCACATGGCAAAAGCCCTAATACTTATGTGAAGATATGGCTTCACAGGCTAGGGCTATTGCAAACCAATGTGATAGGGATCTTTGTGCTAAAGTGTCAGAGTCTCCAAGCTAATGGTTGTGAGAAAACAATGAAGAAATCCTTGCAATATGCACTGGGAATCTTGGCACCTGATGAGTGCAAACATTTGCATCACATCCAAAACAGATGTACTTGGGTGTAAATTCACACATCTCCACTGGTGTTAGTGAAGTTCACCATCAACAAAGATATATGGTGAAAAGAATACCCGCTACAAGCAGAGATCTTAAAATAAGACATTTGTATGCTGACCTTTTCTTTGTGCTTTCTTTTTTTATTCTGTCATAGGTGGAAAGATTAATTAAAGAACGGGGCTGGGAGTTCATGTGGAATGAGCGTCTTGGGTATGTTCTGACCTGTCCTTCCAACCTGGGAACTGGTTTACGCGCTGGAGTCCATGTTAAGCTACCCAGGCTAAGCAAGGTATGTAAGTCATTTAAAAGGCCAGTGATATAAATCAGCTCTTCTGATTTATAAAGAAACAAACTTAAAATGCCAACTTAGAGTGACTGCATGTTAACATGATGTGTAACAAGGTCCCAGGGACAATGCACCACTAATTGAGCACACTTTGATCCTGCAAATTATTGTATTTGTTATGGAAGTTAATCTACTCAGCAGACAACTGCCAACACAGGCTTTAATCTAAGGACTGAGAAAACTATCCATCTCTGAGTGTCTTTCTGGAGATGCTACTACACCGTGGGTAACAGTATTGCAACGATTTGGCACAATACACAGGGTGAAAGGCATTAAGCTCAAAACTGTTTTCTGACAGGATCCTCGGTTTCCAAAAATCCTGGAGAACTTGCGTCTGCAAAAACGTGGCACTGGTGGTGTGGACACAGCAGCTGTAGCAGATGTATACGATATCTCCAACCTGGACCGCATGGGTCGCTCGGAGGTAATCTCTTCCTTTTTTTTTCCCCCCTTGCTTTTTAGCTCTGATCTGTACTGATAGAAGTCAGTTTCCCTCTGCTGACCTCAGTGGAGCCATCCATGGCAGTTTTTACTCCTAATGAATCTGGTCCAATCGAAATGCTACCTCAAAAGAAAAACTAACATGCATAAAATGTTTGACAAATATTCTTGTTATGGCAATATAAAAAGAACAACCCTGAGCAAGTCCCACAAATACATCTTGCTTGCATCATGTTGGGTTGGACTAGATGACCTTTGAAGGTCCTTTCCAACCCAAACTACTCTGATTTTCTATTCAGGTTAGACATGAGGAAGACATTTTGCACAGTGAGGGTGGTAAAACACAGGCATGGGTTGCCCAGAGAGGTGGTGGATGCATCACCCCTGCAGACATTCAAGGCCAGGCTGGATGTGGTTCTGGGCAACCTGATCTAGTTGAAGATGTCCCTGCTCATTGCAGGGGGGGTTGGACTAGGTGACCTTTGAAGGTCCCTTCCAACTCAACTATTTTATGATTCTATGTGATGAGTATCTCCATTGAGAGCACACAGGTATTAGAAAGGTTTGGCTTTGGTAGCAGACCAAAGCCAAACCTCAGGATAATGTTTCTCAGCAACACAGCACAAGTTCATAGGGATGCCTGCCTGCTGGGACTGCTGGCTACAAGATCAGAGTCTGGTGATCTCTGCTATGCTGGACATGAGACATGTTTGTAAGCTGACAGTGAGCACTGAGCTAGCTACTGCACATTGCGTGGGACCTGCCCTACCTGCTGCAAGGTGTTGGGGAAACAAGCAGGAGTCAAGTCCTAACCTACCTGAGGAATCAGACACTGAAAGCAAGACTGGTTTAACATGTTGTCTTCCTTTTAGTACTCATCCATGCACTTTCTTCACAGTTAGACTGCAGGACAAAGGCCAGTCCTTTCAGAATAATTGAGGAGGAGTTGGTGTCATCTTCACGTGTCCTGTGTGCTGCTGAGCAAAGGATACAGAAGACCTGGGTTTAAATCAGGGCAAATATTTAATTGTGAGCTGAGCCCTCCCTGTTGGGCTGTAGGCTGAGATTCATGTCAGACGTTTTGAAGCTGTCTCAGTCTGAATGAATATTTGTTGTGCCTAAGAGTGGAAATGACCTTACGGCCTTGTGGTGGTGCTGCTCTCCGGGAAGACTCGAGTCCCAGACCTCATTCCAGTTTCATATTTTTCATAAAGCAGAACAGCTTATAAGAGCAAATCTGCTGAAGGAGAGGGCAGAAACAGCCCTGTCAGAGTTGCAGCCTCCTCCCACTAACTCCGCCTGAGGCAAACTCCTACTCTGGGGCACAGGCTGTTAGTCCTCTAGCAGTGCTACAGATTCCTTTCCCTCACCAAGATCAGGGCTGTGCTCACCCCTGGCCATGTCAAGAACAACGGAGGCAAAAGTTCACCTTGCAAGACCCTGTAAGTTCAGTGATTTGAGCACTCTGCTAGTAGATGGGAAACAGAGGGTCAAAGCTTCTGTCAAACACATCTTTTACACCCCAGGTTTGTGCTGTAACATCTCAACAATGGTCAACTGGGCAGGCCCTGGTGGGACTGAGGTCTTCTGAGGACCCTTTTTCTCCACCAACAATGCAGTACATGACTGGGGCTCAGATGCTAACCCTGCTTGTACATGTCAGGATTTGAAGGGCTGCCTGCTTGCCCAGCAGCAAATTGTTAATTACCCTGGGGGATTTGTGCAAGTTAAAATATGATTGCAAAGGAAAGCATGCTGTCAAAGTATGTTTAACCCAGAGCAGCACAGCACTGAGAGGCTCTGGCAGCTTACATACAGATGCAGTTTGGTTGTGGCGTTCCAGCCCAATCTGGAGTTCAGCCTGATTCTTGGTAGGTTTTCATAACACAACCATAGGATAATGCACCTGGATAACAACTAGATCCAAATAGCAAGTGGCTTCCCTTCCTCACTCACCGTGGGTTTTCCACCACTGTTTTCCACAAGTCAGGTCTTTTTATTTGGAAATGCCCTTGAACGTCTTTGCAGCCAAGGGGCATTTGGGCAGGCGCTTGGATATTCATCATTTTGGAGTTTGATGTAGGCAGCTATGTTCCTTTGGATCTAGACCAAAATAAATAAGAGAGAAAAACTATTGAGCTATATTATTTGCAAAACCAGTATTTGAAAAAAAAATAATTATTAATACCTGAAATATCATAATGTGTGCTTTAGACTAAAATAATTCTTAATAATACAAAATGATTACACAGTACAGTTACTTAATATGAGTTCTACTGACAGATGGGCTAAGCCTACAAATTTTTGCTTACGTGAAGACTTCCACAGAAGTCAGTGATGCCTTGTACTGCAATGAGTCAAGAGATTAAGCCAATAGATAAGATACAATCCCCACCTTGAAGGTTCTGAAATCTAAATAAGAGAAGACAAACTCAAGTGGATGGAGATGTTTTAAAATACTTTTTTTTTTCAGTATAGAATAAATTCCATTATGTGGTAAATGTGTTTGCAGAACTGAATTATGATCCCAAAAGTGCAAGATGAATTATTTGTATTTTTGCTTTGTTTCAGTTACTGGTCAATGCAAACTTAATATGAAATCCCTTTTCTCCTGGAGGCTGCAAGTTCAGACCTCTGATTTCCCAACACAGCTGGTCTGTAAAAGACAATAAAATAAACTGCTAAGCCACTGAAATGCTTTGTAGTAAAAACCAAGTCCCTTGAAAATCAAAGACTGTCACAATAAAGAGACAATAGGATTTGGTCTTCGTACTAAGTTTTAACAAGCCAGTCATTAAAGGTTGCTAATGAACCATTCCATGAAGATAAAGAAAAGACAGTGCGCTAGCTTGCTGGCTAACAATACCACAGGGCCTCCCATGTCACTGCTGAAGTTTGTTGAGGACAAAGCACTTTGTGTTCTCTAGCAATTTTGAGGAATTTTACAAGTCACCACTACCCCCTGCCATAGAGAACTGCAAATTTTGGTACTGCTCCGGGCCTGCAGCTAATCCCACCCCTGCCAGCGTAAATCAAGAGCTGAAAACAAAGGAGTGATGGATGGTGTAGAGCCAGCATGAGTTTAGGATAAGTGTGTCTGCTTCAGAGATGTGCATTGTCCAAAGTGTCCCAGCAAAGCCAGCTTGGCACAATGGGTAGGGTATCTTTCCTCACAGGTGACTAACCATCACAGTAGGGTTCATGGTCATCTCCAGGGGAACATATTGTGTGAAGAAGTACAAGATTCTGGCTTGACAAACTTTCTCAGGCAGTCTAAATGGCTGTGGCAAATCAGGTAGTCCTGCCATCCTCCCAGTGCCAGCCATGTGAAGGACACCTACCCTGTGCCTCCAGCAGTATTCAGGTCCAGTGTGGATGAAGGCAATGAACCCGTCATCCTCTCCTAGCACCACCATCCCAGTCAGCTTCTGTCTGACTCTGCTCACACAAATGCTCCTGCAAGCACAGGGGTAAGACAACCTTGGGAACTGGGAACACGTAGCAAGGGCATTTGCAAGAACTGCTTGGTGATATTGAGCACCTATTTGGAAATATTTGTTGCTGGTGGTCCAAACTCAAGACAAATAGGAGAAGGGAATTACTGCGGTTTTCCACTGGACCAGCTTAACCCATATTCCCTCTGCCACTGGGTGTGATTTCTCTGCTGTGACCCTCCTTACTTAACAGCTTTGCCTGCTGTTGTTGCAGTAAATCCAATTTTCCCTTCCCCTATTAACAGCATTAGCTAAAGCTTCTATTACCGCTATTTTCTTCTTCTTTTTTGTAGGTGGAGTTAGTCCAGATTGTCATTGATGGGGTCAATTTTCTAGTTGACTGCGAGAAGAAACTGGAAAGAGGTCAAGACATCAAAGTGCCACCACCGCTGCCCCAGTTTGGCAGGAAGTGATCTTGCTGTTCATGGTGGCAACTGATGGTAAATACAGCTGCCATTCTGACACAAAGGCATCGCTGTATGTCTCTGTATAAAAAACTTGTGTAATAAAACACTACCTGATACCTGATGTCTCCTTAAATGCCTGGCTGCACTGGACAAACCTAGCCCTTTTGCAGCTTTACTAGGATGCACTCAACACAACTACCTTTTTTTGTGGGGACTGCTTTCCTTTCTTTCCTGGTTGGTGATAAGAAAAGTACTACCTCAGTAATACAAAAAGCAAAAATCTCTGTCCTGCACTTGTACCTATGGTCATACATTCAAAGTCTCCTATGAGCACCCTATGTCACTCACAGACACGCTCCTTTCCCATGATTGTCCAGAAAGCTGAGGTCTGCCAGCCTGAGGGCCAGATTTTGTAAGGTGCTCATTGCTTTTTCAGCAGCCATTGGACACCATGGTGAGTTCAGCAGTTAACTGGAGCAGGCAGCTATACATGCCTTCAGTCTCTGAAGTCCACAGCTTGACCTGTCATCAAGAGCTAAATCATGTCTCTGCACAGGAGCTGTCTTTCTCTATCTAGGAGTAGTCTGCACACAGAATCCCAAACCCTCAGATTTTTTTCACTTCTGGAGAATTCACCAGGTCGCTTCTCAGCTTTCTCCCTCTGGCATAATATCTGGCCTGTGGCCTTGGGCTGTAGAAAGCTGCCCCAAAAATCAGTGGGCAGATATGTTTGCTGATAGTCTGCATCTAACATAAATGTGTTTTGCTTGGCCTGTCCCAATCTCTTCCTGCCGCCTTTAGGTTCCAGGTAATGGAGACTAGCCTCAGCTAACCATTACATATCAAAGTGCCTTAGGAGGTACTGCCAATCTGAGTAAGATCTCTGTACTCAACATTATGTTGATGGTGTAAAGCAAAACCAGCAGATGTTAACAGTCCCATCATTTGCTTCCTGTTTTCATACTGAAACACATTCAGTATTTCACAGTAACTTCATTCAAAACATCAGTTCTCGGGGTGGGGGGGTGGAATTCAAAACATGCTTTGATGAATGTGAGCTGTTGCTGTTGAGTGGGGTGTACCATAGAATGCTTTGGGTTGGAAGGGACCTTAAAGCTCATCCAGTTCCAACCCCCCACCATGGGCATGGACACCTTCCAGGTTGCTCCAAGCTCCATCCAACATGGTCTTGAACACTGCCAGGGATGGGGCAGCCATAGCTTCCCACAACTGCATGTTAGTCCTGGTTTGATTCTTCTGTGGTAGGGACTCCTCTAACAAAGCATCCTTCATCAGAAACCTCACAGTGCAAAGCCTCTGGAGAAGGATTTTTAGTGAGTCATATTGAAAAGATGTGACTGGATAATTAGGCCATGATCAGTTACAGACTTTAAATGTCATAACTGGAAGCTAATTGAGGGCTAGATGGTGAATTAGCAGATCTTGGAAATAGCAGCATGGTGTGCTCATTTCCCACCTAGGAGAGCTGCTGTGTATAAAGTAGGTTGGAGCTTCCATATGATTGCTGCTTCTCCCTCATCTCTGCTGGGTACGTTCCCTAACTATTTTGCTGCTAGCTTTCTAAACGGTCACTAATAATAGTAATTCTGGGGGAAGGAAAAGCGACTTCTGCTGATTTCACATAGAAGGCAAACAAGTAAAACTGGAAAGACTTCACCATTAACTCTCCAAAACACTCAGATCAACACAAAATTCAACCGTGGGCCAACTGTGCTCAGATTATAGCCTCTACTTGCTTTTGTCCTGATAACTTGCAAACTGCTGATAGGCAGTGGGACAAAATCCAGCTCGCCCTGTACTAATAGCATTCCTGAGGGGCTGATATTGGACATGTTGATACTTTTTTAATACCTTTAATAACACCCTGAATGATGAGGTGCCTTGCACGGTCAGCCACTCTACTGCTGGTACTAAATGAAAGGGAGCAGCTGGTACACTGGAAAGCAAGGCTGCTTTTCAGAGGGTGTCTGACTGTTGAAAGGGCTGACAGAAATTTCATGAAATTCAACAGAGGCAAAGTTCTGCAGCTGGGATACAGCAACACCATAAAACAGCACAAGCTGAGGGACAACTGGGTGGAAAGCAGCTTTGCAAGGACTCAAGGCCCTGGTGGACAGCAGGTTGAACACAAGTCAGCAGTATGCCCATACTGAGCTGCCTTACACATGGCCATAGCTAGCAGCTTGAGGGACATGGGAGTTTCCCTTGAGTTTGGTACTTATGTGACTTTATCTGCAGTACAGAAAAGACAGTAACAAAATGCAGGAGGTCCTCAACATGGCAAAAAGAGGATCAAGGGAGCTGGAGCATGATGTATGGGATGAAGCTGAGGGAGCTGGTTTTGTTCAGTCAGCAAAAAGAGGGCTAAGAGGAGATCTTACTGAAGTCCATAACTGCTGTCCGCATTAGAGGATGTATACAAGCTAAGCTCAAGACTCTTCTTGGAGGTGCACAGTGATAGAAAAAGAGGCAACAGATACAAGCTGGGACACTGGAAATTCCAGTTAGATGTTAGGAAGACTTTCTGAACTAGGAGGATGGCCAAACACAGGAACAGATGTGAAGGTAACTCAAGGAAGAATGTCATAAGCAATCTGATCTAAGTTGGTCCTGCTTTGGGTTTGGGGTGTGATGGGTTGGGTGTGCTGGATCAGACCACCAGCCTACATAACTCTGTGATCCTGTGATTGAATCAATTACTGCAAAATGCCCTTAGGTGAGTAAACAGGCCAGAGAAAAGTCCTGGCCATCCTGTGCTCTGACCCAACATGGAATAATGTCTACCCAAAGTATGGATACCCTAATATAATTTACTCTATGCTAAGATTCAGCTGTGGCCTTCTCTGTATTGTTGGCTTCCAAGTGTCTCCATAATCAAAGTACTTTTCTTCATAGGGATTATTTTGTAAAAGCTTGTTATTTGCTATCTACACTTTTTACTTTGGTGATCTTTTTCACTCTCCATGACCTTTAAACTGTCAGCAAGTGTAACTCAGCTGATTAATAAGAATGATGTTTTTTGATTCTTCATTCCACATCACTATCTAGTATTTTAAATGAAAATTGGACAGTCATGTGTCTATTAACATTATCCTGGATGTATTTACTCAGTCCTGCTCCATCATAACAGTCCTCAGATCAGTTTGCTGTCTGCCTGGACCATGTTTATCTCCAAGTCGAGTACATGTTGGGGCTTGGAAGTGTGAGAAAAGGGGGGTTCATCTGTTCTTGTAATTGTTCAATAACAGGCTAAAGGGAGCAACACTGCAGCTGCACTGTTTCCAGATGACATGCTCTGGAGAATTTCCTGCAGCAGGAAATAAAGGACCTGAAAGGTTTTCAAACAACGGAAGAAAATCATACAGATTATGATTTAGTAAGAAGATACTAAAGGTTAAAAAGCTGGGTTGGTGCATTAACTCTACACATATGATGTTACTTCTCACTTTCTCATGTTTATTTTTCCCATGCCACCAATTTTGCACTGCTGAGCTCCTTCTCTGCGATAAAACTCTTTCCTGATAGATTCAGACACTGATTCTCCACAAATCTTCGAAATTCATTTGATTAAATACTCCAAGAAGAGCTATATACCATGCCTCAAGTACTTTTATAATCTTGACCAACACATCAGTGACTAGGGATCAGCAAAAGTAAAACTCTCAGGTCATGCTCCATCAAATCCCACCTGTGCTGCATCAAGCAGTTCATGCAGGGTGAGAACTGGAATGAATCTGCCATTAGAGGACAAGGGAAAAGCAGTCACTGTACTCTGAGCTCTATCAGGAAACGGACAATGACTTTGCAAGAGGTGCCTCTGTACACTAGCAAACACATTTTTCTGTGTTGAAACTGCCATACAAATACTGCTGTTAACAGTAAATACTGTAAATGGATGGGGTGATGGGAATAAACCATGTTGATTTGCATTTGCACCATGGGGAGACAAATGGCCCTCAGTTAGGTAAAGATCCTTTGACCTGTACACTACCAAAACATTAGCCTAAGGACAGACCTACTTTTTCAAGGCATATCCAGGGTAAACAAAGAGACGAAACAGTAGATGACAGAATGAAGGCTGAAAGCACAGGAGAAAAGCCAAGAAAAACAGAAGCCAGATGATTGCCAGCCAGTCAGGAGCATAGTTATATATATTGGGAAATTCAAGCATGGACATATAAGCCAAATTATTTGTGGCAAGCCTGAAGCGTGTTTGGAGCTATGTTAATACACACAGCCACTGACTCCAAGAAAAGGCAGCTCCTGCAACAAGCCCATGGCCTGGCTAAGCAGCATTGTCAAAAAAATGGAAAGTGGCTCAAATGTAAAAGTCAAGTCAGGAGCTGCAGCAAGTTGAGAGAGGCAGGAAACCAAAGCCCAGGGTATGAAGTAGCATGTGTGCGGGGGCTGCCTTGGAGGAAGGCAAGGGATGCTTCAGGACAGCAGATCTGAAGAAACACATACATGCCTTCACAAAGAGGGCTAAAACTTTCCTATATTTGCTACAACATAGACAGAAGATGACATATTGACAAGTAGGTCTCATGTGACTAAGTAAGCTACTGAACAAACGTACTGCCTGAAGCAACTCAGTTTTCTGGCAAATTGCAAGATCTATCTGTCACTACAGGGCTGAATATGAGTTGTTCGTATAGAAAGGCAGCAAGACAGTGGAGAATTTACCAGAATACTGTCTTTTTTTCCCCAAGAAATATAACACAAGGTATGCTACAGCAGAGTGCTTGAAAACTGACCTACTGTGTGTGATTTGAAATTTGGCTTTATTCTACACACTGGTGCTCACATCACTCACAGAAAGACCAACAAAATTCATGCTTCACTTGGGGGGTTCCAAGTAATAAAGACTTGGTAGATGGGACTACATGCACAGAAGCGATTTATTTCCTGAAGCCTGATATAAAAGCTTCAGGCCCAAGCCTGTTACTATGACAGTTGGAATTAATTTCTCTTGTGACACCTTTCACCTAAAATCATTCGATGTCCTAACAAAAACTGACTAGACAGACTTCAGAAGTTCATGAAATTGTCACTCCTACAAGACTAATGCATGCATGAACAGACCTAATGTAATTTTACTCTGGAAATATCTAAAAGGGGAGCAGATAACTTGGGGAATTACTTACAGCTAATATCTATATGCAGAATTACTTTAGTAATAATATTTGTTGTAATGTGATTTAAAACCTGCCAAAATACTGAATGTCCATCTTCCTACTCTAATGCCTTTTACAGTTTACTTTCAGCTTAAGGCTTAATTAAAGGATTAAAGACTTTTTTTTATGCCATTTCTTTTGCCTGCAAAGATGCGTGAAGACATAGATGTCATACACCAGAGTGCACTATGTAGAGTACAGAAGTCCTACCATGTCAAGTCTTCCAAGAGGGCACAGCCATCTACTGCAGAACATATTGCTGCTGATACTGTATTTTTAATTCACTCAGAATAAATTATTATAGAATAACACTGGGCTCCTAATAACAAAATACCAGTTATGTTACAATTCTAAGTTTGTAAACAAGGGTAATGAACATATTTTTTCACCTATCCATTTTTCTGGGAACTCAGATGGATCCAAGAGCTTCCTAGACAGAGGAGGAAAAAAAGTTGATTAACGGTATCAGTTAATTTTGGTCCATTTTGTGCACAGGCATATTCTTGTTTGAAATGAAAACATTGTCCATAAATTTTGTGTCTATGCCTTATCAAAGAGTCTGTCTTAGCTCTTGTTCCAGTTTTGCAGCTTTGCTTTCTGAAACAGAATTTTGTGTTACATTGACAGTTATTCAGCAACGGGGGCATGAACAGAATTAGCTGTATTTTTAAAGTGTATAAAAGCTTGTTTGTATGTTCAAGAGACTACCTATGTACCTAAATCTGTATTACCAAATACGAAGACACTTACACATATCTGGAGATGGACTTTCCTCCTCCAAGCCAGAATACCTTATCAAATCAAACCACTGAAGAAAGCTAAGATAAATTACTAATTCCAAAAGTTACTGGCAAATCTCAGAAACATGTCTAGGTGCCTAGCTCCAACAGAAGGAAAATAGAAGACGTCTAAGCAAGACCTAGTTATCCAAATGACTTTGGCCTTAAAAGCTATTGATAATTTGTCTGGTACTCAGCAAATAACCTTGTAGATTACTGGCACTTTGACCTTCTGTAGAAATAAGTGATTTGTATTTTTCTTTATGGACAGTTGTGAGGATGGAGGCACGGACCCAGAGGTAGAGTGCAAGCTGGATCGTTTATTGAAAAGATTACATGATATTTATATGCTTCCAAGCAATTAGCCAAGCACATCTGTGTTTGCTTTGCGGTTACATCAGGTGAAAGGTCTATCTGATTTTCTTATCGACATCCTCTTTCCAGTTCCGACGTCCTTGTTCCTTCCCAGTTCCAACATCTTCCAAGTACCAGTCAGAGACAGGTCACTCTTAATTGCCTGCTGGAGTTCCTCCTTCTCATGGTCACTCTTAATTGCCAGCTGTAGTTTCTCCTTCCCACAGCCAGTCACATGAGAAGTAAGACTGAAAAGATTAGAAGCACCCTCCCTTGCTGCTTACTATGCCTAAGGAACCTGTACCTCTGCATTTACTTCTCCTTGCAGCTTTAGACTGTTGGTTTTCCTTTATTCTGTGAAACACAACAGCTTTATTAAAAATACAGCCAATACTGTAGAAGGAAGAGGCCACTGCATCTAAATGTATCCCAGTGAACTGCAGAGGATAATGCATTCTGCATTTCTTTATTCTTTCATATCTTCAACTAGAAATTAGAATTTATCTTGTGATATTAAGGTATCAGCAAGGTGTAGTACTGTGCAATTTTTAGTTATATAGTTCCCAATGTGTGTTTTTCAAAAAAAAAAGGAAAAAAAAAACAAATTCTCCCTTATGAAAAACCAATATTCCATTTCACTTGAATCACATTTTCCAGATTTTCATTTTGCTCTAGAAATAATAAACAGCAATGTTTCTTTGCAGTGTAAAGTAACTAAATAAAATAACTGACCACAGGTTAACCTTTAAAAGCTTCAGTTCATCCAGGCACTTAAGCAGTTGCCTAAATATAAACCCTTAAATAAGTGAGTTGATCCAGCAACATATGTGAGTTGATTGAGCAACACACTTAAGCATTTGTTAACTATCCTGAAAGAATCAGAGCCACAAGCAACCCAGCCTAATGGAAATAATATGGGGTAATGGTCAGCCAGACAGGCTTCCTGAACGTGATGCAGCCTTAGTTGTAGGAATTGAAATCCATTAAATATTTATGATTAAAAACAGTATACATCATTATCCAACACAAACAAGAATGTGAATAAGCCGAAGTTAATGGGTGAATAAGCCGAAGTTAATGGGAGCCCTCAGAATACTGCAGAGGTAAAAGAATTTAGCAGAAAGAGGCCTTACTTTTTATCTTCTCTCCCCAGGCCCAAATCAAAACAACCAGGAAAATGTCATTCTGATACTTTGACAAGTAGTATTAACTACCCAAACACAGGCAAAAAAAAAGAGTCAACAGAGGTACCCTCAGTCACACATACATAGGACTAAAACCTCTTCTGCAGATAAAACTTCTCTTTTGGAGGTTTGAGGATGATGATTGTCACCCAGAACAAAACCAAAGTCATTCATCAAGCTCTTTAAAAAACTTGACACTGTGACGCATTCAGCTTCACGGCTGTGCCTGTATCAAATGCCATACTACAGGGGACATCTTTGTATTCCTCTTCCAATTTACTAGAGTCTTTGGGCTCCAAAAATGAACCTGCAACATTCCAAAAAACTCCATCTCAAGTTACAAAAGGCTACAGGATCTGCAGGTCCAGATTTCCAATTCTGTTGTCTCAAATCTCCAGCCCATTTTATGTTTGTCATGGAACTATGAAGAAAGTCTCCTAAAAAGAGGCATTAGACTGTTGCTTTGAACACTGTGCTGTGGACTGGCAATTTGCTGCCTTTTAGTAAAATATGGAAAAAAAGGCAATAAAACTTTACAATAATTTGCGCAACTGCTGTCCTGCTCATTTTTCACCTGCTGCTTGTGCACAGCAGAGCTCCCAGCCAGCTAATGTCAAGCTGGAGCAAAGCTCAACCAGTGTAAACTTAAACCGGTGTGGTCACTATCAAAGAAGTGATATATGTGGGGGAAGTACTGTCTTACTGATTTAGTAGTAAGGTATTCAGCTGCTTTTTTCCACTGCCTGCAAACCTTGCTAGGGATACCGCCTAGACACACAGATAAAATTTTCTGATTTAAAAAGAGAGACAATACATTTCAGACTTCAGCAGAACAGAAAGCAAAGCAAGTCTCCTCATACTGGCCTTGTGCAGCCTGTTCTGCTTTTCTCTACATCCACGTCCATCTCCAGCATGGGACTCACAACCGGTCTTTTGCTAGCTCAGTATGGAGGAGAAAGGAAGCTACAGCCAAATAAACACCTGCACTGACCTGAAACCAGCGAGCAGCCTGAATGCATCAGAAGCCACACTGCTGTTCCACTTAGTGAAAATAAACTGATAAGCCAGAAGGACATACACATATAGATGTAACTACTTGTATATGTATATGTATTTTATTTCAATTTGACAAGTAATTCGATCCTCACCCACTTTAATGCATAAAATTAAACTGGCCATGCATGCTACACACAGATTAGCAAGGAAAAAAAACATTTTAAAACCTTCTAACACATAAATATGCAGCTGTTCGTACAATACAGCCTAATAAATACACAGCATACGTATGACTGAAATGGGTGCAACATGTGCTCATGGGATCCTCGATTATCTTCCTGACCCTTGGGTCACTGTCACATGTTTTAATAGCCCTCTCTGGCTCCATGAATCAGCTCTGGCCATGATTTCTAACCTACAGGCTTGCTGGAGTACACTGCAGGAACAACTGGGACCTCATGCTATGGTTGAGCTGTAACTACATCAGCAAATTAATTTTAAAATTAAATACCGATTCTTTCTGATTTAATTTCATATTTTATTAACAGCGACTCTTAAACGGCGTTCATAAATTAGTTTCACCTGCAGTAAATGCAGTCTTAACTATTCTTAAATCCTCTTGCCCTTACCGACTGTGGCGTAGTCCTACCACCAAGATCAATACATGCTTTGTGTATACTCCCCTCTAGTGGATGCAAAACCCCGGAAAAACTGCGAGAGGAAAACTACCAAAACAAGGCAAGGCCATTTCTCTAGGAATACATAAATACGAAGGACAGTTAATAACGAAGGAATGGTACCCAGCTGTCCTAACATCAGCTCAATATTACCAGGAAAGGTAATGGACATCTAGTGAAATGCTAAAAATACAAGAAGCAGAAGACGGACTTTAGAAAAAAAGGTCTTACTGGATTTATAAACATTTCTTTCACTGCTAAGCAGGGTACTCTAACAATATAGTCCTGGGGCTTTATTTTGTGAACCTTAAGGGATTGGTTTGGGGAGAGCAAAATGTGTCATAAATCATGTTTCCAAAAGCTGTGTCCTTGAGAAATTTTTGGGGTGAAGGTTTGAATCAGCTTCACTGCTATGAAATGGAGGTAGGGACCACAGTGGTGCCCCAGCATTCCTCTTGGTGGAAGATAAATCCCATCTAAACAGACTTTACTGAACAACATGATCATTTGAAGAGGTGTAACTGCACCAGCACAGCTCCTCATCTGCAGCGTCTGGTGTAAGTGACAGAACTGTTAGGTATGGTAGTGTTACAACTGTGAGAGTGCAGCTGCATCCAGGAGAGACAGCGCAGCTAAAGACTGTCCCACACAAGCTCTCCGAGATGCTGAGCAGGTCCACCACTGGCACCACCACAGCATTCCTCCTTTCCCAGTACCTTAGCCCTACCCTGCACTGCGACTGATGCCCATCATCATGCTCCCCTACATACCAGGAAACCTGAACCCAGCCAGCACCAGCTGTGGTGCCCATCATCCCACTCCACTCCAGTGGAAAGACACCTGCACTAGAGACAACACCTTGTGCCACGCCTCACCATCCTCCTGGACAGGGACCAGTAGCTGCAAAGGGCCATGCCCCACAGTCCTTTTACCACTGTAAATAGAGAAGTTAAACTTGCCTGGAAGAGAGCCACTTTCAAGGCACCTTCACACACAGCAGATGCACATCTGTGTCAATGAGACCATGACCACACTGAAAACGACCATGCGCGTATTACTCTGGCAACTAGCAGATGGAAACACGATGGGAACACCGCTGCTAGGAGGGACATCGTGACCTGGCACCAAAATAAACCAGAATGGCAGGTTAGAAACCAACATAACATGCTTGGGGGATCCACCCGCATGGAGGAACCACACCGAAAAGAGACACTTCACAGCTCATGTATCTTCATTACATACACATCATAATTCTGTGAAATGCCCACCCAATTCCTGTTACTCATTGCATATGGTAACTTGGGCAGATAAGGCTGTGGGGCAGGGGCTGTGAGCTTGAGGAGTTTTCTCTGGAGTCTGAAGTGCTCGTTTGGGGAGAAATACCCCCACTCGGTTTATCCTTCTATGGAAATCCATTAGTTAAGGACACTGGAATGTGTTTAGTGTTTCCAATTAACTACATGTTTTCTTGTTTGGGCTAATTTATGACCCTGAGAGGCTCCTTGAGCTGTTTTCTGTCACAGCCGTTTACCTATTTGTCAGGCCCTGTCGACAGGAGGAATGCCCACATCCATTTGAAGGAAGACAATTGTTGCATACCTTCCTCATCTTGTGAATCACTGTCGCCTTGTCCATGACCATGTTTCTGTACACGCAGAAATGCGTGTTTAATTCGGTATCAGCCCCACAATCAGCTGCAGCCCCTGGGCTGCTACCCTCACTCCTTACGCCGCCGAGTCGCAAGACGGCGGCAGAGCGCGAAGCCAGAGCGGCATCTGACGGAAGTGACGCCACGCCGGGCCCCGGCAGGCCCAATTCCAGCGCGGGGCGGAGTTCGCCGCGGTGAGATCGGCTGCGCTGCCGCGTCGGGCACGGGTGAGCTGCAGCTCCTCGGGAGGGGCTCAGCTCGGTCTTGTCCTGTTGGCTGCCCGGCGTTTCTCGGGGTGGGCTGCGGGCGAGAGGGAGCGCAGGTGCCACAGGCAGGGGAAGCGGCTTTGTGGGGAGTGTCCCTTGGAGAGCCGTCTCGTTGAGGGAGCGGGGCTGCGCTGTTTTCCCCGCGGGACAAGGGGTGCGGGCCTCTGTTCCGTGGCGTCCGTGTGTTGAGGAGCTGGCCCCCCCATGACGAGATGGGCTCGCCGAAGCGGCGCTCCCAGCGAAAAGGCGCTGGATGCGACCCCCTGGGAGGATATGGAGGGGCAGGGCCGCCCAGGCCCTCTTCTCCTGAAGAAGGAGCAAGAGAAGAGGAAGAAGAAGAAAAAGTACTACCAGAACGATGATGTTAACGGGTTTGCGGCGTTCCTGAAGCAGAGCTCGGGGAGTGACGAGGTGGCCGGTGCAGACAGCGCTGAGCTGGAGAAGGAGGTAGCGATAGCCTTGAAGAAGGACAAGCGACGGGAGGGGAGGAGGCTGAAGCGGCAAAAAATGAAGAAAAATGCCATGGTGAGTTCTGTCTGCAGCCATAGGTGTTTGTCTCTCCATGGGAGCTTGTTAAGAACTTGGGGAAAGATCTATGTGGAAAATGCCCGTTCCAAAATCTTTGTTGCCACTGCCCGGGCTGGTTCCGTGAGGAGGTTGAGTGCTTTACCTGCTGCAAGCACAGCGTGTGCTGAGTGACTTTTCACGTTAATGAGGATGAATTCCAGCTTAACCCCTAGCCCCTTCATACTGTTCATGCTACACTGTGATGAATTCTCAGCCCTTCCTTTCTCCTGAGAGAAGCTAATTTCGTGTGAAATTCTTCGGTACAATCTTTCTGCTGTTTGGGGGCCTCTTTCTGCAGTGACATCTGCTTGAGAATTGAAGTGGGATCTCCAGTAGACGAATAAGACTGTCTGAAAGCAGTTACTTCACAACAGACTTAGGCATTCAGCATGAACTTGTGCTGAATGTAATATGAGAACATATGAAGAGAGTTACTACTCATCTGAGAAATCTTAAGTTTTTCCTGAGTAAATAGCAGCACGGGTGCAACATAGCTTATGTTTCCTTAAGCCCTTGCTGCAGCAGTACTTAAAGAGCTTGGAGAGCTGTAGTCAAAATCAAGTGTCATCATTTGTTCAGAGCACTCGGTTGTCAATGAGTGAATACCCTGTATGGTGTGGTGTTGGTAAAAGAAAAGTGCCCGTAATAGTGTATTCTAATGACACAGGCCACTGACATTTACTCTGTGACAGGGTACAGTATCTCTTAGTCTAACTGGTTTTGCCTAAGGAGAAAATATCTTCGTATGTTTGCCTTCTGAAAAGTTAGAACACCTTGTTAGACTGGGATTTTCAGGTGTTTGGGTGCCATGCATAGAATCCTGTCTTTATGATAATCTCAAATCTCGACACTAGAGGTAAGTATGTGGTACTACCCTCAAAGTTTCAGCTAAGAGAAATAGTGGTCTAGTACAAATCTACTAGGTGATAATCAGATAATCAGTGAGTTCTTTAGCAGTGTCACCTCTAAGTGCTGTGTTTTGCTGTGTGAACTGTCTATGGAAATGCATACAACTTAATTTTTGTTTTCAAAGGTATGTTTCCACTGTAGAGAACCTGGCCATGGTGTTGCTGATTGTCCTGCAGTACTTGAAAGTCAAGATATTGGTACAGGAATTTGTTACCGATGTGGATCCACAGAGCATGACATCAGCAAATGCAAAGCAAAAACAGATCCAGCGATTGGTATGTCTCAGAAATTTGTGGGGTTTTGAGATGCTTTGGCCTTGTGGGTTTTTTTAATAACTGAAATACAAGTCTTTGTGGTTTAGTAATTTAACTGTTCTCAGGAGACACGTTAGTGTAAAAGTGAACCTGTCAGTGTATGAGTATAGTGCTTATAGTATAGTAAAACGTTGTTGTAGTGTCTGGACTTTACAAAGTTTTTAATGTGGATCATAAACTCTATGGGATTTTGCAGGGCCATTTCCATATGCAAAATGTTTCATCTGTGGTGAGATGGGGCATTTGTCAAGGTCATGTCCAGATAATCCCAAGGGATTGTATGCTGAAGGTGAGTGCACTGGTTTACTAAAACCAAAACACATTTTTCATATTTAGCTGATATGGAACGAGATAACATTGCAAATGAATGAGGATCTGACTAAAAGGAATACCTGCCTATCTTTACTCTTGGTGAAAGCAGATTAGTTCAGGGGAATTCAATGTTAATATTGATTATCTAGGGATTTTGTTTTAATTGTAAGCTTAAATTCTCATACTCTCTTAAGTATGAGAACTTGCTTATGCTTGCAGTATCAGCACACAAACAAAATCAGAATACGCTGAATACAGAATAGTCAGTATTTAAATGTACATATATCAAAGTGTGGTAAAAACATACTGTCATAATATAGTTTAAGACTCTGGGAGGTGTTTGCTAAACACAATGGCTCTAACTAGAAAGAGGACATCTTCAGTTTAAGTGACTTTAATGAGAAATGTGATCTAAGTTTGGATTTCACTCAGATTCTGCTTTGCCTGGTTTCTTTATTGGCACTAAAACGTAGCATTCTGTCTCCCAGCACAGTCTTGAGGCCTGGCAAACTCAAAAGGGTGATTTTACAGTACAATCGCTTTACTTTCAATGTTTGGTTTATATTTATGAAACATAAAAATCTATGTTTATAGGTTTTATAATTTTTTTATTTTGTATCTCAGAAGTTGGATTGCCTGCCACTCAGGAGCTCCTATTAATTTCAGAAGTCCCTTTTGAGTATGAATTTTAGCAGAATTCATACTCAAAGTGAAAACTTCCAACAGATTAGAAATAGTATTGTGGTGACTGGAATTTATAGTATGTGGTGCTTTATAGTGCAGTTTGATTGCAGACAGCTTTGTGTTTCAGAGGCACAGACAGAGGAAGCCATGTTTACAGGCTTCCAAAGCTGGCTGTGTATCTGCTCCATGATGTTATGTTGGCAAGGAGTGTAGACCTGTCCATAAGGACACTGCCATATCTTTTTTAAAGATTGTGACTACAGATAAGTAGATGTTTTCAATACACGTACAAGAGCAAAACAGTGTAGGAGGGATGTTTTGTGTTTGAGTTTTTTTGTTATCTGTTACTAGTTTTTTATTCCCAGGTGAGTAACAGCTTTCTTTCTTAACAGGTGGTGGCTGCAAACTTTGTGGCTCTGTGGAGCACTTCCGAAAAGACTGTCCAGTAAAACAGAACACAGGTGAGATGCAGGGAAGTGTACAAAACAGTCTGAGTGCACAGCTGAGTAATATATATCTACTGCTTTGCCTGCCTTCAGTCAGGAAAAATTGGGTTTGAGAACTTGCAAAGAGCAAAGGCAGCCTTCCTTTGGGATGCGTGCTTCTATTGAGGGGTGTGTGGAGGAAGCATTAAGTTGCAATGCATAACTCAAGCTTTTTGTAATAAAAATAGCCAGTTTGTAGGTTTTGAAGTTAATATGGGCTAATGTGTACTTGTTAGCCAGTATTTTTGCTGCTGTTCGAAACTTAGCAGCTGTAGAACAAAACTGGCTGCTGCTTCTGATGATTTCTATGTGAAGTGGTACAGTTGAATGTAGTGTCAGTTGCAGGGTCATGGGACTGTCAGCCTGTAGAAGCTGTGTGTGCAGGCAGGTGTTCAAGTCATTCAAGACGTGAAAGAAGGAGGTAGATCTGTCCAGCTGAATTCATCAGATTGGACAAAGCCTTTTGTGATATGGTACAGTGGGGGGCATCTCTGCCCATGGCAGGGCAGTTGGAACTAGATGATCTTAAGGTCCTTTCCAACCCAAACCATTCTATGATTCCATGATTCTACCTGTGGTGGAAAAATTGCATTATATACAGAAAAAAACGACCTGTGTAATGGAAGGCAAGTGCATCAAAAAAGTGCTTGAAGAATGATCCTGTTACTGGAGTGGTGATTCATTTGTGCATTTTTATAATGTGTTTGCATGGCTTGTAGAACCTTGGGTTAATAATAAGCCACTTTTGTGGAATTTATGTTAGCTATTTATGTAGACAATAGGGGCCTATGCTTCAGCCATTCTTTTGTATCTGATACGCATTTTTTTCCTACTTTTTTTCTTTTTTTTTGAGAAGCTTTATGTCCGTCATGAAGACTGACAATGTTTAATTTGCCAAGGGACATGGTAGTCTTTATCCTGATGTTTTAAAACTAGTTAAAAATAGTTGAATTAGTTGAAACTGTGACACCACTATTAATATTCTTTGAAATCAGTTTGCATCATGCAAAGTACTTTTAGACTAGAGGAAGATAGCTGATAGCTGTCAGGTTTAGGCACTGCAGCTTGTGGTTTCTTTGGGTGGACCTATCCATGGACCTGAACAGGCTTGAGAGGTAGGCCAGTGTGAATCTCAAGAATTTCATCTAAGCCACATGCAAGGTCCTGCATGGGTCAGGGCAATCCCAAGCACAAACATACACTGGGGCAGACTTGATACAGAAGCCCTGGGGAGAATGACTGGAGATTTTTGATGACAAGAAGCTCCCCATGACCCAGCTTCAGTGTGTGCTTCAGCCCAGAACTCCCCATGTGCTTGGGATGCTGGGCTGCATCCCCAGAGTGTGAGCAGCAGGTCAGCGCAGGGGATTCTGCCCCTTTACCGTGCTCTGGGGAAGACCACCCTCCTGCAGTCCTGTGTCCAGCTCTGGGGCTACAACACAAGAGGGACATAGAGCTGTTGGAGTGAGTCCAGAGGAGGCCATGGACTTGCTGCAAGGGCTGGAGCAGCTCTGCTCTGGAGACAGGCTGAGAGAGCTGGGCTTGTTCAGCGTGGAGAACAGAAGGCTTCTTAAGGGGAGACCTTAGAGCACCTGCCAGTGCCTAAAGGGGCTACAAGAAAGCTGGAGAGGGGGTCTGGACAAAGGTCCATAGGGACAGGACAAAGGGGAATGGCTTTAACCTGCCAGAGGGGAGCCTGAGATGAGCTCTTAGGCAGAAGCTCTTCCCTGTGAGGGTGATGAGGCATAGATTGCCCAGAGACGTTCTGGCTGCCCCATCCCTGGCAGTGTTCAAGGCCAGGCTGGACATGGCTTGGAGCAGCCTGGTCTAGTGGAAGGTGTCCCTGCCTGTGGTAGGGGTTTGGGACTGGATGAGCTTTGAGGTTCCTTCCAACCCAAATCAGTCTGTGGTTTGGTATTCTTGGTATGGTATGATATGATCTGTTCCAATCCAATAAAAATTAAATTACCATTCAGAATTGGTTAACTGTTTTCTCCAGCAAAGGAGTATGAATTAGTCTAAATAGCATTTAAACAGCAGGATAATGTTAATTATATGCAGGGATGTGAGCTGAGAAATATAAATTTTGCTCTGTTGTGCCTTCTCAGTCTTATTATTTTCATCTGTAAATCATGGAATCATGGGATTGTTAGATTTGGGAAGGACCTTAAAGTTTATCCAGTTCTGTTCCCCTGCCATGGACAGGGGAACTTTCCACTAGACCAAGTTGTTTCAAGCCCTGTCCAACCTGGCCTTGAGCACTTAATAGTGGAGATCTTTCTTTTATGTTCAGACACACTTAACATATTCTGAAATCATCATCTTAAGAGTTGTTTGGACTTAGGTGAGACCTAATGTACCATCTTACGGTTTTTTAATGCTTCTTGGGACAGTCAAATAGGAAAACCATGTAGTAATGATTTTGTGAACCTTGACAATTTGTGTGGGGGAAGAAAGGGAGTGTACAAAACTCAGCTTGAAAAAAAAACTTAAGTTGTATAAGGAGAGTTGGCTTCAGAGCTGGAACTGAATGACAGTTCTTCAATGAACTAATGACAGGTTCTTGCAGGCTAAATCTTCAAATGTGTAAGTTTGACATAATGGCAGTGGTGAGCCTTTCCATATCACCTGTCTCTCTCTGCAGACCAGGTTACGGTTGCGCGATGGGCCACTGGGATGAGCGCAGATTACGAAGAAATCACAGAAGCACCAAAGCTGCAAAAACCAAAAGTGAAAGTACCCAAAGTTGTGACTTTCTGAAAGCTTTTTGGCTCTAAATCACTTTGCCTGCACTGCTTCACTTCAGAGTAGGGACTACACAGACTGGGTTGCTGATTCCAGAAAATCAAACTTGACTGCTGCTGCAAAATTATGTTGCCTTTTTTTTTTTTTTTGTCCCCCCCTCATTTTTCGATTTGCCTGCCAGACTTACCCAGCATACTGCAAAGCTGCAAACCACAGAAATACAGTAAGTGGGTATTTTACTTTCGTATATCTCTGCCAAAATACAGCATACCCTCTGACTGCCAGATTTCTGAAGAGGGAAATTGGCTGCTTCTTGGGACAGGGATCTGGCTGCAGTAACCAAACAGGGCATGTGTGTTCTGTCACAGGGGCTTATGACCAGTGGATTTCTGTGGTCAGCATTGTTACCTTAAGAGGGCTAGTTTACTTTACCAGAGATGAACACAATTATGCTGATCTTACCAAGAGTATTTATTTCTCTGAGAAGGGTTGTGCGTATTCACTGAAGAGCCTTCTTCTTTTAGGGAAAATCGATCCTTTTTCTGTGTATGCCAGCCTGAACAGTCCTGTGTTGAAGGTACCAGGTAAACCCCACACCCTGTTTAGCTTCTGTGTAAAATTCCCACTACTCCATGCATTAACCTGATTGCTCACACGTGCTGGATTGTTTGAGTGTTTGTTCAATTAGTAGAAACAGAATCATGCCCTTCCTGTGATATCTGTGGTGGATACCTGGAAGGAGTTGGAGAACAAGCGAGAAGCTTGTTTCTTTACCTGTTTTCCAAGGGAAGTGGTCATAAATTTTCAGTGTTTCTGTCTTGGTGACGTGGGAGTAAACTGCTTTGTATTACAAGTGCCTGCTTAATGGCAGATTCAGCTTACAAGTATCTCCTTAATGGCAGACTGCAGTCTGAAAGCCTTAAAAAACTGGTTTTGGGGGTTGTTTTGTTTGTTTTTCTAAGTTTATTCCTGCAACAGCTCTCAAATACTGTAGTAGCAGTACAGCAATACTGCCCATGCAGCCAGTGGTGGTAGGCTTTCACCTGTGCCTGACTGGAGTTACACTGGGAACCAGATAGAAAACTGGAGATCAGGACTGGATTTTGACATGCTCGGGAGCAGCCACTGAAACTATAGATTTGCAATGTACTCTTCTTACAGCAGAGAAAACGTCACATATGGGAAGTTAATGGTGTAGGTATGTTTTATATTTGTACATGTTAATTATTTTTAATAAAATACTGCTAAAGAATACAGTGGTTGGAGCTCTTATTGTAGGTTTCCTTGTTTTGCTCTGGATGCAAAGGCACATTGACTACAGTAGGGGCAAGTATGTTCAGTTTGTATTAATCACAGCACATGTTTAAATGAGGAAGAAGAGTGGATGTGGATGAAATCAAGGATTAATTACAAAGTTTTAAAGAACTTACTGAATTAAAGCTTAAAGCAGTATCACTTTAATATGGACAGTTTTGCAACAGATGCTTATTCCAACCTAAAAAGTGTTTCCCTTATTTTGTATTGTTAAAAAAGCTCTTTTTAGATCATTTCCTGTCCTTAAAAACTTGTTGGTACTGTAACATGTTCTTTTATTCATAGGAACTTCGAGCCAAGCACCCTGATTTTCACAGCAGTACCAATAGTTCCCAGACAAGGGTCTGGTGCAGACTGGTGTGCAAGCTGGTGGCTTGGAGGCATCGCCTCTGCCAAAGCACATCTGTGGCTTCCAGTAGGACATGGTCACCTGCTTGTTCTGAGGCAGTGTGAGCAGAAGTGTCCCCTTTACAGACTGCTGAGTTCTGTCTTGTACAACATGTCAGTCGGAGGGAGAGAAAATTTACTGTTCCCTTCCCACAGCTGATGACTGTCACAACCCGGAGTTTGATACCTGTTGCTTTGATCTGTTGTGCACTATACAACCACTTGTCAGGGTTCTACACCTGACTAGTGCTCTCAGAGAAGAAATAATGGACTTCTTCAGACTTCACAGGGTAAAATCACAGGGTACAGCTGCTGTGAGAATTTCAGTCTAAAGGCAGCAGCCATTTTCAGCTTGCACAGGGCTGGAAGCAAGTACACCTCCCTCTTGTCCTCTGCATTAGTGACTGCTGTGGAAAACAAGGCACTGAAATGATTTTGTCACAAAAACAGCTGCATGTCAATCTTCAGTCACTGTTGGACAAAACCACTTGTTATATGCACCCACTAATCACTTTTGAGATTATTTTACAAGGGTATGTGTGGTTGAAGAAAGCTATTTGAAAAGCAGCTGTGAAAGGTGCTGCATGTAAAGCCACATCATACCTACAAAAAAAATTTAAAAGCTAGGCAAATGATGAGTACTTAAGTGAAGTCTGTGTGCCAGAAACCTGAATCTCTTTGTCTTAGAAGTTGCACAGACTCTGGGAAAATACAATCCTTGGTCTTTCCTACAACCCCAATTACATGTGATGACTGTCCAGAATGCAGCCCAGCTTTACAGTGCTTCAGGTTCCAGGGGCCCAAGTCTTGGTGTGGGGGCAGAGGGAGGAACCTGTCATGTAGAACACTAATATTGGCAGAACACTAATATTTCAAAAAGTAGAATCTCAGACTGGTCTGGGTTGGAAGGAACCTTAAAGCTCATCCAGTTCCACCCCCCTGCCATGGGCAGGGACACCTTCCACTAGACCAAGTTGCTCCAAGCCCTGTCCAACCTGACCTTGGAACACTGCCAGGGATGGGGCAGTGGCCTCCTCTGCACTCGCTCCAACAGCTCCACATCCCTCTTGTGTTGTTGCCCCAGGGCTGGATGCATGGGGGGTCTTCCCCAGAGCACAGTAAAGGGGAGAATCCCCTCCCTCAACCTGCTGCTCAGGCTCTTAGGGATGCAGCCTAGCACAAGGAGGGGTTCTGGGCTGAAGCACGCACTGAAGCCTGGTGATGGTGAGCAAATAACCTCCAACTAGCCCCTGCATTAGCCCCACAGCCGAGTTCAGCGTGCAAGTGTTGCTAAAGTCACACTACAGACTGTGCCCTCTGGAGAGCCACTTGGACAGATGATAGGAAAAGCTTGGTGGAGTTACCAGCATTTGGGCTCTTTCTCCCCTCCTGTACATGCATTCAGAGCTGAACATTAGGTGTCTCTGTTCACTAAAAATTGGTCCCACAGAGACTTCTCTACCAATTCAAGAGCTTGTCTGCCATCATCCGCACACAGTAAGTGTGGACAGGGCTGGGAGAGCTAAGCTCCTGGCTAACAGAGTCTAATGTCCTCACCCTTCCTTTACCTGCTGAGCCAGGAGGAGGCAAGCAAGGCCTGGAAGGGGCTGCCCTGAGGCTGCTCCCTAGACTGAGGCACCTGACTCACATGATAAAAGTGATCCAAAACCAGGCTTTGTATCTACAGTCTCTGCTCCAGAGGCAACAACCAGGACCTTCTCTACTTCATTACTAAAGCAAAGGTTATGTTGTGCAGCATACAGCAGCCAGCCTTTGCTAGATGTAGAATATGGCACTGATTTCACTAGTGCTTTTGTTCAAGGTTGTGCCCAAGCTAAACTAGTCTGGTTGAGAGGCCAGGTGGCTCCTGGTGCTGGCACTCAGAGGGCTTCCAGGCCTCCCCCTCCTGTCTCTGCTGCTGCTCTTGGTAGACCTGCTGTACACAGAATGTAACCTATAAATCACTGCTGAAAGCTTTGATTTGGTTGTAGGTTAAAAAGAAGATGCATTTAAGTGGGAACTGGACCAGACCCCTAGAGCTCTCACTCTAGCAATTACGAGACTACAGTAAGATGAAATGGCACTGCCACAGCTCACAGGCTTTGATTCCCTTAACACCCCTGTATTCGTGTTATGATCCAACTGCTGATGACCATTACTTGTTTTTCTGAACACGGCTCTTCAGAGCAAAAGTCACAGCCAAAACCAAAGTAGACGTACCCCAACAAAAATTTCTGAAACCACTCTTCTTCTTCATCTCTGAGGGCGTGGATCCAAGAGTCTCACTGTTCTGCATTTATTCAGCGCTCTCAGAAGAGTCTTGCTCAGAGCTTGCCAGCTGGAGGTCAACAGTCCCCAACATAACAGAAAAGCTGCCTTTCTGGAACAATGTCTGAAGCTGTTCAGAGGCACCATAGTAAGATTTGGATTTGTAACCTCAGAAACAGTATTTTATTGGAAGTCAACAGATAAAATAGAAGTATTAACAGTTGAAGTTAGCAAACACTAACTTAACATGGGGTGTAATCAATTTATAGGTAATGGGTGTGTAAGAACCTTGATAACCAAAGCACTGGGTAACCTATTTAGCAGCACCACTTCTCTGCAAATTTACTGATTTAAAACTTCAGTGGATGCAATTCTGTTCAATATAACATTAAAACAGTGAAATAATCTCATGAGCTACAGTTCTACTGAGCCACGTTCTGCCTCAATTTACATAAAATTCATTAACACAATCAAGACAGAAATCTGTTTAATCTTTTTAAAGTTAAAAACTGGATTTAGAGCCTAGTCTAACCGTAGTTTGATAGAAAATGCTTGTACTAGATATCCTCATCTAGCCCAGTATAGGCTACATGATCTAAAGCAACCTGCATAAAAATGATTGACACAACATGCAGGAATTTAAACCAGCACTGTTCAATCATATTCAGAGGTTTCTTCAGAAATCTGTTTTCAATTTCAACTTGCTGTTGTTCATCTCCAAGAACTTCATACATTCCAAAGCAGTGTCTTCGATGGATTTAGATGAGCCAGTAAGATTTGCTGCAAAGTAAGGCATAACACCTGATGTCACTTGATTGAAGTAACATACCTGTTTAAACAAAAATACATGAAACTAAAAAGCATACGGATTGTAATAGTTGGACAATGTTTCAGAGGCTAAATGAATATAGAAGTTTTTATGGATGTGAATAGAAACACAGAGTGCTTCTGAAACTGAAGGCAATAATTATCAAAAAGAATATGTCTTTTTTACAGTACTTTAGTGATCTCAGTGTCCTCACTACTGACAGGTCCTCAAGCATTTGTAGGTAAATGCACCCAGCAGTGCAGCAAGAAACATTCTGTGTAACCTGTTAAATAGATGTGCTTTATGAACAAAGCTGTACCCTGAGAAAAGAATCCTGGCTACTGAGAGTTTCTGAATGTTTTCAGAAACTTACTTCCATCAATGGAAGTTACCACTTTCCCACAGAAAATAACATTGGTATAGAGATGGGACTTAGGTCACATAATTACTTTCATGTCAAAGTTAAAGTTAAGCATTTAATCTCAACTGGTTCATTGATCTTCTGCAGCCAAAAAAGAAATGGCCAGCACCAGAGACCAGTTTAATGCACACCTTCTAGAAGTGTATTTTAGGGTGGGATGACTGCCCAACTGGAGGTACCCGGACATCTCTAGTTTAGGTTTCATTCCTAACATTCAGATTGGCCAAAGTTGTGCAAGACAGATTTCACTTCGTGGAATAAAAAATGTGTTAATAGCCAGACTGAACTCTGGCTATTAACTCTTTTTTGTTGTTGTTGTTGTATTGCTGATTCTGTTCCAGACTGCTAGCAAAAATATGACTATGTGCACATGTAATATTGCAGGAAAGGAGACACAGCTGAGGTCTGCAGAACCACTCACTGTACAGGAGCTATCGCTGTCACTGTAGATCTGGAATCCAGCACAGAGGATTTCACTTCTCTGGTAATCTGAAGAAGGTGGCATAGACGTGAGGGTAACTGACTTCACAGCTACTATGTAAGGTTCACTGCAGGGCAAGGGGAAGAATCAAACACTTCTTCAAGAAGATGTTTAAAAAGATACATGGAAATGAGTACAGAGTATGCATGGTTATACCAAAGATGTCATTTTCATATGAAGGCAAATAAGCTTCAGAATTCTTAAAGATATATCTGAAAAAATTCAATTTTGAGTCTTGTGAAGGCTTTACCATAGCCTCCCACAAGGGAAACTTCTGTGGAAAGCCACAGAACAATCATCCACATATAACACCTCTATTTTTTAATTTGTCCTGCTCTCCCCAACCCACATTTACAGAATCAGGGCCATGGAGCAACCCTTACTGAGATGCTTTACAGTGTGGCCCCAGCAAAGGTAGACAGGATTCAGTTTCCAGATGTATGGGGCAAAAAAAGCAAACACAGTTCACAATACTGAATTTTAGAAGCAATATTCTGTTAAAATGAAGAATTACTAATATAAGAAATTGAGACAATAGGAAATTACACCAGATGGTCCCATTTATCATTTTTCATTATAAAGGAACAAAAGGAAATCTAATGGGGAAAAAAAATCTATGTATCTTAAACTGATCAAGGGGCTTTTTCAACCAAATACAGCAGCAAAATTTACAGATACAATAAATGTGTCACACCATGGTTTCAAGAAGGGCCAATCACTTCCTTGAGTAAGAAAATCTTCAGAATTACCTTAAATGGGATTACAAAGGAGCCACTTAAACAGACAAACTCCCACTTATGTGCTTCAGCACGCTGACAGGCCCTCTGGGGCAGGCCTTTTTCCAAACTGCTTGTTTGGAATTCTGGCCTATTTTCCCTCATGATAGAAGAGTCATTATCAAAAAAGCAATTCTGGACTACACTACAAATTTCTGATGTTCTGAATTTACTTCATTGCACCTTCATGTTGCAAAACAAATCTGATTTCTTAGAAAAAATAAAATCTTTGCTTCCCAACAGCAGGCCCAGGTAAAGGTCAACAGTAATCAAAACTGAGACTCCAAAGTGCTCACAGTTAAACCTGAAACTGCATACTCACCTTGGCTTAAAGGGCTGCCTCTGAGACACAAGAACCACAAAGTCTCTGGGTTTATGGCCAGTCATAGGTGGAGAAGTAACATAATATATTTTGTCATCTTCATTCACAGCCTGCAGGACCTTGCAAGTTCTGCAAATACATTTAACACACACATGCAGACCCTGATGTATGCAACATCATCTTCTGCAGAAAACACCATACATACATATATTCCATCCTAACAATAAGCCTATAATTTTCATGTTCAGGCAGCAAAGAAGAGGAGGGAACACAGAGTGGAAAATTGAGGTTTTTCACACCACCTCATTCATTTGACACCACTTCTCTATCCCACAAAATTGTTAAAAAGTGCTGCAAGGTACTGGAGTAATGTCTTAACAGCGTACCTTTTGCACGCTGTTTGGAATGGCATCAGCTTCCAAGCTGTAATGCACTTGCTGAGTAACCAAGTATCACCCATCTGACACACCACAGGAAAGACAGTCGTAAAATTTTATTCAGAGTTGTGTTCTACTTGGTTCAGACAGGACCACTCTTTCACTGTCTTTGGAAGTACTGACCACTATCTCTTGAGTTTTCACTTCAACGAAAAATCGGAGTTTTCCTATATATATTTCATCTCTGCAATAACCACTGGCTAAGCCAGTACTCCATTTTCACCAGTCAATCAGGCTTCATGGTAGTCATATGAAAGCTGAAATTTTTGGCTGTAGATATGGATAGTCAGCTTAGTATTTCATCGTATTTCATTTGTTACAAGCTATAAATGCAGCAGAGTGTAAATTTTCAAATATCCCCATCCTTTCACTATCACCCTCTGATAAAAATCTTTCAGGGCAAAATGACTAATAGAAAAAAACATTTTCATTTAAGACAATATTCAGTAAATATGATTAGTATTATCAGTTCATTTCTAGTCATTATTCTATACCATATAAAGCAAATAAAAAATCTCAAACACCCTTTACAGCAATTCTGAAACCCATTTCAATTCAGATAATCTTTACATGATATTACTTTTCTTGAAATATGCATTTTGAAGAACTCAGTTTCTTGATTTCTCACTTTGACTGTATGAAGCTGAGCATCAGTGTCCCAGACATTAACATGAAGTAGTCCACAGCTTTGCCTTACTTCTTAGAGAGCATGCACAATATATCCACCTCAAATTACAGGCAATTTACTACAGTTAAACCATTTAACATACACATATCTAGGCACAGAACTGTGTTCATTTTCAAAAAGGGTGACCTCTGCTGCAGCTCTTTCTTTCATCAGTCCAGGGCAACTGTGTTTTAAATTTGATTAAGAAGAAATCAGATTTTATTTTTAAGGTTAAGCTCCCCCAATCCATACTCTGACTAATTAATCTTTAATGTCAACTTCTTACAGCAATTTCTTCTTAATTATGTAGCAAAGTCTCAACATCTCAAAAATATTTGTCTCAGAAAAGGTTAGCTGTCAGTGGATTAGAATAGTCTTAAATTCAAAAGGTAAGTTCTTACAAGAAATGTTTGTCCCATTGTAAGCGTAATGTGAAGTCAGACAAAAGAGAGAAAGCTAGATGTGATGGTATCTTCACTTGCATTTCAACTTTGAGTGACAACATTGCACCCTCCTCATGAGTCCATATTTTTATCTGGAAAAGTGTGCAATATATTAGAACCAAAGAATGATTACTATAAATGCTTTAACACTTATAAATGTTACACATTTATGACTTACGCAGATTTTCTCAGTAGTACCTATGAAACTATATGTGGCAGATGAAATGCAGACATGCAGTTTTACATTAAGATACAGCACAATGTAAAATCATATACACTGATAGCATAATGACATCACAGACTTATAATTACACCTGGTTAGGGAGAGCTGAATTAGCTTGCAAGTGGAACCAAATGAACTAGAGGCCAGTATGACCTCTTTTTCACACTATGCATTTACAGTCTCTATACCCTTTACGCTGCAGGCAACTTTAAAAAATTAAGTTATTATCAGTGTAATTTCTTTTTTTTCTATCAGGACACAAAGATGTCGTCACTTTCATATACAACAGCAGATCCACTTAGGAAGGGAGATAAAAGCCTCTTCTCATCTTTGCTACAGGAAGTCTCCTCATAGGGGGTTCAGTTCACTAACCCCAAAAGCTAATGGGGCAAGCTGAGGATCTCGTGCAGTTCGTTTTGTGAATCTGGCATCAGTGACTGATGACAGGAGATTGGACTTTTCATACCAGAGCAAGTCAGTATCAGTCCAGAATTCTACTGTTTTCTTAACCTGGCCCTTGAGCCAGGTTGAGTTACAGAAATACAGCATGAATACGGGCAAGCAAGGAAAGGTAATATGCAATTTATTAGGAAGGAATTCCATTCAATTTATGTAAGCTATCTAGAAGTGTTGGTCACTTAGAGCTTTCCAGAAATTTGAAACTTCAGACTAGAATCCACTGGATGTGGCACTGGTGAGCAGGAGCAATCTGGAGTGAGGCCACACTATCGAGACGAGCACCCCTGCAGTATGTGTGAGAATTAATCAAAATAAGACAAACCAAGCAACTGTCCCACCTGCCATCTGGATTTTGGAACATATCCAGCAATCCTGTGCATTGCAGCTTTGAGGAGCTTATCTAGAAACATCCAAGCAGGAACATATTTTTACAAAAGCACTTTCCAAGCTTAAAAGGGGTAATTTTAGATGACAGATGGATGACCTCCTTGATCCACCTCTCCAACCTATGCAGTTCAGTAGCTTGTCTTTAATAAGTAATTTGTAGAGTTCAGCTACTTCAGCTCCCTTTTACATGCAAATTAGTCACACATTGGCCTACACCCTCTTCCCCTAAAAAGATTCAACAATTCTCTTTCCAAAAGACTTCCCTCCCCATTCCCCCCAACCCCTTCCCTATTCTTTACTGTGATGAAGAGCACCTACAGTTAAGGATATATTGAAAAACTACTTCAAAACACAGTTTTGCCTCTCTTGTCCCACACTTGCAGTGTCTTGTCTTGATTATTTTGGGTCTGTTGCTAGTCATATGCCTAAACACTAACACAGAGAATGCAAAATTAATAACCTGTACATAACAATCACACACAATCATTGCAAAAGAAGGGCTTGGTATGTGTCATAAGCCCTATATAACGGAACAAGTTGAGCAGAAAAGACTGCTCAGAATTAGTGGACTTTAGTCCAAATTAGAATTTGATGTTCTGATGATGCGATGTGCTAAATTGTTTCCCAAATCCTAGGAAGTTTAAAAGATTTTCATTTCTAAGTGATATAAAATTAGTAAGTTTCATCATCTCTTTTTTTTTTTTTTTTTTTTTTGCTATATATCTTTTGGTTAATGGAGCATTTGTGCAACAAAGAATTTGTGTGTTTTCATATCTTCATGTCTTGGCATAGGGAAAAAAAAACAGCATAACCCAGCAAGCACCTTGCTGAAGTAAAGTCTGGCACATAGCAGAAGGCCTGAGAGCTTTAGTAACCAGCTACAGGATGCATGAATCAATCCTGCTCTAAGGCATAGAAAGGAAATCATGTTTTAGGAGCCTTCTCCTAAGGAAAACAGTATGTGCAGCTGCTAAAACATCTCCCTGCAAAATGAACACTGGTAAGGCTATATTGTTACTATATGCCTACAAGTCTTGTGGCTCCATGTCAAAGTGCCACCTTCTACCTTCAAAAGTTGTCAATCAAATTGGGGTCCTTCTAGTTCCAGGGAAAAGGGAACAAATCCTCAGCATATACAGAAACACACACTACTTTGTAAAACCTACTTACTAGAATATTTAATCTCAAATATAGTTCAGTCTAATGTCCTTGACAGTCTCCTCTGCTATAGTATGACTGCCTTCAGGCAGAGCATTGACCAGCACTACTACCAGATTCCTACTATTTTTGATCTCAGCCCCTCCCCAAGAAACTATTTAATGGAACTGAAGAGGTCTGTTTGAGTGGACATACTGCTATGCATGTCTGTAAGAGAAGGATAAGTAGTTTTCTGTGTCTACACCACTGTACACACCAAAGATGAGGATCAAGACCTGCTGCATGAGTGCAGAGGACTTAAGAGTGGTAGGATGCATATGTGCTGGTCTGCAGTGTTTAAGGAAAGATTCTGAGCTAGGTGTATCCCCCTTGTGCTTGTGTTTGCAAAAGTGACAAAAGTGAGCATGAAATGGTGATAAGTGCACCAAACTAACAGAAGCCAAGTGAGTTTCATTAACCAAAGCTGTCAGAAACCCCTCCTTGGAGCTGCATCTATGCCAGCATTTAGGGATTCAAGCATGTATCTAAATTCAACTGGAGGAGCTGTGTGTGTAGATGAAGTTCAGGATTGGTTTCACTCACTTTCTGTATCAAAAAGCAAATCTAATCCACACTGTATGTTAACTTAGAGGTAAACATGAAGTTACATATGGCAAGAAATATACCCTCTGCCTACTGCTGACATCCATCCACACTTTGTCAGCAGTTTACTTTTTGCCTACAAGTAGATGTTAATAAGAAAGAAGACTTACTAATGGAATAAATTGTATGCAACAACTGAAGTGGCCTACAATCATGTAACCAAAAGTATGGTTTGCTATCACTTCTGACTGCATATATCCTGTGTATATGCAGTCGGCATATTTCCCAGGAAAAAAAAAGAAGAAAAGCAGTGCGCTGCCCTGGATCCCTGACACTTCTTAAAGGAGTATCTCATGTCTGACAATGCCAGATTATTCAGAAAGGTGCAGAAGAATAGGAACAGATGGTTAGTCTTCACCCATTGACAGCACCAGTGTGATTTCCACCTTAACCATCTAAAATGGGTTAAATCATGACACCATCCTACATCCTGCCTGATTTTGCTGGATTTAAGATAATTCAATTAGATGAAAGGACAGCTAGAAAAAGCTACTCGAGATTTTTCACTGAGTCCCAAGTAGCTCAGAAGCAGACTTTACTGTTAGGACTATTTTTTATGATACCCCAAAAAGGGGAGAGAGAAAGTTCCACACTTCAGTAATACTGGAAGGTACCTGGTGGCTTGCTGAGAGAAATGACATCATGCTGTTTTAAAATGTCATCCAGAATGTGCATGGGGTTTGGTTTTTTTTGTATGAAGCAATTTTTTCACAAGATTTAATGCTGTTTGTATTACAGGCTTCAAGCATTTGCTGTTAAGAAGGAAATAAACTGAGATTATGACACTGCCAGTGAATGCAGAAAGGAAGTTTCACACAGATAATAACACAGTCTTAGCAGAAGCTTGAAAGTAACACTCAATTTTTCATTCTGCTTGTTGAAGCTTGCTTTTTTTTTGAGGATGAGTGCTGTCTGTCATTTATTTGTCACAACAGGATTTACTGAAACAACCTACACACAGAACTGGTGGATTTGCCATCACTGGAATTCCTTATGAATTATATGTATCGTCTTATTCAAGTAGCTTACTGACTAGATGCAATAATCAGTAAGTGAAGTTTCATAACCTGTGAGATGCAGGAGGACAGACTTGAAGATGTAACAGTTTTTTCTTGTCCCGAAACACCTCTGAATCTACATGATCTCAATCTGCCAGTCACTAACCATACTTCAGAAACCAAACTTTAACAGGTATCCCTCAATAGTTTGGGAAACATGCACTGCAATTAAGTTAAAATAATTTTCCCAGCTAAATTATCTTGCTACTGATTTTCTTAACAGCATCTTCCTATCTTAAAACTGGCTCATGTAAGATTCTTTACTGATTTTGAGTTTACAACACTGATCAATTAATAGGGAGGTGCTTTGCTTTTAGGCTTCTGTAGTTTTTTAACTGAAAAAGGACAGAAGTATCTGGAAGGAAAAATGTGCACAGAAAAAGTCAAGTGGACAGGACAAGGGGGAATGGCTCTAACCTGACAGAGGAGAGATTGAGATGAGATCTCAGGCAGAAGTTCTTCCCTGTGAGGGTGGTGAGGCCCTGGCACAGGTTGCCCAGAAAAGCTGTGGCTGCCCCATCTCTGGGGCAGGTTGGACGGGGCTTGGAGCAACCTGGTCTAGTGGAAGGTGTCCCTACCCATGGCGGGGGCTTGCAACTGGATGAGCTTTAAGGTCCCTTCCAACCCAAACCAGTCTGGGATTTTGTGATTCTACTGAGAAGACAGGGACTGAAAAATATGGTATATAAATTCCTGCCACCTGCCCACAGGGAGTGTCCACTTGGAACTATCACCAAATAATGCCTGCTACTTAGAAGTATCTCCCATGCTGCGAAGTTGGTAAAGACAGTATATAACAGGGTGCTGCACAAAATTTATGTATCACAGTCACATGAGAAGCACCATAGATCATCAACAGCACTGACTCATCAAAGATAGACGTCTAAGTTTGGTGCTTCAGTGGAATCAAACCATCTGGCAAAACCAAACTACAAAACCAAGCATGTCAGTTGAGGCAAAGAAAATGCCTCACAAAAATGAGATACGAGTTTGTTTGCGCTTTTACACTCTCCTTGAGTGCTGCTCAACAACCACAACTGATCAGCTGCCTGCAAGTCTGCCTTTCTGCAATTCAAGGCCTTGTGTTCACCAGCCATTGAGACCATCTTAGAACTCCATGGTACTTCCAATTTGCACTGTGTTCTGGACAACCAGAAATTGCTTTGCAACGTTTCCAGTAACCTCGGGGAGTTTTGGTTTTCAGCCCTAGTCACAGTACTAAATAAACACTGTCAAAAAAAAAAATGTAAAATGTTGCTTTTCTCCACCCACCTCTTATGGTGAAACATAACATGGCTATATAGCTATCCACAATTATGCACTTACATCATCCACTGTACTGGTTACTTCCCATCCTTGTTTTGCTGCTAGGTGTGTCAGTGCAGCTATATTGCTGTAACTCATATATGCCTGTAAATCATAGAATCATAGAATAGTTAGGGTTGGAAACGACCTTAAGATCATCTAGTTCCAACCCCCCTGCAGTGGGCAGGGACAAAGTAAGATACCTTTCTGAAAAAAAGGAACAAAGTTACATTTCACTGAACACTGCAGAAATAAGGTGTTCTTTTTCTATCATTACCCTTCAATGGCAAACAAATATATATAGGCCCAAAAGTGTTCCTTCCAGAAAACGCAGTCCAGTGTTTCTGAATTAAATACTTTCAATAGCTAGATTATGAGCTTACATTGCTGTTGGCCAAATAGCCCTAATTAAACAACAAAATACTACTTTTGGCTTCTCCAATTATAAAGCAGTGCAGAGAAACTGTGACGCCCAGTGAGATAATACAGGTATTCCTCTCAGACCACTAAATTAATGGTTTCGTCCATCTTCCTCCTCAGGAATTAAAAACTACTAGAAAATTAACCTCTTCATTGTGATCTAGCTGTGGTCTATCTTGGCAATTGCTTTACACAGCATGCTCAGAGCAGAAAAAGTGCAAATATATTCATTATTTATGCTTGACTACAGTGGATAGAGTTCTCATTTAACCACTGTGTAAAGAAAATACAGCCTTAGAGTCTTTAATGACAGGTTTTAATATTAAAAAAAAATCTTAAGTAAGCTTTTTTTATCATTGTGCCTGTATTTATATTTTTTGTTTGCAGAAAAGAAATGCTGCTTCAAACAGCAGAGATGTCACTGTTAACAGCAAATCACTTCCTGCATGATAATCCTTTTTTTTTTTTTTTGGTGTTGTGTAATGGAAAAAGACCAGGTAAAACTGCTGGGAGCCACTGAGACCTTAAATGCAATGAAAACTTAACCACAAAAATCTGGCACTGAAAAAAGCCTTTAGGGTGTCTGTAAGTCCACCTAAATTCAGGTTTCAGGTTCATCACTACTGACTGCATATTTACACAGTTTCACTATTAATCTGTCTGTTGGTTTGTCTCTGCTCCACCTTTTAGCATTTACTAAATGGTCTTTGCACAGCAATTGAGAAAGTCAGTGGCTGGATAAAGCAAAAAAAGACAAAAAAAAAGGAAAACCACAAAAAAAAAAAACCAAGAAACTAATTCCTCCACAGGAGAATTCAGCTTTTTAAAAGCTGGAAACACTGGGTCATAAATCTGTAGGAGACCTTACAGCTTGGCTGCTTAAGGGAGCACTTGCTAAGAGTCTATCTTAAAGCCATTTTTAATGATTTGTATGAAATTTACTCTTAAATCAATAGTGAAGGATTTATTTTTTTTTTCAAGAGGGAAAAAAAAAGAAAGTTGATTTTATTACAAATTGATCCATTCTTCTATGACTATCTTAACACTTAAGTACAGACAGTCCACTTTGGAAACTGGTAGGTACAAGTGTTATACATGCCTAAAGTATACAAATACACCATTTTATGCAACCAGACAATAGGACACGATCTACAGATTACCTGGTTGCTTTTCTCCCAGAGATCAGAAGGTTTGTCTACTTTAGCAGATAGTATACATTTTCTAAAACAAAAGAAAAATTATAGCATGAATGGTTCTTTACACTTTCTTTCTACATATGCTAGAAACAATCAGTTCTACAGGCTGAAGCATCTTCTAAATCTTTTACAGGTATTTTATCAATTTTCAGTTGCAAGACAGGTTTGCAATAACTCCTTTTTCTTCCCAAGAAACACAGGGAAACAAAAAAACTAAAAAGCAAAGTATTTTTGAGACAAGTAACCTCTGATAGTTTCAATGCAACTTCGGCAAAACTGGTCAGAAAGTTAAGCAACATAATAGTTATGTTTGAGGAGACTTTCACTATTAAACAAATGATTACTTTTTTAGAGGATACATTAAAAAACTTTTCAAAATCAAATTCTATTTGTAACTCAACTATATACCTGAATATACCTGATTAGTTGAATTCTCCTTCTGGCAATAGCTCCAAGGTATCGCCTCATACCATCCTTTACAAAAAGTAAACCAGACAGTAACACATTGATTATTTTAGGACACAGTCTAAAAAAAAAGACAACTAAAAATTATTTCTTACAGATGGACAAATGCCAGAGAGGTATTACAAATAAATAACATACTCTGTATATTGGCCTTTACCCAGATTCGCCTGAGCAAGTTGTTTTCCTCTGACTTTACAATATTCCCTTAAATTTGCACCAACAATCCAATAAAAAAGTTGTAGCACAGTAGCACGTTCCTAGCACATTTAACACAGTGGCAGCTGGGCAGTGCACCATACTTATTCTGCACTTTCTAAATGTGCCATCTGTACAAACAGATGTGATTTGCCTACTCAGGTGGCAGGTCTTCCCTTGTTATTATTCTGCACCAGTGGATGTTTTTTTGAAGCACTGAAGCAACCTAAGAACATACATCATAACAAACTGCATTAAAAGCTCATAGGACTTGTTATCTAGAAGGACATGCCACTTCAAAAAGCTTCTTTTAATCAGCTTTTAAGAGCTGACATGTAGCTTCTGGAATAAGAAGAATCTCCAGATTAGTGCATCCCAGCCTTCTTTAAACTACATGATGAATTTTGAAAACATCTCTTGCCTGTTTGGTAGAACTCTGCCATACCAGCTGTCACTGAAGACCACTGAAAGTTTAAACTACCTTGAGCACATACTAATTTTCCAAGATTTGTCTTCTTTGCTGTAAACAAATGTGCGTGCATGTTCTTACTTTCATGTTTGTGGATGCCGCTCTAGGCAGGTCTTTAGGGAAGCACTATGTTTCTGACAGAAGCTAAACTGCTATGGCTTGTTTTCTTTGTTTCTTTAAGAGGAAGTGTCAGTTCTCCCTCTTTGAACACGATGTAATGGGCGGTAATGAACCTTACTGACTCAGCTAGTGCACAGGACACCTGCATTTATTTGTCCAGTTGCCATCCCATAAACTGCAAGTTCACTGATGCTGAATAATCATTTTATTTCTGTCTGTGCTGGCTCTCTAAAAATTATGTAACTGGAGCAGTAAGGTTAATGACAGGTGACATCACAGCAAATAGTATTCAAACTGCTCTTAGTGCTTCATCAATCACTTTCAGGGAAACACATGCTGAGGTCTCCATGTCAAAGGAACTGGAAAGCCTACCCACATCATGGGATTTGACTCCTACAAATTTGCATATTAATTCTATTTCTCACCTTCATTAAGGGTTTATAAAAATAACTTTTGTTCACTAAACACTTAGGAGTTTCATCTACAGTCAGTGGAGGCTGCACAAGACAGCTATTGACAGGTACAAAAACCTGCAAAATAGCAGATTCTTCTTCCCTGTCCATTAACTACAGAACTTATAATGGAGGGTAGTGCCCCTCCACTATACCTCTCAGTTTTGGATGACTGAAGTTAACAATGAAAAATCGCTCACTCAAAGACAAACATTTCATTTAGAGGATTTTTTTTTCTGTGAGAAAATTTTAGTGCCCTATTTAGTCCTCCATTTTTCCAGCAAGGAAAATGCATGCCACACAGTGGCTGGCTGTGTGACATGCAGTGTTCTAGGTTTGACCACATAATCTCATAGAATCATAGAATCAACTAGGTTGGAAAAGACCTTTAAGATCATGAAGTCCAATCATCATGTATGCATTCGTCCTATTCCTGAGGATGAGAGCTGACCTGTGTAGTAGGTTTGATTCTGGGGAGGGTGAGCAACTCTCCACTGTCATTCACAGCGTTAAAAATGAGAAATGCGCTGTTAATGTGCCGTGGCTGGTTCTTGATCCATTCTTCACAGTTATAAGCCTCAACACGGACACCAACCTCCACACTGAAATAGAAGTTTAAATTAAACTACTACAAGTGATGCAGAAGTAGCTCTGAGACATACTAAAAGGGCTGCTGGATACCTTTCTCTATGAGGGAGGCCTGACTCAAATAGCTTCTGTAGCATACAAAATAAATTAGTCTGGACAGAAACATTTCAGAAATAAAATAATAGGTGGCACTAGCTTGAATTAAATGACAAAATATGACCACCAGTAAGCATACTGTGAGAACAGACAGCAAAAGTGAACAGGATGATACTGATTTGACATTCAGCAGAAGCATGGTATGAAGGCAATTAATTCCCTGCTAGCATTCAGTGGGGCCAAATACACTTATAAAGAAAACAGGCACAGAACAGCAATGCCAGGGCAACATTTCCCCCTTGTACAGAATTTGGAGGACAAATTACTTTAGCTTCTGCCTTCTTGCGGCTTGTCTTGCTACACCTTTTGCAACTTCTGAACATGTTCTCCTGCTGGGACAGGGTTTCCATAAGATGTGTCACAGCCCTGGCATAACCTAAGAGTCTGTTGGCCCAAAGCCATGCTGTAGGTGGGGAAACAGCCTATCAGATAAGTGCTATCCTGTTGTCAAAGGTTAGAGGAGAGTAATTCTCTATAAGGCAAACACGAGAGTAGCCCTACTTTTGTAGAGAAGGTAGCACATGCATGGGAAAATTACAGTAACCATTAGCAAGAAGGCTCTCTGCACTATGGGTCAACAGCCACACCACTAAATTCCAGGACCAGGCATTCAGTGTGCTAAAATCTCTGTTTCATGGTTACAGTGACCATATACTCAAATAAAGATAAAATTTCAGCATGGGCTGCAGCCACTTATTCCAAACTGCAACTGGCAAAGCCTCAACTTTGTGTACACTCAAACCAACACTGGAAAGAAATAAACAAAATAAAGCCTGTGTTTTTCTAGCAATAAGTAGAACCTAGATCTGTAAACAGATGTCAAGACAAGAAGATCCTGGAAGCAAGCTTGAGTCTTACGAAGAAACAAAGCTGTGGGATCAACTCATCTCTTGAAAATCCCTGAATTTCAAAGTTACATTCATGGTCTGAATTGGCAGGATTGGAATTTTTTAACAAACGATCTTTAAATTGAGAGTGAATGTCAGAGAAAAATTTTCAAAACTGACACTGAGAAAAATAAAAAAAAGGCACACACAGACAGTTACAGGTATATCCCTGAAAGCCCCAGCGGAAAAATCATTTATTTAGTAATGCAAACCCTACAGATAGCTGCAACCTGAAACACGCATTTAGGCTGGTGCTGGACAAGTCAAGGAAGACAACCAGGTGAGGAGCTTACCTATTCTGAAATGTATTGTTCACAATTGCATTGAAAACAAGGCGGTCACCCACAACGGATGGTCCCCAGAATTTAAACATATTGACTGATTTCAAGACAGGATATGAATGACAAAGGCAGCTGAAAAAGAAAGCAAAAGAGGCAGAGAGCAAAACATACAGTTGCGTTAAAAAACTTCGATGCTAGATTTGAAGTGGTAGTGATTAGAGAAACAAGGTTTGTGCAACCCAGAAGATCACTATATTACTCTGATTTATTCCATAACTCACTGAAATACAGTTAACATGTTCAGCTCCACGTGCATAAAGTTCCAGCTTCATATATAATAGTACCATTTATGTCATGCTGTTTCATATTCAACACACTTTACAAACACTGACTATAATTAATTCTTGCTGCTTGATGCTACCTTGTTTTGGAGCCAGATCAGGAATCCGTTACTACAGAGTAACCATTTACTTCACAGAGTTTCGTTAATTTCTATATGACAGCATGGGGAGTAGGATATTGCTCAGTATGTAAAAAAGCCAGATCATAAATCCTTTAAACGATTAAAAGAAACCTGAGCAGAAAGGTTGAGCTCCAGAAAAAATGTTCAAGCAAAATACTGTCAGTCTGTCTATTTAACACTTGTACTGTTTTGCCTGTTTATCAGCCATTTTCTGCTAGCACTATATGAAATAACAATTAAAACCTACTAATGTAACTGTCAAATGCATAGCTGGTTTTGTCGGGGTTTTTTGGTGTTTTTTTTTATTTTAAACTTTGGGATGCTTTACTAAATTATGTGCAGTTCACTACTGGTGCTGAGCTGGGAAACACATCTTTGCCTATACATAAGAACATAAGACGTTGAAGTGATCACTTACTGATTCATAAACTGTTGGCTAAATTTCAAAAGCTGAGGGGACAACAGTGTATTACAAACACACAAATCTTAGTAAGCCTGTTCCCTTTATCCTTCTGATTGCATAGTGTGTCTGCTCAGCTGTCTTATTTCAGACCTAATCCTCCACTGTGCTCAATTATATGTAGTCATATTCAGCTGGGTTGTCCTACTGTATCTCTTTGTACTGCTTGTGAAATAGGCTGTAGCCACTGCGGTAAAACTTTGCATGTCTAGGACAGAAGATTGTCTGCCATGCAAGTACCCTTTCCACAAGTATACTCATAAAGCTGCCCTTTAGTACAGTGGATTAACAGATACACCTGATCAAACCCAGCCACACAGCTACAGAAAAAGTTGTGCTAAAGAAAAACCTTTGCAATAGTGTGTCATCTATACTAGGGAATACCAACAACTCATCACTTCTCTGACCTTCACAGACATTCCAGGAAAAAAGTTTGCAGCACAGATACAGGTTAAGGAAGGGTATGTGGAATTAGGGTCTTGTCTGCATGCTCTCTGGAGTGGGCAAAAATTAGGTTTCTTCAAAAGGAATGCGAGCAGCAGGTTGAGGGAAGGGATTCTCCCCCCTGTTGAGCTCTGCAGAGGACCCCCCTGCAGTCCTGCGTCCAGCTCTGGGGCAACAATACAACAGGGACATGGAACTGTTGAAGCGAGTCCAGAGGAGGCCATGGACTTGCTGCGAGGGCTGGAGCAGCTCTGCTCTGGAGACAGGCTGAGAGAGCTGGGCTGGTTCAGCCTGGAGAAGAGAAGACTCCGTAAGGGGAGACCTCAGAGCAGCTGCCAGTGCCTAAAGGGGCTGCAAGAAACTTGGAGAAGGGCTTTTAACAAGGGCCTTTTGTAGGGATAGGACAAGAGTGAATGGCTTTAACCTGACAGAGGGGAGACTGAGATGAGCTGTTAGGCAGAAGTTCTTCCCTGTGAGGGTTGTGAGGCCCTGGCACAGGTTGCCCAGAGAAACTGTGGCTGCCCCATCCCTGGCAGTGTTCAAGACCAGGTTGGAGAGGGCTTGGAGCAACTTGATCTAGTGGAAAGCATCCTGCCTGTGACAGGCGGATGGAACTGGATGAGCTTTAAGGTGCCTTCCAACCCCAACCATTCCATGATGCTATGATTCTATGATTCAGGGGTTATAAATGTAGTCGAATTCCCAGTCTTTACTGGAATCTCTCTAGATTACATGAGTAGGGAACAATACACAATAATGCCATTTATTTTTGGACTTTGAAAAAACACTGTCCTCATGCATGTGTGCAAAACTCCTCAGTAAGAATCCCATACGCACATCTGAGAATAGATTTTTCATTGTGCAGATCTTAAACTCAAAAATACTGTTTTGTAGCATTCCTACCTTTTAACTCAACTGCACTCTGCAAACTAATGTACCAGAATTCTTAAAAGCACACAATTACCTGTAGCTAACTAACTGACTGGTACATATTTCTAACAGACTAATAGATTTAAATGATTGGCATTTCATTAAGTTGCTCCTCTGATTTTAAATGCAAAACAGTGATCTTATCTATAATGTTCACAAGACAGATGCAAACACAGTATTACTGAAAATAAGGGAGGCAAACCCCAGAAATTAGGCCTAAAAATTCCAGTTTTCTGGAAGACTACGCCCCAAATACTAATACTGCAAGTGTATGAAACACAAAAGTACAGATTGGAATCAAACTATTAAATATTATTAATATTCAAATGTCTTTATTGCTATCTGCAATATTTTCATCTACTATCCGGCCAAAAAACTGTGGGCAGGAGGGAAGTGGGAGAACTTAAGGGTGAGTAACCTTTAAAACACCCTTAGAAATATATTTGTCAAGCGTCAGCCCTCTAATTGTGCTCCTCCATCGGTTTGTGGCCATAGCAACTCTTAATTGGCACCTTAAAAGGTCAGGTCTAATTGTGAGTGGTCTAACAAAAGGTTTGTATCAAAACTAGCCATTTCTCAAGCATAAAGCACAAAATCTCTGTTTTTAACAAGCCTCTGTCACCAGCCATTACTCCTGAAATTTTCAACATGATGAACAGTGTTTGACATACATTAATTCAAACAAAAATTTTTCAGTACTTGGTTTGCTGATGTTTTCCTTTTCTTTTTGAACCTAAGTGTGACTCTCACTAGATAAAATTAATGAAAAATGAAAACAGATAAATATTTTGGGTCATATTATGGCAAAGATCTGAAACAATCCCTTGGAAGCCAATAAAATTACATACTTGTGTAAGGTCAGTGCATTCTAATATTACAAAAACTAGCTGTTTATCCAACCCCTACAGAAAATCTGTTGTTATCTGTACAACTACTGGCTACAAATCAAAAGTAAATTAATAATGAATGGGAAAGTCATTTAATTATTAAAGTTAAAAAGCGAAAACATATCACAGAATCACAGAATCACAGAATCCTAAGGGTTGGAAGGGACCTCAAAAGATCATCTAGTCCAACCCTCCCGCAAGAGCAGGGTAACCTAGAGTACATCACACAGGAACTCGTCCAGGCGGGCCTTGAATATCTCCAATGTAGGAGACTCCACAACCCCCCTGGGCAACCCGTTCCAGTGCTCTGTCACTCTCACAGTAAAGAAATTTTTCCTGATGTTCACACGGAGACTCCTATGCTCCAGTTTACACCCATTGCCCCTTGTCCTACCACTGGACATCACTGAAAAAAACCTAGCTCCATCATCCTGACACTCACCCTTTACATATTTGTAAACATTGGTGAGGTCACCCCTCAGTCTCCTCTTCTCCAAGCTAAAGAGTCCCAGCTCCCTCAGCCTCTCCTCATAAGGAAGATGTTCCACTCCCTTAATCATCTTTGTGGCTCTGCGCTGGACTCTTTCAAGCAATTCCCTGTCCTTCTTGAACTGTGGGGCCCAGAACTGGACACAATATTCCAGATACGGCCTCACCAAGGCAGAGTAGAGGGGGAGGAGAACCTCTCTGGACCTACTAACCACACCCTTTCTAATGCACCCTAGGATGCCATTGGCCTTCTTGGCCACAAGGGCACATTGCTGGCTCATGGTCATCCTCCTATCCACCAGGTCCCTTTCCCCTTCACTACTGTCCAGCAGGTCAGCCCCCAACCTGTACTGGTACATGGGGTTCTTCCCCAGATGCAAGACTCTACACTTGCCCTTGTTGAATTTCATCAAGTTTCTCTCCGCCCAACTCTCCAGCCTGTCCAGGTTTCACTGAATGGCAACACAGCCCATATCTAACATCCCTGCAGTGAATTAGGTCACTTAGTATGCAAAAAGAATTCAAACTGAAACTCTAGTTTTGCTAACAAAGCAGCTTTGTACAGCATCCAAGAACAAGGAGGGATAAAAACAACGGCTTTATTTCACTGGAAGAGAAATTAAATGATTTTAACTCTAGGCCAAACTGACAAGCAGTAATAGGCAGTATTAAATACTTCACACTTAATACCTGAAGATGACAAAGCCCTTTAAAAAGCTAAAAATATTACGACCCATAGGATGGGGACTCAGACTGAAAGGTTAAATGACTTGCTGAAGGTTATGCATCCATTCTGTGTGTGCACCAACAAAACAGAACCTGTTTCACTTTTTTATTCTCTGACTTACTCTTTCTTCTGGCATAAGGATCTGCAGACTAATATTTAGAAGCCTGTTCACTTTTGGGTATCAGTTGATAGAGGGTTTGTACTGGTTTTATCCTGACTTAACAAGTAACCCTATATTTAAAACAATGCATCAACCACCTGGTGGGCAGGCTTCTGTTCTGAGGTCCAATGCTGACTTTCTACTGAGATTCTCAAGAGAAGAACATTGCCTCTTTTGCCTTAGGGCCTCCATGTGTAACAGAAGAGTAACATTTGGCTCCCACAGGGGTGTGGCATGCTGTAGGAACTGTACCACATGATTACTTCAAAGGCCTCCTGCAATCTTAGAAGGAAGAAAAGTCACAAAGGCTTGGGTCTGTATTTTTCATAAAATAAATCCTTATGAAACCCTTAATGTTAAAATCACATCCATTTAGAACCATGTGCGAAGACTATGATATAGAAAAGTACCTTGCTGAAATACTTGCCACTGTTTCCATCCAAGCCATGATCTGGCCGCCAAAAGTGTTTCCATGATGGTTTGCATGAGGAGGCTGAACAAGCTCAATACTCTGTACATGAGTAAGGTCAGTTGAAACTCCATGCTCCTCTTCAAAAGTATCTGAAATATGGCAGCAACATATTAATGAATTATTTCAGCAAGTAACTCTGATAGCCAAGAAGAAAATACCCTGTTACTGAAGGGTGCATTTTGCTTCAGGCAAGACTGAAAAGAATTAAAAAAGAAAGGCACAGAAGACCTCTGTTTTTCGCAAGGCTGAAGATTTACTCTCTTCTCCCAAGAGACATAAGTGGTAGGGGATGGTGCACACTGCAGTCTATCACAGCACAGTTATCCTTCCCAGCCCCCCTACAACCTTTCAAGAAGTGGTGTCAGAAGCAGTCACTGTGACGCTTGGTTATCTGCGAATGCAGACAACCAACAGCCTCTGCATATGCCTGTGATTATTCATGGTTGCTATGCATGACCTCTAATGGATGTTGTCAGAGCGTTTATCACTTGTTCAAATGACTTTCATAGACTTTGACCACCATATATGATGGCCACCTGTGTAAATGTGTCTAATTAAGGTTAGGCGTGATTGTTTCAAAAGATCTTGTGATTACCAGAGACAATACAAGACACATGAGAGTAAGAAGTATGGATTTGAATCAGTAATGCATTTTCTAGTTCCATTTTCAAATGTTTAGCTATACATCCACACTCTAATCTTTTTTTGCAGTTATGTTTTGCAAGATCAGATTCAGACATGTGATGATGCCAATCATTCTAAAGTGTATCTATGTTGATCTGAATTGTACTTTTGACTTTTGCCATAATTAACTGAAGTTATGATTATATGAAAGTGTGGACATATTTGACTAACTCGTACTTTGGACCTACTTAAGTTGTTGCATAAGATCACTCAGAAAAACTTCACTTTCTGGATACGATTTATACCTATTTTGCTACCTGGCAGCCTTTACACACAGTATTTTCTTCTCTCTTTCCCCTGTTTTGCTTGTTCTGTCTCCTTAAGGAGGTGAATTAGTGCTAACAATGATAAGATCCTTCAAGGAAGTTCCTAGACAAGGCAGTGGAAACAAAATCATCAACCTCTGATTTGTCTTTCATGGTATTAAGCTGTTTCCTATGAGGCAGTTACCATGAAGACAAATAACTTGTTTGCTTCTAGCTTCTAGCAAACTTGTTTGTGAGCAAACAAGTCTCTGCAGTTCTAGATAATCTTGTTAAATTGTTACAACAAGAATCTATATTTACAACAGGTTTAGCCCTTCCTCAGTAAAACCACAGGATGTCTGTTGTTTGTATGTGGAGCTATGGCTCAGATTTTCCAAATACCAGCATATTTCTTAACTGCTGTGAATAATTTCTTTTGCAGGGGAGCTCAGCAACTTTTGAGTGCAACTATCTTTCAGAACAGAGGTAAGAAATAAAGACAAACCTGCCTCGTAGCTCAGTTTTTCTAATTTGGTCATGAGGAGTTTAAATTTCTTTTACCTGTTTTGACCTCCATGTAGTGAAGCTTCTCCTGCTTCTTGGTAACGATTTCACAAGATAAACAGAGTTCTTAGTGCTTTCTTGCAAAGACATAACTCTAAGCCTGAGTGAATTTTATCCTCCTATCGATACTACAACTAGTGTCACAGGACCTTTGCAAAAAGGAAACATAGGAATTCCAACATAGGAATTTTGCAACATTCTGTGTGAGCTGTTAAACCTTACACAGATAACCTACATGAAAATCTGCATTTCACATTTATTTAACACATGCTTAGCCTTCAATCCTGCTTTTTTAAATCTGGAATGTCTGAAAGACAAAGAAATACCACTCTATCAGAATGTCTTACACACCCTCACAAATCTGGCACATGCTTTTCTACATGATACCACAACATCAAAGAGCTCTACTCAGGCATTTTGTTTGCTTTTTTCCTCCCTTGCAGCTGCTCGTAAGTCATTTGTTCCATCCTCTATGCTGACCACAGTAATCACCTTCCTTATTACTCTCCTGCATTAGGTTCTGAAAGACCTGTTCATAGCCCAGTCGGATTCTTCTTCTCTCAATAGCCAGGCAGTGCTCCAGGTGGTCTTCTGTAGACAGAAGCTTTACAGGTTCTAATTCAATCTATGCAAACAAACAAACAAAAAAAAGGTTCCAAACACCATAATCATAACAAAGTGCACTTTGAGCTTAAAATGGCATCAGCATTTTCTATAATCTTTTGCTATCAACTGTCCAAGATGACAAGTTCTATTAATACAAACAAGTGCAGAGTTAAAGTTCAAGAGATTCTGCATTATCCTTTCTGAATCACTTGTTAAAACACAGTAACAAAGTTCTTTTAGCTTTTAAATACAAATGCACATGACAGCACATGCAGTTTAAGACAATTCTCACTTAGATAAAAAAAGGAAAAGATCTTGATATGTAGGTTTGACTGCTGATATTTTGTATCAGAAAAATAATCCAGTTGCATTAATCAGCCGTATAGTCTATGGGAAAGTGTATCCCAGAGCTGACTCCCACCCAGGACAGAAATAGGTCCCTCTATGGAGAGTAGAAATGCTCTCCATACTCACATTGCCTATTCCACCTATCTTGAGGACCAGTTTTCAAAGAAGCCCTCAGGTGCACTAAGATGGAGGAGAAACATGAACACCCAGCACTTGGTGCAGCTCCAGACTACAGTTATGCCCAAAACTGCTACTTGTGCTCAGATACACACCCTTCTCTTGCGAAGATCAGACCTTCTCCTGTAAGTAAAAATTCCCATGTATGTCAGTTCAATAACAAACCCAACCCAAACCTGTACTGGCTTAAGAAAATTATTACATTTAGATAAATATTGCATAGGTGCCACTGAGCAGTCAAGTGTGTGACTTGTCTTCAAGGTCTACCTCAGAAACCTTAAAATAATGCACAAGCACTGCAACATGGGCAAATACAACATTTTGTATCCTGCAGTAGTGCTGCTCATGTTTCTCAAGAAGGCTCTGAGTCTTCGCTCAAGCTCTCTTGCAGCTTCCTTGCCTCCTTTCTGGCCCTTCTCAACAGCTTCCTAGCTTTTTCCAGACAGCCCCACTAAAAGATTAAGATGGTGAGTGCACACTCTTGCTCTCTACTCAATTTTAGCAACAGTTGCCCAGAAAAGTGGATTTGAAAAAACGTTCTTTAATTTCTCCAACACTATAATTTGTGATGGAATTTGAACTGAAGTCTCAAACTCCCTCTGGGGTGTTACTGTCTTAAGCCTAACCTTAATCATCACCAATTTAATCCTGAATTAATTAATTAATTAATCCCTGGAAATTTGGGCAAAAGGTAAATGGGTAAATGGGTTGACGCCACTGATATGATATCAAATCAATAATAAACAATCCTTACTTTATACTATTTTGGTGTTTTCAGGTTAACCAATTTAGCTATTAACCTTTCAGAGACAAGCTGGGCTTTAGCTTTGGTAAAACTGCTCGGTTCTGTCTCTTCAGCAAACTAAGCATGAGAAAGGCCTTTCTCATATGAAAGCTTTAAAAGAACTGTGCCTGCTTGGCACAGCAATGTGAAGGCTAACAGTACCATGACTGATTTCTAAATGTCTCCAGGGAGCCAAACACTGGGGAGAAGAAACATTGGCATGAGAACTAATTAGCATAAATGGCAAAGAATTAATTAGAGATTGGAAGCTACCTTAAAAATAATGTCTTTTATGTGAATAGTGATGTCTGAAGTAAAAGATAAAGAAACCGCACCCCAAATACCCTTGAGGTTTCAGAATGTAGATAGATCAGTAACTGAAAAGGAGAGAGACTATGGAGACTCACAAGTATCTCTCTTCCAGTGCTTGCCTCTCTCAGTATTGCAAAGACACTAGTTCTATTATTAGCAAACATGAAACACAAAGTGGAAACAATAAAAAAAGCCTAGGAATTTCGGAACAGAGATGTGGGAAAAAAAGCGTCTCCATAAAGTCTGCACTTCATACTGTTTTCCTATTACTTTTCAGAATATCAGGTATGAACATTTTATTGTGTTTCACAACCAGAAAAGCTGGATTATTTAGCAGAAAGTAACTCAGTCCCAGTAATTTAGCATAGAAGGAAACAGAAGAAATACCTTTCCACCACCAACTGGTTTGGCTACATATGTTGCATATGCCACACTCACAATTTTTTCAACATTAGTCAAAACATCCTGTACCATAACCTTGATGCCAACCTAGAAGGAAGAAGGTAGTGAAGAAGGAGACAAATTATTTACATCATTGTTAGCTGAATTGAGACAAAATGGTGCAGTCTCTTAAAGAAAAGAACATAAAAGAACTGCGCTGCTACCACTGAGACATCTCTGAACACGTAAGAACATCACAGTATCCACTGAATTCTGAAAAGTGTTTTAGTACAACTGTAGGTATGCTTAGCATCACTTGTAAGATAAAGTAAAAAACAGGAAAGACACTTAGATTTAGTTGTATGGGTCTCTTTCCATTTACATGTGTGCCCTTTGGAGTCCCTGAGATCTGAATGCACAGAGAAGTCTATATAAATGTATAAAACTCAAGGAAACACTTCAAGGTGAAACAGCGTAATTGATCCTGTGTGACACAGGCCTGACATGAATCAAAGCTTCTGACTGTTTTCTAACTTTTAGAACCTTTAAGAATACATCCTCTATGAGATGCACCACTCTATGAACAAGAATTGTGCTTGGGCATAATGCAGAGAAACTGAACCTTAAGGTTCAGTTATGATTTCAAGTAAGTGATTGGGCAATGCATTGCATGCTTGCTACAAAACAAAGAGTATGAACATGCACACACCTGAATATATTTTTGTATCAGAAGTTTCAAAAATACTTAGAACTCCACCTAGCCAGTGGATCCTAGCTCTGACCTAAAGACTGCTTAAAGGTCAACTGCTTTGGACTGGACCAACACCACCTACCCCATCCTGTCCACTACACCTGCCAAATATTTTAAGTCTTCAGAGTCCAGTTTCTATTTTGACACCGATTATTTTGCAGGAAACATGCAACTATAATACACATTATGAAAACAGTTTAATCAGGCAGATATTCTTTAGATATCTGCACAAAGCTCCCAGACCCATGCTGCATCCCTCCATTCCTCCCACCTATCTTCTATTCTTTAAATATTGTTAAAATAGTGATGATCTGTTACCTCCATGCTGGTTTTGAATGCTCTGTTCACCTTTGCTTTGATGGTAATAATTTGTCCAACCCTGTTAAGAAAAAGAGCATGGTATGTAATCATGCAGCTTCCTAAGGGCTTGAACCTGCCTCTCTAGGTATTCCTAATAGTGAAAAAAATCATTAATCAGTCATTAATCAGTCTGTGCCTTCCATCCCATACTGAAAACGCCCTGAAAAAGGTCTAGCTCTGTAATTCACCAGACTTCATTCATGCTCAGTAACAACTTTAGTTGTTCAGAAAACTCTGTAAGCTTAGTATTAGCATTCGTTCTCCTTGCTGATGCCTGTGTGACATCAGGCATGCCTCAGGCCCCACGACCCCCAAGAAATTTTGGGCTACATTCTGCTTTTGGTCAAAGGGACATGTCTGTCTGCAAAACAAGATGTGTCTATCACACAAGATACACTCCTTGTATACTCTCTAGCATACAGATACATGTACATGAAGAAATAATACCTGGAGGAAAGGTGCTCTTTCACATCTTTGAAGGATTGGGAAAGAGGTCACTGCAAGTTTTAGCCAAGAACAGGGCTGAAGCATGTCCCTTCTGTTCTCTTAACAGCACACCTCTGAACAACTACTCTTCCTCATTTACCTACACAGAATCCCCAAACAGAATTGTATCTTTCTACCTAAATAGTATCAAATTTAAATGAGAAACTAATTTATTTCCTTCTGGAATGTCTAAAGTACCTGTTAGTGTTGGTAACAGGCGTGATTCTGAACAGGCAGTGCTGAAAGGGTGGAAAGAAGGCAGTTTCCCCTAAAACTGCCTTATTGAGCACAGCAATAGAAGGACATGATGCACATGGTAAGTCAGAACAACAGACAAGATAACGGCATCAGAGGACCACTGCCTTCAGGGAATTTAGACAGACTGACAGTTGTAAAGATCAGTCCCAGAGTAGGCTAAGTGCAGCTAGCTACATCTGAGTCTTGAAGATATAACTCAGACCACTTGAGTACCTATGAAATAGGCATTTATAGCTAAGGATTTGGCACAGTCATGACCAGGGTTTATATTAAAAAAAACTTTTATCATTTCTCCCTGATTTAATGAATAGGGTTTTGACATATAAAGGTATCTGGCTTTTCTTAAATTGCTTCTCTCTATGCCAGAACTTCAAATGAATTGTTACCAAACACTAGAATGGGGAATAGGAAACCTGCTCCTTTACATTACCAGACAGGAACAACTAATTACATGGAAACTTTCTTCTTGCTCACATTCAAGAACACAAGTGGAAACCTTTGAGTACATGGGGGAGGAAAATGGCTATACAAAAGAAGACCATACAGCAAATATACAGCCCTCATTAGCATCTGAAGAACATATTCAGAAGGAATTGTTCCCTCACTGATTACAAAGAAAAAGCACAACCATTAATACAGTAATTCTAAACTCACAGCTAAGGGAACCACCAGAAAAAGGAGAATGTATTCATAATTGCAACACTGTATTTATGTCTAAGTTTGGAGAAGTTAACATTACAATGTTGTAAAGGCTTTAGAAAGGCTCAAGTCAAAACCCAATCAAGTACCCTGAAACACCTCTGAAGGCTCTGTATTTGTCATAAAACTCCCAAGAGAGAGGACTTCAGTAACACAGCAGTAGCGCTAATGATAAATATGCAGTGAAAAAAAAGGGAATATGCTAACTGGACAACCTGCACGATTAAAAGCAGCATACACCAATAGTGAGAGAGGCCTTCCTTAAGAGAATTCAGAGTCTCTACAGATGCATGCAGGGGATGTCATGGTCCCTGTCAAAAATGTCACAATACTGGATTGTCCATGAAGTCCCATCAGGGACCGCAAAGGTCTCAATCTCAGGCTTACTGGCCTGTAAGTATTCTTCTGTGCAAAGATTGTTCATTTCACCTTTGTCAGTGACACCTCCCTGCTGACCTCTATTCCTCTCTGTGAGAACATTGCATAAGAAAGGTTGAGAGAGGTAAATCTGGGTCTGTCTGACTATGAGAAAACTGCAGGCTGGGAACAACAAAACAAAGCTGGATGTGATCTCACTGGGCCTGAGACAGTCCTGCAACAAGGCAGGTCTGAACTTCACGGACATCAGACACCCCGACTGACTGGCACCTCCCTGGTGCACAAAGCAGTCTGTGCAGCTGGACTCACATTTTCTGGCAGAAAAGTGTACTCTAGACTCCATGGCCAGATCAGAAAATGAAGACGTCAGAACTGAGATGGCCAGACACTATGATAGTGAAATGTTTTTTCAAATACTTTCAGGAGCTGTTTCAAAATTAAATGGTTTACATTATAACACATATTCTGACTTTGGACAACCTGATTTATTTGGGCATTTAACTAGGTAAGGGCAGAAGTCACAGAACACCATTTACCTACACAGAATCCCTAAACAGATATTCATCTGGCATAAAGCAGAAAGCTTTTAAAATGTAACAGAATGACTGAATATTATTCACATATGGAGCACTAACAAAATTCAAATACATTTAATTTAAAATCAGATATTCTTACTAGCACTGAACTGCTGCACATTAAAACTGCTGCATATTAAAAAAACAAGGAAGAAGTATTTATTTGTTATTATGGCATAAAATTGAGTTTTGCAATAAAGAGATTTGTGGAAATATCTGTTTCCATGTCAACCAAAAAGAAATATGTACAGAAGAGTTACAGAACATTTGGTAACCTGAGTTAGGTAAATGAAACCTTGCAGTAGGTAACTTACAAAACATATTTTAATTTAGAGTAAGATACAAGAGCTCTCTTATTTATGCAAGATGTTTGTATAATCAAAATGATCTGGCAAAATTTTGGAAATTACACAGTGAACTACTATCGGAATGTTAGAGATAACCTGAGACTGAAAAACAATTACTGAAACCACTTCACAGTTACTAGGCTTGTAGCCTGAATTCATGTTAAAAATGAAAAATTGGTACAAGAAGAGGAAGGAGGAATAGAGACATATTGGAAATAAATTTGGAAGGAAAAGTATTTTCATTATACTTTAGGAGATCTGTTCTGCTCTTGGAAACGAGAGAAAACTGCTCTGAAGCTACTGAAGTCTGAAATATTATGCTGGAAATATCATGCCTGAATTCATTTCTAGGACTCTCTGATTACAGTTTTCACAGAGAGGATTTTTTCCCAAGGATAAATAAACACAAAACAAAACAAAACAACAACAACAACAAAAAAACCAGAAATTAATTACATGCAGGACAAACACTTTTAATTTTGTAAATATGACCAAAAAACTCTGGAGTTCTAGACTAAGAATGACAATGTTCACTTCTTTGTTACTACTTCTAGTTCTCATCCTAATGGCCACTAGTCTAAAAATCTGCTGTTCAGAACTGTGAGAGGATGTCTGTTTTAAACTCCTGTGCTGCAAACAGTTTTAAATTGACATGAGCTGTACATCCAACAGCCAGCATTGTTTGGTTCAGTCAGGACAACTGCATGCATATTCATCAGTGTAACCCCACTGATGAGATGGCTCATTCCATCTAAGCACTCACTGATTTCCAGATTGCAAGGTGTAAAAATACATGAAACCTACAAAGTGATGGCTTTAAGTTTCTGTAAAGATATGGCTTAGGAATAAATATGCAATTTCCCCTTTCAGTGTCTTTTATCCTTTGGAAAATAATGAAAAATGGTTAAAACAGTAGTCCTGTATTATCTTGTAGACTGCTGTGGTTTAAGCCCAGCTAGCAGCAAGTACCATGCAGCTGCTCTCACTCACTCGCGCTCTGGGTGGGATGGGGAGGAGAATCAGAAGAAGATTAAATCCATGTGTTGAGATGAGAACAGTTTAATAACTAAAATTAAGTAAAATCTAATAATAATAGAAATTATAACAACGATAGAAATATTTATAATAGTAACAGGTGTCCTGGGTTCAGCTGTAACAGTTATTTTTCTCCTTCTTAGTAGCTGCTGCAGTGCTTTCAGCTTTAGTCTGAGAACAATGCTGGTGACACACCAATGTTTTGGTTGTTGCTACGTAATTCTTATACCAATCAAGGACTGTTCAGTCTTTCATGCTCTGCCAGTGCGGAGGGGCACAGGAAGCTGGGAGGAAGCACAGACAGGACACCTGACCCAAACTACCCAAAGGTGTATTCCATACCCCAGCACATCATGCTCAGTATATAGACTGGCAGAACTCGCCCAGAAGGCCCAGACAGCTGCTTGGGTCAGGCTGGGTATCAGTCAGCGGGTGGTGAGCAACTGTATTCTCTCCCCTTGTTATCTCCCTTATCATTATTATTACTGGTGGTAGCAGTAGTGGTTTTGTGTTATACCTTGGCTACTGTACTGTTCTTATCTCAACCCATGGGAGTTACATTCTTTCAATTCTCCTCGTCATCCCAGCAGGAGCTGGGGGATGAAGCTGCAGGGGAGAGAGTGACCAGCTGCGTGGTTCTGAGTCAGCATCTGGGCTTAAACCACAATAATAGGGAACAACCGGAAAAAAAAAGGTCAAATAAAAATTCAGAAAAAACAAAAATGCACAATACAATTGCTCACAACCCCGTGACTGATGCCCAGTCTGTACTCCAGCAGGAATCAGTGGCTCCCTACCACTTCCCCTAGTTTCTATACCGAGCATAATATTCTGTGGAATGGAATATCCCTTTAGATAGTTCAGATCAGCTGTCCTGTCTCTGCTCCCTCCCATCTTCTTGTGCCCCTCCTGGCAGAGCACGAGGCTGAACTGCCCTTGATCAGCATCAGTGTTATTGAACAACAACTAAAGCATCAGTTACCAGCATCGCTGTCAGACCATCGATGTTACCAGCACTGTTGTCAGGCTAAATCCAAAAAACAGCATTGCACCAGCTGCTAGGAAAAAAACAACTGTCCCAGCTGAAAGCAGGACATTATCAATATTCAGTGATCACAAATACAAAATATTTTTGTTTTGTTACATGTACACATTTTTCTAAAAGAGATGAAAGAGATATTAAGAAATCAACTGAAGAGCACCTGCAACAGAAGAAAAAAAAAAAAAATCACACAGTAACTGTTACAGGCACATATATCTTATTTAACAGAGATAAGTAACAGACTGCAGCACTGCCTTTAATTAGATCACTGGCCAATCAGTTTCTTACCTGGCATCTAGGTTGCCGAGACAAAGTAACTGCAGTTTATTTTTTTATGTGTGAAACTGATCTCTTTTCTAGGTGGGCCAGGCTGTCTAGCTAGAAAAGAGCAGTTTTGAGATACAGCCCTGGGACTCCAGGGAGCGTACTGGCCTGCTATCTCAGATTTCATAATGCCTCAGTTTATCTCTGCCAAATAAGACTCTCTAGAATAAAAACATTTGACTAATGTTAGTTGGTTTTGTACCTGGCAGCCTCTTCAAACTGTATGTCATCCATAGATGCAGTCACACAAGAAACACCAGCATGTTTCTCAGCTTCAAGAGACACACAGGGACACACAGTTACAACACTGTGCTTGCAGCAAGATATTCACCTATACACTTTTGCACAAGAGAGAGAGACGAAACGCAATAGATCCCACTTCTTCTGATCACCTTAATGCAAGCCTGCAGTAGACCTCTTAGAAAAACAAAAGCTAAGTTAATATTTATCATGAAATAAGGGTAACATCATATGAGGCTAACTGATGATAATGTTCCTTCTCAGTTTGAAAAGCTCTAAAGTCTGTCTGTAAAAATGAACATTCTGGTAAGAAAGCATCAATAAACATGTTACAAAACAAAAAGAGTCACATAGCGTTAACACGCCTAAAGAAACCTCAGCAATTTTCCTCAACACAGGATGTCAGGAATATTGGCTGTGTTAAACCAGTGTGGAAGTTTCACATCAGTTGAAGACTCTCAGACACAGGAGGTGTATCTACTGGCTTATTAGCATGGTCACAGCAGTGGAGAGCAGGTAAGTGCATCCTCAGTGCTGTAGTAAAAATGCAGAAATTACAAAAATACAAACAAGAATTAAAAAAAAAAATAAAACCTGCTTATTTAAATTTTATTTATGTATTTTAAAATAATTTTACCAAATTTCGAATTGCATTCTTCATCCCCCTAGGATGCATTTGACTATGAAAAACAACACACTCTATTTGTATTAATTATGAAAGTTAATCTGGAAGAGATAAACATCTTTACTGTTAATATTTAATAGGCCAATAGTTACCTTTTTACAGCAAGTTATTGTGATTTATTATTTATCTGACCATAGCAGCCAGAGTTCCAAGTCAGAGGCTAAATCTCCTCTAGGGCACACTAGGAGCTGTATAAACACAGGGAAGCCCTGCTCCAAAAAGTTCCCCGCAATAAAAGGCAAAACAGAGGACTAGCATTGAAGCTAGAAAACAGCACTGCACAACAGGCAGGAGTTCTCACGCCAAACAGTCCAGTATTTTTAGTGAGCATCACATGCAAACACTTGGAAGAACTGCAGGATGGTGCACGAGCTGCATCAGTATGTGAGGAGTTCCCTTTGAAAATACGAGGGCAAAACACATAAAGGCATTTACTAGAAACACAGCAAACTGGGATGACAGGGAAGAAGTCACAGATGACCTAGAGGGTGGACTTGTCACTGCGACAGGTAATAAAAGATGATGAGTAAGCAATAGTTATAAATAGTCTCAAAAGTGAGGAAGAAGCCAGCCATGCACTAGCTGCAGCACACCTAAAGCAGCAGGGTATGAAAGGAGGAAGGTGCAAATCCCAGGCACTTGCAACTGCACCAGCTGGCACTAATGCGAGTGAGAGATGGTAAAGCCAAACAAATCTCTGCCCAGCATGTTGAGTTTTGCTGTGACACAAAAAGTAAACTAAGGAAAGCACATGTCAAGATCCCCTTGTGTGCCACAGAATTAATCCTACGGCATGAATGACTGCTGCTGCCCTAAGCCTAACCAAGTAAAAGCAATTATAAAAGTGAGCTCTGGTGGCAGATTCACAGCTGATGAAGATCATTACAGCTTAAATAAGGTCCAAGGGAGCAAGGATGAACTACTGTGGTGTTTGGGGCTCTGCCACTTCAGAGCAGGGGCTTGAGTTCAAGGCTTGTGGAAATCAGCTCAGTCCCTCCACAGAGAGCACTGTTACAGGCTTAATCACTGAAGGGCTAAAACCAAATGGTTCTGAGCTAGAATAAAAAAAAATACATCATCATATTGTGAAGTTGGTACATGCCAGATACATTATCATGTGAGACAAGTTCTCCAGGATCCAAACTCTTTCTGTAGAGGTCGAGTGGCACTGCACAGTGAGATCACCGTGTCACTGCATCACATGGAGACTCGAGTTCTCCAAACACACATGGTACTCTTCGCAAGACTTGTTATGGGCTGCTGATGCATGCAGTTGTACTTGGAAACAGGGTTCACTGACAAGAGAGATGGCAGAGACTTGGGTTTTCTTTTTGCTTCCACAAGTTAGCCGAGGAGATTTAAAAAGTTTTCTAAGCTGAGCTACACAAGACACAGAGTGCTCTGCCTGTTGGGTGGATTTGTGGCTGTTTATGTTGCATATTTTTTTTCAACCTGTGTGCCACTGTTTTTAAATTAATACTTTTCTTTCTTCTAGTGTTTTTTTTTTTTTTTTTGTCTACCCTTTTTTCCCCTCAGCTGCTGTGGTCTTTAATTCTCATCCTAGCTGCCTGTCACCCGCTGAGATCTGACACTCCCCTCCAGCTCTACGAGCTTTCTCACTCCCCTGATGCCTGTTCCTAATCTAAACCCCCACATCTCACATGCTTCCCGCGACTTAAGCTTTCCCTCAACCCTCCCCTCAGCCCCTCCAAAGGCAAAATTCCACCTCCTCCTCGCCTGTCATGGGCAAATACGGGGATGGGGCTACCGGTTTTCTAGCAAGACGCTGTCCCCACACAGCCGACGAGCTCAAGGCGAACTCCTGAAGGGAGCCGGGGAGTCCTGAAGCGACGCTCCCGCCCGCCGCAGCCCCTCTACCTGCGAGGCAGGCAGTGGCGTCCATCCACTTGAGTAGCTGCCCAGCGCTCAGCTCGCCGCGGTGGTCGGCGTGGGCCGGGAACACGGTCTGACACATGCGAACATCGCCACGCTCCGCCGCCCCGCACGCCTCCATAGCGCCGCGGGTGAGGGCGGACAGGGGCGGCCGAGGCTCCCGCCGGACGCGGGGAGACAGTGCTGCCCCAGCTCCTCAGCTGCCTAGCGGGCTGGGGCGGGACCGGCCCAGGGCTGAAGCGGAATCGCCGCCTCCGGCGGGGGCTGAGCCGCTCCGGGGAGGCGGGAGGGACTCGCGCTGCTGCGGGCAAACCGGTAGCCCCGCGCGGACGGCGGCATCGCGAAGCAAACGCGGTCTCGCAGGGGCGAAGAGGGCGGCTCCGCTCCCATCTCCGCGGTTCCTCATGGGCTGCAGTCACGATAGCGCGGCAGCCAGGAGCCTGCTGGAGGGTCTTGGTGTGCGCTTTGCCACTGAAATTTTTATAATCGGGCTCGTATTTGTTTTATTTTTCCCCTTTTTCAGTCACCAACTCGAGAGCCCGGCATAGTCCCAGGGTAGACACGTTCCCGTCTCCAAGTGGGGAAGGTGCCATGGCCTGGTGAGCCCCTGCCACTGCTGGTACAGATGTTTTGACACATACCTTGGTGGCCATGGCCCTGGTCACTTACTCCTGGAGGAGTTAACTGGAGATCTCATAGAGGGCTCCTTCTCTTACCTGGTCCTCTTCACATGGCTGGTGACATACTGCAGGATGTTGACACTTTTGCAAACTAGGAAAATGCAAGCACTGCTGAGGAATCATAGAATCATAGCATGGTTTGGATTGGAAGGGACCATAAAGCTCACCCAATTCCAACCCTCTGCCACAGGCAGGCACACCTTCCACTAGACCAGGTTGCTCCAAGCCCTGTCCAGCCTGGCCTTGAGCAGGGAAGGAGTAGGAAGAATAGAGCAATTGCTTTTGAATCAGTTAGGAAAGTTGGTCTTTGACTACTGCCATGCGTAACTGCTATTGAAGGCGCAACAATGTGAAGAAGGCAGTTTGGAGATGCTCACTGGCTGGGCTTCTCAGCTGTGAAGGCAGGGCTGGTTGGTGGAGCAGGCGTGTTGCTTTGACATAGCAGCGTGTAACTTGTAAATGGTCTTTAATGAAAGACTCCAAAGCTTGTCTTTGAGTCTGTGCTATTTGCAGCCCCTTAGGTATTGTAAATAGCATGGTTTTCAACAGAGCAGCAAAACTATTTGTAGGCTTTCCTTACAGCCTTTCCTCTTTTTACCATTGAACTATGACTTGTTACCTACTGTTCTAATGACAGGGGGTTCCCACGTTTATTAAAAACATACAGCAGTGAATTTATATAATGAATATATGTCCATTTAAACATTCCTGAAGAACCAGCTTTAACCCAGAACAGCCAGGAAAATCTGAATTTCAACCAATCTGCCTCACCAAGATAAGAGTTTTCTCAGTGCAGTAGCGATTTTCTTCCCACATGGCCTGTTAATGTCATTGCACTACAGGAAGATCTCTGTTTCCTTGTCACATACTCTTACCGAGCAACAGGATTGCTGTGCCATCACAGTAGTTACGTTGCAGAGAAAATCAGCACACTATGCTAGTCTCTAGATTTATTTCTATTCTGTTGCTTCAGGAAATATGTCTGTCCTGATTTCTCTTTCCTTTTTTGACTGACTTCACTGCAAGCAAGGCTTTCTCAGAAGCGGCAGTGGTATACCTCAGTCTTGCTGCCTGAACAGCATTTCTAAAGAGTATGCACCCAGTATTTTCTCCTGACTTGCCTGCTCAGTCCAGATGACAAAACCTCAGGTATCAACTTCTCACACCATGGATCCTGGATGACAGAAGCAAGAGTCTTTAGAAAGAACTAAACATTTTCCTATTAAAAAAAACCACCAACAACAGCAAAAAACAACCCAAAACCAAGCAACAACAAACCCAGAAACCTGTGTTTTGCTTTCCTAGGCCAGTACTTTGTAAATGTGTTTTCAGGTTTACCTTGTCCTGCTCATTGACCAGGCTTTCTCAAAAATAATGCTTATTTTTCATTCTTTCACAGGTAACTTTAAACTCCATTTCACATAGTCCCAGTGATCAGTGTTTGGGCTGTATCTGTAATCTGCTGTAAGATTAGGTTTTACAGAGCTGTTAGGATCATAGAGATTTAAAAGTGATCAGCAGACTTCTCTTGGGCTGTATGGAGGAGTACTGGAGAAGCAGAAAACGTAGCCTCAAGTTTCTGTCAGGGTAAGGGAAAGCTGGTATTTGAGAAACATACCTATAAATTTCTAAGGGAAGGATGTCATTCAAAATACGTCCAGTAGAAGCAGGAGCTGCACTTCCAGAACAGGAATGGCCCTCAGGATCCAAATGAACAATGCATATGGTTTACACTGCTTTGGACACTTGGCAAAAACACCTGGAGAGTGAGGTGACAAACTTGCAGCCTAAAATGTCCTTTTCCCAAGAAAGCCTCAGCTTTTGTAAGCTGCGTTTCTCCTGCCATCCAGCGCCTCTTCTTGGACCCTGCCAGCTGAGTTAACAGACTTCCAGTCTTCCAGTTGGCTTCAGTGACTCCTTTCTCTGCAGTCATTATTCATACTCCTTTAGCTTCACAGTCTCCACTGTAGTTAACACTGTTTAACATCCTTCAATGTATTTGTCCTCAGAAAATACTTGCAATGTCTGTATTGTTCTCCTTTCACAACTGAAAAATTACAAAAATTAAATTACTAGCCCAAGTAATTTAATTTCTCCCAGAAGAGAATCTGTGCTTTCAATGGTTTTGAGTTGAGAAGTACCTTTTGTGCCACAGTAGCATGTACCACCACTTCTGGCATCACCACCAGGTGAAGGTAGCTGGACCAACACTTTGTGGCTTAGGCAGTCTTTGGGAAGCATCTTTGTGAACCATCAGATTTCTCATTATTGATGCCCACTGTGAGCAAATGGTTCAAGGTAGGTAGAGGATGCCTAACATCCAAACCCATACATCACTTAGTCACCACCAGCTTTGCTGAAATTGTTATTGTGAAATGAGGACTGGTGGTGGATTAGAGTGAGCTCAGATTAAAAAGTTTGGTTAACCAAGAAATTGACATCCCTTCAGCACTGTTGCTTGCTAATGCAGTTATAAAAAGTTTTTGTCAATAAATGATTCCCACTTAATGGCCTGAGGCTTCTCCTGCTGAAATGAAATCATAAAAACAGCAGCAACAACAGGTGCAGTACTGTTTTAAATAAAGTAAAAAACCAGAATGGTATTAGGTTATAATCTCCTAATAGCATGCATTTGTAATTAATTGAAGCAACGTAACTTAAAAAGATCTGTGTAGCACAGCAGCATATCTCATGAGCACTGTGAAGAACAAGACACAGTGCGATGCCTGAAGAGGAACTGTGCCAGAATAGGTAAGGTACTTTATTAATAAAAGATGAGCTCAGTATTAGATGTGATTAAATCTGTAAAGTCATCAGAGTTACCAAGTACTGTAGCAGCCAGCCAGCTAGCAGCCACCTAGCTAATAGTGTAACTGATCCAGACCTGCATTTCATCCGAGCTAGAATTTATCCTGAGAAATGGTACTGAACAAGGGTGTAGCAAAGAATCAAAAATCTACAGAAGCTTGTCATCTAGAATTAGTTTTTGTGTTTCTACCAAAATTTATTCTATATTTAAACAGATGTATGCATGACTAGAGAGCTTTAGTGTTCCCTGGAAAATAAGAGACCAATGTGCTAATTGTGATACTGTTAACACCTTCACAATCTCTTCTTACCAGTGGAGTCAGCAGCTACAAGACGTAACTCCAAAATGGATCTTTTTGGTGATATTTTAAATATAGATGTCAGTTACTGCAGTAAATCAACTACACTGTAGAGCTGTGCATCTTTGTGGACATTATATATCTCCATATTCTTGAAACAAAGGTATTACTCCGTGAAGTTACAAATGTTTCAGATTCGTATGGTTCTTTCATAACCCTAGTTATTCATGGGAAAAAAAAGGGGGGGGGGGGGGGTGTTTGACACAGCTTATGAAAATACAACTAATTCTTGTAAAATGAAACTTTATTCTAAAATGTATCCAAAATTGCAAGACACAAGCACCATTAAACAGATAAATAGACATATATTTATGTACAGAGAGCATCAAACACAGAACAATTGTTAATATAATTCTTATACCATTTTAATGAGTATCCATCAATAAAATTTTACAATTTAAAGAAGACTTTTCAGTTGCAAAACAGTTGTAAAATCATATGTATAAATTATGTTTACTACAATTGCAATAACAGAAGCAAAGTAAAATACAAAAATAATACTGCAAATTCAAATACAAAACTCAAAGTAATGCTGCACAGGTACATACGTACACTGGATGAATTCATGCAGCTAGGCAGTGCAACAAATTAACTGCTGAGTTTAACTTATCACAAATGGAACAACCATGTTGGCAAACAGAAGCAGATATATTTTTGTAATAAATCATAGTGCATTTTGAAGTTAGACTTTATGATTGTTGAGTGATACACTTCTAAAATTCCCCATGAGAACTGAGATTCCCCAACTCATCTCCTGCAAAATGAAATACAAATGACGAAAGCTAAAAAAAACCCCACTGTAGTAGAGAGTCTGATCTGCTGGTACCATCTGGATTTTATTTTTTTAAATTCTTGGTATCAGACTTGTTTGCAAGTGTCCATGTCCACAGAGACATGCAATTACTCCTTGCTACCACATGTAAATCTTCATGCTCCAATGCTATCTCCATAAACTGAATCACACAGACTGCACAGGTTCAAAAAGACATAGCTGAGCCTTGAAAAAAAAGAACTCTTGAATCCCTGTGAAGTACAGAGAGAGAGTAAAATGGAAGGTAGAGAGGCCTTGTTATTCCTGAAGCTCCTATCCCCAGTTGCTTTAATTACATAAACACAGATAACATAAGAGGATTTTATGGCTTGGATGAAATTTCTGCTGATTTACTGGGCAAGCGCAAGGCCCTTTCACAGTGCAGAAGGCTACAGTGTTTTGGTTGGCGAAAGGAAGCCTCAGGTGACCATGTAGAAAAATACTTCTGTGGTGAAAACAAGTTAAAGAAACAGAATCAAAACAGAACTTGAAAACTGATTTCTTATGTAACTACAATACTAAAACATGGCTGTTCCCCTTTCAGTGCTGCGTTGGCTGAACATGTAGATATGACCAAAGTTCACAGCTCATTGAATATTACTGGTTAAGTGTCAAAATTAAATGAGATACAATTACACAGTCCTTAAAATCTTAAAAGTGATAAGCACGCTCAGTGTTTCTACTAGGAAGTTACTGCTAAAATGCTACATTTCTTTGCTGAGAAGACATGAATTTACAGCAGTCTGTAAACTACTGTAGAGTTGATCCTTGCATCCTTTGTGCTCCAAACCCCTTTTTTCAAGCCATCACTAACTTTCAAGTTAATGGGAATTTCGAGCAAAAAAGGGATGCAGAAAAACACCTGTATTGGGTAAACCATGCAGCAATTTATACAGCAGCATTTTTGACTTTCCAGCATGCAAGTACATGTTAAGAGTGAGGCTAAGCGACGGCATGCACTGCAGTGACATGTCATTGTGCTTATGTCTGGTAAGTATCCTATGGTATTTTCACCTGGGGAAAACATAAAGGTTAGCCCCAGAAGATTCAAAACATGATATACAAGCCTGTATTCGTTGTAAATTGTATATGCTCATATATTTTTGCTCATACCACCTTGAGATACTGAATAGCAAAATAGTAACTGAAGATGCCAATGTTAATGGAAAGTTAAGTATTAAAAATAAATGATTGCTGGAGAAGATACGTTTCTACTTTTCCTGGGTGATGACCTTGCTCACCTTCCCTCCATTAGATGACAATACCCATCAAGATACTCAAGAACATGGTGATCCACTGAGAAAACTGGATGCGTGTCAGACAACAGACAGAATGGCTTTATCCACCTGAAAAGTTGTCAAAAAGTGAGAAGTGGCTGCCACAGCAGTTTTCCCCACTACAACTGTTTACCTGTGGCCCAGAATTCACTGAGAACCCACAGTCACTGGAAATTCACACCCATCTTCACGCAGAGATGACGCTAAGATAATCCGTGAATGTAAAGTTTTGGTCAAGTTCAGCACTTGAAATATTGAACAACAGAGCAGGGATTGTACTACCATATTGTAAAAAAATCCTCAATTCTTCTATTCATAGCTACACCAGATGTGTATAATTTTCAACACAGAATGACTTACAGTTTGGGAAATAAAGCAAATGTATAAATACCACTCCTGTTAAAACTCACAAAAAAAATTACACCCACTTTTGTGTGATGAAGTTATATGGCAACTTCAGCTGCTGTCTCAGGCCCAGCTGTGAGAATGTGGACTCTTCATAAAGGTGACAGGGTGCAATTTTTAATCTTCAACTGTTCCTCAGCTTTCAGCAAGAATCAGTACAACTGCTTATGATTTCGTACCAGCAGTTAAGTGAAGAAACGTATTCAACTTAGACTAGAATAACGTAGATGTTCACCGAAACCCTGAGGTGGAACCTGCTATAAATTTACTTTGCTAACCCACAGTAACACTGATGCAAAGACCTCCTCGTTTCCAAACCAGCATGTGAAATCATACAGATGTACTAAACATTTACAAAAAATCCCCACCATAAACTGCCATTACTACCTGCATTCTCACAATCCTGAGGATCTTCTAGATTTATTCCTTAAAGCTCCCAGGAAAGGAATCTTTAGCCATCCCAAGAAATGTATGAACATTAGTATCTTTGTTACAGTCTCACAGAGGCTTAATTTAAAAGCATCATATGCTATGTCTGGTGTTGATTCCTCTGTGCAATGGTTTCATCCTGTGTTGTTTTCAATGAATGAATCAGTGCAGGCAAAGAGTGAGAGTGCAACTGATATAGGGATGTGAAGCTTGGATTCATTCCACCTAATTCTAGGCAGTCAAAAGCATGCAGGTTTCACCAGTGGAGAGGGAAATCTTCCAGAGGCATATCCTCTTCTGTTCCACCTCTGACGTACAGAATAGACGTAGGCTGGCAATTTTTAAGCAGCTGAAATTAAGGTAGGATGAATCAGGCCACAGTTTGGAGCAGAAACATGCCTGATGTGGTAGAATGTATTACCATTACAAAACACAGCCTGTCAGCCTTGTCTGAGGCTCCAAACCAGATAAACTTTTAGGGTTAGTGATGCACACAATCCTTGCAAGCTCACCAGTCTCACAAGGATCTTTTAAAAGATAAAACAGTGAGACTAGATTTTATGACCTTGGTTTTATGAGCTGGGCAGCGTGTTGGACCTTTCAGACTACTGCCCTTCTGAACCCATCCCAGAGGCTGCTTGTAAATGTTTCGCTTAAGGTCTGGAGAAGTTCACAGTTGGAGTGGTTACTCATCCAATTATCATTAATGTAAATCAAATCAACATGCACACGTGTCAGTGTATTTATGATGTTGTGGGAATTTGTTATCTCTATGCTTTTGAGCAATTTTGGCATGGCATGTATTCACTCTCTCCAGTAGATGCTGATAGTGAAGCACACACTGAGGAGAAATACAGGTGTTTGGAAATACACAGCATTTGTGAGACCCCCAGTCTTATCAGTATTAATGCTTAAGGTCAGAGGCAGTATCAAGTTTAAAATGTATTTTCTATGTTAATATTTATATTGATAAATTTAATTTGTGCTGGTTTGGAAAACAGCTGATGTTTCCTTTCCTTCCAGAGACTGGAGTGTAAACATTAGTTTCATTTCTGATACTGAAAATTATTCTTTTTCTAAAATACACCTGCCTAATCGTTCAGATGTGACCTGCAAATACTTGAGACTGGGATTCCCGTGTTGTTTTTTGTTTTTTTTTTTAAGGGCTGAAATAATAGTAGAAACTTTTTTTTTTTTTGATCTTAGAGGGAATTTATCTACACACTGGCTTGGAAGCATCAGGAACATTTATTGAAAGTACTCAGTGTGAAAGGGTGAAGGTGCAAAGTCATTAACAAAGACTGCCTTTATTCAAAACATTAACCTACACATTTAAACAATCAATAAAAACATATAAAACACAGAATTTAAAATAATCAAAGTAATTATCCCCTTCAACTTTCCCACTTGTTTCACTTTTCTCATTACTGTCTTTCAGTCTAGACAGGACTTGAATGTCAGAAACCAGCAAAGAACACACACACATTTTCGGGTCTTTGTTGTATATCATAAAATAGTAATAAAAAATAATCCAGCATCCAAGAATTTGGATTATTTTTCTATCTCCATAAACAGACAAATAATTAAATTCTCCTTAAAACACTGCCACACATAAAACCCATGGTGGCTGGGGACAAGGACACAATACAAAGGCAGTGCTTTATCCCGTGCATACCCTTAGAGATGGGTTTCTGTCCTGGCACTGATGCAGTTAAAAAGCACACACTGCATATCTGGCATGGAGCCACGAAACGTGCTAACCTGCAGCTGCCTGTTGTTTGCTAAAATCCAGCCCCCAAAAGGGTATGAGCTGGGTTGAATTCTCTTACATTTAATATTCCTGCAAATGGCTTATATATTTGCTGTTTGAAATAAATTCTGAAACCACTAAGCGTGCTTAACAAACCTTTTACCTATATGTGAACAGCAAGTTTCGAGGAGAGAACAGGTACTGTTGTAGTATAAAATACACATGGCTGTACAATCAAATGCCACCTCTTGCTTCAAAACAATTTACAGTAGTAAGCAATGGTGACAAGGATTCTTACACAAAACCTACAGGAATTTACAGAATATGCATGGATCACTGAGGTTATAATGCCAGCAGTAGACTACACAGAGTATCTTGTGCAATGTGAACAAAGTTGACAATAGTTTACCAATGCTTTAAGTAATTCACATAAATATGCTAACCCACCAGCTATCAAACCCTCCTCCTCTTCCCACCATAAACAAGTGTTTGCCAGATGCATACACAGCAATCCATAGAAAAAAAATCTATTTGTTTTTGTGTTTTTAGGCAAACATGCATGAAATAGATGCACTGCAACAATTTTGCAAGGGGATACTTGCCACAAAAAAAGCCCTCAAAATTGGTCTCTAAGCATATACAGCATTTTAATTAACCCTTCTCAAATAGCCACTACAAGGCTAAAAAGTTTATTTTATGGATAATAAAAATGTACTTGCTTCTCAACTAACAGACAATTTCAGCTTCCACTTTACTTATGCCACTCTTCCATGTCTGTATTTTAGCCTTAGTTTAGGAACTTGTATTCTCTTCCTTAACCGTCAAGGTACTCATTAATGTAAATTAATATAATCATTAATGTAAATCAAATCAAAGCTACAAGTTAATCAGAAAAATTAAAATAGACTGGGGAACAACTTATACTTGCTTTTGAACATCATGTTTATTGACAACAATTTAGCAAACATGGCTTTGCTTTTCTGCTAAGCTGTTGGACACGCTCTACTCTCCTGTTACAGATTGACTTTGACACCCACTGGAAGGACATTTGCACTTTGCTCAGCTGTAACAAAAGGGGTGGCCGGTGGATAGGGCAGCCCCTGGTCCACAACGTGCCTGAATCAAAAAGACCAGCCTTTCTGCTGGGGATTAGAGACAGCAGGATCAGGATGCACCTCTGCTTTAAGAAAGAGAGCAGCTATTGAACCCTAGCTACCAGTTTTGCTGATATGAAGCTTGTTACCAGTAATGTACTTTCCAAGCTATGCCAGTAAAAACTCTACTTCAATTACAGATCACCTGTTTGGATTTTATTTCCTTCCAATCTGCATGGTAAGTATCAGCTTTTGTTTCAAGCTACTATATGCCATTGCTAGAAATCATCTTGCCTTATGTGAGTCTGTGAGAGGCTAACTTTCCTAATCCTAAACAGTAAGAGCTCTCAGGATGCTGCACTGCCACTCCACATTTCTTGTTATGCTCAATGTCTCTAATGAAATAAACTCTCTGTAGTAGGGCTTTAGCTAGAGATTTGAATAACTTTCTGTACTTTTATTGGATCTTATTTTTGTGCAGAGATCTGGGACAGTACATTTAATAGGAAAATCCAAATAAGAGAGAAAAAACCATGAAGATGAAACAGAAATGAAACCTACAAATATCCAGTTGATAATTTGGCTCCTCAAGGATTGGAGCAGTTGTTCCATAGCAATAATTCTTCCCATCAAAAGCGATTGCTGATGATTTCACTCTATAGGGACAAACATAGGTTTGGCCATGGTTATTATTATAATTCCCTCCTAATCTGAGGAACTGTATATATCTCTGTAACAGACCAAACTTCTAAATTGTATGGTCTATTTCCTGGTATACCCAGGGTACTGAGAAAAGGCATCACCTTTCAAAAATCCCCATGTTTTGTGCTGATTCTCTATGAAAACTGGTGCTAAACTGCCAGAGTTTTCTCTAAGCAAAATTATTCTTCTTGTCTCAGCATTGTAAAGTCTTGAAGGATCCCCATACCTAACTGCAAGAAGAATTGTCCCAAGTTCTCAAGAGAACAGCGAGGTAGCGTACGAATACCTTGTTTCTGAGCACAAATTTGGTGGATATTAATTGCCAGTCCTTAATTACTAGACCCTGTGAACAAGCCTGCTTGACCACTCGGTTACTCTTCTGAGAGATACAACCACAGAACCCTGCACAGCTAAGGGGCACCCTTAATCCCCCACAAGATACTGTGAAAACACGCAATAGACAAAATTACATTTGTGAATTGGGCTCTTACAAAATCATACATTAAGCAATCCACTTTTGAGGGTGTGGAAGGAGCTTTCAACATAAAAGTCCAGCTGTAACTAGGCAGTAAATTTTGTTTTGATTTTTCTCCAAATCCACATCTTTCAACATATATTTATGATGCTGAATTCAAATAAATAAAAGGTTTGGGTTTTTTTTCCTCAGTTTCTTTTTCACATAAAAATTAAATAGTGGCTATAAAGTGACCATTTCAAATTATAACTGAAAATTGCATTTTTATTAAATGTGAAAACATGTACCCAAGAAAACCCTTATACATTTTTATGGCAAGTTTTCCCATTACATGAGAGGCTTTCTTACACATTTTAAGCTTAAATTGAAAGAACACTGACCAAACAGAAGTTTGGACTAAAATTGCAAAGCTGTTAGCTATGTTGAGGGAAACTATGGCTGCACAAATGAAAACAAGATGGAAGGACAAGTTCACAAAAATAACTCATGTAGTAGTGAGCAACGCTCTATTAAAATAAGAAACAGAAGAAAGCCAAATCTGTTCTGCGTATCAGTACTACCAATACATAAACATGGCCCTGCATTGGTAGAATCTTTAAAATAATGTCTGCTTAGGGAAGACTAAATTTGAGCTTCTAGACTGTTCATGCTCAAGTATGGTTATAGCATATTAGCAGTCCCACTTTCCTGAAGGATACTGCCTGTATTCTGAAATCTAGTTGAAATTAACCAAGTGCAGGCTTAATTTCAAACAAATCTGCCCATGTTTTCAGGATCAGTTTCAATGTGCTGAACAGATGATTTGTTACTGTTTTGTTTTTTTTTCTTCCCAAGATAACAACACTGGCAGACAATATGCATGCATGCACTCAAAGCAGTGTTTCAGATAAGGACCTTTTCTTGTTTTTGTTTTTGGTTGTTTTTTTTTTTTTCAGGTTGAGACATCAATTTCGTAATTTCAACAGACCCCCTATATTTTGCTTTGTGTATGCAGTTTATACATCTGCCAAATGTCACACCTTGGATAAATTACATATTTCATCAAGATCAGGGTGAAATCCTACCAAAAAAATGTCCTTACATGAGTGGTTTCATCTATTTCAGCAGGACAGCTGGCATAAGCAGCAGCTTACAAGGTTGTCAGGAAAGTAGAGGAAGCCGCACACAGTAACATTTAAATCTAACTCATTCATTTCTGAGTGCACTGAATCTTTACAGTTGTTTCATATCATTAAAGCCTGAATTAGATCCTTAAGTGTGATCACTCTGAAGAGAAATGAACTGTCACTGTTGGAAGAGTATTTTTGAGTTTTATTTGGAATATGTGCTTTTGTCAGGATTCTCATCCTTTGGGCCTGACCAACCACAAGTGGGTTTGGAACAGGAGCCACGGCATTTCATCACTTACAGTGAATGAAAGAAAAATAAATTTACCTGCGCTAATCTCTTTTTTCTTTTTCTTTTTCATTGTTAAGCTCCATTTTACGTTCTCAAAATGCAAATGTGTAAGGTCAGATCTTGGAAGACTCCAGTCCTTATTTAGCCGCCACAACAAAGAAGAATGAAAGCTGACTAGGAACAGGAGATTACACTTAAAAATAATTAACTGAGCTGAGAAACAGAAATAGCTGCAACATGTACCAGCTGAAAATTCATTTTGACTGGCAAAGGGAAAAAGAAGAGTAAAATGTTCAACACTGAATACTGGAACAGCTCATTAAATTACCCATCTAATTCCAAATCATCTTTACAGGCAGTATTTCATTTGCAAGCCACAGAACAGGGGAAAATTCAAATGATTTCTAGCCAGTTCAAGAAGCTGTCCTTTTGATACATGAATTGCTATACATAAAGAAGCAAGACTGTTCCCTTCTTCTTAGTTTGAATTAGTTGAAATAAATAAATAAACAGCCTGCGTATTTCCACTGCAAGGGAAAACAACAGCTGGATATCTTTGGACATGGGGCATTTCATTCTACATTGAGGCAAGCAGGCTGGTTAAGTCTGAAAGCTGTTGCCATCTCTGAGTGTGTGATCCAGTGCTGGTCTGGGCTCTGCAATCAGAAGGGCTTCCAAACAAAAAATGGCAAATCTGGCCTCAGCCACAGGCTGATGGGACGATCCTCTGATCTGGGGACTGTCACTCTGAGATTCCCTCAAGTCTACTTGAGGCACATTTATGTCACTGGGGAGCATGTCAAAGACTCAATGCTATTGAATGTTATTGCCATGTTTTTTACACGCACCAAACTCACTGTACAGTGGAACGGGAAACACAAAGAGTGCAACTGCATTTCTTCCTCATGCTCCTTCCATTAAGAAAATAATATAACCCCTGCATGAAAATATCCACGTATTTTTTTAATGTGCATGTCAAGCTACATGCTTCACATGTGATTCATACGGCTGCTTCTTTGCCCTAAATCTGGTTCTTGCCTACACAAGAATTAGACACGGAGACAAAATCTGGGTAAGAACACTCCTTTTCATAGGCTTATGATGCAGATAAAATTTCACAGTGAAATTCACAAGTGAATCCTAATTTCAGCTGATTTGTACAAGGACAGACTATTTGCCAGAATTCTCACAGTATGAGACATCCATTACTCCCTATTTCTGCTACTCTAAGGTTTCATTACTTCTGTCTTTAAAAAGCCTTACTCTGACTTTGCCTGAAAGAACCTTTTACAGGACCATGGATGATCTATTTATTACTGTATTAATAAAGAGAAATCTACATAAAAATGAAGTGTAGAGAAAATATCCTGCATCACTTAAAATAGAATTCCTCCCAGAGCTGGACAAGTTCTGACATCAGTAATGCTGTTGTGTAATAAAAGGTATAAACGAGCAGTTACGTTACACACTGGTGTCTAATGTATTAGAAATGTAAGTGGGAGTAAGTTAATGCATGAAAATAAGTCTTTCCACATTAATGCTCTAGATGTGTTGCAAACCCTACAATGATTTATAACTGAAAGAAGTGAACAAGCAAAGAGCTCTATGCATATTAGAAAAACAAAACAAAACAACACCCAAAGGGACACCTATATTTTTTAAAGTTGAATATTTATCATATAAGACTGCTTTCTTATAGTTCAGCTGCAGAAAACTATGTATGGTATTATCACCTGGGCTTGCCAATGCACATGTAAGTAATTATACTCATGTGCATAAGCATAGGGGTATAAGCATCCGCTACAGAAGGCAAGATGATTAGGTTTCATTATAGCTGATTAAAATTCTAGCAATTAAGATATGCGAGATTAAGAGTATTCAAGGAGGTTTTCTAAATCTATAATTTTGCAGGCTTGCATATCTTTTGTTCCCCCAGTCTGTGGGATTATGTACAGATGAGAGGTGCTGGACATACCTAGTAACTAGCAGAGAAGGACAGGCTACAAGAAGCAGGGCCTGGTCCTGTTCATTTTGAAGCCAGGAATGTATTTACCCAGATTAACACTGCAGGATCAGTGTAACAGTATTATAGATGTTTTGATCTGTATAAATGGTTTGGAAAAGAAATGGAAAGGGGAAACAAAGACATGATGGCAGTAAGAAACATTGTATAGAAAGGAGTTTGAAAAAGCCACAGAAGAAAACGCATGTGCCTGAAAGGATGTTTTCTATATAAACTAGGATAAGATATTTCTAAAATTTTATTCAATATGTGCTGGCAGTTGCATTTAAGGTGCTTCTCTGCAGAGGTTTAATTTAATGGTCAGACTTTCATCCTGAACAGGGGCCTACAAGCTAAAATATTACAGACAAAGCAAAATTCAGAAAAGAAAGGAAAAAAAAATCAAGACTGATTAATCTAAAACCTTACTCTGATTAATAATGCTCAGCAGCACATACTCTGTCTTGTAAAAGAGCCCTCAGTGATACTGTCAGGTGGTCACTGAACACACTGCTTGCCTGCTGGAGCTTCAGCTTGCACAGGACAGCACAGGGGCTTCCCGGAGATACGGAACAGACCCCACATGCATTCAGCAGTGTAAGATCTCACTCTGGGGCACACTTGGTGCATGAATGGGCTTTGGCACTTGATGCATAGTACAGGTGTATCCTTTTATCTTAGTCCAGTGGCAAGTGACCACCTGGCTGGGCACAAAAGTCCTTCTTGGAGTACTACCATGGATAATACAGGTGTCAAATGCAGGCTGCAAGGACACCTGGACTCTGCAGTGCACTGGGGACACAGCCACTGAAATCAGTGGTATCAGTGAAAACAGCAAATGATCTGAGGAAATTAGATCTGATTTTTGTGGTTTTGTAATTCAAATCAATAGCAGGGGCTTCTCGCATCTTTTCGGACAGCAACAGAGTATTTTACAAAGATAAGCAGATGAATGCAACCTTCATAATCACTGGGAAGTAAGTCCACAAAATCATGTAATGATTATCTAGTTTATGTTTACAACAAATCAAAGTAGTTATTATCACTTAAAAGTGATGCTGCCAAAATCTTTGATATTTTAAGATAATTTTAAGCCTCCAAGAGTTTCATCTAAGAAAGTAACAAGTGTTACACCTTTTTATTTTCATATATTATATATATATTATATTCATATTAGACATATATAATATATGTAAATAAAAATGAGCTAGGAGATTGTAGTATTCCTTGCACACCCCAGTGTGTGCAGCTGCTATCACAAGGAGTCCATTACATTCCCTTCCTTATTGTAAGTTCATGAAAAAGAAGTCCATGCAAGCCTTCACAGCTATAGCAAATTTCAGAATTGCTCCTCCGATGTAAGTGGCTCTTCTATATGCAAAGTGCAAGGAGGAGACTTTGTTTTCTGTCTGTGGCATGAACTTTTATTCAGCCTCTTCCTGGCCTCATTGCTGTTCATCAACCTTTTGATCACTACACAACTGAAAACTTTTGTTTTCTTGCGGGAGCTGGAAGTCATTAAGAACTACATGTGCCATAACCTTGGTTTTAGAGCTTTGCCTGAAGAGACATGGGATTGCTTTCAGTAACATTTCCTTTAAGACTGTAAGCCCTTTCTCCATTCTGTCCTCAGCTGTCATGTCTGACACAGGCGACATCCTTATAAAATGGACCACACCATATTTTCTCTTCTGTTCATGGCAAAAGTGAGACCCTCACAAGGCCACCAGTCATAAAAAGCTTACTGCATCATTTTGGCTATTAAAAAAAAAAAAAAGGGAAGAAAAAGGCTGTTTACTGAGAATTTTGAGGGAATTATTTCTGGTAATGATGTGACGAAAAATACACACCTGAATACTAGGGTGACCTGATTTTCTGAATGGGCTTGGGAAATGCTGTTTATAGTAGGATTGTTACCATCGGTTGAGAATCAGTGAAAATGGGAAAACATAATTGTTAGAAAAGGTTTTGGTGATAAGGACTCTACTGCACAATCACCCCTATGGAAGATCATGCTAAATACAAAACTCATTACCAAGGGCAGAAGAAGCCCTGACGTTTTATTACTAGATTCTATAGCAATTGGAGCTCACTTACAGTAACCTTGTAGTACTCTATATAAACTGAGAATCTTGTTTCAAATTCAGGCTTCCATTTAAAATAGACATTGCAGATATTAGGCTTCAATTAAAGAAGAAAAATAACCCTCAGTGCTTCTTTTTTAAAAGGCAAAGTATAAAAAAAATCCCCAAACTAAGTGAAAATTATTAAATTTCTCAAAAAAAAATTTAAGTTGAGCTTTCTTCTATTTCTTAAGACAGTACAATTTGTAATTCACAGGGTGACTGGTATCAAACACAAGTTAATGAAAGCTCTTATAAGCAATTTTATTCCTATCTATAATGGCAGACATTAACAAAATCAGAAGAATTTATCATTTGAGTTCACCATAAAAAATAACTTATAAAGCAGTGACATATGCAACATAAAACAGTTCAGGAGGAAAGAGGGAAAGCAAATTTTAATAATTAAAATGTAAACGTGGAAAAAAAAAGGAATAAAAGTCCCTACTTCTCATTTCTAGTTAAGATGTCATATTATTTTATAATGTCCTGCAGGTCTATGTATGTATGTGTGTATTTCTGTATCACACAGACATACATATATATCAACCCACACATGTACATACACAGATAATTGTTTGCAGTTCCATCTTGGGCAGTTCTCTTAATGCCACTCTTTATGGTTATCTCAATCATGTTTGGGACCCACTTTCTTGACAAAACGGGGGAGATGGTAGGAAAAAAAAATAAAGGTGGATCTGATTGTGTCTGAGATCCTTTTGTTAAACTGTACACTGGGACGAATAATTTTCTTCTGCAGTAGCTCTCTGAAGAGGGCCAACTCACTGTGGTCTTCATGGCGAGACTTGTTAACGGATCACACACTCATTGTCATGCTAGGGGAGTACTGGAAAAAGAGGAATCCACATTTTAACAAACATTTTTCTGGCGTGCCCCCCCCCCCCCCCCCCCCCCCGTAACTAAACCCAGTTCTGGACCACAGCAATGGGTTCACATGTCAACATGTTCTTTGAACTTCCTTCTAAAATTGTCCTGTAGCCTGAGGCTGTAGTTCAATTTGTGGTATTATAACTTGTGTGATACTTCTCTCATTATGTGAAAGTACAGCTATTGCTGATAAAGTCAACTTTCTTGAAGAGTGTTTTGGTCTTACCTGGGTAGTGTGATGAACCAATACCTCACTGATGCTTTCCACATATTTTCCTGGTCAGTGCTGGATACTGGGGGGATTTAACTTATGTCAAGAAGACCTGCTGTATTTATGGTTAGGTGAACCATATAAATATTTTGGACAGCTTTTTATTACTTTATGGGAAGAAAGGAGTAAAGGTATGTAAGGCTGGAATTAAACTAGGCTTTTGGTCTGCATTATTCTGTATTACCAATTTTAGGAGGCAAACTGGAGGCAAAGGATCAGTGGTCATTCTCCTTTATGTGAAACAAAAATTCCGTCACCACATTATATTATTACTGTAACACAAATTGAACTGCAGCCCTTATACAAGCTATAGTTTCCCTCAAGTTAGCAGTACTTCATCGCAGTAATCAATGGGACACCACAATGCCTAGAAGAAGTGCATATCTATATGTCTAATTTGTTTTTAAATTGAAAACTGCGGACTGCAGCAACACTTAATTTGGCTTAAATCTTCTAAGTAAAGGAAAAGTTCAAATGCAAGAAGTATTAGCATTGTGAAAACTGATATAAGAAACAGAAATATAAATTTGCCTTTGCAAGAACAGATATGCAATAAAAATATTGCCAAAGCTAGAGTTTCAAGCTGGCCATTTCTAAACAAGCATATTACAAAAAAAAACCATCTTGGATAGGACTTCCCAGTCATGTAAACTATATAGAATGGACTATTTGGGTACGGTAATGGACTACTTAGGTAAAGTCTATTTATGCCTTGTCATGTCTCTGACGTTTTGACTGCTTTAGGGCTACTTCCATCATGTCCTGCTATGCTTATCTTTAGCAACAGAGACCAGCTCAAATGCTTAAAGCAAAGCCTATGTTTAAGTAATTTCCTGTACTGAGCCAAAGTACCTAAGTAATGACTTTGGATAAGGAATCAAAAGATATCTAAACACAGCTGTGATTTTCAACTTACTATTAGCCACACACTGTTCCCCACCCCCAACCAAAACTCTTGGTGAACAGCAAATTTGCATGAGAAAGACTTCATAATAATGCCTACTCTAGCCAAGTAATAAAATACAAAGCAGAAAGCAAAACAGTTCCCAAGGACTACAATGTGACTCATGTTAGAGAGGAACCCATACCTAAATGTACGTGGCATGTATAATGACCGCCTTGTACTTATACATCTCATGTAAACCTTGGGAAAACTGAGTCCCAGGTTCTTCCAGGTAGATAAACAACATCTAGGTCCACGCAGAATCCAGGAAGTGTCTGACAAAACTGATCTACTTTTGAGTACAACTGATGTCCTTCTTTCCATGACCTTAGTTTGCTAAACTCTCCTGCCTGCTGATCAGGCTGCCTGCCCTCAGTACAAGCAAAGTATGCCAAATTGAGAGTCAAGGATTACATTTAATGGAGATTCTGTGCTGACCGTTTTTTTTTGGCAGATGTTTTTGGCAGAAACATCAGCCTTTTTGAGTTGTAAAAAACATTTTTCTTGAATACTCCACACAATCAGAACATGTGAATATGTGCCCTGGCAATGAAGACATCAACAGCTATCATGCAGAAAGTCTGCCTCTTCACTAGATTAAAAAAGCAAACCCACCCCATGCCCAATATGATTCCCATTAAATTTGCCTTGAAATTCAACTGTTTTGTGATCGGACAGTTTAGTTGTCAATATCTGAGCTGAAGTTCACCACTCCACAGTTAATGAAGTTGCACTCACTTTGGGCAGCAGTGATTTCCAATAATAATAGAAGTGTTGAAGTCACTCAGCACTTCTGAAAAATCAGGTCACTCCTATTTAGGAACCTAAATGTGGATTTAGAAACCCAGCTTCAGACACATGAGTATGAAAACACAATGGGCTTGCTCTGTAATGTAATTTATACCACATTTTGCTGCCTCAAGCATTTTCCATTTCAAAAAGCCTGAATGAACACTAGAGGGAACCTTTGCTTTTTCTGCCTGTAACAGGACATTGCATCTTTGCAACATGAGATCTACCCATGCTCTGATCATATCCTTCAGTGAAAATCCTGTTCCAAAAGACATTCCCTACAAAACACATTGTTTGCGTGTTGAAGGCTGGGCAGCCACACATTGAAAACACTCAGGTGTAAGGATCTGTTGACTATGTGTATTTAGGCTGCTTAGATACTGCCTAACAAACACCCACTGTGCACTACTGAATATGTGACGCATAATTATTACTTTTTAACAGATATTTCAGTGATAACTGATCTCTTAATCTGGAAATTTCTGTAGTAAATCTACACTTCCCACATTTTCCAGTTTCAGCTAAACTTCTAGCAGTCTTTTGCACAATGTTTTGCCAAATCTATAAATACTGTAATTTTAGAACCTAATAAGAACATGAGGCAAATTAGTGCTTTAGAAATAACTACAAAACTGTTTGTTATTGCTGTATTTTTTCTTTTTTTAAACACAATTACAGAGCTAAAGTTTCACAAAGTAAAAGGAAAGAACAAAACAAACAATAAAACAGGTAAAGAAATACTTACGCTCTCACTCTGAAAAGGGTTGAGGAAGTTTCCACCCATCTCACCATCATCTCTGGGAGTGCCAGGCTGATTACTCATGCTCATATTACTGGGAGAGTTCTGTTAAATAAGATTTTAAAATACAGATTAAGTGTTGAAGATTGCAGTCCATTTCCCAGCTTCACCAAGCGTGTCAGACACAGTTTACATGATACTATAGTGCACTAAAATGCACCGTGTAATGCACTGGGATTTTCAAAGATGAAAAATAAGCCTCTGGAGGGTTCTGCATGATTTGGTCACTAATTTTAGCCTGTAAACTGATGCTTCCTAATGACCTAAAGCAAGAATTATTTACCTGCAATTCTTGCTTTCAAGTTATAGCCAGCATCTTCTAAAATTGGGAAGGTTACAATAGCTGCATCAGGATATGAGCCAGTTCTGTTACTACATTAAATCATGTGGCCAAATGCAGTGAAGTCTATGAGTGTGTGCCTTGACATACATGACTTAGAAGTATGTACTTAAAGGCAGACCTATAGATGGATCTGGTCTACACAGACCTTTGCAAAGGCCTGTGGCTGGAGTCTTTCCTCATAGTGTTCACGGTTTATTGAAATACAGTTTCACAAGTACTTCACAAGTGGTGTACAAGTAGTAAACCTCTCAACACAGCTAGCGCACAGCATTCGTAGGTAAAAGAGTTAACAAGAGTCTTGTAGACAAAAGATTCCTGAGCAACAGCTGGACACTGGACTGGGCTCACAAACCCTTTCACAGGAGGAGCTGCACTTTTGCCATTTGCTTGCACACAGCTTAATACAACAGCGTTTTAAGCACATTTTCAGTCTCTAGGTGTGACTGACATACTAATAAATAATGACAATATACAGACTCATGAGGATAAAATTCCTTTTTTCATTTGGTTTTGTTTTTTTTTCTTCTTTACAGAAATGCAGAACCACCTTTGCAATGTTCAGCAATTGCTTTCAGGATTCAGTTATTTAATGAAAGGGTGAAACAACGTAACTGCCACAGAAATTATTCTGAATCAATAGCCAATATACGATTATTGTAGGCATTACAATTAGGTGTTTTTAGAAAGTTGATTGGCGGTACCCTACCATGCCTGGAGCACAGGCTATTCTCTTTCCATCACTGTTAAGATTCCTACTTACAGATGATTTGTGATAGAAAAGGAGCAGTCAGGGAAATTGGGGAGTGAAGTCACGAACGTAAGCATGAAACATTTACGTCTATCACAGTTCTTCTGTCTTTTGATCCAGAAAACGGAATGCAATATTGCTGTTGAGATTTTACTTATACAAGTGCAAATCTGGTATATCATAATAAATTCAACACAAACCTAGTGCAGTCAATGGGCAAGCTAACAAAATGTAACTCCCAAGTAGTGAACTTGATCAAAATGACCAAATGATAATGGCTGTAAGAATCCTAAGTGAATTTGTCCTCTCCTTCTTATGTTACCTCAATTATAATCCTCTATGCTACATTTGTTAGCACAAAAGATTTAAAAAAAAAAAAAACAACAAACAAACCAAAGAGGTACTTTGAACTTTGAAAATACCTGCACGCAGTCTTCATTTAGTATAACTAAACCTGCAATAGGTCAAACTTAGAATGAAAAACTGGAAACATTAAAGAAAGATAAAGTCCCCTTCATTCCTTGGCACTTCCCCTAGAACTACAAAGGCTCTCTATACTGGCACTTTAAAGATGTACACTGGAGTGCTCACTGAATAGAAAAGGGGATAGGACAGTTATGACTTCTTCTGCATGCTCCTCTTTCACCATATTCCCCTGAGGGAAGATGACCATTCTCAGTCTGAATGGCCAAGTATGTGTATGAGTTCATCTTGGTGTATTTTCACTTGTAGGTTAAATATAAAATTAATTACACAAGTGACATGCAAACGTAACTTGTTTATTAGCATATGAAATGCAGCTTCTAACATTGGGTCAAAACCCCTGACCCAAGCCTTTTGTTTTCTTCAGCCCAGTTCACTGCCTCTCAAACTGATCCCCAGATCTCCAGAAATCACTGGGCAACACATCCATCAAAGACAAGTAAAAGCCTAACTAGATGAATAACATCAGACAATTAAGTTTGCTATTCAGTGAAGTTAGTACTGCAGATATTTTGGGATCCACAGCTTGAAAAATGTTGAAAATACTGCTTTGGTTCAACCACAGCTACTGTACCTTAAGCAGGAATTAATTCAGGGAAGTCTGGTTGCCTGCATTATGCAAAGGGTCATTCTATAGAGATTCAGTCCCTTCTCACCTTAAAATCTATGAATATAAAGTTTAAAACTCACTAAGGCCTTGTCACATTTATTTTATGCGATGCTCCCACATTTTTGTTCATTCCTGGGGCATTTACCCCTCTTTTATCTTGCTCTGCGTAGTGCAAAGCGTTGAAATTCTGCAGTTGCTGGAGCACACCAGCCCCAAAGGTTCAAATTCCTGACATAAACACTTCTGTAGCAACTCCTCTAGGCTGCTTTTATGGACAGTATGGGGTCCAGCCTTATAGCACTAGCTGGGTTTCTCCAAAGCAAGAATGTCTTTGATGCCTGTACAAATTCTATGGGCACTTCAAGTATCACTAGTTATTAATGTTTATTTAATATGCATAATTTCAGCTCATTTACTTCCCCCATCTTAATCTACTTCATAAAATCTTAATGTTTTGATGTTCAGCCAATTACAATAAAATCTTCTCTAGAAAAAAACAGCTCTGAAATCTGTGAGATAAACTGATTCTACCAACACTGGGTTGATTTTCCTAATCTCTTGGGAATGTATCATCTGCTCTTCTAATATACATTTTACTCCAGTGATGCCCTGTGCCTGGACTTGAGCATCATACTCTGCAAGCTATATTAACTTTAGTGAACAATGCCCATCACTGGGATTTTTCTTTTAGTAATTTGAAAAAGGCATGCATCAAACATGATTTCCATGAGTTAAATTTTAAGGTTAACAAATTACAAGTCTTCCAGATAAATTTGGATCCAAGTTTTCAGAGGTCCTGATATTTGTATTAGCACATAGACTGATACTTAATAGTGAGTTGAACACAGGCTGTTATAAAAAACGCTGTGGCAAGCTAATGGAAATGTTTTGGGGTTTTGCCTTAAAAAATGCTGCAGTTTGCAATAAACTTACTGAAGAAAAGATACCAGTATTGATTTAAAAAATGCTGTATGGTTATAAACTTATTGGAGGCTTTTATTGAATCCATCACTGCACATCTAAGCACAGCACAACTAAGCAACACTGTCATTTCAATCCATCATTTTGCAGAGCCTGAAAATGTTACAGATAAAAAAATGTACAAAAATACAGGATCGCTCCCTCACAGGAGCAGCAGTGGCCCCGGACACATCCTGCATGCAGCTATTAAAAGGTATTATGTAGATATTAAAAGATCACTTTATCAATACCAAATAAGCTCATTAATTCCTACATTAATAATGATCACATATGTAGTAGTATGTGACACATTTAAGGACAGTACTATTTTTGTTGATGCAAAACCCCTTCAAGTTAAATTCACATTCATTTCCAACTATTCAATGGTTATGCTATCAAAATAGTACTTCTGAAACTACTTCTTATTCTAGCTTTTAGGAACTTATATTAATGATTAAGATTGCCTTACAGAAGTGACAAAAGCAATCATGCAGTGCATAAATGTAACACCCTAATGACATTTCCCCAAATTTACATTTAAATAGAATTGATTATTAGAACTACATTGGGCTTAACAGCATGGAAGATTATAACATGATCAATCAGATTATGAACTGGACATAATTAATCACACTCATTAATACACATTATTAAGCAGTAGGGAATAAATCTACTTATATTCCCCATTTATTATGTTGTTACTGAATTTTCAATTAATACTGATGCTGTCTGCATAGCTTCCAAAGAGCTGACAAGCAGAAAATGTAGATACGTAACGAAAACCACTATAACAAAGAAAATATGTTTAAGATGAAACATTCTAAAAATTCCCAATATTTGATTAGATACTTACTTTGGAAATACTGTCCATGTCTCCTGAGCCTTAAATTAAAACAGACATTTTTTTTCAATTAGTTTTAAGCTGAATGTAATCTTAAGATTTTTTTTCCATAGTAAATATATAGCGTCACAGCAATACTTAAAAAACATAACCAATACTTAACAAACATAACCAATCATACTTCATCTCAATTCCTTCCCAATGTCTCTCTTAGTAAAAGTTTACAGGCAGTATTGAACAATGTTAGCCCTTTCTCTATGAACATACCAAAAACTGAAAAAAGAATAAGAAAACACTTCCGATCTGTATCTGTTATTTGGGTGGCATCCTTTCAGGATAAGAGAGCCAGCACAACTCTAGAAACCAGGGTACAGGTAATGCAATTTATTTGTGGTATTATCCACCAAGGGAGACGTTACATTAGCTGTATTAAAAAAAAAAAAACAACCACAAAAAAAGAGGCAACTAACTAGTAAAAACTGATGTTCCTGGGAAAAAAAAAAAAACAACAAACAAAAAAAGACCACTATTATCATTAAGGTCAGCTAGGAGGGTTTCATCAATGTCTTTGCTTGCAGAAGCAGAAGCCTACTGCTGAAACTGACTGGAATGACTTCAGGTTTTGATTCATTACAAACACTGATGATGGCAGTATCTTTCAGAAGAAAGCAGATGATCCTGAGGACCAGAGTAACAGAAATAAAATAAAATTAAATATAATGAGTGCAAGACTATTGAATTTTTTTCACATGCTGTAGCTCTCACTCTGGTAAAGCAAAGAAGAAATAAACTTTAGGATGAATGCATCAAAAAAAAGCATTTTTAGCATCAACAGACAGTAAACAATTCTGGTCGCCTGTTTTCAGGAAAGATGTATTCTACAAGAATACTGAATACAAACCCAGAAGAGTATCAGGGAAATCAATCAAGAAAATGGGAGCTGTGGAAGAAGACTGAAATAGCTTACTATATTTAGCCAGGCAAATTAAGGCTGAGAAGGAATATGATTTCTCTATATAAATACATCAGATACATAAATGTTGTGAAGAGCTATCTTGTCACAGCCCAAAGGATAAATTTTGGTGGAAATCAGGAAAAGGTTTCTATCTAAACATCAGAGCTATGAATAGATAACCATAGAAAGGTTATGGCCAAAGAAGTTGGAGAAGTTCAAGATGGACCTTGACCAATTTATCCATCTGATTATGAGACACAGCTGCCTACTGCAGCATGGAGTGAATGTAGAGGATCCCTTCCAGCCCTCTTCTCCTTAAAGAACTCAGGTTCCAATTTATATAGGATGTTACCCCTAGAAAGCAGTCATCATTAATTTGAGTAAGCACTTCATCTCTTTCCCTGGAGAAAATAACTAAGCAAATGCTTAGATGCCTGTAAAATCCTTCCACAACTGTTTCAATTTATTTTCTTTTAGCCAAAAATAATTCTCAGGCTGTAGAAACGTGACAGAAAAAGATGCTATTACCTTTTACATAATTTTTTATTTCTTTGAATGTAACGTGCATCATTTTTAGCTAAAGCAACAACCAATGTTAGGATTGTAATAGGTACAGAAAGGCTGTAAAATCACCAGGTGTCCTTATGCAAAGTAATCTAGGAATTTTGGGGACATGCTTTCCTAGGAAAAAAGATAATTCTATTAGGAGACAGATGCATACTGCTGAATTTTAATTGTTCAGACTGTGTCTGGTAAATAAGGTTTGATAGCTGTTTTTTTCTCAACCTTCCATAGCCTCTTCAGATTTCTCCCTTTGTCCTACCAGTTTGTATTTCCTGTCTCACAACCTCCAGCTTTTGGGCTGTGAGTGACTGATCTCCACCCTCCGTGGAAGTATGGACTTAAACCATGTGGAGTTTAGGTTGGTCCATGTCTGTGCTGGGAAAGTGACAGAGCTTTTCTCTGGGGATAACAGCAAAGGGAGCACCAGGAGCTTGGCTTCTGCCTGCCTGACCTGTGTTTAGCTTGCTTGGGTTTCTTCCCATGAAGAAAAACACTGCTCAGCAGGGTGTTGCTGGTGCCCCTTGTCGGAGGCACAAGAGTACACTGCTGGTGGACCAGGGGGATAGAAGAGAACCTAAAGAGCTTTACAGCCTGAAGTTCCACCCTGTTGCCTGCATGACTGGCACCCCTTGGTGCAGATGGAAGTGAAGAGTACAACACAAGAACTCTATTCAGAGCTATTTGCCTCATGTTAGGGTAGGAGCAGAAATAAAATCAGAGTATTTATTTACCTTGCAAGCATGGAAGAGGAAGGCGTAAGTGCAATTTATTTAGCTGTAGCTTGCTTCTTAAAATCTCTTTCAAACATCTATCAGGCTTCCAGCAAAGAGTAAGAGCAGAGAGTTTGCTAGGACAGTCAGGTGATAAAGCAGTGTATATTTTGCAGAGTTGTGCAAGGCTTCTCCCCTAGATACAAGTCCTTCCAAAATCACAGTGCCAAAAGCCAAGCAGTACACTGTTCCCCCTGCCTCTGCACGCCCTGACCAGAACCCATGTTCTTTTGGATGTGTTAAAACTGGCAACTGTCTGAAGCTGCTAGTGGGTACAGAGTAATAAACTTAACAGACATATGGCTAAGTATGGAACAAATGATGATATCTAACTGTTGGAATAAAACCAGCTTAACACGTACATCAAAATATGTAATAACTTACTTCCAGGTAATTTGTAAGAAACTGCATCAGCATTTCGCAATGACACCTCCCCAAGATTTTCGAAGAGGAACAGAGGTAAATAAAAATAGTTCTTAAGCCTTCACGTCTAAATTACAGTCATGGTATGCTTTCAGACTGCTTTTCATCAACTGCTATACTCTCTAATATAAATAAAACACAGTATTTTCTTCCAGAGGTGCCAACTCATTTGCTTAAAAGAGTATCCTAATACTTCTCACTAATGTATATACAGCTTTTTTAGGTTTTAAAAGGTTTTTACACACAGTCTTTGACGTAACTCAGAGAACTGGTCACAGAAAATGGCACTAGTCATAGAAAATTCACAATGCTTGTAATATTTACTGTCATTACCTAATGATCCATTCATATGATGTGAATCCATTCCACCCAGTCCACTCATAGGTCCATCTGACCCTGGCCCCATTGGAAACTATAAAATGACCAGACATTAAAAACTGATATTACTGTACAATTTTTTGTAGATAATCTAATAAAAAGACAGGATTAAAAACCAAAAATGAAACAACAACAACAAAACAAACAAACAAAAAAAACCCCAAAAACCAAAACAAAAACCAAAAAAAAAAACCACCACAAAAAAACAACCCCACCCCAAAAAAAGTGAAGGAAAAATGCACAGTCCTATGTCTGAATGCGCAAGTCAAATTAAAGTATTTCATGTGAAGACTGCGAAAACATAATTGTTTAACTTTTTCCAATATTACCTTCATGAAACTCTCACCTCTCTGTAGGCTGGAATATAGTTTAGGAATAATTTATTATTTACTTTGACACCTTGGGTATGACTTTCAAACCTGCTAGTGCTGACCTAGCTGTACTCTTATTGGGGTTACAGGAAACTTTTATGATCCCCTTCAATGAAATAAGTAAGTAATTAATTAACAGCTTTCAAGGCTCACCTTTATACTGGCAGTTGGACTGCTCTGCATTACCTTTGTGGAGTTTCTGACCAGTTTTAGATATTAATCTTAAATTTTATTCTTCAAATACTTAATGACATTAAGATCATAGAAAAAAATAGAATACACTGCGTTATGATTTAGAAATATCTAAATAACTGTATTTTTAGGTCTTACTGGCTTTTTCTTTTCTTCTCCAAAAGGCCCATAATATGGATCATGATTAAATGAAATGTGGTTGCAATCAAGAGAAATACAATAAAACTGAAGCCATAGAGAAAGATCAAGGAAGATTCAAGTTCTACCTGAGAATCCAGATTTTTGTAAGCACTAGAATTGCTGAAATTTAGGCTAAATAGTCAGAAGTTAACTACTTCCTTAGGCAAATATTGAAATGTTATCAATAGGTTTCATTCTTAACATCCCATTTAGACAAACAAGGAAGTTGGTTTCCTCTCAGAGGCATTCATATTGTCCTCTTTCACAGAGGAGCAGGGCAACATAATACTTCTGCAATTTTCTCCTCCCTTTTCAAGGATAGATACTTTGAACAGAAGTTTGAATCATGTTAAAACTAATGCTTATTGGCAGCTCCTAGGATGATGTTCTACCACACCAAAGTCTATTGCATCACAGACATCCCCCAAAATCCACATGCAGAGCTTCTAACGTCTTCTCTGTGTAGAATATGCTCCAATCTTTATGTTGCATGTATTGACATTTGTGAAACATAGAAAGGTACATGGTGATGGGAAGCAACTGAAGTGTCACCCATAAAAATGATAAACTTAGTATTAATGATATGTGATGGAAACATAGTGTTTGGATTAAAAAAAAAAAAGCTCCATAATTCAAAGAAGCATGTAACTAGAGTCATATTTACATTAGGTCTGTTGGGTCCAGGTGGTACTGCATTCATTAAAGTGTACATGTTGTCTCCAGAGTTGGTTGAATCTGTAATAAGAGATTATTTTAAGTGCTAATATGTACCTTTCAATAAAACTACTCACCTAATACACATCCTGTCATTTTGTTCATATTATTTCTTTGCCTGAATCACTGATACACAGTAGCAATATAATAGATTTCATTCCTTTTCTATCTACTGCTACCACACAACAGAGCTATGAAAAGAAATCATTGCAATGGTCCCTGAGTGACTATGTCTAGACTTTAGTTTTATGCATGACTGTTAAAAGGTTTATAAATCACCATGCAGCTATAACTGTTTAATTCCATAAAACCCTTTTTCCTGGAGCTCTGAATTACTTCACACATCTTCAATTCTCTCTATAGAACAGGAGTTTCTTATCAATACTTCCTGCAATTTGTTTTCCATCTGTAAAAAAATGTTAAGGAGCTTCTCATTATACAGACTTCAAGTTAGGATAGCACATGAAAAATTTTTATGTTCATCCATCTCAGTCTATTTGATTTTGGATATATCTAACTGTTCAGTGGAACACCATGGAAAGATCCTGACTCCAAGGACAGCTTTGTATCTTAATGGTACAGCATGGTGCAATGCTTCAGAAAACCTCTTTAAGTCCAAAATCAACAAAACCATTCTGGCACAGAATGGTGCTTAAGCCAGTAAGTTCTGTCAAGAGTTTCACTTGCCCTTATCAAATGCTGACACACCTATATTCCATCTCAATTCTTCTTCTGCAATAAATGCACATGAACATTCAGATGGAGCAACTCCAGAGCGGAAATGCAGGAGGCAACCCAGCTAACTGTGTGGTTGAACTTTCTTACCAATGCCTAAGAACCATTAGACACAGATTACTCATTCTGATCTCCAGCTCATCCCCAGTGCTAACACCTTTCATCAATATCTGTATGAAAGAGAAGGCAAAAAATGCAGCAGATGGTAGACAAATTATGCAAAACCTTTCCCAAAGGAACTTCCCAAGAGATAGGTCATGTAATGGAAAGGTTTGCTGAGAGGAGAATGAAAAAAGGAAAGTCTAAATACACCCCCAAGGGGACAGCATGATTTTAAAAAATACAAAGAACTCTGAAAAAACAGCAACACTATAGTACCTACAAAAAGAATAAAGAATAGCTTAGTACTCTGCACCCAGATCCTCCGAAAGACCGTTCCACCTCTTTGAACCAGAGTTTTGAGATTATGAATACAAACAAAAATCACTGCTGAGCTGTAATTAATTTTCAAAGAGGAGGTGACTGAGGAATTTTCGAGTTAGAAATAGTAAAAACAAGAAAGCTGAGCCCACCAAAATGTGTTGGAAGAGGGAATGCAGCCTGACCTCCTGTAAGAATGTATTTGTATGTACTATGGGAAGTTAAAATCAAGGTTTTTGTCTATTTCTTAACCTTTCTCAGACAAGTTTTCCAAGCATCAGTTCACCTTGGTGAATAAATAATTCCATTATATAACAGAGCACTATGTATCACTAGAACATTTAAATACGCTGTTAGCAGAAGTGGGGGTGGGACAAAAAGCTTTTAGCCTGAAGTTATCAAAGTAAGATTGGCATGTAAAAAGTTATTTTTAATGTTCAATGAGGTAGGCAAAAAGTTCTTCCACCATCAGATCCTTCTGCAACACACCTCCCTAAGTTTCCTCGTGTTCTGCTGGCTCACGTCAAAGTACATAGAGGCTGCCTGGGCCATGGGAACCTTTGGAGCTGGTTTGTCTCAGAGGCAAATAAATACCATGGCAAAACTCTCAGGTGGTCAGTTTCTAAGTGTTTTCATACTTTCAAAAGCAGAACCTCAAAACATCTTTGAGTCTGACTGAAAGTGGGAAAAACTGTCAGCAGAAGCTTCATTTGAGTAGCACACAAAGAGCGTAACATCTGCCATAACTGCAGTGCTGAGGTGGCAGAGGCTGTCCATGAGCTTGTTTTATGTTAAAAGGGACTCTGACTTTAAATGCCAGCTTGCACTAATTATCTTTTCCACTAATGATATGAACAAGGAAGCCCTGTGATAGTATTTAATGAAGATGTTACACTGCTGCAAGATGTTTTCATAATTACTTAACAAAATCCTCTACCCTCTTGTGCTGTAGAGGACAGCAAGAACATGTATGATACAAGGACTGAGGAGGCTGTAACATCACTGAGGTGAATGGGGGACCTCTTAGCTGGTGAAAGTGAGTTACAAAGGCAGATATAAGCCAAAAGGAGTAGCTACTGAATACTGATATTACACAAGGAGTAGCTACAAAAGGAGTAGCTACTGAATACTGATGTTACACAAGATGCAACTGCATCTTGCATTTTCGCAGGATTCTGTCCATGGGGGAGGACAGCATCCTCCCCATTCTGCAGTTCCACCTTGGTATCAGAATCTTTGCACAACACTGATGGAGGGCAATACTTACATCTAGCTGACCACCTATTAAGCCTTGAGAAGCTGGCTAGCCATCCCAAATACTCCCATCCTCCTCCTTGTTTCCTCAAACCTTGGTTGGAATGTGGCCAATCTTTTGCCTGGCCAAAATCTCCATGTGGTCCAAGTTGCAAGTTGTCCAAGTTGTGCTTCCTAAAATCCTTTACAATTACTTTTTATTATTTTGGAGTATATTTCAGTACCTGCAGGACTAGGCATGATAGGTGTTCCTGGTGGCCCTCCACCCCCTGGAGGACCCTAGAGAGAGCAGAGAATGTCAGTTGGAATGGAAGAAAAAGATACTGCAATAAAAATTGAACACAGTACAAATGAAAAGAAAAACAAAAAAGTACCATGAATGTCATGAATTAAATTGGTAAAAATATGCACATTTTCTGTTAAGCTAGCGAAACATCACAGTTTAAGATGAGGTAATGGGTCAGCAAGCTCTGGCACAGATTTCTGATGTACGTAGGTATACAGACCCAAGAATATCTGTTAGTCAATAACTCTGTGTCATGCAGTGAGTCAGATGAGAGAAATACTTGGAACAGGGCCCAAGACAATTATACTTAATTCCCTCAACCTGTTTTCATTACCAGTGTTTTTTCAGCTGACATTTCTGTTTTGTTGTACTCTGTTCACAGTCAGTGGTACAGTAAGTAATGTTTGCTAAGCGCTAAGCACAAAATATGGAGGTGTCCCATGGGACCAGAAGAACCTAATCACCTTAAGAATTGCCTTTTTAAGGCAGACTTGGTACCTTGATACTGTTGGCATCTAAATTCTGTCTGTACAATATCCTACAATTTTTAAAATAACATCTGTATAAAACATTTCTTCTCAAAGTACTAACAAATGGATTAAAAAAGTCAGAATAATGCTGGATACAGTCATATTAGTTGCCCAGACTGCCAACTCAAAGATAAACAAACAAACCAACCCATCAAAGAACATCTATTTTCTTAGTTTCAGGTATTTCTGTGTTACAAATCTGCTTATGACTAAAAGTTGTACACAAACTGCTTTGGTTGTTAAACAAGTGTTTAAAGCTTCTTTAAGAATTTCTGCAATAATATTATTCTAAATATCCTTACCACTTAGGAAGAACAGAACCATAGTGTATTGCTTCCTCTGTTTGAGATTCACTAATATTTTTAAGTAATATGAAAACCTAACAAATTCCAGGTAAAAATGTCTGTGTCAATAGAATACAATAAATGTTAACTTTCCATTATAAAAAATACACAGCTAGCAAAATTTTTCATTGCCATATGACTATTATTCTTTTAATCATTTTTGTTATAATTTAAAATAGCAGATACACTATTCCAGACAGGAATATGTTTTCAGTGGCACTGAATATAAAGGTTTAGCTGTCCCTGTCTGCTTATAAGACATTGCTGAGATTTGCTATAATTCACTGACGTATTTTGGAAGGTTTTAAGCAAGGTCACTGAGTAACTTATAGAGCATGCTAGAACACGGACTTGCTCCACCACAACACCCACAGATCAGCTTATAAAAATCAAGGCATAATCATAACTTCATTTCATACTGCCAGCAACCACATTGCTTTTTACCCGTCCCAAATTAGAACTGAATCAGAAATGAATGTGTTAGAATCTCGCTTGGCAAAACTGTCTGAAAGGCCTACTCAGCCCTCAGCAAGAATTTCCATCATTGCTGCTGCAGAGCAAGAGATTCCAAAGAAACCTTTGGATAATGTATAAGACCTTTCAGGCATCACAGAGCTGTCAGACATTTTATCTGCGTGCTTGAGCACTAAGCTCAATGACTTTTTGTTTTTTTTAGGTTTATATATATTTTTCAGCATAACATAAAAAGGTGTAGAAAGCACTAACTGTTCATTTATTAGAAAAGTTACTTATGTTCACTACTAACTTTTGCAACTGATGTTAAATTTGCATTTACTCTCATTGCTTGTGTGTTTCCTGCTCTTGGAAAGCCTCTTGGTATCAACTACTTTCACCCTTAGAATATATTCGTATCTAATGGAATTATTTCTCAAAAACTGTCTGACAAGCTAAGCAGACTGAGCCCTCAGAGTTTGTAGGTTCCAGATCTCAAATCCTTTGGCTAAAAAGTTGCTTTAAAAGCTCCCCAGCCTTAGAAGAGTACATGAGAAGTACAAATAATCCAAGTACAACAGTACAACGACAATAAAGAGCCTATAAGGATAAACACAGTTAATCTTTTGGGATAGAGACAAAAAACAGTAGTATATATTACAAAAAACCTTTTTGTTGATAGGTAAAGTGTTGAGAGGGTTAGCATTTTGTTTCCTTTTGAGTGACAGCTCAATGCTGGGCTTATTATAAAGTTTTAACAACTTACTTCTGAAGTACAGACTAAGAAAAAACAATGATACCAACTAATCCATACTAAATTAAGACAATATCTGTGAAATGAAGCCAGACAATGGAGAAAGAAAGAAGTTGAAAGTCTTTAGAAGTTAATTATAAAAACATAAATTTCCTTTAAAATGTGAGCTACAAGGACACATATGTATATCTTTAGGGAGATAAAAGCTTATTCTAAATTTTCAATTTTTTTTTGTGAAAAAGTTCAGAAACTCATACACAATATTGTGATATTGAGGAAACTGGTTTTTTTTTTGTCCCTTATTATGAAGGCAATATATTTTATTGGATATATAAGTGTTCACTGAAGTAAAACTGCACTCAGGGCAATTCTGATCAGACTGATAATGATTCTCCTAATAAACATCAACATATGCACCACAAACGGCAGAAAAAAAACTAAGTGCAGATCAGATGTTCAGTTCTCAACCAATACACAAGGGCTCTTCTTAACATTTGGACAGCTGTGTCTTTGCCTAAATAAAATGTAACATCCATTATAATAAGCAAACACACACGAGTGTACTTACTACATAGTTCCCAGGAGATGCTGAAGAGTACGGTATCTGTAATAGCAACAGAAACAAACCAGTAATTTCTTCTCCAGGGAGGTGGAGTCCATATATACATTTATGTGTAGCTGTATGTTATGCATATTTGTTTAATTTATTTCAAAGACACAGTTAAGGATCATAAAAAAATGCTACTGTTGTCAAAAACCCACCTCATCTTTTTAACAACTTGGCCTTGTAAGTAACTTCAAGTCAACTATCAGTACAGACACAAACCAAATTTAATATCCAATATTTCAAATAAAAATATTTCCATTTAAGAATAGTATGCCCTGGTATCCACTCAAATGAATACAAATAACATCATTCACCTATTTAAATGTCTGTAGGCTGAGGTCTCTTAACTGCTCTCCATTGTTTCGTAAGTGAGGCATGCATTTTTAACAGCCAGCATCACTTTTTAAAGATACCAGGTTACAGGCTCTAGTACCAATCCAGTTCTTGCATCTACTGCAATAGTCTTCTTATTCTTACTGTCAGAGCCACAGTAAGGTCTTTAAAGATCTGCAGTCTACAGTAAAAGGTTAAGCTATAAGATTAAGCTATAATGTTATTAAGGTAATATACTTCATAAGGTTTATAAAATTAAGCAGCACATACTTGCATTTAAGTCAAGAGGAGCGTGTACTGAATTTGTATGTTCTTATGTGTACTTGATATTGATTAAAGTCTTGACCTCAAAGGAAAAACAACTCTTTAACCCTAGAAGATACTAGTTTTCTTTCTTTGCAACCTACCTCTTCTTTTTTTTTTTTTTTAATTAAAGGACAGTATTTTATATTCATTTCAAACTCAGTTATGGTATTTATTACAGAGTATATCAGGAGAAATCCAGTTGCCTAAGAATAATCCAGTTTTCTTCTTCATGATGACCTTTGCAATTATGCTTTCTAGAAGAGCCAGGGACCAATACTATTATATCAGATAAGAATTAAGCAACTGCACTGACAAAATATAAAATTATTTTGCAGCATCACCATCTTGCATGATGGTAGACAACTTGTCAGACAGCTCAGTCTTATAAATACGTCTATTACTGGACTTCTCTATTAATTTCACAGAATTAAAGTATTTCAGCTAGCCTAACATCCATTTTAGTTGAGTACATGCAGAAGAAAACTGAGGAAGAGTTTCAGCTGTCTTTTTTTAATCACCCTCCCCCCCCCCCCCCCCCCCCCCCCCCCCAGCTGTCATTAGTAGAATTAAATAATCAAAATTGAGAACAAGGCTAGAAAGAACCAGGCTAGTCCATTAAGCCAGACCCATCTTATCCAACTGCAAGTGCTAAAAGATGTCACATTTTAATACTAATGATGTATCATCACTGAATGAAAACTACCTTTGTGTTTTCTGAAGAAAATCCAGACCATTGTTGTTCATGTGGGATGCCTCAGCTTCCTTCAAGCTGTTTTTAGACTACCTCATTTTGTAGTTGCCATGAAATTCAATAGAGTTCACTGCTTTTTACAAAAAACATTGAGAAATGGCTGATTTATTGCAAGGAATTGCTCTGTGCTTCTGTATTCCCAGATTTAGAGCAGCAAAATGTGCTTTTGTTATGTAAAATACGTGAGCACCCATTGAGCTGTGTCTTTAAAAGCTGTGATTTCTGTAGATCTTGCTGGGCAGATAGTATTGACCTAATTCATCTTAGTGGTACTAAAGGAAACAAAAATGTATTTTGAATATACCTCAGGATAACTTTTGTGTTATGGAAGTGCTGTAACTGATGTGAAGATGCAGAGCTATTGTACACAGCTGGATATCTGCAGGTCAATGAACGCTCTGTTCAGATGTGTTCCACACTGTACCTGCTCTGCACTAGGGTGCACTAGGGTTACAGGAATATAAAGCATGCAGTATCCTGTTTGATGAATGAACTGGAAGGTTTTTCCTGGTGTACTGATGTGAAATACTTCCTTAAATATAAGATCATGTCTTATATATTTTAAATATTTACTTACAGAGTTGGCATTTGTTGGGTTTGGCCAAGGTCTACCACCCCCAGGACCCCTGTAACAGAAGATGTAAGATGAGACACAGAACAATCCCCATCTTCTAACCAGCTCTTATGGAAGCAAATAAAAACAATCTGTTTTCAGAGTAAGGAAGGATAGCTTTTTCGAAATAGTGTGTTTGTTTATAAACCATAACTACACCAAGTCATAACTGCTGTAGCAAAATTCCCAGCGTTGCACTACTATTATCATTTAATCAGTTTATGAGTTGATGAAAGATAATTTATTTATTGTTACAACCCTGCCACTCACATTTAAGATACTTTATTTCCCGACCCATTCTGATACTTCTTTGCTTTTCAGGACAGGACCTGCCAGAATGGCACCATAAGGAGTTCTTCTCCAATAGCCACACTGCCAGAGGCTGCAGAGGAGATGGCACAGTTTTGCATTGGTCCCAAACACTTGCAAATTTAGGAAGTGCCAGACATTCCCCTTTTATATTCTCAATGCGACAACAATTTGAAAGACATTGTGAGTGTGTGTCTCTTGAAGTGTTTTACTTCTGCTCGCAGAGAATTTAACTCTGTGTTACATATATGCAACATGTTAATATGGCACAGAAGTTTTGCAAAGCGTAAAAAACAAGTTCCCAAATTCTTGTAAGTTCTCACAGGAGATTTTTCCTTGTACTCTCTTAACCTTTTCTAAAATATCTGGAACAAGAATCACACAGTCCATGAAAGTCTGGTTATAGTAGAGGCAAAGGCAGGAAGGTACTAAAATAGCAGTGTAATTTCAGGCATAGGAACAGTACTCTTGCTTAGATAATACCTTCCTGAAGAATTGAAGATGAATGCATTTATTCAGTATAGCTTTAGAATACTGCAAGTATGGTAAGGTTTTATTAGTGAAAGTGATGGTAGTACATTATATACGCTTTGAGAAAACTTGTATTTTTAAAAGAAGAAGCCACATTAAATCATTGTTACAACCTCTATCTGACAATAATTACAATAAATCTCATGTATTAACAACTGAATACATGTGAGTTTGTACATACTTTGAACATGTTCAGAAATGTATCTAAAAACGGTTTGCTACTTGAGTAAGGCAACAGAAGTCACAGAAACACATAATATATCCTAGAGCAGTCAAAATGGAGATTTTAAACATCCTTGTTACATTTGACCCAAGTGGTGTACACATGATGAAGTGGCAGCTCCCCAACAAGAGGGACAAGAGTTTTCACAGCCACAAAAGCCTTTTGATAAAGACAACTCTGAGGGGACTTCAGAGGGATAGTAAGGGCAGGGAAGGGAAAAAAGGAGGAGCCATGTAGATAGAGGACGTTTTTTTCAGATCTCTTGCTGTTATTTTAAGATTCTCACTATTAGCTGAGCTCAGAAAAAATAGTTTGATGGTTAGGCTTCATCTTTTAACAGTCCCTTATGAGGGATCCAAGCCATATGGGAGGTAAAATCTCCATGTTTACAGTAATAACATCGCAATAACTGTAATTATTCCTGAGATCATTAAGAGCTTGTAGTTATTTATAAATAAGGCAAAATCACTTTTGGAAGGCCCTGACAACTCAGAGGCAGAGCAGATGACAAAACTTTCACATTTAGAATGGCATTTTGGCCCCTTCAGCTTTAGAAAAGCAACATTAGCCATCACAGCTTCCAGACATGGGAGAGTGATTTAAATATAGAGAAGAAAGCAGGCTTTATTAACGAGTTCAGGAAGTTTTCTATCTATTTTAGAGTCTTGCAAAACTAAAACCTATTAAGTAGATAAGTTGCCTGAGGGATTTAATATTGTATCCTGTGGTGGCTTTTTTTATTACATTGCTGATGAAACTATAAAGAAATTAGTTCAAACACAACTAAACTAAATCAAGTGAAAACTTATTTATTTGCACCGATTTTGGTTTTGGAACGCCTTTCCTGCTTTATTTATTGGGAGAAAAGGGAGGTGAAGCAAGAAAAGGGACTCAACAGTACTCATGCTCCTCAGGTGAAATGGTCAGCATATTCAAACATTCAAATTTTCAGCAATTCCTAAATATTACAAGGTGAAATATGAGGTGCTCCTTCCCCCGCACCAAAAAAAAAAAAAAACAACAAACCAAACCAAAACACCGTTTTTTGTTTTCCATATACAATATTTGTTTTATTGGATCCTACTTTTCAGAAGAGAGCATGGAACTGCACTTGGGATGGATAAAGAGCCAACCAAGAGCTTGTGGGTCAGGATTGAAGGAAGAGCAGGGACAAGGGACATTACAGTGAGGATCTGCTACTAGGCCACCCAACCAGGAAGGCTGAGGATAAGGTCCTCAAAAGGGAGATAGGTATAGCCTCATGTTCACAAGCCTCATGCTCATGGCGACTTCAACCACCCCAATATCTGTTAGAGGGTCAACACAGCAAGGCACCAGCTGTCCAGGAGGTTCCTGGAATGTGTTGGTGACAACTTCCTACTCCAAGCAATAGAGGAACCAACGAGGAGGGGGGCCTGTGTTGGACCTTATCCTCACATAGGAGGGGCTGGTGGGGAATGCGACGGTCCAAGGCAGCCTTGGCTGTAGCGATCATGAGATGGTAGAGCTCAAGATCCTCAGGGGAGTGTGAGAAGAGTGTGCAGCAAGCTCACTGCCCTGGACTTCAAGAGAGCAGACTCTGGCCTCTTCAGGAACCTGCTCAGTAAAGTTCCATGGGATACAGCCCTGGAGGGAAGAGGGGCCCCCAAGAAAGCTGGTTGATATTCAAGGATCACCTCCTCTGAGCTCAGGAGCATTTGCATTCCAACAAAGAAGTCAGGCAAGAACACCAGTAGGCCTCCATGGAGGAACAAGGAGGTCCTGGACAAATTCCAGCATAAAAAGGAGGCCTACAGAGGGTGGAAACAGCAACATAGCCTGGGAGGAATATAGAGAAACAGTCAGAGCAGCCAGGGATCAGGTTAGGAAAGCTAAAGCCATGACAGAACTCAATCAGCCAGGGATGTCAAGGGCAACTCAAAAAGCTTCTATAGATATATTGATGATAAAAGTTAAGATTAGGCAAAATGTGGGCCCTCTCCAGAAGGAAACAGGAGACCTAGTCACCTGGGATGTGGAGAAGGATGTGGTACTCAGTGACATTTTGCCTCAGTCTTTGTTCGCAAGAGCTACAGCCACACTGCCCAAGTCTCAGAAGGCACTGGGAGAATGAACAACCACCTGCTGTAAGAGAAGATCAGGTTCGAGAACATCTAAGGAACCTGAAGGTGCACAAGTCTATGGGACCTGATGACATGCATCCACAGGTTGTGAGGGAACTGGCATATGAAGTGGCTATGCCACTATCCATCCTGAGAAGTTGTGGCAGTCTGGTGAAGTTCCTGTTGACTGGAAACGTAACCCCCATTTTTAAAAGGAAAAAAAGAGACCTAGGGAACGGAAGGCTGGTCAGTTGGTGCCCAGCAAGATCACGGAGCAGATCCTCCTGGAAACTATACTAAGGCACATGGACAATAAGGGGGTGATTGGTGACAGCCAACATGGCTTCACTCAGGGCAAATCATGCCTGAAAAATTTGGTGGCCGCCTGCAACAGGGTTGCATCATTGGTGGATGAAGGAAGAGCAAATGATGTCATCTAGCTAGAACTCTGTGCAAAGCATTTGACACTGCCTGTAGGACATCCTTGTCTCTACACTGGAGAGAGAGGGATTTGATGGATGGACCACTCCATGAGTAAGGAATCGGCTGGATCATTGCACTCAAAAGAGTTGTGGTTGACATCTTGGTGTCAAATGTGATGAGTATTCCTCAGGGGTCTGTAGCACCTCTGCTCTGGAGACAGGCTGAGAGAGCTGGGCTTGTTCAGCCTGGAGAAGAGAAGGCTCCTTAAGGGGAGACCTTAGAGCAGCTGCCAGTGCCTAAAGGGGCTACAAGAAACCTGGAGAGGGGCTTTGGACAAGGGCCTGTAGGGACAGGACAAGGGGAATGGCTTTAACCTGACAGAAGGGAGACTGAGATGAGCTCTTAGGCAGAAGTTCTTCCCTGTGAGGGTGGTGAGGCCCTGGCACAGGTTGCCCAGAGACGTTCTGGCTGCCCCATCCCTGGCAGTGCTCAAGGCCAGGTTGGACGGGGCTTGGAGCAACCTGGTCTAGTGGAAGGTGTCCCTGCCCATGGCAGGGGTTGGAACTGGATGAGCTTTAAGGTCCCTTCCAGCCCAAACTCTTCTACGAAATCAGGAATATTTCTACTAACACTGGAAGTCTGTTCTCACCCCAAAACCCTGAACTTCTTTGTGTGACATTAAGTAACACAAATACATCTAGCAAAAGCACCAAATGGAAAATAGCTCTGATGATACTACAGATTACTCTGAGCTACCAAAATATTAAAATGATGACTGAGATACATGATTGAGTTAAGCCACAGTGACATGGAAATTTAGGCAGCCCTTACGAGGAGACTGACAAACACCTTTCACCTAAAAAGCTGTTGGAATTTGAAAATTTACTGGAAGTCATGGGCAGCTCTAAGTATCGACTTAGAAAACACTGTTGCAGATTCTGCTGGAAATCCATATGGTTTTTGTAGAGCCAAATACTATTAGCTTATAAAACACACATTTAAAAAAGCTACCTGTGTATTTTTTTCAATGCAATGCAAACAGGGGGCTTTGCTCTTTATTAAATGTTTAATTTGGATGCATTGACAGTGTCATAAAACATTATTATCAGTGTACCAGTTTCAAAATGGAGTGATTTATGAAATAGCTAACACTATGACTAATAGCAGCTGCATTTTATCTTTAAACTTAGTCCTATACTGCTGATCCTAGTTCTTGGAAAATAAAGTCTGAAGTTGCAGTTTCCAAAGGGGCAAATATAGTCAATCAGGAAATTAAACTCTGAGACGCAGTTTATGAATTGAAGTCAAAAAACAAAATCACTTTTTTTTTTCCTATTCAGGCATGACTGAGATATTCTTAGTGCTTGGAGACAGCACTGCAGGTCACACAGGCCATTAAAAGGTGCCAGTGAAATGCTAACACTGATCCCTGAAATTTGCAATTTTGTTCCAAAAACAGCATTTTTTCACAAACACATAAAACCTTACTAAAACAGGTTACACAAAGTTTCAACTTCAAACGTCATGGTAAAATACAATAAACATGTATTAGCTGTTTCAAAAGTAATCTGATAAGCATTAGTTATGATGGAGCAAGCAATTATTTAGCAGTACTACATTTGTGGAGTATATGCTTTTGGACTCAAATATTATCAATAAGTTCACAAGCTGGTTGTTGCTATTTTTTACAATAAGGACACTTTTTTAAATTGCAGTTAGTAGTCATCAAAGCATGTTACTCGTCAAAGCATGTTCTCCTTGTCTTATCCCAAATGTTACTTCTGGGTAATCCTTTTGTGGGTAATCCCCAACAAACTGCCATATCCCAAATGTTACTTCTACAATGAAATAATGATTTTTCTAAATATGGCAAGATTTCATTATTATACTTACATGTTCATTCCAGGCATCCCTGGGCCACCTAAAGCATTCAGTGGGGGTCTCATTGCACCTCCATAGTTCTGCAATGATAACCAAGGATCAGACTACCACAAAACAAAAAAAGAAAACCAAAGAGGAGGGGGAAAGAAAGGACAGCAGGTTAATGATATCCCTACATAACTGCTGACTGGACAGGCCAATGTAATTCATTCTTTCAGGAGTTTCCATTGTTCACTTCAAAAAATAACACTGTTAACCCCGCAAGAAAGACTTACAATACAACAGAAATAGACTAAGAATTGCCAGTTGTTTCAGGAGGAATTATTTACACATGCAGAAGTCAAGGCAATGGCCAGCAAGGGGCAGGCTTTATAACGTATTTAACTTTTATATAAAGGGAACTCATTCAAAATCAGAAACCTAGACTTAAATTCCAAATTTCTACATCATGGCATTTAAATAGAATTATTTTTAATTACATTTTGTTAAGATGTCAGTAAGTGCTTGCATAAAATTACACTATATCACTTTTATAACATACAGCATAATCATTAAATTTCTTTTCTAATCAGTCGATTCTAGTACTATAGTAAGTACAATGAATGTCATAGCACTGCTAACAAATGCACTGCCCAATGCCTACAAAATCTGAGTTTATGCTCTGACATTATGACAGAAGTTTAACTGTACTAGTTATGAGAAAAATAAATTATACCTATTTTCATTCAAAGGAATACAAGCAAAACAGTCTGGGAGTCATAACAGGCTCCCTGAACTATATTAATCCTGCTACATTTTTCTGATATTGCAAAAGAATAGATAATAGAAAATTCTCTACAATGGACAGCTATCTATTTTCGAAGAACGTGGGAATGAATAAGTAATTTTTTTTTAAAAGTAGGTTGTTGTTGCAGTCTGTTTTCCTCTAATAAAACCTATTTCATGTATGGTATAAATCAGACATGGTTTATAAGCTGCATAAACTGTATCAGTCATACTTATGGGTGTTCTCTAAATCAGTCTGATTCATAAAACCATATAAACATGAAGTCATGAATGGGAGAAATCCAACAATGATAGTCAAAGTGTGGGTCTGGTGATGCTTATATTTGACTGATATGATATGATCAGTTATCTAGAACTGATCTAGAAATGATCAAGAATTAGGAGAAAAGTTTCTGTTGCTGAAACAAAAACCCCAAACTAAAAAATCTCTTAATTGTTAGCAATACTGAAAGAGTTTCATCGATAGCTGGTTTACAAGAATACAACCAGAGGGTGCAAACGTCCTCTTCCAGACTCAGCAGTGATATTCAAGTTGCTGGTCATCAGTAACTACTTATCCCGCCTTTCTGTACCAGCAGGTAGACTGACTGGTGGCACAAGGTAGCCAGATTAACTCCTGTTTAACCTAAGTTATCCTAAATGATTTGCCTGAGCAACTGTAGAGGAGTAAGTGATGGCTAGTCAAAACAGCTGGGCACAGTGACAACCCCAGCTGGCAGTGCTGGATCTGGAAGAGAAAACAGTCTGACTAACAAGACAGCAGCTCTGTATCTGGTTTATTTCATTTTTCCATCCTCATGTGTAGGGCCAAGACATTCTCCCTGTTTGGTATCTCTGGTATCTCCCCTCTTTATCTTAATTCAGGAATCATTTGTGCGGATTCGGGTTAGAGATCTCTATGAAATCCCACAGGACTCAAAGAAACCTAATCAAATGTACTTCTAACTCTAACTGATGCAAATTCTAATCATATGTACTCCTCTGTCCTAAAATAAGAGCGCTTTCATTAAGGCTACCAATATACATGTTCCTTCATCTGCAGCTATACTCTCTACAGAAGTTAGTGCCCCAGTTTGCTCCTTACAGCTTTTAACTCTAAGTCAGCACCACCACTGTTTATCTGGCATTTGAATTATTTGGAAAAGTGCTCTTTAACATCAGGTGGCCAAAAGGAGACAGATTAGCTAAAACCTCTTACTTAAATATTGAAGATGACTTAATTCTTTTTGTCTGGAAAGCAGCAGGGAACGTGGGAGGCTCACCAGCAGATACAAAGGATGGGGAGAAGTAGTAGTCACAGACTGAGGGTAGGACCCCATTCATCTAACATAGCTGTATCTTGAAAAAAGCCTCAACCTAATTCTCTGAACTTCTTCATAAATTCAAGCATTTACAACTATCCACTTTTTTTTGTTTCCTGTTATTTAGTTTGAAACAGTCTAGAATCATAAAATACAAATCTCAGGTAAATTTTCTTTAAGTTTTCTAGCACATGCATGCTATATTGAACATAAGCATTTCTATATCAGCACATCAACTGTTCTGCAAGTTGACTGCCTGTGCAGCAAGGTAGCACAGCTTCCTACTACAGTCACACCTAAGTCAACTTTACAAGAGGATGTTAAAAGTAGGTGAGAGTCATCAAATTTTGTTTTAGAACTGTATTCTGAGAAGATCCTAAAGGCCAGAAACAAAGATAGATGATCCATTTACAGAAAAGATCAATTTGCAAACTTAAATTTTGTGTAGATTATATTTTTCCCCATTTTAAGAGGATGTTCAGTATAAGAGAGAAGAACCTTACAAAACCACTAGATTTTAGGAGACAGCAAAAATGTAAAAATCATTCTTGCAAAAATTGGCATGAGATTTGCCAGCTATGTGACTAATGGTGCTGAATAAAGTATCAGTTCAATCTCATATGGCAGCATTGCAAAGTTTCTCTTCCTACCTCCAAAAGGCAAGTGGCAAATATACTTCAGTGATACAAAAAACCCCAACAAATGTATTGAATAATATAATAATATTCTGTTGGTCACACAGCAGATATAGCATAGACTGCACAACTGATTTCTACCCAAGAAGACCCAAAACTGTAAAGACTTATGAACAGATTTGAAAAGCAAAGCTATTTAATAATTTAAAATTCAGTTGCTATTCCAAAGAATAAAGAACTCTCTAGAGAGATTATCTGAAATGGGGAAGTAAAAATGCAAAGTGTGGGCACAAGCAGCATGCTGTAAAACAAAATACTGGCAACACTGGTATGAAATACCACCACCTAAATCTTCTCACTGACAGCACTGACAAAACACAGAATAATATTCTGGATTCATATTTTAGGTACACATCAGAATTAATTTGTTTACTGCTGAAATGTAATACTGACAAATATCCACTCATGTTGATTTGAAGAAAAAGCCTATAAATAATTAGCACCTTGGAGAAGGCTGATTCTTGCAATGCAAGGTTGCTTTGGATGTCAGAAACAGAGCTAGGGAGATTCTTCTGATTGACAAGGGGGAGAAATGGCAGCATGAAATTCTAATTTTACATTAAAATCTCACTAGCAGTCCCCCAAAATATAGATCAACAGTAGATAAAAGAAAAACTTTACAGAATTTTGGGGGTATTTTTGGTACACAGAGTTTACCTAAGTTAGATATATCAATCCTTTCCTCCTAAATAGTATAATCAATTACGCTGGGAGGATGAGGAAACACTTGGTCTCCTTCACAAACGTCAGCCTACAATGGCTGTAGAACAAACAGAACTTTTCTGAAGTAAGCAAGGCAAGGGATTCCTCTTTTAATTTCAAATCCTAATTGAAATGACTGACAGTTTTATTTTAGACTTTGTACAGCCGCAACTCAGTATTAGCTTTTGTAAAACAGAAAGTTTATTTTAAAACAGGATTAGAAGAACAAGTCCTGGCCATCTTCAAGCTACTGAAAGCCAGAGTAACAGAGTCAGTATAGGCTTATCAATAAAAATGGGCATCTATCTGTGGAAGGTACCTGTGGTCCTAATGGAACCATTCCTCTTGGAGGAGTCATTCTCTGCATTGGCCCACCCATGTTTGGATGCCCTGCAAATAAAATTGTGCAGCTTAAAAAACCATGCAATACACAAGCACCTTCTAAAACAGCTTTAACATATCACTCATTTTTAATTAACAACAGCTTAAGAAGCTGCAGTAAGCTTTGAAGCAGGAAAAAAAACCACAAGTTTGAGAAGCCAGTGCTTTTGAACAGTCCGAATAATTATTTCATTCACCTTGCTGCCTTGTTGGGTCCATCCCACTAGGCAATAATGGCTGACTTCCTGGGACACCTCCAAGAGCCTGCAGGAACAGAAACCATGTTAAGAGCATACACTCCTTTGAAATTTACTTTAAAGATGCAATTGCCTAATTCGCACCTCCTCTGCCCACCCTTCACTTCATCTTACCTATTATTTAACCTCCAAACAGTGCCTTTTTCTTCGGTACATACCAATTTATCCCAAGCTTATACTGTTACAGTTTTCCTTTTTAACTTCCTTTTTAAGCATTATTTTAACATTTCCTTTCAGAAGTCAGGATGCAGACACGGATATCCTCCAAAAGTGAGCCGTAACTGAGCCAACTGTACAGTATTCAGAGTGTACAGATAGTGAGCTGTAATGTGGGGGATATTTTATCTTCCACTCTGCCTTACTCTTCTTGAAGGGCACCAATGCAAAGATAAGCTTATTATTCATATACAGGATATAACAACTGTCACAAAACTTGCTCCTAAATCTTGCCTTGATACATTAAGGTACATTGTGTTGTTACTTCACTTCTGGTCCAAATCAAACACATTGCTTTTATGTCCCCACATTTTAATCCAACTTTTGTGTTTATAGTAACTGAATTAGGTTTAAGGCTAACTTCTATAGTCTCTCACCTGTAGTTTAGTCGACAAAAAAGAAGTTTTTTTATGAATGGGTCTTCGTGGCTGATCCACCTAGCATTTCAAAACACCACCACATTTTCAGTGAAAATGTATCCAGATTGAGTAAATCTGTTACTTGAAAGTAATCTACTCAGGCAATACAGGCAATGCTTACTGTGGGAATGGGTAAATTACTCTTGAACAGGAAACACCACAGTAGTCTCGGATATATACAAAAGGGAACTTATCTGCAAATACTATAGAGTGCGTTCAACAAGAGGCAGGAAATTCACAATTAAAATGCACATTATTTCCTCTAAGGTAATACAGCCAAAAGGTACTGCACTGCAAGATTAATGGAATTCACAAATAATCTGCAATGATGTCATCTAAATCAGAGTTTTATATGTACTTCAAAGGCTTGAAGTTAGGATAATGGGTAAGAACAATACATGAAATGTATGGAGAAGTGTCAATTACCAGCAAAGCAGGAACTTGTCACTTCTGCCAAAGATGGACACAGAAGGAGAAGGAGGCATTTGCTGCTGTGAACACATGTGACCAAAGCCTTATCTCATGCAGTCATTACACTGTGGATCATTACATGAGGGACCACAGTTCCTTTTTAACACATCAGACTACTTCCCAAGAAAAACAAGTGTTCTGCACAGCACAGTGCATTGCCAACAGCAAATAACTCTGTAAGTCTTGATCTTGTAGGATATGATCAAGTACTGGAGGCAACCTAGGGGTATTCATGCCACACTCAGTACTGATTTTCCTCCTACAAAGCCTAGACTAGCTCAGATAACCCTTACACAGCACTGTACAGTGCTGTGCATGCATGTCCTATGTTACCTTCCTTGACTAAGAAACACAATCCCTACTTCAAGGCATTAAGGAATAAAATGATAGTTAACAAGAGAGAATTTTAACTCTGATTTTTTACTGACTTCCATCTAATCAAAATTTCAGCCTTAAAGCTGCACTACAGTAGTTTATTACTTCCACACATTGCCCATCTATACTGTAACTTAAATAATGTCAGTGTTGCTAAAAGCAGTAATTCATTGATGTGGCATAATGTAAGTGAATGGCAAGAGCAGTAATTCACTGAGATTATGTGATTATGTTACAGCTCTGAACTCAAAATATCACAATTTGCAGACAAAAGCACATCTGAAACTGAAACTGCAGGTTGGCAGTGCTTTCACAGCACTCACCAACCACATCCTGCTTCTACCTGCCAGCATTTACAGTGTTCAGAAACAGAAAAACAAAAGAATATGTGAAACCCAAACACTGGAGTGTTTTTGGCTAAGGTATTACTGAGAAGTGTAAAAATAAATAAGATATTTTGTACTGAGTTATAGTATATCTGTAGCAAAGATTTAACTGATGCTTCAGTTGTCCCTTGATGACAACTGAATTAACCTTCTGCAAGGTTAATTAAGTCACCCGTTTCCCTTTGTGAGAAGCAGCTGTGGTACAGGTAACTTAACCTGCTCCTAAACATCATCGTGTTTGATGTAGGGGAATATCTGAAGATGTCTTGGCACCTGGTATGCGCAGTCCACTCAAATTTAAACTTCATGCTTTCTGATAATATGCCGGTGCTAAAGATAAGTTTGTTCAGGTGTTATACAGACCCAAAAAATAGCCAGCTCACTGAATTGTGACCAGAAATTTGGACCTGGAGTCTAAGTTGGACCAAAACACCCATTCCATCTATCTTATGACCTTTCCCAATATCTCCTCTAATTTCTTCCTCTATCTGCACCAAGGAGAACCTAAAAATACAAATGCTATCTGCTTTCAGAACCAAACAGCAGCTTGTAACTCATTCCTGTTACGCTGTCATGCATATCCTTTTTGGAAATGAGAGAAATTGGGAATTTGATGATTTTATCAAGACTTCAGTGTCTCTAAGAGCCATAAAGCACTTCACAGTCTCTCCGTCTCACCAATAATCTTCATATTTACTAAGAAATAAATATACTTCATATATCCAACAAAGATTAGGAGAGAGGGATGCATTTTACATAGAATTAAGTAAAAAATATTCTCAGAGCTAACTACTTGATGGGTGGTTAGGAACTTTAGAGAGTGTAACAATTATGGGGACATTCTGCCTCCATCTCAGAGGAGGCAGCACTGACTGGAGGTTAATGCAGCACAGCACAAGGCAACTACATACTCCCTCTGCAAAAAGGCTTAGCTCACAATTTTGAGGCATAGACAATAATTATGCATAGGAAAGTCAGCTGGGAGTGGCATGGCTGCACCTTATCAAAATGACTAATGGTCAGATAAAATGCAGTGGGGAAGGACTGAATGAGTTTTGTAACCCACAGGTCCTTGAGAGCCAACAAGACAACATTCCCTGTCCCCACCACTGTACCATCCATCACCCTGGATGATAATGCATCAGTGATAAACTCTTACCTGATTAGGTATTCTTAAAGGTGGCCTTGGACCTCCAGGGTACCGAGGAGACATGAAAGGCTATGAAAAACAAAGAAATACTGTTAAATAATTCAACATAGTTTGCAAATACCACATTGAGTCATTGGGTGTATGCCTTGTGCCATGCTCATACCTCAAGCATCCAGCTTAAATACTTCCACAGAGCATTCAGTACATTATTCCACAATGTTTTGCAGAACTAAATAAATTTTGAGATGCATCTATTTAGAACTTTGCTACAGCACTTGTGAATGCAGAATATAAGCAATGCATTAACAGTGTAGAATAATAAACTATTTAGATCACATAATCACACACCTATACTTTCCACTGCAGAAGGGGAAAAGAAACGAACCCTGCAATAGAAAACAAAAATGTTCTTGGAAAAGTAAAGAGGTAAGTAATAGCATAAAAATTCACAAATACTTTCCATTCACTTTTTCTTTATAATACAGTAAAATGTAATACAAGATTGTGAAGACACAGATTTCAAGTTTATGTTGTTCCATTAACAATATTAATTCAATGTTGCACTTGTCCCATCCTCCATATGCAACTCCACGCTCACGCAGTACATCTCCTCTCTCAAAGCCAGATTTATACCGCAAATCTGTCATACCATCCTGCAACTTGTGAAGTTCTAGTGTCGCTTGATAACTACTATACTACATGATTCACAGCCCATGTGACAAAGAAGGTCAGTGTCTTATAATAAAAATATAGTGGTACCAGCAAATACATTTAACATCTCTACTTATTCCACCCTAAAGTGTGACAATAATCTAGAAATCTAAATAGCCAGGAGGTTAGTGGCAAGTGTGAGATCTACATACAGGAAAAAAAGGGATAAACATCTGACTAAACAGATGATGAAGAGGAACATTTTGGCAAGCAAGCGTACCTATAACTACAGAAGAAAATGAAAAGCTAAAAGTATGCTCTGACTGTGAACACGGGGACAAAAAGACTGACTCTTTGTATTGCAAAAGAGCTCACTTCTGTTCGTGACACTGCCACTGGAGACAAAGGAGAGATAAAGGAAAGGAGTCTGCTGGGACTGCCCAGGAGCCATCTCTAATAACAAAGGAGCTACTGCACTTTTAAACCCACTCTTTGGTGTCTCTTTGGAAAGAAACAAATATAACTACACAGGCATCATCTAGTTAGTGTAGCTATGGACCAATGAATGGCGTATTTCAGCTCCATCAGCACTACTGCGTTATAAACTAAAATGCCAGTGAAAAATCAATGCTAGTAATCATGTATTAATAGTAGCAATAGCTAGCAAAAGAATTATTTTACCAATAATTAGTAAAGGATTTTTTCCTATTATCTTGAATAAAAAAATTAATAGATCCTTTCACATCTTAGAATCAGATGAAAGCTGAAATAATGTAACCTATATAAACATGAATTCAAAATAGGTACTAGAAAGCAATTTTATATACAGAGGATTTACAAACTGAAGAAGACAGTTCACTGACAATTGAAAAAAGATTATTAAAAAAGGTATTTGAAATTCTGTGCTACAGAAGAGGGAGCCTTCCTTCATGCCCTTTCGCTGATGGTGAGAATCTCTGATAAGAAAGAAAAAGAAATTAAAAAGCGTTCTGCATGTGGTGAAGGCTGTAAACATGCAGGCCCTTGTAAAGCAGTAAAAGCATGAGAAAATTATAATTTCAACAATTTCCATAAAGGTCAACCTAGTGCATTATCTGGGCTGCAGCAAGATACTCTGGAGAGCATCTTAGATTTGCCTTACCTCATTCAGCAAATGAAACCTTAACTTTATTTACAGTTGTTCATAAAAGGGAAATCAGCAGTGTCTCTCAAGTCAACCATATCTTAATATAGAATCACACTACTAATATTAGTATATAACCGTGTGTTATTGGCAGAACATTGCTCCTTTCAAGCACAGTGTAAACCTACTTGTCCCTCTCTCCCCAGTGGGTTCACCTTTCTATGCAGTTTATAAAAACATCCCAAACTGTACTTTTTTTTCACAGAATTGAAATTTTATTAAAAACAATGACACAAATACCCCAGTACAGTAACAAGAGAAAAAAGCTTACTAACAGAAGTCACAACTTCACTGTTCAAAAGATGGTTTCCGATGCCTGACAGTAAGCCTGTATGGTTTGATTTGCCGTGACCTGATGTGAGTAGCCACCTCAGATTTTTGAGAAGGTCTGGCTCCAGGCAGGTCTCAAGCCCACTAACTTAAAACTGGTGGTCACAGTTGGTCAGTGTAGCACTTGTCTTCTGAAGACAAAAAACTGATTCTTCACATGTTTAAGAAACAAACATTTCTTCCTGCTACCTCAGACTTGTGCCAAATCAAAATTCAGCACCTGTATACTGGAAAACCTGTAATGGATTCCCACACTAAATTCTCTCCTTATTTGCCTCAAAAGTTCAGTGGCGGAAGTAGACAGGTGCCATGCCAGTGAATCAAAGACTTCCTTGCTCACCCCAGCTAGCAGAGAGGAAGAGGGCTGTCAGCAATAGTTAAAAAAGCATTTCTTCCACCTAAAGATTAGATGCATATGACTTATAAAAAAAAAAAGTAATATCGTATGCTATACTCATAGATTATGATTATGTATTGTACAATATATAAAACCATATATCATCCTACATAAAAACGTAATACATATAATAATATATCATAATGATATATAAGTGTATGGTATTATGCGCTATGAAACTAAAATAATAATTTATAATAATGAAAAATTAAAAAATAATCAGTATTAAAGTAGAAAAAATAAGAAAAATGCCAAAAAATAGGAAATAAAATTAAATAATACAACAACTTTAGCCATTAGGTAGGAAGAAGACAGAGTGGAGCAAAAGATTATCTCCCAGAGCCTCTCTGTGCATAAGGATACTCTCCAAATATATCTGGCATTTCAGGTCCAGATTCTGCTTAAGATGTTGCAAAGCCTGTCTATGGGAAACCAGTCTCTCAAAGCTGATCTGACTAGGGCAGAAGAGTATTACCAGAGTGGCTCCCTTCGACAGTAATTTCCAGAGGCTGAAATGGCTCTCAAGGGTTTCCAGTCACCACTGCAGCCTTTCAGTCACTGCCACAGGGACATTATGATGAGTACAAGGAGGTGTAAACAACACTACTACACACCATCCTCAGCTACAGTTTACTTCTCCAATGGAGTTCAGGAACTGATACATATACCAGTGTATTAAACACTCCCCCCCCCCCCCCCCAAACAACAACAACAAAAACCAAACAAAAAAACACAAAACCAAAAACAGAACAAAAAAACTCACCAAAACCAAACCCCAAACAAAAAAACAAATCAAACAAAAAATTAACAATGAAGTAAAACAAAAACAGCAAACAAACAAAAAAATGTATATAGAAAAGAATACGAAGAAAACAAAAGAACAGCAAGAATGTCATCTCTAAGCCACAACTGAGCTGGAGATGTCACCAGCGTTTGAAAACGCCAATGAAACACATCTGTGAACATCACTATAGTGTAATTTCTGCCTTCAGGTATAAAATTCAGTAATTTTGTATCACAGGAAGCATCCTGAAGGCTGCTGTTATGCAGAAGCTTTGGTCTAAAGCCAGAAGTCTTTATTATGCAGCAGCTTTGGTCTAAAGTGGGTGAAAAAGAAGCCAGAGAAGAAAAAACTTTCGTGCAGTTACTGCAGACTATATGGACCATATCAACTTAAAGAGGAAGAAAAGCCCACCTAAAGGAGAAAATTACTAAAAAAGAATATTTAAAAAATACTAAAAGAATACAGACTACACAAAATAAAATCAAGAACAGAAATGTCAAATTTAGTAAGCTCCCTGCTCTTACTTATAGCATCCTATCAAGCTGAATTGTTAAAAATAAATTCTTGTTATTGTTAAACAATTGCAACAATTGTTGTTGTTGTAATTGTTAAAAAAAAAAGGTCTTGTTAAATACAAGAACTGTGTAATTATTACTCTTGTCTTTTTTTAGTTGTTTGGATGATTCTAGAATATGGTGTGGTTTAGCTTTCTTGTAACTAATACCAGTAGAATAATAGAATTTTAAAAGACAGTGTTCTACTAAGTATGACAGATTTCAATAAATTTATTTATATTTACATTTACTTCCCTTCCAAAAGCTGGGGAAATAATTTACTTCCTTCAAAATATAGTGGGTTTTTTTTGCATTGACATTTTCATCCTTTTTCTACTCATTTAGTTACATTTATCAACCATGTTTTGTCACAGATAAATTGCAAAATTTACAATAATCCACAGTCAAATGACCAATCCTAAATATTGCTCACATTTCAATTCCTACTGAGACTGAATTCCTGATGAGATTGAATTTACTGTAAATATCCATATCTATTCCAATACATACATATTACATGATACCCTATGAGTTGTTATACTGGATACCACAACTTTATGTAAAAAACACACACACATCAGGAAAATACATAAATGTAGTTCAAAAAGAATCACTGCAATTACTGAGCATGAGTAATGGGGAGGCTGCACGTATCTGCAAACTGTAGAATACCAAGAGCCAACATGCTAAGGAACAAAGCCTGGGCTGAGGAGTACAAAATGGAATGCATATCACTTAAATAAGAGAACCCTGTCACCATGGCATGAAAAAACCCCACCTTTTTCAGGTAGGGTAGCTTAAAATAACAACGCTCATCAAGATTAGATTCACATGAATGTCTTCCTAGGTAGGGGTACCTAAACTTTTTTTCAACTCAAGAAAAAAGTTTTTTGTCTGGTCAAAGCAGGACATAAGGTATGTTTTCAAGCACACCACCAGTCTGGTTTAAAATTACTACATTTAAGGACACTGCAGAAAGCAGGGCAGTAGCTCAACCAGTCCCAAACAGCTCTATGCAGACCTGGAAGAGGATGCCCATGCCACACTCTTACTGCATGCTTAGGAAAGCAGAGGAAAAGGTTCTGCTCGCACCAGAGTGCTCTACAGGGCTTTCTCAAAACACCCCTAAATTCATGATCTTAGAAGCAAACAAATCCAAGTAATAACTCTCCTTCAGCATTCTTTTTTTTTTTCTTTAACTTTCATTATCAAATTTAGATTACTCTCAGAATGTATGTGTCAACACCATGAGAGGAGCACAGCAAGACTACACCACAAACTAAAAAATACAAGGTGAAACACAGTTTTAGCACTGGAAAAGACGAAAATGGTATTAACTGGTTTGTATAATTCAGTCACCATAATCAGCGCAAGCTCTAAATACCATGTATCACTAGAAGCTGAAAATGGAACCACAGACTTTCTTCGTGCACACTATGACAAATTATTTAAAATTAATTGTGCTCCTACTTGGAGATCAGGTATTTTAAGAGGGTCCAAGCTGCCAGCATCAATGTCATAAGCCAGACAGGAATTCTCATAATGAGCAAATCTCTTCATTTATTCATTTAAAGTTCTAAGTGATAAGAAGTGAAACAAACAAAAAATCTTTGTTCTCCTCTCCTTCATTAAAAACAAATTCAATTGCCAAGTGATATATTCTGTCTCTGAAAATTCAAATAATATTTATCTTTTCTCATTTTCAAACTATTCCTGGTTAAAAGGGTTGGCATCACTTAAATATTTGTAGTTCAAATGGGAAGAAATAAGACTATGAAATATTTTTATTTCATTTTTATATTATGGTAACAGTATTGAAAAATTACTAGGAAGAACATTTTAATGTATCTCCTTAAGACCCATGTGTTTTATAAAACGGTTTAGAAGTGCTTTACAACTACCACTAGCTTTGTGCTTCCATGCTCCATGAAATGGGTTTTGTACTCACCATAAAGTATGTGTGAACTGAATTTATCCAAGTTAGTTGACAATTCATATACTTCCATAAATTTAGTTTACTCTATGCTTTTCTTGTGGACATCTCCATCAACAGCAACAGTCATTGCTGTGTATAAGACACTCTTCATTAACATGTTTTAATTCTAACCAGGGCTAAACTAAATTGGCTCTCCATGACTCTTGCCCTGACACAGGCTGCTGATAAGCACAAATACGTAACTTAACCTCTGCAAAGCTCAGACAAGCTACCATAAATTCAAACAAAAAATTATTTTCCTATTCAACTGCATTTTACTGTTAACTTTAAAATCCTTCTTGTCCGCCTTTGCTCCCCATGTCTACAGCAGTGTTAGAGGTCTTTATTTTATATTTTGCTAAATCATTTTGGAGATGAAATTTGGGTTACACACTATACATCTTGTAATCCACCAGTAGAAATCAAACTGTTTTCATCTGCACTATTTCATGTGTTATAAAAAAATTGTTAAGAATCTCAGCATTGAGAATGATTTCCTTCTGAACTGGCCTTTCCTCATGATCTAACATATTTCCAGGAGCAAGTTCTTCTCTGTTCTTCAAAGTCTCTGAAAAAAATAACTTCTGTATTTATGGTTTTCTAAGAGCAGCCTGACATGCTTCAGCAACCTATAAGCAGCAACAGTAAGAGGTTTGATTTAATTTAAAAGTATGGAGCAATTTTTTTTTTTTTTAAATCTAAACGCTTTCTACAGACATCTAAATATTCCAAAAGTTACAACAATACTAGTATTTCAAATGAACTGAATGCTTTATCTCTAGTCAAGAAATACAGGAGTCACTGCACCATACAAAAGAATGCTTCAATACCTTGCATGGTCGGCATAGAAAAATGGAGAAACTAAACCTTTTCCTGAAACAAAACCAAAACCAAAAGAAAAAAACCACAAACACCACCCCCCAAACCAAAACAAAAATATTTTGCCCCTAGCTAAACAAGTGGGAGGGAGAGGTTCTAGGTTCTGCACAAGGAAATTAATGGATTTAAAAAAAAAAAAAAATAGAAGGGCTATTACCTACATGCATTTTAAAACATGTTAACGGTTCTTACTTAAATTTCTATTGAATGCAAATACTACAGAAAATAAAGAGTATTTCAAACCTTACAAGCCAAAACTAAAGCACCAAGAAGCATAACCTCTTCAGAAAACAAACCATGCTTTTAGAAATCAGACATCATATGCACTGAGCTTGACAGAGGTTTTCTTCAAATTTAGTAAACCTTCTATTGACCCCTAATTATAGTAAATGACTGATTTTTTTTGGAACAACTTTGACAATGACAAGCTGGAGTTTGTTATTCCTGCTGTTAAATTTAATAAATATATTATTTCAAAGCTACATGGATTATCATCATTCCAGGATTTTGCCTTCAAACCCACTCACTTGCGGCTCATGTAAAAAGGAAGAGTCAGACTAAGACGGGAACTTGAATTAACCTCAGCAGAAGGAAGCATCATACATGAATGACGATCTTTCTCCCTACTTTACCACTTCAGCAGCAATTATAACACCAAATTTGGCATATGGTCAGTACCCATAAAATTCTGAAGGTTATCTCCCAGAGAATGTGAATTTTCAGGATAAGATTCTGAAGTTCAGAACCGATCTCCTAGGGGAATGACTCGTGCCCAATTTCACTTCTTCCCCCTGCTTCACAATTAGCAGTGGGTCTGTGGCTGTGTGAGGTGCACTTGTGGAAGAGGAGGCTGGGGAAGCATGTGCTCAGAGTTTATTTAGCTACTCAAGCTGAGCAGTTTTAATTATTCTAACAGTTGCAAGCAGCAAAACCATTACCACAACTGCAGAATGGAACTATCAAAGCCAGCAGATGTTGGACACCTTTATCTTTTTTTAAAGTTGACTTTATTCCTGGTATTTAGAGAAAATGAACAGAAAAGAGTGGAATAAACACAAACTACTTGCAGATCTTTCTAGATGATAATCCCTTCTCACATAGTCTAAAAAGTCAAAATAATTTTTTAAATTAAGATATTTTAAAATGCAGTGTGATACTCACAAGGACAAAAATGTGCAGATCCAAATGCTGCAAAGAATTAGAAATATATACATAATTTTATGCACTTGAGTGTTCCTTGTGGGTGCCAGTCTGCTATACTGGGATGGATGCATTTACAAACAACAGAGATATAAAAAATACAGTAAAACTCTTCTTACTAACATTAATTATATAAACGCAGAGTGAGGGGGAAATCCCCTCTAAAATCTATTTTCAAAGCTTTTCAAGGCCTACAAAAGCTGCTAGCTTAACTCAAAAAACTGCCTTTGTAGCTTTGGTAACATTTCATTTGCTCACAGCAATGTTTTAACAATCCATGATGCTTTTCAGACCTCTGGGACTTCAGTGTACCCCTTCTGCTCAGGGCCAATTCTTTAAATTTTCAGTCCTTCACCTGCAATTATTTATTCTTCTCTGCTGGAATTCAGGATGGCTGTGAACATATAGCAAATCCAGCAAATTTTTCAGTAATTTCAGTTAATTTTTAGTGACTGGAAATTTTAGTTAAAAAAAAAGGGAAAAAAGTACAAGGAATCCTGGCAAAAGTGGGACAAACATAAGGACCAACACTGAAAGGCAAGTGATGAAGCAGGACTGTTAACCAAGTATGGCTGTTTCAAGATGGGGGATAAAATTTGCAAAAACAGGAAACTATGTGAACTAGATGGTCACTAAGGTCCCTTACAACCCCAAATATTCCATGATTCTAAGTGAATATTAAGGGAAGAAATAGTTGAAAGAGTTCAAAGAAACAAAAATGTTTTTAAATCAATACAGATACACATTATGGTCTTACAAAGACCTGTCTGAGAGATGCCTGCATCTTCTAGCTTTAGTAAAGTAATTTAGCAGCTGGAATTCGGAATCTTCATTCCTTGTGCAAACAATGACCCCTTGGTGGACAATTCATAGAATCAACACAGCCATTTCAAAATGGCTTTAAAGGGTCACTGGAGGATTTCTCCCTCCTGGAGTTTTTTTACTGCTGGATGCTTGTTCAAATAAGCAATCTTTGAGGATGCTGTGCAAGTGTGAAGCAGCTGAGGCAGAGGATCACGTATGCAGCACAATCATTTCCAGGAGACTAATATATGTGAGCTCGTTTAAAAGGAGTGTAAGGACTGGGGCTGGTTTAACCCCAGATGTCACAGAATCAGAGCAGATATATAAAGGTACCATCTGTATTTCTTTGGGAGACTTTGACCAGTGACTTTTTAAAACAAAGTAGATATTCTATGCTTCCCTTTGCTCAATTATCATTCTCCTTGCTAGTTTTCTTAGGAGTATATAGCAAAGATTTAACTGTTTTCCTCAAATGCTGCATTTTACAAATCCATAATAAAAGCTCTGTATTTAAAATACGTATAATACCATGACTTTACTATACATATTGTAAATGTAAGTGTAAATTTAAGTAGTAAATTATAAAGATTTTTACAAACCCATTTTCTTTTTAAATATAAATAGTTCACTATTTCTGTTTTAAAATGCAAGAAGCAAATACGGTCATTGATTTAATTCAGTAACTTTGCTTACTTTCAGTAGCTAAACTTTTTTTTTTCTTTTTTTTTGATAGCAGGCAAGGAGAGAAATGGAAAAGTTCTTTTAGCTCATGTGTCTTACTGTAATGATGCTCTCCTAAAGCATCAGATCTACTAAGGCACAACAAGGCTAAAAATAATACCTTAGAATAATGTGGACTGAGCTAAAATGAAAGTAAGTGCCACTAGATGGCATGACAGCCTTACATTAAGGGGTTGGGTTTGGTCTGGGTTGTTTTTTTTTTACTCCTTTATGTAAGAGGAATATGTAACATATGTGTTTCAAACATGAATGAAATGAAATGAAAAATGTTGACACATTTTTCCCATGCCATGCCAAGTATATCTCATGATCACAAATTGGTGAATGAAGCAAACTACTTGACAATTTCTTTAGAAATTATATGCTCAATGGAAATAAGGTTTAGTGGCAAGCTCAACTAGAAGAAATTTTAATAAATCTGCTAAAAACAAAGAAAAGTATTGCATTTAAAAGAACAAGTGCTTTATTTTGTATATGGAAAGGTATAGTCAGTGGAAGAATTTAACTTTTTTTAAAATTACCATATTAAGTGAACTGTCAATTATAAAACAGCCTGCTGTCTTTACACCTCCGTTGGCACTTGCTGAGTTAACTCTTCAGCAGTGTCTCTCACGTGAGTTAAGTAAAAGCCCAATGTTATCTGCCCAAGTGCCTTTAAAAAATAAACAGGTTCCTTAGGCAGATGCAGACATAGCAAACTTTAGGTCAACCATGTAATAAAAGATGTGAAGATAACTGGGGTTAAATTAAATAGGTATTTAAACGTTTCTCACAATTGCAGTGCAGAACCAGAGTCAGATATTCAGCTGTACCAGTTGTCAGTAACATGGAGAAACATGACGAAAGCCACTCAATTAGAACCTAGAATTTTGAAGCAATTCGGTGTTAGTGGAAAGTGTCCCTGTCCTTGGTGGAGGGTTGGAACTGTATGAGTTTTAAGGTCCCTTCCAACCCAAACCATTTCATGATTGGTTTTAGTTCTGCATATAGGTGCATTAAAAACAAAAAAAAAAGTAACTAAAAGGCAAATAAAATTCTGCAAAATCAATAGTTTTCATTCTGCCTAAAAATACAAAATTCTTCAATGAACACAAGCTGCAGAACTTCCCCTTGGCCTCTACTTAGTTACTAATGCTGACATGATCACCAAGGATGAAATAGTCTACAAAAATAAAAATGTATCTCAAATTTTTTAGTTGATTTAAAGATCAGTGAAGAGATGTGTACCGTGGAACAAGTGTATATAAACTTCAAAACTTCATGATGATATTTTCAAATATTTGTGTTATTTTTTAAAGCACACTGTACAATGATGTGCAAGTATAAAACTTGATTTTTTTTGTAATTTCATTGTCCTCAAGAAGAAGGGAGTGAGGCAAGTACTTAAAATTTGGAAGACCTTGCTCTGCCTCTATCTAAGAAGACTTTCACAAGAAACACTTCTGTATTGTAGAGAACCAACCCTGGTGAAAAATGCTGGCTGTCCTCAGGCCAGAAACTAGAAGTAAGTTGGCATGTGAAAATACAAGAGTCTGAATTCTATGACCTGAATTCTATGATCCTCTTTGATCACAAGTGGATGAATTTAACTCACCTCAAAGAGTTTATTAGAATCATGTGTAAAGCTTTGGCTGCTGACATTAATATGCATCCTCTCATTTACTTGAAGGCAAATAATTATTATAATCTTAATCAGTCCCCCAGTTGCTTTACTATTTTGGTATCAGATAGGACCACAAAAAGAGGGCAAAGATGAGGCCATGCCGACCTCTCTGTATGGCCATATGAAAAAACTAACAGCAGGGTAACTCCGATGCTAAAAAACTGGCATGGAAAAAACGTCCTAAATGACTGTATTTGATTAATATAGTAGCTAAGTGCTTTCCTCACACCTGAGCTCCATGTATAGGATGTGGTCCTGGCAAACTGATGATGTATTTCAAGACTCAGACTGGAGTTAGAAGATCAATTCAGAAATGTATACAGCCATTTTGCCCTTATGCAGTCTAATACATTTTTATGACTGCTGTTGCCCAAGTAATTCATAATCTTTTAAAAGGATCATCACTGATGACATTCCATTTTAATAGGCAGAGAAACATGAAGAAAGAGAATTAAAACAACTTATCTTGGGTTGCCAAGGAAAAATTTGGGTACCTTAGCAATGAACTGCACATCATTTTTTAGCATCCAGGCTCACATTGATTTTCAATCATTATTTTTCTCTAAGGCTCTGTATTTAAGGAAGCAACATACCAGAAGCATTGACCCAACAGACATCCCCCTCACTGAACTGCAGTTGACCTGTTATTTCAGTCTGAGACAAAAGCAACTCTAAAACTTGTTTGGGTTCTCCTATTTGCAGTTTAAGAGTCTTGCATAACCTATTATCTCCTCTTCTCCTGTAGTCCCACACATTCAGTTTTGATGCTAATGAGCCAAGAGCAGATTCAGTTACTGTATAACCCCAATTTATTTCCAGAGTATCACCTATTCTACGTACTGAAAGATGAGGACAAAAAAAAAAAAAAAAAAAAAAAAAGGAGGTAGCTATGAAATTTGAAGTTACATTAAAATGCAGAGCATTAGATGAAATTGAGACACACCCTAATTCTACATAAACCTGCTTTCTTGACTTTTCAAAGTTTTGTTTTAATTTCTGACACTGTAAACAATTCTCTAAAAAAAAAAAAAATTTGTTAATGACAGTAGTTGTGCACAACTGTAGCACCTTCCTTTCACTTATTACTGCAAAGGGTTCCATTTTGGACTCCCAGCAGTGCAGTGATCATCACCTATCACCTGAATTGAAGTACAAAAATACAATTACAGAGAGAAAGAAGATAAATGCAGCTGCTGGCTTCAGAACTCCACATGTGTGGACCAGGCATAAACTGCTACAGATACTGCTAATTAACATCAGTGCTGGTGGTCTCCACCTAGGTGAAAACCTTATTTGACAAACAGCGGAGTTTTACTGTAGGAGAAACCATGCCTCTCCCATAGTTATCTACCTCCATGTGCTACACTAGTGTATATAATTTTATTCAATATTTTCTGTTATAAAAATAGAAATGTCACAGAAATAATGCTGGTGGTCAGCAGTGTCAATAAAGCTGGAACCCAGGTAGTGCTGCCTGGTTCCCAGCACAGTCCACACCTAGGTTGCCACCCTTCCCTGACCAGTCTGATAAGCAGGAATTGCAGCAGCAAAAGCATCCATTTCGCTCATGTCCCCGCTAGTGATTAGTGCTGCATGCTAAAATTGAGCTGCAGTGTAAAACCAAGAGTTAGTACTCATGAGAAATGAAATGAATTTAAATTGTCCAGCAGAGCTGGACTGTACAGAGCTGTCAACAGGTTCAGCTAGGCCAATCCAAACATTTTGTGAAAGCAGCAAAAGGCAACCTTATAATTCCAGGATGATCTTATAAATGAATTTCAGGTTGTAAAAACTAGGTAAGTTATTATGTTTTTGTAGTGCAAAGTCCTAGTGAACTAAATGTAGATATAAGAACAGCTCTCCCACTGTTTCTGTAATCTTCTCTTAAAAACCAAAATTGTTCACTTTTGTGATTTAGGAGTGATTTGCAGGTCTGAATCCCCAACTTTCAGTGAAAGAAGACCAGCAGTTCATGGAAAAGCTAAAATCTGCCAGTATTCATATGAAGACAGATGAACAGGTTGCCCAAAGAAGCTGTGGATGACCCATCCCTGGAAATATTCAAGGCCAGGCTGAATGGGGTGTGGAGCAACCTGGTCTAGTGGAAGGTGCCCCTGCCCATGGCAGGGGGTTGGAACTGAATGAGCTTTAAGGTACCTTCCAACACAAACCAGTTTGGGATTCACACTATGAACGTGTTTTCTGTGATTTGGTTTATTCTTGTCAGCAGTTGGGATCAGAGGAATTGCAGAAGCGTATACAGAACAGATTAACTAGTTAAAGAAAGCAGCTTACTGGAAAGAAAGCAGCTATGAAGGAAGTAGGCATGAGTTTCTCTTTCTTCCTTGTTGTTTCACCTTTTATGGCAGCAGATGATGCTCCTCAACTTTCAAAGTTCACATACACAGCTATGTCTGCCAGTATATTTTCTTGTCCTCCGATAAATTGACATTGATAAGACTTTACTCCATCAGAAGGTATTTCAACCAGATATATTAACTGCTTATTCACAGCACTCACTCCAACACCACAACACATTGTCATGGACTGTCTGTATGTGTTTGCTCTAAACACACCTTACAGTTTCAGTACGTTGTTAGGTAACTGACTGGATTTTGGCTCAGCTCCCCTTGCTGTTAGCTCCCAGCTGGGAGCTGGGTTTGCTCCCAACCATATAAACACATCTGCTATCAAACCTGGATTTGCTAACCAGCATGTTATTTCTTTACGTATATTTTAAGCAGATGACTACAGCAAAACACCTTAAAATCCTCTTGAAAAATATCTGTCCTGTTGAGAATCCCATTCAGCTGAGGAAAATTGATCTCTATCAGATAAAACTGTAAGAACTCGTCTTGAGCACTGCATGTTACAGAGAGACAAGGTGGCAGTTTCAAGGAGAGGTGAAGGGTGACCTCTGGAACAGTCGAGACTAGACTGTGCAGACCAGATCCTGGAACCTGTCTTGCAGAAGACTCACTAGCCATGCTGCTTACTTGATGATATCTCTGACTAGCGTCACAAACTGCATTACCCTGAAAATGGATTTTCCTCTGTTTGTTTTCAATACCAGGCCTTGCAAAAAGAGCAGGATGTTGGTGGGACTTCAAGTGAGACTGAAGTCAGTTACTGACAGACAAGGAACATTTACCCATACTTAACTTTCGATCATCTTTAAAGATCTAGAGTGGCTAGAAGTCTTTTCACACTTCTAAAAACAAAACTCCCACACCCTCCTTTTGCAAAACCTTTAAAACAGTTCTTCTCTCCTCTGGAATTCTCATACTTGTCCTATCTGTTCCCTTCCCACTCTTGATTGTCCTCAAAGACAATAGAAAGAAAAATCAATTCCTTTGACACTAAAACTGGAGTGGGTGGTTAAAAAAAGAAAAAGTGAAGTATTTCTAAAATAGAAAAATTAAGATAAAATTGTGTGTAAAAAAAAAATCTACCCAACCAGCTGTTCAAAACAGTAAAAGGAGAAATAAAGTAATTAATCAGTTCTGCCAACTCCTGAGGATTTTCTGACTGGCAAAAGTAAGATATTTTCTACTTCACTTGCAAATATCATTTCATTCATGTATTAAAAATCACTTCTCAGTTTTTGAGTTGATGAAGGAAACAACATGCTCATGCCAGGTTCAGGGTTTCTTTTTGTTGGTATCAATGCTGCAGGGAGCGGTTTTTCCCTCTATGATTGTAGGAAAAGGAAAACCTACAAAAAACATTGTCACTTACATATAGTGTAAATTAAGGCTTCTGATATACTGCCATTTATATGCAATCACAACTGGGATCAAAAACAAGAAAAAAAATAAAACGTATCTTCTTGCCTTTTTTTGCCCTGATGAAACATGCTTCTTTTATCTATGTATCTCTGTGAAGAAGGAAAAAGATACTGGCCTCTACCTGGACTTCAGCATTTTACTGTTACAGAACACCTTATCACGATATTCTCCCCACATCACAATCCTGCAAATCTGGGTTGTTTCTTTCCCATCATGAAATCAAGTATGTAAGGTGGAAATCTCTCTTCTTCCTGAAGAGCTGTTTCAGTGCAAGAGATGCTGCTACTGTTTGCTCCTGCTGCACAGCCACAGTTCACCAGCATGAAGAAAAGCAACCGAGTTTTGGTAGGAGGCTATGTGAACTCGCTCACAAGAGCAGTCTAATCTCTGGATTACAACTGTTAGGCTGGCCTTGCACTAACAGCTGCTATTTTTTCCATTACAGCATTCTGTACTCAAGGTCCAAGGTGCTAACTGGGTATTTAGTTTCACTTATGACAAAACTTAATAGAAGCAACACAAGGTCTAAATGCTTGGCTTGGTTTTTTTAGGCATTATGGTTGAGATCTTCAATGTGCAAGGAGACGCAATTCTTAATTGCCTACCTCTAATCTAACATCTTAAAAATCTGGCCTGTGGCTTTACCACAGGGCTAAACATGACCAACAACAATTTTACTTTACAATTTCAATGCAATGTACATATCACATTATTTTAAAATTATATCAACGCATTTTCAGTCTCCACCATTTCTTATCCTTGAAATTTTGAATAACTTGTGCTGTCCTATTCCATATATTACATACTTGTCTGTCAGAGACATCCCTTCCTTTCCACCTATTCACTTTTGTTAAAAAAAAAATCTCAGTTATTGCACCATAGTAGCAAGGCATAATTTAGAACAGGACCTTTTCTACAGACTTGTAAACAGTATTACGGAGGATTTTCTATCCTGAAATTCCTGTAATCATAATTTTTCTGAATACCTGAAAAAAACCCGGTGGTACAGGACCTACTGGCATGCCATCTCCTGGGGGAATGTTTCCTAGCACTGGACTGGGAGCTGCTGCAGCACTCTGAAAAGAACAAAGGAAGAATAAACCTTTGTCATTGCATGGTAGGCATTAAATCCCTAGAAGAAACCAAACCAAACCAAACCAAGAACCTTTGTCATTGCATGGTAGGCATTACCCCCCCCCCCCCCAAAACAACAACAACAACAAAAAAGCCCCCCCCAAACAAAAAAACACCAAAAAAACAACAACAAAAAAAAACTTAAAAAAAAAAAAACAACAAAAAAACCCACAAAGAAACAAACAACAAAAACACCAAAAAAAAACAAAACAACAAAAAAAACAAACAAAACCAAAACCTGACCAAAATGCAGAAAGTCATTCTCTGGATATGTCATAATGTCATTGTTTCATCTGAAGGTAAAGTGAAATTGTATACTGATTAGTCTATACAAGTATAATATTTTCTTAAAATAACCAACGAATGTTGAGGGGAAGGATGCTAGGGATTGCACAGATATACAAATGCGCAAATAAATAGATCTCATCTAGGTTTTAAAAAATATTGCACCTGAGTCTCTACGTATACAGATGTGAATGTAACTTGCACTTATGTGTATAAACATCCTCATGCATACACAAGGATATACATAGCAGATAGTAAAGAAAGTGATTTATGCATGTTATCAGCAATTTCAAAGCACTTTAAAGATAATTTCAGCAGACTGTAAGAGTCTTTCAGAACTACATCAAGCTTCAAAACAGAATTGTGTTACAAACAGTACAAGAAGGAATGTTCTGCTGACAATACTTATGATTTTACCAACCCCAAAAATAACCACCATGACAAATTAGAAAAATTCAGGTTACGATTTTTGGAAAGGAAAAGAAAAAACATATTTCCAAGAAGTGAATCAGAGGATGAAATTAGTTACCTTTACAAATCCTTCATCTGGAATAAGCAAATAAAGAATATTGCTTCTGGCAATTTACAAGCAGGAGACAGTCACAAAAAAGGGAAGCCAAACTGTTAGCATTGTCATGTGCTGGAACTTCAATTACTTTTAGTTTCTAGTAGTCTTCCTTCCTGTGATATGTTTCTGTAGGGCATAAGGCTGAATTACCTATAAAGACTCACAGTCTCCTGTGGAAGGACTCCTGCACACACAACGCACTGAGATCCATTTGCAGCTTACCTGCCAGTATCTGCCCTACAGAATCTGAATGGCTTATGTTTATTAACTTTTCACTCTATTGTACGCTCATCGCTTGATTTCCAAATGATGCAGATCTGGAAATTGTATTTCCAGGTGTTTGGCACACTATCTAGAAAATAAAAGAATAATGCTGGGAAGAGTTAAAACCAGCAGAAAGAAGGGCTGACCTTTTTAAGTCAAGCAGAAAGGAAACATTCAGTTAATTACCACCGAGTTTTCAATGGCTTAAGCTGTGCTTTAGAATCAACTTTCTGAACAACTAGCAGCAGCATATTTAGCATCTAATCTGTATGCTCTTTCTAAGCAAACATCTGGAACGTGTCATTAAAATACAAAGACTGCAGAAGGTGCTAGCTTCGGAACTCAGTGTAAAACTTTGACTCACTAGAAAAACCTGCAACAAAGAGTCTTATTTTTGCAAGGATCTGGTCTGCAGGATCAGTATTAAAATACTAGATAATTGCAACTGACAGGAAAAGCTAGTTGGGTGAATTGGATGTAGCAAACACTTTCGAATCATAATGCCTTCTCATGAGAGGCTATCACAAACCAACCAAGCTAGATGATTAAACTGTAGCTCATAAAGACCATTCTTCACTTGCCACTGCCATTCTTTGGGCACAGCCTGAAGTTCAATAGACTGGGTATGATGTGGCTGAAATGCATGCAAAATCATGTGACTCCCTGGAAGTCTCTTGCAGGTCTGTCACAGTATCTTGGCCTCCCAGGCAGAGGGAGAAATAAGCAAGTGGTGTGAATGTACAGAAATCACTCCTAAAGAACAAAGTGATTTTGTTATACTTCTTTTCTTTTGCACGGCTTCTGTGAATGTCCACTGTTTTCAGATTATCTGCATTTTCAAAGGAAAACAGAAGAGAAAGTTTTCACCTTTTTCTTAAGCAAAACCTGACCTGTTTAAGCTGAGCATCAGGTAATAATGCCAAGTAAAACCATGAATAGATGCAGACACAGTTTGAGTGAAGTATGTTGGATCTTACTTCTGTATGTACAGGTTTTCTAGATGAACAATGTCAACAGCAGAATCACTGATGGAGAAAATCAATGACATTAAAAGGCTAAGCATCTTAAAATGTCCAAAAGAGCCTGCATTGCAGTCTCTTGACTAAGAAGGAGTAACCCATTAAAGGAGCACTAATAACAATGAATATTATTACAATATCAGCCCTCCTTGCATGCTAATTCCTGATCACCCCCATGCTACCTTAGCTGTGCCCATCCTTATCAGCCATGTAATACGCACTGTAGTACGTCCAATGGAGCTGATGCTACAGAATAAAGCATTTAAACAGACTATAATAAATCACTGGGCAAACACAGGATGAAGTCAGATAGGCAAAATAAAGTTAAGCTAACAGGTATCAGAAAAATGCTAAGCAGCACCTCCTCTGATACACAATTTTCAAAAGCCTTCCATCCCAGGTTCACTCACGCCTGCTCACATTACTAAACTATACCAGGCATTAATGTATGTCATGGTGTCTTCATGCACTCGGTGGATCTCAGATGTCCCCCTCAACTGCAGCCTCTGCCAGAGCTGCCAGAAGTTTTGAAAGAACGCCTGTGAGAGAAGGAAGGCACAACTTCTCAGGATGCAGTGCTCCTATGGTTGATGAGGTTGTGGCCAGCAGGATGAGGTTCAACAGGACTCAGTGCTAGGTCCTGCACTGGGTCCACAACAATCCCATGGAACTCTCCAGGCTTGGGGAAGAGTGGCTGGGAAGCTGCTCAGTGGAAAAGGACCTGATGATGCTGACTGATGGGCCAGCTTGTGCCTGAGCAGCCAAGAAGGCCAACAGCATCTTGGCCTGTATCAGCAGTAGTGTGGCCAGCAGAACCAGGGCAGTGATCTTCTCCCTGTACTGGGCACTAGTGAGGCCATACCTCAAATCCTGTGTTCAGTTCTGGGTCCCTCACTACAAGAGAGACATTGAGGTGCTGGAGCAGGTCCAGAGAAGGGCAACGGAGCTGGTGAAGAGCCTGGAGCACAAGTGTGATGAGGAACGGCTGAGATAACTGGGGGTGTTTAGTCTGGAGAAGAGAAGGCTCAGGGGGGACTTTATGGCTCTCTACAACTGCCTGAAAGGAGGCTGGAGACAGGAGGAGGCTGATCTCTGCTATCAAGGAACAAGTGACAGGACAAGAGGAAATGGCATCAAGTTGCACCAGGGGAGGTTTACACTGAATATTAGGGACAACTTCTTCCCCAAAAGGGTGGTCAGGCACTGGAACAGGCTGCCCAGAGCAGTGCTGGAATCACCATCCCTGGAAACGTTTACAAACCATGTAGATGAGGCACTTTATGACACAGTTCAGTGGTGGACTTGGCAGTGCTGGGGAACAGCTGGACTTGATGATCTTAAAGGTCTTTTCCAACCCAGCTGATACTGTGATTCTATGGGGATATTGGGTTCTGCTCCCAGTGACTTCATCCTGTTTCCCACACTTTGAAAATCACATTCAAAAGGAAAAATGGTAAAATATACTTATTTTTTTTAAAAAGGGCAATAATGATTATTCCAAAACAGGGGAAAAAATACCAAAATTATACTTAACATCTGTTAAGATGTTAGCCATTAAACCCCCTAACAAGGCTTTGTAAGAAATATACGTTTTCATAATTGACTCAACAGTGGGTTGGGCGGGGTTTTTTTTCCTATTTTTAAATCTGTCTTAGCACCAATACCAGAGGAACCCAGCTTCGTTCCTTGGTGAACCTCAGAGATGAGTATGCAACTCTCCAGACCAGGTGAAATAGGGAATTCTTTGAGCTACAGACATGGCAGTGAATGACCCTAAGTCTACCTCACACATGTACTAAGACACAGCTGTCAATTCCTGTGAAGGGGATATGTCCTTTTTGGAGGAGTGGGTTTTGTTCAACTTTGTTGATGAAAAAGATACAGAGAAAGGAGATGGAATTAAGCCAACACGTGGGACTCTTCAGGCTAGCTACTCAAAATTAAACTAATTTACTAATGTTGGCTGTTTTTTGCTTGTGGACTATGATGTTTCAGGGAGGTATTCGATGCATTAATGCCTAATTATTTGAGACTTCATTACACTGTGCAGTTTATATACACCATCTCTTCTCTGTATCTCTGAGTGGGAAGGAGGACAGAGCAATGCGAAGTTTCAGTGACCATGACAGTAGGTCACTTTTACTGCTTAATAATTGTAAGAATATTGTAGCTGTAGGTATTCTGCAATAGTCCACTCTTACATGTTACAGCAACTTCAGTTTCTATCTTTCATTATCTAATGTACTGAAGTTTTTTTTCCTGTGTTCGTATTTATTTGTTTGGATTTTCTTCCCTGATGGGCGTTTTCAGTGCTATAGGTATTTTATATATATTATATATAGCTTGTGCTATCCAATGCATGTTTTAAGAACTTGTACCAGGTAGATCAATAAACAATCTTGCAACTCCTGCACTGAAATACTCTTATTTATTCTATACTGATGAATTATTCAGTTCTTTTCTCATAGTCCCACAGCAAACCATGGCTTCTTTTTGCATGCATTACAAGTTGTTCATCATTTATGCTTCCATTAGTTTGACATTTTAAATATTTGCAATTTGCTTTCCCTGCTTTTCATAAACGGATGATATGGGAAAATTTATATGGTTTTATCTTTTCGTACAGTATCTTACCTCCTTAAAATTAGAAAACTATTTTCTTTTGTAGCTAAAATACTAAACTTATGATATCTCCTTATAATTATTAATTAAAATGGTGTACCTGAATGAAACTTATTGTGGTGATTCTTTGATCTACCTAAGCTACTCTTAACATTGCAAAGTAGATGATTGTGTTAAAAAAATTAAAACTAGTCACAGTTTAAGCTGATTTTTCCAATAAAGAAATCACAAAGCAAATAAAAAATAAAAATAAAATAGATTAGCTTTTCCATTTGTACAGTATCTGAAATATTAAAATCCAGAGAAGTCTGCAACATATGGGTCATTTTTTGAGGCTATCACAAGATGAGATTTGTGGCAGTAGCTCACAGAAGAATTCCAGTTGCAATCAAAGAATTTTACAAAGAAATGGCTTGAATTTATCTATAAAAATCCTCATCTGGCTCATTCATTGGTCTGGGTATTTCAGGTATTTCGCTTAGAGTAAGACACCCTTATTTTTTACCCAAATTAAGATGTTTGTCACATGTTCCTAAATTTTTCCACAATAAGGAAATCTACTTAATGATGAATGATGAAATCTGCTTGATGATTGATATGAGAAGCTGGACCTCACATATAAGACAGATCTACAGCCACTCAATTCCCTCATCATTCAAACTTACTCCGTAAACCTCTGCTACACCAGCCTTAAATCTGCTGATTTAACTGGACAGCCCTAGTTCCTGCTGAATTAGTAGAGACTGTTGGCACCCACTTCTTCAGCTTCATCAAGTATCATGCCAGCCCCTTCTGCTACTAGCTCATTCAGAGGCAGTGTCCTTGTGGTCTTTCTTGTGTGGCAAAGCATTAGCACATTACCAGTATGTTGTGCTGTGAAGACTATGCAAGTTAACATCCCTGCTGGACCCCAGGCACAGACAAGGCAGTGCCTCTATATGACACTGAAACCACTGGCACCAGTGTCCATGATGCAGACAAGTTAAAACCCCCATTCTTAGGATTTAATGATACTGAAACTGGCATCAAAGAGGAAGAGGAGCATCAGTTTTTTGAGAGCACAGCAGCAGCTGTGAACCTGTGAAGAAGGAGCTTCATTAATAACTCTGGTTTGGAAGAAGTGGAGCTAAGACTCTGTAAGGCACAGATGCTTGTCAGTGCTGTCAAGAGTGCTAGGCTGAGTCCCTTCCTCAAAAATAAATTTTTTCTATAGGGAAAGTCTGAAGCAGTTTTCCCTTTTAAAGAGCATTCCTCTATTTGCAACTGTGCTTTCCCACCCTTCATACCACTTCCCTTCACACTGCACATGTCAGGAAGGTATACCTGAGAACACGTCTCCATCACCCCAAGTTGTGACCGTCTCCGTATACTGCTAGAAGCAACAGCCTTTTGGTGCTTTCACGGGTGATCTCCAGGCTGACAGAGCCTCTGAAAGATGGCCTTTAGGCCCTAACAATCTTACAGTCTAAGCAGAAACATCCTATTGCAGAACTGCCTGCATATTACTGCAACCTCATGTTGTATGCACTTTTTTTCTGCATTCAGTCAATAAAAAAACAAACCAAAAATAACCAAGAAACTTGGTCTTTACAACAGATCTCAAAGTCCAAAGTCTAAGCAGCACTTGTGTAGGAACTCCTTCTTATACTCCTTCTGATGAGACTCTTAATTACTTTAATGGTACAACTGAAACCCTTGTTTTTAATTATTCCTAAATTTCATGTCTGATTTTGAGTGATAATCAGAAAAAACGGACTAACTACTGTAAGCACTGACAGACATACTTCAGCTTTCTTTTCTCCTTCTGAATCCTGCTTCAGAGAGAAGTTAGGTCACAAAAATTTTGGCAAGATCTTCAGAAATAATAACACTTTGATCAGTTTTTCTGAAATACGGGGGTTTCATCAAGAGAGGACTTTTCATAAGAAATCTGCTACAGAGCAATTCCAAGAACTAGCTGTTTTATATACGCAGCATCATTTCACATTTCATCTAAACCTTAAGATGACTAAGATGTATTCACTCCTCAGTTCAAGTACTGAAACACATATATACATCCAGCTCTTAACATAGTGTTACGGATCATTTTTGTTCCTGTAATAAATAAACCATTATTATTTTATTTTAAAATCACTGAGCTTTATAACCTACATGAATTTAGATGTCTTTTTTAGATTATGGTAAGAGTATTGACATTATGTTTTCGTATATGCAACCAAAAGATGCAGTAACCAGACAAAAATATTCTTAGAGGATATTAATACAATCAGCTGAATCAGAACAAGAGCAGAAATGTTCAGCACCTCAGGTTAGTTTTGTGTATGTTCATATGACATTAATGCACAGGTAATTTTAACTGAACAGCAAATATGTAAGGATGAATGCAAAGGACAATCCAGGGAAACAAAAAATGGTTTTTGGTATCAAGTTTGAAACACTGATGACAGCAGCATAGAGTTGGCAGGAAAAGTTTAATTTTTGGTAGCTATTTCCTTAAAAGCCATACTGAAAACTCGCACTGATGTTAATCATGAATAAGACTCTGCTAGTCAGCTGACAGCTCTGAGATGAATGTACAAAGAAATTCATATGAAAGCAAAACATCTTTCCAAATCAGTATTGCTTCATTCATCACATCCAGCAATGCCAACTAAGAGAACTCAGGTAAATAAACATGAGCAGATAACATTAGGGCCATCGTGTTTAGCTCTCGCCAGTCCCTGGTGTGCAAAAAAGCGCAAAACTAAGAGAAAAATATTGTAACAAGATGAGCAAATTTCCATTTGTAACACGCCAATCTGCAACTTACCAAGTGTTTGTAAGCCATTAGCTAGTTACGATAATAATGTTTCACTAACTTTTACCTACCATGAATCAGAGAAAAAAAATATTAAGAGGAACTACAGTGATTAACCACTAGAAACCACCTCATTTTCTCAAACACGTAACATGAAACTACTCACTGCTCTGAACAATAAAAGAAAAACAAAAAGAAAAGAAAAACAAAAAATCCCCCCCCCCCATATTTAAATAAGCTGTCATTCCTTCTATAGAGCATTTGAAACACACAGCTGTACACAAAAGAACCATAGCCTCCAGAAAGCATCTGTGGTTTACTTAAGATGAGTTGAAGAGCATGCCCAAAAATGCAGATATGTCACATAGGAGCAAGCCATTTGAAAGACCTGGATCACAAGATCCAATCAATTCTTGGTATAGTTCCATTGATACGTATTTGTCTAAAATGTTTAATTTCTGCTTTGTAATAGGAAGGCATTCATGTGACAGGAGTAGTCTGAGAAGTCTAATTGTAGAAGGTTATAATGTTATTCCTCATAACTTTTCCGCTTTCCTCAAATTGCAGCCCCTTACAGCTTGAACTGGACACTGGCATTCTATTTTCTTTCACTCCATCTTCACTACATTATGACTGATAAAGAATATATAATGTCATATGTAATAATTTTATTACTAGCCAAGTCGCTTGTCTATCAACAGAAGAAAAAAGAATCACAATCTCTTTTTTTTGGGGGGGACGGAGCAGGAAATTGATATGCCTGGTTTCATTCAGCAGAACTTTTCACTTAGTGAAGTGGACCTCTTGACGAGGGCTCCATCCACTCTTTTTCCCTCAAGAAATAATCCTCTCCCCAAAACAACCTCACTGCAAGCAAAGCTTCCCCTTATCTGAAGTAGAATTACAGTTTGCTTTACTGTATCCCAGTGCCCAATCTGGAGTTTTCATTCTACTTAGCTGAGATAGTAAAGTTCTATTACACTACTGAGAAGCTGGTATTAGGTTGGAAGTGTACTGTTAAGGGTAACAGAAATTATTTTTGAAGTCAGCTTTGCTATTGATGAATAAAAGAATTTCAAGCTCTTGTCAAAAGACAGCATTTCAGCCCTGTTTCTCAGCTGCTGCTTCCTGGATTCTCCAGAACACAATTTCCAGGTACAGATTATAAAGAAAAGTTATTTTAAAATGAACCTTTTGTTATCCACTGGAGGTTACTAAAATCACTACTGCACACAGGTATCAACAGAATGGTCACTTGACAAAAAATGTAAAATGAATTTGAGTTTTAAATATGGAAATACAGAACTATATTTAAAAGCTGACTACTTGGATTCTTCTATTTCTTTACAAAGATAAAAAAAATCGTATTTCAAATAATGAATTCAGACAATTTTCTAGGAAATTAAAGGCATTCATTTCAGCTTAATTCCAAGCCCTGTGTTATTTAGTAATGTACACCTAAGTACAAAATCAAAACACCAAAGGCTAGCCAGCTGAGTTATGTGACACGTCTGATAAAATGCATCAGTTATGATTGGATCCATCCATAATAACCATGCAGCTGACAAGTTAAAGGCACCTAAGAACACAAGACACTGTGGATGCAGCTTGGAGCTGAGTTGCCTTGATATTTCAATGAAATTACTTCTTTCCAGAAGTGACACCCCGTCTCCAGATTCCCTGGAGACCAGGACTGCTTTGGTCTGTTAGTTTAACAACCACAAAATACTCAATGCACTGTTTTGTTTTCCAAGGTGCACCACCAGATCACATCTTTGTTGAATAACTGACATCGCAGACCATGGGTTTAACGCGATGCCTTCCTCACCATGAGCAATTTGAATGAAGACATGCAAAAAAGATGCTACTCCTAAAAAGAAAAACGATCAGAAGAGTTTAACTTATGACCATGACACATTATGTGTATCTATCTGAATTTTTAACCCTCCTTATGAGATTGAAGCATGGCCTTTACATTTAAAATTCCTGAAATATAAAATTGCTCCTTAAATAATTATTCCAAATAATTTTAAATGGTAACTGATGATCATATGGCATCCTCTCTGATCAGGTCAGTCAGTAACTAAAGGTTAGTTTTAGAAATACCATCCTTAGTCCACGTATCTGTTTAACACCACTTCAAAATTTGAAGTTTTTAGTAATACTTCAAAAGGCTGCATCAAAAGGAGTGTGACCAGCAGGCAGAAGGAGGTGATCCTGCACCTCTGCTCTTGTGAGATCTCACTTGGAGTACTGTATGCAGTTCTGGTGTCCTCAACATAAAAAGGACATGGAACTGTTGGAACAAGTCCAGAGGAGGCCACGAGGATGATCAGAGGACTGGAGCACCTCCCATATGAAGGCAGGCTGAGGAAGTCGGGGCTGTCCAGCCTGGAGAAGAGAAGGCTGCGTGGAGACCTCATAGCAGCCTTCCAGTATCTGAAGGGGGCCTATAGGGATGCTGGGGAGGGACTCTTCATTAGAGACTGTAGTGACAGGACAAGGGGTATCGGGTTAAAATTTAAATAGGGGAAGTTTAGATTGGATATAAGGAAGAAGTTCTTTACTGTAAGGGTAGTGAGGCACTGGAACGGGTTGCTCAGGGAAGCTGTGAATGCTCCATCCCTGGTGGTGTTCAAGTCCAGGTTGGACAGAGCCTTGGGTGACATGGTTTAGTGTGAGGTGTCCCTGCCCACGGCAGGGGCATTGGAACTAGATGAACTTCAGGTCCTTTCCAACCCTAACTATTCTATGACTCTACTTAAGCCATGACATACTGCTCAAAGTAGGCTGATCACTGCTACTCTTGTCTTCCTGCTCCAAACATGCTCCATTTTGTTCTGTTGGTGTTCTACTGAAAATTCACATTTGGTATGACTGTGCTAGTTAGGCTAGCATGATAAGACTATTTCCCACCCTAACTTTCTCCAGTAATTAATCTGGTGTTTAATAATTTAATCATGTCTTTTAATCATGTTATTAATATAATTGTTAAACTCATTTTGTTTTCTAAAGATTTTAAGATTGCCATAGCACAGTTCTCATGCCACTGCACTCCACACAACAGTCAAGTGCTCTCCCATTTTAAGAATACAGTCATTAATAAGTTTCTCTGCATCTCTCTTCTTTTCCAAGTTATGAAACATGAATGAATTAACTATGCTGTGAGTTAAAAGACCAATTTTTATTATGAAATGTAAAGTAGACTGGTTTGAGTTACCCTTAGGTCACCTGGGAGTGAGTCAGCAATCTTGGCAATATTATATATTTCAAATCACGCTTACCACATGGCTAATTTCAGGTCATTAATAGCTTCAAATATCATATTTATATGTATGTATGAGAAATGGATTTATGTCTCCATATGTAGCTGGCTGTAAAAGAAAAGACATGCACAAAACTCACATATTTTATTTCAGAAAAAGCTGAACTGCAGAATGTCCCTGATGATGAAGCTATCCTTTGCTCAAGCAATAGTATATTTGGGTGTTCTTGTCTGGACCTTCATGTCATGAAATTCCTCATTAATAACCTTTACTAAAATACTAACTACAGATACAGCTCTGTTGTTTTTTTTTCAAGGCTCTGCTGTAGAAGTTACTACTCTGTCCTAAACCATGAAAGTATGATCTCACAATACCATACTACTGACAGCACATTTTCATAGACAAAAACAATATTGAAGCAGCCATTTGGAGTTTTTTGAACATCAGCTTCTTTCTTAATCAAGTTAATGGAACATAACACAATACATTATTTACAGCCTGAATTTCATTACTTTAAAATCAGTGGCATTTCTTGTATATATGGGTGCTGAAAAATACATGTTTTATTCCATATCAAGTCGGTGTTCACTTTAAGACACAAAGAGACTGCAATTAAAAACAGCACTATTTGGAAAAGATTTCCCTGTGTTTCTTAAGAGTGAAATTCCTCCCTAGATGACCTGAAGTTAGCTCCATAAGTAGAAACATCACCACAAGACAAACATTCTCACAAAAATAACAAGCATCTGAAAATTAAAGATATATGGTGGAATTTCTCAATTTCCATGTACCACTGAAAGAAGCCTTTAGGAATACTTCCCTACCATGCAAATATAACTAGCCCAGTGAGACTCCTCTCCTCAGGTATGGCCCTGTTCAGCCACCACAAAGAGAAAGCTGCTCAGAGGCATCCTCTGAATGAGTGCATCTCTTCCCATCATCTACAAAGGATGCGCAGGGAGACCAAGACCAGCCACACCAAAACTGAGGTTCACCTTTGTGAAAACCCCTCTATGTATTTGAGCATTTTAACTGAAGTGTTACATGCAATGTATGCTGTAGAGTATTGATAAGAAAACACAGTCCATCAGATAGGACTTTTCAGGCATGCCTGAAACTCAGGTTTACAAGAACAGCTAGAATGTTTAATATCAGAGTCTAAGAAAATCGTTGCAAATTTGAAGGAAAATGTGGTAAAATTAAAACTCATGGAAAGGTAGCCTGTAAAGCATCTCATTTTTCTCACATTGTCTATCTATCTTTGGATAAATGTAACTTGTTGAGCAGAGAGTTAACACCTTTAAGTCCTAAAACAGAATTAAGTAGAGTGCTTATAAAGGACTAACATTTTCATGCTGGTGACTATTTGCTATATAGTCATCTTGGGTAGTTTACAAGTAACAAAGGCCTGACCTGCTACCCATGGGGTACGTCTTGGGTACAGCTGTAACAGTTATTTTTCTCTAAGTTTGTAAGCCCTCTCTATCATGTGACCCGGAAGAAGAATGATTTTAAATGGGGCCCTGAGCAGCAACAAGCCTTTGAGCAAATTAAACACGAGATAGTTCATGCAGTAGCCCTTGGACCAGTCCGGACCGGACCAGATGTAAAAAATGTACTGTATACTGCAGCTGGGGAGAACGGTCCTACCTGGAGCCTCTGGCAGAAAGCTCCAGGGGAGACTCGAGGTCGACCCCTCGGCTTTTGGAGTCGGGGATATAAAGGATCTGAGGCCAGCTATACCCCAACTGAGAAAGAGATACTGGCAGTCTATGAAGGGGTTTGAGCTGCTTCGGAAGTGATTGGCACTGAAGCACAGCTCCTCCTGGCATCCTGGTTGCCAGTGCTGGGCTGGATATTTAAAGGCAGGGAATAAAGTCATGGGAAAAGCCGGCAGCAGCAGCAGAACTGTACTCAGGTCACCACTGACTAACACTGACTTCCCTCTGATCATCACCCCAACAAAGAATGAATTTTGATGAAACCAGACGAGCTCAGCAGTGACCAGATGAGTTCAACGGTGTCATCAGCAGGCAACAATCCGACATTACATACTATCTCTCCACCCTGATAGACTGTTACAACAGATGGAGCCTGACATCATAGTGTGAATGAACTCAGTCAACTTTGTAAGGATGGTCCACTGACTAAGGAATGATACCAGTCTCTTTGTGTGTGTGTGTATATGCATGCATTTTTATACACATATATATATATATATATGTAGACACAAAATGCGACATTATATTGAAAAATGTGGTATCTGAGCATGATGTGAATGGTATGGAATATGGGGTGAAAAGTGTCCTGGGTTCAGCTGTAACAGTTATTTTTTCCTTCTTAGTAGTTTGTGCAGTGCTGTGTTTTCACCTTCAGCCTGAGAAAAACGCTGATAATGCACCAATGTTTTAGTTGTTGCTAAGTAATGTCTACCCTGATCAAGGACTGTTCAGTCTCATGCTCTGACAGTGAGGAGGAGCACAAGAAGCTGGGAGACAGGACACCTGATCCACACCAGCCAAAAGGATATTTCATACCACAGCACATCATGCCCCAGTACACAAACTGGGGATCAGGGGAAGCATCCAGAAGGCCCAGATTGCTGTTCGGGTTGGGCTGGGTATCAGTCAGCAGTTGGTGATCAATTGTCTTGTGCAGCACTTGTGTTGTTTGTTTTTTTCTTTCCTTCCCTTTATAGTTTTATATTCTCTCTCCTTGTTATTTCCCTTATTATTATTACTGGTGGTAGCAGTAGTGGTTTGTGTTATACCTCAGTTACTGGACTGTTCTTATCTCAACCAGTGGGAGTTACATTCTTTTGATTCTCCTCCCCATCCTATTGGGAGCAGGGGGAAGAAGAGAAGGAGTGAGTGAGCTGCTTCGTGGTTCTGAGTTACTGGCTGGGCTTAAACCAGAACAGGACACCAGAACTCATGGAAGAGTCATCCATCCATTCTCAAAGAACAGCAGAGGCAGAGGGCTCAGTCCTTCAAGGGCCTGCCTGCACAAGGCTTTTTAGATGTTCTTCTAAATGCTTCAGTATCTGAAATACTGTGTATCTCAAAAACTCTCTATCTGGAATGGTGGTCTAACCCATGTGTCAAAAAATTTTATTTAAATTTAGGACACAAGTAAAATAAAATATTACAAACACACACCCCTCCAACCCCCCAAAATCCCTACTAAGTGGCATTTGAATCCCACTAGTTCTTCTGCCGCCCCACCAAAGAAGCCAGGCAGGACAGCAGTGTCTCTTTAAGATATACACTATATTACTTAAGATTAAAAAACCTACATTCTCCCTTTTCTTTGGGACTCACAGTGCAAAGCAAGTCAAACCCAAGTGGCTGTCTCAGGTTGCTTCTCCTCAGGGAACCAATTATTTTACACCCTGTGGTGTGAAAATACATAGTGGTGATGATAACATGAACTTGAGGGTTTTAGGGATAACTACCTCCTACAGTTCTTGAACACACCTTTAAAATCCTAATCTTTTGATTATTTTATTATTATTCTTAATGCTTTCAAGTTGTGGCCACATAAGATACTGGCACAGCCCATCCTCTATGCCGCCAGCAAGACCTGAACATGGGCACTAGAGTCAAGGCACTTCCTCTCCTGGAGGTTTTACAACCAGCTGTCCCACTGGGCTGGACCCATCCTTCTGTTGGGTCACCCCATGGAGAATGCCAATGTTGATTGCGTATTTTTAAATATGCATGTTATGCTGGGAATGAGAGACAAAATCCAGCTGACTGTCGTGGTTTAAACCCAGTCAGGTATTCATTCGCTCACTTCCCCCCCTTTCTTGCCCTCCCCCTGCTCTCAGAGGGACGGAGAGGAGAATTGAAAAGAATGCAACTCCCACGGGTTGAGATAAGAACAGTTTAGTAACTAAGGTATAACACAAATCACTGCTGCTACCACCAATGATAATAATGATAAAGGAAATAACAAGGGAAGAGAATACAACACCTCAGCACCAGCCAACCGATAACTCAGCCCCCAAGCCCAACCAAGCTCCGACCGATACCTCCTCCAACCCTGCAGTCTCCCAGCCCTTCCGGCTAACCCCAGTTACATCCTGGGCATGACGTGCTGTGGTATGGAATACCTCTTTGGCTAACTTGGGTCAGGTGTCCTGTCTCTGCTTCCTCCTGGCTTCCCCTCCTCCCTGGCAGAGCATGAGGCTCACAAAGTCCTTGGCCAAACCAAAACATCATTGTTATCAGCTCTGTTCCCGAGCTGAAAGTCAAAACACTGCACTGCACCAGCTACCAAGAAGGAGAAAAATGACTGCTACTGCTGAACCCAGGACACTGACTTAATCACAGACAGGCACCTATCATAAAAATGGCACCATGCAACCTAATAGACATTCATACATGCCTAGAGTGCATATACATACAGATCAGCTTTAAATATGAATTATGTGTATGCGTATCTTGGCTGAAGATACACATACTATGTGGAAGGAACCTTCACAAAGTAAAGCATGTATAAAAACATTATTTACATAAATTATATGAATTAGATCAGCTCATGTAACACTAATCCAAACCAAAAAAGCAAGCACAGTTTCCCAAGCTTCCTCACAAAGTTTGTGAATAAAAACCTAACTGTCATGGTCACTCCTGCTTCAGCACAGCATCCAAGCTGACCTAGAAAACTATTAGAGATAAATGTTAGTACTTACTGGTTGCAATAATGCATATTCACTATACATTAAAAAAAAAGGGCTTCCTCCTCTCAGCTTGGAAAGTACAGGTAGATCAGAACAGACTTTAGCTCTGTTCAGTGAAGAAAATTATCTAAATAATTACTTAAATTATTAACACACATGCCAACTTCTATAACTTAATACCTCTCACTCTGTTATAAGTTAGTTTAAGATCAGGTTAAACCACAGCAGGCTAAGAATAACATAATGTACAGGCTGGTAAAAAGAGAAAATAACAATTTAAAAAAATGGAAGCCTACTCCCCATCCTAAACAATAACTAATTAAACAATAAAGCTTATCACCATCCTAAACTACCTAAACCACGACAGTCAGGGGCATTTTCCCTCTTCACCGCATCCTTCTATAACACTATTTCTCCTCTCTCTGACACACAAAACCAAACAATTTCTCAGCCAGGTTGGTTAATGACAGAGAGCTGGCTGGTCCTACATGCTGTGCTACCAGGGGATAATACAAGCTATAAACTGCTTTATAAAAATTGCTTTAAGAAAAACAGCACTATAGCAGTGCTCCCCACTATCAAGTAAATAGCCTGTATTATGTTGGCCTTTTGATGGGAAATTACACAGCTCTTGCTATCTTGCTGATAAGATTCATATCAGTAAGTGGTGGAGAGCTGACATTCTTCTTCCATCCATCTGAAACAGGGCAAGTTTTGACAAAGACCCACTTGTAAAAGATAGCAGCTGAGCTGCCAGATACAGGGTTTACGTCCACACTGTGTTTTGCTAACAGAAAGAGAAAAATGCAGCCTTTATTGGGATTTCCTCCAAGCAAAAGCCAAGGCACAGAATGAAAGCTCATGCCCATCACTTCTTCTTCTTCACTTACAAGTCTACAAATCCCTAGAAACAGCTCCGGGCTTTTCACTCTCTGGGGACTTCAGAAAATCTTGCAAAGATAACCAGTTTCTGCAGGCAGACAGTCCCACAGGAGGGATACCCATGTTTAGTACAAAAGCTGACAAAACTGACTTAGTGTCAGGTAACAACGGGTAATGAAGTAGTACTTCATTTAACAGCTTCTACCCTAGTAGCCTCAATACAGCAAGAGCTGATGAAAGGATATGTATTTCTAGGATGGTTGTTTTAGTTCTTTTGCAGTTTACTTCAGCAAAGCTTAAACCTGCTAATCTGCATGCTTGATGTCGTTCACTCCTCCAAGTTCACATGAAACGAACTTGTTCATGTCCTTGTACCGCTCCTCAATGATGCAATATACCACTGTGCCTTTGCTTCATAAAAGTGACTTTCCAGGATCTGTCTTCTAGAAAAAATAATCTTTTCTCATTCCTTATGCTTACTATCTGCATCAATATTTGCTAATCAAAATGAGACACAATACAGGCTGCTCTCTTTACTTTCTAAGCACTCAATTCACTACCTCCTTAAAATGGATAACAAGACAACCACCATCTCAAAATGGTCCAGAAAGGCTTCACAGTTTGTAAGCAACAAGTACTGTTCAAAAGGGTTTTTTGTTGCTCCTGTTGTCCTATTGGCCGCTTCGTATCAGCACTGAAATAGAATTGGCAACATCATGAATACTAATGAACATCAGATGAGCTGGACAAGGAAAACAATATGGGATTTATTTTTATAAGCAGCAGGTTCAAGGGGCACTAGATAATGAAGTTTCAAGTGCCAGGAACATTTAATTTCTTCTCAGGTGTATTTAATCCAAGAGAAAGGTGTACCGTTTGCATAGCAGAAGGGTAACCGAAAGTTAATTTTTTCTCTTGGTGGCGCCAGCTTGGTGTTATTGCTGTATAGACTTATGTTTCTGGCATATTGTATACTATTCATAGCAAAATTCACATTTAGATAAACTATGTCAGGTCATTGACTGTCTAGCTGTAGCTAGACTGAATGAAACAACCTGTAATTTCCAGAGTAAAAAGCAGCCCAAAACATTAGTAACTGTGTGAAAAGGTGACAAAAAAGTTGTAACTTAAACATACTTAAATATACTTAAACATAGCTTAAACAGACACAACATGAAGCTTGGACAAAATGTTTTAACTTCCCAGGCTGAGGAAATATCGTCAAACTTTTATCAGCCACAGCAATGAACTTTTTCAGCCAATTATTTTTACACCCTTTATGCACAGAACAGCATGCAATTTTAACATGACGATACCTGAGATAAGGCACTGTAAAAAAAAAAAAAAAAAAAAAAAAAAAAGGCTTATTATTATTTGACATCGTGTCACCATTGTTAAATCCGCCTCATCCTCATCAACCCTTAACTCTACCAGTGCCCATATTTGTCAAGCACTCTGGTTCGGAATGTTTTGGGAAAGAAAAATTTTAAATAAAAAAACCTCAGTGGATTTGCCACAACACAGCACCAAAATTTCAAGAGGCAAGGGTAAGTAGGTCAAGAGGACAAAAGCAAGCAGACTGCTTCATGCTTTGAAATTTAAGTTATGCCATAGCTGGCACATGAAGAAAAACACGTGTGTGCCTGCAGGAAGACTCGGGGCACATTCAAACTCCCACATTTAGAGTGTTCCTCAGCAGGATCTGCAGAGCTCCTCTGTTTCTGCAAAGGATGCTGCTCAAACCGGATGTGGGGAACTGAACACAGCAGCAACTGCAGGCACCACACCTGGAGCCTGGGAGGAGGGTTATTTTGGGTGGTCTTGGGTGGTCAAAGGAGGAATGTAGAGGACAGCAAGGCAGTCTAGGACTCTCAATGGGGAAAGGCAAGGCAAATGATCTGTTCAATGCTGTTCTGAGTCACCCCCATCCGCATAATTAAAGAAAACTGCAATACAGGACAGGAAGTTCAAAATACACAGAAAAAAGGCTTTCTAAAACTGCTTCTTGGTCTCAAAATTGTCTTGTAACCAACATTTCACTTCACAGATGAAAATCTTTCACCCAGGCAACCCTTCCCCCTACACTTTTTAGGCTGTTCCTTTTGGCTGAGGCCACTGTTACAACAGGAAATAAAAATTATATTACTCAGGAAGGAAGCTAATGAGTTTCCCCTCCCTCAGACGCCATTAGATACTTCCTGAATAAAGGAGAAACACATTAATAAAAAGAACAGCAGTACGTAAGTAACCAGAAGCTGAGCCTGCTGTATGATTAAAGCTACATACAGTTTCTGGGTGGAGAAGGAATACCAACTCAGCTACTCTAATGCTCCACCACCTTTATGCTGCCTTACAATGTCTGTGCCAGGGTGTTTTGTCCTTTCCGCTTTTAAATGACTCAAAACCAGTGATGCTTTCATCATTTCCTCTGGCAGCATATACCCAACAATAAAACAATTCCTTGTAAGGACAGTTTTCCATGTACCTACTTATGAACTACTCTTCATTTGTTTTCATTGTGTTGAATTTAGGGCCACTTAATAAAACCCCAAATCTGGGCTTTTAGTGTTTGGTTTGTTTTGTAGAATTTGGATGTTCTTTAGACTGACGGATTTCCCAATCTGGGAAATATCCAAAGCCTGAAAATAAACAAAATACCAAACGCCATATTTACAGAGACTCAGTGACTGACCCTGCTGTCTTATTAACTTCCAGTGTTATTCAGCTTTAAAAAATGCAGTATTTTTTTCAGTGAACGTAATTTAAATATTTTTCTGTGGTTCTGTGTTAAAGAATATATTGAGATTTTGGCCAAAATCATCAACTTCTCCATGTAGTTAATCTGCATAATGTATTTTGGACTACAGTTACTTGAATTCATTCTTGGCATGTTGGTTTTTTATTTTAAAATCAACTGACTGTAAGTAATTTAAGGAGTGATTCTGAAAAAATGTAAGTCCCATGTGAAGTGGATAAAACATAAAGAGCGAAATTCTGCACCTCTTAAAAATCTTCACAAGAGCAAACCTTCCATACAGAGGAGTATCTTTTCATGAATGGTTTGACCACAAACACACATTGTATGTGAGTTTATAGCTATTCATAATGAGTTGCGCTTTTCTGACTACCTCAGCATGACCAACAGTCAAAGCTATGGGTATGTTTCGAGGATAAATGTCCACACACCATATGTTTTTTTATGACATCTACAGTGATCTCTTGTGTTGGTGCCATGTACACCTATGTGCAACGGCTGCTCGTCCTTTCTTCTCTTTCCTCACCAATATTTTCAAGTCAGCATCTGCAAAATCCACTTTCTCTGCTTTCTCTTGTTCTGCTCTCACTTCTTTTTTTCTCTTCAATAAAATCACTTGTTTCTTTGTCTTCTTTACATTCCTCTCAAGTCCTCAATCCATTACTCCTTTTACCTCTTCTGATTTATTTTAGCTCCTGATACTATAAAAATTAACTAAATTTCAGTTTAACTCTAACTGGCAATAATGAATGACAAATGCTTCTACTGGTACATAGCAGCAGAACAGAATCCCCATAAGAAAAAAAAAAAGACAAGGAGGAGACAGCAACTACTTGTAGCTTTTCCCAGTATTGGTATTCTGTAACTTCTGTATCTGAACACTGGCTCAGAATTATTTCAAATGTCATTTAGTTAGTTTCTATTTCAAACAACACATAAAATGTAGAAAGCAAAATAATTAAGAGCTTAATAAATAATTAATTGGATTAATTAACTAGGTTAGATGGGGCTTGGAGCAACCTGATCTAGTGGAAGGTGTCCCTGCCTGTGGCAGGGGGTAGAAACTAGATGAGCTTTAAGGTTCCTTCCAACCCAAACCATTCCATGGTTCTATGATTAACTTACATAATTTTAATTTTACACATCCTTTTCCTAAAGTTGATAACTGCATTATTTTATTGTGCTTATATTATAAAATATGGCTATTTGATAATCACACTAAGACATTTTAGAGTGTGTTTCATGCTGGGATCTTAACATGTCACCAGTAGCTGAGAACTTGGCTTTTCATCTTCCAAGGGAATTAAGACACGGCAATGTGCCAATATGACACAGTGCCTGTTGAGTCTCAAGATCTAACTACAGAATCTTATTTTTTAAAGAGAAATTACATGAGTCCCTACCTCACGTTTAAAAAAACAAAAGTGTGTCATATAATCCATACTGATTAAATTCCTTTGCTACTCTTTGCAGATAAATGATGTATTACTGACACTCATGTACAACACTTAAAGGGGACAAAATAAAAAGTCTCCCTTTCCAATTTGTTCACGCATTCAACAAGCACAGCTGTTATATTTCTAGCCGAAATAGCAGCCTTTGGCTACAGCAATTCTGAACATACCTGCACAGCATTCTGAACAATAAAACCAGTTTTAATTATTGAAGAGAATTCCTCCACAAAGTAGACAGATAAAACCTGGACTGAGGCCAACACTACTAGTCAGCTTTAACCAGGTTTTCTTCACAGTGACCCTGCCTCAGCTGGAGCTCTGTAGATGAGAATGCCTCCAGACACTGCGGTGTGGGCAGAAACAACTAACAGATCACTTCTAGCAGAACAAAATGTACATACATGCATAAAACCTTCCATGCCTCTTACTCTCCAGCAATTAAATTGTTGTAAATGGTTAAATTTCAGCACTTGTTAATTCCACAGAAAAGCAAAATAACTCTGCAAGGAATAAATACTAAATGAAACAAAAATTGTAATATTTTTTTTTGCCCAATACTGATTGCTTTTTTCATGTTTGCAACACTCAAGACATTATACACTCTAAGCTTGTGCATGAATATCTGGTTGAGCGTGTTTTTTTCACACTCTTCAGAAAGCTTGTCACTGATCACCTGCCAAACATCTAACAGTCTGCAGCTTCTTGAATAGCAGAACCTCTACATCTGTGTTTTCTGATACCAACATATTGTCCTAATATCAGCATAAACTGTAAATACACAGAACGTTTCCCTACAATTTTCTTACCTGTTGTAGCTAAGCAAAACAAAATCTAAACCTCACATAACCCCCCAAATTTCTATCATACTATTCCACAACCACTTTTTCTTCATATAAAAGCCAATGAACATTACATTAAAACATTAACTCACTATGTCATTTACTCTCTCCAGGTATTTTTTCTGACAACATACTGAAAGCCAGCGAATGGAACTAAAGATCACCCCAAGATTAGAAAGGTATTCTAAGCTTAGCATACATATATTCATGTGCATATATATTTATTAGCTCTGAAACCACACTAACTTTCAGGTAGGAGTTCTGCGATAGCGGGTACTAATCTGTTCAATAGTAATCTTGCAAGAATTTTTCCAGCAATGGAGAGCAGAGTTATACCTTGGTAGCTTGAGCAGTCTGACTTCACACCTTTTTTCTTATACAGAGTGATGATGATTGCATCACGAAAATCCGATGGTAATCTACCTTGTTCCCAACAGCGCACAACTAGCTCATGAAATTTAGCATTAAGTGCTTGGCCTCCGTGCTTCTAGATTTCAGGTGGGATTCCGTCAAACCCAGCTGCCTTGCTAGTTTTCACCTGCTGTATTGCCTTAAGAGTCTCTCCCATGGTAGGGGCTAAATCAAATTCATTTTTCACCGGAGTTGTAAAATGTGCTGGATTCCTTCACCTTGGACTACGCAGCACTAAAGACTGTTTGAAAACGTTCAGACCAATGATTCAGGATGGAGATTTTATCTGTAAGAAGCGTTTGGCCACCTGCACTAAGTAAGGGGCTTTGAACCTGAAATATGGGTCCATACACTGCTTTCAGAGCCTCATAGAATCCTCTGTGGTCACCCAAATCTGCAAATAATTGAGTCTTTTCTGCTAGGTTGAGCCACCACTTGTTCTGGATGTCTCGAAGTTTCTGTTGGAGCTTGCTACATGCAAGACGAAAGGCTACTTTTCTTAGATGGGACTCCTTGAACGCTTTCATCAGCGCTGCCTCCGTACAATTCTAAACATCCGTTGGACTGACTATGTGTCAAATGTTACTGTCCTTGAACAGGCAGGGGTCACCAGTATCGAGGCCATATTGCTGAAATTGCAGGTGCACTGGGCAGGGCACATCTCTAGGATGAAGGATCACCACCTCCCGAAGATTGTGTTTTACGGTGAACTTGCCACTGGCTGCCCCAAGAGAAATGCCCCAAAGAAGAGACATAAGGACTCCCTGAAACAACACCTTAGCCATGGCAATATTGACTACCATCCGTGGTCCACCTTGGCCTCCAATCAGGAGATTTGGAGACACACCATACATAATGCCGTTGACTCCTTTGAGAACTCACGCAGAACTAGTCTTGAGGAGAAAAGACAACGTAGAAAGAATCGCACCCCACCTATACCACCCAAGGAGACTTTTCGCTGTGCTTTTTGCAGCCAGATTTGCCTGTCTCACATTGGCCTCTTTAGTCATCAGCGTGCTTGTAGTAAGCATGGGTAAAGTCCTTTCCAAATATTCATTCGCAAAGTCAAGCCATGATGATGATGATGATGATGATGATACTTATACATATAGTATATAAGGTATATTACTGTATTCTCATGGGGACAGACCTCTGCATTCCCTGCGGGTGATGCTCTGAGCTTGGTGGCTGCAGTCTAAAACTGTGCACTTAGATCTCTGCTACAGAGAGAAATATACAAACTCTGGAGCCCAACAGAAACTCTGCAGCTCTACATACAGATGAATTATAAGTATTACAAAGACGAAGACCAAAGATAGCAATAAAACTTTTATTCTGATTTTATTTTTCCCCTCCCTGTAAAGAAAGGACTTCCTAATAATGAAGTAAGAAAGCAGTAATTATTCTCACACCCTTATATTATCATTCATTGCTTTTTGTTGAGAAAATTGCTCCTGTGTGCTTAAAAAAAAAAGAAAAAAAATCAGAACTGCTTCAAAATCCTTTTGAATTCAGTAAGATTTTTCATTTTTGGCTTATTATACTTATACTATCATTTAATAACCATATAAAGACCAAGCTTCTTTTCACCTGCAGATCTCTGAAGAGCTGGGCACAGAAATCTGTTTATCTTTAAGGTATTCAAAATCTTTGAAATTAAGATGTGAATATTCAAAGAACGCCTCCCACACCAAGCCTAAAGATAGTAATGTTTCATTCCCATTGTATATTTTGAACTCCAGAGCTGGCAGTTTGGGATTTCTGAATTTCTGAGTGCAGAATATAAACAAGACTGCACAATGATTTCATCAAAGCTCAGAAAATATTTTTAACCCTTATTCAAAATGATGTTCGTTTTTTCCCCTCATACTTCTTATTCTACCTCAGGGGGAAATCCATCTCTTCTGCAGCTCTTTAACTGCTTTATAAGGCATAAACAGCGCATTTATGTAGCACTAAATCACTGTTTCAGATTCAAATAACATAGCAAAACCCTTTTGAACTGAATTTTTAGAACTAAGACAGTTGTGAAAAATTGAGTCAAATTGATCTTTACTACAGTTAAACTTTACATAACACAGCTGAAACAGAAAATCCTGATGTTTAGAACTAATACAGGCTGGTTTCAAAGCTAAATCCAATACCAAAACCAAACCTTAATACCATTGAGGCAGTGGTACTTAATAGTAATGACCACTGCAGCTTTATAGCAATGGCTATTGCAACGATGCTATCAAAAAAAAACCACAAACAACAACAACAAAAAAAAACCAACACAAAACCTAAACAATGAAAAACTATCATCTAAGCAAAATTAACGCATTTCTCAACATGTATTTTCAAAAACAGTTAACTGAGCTTCCCTGAGAAGTCACTTTATAATTCATACAGCTTCTAACAGCTACAACCTTGCATATCCATCACTTATGTAAATAAGTAATGGTTTCTTTGGTGTAGTAATAGGGAGTATCTTAATTTTAATCAGCAGCCTGTACCCTAGACCAAGCAGGATATAACTTCTCTGGGGACCAGGAGGCCTTGTGTGTAAACTGTCAACTCCTTCCTCTTCCCTCAGCAGCAGGAAAGGAAGTGTTAAGGGTGGGACATCACAAACATGTCTTAGAAAAAAAAGCTAGGAATCACAGATAGAACAAAAAATACACTACACCATAGTCAGAAAAAGGTTTACGTTATTCAGCAGAGAGAAATTTAAAAAAAAAAACAACCCTGTAATTACCATATTGCCAACTGACACAGGAGGAGAGAGAGGGAGTAAATGCACTCAGCATGTAAATATAAGTATGGGCTTTTTGTACTGCCTGGTAACAAAGGGGTCAAAAACCCCTCAAAACTTCAGATAAAAGTTTTTCCTGAGCAATGATGCAACTTAAAAAGTCAAAACCTTCCCATCACTTGTGGGAAATGAATGTAGTCATGGCCATACACAGTGATTACGTCAGTGCCAGCTGAATCTATCTTAATGGGATTTAAGTCAATTTCAGTCAAATTTAAGTTATATTGGAAAGGGGAAGATCCTACATGAAAATTATTTAATTTATGATTTACAAGTCACTTAGTTACGGAGGTCACAGGTCCCACGCAGACAAAACTGACAAGAGAGAACAACCAATCCTCCGAATTATTTATTTTCACTGAAGTCAGTGAATAAATTAGTTTAAGACGTAATTTTAGAAAGGTCCAAGGAGCAACTCTACATTTTCAGTTTAGCAGATTCATACCTTGGTGTCACTTTTCTTCAAGTTTTAATAAATGTTAATCTGTCTGTAACAGACCTCTGCAGGCCCCTAAGCGGTAGATCTTGCCTGTGGTAAGAACTAGAAAGTTCAGTGACGCTTCCTTTCACAATGGGCTCCTGGGTTTCAATAGAGCTTTAAAGATCTCATTTGTTTCAAAGACATTTGCTTTAAGACCTTGTTGGTGGAAAGACTAAAATCATAGCGCTATGTAACTCTACATCATAAAAGGCACCTTTAGTTGGACAGGCTGACGCTGTGGCCATTCCTGGGTCTGAGAGCCAACAGCCCTTAAGGGTTCTCTGCAAAATCAATGAGGACATGAAGGTGTTAGTGAGCATTAAAAGACACTGCACATCCCACAGAGGCTTCCCCAGATTTGTGCTCCAAGAAATTAAGAAGTAGCCTCATTTGAGAGGACTAAACAATAAACTTCAAGGATTATGACAAAGAAATAGAAAGACAAGCAGGATTTTACCAAAACCTGGCTCGGGTTGATCACCGCAACAGGTAACATTTCTCTTCTTCTAGGAGAAGCAGCAAACATGGTATTCATCTGCGACCCACAGCATAAACAAACATGCTGCCATTCGTCCTACTTCAGTGGAGACAGCACTTAAATCATGCTTGATTTTTACTGAATCTAGCAAAGCAAAGGACAATGAAACACGCATACAGGCAGACAATTCAAAGGGAAAGTATCTCTACGCAATTGTCACAACCTCAGAAACAAGGCAGAAAGAACCAGCAAAGAAGAAAATATGTCCAGTGCACAGTGACTACAGTAATCCTGTGAACCTCTGTAACACTCTGAAGAAGTTGGGCTCTTACTACGTTAAGGCCATCCTCTTTGTCACCCCCTTTGTAAGACTTACTACAGCAGTTCTAGTGTTCCAACTACCATCACAGTAAGTTTTTTGTGATGTCTAAATGGAATTTCCTTTATTTTGATTTGCGCCCACATATATTAGGTTTATCTCAATTAGCAAGATCTTGTATCTTTGTGCTCCATATTTAAGTTGCAACAGGCAAAGCAAATTTAGTGAAGCATGGTGCAATGACTCTGGCAAGTTTCAAAAGGTATCTCCAATTCACAATGCGGTACCACTTTAAAAAAACATTAAGTCAATTCTACATAAATGGCTGTCATCTTACGCATAAAAGAGACGGTACTTAAAGTGCTTCCTTGTGTAGCAGATACAATTCAAGTAGAGTCGTCAAAAGAGATTTTTCACCAAACCTTGAACAGGAATATACCAAACGGACGCATGAGATGAAAGTATGCTTTCATAAAGACATTACAGGGCTGGTTGTGTAAACAATTCAGAGATCTCTAAATGAAGAGCAAAGATATTTTTAATCAGTATGGATCATTAAGATTTGTGAAATTAACAGGCCAGACTCACACTGTGCTTTAAAGCAACTGCAGTACCCAGGGCTGCTTGATCTTAGCTGTTGTATCAAAAAGATTAGAGGAGAACAGTACTAGAAAGATTATCAATTTCTTTCCAAGCTAAATGATAATCAGTACAAAAGAAGAGCCAATACTTAACCAATTCCTCTTAATATTGGGCCTTTCCAACCTACGTGTCCACTGCAGCCAGATTAAATTAAGGCCATAAGGCAAACAGTTTCAAGGTTTCTGCAACTTCATCTTCAGATGCATCCTCCTTGTATTGGCAGTACAAATGGTTAAAAGCAAAACCTATTATGGTGATGATTCTGATCAACAGAATTTCTCAGAGACATGCTACATTTCTCATCAAGCAACATCCTCCAGGAAATCTTAGAACACCAGCAAACTGTGGTTCTCCAGCACAGGTAGGATTCTTAAAAGAGCCTCAAAGAAAGTCACCATTTCACATGCACAAAACAAGTCTACATCATTATTTGGTGAACTCAAGTTTTTTCAAATATGGTTATTTATGGGATCATAATACCATTTAAAAATAGATTTTGAGCATTCTAATAAGGCATAGTACTTTGTTCAAGCATGAGTTTGTATCAAATTCAAATAATGCCACTTTTCCAATTGCACTTAGGAAAAATTTCTGAGAAATCTGAGCATTTCTGTTTCTAATTAGGTATTTACAATAATACTGATCACCTGTATGTCTACCAGGTGAGTACAGCCAGAAAGGGTTAATACTTATTTTGGCATTCACACGTGGTTGCATTCTTTTATTAACCAAAACCAAAGACTGACCTAACTACTGCTGAATAAAACAGCTTCTACCCATCATTTCTAGCCTCAAAAATACAAAAGACAATGTTGTCATGGAAACCAGTCCAGCCCTGAGGTATACTGCATTTTGCCAGATCCAAATTATACCCATATCCACATTTTCCTTAAATTATGGACAACTTAACTTCTTTGCCATGTCACACTGAGAAGAGCCACCATTCAACACAACTAAAACCAGCCTAGATTTGAATTTTTTGCAACAAATTACTAAGTAATGTTAAGAAATATATTCAAATCCTTAGTTTTGCTTACATGTGAACTCATAAAATCTTCAAGCAAGTATGAAGATGAACTGCAAATCACAGAAGATATCAAGTAACTGAAAATTACAACACAACAGACGCTTGCTCAAATTCTGAAATTTTAAATAAAAAAAGAAAGTTTTTCTTTGGAGTTTAAGAGTCACTGTGCTAAAGTCTGATACTTGAGGCAAAGGTGGTGATTACATCAACCCAGAGATATATAATCAACGATCTGCAAGTGTAGTCTCAGTGGGAGGGTATTACCTGTCATCTGAAAAGAAACAGCAACTTGCAAATTCTCATTCTTAATATTTTTCTGTATTTAATGGAAGAGTACCTCTTGGACAGCACCTGACATGCTAGTTGAGATGTATTCTTGCCCAGGTATCTGACACTAAATGCACCACTGTATCACGGAAAGAATTAATTCAAAAACCATTACAGAAAGAAAAAAGTCAGAAAGCATTTCTGGATCCAGGTGAATCACGGCTAAGCAGAAAAACAGGCTAATAGAAAGTAATTTCAACTTGACTACTGAACAGATATAAAGAAGCTTCTCACAGACTTTAATTACAGACTTTCTCAACAATATTCATGCACCAATGCGTTTATGAAGAACTTGGTGAAAACGGAAAACTTTTGCTTATTCAACTTCCAACTCAAGGAGACGATACAATCCCAAAAAACCACACCTTTGAAGAATCAGTATTTTTAGTCTCCACAAAGGAGAACAAAAACTGATGTGGAATAATCAGGAAGGCAAAATAAGAATTGAGGTGTAAAAAGACTCTAATGTCACACCTTCAATTTTTTCTGACTTGCTAATGACCACACTAACGACACCAGGAGTCTCAAAAAGTACACTTGGACATGTTGAACCTCTGCGTGGCATGACACAGTGTAAAAACAAGCAGACAAATGAACTTTTTGCTGGTAGAGGAGCACTGCTGGTGGGACTGGGAAACCTTGCAAGACTCTGAAGTGCTGAAGTACACAGGACTTTGTAAGAGCAATATGTTTGCCTCTGTTTCCTGCTGCGTTAGTCTTCTTGCCCAGCTTCAATTCTATCATGCTCTCCCTACACTCCTCATCCCTCTGTTTCCCATGTTCTTGCTGTCTGCTTCTTGCTCCCTTTCTCCTGCTTCTCTGGTGGCTGTCCTTTGGGCTGAACTCCTCCACTGCCCTCTCAGTGCTGATGGGCAAGAAGTTGTCTCCCACCTCCCATATGCTTAGCTTTCTTCCTCAGACTTGCTCCTCATAAGACTCACTGCAACTTCCCAAGGGTCATTTACCTTGAATGAACTGATTTACCTTGAATTTGTATAAATCATACTGCCAGAAGCATTGCCCTCCCCCAGGTTAGGCTACAATTGTATGTGGAGCTAAATTAGGAGAGCTTACTGGAGATAAACAAGTAAAGCTTTTAATCACACATAACACAGCTGAATGGAAGAGTACCATATGAAGAAGAACCACAACCTGATACACGGGAAATATGGCTTCTGGCAGGTCTTCTTCCTTGAGTTTCTGGCAGGAATCCATTACTCACAGAATCATAGAACGGCTTTGGTTGGAAGGGACCTCTAAAGGTCATCTAGTCCAACACCTCTGCAATAGAGACATCTTCAACTAGATCAGGTTGCCCACATCATGCCAACACATGCCTGTGTACGCAACTCTATGCAAAAGACAGCATTTTCTGTTTCTGGAATACCTATTAATCATTGTTAAATATATGGACAGACAACCCTAGATACTGATTTTTTTTTTCTTTTTAATTCAACAGATATATTAATATTCCAGCTGCACATGGAGCTTTTCACAGTGGTTTGAACATGTCCACCAAAAGTGATGTGAAGGGGGAAATCAGACTGACGTTCACAGTAGTTCAGTTTCCATGGCCACAAGGGATTTTACCTTTCCTACAAAAATACGGTTACTAGGTAGTACAATTGTGAAGAAAATCCAAGTTCCCTCCTAGGACATATTTCTCTCAGCTTCTCCATGAGAGTTTAGGCAATTAGTGCCCAAAGTGATGCTGTGGTTTTACTACACTGCCATCTATTTACTCAGAGATGAATAATCAAAAGATGGTAATTACCTGCTGCTAATTTGGAGATTAATTTGAACCCCCATTTCAGACTTTAAAATGCCATATGTCTGGCTAGCAATTCAAGCCTGAGATTTTTTTAAAGTGTATTCCTTTCAAAATCATCTTGAAGTGGCCTCATAGCTTCATGCCACCTCTCATGAACTTCGGTGTCTGGTAACTCAATCCCAAGGTCAACAAAGGCTGGGAATATGGTGAAGGTGGTGGCATGGGCAATCCAATCCGAGGAACTGAACTATGCTGAGGTGCAAAAAAACCCAAATTATCTTACACACTGGGGATTTGGCTATTCAAAAAAACATCCTCTAACTTAGGTATCAAGCTTGAAACTTGTGTCACATCATAAGAACTAAGGCAAGAAAAAAATAATTTATGGAAGGTGTTCACTAGACATAGATGCGCTGTACATTTTTAATAACGGTAGTTATTAAAATAAATAAACATAATGTTGGTTTTCTGTTCCACAGTCTCCTCCCTTTCTAAAGACTTTCATGAAACCCCAAATGGTGTTGTAAATGTCATGGCATACTTTGTGGGCAAGGTTTACCTTGTTCTTTAAGCAACATTATAGGTGCTCAGTGAGAACATTAACATGCATTTAAAGATGAAAACCTGGCACAGTTCACTGTCAACAGCTGATTTCTCTGAGACCCATACAAATTTTAAACTGCAAGACATATCACACCCATGTAACCTATACATCCTATTTCACAATCTAGTTTAAAATGCTTCAAAGGTAACAAAATAAAAACCTGACTTTTCATGCAGTTTCACAAGTCAGTCTTGGAACACCTTGAAATCGGAGAATATTTTACTTGAGATTTCTGATGAGTTTTTCTGAAGTCTGTAAAGTTCACTTATGGGAATTTCCATCCTAAACTTAAGATACACTCTCTGCTACTACAACTAACAAAACATGATATATTTTTTGCTGCTAATCATCGAAACTGGATTTTCCTTTGGGTTATATTTAAACAAATAATTTTTTTTCCTTCCCTCCCTCCCCCCCCCCCCCCCCATCCTTCATCTATTTCTATTGAATGGCTATGAAAACAATTCAGATGCTAACCCACACTTCAAAGTTCTTAGTATTATGGAGAACACTACTGCAACTCAGGACTTCCAAGTAGTTATAAATTACTATAACCTTTTGTAAAAGGAAGGGATAGATAACCTCATTTATTATTTCTGAATTTATGCAGCCACAATCTGAGGCATGCAAAACCATTAATCACATATAGAAAAATATATTCCTTTATTAATAACAAGACTTGAACACAATCTGCATGCAGAACTCATTACACGGATTACAGTCTACAACTTGCTGACATGTCAGCTTCTACATGGACATTACTGGCCTAGCTGTAATATGTTCTTGGGAAATACAAGTTTATCCATTTTATATTACTACCAAAACAAAACCATCCTCATTTTTTGCTCAACAATACTCAATAGTCTTGCCTGTGACAACTCTATACCAAGAATTACAAAGTAACACCTGTACAGAGTTAATACTAACAGTGACTGAAAAATTGTGCCACTTCCCCACAACTTCAGTGAAAGGAGTGAATGAAATAGAATTATGATAAATGCAAATTATCTAAAACAAAGGGAGTGTTGATGGCAATTAGATATATTAAGATTTCTGTGGTGATATCCTTTTATTTAAATGGTTGAAACTTTGTCTGCATTTGTCTCAATCTGTATTTTCAGCTTTCTTCCTAGCCTGTTTGTGTTGCACTTTCTTGTTCCAGACTAATTCTATTTCCATACCACCATGCCTAGCAAACTGGAAGAGTACAGAAAGTGCTTCCGCCACTTTGCAGACGTGGAACGGTAAATTTTCAAGCATCACTGATAGATACTACCTGCCTGCATACAATACCAAGTTGTATCTCCTTAAGCTGCTAACAGAAATTCAAAATAAGGAGTATTATTTGGACAAACTCACACATGGGCAACTCAGTGCCACACGAATTAAGGCAAAATTGAAGTTGATCAGAAATTCACAGAATGGTTGTGGTTGGAAAGTAGATCTGGAGATTACTTTAGGCCAACTCTGGGATTCACAGCAGGGTCATCTGTAGACAGCTGTGAAGGTCCATGTCCAGATGAATTTTGAGTATCTCCCTGAATGGCTTTTACATACCCTCTGGGCAACCTTGTCTACCTAATCCCACTTACAGTGATGTTTTTTTAATGTTAATAAGAAACTTCCCATATTTTTGTTCCTTGCCTCTTATCGTTTCACTGTGCACCTCTGAGAAGAGTCTGGATACATATTCAGTATTCCCATCAAGTGTTTATACACATGGACAAGATCTCCTTTAGCCTTCTCTTCTCCCTGCTGAAGAGTTCCATTAATCTCAGCCACTCCTTGTACAACAGGTGCTCCAAGCCCGTAAACATCTTCACAGTCCACTGCTGGACTCACTCCACTAAGGGCTTTTCTTGTACTGGGGAATCCAGAACCAGAAACAGCAGCCCAGATGTGTCTCACCAGCGGTGAGAAGGATAACCCTCCTAAACCTGTTGGCTACACATCCCTGACTGCTGTCGGCTGCCTTCATTGCAAGGGCATGCTGCTGGCTTGGTGGACACCATGATCCCCAAGTGCTTTCTGCACAACTGCCTCACAGCTGATTGGTACCCAGCCAATCCTGGTTCCTGAAGTTATTTCTCTTCAACCATGAGGAATTCGCATTTCCTTTGGTTGATCTTCCCCAGGTTGGCCTGTCAAATTTCTTCTGAATGGCAACACAGCCTTCCCATGTTATCAACCACTCCTACTCTTTCAGTATAATCTACATAGTTACTGAGAGTTCACCCTGCCCTATCTTCCAGATGACTAATCAAGACACGCACACAACTTCACTAAAAATATTCGAAAGCACTTTTATGCCACAAAGGGGCTGGTAGAGCTGGTCTGACAACAAAGGCAGAAGAGTGGTTTTAGTAGGAGGCTTGCCAGACTGGTCAAGAAAACTTTAAACAAGATGTGTTGGAAGAGGAGGCATCATTCCATCCCAACACACCCAGTCAGTTGCTAGCACCTACAGTAAATGACCGGAGCAATGTAGAGATATTCCAGACGGTCCAACCAATGAGCCGGCTTCATTTGGAGCTTGGCTCAGATGCCTCTATACAAACACACGTAGCATGGGGAACAAACAAGAGGAATTACAGATGTGTGCACATCTACGGGGGTATGATATAATAGGCATCACAGAAACATGGTGGGATGGCTCCTATGACTGGAGTGTTGGAATGGAAGGTTATAGGTTCTTTAGAAAAGACAGGCCTGGCAGACAGCGAGGGGGAGTTGCCCTTTATGTTAGGGATAGGCTGGAGAGTATGGAACTCTGTCTGGGAACAGCTGAGCAGTCAACAGAGAGTTTGCGGGTCAGGGTTAAAGGGAGAACAGCTATGGGGGACATTGCTGTGGGGATCCGTTACAGACTGCCTGATCAAGAGGACTCTCTGATCAAGGAGAACATGCGGATGAAGCACTCTACAGACAGATAGGAAAAGCCTCACGCTCGCAGGCCCTTGTTCTCATGGGTGACTTCAACCACCCTGACATCTGTTGGAAGGACGGTACGGCCCGGCACAAGCAATCCAGGAGGTTCCTCGATTGTGTAGAAGACAACTTCCTTCTGCAAGTAATAGAGGAGCCGACAAGGAGAGGTGCCGTGCTTGACCTCATGCTCAACAACAGGGAAGGGCTCGTTGGAAATGTGATGCTCCAGGGCAGCCTTGGATGCACTGATCACGAGATGCTTGAATTTGAGATCCTCAGGACAGTGAGAAGAGCGTGCAGCAAGCTCACTGCCCTGGACTTCAAAAGAGCAGACTTTGGCCTCTTCAGGAACCTGCTTAGGAAGGTTCCATGGGATACAGCCCTAGAGGGCAGGGGGGCCCAAGACTGTTGGTTGATATTCAAGGATCACCTGCTACAAGCTCAGGAGTGCTGCATCCCAACTAGAGGGAAGTGCAGCAGGAGGGCAAGGAGACCTCCTTGGATGGATAAGGAGCTCCTGAGGAAACTTCAGATGAAAAAAGAGGCCTATAAATGGTGGAAGCAAGGACAGGCGGCCTGGGAAGAATACAGGGATGTTGTCAGGGAAGCTAGGACCAGGTTCGGAAAGCTAAGGCCCAGTTAGAATTAAACTTGGCTGGGGATGTGAAAGACAACAGGAAGGGATTCTATAGGTTCATTGCAAATGAAAGACAGACTAACCCTAACTATTCTATGATTCTAAGTTAAAATTTCATTCTTTTACACAAGCATTGAAACTTTCTTGTGCCTTTAGCCAGGAAACAAAAGAAGTTTAAAACTAAAATCCAGCATCTAAACCTCTTCTTGTCATGCACTTTCTTGGATTTTTCCACACTGATAGAGCAACAGCCGGTTGCTTAATATTTTTAAATACTAGGGAATTTCTTTTAGTGCTGCTGGGCAATGTGGGCAAAATTTAAAGTGACAATAATTTAAAGTGACAATAGCTTAAAGCTCGTTAGTGTCATAATATTGGCACGTAATGTAGTTCAAGGATACGTACAGACTGTGCGTTATGCAGTTAAAAGTAATTACACCCATTAAAAATCACCCACTTATTCCAATATTATAACCTCTGATGAGGTTCAAAAAATCCTGAGGTGATCTCATCTGTAAACTATTTTTACATGAAAGACATACTTAGAGACAAAACACGATGAAAATAATGTAAAGAATCACCCAAATCAACTAAAAATAATAAAATAAAATCAAAGTAATAGAACATGGAACAGCAAATGGCACAATTTTCAGCACACACTGTTACATCAATTAGCTCTACAACTGCTGTTTTCAAGGAATAAGTTTTATTTCCATTAATAAATGTTTCCTTAGAAGCTTCAGCACAAATATGGTAGGAATATTTTCCTTCAAGAATGACTATAGGAATGCATCATCAAGCAGGTCTCTGCATCTCAATACTTTTGTTGCCCTTTTCCAAAGTTCGAATTTCTACAAATACCTATCCTGAGTTGCTGAAATGGTTAAATTTTATAGTAATAGCATTATTTTACATTTTTCACATCAAAAGAAGTTGAACTAAAGAATCATAAATGTGTAGAACACAGCAAAGGAACCCATAACTAGAACGGATTTATTTAGAGAGCTGGAGATTGTAAGCACATGACAGCAACAAGTACTAATGCTAATGTTTGCAGCAATCTTAATTAGGATTTATCATTCTGACATAAAACATTATGAATGTTGTGTACCTATTTTCATTTAATCCAACTGTGATTCATGGTGCATACATCTACACTTACATAGCCAGAGCAAACTAATGTACATGACACTCCCATACACACAGTTCAACATGACATTACACTTCATTTCTAGTAACACACGGTACGCTGAAAACTGGTAATAACTGACTGTGAATAAAAGACTGTGAAAACTTCAGACGCATAATTTTACTATCCTAGTTGTTTTTAAAGCATAAGATAAACTGTAAGAAAAAGTCAAAGATGGAGGAGGGGTCAAATTTAATAAATAAAAAAAACCAGAGAGCTGTCCAAGACATCGATTCCCCAAACTTCTTCTTTAGCAAGTTTCTCCAAAGTAAAAAAGAATTACAAATTTGTGTGCAAACAAGGAATGATGGCCAGTACCAACAACATTTCTCCTGCTGCTGAGTGGCTCTCCCAAACAGGTAATGCCAAGGCTGTGAACAGATGTCCACTCCAAGACCTGTTGCTCCAAACTCTTGCTACTGCCCAGTCAGATTTTTCTGACAAGCACATCCTGCAAAACCCCTCAAAATGTGGCAGGTTAGCCCAGCATCAGTAGTTTGGTCACTGTGAGGCAGGCTGAGAGAACAGGAGAGCACACAGTACTTCTCCCTTTAAGATTACTATAGTATCATAAAGTAATTTAGTCTGGAAGTGACCTGTGAAAGTCATCTACTCCAACCTTCTGCTGAAGCCAGTTTGTCTAGGGCGGGGACTTGCCTAGACAAGCTCTGAGTGTCTCAAAAAATGATACCACAACTCCTCTGCTCAACCTGCAGCAGGGTTATATTATATAGGGTTTATATATCATTCCTAAAAGGTTTTTCTTTATCTAGAATTTCTTATGTACCAGTCAGACCTTATTTAAGGGAATTTACCTGGCAGAACTGACTTTTCATGTTATCTTCCCATTTAATTTTCACTATTTATATTACCTGAAAGTGTATCAAATGTACTCTCTGTGCATTTCATTTATGCTGTCTTGGGGTTTGTCTGGATTTTTTGGATGGGGGTGGGGGGGTGAGGGGTGGGGAGGGTGAGGAGGGGTGTCGTTGGGTGTTTTGGGGGTTTTTAAAGTTAGAGGAGAAAATCGTTACACTGGAACCTTAAACTCACTGTAAGTTTATGTTGATAGGCTAAAGTGTATGAGCAAAGACTGCAGAGCCATCTGCATACCATGAATAATTCAGGAATTCATGTACACTGTTATGGAAAAAAAAATGAAAAAAAAAAAAAAGAAAAAAAGAAGCAGAAAAACAATCCCCTGTGTTTATTCAATGTCGTTTAGTATTTAAACACCTACTTTCCACTGCTAAACTAAAGACTACAGAAAGTTGTGCGGTTCTTTTTCTTTACTATCTCGTATTTCCTCTGTCCTTTAGAGGCAGCCCTATGTCATTTCCAGTGCTGTAAGCTAAAAAGTTCAAAACCCTGACATGAAAACAAAACAAGGAAAAAGCAGTTCAATAGCTCTGCTAAACGCCAAATTAAAATCAGCACAGGAGTTTGGTGGTTTTAGCAAAAGCAAAGTGTGTTGAAGGCACAACTGTCTTTGCTCTTTGCAGCAGGATGCCCTTTCAGAAAATACAGTATTTTCCATGCTCTGTGAATCTCAGTCCACAATTTAGCTACAGACATAGCAGCATGTTTGAGGTTATTCTGACTTTGTTTTCTTATTCCCCAACTGCTGTTTGAATCTTATGAATCTTATCAAACCTACTGATTAGCCACATTAGGAGAGGGCCAGTTTCAGACTGCAAAGTTTAATGAACCCATTCACGTATCTCAAATTTTCCATGAAACCAACTAAAGGCTTCCGCTGCACTGATTCCACCCGAGGTATAGTCCATTGAATTTAAAATTCCATTTCACTGAATAAGAAAGAGCTAGCTAAAAAGATCTATTAAGGTTTACAGCTCCAAAATAAAAAAAAATTACAAATAAAATTTCCAAAGGAGACTGCTGTTGAACCAAAGTATCTTATTTTCTTTTAAGAAACAAAATTACTAGTTATTGTATGCACAGGAAAAAGAGCTGAACTAAACAAAAGTTGTATAACTTAAAAACAACCCAGGCAAACCAAGTGCATACAAAATCATCCAATGGTTATGCTCCCAAGAAACTTTAATACTCTGTAATGATTTCTCTTGTCCTACCATATGTCAATTTTGGCAGCTGTTCCCCAACAACTATTGTCAGTGCAGACGATCTGACTCTGGAATCTCACAAGCCATTACACCTCCCACAGTCTGCAAGCATTAAGTGGAACTTTTTTTTAGCATCTTCAAAGGCACTTTATGGTTTCTTTAGTTGTTGCATCGTTAAATGAAAGGAACTGATTAAATGGCTCTGACATGAAAATGCATCATAAAGGAAGTGCTTCAAAACCCTACCTTACCAGATTTGTTTAAAGACTTCATTATATAAAACAGAACTGTAAGAATTCAGGACAAAATCTTTTCAAATTCTGGCCCCACAGATGTTAGTGAAAGTTTTGATGTCAGCCTGGTCAAGAATTCATCTCTTGGTTTTGGACTAAAATCTACCTTGAGTGAAAAACCTTGTAGGTGGACATTATGAAACAGATTAGATTTAAGTTCAATATAAACACATAGACAGATGGATAGATGACAGAACCTGCAAATGTTACTGTTTGGGTAACACTAAGAATGGCACTTTTATTTTGTTCTTAGATGTAAATATTAGGCAAAACTAAACTAAAAACAAAAATTGTATTAATAAATATTTTTCTAGCAACAGATCCAAACACATAGATTATTAATGCCATACTATTCACATTCCCCTGGTACAAAAAATGAATTATTTTATGAATAAAGTAGACAACTCATGCTTTGAAGCATGTAATTTACTGAGGTACAAGGAGTAAATCTGTGTTATGGCTGAGACTTTTAAACAAGGAAGATGTGAGCAATTTTAGAGAAAAGAAAAATTGACATTCCAACAGGAGTTTCACTCCAATTAGCCAGCAAAGACCTTTCTTTTTTGTCTTCGTCACACAGGGCAGTGATTTCCACCTCCTCAAAGCAGAGGAGTAGCAGTAAGCTGCCGTTAAGAATCGCTGATTCAGTGAACTCGTAGACACAGAGCACTGCCTCTGTCACAACTATACTACCTTTCATTCACAATACCTTTCTTTCAGCTGGGGAGAACACAAAACACCTTTTGTACTCAAGAAATTTTAGGTTAGAATGCAAAAAGTATTTTCCCAATAACTGAAAAGATAAACTCCTTACCACTACGAAAAGCACTGTCTGTGAATAAAGAAACATAAGCAGGAAAATCAGCACAACTTTTGCACTGTGGTTTATAATGCACTTGTGCATTAACATGGTCTAAAGCTCGTCTCTGTGAATACACAGACATCAGGTTTTTATTAATTTCTTTAAGTTGAAAGGTCTCAGTAATGAAGAGAAGGATCATTGTCACTGATCAGAAAACAGAGGATGACTCTCAAAGCGATTAAATTTAACAAGTGTAAAACAGACCGATGAAGAGAACACCTACTAATTAATAGAATATAGTGGTTGGTTGGGTTTTTTAAAAATCAACGCTATCAATCTGTAGCAAGATAAATACGTAAAAAGATTATGATTTCATGAAAGCAAACATAAATCTAAAATTTTAAGTAATTTTGGCAAGCATATGAAAACACTGATATCAATCCAGAAAGCATCAGTGAGAGTTCACCTGGGACACAGTGGAAACTGACCATTCATAGAATAGAATCAACCAGGCTGGAAAAGACCTTTAAGATCATCAAGTCCAACTATTACTCCAGCACTGCCAAGACCACCACCAAACCATGTCACTAAGGGCATCATCTACACAGTCTAAAGTAAATTAATTTGAGCTTGAAAAAAAATAGGAAAGCACTAGTATGACAACTGCAACAACAGGAAAAGATCTGACCATTAAGTCCTGGTGGAGATCTAATTAGGCTTGTATGGCCTTTTATTAGCCATGATTATTTCCATGATGTGTATAAGGAATACTGGAGGACCTGAATATGGAGCATCTTCATATGGAGTATATTCTTTTTACTTTAACATCTTTCAGAGCAAAACATATGTATAAAATCAAACAAAAATGAACATGACAGTCTACCTCTTTTCTGGTTTGCAAGGTATTTTATACCATAGTATAAAATCAATAATTAAAATTAAAATAATTAAATTTTACTAATAAGGTTTGTTCCAGATCTGGTATTTTTGCAGTAAAGAGTGAAATGAGTGATTCTATCTCCTTCATATCTGCCATTTTCGTATAAAGGAAAAAGTGTTCAAAATACTCATGCCTGTGTTCACATACTAGACTATTCTGTAAGGGTCTTGTGCAATATGGTCATAGCCTTTTATGACCAAAATAACTCCAAATAAATTCCTAGCAAACAGAACTATGAATACTGTTGTACTCCTGACTTCGATCAAGCTACACTACCTTGGCTGAAAAGCTGTCCCAAAACATTTATGTCAAATCCTGGTTCCAGTATCACAGAACAGGGAAAAAAAAACAAAACAGTCAGACAACTAAGGTAAGGTGAAAATTAAACCCAAGCACTTTTTCTTGCATGTTAGTACTGAAAATAGAGTGCTCCCCTTAACGCTTATATATAATGCTAATAATGTAAGTTCTTAAGACCAGTAAATAATTCTAAAAGTGCCTTTAGAGGTAGTGATACTCACTTCCCCCATTTTACAAGAGCACAGAAATGATAAAGCAAGTTTGGGGAATAAAGCTGCCCAAACAGGGCAAAACAACAATAACACAAGGTTGCCCTGCTTTTGGCTGGTATAATTTTCTTCCTAGTAGGTGGTGCAGTGCTGTGTTTCGGCTTTAGTCTGAGATCAATGCCGATAACACACTGATGTTTTAGGTGTTGCTCAGCAGTGCTTACCCTAATCAAGGACTTTTCACTGTCCCAGGCTTTGCCAGTGATCAGGGGCACAAGTTTATTTCAATTAATAAACTGGTTTTATCTCAGTTACAAATGTGGTGCTTAGTTAAACCACATCAGAGGAGAAGACAGCAAATCTTAGAAGTCCCTGCCCCACATCCAACCCTTTTATCACATTCTCTTCTTGAAACTATTCATTGAGTGTATAATGCAAGTATCTTTTAGATTAAAAACCAGAAGATGCCTATCTCCTGGCTTTATTGTTCAAGTAGCGGTGTACAGCTCTGTATTTGCATAACACATACAAATCTTCTCCTACTTCATTTTGAACACTCATGATCTGACAAACATGTACTGTCATGTGCATTGATTTTAAAGTCTATAGTCATGTATATTCAGTTGACAAAGGCACACAACGGGTTAACTGCAGTAAGGGGTTTAGAGAGGCGTGGGTCATGCGATCTGTCTCCTCCCCTGGCAAGCAGCCCACCAGGGACAAACATGCCAAAGGTGGCTGATGCCTCCTGAAGCAGCATGCAATGCAATATAAACTGCACCAAATGATCAAACACACTTGAAACTTAACCACACTGAAACTACTTGCTTATTGTCGTGACCCAATGCAACTGGATCAGACTTGTACATAGAAAAGCTAACATTTTTGGTCCTAGAAAGCTTGGTTCTGACGACTCAAGAGAACAAATTGTACTTGGACTAAACTGAGAAAAAAAAAAAAAAAAAGGAAAAGGCAATCATGTTCAACAATAGACCACTATTTATCTTGACGTCAGATTTCATCCATGATGCTAAGAGATGGCATCTGGTCATTTTAGGGTAATGGTTTGTGGTGCAGGTCAGTGGAAGGTATTTTAGAGCAAAAGGTTTTCTAGGCATGTAACAACTGTACACAGAGAAGTGGAAAATTCCATTTCAGAGAAAGGGGAGTTGCTTAAGCACAGTGTGGTCCCAAAATCCAGAGTGTCCTTGAATTTTAATATAAACACGTTATGATATTTTCTAAAAAAAAAGGTTACAGTTAATGTTGGGAATCCCAGGAACAAATTGATGCTAACATTAAATATGAGTATTTTATATATTAACAGAAAATAATGTCCAAGTAAATAAATTCTTATTTCTTTCTCAAAGATATGACAAAACCCACAAAATAATGTCTACTTTCATTCTTCTAAAATATTGTATGATGTGTAAGTAACCAGCAACAGAAAAAATGCCTGCCATAGAATCCTGGTGAACTAAGGTACCTGACCTTGCGCTAAAGTAAAACTTTCCATAAATGACCCAAATGACCATAACCAAGCATGTTTTATTTCTCTCCTTTACTCACACACTGCACATCTTACACTGTAATTGTACAAATGGGTCTGTGCATGAATGTCACCTTAAAGAAAAAAAAAGAAGTCCTTCCCCTGACTAGAAATCTCACTATTTCTTTTCCATTCAAAGCAAGCTGCAAGTATCAAATACAAAGGAATATTTAAAAATGCAGAAGTATCTTAAAATATGAACATACTCATACAGAAACAAAATGACCACACACTTCTTTGGATAATGAAGAAAAATCTGGTTAACTGCTGCATAGGGAGAAATACGTCAAGGAATTACTCTGATCAGAAAACAAATCTTTATAAAAGGTAAGTTTTGAGACACATCATCTGTTGGTCCAAGCAAATCAGTGAAGGGGTTAAATGAAAAATTGTACCACAGTGAAACTAGAAAATTATTTTTTCTACAGTGGGCATTAAAAGGGAACCTTATGCTAAAATGAGATGGTCCTGCTCTGGTATTATAACATTTCTACACCTTATCTTCATTTGGGATCTCCACAGAAGAGCATCTCGTGTGTACACAGCTAGGCTTGAACTCTGAGTGTACTCAAGCCCTCCAACCTTTAATAACTTGATAGGCTAAGCTACCACCAATATCAAGCACTAGATGCAGAGTTTCTAGAAAATTAACCGCCTCTTTCACCATTCAAAATCTAATCGATTACTCTCCATGCCTACACACATCAGAATTACTCTAATTTCTTAGAAGCTCTCTAAAATTTAATATTTGAAATATGGCTCGCTGTGTAATTATTTCTTATAACAAATGTACTACTTTGAATAACTGTTTAGAATCCTTTCTGGAAAACATAATCCCAAACCACAGCTGGTTCTGCATTGAATATGAATTATCCTATAAGCACTTCATCTTATCATAAAGGTATATACAAGAAAGTAGACAGGAAGAATATTTTTAACAGCCATATCAGAAATCTTTTTTTTTTTTTTTTTAAGAAGGGAAATGTGCTTCCCACATGCCTGTTACAGGCATCATTGGTGTCGGATGTCAAGCTAAGTCTGCATTCACACTATGTTGAAGTTTTACTAAGTATTGCCTTTTTCTTCTCTGGAAGGGAAAAAGAAAAGACAACTCCTGAGAGCACCTGTTGCTGCCATCAACAGAGAATTCAGACGAATCCTTTGCTCCACACTCTGCACCCTTACTGGCTATAAACATCATATGCCAGCCAGGGATCACAATGCTTTTCAGTGTTTTTAAGAGAAAGCATTTTCTCAGTTACAATTCTTGAGAAACTTGCTTTGAAAAGGCTTACCAAGAAAGTGAACAGAACTATTCATTTCTGCTTATCTAGTGTAAATCTGTCAAAATAGAGATTAATAACAGAGTAACTTCGATTCCTCCACTGCAAAAGCTTTGTATTTGATTTCCATATTCCTTTACAGAATTCACAGACAGATGTCACTTGTGTGCGTTATGAAACGTCATATGACAGGTAGGCTGTATTTATCAGAAAAGGTTAAAACTAATTTCTTAGTATTTTGAAATTTTAACAGGATTTGATATGGTATGACCATGAAATATTTTAATGAAAAAGAAACTAACAGCACAGGGGAAAAAATCAAAATGATGATGTGTATCTTGAAATTAAAAAGCCTTCTTCTTCATAACAATGTTTTTTTAGAATGAAATATTTCTCCACTTTTAAAAACTCATTTCCATAGTAAAATTAATCAAAGTTGACAGCAATGGTGGGGAATGCCGGCATGTAATTAAACCACATTTTCCTTTAAAAGTTGCTTCAGTAAAACTGTATTGGAAATCACAATAAAGTTTATTTTACTATCAAATAAGCCCTTACATGTTTATAAATTAAGATGCCCATAACAGAAATATTATCTTACTAAGTACAGTATTTGAATACTGTGTTGAAACCTATATTTATTATTTGATATTGAGATACACATATTTTTAAGTTACTATTTTGTACCTCATTTTTAAATTAAATACAATACCATCTTTGTGACTGAGAGCACACTATTAAAAAAAAACCTCTGGTAATTCAAACCTACAATAGTGAGAGTTTGAAAACAGTACATTTCTACACAAATAAACTATAACAATCATAACCCAACAAACTTAACTGCTATAAAACTACGGGAATTTTACCATAGCTTAAAGCAAATCCTGCTTCCACAGTACACAAAGCTATACAACCCCTTTTAGATAACATGAACAGAGTGACTGTTGAATAGATTTAGCTTTTTGGAAAAGTTTAAGTTTAATAATGCAAGTACAAACTTGAAAACTATTACTCCATGTGCCCTCTAGTGTACCTGTTTTTTTAAGTGCTGTATTCCAAGACCTTTTAAAAAACCCTCCCTAGATCTGGAAAAATCATCAAGCAGCAAAGTACTTACTGCACGGTTTTAGATATGTGGTTGAAAGACTTCAGCCAAAATAAAGTATTGTCAAGTGTCAGATGCCTGATAATGCATCTGAGGAGTACAACAACAGTAAGATTCAGGACTACAACTGAGGAGAGATGCAACTGACTGGCGATAAAGAAATGACAGAAGGCCATTACAGAGGGTCTAGCAGTAAGAATATAGAAAAGGAGAAATATGTCTTTGTATAAAGAGAGAAAACAGACAGAGAGGAGAGAGGAAACCATGTGATTAAAATCACATTTTTGTCAGTGAGCAGTGCCATTTCAAGAGCTGTACCAAAACAAAGAGAATCCTTCCGCACAAACTGTAGAACAAAAAGCCAAAACACAGTATTTAGCCAGATGTTAGCCTTCAGCTGCCTATGAATCCTACTGGAGAAACAGAATGGACATGAGATACTATCCTATCTCTAAAGGGTACAAAAATGTGAAAGCAAGAAGAAAGCAGGTGAGGTAAATTGATCATGGCATTGTACTTCATCCTGGTTTAACAATGTTAGATGTTAGATGTCTGCTCCATCTCTGAAATACCAGATTTAAACATAAGGTTCTAATATTCATACATCAATTCTTCTCAATGTTGCTGTTATTCACAACATGTGAAAGTCTTTCTGACATAGCCCTTCACTTTTTAAATGGCAGAGCATTCTACAGCCTAAACATACACGGTGAGAAATTTCCTTTCATCAGTTCTGCCTTCCCCACTTTTCATTTTTATTCTGCACCTCTTTTGGTGTGAGTGGCCTTGAAAATCATCAGTTTTAATAGACAAGCATTGATTCTTATGTTGCCCCACTTCTATAAAGCCACAGACGCTCTCATTAAAATATACTAATTGGAATTTATGATCAACTTCACGCTTATCCCACCTTTATGCCCACGAATTTATACCCTTTGAGCCCAAAGGATTGATTCTCTTCCCTATCATTAACTATGGAGTAGCTGATGACACTCTGGTAAACAAGAATAAATCTTCATTTTAACCACTTAATTTCAATTAGAAAAAAAAGATGTTTAATTCTAGTTGTGACACAAATAAAATTGCTTTATATAATTATTGCTTTTGCATTGGAAGTAATCTTCTATTGGTTCTCTAAACCAAAATGCAGGAATATGACAGTTCTGGAGAAAGCATGAGCTGAGAAGGGAAATAAAACTGCCTGTGTAATCACCTCTTCTTTCCTCAACGTCAACTATTTAGTTTCTGTGTCCTTCACAACTCTTGTCCATTTTCTCACTGATCTTCCAGAAGGATCATTTTCTGCAGCTGAGGTGCCCATTATTGCAAACAGATGAGATGACATGAGGCCATAATGCTTATTTTTCATAATGAGGTCATAAAATTTTCCATACAGTTTTCCACCCTGTTTATTATGCGAGTCTTGGACAAGCTTATTTTCCTGTGTTATCATAAATAATTTCAAACTGAGGAATACTTTTTATATAGCTAAGAAGCAAACTTCCTCAAATCCCAATTTCACAAATACAGTCAGCTGACACGAAGAAAACTAGCACTGCAAACAGCATGAGAAGGTTAAATACAAAATGCTTGTGCTGTGAAGTTGGTTAGTTTGAGGTATGGATTTATACATCATGTAACAATTAGGTAGCGTTTTTCGTAGCTAGTGTGTTTTGTCAAACTAATATTTTTATTTGCGCATATATTAATTTTTGCAGCAATTATATTCATATAGATTTGCCTATATATTAAGAAAGATTACAAATTTCAGGGATAAGTATGTTAAACGAACGGCAGCATTCGCACAACTAGAATACTGCACGGAACTCTGAATTACTGGAATTTCCCAAGGACAATTATAAAAAGTGACTTTACTGCTGAACAACACAAGTTATGAACCAAGAATTTATGGTACTGAACATCTACCTTACAACAGGCAATATTTAAAATTATCCAGTCTATGGATATAGGCACTCACATACATGAAAATCTTTAATCACAAAGGCCTTACTAGTCTTACTGGAGCATAACAACATCCAGCAGCAGGAGGTTAAAGTTACATTGTTAAAATTGATCAGAATTCAACACTAAATGGTATTTTCTAGAAGCTGGGATTATTAAACTCTGAACTCGCTCACCAACGAAGGCTGTAGGCTTAGAACTGGTTGGCAGCTGTTAAGGTGAGACCACAGCTGCTTTTAAAAGTTAAGCATTTAACACTCTCAACCACTTTGAGAAAACAAATAGCTTGCATGCTCTGGAGCCTGATTTCCTCCCTTTCTTTCCTTCTTTCACTCTACAGAGAAAACTGGGTTGCTTGCATTGCCCCCGGTGTGCCTGCAACACTTGTAACACTCCACCAGTCAAAACACTATTCTTAAGGGCTTCTGCTGGTTGCCTTGTAGAGCTCAGGAGCAATTAAGAACAACAGTTTGGCTTATGATTTTTGTTCTTCCTTTTTCACTCAACTGGAGGAGTCCGGATGTGAGAAGGTACTGATGACCACTGCTCTGAATTAAAACACACCCGCTTTCTCAGAATCCAGCTTTTGACTTGAAAGAGATGGGTGACGCTTCACGGTCTGAGAACACCGGGAAGTCAGACTGACCCCTTTCATCTTTCCTAGTGCTTTTAATTTTAACTTAATCAGTGTTCTGGATCACAATTACCCTTGAGCACACTACACAGAAGTCCCCACTGAACTACCTGCAGTGGCAAATAGCCGAGTTCTCTATTGTTATTGTTTGTTATGACAGTTAAGTGTTTTATGGTTTAGTCCTAATTTTTAAACAATGGAATATTTCTCAGTTTAGTTTTCCTAATCCTCCTAATTATTTTGCAGGTTGTTGTCACTAAACTTTAAAAATTGGTTATTTCCTACTTTTACCACATAATCTTGAAATTGCATTTTCACCCTTCTAAATTTCCCCTGAACACTGCTTGCTGAAATTCACATTCCCTATTATTTATCACCTTGAATTTCTTTTTAATTTCCATGTGTTTGTGCTTGAAGAGGATTTTACACTTTACTGGTTAAGCATCCCATCTTACCTTTCCTTTCTGTTCAATGGCTTCTTAGAAACTGCTGGTGTCTTCTTATTTAGCATCCAGACCACCTCTCTCTTTTTCTATTTTTTTTTTGTTGTTGTTGTTTGGTTTTTGTTTTGGTGGGGGGGGTGGGGGTGTTTGTGGGGTATTTTTTTTTTTTTTCCTAACTTTTAACCTCAGGGTCTCTCATTTTATTGAAATCGCTTCTTCTAAAGCTTAGTCTGCTTCTGTGGTGCCTTTTGGGTTTGTGTCTTCCCCTAGGATGTTGAATTTAATTATACTTCAAAATTCTTAAATAGGTGGATCAGCCATTCTGTCTCAAATAAAGTTCAGTTTCCTATTTAATATTTAATGGAGAATAATGTTGGCTCTCCATCTAACCGTTCTGAGGAAGTTTTTTAATGTGGTAAAAAGCACATCAAAAGTTTTGTGCCAGCCACACATTAATTCAGACTAACTAAGTCCTGCAATATTATAAAAATTTAGACAAGATTGCAGACTCTTCAGCTCTCTATATTGGTAAATCAGTGTGTGTCCTATTATGCAGTATATCACAGAGTCATAGAATCATCTAGTTTCTTTCAGCTGCATAATAAAAATATGCAGATTAAGGGCTTTAAATCAAACAGGTAACAACGCCCGTGCAAAGAAATAATTAAAACTTGAATAAAATGAGCATGGCTGGAACTGTACAACTGACTGCCACTCCTCACCTTGCACAAATGTACACCACATCTGAAAATATGGCCCAAAACCTGCATACTCTGGCAATCTCTGCCTCCAGGGGCAAAAGAATTTCAGCCTGCCTTAAGTCTTTCCTAATTTGCAATGAAATCCTATGTCTATTATTACTCATCATTTGCACATTTACCTTTTGCTGCTGTTTTTACTGTTGGGATTTATTTCTGCATTCTTTGATTAAATAAATATTAGAAATGCAATCATACTTCTGTGTTCCTTTACTCCATATGCTGACAACACAGCTAATGTATGATATACAGTCATACTGATACTTAAAAATCTGATTATGAATTACAAAGGACATCAGTCACACAATGAAGACACTGATTTTGAAACTGGAAACTGCTGTGTCACTGGCAATGCCAGGAATACCTTCAGAGATGGGTTTATGACTTTTGTATAAATTAATCATTTAATAACTGAGAAGTATACTTAAGTCCTGCCAATGTAATTGAAATGTTGCTTTTCCACTGCTTTTTTTTCAGTTGTTCAACAACAAGAGTAATAAATAGAAGTTTATTTCCCTCTTCAGTGTAGCAAGAGAAAACTATATAGAGCTTTACTGCTACTCAAGTAGGTCTTGGCAGAGGAAGGAGACGTCCGGTAACAGCCACAGAAGTAGGAAAATCTAAGACTGTCTCATCTGAAATACACTGATAATACGGTATTAGCCAAGATCTAGCATTTAGTTTATTCAGTGGACCTTACTTTTACACCTGACTGTTGATACTGCCTTTCACTTGACTACTATTTCTTAGACATTGAAAGCTTCAAGCTGAGTATGCTGCTGGGTGTTCAAAATGGACCAGAGAAGCATCCCACTTGTTTGCATCCTTTTTCCAATGTGCCCACCTCTAAAGTTTAACAGAAAGCACAAAATCTATTGCAATTTTTTGTGATGTTAATTAAAAAAAGTTGTCGGCTCCTTTACAGCTTATTAAAAAAGGGAATAAAGAGCTCAATTTGCATCTACTATGGGAGACATGCATAGGTTTCCAACTGAATCAGGCTTGGCACTAACAACAGGTTGATCTTCTGAATACCAGTGTCCCTTTAACCTGAAGGACACAGAACTGACTGCAACAGACTACTGCAACTGTGCACTTGGAGTCATGAGAAGAGAAAAAATAAAATAAAAATAAATGTTCAAGTCTCCCTTCTTGAAGAAAGGAAATTACTTTGCTCAAGATCTCCTGTTCAGTGTGAAATTACCATAGAAGAGGATATGGAAATTGCTGCTTAGGTATAGTAATATTTTTGCAGGCACAACTATTTGAATCTCTGGGTGAGAATTTACTTTCAGGTGTATCATAGTTAACTGAAGAGGTTAAAGCTACATTCAAACCTTTTTTTTTTTTTTGTAATTATATAAAAGTTTTGTTGTTCTTATTGTTTCTTTGTTCCTATTCTATTCAGACAAGGTCTTCCAAATCTGCATCAAAAGGGATAAAAGATTTTTTTTGTTTAATGTTGCTGAGTGGAAAATATTTTCCCCTTTGTTTATTTTTTTTTTCCTGTGCTTTACATGAGGATGAATATCCAGGGTATTAAAATAACTCAATCATTGTTTTAAAAAAACAAACATTTACACACTAAGGGAATAATCCTTCCTGAACTTTTTCCTTAGATCTATCTAGATCCGATTCTGAGGACTCTCTCCTACAGATGACAGAGAAAGGACATGCTCTTGCTTCTTCATGTTTAGAGTTTAGGGTTTTATTTTTCTTTGCTCTTTGGACTTGCTTGAGGAGGAGTTTCAACCATAAATTAAAAAAAAAAGAAAAAAAATACTCTTTTCCAGCTTCTCCTTTCTAACTAAGATTAGCCTTCCTATCAATATTCTTGCTGGAAAATAAGAACAAATCCAAATGACATCAAGGTTTTGTGGCACCTCTAATTCCTATGACACAGCAAAGTTTCAGACACACTGAAGTGGTGTTTGAAGGGAGATGACAGAGGTTGACTGGGGGTTTGTTTGCATCCTTGGAAGATAAGGGGTTAGCTCACTTCCTCTTCATGGAATTGGTATTAAAGTGGCAGGCAAAAACTCTTGAGAATGACAGTTCGTTCCTGTAGAGTAAGACCGACTGAACTGAATTACAATAAGGGCAGTGGGAGCTGCAAATGAGCTAAAGTAGACTGCCAAATTCAAATGCAAGGAATTTCAGAAAAAAGTACCACTATATTCAATAGTTTGCATTTAATACATTTAATTGTATTCTAGAATAGCATTGCTAATGACTCTAGCAAGACTTTCTGTGAGAAATATGAAAATACTTAGGAGATTTTAAGAATGGAAAAGTGAAAGTAAAGGTAAAATAAATTCACAGAGATTAATCTAAACTTCCAAACCAATTTTGGCACTATATTTGAACTACATAGCACAGAGCAGTGAAAAGGTAAGCAAATTCCTAACACAAAAACGACACCAAGTAACAGCTAAAATTGCTCAAACTTAAGTATGACAAAACATAAAATCAGAATGATCATAATCAAAAGTCAATCAGAAGCGGAGATAATAATAAAATCATCTCCACCTGGGTTTGTATCATTCTACCTACTCTTTCTCCATAGCTATCTAATTCTACTCCTGTACTTTATACTTTCACTGGTTTGTACCTCATTGTACAAAATATTGTTTGAATTATTAAAGACACCATTGATCACACCTCTGCTTCTGATGATTTGCTATTCAGGAATTTAGTATATTTTCAAAAATAATTACTGGTATATACATTCTCCATGCGCCGCCTTTGGTCATAAGGTCTTATTCATTCTACAGCTAAGGAACTGCAATATTAAACCCTAAAAATCTCCCTCTCAGGATTACCAGCTTTTTTTATTTTCTTCTTTTCCCCCATCTAATACCTATGACTTTATCAATTACAAGGCCTGAATATTTGCAAGTAGCAGAGCTATCTATATCTGGAAAACCACATATTTTTCTTCATAAATTGAGAATTGTATGTATGCATGAAGACCAATTTTGGTACCTATAATTCTGATGGTTTTGATCTTGCTATTAATGCCCAGCCCTGCCCAAACAACCGCAATTTTTCACTTACTCAGTTTTTCTGAGTTGTTTATACATCCTTCTAAGCCACATTCAACATATTTTAATATTTAGGGAAAGACTTTTGGCACAAGGAATAGCTCAGGTGTGAAAATAATTAAAATAGCTATCTTGCCTATATATAGATACAGAAGAGCCTTAAGGTCACTTTAACATTTCTGGCAACTAAGTCTAACCTAGCTAGCCTAGTAACTTGTAGATGCGCTAAGTTATGACACGTGTAAGCAAGTCATCATGCATTGAATAACAAATGCTTGAACTGATGTTGTATCAAATTTCTCAAATGTAATTCCATCTTTTTTTCAGCTTGAGTAGAAGGAGAGCAAAATTAAACTTAAATTAAAAATTAAAACAGGTATGCTTAAAAAAAAAATCAAGAAAACAAAATGCAAAGCACAATACCTGTGCCAATTTATATGAATGAAGGAAAGAGAACAAAAGGGACTTCTTTTATCTTTTTCTATTGTGCCTTACTCAGACACTCTGAATGGAGCAACAAGGAGCACTTTTTTTATCTACTTTGCTTTTTGGGACACCATGTAACCTAAACTTCTTTGTCTTTTAAGCCTTGTCCCTCTCCACAGTACTCTAAAGACTGTCTCTGATGGTAAGAAAGGTTGAGGTATCTGTATAGGGCTCATCCCCAAGGAACAGAGCAGCAGTAGCTCAGAAGCTGATGTGGAACAGAGCCTACTTAGACTGGATGTTCTGGGGAGAAGAGATTGTACAAGCACTGCAAGTCAAGTCATCATCTATAACGTGACCTTAACACCAGAAATTTATCTTTTGCTATTGCAAATATAGACAGGACTACACTGCTCTGAACAGAACATATGACTCCTTCTTCAGAAAAAGGTCCAAAATTGGTCTTCCAAACATAAGGCAAAAATAATTACAGTATCAGACAAATGCCATTAGCATTAGTTTTTCAGCTACTTCAACAGCTAGAACTATTAGCAGATGGATACAAAGAACCAGGAGGCCTCAAAAAGTAAGAAAGACAATACTGACCACCACCTAGGCAGTAGAGAAACTGAACTAGCAGTACATTTCCTTGTACAAACAAACAAACAAATAAATAAACAAATTCCAGGGCTTAGGGATAACCTGAAGAATTGCAAAAAGGTAAGTCTGAGGGTATTTAGAGAGCTTCACCACACAGTGAAAGCACTTGTGCTTCCTTGAAAATCCATGCAAGAAGGGCAATATGGTTTGATCTCTGAAAGGAATGGAAAGAAACACAGAATTGGCAACCAGCAGCATGTAGAAAAGATAGTGAACAGAAAGTTAGAGAAAGGATCCTTACAGAAGTATTCTGGATGAATATTGGTATAGCAACCCCAGATTTTTGAAGGCCAGAGTACGATTCCATCATTAAGACATTGGTTAAGCAGAGAAATAGTTTTAGCTGCATAGAAAGTCAAGAATGGGACTATATAGCGTAACAGGAAAATACCTGCAGATCTCAAAAGAGTATCTGGTTGTAAGAAGAACAGGGCAAAGACGACACCAAGTTTAAAAGCCTGAGCTTAAAAGCAAAAAGTCTATTGCTCCATGCAGTCAAAGGAGATGGCAAAGAGAAACAGCATACTTTCAAGTCTCCATTTCCATCAAAAGGAGCATGGAAAGGTGCAAGAGAAAAGCTAGGATGTTGACTGGGGGGATGCGGGGAGGAGGGAATAAAGACATAAACAGGTATAAAGACAGGGGCTGTTTGGGCCTGGAGTGAATATACTGAGAGGAAAAAAGGGCAGAAAGCTGGTGAAAAGGAGAAAGAGGTAGCAAAATGATGAGGAAAAAGCCACTGTAGGAAACACTGAAAGAGTATCTGCTGAAACAGGAAATGAATGAGGTAAGTATGTAGCCAAGTAATTAATGTCACTGATGGTGGGACAGGTTGAATAGAATCAAGAGCTTGTCAAGACTTCCACTTCAACATAATAATGAAACCTGGTTTGGAGAAGGTCTCTAACAGTTTTGAAGGAGTACCCCACATGAACACAATGAAAGATAAAATGCTGGTGGCAACTAATAATGTGGCTCAAGGAAGAGGGAATCGAGGTATCTTTGTGTTCTTGAAAGAACTGACAAATTTTAGTTAAAAATCAGGTGAAATGGAGATTAAGAACAGAAAGGCAAAGACTTCCACAATGGATACAAGAGAAGAGACATGAAGACTGGAACAAGCAGATGGAGACCTAAAAAGCCTTCCTCAATCTGTGACAGAAGAAAACTGAACAAGGGAAGGGAAGAAGGAAAGACAAACCAAAGGAGGTGGAAGGTCAGACTATATGTTATTACGCTATTATTTGATTATTTTTAATGAAATCAGTGAGATTATACATACGAAAGGATGGGAAGGAGAAGCTAAAAACTTCAGCAGGGATCCAAAAGCAGAGAAGAGGCAACTGAGATGGCAAGTATGCAATGTGATGATGCCTGAATGTAAACCTGTTCAGCAACAAAAATGGCAGAGCTGGAACAAAAAAAAAAAAAGGCAGATAAATCTGCAGCAAAAGGAAGCCAGGCTGGTCACAGGATTTCCGCTGGAGATACTGTGCTACATGAGAGCCGAACTAGCGGAAGTGGATGCTGGGAGACTGCCAGGGCAAGCAGTTGGTAGAGAGGGAAAAAGGGACAGCAGAGTTTACCTAAGAGCTCTGTTCAAATATACGGTTGGGGAAGAAAAATCCAGGAGACAGAACAAACAGAGGTCAAGACCTGCAGTGTTTGCTCCTGCCTAGAACAATTTGCAGGCAACCTGAAAGGGTTAGTCTTGCTTTCAGATAGGAAAAGGGAAAAAAAAAAAAACTTACAAAGGAAATTATGGATGAGAATGCAGGAAACTGAAATGTTGATTACCTTGAAGTAATAATTATCTCCAAGAAATCTCCCCTTTGATTTGTGGAATCCCAGCTTCTCACTGGCAGAGAGCACAGATGTGCAGAACTGGAGGCCTGTGAGCTATTTCTGCATGGCTAAGCTACTGGTCCCTTGATCTAAAAGAGGTTTTGATCCAGTACTCACTACAACAAGTTCTCAACAAGACTAGAGTTTTTTCAGTCCTCAGTTTTACATACCAGCATGTCCACATTCAAGCAGTTCCTGCTCTGATCAACCACAGCATTGCAGGATTAAATACATGCCTCCTCCCCTTCAGTGATCGTTGGGAGCAGTAACAGAACACAAATTCTTCAACATGCAATTGCGTTCAACACAAGTACTGCTGAAAGATATACACTTGACATTGTTTCACCAATTAAATACTGAAATTAGAGGCAGCTTCATTTTGAGACATACAGATTATGCCACTTGCATTCACCATTACCTATATATGTTTAAACATCTTGCAAATATATATAGATAGTAGCAGCCTGGGGAACATAAAGAAGGACTACAGTACCCTGGGAGAGGTGGTTAGGGGCTATGGAGCTCAGATTATCTTTTTGTCAATTCTCCAGGATACAGGGGAGGACCTTAAAAAAGCTAGGATTGGCCAGGTTAATAAATGGTTAAAAGGGTGGTGTCATAGTCAGGGGTTTGGGCATCTTGAACACGGGACTCGAGTTTGTAGGCCAGGTCTACTGGGGGCTGGTGGAGCTGATTTTTGGTAGGAGGCTTGCCAGACTGGTCAAAAAAACTTTAAACAAGATGTGTTGGGGGAGGGGGGCATCATTCCATCCCAACACACCCAGTCAGTTGCCAACACCTGTAATAAATGTTCAGAGCAATGTAGAGATATTCCAGACGGTCCAACCAATGAGCCGGCTTCATTTGGAGTTCGGCTCAGATGCCTCTATACAAATGCCCATAGCATGGGGACAAACAAGAGGAATTAGAGATGTGTGCGCGTCTATGGGGGTATGATATAATGGGAATCACAGAAACATGGTGGGATGGCTCCTATGACTGAAGTGTTGGAATGGAAGGTTACAGGCTCTTTAGAAAAGACAGGCCTGGCAGGAGGGGAGGGGGAGTTGCCCTTTATGTTAGGGATAGGCTGGAGAGTATGGAACTCTGTCTGGGGACAGGTGAGCAGTCCACAGAGAGTTTGTGGGTCAGGGTTAAAGGGAACATAGCAATGGGAGACATTATTGTGGGGATCTGTTACAGACTGCCTGATCAAGGAGAACATGCGGATGAAGCACTCCACAGACAGATAGGAAAAGCCTCACGCACGCAGGCCCTCGTCCTCATGGGGGACTTCAACAACCCTGGTATCTGTTGGAGGGACGGTACAGCCCGGCACAAGCAATCCAGGAGGTTCTTCGACTGTGTGGGAGACAACTTCCTTCTGCAAGTGATACAGGAGCCGACAAGGAGAGGTGCCATGCTTGACCTCGTGCCCACCAACAGGGAAGGGCTCGTTGGAAATGTGACGCTCCAGGGCAGCCTTGGATGCAGCAATCACGAGATGCTCGAATTTGAGATCCTCAGGACAGTGAGAAGAGTGTGCAGCAAGCTCACTGCCCTGGACTTCAAAAGAGCAGAATCTGGCTTCTTCAGGAACCTGCTCAGTAAGGTTCCATGGGATAAAGCGCTAGAGGGCAGGGGGGCCCAAAGCTCTTGGTTGATATTCAAGGATCACCTGCTACAAGCTCAGGAGTGTTGCATCCTGACTAGAAGGAAGTGCAGCAGGAGGTCCAGGAGACCACCTTGGATGGATAAGGAGAACCTGAGGAAACTTCAGATGAAAAAAGAGACTTATAAAAGGTGGAAGCAAGAACAGGGGGCCTGGGGAGAATACAGGGATGTTGTCAGGGAAGCTAGGGACCAGGTTAGGAAAGCTAAGGCCCAGTTAGAATTAAACTTGGCTAGGGATGTGAAAGACAACAGGAAGGGATTCTATAGGTATGCAGCAAATAAAAGATAGGCAACACAGACCCTCTCTGGAAGCTATCAGGAGAACTGGCTAGCCTGCATTTGGAGAAGGCTGAGGTTCTGAATGACTTCTTTGCCTTGGTCTTCACTGGCAAAGGCTGTGAGCATACCACAAAAGTCTTGGAAGGCGGACACAGAGACTGTGCGAATGAAGACCTTGGGCCCACTGTAGGAAAGGATCTGGTTCGAGACCATCTTAAAAACCTGAACGTACACAAGTCCATGGGTCCTGATGAGATCCATCCGCGGGTCCTGAAGGAGCTGGAAAATGAAGTTACGAAGCCGCTGGCCATCATATTTGAAAAATCATGGCAGTCAGGTGAAGTTCCTGACGATTGGAAAAAGGGAAATATAACCCCCATTTTCAAGAACGGGAAAATGGATGACCTGGGAAATTACAGACCAGTCAGTCTCACCTCTGTGCCTGGCAAAATCTTGGAGCAGATTCTCCTGGAAACCATGCGAAAGTACACGAAAAACGAGATAGTTGGTGACAGCCATCATGGCTTCACTAAGGGGAAATCCTGCCTGACCAATCTGGTAGCTTTCTATGATGAGGCTACAGAACTGATGGACAGGGGTAGAGCAGTTGATGTCATCTACCTGGACTGTCCCACACGACATCCTTGTCTATAAATTAGAGAGACATCAATTTGATGGATGGACCACTCGGTGGATAAAGAACTGGCTGGATGGCTGCACACAAAGAGTTGTGGTCAATGGCTCAATGTCCAGCTGGAGATCAATAACGAGCGGTGTCCCTCAGGATCGGTGTTGGGACCGGTCTTGTTCAACATCTTTGTTGGTGACATAGACAGTAGGATTGGGTGCACCCTCAGCAAGTTTGCTGATGACACCAAGCTGTGTGGTTCGGTTGATACGCTGGAGGGAAGGAATGCCATCCAGAGGGACCTTGACACACTTGTGAGGTGGGCTGATGCCAACCTCATGAAGTTTAACCATGACAAGTGCAAGGTCCTACACCTGGGTCGAAGCAATCCCAGGCACAGCTATAGGTTGGGCAGAGAAGAGATACAAAGCAGCCCTGCGGAGAAGGACCTGGGGGTGTTGGTCGATGAGAAAATGAACATGAGCCAGCAGTGTGCGCTTGCAGCCCAGAAAGCCAACTGTATCCTGGCCTGCATCAAAAGGAGCGTGACCAGCAGGTCGAAGGAGGTGATCCTGCCCCTCTACTCTGCTCTTGTGAGACCTCACCTGGAGTATTGTGTGCAGTTCTGGTGTCCTCAACATAAAAAGGACATGGAACTGTAGGAACAAGTCCAGAGAAGGGCCACAAGGATGATCAGGGGACTGGAGCACCTCCCATATGAAGACAGGCTGAGAAAGTTGGGGCTGTTCAGCCTGGAGAAGGCTTCATGGAGACCTCATAGCAGCCTTCCAGTATCTGAAGGGGGCCTGTAGGGATGCTGGGGAGTGACTCTTCATTAAGGACTGTAGTGACAGGACAAGGGGTAACGGATTAAAACTTAAACAGGAGAAGTTTAGACTGGATATAAGGAGAATTTCTTTCCTGTTAGGGTGGTGAGGCACTGGAATGGGTTGCCCAGGGAGGCTGTGAATGCTCCATCCCTGGCAGTGTTCAGACGAGGTTCGATGAAGACATGAGTGGCACGGTTTAGTGTGAGGTGTCCCTGCCCATGGCAGGGGGTGGTTGGAACTAGGTGATCTTAAGGTCCTTTCCAACCCTAAGTATTCTATGATTCTATGAAATCTAGTTCAAATTTCACTGTAGTGCAATCCAGCCTTTGGTGCTATCTTTGTTAGGAGCACAAATCCAAACTGTTCTTAAAAAAGGTTCTCTAGAACTAAGTCCAAAAATTATTTTTTCAATAATCACCTTAAGAATTCAAGTTTGGGTGCAGTAATGATGATTTTCTTTGACAAAGCCTATATAACACCATTACTTGTGGAAAAGATTATTTTATTTCTTGATCAATTGCTCTGGGAGTCCAAGCCGCAGCATTTTCTGAAACATCCCCATCCTCAATCATGCAGCAGACTCTCCAAATCCCTACTAGAGTGGCATTACATTAGCAGTCAGGAAAATTAACCAAATCCTGACAATTTACATCCTTATTTACTCTCTAATCCTCCTGAAATTCCCCAAGAATTTTGCGGTAGAAAACCAGATTTTGCTCAAGAACAATGGACTTTATTTTTTCCTTATTAGACTTCATGTTAGGAGCACTGTTTCAGGACCATATTTGTACACAGTTCAATCTAATGAGGAAAAAGGGGTTTTATACCAAGCAACAGATGAAAGCTTGGTTCCAGGACACAGTACAAAATTAATGCAGTATCTGAACTACTCAACACAACTCAGCATTCTAGTTTACATCTAAAAAAAAATTAAAAAACAGAGACACATTCTGTATTAATTGCAAATCTCCAAAAATAAAAAAACTGGAGAACTCATATACAGAAAAAAGAAGTCAGTTACTTTAAGCAGCAGATACAAGTTTCTGGATATAATGGCGAATTTATTAATTTGGGGTTGGCTGTTCAGTTAAAAAGCTGCCACACAGCCCACATAAGAAAACAAGCTACAAAAAAATATTGTTGTACTTAATCCATACCTAGCACAGAAATAAAAACATATTCCACAGTCTGACACTGTGGGCTATTGCGCCCACCTCTTTATTTCTTCCATAGTCAAGGTTTAACTTTGGCAGCTGCTGAAAGGCAGAAGCCCCTGGACAGTATTAAGCTGCAAACTGCTGAGCAACTAGAACAACGAATATTGGCAACACTGTTAAGATCCAAAAAGAGTACATTTAGAAACCAAGTAACTGGAAACAAGACTTGAACCAATTCCATGGTTCATCAAACACACACAATAGTAAGCTGATTCTAGTGCAGTTACAGGCAATGAATCTGAATGCCTGTCAGGTCAGGACTGAAAACTAAAGCAGAGGTCTTGGTGAGTCAGGAGTTGTTGTCTGAAACAGCCACTAATGCTTGAAGAGGTTTGGAGAGAAGGCAGAACGCACCACAAGGCTTCTCACAAAGACATAGGCAGGGCTGCATCTTCACCGATAGCAGTTGTGAACCATAAGAGAATGTTAAAGGAGTTCAAATTTAAAAATACATAAATAAATAAATAAATAAATAAATAAATAAATAAATAAATAAAGTGGGATGGGTGCGATGAAATGTAAAAAGCGAAATAACTTAGCAGTGTAGGAGTGGTGGACTACCTGAATAATGGTGACAGTGAGTTGAGAAGACGAGCAGGTATTCTGTCAAGGTTGATAGCCAGTATTGAGAGATTTGAGAATCCCTGAGAGACTACTCCTTCAGACTTCTCTTTTACTGTTTTATTACAAGACACTAAATAGATGTACAGAAAGTGAAAATACCATTTTAAAAACAGAATCAGCAAGCTAAAGGTATTTGTTCTGTTGTGCAGAGCCCCAAAAGCATAGGTTCAATTTGTCTACCATTAGTTGTGCCTGCAAGATGGTATCATCAGGCTGATACTAGATGGTTTATGAAAAAAAAAAAAATGGTTGGTTACGTCTCCCAACAGTACAATGCAGTACTTCCTGCACACAGCAAAGCTGGTATTAAAGTATTAACTGACTTCCCTTAAAATAGTTTCAAAGAAGTCAAGATTCAGATCTCAAATGAAGAAGGTAAATATATGCAGAGATCTAACACTGCTGAATATACAAGGAAAACACAAGTAAACAAAGAAACTGTTGTCTCAGCTTGTTTATTATGTGCACGCACAAAGAAGAGTGGTCAGAGTGGTCACTTCATCTTTGCATTCCAAAACATTATTCAGAATGTCTTTTTCACTGATCTGTAGGGGAAATCATAATATTTCAGTACTTCGCCAGAATCAGGGAGGAAGGAATCAAAAGCTATCATGTAGCTTCTACTAGTTACTTAAATCAAAACCACCAGACCGATTTCTGAGCTTTACAAAACACCTTTTTGCTTAAACACTAGCACTAGTGGTTTTCACAGTAACATTAACACTAAGCAAGAGTAATTTGTTTTAGTCAATCACTTTCTACTTATTTTAAAAACAAATAAAATGTAAAAGAAAAATATTGTGGATTTTGTGATTATGAAGCCTTCTTTTATGTTTCTCCATTATCCATTTCAAAGGACATTTCAATACCTGGATTGGGCAAGGTGTCTGGCACTGTCTTCACCCAACATCCTTGTCTCTAAACTGGAGAGGCATAGATTTGAGAGATGGACCACTCTGTGGGTAAGGAATTGGCTGGATGGTTGCACTCAAGAGAGTTGTGGTCAGTAGCTTGATGTCTAAATGGAGATCAGTGACAAGTGGTATTCCTCAGGGGTTTGGTATTGGGTTCAACATCTCTGTCAGCAATATGAATAGTGGAATCTAGTACCCTCAGCAAGTTTGCCGATGACAAGCTGTGTGGTATGGTCAACATGCTGGAGGGAAAGGATGGGATCCACAGCGACCTTGACAGTCTGAAAGGTTGGAACCATTTGAACCTTATTGAGTTCACCAAGGACCAGTGTAAAGCCACCAAATCACAGAATCACAGTATCATTATGCCTGGAAGGAACCTCTGGAGATCACCCAGTCCAACCCCTCCTGCCAAGGCAGGGCACCTGGAGCAGATTACATAGGAACATGTCCACATGGGTTTTAAATGACTCCAGAGAATGAGACTCCACAATCCCCCCGGCCTCTGCCACCCTCAATGTAAATATATTCTTCTTCATGTGGAGGTGAAACTTCTTGTGTTTTAGTTTATGGGCATTGCTCCTCATCCTGTCGCTGGGCACCACTGAAAAGAGTCTGGCTCCCCCCTCCTGGCACGTGCCTTTGAGATGTTTATATGTATTAATGAGATCCCCTCTCAGTCTTCTCTTCTCTAGACTAAACAAGTCCAGCTCCCACAGTCTCTCCTCATAAGAGAGAGGCTGCAGACCCCTGATCATCCTTGTAGCTTCTGCTGGCCCCTCTCCATTAGCTCCTTGTCTTTCTTGTACTGAGGAGCTCAATACTGGACATTGTACTCCAGACGCGGCTTCACCAGAGTCAAGTGGATGGGGAAGATAAGATCCCCTCCCTTGACCTGCTGCCCAATGCATCCCAGGATACTATTGGCCTCCTGGCTGCAAGGGCACACAGCCAGCTCATATTCAACTTATCATCCTGGAAAGCTCCAGGAAGGAAGATACTGAGCCAGAAGCATGCAAGCTGCCTATTTTTGTCTCGATATGGCTGGTCAAGCTTGCTTTCCAGAAGCTATGCAGGGTCCAAACACTGAGTGTCTACCCTTGAAGAGTCAAACCGTAAACCAGTAAAAAACCTGTGCTTCAACAGTGAAAACACCTTTTTTTTTTAGTGTAAGCAGAGCAAAAGGCACCTGGCCTGTAAGGCCTGATATCTGTGAAAGAGTACACATTTGTACGTAACACATTCAAATGAAAGTTTAAAGATGGACAGGTTCAGTGTCATAGGAAGCAGAACAGGAAGCAATCAGCCTGGAGAACTGCACCACAGCTGTGCAACTGCACGTATTTTAAAATGTTTAAGTAAGATGCATGATCCACGATACAAAAATGGATGCATTTCAGTTTTGCAGCTTCAGTAGCTCAACAGCTTGCTTAGTCAGCAAAAACGTAACAGAAATTACTACAAAAAAAGGCAATTTTCACTGACAGAATTCTTCCAGGAGAAGATGTAATATATGTGCTTAGGTAATGGTTGTGTGCAATTGCTTATAACACACACAGAAACAATAAGTCAATTTCTGCTATTAACAAGGCAGTATCTCAACAACTGCAACATTTGCCAGGCCTCATTTAATAAAGTTGAAACACATTTTCTGACACGGCTTCCAGCCACTAATAAATAGAATATCCAATATGTAAGTGACTTACAATCTATTTCTTTAAATATTTCTTTTGATCTCAAACTGAAACTATCAGTAATCTAAAATGGTAAGAGAACAGGTATTTGAATTACTGTGTTTTACTGTAACTTTTTAAAACCAGAAATGTCCTAAGAGAACCAGGGTATACCACATCTTTTATGTGGCCAATCTACAGAGTCCTTTTGGTTAATCCAGTATTACCCAAGTATCAAAAAAATTGCCTATTTGTTAAGAACAAAGATACTACTACAGACACATATACAAACTGAGCCACAACTTGAAAGAATAAACCATGAGATTAGAAGGGTAAGTATCCTAATGCCTATACACACACTCAAGTCTCTTAAATAGGCAGCCTGATTTACAATAGCCAGAGCACCTCTGCAGTTCATCTCACTACAATAAAAGCTTCTGCATACTTCAGAGACTTTGAAGGGGGAAAAAAAAAGGGGGGGAGGGGAAGAAAAAGAAAAGGGCTACTTAAACCAGCAAGAACTTCTAGCCAATCTTTAGGCACGCATAGTTGAGATTTTATTCACAGTGACAAAATCATCAGAGCACAAATTACTAGTTCTTTCAGCTCCTGCTCTGTTTGAACATATTTTTAAGGCGCATAACAAAACCAGAGGTTTTTAACCATCATTCAAACCTAGGCTTTACAGTAATAACATTAACAATGTTAACTGGGCCGTTTCCAGTTAACGCTATTAACAAAACATCCTCTGCTGCTTCTGCCAGCTCTGTTTTTGAACCAGCGGGGGCCTGCGTTACACAAAATCCCACTCCCCGAGAACAGGGGACAGGAACCTCATTAACATCAATCCCCTGTGGCTCACAAGAACAGAATAGCTGGGGTAGCTGGAGTGCACTGCAATGGATACTGTCACTCAACTACCTTTTCAGCTATTAAGATTGATTTATTTTGTATCTTGGTTAGTTGACAAATTAAGAAGAAATTTAAAAAAAAAAACATTTCAAGTTGTAATTTTCCATTTATTTTGAAGTTTTTAGGTCATAGGCTGCTCAACAGCAAATGCACTGTGTGTTAGGCTGTCTAATCCACAGAAACATGGACATGACATGGTCACTGACAAATGTTTCAAAGACTGTGGCAGAGTCAAAGAGTGTCTTCTGGAAGGATGTGAAGGCTCCAGACAACATAATTTGCGTGCCTACTGTGGGATTTAAATACAATACAGCTGATAATAGGTATTAAAAAAAAAAACAAACCACAACCTTCTAGAAACCTCAGCTCTGCCCCCATGTAGCTTATGAGATGTCTAACTGCTACTGCAGCCTGTTTTGTTAAATCCAAGTTCATAGTCGTTTAACTCTTCCCAAAAGTGCCACTTTCTTAGCAGCTTTGCTGTTCAGTGCTTGGACTGCAGTTCCTCTTCAGTACAGCTCCAGAAACCAGGCATTCCCAGCTGAACTACACCAGAAAAACATTTGTGCTCTGCTTCATGGGAAGGGTAGTGGTGACCACCATTTTCCTGAAACAACTGCTAGGGATTCAAACCTCCACTTTTCCTCTAAAAATGGCCTGTGAGCACGGTGAATCATTTGGGAAGTACATAATCATGTATAGTTTTTTTTTTATTTTGGGACCCCTGCTCCCCAGATGGACTGGGCTGCACCACCCTACAACTTCATCCTGTAGCACAAGAGGGTGGTAAGGGAGAAGCATACAGAGTGCAAGGATAATATTTACAAACAGACTATTTAGGTAATTTACAAAACAGTAATCCAGCCTCTAATGATGCCTCCAGTATGCAGAAGTGTCACCTCATCAAAGATTACACTGGCAGTGGTGAGCAAGTTACCTCAGCCCTTCCTTTCTCCTGACAAAACACAATGGTTCCACCAAAAGGAACAGTGCTGTTCAACCACTCATTTTTTCATTCCATTGACCATCCATCTAGAGATATCTTTCTAAACACTCATAGAGCCATTTCTGCATAAAGGTACTGGGAAAAATGAGTTCAGCCTGAAGCAGACACCTTGGACAGACAATTCAGCTGTAATGGCTAAAGTTTAAGAAAATGCTGAGTACTAAACCCAGGCTCTTGAAAAGAATCTGGGACAGACTCCACTTCATAAAAGTATTACGTATATTGAAAGAAAACAGAAAGTTACATTTTTTGTGTGCTTTAAGTAAGTGATAATTAAAAATACATTTATTACTTATAAAGGTTCTAGAACTACTACTATGGGATGAGATGACATCTGGTGACAGCATATAACATTAGAAACCTATTAAAGCCCTCTTTTGAAATTATCTTCTTGGACACGCCTTCAATACTACCTTCCTGAGCTACTCTGGATTTCAGGAAAATGAATATAAGCAATGTCAACTTTACTGTGAAAATTTCCTCTGTTTTTTTTTTGTACCCAATCATTTTCCATCATTCACTCAAGTCATGTTTCCTAAGCAATCATGCAGGCTAAACCAGATATTTTTAAAAAATAATGAAAGCTTAGCTCCTTGTACAGCTTAAAAACATGATTTACGGAACAGAAGCTTCCACAAAACCCTCCACATTCTGTAGTGCTGCAGAAAGAACTTGCTAACAATACCAGTTTTGTTCCAAGAACAAATTCTGCAAATTATCAGGAAAAACAAAAGGGATGTAAAAGAGCTCCCTTTTTTTTCCTGTTAACGGGGGGGGGGGGGGAAGGAAAGGGGAAAGGGGAAAAGGAAATAACAATTTTCCCTATGTCTCACTGCTAAAATGGCAATAAATAAAGCCTCGAATTTGATAAAGCAGGAAGAAGCTTCATGTCAAAGCACGGGCTGAATATTCCTTGGGGTTCAGAGAATGTACCATATAATTCCTTGAGAGTTTACGGTGTTATGCTCAGCTAGCTACTGGAATTAGCCCAGATCCAAGAGACCACTACAGCTGAGCGTCAGGAAGGCCACCAACAAAGACAATACAAAAACTCGAGATGCTGATGGATCCATAAGTTAATGCTGGAGGAAAAGGTTTCCCCAGAGACAGTGAGAGGAAGGCTTCCTACCCTCCAGTGTCAAGGACCAAAGATCCTGCAAATGCTCAGGGTACAGCCATTACACAGCAAGGAAAAAAAGTTGGCAGGATGCTGTTTATTGTTAATTTTGTTTATCTTTCAAGGGAGGAGGGCAGTCACTGCAAATGATAAATTAAACTATCCAACTAGTGGAAAGTAAACTGTTCTGAATGAGCAAAAGCCAAGACAGCAGCTGGATCTGACTCAGGAGTTGTAGGAGCTACATTCTTGTGATCCATCAGTCCCCAAGCCAACACACTTCCAACATATAACAACGGGGGGAAAGCAGCTGAAGCAAGAAAAATAAAGCAGTTGGCAACAGGAGACAGAAAACACCATATTGCTGTACACAGAATAACATAAACCAATTAAAATAGTGGGAAGACAAATGAATTTTGTAAATTAACAGCTAGAATGGAGTAAAAAGCTTTCTGCAGAAATATGTAAAACCCCTCTCCAACAGTTTTGTCCTTTTCAACAGAAATTTTAAGATTTCCTTCACAACAGAAAGAATTGGAAAAGGGTCTCTTTGCACATGAGTATGCAGAAAACCCCAGACTAAATAAATAGCTGGTTTCTATATTGAGGAATAACTCTAAAATCAGATAGTAAACAAGAACGACTCACTGTATTCATACTGTTTCCTATGATACTGATACTGCAAACATATATGAGAATTTAAGAGTATTCACATGCAAAATGCTACCCAGCCATGAAATTGTTCGTCAGATTGGGGCCAAAGTCCCTGATCCTGCCACTGGATCCGCAGAGGCAGATCACAACATCTGTGTTAATGAGGTCGTACTCCACAGGGATTGAAGTGTCTGCCTTTACAAAACTCACTGCAAGTCTTACTCATGTAAAACTGATTTATGAAGTGTAACATCACACTCCACTTTGTGCACTACCTGTACACTTTTCTGCCTGTCTCTTGAAAAAGACATTAAAACTCACCTCATGTATTACATTGCCTTAACTATATTATAGTTGAACTTCGCACATTTCACGGGCTAAAATTTCAGGTTTGCAATACATTTACAGACCTGGAAGCAGAACTGGAAAATGTGTTCCAGATACTCTATGGCTCAGAATATAGTATTTGTCATACACCTTATAAAGAGCTTTGTCTTCCTTTTCCTGTTACAGGTTGTGGACCTCTTCTGGTGTGAATTATGTACAGTACTATTTCTCAGCAGGGTAAATTAGCCTCTGAAGGGTTACAGACTACTGCACTTCAGTTCTGTTATAGGTACCCTCACTAACTGGCATTTTGCGCATGCTACTGTGACAGCTCTATGGAGGTGTCCACTTCAGTTAAGGAAATGTCACAATGAAACAGCATATAATGACAAAATGCAAAGCAGATTTTCACCTTAATTCAAGCTTAAGTTTTTATTGTCCTTGATTATGTCACAATCTTCATCTTTCTCTACGTATACATGTACATAGAGAAGACATTTTTTTCCCCCGTAAAACATTCTGTGCAAGCTCAAGAATCCTTGTCAGCACAACTGCTGGTAATATTAAGACATTAATTTGGGAGAAAATTCAAAAAGACTGTTATCTGTTCTGTGTGACTCATGTTATATAATGTGCACTTTGTATTTACTGCAATGTTTGGATGGTTTGGCTGTGACAGTCCTAGTCAGACATCAATATCCATGTTCCCTCAAGAAGCTTGCCTGCTTTTCCTCCTCATTACTTCGTTTTTCACCACCTCTTGTAAGGCTTAGCTGTTCAGCTGTTCTTAATAAGAGCTGCATGTCTCCCCCAGTTTGTGATCCTCAGGATTCATCTTTCATCATATTAGAGAGCAGATGGAAATTATAGTCCTTTTTTTTCCTGGACTGTGTTAAGCAAGTCTGAAATGAGTCACTTAGGCGTATTAACACATTGTGCAGAAGTAAGACTCTCACTTTCACTTAACGCTGCAGTACTGGCTTGCACTATACACAAGCACATTGCTACACACACATGCACATACGGAAGCAAGCACTTTTGCAGAGCCTTCAAAATACCTTTTCCTAATTAGCTCAGAGAGCAATCTCACTAGCTAAATTGGAACTGCTGAATCCAAGCATCTAATAGAAAGCTACCTAAATCATTTAGCATTATAAACATCAGACAAAATCCTGACAGGGAAAATAAAACATCAGAAGAAAGAATACCAAGGGGAGGAAGAGCACGCAGAGGAAGTGGGCTGTTGAAAGGCTTTAATCCAACATTTGCTCTCTATTGATCAAATGTTTGTTCAGTACTTTATTGATGTAAAGCATTATGCACAGTGTTAAATATTAATGCCAGAAGATCTTTAAATTCAGAGCATTTGTTAGTCAATTTAAGACTCCCAATGTTACTAAGCTTAACAACTTAACAATTTACTTAACCTCCTTTAGTAACTTTCTGGAGCACTGTAAAAACATACTGAGTCCACTATGCAATAAGTAAGAATGATGTGTAAATGTCAACAAATACAATGTTTTTTAATGCTACTAATATAAGCAAATGTTTATAAAGGCGACATTTCTCAATGCTACTTAAAACTCCCAATAGGATGTATCTTCTCATTCTTAAAAGCAAAATAAATTTGAAAGGAGCAAAGTTTCTACAACTTTCGAGGGAATATCTAAGATCCACAAGGTTTACACTTCCATACATTGAATTATTTAAATGCAAATGTACGTATGCATTAAGTGCTTCCACTCCTCTCTCCACTGAAACCTTGATTTTAAGTTCACTCCAAATTATAAAGTTTAAAACTCAAAACTGTAATACAAGTCTCACTGTGGTAGTATAAATAATCCATTATAGCAAACAAACAAAAAAATTATGTATCAGTAGAGTTCTATTCCTAATACATCAGGAGTATTGAAATTTTATGCTGATACATTTAACAACTTCACTCTGTGGAACGGTTGAAGTTAACAACTGTTCATCAGAGCAACCACAGAGGAAAAGAAATAGCAGCATCCTGTGATTCCTATCAATCTGGTTGAACATTTCCAGTGGAGGCTTCCTCCAGGCAGTAACTTATGTCATACATCTACAGAAGAAGTGCCTTGGGTTTATTTTGATTTTAAAGAAAACGCTAGACTTCAGAACACAGAGAACTGAACCCACAGAGACATCTATTCTGGAGTAAAGCATCTAGTAATTAAACAGTGTGTCTATCAACATTAAAAATATATCTTATGCAAACTTTATGAAATGCGGCAAAACATTATTTTGCAACGAGCTTTACCTGTATATTATAAAAAGTTAACTACTGCAAAGCAGCCTGGGCATTGCAGACATTTTCTTTAGTCTTCTGACCTCTACCTCATCCTGTGCACTCCACATTATCTCTTAGACGACTGACTTCAGTTGCGTCTTCAGATACTCGCCTCCTTTACTCCAAGCAGAAGAAAACAGAGTTTTGTCCTATTTCATGAACTTTCATGAATGGTTTCACATATAGTGTATATAGATTTTTTTAGTGTTTTCTTCTAAATAAGTACTTTTTTTTTTTTGCACAGAACATTCCCCCTTATTAGAATGGCCATTATCTCCTATTTTTTTCAATGAAAACGAAGCGTAAAACCGTTCTTAGAAAAGAGGCACTCTTTCAACATGTCCACTGCCTCTCTCTGGGAACTATGAAAGAGAAGCTAAACTGCCTTCAGGGGAGATGGTGGTTCCTCATACAGTCAAAGGCTTCAATTAACTCAAACTAATTATCCATTTTATTTTAAATTCTGAGAAAATTAAATCTCCACTCAAAAAAAAAGAAATGCTGAAATTTGGGGGGAGGAAATGTTGCTTTTTCTCTCTGAGACAAATGACTAGTCATATAAGAAGAGGAGCACAGCACAAATTTACCTGTGAATCTGCCTCTATAAAAAGAAAAAATTAGTGGACGGCATTTCTGCATCACATCTTAACATTTGTGACACAGAGTAGTTAAATCTAGTAATTATATTATCCAGTAGTTGATGGGAAGGAATTATGCAGGAGGATGGCAGAAGCAGAAAGAGCACATCTTCCAATACTTTCTTGGTGGGTTTCTTAACAGGAAACAGAAAGAAAATAAATCTGTATTTTCCTGCAAAAGGGGTCTCTACGATCCAAGGAAATTACCAGTTGCTCAACTCTGAAGAGCAAACAAAACCAGTTTCATAGTCTTGGAGATAACAGTGCAGCACATTGAGATACACCTACAAATAAGGTGGAGCAAATCCTGACACAAATCAATGCAGTTGTGCAGAAAGTAATGCCCACTTTGATTTGGGGTTGGAGCATGATGCTAATTAATCCTTCCCAAGCAACTGCATTAAAGAACATCCACTAGGCAGTAAAATCAAAGACTGAAAAAGTTAAGGCTGCCTGCGCACAATTCTGCCAATGACGCTGTACAAGATTCTCAGACTGTGAATCACTGTCCCTTCTAAACCTTGTAGAAGGGCTGTCTGTCCTCCCATGGAGACATTTACCTCGTTTCACATTAGTGTTCCTATACAACTGACGGCTGAAGGAAGATAAGAATTCTAAGCATTTTATCATGTTTTTTCAGATTTACAGTGTTTTGGTTGCAAATATGATTTCAAAGCAAACATTAGACTTCCTTGGTCTTCTTTAACCTTTCACATCTAAGAATATGTCTTACTACTGGTATACCTGAACACAGACAAGTGAGACATTTGGTGGATAAAGAACTGGCTGGATGGCTGCACACAAAGAGTTGTGGTCAATGGCTCAATGTCCAGCTGGAGATCAATAACGAGCGGTGTCCCTCAGGATCGGTGTTGGGACCGGTCTTGTTCAACATCTTTGTTGGTGACATAGACAGTAGGATTGGGTGCTCTCTCAGCAAGTTTGCTGATGACACCAAGCTGTGTGGTTCAGTTGATACGCTGGAGGGAAGGGATGCCATCCAGAGGGACCTCGACATGCTTGTGAGGTGGGCTGATGCCAACCTCATGAAGCTTAACCATGCCAAGTGCAAGGTCCTACACCTGGGTCAAAGCAATCCCACGCACAGCTATAGGTTGGGCAGAGATTCAGAGCAGCCCTGAGGAGAAAGACCTGGGGGTGTTGGTTGATGAGAAAATGAACATGAGCAGGCAGTGTGCGCTTGCAGCCCAGAAAGCCAACCCTATCCTGGGCTGCATCAAAAGGAGCGTGACCAGCAGGTCGAAAAAGGTGATCCTGCCCTTCTTCTCTGCTCTTGTAAGACCTCACTTGGAGTATTGTGTGCAGTTCCGGTGTGCTCAACATAAAAAGGACATGGAACTGTAGGAACAAGTCCAGAGGAGGGCCACAAGGATGATCAGGGGACTGGAGCACCTCCTGTATGAAGACAGGCTGAGAAAGTTGGGGCTGTTCAGCCTGGAGAAGAGAAGGCTGCGTGGAGACCTCATAGCAGCCTTCCAGTATCTGAAGGGGGCCTACAAGGGTGCTGGAGAGGGACTCTTCATTAGGGACTGTAGTAATAGGACAAGGGGTAACAGGTTCAACCTTAAACAGGGGAAGTTTAGATTGGATATAAGGAAGAAGTTCTTTCCTGTTAGGGTGGTGAGGCACTGGAATAGGTTGCCCAGGGAGGCTGTGAATGCTCCATCCCTGGCAGTGCTCAAGACCAGGCTGGACAAGGCCTTGGTTGATATGGTTTAGTGTGAGGTGTCCCTGCCCATGGCAAAGGGGGTTGGAACTTGATGATCTTAAGGTCCTTTCCAACCCTAACGATTCTATGATTCTATGTCATGATCTCTGCAGAATAAAAAGAGCAATAAAGAAAGGCATTTCATTCGTGTTGATAAATGCTATTAACACAAAAGGGAAACGATATTGTTTTAACAATGGAATGAGATGCTTTCATTTCCTAACTACTTACAAAAAGAAGAAATAACCTGTTCACCGGCTGGACACAAGTAGTACCTACACAGCAAAAAGAATCACATTTGAAGAACATATTCTGAAGGTGGAATTACAGATACAGTGATGACCAGTAAAGACATAAAGGGCCTTCCACAACTGCGCAGAACTCATGTAAGGAGCTGACAGGTAACTCAGACAAAATGCATTGCTTTTGTTACAACAGTCCCTGATCATCGCTGAGGAAGTATTTCATGATCCTGTATCATCACAATTTGGCATTTGTCCCATCAGTGACACTGAATCTATCATTTTGTAGATTATCTCTGAGGTCTTCCTTCCTTCCCTCCCCAGTACTTGTCATCTCTTGTACTTAGCGATGATTGTAAGCTTTTGTTCTGATTTTCTGTTTTAAGCAGAAGGAGTTAAGATGCACTCTCCACAGAAACAGACAGCTGGAAAACAGAATCTAGAATTCAATTTTCAATAAGAAAGCTGGGAAGACCTAGAAGCACAAGCTGCTGTAGCTAGGCTACCTTACAGGAGATCACAGTAGCAAGAGCTGGGAAGGTGTCATGGGTAAAATACAGTCTGGTAACTCGTTCACTCACCTCTCCCCCTTCTTTCCCTCCCCCTACTCCCGGAGGGACGGAGAGGAGAATCGAAAAGAACGCAACTCCCACATGTTGAGATAAGAACAGTTTAGTAACTAAGGTATAACACAAATCACTACTGCTACCACCAATGATAATAATGATAAAGGAAATAACAAGGGAAGAGAATACAACACCTCACCACCAGCCGACCGATAACTCACCCCCCAAGCCCAACCAAGCTCTGACCCATACCTCCTCCAACCCTGCAGTCTCCCAGCCCTTCCGGCTAACTCCCAGTTACATCCTGGGCATGACGTGCTGTGGTATGGAATAGCTCTTTGGTCAGTTTGGGTCAGGTGTCCTGTCTCTGCTTCCTCCTGGCTTCCCCTCCTCCCTGGCAGAGCATGAGGCTCACAAAGTCCTTGGCCAAACCAAAACATCATTGTTATCAGCTCTGTTCCCGAGCCGAAAGTCAAAACACTGCACTGCACCAGCTACCAAGAAGGAGAAACATGACTGCTACTGCTGAACCCAGGACAGAAGGCAAGAAAATCAACAGCTAAAACAAGTTCTTCCATCCCTGAGACACAAAAGGCAGAGGAGTAGTTCCTGTGATAGACTACCTGGAAAAGACTGTGTTTAAGTTAAGCATGAGTTCAGAGCACCCAGAGCATTCAGCAACAAAATACAAAATTTCAAAAATCATTATGAAACAGAGTAAGCTTCTGTGCATTTAGATCAACAAAAATCTGCACCTAAAAGAGGGTTTTGTGTGGGTTTCAGAAGTAAAAACAAGTTTAATGAAACTAAACTAAATCTATCCTCATTGCAGAATAGAGTTTCACTGTGCTGTGTGAAAGTAAGGCTTGAGATTTACAGTCACTTCCAACTAATGTGTAATCATGCCTTCAGAGAACATCTTCTCCCAGGTCTTTCATGGCAATCTTCAGTCCAAAAAAAGGATGTAAAAATATTCATAACCACTCAAATTCCAAGTACTACTAACGATAAATGAGGGGGTTTGGGGCATTTAGGGCAGGCAAATGCCTCAGTTCTGCTGAAGGAAGATGGGTCCAGAGAAGAAAGTGGTTAATTTTTTTTAATCATAAGTGCAAAGTGCACTCTGCAAAGTGCAGAGACACAACTTGTTCTTATGAAAGACTCACAAAGAGATTTACCAGCCATCCAAATGTCCAAACACCATGCCAAACAACTTCTATGAAAATTTGATTTATATCACTATGACCTTTAAAAGGACTAATCTGGACAGAACTGATTATAGCATAGTCTTTAATACACCCTACAACCCTCAGATAAAGCTAAACTCCTTTTCATACAGCTAACAAGTCAGGCGGAAACATGGTATCAGCTTATGAGACTGTACAGTCTCTAGGGCAACAAATGTCTTTTTTCTTATCCTGCAAATTTCCTGGCATTCTTTTGGAGCCCATAAAAACAAACAAGATACCCTTACTCAAATCAGAAGTGATCTTTCAAAGAGCTGTGAGGAAAACACCAATAAAATCTTACCTGAAAAATAATCAAGATTTTACTAAAGTAAATTTTTAGTAGATTTTAGAAAAATAATCAAGATTTTACTAAAAAAATTTTACTTGTGAGAATTAATGGATCCCTCTTTGCACAAACACCACATGGAAGAGCTTCCATTGTAAGGACCATGAGAGAGGGACACTGGACTATAAAAAGATCTTAACTGTTACGTACAGAAATAATCTTGTAAAGAAATACTTTTCAGGTATCCCTCCCCACACCCAGGGTACAGAGATGTGGGTGAATGGCCAGGCCTGAGGAAAAGGAGAATGGTTACTTGTGGCAGTCAGAAGTTCGTTGGTAAGGGTGCTGCTGAAAAGTCATCATTCTTCTTCTCCAAGTAATCACAAGGTTTATATTTTATATCCCCCCCTTCTGACCCAGTATGTTTTCATGTTGTAAAGAAGCGAAATGAAGGCAGGAAACAAGATGAACATTGGAACCTGCTTCTTTCAACAGAAGATTTCAGTTCAAAACCTAGAAAAATGAGATCTTAACTAGAGATGAAGAGGTAAAGAAAGAAAAACCCATTTTACAGTGACAGTTAAATTTTGTCTCAGAACATCTATGTAAATGATTTTTCACAGGACTTCAAAGCACACAGAAGTCTTCCTCCAAGAAAAGTAATAAGTACCTGGAAAAGAAACACAGGGGCTTTTCTGCTCCAGACAAGCTATTTCTACCACAATGGCTGCAGCACCAATAGCCTAGGTGAGCAAGCACCACTTTTTTTTCTTGAGTTGCCTAAAATATGAACAATTTCTAATTCTAAATCATTTACATTAAAACTTCCAGGCCAGGACCCATCTCCCTAATCCAGCACAGTGACTTTCATGACACGCATGTCTTTTCAAGCCTAAAAATATATAAATGTACCTAAAGAGTTCAGAATCTTGATCACTCAGAAGAAAACATTTCCAAGTAAGTCTTAATAGAAAATAAAAATAGAGTCCCTTTTAGATAATATGGAGGACCTGCAAATACTTAAAGCACCAGAATGACTACAGAAAATCCCCTTTTTAAAGTCAGAATAGGCCTTCGCTTTTCTATTTATTGCATTTTTAGTACTGATGAACACTGTTAGTACTGCAAGCAGTTACAGCCTCCACCTTGCAGTCACTTCATGTTCCTGCTGTCAGACATGAAAGATTCTTCTCTAATTAGCTTGATAAATACCAAAAGTTGTATTAGTACAGTCTGAACACAATGAAATAACACTTCCAAACTCTTTCTCTGCAGAACAAAGATGCTACTATAGAAAGAAACCTGTATGCACATACATATAAGAAAGTTTATATGACAGCTAGTGAAAAGAATTTGGGTTTACTGTTGTTTACGCAAATAGCCAAGAACAGACTCAGAAGTACAGACTGCTAGGCACAGACAAGTTGAGACTCAGTTTTCTTGATTAGGCAGAGCTGATACTAGAGGGAACTGCACAGGCACTCTTTTCCAGGACAGCATTACAGAGTCCAAGGAAAACCCTGCTAGTCTTCTAGAAGCATGTAGAAGCATACCATGATTTTATTTACCCTTCATCAGACATGACTTTATACAGTAACTTAAACATCCAGACAATCACAAAACTGTACCACACACAGATACATCGTAATACACATCATAATGCAGACAGAACTGAGCAACAAGGACATGTGATATTTCAAGACCTGTAGAAGTTAAAAACACTGGAAGGGTGATGCCAGCACAATATTTTTTTACTTGCTGTTATTTTGCTTCACCTACTCAAATTCTCAGTGTATCTCAAAATTTAGATTCAACAGCAATCAATGAAACTCTCATGCGTTTAAAGAATAGTAGGCTCCACTCCCTTTTATATTTCTAAGTTCTTCTTCACTGAAAAATTCCTTTCACTGATCAATTTGTTTTGCAACTATTTCACAACATCTACATCTCTCAGATTTTGGGCTTTTTGTTTTATATTTTGAATGCATAATGCTCCCCACTTAAGTCAACCATCATACTCTGGATTCTTATCTCTACAGATTTAATTCACTGATGTCATTCCCTGCAGACATCGACTATTACTGTAAAACTATTTATACTTCAGTAGGGAATAAAACCATGCTCTGATAACGGAACAGGTAAAAAAGATTGCAGCAACTGTAGTTGTAAGAGTTACTTAAAGAATACGCTTTACCAAGTTGGTTGACCTTGACACCTCTGTGGGTGGAAGACTTCCTTATAACTCTGCTCCTCCCTCTGACACACTTTTATTTGTTAATTATCACTAGTGGTAAATGTAGCCCAGGCATGACTGTGCAAAACTGTCCAAGCTGATTTACTAGTTAGCCTTTACCAGTTAGGGTATTAACGGTTCCAGCTGTGTTGATGTTTACAATGTAAGTCACTGCCAAGTACAAATAAGTTATCAACATTAACTCACATACAGTGGGATGTCAAGATGTTATCAGATTCTGACAACAGAAAAAGGAAAATGGCCACGTAGGTGATTCATTTCCAGTTTTCCAAATCTGTTTTTGTAAGACATTGGGATATGGCACTGTAACTTTAATTTTATCTGTAGAAATATTGTTCTGCAGCAAGTAGGCAGGATTTCCGAGACAGTGGAAAACACTCAAGGAAAGAGACTTCAGAGTTGAACGATAAACTCAAGCACGGTCAGTAAAGGATTTTGTCAGTAAAAATGAAATCACCAGATGGACAGAAGCTCATGTAGTAAAGGAATCCAACTGAATTCCATCCTAACTCTGGAATGAAGCTACACATTTCTGGGGAACTCCATTTATGCTATGAGAATGGAGAAAGTGGAATGAAACTGTTACAACATTTTGGACCCTAGTTTCTAGAGTAACATGTCTATCTATTTATTTATTTATATTATTCTTCTTCTTGTCATCATCAACAACCTCCTCATCATCATAATCATCATTATTATTAATCATCATCACCACCATCATTATTATTATTATTAGTCCTTGCAGGCAAAACACCAACAAACTCTCTGCTGGGATTTGAACTAAGTTTCAGAAGCATCAAAAGTGGCATAATAATTTTGCCCTTTACTCCTCCCATTCTCTTGGACCACATGATTTTACATTTAACTTACTCTATGGCACCTACGTGTTTATTATGCTGATGAAAAACACCTACTTCAGGACACAAAAATACTTGGAAAACAACTACATTTTAAGTGAGTATGACCCTGACAGAGGCAAGAGGATCAATTCCATCTGCTTTTTCTTCAGCATCAACAGAGGACAGATATTTGGACAGGACACATCTGTGCTTCCATTTGCCTTGTGCCTTTGTCACCAGTCTGATGTGTTCACGGTGGGGTGGACAGAAGAACATTCTTCGTTTTTCATTAGCACACAGGACAGCACTTTTGATCTCTGAGGTAGCTTACAGGAGTTATTATGTTGCTGGGCAATCAAAGCATTAGGCATTCCTAATTCTAAGGCATTCCCAAAAAACTGAGAACTTACAAATATGACACCTACAGTTTTGAACCACTGTGTTGCAAAAAATATTTCTCTGTTGTATTTATACATACAATTAATGAGAGTGTGGTAAAGACACACAAAACTTACATAGTCATGAAAGGCTTTTGCTTCACTTGAATGTTCACATGTTTCTCGTCTTTCCGGAGCTGCACAGTACAGATCCCAAAATACACTGCAAGTTAACAAGATACAGAGATGGTGAGAAGATCATTGTAGTACTCGTACAGATTTTATGGTGTATGCACACCACACATGCATGTTCATATATAGAAACAGACATACCACTTCCTTGCCAAGGGATGAAAACACTTGACTCTTAAGAAAGAATTTAGCTTTGCAAAACATCTATGAGAATTCAAGTCCTGATATCTGCTTCTATGAGGAAAGCAGTGCTGTATTCCTTTAATACCACTGTAGTACAGACCAGGAAGATAGTCTAATATAGAACGTTCAAGTGTATAAAGTGTATTATTGAAGATTTGCATTTAACCTCATCCCTCTGACAACTGCTGCAATTAACTATCACAAAGTGTGGGAAGGGATGGATTTGTAGTAACATGAAAGGGCAAGAAACTGGAGAGAAAATTGGGAGCTCTTCCAAGGTCCGACACAGGCCTTTAAAGTTCCCAGAGAAACAGGTGTGTGTGGACAAGAGTAGGAAATAGATGGTTATGTTCTTGTTAGTGAAAGGAAATTATAGTGCTCCCACTGGTCTTTCTCCCCTTCAAATAGAGTTATACATGTATCAGTTCCAACACAGAGTTTCTGGAATGAAACTATGTGTATGAAAAAACAACTTGAAAGGATTTTTTTCTTTTTGCAAGAGTTTCAGAGTGTTTTTCTATTGGTTTAGACTTAATCCTTTGTAACTCAGTCCAGCATTGTAATAAGGAATGTGGGCAATTTCAGCACTCTGATGCAGACAAGCAAAATTAAGGATAATGCAGACATCAGAGATACAAGGGACACACTTTTCTTAGACAGGTTCCCATCACATAGCTAAAAGCTGTGAAAGAAAGGTCAATGAAGGTGTCATATACACCTTCCATGCAGCTGTACAAATCACTTGGGTTCAAAATGTTTAAAAATGTTAATTTCTTGTACTCCTGATAGTTGGATATATTCTCTGCAATTCTTTCAAACACAGGTATACTGGATATATTCCAATCAGGTGACAACTAATAAATATCACAGCTAAACAGCACTGACTGTGAACGCTCTTCTCTCCTTGGGAATTCTACACACACAAACTGGTGTGTCTCTGCACACCAGTATATGTAAGCACATGCCACCATGCATAAAAAATTACAAGTCATCCTCATGTCTACTCATCTTCTGAGCTGAGAGAAACTCTGCAAATGCAGACACTGCAGCACCAAGCCCATGCTAATGCACACTGCCTCCCAAAAAGGCTAGTAGCTTGAGTTCAGCTAATTTCTGTCAAATCCTATTCCCGTGACTAGAATGTGGACTGTATGCTGAGGAAACTCGCATCTGTATGCAGAGTCTCTGTACTTACAGGTTTATTTTAATGCAATTATTTAGGATATGTAGAATAATCTCTTAAATGCACCACTTACCAAAGGTGGTGAAGAAAGATATGCACACCACCTTTTTCAAAGCGGCTTTCTTATCAGCACGCTACAGTGTTTTCCTGTATGTATTATCTGTATATTTTTCCATATCTAATTTTCTGTTTTTTTCATTCCTTAACAAGAAACTGGCTCTTGATCCTCATCTTCATGTTCCTTTTACAATGTTTACCTGAATTTCTTGCCTCCAACTGCTAGAACTAGCAGCTGGCATATTCTGAAAGTGAGAGGAAAAGAAAATTGATACTTACCACCACCAGGAATGCAAGAATCCTGGGGGCTCCCCCAGTGTGATGTTTTTTTCCCATCTTATCTAAAACAAAACATAAAAATGGAGGTGCACGTTTCTGATGATGGTGACTAAAAAGCATTACATAATCCATGCAGACGGGGGGGGGGGGGGAAGAAGAAAAGGTTTTGTAGTTATGAAAGGTTTTATCATCATCAATTTCAGCAGCCATATCACTTCATTATAGTTACTAATATAGCTGATGCTTAAATTAAGGTTTTCTTACTTCAATAAAGCATGTTTTAGAGTATTTTTTGTTTAGATTCTATTTTATTTAGATTCTGAATACAATGTTGTTAACAATGTGCTTTGTATCACTCCACTGAGATGCGCATTATTGTAAGGTCAAAAATGCATGACCAATGGAACAAAAAAAAAAGAAAGTGTTAAAAAGTACCCTTAAAATGACGTAAAAGATTTTCCAAGGAAAACTAAGAAAAACATAGAATACAGAACTAATGTAACTGATTCAGCAGGTGGCAGTCTTCCCTCCACATCCAAAGCAGGCACTGTTTTATAATCCTCAAGGAATGCTTTACTGTTAGAGGTACATTAGCTATAACTCCTTCTCCCACCATGCAGTGACAATGATAGTTTGGCTTGGTTTGTCTGTGCTGGCAACCCCTCCTGAACAGCTACGCTGGCTGTGATTTCTTTCCCACCCAGAAAGCCTAGTTTGCTTAAAACTGTTTTCAAAGGAAATGCTATTTAAGAACTCTTATTACCCTTAACTTCATACTTTTCTTGTTAACCAGCAAACCTATAAAACAACATAACGCACAGTGAACAGCATTCTGCCTCTCTGCAATGATTCCCAAATGCTGTGTCTTAGTGATAATCACACGACCATTTTATTGAAGCCATAGTCATTAGTTTGCCCTGAACTGCAAAATAAAGTACTTTGGGCTATAATAAACCCTGTGCAACTGCTGAAGGAACTCTGCTGCAAGTAACTGAAAGTACTGCTGAAATCCACACAACACTGTACAGAAGAAATGCCTCATGTTAGAACTGGGTAGAAACTACGGCGTTGCAAGCACTCCAAATTCCTCCAGTTACAACTATACATAGCATTCTTTCCTGTCCAATTTCGTTAATAAAAATTTTGTTAAAAAAAAACAAATTGTATTCTGCTCTAGAGACAGAAGTAATGGCAGACAGAGGATTGTTTTAATGAAATGCTTAAACAGCCTTAATATGAAAGACATTTAAAGACATATCTATAAAAGTACATAAAAGCTTTCTATAAAAGGCAGATATAGTGTTCATTCTGCTAGAGGCATTGGTAAACCTGGCATTTTCCAAAAGAGAATAAAACTGATTCTCAACTTGATTTCCACATCTAATTCTTCAGAAATTTATACACATCCAAGTTCTGCCAATAGCTTGGAGGAGAATATGTAGCCTGTATACCTTAAAATGTTCTTTGTACTCATATTGAGTAGCCTAGAATAATTTTGCTATATTGTATAAATGCAAATATTCGAAACTAATGTCTCTTAAAAGTATTTTTAAAATGTAACCTCGAGGCACTACCACTTCTGTTGGTAAAGCAGAATGATCCAACTGCATGGCATTTAACCTCACAACCACCAAGTAACAGTAGTTAATATATAAAAAGCATCATTTTAAAAGCTGCTGTTTAAGCACTGGCAGATAAAAGTATTTATAAAAATGAAAAATGCAAATAAAAGCCAAAGCTACTGCGAAGGTATTACACACTCTTCAAATAAACTTCTCTGAGGCATGCTTGCTTCTCACATGCACTGGTAATGGCTTGGAGAGACTTGTGTTAATCACCAGGAATACTGAGCACCTCTTCAAAAGCAAGATAATGAAGAGATTCAGCATACAACCAAAACAAAAAACGGTTAGTGAAGTTGAAAAATCATTCACTTAAAAGTTAAAATCATGTCTGTGTATAAAGCCCTCACTATGTCTAACCCGTATCCTCCTCTTCAAAGCAGGGCTTAATAGGGAAATTACCCATTTCACAGATCTTATCCTAGTCCTTTTTAACAGGACATATTTAATATTGAGAAATTTATTCAGAGAAGGAGCATGAAGGGAATGCAGAATTTGGTCTTGTTTGGAGGGAGTTTGTTTCGATTTTCAAACTAAAAAAAAAACCCATGCTTCTGTCTCACATGGCAGATGTCACTCTGTCTGATAACAGAGACTTAAAAAGAACGAATTATAAAGAATTAATTTAGGAAAAATGCCATCATTGACAACTGTATTGATTAAGGTCATAGCTGAGGACTGATTAACTGGGAAATGCCCACCTTCCTGCTCCAGCCAATTCTACTATAAACCAATACGATACAGCTGCTGGGTTACTTCATGCCATGTCTTGTGAAAGGAAGTAAATTTGCAGACCAAGATACCAGAGTTATAGCCAAGAAACTGAAGGTCTGCTACCAAGAGATCCAGGAAAATGCTACATGAGTTTTAGGCCCTGTGTTTCAGAGATGGAAACAACAAAGCTTTGAAGGCTGTCCTCACAAGGACCACAAAGCACAGCCCACCTTGTACTTTAAAGCTTAGCAAAGCACTTCCTAGACCCTACTGACTCATAGAACCACAGAATCACAGAAAAGCTCAGACTGTAAGAGCCCTTGAAAGATCACCTGGTGCAGCCTTTTGTGTGCAAGAGAACTGTGCTTGTTTTTACTGGTAGAGAGTTAATTTTCTTAATAATAGCTAGTATGAGGCTATGTTTGGATTTGTGCTGCAGTGTTGGTAACACATTTTCATTATTGCTGAGCAGTGCTTATACCACCACCAAGGCCTTTTCTGCTCCTCATTCCACCACCGAGCTGGCTAGCAGTGCACAAGGAGCTTGGGGGCACACAGCTGGAAACGCTGATGCCAACTGACCAAAAGGGATATCCCATACCGTACGGCATCATGCTCAGCATGTAAAGCTGGAGGGAAAAAAAATGAAGTGGGAATGCTTGGTTCGATACCATTTGTCTTCCCAAGTCACCATTACACATGATGGAGCCCTGCTTTCCTGGTTGTGAATGAACTGCGTGACCATGGGAAGTGGTGAATGGATTCTTGCAAGTGTCCAAGGCCAGGTGGAATAGGGCTTGGAGCAACCTGGTCTCATGGAAAGCGCACCTGCCCGTAGCAGGGGGCTGGAACTGGACAACCTTTAAAGTCCCTTCCAGCCCAAAACATTCTGTGATTCTACAAGAATTCCTTAGTTTGCTTTCCTTGTCTGTGCAATTTTTCCTTTACCTATTAAACTATCTTTACATCAACTCACAAGTTTTCACACTTTTCTGATTATTTCCCTTATCTCACTGGGGATAGGGAGGACCAAGTGGCTGTGTGGGGCTTAGCTGTCCACTTGGGTCAAACCACAACAGTCCTTGTGGCACCAAAAAGGACAGTAATGGTTTAACCCCAGATAGCAACTAAGCACCATACAGCCACTCAGTCAATTTTTTTCTTGTATTAAGATGAAACCCCTCCCTGTGCAACTTGTACCCACTACTCCTTGTCTTCTCCAGAGAAAGCCTCTGTCTTCTTTGTAGCCACCCTTTAAGTACTGAAACACTATGATGAGGTCTTCCCTGAGCCTTGTATTTCCCAGGGAGAAAAGACCTAACTCCTTCAGTCTTTCCTCATAGGGCAGATTCTCCCTTTAACTTGTGGATAAGTCGTACAAAATTTAAACTAGTTACAGAGCACTACAAAAATATACGACTGCTTAGGACTACCATGTCCAAGTGAGGGTTAGGTTTTTAGTCTTTGTCATTTATACATACATAGGTACCACTGCCTGCTATATAGCTCAGACAATTTATGTATGCTTACTGCTTTTACACCCCAACATTCAGTTTTAGAGTTACTCTGAACTATTTAATCTTCTTCTACTACTTGTCGCTTTAACTTCTGCATTTTAGTTTAGTTTCTCCAAACTACACTAGTACACAGTTTTCTCAACTAGAACCTGTCCACCCATATGCAATTTTTTCCAGGGTTCTCTGTATCAGTGATTACAACCATTCATAAGTATTGCCAGCATAGTATTTACCCTTCTGCACTGCTAAGGAATGAGGTAAATAAACTCACAGCTTCGTGTGAAATCTGACATCTCATACCAACTCTATTATTTGTCCCTGAGCAGTGTTCACCATCTTTTGGCTACTATCGGTCTTAATTTGAAAGATTTTTTATATTCTTATATTCAGAATTCAGACCTGAGAATATAACTGAACACTGAGTTACTTTCAGAAGCTAAGTAAGTTTCTAAGCCCTGTACTGAATGTTTTCTAGAAACCAAATGTCACACCAGTTATACTTCTGCCAACTGCTTATTTTGCAAATATATCCTAAAAACAAAATGAGCAAAATTAATATTGCATAGTGTTTTATTTACAAATGACAGCTGTTTTGGGAAAGCCAAGATTATACTTCCCATTATTTTCTCTCTTATTTTTCCACTGCTTTACCAAAGAGGAAAAGCTACTGTCAAAAACATACTTTACCATAAACTGATATCACCACAATTCTACCCCTTTTCCTTATCTCTGCTATGTGAATTCTTTATAAACATCACAAACAATGACCTGGGTTCTCATCCTCCCCTCTCCCACCTCCAAAATGTCATCACCAGCACAGTAATTTCATTAGCTTTTGGAGAAGTATCAGCTGAAGCAGCGAATACTCCTAGTGAAACATCTTGCCTATTTTTCTTCACTTCTTCTAACTATCAAACTATTTTTATTAGCTTAAAGGTTCTCATCAAATAAACATTAAAACCAGTAATAAAAGACCTCAATATGTTTGGTGTACAATATTTCTGTATCTCAGATTAAGTGTAAAATGCTAAGGAGACATAATTTACTTCAATCTTCAAAAGAGGCATACAGAGTCTTTGAAAGACTGTGAGAAACAGTAACTATTGTGTGAAGGTGAAAATTCCATTAGCAGTTTAAAGTCTAAGAAACAGGACCTAAATGGTTGCACTCATAATTGATTTGCCAGATGAAAAGAAGTGTTGGGAAGCATAGTAAGAATACACAGAGAGCTCAGCAGTGCTAAAGAGAATGAGAACTGCATGTGTGTAACAACAGGTTGTAAAGTACACAATCATTGTATAACTTGGAAGGGTACATAATTCACAATGAGGTATCAACAATAAGGTTATAAAAAAATAGCACTGTTGACGCGGTCTCTAGCATGCACATTTATTACAAAAAATAGATTAATCTGTGTTAGCAAATCGTAGAACAGGGATAACAAATCACAGCAAAAATACTTATGTAAAGGTGTGTTAAATGACAAAGCGGCTACCACTGAACCAGAAACCTACGCTGATCAACATAAAGGCTGTCAGTGCTCCTTATTCTAGACCCATGTACATTTAGTTCACTCGCACACACTGAAAAGTTGTGTAAGAAAAAAAAAAGCATGGGGAAACATACCTCTGATAAAAATGTCTGGGCTGATTTCTGTGCTCCTACATGGAGCAGATACTCATATACATACAGTGCTAATCTGGAAAATAAATAAAAAGGACAATATTTAGTATTGCGCATTTGTTTGCTCCTCTTCTTTAGAAAAAAGTTGCACTCTATTACCTTTCACAAACCACTGCATAGTGAACATGTCAAATCTATTACCTATACCAGAATTTTTAAACTAGGCATGTAGGTCAGTGCAAGCAGAGGCGTTTAAATAGTAGTTAATATTAAACCCCCAAATTACTTAATGTCAACATTTTTAGTTGTATTTGGACAAGTGCCCAGTGAGCTAACAACTGACCTACTGCTGCTCTGTATTTGCCCACTCCATGGTGTGCTTACTGTAAATACAATACATTCGTGCAGAAACATGGATCATTTTTCCAGATGATATTTTTTCACATGTGGAATGTGTCAAGCCTTTAGCACACTTGAACAATAGCCTGTGTTTATTCAAAGAACATGCAAACTTAGGGCTGCATCAGTGACAGTAATCCCATCTACGGCATGCAGTACAACCACATCCCTCGAGATTTTTAGATTAATTCAGACTTGTGCATCTAGGAGCTTGGATCACAACACAGCTACAAAAAAAAAAATAATAGCTTCAAAGGAGCATCCAAAAAAATTATATTCAGCATAACCTAGCCACATCTTCAACTAAGTCCAAAGAGGCAGCATTAGGATCTCACTGCAGAAAGAGGACTCCCTTCCTGAATGATTCCCCGCCAGAACTTGAGCTGGGAAGCCCTGTTCAACAGCCAAATAACAGGGAAGCAATAACAACAGCCAATTTATATAGGCTATGTAGGCTAGATTTGAATTAGAAAACTGAAGAAGTAAGGATTCCTATTCCTCAGCTGACACCTCAGGGAGGATCAAGTCTGTCTATATGTTTCAAGTCTTTTAAAATGAAATCTTGTTTTAAAAGAATAATTTAATAATGCTTGGGAATTGTCTATGAAACATTTCTGTTTGTGAAAAGAAGATAAAAAAGTCAGTCTGTGAGTCTTTCAAATTTGGTAGCTGAACTGTTTTTAAGAAGTAAAATATATTTTCATGCACTCTCTGATACCCTGCTATTATTATTTAAAACGTTTTACTATTCATATTCAAAAATATGTAGTTCAACTAAACAAAGTAGAGAGGTAGAGAACCTATTTTCCTGTTACTGTTCAAAACGTTATGCAGTATTAGATGTGGTAACTGTCATCATGCCACTGACAGAGTAGCAATTACAGCAGTAACTTATTATGTCTGAAATTTTAAAACCTAGGACAGGCATTCCACAGAAGATTGCATGTACATTTCACTGTACATGCAATACACACACTACTTTACTCTCTCTCCGACGTAAAAATGTTTTCGCCCCCAGATTGAAAGAAAAAATTACATTCAAACATGTGACTGGTTTTAGTTTGAACTTTAAGAAGGGTCTTATCCCTTTTTAATTCCAGTATTTTACAAAAGAGTTATGAGTTTGCATTGTGCCGTATCAACAGATGTAAAGTTCAGAGTGCTAAGCCAAAAACACTTGGTTCTTCTAAAGAAGAACCACACAATCTAGTGCTCAACTCTGAAGCAGCTCGACGAGGACACAGTGATGTCTCTATAAGTAGTGTGGAGAGGGGATCACATATAATAGCCTCTCATCCCAAAAGCATAACTGCATCCGTCAAACAAAGTCACATCTTGTTGATTTAAGTGTTCCCAGTTCAACTGGCATTCAATTTTTAAACAATAAATAGTTGTAGACAAAACCTAAGACCTAAGAAAGATGTAAAAGGCAGAGAGGAAGGTCTTTTCCTCAGCAGCCAAGATGACTTGGATACCAGGTATGCTTCAAAGCATTTCATTTGTCTTCTGAGATTCCGGTTTCGGTTCTTACCAAAATATGAAATCTGCAGTCCAGATAAAAGAATCTGTGTGATCATATACTTTCTACCCCACAAAGGAAAGTGAAACAGCTCAAAACCACTGCATTGCAGGTGCACCACCTTCACATATCTGCCATCTGCTGAAAGCTTTAGCAAATACTGCACCAGCATACCCAAACTGACAGCACAAGAGGGAGGCAAATTTGAGAGTCTCTCAGGACTCCTGGAGTCTACCAGCCAACACAGTGCAGACAGCGGTGCTCCAGCACAAGTCAACATTGCTACCCTGTGATCACCTCTGCTGGTCAAAAAAAAATTCAAGAAATTTCAACACTGAAAAAAGACATTCCCAAAACTCTGAATTGTACACATGTAATGTGCTAATTAACCAGTTATAACCTCTCCAATTCTTTAACATGCATTATTGCATCTTGGTCTAAACATACCAGCAGTGAAATGAAGTGGTGCAACAACTGTGTCTATTAAGCATGGGGGGTAAATATGTCGTATTTCAGGTGAATAAGTATTCCAGGTTTTAGGCTTCCAAGTGAATCCCCTTACAGTAAATCAAGAGCTGGACCATGCTGGCAAGGGGACTACCTGGCTCCTGTGACAGGAAAGCCAGGACCGCCTTCCACAAACGGATGTGAATCAGAAGGCACAACACAAAATGACCTGATTGGGTCTTATCAGATCTAAATCACTGGCCCATACCTGGTTATTATGCTCTCAGGAAGCCTTTACAGAAGTATAACAACATTATAGCTTCATTCAGAAATAAATACATTTACCACAGAGATCAAAAGAAAGATACTAATGCCTCACTGTGTTACTTGCAGCAAAAGGATCAATGCAAACTGATGCTCTGAGGAAAGACAACAAAGAAACCTCAAAAAGATGCAACACTGTGTTACAAAAGGAGGATTACCAGATACATGAACGTTAACTACAGCATAAAATAAAAATTAGGGAACAGTCCAAGTGTGTATATTTAACAAAGGAATAAACTGTTTAACATCTCAGCAGAAGACTAAGACAATAATTGTGAGACTGTCTTCAAAACTAAAGGACATGCATGTGAAGTGGCATTTTAAAACTGCTAAACTGGCGTGAGAAACTGTGAAAAAGCTGCAAGGAGACATATGTTAAATTTTCACATTTGCATACTTGTTGACATCCCATGAGTAATGTGAGGAAAAAATATTTCCAATCAATTTATGACAACACTGCAGCAATTTTTGTTAGAAGATATGCCACAGGCCAGAGTTCCCCCACCCTGCCAAGACAATTAGAACATACATTCTTCTATGCCCCAGTGATATATTTACTCTATAAAAAAAAAAAGAAATAGAAGGTACTGTCTAGCTCTTTTGCTATCCTGGTGAATTTTGTCTCATGATTCCGTTCTAATCAGACACAACATTCATACACCCTGCAAGTGCATACTGAACAAGAAAGAGAAGAATCTTTGAAGTGCTCCTAGTCAAACAGTTATTAGCAGAAAATAACTAGTAATCACTCTAACTGTGCTGTGAATATAACCTTCTTAACACTTTAAGGTGGGAAGATGCAATTAGCTTACTGAGAACTTACAAACAAAGCCCTACAGAACTATCTTCATTGATAAAAAGTAAGCAGAGTAAACTCCCCCAATTCCAAGTCAAAACATCAAAATAATGTCTAGCTTTCCATAAAAGGCAGTGAAAACCTGAAAGCACCAGGAACATGTTCTACTTTACTGCTTTTGGTATATAATTTAGGTGCTCTGAGCCACACTCCTCACAGGGCCCTGCAAGCTTCACTGGCTGTATGCAAGGTACTCAACCAACAGTGCAGACGAACATATGCTATGGAAGAAGGGCTCAAGTTATTATCACAAAGTCATTTAGGAAATAATTTTTCCCTAAAACATAGAACAGTAGCATCTTTGATTCATTCTGTAAAAAGACCTGTACTGAGAAATTTCATCACAGAGTCAGTTTATCATAGACTTTCATAGAATTATCATAGAATTTCATAGAATTATCATTTTTCATAGACTCATACTGTGATTTGGGTTGTAACGGACTTAACTGGGACATGGTGCACTCAATCCCACTTCCCATGTTGCCAACAAAGATGTCGAACAGTATCAGTCCCAACAACAATCCCTGAGGGACACCACTCTTCACTGATCTCTACTTGGACATCGAGCCGTTGACCATACCACTTTGAGTGCAACCATCCAGCTAATTCCTTTATCCACTGAGTGTTCCAAATGTCAAATCTATGCCTCTCCGGTTTAGAGACAAGGATGCTGTGTGTGACAGTGTAAAATGCCTTGCATGAGTACAGGTATATTTCTAAGCAGACAACAAAAGGAGAATGGCCACATTTTCCCATGAAGTTCCAAAGCTGGGCTTAGGAGAGTAAGGAATTGCAAGAACTCAGCTTCTGCTTTCTCTTAAAAGCTGCCCTGTAAACCTGCCAGGAGCAGGCAATTATGACACACAGCTTCATGCGCTGAGGGAAACTGCAGTTGCTTTCATTGTTTTATTTGCCACATGCCATAACTAAAAAAGTACGTGCTTTAATTGAGCATACAGCGGCATATAACCATTATCCTGCAAGTTATGAAATTGATGCAATAGAATTAAGAGCTTGCAGCCCCTCAGCTCTCACAGTGTGTCAAAGTACAGTTTGGGTACTGTACCTGCCTTCTGCAGCACCCAGTCAGCTCATCACTGTGACAAGCAACTACTGCCTCTTTGCCACAAAATCTATGACACTGAACAACAGAGATGTCCTTAGATGCTACCATCTCCTCCACCAGATATTATGCTGTAAACATCTGAGGCTGGATGTAAAAAAAAAAAAAAAAAAAAAAAAGAAGGAGAAAAATTACTTTTTCCGGGAATGTTCCAGATTGAAGCATCACCAAGACAGATCTAGCATTTTAGGATTGTTAATACACCATTTTTTAAAACTGTTCATGTATGGGAAGTTCTGCATATGACACACCATCTATTTAACTTTTGTGTTTTTTTAAACTGTAATTAGAAAGCACAGTGAGAACTAGTAACTCAATATCAATACACAATTTTTAGTTTGTGCAAAAAAGAAAATATCTTAGACATTCTTCCTTGTGTTTCAGGAGACTTGCAGTATTCCAAAATCAGTACTCTGACCTATACAGAGAAACAGCTTATTTCCTTTTTTGTTTGTTTTTTCCTCCAGAGAGGTATGTAGATCTAATTACAAATCCACAAAGTCCTAAGAATCTCACTTATTTAATATCCAAAATATAAACATCATGCTCTGAAATAAGAGAACGTAGTACTGGATCCATATTTTAAATATAAGACAACAGTAAAAGCCATCTCAAATCTGGAGTTTCCTGAGCAAATTTTCTGGAATCCATCAATCCAGTACTTTAAAAACTGCCCTGAAGCTCTTGGTGGTGAGCTGGTTTTGGAAAGTTTCAACTTACAACAGCAAACTTCTTTTTAAAGAAAGTTGTGTGTTTTTAACAGTTATATTATCTTTCTCCCCTGTTTGATCATACTGACAGTCACTTTCCTCTCTCTCTCGCTTTACTTAGATATAAAAATATACTGGCATGCAAATAAGGGTTTTTTCCATTCAAAACATGATCTTTGTTAATGTTGATGCTCTGTATGCTATTAACAACATGACCAGTTTTCTTAGAAACACCAGGGTATTAAATGGAACTCAAACACTGTTCTGAGAAACACTGTATCCTAAAGGAGATACTCGATGCTTTTGTTGGGCTGAGAGCCTTTTCCTGAGAGCTCCTATCATACCCTCGCGAACACAGGCAGCATGAAAGTGGATGTATTCAACATGGTTCATATCCACTTATTTCTATTTCTTCCTCTCTCTGTAGGCAGAAGACATTTTCCTCATATCCATCAAAATATCTGAGGTTTATACCCAGTGCTATAAAGAACGGTGGTCTCAGTGCCTTGTATTAGGCTTATAGTACTTTCTGAATATGCCAATCCTCATTTATTTCAGCTTTACAGATGGTGGAAGCTTTCTCCCACCATGATACTGGGCAGGTAGACTCGCCACTAGTCTCTCTTTCCCTTGACTGCTTGCAAGATGTCCTGAAAATACACCTTATTACGTCTGATCACCCTCCCCTTGATCGTATACTCATACCCCTACTTAATATGTACTCCCTTCAACTGTCAAAATCAGTTGTACCCTAGTAAATGCCCTTTTACTCTAACAGCATTAGAAATAACAGCAGAGCTTTTTTCCAGTTTACCCATACACTTTCAACACACAAATTCTTTCTGCATCCTAATTTCACATGCTTTTAGTACTTAACCTCCTGTAGACTGCCAAGCGCCAGCATAATGATTTTCAATAACATGTTAATTTGTGCATCAGTATAAAACTAAACATCAAATACATATCTGGTATCCATTGATCTTTTGGAAAAGATCAGAGATACACGCTGTGGTGGTGTCTGCAATCTCTCCCACGAGCACTTAGTTGCATGGTTTTACATATTCTCATCTGCTAAGGATCTCCTGGCTCGTGCCAAGATGTCACACTGCATAGTGTTCCTCACTTTACTTTCATCTAACTCTGGCTAAATAACATATTCATTTTTGTTTCAGGTCTCAGCTTGCAGAAATTACTACAGATCCGAAGTACTGCAAAATTGAAACACTTTTCTGTAGACTCCACCCCAAATGGGATAACTTTCACTAATTTCCGAACACTTCATCAAAAGGTGGATTTTCTTGATAACTCTAAGGTTTCAAGTAAAAATCTTTGTCCTTTTTTTACCTGTATTTTGCACGTCTTCCTCAAAAATGTTTCCAGTAGTAGAATTTCACAGGCTTCCTCCTCCATGGTTAAGAAAGAAGTAAGGCTTAGGCACCTGGAAGTTTATCTGCATTTTTCCAGCTGTATTTGCTCGTGTAACAAAATAATGTATCACAGTATCACACAGTATCACAGTATGTTAGAGATTGGAAGGGACCTCGAAAGATCATCTAGTCCAATCCCCCTGCCGGAGCAGGAACACCTAGATAAGGTTACACAGCAATGTGTCCAGGCGGGTTTTGAATGTCTCCAGGGAAGGAGACTCCACAACCTCCCTGGGCAGCCTGTTCCAGTGTTCCGTCACCCTCACTGAGAAGAAGTTTCTTCTCAAGTTTAAGTGGAACCTCTTGTGTTCCAGTTTGTACCCATTACCCCTTGTCCTATCATTGTTTGCCACTGAGTAGAGCCTGGCTCCATCCTCGTGACATTCCCCCTTTATATATTTATAGACACTTATAAGGTCACCCCTCAGTCTCCTCCAAACTATAGAGACCCAGCTCCCTCAGTCTTTCCTCATAAGGGAGATGTTCCACTCCCCTAATCATCTTCGTTGCCCTGCGCTGGACTCTCTCCAGCAGGTCCCTGTCCTTCTTGAACTGAGGGGCCCAGAACTGGACACAATATTCCAGATGCGGTCTCACCAGGGCAGAGTAGAGGGGAAGGAGGACCTCTCTCGACCTACTAACCACCGCCCTTCTAATACACCCCAGGATGCCATTGGCCTTCTTAGCCACAAGGGCACAGTGTCGGCTCATGGTCATCCTGTCGTCCACTAGGACCCCCAGGTCCCTCTCCCCTACACTGCTCTCTAACAGGTCACCATCCATCCACCGTGTTATTTCCTCATAAAAGGCTAAGAGATTGGTCAAACATGATTTCCCCCTGGTGAAGCCATGTTGACTGCCCCTCATAACCCTCTTATCCTTGATATGCCTTAAGATGGCACCAAGGATAAGGTGTTCCATCACTTTCCCAGGGATGGAGGTGAGGCTGACCGGTCTAGAGTTACCCGGGTCCTCCTTCTTGCCCTTTTTGAAGACTGGAGTGACATTTGCTTTCCTCCAGTCCTCGGGCACCTCTCCCGTTTCCCAAGACTTGGTAAAGATGATGGAGAGTGGTCTAGCAATGACTTCCGCCACTTCCCTCAGCACCCGCGGGTGCATCCCATCTGGACCCATGGATTTATGGATGTCCAGATTGCTCAACTGGTCTCTAACCCATTCCTCATCGACTAAGGCAAACCGCTCCGTCGACCTGACTTCATCTAAGGTCTCAGGGGTACAGGGCTCTTCAGGACTGCCTGCAGCAGAGTAGACAAAGAAGGCACTCAGTAACTCTGCCATCTCTGTATCTTCTGTCACCAGGGCACCCATCCCGTTCATCAGTGGGCCTACATTGCCTCTGGTGTTAGTTTTGTCTGCCATGTACCCTCCTGCAAACATAGGTCTCTTGGTACACTAGAGGTGCAACATTATTCCCACAGTATTCCTCTGTGAAAGCTGCTGAACATCTCAAATTTGTCAGCAGCTACAGTCCTCAGAAATAAGACTACCTTACTTTTGTTTGCTAATGACAGATGTAAATGGAGAGTGGAACATGCTGAAATTAATCTACTTTGTATTTTCAGTGTTCATGGAGCTTCCTAGTGCTCTGTGACACCAATTTGCTCAGGTCCCACTTTTACCTCTACTGAACAGATTGTGTTTCCATAGCCTCCGCTCCTACCTTTTTGCCTCCACAAGAGGCTAATGCTAACCACCAGCCTATAAAACTAAACCATTCAGATGTATTGTTCCTGAAGTCACACTGCAGACAGCTCTTTTCTCTCTATATGGGTTGAAAGACCTTGTCCTTGTCCCCTGTTCCTGGTGGTCAGGAAGCAGAGGCTGACTCCAGAATAGCCTGACTGATGCTGATGGAAATTTTGTGTCATCAGGGATAAGTCTGCTGTAGCAGAGGAAGCAAGACAAGCTCTTTGGGTGCTCTGGCGACTGGAGGCCATAGGCAGCAAAAGCTTTTATCATGTAATTCCAGGGCTGCGCAAGCTGAAGCCAGCCTGCTACTCATGCAGTCTTTGCCCTTTTTGCTTCTCCTCATGGTGGGCAAACTATTTCACTGAAATAGCCACATTCCTTGCCATACAACAGAAAACAAGGCTGAGTTCATTCAATCGCCTACTGACACTGAGGACCAAAAAAATCCTCTTTTCACTATGGGTAAAACTTACTTATGGCTACAAGTTACTCCTAGGGAGATGCCCACTGAACACAGGAAGAAAATTTCCTACAGGGAGAGCAACCAGACACTGGAATAATCTCCGCAGGGAAGTGGTGGGTTCTCCAACACTGGACACTTAAGATTGGCTGGACAGGGCGCTGGGCCACCCGTTCTGGTCATCCTTTGCCAAGAACAATTGGACCAGATGATCCTTGAGGTCCTTTCAGCCTGGAATTCTAGTATTGTAGGATTCACCACTGTTTCTTCTTCCCTTCCCAGCTAAGGGACTAGAAAATTAACACAGCCAAAAAAAAGAAAGTGAACAGTTTTCTGCTCGATGACTGCTGTGAATCAGCCTGCCAAGGGCTAGAGAAGCCACAAAAGACCAGGAAGAAGCAGGGGTGCTCATTTGGGCATTCCTGGACTGATAGCACAGGCTTGCCAGCACCATCAATTCCTCTTGCTGACTAGAATCTCAAACTTGGCATTTTATGAAACCACAGTATTCTCAGGTAAACTCTGTGTAGTATACATACTATTCAACTTGTAACTATAAAATAAGCTAAATGACAGCTTAAAAATTGTGACAAAACCTATTTTGAAGTGTAAACTGAGACTTTTATGAGTTTGCACCTCTTCCTGATAACACCTCTGATAACCTTGGTTTTCCCTGCTGTTTTCAATGGGATAGTAATAGGTTTTTACATGCTGTATTTTCCCCTAGTATATAGTTTGCTACAGTTAGAGAGTTTAATGCATCCTACTCTGGCAGTAAGCAGAGCTAGTTCCATAAAGCTATCCTAAGGAGAGTCAACAGTGGAGAGCAAAGCACAGGCGCAGTCCTGAGCAAACTTTAAAGGACTTTTGACAAGGGCCTGTAGGGACAGGACAAGGGGGAATGGCTTTAATCTGACAGAGGGGAGATTGAGATGAGATCTTCCCTGCGAGGGTGGTGAGGCCCTGGCACAGGTTGCTGAGAGACGCTGTGGCAGCCCCATCCATAGCAGTTTTCAAGGCCAGGTTGGACGGGGCTTGGAGCAACCTGGTCTAGTGGAAGGTGCCCCTGCCCATGGCAGGGGGTTGGAACTGGATGAGCTTTAAGGTCCCTTCTAACACAAACCAGTCTGGGATTCTATGGTTCTGTGACACAAAGATACTCACTCTGATAATCTCTGCCCAGCTAATCTCTGGAGTGAGTTAGCTTGCTGCTGGAAACTTTATCCTGAATACACATTGGAGAAAGGCTTCCCAAAAAGCTAAGGGCTGAATACTCTTCAGATCCATCTCATGTTTAACAGAGATAAACTGAAACAGAGAAAAAGATGGACTATACCGGAAATGAACTAAATCAATCATTTACCATTGACAAAAAAATGATTGGGAAAGGGTATGAAGAGCCACTTCTCCCGTAACGGGAAGAGAATGGTATCTCTGTCATTAATTTAGTATTATGTGAAATGTATCTGCAAAAGCTTCCCTCCTTTAAAGAAAAGATCAGAAACAGACCTCACAGGAAAGAGCACACATATACATAAATCTGTACTAAATGCAAGATTTGCATCAGCAGCTGGTTGCACTAAAACCAAAAATAAACAAAATATAACTGTCTGTTTAAATACAGAAATTAATTTTCATTAGGAGTACAATTCTTTCATTCCCAACCTGACTCAAAATGAGATTTTACTCTAATCTTTAAATTAAGCTATAATACCCTACTTTTATCTTGCAAAGTACCAATGCTTGACTTGGTCAAAAACATATTAATTAGTTTTTAAAATTTCCTTTTATTGGTATGTTACAAGAAGACAGCTAGCTTGTCAGCACAGCACCAGGCATTCACAGCTCTGGATTTCACTGTCACCTCAAAAAGACAACCCTGCTTCACCCCTCCCTCAGCAGGGTTTTACTAGAAGGTTGGAAGTCAAGTCCTGGAAATACATTTAGCATTAAATACATTTATAAATCTGTATTAAGTAAATTAAATGTTTAATACGCATTTTAACAAAGGATGATTTTGGTTATGGATTTTAGTGCAGCAGTTACACAAAACACTGTCTTTAACACTTTCTATTGGTGTGCTTACTGACATATATAATACACACTCTTCATGCCTATAACCTATTTAATAACAGACATTAATTATTTATTAGCCCTCTTTAAAGAATTTATAAATGTAACCTTAGTATAAAGCACAACTTGACTGGCCTTTACTTCCACAATAAAAGTGTTTTAACTGCTGCATTAAGAAGTCAACCCTACTTAGAATGAACTCAACAGTAATACACATTATGTGTATATAAATACAACCAAAGAGTCTATCATCTCAAAATCCAGTAATGCACAGCGGACTTCCCAAAAATTTATGTGAGTTGGTTACAATGCCACTCTAAGTGAAACTAGAATCATGTTTAGGTACAATAAAAGAAGCTTTTTATACCTCTGTCATTCAACCACCACGTAAATTTAGTTTTTCACCTAACTACCCATTTTTGTGAGCACAGGAGGTGCTACCCAGGCAGGCTGAACTGATACCCCATCACCAATAAACCAAAGGCAAACTTTAATACCAAAGTCCCAGCAATAGCTCATCCATACGCTAAATCCTCTTGAAAACCCCACTCCCCTGTACATGCTGTTTCAGGTAGGCAGCCAAGATGGCCATTTTTGCAGCTCGCATACATCTCCACTATCCCCACACCGGACTATGACCAGCTTTTGTTTTCCTCCACACTATTCAAGATGTCGTTCCTTCCTTCTCTGGGTAACTTGCCATTGACACAAATAATCTCCAGAGCCAGCAGCTCAGCACATGGGTGCTCCCATGCAGATAACGCAGATAACTGTGAATGCTGAAAAGCCTGCAGGACCAATCTCCTACTCTGATAAGGTTGGAGAGCATTAGAAGTACTCTTCTAAATGAGATCATCTCAGCTGAGGCTGCCTAGGATCTTTTGCATGCTCAACAGGAAGTGAAAATTCTAGGAAAAGTGTATGTTTTGCCACTCATTTTAAATATAGATTTTGGAAATAGTACTATGTGTTAAATGAGTGTTAATCTTCACTTTTAGAGTAGCTGACATTCTATATAATTTTAGTATTAAAATCAGCTATTAGTTTTAACATGTATAAGGCTTTCTGTGACTCCTCCTGGCACTGCACTGGCTTGTTTTTACTATAAATGTTGCTCTTGCCACATGAGAACTGCATTGAATTTAAAGCAAATACTCACAGCACAGCAAAATGCAAGAGATGTTCGTGAGGGCAAGACACAAGGAGCAACACTTCCCTAAGTTTTCCAGTCTGCTGTTTGCACCTCCCTTCCCTGGGATTTTCCTCCAACTCAGTAAATGAGTAATGAACTCCAGCTTTCCAACAGTGCTGAAACTCATGTCATCTTTTTGATTAAACTCAGAATTTTCTTTCTAAAAGACATCCTCTCCAAACACTGCCAGGAGATCAAATATGACCTAAGCAAACTGATGGAACATCAAACCCAAGTTATCAGTGGCACTACAGACACCACTTGTGTTGCCCACCTTTGAATGCATGTTCTGTAGGAGAACAACAACCAACTGTGAGTAAGAACACATTAAAACACCAAACAACCCAGATATGAGGAAGAACACCGCATGGCCTCTTAACTCCTTGCTCCCAGCAGTCTAGATTCATTCAGGACAGAGGCACTGCACCAGGGGAAAATCAAATACAAAAACAAAGGCTCACAGTGTAAAATTAATTCATGAAGCTCAAAATTATTCACCTATTTTAAGTCAATGAGAAAATACAAATCAAAGCTGCTCTTCATACATTTGAAAAATGCCTGTCTTATATAATAAAGTGTTCTTTACAGTCCTAAATTATGCCTTCTATGTGCCACCTCAACACAAAAGTACAAACAGAAAAAAATTAGTTCTTGCCCATATGAAGTTCACAGGGAAGTTGACAAAGGAACTGCTACATAATTTGAATAAAAAAGAAGTCTGAAGTTCATAAGAGACTAACTATTGCTTCGTAAGATATGTGAGGAAAAATGAAAACAGCGCAAACATGAGACAATACCCATGTACCAGGTAAAGGAAAATGTAAGGAAAGTATTGACACTCAGAAATTAACACAGGATGGCACACATCTGTGTGGCATCTGACATCCTTGGGCCAAGACAACCTAAGCTGGGTGCTGTAGGTACTGGGTGGGAGTTTGAAGACCAGCTATTGTGGTTACAGCAGCAGGAAGAACATAGCAGTAACATGATGGTGCAAGGAACTTCATCAACACCTACCAACATCTTGTCTCCTTCTACAGAGGCAAACCCAGCAGATGTAGGTATGCAGAGCACACTGGTGTATCCACGGACAATCATACTTTTACGGGTGATGTAATCTTTCTATTGCTTGGTCAACAAGCCAGTTCCCTGTGGAATTTGGAGGGATTAAAGAGGTCTTCAGCACCCTTCAGGGTAATGAATACAACTTCACAGCACTCATTTATGCAGCAGTCTAGACCTTTGAAGAGCAGTAGCTGGTGATATGCAGTACTGATTAGCTTTGAAAATGTCCTTACACTATAATACAACACTCATGTATCAGGAAAAAGATGCATATATGGAAATAATAACTAACAAGCAAACCTAAGATAAAGATCTGTCAAGTCCAGCATGAAACTCAAGACAACCTCAGCAAGATCAGCATAGTTAAAAGCTGCTTGTTATTTTGTAATGTGTTCCCTTCACGGTGATTGTGACCAAAATAAAGTCCTTGCTTTTTAGAAGATGTCTACATTACAGTTCCTCATTGCTCTGACTCTCCAAGAGCTCAAGCCTTGCTGTGATCATCACAGTAAAAGGCAGAGGGACTGCAACCTAAACTCCAGGGCCCCAAAGAAAGTAAGAGGGCCAACGCCTAAAACGATGTTCCCTGAAAAGAGTGTTCAGGGACAGCATGAGACAGGTAAGTCCATAACTGCATCCATTGAGAAACTGCAACAGATGGAGAGATGCACTTGGGAACACATTTATCTCTACAGCCTTTTCTGTCAGATTGCATTCTCTCTTCATCTCTAGAAATGTGGAAATGGGGAAAAGGGGAAAAGCTGGAAGTTCGCAAGTCCTGCTAGGATGAAAGTAAAAAAAGTCTGTGGCCCTGTGGAGCCTGCATTTGTAGAACATTTTTAATGGGAATCCTGCAATTTCCCTAACTCACCCTACAATAGCCACAGAACAGAAAGATAACTCTTAATAAAAGATTTTTCTTCCAAAGTAGCTTGTTACTGGCATCAGCTATTAGATTGGATTAGATTGGATTTAAGCCCCATGGGAGTTCTGGGACTTGATGGTGAGCAAAGTCTGACTGTGCCCCTTCCACCTTCTGAGCATTCTATTACCCAGACCTCCTTACAATCACAAAAAAGGATTAAAACCATCCTGTTTTACCAACCAGATCTGCTATGTCCAACAAAGCAAAGAAAGGATCTCCTCACAAAGCCCATACCACAAAACCCCCATCTCTGTACACAGTCAGTGAAGACCCTGCTGGTGCACAGAAAGATAATCCTAGCTGTTATCAGCAGGATCATGTGTTGCACTGTAGTTTTGGAGGAGTACAATTTGTCCCATGCTAGCTAACTGGTGCATGGTACAGAACAGCTGCTCTTCTAGAGGTACAAGAGACTGCTCTGGCTACATGGAAAGCAGATCCTAAAAATGAGTGATTCCTACCCATATTCCTAAAAGTCAGTCCCAGGACAGCACCCTGTCTGTGTCTTGGGAGCAGCTGCTTGCAGTAGAACACAATGCAGTTGACTTCCAGACTGCATCCCCCCAGTCCAAATCGTCATGCTCCACTCTACCCTTACACCCTGCCCAACTTCAAGGCATTAAGACCACATTCCCCTGACCCCCCAAAGAAGGGCAACTCACAGGACAGCCTGGCTTAATTTCCCTTCTGGACCTACCGTGGACAACAGGGATGTGCTACTTCATGAGCACTGGGTGTAGGGCCCCCTTTTTTTAGCAGAAAGGGGGTTTCTGTGTTTAGCATTCACACAAAGCACATTCAAGACCTTCTGGTGGTTTTGCTGTGTTTTGCTCCAATTTTTATCATAGAATAATTTGGGTTGGAAGGGGCCTTAAAGCTCATCCAGTTCCAACCCCCTGCCATGGGTAGGGACACCTTCCACTAGACCAGGTTGCTCCAAGCTCCTTCCAGCCTGGCTTTGAACACTGCCAGGGATGGGGCAGCCACAGCTCCTCTGGGCAACCTGTGCCAGGGCCTCAGCACCCTCACAGGGAAGAACTTCTGCCTAAGAGCTCATTTCAGTCTCCCCTCTGTCAGGTTAAAGCCATTCCTCCTTGTCCCGTCCCTACAAAAGGCCCTTGTCCAAAGCCCCTCTCCAGCTTTCTTGTAGCCCCTTTAGGCACTGGCAGCTGCTCTAAGGTCTCCCCTTAAGGATCCTTCTCTTCCCCAGGCTGAACCAGCCCAGCTCTCTCAGCCTGTCTCCAGAGCAGAGCTGCTCCAGCCCTCGCTGCATCTCCGTGGCCTCCTCTGGACTCACTCCAACAGCTCCACGTCCCTCTTGTGTTGTTGCCTCAGAGCTGGATGCAGGACTGCAGGGGGGTCTTCCCAGAGCACAGCAGAGGGGTAGAACCCCCTCCCTAGACCTGCAGCTCACGCTCTGGGAATGCAGCCCAGGACAAGGGGTGGTTCTGGGTTCAAGAGCACACTGAAGCTGGGTCATGGGGAGCTTCTCACCACCCAACACCCCCAAGTCCTTCTCCCTAGGGTTGCTCTATCCAGTCTCCACCCAGCCTGTGTTTGTGTTTGGAGTATCTTTCATGCACCCCATTGCCAAATAGTACCAAAGCCAGAGGACCTGCTCCATACAAGGCCAGAGGACCTGCTCCATCCATATATCTTTCTGCCCCCCCACTGCTGCAGGTGGTTTCACGTTTGCACTCTGGCAGCCCTGGGTTTCATCCCTGTTTCCATGCTTCCTTATCCCCCGTTACAGGTTTTAGACAAGCTGGACATTTTCTTATGACTACTCAAGAACAGGTTTAGTCAGCACAGCAGCTGCAATATTCCCCAAGAAACCAAACCTTACACTTCATACATTTAATTTTCAACACAATAACAAAAAAAAACAAAACTCAGAATCATTGTAATCTTTTCATTTCATTGGGAGGACCACTTATTAAAAGAGAGAAAACTGTTTTCTCTGCACCTCTCTATTTTAGTAATCTTACCTATTGACTTCAAGAAAAATAAGCCATTGTTTGTGAAAATCTCACATCAAATTCAAGAGGCAGGCAATGTCTGCCACTCTTTTGAGTTCAATCATACCTCTACAATAATAATTTCATTAAATCATTCAAATATTATTTTCATTTTATCTGGAAGCAAAACACAAGAGGTAACAATGATTTCAGATTAAGCAATAGACAACATTACTGAAGTAATTATAAGGGAATGCAAAAGGTAAAGGTTATCTAGAGCCTGAAATTTCTCATCATTTTCTTCAGACCAGGATGACCTTTCCTGTTGTTTGGAAACTTCTAAGGGTTTGGTTCGGTTGTGTTCTTTTTTCACTCAAAGCGTGCAAAAGAACTGTCTTTAAAACAGAAAAAAAAAAAAAAAGAAAGACAAAAATATATTACCTACCACTTCTCATTTCAAGATGTGTCAAGTCTTTTCCCAAAAAAATGTTGAAGAAGTATGACGTTTTTGTTTCAGAAAGTTACTAACCTCTGTTAAGCCTGATATATCTGCTTTGTTCACATCTGTGGTGTTTAATACACAGCATCAATGCACAGATGACGTGTAAAACTTAGGTGGGTTTGAACATAAAGTAGATGTTAACATGCTGAAGTGGTATCACCACCCTCAACCTAACACACAGAACAAACCACCACACCAAATCCAACCTACCAAAAACTAAAAATCCCATAACTGAATTCTCAACTAGTTTTTGTCATTTCAATCTCAAACGTTAGCATTCAGTACACTATCCTAAACAGAGAACAGGTTCCCCTAATCTTCTGTCCCAGGTATTTGTTTAATTCTAAGAACAACTTTGCAGGGCCAACTAGCAGGCCTTTAGGCTATTGCTTTTCTCTTTCACATGCTTTTCTTTTTCACATGCATTCTATCACATTTGCAGATAAGAAGGGAAGAATAGCCCCCCTAAGGTGCTTTTTACACTTCATTAAAGGTGAACAATGCACAGAAAGAAGGGCAGGCAAACATCAGGACTAACAATTCCAGCCCAGTAAGGTGGAACTGAAGATTAGCAGGAGGTACTTGGCAAGGACTGGTTTTACAAAGCATTCAAGCGCCCCCAGACTTCAGTTCACCTTGACCTGCTTGGTAGCAGGGTGGGTGATGATCTCCCATTTATTCTACATGGGCTGATGGATGAGACTGATGCTTGAATGTGACCGTGCATTTTACATAAATGCATTCACATAGAGAAAAAAACAGATCTCTTTTATCTATGCAAAAACTCTGCTGTTTTTCCTGGTGGCCAAGTTGCTATAGAGCTCTTTTTTGTTGTGCAGGAAAGCAAAGCTTCATTCCTGCTCTAGTTATTTCATTCCCCAGGGCTGCCATGAACACAACAAATGAAATCACATGGATGGTGATCTTGTCAGATCTCATAAGCAAAAAAGCAAGCGTTGGCCTGGTCATTATTAGAATAGGAGATTTCAAATATAAGCTTGAAACAAAGACTATGAAATTATTTGTACACCGAGCTGAAGTCACTCAGTGCAGCTTCTCTCTAACAATCTTACTTTCCTCCAAGTATTTTACTGTGTTGATTTCATGTTCAACAAGTACCATTGGAAAAACAAGTTGTACAAATAGCAAAAATAATGAGCCAGCTGCTCAGTTTGTTTACAGTCCCTTCAACTCATGTAACAGTTTAAAATAAGTTGTACAGGAAATTCAGCCAGCAAAATACAAATTAAAAAACCCAAACACCTTACTAGGACTGGATTCACAGAGAAAAAAAAGTCAAGAAACTTCCAACCAGGATGCCAACAGTGTGATTGTATTAGCCTGTGACATAGCAATTAAAAGTAATGAAGTTTTGACTGTTCTCACAAAGTGTTAAGAAGATGAAGATTAGCATTTAGCTAACCGGGCTGTCCATCTGAAAAACCTAACACAGACCAGACAACATACTTGGGGTGGTAGTGCTCCTCCACAGATTCTCAACATCATGAGTCACCTTGGAGCACAGAGACTGACAGTGCAAAACAACAGCAACTTACCTAAAATTACAGCATAGATTGTCTGTGCGAAAAAGCACAAAAATCAGTTGATATTTAGTGGTACAACACAGAACCTCTTCTTTAAAAGGCCCCAAACTTACAGTTTGAGAATGACAGGTTTACAAAATATTACACTTACCAAGAAAAATATCTCTACAATCCACAAAAAACCCTGGTGCACATGTATTAAATTGCAACCACACAGAGATTTGTCTGAGGAGGGAGTGGTGACTGCCTAATACCAGGGAGGACCAGGGGAGTTAGGATTAAACAAATATTAAAAACAAAACAAACAAACAACAACAAAAAAACCCCAAACCACTACTATTTTATGTGCCAGATTTAAACTTTAAGCTTTGCAGATGACTACTGGAAGGCTCCAGGTCCCTAAAGGAATAGTTGGGTGGTGAAGAGTTGCTCTAATGGGTGTGTAGAGCTGTTGTATTCTTGCCAACACAAACTTGTATCCAGCTGGTCCCGATTAATAGACACATCCTGGTGGTTATTGGCAGCCCTCAAGCAGCTCTAACTTGTGGCATAGACTGGTCTGGCAGCCAGAGGTCTCAAGACAAAGACTCTGCATAGACGGCATGAAGTCATTTCCCCACTCTGCAGAACTGCATCAGATAGCTAAGTGCACAGGAGTAGTGCAATGTAATACACTCTCATATAGAAATAAACATCTTGGAAGGGGGATCATAAGAAAAAGGTAGTGTGGACAATTTATAACCAACATTAAGTGCCATTTAACTCTGATTTTAAACTGAGAATAATTTCTACCATCTGCCCCTTTCACTCCCACCTCCCCAGTTCTACAGAGACACCTCTGGAGTGTTTGCTGGAATCATGGCAGTTTACTGAGGCATACTATAGATTCATGGAATGGGCTGGGTTGAAAGGGACCTTAACCTTGAAGCTCATCTAGTTCCAACCCACCTGCACAGGCAGGGACACCTTCCACTAGACCAGGTTGCTCAAAGCTCCATTCAAATCTATGTATAACCAGTATGTTCTACAATAACAACTATATTCTCTGAGAAATTTGGAGGAATCATTTGCCTAAAGAAGGTGTTCCAATGACCTAAACAGAATTACTATTCAGACAAATTATTGTTTTCAATACACAGAAACAGTCCTGCCAAAAAAACAGGAAGATAGCTTTTAATCTTTAGTCTGAAACTTTGTTAGAAACAGGGAAAAGAACTGATGATCTTAGGATCTGTGAGATTATGGTTAAACGGGTTAAAGAGGTTCTTCAAGGCAAAAGGTCAATGTGAAGTTTTAATATTTTCTTTCACTCATGTAAATATTAATGTAAATTTCCTGGAAGGGTAAGGCTATTCATAAACTTGAAAATGCTGCATATACAAGATGTGCCAGCAAGTTCAATATTTGGAATAGCCATCAGACTGTAAGCCCAGGAAATCAATAAAACATTACCATTACATAACATTACATTAACAAAACAAAACCGTAACATTAGTAACATGACAGAGGATTCTGCTGCTTAAAAGATACTTGTAAAAAACAGGAACAAACAGAATTGCAGAAACTTTCTATTTCATAGTACAAGTTGCCATTTTGCTATTTGCTGAAACTTTTAGTTTATGTACTTCTGAGTGGTTTTAAGCAGAATATCAATTACATTCATCTTTTAATACTAAGCAACACCTCTTAAAATGAAGGGGAAGACTCAGTGAGCACACAGCTACAGCAGCATTAGTCAGAGAAAGGAGCAGTGAGGCTGATCCAAATACTTCAGGACTCAAACTTCCCCCCAGTTCTGACGTGTTCAGACTCCCGGGAATAAGTGCAGGCTATGTGGCAAGCATGCTCATGAATATATTAACTGACAAGAACCATTGTGTCCCTGTCTCCCGCCACCAGTTAATATATATATATATATATATATATATATATATATATATATATATATATATATATATATATATATATATGTATATAAAGGGAAAAACACGTAAAGAGGCTGAAATAGCTAAGTATCTCAAGGTAAAAATACCAAGAACTCCCTCAACTGGAAGCTGTTAGCAGAGCTCTGGTAAAAATAAGGAACCAGGACAACATAAACTCTTCCCTTCCCTGCAGAAAGTAAACTGTATTTGGGAGGAAAGTATTCAGAACATAATAAAAGGGTGACTCACCCCTACCAACATACAGCACATGCACTGGCAGTAGGGGCAGGGATGCAATCCTAACCCTGGTGAAGGCCTGGTGGGAGGAGAACAGCAATTCCTGGCTCCTCACATCATGAAACACAAAGCTCCTGCCCACCAGACGTCAATCTCTGAAACGGTTACCACAACAGTTCTGTAATATATACAGTATACATGCCCTGAATGATGACCTGGGGCACTTGAAGGTCTTCAGAAAAAGGTAAGTGAAATTACCAAACCGCGTGAATGATTGCTCCTGAAGCCTTCTGCAGAGGTCCTTGAAGTGGAATGGTCCTCTAGAAGGCTGCTAGCACCTATGGCAGGAACCGAAAGGCCAGAGATATTTTAAACTAGAATAACAGAACCACAGAATCGGTTTTGTTGGAAAGGACCTTAAAACTCCTTCAGTTTGAACCCCCTGCCATGGGCAGGGACACCTTCCTCTTAGCCGACAAGATTCCCAGACCCAAGCTGTATGTATTCCTTATTTCTTACTTATTTTTCAAACTTCAGGTGACGTAGCCAGATGAGCGAACCCAGAACTAGACAAGCCAGCTTTGGGTTAGTTTGCAAGTAGACACATGCACAGGGCTGGGTTGTTTCTTTTTGTGAGCAGGCAAGGTACTGAAGAGCAACTACAATCCACCTATACTTAAGAGCCTTCCACACTCAGAATAAAGAAGGCCAGCAGAATGGCCTTCAACTATAGAAGAACATGTCCACTATAGATGAAACAGAGCAACTGTCATGTTTTAGGACAATGAAGCCAGCAAATAATTTATCATGATATCACACTGCTTCATTTTGGATAGAAAATTCTTAAAACTGTGGAGGAACTGCATCAAGAGAAATGATCTCGCTGAAGCACATCACAGTCTTACCATTTTGTAATCACACACATCACACTGTGTCATACCACACTGGAGACAGTCCAAAGGGTTGGATTTTTAAAAACTTCCTTCCACCAAGCATCCAGCAAAAGGGTAAGATGCTTCTGTACACTAACCCCTCCACTGACTTGGAGAAATAGAAATTCAGAAAAGAAAGAGAATGCGAGTACAAGTGTGGTGACTGCCAGCACACAATATAGTTGAACAAAACCTAAATCAATACCCAGGAGACTGCTGAAATTTACTTTAATTTTACAAACAGTGTGACATTAAAAAGATAAAAGGTAACTCTGCTACTAGGATATACTCATATGCCAGCCAGTTCAGGCAGTGGCATTCTTGGACTCTATAAAATAAAGAATATTAAGAGGCAGAGCATCCATGGGCGGGAAAATGACAGCTTACTGAATCTGAAACTTGAAACTGAATTTGAATGTAAATTAAAAGAAAAAAACGTGAGTACTATGTAAGGACATATCTCAGCATCTTAATGAAAGGAATGTCACAGATTAACTCATGGGCTACACCATGTCACTGAATGTTATGATATTTTTCTACCAATGTTACAGAACTTATTTCTCACTTTTACATGTTGGATGAAAAAAAGAAAAGCCCACAGAGAGATGCTAGGAAGCTTATGATGCTCAACAGTGGGTTGAAGTAGCACCTATGCTCATAAGTTTCCTATGCTCAGCAGTGGGTTGAACTGAGTGCAACGAACAGCCACAGAACAGCCAGGCACATCATATATTACTGTAGAATATGGCTGTATTCCTCCTATGACTGGACTGTTGGAATGGAAGGTTACAGGCTCTTTAAGAAAGACAGGCCTGGCAGACGGGGAGGAGTTGCTACTCATGTTAGGGATAGGCTGGAGAGTATGGAACTCTGGGGACAGGTGAGCAGTTAACAGAGTTTGTGGGTCGGGGTTAAAAGGAGAACAGCTATGGGGGACATCACTGTGAGGATCTGTTACAGACCTCCTGATCAGGAGAACTCTGTGGGTGAAGCACTCCACAGATAGATAGGAACAGCCACAAGTTCACAGGCCCTTGTCCTCATGGGGAACTTCAACCACCCTGACATCTGTTGGAGGGACAGCACAAGCAATCCAGGAGGTTCCTCGACTGTGTGGAAGACAACTTCTTTCTGCAAGTGATACAGGAGCCGACAAGGAGAGGTGCCATGCTTGACCTCGTGCTCAACAACAGGGAAGGGTTCATTGGAAATGTGATGCTCCAGGGCAGCCTTGGATGCAGTGATCACGAGATAGTCGAATTCCAGATCCTCAGGACAGTGAGAAGAGCGTGCAGCAAGCTCACTGCCCTGGACTTCAAAAGAGCAGAATTTGGCCTCTTCAGGAACCTGCTCAGTAAGGTTCCATGGGATATAGCCCTAGAGGGCAGGGGGGGCCAAGACTGTTGGTTGATATTCAAGGATCACCTGCTACAAGCTCAGGAGTGTTGCATCCCAACTAGAAGGAAGTGCAGCAGGAGGGCAAGGAGACCTCCTTGGATGGATAAGGAGCTCCTGAGTAAACTTCAGATGAAAAAAGAGGCTTATAAAAGGTGGAAGCAAGGACAGGCGGCCTGGGAAGAATGCAGGGATGTTGTCAGGGAAGCTAGGGACCAGGTTCAGAAAGCTAAGGCCCAATTAGAATTAAACTTGGCTAGGAATGTGAAAGACAACAGGAAGGGATTCTATAGGTTCATTGCAAATGAAAGACAGACTAGGGACAATGTAGGCGCACTCTGGAAGCTATCAGGAGGACAGGCTACCCTGTATGCGGAGAAGGCTGAGGTTCTTAATGACTTCTTTGCTTCGGTCTTCACTGGCAAAGGCTCTGACCAAACCACCCACATCTTGGAAGGCAGATGCAGGGACTGTGAGAATGAAGACCTTGGGCCCACTGTAGGAGAGGATCTGGTTCGAGACCATCTTAAAAATCTGAACGTACGCAAGACCATGGGTCCTGATGAGATCCATCCGCGGGTCCTGATGAGATCCATCCGCGGGTCCTGAAGGAGCTGGCAAATGAAGTTGCAAAGCCACTGGCCATCGTATTTGAGAAACCATGGCAGTCAGGTGAAGTTCCCAATGACTGGAAAAACGAGTGGTATCCCTCAGGGATCGGTGTTGGGACCAGTCTTGTTTAACATCTTCCTCACTGACATGGACAGTGGGATTGAGTGCACCCTCAGCAAGTTTGCTGATGACACCAAGCTGTGAGGCTCAGTTGATACGCTGGAGGGAAGGAATGCCATCCAGAGGGACCTTGACACTCTTGTGAGGTGGGCTGATGCCAACTTCATGAAGTTTAACCATGACAAGTGCAAGGTCCTACACCTGGGTCAGAGCAATCCCAGGCACAGCTACAGGTTGGGCAGAGAAGAGATTCAGAGCAGCCCTGCGGAGAAGGACTTGGGGGTGTTGGCTGATGAGAAAATGAACATGAGCAGGCAGTGTGTGCTCACAGCCCAGAAAGCTGACCGTATCCTGGGCTGCATCAAAAGGAGCGTGACCAGCAGGTCGAAGGAAGTGATCCTGCCCCTTTACTCTGCTCCTGTGAGACCTCACTTGGAGTATTGTGTGCAGTTCTGGTGTCCTCAACATAAAAAGGACATGGAACTGTTGGAACAAGTCCAGAGGAGGGCCACAAGGATGATCAGGGGACTGGAGCACCTCCCATATGAAGACAGGCTGAGGAAGTTGGAGCTGTTCAGCCTGGAGAAGAGAAGGCTGCGTGGAGACCTCATAGCAGCCTTCCAGTATCTGAAGGGGGGCTATAGGGATGCTGGGGAGTGACTCTTCATTAAGGACTGTAGTGACAGGACAAGGGGTAACGGATTAAAACTTAAACAGGAGAAGTTTAGACTGGATATAAGGAGAATTTCTTTCCTGTTGTTTCAAAAAGTGGAACATCTGGAGCATCTGGTCTGCCCTCTTCAAATGTTTACATTTAGCTACAATATCTGCTGCTATCTTAAGAGCTCAGGTGCCACCCCTTGCACATTACCTGGTGCCCTGCATTCACTGCATTAACCTTGTCTTTCCCAAAGCACAAGATTCTCTACCCATCTGATTTACTCGACATCATAACACATTCTTCACAAAAAAAAACCAAAACAAAACAAAAAACACCTTTGGGGCACAAAAGTTTTAGGTTGCTTTGGCTGCCAAATAGGAAGAAAAAAATCTTTTATTTTTTTTTCTATAAGCCTGTGTCATTTGCCAGGGGACTACCCAAGGAGACACACTGATAGAAGCTTTTTTGGAGGAATGAGAAGTTTGTTTTATCAGAGAAGCATTAGGGCGGTTGTAAATTCCTAGGCAGGGAAAAAATACTGCATCTATAGTCAGCTTTTGCTGTTTTCAGATGCTTTCACTCACACTACTCTAAACAAACACTTTAAGAAGTTTGGTTGTTGGGTACTCCTGTCATTGCTTCCAACAAGAAGCAAATGACAGATGGCTGAATATAAAGTCAGCCTTGGTCAGGTAACTGCAGTTATTACACAATAGACCATAGGCAGGCCATAGGTAGGACACAGTAAATGTCACGGTTCCATACCAAGAGACATGACAAGAGTGTAATGGTGACACTGAATAAGCTTGGAAGTGAATCAAAAGTGAAGTTATTCTATTAGTAACTTCATTAGTAACTTCATTACTCTATTAGTAACTTATTAGAACTGAAAGTGCCTCCTCTAATTTGAGTCTGTAATTGAATCAAAATGGTTTGTTCTTTGGTTTTTCATTTGTTTGGGTTTTTTTAAATCAACCTACTTTCATGATTCAATACACGCAAGTATTGCCCAGTTGCCTGTTCTAAGGGCAAAGATAATAACCCTGCCATCGAAGCTTAAATACATACATAGACTTACGCATACATACAGACACAAACCACATGCAAAGCAATACAGAAAATTCGTAATTTGGAAGAATGCAATGGTCACCTTTCTTGAGTTACATTAATTCTTTAAATATGCTATTGAACTGGAAAAGCAGAAATTCAAAGGAAGTTGTGGGCATGCTAAAAAGTAACTGTCAGAAAACTGGCTTTAAGGTCAGCTGAAATTGTAACTGAATGACAAAAGGTGAAAAGAACAAAAAAAAACATTTCCACTTTGATGCTGTAGAGTACACAGCAACTACTTTACTAAATTGCACCATTGGTCTCTTTAATCTAGTTTCTTGTTTCCCCTTACAGCCCCACTGGAGTGCTTCAAAACAAGCTGTTAGAAAGCCTGAGGCATATATGACACCAGCAACTTTACTCTTTTAGTTTTCCATTTGTATCCAGAATTAGTGGGAATTCGCAGTGTTTGTGCTGAACAGAAGAGCATGCTCACTTAAGTACACAACTCTTTATGGAGGCAAATCTCTTCCCTCTATAATACACTTTTCCAGGGAGCCCCTCTAATTATGTTTTAACCATTGAATGTATACACTGCAAAGTTAAACAGAAAATAACACCAAAACACTTTCATAAGTTTTACTTGTGAAAAGTTTTCCTTTTGGCTGCACTTCTATCACCCATAGTCTTGCTTTAGCAGGAAGCCCCTTTTCACTACCTTCTCTTTGGCTTAATCCAGTTGCATTGTTCTACAGGAAAAATAGTTACGGTTTTATGACAAGAAAACCTTTTACTGTCTATTATGCTTTTCTTTCCTTCAGATGTATAAACCTACATGGAATTGTAGACTGACACCAGGCAAATACCAAATTTTTTTCTCCAATTGTGAATAATTAACTACAGTCTTAAAGGGCTGTTTTGGGAATATTGGGAAAGAATTCTAAGGAACTTCTTCAATTACTAGAATTAATACAAATACACCTGCATAAAGTATTCCAGACTGATTCTGGTTTTAATCATACATGTAATATGTTCTGCAAAATCATTCAAAATAATTTATAGGCCCCCCAACTACAGCTAGACAAGTTAGTTAAGTCTTCCATCTTCAAAGCATAAGATACACCTCTTTGTGTTTTGTTGTATTACAGTCTCTCATTTTATTTCTAAAAGATTTTAAAATATGTATAACAAGGTTTGCAGTTACAGATGTCTACAGATACTAGTCTCATAAGAGTAAACATTTGTCTTTTATAAAGAATTAGATGTACAGATAGTAAAATTAGAAGTAGCACTGGATTTGATAAACTGCAGAAGTCAGAAACACCAATGCGTTGTAACTTTTTGCTTCTCAAGCATATTCGTGTTAATAGAGGCATATTTATGTATTTCTCACACTGGTCTTCATCTTCTGATCAGAAGCTCTCCTTTTTTATAGCTCTATATTTTTTCAATGTACTGTCCTTTGTGTAAGGTCTAGGTGTCTATTTGTTGATCATGTACTTTTCTTGTTCCAATGTAGAATAATCAACTTCCATTTATACTGCTTTATAACATGCACGTAAATACAAAGGAAAACCAAACTTATTTCCTCAGGCCAGGATACATGTCTTTAAGTTTTTAAAACATCCTCTCCATGTGTAATACTCTATAAATATTTTATTAATGCTGGCATCATCACAGAAGTCTTTTTGACTCAATTCAAAGGCTGACCTCAAGGAGTAACCAGAACTTTAAGACTGGTCCCCATTCTTTGAGGGTTAGTTGGATAGGGAAGAAAGTAAATAAAACATTTAGCATGGAGAAAGCAAAGGGGATTTGGTTTATCAAATCTTCTTGTTACAATTACAAGTATTTGATAAAGCAGCACTTCCACAGTAGGAGCATCAGGTGGAATCCTTACTTCCATCCTCATAAATCATGTAATATTTATAACACACAAATACAGCCTGTCAGCCACATGATCCATTTTGTCCTGAGACTGTCAAGAACAACATATTTATTAAGGACTTGTACTTCCATTTCCATTAATTATTTTCTTCAGAAGGCACAGCCCTTCCCAGGGAAAGGCCAACATGGTAACACAGGCAACCTCAGGTTGCCACTGATGTTGCCGTCACATTTTTTTTTAGTTATAAAAGTTTCCAAAACTAACACTGCCACTATTCTATAAGCATTAAGTTGATTATCACTGGAATCTACATATACTGATAAATTATTACTACTGACAATTTATTGCTTCTGTGTTTTGAATACTGGCTGGTTTCTAGGAAAATTACAGGAGTTTGGTTTTGTTTTAAGGTGAAATCTCCCCCAAAAGCCAGAGCCATTATAAACAAAATGGAAGTTAATATAAAACACAGGACACTGTTTAATCAGTACCTTTGTACATTAATTTCTTCTTCATGACTGAGTCTTTTATTTAGGGATTGGAGACAGGAAACAAACAAAACAGCCAAGCCTAAGTAGCAAACCAGCACTTTCACAGGCAATTTAGGTGTGATCAATCCCCACCACAAGTTTGGGGGTAAATTCAAGGGGTTTACTTCAACTTTACCCACACACGCTTAGCAAAAACTATTGGTTAGATCACATTCAGCTCCTAGTTAAACACTTCTACATCGACAACTGACCTTCATACTGAAACACAAGCCCAAAGGCAGCCTGTAAAGCCTAATAAGGATGGGATCAATCAGGCTATGAATTCAATGCCAAGAGCCACTGAGGACCTTGACAACCCACACCACCCACAAACACAGCTGACAAACTGTACCCAACATGAGAAGTATTATTTCTTTCATTCCAGATTTTTACAAAATCCGTAATTTCCCAATTGATACTTGCACAGGAAACAAGGTGGGGAAAAAGCCTGCTTCCAATACACTTAGAAGAAGGAAATCCAGCCAGTCACTCTTCTTTCATGGTTGGGTCTGGCTTAAAACTAAAACTTTAAGACACACATAAACTTGCCCAAAGAAGGACTGCAACCATTTTGAAAGCCTAGAGAAAAAAATTGGTTAACATAAATTACATTAATTTACATTTTGGCTCTTTTATGACAAATCACCCTCGTTAAAAAAAAAAAATAAATAAAAACCCAAAACCCAAACAAGATGTAGATGTCAAAACTTCATTGAAGCTGGGTTCTAGAGGAGCTAAAAAGGTTTGTACACAAGAGGTTCCAGTCACTCTGGGCACAGGGAATGAAGGTGCAGAGGGAAAAGGAAGAGCAAGGCCTTGAGGTAGCCCAACCTAAGGAGGCACTTCAGAGACTACGCAGTGAAAAGTCTGTCAAGTTGGCATACTAGATGTTCGACTACTTTCTGAGGAAAGTAAAAAGAAGGAGCTGAAATTACTTCAGGTAAAACCCTCATTCACACCACACTGTAAGGTGAAGCTCTCCTGCTGCACAGAAAAGCAAACAGGATACAGACAAGCAGAAATGAGCTGTCCAACTTCTCTGTCTGACTCCTCAAGCACTCACATGATAAGCAGGAGTCAACAGTTAGTCCTGGGTTCAGCTGTAGCACTTATTTTGCTCTTTGTTAGTAGCTGGTGCACTGCTTTCAACTTTAATCTGAGAACAATGATGACAACACACCAGTGTTTCAGTTGTTGTTGCTAAGTAATGCCTACCCCGATGATCAAGGAGTTTTTCGGTCTCATGCTCTGCCAGTGAGGAGGGGCACGGGAAGCTGGGAGGAAGCAGAGAGGACACCTGACCCATACTAACCAAAGAGGTATTCCATACCACAGCACATCATGCCCAGTATATAAACGGGGAGGAGTTGCCCGTAAGGCCCAGGTTTCAGTTTCATATATTCTCTTCCCTTGTTATTTCCCTTATCATTATTATTATCGGTGGTAGCAGCAGAGCTTTGTGTTATACCTTAGTTACTGGACTGCTCTTATCTCAACCTGTGGGAGTTACATTCTTTCCATTCTCCTCCCCATCCCTACCAGAGCCGGGGAAGAAAGAATGGGTGGGAGAGAGCAAGCAGTTGCATGGGCTGGGCTTAAACCACAACACCTGCTTACACAGATTACATTAGTCTGGTATTGGAGCAAACCAAACCAAAACTAGAAGAAACAAAACAAAAAGAAACCCAAAAATCTTAGCATGCCATAATAAATACACACTAGAAAATAAAAATAAAAAGGGGATTTAATCCAGACATCAGCTTGACTATCACAAAATACACAGAAAATGATTCAAAAACCAATTATAAACACCTCCATAATACAAAGAGAAAAAAGAGCCAACATTATCTGTCAAGAAAAAGAATGTTTCAGCTCAGTTTGGTTTACTTGAAAGAGAGACTGCACAGTGGGTAAGGAAGAACTTACTCCTTAACCACTTACTAAATTTAAGATGTAAGAGTTTTTATTCCTAGCCTATTACCTGACACCTATGTATGCACACAGTCTTCATGAAATGAAAAAATGGTGTTATCACAAGAAAAAAAATAATGGAAGTGTCTTGATCAGTATGTTTCTACAAGTGACAGAATGTTTCAAGAAAACTCTTGCTATCCTAAGCCAATTCCATTAAAGACCTGCATTAATAAGTTGTATGTAGAAACACAAAAGTGTACAAAGTAAGTTGGGAAAGATTATACGCCCTTTTGGGGACATGAACAGAATAAAGAAAGTTAATAAGAGAAAATTAAATACAGACAAATGTAGAGTACTACGCTCAGGAGTAAGAAATCAAATACACAAATACGAAATGGGGAATAATTGGCTAGGCAGAAGTATTGTAAAGAGAACCTGGAGGGCATGTGCACTGCAAAATGGATTATTTAAAAAACATTTAAAAGGAAAAAAAAAGGAGAAAACCAAACACCAACAGCAACAAAAAACAGGCAAGTGTTCCAGGGTGCATCAGCAGCAATGTTTCATATAAAAATCCCAAGTAGGATACCTTATCTCAAAACAGGTAATTATTTTGCTTCTCCATGTTGAACAAGCCCAACTCTCTCAGCCTGTTTCTGTAAAAGCAAATAGCTGAAGCAACCTTTAGAAATGCAGCTTTTTTGAGACTGCTGTCTCTTTTTTTTTTCCCCATATACTTGACATTGTAAAACGAGCTCAAAAGCTATCCAGGGTAGTTGGCTGCACACTTACACACAGCACAACATTGAAAGCCTGCTTCCCTTAGGGAAAGAGACTACAAATACACAATTGTATGATTCAGGGTGGTGTAACTGGGTAGAGCCACTTCATAATGACCTCTCCATGAACCCTCAGCGCAGAAGATGGCACAGCCCACTGTGGTACTCTGCCAGCACAACTGCTCAAACAGTTGCTTTTCAGACTTTTCTGCAAAAGCTTCTTTGGACACCAGCAAGAACACCAGTTAGATGATGGGTTTTCTCCATGAATATGCAGAAGCCACGCCTCAAGGCTTCCCAGCAATGTTGGCTGGAATTGGGGCCACATTTGGTTTCTGTGTTGCTAAACAGGACACAGAGGAGTGCTGATCCAGGTTGAATCAAAGCTTAAGTTTCTTTTCTGGTGTCTGCTCAACTGAGTCACAGACCCCACAGTCCACATGGTTTAGGTAGCTGTCAAGTAATACACAGCTGTTGTATCATCTACTAATAGAACATATTACTCAGATAGCAAAAGGGTTGATCTTGTAACAGTCTTTCAGTACCTCAAGAGGGCTGACAGGAAAGCTGGAGATGGGCTTTGGACAAGGGCCTGTAAGGACAGGACAAGGGGGAATGGCTTTAACCTGACAGAGTGGAGATTGAGATGAGCTCTTAGGCAGAAGTTCTTCCCTGTGAGGGTGGTGAGGCCCTGGCACAGGTTGCCCAGAGAAGCTGTGGCTGCCCCATTCCTGGCAGTGCTCAAGGCCAGGCTGGCCAGGGCTTGGAGCAACCTGGTCTAGTGGAAGGTGTCTGTGGCCATGGCAGGGGGTGGAACAGGGTGTGGATGGGCTTTACATTCCTTTCTAACCCAAACCAGTCTGTGATTCTATGAAACACCAAAACATGACCTCAAGAAGACAGATGTCACAGACTCTATGCAGGGGATGAATCATTTTCCGCTCCTCGTTTTCCAGATGCCTGATGTGATAAAATGGCATCTCAGCCTTAGAATCAGTGGTAAAAGAGACAGTGGAAGTTGTATGGACACACCAGTGGTTTATGCAGTGCTAAAAAAAAAAAAAAAAAAAAAAAAAAAAAAAAATCAGGGCTACACACCTCAAATTAGGCACTCAACAATAAGCAAATATTTTTGCCTTTCACCTCTCTGGCACCTTACTGCCATTTCCAGAACTGGCAGGCAGGCAGGAGTGGCTGATACATATTTTTAAAGGTTTGTGAAACCAAACAACATGTTCTTCCTCCAGGAACAGCTGTATTATGAAACAGAGAGTCAGCCATGAGGCACATATCACATGACAGCAAAATAGTGAATTATCAAATAGCTGCTCATTGTGAAAACAATGCTCTATTCTGCACAATAAAAAAAACCCAAGTTTTTCCAGAGGGAAAGAAATAAATAAATCAGTGAACACGCAGTGAATGAGGACAAAGTAAGAACGACACTTAGTATACATCCACATTTTCCAAGAGCACATTATTGAGAATTCAAGAACAGCACCCAGACACTGCACTCAGACACACACCAACACACAATTCCAAATGCTTTTGAATGGCAAATCCTACCCTTCCCTCCCAAAGCTCTGACATCTGAGTTACAGTTTTTAGGACTACCATATACCTCTCTGCCATTTCAGCCAAGTCAGCATTTCATATGTGTTTGTAGGCTTTCTCTTGAAGACAGATATTTTGCCTCCTGGTCTCACAGGTACTTGCTGGCACCCAAGGAACGGTCATCTTCTAGTACCTGGAGGGACAGTATGTTCCTCATAAAAAAAAACCCTCCCACTTACTGACCTGTTCCCTTGAAGACGTCTCTGTCTTGGCTCTGCTCTCTGCTTTGCACCAGGTCTATTTTCCTTGTCAAGATGCACCAGCTCCCACCCAGACCTCTGATCACAATGCCAATTGCCTTAGGGTGTGATTCTTTGTCTCCTCTCACCAGACCAGCCACTTCAACCTTTCTTCCCCAGTCCTACTTCAAGAGCCAACTCCAGTTATCTCTAACCCTGGCATCTCAAGGCTGCAGGCTCCAACTCCTCAAATTCACACATTCCTTCCCATCACCGCCCAGTCCCACTTTCCTTCCCCAAGCCACCCTCTGACCCTGATGTCTGGTGAGTTCCCAGCGTATGTGAAATATTTAACAATTACAGTTAGTTAGCCGTAAGCATTTGCAAACTGATCTTTTTGAAAAGGCTTATATCCTGGCTAAATTCAGATGCTTTGTCATGTAAATGAAAAAAGACACATCCCTGGAATAAAATCCCTCATCCTTTTCAACCAGATTCCAAGTGGTTTAAAAGGGAAGGGCACTACTGGTCTTCCACAGTAGAAGTTGTGAGAACTTTTAAAACATTGGAAAACACACTTTTTTCTTTGCCCAATTCGCAAGTTGATTCAAAACATTTCAAATGAAATTTTACACACAAAGAAATTAAATAAACCATCACAAGGCTTACATATGCCATTATAAATTTTCCACTTAAGTTTGGCAAAGTTATGAAAATCTTGTTTGGCTACTTTACACTTGTGACATTATCATATGCCTATAATTTAAGCAAAATGAATTATTAATGTATACTGGTTTCTATCAACTATTCTCTCCTCCAGCAAGATTTAATTATCTCTTGGCCAAGCCTGAATCATGCTCACTGTAGTCAAGAGTGCATCTTCTGTACCCACTGGGCCTGAGCAGGCTCTAGGAGTTCTTACTCTTTAGCACCAGAAATGTGCTCGGCACTACAGAGCCAACAAAGGCTGCATAGAGGTAACAATGCAGAAACTGATCATCTTTTTTTTCCCTACGTTCTGTCAGTTCAATGAATTACCTGGATGTGCTTAACTGTATGGAAACACCAGTTCTGTATGATGGCACCCTCAGCAAGCTTGCTGACAAGACCATGCTGTGTGGTGCAGTCAACACACTGTAGGGAAGGGTTGGGATCCAGGGGGACCTGGACAGGCTGGGAGACACTGGGACCATGTGAACTTCAAGGAGTTTAACAAGGCCAAGTGCAAGGTCCTGCCCCTGGGTCAGTGCAATCGCCAGCACAAAGACAGGCTGGGGCAGACTGGATGCAACAGCCCTGAGGAGAAGGACTTGGGGGTGTTTGTTGACAAGAAGCTCCCCATGACCCGGCTTCAGAGTGTGCTTGAGCCCAGAACTACCCCTTGTGTGCTGGGCTGCATCCCCAGAGCATGAGGGGATTCTCCCCCTCTGCTGCGCTCTGGGGAAACCCCCCCTGCAGCCCTGATCTATCTCTGGGGCAACAACACAAGAGGGACCTGGAGCTGTTGGAGCAAGTCCAGATGCCATGGAGATGCTGTGAGGTCTGGAGCAGCTCTGCTCTGGAGACAGGCTGAGAGCTGGGCTTTATATTCTTTATATTTTTCTAAAACGAAAAAGATGTCATGTTCACACTCACAGAGCAGTTCACCCGCAACTTTTATACGTTTCACCTGATGGGTGAAATCCATGGACAAATGTCACACCTAAATTTTCTAAAACAAGCCAGATTAAGCCCCCAGTTTTGTTTTCAAAGGGGAGAGGGAGAGAGAGATCAATATATCCTTCACTACGTGAAATCTGAAAAACCAGCCCACCATTTCCCAGGGACGAGGAGTGAATTTATCATTGAAAGCAACTAATTCTAATCTGTGTCTTATTTTTATGAAGCTTAGAAGCACTACAGCAGAAATAGGTAGCCTAATTCATATGATGCCATCTTTCCAAATCTGAAGGGAAAAAAAAACCCAAGCAACTGAAAAAAAAAAAACCGTTATCACATACAAAACCACTAAAAAAAAAAAAAAAAAGGAAGAAAAAAAAGGAAAAAAATACTATCTCTAGAAATCCACAAATCCTCAAAAGCCCTCGGAAATCTCAGTTTTCCTATACAGCAGTAGAATCAAATGAGGAAAGCATTAGTGATTCTTTCTATTACAGAGAAGTATACTGGCATCAACAAGAAAATGGCAAAAGTTTTGTCAATTAACTTTGTTTTCCTGCTTGGGAAGAGTAGTTGATGAAGGCAGGTACTCAGGGCACTTGTATAAAGGAGCCCTGCATCTGAACAGCCAATCACCCAAACCAGACTTGAGAAGAAACAACAAAGGAGACATCTTTCTTCTTCAAAGCAGCAACAAAGTGCAGAAGAAAAATGCCCAACCAACTGGCAAACATCAAACTTCAGGAGACATTTACAACCACAGCCACGCAAAAAAATGGAGCAAGAATAACACAACAGCAGCTACCAAGTGTTACTTTCTCCACATCCACTCCCACACCGACCTGAAAACCAATCAATAACCAACTCTAATTCTTGCTTTTACATTGTTTTGCATCCTCTTATACCAAAGTAAAAATGCAGATTCTAGTCACTCAGTTTTTGACCAAAACCCACATGGCTGGGTCTGAGCCCCAACAAGGTAAGTGCATCTTGGAAAAAAGACTACTTTAGAAGACTACTGAAAAATCAAGACAACTGAACACAAAACATATCATCCCTTCAGTATTTAGTTTACCTTATGTTCTTTTTAACTGTTTTTATACACATCCTTTCTAACCTAAAACATTATTTATATTTCTAGATAGAGTTCTGTTTGCAAATAGAATCAGAACTGTTCAGGTTGGAAAAGACTTTTTAAGATCAAGTCCAACCATTAACCTACCCTAACTGACGCCTATGGAAATCCTCTTTGAAAAACTACATAAAATTTGTACAGTGTGACTTCACTTCTCCCAGATTAAAAGTTTAGTTTCACCATTCAATGAAATGTCAAAAGGCCTAAACTCCTAGTCTGACTTAATCCAATTTTAAGGAGTAAGGAAAAAATAAAAACACACACATATTTGCTGTGAAGAGATTAAAAAGAGGATGCTTAGAAAAATTTTAGTCTTTTTCCTTCTACAATGTAGATGAGCCTTATTTGAACCTGGCACAGCACAAGCTGCTGCTTAATACAACTTTCCTTTCCCTATCCTTTATGCGACAGGGATAGCATGAACCCAAAATTAAGCCTCCAGAACAGGAGGAAGGGGCACAACGACACGAGAGACTTTTCTCTCTTAATCTTCTTCAGAGCTCACAGGTACTGTGTGCCTTCATTTTTAGCATTTTACTTACCTGTGCTGTACTGTACTTCTCTGGCATAAAATCAGGTATTGTTTTTTTTCCCTGAATTCATCTATCTACACTTCACATGAGTTGTTAAACTACATAATATAGATAATTTACCCCAAAGGTCAGGCAGGCAGGACAAAGAAAGACCGTAAAATGAACGCCATCCTTGGAACTGAAAATTTGCCAAGGGATGCTGTAAATGACTGGCAAAACTTTTTAATTTTAATAGAAATTACATAACCTCAAAGGACATACATATTAAAGGCAGCATACAGCAAGATACCACACTGCAAACGTATCTGGCACAGGATCAGTCTGTAAAATATATCACATCCTTGATTACAAACAACATCTGAACAACACACATCTTTTCCACACTTGATAAACACCCTTTTCACACCCTAGTCTTGTCACTGGCACACATCCCCATGGGAAAGAAAAATGTTCCATGTAATTAGGCTGTCCAAACCCGCAGCAGTCGATTTTTATTTTATTTCATTAATTATTAGGTAGGGGGGTGTTATTTTATTTCCTTAATTATTACAAATGTATCTCAGATATCAGTTGCTGGTGACAGATTTTAGATATTTAAAACCATGAGTCACGATGGAGTTAAGTTACATCTTCTGCTTTAAAATTTCCAAATTAAGTATAATTATAACTCCACTCTCCTTCATTAAGTACTTAATGTATCAATCAAACATATATATTTTCCCCCCAGTTTTCAATTTAATACCACCTCACGCAGAAGTTAGAGCTGTGTTTCTCTGAACATATTTAATTCAATGTCAACTTTTCTCAGCAGAACAAGAACTTGTGCATCACCTTGGGAGAAGCATTGCAGAGTTGTAAAACAATGTCATAGGAAAGAGAAAGGAAAATGTAATCACAGCTTTTTGGATGTCAGAAGGAAAGCGTAGGAAAATGGCAATGATGTGATCCCATTTACAACGAAACTTTAAAAGATGGAATAAAAAAAAAGAATCTGGAATGTAGTTTATAATGGCATTTCACAACATAAACCAAGTCTTTAGGCTTTTCTATTTTTCATTAAGGGAAAGGATGGCTGGGGAGGGGGGAGATGAGAGAGGAAGAGGGTGTTTCTAAATTCCTGGTTATGTTTATCCATCAGTAGATGCTACAAGATGTGCCAAGTCCGTGATTTAAGAACAAACCAGTGTTTTGCATAGAATAACCTATACTCGAGGAATTCACATTTCCAGCTGTTAGTTGTAAGGAGTGGGAGACAAAGTGTATTTAAATCGAACAGCACCATCTAGCTGGCCCCCGTAACTTTAATCAGGAGGGCAGCTGCTGCTTGGCAGTATGTCAGTTTGGCAGGCTTGCCTTGAAAATCATTAAGCATTTTCATTCCACATGAAGTACGACGTGCCTTATGGCACCAAGGACCCAAAAGAAAAACCAGCTACAACGAAGTAAGACTAAAGCCAGTTTAAAGTTTCAGCTCTAGGACCACAGCACAGTGTGTGTGGCCCGCGCTGGGAAGTTTCTGCCAAGCAAAATCAAAATAACGTGGTCTTCACCTGATCCAACACACAGCAGCCTTATGGATTCCTTTCATCTAGTCCCACAGTGCGATCCCATTCTGCCCTTCAGGATCTTATCAAGTGTACTGACAAACACATGCAACTATGCAGCAAATATGCAGCACAAGAAAATGGCTTCAATCCGTAATTTCGCCAAACCAAATAAACAATGCTCCCACTAGCCACTTCAGCAATGATTTCTAGAATTATTCGCCCACAGGGAGTAATAAGTGCCACTAGTTGATTACGTTTCAGTGCCCAAGTTGTGTCTCCCACTCCACCCTAGCCATTAACACTGCATGTCGGCACTGCCTGATTTCCTCCACCTTTCCGTGGCAAAGTTAGGCGTGGAATTCCCTAACGTAACATCACTTTAAAATCTCCTCCAGCATTCCCCTCTCCTGTAGCAACAGAGATGCCTAGCCTGCTCCTGTTCCAGGAAGCATGCATGCCAGTCTCTAGAATTAAGAAGTGTCTAAAATACTGCAGGGGAAAATAAATAAATAAATTAATTAATTAATTAATACATAAATAGGACAGAAAAAAAGGAAAAACAAACAAACAAAACCTTCTCTTCTAGGTGAAGGTTCAAGACAAACTGCCGATGGGGGAACTCCTCCGGAGCACAGCGCCCGGAGGTTACAGCCGCTCCGGAGCGATGCGGTGGGCGCCCCGGCAAGCGCATGTGGCCGGCGCCCTCCAGCTCCGGACCCTCCGCAGCCTCACTCCGACCTTCCCTCGGCTGAACCCCGCTCGGTACACGTCCTCCCCTCCTCCCCGGCTGCAGCAACGCCGAGAAGCCGCCGCTACAGCACAACTTGACGAGACCTCCGTCCGCTCCTAAAAAACTCGCTTTCCTGCCCAATTATTTCACGCCCCCCTCATACACAGGGCACCCCCGGCACCCCGTGGGGCAGTTCCCACGGAGGAGAAATCCGACGGAGCCCTCGCGCTACTCGCACGGGGGATTTTATCCACCGAGAATGCATTACAACATTAAATAAAATAATAAAGTACTTTCGCGGCTGCTACGGTATCAGCCGGGGTCAGGAGGGGTTGAGAGGGCTGTGAGTGTAGCCCCGCCGCCCACCGGCACTTCAAAACCCGACCCCAGCACCACACCGGGGGATGCCCAGCACCTTTGTTCGGCGGGGCGGGCTCCGGAGCGCGGCGTGTCCCCGTGTCTGTGTGTGCCCCGCTGCTGCCGTGCCCCCGCAGAACAATGCGCCGCGGGGCTGCGCGGAAAAGTTGCGGGGCGGCGGAGTTGGTAAGCTGCGGAACGACATCCCCGTCCCTCACCACTCCCCGTACCCCCGTCCCCGGCTCTTTGTCACATACGTTGCGCCGGGGAGGGGACCGTGCGGAGCAGGGACACGGGGGGACCAGCGGCGGAAGGACGGGGGGGGGGGGGGTGGGGGGGTGGGGGGGGAGGGGGTCCGCCCGCTGCGTCCTCCCGCTCCGCACGGACCGGCGGCGGGAAAGTTATTCGCTGCGTCCCTTGGGGCGGTACTCACTTCTCCCGGGCCTGGCTGTCGGACGGGACGCTGCTGTTGCTCTTGCCTTTGCCGTACATGCCTGCGGAGAGCTCCGACTGTCACGCACCTGTCAACCCATCACAGCCTCCCGGGACCAGCCCCGTCACTATGGAGACGCCGCCACACACACACCCCATTGGCCAGCCGGTCGGCCGGGCACGCCCCCCTCGCGGTGATTGACAGTCGGGACCCGGACGGGCGGCTCGCTCCTTACCACCCCCATCCCCCCCCACACTCGGCTCCTCCTCTCTCCCCCCCCCAAGCGCTCTCCCTTCCCCGCGCAAGGGGGAATTAGAAACGGTTCTAGAAGGGTTTTAAACAACCGGCTGTTCCCGGCAAGCGGCACCCCGCCCGCCGCCGCTGCCGGCTGAGGGAGAGCGCGTCGGTGAGCGCGAAACTGCGGACCGGATTCCAGCGGCACCCGCGGCCCGCTCTCACCTTCTCGCAGCGCGCGCAACGCCAGCCCCGCAGCCCCCTCAGCGCCAGTAACTCCCCCGCTCCTGCGGACCCCTCCTCAGCTGCTGGCGCCCGTCGGCCGCTCAGCGGGGACCCGGCGCCCCCCTTTCCCTCAGAGCCCGGGATCAAGCCCTTCCCGGTGGGGCAGGGGAAGGCCAGGGCCGGTAGAGCTCCCCCCGGGGCCAGAGGGCTGCTCCCCGCCGGAATGTGTACCACGGGCTGGCTGAGCCTAGGCCTCCTGTGGCCTGCGGCCCTGAGAGGCTGGGGGAAACGTTTCCTCAGCCGAAACTGCGGGTTTTAGACACGGTTAAAAGAGAAAAGAATTTCTCTAAAAAAAATTCAAGGAAATGCTTTAATTTTTATTATTATTGTTGTTTTAAGGGTACATTGCGAATAATCCTGTGTTCCAGAGGGATGATGGGAAGAGAGCAGCACAGGGACCATGCATAGCCATCGTTTTTATTAGAGGTGCCTTGTCCCTGCGTTTGACTTCCCGAAGTATGATCCCAAATTCTGCAGATGTTGATACCTGCCTCTCTTTACAAACCCATGACTTAATCTTGTAAACCTACTCACGTGTGTAACCCGAGGGCGCTTTGAGTGTTTAATGGCAAGATCTCTGAGCACTTCTTTAGGTCAAGCCAGGTTGTAAATACACCCCATCTCCCCACTGTGCTGCCAGGAAAAGGTCACGCACAATTCTAAGGAGGGAAGCTGTACAATGCATAGACCACCAGCATCTGTTTATCATTGTTGGAGCTGCAGGGGCGGGGGGGGGGGGGAACCCATATATTCTCTGGATTTTGAGCTGCTAGAGCGAAGGGAATGGTTGGTGAGGTGGAATTGTTGTGGGAGGATTAAAAGGGTATTAAATGAGCAACTGAGACAAATTAGGGATGGAGCAGCAGAGACAACAGGAAGGAGTGAGCGGCTGAAGGGTCTGAGGTGCTTGTAGCTGGTTGTTCGGGATGTGTGCAGAAGTAAACCACATGAAAGCATATCACAACAAAAGCCATTTTGTGCCAAAGTTGGTTGTTTGTCCTAGGCTTTTGCCCCACTGTATTTTTATTGTTGTATTAACAGGTGAGTGGGAGAGCATGGTTGGAGTGGTCTGGCTTTCGAGTCACCCCGTGGTGGCCGAGGCTCCTGCTTCCAGCCTATGCCAGGGGAAGAATGACGAGCAAGGTGGCTCGTGGTGGGAGAAGGACATGTGGAAAATGGCAGAAGGATGGAATGGAAGGGTAGAAGTTAACAGAGGAGGTGAAAACCACTGTGGGTGCGAACAAAAAAAGGAAACAAAGTACAGGAACAATGCACGGTAAATTTGAGTGATAAAAGGGGGGAAAAGACAAGAGAGGGAGTCTGAGAAGGGCACGTAAATGAGGCATGAACCAAAAGGAGGCATTTTGCCCTCATTCCTGGGGCTTACATGTCTTGTGCCACAGAGTTCAGGTGAAGGCTAGCTGTATGACTGATTGTATTCGGTGTGAATAGGGGGGGCAGAAGATGGTACAGAGAAAGAAACACAGAGAAAGAATCAGGGCAGAGAACAAAGAAGGACTTGGATTGTAGGTAAAATATAGAAAGAAACAAAAAAAAGTTGCTGGGGGAAGAAGAGTGAACCGTGGATATCCTTGGCAAACACACAAAGGTAGTTGACACTTTGGCACAGGATCATCGTAATCCAGAATACAGTTTTCATCTAATTATTTGCTTGGAAGAGCAGTTATCATCCCATCAGAGACCTTAACAACTCCCTGTTCCATTCTCCCACGCATCAGCCATGGTATCAGCAGGGCTTTTACATGAAAATGGTAACAATGAAGAAATCGCTCCTGGGCAAGGCAGTCTTCTTTGCACCTTCTGTCTTTCCCCCCCCCCCCCCCCCCCCCCCCCTTCTGCTTACCACAATAGTTTTGGTCGATTTGTTTTGTGGTTTGAAGAGTGGGGGATTATTTTGGGAAGATGGCCCATCAGTATTGTGTTGGCCTTGTATGGGGAAAAGTTCTGTTCTGAAGAAGGACACTGTTGAGGTGTTCCCTAAAAATGTGCTGATGGGATTGCTGTGATGTTCTCTGGATATGCATTCCATGGCAAGTCTTCCACAGGTGAAAATCCTTTGTTCCCATTTTTCATGTGATTTATTTGCTTGCATTCTTGTGACTTATTTTGGTCGGAAGGACTGCAGGTGCCTTGCACGTTCATAGATCGAATGGTGATTTGGGGCAGAGTGGAATGAACTTTTGGAGAGTAGGGATGGGCACTCAGGCATGGGCAGGATGGTTCTGTTCCCAATAACAGTGTTAAAACCTGTTCTCTTTACGGGTATGGTTCCATTAACATTCAGGTGATGATTTTGTAATTTTGCGTAGAGATCCTTTGGTGGAAAATGCTGGTACTTATTTATTATGCATATGAAAAATAGAGCACAAAAGGAATAAGGTGCTCATAGGACCCTGCTGTAGATCTGCCAGGCTAATATTACAGCTGCCTTTGCAGGAATGCTATCTTGGTGTATTATCTGTCAGCACCACGCAAACAAAACATTATCACATGGGTACAAAAGTTTGCTTTGTAAGCAGGTTAATCATCATGAAATCATCCATATACGAACTTTTATGTGTCCTTAATTCTTTCTTCAAGTGTTCATACGTGTATGAATGTCTGTGTATCTTTGCCCTTGTGCCAGTCATTTTGAGCACAAACACTGCTGGTAGCAGCACCAGTTGTATCTCAAGAGGCCAATACTGTAATTAGTGAGATTTGAGGCCTAAATACTGAGACAAATTTAAGTTTCTAATATCAGAAATGAAGATCCAGTCTTTGTTCAAAAAGGGGATGAGGGGTGGCAGTAGTTTAAAGCTTCTCAGTCTGACACTGGAAAGGAATTCACAATGTATTTTTAGAGTGTTATAAAAATCTCTTACATAATGCTCATTAATTCTTAGGTTTTAGGGAAGAGCACTGGGCTTTGTGTATAAGAGTGTTGACCGGCTAAGCCACTGAAAGGGGCTGTTTTGGGCTGGTTTGTTGTTTTTTTTCTTTTAACTTCTTGGATACAAAAAGCTGCAAATACTCAATTATTACCGGGTGTTGCTTTTGTTTGGGCGTGCATGAATATTTTTCTGGAAACTCTGTCTTATTTTTGGAAGTCTTTATCGTTTTAAAACATATGTTATATCACCCTGTCTGAGATACAGGATAGCTACAAACTGGGTGGGGTTTTCTTTTTTTCCCCTCCCTCTTAACTGCAGCTAGTTACGTTATGGATTAACATTCAGGAATATCTGCAGTGAAACATTACTTGTGTAGCTGTGTAAGACTTACTTAAGCAATTTAACTTATATTACAGAATCATGACTTTCCTCGTAGTAATGCATGCAATTACTATATAGTTCTGCCTGTCCTGTTGATTTTCAAAATCATCAATTAGTCTTAACTGCCAGGTCCTCACACAGCTCTTAACAAAGGGCTATTCAGGAAATTAAGTCGGTTAAATGATACTCCCTAATTTAATTCTAGTTATATATAGTTATCGTTGTGTAGCTGTAAGGATTATTTTTTTTTTTTTAACACGATATCATGGGAAAGAGATGCTTTTGTTTGGTCTTTTTCAACAGACACGTGACCAAGGCAGCTTTGAAGCCTTTCTGAAGAGTCCTTGCTTCTGTAGGATGTTAAATGTGGAGTTTCCAGCTATGCACTTCATTCTACAGACTTAGTCACTCTTATGTCATACCAATAAGTAAGAATTGCTCAGATGAGTGCAGTGAGTCCTAAATTGTTATTGGAGAATCTACATGGGTCACAAGTGCAAAACAAAAGCTTCATTTATACTTTCTTTTCCAGTTGGGAGAAAATGAAAGTAATTACAGCTCAATGGCAGGGAGGGAGGATCCTTATAGGTCCCTTCTGATTTGAGATATCCTATGAATGCTATGGTTCTGAGGCTCAAAAAAAGGATTATTAATAACCTGTTTGTCACCCAGGTCTCCTGCCAGCAAGGGCTCTCTCTTTCCCTCTGTGGTGCTTTGTTTCTGCAGTTTTCCTGGAAGGAGGCTCTGACACCACAGAGAGCCAGCCCTGCTCTGCAGTGTTTGGTTGCCTGCATTTGCTAAAGGACACTTGTCCTGTGAGATGCAAAGCAGCTCACTGAAGGGAGCTGGGGAGACCTTGCAGCAGGGAAGAGGAACTGCTGTTCTCTGAAGCCACCTGGAAGAATCTGGAATCTGCTGCAGTTCCTGCAGTAGCAGAGTCTGTCCTTGCTTTCTCACTGCCATTCTCCCATGAAACCTATGTTACGGCCCTAGTTCCCACTTGCACTTTCCTTTTTTTCCAGTGAGAACCACAATTTCCTTCTGTCTGTGGAGAGGAAGCAAGGATGCTTTGCAGCCTCTTGTCACCCATTTATTTCATCCACGAAGGAAACAGGGAGAAGCGGAAGATATTCAGCTTAGAAATAATACTTGGTAAGACTAAATCTTCACTGAGCTTATTGCTCTCATTGGCAATATGTTTGCTCACACTTTTAAGTACTCTGGCATCCAGCTTGTGTTCACATGCAATTCAGAATGTCAGAAATCATCTGTAAAGGGCACACAGTGACACACAGTCTTAGTTCATATAATGGAAAAAAACATGTTTATAAGTACTGGTTTTCTCCGCATTTAACTATTTTATTCTCTGGTGTCTTATGTGGTTTCAGATCTTCTTGATATTGTTTCCACCAAACAGGCTTTCACAACATCTTGCTTGCTAGCTCTCACACACAGAAACTCACGTGCTGGCTAAAGGGTGAACTCATGTTGCCTTTCATGTAGAACAGCTCAGATACAGTCTCCCTGTTCTCCCCAGCCATGTATTTTCACTTACAGAACTGGAATTGCTACTCTTCCTTTTGTCAAATTTGCTTGATAATTGGGTAGTGGGTTAAAGTTATGACTGACATACACATAAACACTCGCAGCATGTGGGATTGCCCTCATTTCTTTGGTTGGCATGGCTAAAACTGGTCATTTTAAACTGACTGAAACTGTATGTTACCAGACAACCCAGCCTGTGGAAAAAAAAATTAAAAAGCCTCAATTACTAACCATTTGAAGGATAGCTGAAAGTCACCATTGCTGGTTCAGTGATGTGTCACATCAGGAATGTGATTCTTTTTGCTGTGTGTGCCAATAACTCGGAAGAAAAACAGCTTGAAAGCTGGAGATACAGGTGTATGCGAGGCCAAATTAGACCCCAATCCTACACAAAACTCCACACGGGCAGATTGATTTGCCTTGGCACTTTCAGCATTTAATGCTATGCTAAAACTGAAAAAAAAACCCTAAAACAAAACACCCACCCCCCCAAAAAAAAAACCTAAAACCAGCCCACAAAAATCACATTAGCAGAATCAAAATTGCTTTTATTTTCAGGGTCACCACACTCAGCAGTATGTTACAGAAAAAGGATGAACCCAGTATGGAGTTGCTGATAATTCCTGAGTTGGTTTGACATATGCAGAATGCTGTTGACTTCAACAGGCTTATTTAACACATTTGTTTCTTTTGGGTTTAGGATTAGTAAAAAAAGCAATTTTGTGAGGCTGTACTGATAAGGTTGCCTATGTGGACTGTAGGCCTGGAGTTGCAAGGCTTGGGTTGCACAGGCAGAGCAGCAGAAACACTTCTGCTTCAGCCAGGAGTTAACCGTGATTAGGGTAAATAACCTCTTCAGAACTACTCACAGGACTTTTATTAAATGCTGTTCAGGAAAAGGAAAAAAAAAAAAGTTTCCCAAAGCAAGCAGTAGCACTCAAAGATCTGGGAAAATAAATGGCCAAAGCTATCATGCTGTGACAGCTCTGGAAAACCTTTACACAGTTTCATAAAACAAACACATCTGATGTTCTATTCTCTGGGTAGGTCTTTACATTAGAAGTTCATACTTAACACAAAAGGTGAGAAAAAATGGTTCTCTTGCTCCAAATGTTTGCTGAGCACATATTGGTGAATTAAGTATCATTCCAGTGGTGTACCATATCAGTCAGGCTCTATCAACACATTCAGATGTACAGCAGTTTTGTGGAACTTTTCTGCTGCCTTTGATGTGTGTGACTGAGGGGAGGTGGAGATCATTTCAGCCTGTGCTGTGGGCTTAATATTCAAAGGAGCTACTTTCTCTGGATCTCAAGAATTGTAGAAAATAAAACAATTGTCTGCGGGCTTGCTCTTGTTCTCAAGAAGTATGAAACATTCCAGTGGACTGATAGCTATGTGTTATTTCATTTGCTTTCAACACCAATATTTGAGCTTCTTCTAGTTTTTATGAACTATCTGATGTTTTCATGTTCAGTTAGAAATAGATATATTGAAAACTGTTAAAATTTCACCATTTTGGCCCGGGAACCCAAAGAGAGGGTGGTGATGATTAAAAACACATACCAAATCAAAGTTATGCGGGATCTGACTGATTAGCAGCTGGCCAATAGCAGTGTTGAAAGTAAGAAAGGAAACCACACTTGCTAATACTCATTCATTAATTTCTACTTATGTATGTTGTGTTTCTCTTAAACGTCCAAGAGATCACAGGTTCATAAAGGAAAAAAAAAAAACTTTACAGGAATATAACTCACAGGACCATTCCAAAATTCCAGCATAATAACAAGGAAAATTGATTTAAAGTGCTTCATAGTGTATGAAGCCATGAAAAGTAAGGTAATGCTGTTTATTTCTCACAGAGGCTTTCACTGAACCAAGAGTAGATGGAACTTTCTGGGTTTCAAGCGATACATACTGTGGCAATAAGTTTGTCAGTATCCTTTGGTTTTTCATCAGTAACTGGGAAATACTAAGAACTACACCAAATTCAGTCCCTGTTACAACTGTTACAGGCATTATTACACCAGAGGGACCCAATTACAACTTTTTAATTCTGGGTTCTTTATAGGTAAAGCAGGGGTATAGGCAGCACCGAGTGTGCACTTGTTTGGGAGGGAAGCCCTTTGACTCTAAATATCTTCTGTGGTAATAGTGGTGGGGGATTGTGAAGATAACTTGCTACTTAGATTCATCTTTGGTTCAATACCTCTTGGTTCCTATTATGAATAGGTAAAAAGTTAAAATGCAGGCATTCTCTGTAATGTTAACACGTGAATAGTGTTTTAGAGATTTGGTTTGGGTTTGTGCAGCAGATTGTTTTGTGAGACAGAGCCCTTCATAGAAACCAGACTATTTTACTTGTATTCTTTGGCATTTGCATTTATAAAAGCTACTCATGTTTACACACACATACACATGATATTGTTCATGTATATTGTTCATCTGGTAAGGAAGAAATAAAAAAAGAAATTGATACCAGTCTGCATATGCATTCAAAAGCTTAGTGAATTCTCCAAGCTCTGCTGTGGATCAAATTTCATGAATCTGCAATAAAAAAAAATAATCCTTTTTTACCTTGTCTTTGAGTGTTCTGGGGTGAGTTTGTAAGGTTTGAATTACTAGGTAATCACCAAGAAGTCTCCTTTTCATGAGCCTGCAGCTGGGAAATGGACAATTTAATATTGATGGAAAGAACAAACTCTCCTTCTCCCTTCTTTCCCTTTTCTTCTCTACACTTCTGATTCATCATTTTCTTCTCTAAGGTGCCTATCCTGAAATCGCCTTTGTGGAAGTCCAAAATGAACTACAAAGCAAGAGTAGAGCCCAGTTTTTCAAAATCCCATTTATTGACTTTAGTGAGTGTCATATGACACAAAGTTACGACTATTCAAGAAAGAAAAATCCAGTTCATTGACATATCCACAATTATTATTCAGCTAAGAAACTAACTTTACATGAATCTGCAGGCTTTCCTTTTGAAATATTTATGGAATACTCTGCCATCGCCATGCCAGGGTAAAGTATGGAAATAATCAGTTCTGGCTTCTAAAAGAAGGAAAATATTAAACCTTCATTGAAAATGAATAGACACAAAGATTGAACTCTAGTAGAAGTAAACAAGTGTCTGTAGTATGGTGCAGACATATGTAGACATGTGGACACCTGTGCTGTCTGCCCAGCATGTCTTTAAAGATGCCATCGTTTAATGGTATTGTCTAGGAAGGTTTCTGGATAACACACCTTCCACTGCTGTTCACTCCTAGATCCATTTTGGCCCTTTCAAACAAGTTGGGCAAGAAGTTGAAGTTAATTCCTGAAGTTTAGCACATGACAATTTTTTAGATTAAGGACATGTTCTGTCTTATTTAAACCAACTGCTGGAAATCCACTGTGATGAATGAGAAAGGACAACCCCAGTGCAGAGTCTCCAGGGACTGCTAGGTCTAAGGCAAACATAAAATTAACCCTCTTCAGGCTTTCTACTCCAAAGGAACTCTGCACTTAAAGGAATGTGAGATTCTGTTTGGAGACTACAGAAGTCATGGGACTGGACTGAACTAAGCGCTCCAAATGGTTTCCCACTTCTCCATTTCTGGATATAAATGAGTAAAAACCTTTGCTGATGACTACTCTGCTGGTTGAGCTGGTTGAGCTACACTTCCCGTGTCTAAGTCTGGTGGGAGCTGAACTGAACAAGCTTTTCTGACGTCTTGCTTTGGCCTGTGAGAGATTTGTTTATGCAGGCAGACTGGTTCTCATGGTTGAAGCCACTTGCTTTCTCCCTGTGTGGTCTTTCTGTCCAATGAAGGGTGGTACTGTGGGTCTGTGAGGAGCATCATGTCATGGTCTGAGCAGCTGGAAGAGGGGAGGTTACAAAACCAAACAAGGGAACAGAGATGCCCTAGGGCTGTATTAGAAATAGTGGCTTCTCCCATCTGTTCTCTCAAATTCTCCATATACTGAGTGCTGGTAGTCTGGCTAGCATGGTAGTTTCCTGGGATATCTGAATGTAAGGGGAATTGTGCTATTTAAAAGATACGTCTTTTATTGTTTTTCGTAACCAAGATCAAAAATGGCCCAGATTCATGATGCTTACCTGACCTGTGGTGGCCTTTTTCCCCTGATGATTTAAAAGTGGACTTGAGAAGCAGAGATGTTTTAATTTCTTCAATTTCTTTTTATTTTTCTTTCATTTTTTCCCCTCTTCATTCTCTTCCACACTTAAAAAAATCCTGCAAATACCCAAAACATTCTTTCAGCAGCATGAGATATGTGCACACCAGTGCCTCCCAAGGTATAGATTTTAGTAAGGAAGGAAGACACGCATTTTTTGTATAACTGTTGCCATTACACAAGAGTACAGGATAGGAAGGCAGTTCTTAAGAAGCTCCTCCCTGGCCTGGAAGGGCATCATGTCCGATTAAGACAACTTACTTAATTCCACACATTGGTAAATGAACAAGGATGGGGAAGGGCATGTATATGAAAGAGGAGGACTTTTTAATCTTGCAAGCTGACCTCAGGGGGTTTGGTTCAGAAACAGACAGGAGTTATATAGAATTCCCATAATACAGCTGGTGCACCCATAACTGCATTGGCTATAATAGGATTTTTTACTGTGCTAGGAATGAAATATCGGGCTCTCACTGTTATCTTTCCTTGTGCAGCTGTAAAGAATTTATTTGTGAGTTTTACAATATCCAGAGGTGGTTCCTTTGTACCCTTTTTCAATAAAGTTGAAATGCCAAAAGTTTTTTAGTTTCTTATTACTCTCTTTGCCCAGTACAAAGCCCTTGTAGCAATCCTGAGACTGACACATCTGTCCTATCGTGAACCTTTTCTGAAAGAGACCAATTTCCATGCATAGATGGTCCTTCTAATGCCATTTTTAGTTAGCCCAAATATTGAGTCTTTTCCAGCATCTTGAGTTCAACGAGCTCATGCCAGACTAGTGAGACTTTTATTAACGGTTCTGAACAGTTACGTTATTTTATCAATTCTTGACAAGACTCTGGGTCATACCGCAGATTTTAGGCATTCTGTGTTCAGTGTATTGAAATTTCTTGTGAGCCTGAAGTGTCCCACCTTAGAATGGAAAAAATGTCATACATGAATGTGGGGATAAAAACGTTTCACTAGAAAAGGATACCTCAATTGCCCAGAATACAGAGGAATCAGGGAGCCATTTCATTGCCACATGGTTGCTTGCTTCCTCATCTCTCTTTGGTGAGACTACTGATTTTTAAAGAGTTTGGCTCTGGTTTGTCAGTGCCTTAAGTGGAAGCAGGAGAAGGCACTTGATGTGACTTCCCAAATACTCCACTTTCCATTGTCAGTCAGTGGCGGCTCGTGAGAGTCGTTCTGGATTTGATACTGCTGTTTGCGCGTATTCCATCCTGACAGACATAGTCCTTTTTTAAAAAAAAATCTGTCAGTATTAAAGGTAACTTTCATGTTAATGGAAATGACAACTAGCAAAGAAATACACAATAATAAAAAGAGTATATTTTAGGTTATATTTCTTTTTCTTCCTGCATCCTGATTCCTTAAAAATTAATATAATTGATGTTAAGAAATGCACCTTTTTTTCCACTGAGACTTTTTTCACTGTCTTTTATGAATCCCCTTTCACCTCCGTAGGTGCTTGTCATGTCTAGGGAAACAGTAAATTTTAAATTCAGATGCAGCAGGTCTGATGATGTTGTCTATTCACAAGTGAGTTTCCCCTTGAAACGAGGATGGACCAAGCATTGCTGCTAAGGAGTGAGGAAATAACAGACTCCAAATTTCTGGAAGGACATGAGGGAAACTGTGAAGAAAATCTTTTTCTTAACCTTTTATAGTGAATCTACCACACATACAAATATCTTCAACAGCTATTACCCAACAGTCTCCTTCTCATTCAAGAAGTACTTGGACAGATGGAAGTCAAAACAATAGGGGACTAATAAACTGTTTCAAGGTTCCCAAATTAGGTCTGCTTAAAAGTAAAAAATGGATTTATAAATGCTAGCATCCAGTCAGAGTGTTGCCACTGATTTCCATGGTTCTGGCAGTATCTGGCTCCTAGCACAAATACAGATGTTGTGATTTGTTTTCCATCCTTTCTGATGTCAATGTAAACAGTCTTTTGGATGGATTTGGATATTTCTCTGCGTGAATATGAAGCCTAACTCAACAGTATTGTGCTAGTTTATGAGAAGCAGAAGGGGAATGTGACATATTTAGTGACATTGTCCAAGCTATCTGAAACACAGAAAATGTCTTACATAATGAAAAGCATATTAGAGTTTAAAACATGTTACATATTCATTGTCTAAGTGTACACTAGAAGCCAACTGTCTCAAGATTTGAGCTGAAAATGACCAAGCCAAAGCAAAAGGCATAGAAATAGTCAATATGATTTAAACAATTCACTATCTAAATCTTCTGAAGCTATTAGAATGTTTCTTGATGATACTGTCTTTTCTCTGAAGATGCATGAGAGAAGTCAGTTCATATAGGATTGAGTGCAGTACTCTGAGAAGGCAAGATTACCCCATTCTTTCCTATTCTTTTAAGAATAATCTGATGCATTTTTCCCTGAATATATATCTGTATCTTTGCTCTTGTCTTGCAATTATTTGAATTCAGTTATCTGCATTTCCCAAGGAAGTCTTACATACAGGCCCACATTAGCAATAGAGTGTCTGTACAGCTTACAAACTAGTAATAGAATTTGACAGAAGGCCCTTAAGCCCATTTTTTAACCAATTTACTGGAAAATTTTCAGGAGTTATTTTTCAGGAACAGTTAAGACAAACAGATGAATGATAAGTGGGTTTCATATGTAAATCCTGCCTGGTTTGCTCTTCCAGGTGCTGCATTTGGTATGAGAATGCAGGGGTCAGTGTGCCGCACAGCAAGGGATGCTCTAGCATACCACAGGCAGCATACATGCCTTGATTTTGAAGTCCGATCACTCTGTGCTCAGCTAAGAACATAGTTTACCACAAAAGGTTCAGCAAAAACTACTGCTAAAATTGCTCAGTGGTCAGTTGTGTTTCTCAAAATTAATTTCCAGGCTGAGCAGCTGCCTGCTGTGAGGAGGTTTATGGTAGGTAGACTGCACAAGATGTCTAAGACCTTGCCAAGACAAGATAACCAAGACCTATTCTAAGCAGCACATTTTAGAATATGCACTTGCTTAGGCACATTATTATTATTCTAAATGTCTTGAAGTTACGTTCTAAGTCTTTGTCACCATAGAAATAATTACACAATTACTTACCAGTTTTTCCAAAGAAGGACTGATTGTGTATCTTGGTACAGATACAGTGGTTCTCCAAGGGATTAAAGAATTATTTGTCTGCAAATAAGATACTGTCTCTTCACTATGCAGGACCTCGCAGGAAAGGAGCAGCTGACAGCCAGGCTGACCAAACACATTTGGGGCTATTGGGTGACAAGAAGCTCTCCATGACCTGGCTTCAGTGTGTGCCTGAGCCCATGTGCTGGGCTGCATCCCCAGAGCGTGAGCAGCAGGTTGAGGGAGGGGATTCTCCCACTCTGCTGTGCTCTGGGGAGAGCCCCCTGCAGTCCTGCATCCAGGCCTGGTGCAACAACACAAGAGGGACATAGAGCTGTTGGAGCAAGTCCAGAGGAGGCCACGGAGATGCTGCAAGGGCTGGAGCAGCTCTGCTCTGGAGACAGGCTGAGAGAGCTGGGCTGGTTCAGCCTGGAGAAGAGAAGGATCCTTAAGGGGAGACCTTAGAGCAGCTGCCAGTGCCTGAAGGGGCTCCAAGAAAGCTGGAGAGGGGCTTTGGACAAGGGCCTGTAGGGACAGGACAAGAGGGAATGGCTTTAACCTGACAGCAGGGAGATTGAGATGAGATCTTCGGCAGAAGTTCTTCCCTGTGAGGGTGCTGAGGCCATGGCACAGGTTGCCCAAAGCAGCCGCGGCTATTTATACTACATAAATATATGTATAAAACCATAAATGCTATAACATTAGCATCTGGACATTTTGCTTTGCTTCTCCTCTAAAATTACCTATTTTGTAATTCTTTTTGAGACTGATCCTTCAGAACGTGAAATCACAGCAGAGTATTTTATATAATGGTGCAGTGTCTCTTTTCCTTCCCAAAGAGGAACAAATTGGTCTTAGGGTACTTTGTTGTGGTGGTTTAAACACCTCTGTCTCCTTCATTTAACCTGGTAGATAGTCATCCTTTTAGGGACTCTTACCCCTTTCCCAAAAAGGTGGGCAGGTTTTACTTTTGTCCCCCAGCACTCTTTGAACAGGAGAATCTCAGTCTTTTCCTTCAGATGCCAGCATCACTGATGTCCAGGAAAGTGGCACATGACACCCAGCATGACACCAAGCCCGTCCCACATGGCAGACTGGTTGCATATTTACTGGTGACGTCCGGAGATACAGTTCATAGAACCATGGAATCCCAGACTGGTTGGGTTGGAAGGGACCTTAAAGCTCATCCAGTTCCAACCCCTGCCACAGGAAGGAACGCCTTTCCCTAGACCAGGTTGCTCCAAGCCCCGTCCACCCTGGCCTTGAATACTGCTGGGGATGAGGCAGCCACAGCTTCTCTGGGCAACCTGTGCCAGGGCCTCACCACCCTCACAGTGAAGAACTTAATCCCTATGTCCAACCTGAACTTCCCCTGTTTAATTTTGAATCCATTCCCCTTTTCCTATCACTACAGTCCCTGATGAAGAGTCCCTCTCCAGCACCCTTGTAGGCCCTCTTCAGGTACTGGAAGGCTGCTATGAGGTCTTCCTCAGTTTCATCTTGCAGGAAGCACTACTGAAAGATGCATTGGAGCATCCTGTATGTTTTGACTGTGCAAAAGAGTTTAGCTATATCACCTAGTCAGGGCAGATTTGGCCATGCAAGCTACCAATTTGTTTATTCAACAGTTAATCTTTCTTTAAATAGTGGAAGCTTAAATCTGAAATCCACTGGTTTCCTAGGACCTTTTAAGTCAGCTTTCAAAGGCAGTCTTTTATTGCTGGTTATAAACCCCTTTACAGAAGGAAAACTTTAAGTCTGAATATTAAAGTGTTTAAAGTTTTTAAAGTTCCTTTTTGGATTCTGAACCTATTATTAAAGCAGGATGGAAATGAGTTTGCACTCTGCCTTTTACGCAGAGCATCCGTACTGCCAGAGTCCAAAATGAAGTCACTTTTTTGGATTAGGCGCTGACCGCAGAAGTCTTAGAAATGCCACTTGTAATTAAAAACATTGTGCCTGGATCCTTCTGTCTTTATCGAGCTTAAATGGCCACTGAAAACAATACAAGTTGAGACTGAGTAACAACAGCAAGCTCATGTCCTCTACTTTCTAATATATTTAACTGTTTATGGATGCTTGGAAAGCTTTGTACATTTTGTATGTTTCAACAGTAAAATGGATGCAATTTCCTCTGACTTTGATAGTGATTATAACAGTTAGTGCTCCGTGAGGCCAAGCAGAGCCACCTTTCCTTGTCCCCTTCTCCATCCCATATGAGATTGACTGTCAGCCCTTCAGTGCAGACAAATCTGTTAGCTGTTGTTGCAGATTTCTTTGGTTGGTTGTTTGGGGTTTTTTTTTTCAGTTTTATCTGTTGTATTTCTACTAATGCTTTGTCTGCTTTATGGATCAGAGACTTTCATCTAGCTGGCTGGAGGAGCTTAGCACAAGGCAGCCCTGATCCTGCCTGAGCTATCACAATATCAATACTAATTGCACAGCATTTTAATTCATCAAAATGCTATGTGAACTGGATGGGGTATATTCAGGAAAGGATGACTGCAGGCACCTGAACACAGGTTTGGTTGGAACTGAAGCACTAAGCAGAATCCTGTGGTCAAAAATATACCCTTCCAGCTGCTGGCAGCTGTAGGCCCATTGGCTTGTTCCTTTTTGACTCCACATTTGACTCAACACATTCCAGTTGGACATCTCTCACCCTAACTCTCACTGCACTTTGGAGGGTACACATCTTTCTGTTCAAGTTCCCTCCTCTGCCCCTGGTACATATTCTCAGGATATATAGGAACAGAGCCTTCCAATAATAAAGATCTGGACACATTTTTTCAACACATCACAGGGACAGAAGAGAGCTAGCTGGCAGTTAGGGCCATCTCCCCATCCCTCCAGAAACACATGCCAGATTCCAGGAGGATTAAGTAGAAAAGGTGAATATGGCCATGCAGAGTAGTGATCACAGCATTTACCTTGCTCCCAGGGCACTTTGTTTTGTACTATCCTCCAACACCATCAGGCAAGGAAGAACGTCTCTGTGGGCACAGCTCAAAACTCAAGAGTTCCCCATGTTTGCTGACTGCAGTGTAGAAGTATCTCAAGGTATGTCCCCAGTCAGCAGCTTGGTGGCCATTGAGGTCTCTACACTTCACTCAGCAGCCCCTGGGCTCACAACGGGTCCCAGGCTCCTCTCCTGCCTGGAGATGGAGCTTAAAAGCATTTTGTTTAGTTGTGTTTTGTTTTTTCCCTGGCACAAGAAGGTCTCAGTATCAGTGAATTCTTTGCAATGACATCTTTTCAGAGGGATCCCCATTTCACCATTAAATCATCTGTGCCCAAGTTTAGATTCTTTCTGATGAGGACTCCCAAATGTGCTGAATTTGCATGAAGTTACTTAGTGCACTTAGCTAATGTGTGCACTAAATACACACATTTATTTAGTGCATTTCTCCTCTGTTTTGTGACCACAAAACAGAGGAGAAATGCCAACAGCTCATTAACCCATGTATCCCCCTCCTTTTAACTGTATTCATTGTATCATTTACCAATGCAGCAGAAGTACTACAGCCAACTGTCAGGAGAGGTTTGAGGGTCAAGTATAGCATCCAGGCATCCAGTCCCAGAGCTGCTCAAGTGACTAGGAACTGGGAAATCACCCACTGTCCTGCAGCACACTGATCTATAATGCTTCACAGTTGAGCAGCAACCTTTGTTTTTTGTATTCTTTTCTTAAAATGCATCCACAAATCTGAGTGTCATGCTCCTTACCAAGTTACCCAGCTGCCATATTTATAGGTAGTTCATCAAATCCCAACCTTCAGACAAGAGTAAAGTTGTGGGTAAGAAACTACTAATGATTTCTGATCCAGTGCTGGTCAAAGAGGTTCGCAGATCATCTTCAGTTCCTGACAGCAGTGGTGATGTTTAGAAATACTACAGCCTGCAAGAGGGGTGGAAGGGCTATGAATAGTACTGGTATCATACAGTGCAATTCCGGTTTTGTCAATGAATCAGCAGTATTCAGAGAGCTGTAAATGGTAATTCTTGCTCTGTGCCTGCTGACAGTGCAGGATGGTGTGCTGGGCGTTTGTGGGCACTGTTGAGCCAGAGCTGTGTTGGAAGGCCTCTGGATTGCTGCTATCAGAGCCAGGGTCAAGAAACATTCTTCCGTGAAGTAAAATCCAACATGAACATTGTGGTTAAGGGCTCTGCCTCACCAGTGTAGGTGTGTTACACTAGATAACAGCTTGGCAAAACAAATGGCAGGTTACCCTGCAAGTAAGGCCCTCTTCTTTTTTTGTTTGTTTGCATCAAGATGGCATGTATGTCAGTCAAAAATGTTTTAACTAAATGTGAAAGTTTGCCTCTTCCCTTTTGGAATGGAGACAGGGCACTAAAAGCAGGGGGTTAACTGAGGCCCTGTGGTCTGTGGGTACATAAGGGAAAGAATCAAGAAGGAATTCTGTACATTATGAACTGGTTTGGTTAATGAAAACTGAATATATTTGACACATACAACATTTTAAATATCTCTTAAAATAGTTTACTGGCAAACTTTTAAAGCCATAGGTATTTCTGCACTGAGCCATGGAACTGTGAAGGAGTTCTCTCATGATGTTCTGCACATAGAAAATGTCAAGAAAGGCAAAAATGGCAGCTTTAGAGATGGGAAAAAATGGAAAACTCCTGCACATGCTGATAATTCCTGATGCATGCACTTATGCTGGCAAACACACGCACGCACACACACTATTTGTGCAAAGCCATTTCATGACAGAGGAGTAGAATAAGATGAAATTAGGAGCAGAACAGACTTTAAATGCAGCAGCTATGAGAGAACAGCGAGAGGAAAATACAGAAAGTCAAGGACACTGCCAGGTATGACACTGAGATACGAGATCATAGAATCATACAGTGGTTAGGGTTAGAAAGGAGCATAAGATCATCAAGTTCCACCCCACCCCATGGGCGGGGACACCTCACAGTAGACCACGGTACCCAAGCCCCTTCCAACCTGGCCTTGAACACTGCCAGGGATGGAGCATTCAGAACTTCTTTGGGCAACTTGTGCCAGTGCCTCACCAGCCCATGCTGTTTTTCCCAAGAAAGCTACCAAAGGTAGCTACCAGCAAAGCTGCCAGCAGCCAACACGTGGTCAAGGGGAAGAACAATCAGATTTCTCTTCCCACAGCTATTAATGTGCAAACAAACACTTCTCAATGGGATAGAAGCATTGCATGTGGCATTGTCACAGGACTAAAGACTGCAGTCTGATGGTTATAGATGTTTACTATCATCAAATGAGAGCTTCAATGAAACCATGCTTCCCTGCACCACATTACCATAAGGGAGTTGAAGAACAAATTGAGATTCACTGATAAATTATGGCTCATATATCCTGCTACAAACACTGCCTTAGCATTTGAAATGCATGACAGAAAACTCCTAAATGATCACTGACCTTCAAACAGAAGGGGGAAGAAAGCCAGACCCAACTTGACAATATCTTCTCTGAAGCAAAAAACCCTGTGTTTAACCGTATTCTCATGAAAGATCATCTGTGCCACAAGAGGATAAATTTGGAGCATTCTCAGTTTCAGAGTGAATATTTTATATAAACACACTAAGCAGTATAGGAAAAATACAGTGCTCTCCACAACAGTAATGCTCAGTGAGCTAAAAACACAGACTGGGCCAGATCTTAGCTATAATTCCCAATGCAACCTATTCTCGAGTACAAAGTCTCCTGAGAGATACCTTACATAACAGGAAATTGTGGATAATAACAGAAAATACATCAAAGCCATTTCAGATATTTCTAACACAAGTAGTATATACTAAATGTTAAGGGGGGGGGGGGGGGGGGAGAACCTAAACCTGCGCATATTAGCATTTAGATTTTTATTTTGTAAGGGTTGGAATATTTCTTCCATGAGCAGGGTTTATAAATTTGCTAGGGTGTGGAGTTCTGACCAGTCTGTTGTATGTTACATTCAGATTGTATGATCTCAACAGGAGAGCACAGAAAGGGAACAGACATAGCCGATCAGAAGCAGTCAGGGAACATTAACTGCATACATGCATAATTTTTAGTACGGTGACCTGATGGAGATTTTGCAAGGATTTCAAAATACTACAGCATACAAGGAACAGGAAGAGTGAAACCTTCAAGCCCTTTTGTGTTTCCATACACATGCTAACAAATACAAAAAGACAGTATTCTAAACAGGTTTTAATTCGTAACAGCCTCTCAGGTTTCAGCAGGGATTTTCAAAAGAGAATAACCGAGTGCTTTGAAAATAGTAGAAGGCTGCAGCAATACATAAAACCAAATTTGATGTTATGTCAATGTATCCCATACCGGAATAACTACATGAACAACAAAATGCAAAAGCAAGGGACCTTCCCAGCCAGTGCTGTGGGTCCATCCATCAGTCTCTGTACCTGGTGTCTGTTCATTTTCTAAGCTACGGAAGTATATTACGCTAACTTAAATGTGCAAAAAGGAGAATTTAAATTTATCAAGCAGGTTTATTTCAACGTTGCACAAGTCTGTTGAATGCTGCGGGCTAACGTAGTCAGAGTGCTAGGTCAGAGTCAGGGATTGTAGATTATGGAGTTTTAAAACACACTGAAATTAACGGAGCACAATCCACAGATCCATGGTTTTATACCAGCCTGTCTCATTCTAAGGTCAAACAAGAAGTTTCCTGACAAGAGCTATAGACCTGTCTCTCTGCTTGCTCTGCTGCTGACATAGCTGGTTAGCTAAATAACACCTAAAATTCCCCCCCCCCCCCCCCCCCCCAAAATCTACAAATTTAGGTTAAAACCAAAAAAGTTATGGTAACCTAAGTGTCTCTAAGTTTTGCAATAATCCTCCAGTACTTTTTGCATCCCAAAAGGCTCCAGATGTGACCAGCCACTGCAAAATTGCAAGTTGTTTATCAGCATTCAGTGCTGCAAACTGGCACCTGTAATTTCACTCTCACTTTGAACCACCAGAATTAAGATATCCAGAAAACCTTACTAAGACAGGTTTCTGTGTATTAATACATAAGCATTTATAGTAAAATGCCGTGTCTGCCACCCTCAAGATAGGGGCACAGCATCTGATGCTTCCCCCTGCTCAGCTGCACGCATGCAGCATGATCCAAGTGTTTCTCTCTGCTGGGTGTTAAGGGTATCTGTATCAAGGAAAAGGGAGAAAATGGATATAAACCAGTTACTGGCAGTGCTGTTTTTAAACACACTGTTATTTTTACCCCCATCTTTTCTGCCATTTTAAGCCATGAGGATGACAGCAGAGTGATGAGGCTTGCCACTGCCCATCCATGGGCTTGCTGCGGCAGTGCTCGTGCCATATACATACATATGTATATAAATGATGACTAGATCCCACAAACTTCACTTGCACAAATAATTTCTACCACTGATGCTGAATCCCTTTGGAGAGATAATGGGGTCCCCAGCACTTGCAATCACCAACAGATTGCAGAGTGGGGAGAGAGGGTCATGGGGAGCCTGAACGCTTGTGCAGAATTCAAGTATTCCCTGGTTTTGATTGCATTCCCTTCCTGATCTGGTCTGTTGTTTTGGGGAGGAAAGCTTCCTCCTGACTACTTCTTTCTGAAAATGAGTGCCACCTTTTTCATTTTTACAGGTGATGAATTCTGCTGTTGATAGAAGTTACAAAATAAGCCATGCTATACCCTAGGGGCAGATGTATTTTCAGAAAGTCACCTCCTTATTTGTGAGAAGCACCTGCCAATTAATATGCTTAAAAATATCACTGGAGTTATGTAAGAGCTTTAAAAATTCTTCTGCTTCTTGACTCTGCAGCACTTCACCTATTACTTAAAGTAATCAAGCTTTGATGTGCTTTAAGATAAACTCAAAACCAAACAGCCCTAATTTAACATATGCAAGAAATCCTTAAATTCTTCCTCTTGTGCATAATCATTCAAACCTGTCCATGTGGTGTTCAGCCTGATCTTGCACTAATCATCTTGCTGTAAGTGGCAATCTGTATCCCTGATCAGGCTGCCCTCAACCATGGTACTGGTGTTACTGGCCACACCATGATTCTCCATTAACGATACAAAAGTGTATGTGACACTGTTTGCAGTTTATTGGCATTCAGATGGCAATGGGTGAATGAACTCCAGGCTCAGTGTATCAAATCAGCTGCCCAGGGCCGTTCTGATGTCCAATCATTCTGCTTTTCTAATCATTTTCTAAGATAAGACTTCATGGAAATGACTCTTCAGCAGCAAGTTCCAGCAAAGATCTTCCTTGAAGATAGTTTTGAGGGTGAGAGGAGAATCATTTCATGTGACGTGGTTCTCTACTAGGAGTTACACATACACCCGAGCTGCAGAGAGCATAAGGGCAGAGTAAACTTGCTGGTTTGTGCTGTAAAATGCAGTGTGTAATACAAATATTGAGTCCTTCATAGCTACTCTTTTGTGTACAGTGTGTTTGAAGCAATAAGGGTTTTCTGGCTTAAACTGATGGAAGATACTGAAAGGGATACATGTTATTTTCTTTTTTTTCAGGAACTGATTCAGGGCACTGAAGTTAATGAGGATTTTCCTTCTGTGAGCTTTGGATCAGGCTTTAAGGCTAAGAGTTCGAACTAAATAGAGAAATAAATATCCTGCAGACACACTTTCTCATTCATGACCCATTCAGAGGTTTGTAGGGCTGGACCTCTGGTGCAGGAGGACCTATTTCTGTACTACAGGTACTCCAGGAAAGCACCAATAGCTGGTAAGCGCCTACCCTTTCTGTAGTGTTGCAACTTCAGTAAAACCAAGTACATTCAAGACTGATGACTTGATTCTCTCATCAGAAAGATATGCGAGTAAGAATTGTTGTCTATCTTGTAAAAACAGCGCTACACTTGTACATGCATGTGTAGAGCTGTTAAAGATTTTACAAGATACATGGGAATGTGTGCCTGCTTATCTAAGGAAAGAAGTGAGCTCAACATTAACAACAAAAAAATCCACCCTCTCGCCGAGACCTTGCCTGCCAAGTTTTAGCTGTGTGTTCTCTGTTTGCGGCACATACTCCCACATCCTGCAGTGAGAGGTGAACATACTCTTTAATGTAGAGTGAAGATTTAGGAGCAAATTCTACTTTCATTTACATCATTAAAATCCTAATGAGGCTGTAAATCAGGGTAAGAATATGGTTGAGGTCGATAGGGTTGGATGGATTTAAATGACTGTAGAATTTGTCCATTTTAGGAGGAAATATAAACCAGACTAGCCAGAGAAGAGCTCTGAAACAAATACAAGTGCTGAGAGAAAAAAATTTCACATTCTGAACAGGGTAAGAACAGCCCTCAATTTTGGGTCTGAATGGTTTGCTTCTTACTGAAAAGAGGTAATGGTGAAAAAGTTTCCTGTCCTCAGCTTCAATAGCCAATAACAAATATGTTAAACTGGCCAAACAATAATTTGCAAAAGGTTGAAATGCAGTTTTTTGCTGAAATATCCATGATAGGGTGGTAATTAGAACTATATCTCTGTATGTCAGGGTTTACTGTTTTCTTTCAGCTATTAAAAAAACTTCATGTATTTCCCAAAATATACCAACACAACTGCATTTTCCATGATTCCTAGGTTTGGTTTGTTTGGTTGGTTTTTTTTTTTGTCTGTAGGCTTCAGTGTTTCAAATATTACATAATGTGAGATGATCTATCAATACATGCACATTATATTCACTGAGACCTTAAGTTATACACGGACAGGGAATTTGTTCTTGAGCTGAAACTGCAGTACGTTTAATTACACCTAAATGCAATCTGAAGTTGCTTTTTATTCTGTATTATGCCTCAAGAGAAAAAAAAACAAACCCCAAATCAACAAACAAAACAACACCAAAACCACCCTGCAGTTGGTAGTGTTTTCTGCGTATGTAGTTACTGCTTAATAGTTTTGCAGGTAGTGCATGTCTAGGATGGTGGTGTGCACCCAAGCAGCTGCCATTTCGTGAGCTGTTGTATGCTATCAGCCTTTCTTGCTTTCCCTAGCAGGCTTTTATTTTGAGATTAGCAGTTTTCCATTATATTTGAAGTCTTAATTAATGTTGTTTTGTAGTTTTTCACTATAAGAGAGCACAATTCAGAAGCTGAAGAAGGCAGCCCATCTGATATGCCCTGTCCACAGCACTGGTTTAAATGAAAGCCTCCACCAGGCACACAGCCTACGGAGTCAGCCTCTCAGCTGAGCTGCAGCCAACTTGTTTTTGTATTCCTTATAAAGACATGCAGTACTTGCCAGGAAATACAAGAAAATAACATGAACCACTAAAACAGTAGTTGTTTTTATTGGAAATTATTAAAACAAACAGTAATGTAATCATATATAAACTTTAATATTAGCATTCTAGAGCAAAATTATTTCTGATGAGTAGAAGCATAGTATCAAGGACCATTTTGTCTTACAAATAATATTAATATGAGCTGATGCAAGTGGTGAGATTGCCAAATATAATTTTGCTGACACAAGACATGTAATGAGAATCTATGGAATACAGCATATAAACCCATTGTCTTGTGAGCAAAGCTCACATCTTCGAACTGCACAGCAGCAAATCTATGATTCAATTGTGAAGCTCTTTCCTTACAGGCAGCATTAATTCCATACACCACTGATGTTAATTATGTTTCTATGAGAGAGACACAAACCTGATTATTTTTTTCTAAAATGGGAAGGAAGAGGTGGTAAAAATCCAAGACAAGATTCTATGTAAGACTTCAAACCTGCCAAGAGAAGTTGTAGATAAATAATTACATTTAAGCAGACTTAAAAATTGAAATTATTGGATTTTTTTCCTTTGTTATGTATGATCCCAGTTCAAAATTACCTGTTTCCTTTAAAAAATGTGCAGTGCCTGTTTTAATGCATCATTTGGTGTACCTAACAATATCACAACACATCCCAGCATTTGAAATACAGATTTTAAGACTGGCTTATACAGAAGGCAGCACTGAAGGGAATCAGAGTCATAGAACCATTTAGGTTGGAAAAGACCTTTAAGATCATCAAGTCCAACTATAAACCTAATGAAAAGGTCTGAGAATTTATGCTATATTGTTGAAAGTACTTAATACCTAAATTCTTGAGAGCCAAGCAAGTGACCTGCAGTGCCCTCTTGGAAGTTGCTATGTAACCCAGGAGTTAGCAATTCCTAATTAAATGTAAAACCATGTGTGCAGAAACATACTTTCCAATTTAATGCTTTAATAATAAAACATACATTAAAACTAGTAAAGCTTATAGTTAGATTCCTAGTGAAAACATTCAGTCTAAATAACCATTGGATTTTTAAAACATTTGCTTAAAATGTGCTATTGGTGTGAGCAGTCCTCATAGTAAATCTATTAGCCAAAATACTCACTAAAAGCAAACAAAGGAGCACAGACATAACCAAACCAAACTCAACTTTCTGTCTTAGTTTACACTCGTGAGAGCATTTTTTAAAACATGTTTCCAGCTCTTTATGAGTCCCCCTGTGATAGGCACTGAATCTTTCAAAACATCTAAGCACTGTTCTTTACAGAATTGGAAAATACATAAATACACCTTTGCACCCAAACGACAACAAAGGAACTTTTATGGCAATAGAACGATGTAAGGTGGCAAAGTCAAGCACTAAAACAGCCAGGAAGAGCTGGTGTGGCTCTTGCCCATGAAACTTCAGTTTCTACCCATATGCATCACTACCTGTGCTGATGCAATTCTTAAAGGACATGTACTTAGGCTACTTTTTTTGAAAGACCATCTGCTAATTTAGCACATGTAATAAATTTACAGTCTACTGACTTTTTATTCAACCTAATTTTTCTATATGTGGCCACAGCCTTATGTAGAGCATAGTACCTTTTTTGACCCGAACTATTAACTTTCTCCTAGATTTGCCTATGATTGTCATGTTTCTAACATCTAATTTTCAGAATGGCAATGAAAATAATAAGGATGCAAACCGAGGTAAAGAGAAGATGAAAACGAACACATTTTGGTGCCCAGATTGAGAATGTCCATGTTCTTTCTTCTGACCAATTATCATTTTTATTGTTCTGTATGCTCATTTCCATTAAAAGCTTAAACTCTACCTAGCTGTAACCATTGGTACCTGAAACCACACTGCATTTTCAACCCCAACCCCTTTTTTGGCTGCTTTCTATCCTAGAGATGTCAACAGTAGAGAGAAAGGCATAAATTTCCCCCCCCTAAAGTTATCTAAGCTGGTCTGCTTCTGGGTGTACCTGGAGACACATGTCTTGTCAATGCAGGCAGTTTAGCTATCACAGCCCTGTCAAGACCAGCAGTCTAAATATCCCTTCACCTGACTTCACTTGTACATTTAATACATTAGAAATTGGCATGACTGACTGAACCTGTGGTCAAAGCCTCAGGAAGGTGTTCTTAACCACCAGTCTGCCATTTTGTATAGCGTGGAAGACACTAAGGAGACTGTAGTAATACAGGCTGGGATTTTACACACCAAAACCTTCCCATTAACAGTGAGATTTGATGCTGAAAGGTGACAATATTAACGACTTTGATGCCTGAGGAAGGACAGCTGTACTAGCAGGTTGCCTCCTAGTGCCATGCTAAGGTAGTGACTGAGAAGGCAAAACACCAAATCAACAGTATCAATGCAGGTATTTTACAGAGAGTCCCACATTTAATTAATGAGTTAATTTCTTCTTATAAAATTTAATGCCTGCTTTTAAGAGTGGATCATAATTTTGAAGTAAAGAGTAAAAATTATCTTAAATCCATTTAAAAAAAATAAAAAGACTATTTGTCCACCCCCAAAAAGGTTGTTTCTGGTTTCTGTTGTGACCATCATGACTAAGGTTTCTATCAAGAGAAACACGTTGTTTTAAGAAGTTTGTAGCAGGGACATTCTGCATAATTTTTTCTACTTCAAACTTTAATTTAGCTCAATCAACACTTTATCTTTTAGTGTAATAAACTGTTACTGTCTCTTTACACATATCATATATATGATGAAAAAGGAAAAAAAAACAAACTAAACCAAAACCCCAAAATGTTTGTCCTGCGTTCTTTTCATTTTCTTATGGGGATGTCTTTTGGAACCACAGCTCCTCCATCTTCTTCCTAGAGATGATATACATAATCTGTACTTCTCCATGCTTGCTTGACAGAAGTAAATAATTTTTTTTAATCTCCCACCCTCCAGATCTTTCAGTAAGAACAGTCAAGTGAATTTCACACCTCATACAATTGCAAAGGAATTACAGCCACATTGACAACACTTAACTCAGTTTGCTTCCAGGGTAATGTATTGCTGGTAAGAAGTAAAATTTACAATCGATAAAACGTATCTTTGAAAACGAAATACAGCAGCGTAAGGGAATATTATCTGTATTTCACTTTAAACATACATATGAGAAAACAGATGACAATCCCCAATGTAGTATCTAGTAGCCGTAGACAAAGGAGACAGAATTGCTTTGTGCATGGCTCAGTGTATTGCGCAGGGATCAAACGCGAATATGTGCACAGATCAAAGGGGGCACAATGCAAGTCATAATCTATCCAACACTCACCTCAGTTTACACAAAGATCCCCCTGACCTGGTGCAGACTTATCTGAAGCACTCCACTTGCCAGCTGTAAGGAGAAAAGCACCGTAAGTTAAAAACATCAAAGTATGCTTCTGCGGTGCCCCACATTACAGAGCCTACTGTGGAAACAGGCTCCTCGTGGAGCCTGTTCAGCTTACGGAGAAGGAGCATGCAGCTCTCCATCAGGAGAGGAGGAAGGAGCCCCGAGGAAAAAAAAAGGCAGGAATGTTATATATTAAAAACCTAAGTGAGGTAACCTGCAGAAACTGCTCAGGTAGCTTCTTTCACTCAATCTGCTCATCTATCAAAATTCCTTTAAGATCTTGTAGAAGTGACACACAATTGTACTTCTTGCACAAACAGCAGCAAAAAGGTCTGAGGATGAGTAACACAGATGAAACAGCACTTTTACAAGCAGTGCAATTACACTCTGGTCTTGTCCTTCACAGATTACGCCTCTTTGCAACTGCAAGAAGCAGTAGGAACCCTGCGTATCCTTGGGAATTAATTTTTATATTTGGAAGGTCTAAACCATCACAGTTTCAGTTTTCAACTGAAAATGGGGAAAGAATTCCTAAGGTTCAGCTGTTTAAAAAACCTTCAATAAAACTGTCAAGAAGAAAAAGTTTTACTTGTTCCCACAGGATTCATTTCCCAAATAAACGCAACATGGCATTTGAATATGTTTATATTGTGACTTCAAGAGTTTTTGTTATGTAGTTGAAATATAATAGTATTCAATAACAGCTGATGCCAGAGTTATTTTTAAAATGGATAATACTGACAGCAGTCAGACATATTACATGCTTAATTTGAATAAGTTTACGATTCACTTGCATTACAGAAATTGTATTTTGCTGTCATTATAAAAATTACATTATTGAAGTACTGCATGATTTTAATACCAAATTATCTTTTCACAGGAAGAAAAAAAAAATAAATCTGTGTGGTCAATTATACTGTATTAAAATCCGAAACACCATTTTCGTATTGAATTGCAAACACTTCTTTGTGCGTTGTTTCTTCTCTGCAGCTTTACCATTTCATCAGATACAACCTCACGGTTGAGTTTTACAGAACAGGTCTGAATTGGAAAAAATAGATTATTAATACTGGGATCTGTTATGCTAAATATATGTGTTAATAATCTGTGTTCTATTATGCTTATCTTCTGTGGGTTTTGGCTAGTTTTCAAGGTCCCAAATATCAATGAGTTTTTTAGTAAGCATGGAGTAGGTTACTATATTAGGGATAGAATGGCTAAATGGGTGAGACCAAGGAAATGCACCGAAAGCTGTTGTCTGTGGAGTTGTAAATAGTTCCCAGCAGACATGTTGCTGCTTACTCTGCTAAGGCTCAATGAAGCCAAAAGCACTGGGCCAAGAGAAGCAGATTGTTTTATTTGCTTGAATTCATGGGTGGCCCTTACTGCTCTAGGTCAGTTATTAATGAGGAAAAGAAGGTTAATGGAAATAGGAGGTGCTGACAGTCAAACATTTATCTTTCTGTGGAACCCATGTAATACCAGATAAAAATAGTACTCATATGCTGATTACAAAGTGAGATGCTTTTCAAACATGTCTGAATTTAACCAGACTTTTTTAGTATGTGATACAAAAAGAGTGTATCTACAATAAATAATAGCAATACACACAATGCATTAATGTGACTGCCTAATTTCTCTAGCTATAATTAAACTCTAGAGATGGCTCAACATCCAGCCTGATGCTGTTTCTGAAAAAGCTACTGTTGCTCTTCTCATACAGGATATCCAAGCTTGAGGGGTGAATTTCTTCCCCATTCCATTCCTTGCTTGTTCTGTAAGCAAGCCAAGGCAGTGCCTGGACTCCGGTGAAAAGCATTCTTCTTTATCTGCCAATTTCTTTTGTCTGCTTTATTGAAAAAGCTGCACCATCAGAATGCAGGCAAAGAAGGATCACGTTAAATAGCAGGAGATGGGGTGGCACTACAGGGCTGGCCTCACAAAATAGGCAGCTAAGGGTATGTTCCAATTAGTGCAGTGCAATGAAGATCTACAGCACAACAGAGCTGGTGCTATGGACCTATATCCACACTGTATTTTTGGGGAGGTTCACATCAGACTAATTCAAGTATGGTTCCGTGGACATTCTGTCCATGGGACGGAATTCTGCCACATTGGAACAAACTTTCTGGAGTCTTACAGTGCATCCTTTGGCTCAACTTCATCTGAAAGGAAACTAACTTGCACACTTCATGGTGCAAGCAAAAGAATGGTAAGTTAGGATCACTGGGAAATCATCGTGAATAGCAAACTGGTCTGAAATAAAAGCATTGATGCAGATGGAGTCTTCAGGTCATCATTATTCTTCAGCATGAATTTCTGCATCTTAGTAATTTGTGCTTCCTCATATCTGAAAAGGAGAGATGGGCTGGACCAAAGAAGCAAACTTTTTCAGTCAGTGTGCAAATGCCTCTTGCATATGCTGAGTTTCAGAGTAGCATTCCTGAACAATTCTGTAATGGTACAAACATTAGCGTGTTTTGGTTTATGCTATTAAAGAAATAGGTCTGAACAGTCACGTGAGAGCTGGACCTCCATTTGCCATAAACCAGCATAACATTAGAATGAGTAGGGCAAATAAGGACAACAGCAGTGAATACAGATCATGCAGTAATGTTTTACTTTTTTAATCTTAGTGTATGCAATGTCTGTGCAGTTACTGAGAAATAATTATAACTAACAGCAAAGGGAATACAAATATAAATCTACAATGATTAATTAGTAGGATATGCTAAAAAAGCTGGGAAAAGCAAGCATGTAGACAATGGTTTCCTATAGCTGTGTGGGTATAGATGATATCTGTAACTGGAAAAATGTCCTCACTGGGAACTCCCAGTGAGTCCCAAAAATTAAAACCATTTCTTCAAAACAGAGTAGGAAAGCACACAGCATCAGGAACGGGAACCTACTTTGGAGTATTTGTTAAGTACTGTGTGATGTACATGCATTCTTTTTTTTTAGTTGGTTGACGTAAAGCTCAACATGACCCAAAACTGTGCACTCGTAGCCCAGAAAGCCAACTGTCTCTTGAGCCTCCAGCACAAGAGGGATGCGGAGCTGTTGGAGTGAGTCCAGAGGAGGCCACAGAGATGCTGCGAGGGCTGGAGCAGCTCTGCTCTGGAGACAGGCTGAGAGAGCTGGGCTGGTTCAGCCTGGAGAAGAGAAGGCTCCTTAAGGGGAGACCTTAGAGCAGCTGCCAGTGCCTCAAAGGGCTACAAGAAACCTGGAGAGGGGCTTTGGACAAGGGTCTGTAGGGACAGGACAAGGGGAATGGCTTTAACCTGACAGAGGGGAGACTGAGATGAGATCTTCGGCAGAAGTTCTTCCCTGTGAGGGTGGTGAGGCCCTGGCACAGTGTCAGCTGAACCCAGGACACACAGGTTGCCCAGAGAAGCTGTGGCTGCCCCACCCCTGGCAGTGCTCAAGGGCAGGTTGGACGGGGCTTGGAGCAACCTGGTCTAGTGGAAGGTGTCCCTGCCCATGGCAGGGAGCTGAAACTGTATGAGCCTTAAGGTCCCTTCCAATCCAAACTAGTGTGGGTTTCTCTTTCATTCACTATAAATAGTATCAGTAATGATACTGTAGTACCGTAAAATCCCCTCCATTCAGCGCCCACTGTTGCGCAAAAACAGACAAAAAGAAGGCTCTTGTTCCACAAACTTTAAAAACAAGTGAAGGTAGAACTACCCACGATATTTGACCAGGAGATTTTGGGCTCACTCTCGCTCTACGCTGACATGTTAAAGTGTTTTATCCCATCAGCCACAAATAATACCATCTCAACCAGGTTGCCCTGGCAGTGTCCCCTGTCTTGGTACTCTCATGATCAGTGACCAGATAGAGGGGAAGGGACTCTACATATTCTTCTCTGGAACATTACAGACCAAGAGAAGAAAATAATAAGACTCTACTACCAGAGTTTAACCTTTTAAGCTAATAGAATTGTAAGTGCGAAAAAATATGTGTGAAGACCATGGGAGACATGTGATGTCTTAATTCCAAATAAAATCCAAGCTTTTAATGCAGTTCTATAGGAAATTGCCATTTTTATATATGTATAAAAAGTATTTAACTTCTGGTAATTTAGAACACGTTCCTACGCAACCATCCAGAAATGCCAAATTTTACATAATAAATGATCGTTGAGAAAGAGGTATCATGTTATCTGTCTTGTCCACAGCAAATTATAAAGCTATTCTAAACCACAAATGTTGAGTTCTTAATCAAAGAAACTACTTACAATAATTTTACTACAAATTTTTATATAGCTGTGAGGATGTACGTATGTCTGATGGAAAGATGATAAAATGTTTTTATAAGATCAAATGTTATTTAAAAATTCATATTGCTGTATGGCTTGAAATTGTACTGGCAAATCTTTTCGTTTTTCTCTCCTCTTCAGTACTGCCATAGGCTCAGCACTGTGGTCTTTACAAGCAAAAATACCATGCATGGTTTGTCTATATGATGACATCAAGGGGGGGGCATTACAGCAGCCTCTGAACAGTAAAGATGACAGCGAGATCCTGCTTCCTTAATCAAAGTCAGTGCGAGTTTTGCCTGAGTGAGGAGGTTAGGATTGGGTCCTCAGAAAAAAGAGGATAATGAGGCATAACTAGGACTAATGGGGTAATATGAAGACACGGAAAATGTAGGTTGAATGTCATTAAAATCTTCCTGACAGTGAGCTCTATTATACCAGGGAATAATCTCATTGACTTCAGTGGGAGAACTATCAGAGTAAGATCTAAGCAAAGGCAGGAGTAGCCTTGGTACTGATCCAAAGCCCACTGACATCCATAGACTTTGGTGAGGTTTGGATCTGGCCCAGGGTGAACAGTGCAGATGTATCCTCCTCAACCTGCACAATTCCTAGTGCTTTTCTCCTAATTGTTGTGAATAGTTGTTAGATCCATGTAAATACAGGCAACACATTGTGTTTCATGTAAGCATAGCTAAAACTGATCAATTTAAGAGGCATCTTCCATGTGGTGTATATGTAAAGAAGCTGTTAAATTACCCAACTACTGTTGTGCAATTAGGTAATTTAAACAACAGAGGCCACTATGCAGAACAGAGGTATGTAGTAAGGCTACACTGTGTTCCTGACTAGACTTAGTAATTTCAACACAGCAGGGTATGGAGGCTGGGCATATCTGAATTAGAAATCTCTGGGGTTTATAGAATCATAGAATCCCAGACTGGTTTTGGTTGGACGGGACCTTAACCTCAACCAGTTTCACCCCCCCTGCCATGGGCAGAGACATTTTCCACTAGACCAGGTCGCTCCAAGTCCCATCCAACCCAGTCTTGAACACTGCCAGGGATGGGGCAGCCACAGCTTATGCCTGTGCACATACAATTTAAGTCATATGTTGGTTTGGAAATACCAGTGATTAAACGTATTTTAATACTGGCTTCCACTGAACCGTGATAAAGAGTCACAGGTACCAACTATAAAAAATTAGATTTCTTAACATGCTTTTGTCCTTTAGCAAATTCTCTGCATCTGGGTACTTTTTTCAGCACCTCATACGACTCTCCAGCCTATCCATATGTTTCCATCCTCTGCAACAGACAGGCAGTTATGCAAAGGTTTCTGTTTCTCAGTGAAGTTTCTATTAGCTCTTTTGTTGAGCTGTTGATTGGAGAGGGGAAGGGAAGCAGAGAGGAAAGCCTAAAACTCATCAATTTTTTACTCACTAATACATGTTCCACAGTTGATGAGAAGGAGCTGTAGAGATCTGTAGCACCAACATGAGACTCATAAAACCAGATTAAATAAAATTGATGCATTTGTGTAGGTAAATTTATTAAAACCTCAGAATCTGTGTATGGGAAAAAGTGAGTATGCAACTTCTGAAACTGTAACTTGCAACACTCTGACTTTGACAGATTTGGAAAGGATCTGCATTAGCTCCAGTATGTAGTACTTTATTTTAACCCAAAGCAAAATGACTGAAAAATAGAAATAGGAGCTGAGGACAAATTGAATTGACTGGCCCCACCTTTCCCATAATAATTTAAAGTTGTTCAATCAGACAAGTCATAAGAAATACCTGGAATATCTTCAAGTCAATGCCACTGCCTCATTGGAGATTCAGTTCTAGACACATCACTCTGTATACGTCATCCATCTAACTTCATCCTAGAAAACTCCAGTCATGAAGATTTCATCCTAGGTCATTTATTCCAGTGTTTCTCTGGCCTTACTGTCCAAAAAGTTTTCTTAATACCTAACCTATATCTCTCTAACGGCAATGTAATCCACTAGTTGACATGGAAAAGAATGCATTGCCTTTCTTGTGCAGCTATTTTTTAGGCATTTGAAGTCTTGTAGCATGCTTCTCTTCATCTTCTGTGTGGAATATGCAGCATTTCCTTCACTCTTCCCTCACAAATGAAATTTTCTAGTCCTCATTCTCCCTGCTCATCTTTTTACTCTCTCTAGATTGTTATTAAAATGTGGAGCCTATGTAGGGTGTACCAGAAAAGGTCCTGTCAGCACTGGGTAACACAGAAGGATTACCTTGCAAGTTTTGAGGATGACACTCCCAGATATATGTCCCCAAATAATGTCCAACTCTTTGCAACGGTCCAGTGTTTCCCAATCTTGTTAAACTGTGGTTTACTACAACTGTGGTTGCAGTAGAAAGCCTGTCCTTACCCTCTGTAGCTGATTACTACTTCCTGGGAGTGAAACTTTGCAGTCAGCCTAACTGAATTTCAACCTGTTTTTCAGAACTTTTCAACAAAATTTGTAATTATTGTCCTGTCCTTAAACATGACTGCACCTGCCCTCCACTTGCTGTTATCTTCAGATGACAGAATCCTCTCCTATTCTATTATCTAAGTCACTACTAAAACTGTTGTATAATATTGGACCAGAAAAGACCACAAATGTGGAACCTGTTTTGATATGTGTTTCTACTATAACAAACCTCTGATACCTACGCTTTCAAAAGACATTTTGGAGTTGTAGTTCTTCCTACTAGAGTGGGTCTTTTTTACAAGGGCCTGTAAGGACAGGACAAGGGGAAATGGCTTTAACCTTATAGAGGGGAGATTGAGATGAGATTGTAGGAAGAAGTGACAGGGGGTTGGAACTGGATGAATTCTAAGGTCCGTTCCAACCCAAACCATTCAATGATTCTGTGATTTCTGGTGAGATATTAAATAGTTTCATGTAGACAGGTTTCTTTACCTTGTATATAAGAATTATGTGGCACAGTGACAAAAACCCACTGAATTCAAATACATATGATGTCTACTGCTTCTTCCTATTCTTGATGCCCTTTACTCATTATAGAAGAAAAATAAATTGGTTTGACATGATATGCTCTTGACAAATTCACATTGGCTGCTACTTATCTCTTTGTTGTCTTTTAGAAGCCCATAAATAGTTTAATAAACTTGTCCATGACTGAAGTTAAAATGACTGGTATTTTGTGAGCTCCTCGTCTCTTACTTGTTTGCTCCTTTTCAGCAGTCTTAAACCTCAACCTCATGCACTTTCAGAAATCACTAGTTATAATGCTGCAACTACCACAGTTAGATCTTCAGATAATACACAAGCTGAATTTCACTAGATATAACCCATTTTAATACATCTCATGTTTTTATATATCCAAGATTTTTCTCCCTCCCAACTCAGTTCGTACCCCTTTATCTCTGTTGTTAATACTTCTGTTGTCTGATCATGGGTTTTGTTGCTGCTAAGATGGAAATGAAAAAAGCAAAGAAAAAGCTCTTTTGTTATCAACATCTTTTTCTCCCTTTTGAGAAGTAAACCAGCTTTCTCCCTTGAATTTCTTCTTCCTACTGTAATGACCTTAGAATACCCTCCTGCTATGCTTTATATTTCTCATTAGTTGTACTTAATTTTTAATTTATACCTATGTTTTTATACAATTTTTTTTTGATAGTTTGAACATGTTCCAACTTCATATACTCTCTTCTTGTGTTTTAAGTACTGAAACACTCCTGCTTTAGCTTACATCCATTTCTTAATCTGCTTCTGCATTGGAAGGATTTATGCTTTTACCTTAACTGTCAGACCTATTGGATATCTCACACCTGTTTCCCAGAAAATAGTTCCAATTCTGTGTATTTATTGACTAATGACTTCTTGATGTCTACTGATTTTGTTTTGCCTTCCCAGCTTAAGGGCTAGGAGCTCTTGACATTTCATGGTCATTCTCACCCAAGCTTTATGACTTCACATTCCCAACGAGTCCCCAGTGGTTGGCTTGAATAAAATCTAGAAGAGCTTCCTTTCCCCCTCTCCCTAACTCTATAAAATTGTTTTCAACACATTTCTAGAACTTGCTGGTGTGTTTCCTGTTTTTCTGTTTTCCTGCTGATGTCCAGAGCAGTTAAATGTCTGCATTTCAGCAAGTCCAGTGGTTTTACACAATTCCATCAGTTTACAAAAGCATCATTAACTTAATTTTCCTGCTTCAGTGGCGTACAAAAGCCTATGCTCTGACAGTGCCCTCATTTTTTTCCCGTTACTTTCACCCACAAGCTTGCAACCCATCCATCTTCTTTCCCACCCTGGACTTTAGATCAATTCATGCACAGTCTTGATATGCAAGAAAATGCTACTTCTCTTTTACCTTCCCCATCCTTCCAGAGCAAGTTATACCCTTCCAGATTAACATTCTAGTCATTTAAATTACTTAACAAGTGCTTGCTATGCCAATTAACTTGCAGTTTTGATCATGCACTGAGACTTTCAGCTCTTCCTGTTAACCCCCCTACTTTTTGCAATACAGAATCATAAGATGTTGAATAGATGCCTTCATCCTCCTCCTTGTCCCTCCCATAGCCCTATTATAAATATCCCTAGCTGTCCTACTTTGAGTATCCCTACTGTTCTAGGCCTTTGAATTGTACTTCTTTTTTCTAACAAATTCATGGATTCTTTTAACGAATTATCATTGTTTCTAACTTAATGTCCTCATAACTAGGGTGGTAAGCCTATGCCATCCCAATTAACAAAGACAAATCAGAAAAATAAATTTTAAAGACACTTCCTGCTTTCCAGCTAAATTTCAGGTGGCTGGAAGCAAGAAAGAAAAGGGCTGACTAAAACAGGAGATCAAGTAAGCCTGGCACGCTTAAAAAGGAGCCTTCACACAGAGGAAGTCACCTGTTCAAGGGAACCAGAGAGAGACATGGAAGAAAGTCTGGATTGCAATCAGGAAGGCCAAAGGTCTAGATAGATAAACAGGTATGTAAACTACCTTTTGGAGGCCTTTCTTCCCGAAACATTATACTCCACTGCTTAGTAAGCAGTTCTTGCCCAATTCCTGCATACTGCTATGGCAAAGGGGAAAATATTAAGCACACATTTCCTTGAGGTACAAGTACATTGGCCATAACTGAAAGCAGAATAAATAGGATTTCCCCCAGGACGGGCTGAAGCATTAGTCCTGGCATTGTGGTTGCAGTGGCTGGTTACTGTCCCGCCCTCCATGGTCATGCCTGGCTTTGTGCATCGGTCTCACAGCCGTGCAGTTCACACCACGCATCGGTACTCACTACAGTCACATTTCAAGTGTGTGACATTATGTACCTACACCTGAGCTTTGCTCACAGAAGCATCTGGCTTTTTGTAGAATATCAGCAGAGCATGGAGCTGATACTCAGGCTTTAGTAAAGGATTGGGATTTAATCTTATGCTTAAATCCCAGACTAATAGAGACCTAGGCCAGATCTGGAAAATAATACAGGTATAGAATGAAACCAGTAAAAAGATAGAAATGCACAGAACTGCAACACAGCAGAAACCTGGGGAGCTACCAAACAGCACATTTAGACCTCTGAAGGCACATCACCAGCTCAGAGTGGCATGACAATGCGACGTGGCCTCAACTATTACCAGGCAAGTGAGAAAAATATAAATTCTGACACTTCTATTTTTGAAGATGGATGATTTTTTTTTTTAAATTATTTTTCTTATATCTACAAAGGGACACAATCACAAAGATGTCTTTAAATAATACTTTAAGTAATTAAATAAATAATGTTACAGATGTTACCAGAAGTCAAGAACTCTACTGAAAAATATATAAAATAGTAGGATGAACTACAGGCTAAACTGAAAGGTGGCTTTTGAAATGCTTGTTAAAATAAAGCCCAGTTTTGAGGAAATAATAAAAAATGTAAGAATTTCTGTAATTTAATAATATTAAAATTCCCTGGGTTATTGAAGCTCCACAGATACTCAGAGAAGCTATTAGGAAAAATTTGGGGGGATTTAGGAGAGCCTTTCAGCATCTTGTGAAAGCACATTTCCTACCACATGTTTGTAAAGAAAGAATAATAAAAAAAGCACGTATTTTGATTCCATTGAATCATCAGCTGCATGAGAATCTTTGTATTCTTAAAGCCCCTTAAGTGCTTTCTCTGGATCAAATATTAAGAGGAACTTCTATTAAATAATACTTTTTTTTTTTTCTCTCTAAATGGCAGCGAGTGGGTTTGGAAGCTTCTCAGGAAATTTTCTAACAATTTGAGAAACAAGTTCCTGTTTTCTGGGATTTTTCCAGAACATTACTAGCTAGGGTATGGTGGCATTTTTATGATTAGCAGAAGATGTTGTTTATAATGCAGAAGCCTCCCTTTTACAAAATCAAGTGAAAAATATCAAAATAATATATTTTAATGTCACTGATAATTGCCATCACTTAGCAAAAAGCAAAAGCAAATCATATTCATGTGGAAGAATTTGCTTTCTCTCTACTCAGGCTTTACTGAATTATGATTTTCAAACTGTCTGTGATGATCACATGCATAATTGCTGCTCTTGCTGTTTTTTCAATGCTTCCAGCTTATTTTATGTTTCTAATGAAAACTGATACATAGCAGTCATCATGAATAAGCCAACATTTATCAACAATGACCATACAATGACATCGGGCAGCTATTGCCTTCCCAATGTTCAGACAAATAGACACGGGTGACTTAGATGCAACCTCAACACTGGAGGGTCCTGTCTCCCTCGGTGGCAATACTGCTGAAGCCACGTAAGCAGCTCTTCCACCACTCCAGCTGCTTCTTCCCACCTCTGGGCCGCCCACAGCCAAATATACAGCTGTGCCAACACAATGCAGCAGGCGGTACAGGAACAAGGACTGGGAATGAGGAGGAATGCTTAAAACGCTGCAGAAATATGTGTTGTGGTGTTGTACAGAGCTTCAGTTTCTTAGGTGGTTGTTACAGAATCATAGATTCATTTGGTTTGGAAGGGGCCTTAAAGCTCATCCAGTTCCAACCCCCGGCCATGGGCAGGGACACCTTCCACTAGACCAGGTTGCTCCAAGCAGCGTCCAACCTGGCCTTGAGCACTGCCAGGGATGGGGCAGCCACAGCTTCTCTGGGCAACCTGTGCCAGGGCCTCACCACCCTCACAGGGAAGAACTTCTGCCTAAGAGCTCATCTCAGTCTCTGTCAGGTTAAAGCCATTCCTCCTTGTCCTGTCCCTACAGGCCCTTGTCAAAAGCCCCTCTCCAGGTTTCTTGTAGCCCCTTTAGGCACTGGCAGCTGCTCTAAGGTCTCCCCTTAAGGAGCCTTCTCTTCTCCAGGCTGAACCAGCCCAGCTCTCTCAGCCTGTCTCCAGAGCAGAGCTGCTCCAGCCCGCACAGCATCTCCATGGCCTCCTCTGGACTCACTCCAACAGCTCCACGTCCCTCTTGTTTTGTTGCCCCAGAGATGGATCAGGACTGCAGGGGGGGGTCTCCCCACAGTGCGGCAGAGGGGGAGAATCCTCTCCCTCAATATGCTGCTCACGCTCTGCAGTTTCAGCCCAGCACACGGGGTGAGTCTGGGCTCAAGCACACACTGAAGCTGTGTCATGCGGAGCTTCTCCTGACCCAGAACCCCCAAGTCCTCCTCAGGGGTGCTCCATCCAGTCTGCCCCAGCCTATGTTTGTGCTGGAGATTGTGCTAACCCAGGGGCAGGACCTTTTAAAACCATCTCCATTCATTCACTCAGCAGAATTACTCTGATGCTTTTGCCCACTTTTGTCTTGGGGACAGCCTCAGAAGAACAGGAGAACAGAACATCCTATGGCCAGCCACAACTTCTTTGCCCTGTCGGTCCATGCTGAGGATTAATTAGTGTTCAAGAGCACTTGATGAAACTTCAACTATTGGAGGGAACTACAGGACCAAATCCAGCAGGAGACAAACCTCCTAGGGACACTAGAGCAAATTCTGAATTGGTGTACGGGGCAGAAATACACGTGGCCTTTAGCCACCTATGGTGGCAGTCCCGCCAACGACAGCATGTGGAATGCAAGCTGCAGAGCTGGATAGCTGTAGAGCTGTGCTGTCCTGCTCACATGGGCAGGTGGGTGGTTGGGTACAGTGTTATCTCAGGGTACCACAGCTTTGCAGCCCTGGTTCAGCGGATTGATGTCCCCAGATATTTGCTCTGTCCTGCTACAGAAGGAAAGCAAGCAGATTGTTCCTAGTCTCTGGCAACAGGTAGGTACGTAGACTAGGAAAAACCTCATCCTGGCCTTGATCCCAGGCATATTGTTTGCCAACAGTGTCCTGAGCTGCATCCCCAGCAGCATGAGCAGCAGGTCAAGGGAGGGGATTCTCCCCCTCTACTGTACTCTGGGGAGACCCCCCCCCACCATGGAATTCTACCCACTGCAGGGGTTTGGAAACAGATAAACTTTAAGGTCCCTTTCAATCCAAACCAGTCTGCAATTCTATGATTCTGTGCAAAGTGAATATGCGAATTTAAAGGGTGTTACCCAATCCACAGTAACAGCCTGTGTGCACCTTTCTACTTGGAGATAAAAGTGATGTGGTTCAAGGTAGCTTAACCCTCATTTTATGCATGGACACACAGTCAGCACCACCACAGGAGATAACTGTTGCAAATTCACACCCCAACTCACCCTGCAGTGGCTTGTCCATGTGTTGAAATCCCATGGCAATCTGGCCTAACACAGTGTGACAACGGAAGCGAGGCTGTTAGTGTCCCAAAAATGAGATGAATGACTTTCTAGCTGTCAAAGTAAAATCCAGGTTTGTAAAATAAGAATCTGCTATATGAATAAATGCTTTGGTAAAGTGGGCTAATACTAGTTCTCTCAGTTTAAGAAACCCAAGTCACATCCACCAACAAATGTAGTTGAAAGAGTATGTCTCCACAGTAGGCATTTTCCAGCAGATGAAAGTGACCACACAGTTTGAAACAAGTCATTAATTTGCAATTTCTTCCTAGTTTAAAACAACATAGGTGTATCATTTAGGGATTAAATCTCCTATTCTCTTAGGTTCTGTAACTGGTTTCAGTAGTTGCTAGAATCAGATGTTTCAAATAAAAGCTCAAGGAACTGTCAGTAAAGATACTCTGTAGTACTCTGCCTAGTATCTGTGTATATCTCACTTGTTCTCAGATTGAGTGATGATCTGGAACCTGAGGTTTTATATTTCCCTTCGTACATGTTTGTTTTATGTTTATCTATTATGGCTTTGAATGTTCTTGCTACTCGTACAAAACCATTGTTTTCTTTTGTAACTTGGAAACTACTTAACCTCAGTTGTCTATTGTGGCAGTGCACTCCCTCATCTAAATCCATGTGGTTTGATAAAATGTTTTCTTTTATTGGCAGTGAATTTGTCAACTTTCATTTTCAGTGACTGTCCCACTGTCCTTATGCATCCAGCAGTGGGAACAGAAGCTCTCAATCTTTTGTCTTTAAAAAAAAACCATGAAATCAGCATTGGTGTAGCAAGTAAGGGGCAAAGTGATCCTTATTCAGAAATAACTGCCCAACTGCCTATGCCGTTGCATCAACAATGCCATGTATCTGTTGGAAAGAGTATCTTAAAACGACTGACTGTTAGTTATGACTCTTAGGGGCTCAGAAAAACACTAAAATAAAGACTTGAAAGGGGTCTTTTGCTCCCCTGTAACTTCTCAGTTGTTCTATGCTAGTTTCTAAAGGCAGAAAACAAAGAATCGTTCAGCTTCAGGCATTAGGACTGCCTACATGCAATCCACCAGTTCCCCATCAGTATACCCTTCTTTCCATGCCAGTGTAGATGCCAGCTCGCAGACAGATCTGCAGTCTCCTGCAGGATACTGGCTTTATTGAAAAGCCACTGCAAGGCGCTCCTCCAAATTTACAACTGAAACAGTACATGTCTTTTATCTTCCCAGCCGGAGATGGAAAACTTTTTTTCATTCCAACTTTCAATTCCCAAACTCAGGTTTCTGATGTGCTACATCACTGTGCTGTATGGCACTAAGCCTTAGATGATTTCTTCTCATGACCTTCAGGATCTCTGGAGAGCTTCATGGAGCTTCTGGATCAAACTCTTCCTTGACTGAACTCCAGACAGTGTTCCGAGTTCAGTGTTACTTGTGCATGAGACAAAAATTGGATAGAAAGTGCCTGGAAGCTACCTGTGTGGAAAACAGAAGACATGTGGAAAAGCCAGGGAGCTAATTCTCATTAACTGCATCCTGAACGCTTGAAATAAGTCTCTAAATAGCTAGGCCAAACATGTTAACTTCTCTGAAGTTGTAGAAAAGATTTAAAAAAACAAGAAAGAAACCTAAGTCAACTTTGTATAGGTTGTAATAGCAAGATTTGGCTCAGAGAGCCCCTTGGTGAGTGCAAACAGAATGTGTATTGGTGTTTCATCAGAATTACAGAAAATTAAACTGGAAGGCTGAATGACAGTAATGGGTGACTCTCAATAAGGGCAATGGGCAAGTCTGATATAGTAAGACTGAATTACCCAGAGCTATATACCCATCTGTCTGCTGAGCAAATGTTAAAGGTACATAGCTCTGGGTACTACATGTGAAGACCTGATCTCACTGAGCTCAGCTGGGATGTTGAACTGATATTCTAGCATCTGAATTTCATGTCACTTACTCTTTAGAAAGAGTTAATGCTGGTATTTGTGTGTGTCTAATCAAAGTGTTATCTTTTTTAGATTGCAAAAAAAGAAAAGAAAAAAATAGAGGCTTTAATTAGCAGCGAGTAGTGTAGTTGGGCAAAGATCAGTGTGGAGAATACAGCTGAGAGAGCAAAGTGGACCAGTCTGGAAAAAGCAGCAGACGGAGTGCAGTTCATAGGACGATGTGAAGCGATAGGCTGGAAGAACGACCCATCCTGGACAGGGAATTACGGAAGAAATTAAATAGGCCAGCCTGCAGGAGGCAGCAGGGCTTACTGGGCAGCTTTGGTTTTAATGAGCCTCTCACAAGCCCTGTTTGCAGGATATCAATAGTACTCACACTGTGTTTGTTTTATTCATGAATAGGCACCTCTGTGGCAAAGGTGGATGGTGAGTATACCAAAGACACAAAACCACAACAGCTGGCACCAACACCTTCACATGGTGAAACCATGTCACAACACAGTGAAGTGTGTCATGACATGAAGCGGCAGTTGATGCAGTGATGGGAGTATTGGGATACCGCAGCTAACGGCAGCCGGGCTGATCAGACATGCACAAAATGTGAGTGGCAGTGGGCCAGCCTCATCCTTAGTGGGAAGAACAAGAGTGACACAGAGTTAGTTGCTCCCCGGCATGGCACACTGCCCTAAAACATGGGTGCTCAGTGGTGGCTCCTTACGTCCCTTCTTCGGAGCCGGGTCCTCAAGGACGAGCGTCAGGGTCGATGGGGGTTGCAGGTAGCAGGCGTTTTTTAAGTTTAAAAGGGGCCTCTAGGCACAAATCCAGAAAATCACTTTTGTATTTTGGGGTGCCAGCGTTGCACCCCAATGCCGTCACCCACCTCCGGGTGTGCCCAACTCCGCCGGACCTCACCGCGGCGCCGGGTGTCGGCTCCTCGGGCAGGCCCGGGCGGTGGCGGCGACGGCGCCTCAGGGCCCGGCAGGGAGGGCTGGCCCCGGGAGAGCCCACCGCCCGTGGGGAGGGCGCCTGGCCGGCTCCTGCCCCACCGACGGACTGCGGGAGGTCTGCCCGAGCCGGGGCAGCGGCCGTCCCGCACTCAGCGGCCGGACGGAGCTGGGGGTCCGGCCGCAGCTCGGCGGCAGGGGCCCAGCGCCGGAGGGAGAGCTGGATGCCCACAGCTCTCCCCGGGCAGCGATCTGCAGTGTGAATCGGCCCTTGCCAACAGACGCAGTGCCTTTTCGAGCTTGCGGGGTTCCCGCGGGAGGGAGAAAAGGAAAAATAACTCCCAGGGACGGGAGATCTACTCCTCCGGCGCTGCCCCACGACCCCTCTGCCGGGTCCAAGCTCCGCTGCCCGCCGCACTGCACCGCATGGTCAGCACGTCCCGTCCCGGTGTGCCGCCCCACTTCGTCTTGGCAGGGCACCGCCATCAGACGGAGTGGGAGGAAGAAACATTAACTCCAGCAGCTGTTTCTTGACCCCGGCTGTCAGCCTGCCCAGCAACACGTTAGGGTTTTTTCTTGTTTTTTTTTCCTTTTTTTTTGTTGATTTTTTAATTATTTTTATTTTTTTTAAGTTATTTTATATTCTGAGTCCTATCGGTGGCACAAACGGAGCTTCGGGGGGAAAGATCACTACCCCACCCATCCGCAAGTCCGCGCGCCCACACCCGTACAGTCCCGCGCAGTCCCGCTCAGGCACACAAGCACTCGCACACTCACTCCGTCACACACTCACACACTCACACACACACACACACACACACACACACACACACACACACACACACACACACACACACACAAGAGCTAAGCGCCGTAGCTCGACTTCAGTAATTCCCCAGCATGGGCGGCTTGAAACTGCTCGGGCTGAATAGCATTTGCTGTTCCGTCCCCGCGGCCGCCTCCCGCCGGCCCGAGCCGCGCTGCCTCTGCTCCCGCCCTCCCTTCCTTCTCCTCTCCTCCTCCTGCTCCTGCTCCCGCAGCGGGCCGTTGTGCTGACACAGGCCTGGCTCTGCCGCACCAAGTTTGTCAGCAGCGCGCTCCTCCTCTTCCCGCCGGCGGGAATGGTGGGACCCCCCTCATCCCCCTTATTCCCCTCATCCCTTCAGTGCCTATGGTGGGGCTGTGTCCCCTGAGGTGAGGGTGTACCTCACGGTAGGACAGCAGCCTGGTAGGGGGGAGGGGAGATAGTTTCACCAGTTTGATTTTTTTTTTTGTTGCGTTTGTTTGGTTTTGTTTTATGTTTTATATACTATTTATTTATTTATTTTTCTCTTTATTTATTTATTTTCCCTTAACGTGGGAAAAGTGACAGTGCACCATGGTCATCCTGCCTTGGAAAAAGGCAGCCCAGCAGAGTCAGGGGTGAGATTGATGTGGAGGCATCTGCATCTTCCTTCAGACAAAGAGGTGCCAACAGTGTCCATCCTTCCATCCCTGTGCTGAGCAGAGGTAGGGATCACTGGCTGTGTGAACACATGTGTGGTGTGTAGTGGGTATGCCTGCATTTTTATTGTCAGGCAGGACCAAGACTTCAGTCAGTGCCTTCCGCTTGCATCACACCGAGTTTGCTTGAAGTTGCTTCTGCATAGCAGTTCAGCATTTGGAGGTTTCTGGAGGGTGGTTTCTCTGTTGGCTTTGTGCCCTCTGTGTCCTCTGCAGGCTTTGTGTGAGGAGAATTAACTCTTTGCAGGGCTCGAAATGCACATTACCACATGCACAGCCCTCTGCAGCCCTAGCCTCTGAAAATACTTCAGTGGAGCCATAACCTGGTGTACCTAAGGGTCACAGCTAAAGGGAGGAAGGAGCGCAGGAAAGTAGCAACACTTGAAACTACTCCCCTGGCTCTTCCTCTCCTCTCAGTTTCTTTGTGTTTTACAGTGCTGGACCGTTGGTGAGCACAAAGCACACAAGCAAACCTGCACCAGTGTTTGTATCATAAAAACCTAACAGCTGGAAAGCTTTGGCTTGCAAAGTGTGGCTTGTGCTGAAGAGGTGCTCAAAGTACACAGTTTACCTTCCACCAAGAGCAGTCCCAGTGGCTTTAGAAGGATACGGTCGTGAAAGGGAGGAATGGCACTACTGGCTGTGAGGTATTCCTGCTGCTCACGGTGCCTCAAACATGCTGCCTAAACTGAGCATCTGTCCTTAGTGATCTGGTGCTATAAAGATGCAGCAGTGGTTCAGTCCTCCCCAGCATCCCTAATAAGGGAAAAGGAACTAGGAGGAGAAGGTGAATATTAAAAAGAACGTGCCTGTGGGTGTTTGTGTGTTGGAGAAAAAGGTGTGAGGAAGAGTATTGTGAGGGCTGGCTGAGGACAACCAATTCTCCAGGGGCCAAATAAAATGATTGGCTCTACATGCTATGCCATAGACAACAGGTGATTCATCCTGATCAACTTTTTGAATGAAACAGGTATTATGTGTTCTGTATTAACTGTAAAAGAAATCTTGAGAACATATGTTACAGATTGATTGAGGGATATTTGTCTTAAACTAGCCAAGAACAGTTTACCCATTTTGTAGACAAGGAATACATGTCTGTGACTGCTCAGATCTATACAAAGCCTCTGTATTTCAGGGTGATCAAAGAGATACATTTTAAGTTCCTCTAAAGTTAATTTGATTAGAGCTCATGGAAAGATGAATAGCTGTAGGTTTTGTTTGGTTTGGTTTTAAATATAAAAATTATGATTATATAACTGAAAGATTGCTGATGTGTTTTGGAATGTCTGGAGCTGGCTGAATAAAAAGCTGAGATGCTCTCACTGCTCTTTAAGAGAAATCATACCACCCTCTTACAGAGTTTCTGGAAAATACTGTATTAATGCCCAAGGTGATCATGCTGACCTATTTTCTTTTTTCTCTTTTTTCTCTTTTTTTTTTCCCTGGTCTTTCTAGTTAGTGCAGTTGTGTTCTGGGGAAATGGTGTTGAAGTTCCTGTAATACTTTGCCCATCATATGATTCTGCATAGGTTATATATAAACAGCGGTATTTCAGGATAAGTTTCCAGACAGCCAAGTCACTTTCACCAGTCCTTATTTCTAGCCATAATAGACTATAGTGGCAATTATACTGTGCCTAGTTTTTAAAAACTCCAAAACCTGCTGACTGACTAAGGAAAATAATGAAAGAGTGTATGGCTTTACACATCTGAAATATGCACACCTTTGTATTTTTGTGATGCTTTTACCTTGTTAATTGCATTTTTCTCCAACATTAATTGCCTGGTCTTTAGGTGAAAGGTATTATCCTATGTGAAAACTCTGAGCACTGTACACATTTGGATTCAATTACTTCAAAGTTAAATAAAAAATTAATTTGCAGATGTTGGTATCAGATGCCTTAGTGAAGGGCCAAAATAGGACATGCAAGCACAGAAGGCAGGTAGGGCTAGGTGCTGGGGGTGTTGAAGACATATTGTTAATTGGATATTTCATTGGAATTTTTTATCACACTTTGAAATCACATATAAATTACAGGTTGCAATTATATTATTTTTATTCCAAAAGTTTTATTTCAAAGAAGCTTTACAACACCAAGCTGTGTGGTGTGGTTGACACGCTGGAGGGAAGGGATGGGATCCAGAGGGACGTGGATCCCTGGAGAGGTGGGACCCTGTGAACGTCATGGAGCTCAACAAGGCCAAGAGCAAGGTCCTGCCCTTGGGTCGGGGCAGTGTCCGGGATAAACACAGGCTAGAGAAAACTGAATGTAGTAACCCTGAGGAGAACCTGGGGGTGACAGAAGCGCCCTGAGAAGCTCCCCATCGTCAGAGTGTGCTTGAGCCCAGAACCTCCCCATGTGCTGGGCTGCATCCCCAGAGCGTGAGCAGCAGGTGGAGGGAGAAGATTCTCCTCTTCTATTGCACTCTGGGGAGACCACCCCTGCATTCCTGTGTCCATCTCTGGGGCAACAACACAAGAGGGACATGGAGCTGTTGGAGGGAGTCCAGAGGAGGCCACGGAGATGCTGTGAGGGTTGGAGCAGCTCTGCTCTGGAGACAGGCTGAGAGAGCTGGGCTGGTTCAGCCTGGAGAAGAGAAGGCTCCTCAAGGGGAGACCTTAGAGCAGCTGCCAGTGTCTGAAGGGGCTACAGGAAAGTTGGAGATGGGCTTTGGACAAGGGCCTGTAGGGACAGGCCAGGGGGAATGGCTTTAACCTGACAGAGGGGAGACTGAGGTGAGCTCTTAGGTAGAAGCTCTTCCCTGTGAGAGTGCTGAGGCCCTGGCACAGGTTGCCCAGAGAAGCTGTGGCTGCCCCATCCCTGTCAGTGCTCAAGGCCAGGTTGGACGGGCCTTGGAGCAATGTGGTCTAGTGGAAGGTGTCCCTGCCCGTGGCAGGGAGTTGGAACTGTATGGGCTTTAAGGCCCCTTCCAACCCAAACCAGTCTGGGATTCTATGATTTATTTGAAGGCTTATTTTGAAATAACATCATGTGGGTAGCCACCCTCAAGTCACAGAACCGATGAGGAATTAAAGATATTTGGCTTCAGGATATTAATATGTACCTTCCCATTGGAAGTACATACCCATCTGCACTGCAGCTAAGGGATTATTCCCTGTGATTCTTCAGATGTATTTGGTTTTATGGGAGTCCTGTTCTGTTTAAACACCAGCCCCGTGAGTTGTTCATGGCCCTCTGGCAGAGCCGGTACTTTCAGACCTTTTGACTTCTGGAACCAGTGGTGCTCTTGGCGCACAACACTTGATAGATTGGGCCCTGGGCTGACCTCAGTCTGTTGCCTCAGTTGACTGGAGTGGGTCTGCCATGAAGAAATAATGCTTTAGTATTGCAGATAATTAGTGACTTTTGTGTGTTTGACTTCTTAAATCTTCTTGGAGAAATACAAATTATTTGATTGAGCTGTTTATCAAAGCTGTTTCTGAATGAGGTTTCAAGATGCACATTCATCATTGTCAGAAATTTCCTTCTGAGACCTATAAGGGGGTTCCTTCTCTAATCCATATGTATAGAAGTATTTTGGTAACTGAAAATTAACAATTTTGTGTTTCCATGCATGCTTATATTGTATGTAATATCAGCGATTGCTAATATAACCCACTCATTCTTTTAAATTTGCTGAGGCGTATTTGAGGCTGCCTATGAAAACTCTGAAAAAGGCAAATGAACGCATGCCTGTGTTCTTACTCTACCTACTTGCCACCATTTTGTTTGCAGGGCACATAAAGAGAAGAGCAAAATCTGTTCTTACACACGAGGTGGCGTACCTTGTGTCTGTGCAGAGGACACTGAGCCAGCCAACATTCAAATTTTCTTGTCATCAGTCACACAGATCCCATGACAAATTTTGGTATATTTAGTCCAGCTTCATGTAAACAGGAAAAACAGAAGTGTGGGGAATGAAAGGTAACCTCATTGTGATAGTTTATCTTCTGTGCTCTTAGTTTGTATACTCATGTTGCAGACTAAGGTTACTCTAATAAACTGTGTTTATAAAATAACTCCATTTATAACAGCGTTAACAGAAGCTGGTCATCAGCTCCAGCTGAGAGTGGATTCTCACAGGGTTGACCAAAACACAGTATCATGACTTTTTTGTTTTTGTCAATAGTTAGCATTTAAGTGCACACCTTTTTAAATTTATTTAGCATTTCTGTTAAAAACACTGCTTAAATGTTGAAATAATATCTGGAATGATGGGAATATTTTTGTACTTAATGTGGCATTCTCATGCAATAACTTTTTAACTCTTCTTGCAACAAACACCCAGTTATATATGTGTATTGCCATGTCTTGCAGGGCTTGTTTTACACATATTTAACAGTACGGCAGGAGGAGAGAATGTATTGCATGAGAGTAAAGATAAATCTTGTGTCACATTGTTCTGCACAAAACAAAATTAATGGTGGGATGGTAGATACAGCTGTAATAAACAGAGTTTGTGCACCAGTCACAGTTCACTGTGTTCACTGTTAGCTTGTGTAACTATTTAATGCACAGATGAAATGAAACTAATGGGAATAAAATGGTTTAATCTTTTTAGAATGCAGTTACTGAATGTTCAGTGAAGGCTATATCCTAGAATCCTACCTCAGTCGCAGCAGAGGAAAACATCAGTTTACAACAGAGCTGACTACATTGTAAATACTTGACTGATGTTTTACAGGAGACCTCAGTATTGTAGATCAATTTCTTGCATGTTACCTAGTGATAACTACGCAGCGTCCCAAACTTCTGAAATAGCTAAAGGGTTTTTCTACATCTAATCTGAGCTATAATCTGTTCCATATTTTAGACAAAAGTAACTTTAACTGCCTTGTAACTGTAAGTGCATCTTGTGCATATTTTAATCCACATGCAATATTTATCACTCACAAAGAGGGTGGTATGGTATTCGGGCAGAAGAGTAGTAATCAAAGTCCATACACATAAAACAACTTGGCAGGACCCTACAACTGCTTTCACTGAAACTGGTGACAAAACTCCAAGAGAGCTCATTAGTACAGGAGCAGTTTTCTAAAAAATCTTACTGTAATACAAACAGAAATACTAATACTAATACTAACTAATACTAATACTACTACTAATGGAGAAGAGTAAACAATTGGAAAAATACACCGTTTCATGGCCCATGCAGAAGAAATTAATGTTTTTCTGAAGTTTTCATGATAACTTTTTGTCCTTCATTGCAGCTGATAACTATCTCCATGATGTTTTGTGCAAGAGTGATTTTATATTGGCGTTGATGCCAGTTTTAACCCAAGCATACCTTGCCTGAAGTTGGAATCTGCGGCTGTTTTATAACATCATGTTTTTACATGTTTAGCAGCAGTGCTAATGAAGGTATGATATGTAGAGGGTGTGCTATTTTTATGTTTAGCTAAAACATGTATAATGCTTAGGTTTGAAAATGAAGGTGGTAACACTGAGATTAATGAGGTCTGATAAATGGTTGCTAACAGATTAAGTTATAATGTTCAACATACACGTTTTACTCTGAAAACAAAATTGCATTGTGTTGTCTAACTGTTAAAGAAATTTCTTAGCCTGGAAAGAATATGCTGAAAAAAGAGCTGATAATGTATAGTTATTATCTCTTAAATTACTTTAGATTTGGGCAGCAGTTTATTTATTGGTACAGTGGCTAACAATCTTCTAGTCATGAATCATGGCAGAGTATTTGAGATACCTCTGTGGACAAAACTGTAAATCTTGTTGTGGCACAATTTAGAAAATATTTTTGCTTACTGTGTATTAGGAAATTACTTAAATAATGCATCAAATGCCCATTTAGCATGTGGCTTGATTCATCGCTTATACAATAGGAAGACATAAACACCTGAAGTGTGGATTTAACATTTTAGTGGCTCTCTAAAATCTGTATTTATATCCTACTAATGATACAGGTCTGAACCACAGAGTAAAGGATGCCAGGTAGTGACTGCAAAATCCTCTGTATGGCAGACCTTAGATAAGGTAAGTAAGGTCAACCTTTTTGTCACTACTTCATAACCCGTCTGTGAACACTGCCAGGGATGAAGCAGCCACAACTTCTCTGAGCAGCCTGTGCCAGCACCTCACCACCCTCACAGGGAAGAACTTCTGCCTAAGAGCTCATCTCAGTCTCCCCTCTGTCACATTAAAGCCATTCCCCTTTGTCCTGTCCCTACAGGCCCTTGTCAAAAGCCCCTCTCCAGGTTTCTTGTAGCCCCTTTAGGCACTGGAAGCTGCTCTTATGTCTCCTGGAGCCTTCTCTTCTCAAGGCTGAACAAACCCAGCTCTCTCAGCCTCTCTCCAGAGCAGAGCATCTCTGTGAGCTCCTTTGGACTTGCTCCAACAGCTCTGTATCCCTCTTCTGAAGCTCTTGGGAGCTTCAGAGCTGAACACGGGGCTGCAGAGGGAAGTCTTGCAGGAGCACACTATTAAGGTGTAGCTCTTGGCAAGTAAGTTTTTTTACCATTTAGAACATTTCAGTAGGTAACATTTGTCAAAAGATTTTATTCTGGATCCTGGCTTTGCTACTGGTGGCTTAGGGTTACACGGTGGGAGTACTTGGTTCCTCTGATCAGCAATTAGGGGACAAATGTTGATTCAAGTGCAGAGCCATTTCAGGGTCTTTCTGCACCTCAGTTGCTCAGATACATGGTATGACTGAGAAATGCTGGATTGGTCTTGAGACAGTTTCTCTCTGCTAAAAAAACAGCGTTGCAGTCTACACATGGTTGATCAGAAGGGTAATGTGCTAGTCAGAGGTCTGATGCGGATGATCTCTGCAGTTGACTTCACGGGGTGCAGAATTGCTCTTTGCAGGAGGAAAATATGATGCAGTATGAACAAGGACTGTATTGCCAAGAGTGTGAATCTCCTGTGGTAGAACCAGTCCATGCTATTCAACACAAGGTAGCACAGCAGGATCTGTTCTTCAGCTAAGGTGGAATGAACATGGTTCTCCCCTGGAGCAGTCTGGAAAATGTTATTTCAGAGTAGTGCACAATGACTGTTTTTACATAGCTCTGTGTGCTAATGTAGCTTCCACAAACTGTAGCAGGAGCTACACTGCAATACAGAGATAAATGGCTTGATGCTTGAGAATCACTCTCAGTCTTTTTTGCCTGTACATTTTTTGAAGGATACTGTGGTGCTGTCAGAGTATATTAAATGTATCCCAAAATTGAAAGTGTTGTGACTGATGATGAAAAAGATTAAATTTCTCATCTACGAGCTGAGTTTGGTAATACAAGGATAGGGAGCTCAGCTAGGAAGCAAGTTTAATATTTTGTTTGTGTTATAAAAATGCACTGACAGTTTACAGTGTCCAGAGACTGCTCACAAAAGTCCCGTGAGAACTAACCTGTTCTCCACAGCCTGGCAAGCAGTCATCATTGGTCTTCATCACCATTCACCACCACCCTGCCCAACCTTAACATTATTTACTTTCCTGTGGTAGTAAAAAAGTGTATCCTGTCTGTTTTGTATACCAGCAGTTAGATGTAGCAAAGATGTAAGAAGTATTTCTCCAAAGTATAAGTACACACATCAGCATAGGAAAGGAATTTTTTTTTTTTCATAAACAGAATTAAACTGATTGATCTGATTAGTACTAGGAAGTGTGTTAATTATATGATTATGCAGCTATTACATAGTGGCATGCCTGTATTTATAACTATTCTGTGCCACCACTATAATTTCTGTAGAGTATTTTGTGTGTCCTTCATGTTTTCTCTTTTGGGAGGGAAAATGGTTACTGTTACTCTGTTAAGTCTACATACCAGTATTTTTAGCTGGGGAGGATAAATGGCTCATCAGACTGGCATAGCTTCACACAAGTATTCTAAAAATGTATGTGTTGCAATCTGGGAGGGAATAATACAAGCATGGATGGCTGTAGCCAGTGTCAAAGCAGCAGAACACTTGGTTGTACAATCTAAGTTGTATTCCCTCTGAAAAAAATTAGCTGAGCAGGGTGTAATAGTTCTGGAAGTTGAAGAGGAAGAAGTGAAACCAAAGCAGAGCTAGTGCTGCTGTATTTTTAAAACAGGGTGTGTGAGAGATTTGAAAAAAGATATTTTGTTTTTGTTTTTTTTTTTCCCTGGAGAAAGAAAAAAAAAAGAGTTAAATGAATTCCTGTAAGATTTTTTGAAAAGGCAGGAGTTAGAACTTCTGCTCCTTTTCATTGAAAGAAATGTCTTATTGATATGTTGGAAGGTTTTTTCTTGCAATGAAGCATTCCTGAGGCACTCTGGATCACCTCCCCTGATCCCCCCAAATTTTTTTGTGGGTTTATGCAAGAGCCATGGCAGTACCAGAAAAGTGGTTCCTGATTTTAGGCCCTGCTACTAAAGCCTTCATGCGTTTGTGGGTTACAGGAGTCATGAGGGGATAATCAGTGAGTGCTTCAGAGGTTGGGTATGACAGAACAGCTTCCAAAATGGCAGCAGGATTGCTCCCTCCCAGCTCAGGTCATAGCAACACCCTTCTGGTCTCAGCACAAAGCTCTGGTGCTTGAATAGCAAATAAAGTCACAGGATGGTTCTCTCTTGTATTACCCAGCATCTTCATCTTCATTTCGATATAGAGGGTTTCAAGCCAGCCCTTTCCGGTGATTACAAAACCCCTCATCTCCCATCCCTGGTCTTTGCCTGTGTGCATCCCTTTGAGCCTCTGCTCTCTAAACTCTGCTGATGTATTCTGTCCCTTCTATATCTACTCCCAGTCCAGGCCTAATGCACTCACTTCATGTGAACTGGTAATCCTGAGTATTAGATCACCTATTTCATCAATATTTATGTTACTAAAAGTTTATCGTAAGTGGTATGGTATGGATAGTAAGTTCCTGTGACTGACATGCACATTTCCTGCTGACACAAGTGTGTTCAATTGGTAATAACTCCTCCAGTCTTCTGTCTGAAGTTTTCCAGGCCAATTGTCCACATCCAACTTAGGCATGTAAACAAACATGCTTATATTTTGGAGTTAGGTGGTTGTATAGTGTTTTTCACAGGTACTTGCCCCGTGTCAGCATCCAGGGTAATCTGCTTGTACATGAACCATCACTTGGAAGAATGTTTTCTGCAGGACTTCTAACTCATTTGGCCTCGAAAGCAGAAGGTATTTGGCTGTTATTAAGTCAGGATACTGCTAACATAGAAAGGATCCTGTAATGGTTAAAACCATTGAATGCTACTCTGGTAAATCCCATGACAAGACTCTGGCTCTGTCATGGGATTCATATGTGACATGAAGCAGGTCATTAAACCAAATTTATCATAGGTGGCCACTGTCTGTGCCCTCCTCTTTCTAGCTTTCCTTCCTGGAGACTCTTCAAACCTAATTTGTGAAAACTGTGATTGTTCAGGGTTGCAAACAAAATGAGGGCGGACTGTCTTTGGCATATATAAGTTTTCTGAAACAAAACAAACAAAAAAAAGTCCTAGACAGGATATTGACAGATATCTCCATTTTTCCTCTATGCACCACAGTTCTCTGCTATAAAATGGTGTACAGTCATAGAAAGTACTGCCCATCTCACACAGAACAGGGAAGATTCCTCTGATGAAGTGGAATGTTTAAAAGACACCCCAAAAGTATTTATTAACTCAGTCTTCCAAACAGGGCTTAAATTCAGTACAGTAAATAAAACCTGCAACAACTAGAGAATGAGGAAAAGCATAAAAAATGTATAGCTGCTCATTAAAAGAACGTAATCTATGCTCTGCTCTGAAAAGGTGGACAGGTACTATACAATTCAGTCACTAATTACTATACCAGAACACTGATCTGGAAGGCAGACAAAGTAAAGCTTAATTCTGTATTTTGTGACTTTTGAGTACTTAACTTTGCAAGTCTAATAATATTTTAACATATTCTTCTGTGTGCAGTATGTACAAATGCTGATAGTATTGCTAATACAACGTTGCTCTTCAGAGGGCCACTTTAGTAGTGGGAGAGTATCTTAAAGTTCTGGATGAATCCCCATTTTATGAAACCAAAGAAATAATAAACATAAAAGTACCCAAAGAAATAAGCCTGTATATATATTTTAATCCCTCAGCAGGCTTCATAAAATACTAAAGGGCACTTCTTAATGAGGCAAACACAACCAAAATTGAAGCAAAGATTCCAGAGAAAAGTTCAGCCAAAAAAACCCCACAACCCAACAACCCAAAAACCCAAACCAAAAAGAATTTTCAGCTTGTCTTCAAAATAACGCAATTCAGTATCTTATTTTATACATTTTACAAAAATAGCATAAAAAAACTTATTTGGAAGGGTGTAACATTTTAGGGGAAGTTGTTTTATTACACAGAATCTAAAAAGGGCAAAGGGAAAAAATGCTTAAAACTGTGTTTATATCAGAAAGCAAATTTTTACTTTGCTACTCTAAAGTAGCTATTGCAACCTGTTAACACAAGATCAGGATAGATATGAACACAGAGATAATGCAAAGGTGGTAAGGCTGTTTTTCGTTCATATAGTGGGTTTTGGAAAGAGAGATGTCGTGATTTCATGTTTGATTTTAAAACTGTAGCTTTTAACAAAGAATTATGTTTTAATTGCATAATAACTGTACAGTAACACTGAGCTCTCTGGCAAAAGTCTTAAGGTTTCTAAATACACTGGTAGCTGTTGAGGAGTATAATACATACCTAGTGCTCTGAGTGCTGACATACAAGCTGTCAGCAAACATTTCAGGTAACCAAAATAACCCAGGCTGGAAAGGACCTCAGGAGGTTTTCAGTCCTACCTTCTGCCCAAAGCAGGGTGAGTTATGAGGTCAGACCCAGTTACTCAGCACTTTGATCAGTTGAGTCTTGAAAGCCTCAAAGGCTGGAGACTGGAGACAACCTTGACTGTACTCACGATGTCTTCTCCCCATATCTAAGCCAGAACTTCTCTCATATCAGCCTGCATTGTTATAAAGCATATTTTAATTGGATTGCAGATGTTATACCTGACTCCTCATCAAGAGCATTTTAAATAAATAGGTAATTTCAGCTGTTGCTGAAAGTGGTTGATATTAAAAGTTATTTTAGTATGGAATAGTAACTTTGTATGATTAGAATGCTCCAAATTCCAACCAAAATTGTAACATTGAAGTAGAAGATTCACTGGGTGATAAAATATGTTTGTTAGTGATGTATGTAAGTGATGCATAATGCAGGTATTCCCCAATGAGAGTACCACTCAGCAAAATGAATCTAAATACAAAACTAGACAAGCTCCAATTTTACAAACTTGTCCTGCACACACCTTCAAGAAATATTATATACTGCTGTGATCAAAAGGATCATCTGCAGTTTCCATATGATACCATCATTTTATGACTGGCATTTAGTGTTATAGCTCATGGATACAAACTCTGAAGAAAATTAACAATATCCCATCTAATGACCCTGTCTTCATTACCTTCTCTGCCTCAGCATGTCTACTCAGTGAGAGGTTTTCTTTCAAACAAGCTTTTCTCTTTACCATTCAAAAGGTTTGTGATGTTATTAGTTGACACTGACAGAAGGCATACCTGGAACTGAAGTGCTGAGTAAATAAATCAAGAAAAAAGGGCACAGGACTACTAGGAAGGTGGCATCCCATTATAGTTCCAAACTATTCTTAATCATCCATCCCATTAGGCAGCGGGTCAGGGATATAGTAAAGAACACATAGGACGGAAAGTTTCCCTTTATGAACTACATGCTTTTTGCAACATGCATTTATCTGAGTAAAATCTGAGTCAGAACATTCCAGTGTTTCAGGCTACTTCTTTATAAAGCTGCAGGGCAAATGATGTCTAAAATGTGTAGTAAGTTTTGATCACCTACAACCAGCTGCTATACATCCTATAGACTTAAAAAGACTACATACAAACATTATAGGACAAAAGGATCTATACTCACAGGACAGATACATGTTTCAAAAGTAAGACCAAGTGCCAGCAGAGTCATGATGTTTATGCTAAGCATTGCACTGTAACCACATGCACTGGAATGAATTACTGAGCTTCTTAAATGGTCATGCTGACGTTTTTACTTATGAGTTCTTACCTGTAGAGGTATGGTCTCATAATTACTGTAATTACAAGGCTTATGAGTCTCATCACTCAAATCACCTTGCTCCCTCAAGACATTCTCAAAATTGCTATCTGTCTGATTCTCACGCAGTAAAAAACGTAATTTTGGAGTAAAGTTTCTACCCTGAAAAAAAAACAGCCAAACAGTCAGTGGAAAGAAATATGCAGCAATGTCATTCAATCCCCTATAGACACCCTAAAATTATGCCGTGTCATCTCCACCATCCGGAGGTGACACAGTGACCCCTGTGCTTCAGTCAGACACACCACGGCATGTACAGTTAGCTTCTGATGATGACCACAGGTAGTGTAGATCGCACAAATTATGTAGCGAAAACTGCTGACTAGTGTTTGTGAGTGAATGTCAGATGAGGTGGTGATGAAGAAATATTTATCTGTAGTGCCACTCTTGATGTTTCGAATAGCATCAGCTACAATTCTGAGAGCTGCACAAAGGCATGCACTGGCAAGTATACTCAACATTAAGGCTGTTGAATATTTACTGAGTTTTTTTTTTGCCTTTAAAACTAGCATCGTGGCGTGGTTTGGGTTGGAAAAGACATACAGTCCAGCCCCTTGCCATGGGCAAGGACATCTTCCACTAGACCACGTTGCTCCAAGCCCCATCCAACATGGCCTTGAGCACTGCCAGGGATGGGGCAGCCACAGCTTCTCTGGGCAACCTGTGCCAGGGCCTCACCATCCTCACAGAGAAGAACTTGTCCCTAAGATCTCATTTCAATCTCCCCTCTGTCAGGTTAAAGCCATTCCCCTTGTCCTGTCCCTGCAGGCCTTTGTCACTACCTCACTTTTGTCACTACTTCATAACCTGTCTGTGAACACTGCCAGGGATGGGGCAGCCATAACTTCTCTGAGCAGCCTGTGCCAGGGCCTCACCACCCTCACAGGGAAGAGCTGCCTGACAGCTCATCTCAGTCTCCCCTCTGTCAGGTTAAAGCCATTCCCCTTGGCCTGTCCCTACAGGCCCTTGTCCAAAGCCCCTCTCCAGGTTTCTTGTAGCCCCTTTAGGCACTGAAAGCTGCTCTAAGGTCTCCCCTTAAGGAGCCTCCTTTTCTCCAGGCTGAACCAGCCCAGCTCTCTCAGCCTGTCTCCAGAGCAGAGCTGTTTCAGCCCTCGCAGCATTTCAGTGGCCTCCTCTGGACTCCTTCCAACAGCTCCACATCCCTCTTGTGTTGCTGTCCCAGAGCTGGATGCAGGACTGCAGGGGGGGGCATCTCCCCAGAGTGGAGTAGAGGGAGAGAATCCCCTCCCTTGACCTGCTGTTTATGCTCTGGGGATGCAGCCCAGCACACAGGGGGGTTCTGGTCTTTGAGCACACACTGAAGCTGTGTCATGGGGAGCTTCTTGTCAACAAACACCCCGAAGTCTTTCTCCTCATGCCTGCTGCATCCAGTCTGACCCAGCCTGTGTTTGTGCTGGGGATAAGGGCCAAGAAGACCTTGCACTTGGCTTTGTTGAACTTTGTGAGGTTCACATGGTCCCACCTTTCCAGCCTCCACAAGTCCCTCTGGATCCCATCCCTTCCCTCCAGTATGTCAAACACACCACACAGCTTGGTGTCAGTAAATTTCCTAAGGGCACATCAATCCCACTGTCCATGTAACTGAAGATACTCAATAGTATTGATCCCAGTAGAGACCCTAGAGGGACACCACTCATTACTGGTTTCCACTTGGACCCGAGCCATTGACTGTAACTCTGGACACAGCCATCCAGACAGTTCCATGTCCATTGAACAGTCCATTCTTCAAGCCCATCTCTCTCAGCAGAGAAGTCTGAGTCTAGTTAAGCATCCCATAGAGCTAAGTAGTTCCCCTGGCTATCAAGGCAGAAATTATTTAGAATGCAAAAGAAATCTATCCTACAGGGAATGGCTGTGTGCTTAATTTTGAAAGTTCAGAACTGCCTTATGGCTAAATACATGCATGTGTGAAATCTGACATTTGTGGCAATGGTACTTCTTAGCCCCAAAATACATAAAAGAAAAACAGGAAGAAATGTAAAAGAGTAACATTTAGAAATGTGTCCTCTTTCACAGACCCAAAGAACTATAAAAAAGCATCTTTTGAAAGAATACTGGGTAAATTTTGAATCTAAATTCAGTTATTAAAGATATCTTAATTCTGCTTTAAGGGCCTAATTACCGCCTCATTGAAATTAATGGAAGGGCATCCAATGAAGACAGAGCATGCTATAAACAGAAATCCCAACTTAGAGGGCTGCTACTGCAATGTTCATGTGTAATCCAAACAACCGGATAAATTAAAGAAAGTTCAATGAATTAAGTGTAGGGTAATAAAACTTTCACTTTCCTAGTGTTACATCTCATGTATGTCTAACTGTACATCATGAACGGTACAGGCACAGCTAAATCTGATCTGTGGCAACCCAAGATTTATAAATGTCACCCCTTTAGCCTTTTCTGGATTAAGTTCTACATACCCCATTTCATGAAGTACTAAATATTCTCTGAAAAAAGAACATTTGTTACAGAAATAACATTGGCTTCTCAGGAGAAGTTAGGTGCCATGGGGACAATTGTGAGTTAGTTTGGACCTTTCATCTCTTGAAAATCCATATATGGTACTTTAAAAAGTCTCACAATATTAATAAAGTGATATTGTCTCCAGTAGATCTTTATCTGACAGTGTAACCAATAATAATAAAACAGGAGAGACCTAAATTGGGTCATACCTTGTCAATGTTTTATCCAATGGGACTGTGAACACAGTTAAAGGATTGTGCCCTTAAAACACTATTTTACAACTTCCTATTTCCAATCATACTGTGACATCTTACATCTTGTTTTACATACTGAAAAGAAAAATAAAAATAAATCATGAAGGAAATGAAGACTTTTCTCTTTTTTTTTTTTCTAGGAAAACCCTCCCTAAGCTCAATTAAGTGTTCTGCTTTCTACTTATTTAATACCATGTCTCAAAATCCTTCACTTCCAGTGGTCTCATTATCTCATCATCCTACCTTCAATTCCCTTTTACTCTAAACAATAATGTACATTTTCGTAATAATTATACTTTGATTTTCTATACACCCATGTTTTCACTTGCGTGTCTGAAAAGGCCTGAAGTACCATTGAGTTAATCTTCAAAACACCTATGACGTTATGATCCTCATTCCGCAGGTAGATGGAAATAACAGCAAGAAGCAAGTAACCCGACAAAGGTAAAAAGGAGTGGTGGTGGCAGAGATGGATGCAGATGTGAGCTGGAAATCGATGACACCACCCTCATAATTAACCACCAGTAATCCTCCAGTTGATAAAAAAAGGACACAGCAGCTGTTTCTCAGCTTCTGGATACTTGCAAAGAGTTGTCTTCTCCCAAGGTGATAACCACAGCTTTTAAATGAGACAACACTTGTAAGTGCTAATTTACACTTGAAAATGTACATGAAATTGTTCTTTACATAAACAAAATACATCCATCCTTAAAGCCATGCCATTTGACTGTGAGAGAGTGAGGGGACAGGAAAAGTTACGGACTGTTGGTATAGAAGGGATTAAACAGAAAGTGACATGGGTTTGTGTATGCCTTTGGGATGGAAGGCAAAAGAAGCAGGGCTGGGAAAACACAGCACTCCTCCTGTGCTGGGTGGGTCTCATTTGAATTGGTGCTTGGGGGCACGTTCCAGTATTGTTATGTAGGAAACTTCTACCTCTGAATTACAAATCACATAATAAGATGTATATATTGTACATCAGGGATCCACAATTTAAATTTACATCTTATTTTGCCTTTGCTTCTTGAATTTGGCTGGTTTAGTGAAAATTTCTACAAAAAGAAATCTCTTAAAAATGATTTAGTTTGAATCACATTCAGTTAACTCTCAATTATTTGTGGACAATATGTGCCAGATGTGGCCCATTTTGGTATAGAGCTATATGTAATCTAAATGCTTATAAGCTGTATTTTAGCGATATATCAGCAATAAACCAACTATAAATTCATGCCAGCTCTGTGCAGATCCAGCCACAATGTCTCAGCATTGTCCTGCAGCTACAAGGACCATGGGGCTGAGTTGCTTTTCTGACTCTGCATGGACCTGTCTGGCTGGTGCTGAAATGGAGCAGTAAAACTGGTAGGAGAGGACCTGATTCTTCCACTTTTCCACTGTGCTGCTCTGTGCTCAGGGAGGACGTACCAGCTCTGGAATGTGCACTTGGCCTGCAGCATCTTGGAGGACTGTACATAGATACCAGAGAAGTTCAGTTCATCTCCCATTCTGGGCCTGCGCTGGCTATGCTGGATCTCAGTTATTTCCAAGCTGTGTGCCTCAGTAGCTGTTTTATCCAGGTTTGTCTGCTGCCAGGTGTTGCAGCCCCACCATTACTCCACATTATGGAGAGTAGTTGCCAGACTAAATTAGTTCTGACATGCCTTCATCAACATCAGCAGAGTTAACGCTAGATGCAAATTTGGACCATGGAAATGTGGGACCTCTCCAGAAGGAAACAGGAGACCTGGTTACCTGGGACACAGAGAAGGCCAAGGCATTCAATGACTTTTTTAAATTGGTCTTTGCCAGCAGGAGCTCCAGCCACACTGCCCAAGTCACAGAAGGCAAAGGCAGTGACTTGGAGAATGCAGAACCGCTGCTGTAGAAGATCAGGTTCAAGATCATCTGAGGAATCTGAAGGTGCACAAGTCCATGAGACCTGATGAGATGCATATCTGGGTCCTGAGGGAACTGGGGGATGACCTGGCAGTGAGTGCTTGAGCTCAGAACCCTGCCATGTGCTGGGCTGCATCCCCAGAGCGTGAGCAGCAGGTCGAAGGAGGGGATTCTCCCACTCTGCTGCACTCTGGGGAGACCTCCCTGCAGTCCTGTGTCCAGCTCTGAGGCAACAAAACAAGAGGGACATGGAGCTGTTGGAGAGATTCCAGAGGAGGCCACGGAGATGCTGTGAGGGCTGGAGCAGCTCTGCTCTGGAGACAGGCTGAGAGAGCTGGGCTGGTTCAGCCTGGGGAAGAGAAGGCTCCTTAAGGGGAGACCTTAGAGCAGCTGCCAGTGCCTGAAGGGGCTACAAGAAAGCTGGAGAGGGGTTTTGGACAAGGGCCTGTAGGGACAGGACAAGAGGGAATGGCTTTAACCTGACAGAGGGGAGACTGAGATGAGGCCTTAGGCAGAAGCTCTTCCCTGTGAAGACAGTGAGGCCTTGGCACAGGTTGACCAGAGAAGCTGTGGCTGCCCCATCCCTGACAGTGCGCAAGGACAATTTAGATAGGGCTTGGAGCAATGTGGTCTAGTGGAAGGTATTCCTGCCCGTGGCAGGGGACTGGAACTGTATGGGCTTTAAGGTCTCTTCCAACCCAAATCATTCTGTGATTGTATGATTTCACTGTTATGTTAAGAAGCTCCATCAGTGTCAGTGCTGCATACAGATTAGGGGAATTGACACTGATGAGCTGATGAAGCTAAAGCATGCTAGGTCATAGTCATATTAAATAAACCATTCCAGTTTCATTAACAGTCTGCTCTGCATCCTCTTGTCTTCCTGAGTCTGACTCTTGTATTATTTACCTTGCACAAATGCTGCATGACTGAAGTAGAATGGCTGAAGCTCAGGACTGGCAGTGGTCTAGGAAACCTCTACACCTAGCCTGTGTGAAATATTCCAGTGCAGTGTAACTGTGTTGTAGGTAAATGTCCATGAATGAAGTGGAGCTACAGCCTCTTATGCCAGGGTAAATTTAGTCAACTGGGTCAGTGCGTTTGGGAATCACAGAGAAGTAAAAGATGACAAGTGAGTATTAGGAGGGAAAGGAGTAATGACACTGCAAAATAGCTTATTTTGAAATTCTGCTTACAGTGGTTTGGAGGACGACCCCTTCAAATCCTTTTTTGCACTCACCTCTGTAGTGGCAATTATCAGTGGGTAAAGGGTCAGGAGAGTATTCCTCCTGTTCAAAGGATCATCTTACTTGATACAAGCAATGATTTTATGCAGCCATGCTGCAAGTTAAACTCCATCTGAATAAATGTATGTTTTTTTTTTTCTGGGGGAAAAGAATTACAATTGGATAATATATCAGTAACTTAGCAGCTGATTTTAATTTTGAAGATCTGGGTAATTTCTGGACTATATCAAAAAATGCCTGTGGCCTTGACCAAATAAGGATGAACAAAAACTGAGTGTCATATATTAACTTATGCTAGTTAACAGAATTTTGGGCAGTCTAGTATAAGGACAATATTTTAGCATGTGCTAACCTGTCAATTTTAAATGGCAGGTCCTTCTTTAGTATAAAGAAAAATATTTACATTACTAGTTCACTGTCAATTGAATGGTCAGTTCCTCACTGCTCACTTCCTCATTTTACCAGGACAGCTTCTGATTTTCTTCCAGTCTGGCAGGTGACATGTATAATGTTCAGGCAACAAGTATGTTCTTTGCTAGTCCAAATTGATAAGGAAACAAACTAGGCAGATTTACTCCTGAAGTCTCTATTACTTGATGCAATGTTCTTCCACTGGGCTTCTACAAATTTCATTTGTATACCCTCATGAAAACAGCTGACATGCTGTTCTTGTCTTGCATTCTGAAGCACTCAGTACATTCTTAATATTGGTAGTAAGTCTAGAAAACAAGACTCATGACAACGGAAGATTGAAGTGTTAGGAATCAACCTTATTCTCAATTTGCAGTACATGCTGTATGATGAAATGTAATTTTAGGAAGGATTGTAACTGTCTCACCATGCTGAGGCTCTTTACTTGCTAGATTTCTCACAAATGGGATAAAGAGGTATACTAAAAATGTTAAGTTAGAGGACGTGATCTTATGTTGATGAAGACAATAAACTAGGGGGCTTTTTTCCAGTGCTTTACATCAAGCTGGACAAATACTCTTTCTCATATTTCTGTGGCAGGAACTTCCAAGTATGAATAGGTGGCTATGCCATTTGGAATGATGAACAAGTAAACAGTCCAGCATTCAGGAAATGAGAGCAAATGTTAGATGCTGTGTTTGAGAAACAACACTGAGTGAGGAACAGAAGAGGTGGATTTGGCAGCTATGAAAGGGAACTGGCAACAGAAAGTGAAAACTGAAGTGACAGCCTGGTTGGTGAGGCCCAGGGCCTACAAAGCTGACTAGCCCACCTCTGGAAACAGCAGCTGGAGAGGCCATTTCAGGACCAGAAGTTAGCCTTGCCTTTTCTTTGGTCCGCTCCTTGGCAGACACAATTGTATTAGGAACACTAGAGAGCAATAAAATGCTAAAATGCCTTTAGTTTGTGAGGAGAGGCCTGAAGGAGAACTGTGCAGTGACCAAGTATATCAGCAGCTGCTCTCACCAAGTGCCAAATACATGGTTGTTCATGCAAGGGCTGTGTAAGTGCAAATGCCTCCTGCTTCCGCTCCTTGCTGTGAACAGCTCCACAGGGTCTGGGAATCCTGTGAACTGGATGTTTCAGCCTTGGCCTGGGAAGAGGCCAATACACTTGAACCTCTGTGTGAACCCCTGTAACACATGTGAGAAGAAGCATTGAGAAGGGCAGACAAGGGGTATACCAGATGGCAAAACCAATTCTCCCTCTATCTGGTTGCAGTTTTATTTATTGCTTTCTCTGTTGCATATTAAGGTGGAGTTCTGTGCTTTATGTTGATTTGTTTCTGCACCCAGTTAGCTTACATTTTAAAAAGTGGCTTTGAACTGGTAGCAGAAAGATCATCACCAGGCTATGCACCAGCAGCTGAAAGATATTTAATAACATTTCTTCAGAGTAAACTTGTAAATTTCTTACAGAAGTATCTCCAATTTGCACTTCCTGACACCACAAATAAGTTTAATTTCACTATTGTAGGTCCATGTCCACAGCCAACAGAATCTTTTTTAGGGTACAGAAGTCCACAGCCATACCTATTGCTTTTACCTAGCTGGCATCAGAAGTTATTTTCACAGCACCAGCCAGTCATATGCACACTCCAGTTCCAATAAACCACTGCTAGCTGGGGAACATTTTTCTCCTGGGACCTGTGCAGTTAGAAAAGGATTCCATGGTCTTTAATAAGAGAAACTGATTGTTAGTAAAATATAACAGGGAGCTGTATTATTCTGTGGGTAACAAGATTACTGGGAAGGACCTAATTTTGCCTATGAGCTAAAGCACTCATGTTCATTACTTCAGTGTCACAGGTTTTGCCATATTTACTTTACTGGTGTTCAAAACACTGTCCTTATCCATCAAGCCTTTACTGAGATAGAACACATCACTCTTCTGGCTTGTGTAAGTCTTTAAGCACAACCCTGGGGCATCTTCTCTCCCTTAGTATCTCTAGACATGTCCAGGACCTATCGCAGCTACAAAACCATTGGTCTCTGAAAACCATTTATTTCCCACTTCAGGAAAAACAAGGGTTTACAAAGCAAAATGAAATTCAATAAACAATCTAATTCCTGGAAAGACACCCATGATGATCAGATTGTTACCTGATCCCCAAAGACATCAAAAACCAAAAAAGTGGAAGAAATATTATGACCCCCAGAAATCAAATGTATAGCACACATACATCTCTAGTGTGCAGGACATTGTGTGCATACAATGACGTAGCATGAATAACACATATTAAGTCAAATGGGCTGGGATCCAAAATGTACTGAACTATATACATAAAGACTTTTTAACAGGCATACCTCTGCTCTGGGGAAACCCCCCCTGCAGTCCTTTGTCTAGCTCTGGAGTCCCCAGTACAGGAAAGACATGGGCCTGTTGGAGAGAGTCCAGAGAGCTGCTGTTATCTTTTATATTAATGACTTGAGTATTTCATATAGTAGCCTGTCTCAAATTGATTTCAGTTTTTCTAATAGGAAATAAAACCAAAACAAACCAAAACCCCAAGACATCAGCAACCCCAACCATCAGTAACAGCAGCAGAAAGAGAACACAAAACAATAAAAAAAATCTGAAAGAAGTATTAAACTTTTAGATAAAAGAAGTAAAAAGAAGTAGGAAAAACTGCCAAAACCAGAATGTGGCAACAATTGCTGCATTGTGCTGTTACTTTTTTTCCAGTGCTGGTTGGTAGCCGCCAGAGTGGAATAAAAATACTCATGAAAAATGTATGCTGTTTGTATACCTCTCAGTTTGTTTCCTTTTGAACTTTCTCTCAGCGCAATCAAAGGGCCCAAGAGCAAGTATGTGCAAGACACAGACCATGCGTCTACAAAACTGAGCTCTGTTCACTAGCCTAACAATTTCCACACCTTGTACAACTTACTTAATTCCTATTTTTCTGCCAGCAAAAGGAAAATATCACTACTAGTCTACTTTGTAAGAGCACTGTGGTATTGTGCTCTTACATGATTACTGGGAAGTGATTATTGGAAAATAAGCTCTCAATCTACCAAGCTCTTAACAGGAATTTCAACTACAAAGTCTCCCAAAAGAACAAAGCAAAATAATAGAGAGTAGTTTAATTTTAATTCTTATTATTCATTACTGGTGCAGAATCTCCATAAGCACTGTTTATCTAATGACAGACAATGAAGAGATTTAAATTCAGCAGTCACACATGGTGTATGACTGCTAATATTAACTGGAATGAGGTCCAGCATTTTGGTTTTGCAGACGTTGCCTGTATATGTAGTTCTTCCTACACTGTAGATAGGGAGCATTTCCTCCTGTGACCATACTAGTACATCAAATTAAGAAATTATTTGTTGCAGCACAAATGATATGCTGGGTTTAAATGTGCTGCCCAATAGCCTCATGAGATATCTTCACAAGCATTTTGCTTTGGTGATACCATTATTTCTCATTTGGGTTACCTGGCAATATTCTTTTATTATAAAACTTCGCAACCCAGGTCCTGCCAGGCACTGGTAATAACAGATTGTGATCTCTTTCGCCTTAGCAACATTGCTCAGCATTGGAAAGTACAGGTAATCAAAAACCAAAAAGTAGAAGAAATAGCATTAGAATTACTGTGGATCTGAACCATACTAAAGAGGATTTGTAAAACTGAATGTACAGGATGTTAAGCCTATCAGAGCTGTAATGTTACCTGTTTTCTTTGGGGAGTTGAACTGCTTGAATCATCAATGGACTCTGGGACCAAATTACAGGATGAAGAGATGAAAAAGACCTTTTAGAGATCAACCAGTTCTCAGCCTGGCTGATGAAGGATTGCTGTCTAAGCTCTTAGTCTAGTTCTAAAAATCTCAGCCAACAAAGTTCCTACAACAACCGCAGTTTACTCTTAAAAATTATCAATATGTGATAATTCATCAATTATAGAATCACAGACTGGTTTGGGTTGGAAGGGACCTTAAAGCTCACCCAGCTCCAACCCTCTGCCACAGGGACACCTTCCACTAGACCAGGTTGCTCCAAGCCCTGTCCAACCTGGCCTTCAGCACTGCCAGGGATGGGGCAGCCACAGCTTCTCTGGGCAACCTGTGCCAGGGCCTCACCACCCTCACAGGGAAGAACTTCTGCCTAAGACCTCTCATCACAATCTCTCCTCTGTCAGGTTAAAGCCATTCCCCTTGTTCTGTCCTGTCCTGGGTTCAGCAGTAGCAGTCATGTTTCTCCTTCGTGGTAGCTGGTGCAGTGCTGGGTTTTGACTTCCAGCCTGGGAACAGTGCTGGTGAAGCTGATGTTTTCGGTTGTTGCTAAGTGATGTTTACCCTGACCAAGGACTTTGTGAGGCTCATGCTCTGCCAGGGAGGAGGGGAAGCCGTGAGAAAGCAGAGACGGGGTGCCTGACCCAGGCTGGCCAGGGAGGTATTCCATACCACAGCACGTCATGCTCAGGGTGGGGGGTAACTGGGAGTTACCCAGAAGGACACAGGCTTCCGGGTGGGACTCGTTTCTTGGCCGGTGGTATTGTATTCTCTTCCCTTGTTATTTTCTCTTATCACTGTTGTCGTTGGTAGTAGCGGTGGTGCTTTGTGTTGTACATTGGTTGCTGGACTGTTCTTGTCTCAACCCGTAGGAGTTGCACCCTTTCGATCCTCCTCCCCGTTCCTCCAGGAGCAGGGAAGAGGAGAGCCTGGGGGGGGGGGGGGCCTTGACTGCTCTCAGTCTGGCACCACTCACTGGGAGTGTGTGAACAAGCTGTCTGGCTAGGGTTTAAACCATGACATGTCCCTACAAGCCTTGTCAGAAGCCCCTCTCCAGCTTTCTTCGTGCTTGTGATTGCCCTGACACGTGCAGGACATTGCACTTGGCCTTTGTTGCTGATGTTCAGATGCTCCCTTGATGACCTGTGATCACTCTACAGGCTCTGGGCACCTACTGGCACCAGAACCAAACTGGTCTGATGACTTATTATGCATTTGCTTGAAGTATATAAAATCTCAGTAGCGACTCAAGGAACAGGACTATCAAAACCTTTGTATGCAGAGATGAGATGGAAACCTGAGGCACTGATTCAGAGTACAGGCAAAAGAAGGAAGAGAAAGGAGAGAAACCCGTGTTGGGAGTTCTTGTCAAGTAATTTTAGAACTACAGCAAATGCATTTCCTTTGATAAACTGGCACTCACTGCAACTTCCTGAAACACCCTGGCAACAATACTGGAGATGACCAAGCTGATACCAGATGCTGTAAGAATATTCCATGAATCTGATCTGCTCTGCAGACAGACAAAAAGGGAAACAGACAAAAAAACCTGAAACAGCCCAAATTTGTCAATAGCAGAGCCAGGATTAGAACCCATCTATAATAAGTAGAGTATACTGTCTATATATAGAGAGATGGAATTTCTGTTAGCAGTAACATATGGATACTAACAGTTTTTCAAAGCTAAGTGCTTCAGACCTTAACTTTCATAACACAAGTCAGTTAGGCTCACCAGCAAGTCCTGGAAGGAGATACTCAGGTAAACTGTTCATTATTTTTAACAACACATAATTACTAAATTACAATTTAAGGCCCATAAATAATATTTGTGATGCTCCGATGGTATGGCTAAAGCCTATACTCTTTAAAAAAGACCACTAGTGTTGAAATCCGAGTTGCTGCATGTTCTTGATTTTTATAGCAACTGCATGCTCACAATTTTAAATAAAGTAAATGAATCAGAGTAGATAGATCTGAATATATGGAAACTATGGCTTAGCTTCCTAAAAGATGCCAGTCATGGTGACTCCTTTGCTAACTTCAGCGCAAATTAGGGCCCTATCATGCACTTTTGAAATGAGCCATGCCCTAAACTTGATGATTCTTCCCTAAGAAAATCCAGAGAGACAGTAACAAAGCTAAAATTAGAAATCAGGAGCTGTAGCTTCCAAGGCAATACACACTGCTTGACATTTTTTCAATACCACAGGCATTTTCTGCTAGCAAAAAAATGGTTTAAGGAATAGAATCCCACAATGTAAAAACCTTCCTTTAAAACTCAGGGTTGGATGACAACAGAGTGTTTACTTACCAAATTTCATAAGCCCAAACATTTAAAAGAATCAGTGAATAACAATATAAATAATTAATTCTGATGATTAAATAATGACTACAGCATCACAATTTGTGGTTGTAATAGCATAACCCAAGCTGTGTAGCTGCTTTCAAAAATAATATACGTAGTCAAAATAGCAATCTGTGGAAGTACTATGATCCATTCAAAGCACATCATACAATCATTCTCCAGAATAATTTCACAAAAAAAACTTTGCTTACCTATACCTAATGCTGAATATTACAGACTTGGATAGAACTTTTCGCTGCTCACAAATAGTTGTGAAAATTATCTTTAAATATGACTCACAGTGCATATTTGAAGAACTCTAACTAACAGCCACAATCCAGTAAATGGAATTTTAAGTACAAAGAAAAATGGTTTACCTCAGGAATATTCCAACAAGATGCCTTGGGCCTTGTGAGCTCTCCACACCCAGCAAATTACAATCAAATTGGGAGCTCCATGGTTGCAGAATGTCACATTACCACCAACAGCAAAACACCATTTGCCTGTGGAGGTTCTCCATTGCAGTATGGTCTCCAAAGCTCACAGGGTAGCTCATTTACTCTAAATGCAAATCACAAAACTCTTTAAAATGGCAGTTTCCTGCTAAATAGGTAAACCCCACATTTTAAAGCAACATTTTAAAGCACTGGAAAAGGCTGCCCAGAGAAGTTACCATCCCTGGGGGTAATTAAAAAACCATGTAGGTATGGTCCTTAGTGACATGGTTTAGTGGTGGACTTGGGAATGTTAGGTTAACAGTTGGATTTGAGGATCTTAAGGGCTTTTTCCAAGTATTCTCTGATTTTGGGTTCCATTCATCCATCCAGATATATTACTATATACTATATACTGTAAACCATAGTTTGGATATTTGGATTTCTGCACATACTACAGTTTGGATGACTTAGTCATGCCAGACAAGACCTTACCACTAAAAGATGCATGGCTTAATAGACTTGTAAATTTTAAAAATAAGTATTTTAGCATTTGTGTAGCAAAACAGCTTCTGTGCACTTGGCAAATTTTCACACCTAAAAGCAATTATACTGTCAACAGAGCTGGGTAACAAAGTAAAACAACACCCATCAGGCATCTTGTGGAAGTAGCTCAGGATTAGTATTTTGGTGAGACCATTAAATTTTTCTTGTTTTCACCCAGACAGCTGCCTAACCACAGAATCAGAATCCCAGACTGGTTTGGTTTAGAAGGAACCTTAAAGCTCATCCAGTTCCAACCCCTGCCATGGGCAGGGACACCTTCCACTAGACCAGGTTGCTCCAAGCCCCGTCCAGCCTGGCCTTGAGCACTGCCAGGGATGGGGCAGCCACAGCTTCTCTGGGCAACCCGTGCCAGGGCCTCAGCACCCTCAGACAGAAAAACTTCTTCCTTGTATCCAATCTAAATCTTCCATTTAAATTTGAAGCCATTCCCCCTTGTCCTATCACTAGGGTCCCAGATGAAGAGTCCCTTGCTTCATCATGGATAACCACACTGGATACTCCTTCACTCATCCACCATGTTACATTCCAAGACAGTGCAGAAATGAGCTGGCCACTTCAATTTTGCGTTTCCCCCTCCTCACTAGGGGGAAGTAATAACATTTTGTATTTATCTTGTAAGGAGAGAACGGCGGTGAAGCCAGCGAAACCGATTAGGAACACGCAGATGCGTCATTGCTGAGTTCTTCGAGCGAGGCAGCGAGTCTGAATTAACCCGGGGCTAGTACGGTTGACGGTGGCGGAGGGAGCGGACAATGGAGCTGGGCAAGAGTTCCGGTGCCCCGGCAGCTAGCCGGGAGCGCTCCCGAGCCATCACCTCACACGGGCAGCGCCACGAACACCCACGGCGACTAAACCCCCACCCCCCTTGTACCTCGCGGCCGAGACCAGCACCTTCAGCCGCGCATGCGCTACCGCCCCCTCCCTCCCGCCGGCCGCGGTCCGCCGCACGGCGCGCGTGCGCGGAGGGCTGGCTGGGAGCGTGGCGCTGGCGGGAGGCGGAGGTACGGTACGGTGCGTGGAGGGCGGTATGGCGGAGCAGCTATCCCCCACTCCCCGCTTCCTCGCTTCAGTTCGCCTCACCTCAGGCGGGACGGTCTGCCCATGGCTCCCCCCGGGGCCCGCCGCCTGCCTGTCCCTCCAGTAGCCCCTCCACCACCACCCGGCGGAGGGCCTGAGGGGCTCCACATGGCGGGGCGGGCAGGGAGGAGAGGGGCCGGCCTGGCCGGGGCTTGCCTTGTCCCTGCTGCCTGGGGGGCCCTGAACTGGCGCGGCTGGCTAACTCCGCTTTGCTCGTCGCTGTTAAGTCTTTTCGGGTTATTGTAGGGAAGAAAGATGTGCTGCGCGAGTGCCAGCAGCCTGGTTTCACTTCACAGCTGTTAATGTTCCAAAGCATATACCACTTGTCCAAGACAGCGGATTGAGCTAAATGATCTTAAGGTCCTTTCCAACCTTTTCACCATTCCGTGATTCTGTGATCTCTGCTTAAAACGTGAGAGCTGTACTTTCCTTTACATTGGACGCAGTTGTGCGGTCCATCATCTGAACTGGGAAATTTGAGAACTGCAGAAGCCTTTACCCTGCCTGTTTTCCACATTTCCTCTTTCTTGGCATCCGGGTGTCACAGGGTAAGGGGGGCTTGAGTTAACTACCGTTGAAAATGAGGTGTTTTCAAGTGCGAGACTAATGATTAGGTCATGAGTGGACAGGGTGATACTGTGATTGTGGGCCAGATCCTGAAAAATATGAACATAACATGAGGTGCTGTGTCCTCTGTGGTTTTTTTTTTTTTTGTTAAGAAAAACCATGTAATAGTTAACTGAGTATTTGAGTTTGGTGCTGCATTGATGCCTGATGTCTGTAAACTGGCTGTGTTTATGAGAAATCCTCTTTGAAAGAGGGTAAAAAAAGTAAAATTGGAAAGATCCTCTGGAAGCTTTTATGTTACCTTTAAGACCCTGGAGGGAAGCATAAGAGGGAAAGGGAAGGTGCTCATTCGAAGCATGTTGGGACCCCCTGAAGCCACATTGTTGGGCCATTGAGAGCTGTGATGCTGACATGAGCAGGAGCAATTGCTTCTTCGGGGCTCTGATGGCTATTGTGGAGGTTCTGGGTCTGCAAACACTTTGTTAGGGTGTTGTGGAGCCATTCAGTTCCCCAAGAAAAAGGTGGTAAGCCTATGGAAGTAGTCCTCTTCCATGCAGTACAGTCACTGGCTATGCAATGCTGCTAAGGAAATGTATGTCAAAACATCCAGCTTTGGTCTCTCCTGTACAAGAAAGACAGTGCCATATTGGAGCAAATCCAGTGAGGGGCCACAAAGATGATTAGGAGTGGCTGACATACAAGGCAGGGCTGAGGAATTGGGACTTACCAGCCTGGAGATGAGAAATGTCAGTTTGAAATACTAATGGGAGAGAATAAGGAAGAGAGAGCCAGGCTTTTTGCGCTCTATGTTGTGAATGCACAAGAGGCGTTGATCACCAACAGATACATAATTTTTTTCATTTAAACAGCAAACTATTTACTGCTGTGGTAATTAAACACTGGAACAGATTTTCTGGAGAGGTTGTGGCATCTCCAGCCTTTGAGATCATCAAAACCCAACTGGAAATGGTCCTGAGCAACCTACTGTAGTTGATTCTTCTGTGAACAGGGGGATTGGACTAGATTATCTCCAGAGGTCCATACCAACTTCAGCCATTTTGTGTGTCTGATTTTCTAATGTATTTGAAGAAATTTGTCTTCATTTTAAAGAACCTGTTTTTTCTCCTCCTGCCCTTCCCAATGCTTTGTTGTTTTTAATTGCTAGAAATGAGTGAAAGTTTTTAGTGTTCACTTTATGTGCCAGTACTAACATCTAGTTTGCTCTGCAGATGTCCTGTAGGACAGCAGGTGGAGAGGACTTCCTTTTGGAAGAAGAGAGATTCAAGCAGTACTGTGAAGAATTTATTAAACATTCACAGCAGATAGGAGATGGTTGGGAGTGGAGAACTAGCAAGGTAAAATAATCATGTTAATTTTTAGATACCTTTTCTGTCATTTTTGAAGTGTTGACAACTGCCACAAGCTGGAACATCCTTTTTGAGGGCAGTTTATTTCAACATATGAAATAAATGGTATTTTGCACAGCTTGTCCAAGAACAAAATAGTGTATAGATGGTTTACATGAGGATATATCTGTATTGAATAGGGTTCGTGAATCCAAAAACTATGGCACTTTGTGGTGTAACTTTGAAGGGTTACCCAAGATGATTTCTGTTTTGGTCTGAAAATGTCTTTTAAAGTATTAGGCAGTCTTTGTTTTCAGAATTCCCAGTGTTAGAAAAACAGTCACAGCTTTCAAGAAGACTTTCAAGTGGCTGGCTATGCTTAAAGTGAATTAAAAAAAAAAAAAAGAAGCTGTTCCTTCTAATCTTAACTGCCTAGCTTCGTGTTCCACCCACTGGTATCTGTACCTTTGTCTTCTAAGCCGGCACCCTTTTTTCATCAGAATTCTCTTTGGTTTGGTACTTTAGTTTTAGATCCTTTAGAACCTTGTAATTGTAAAAGCAAACCATGTTGAGCTCCCTGACTATCTGACATGTTTTCCAGTAGTTTAACCATTCTTGTGGATCTCCTCTGAATCTTGTCCAATATATAAAAATCCTTTTTCAGCTGTGGGCAGAACTAGACAATGGATGTTGTATCATTGTGAAATTCAAACCTTCCTACTCTGGGCAAGAGGTTGTGGTCATGTATCCAAGGATCACTTTAACCCTGTAAACTGAAATAGCACATAGTTTTTATTCTAAATGTGTGACTTAATGTTTTGCATTAAAATACATGTTAGTTGCATACAGCAAGCGGAAAAACCTGTATAAGTGATCAATCCTCCTTATTTGCTGGTTCCCCATAATTTTCAAACCTCACCAATAATAATTACATACTGTTTCTAGGTCATTAATCAAAATTTTGAGTAACAGGGACGAGTCCCACAGGACCCCATTAGAATCACATATGATGGTTCCCCATTTTTTTAAGTTACATTTGATATCTGTGAAATTAATCATATTTTCATCCTTTAGTGGGAGTCAGATTAGCATGGGATTATTTTAATGTTTTAATTTCCACTTATGGAATTAGCAGTTTTCTTACAGAAGTCTGAGCATGTATTGTTTGTGTTTATCAAGCAAACATGTCTTTACTATGATAAAACCTATTTTTCTTACAAAATAATTACATGTACTATATGCTTTTCTTTATTTACTGCATTCTACGTAATGTCTTCTGTTCTTTTGGTTGGGATGACTTCAGTATGTGAATATGTGTACAGTTACTCAAATTAGCCAGTATATAAAGATACATTGATACATGCTGGCTTTATCCAAGCTTCTCTGAAGCTTCCACAATGCTCAAAAACCTAAAGATCAGCAGTTATTATGTACTGATTTAAAAATACCTAACAATAGTCATGTCATGTTAATGTCCTGCTTACCCACCACTGAAATGAAAACTTCTTAATAGTTATGGTTTATGGGTACATAATTTGTATTTGTTCTCTAAATAAGAACAGAAATATTTTGAGTAGTTGCAGTTTCTACTTTGAATGCTTCTGTTATTTTCCATCTAATAATAAATCCACATTGTTCTAGGATGTCTCTGCCCCACTTTTTTTGATGTGTGGGCAATACAGGTTTTCCTATGTTTTGCTTTTCTGACTGTATCTGTATGATACTTTGGGGTACTCATTATTATCTGTGTATTTCTTCTCTTTGCTGTAGAAGATATGCTGCTCTAGATTTTGTGTTTTACATTAATGGATTTAGTGGTTTTGCATGCTTTCATGAATTTTGAGGAGAAAAATCATGCTTCTACCATTTTGAAGTGCAGTAAGTCCTGCAGTAAATACATGCCATCACTTCTGTGGCAACTGTACATTAGCATTTGTAAATCACAAATTAACAGAATTTCAGCAAGAAGCAGGATTCTGGCCTTAGGTACACTCTGTTTAGAAGTTTTTAAAAGAGTTCAAATACTAGCTAAGTGTTATAGTGAACCCTTTTTTACAATGAGCCATTTGAAACTTTAGATTTCAGTCCAAGGCTGTATTTGTGAGGATTTATTCAACAAAGAAGGATGCTCTAAGCCTCTATTGGGTCAAAGTTTGAGCTTTCTGTGAAATAAGAGGCTTTGCTGAAAATAGCAGAATGAGATAGAATTTTGTTCTTACCTATGAAAAAAATTTTAAGAGATTTTGTTTTTTTCTTTTTTTTAATGGGTCAAGTTGGTGACTCTGATTTCAGTGTGATAAAAACCTGGCCATTGAGACCACCCATTTATGTAGTACGTAGTCTGGGAAGGAAGCTTGGCTTGTCGTTAACAAGATGTCCCATTATTTTTTTGCCTTTTTTTTTTTTTTTTTTTTTTCACCCAATGTATGCATTGTGGGTAGTTCAGGGCACTCTTAGTTTTGCTGATGTAATGCACTTGGGTCCTATTCCTCATTCGGTACTCATGTGAATAGACCCATTGATAGCAATAAGACCACACAAGTAAACCAGGCTTATAGAACTGTGTTCTTGTGTTCCTGAGTTTTCTGCAGAGATTAAATTTGCATGATGAAATACTCATTGTTTTTGTGGATCTGGCTCTTGTGACGTAAGCTCACATGGCCCAAGCAGAACCATGTATTTATAGCTGTAAGTGAAATGTTCTAAACTATGTTATTTTTATAATCTGTTTCTTTCTCCCAGAAGAAAGCTGTAAAAAAGCCAAGAGCACCTCTACTGTAGGACTTGAAGCTAAACTGGAGTGGTTATTAGGGGTGGATGGTTAAATCTTGGCTGTGAAAGCTGCCCCCTGTTAGCTTTCTGCTTTATGTTTCTTATTCCCACTCTTCTCTCCCAGCAGCACTTACTCCAGTATGATGCTGTTGATGTCCTGAGTGAAGAATCTTTCTCTACCTTCTCCCATGGCAGCTGGAAATTGGGAAACAACACAAGGCACGATAAATTCCCAGCTACAGACAGTCATAAGCAGTCAACAAGAGCATCACAAGCAGAGATAAAGATGCCATTATCCCACTCAGTGCTTGTCAGGCTCCCCCTTGAATACTGTACTCAGTCTGGGTCCCTGACTTACTCACTTAGGTTAATCTAGATAATCATATCAGGGGCTGTATCAGTTCACTTTTGCTTATGATACTCAAAGGATAGCTGGAGTAGAAATGAGCTTCCTTTCCTCACTAATGAGATCAAACTCCTTGCTAAAGTATTGATATATTTATAGGGGCAGAAGGGTGCAAAACAGGTATCACACCAGGGGGTGCGAAAGGAAGGTTGCTTCTCTTTCCTGCCACCTCTCCTCTGGCCACTGACATGCGGCTATCAAATACAGAGACGGCTAAATCCAATTGTCCATAGGTATTTTTTCATGGCACTCAAATGCTACAGAATGCACAGGCTGTGGCACTTGGCTCCTTCCTGCTGACAGGAAGAACTGGTTCAGAGAGGTGAATGCTTCAGTGAAGCAGTCCTTCTCTGGCAAACCTCACTGTGCCTTGGGGCATTTTACCTCTGTGGGTGGCCGTAGTAGTTTCTTTGCTGCTCTTAGGGGGATGAATACCTGTGCGCGTAGCTGTAATCCTGCTGACACTCCCATGAAGCTCAACAAGGAGAGATTTCAGAGAGTGTTGAGGTTGAGGGAAGTGGCTGCTGCACTGGCAAGTTAGTGTTAATTTTTCTGTCACTGTTGCACCCTGCATACACAGTTCTCCACTGCACAGGCTGCAGTTTGGTTCTGCACCCATGACATCCAGCAAAGTGAGGCTTAGTGACGAAATAGGGCAAGCAGTTGGAAAAATTGTAAGCCAGGGCTGAAGTATACAAACGGTGTATATGTGTGTGCATATGAAATATACAAACATAGTATGATTCATGCTTAAAAACTCATGGGCAAAAATAGGTGTAGAGAGCATTATAATTTTTAATGTGTGAAACTTGGTGAGAACAAAGTGAACAAGTAGCCCATAGTGGATTTTGGAGGTACATGTATTCTACAGTATCCTTAAAAAGAGAGAACTGATGTGTTGGAATAAAACTGGTGTTGATTTAAAGGTCAGAATACATAAGATAAAACTGTGTCAGCAATGACAGATTAACCAAAGAGTTAAATTACAGTGTGAAATTTGCAGCCCTGTCAACAATTTAATGCTACATTAATGAACTTTGTAGAGACTGTTCTGAATAGAATCCTTTTTCATCCGATGTTGTGCATATGCTTTCTGTGTTTCTTTAAAATAAAATGTAATGAAACAGCTAACAAAACCCCTATTTATTTGTTTCCTTTGAGAAACAAGTTTTTAACATGTAGCTACTGTTGTGTTCTGTATACGCTTTCTCCCTTTCAGAGTGTTTTTCCAGTGATCTGTTACTAAAGTTTTTCTCTCTTCTTGCTTCTAATTAAAAAAAAAAAATACATGTTTTTATATGTGTGTAGACAGCCAGGTCAGCAAGGGGAGAAAGCTCCTAAAACCGTCTCCTGCTACTCTGAAATTGCAAAAGGGCTTTTTACAGGAGTAGACCCTGTGGCCTGGGAAGCAGAATGATAAGAAAGAAACTGGGATAAGGTACAGCCTTGTCTCTTTTCTCTTACATTTGACCCTCAGAGGTGATAAAGAGAAGGGAGCAAGTAGTGACACTGCACACGTGTTCTGAAGTGTTGCTGGATTGTTTTTTTTGTCTGGGTTTTGTTTTTTTTAGGACTTTAAGAATGTTAGAGGGGGAACAGAGCAAAAAGAAACCAATCTAGCAAGAACGGGGAAGTTTATACAGGCAAGTATGCATTGCTAGAAATAGGTCAAAATCATAAATATCTGCTCATCTCTTCATGAACTTGGTGCAGTGACTTCCTGTTTGCTGCATATCCTGATTCCCAGGTAGCAGTTGTCCTATTCAGTTAATAGCTGTATAAAATTTTATTTTTACTGTTCAGGTCTTTGACTTCCTTTAATGCCAACAGCTAGTATAAACTACTTGGGAGAAGATGCTGAAAAGCAATGCAGTCATTGGTGACTATAAAAAGACCTGGGAGTTTACACCTAAATATCATGCTCTCTTTATTTTCTAGAACAGTGATAGCATTTAGAATTTTGGTTACAGATTTTTTTTTTTTTTCTTGTTTTCTGAACCCAGGATCTTGGTGATGGTTATCTCAGTAAAATACACTTCCAGGTAAGAAATAGAAGCATCCCACCAGATCTCAAGGAGAAATGCAGTGCTAACATTGAACAAGCATTATTTACACATGCTGAAGTAAGTACACGTTCTAGACTTGTGTTTGTAAAATAAATGATGAACAAGATTTTTAAAAGATACTATACTGTTAATTAAGTCCTGCCAGAAAGATTTCAGATTGACCAGTGGCTTTAATTGTTTTCCCTGTAGTTGTTCTCATTCAGGTGTACAGCTCTATTAGCGATGAGGACTGGGATGAAATGGGAAGATTCCAGCATCTTTTATGTATATGTTTTCCTCATGGAAGGGTATCTCTTTGCGCTTTGGTTCACCAACATTAAGGAAACTTTTGTGTGTGTGGAAAAAAGATTAAGCATCTAGTTATCTTAGAGATAAATATTAATTAAAAAATAAAGAAAATTTTAGGTTAATACTCATGTAAATGAAACTTACTGAATAAGTTGCGTGTAAATATTTTACAATCAGTGCATATTTTTCTATTGTGGAACTAACATAAAATATGGAGCAATGTTTTGAAACTGGTGATGGGAAATAAAATAGATCTGGTGTTCTTGAAGGAGAATAAACTTCTTTCTTGCAGAAGATGAAAATGATTCATTAAATCCAGGGTGAACTGATCTGAATAATTACTTGATTGTTTGATTCTGCATTAGACCTGCAGATTACTGACTAATCAAGATATAAACAGTAGATATTCACTGTCTTGTTATGTTGTTACCATAAATATGAAGAGAAATCTTGGGTTATAATTGACTGAAAACAATGCATTCTGTATACTATAAAATATTGAATAGATGGAGATGGTGTATTTTCCAGGTACCTTTTTCAGTAGCAGTTCCTTTTCTTTTTTCCTCAGCCTACTGTTTTTTCTTTCTTTTTTTTTTTATTTTTTTATTTTATTTCACACTGTCTCTGGTACAGGGTCTGAAATGAGTGTTATTTTGGCCTGGTTTCTGAAGGAAATGACACTTAAAACAACCATGCTGTTTGATAGTCTGTGGAGTAGTAATTTCTACTGATTCTTTAGTTCACTGACAGCTTTCAGCTGTATTTTGAAGAGGGGTAGGTATCAAAAAGTGTTTGGTTCTTAAAAATTTTGTGAAAGCAGATATTTGACTAGAGGAAAAGTACTTTTACTGGCAGGTAGAAGCCTGGTCTTCATATTCTGTTTGTCTACTCAGTGCAAGTGACTAGTGCAAGCACAGGGCTGGACTAAAGCAGCACCTTGGTCTCGCAGAGTGCCATGAGGAGCAGCAAGGATTCTCTTGACACAAGGAAGCTGTAAACAAGATGTGGTTCTTTTATCAGCAAGACAAATTGTTCAATCAACTGAAAAAAAACCAAACAAAACGTTTTACAACCCCTTAGCTTTGATATGAATTGGAAGCTGTATAATCTTTAGAACCATAACCTTGCATTTGTTTGATAAATACCAGTTATAAGCATACTATGTAAGTCACAGCTGAAGCATTTTAAGTTTTCTTTTAATTTGCATTCTAGTATTTGTTCAAATGAAGGTTAACAGTGCTTCAGAAGTTGTTACTTGTCACTATGACATTGTATACTTCAGTCCTGGCTAGTAAGAACAGATGAAGAGTGAAGCAAGGTCTTGGAAAAAATATTGTAGATTATGAGACATGGGGGTGTGTGTAAGAGAAAAATTGAGTTTCTTCTCCAAAATACTCACTGCCTAATGCAGATTATGTTGCATTTTCTTTCTTCATTGAACTGAAGGCTAACCAGGCTGTTAAAGTTATTTAATCTAGAAAATGGTAGAAGGATACCAGTAAATTGGAAAATGAAATTTGCTACAGATACATAAAGTGAAACTATGCATTTCACCCTAAGGAGAAAGATGGAAACAGTGACTCTGTAGGGGATTAATTTGCTCAAGCACAGCAGTGGCTGTATAAGATGCATATTCTTGCCACAGATGTTCCATGTGAGAGTCCTGTTGCACGGTTCTAACAGTCTGGTGTTACGGAGTTACTGCAGTGTCTTTCAATAAATTTCTGAAATATATTCTGTTGAATAGAGTTCAGCAAAAGTTGTGGTCTTGTTAGAAACTGGAAAGGTTTCCACTGGCTACATACTTTCAATATTTGCCAGTTTTTTTCCTTAGAAAATTTGTAAATGTTATATATTTGAATTCTGACAGAGTTCTAGGTAAGAGTTTTAATTTATTTGGAAAAAAAGTCATCTGATAGTTGCGTATTCAATTTTCAGTTTCAGAATTACTGTTATGATCTAGTTTTTTCTATATTGTATCTCTACTGCTTGTGTCTTACTGAGGTAATTCCATCTGCCAGTAGTCAGATCTTCAAGGCATGGTGGGAGATATCATATATAGTTTTATGTGAGATAATTAAACTAGGAACAGTAAGGAAATTAAAGTCAAATCAATATCCAGTGTTAGGAACAACCCGTGTTGTCAAAAAGACGAGGGAAAAAATGTACTGTAGCATATGACAGGCCATATGAGGCCACAAGATTTTCCTCTCCTCTTGCTGGGAAATCAGTTGAGAGATTACAAATAGAATGTTAATTTTGGGAGGCAAGGTGAAAATTAGGATGCAAATTAGAAATCAGATTTTTGAAGCTGTGTGGAAATACGGGAAAGTTATCTCGACTGAGTACTTAACTTCTGTTTAAGTGACCAAAGACACATCAGAGGAAAGGTGATGTTGAGTAAATCAGTGAGTATATTGTGTTGTAGCAAAGAGTACAAGAGTACAGTTAGGATATTGAAACTGCAGAGAAGCGAAAGTACCTGTTCTATTTGTATTTAATCTGTAAAGGAATGGTAAAGTCTGTGATACAGTACAGAAAATATACAGAATAACTGAAGCAACTTTATTAAAACAACAAAATCAGTTACCAGTCAACACAGGATCAAAAATGTGCTAATTATATGGCATCTCCAGAGAAAATGATAAAATTATTTGAGCAGTTTATTTCAGCTCATTGGCCATATGGATAGTTAATGTTTCCAGTTTTCTGTCTCATTGTCTGGTGTCTAAATATTTGGAGCCTTCCTGGTGAAGGAGTGATGAATAACTGTGTATTCTGGTGTTTTCTAGAGCAGTCTGTAGTATGTGGTATGCTTGGTGCCATTTATACAAGTTGTGTTTTCCTCTGAGAACCAAGAATAAATTTCTGTGTGGGTTTCTTTCTGCTTATTTTAGATATCTGCAATACAGAGCGTGTCACTTAGATCTTTGTTTCAGCCTGAGGAGGTAAAAAATGCATTTTTGGGTACAAATCAGTCAACCTATTTTAGGTGTCTTCTCTAGGAGAAGATGAGCTAAAAAGTGTCTGTTTTGCTTCCATGATGATCAAGGGAAGCTAGATGGTTAACCTGGATGTAGATGTCTGCCTTTTGTCATGTGGATCTCATACAACAAAATCTCATATGACAATACAGGGCTGAGCTCCTTAAAAGTAGTAGCAGTTTTTTCTGGTGACTTCACTGAAGCTGAGATTTCACTTCAACATTGAAGCTCAACCTTAGTTGAGGCCTGTATTTTGTAAAGTAGCAATTAAAAAAAAAAAAGAATTTAAGGATAAACCATTAGAACAATTTGCATTGATTTAAGTTTTGACTGAAATCCCTGCATTGTCACTGGCATGCCCATGCAGTGGAATGCCTTGGTCATACAGGAGATCAGAATGTGTACTCAATGCATGCAGTGGATCTGCATGTGCGAGTGTGGCAAAGTACCACCCTTCTTTGGGGTGGTGGTAGTGTGAATTGTTGTATTCCAGTTCCTGTTGGAACAGCTTACTTGCACAGAGGTTCCTGTATTGCATGTATTGTGAGAACTAGAGGTCAGTTGATAGACAGTAGGTTGCTGTGTTGGAGGCAGTCTTCTCTATAGAACCAAGAGGAATACAGCAGAAGCTAAGAACAGGTTTGGCAGTCTGTCCTGAGTTCAGCAGTAGCAGTCATGTTTTTTTTTTTTTTCCTTTGTGCTAGCTGGTGCAGTGCTGTGTTTTGACTTCCAGCCTGAGAACAGTGTTGGTGAAGTCGATGTTTTCAGTTGTTGCTAAGTGATGTTTACCCTGACCAAGGACTTTGTGAGGCTCATGCTCTGCCAGGGAGGAGGGGAAGCCGGGAGGAAGCAGAGATGGGGTGCCTGACTCAGGCTAGCCAGGGAGGTATTCCATACCACAGCACGTCATGGCCGGGGTGGGGGGGTGACTGGGAGTTACCCGGAAGGACACGGGCTTCCGGGTGGAACTCGTCTTACCTGCCGGTGGTATCGTATTCTCTTCCCTTGTTATTTTCCCTTATCATTGTTGTAGTTGATAGTAGCGGTGGTGATTTGTGTACATTGGTTGCTGGACTGTTCTTGTCTCAACCCGTGGGAGTTGCACTCTTTCGATCCTCCTCCCCGTTCCTCCGGGAGTGGGGGAGAACCCCGGTGGGGGAAGGACACGGACCTCAATTGTTGTCAGCTCGGCACCACTCACTGGGAGTGAGTGAACAAGTTACCTGACTGGGTTTAAACCACGACAGTTCTTTTTGGCGCCCAACGTGGGGCACGAGGGGTTGAGATAAGAACAGATCTGACTGGATTGGTAGTCACTCGTCACAATGCTGATTTATTGGCTCTCAAGGTTGTTCCTCTTGATCTCACAGTTTCAGTATATCGTATCTTACGTTCATCCGGTATTTGCTGTATTAGTGTTTTTCAAGTGTGGGGCTTGGGCTAAGGTTTTTGTCCCATTGTACTTTATGGTAATGACTTGTAATACAATAGAATCATTGATCATGAAACTGATCTGGCTTATGTTCCCAGTGTGGTCACCACCTTTATACTTTGGGAGGTATATGATGGAGGTGCTTAGCAATTACACATCTTTTTTGTCCTTCTCAGGTGCTCAACCTGTGAAGGAGACATTCTTTTACCCTCCCAGTCGTCCCCCCAGACCATTTACATTTGAGAGTTTTGAATTTTTTGAATGGCATTTTAATGCTGTTGAGACTTGTTTGCTGATGGTGATGGGAATCACCATGCTAACACGCATACAGAGTGTGTTTTGCCCACTACTGATTTCAGGAGTTAAGCAGAGTCAGGTTTGGGTCTTGTCTGGGGTCAAACGACAATGTAGGAGGACCGAGAGATTTTCCCTGAGGCTGGACAGCCATGAGTGGCAGGGTGTGTGGGATAGTATGGGCAAGTATCTAGGTCAGTGGGCCCCTCCAGTACTTTGGAATTTCACTACCGAACAACTGCAAAATCCAGAAGAATTAGTAAAACGGTGTTGGTCATTCTGGCCATACCAGAGATGGACAAATCACGGCAACGTGCTGGGGCTTGGCCTATGCTTACAGGATCTTGTTCAACACTATCCAGCACCTTCAAAAGGAAAAGAATGTCGGCGGATCTGAGGGCAAAGCAACAGTCACTACTCAAACTTTGGCTGCAATGAACTGCGCAGCTACCCCAGTGGCAAGTACAGCAGCTGCTCAAACTTCAACTGCAACAGACAGCGCGGTTACCCCAGCTCCAAGTACAGCAGCTACACCACCCCCAGCAACAAGTACAGTTGCTACTCAAACCACAGTGATAATCACTGCAGCCAAACCAGAGGACCAATTCGTACCAATATCGGTTGCCCCTGTACGCAAGAGAACAAGCAAAAAGGAGGCAAAAAGGGTGAAGCGAGATGAAGAACCAATGAATTCACCACCCGGTCCAGAATCTGATCAGGAGTCATCATCACATGACGAAGAAGAAGAAGAAGAGGTAACTTCTCGACCTCGGACCTCAACCGAGCTGCGGAATATGCGAAAAGATTTTACCCGTCAACCAGGGGAGCACATCATCACCTGGTTACTCCGATGCTGGGACAATGGGGCTGATGGTCACGAACTAGAAGGTACAGAAGCCAAGCAGCTGGGATCACTTGCTAGAGAAGGGGGAATTGACAAAGCAATCGCAAGAGAGAAAACGTCCCTCAGCCTTTGGAGGCGGCTCTTGGCAGCTGTGAAAGAAAGGTTTCCGTACAAGGACGATGTTACGAGTCGTTCGGCCAAGTGGACTACTATAGACAAAGGCATCCAGTCTCTGAGGGAATCGGCCATCGTAGAGATGATCTATCACATCAAGCCGAATAACGGGGATACACCTATAGATCCAGATGAAGTTGAATGTACACGACCCATGTGGCGAAAACTTACACGGAATGCACCGTCATCGTATGCCCATTCATTGGCAACAGTGACCTGGAATGACATAGTACCACTAACAGTGGATAAAATGGTTCATAAACTCCGAGAGTTCGAAGACAACCTCACCCCTTCCATCATCTCAGCTGTGGAAAAACTGTCCCAGGACCTCAAACAATTGAGGGACGATGTATCTGATTTATCCAGCTCCTCACGTGTACCAACACACGTCTCAGCTATTAACAAAAGGCGTCCTATTGTTCAAGAGAGGAGATACAGGAGGTATACGCCACGGGGTACCCTATGGTTTTACCTGCTGGATCACGGAGAAGACATGACAAAGTGGGATGGAAAACCTACTTCAGCTTTGGAGGAACGGGTGAGTGAACTGAAGAAGGGAGCAAGGGCCAAGACTGATCGTCCCATGAGAGCTACGGCTTCAGTCTCTGGTGAGCAGTTTCCCAGATGGAATGGAAGAGCTGATTTTACTCCAGCTCCTGTGATAACGAAGAATAATCCCTTTCACCACGACTTAAGTGTCCAAAGCTGTGACGACCATTAGAGGGGCCCTACCTCCAGCCAGGTGGAGGTAGGGGACAATCGGATTTACTGGACTGTGTGGATCAGATGGCCTGGCACATCAGTCCCACAGAAGTATAAGGCTCTAGTAGATACCGGTGCACAGTGTACCCTGATGCCATCAAGCTGTCAAGGGGTGGAACCCATCTATATTTCTGGAGTAACAGGAGGATCCCAAGAGTTGACTGTGCTGGAGGCTGAAATCAGCCTGACTGGGAGGGAGTGGCAAAAGCACCCTATTGTGACTGGTCCAGAGGCTCCATGCATCCTCGGCATAGACTACCTCAAGAGAGGGTACTTCAAAGACCCAAAAGTGTACCGGTGGGCTTTTGGTATTGCTGCTTTGGAGACCGAGGAAATTGAGCAGCTGTCCACCTTGCCTGGTCTCTCAGAAGATCCCTCTGCTGTGGGGTTGCTGAAAGTTGAAGAACAACAAGTGCCAATTGCGACCACAACAGTGCACCGGCGGCAATATCGCACCAACCGAGACTCTCTGATTCCCATCCATCAGCTGATCCGTAGACTGGAGAGTCAGGGGGTGATCAGCAGGACCCGCTCACCCTTTAATAGCCCCATATGGCCAGTGCGAAAGTCTAATGGAGAATGGAGACTAACAGTAGACTATCGTGGCCTGAATGAAGTCACACCACCATTGAGTGCTGCCGTACCGGACATGCTAGAACTTCAGTATGAACTAGAGTCAAAGGCAGCCAAGTGGTATGCCACGATTGATATTGCCAATGCATTTTTCTCCATTCCTTTGGCAGCAGAGTGCAGGCCACAGTTTGCTTTTACCTGGAGAGGTGTCCAGTTCACTTGGAACCGACTGCCCCAGGGGTGGAAACACAGCCCTACCATTTGCCACGGACTGATCCAGACTGCACTGGAACAGGGGCAAGCTCCAGAACACCTGCAATACATTGCTGACATTATTGTGTGGGGCGATACAGCGGAAGAAGTCTTTGAGAAAGGGAGGAAAATAATCCAAATCCTGCTGAAAGCCGGTTTTGCCATAAAACGGAGTAAGGTCAAGGGACCTGCACAGGAGATTCAATTTTTGGGAATAAAATGGCAAGATGGACGTAGACAGATCCCCACAGATGTGATCAACGAGATAACAGCAATGTCTCCACCAACTAATAAGAAAGAAACGGAAGCTTTCTTGGGTGCAGTGGGGTTCTGGAGAATGCACATCCTGAATTACAGTTTGATTGTAAGCCCTCTCTATCATGTGACCCGGAAGAAAAATGATTTTAAATGGGGCCCTGAGCAGCAACAAGCCTTTGAGCAAATTAAACGCGAGATAGTTCATGCAGTAGCCCTTGGCCCAGTCCGGACCGGACCAGATGTAAAAAATGTGCTGTACACTGCAGCTGGGGAGAACGGTCCTACCTGGAGCCTCTGGCAGAAAGCTCCAGGGGAGACTCGAGGTCGACCCCTCGGCTTTTGGAGTCGGGGATATAAAGGATCTGAGGCCAGCTATACCCCAACTGAGAAAGAGATACTGGCAGCCTATGAAGGGGTTCGAGCTGCTTTGGAAGTGATTGGCACTGAAGCACAGCTCCTTCTGGCACCCCGGTTGCCCGTGCTGGGCTGGATGTTCAAAGGCAGGGTCTCCTCTACACATCATGCAACTGATGCTGCATGGAGTAAATGGGCTGCAGTAATTACACAACGAACTCGAATAGGAAATCCCAGTCGTCCAGGCATTCTAGAAGTCATCATGGACTGGCCAAAGGGCAAAGATTTTGGAATGTCACCAAAGGAGGAGGTGGTGCGTGCTGAAGAGGCCCCACCATATAATAAACTGTCAGAAAGTGAAAAGCAGTATGCCTTGTTTACTGATGGCTCTTGCCGTATTGTGGGAAAGCATCGGAGATGGAAGGCAGCTGTATGGAGTCGTGGACGACAAGTTGCAGAAACTGCTGAAGGAGAGGGTGAATCGAGTCAGTTTGCCGAGGTGAAAGCCATCCAGCTGGCCCTGGACATTGCTGAACGAGAAAAGTGGCCAGTACTTTATCTCTATACTGACTCATGGATGGTGGCAAATGCCCTGTGGGGGTGGTTGAAGCAATGGAAGCAGAGCAACTGGCAACGCAGAGGTAAACCCATCTGGGCTGCTGCACTGTGGAAAGATATTGCTGCCAGGGTGCAGAACCTTGTGGTGAAGGTACATCATGTAGATGCCCATGTACCCAAGAGTCGGGCCACTGAGGAACACCAGAACAACCAACAGGTGGATAAAGCGGCTAAGATTGAAGTGGCTCAGATAGACTTAGATTGGCAACATAAATGTGAATTATTTTTGGCCCGGTGGGCCCATGACGCTTCAGGCCATCAGGGCAGAGATGCAACGTACAGATGGGCCCGTGATGAGGGGTGGACTTAACAATGGACACTATTGCCCAGGTTATTCATGAGTGTGAAACATGTGTTGCAATTAAACAGGCCAAGCGGTTAAAGCCTCTTTGTTATGGAGGACGATGGTTGAAGTATAAATATGGGGAGGCCTGGCAGATTGACTATATCACACTGCCACCAACCCGCCAAGGCAAGCGCCATGTGCTTACCATGGTGGAAGCAACCACCGGGTGGCTGGAAACATACGCTGTGCCCCATGCCACTGCCTGGAACACCATCCTGGGCCTTGAGAAACAGATTTTGTGGCGACACGGCACCCCAGAGAGAATTGAGTCAGACAATGGGACTCATTTCCGGAATAACCTTATAGATATTTGGGCCAAAGAGTATGGCATCGAGTGGGTATATCACATCCCCTACCATGCACCAGCCTCTGGGAAAATTGAACTGTACAATGGGCTGTTAAAAACTACACTGAGAGCAATGGGTGGGGGAACTTTCAAGCATTGGGATACACACTTACCAAAGGCCACCTGGTTGGTCAACACCAGAGGATCTGCCAACAGGGCCGGCCCAGCCCAGTCAGAACTTTTACATATTGTAGAGGGGGACAAAGTTCCCGTGGTGCATATGAAGAATTTGCTGGGGAAGACAGTCTGGGTAATTCCTGCTTCAGGTAAAGGCAAACCCACTCGTGGGATTGCTTTTGCTCAGGGACCTGGATATACTTGGTGGGTAATGCAGGAAGATGGGGAAGTCCGATGTATACCTCAAGGGGATTTGATTTTAGGGGAAAACAGCCAGTGAACTCAATTGTATGCCGTTGCCTGCTGTGTAATGCTTTTATAGCCCATCAACTAGATGTCTCCAGGTCACCAGCGACTGGCCCTGACTTCCCTCCAGCCATCATCCCAACAGAGAATGAACTTTGAACATCATGGACCGAATGGACTCGGCAGCATTATAGGGATTGGTCCATGCACTAAGAAAATGATCTTTTCCTCTTGGTCTGTATGTATATGGATGTATATATGTGGGAGAGCGATGGTGTATTGAAAATGTGGGATCTGAGCACGACGTGAATGGTATGGAATAAGGGGTGGATAATGTCCTGGGTTCAGCAGTAGCAGTCATGTTTTTTTTTTTTTCCTTTGTGTTAACTGGTGCAGTGCTGTGTTTTGACTTCCAGCCTGAGAACGGTGTTGGTGAAGTCGATGTTTTCAGTTGTTGTTAAGTGATGTTTACCCTGACCAAGGACTCTGTGAGGCTCATGCTCTGCCAGGGAGGAGGGGAAGCCGGCAGGAAGCAGAGATGGGGTGCCTGACTCAGGCTAGCCAGGGAGGTATTCCATACCACAGCACGTCATGGCCGGGGTGGGGGGTGACTGGGAGTTACCCAGAAGGACACGGGCTTCCGGGTGGAACTCGTTTTCTTGGCCGGTGGTATCGTATTCTCTTCCCTTGTTATTTTCCCTTATCATTGTTGTAGTTGATAGTAGCGGTGGTGATTTGTGTTGTACATTGGTTGCTGGACTGTTCTTGTCTCAACCCGTGGGAGTTGCACTTTTTCGATCCTCCTCCCCGTTCCTCCGGGAGCGGGGAAGGGGAGAACCCCAGTGGGGGGGGGACACGGACCTCGATTGTTGTCAGCTCGGCACCACTCACTGGGAGTGAGTGAACAAGTTACCTGACTGGGTTTAAACCACGACACAGTCACTGTGCTGTGCTGCAGCAAGTTGTCATGTTACCTAGAATGAAGCAGGTTTTCAGTTTTCTGGAACTTGAAGACTTACGCCATGCACGTAATAGTTAATTGATGTTTTCTTCAGCTCATTGGCAAGCCTGCTGAATTCAGACTGTCTCCTTATTATCCTTGGATATCTGCTCGTTTCCAGACACACTCTTGCTAATTCCTGAGCTGTCCTAGGCAGTAGATGAATTACTTTATGAACTCATATGGATTTATGTCCACATAAATTCACTGACACTATGAAGCAAGGTATCTGAAGACAGGTATGCTTAAATTCTAGTAACTACTTAGAGCAGTTTTAGAAAATTTCTCTTTATACTTGGCAGTAATTGAGTTGTCAAGTGTGGGGACCCTTTGTTTCGTTTGCCATCATCTTTCATTTGCCATCTTACTAGAAAGAGATTGAGAATGTTCTGATTTCTGTGAATCTGGTTTAATAAAGGTATTTGTTTTGATGTCTGGCTTCATAAACAGAAACTACTAATGACATTATGACTAACCATAAACAAACTTTAGACCAGGTTTGTGGAGGACACCCTTCTAACCAATGAGATCAGATTCAGTCCCTAGGATATCATTTTGTATGAGTTGAAGGATACATAAATGTTTTAGAGCATCTTCCAACAGAAGAAAAACAGCATGAGATGAAAAGCATGTAGCTAATACAAACACATGGTGCTATTTGAAAATTAGGAGGTTGCAGTTTTGTTCTAGTTAAATTTTTATTGAATCAGTTGTCTTTCTGTGTTTTCCTGACTTTATGCCAGATGAGTGTCATCTGTACTTCTCCACAGACAGCGTAAATCTTGTGTAACCACCATACTGTGTTCTGGCTAATTTAACCACAATCTTCAGTGTATATTCTTTCTTGATTCAAGTCAAATATGTTTTGCCAAGAGATCTGTCAGGGTCTGTATCGATGAACATGGAATTACATCTTTTGTGTAACTTAGTTCATACGTGGAAGCATGTTTCAAATATTTCTTTACTGACATTCTTATATTACCCAAACTTATAGCAGAGATTCATGTAAGTTGTTCATCACAAGCTTGTCAGTGAGACTAGATGCAAAAATGATCAGTTTGATGAATTTAACCTGGGCTTGGTTTTGAGGGATGCCTGTGGCACTGGTATCTTGACTGTCTGAGACAGTAGCTTCTGCTTCCATTGAAACTGGAAGCATACCCCTATGTATTTGTAGACTTTTTTCCTGTTTCAGTCATCCCTTTTTCCAGTCTAAGTATATCATAGTGACTGGAGTGGTTTTTCCTCCCTATGACTGAAACTATTCAAATGCTACAAAGTCATATTTCATTTACTTTATTTTGAACCCAGGTAGGCAAATGCAGTGAAATTATGCCTTTCATTCTAGATTTCAGTATTTACCATTATCCAACTCCAGCTTTTGTTAAGTGCTGTGTAGACACATCTCCAGCAAGGACAGAAGTTACATACATTACTATCTGAATTGTTGATAAAGTGAAGGATATGATAAAAATTTAAAATGAAGATAGTCTTCCTGCCTCAAAGAATTTATATTCTAAAATAGCAGAACAGAAAAATCTGGATTCACTTTATGCATTGTTTTGTTTGTTACTCAAATAGCTCAAGGGAGGCAATAAGTTGGAGTAGTAATTATCTGTGTGTGGTTTGTCTCAGCTCCTCTGGGTATTGCAGAAGTGAGTCAGCATGGAACCATTTCTGAAGCTAGAGCCTTTGCGACTTTATAAAGGAGTGGGCGGGCTGGGAATGTTGAAGGTCTGTTAATACCCAAAAGTAGCCTTTGGAAAATGACCACTGAACTTCACAAACATGTTGAGTAAGTTACATGGTTACTTTTACGTGGACTCCACCTTTGCTGACAAAGGTTCCTTGGTGTTAGCGAAGATCTGCCTGATGGAGGACGTGGGAATGAGTCTGACATCTTTCTTAAACTTCATAATGCCATGTGATTTGCTGTTCAGCTGTGCAGTTCAGTGTATAACAACTAAAAAAGTTACAGTTCTTAATAATTATTAATGTTTTTTCTATAAACAAGTCCGGTATTTTTAGAATTAATAACAACTCCTTTTTTTTTTGTGCAGAAGTAAATAAGATGAACTCAGTGTAAACATTTGCATAACCACAGTATTTGTTGAATGGTTAAAACATGTGAACTGAAAACCCAGCAAACAGTACTTAAGGAGAAAAATGTAAATACATTTAATAGAATCCAGCACTCACTGCAGGAAGTAATGAAAGGACCTTAGTAAAAAGGGAGAAAATCAATTATGACATACTCAGGTGAAACATCAGTTTTTAATGAACTGTCTGAGCTTAGGAGCAGTGCAGTTGCTCAGAAACAGGTGAATTTGCCCTTCGTCTTTTTGATAGTTTCCCTGTTGCTTTGAGGAGGGAAGTAAATCATACTGCATCTGTATTCAACCCAGAATATGTTCCCTTGAAAAACCAATGTGGAAAGCTTGGATATGAAGGAAGTACTCTCAGTTTTGTCTCACATCTACTCAGACCTTTTTCATCACACTTGGCTTCCTATTCCAGTTCCATTGTCTCCTGGGAGTAAGCTCTTCCTTTGGTGCTGCTACCCAAAATGTTGCTAGTCAGCCTTAGCTGGGCCACAGAACATGTTTGTGCCCTGTAGAAACCACTTAGTCTGAGGAGATCTAGAGTGCGTTGCAAAACACAGTGAAGATGCTTGTGATTTTGCTTAAAAATATATTAATCTGCAAATGGAATTAGCCTTTATTGAACCACAGGAAAATATTCTGGTGTGGATTTTATTAACTGTTTCCTGCATGAAAAGGGTTGGCAATAGAAGGACATTGTTTAGAAATATCAAGGCTGGAAGAAACCTTGGTGTAGACGTTACACCCCTTACTTGAGCGGGAGAAACCTCAATAAAGGAAGAGTGCTGTGGTGACAGAAGTAATTTGAATCCCAGATATGTCCTACTTCTGGGCCACTTCACTGATGGGGTGTCTCAAGTTTTGTGGAAGAGGTTAAATGCTTCTGTTCCTGTAAAGTTCTGGAGACAAGGGAGGTTTCTGTCTCCCACGCACAGACCTTTGTAGATAATTTTCTGTGTGTCACTTCGGTATCCTGGCAAATCTTGTTAACAGTTAGTTACATTTAGTTTTCAGTGCCTTTGATGACATGATGTTGGCTTGACTATCATTGTGGGTGGTGGGACGCTGATCTGAATTCTCTTTTACATTCTTTAATTGCTGTTCTGTTTTACCCAATAGGGTATGCTTTCTATTCACAAAAATTAGAAATTGCATCAAAGCAAATACATAAACTAATTATGAAACTTTTGGAATAACTGAAGAACCATACTGTGTGACCTCCAAAAGTGATTTCTTTTTAGTTTAGATGTTAGCATCGAGTGATTCCAACTTTTTATCTTCTCTCTTAGTATTCAGAGTTGTCGCTTAACATTAGCAAATGAATGCTACATCAAACACAGAAAAAGATGCTCTAATTCAGATTTGGTAACTGAACGTGACAGTTTAGTCAGAGTTACCATGGCATAATCCCAGCAGAATGCCTGCCTTCTGCAATAAATAAACCTTCGTTTCCCATGGAGCACACTTGCTGTAGTAAGTAAAGATGGTTTTCTGAGAATCTGAACTTTGAGAGACTATGAAGTATTTTAAACTTTTTAATTACTCAAGTCAGAATTTAATTAAATACTTTTTAAGTGTGATTTAATTTCATAAATATACAGTCTGGTTTTTTTTGTGTGTGTGTGTGTGTCTGTGTATGTACCTTTTGGTAAATTAAAGCATTATTATGAGAGTGTAAAAAATAGCTTTTAAAAATGGTGCCAGAGTGGACCTCAGCAGTTGTCTTTGCCCTGTAAATTATGCTAATTCATCTTAAAGCTGTGTATGATTACATGTACAAAGACGTGACAGAGGCATGTATACCACATATTCAGATACTTACCTACCTGGGCCGTGTGTTTTACCTCTCAGTTTGCTAGAGCACTGTCTTCTTGTACAAGGCTCAGTGACTTTTTCATCAAATGTTTTCATTTCCACAAGGTTGATGTGCCTTGATGCCTGGGCAAAACATCCAGAAATCCCAACTTCTGCAGTTTTATTATGGGAAGGGCTTGTGAGAAATTAAAATGTATTTTTTTTCTGTTTTCAATTTAAAAATATTACTGTAATAGTCTAAATAAGAACTGTCGTAAAAATAGACATTTTTGTTTGTTTTATTGCTATTTAAAACAAAAAAATATTCACGATACAGTGGTTTGCTGCTACTATGTATTGTTTATCACCTCTCCCTTTTCTGCCAAAAGTTGAAATTTAGCTACCATGAGTAAAAGAGATAATCATAGACTTTAGAATCACAGACTGGTTTGGGTTGGAAGGGACCTTAAAGCTCATCCAGTTCCAGCCCCCTGCCACAGGCAGGGACACGTTCCACTAGACCAGGTTGCTCCAAGCCCTGTCCAGCCTGGCCTTGAGCATTGCCAGGGATGGGGCAGCCACAGCTTCTCTGGCCAGCCTGTGCCATGGCCTCACCACCCTCATAGGAAAGAAGTTCTGCCTAGGAGCTCATCTCAGTCTCCCCTCTGTCAGGTTAAAGCAGTTCCTCTAGTCCTGTCCCTACAGGCCTTTGTAATGAAGTCGTATGTATATCAGCAATGCTTGTGGTGGCACAAATGGCCACACCGTGGCATTCTATTATATTATTTAACATATTAAAACTAATTTGTGTGGTGTTAAGTCATACTGTTGTGGCATTTCCTAAACTGGGCTGTACTTGTTGATAACAAGAATTAAAGGTTTGGGGGGAGAATATCGGTAGTATACAACGATTCTTTTTCACATATGAGTAAGTAGATCCCAAATAATCCCAGTTAAGCTTCCAAAACTAGATTGTTTGGGACAGTTGTATACTGCAGTGTTTTTATTCAGTGCAGCTCAGAAATGGGGACAGGCATGTGGGAATACTCACTAGGATGCATATAAGACCCACGTGCGTTACTCTGAATTTTACTCTCTTTGAGTTTGTGTGGTCTCTAAACTGTGCATTTTTGTACTAAGACTTCACTTCAGGATTTGGTAGAACACATGATAGGTATTCGTGGTAGTTGTTTGGAGTTGGTTAATCTCTGAGATGTGCAAAAGTATTATGCCTCAAGCTTGTCCATTAAAATTGATGGTGATGTTAAATATAGTAGAAGTCTAATGTTAAAATTCTTGCATTGCTAAAAACAGTTGTTCATGTATGTTTTTAATAACCTGGCCTTAAGAAGGTAAAGGGAAAGGATTTTTTAGCAATAGAAATACCTTTGACATTAATTGATACAGAATTGTATTTTAGTTTGGCCAGTGCAGGGTATGGAAATGTAAGAGCCAACCAAATCATGAATAGTGTTTTGGAAACCTGAGTTTTAAAGTATGCTTCTCTTTCATGCCCATACATACGTGGTAAGCTAGTGATGGTGGCAAATAGGGCTGAATGGAGTGACTAAGAGTGATCTTTGTTTCCAGTGCTCTGGGTGGCATTCCTGCGCCAGAACCTTGGGTTTGGATCAGTTTGCTTCCACCCAGAGTAGCCAGAGCATCCCGAGGGACATTGTAATACTCCGCTCATAATCCCAGCCTTTGGCTGCTCCAGGGGCAATCTGGCGATTCACTACCCTAACTCCAGACAGAGCATTGTCTTTCTGTCAAGACTGTATTTTTTCAAATGTTTATGACATCAGCTCACAAAAAAGCAACATGACACCATAGTGTTTATCAATACTCTTTTACCGCAAAGGAAACAAAATCACAATCCAGTCAATTGTTAGCATTTTCCTTTTTATAGTGGATCTCAAAATACTTCATGTTGCCAGCCTTGCATATATGCCTTCCTTTGTTTCTTTTAAATTAAGCTGTACTGGTGCAGTATTATGCTCTAATGTTCTAGGGACAGTGATTATCCATATTGGAGCAATACTTTTATTCTGGCTAAGGGCCTGTATTTTGTAGCAGTTACGTGATTCAGTGTGTTTCACCTGCAACACACAGGTTATGTTGGCTTGGAGAGAATATTACAGATTTAGGGCCCTACAGTGAGCTTCCTGAGAGCTAGGCAAAATGGCCAAACTTCCTTATGTTGCTGCTTTGTAGAAAATTTGTTGTTACTGTCCTTTTAGCTGTGAGGTCTAACCAGTAGTTTTGTTTCCTCTGCAGCACCATCTTGCCATCACTGTCTCTGAACTGTTCACCTGGGTCAGTCTTAAGATACGTGAAGCAATCCTTTTCTTACCTTTGTTATGGAGAAGAGTTATTATTTCCTACACTGGAAAAAGATTCCATTTCATACTTCCTTTCTACATGCTGAATCTTTCTATACTCCAGATCTTACTTCTTAGCTTTATTAATGAATAAGCAGCCATTGTTGGTTTTATGTTAATATTGTAAAGATAGTGATTTAGCTTTCTTTTTGAGGTCAGAATGTGGTGTTCCTTGAGGACATTATAGAGTTATACTGTGTTTTTGAAGTCTAGTCCTTCTTAGATAGAACTAAATAACACTGATATTGATTGAGATTTAGGAACTTATGCTGTGGAAAATATGTTCTAGATTTATGAGTTGTTTTGTTGCCAGTAGTAACAATAACTGATTTTTCCTCATGCAGACAAATGCACAGTGAGGAGACACTGCTTTCTTCCCTTTTATAAGTCAAATCTTAGTGTATGCCCTTTAAAAACACAGTGAAAGAAATAAGATTTTTTTTTTTTTGTACTGTACTGGTATTTACATGATACTGCAAAGACAGAGAGTTAAATATGGTGGTTATGAACACCCCAATTTAAAAATTATTATTCCTGTGGTTTACAGCTGAAAGGAATTTGGTTATGTGAATTTGTATGGGATACAGGTGTTTTCCTGAATGAACAAGATAATACATCTTTAATACATAGCGGGTATTTTTTCACTTGAAATCAGCTTGTTAATGTTGTGTAATCTTTCTGCCCTGGTTTGCCAGGGACTAGATCAGACATTGCTTATGCATGCTTATTGACAACTTCAATGAGACTCTGTCAGTTCTACTGTATACAAGATACTGAAAGAGTCAGGGCAAAGGGATGATTTGGGGCAGGAAGATACACTGCTTAACGTAAATGGTTATCTGTAACCAGGAGTATTTTGCTCAGTGGGTGGGTAACTTTTTTGTTATAAACTGTGGTGGTAGCAGTGAAAATAAGTAATTTCAATTGACCCAAACATCTTTTACCATTTTCCTCTGAATTGTGGAGAAGGACATAATGTCATATGGTAAGTAAGATCTAAGTTCGCTTTCTGAAAAAGGCAACAGTAAAGTGTAAAAACTCCTCGGGATCATGAGGTGAGCATTTCTCTGGGATAAGTAATAAACCAAGATGCAGAAAGGCAGGCCATTCTAGTACAGAACAGAGAAAGCTGTGGCTTGTGAGAGGTGAAAGACTTGTGCTGTAGGTAGTAGGTCATACTTCATAACATAAGCTTTGAGTCCGTCTAGTGATTTTTGTAACATGATCATTAGTATTTATTTCCATTTGTATTTTCTATTTTTCTCTGTTTGATAGCTTGCCAATAGAATTTCTTCCCAAACAGTTGAACCTAGCTTGCAGACTGACAGGGCACAAAAAACCACCTTCAGAGAACAGCACATTAAAAACCTTAGAAATCACCAGAAAGTGTTAACGGCTCTGTTGGCTGTTACACAATGCGATGCAGGAATTGCAGTAATGTTCTTCTTCCATCTGGTGCCTGCAAACTTGATGTTTTCACAGGCATTCATTGCTGTGGCAAACTGTTCACTTATTCATTCATGTGTAGTTGCCCGTTATTCTTTGGAAAAAGAGTTGGGTTGAAATCGGATCAGTTCTTTGTTACAGAAATGCTCAGTGTCAAACATATTACAAGAATATGTCAGTCCAAATGCAAATAACATGAAATTTCAAAGCATCTTTGCATGTTCTATATATTTGGAATGTACAGTGAAGGTGTAGTCCCAGGAGTGAGGATCTTGACTGACAATACTCAAAGGAAAATCATGCAGTATCAGTGCCAAAATGTCAGTCTTAGACTGAAATTTCAATTTCCGTTTTAAATTTCCTGGCTTATGTTAGCTAACATCCCAGCCTTAAATTCCCTTCTTTTCTTACAATCTCTGTAGTTTTCTTTGTTACATCTGGACTGGGTGATTTTCAGGACTGTGAGATAACCTGCTAACTGCAAGGGTGTCACTGTGAGAGTGAAGGTGAACTAAATGATGGTTTCATGAACTAAAGGAAGGAACTGGCGCTTCTCACTCCCTGTAGCAAAAGGAGACAACTTTATTTTGGAATGTGCTGCATGATTTCCTTATATTGGTTGCTGGGTGGGGCAGTATTGGGATTGGCAGTTTTGTCACTTCACTGCAAAACAAGGACCACCTTAGGTCCTCATGAGGAATGCTGGAGGAAGCGTGGGACTCAGCTTGCTGGTGCGGTTAGTATTTACAGCGTCATAGGGAAACCTTCAGAATTCTCTTAGCCGGAAAGTGAGTGAAGACAGAGACAGGACACTTACTTGTTGTTGCCAGACCCGGAGATAAAGGAGTTGATCGGTAATTTCTGAGGACAAACTGGTTAAAAATGTCTAACTCTTGGTCCTCCCAAGGCATCTGAAATAACTACATCCATGATGAAGATGCTTGCAAGAGCTGGAACAGCTCTGCTCTGGAGACAGGCTGAGAGCTGGGCTTGTTCAGCCTGGAGAAGAGAAGGCTCCGGGAGACTTAAGAGCAGCTGACTGTGCCTGAAGGGGCTGGGAAAAAACATGGAGAGTGGGAAAAAACACGGAGAGGGGCTTTTGACAAGGGTCTTAGAGACAGGACAAGGGGGAATGCCTTTAACCTGCAGAGGAGGATTGAGATGAGCTCTCAGGCAGAAGTTCTTTCCTGTGAGGGTGCTGAGGCCCTGGCACAGGTTGCCCAGAGAAGCTGTGGCTGCCCCATCCCTGGCAGTGTTAAAGGCCAGGTTGGATGGGGCTTGGAGCAGCCTGGTCTAGTGGAAAATGTCCCTGCCTATGGCAGGGGGTTGGAACTCTTTTCTGTGATATGTCAGGAGTCTTTGATGGTGTTTTCGTAGCAAGACAGGCTTGGAGGTTTATCCATTGCCTATAATTTGGGCTGTTCTTCCAGAATATAAATTAATCTCTCCAGTCCTGCAGTAGTGAGCAGGTAATGAACTTACTAGTAGTTTTCCTGAAAATATAGGTTTTATAGGCCTTGAACACTGCCAGGGATGGGGCAGCGATAACTCAAATGACTAATTTGTACCCAAGGATGAAGAAGGGGAAGAGAGGGTTTGGAAGCTGTAGTGAGATCCTAAGGTGTATTTAACCTGTGTCTACATTAGTACTGTAGTTCAGAGGAGTAGTGTAGTTTTGGAGCAGAGCCTCCAGCTGACCTCACTTACTATGAGTTGTTGATTCGGTGTACATAAACTAGATTACTTTTGGAGGAAACTTGACTAGATCTGTTCCAGCTATCTACTGCGTGAGCATCAACTTGTAATGGAGGGATAAAGGTCCAGATCAATGACTGATTTTTATAGCTTTGAACTACGTGGAGTTATCTTTCAGTTCAATGAATAACACTAAGTACAGTCTTCAGTAAAATCTTGGAGCTGCATACAGTGTAGGTCTGGGGGTCTCTGAACCAACTATTGATGCCCTTGATAGCTTCCTGTAGTTTTGCATTACTTGGGGATGCAGGGGTAGTCCTAAGTACCTTAGTGTGCCAGCACTTTTGCCTAGGAAGTGTTCTTCCTAAAATAAAGACTTAAGTTCCTCAGTAATCAGTGGAGAGCAGTATGTATAAAGATGTTGTCTGTTTGAGTTTAGGCAGCAGTTAATCAGACATGGTCTGCTTTGGAAGATCTTCAAAGCCAGTTATTTCTTTGGCAGCTAAGTTGGGACTTAAGACCTGAATCTGAATTAATCTGAATTAAGTGTCTAGTTTAAGCAAGCTCAGTTCTCTCTTCCAGCTTCATTAGTTCTTCAGCTTGTGGGTTTTTTATTTTCCCTCCTATATGTATTGTTCAGTTAAATCCATGCTTTTGGGATGTTAGCAGATAATGCTGATCATGTTAGAAGCAAGGTGTGTCAGAAGAATTAGTTAAACATGACTAAAGATCATCCCATTTTTGGCATCTGGGCAATGATTTTGAGCAGTTGATAGAAGCTAAGTGTAGGTTTTAGAACTGACCCGATACTTAGCAGTGGTGAGTACTTTTGCAGTCTTTAGTGGAAGCTTCTGAGTGCATGATGCTTTGGAAAATCAGACCACATAGGCAGTTAGATAGAAACCTGCTAATCTAAATGGAAGTTTGTGATTTGAGGGTTTTATCCCAAGATTTAGAAGCTAAGGCAACTGAAGAGTTACATGGATTTGCAAGAATGAACACAAACAAGAAAAAGCTACCTATCTGAAATACTAAATCCCAGGTAGGATGTATTTGTCTCCTTTATAGGATCCTTGTGCTTCAGCAGTGTCACAGCCTGTGTTTTAATGTATGTTTAGTGTATGTTTAACTAATCCACTGATTAAGATGTAGAAATGCAGTTAAGGAGCAGCTGAAGTGAGTATACAATCAAAATTTTGATCTCATGGTCTGGTCTTAGCTAGAATTCTTCAGCTTTCAAAAATGAACATTACAATTGCAGCCATTTAAACACAAGTGTAAATGGTAGAAACTCTCATGAGTTTCTAATTTTAAAAATATTTTTATTTGCTGTCTGTTGTTAGATGGTTATTTTCACATTCCTCAGTTGGTTTTTTTTTTTCCCACATTTCGAAAGAATAGGAACATACTTGCCATTTAACATCAAAGACATAGTTTCTGTGTAAACCATAACTGCACAAATTTGAATTCTAAGAAAAACATTAAGCATTGGAAAGATGAGAATGCAAAAGGTCTGCTATACAAGAGTTAGCAAGGCATAATGCTCTCCTTTGGGTTGTATTAGGAAAGCTGTTTTGATTTGATTTTCTGTGATATATATTTCTGTCTCTTCCCTTGCCTTTATTCAGAAATTCTTCCAAGGTGGAGCAAGGTAGAGGTTTTTAGAGATAATTAAGTTCATTAAGCTTTAAAAAGTTAAATAGCTGAGTGGAGGACAGAGACTATAAAAGTTTTCTGCCTGAGGGAAAACTTGAAACATGTGCTGGTAACTTACCATGTGCCAGAGAGTCCGCATGAGAAAGACCTTGTAAATGTCCTAGCTGAAGAAAAGCCTTTCCTTGAACACGAAACCTGGTTGACCACAAGTTGCAAACCTGCAGGAAATAAATATCGATCAGGCAAAACATTTCAAAATAATTCAAGGTAATTTGCAGTGTACAGTATTTAACAAGCAACTTGATGAGCAATTTCAAAATGTTTTGTCATGTGGATTTGATGCAATATGGAAAAAAAAACATGAGTTGATTAAAGAGCTATACTCACATAAATAAAAGATTGGTTTTTGCCATTCATTCCCCCCCCCCCCCCCTGCTTCCTGAAGTAAATGTTTCGGGAACGCAGAGGGTGCATTTGACTCAAGTGTTTTGATGGACAGCCTTGTAGCCTTGTCAGAAGATGCTGGGTGTATGGATATTAAAACGTTACATTATTTGGTGATGTCTGGCGTACCTTTAGTTGCTCCTGTCCTCGTTAATGGAAGATTTGAATGTCTATGAATAGTTGAGCTGTGCTGAACCTTTTGTTTTTAACCTTACATTCTATAGATACCCGGGACTTGCTAAATCTGTCCTAAATTAGTGGACATAAAAAAATCCTATGCAAAGCTGCTCTTGTGTCCATTTATGGTGCTGAAGTAAATCTATAATCTATACAGCACCCAGTGATTCCACCAAGCTTTATTACCCAGTTCTTCATATATGCATAATTCTCAACACTTCCACGGAGAACATTGGACTTAAGATGTTGGCACTGTGTAGTGTGAGGCATCTCTCATACTTAGATGTTGCCATCTTTGAAAGCAACATTCAGTGGAAATACTGTTTTTTAATTCAGTATGAGGAGTGCTTTCTTTCCCTATCTTTCTGCATTTTTGAAGATTTTATTTTTTTTTGTTTTCTTGGTCGGTTTAATAATTTTACAACTGTAGTATTGCATGGGCATTGATTGATATAGCGGATTTCAGAGCAAGGACACATTAAAATTCTGTTCAGCTTTCATTGAAGTTAATATAAGGACTCACTGTACTGTGGACTGTATCTGATTCTGCTTTGCAGGTAACAGTCTTAGTAGCCAGACACGCAAAGCTCCTTAATATCCAAATTCTTCAATCAAAGTGAATCATACCTTACAGATAAAGTTATTTCTAAACCCTGTTTTCAAACACTGGAGCTAGTCTAAACTTCTTTTATGCAGAACTTCTTGAGCACCAGGAGTAATCTGGCCATCAGTAATCTAGACAAGGTATTTTTTGGCACTGCTAATCAGATTTGTTGTATTAGACTTTATGTAATACTCCATGTAGTTCTCCAGGTTTTTCACCTTTTCTACTAACAGTACTTTTTCTGTGTGAAAAGAGCATTCTGCTGCCGCTGCATAGTCTCATTACAGAATTTTGTTTTAAAAGTATCTTGAAAAATACCTCTAAAAGTAGCTAGATTTTAATGTCATTTTTTAAAAGTACTTCTTTTTGAAAATTGTGATACTGCTTTGCTGGAAATATTGGTAAAAAGGAAGAAATAAAAAAATAAGATGAGAGAGGTTGTCACTGGTGGCTTTTAGTTAGTACGTCTCATTGTCTTCACTTGAAATCCCTGTTGTAATCTGATGCACTTATTTTTCTGGAAGGTGTCCTCACAGTGTTTTATTTAGCTGGTATATTCATATTTTGTCCATTTATATTTTAAACTACATCTGAGAATTCTCTTCCATCTGTTGGTTTTCAAAGGCAGCCCTTAATCGTAGATGCCTTAACTATGCGTAAACATCGGTTTTGTAAGATAAGCTGTCCTGGCAACTGACTATGTTGTAGGTGTTCCAGAGAATGGTATTCCTTTTTTCAGTCAGGTCTAGAAATCTTGCTGTGATGAGTTGTTCTCATATATGTGTGACATCCTTCATAAAGGACAGCACTCTTCAAAGATGTAAATAATGCGTAATTAAAAAGCGTAATCTGTTTTGTGATTGAGTAATATAACAAGGTGCTTAAGCAAATCAAATTAAAATCAAGGGCCTAGAAAATTTTAAAATAATAATAATTAAGAATTAAACACGTAACACTTTGAACTGAACTTACTAATAATATGTAGACATACGGGGAGCAAATGGATGAATAAAAACAAATGTTAAGAGTAGGAGAGGTGTGAGCTGATGCAGTACTTTGATGAGGAAAGGGATGAGCCTGTTCTAGTCAGAGATCAATTTAGAGCATTTTCAGAATGCCAGAAGTTAGATTACAAATAGTTGCATTTTCAGATCAAGGAAGCAGAATGGTGGGGTTTTCCTCCTTTTCATTTTTTTTTTTTTTTTTTTACTCCCTCCCTCCCTCCTTTTCATCTTTTGATCTGCTCTTAGATTTTCCCCTACCAGTGTTAAAGAACAGGTATTTAAATACTTTATCTCTGACTGTAGAGTAGATACAGTTGCGTTCAGCTGGTTCTTAATAATTTAGTAAAATGCTAAAAAACTCGAAACACTGAGTAAATGTTATGAGGTGATGGAATTAGCCAGTAACAGATGCCACTTAAGAGTAGGGAGAACCTTTGCAAATGGATTCTCCCCCTGTACTCACGCAGTTTCCAAATATGCGTTGTACGTTGCAGATAATAAATAGAAAACAATTTTCAGATGTCTCATGGCTAGAACAAGGGCATAAGTTAGGTCAAAAGCTGTTTTTCAAAGACGCTCTATTTATTTTCTTCTCGATGAAGTTGTGTGTACTTCCGCAGGCAGAGTAGCTATTATTCATGCATTGTTTTGTTAGACATAATTATCCCGAGCAGAGTAGCATACTCATATAGCTGTGTTCTTTCTGATACCTGACCCGTCTCTCTGTAAGTTGTGAACATGCCTTGCTGAAACAGATGATTCATTCTGATAATGTCAGGAAACCAAACAGTATAATAAAATGACTGCAAACACTGAATAGTTTCCATCTGACCATACTTTATATATTTAGTATTACTAACACAGTAGTGTGTTATTCCCTGAATCTTATTGTAAAACAAACAAGAATACATGTAATCATTTCCTTATTTTCCACCTTTCTTTTTTTTCTCCACTTTTTTATTTTTATATTTTCATTTTTTTTGAGTGTTTTTAGTAATGATAGGGAAACAGCAAGTCATATCCATAGTATCTGGAAGGATACAGAAAGGTTTCTCAACACGTCTCCAAAAGTAGGTTAGGAAAAGAACTTCTTATGGAACTAAAAATTAGTTCTGGAGTATTTACAATTTTTTAGATTAAAAGAACATTTGAAACGAGTTTTTATCATGTTAGTAATAGCATTTGAAGGTAAACTTACAAGATTATTTTTCCCCGGTAGTCTATTGCAAGTGGTTTGTTGATAACTATGACATTATTAAACTTAATTATTATTCTGGTATTATTTCTCAAAGTGGTAAGAGTCTTCTGTATGTAACAGCTAATGGGATTTTTCAGTAGTTGGGTTTCTTATCGAACAACACTTGAAACTCTTTCAGATTTGGTTTTAGCATGTAGTAAGAATTACAGAATAGTGGTCCTTAGAAAAGAGGCTTGAATGGATGTATTGTGAATTGATTCTGTTTAAAATAAATAGATGGACAGCTTAAGCATTCAAGTTTCATAATTTCAGAAGGACAAATTTTAATTCCTTAATGATATTTAATGATTTTGGCTGAAGTATGCCTTGACTTCCTTTCAGTCTAAAGTGCAGAATAGTCTGAAACGTATCCATTGTAGCAAGACCATTGGGAATATAAAGCGACCTTAAAGGATGAGGCAAAGCTATAACTTAGACTTTCATAGGTAAGAATTCCCCAAAAGAGAACTTGGTTTATATCTTGAAAACAAGTCTGAAAAGGTGCTAAGACAAATGTCAGAAAGTTCTTCAACCCTGCAAATGAGAAGATTAAAGGAAGAGAAGCAAGCCCAGGGAAAAGATTGCAGACAAATTATATTTTACTCTTTCCAGGTAGCAAGAGTTCCAGGAAATGTATTCCCATTTTCAATAAAGATGATGTCAGAGAAGGCAGGATGGCTAATGAGAATGGGGGTATATGTAGATGCAAATTACTTCACTCAACAGGGAAGCAAAATTAAAGAGATTATCTGGTAGAAGGCAAGAGATAACTTCTGTCCTAGAATTCCTGTCAGCTATCAGTCTTGTTGCATGATAGTGTTGAAATGAACAACAACAACAAAAAAGTTATTTCTTTTTAAAAAGCCAAAAAACTATAGGTTTATTAGCCTAACATTAGAGTTACTCAAGGTTTTTGAACACATTCTTAAGAAATAAGTAAAGGTTGAAAATAGAATCATGGAATCATAGGATAGTTATGGTTGGAAAGGACCTTAAGATCATACAGTTCCAACTCCCCTGCCATGAGCAGGGGCACCTCACACTAGACCATGTCACGCAAGGCTCTGTCCAACCTGGACCTGAACACCACCAGGGACAGAGCATTCACAGCTTCTTTGGGCAACCTATTCCAGTGCCTCACCATCCTTACAGGAAAGAACTTCTTCCTTATATCCAGTCTAAACTTCCCCTGTTTAAGGTTGAACCCGTTACCCCTTGTCAGGCCACTACAGTCCCTAATGAAGAGTCCCTCCAGAGCATCCTCATAAGCCCACTTCAATGGAAGGCTGCTGTGAGGTCTCCATGCAGCCTTCTCTTCTCCGGACTGTACAGCCCCGACTTTCTCAGCCTGTTTTCATACGGGAGGTGCTCCAGTGCCCTGATCATCCTCGTGGCCCTCCTCTGGACTTGTTCCAACAGTTCCATGTCCTTTTTATGTTGAGGACACCAGAACTGCACACAATACTCCAAGTGAGGTCTCGCAAGAGCAGAGTAGAGGGGCAGGATCACCTCCTTTGACCTGCTGGTCATGCTCCTTTTGATACAGCCCAGGATACAGTTGGCTTTCTGGGCTGTGAGCACACACTGAAGCCAGCTCGTGTGTTACGTTTCTCATCACCCAACACCCCCGAGTCCTTCTCCGCAGGGCTGCTCTGAGTCTCATCTTTGCCCAACCTGTAGCTGTGCCTGGGATTGCTCCAACCCAGGTGTAGGACCTTGCACTTGGCATGGTTAAACTTCATGAGGTTAGCATCAGCCCAGCTCACAAGTGTGTCAAGGTCCCTCTGGATGGCATTCCTTCCCTCCAGCGTATGAACCAAACCACACAGCTTGGTGTCATTGGCAAACTTGCTGGGGGCACACTCAATCCCACTGTCCATGTCACCAACGAAGATGTTAAACAAGACCGGTCTCAACACTGATCCCTGAGGGACACCACTCGTTACTGGTCCCCAGCTGGATGTTGAGCCATTGACCACAACTCTGCATGTGGCCATCCAGCCAGTGGATGGAAAATAGGATGGAATGCAAGATGGGGTGACAGAAGATAGGGGTTGTATTGAACCATTACCTGTTGTTTTGCAAAATAATCTGATTTGTTGGAGAAAGAAAATTCAGTGCTTCTGATCCATTTGGAGTATATTAAAACTTTTTATATTAGCAGCACAGAGGAAAACAAAGCTGATTGATATCACAAAAATTCACATTTGAACAAAAGTCTTGTATTTTAACTACTAATTATAGTACAGGAGGTAGGAAAGGGTTAATTAAACTTGCTGATGGCAAAATATCTGGAAGCGTTGCAAATACAGCAAAAGACTAGAAACTCCTGTGGAGAGAGCCAGAGGACCTTGAGGACTGACATATCAAAACGAGGATGAACTTCAGTGGTGCAAAGTGTAATGTCGTGTACTTGGGGAGTAAAGTAAGAATTCTGTTTCATGATCTTGTGGCTCATTAGTTAGAAATGACTGAGGAGAAGAAATAAATGGGTGTTTGTAGCTCGTTGTAGGACTACTGTGAACTGCTGAAAGGCATGAATGAATTAAACAACTGTCTGGGTGTTGCTGTCATCTGAAAATGGTATTATACAACAAGGATGTTGAGGACTCATCTGTTATGCAGCATGTTTAATTTCAGTTACTCCCACTCAAAAAAAGGGAATTAAAAAAAATGGTAGAATTGTTGCTGTGATTGTGCAAATCAGGTAGGGAAAAGTTATGAGAAAAGACCAGAAGAATTCATCTTGTTTAGCCCAGGAAAACAAACCAGATCAAAACAAACCCAAAGCAACAAAGCCTGAAAGGAAATACGATTTATCTCTGTTAATACGTTGGGAAAAAAAATAAATGGTTTGAAATGCCAGTGAATGAAAAAGTTATTTAAACTAGAGTGTTGGCACTGGAATTGTAAGTTATAAACTGAACTTGGATAAACTTGCATTAGAATCAGAAGAAAAGTGAGATCCTGAAATGCCTTTCCAAAAGAAAGTAGTGTCCTGAAGTTTTCAGATAAAACTATATAATTTTGGTAAAAGCCATTATAGGATGTTTGATACGTGTAATAATGAGATAGTGAACTTAATGACCCAGAAGCTCCCTTGCCCTCCTATTTTATACTTCATTATTACTCATTTTGTGTTAAGCCAGTACTGTGGTTAAAGATGGGTATTTAGAGTTTATGCCTTTATTGATACGTATGTACATATATATATATCATATTTTGCAAGTCTGCTCGGAAAGTGAGGAGATTAGAGCAGAGGTTGCACAAGAATGTGTATTTTCCCTTGTAAAACAGGGACTTCATCTTTATGTTATCTGTGTGAGAAATTTTCACTTTTGCTCTAAATGAAAGGTCCAAAAAGCTTGGGGTCTGATTTTGAAAACACGTGATTCTCAAAATCCCTCAGATTTTATTAATTCAAAACCTGGATCCCAAGTTCCGTTTTCATGTGAACTTTAGCTAGAAATTTTTCTTTCTTCTGTGTCCTTCCAAAAACAAATCAGAGAGATCCTTTACCTTCACAGCAGAGGAAACAGAGGGAAGGGAATACAGGAAGGTCATCAAGAATTAGGCTAACAATTCATAGTGCTAGCTTTTTTTTTTATCGTTTTGAGTACTGCTTCATCACTGAGATTCCTGTATACTGTTGGGAATGCCTGTCTTAAGGTAAGCATTCAAAAGAAAATGAGGAAATAATTTGGTTTAGTTAGACCAAGTCAGCTGAGAATTCATGGATGAGGTTGCATGAATGGTCACCCTGCATATGTGTGAGAAAGAGGGCTGATTGTGTTTCCTGGAGTTAGACTGTGAAGAGGAGCATGTAGAGAAGGTCTGGGATAATCAGACTGTTGTTGGTATTGACTGAGATTGTGCCTTGGTAAGACTTGATTAGTGATGCTACGCATTGCAATTTTTTTCTACAGAGTCTGAAGAGGGAATTTTCACAGAATCCCAGACTGGTTTGGACTGGAAGGGACCTTAAAGCTCATCCAGATCCAACCCCCTGCCACAGGCAGTGACACCTTCCACTAGACCAGGCTGCTCCAAGCCCTGTCCAGCCTGGCCTTGAGCACTGCCAGGGATGGGGCAGCCACAGCTTCTCTGGGCAACCTGTGCCAGGGCCTCACCACCCTCACAGGGAAGAACTTCTGCCAGGTGTCTAACCTAAATCTTCACTTCTGTTACGTTTTTTAAACCCAACTGCTCATCTGCCTTTATCTCCATGTTAGGACTAATGGTCCTAGTTTGGATTTGTGTAGACACTAATCTCTTGGCTCATCCATACTGGTGTTCTCCCTCTAATGTGTCATGCAGCCTCAGGAGTATCCCCCAGGAAACAGATCTGTATTTCATGTAAGGGTTGTATATGTTCCATAGAGATTTGTTGAAGCCTGTCCTTTGGTCAAGTGTGCCTGTTAAAGCACATCCGTGCAGTCACTGCAGTCACAAGTGGGGAAGAGGGTAGACCATCTGTATAGTCAGTGTCATTGTAGAGGTTTGTACTGCCAAAAAAAAAAAAAAGCCAACCCTGATTATAGAATTACAGTTTTACATGAGAAAATCTAATATTAATGTGCTCTTTTTAGGTTAATTTTCTCTGAGTGACTCAGACAGTTCCAGTTGTGGTTGGCAATCAATAGCAATAATATGAGCACTGTCATGTTTCTTCATCAAAATGACAAACCTCAGAACAGACAATATAATTGTTTGCTTTTCTGCACAGATAGAGACTTGATTGCTCTGCCTTTTTCCAAAGAATGAGTTCACAGGAACTGAAGAAATTAACCTGTAAAGTACCAGTGACAAGACTTCTGTAATAATAGGGAAGTGTACATCTAAAACAAAATGGGCATTTAAAAAGTCACCCTAAACGTATGCAGCACCCTAAAAATAGGGACAGATATTTTATAAATACCCTTTAGAAATTTGACTCAGGGTGGAGCTTGTACATGACATCTCAGAGTCCTTTTAATGTGAAACTAGAACTGTGTTAGGTACACATGTAAATCACCTTTATGAAGATAAACAAGGATTTTAGAGTTCATCAAAGTAATACAGCTGATAGAACTGCTATATCCCAACAGTGTTTAACCTTAAAGCCAAACTAAAATATCTAGCCTTTTTTTTTTCATTTTTCATCTTCCTAGCATATGATTTTTCCTGTTTTCTTAAATCTTGCCTACGTAACACAGAATTAAATATCACTGTTTTCTTTCTATTTTTAATTAACAAAGTTACATATTTCTGTTTAGCATCTAATTTTTTTGTGTGTGTTCCGAAGGGTATTCATCTTTTGGCTCAGTTATATGTGTGTTGCTTGATATCTATGATATCAACAATTCCTTTAATACCCCTGTGATTAAGAGATAAGCCAGAAAAAGTGTTATTTTGAGAGCATCTGGTATCAAAGGTGAAGGCTACATAAATCCTGTTGAAAGTTAGGTTGTTTCTCAGTATGAAATTCCAAGACCTTTAGCAAGAGGAATAGGGTGAGGAGTCTTAATGCTTTCAAGATGGAGCTAGCATGTCTGAGAGAATCTGTGGTGTGGGATTCCTGGGCTTGATGCTGCATCCTGTTCTTGTTCATTATCATCTAAATGACATTTTGTTTCTGGTAACAGTTATTTTTCTCCTTCTTAGTAGCTAGTGCAGTGCTACCATGGCACATTTCAAGTATTTTGGTTAATGTGCGGGCAGGAGTTTTATCTCACATTAATGCATTTTAGAAATCCTGGACACCAATAAAGGCCAACAGGTGATCTGCCAGGCTAACATTGATTCGAGTGTTACACATTCATTTGTATGGTTCCTTCCCTCCCCCCACTTTAAATTCCAGATCAAATGGAATTGTGTAAAGCTATCATGTATCAAGAAGGTTGCTCATGGACAACCACCATGAACAAATAAAGCAAATACACTGTACTTGGTCAGTCTGTTCTAGAAAGCTGATACCTGCTCTATTTTGCAGACACATAATCCTTCATAATTTTAAGGGAGTATGTGTATGTTTAGTTGTTCTTACAAAATTAATTTTTTTCTTTCTCTTTTTCATCTTTTTTTACAGAGGTTATGGTAAGAATTGTGATTTTCTACTACTGTTTTATGTAAAAAACCTAAGATTATTTACCATAAAGAAAAACTTTATGATTGAAAAGCTAACAGAGGAGAACACGGGAAAAGAATTTTTAATAAGAATATGTTAAACTGTGTTGTAAGCATGCTTTCAGCACCTACTCCTGTAATTAATGGATTTGTGAAATAGTTAATCATCTCAGTGTCTAAGTTATATTTCTAAGGTAAAGATACAAACACATCTCGCATCTGCAGTTGCTTCTCTGGCATTAAGTTTTGTGCATGGGTTTAGACTGGAAGTTACTAGTGTGATAATACTAGTTTTAGAGGCACAGTTATATGGGTTTCCTTGGTTATATGCAGCAATAGTCTTGCATGAGCTGAAGAAATTCACAAATCTTGGTGTTACCAGGTTTAGGTATTATTGCATTGTGTTCTTTGAGGTTGCTGAAAACTGTTTATTTTTACTGATGTAGGGCACCCAGGTTTTGAATAAGGTTTTCTAATAGTTCACAGAACATCTTGGCACTATTTTTGTTCTTAGGTATTTAGTAAAGAGAGCTATCACTCTTCTTTAAGTTATTTTTTAGATTGTTTCAAAGCACAACTTTTATAGTAGTTAAAGCTGTGAAGGTGCCAGGATGTATAAAGTCATCTGAGACGTGATTATGTTAGTATTGTCCTGTGTTGAAAAGTGGTACTGGCCTTTGATAAGCCATTAAGCATGGTTTGTACTAATTTCAATTTTAAAATAAACCAGTTACGAAAAGAACTTTCTAAACACGTTGATATTTCACCACTGAATGATTACAGCTTGGTAATATTTGGTCTGTATTTCAAAATGTTCGGTTTTGAAAACAAAAATATCTTCAATATGTCTTGCCTGTTTTACTGCCATTCCTTGTTTTAAAGGTTCCTCATGTTCATAAACGATTTACCTACTGAAGCTTCAGAACTGGTTTTGAAGTTATTTTGCCAAAATAGTGAGTTGCAAGGTAGCTAATTATTATTTTGAGTGTTTGGAAATACACAGCATTTTGGCATTAGGAGTCAGAATAATTAAATTATACCCTCAGTTCTCTTGTGAATTTAGCATGTAAGCTTGATCACTTCACCTTTCTCAGTTTTCAGAGAGTAGCTTGTGTTTGTAGGGGGTAGGAGTTAACAAAGTAAAATAACTTTGTAAAAGAGTAATGTTGATACAGAATATGCAGTGAATGTTGTAATGTTACTTTGTATTGAAAAAAATTTCTTAGAGTATTCAGTAAAACTGCTAAGGTGAGAACTTTACTTTGGAATAGTCCATCATTGCGTTGTAGTGGCTGCTTTCCTTCCCGCTATTCCTATCATAAGCAAGGAATAGATATGTTTAGGACTTTGCCTTTCCCTGTTGTATCTTGGTCCTCCTGGTCTTATTACTAAAAATTTTGCTCGTTATTTTTGTTAAAGCTGTAACTGTTGAATAAGCAAAGATGGTGCAACTTTAAACGAATGAATAAAGACTGTTTTGGAGGGTAAAAATCTCAGGACAGAGCTGTTTGGAATTCATGTTACAGATGATCAATGTATAATTTAAAGCTATAACAGACTGTTTTTCACAGTAGGACTGTATATAACCAGTATTAGTGCAGTGGTTTAACATTCGTCTTCCACGCGACATGTTAAAACATGTAGAATTAAGAAAGGGGTAAATTTGATCCCATTTTCCTTGTTTTTATTGTCATCCAATTTTAATTTTACAGTTTTCCCTGAGCAGTGGAGAGGGGGAAACTTTACGTTGCCCAGATGAAAGACAGTGTATGATGTGAGGAATTCCTACTGCATGTTCTGTAGTAATGAGAGTGTGTTTATCATTATGGATTCCCCTGCTGCAGGTTGTTTATTCAGCTTCAGTAGCAACTATGTTTTCTGTTTGAGTACTAACATGCTGTACTGTAAGCAGTTACACATTTCTCTGGTGACTCATATCTCTGAGCAGTTGGAGGACAATTCAAAATGAAGAAGTGGCATTAGGGGAGGACTAGAGGGCTAACTTAACGCCCTCTATCCTCAAATTAAGTTTGAAATACAGCTTCCTGTTGCAGGTCTGCATCTCTAGTGGGAGTGGGAGGAAAATACTATTTTTTTCTTACTCTGTATGTTCTGAGTGCTGGGAAACATGGCATGCGTTCGTGTGAATGTTGAAACTTGAGGGGAAGACAGGACCATTGTTTCTAATTCCATTAAAATGCAGATATTTTTAAAAGCTTTTTTAGGAAAATGTAATAAGCTACTTGCAAGTGTCTTAGTAATACAGCAAGTCTGCACTAAGGATGTTGTACCAGCAGCATATACTGGCAAAGTGCTGGTGGTATGAGCACAGTTCATAGAATCACAGACTGGCTTGTGTTGGAGGGGACCTTAAAGTTCATCCAGTCCAACCCCCTGCCATGGGCAGGGACACCTTCCACTAGACCAGATTGCTCCAAGCCCCGTCCAGCCTGGCCTTGAACACTGCCAAGGATGGGGCAGCCACAGCTTCTCTGGGCAACCTGTGCCAGGGCCTCACCACCCTCACAGGGAAGAACTTCTGCCTAAGAGCTCATCTCAGTCTCCCCTCTGTCAGCTTGAAGCCATTCCCCCTTGTCCTGTCCTTACAGGCCCTTGCCAAAAAGCCCCTCTCCAGCTTTCTTGTTGCTCTTTAGGCACTGGAAGACTGTTCAAGACCCACTGTTAGTGATTTCTGCCATATGTAGAACCATCCCTTGCCCCAAATAAGACAAACTTGGCTGATGAAACCACAGATTTGCCTGTATGATTGCACCTCCTGCACCATCTTAGGGGCTGCTGCTGTCTCACTTCTTCACATTAGATGTTTAGGTGATACGTTAAGCAGATTTGTAGAAGTGGTAGATGCTTTAACTCTGGACCTTGGGGACTGGGCTGTTTTGAAGTTAGACCTTCAGATTTTATATTAATTCTGATTTGTGTATTGTCAGTTGTTTTCAGAGGCAAAGAACAAAACTGATGCAACCATAGTCTTCTATGTGGTGAACTGCAATAAACTGATTTTGGTTTTACATTCTGTAATGTAAATGCACACTTTGGCTTTTTTTGTCTTTTTTTTTTTTTCAGTATGTGTGGTATGTTCATGTAGTAAAAACCTTACAAAAGGATTTGAAATGTCCCTGGTATCAGTATGAAATAAATGGATTTTCTTTGACTAGTGATTTTAATTTTTTCATAGTTATAATTGCAGTCAGGTTTATAAACATACTGTTCTCTTTCCTTTGGTGTTCTGTGGGTTCTGTGGCAGGGGTTATAGGTGTTAGAGAATTTTTAAATGGAAAATTAATTTTCTGCAAACTGATATTTTCTTCAGGAATTAATTTTTCTAATTAGACAAATGAAAACAAAGTAGCTTACCTGGGATCAGTTTAATCCTGTTGAAAGTGTGACAGTGTGTTGAAGTTTTCTGGATTTTTTTTATCAGCAGTTCAACATCATGCTCTGTTGCCCAGCAGAGCTGTATTTTTTTCAATCTTCTGCTACTAACGCTCTGTGGGGGAAAATGGCATTATACTTCTGCTGGTGTAGTGGTTCCCTTGCCTATACGGCCATTAGGGTAGTGAAGTGCCTTTGAGTGCCTCAAGATAGAGATAGGCTGCCTAGAATCTGTGTTTTGTGGGTGAGAATCAGACGTGCATTAGGTTATGCACACTGCTAGGCTTATCAAACCAAATGTGCAGCTGATACCAAGTGAATTGGTTCAGCAGATTTGTGTGGCACCCTTTAGAAATACTGATACTGTCTTTTTAATATTTACCATCTCTATTCAGAAAGCTTTTGTCCTCTGAAAAATGTTGTATTTAACTTTTATGTTGATTACAGAAAAAGACAAGTGTTAAAATACTAGAATTTATTGTGGAATGGAAATAGCAGGTTTTGGTCAGGTGTCAGCATTCTGAGTTCTCTTTTCTCTGTGTAAAATATAGTTGAGCTAATGAAGTCTGTGTAGTGTAGGGGGAATCCCTAGTTGCAATAGGAGAAAGAGGGGCATTTGTCTTCTGATTTGTTGATACTGTTAGTACTTTTGTGACAGAGAGGGACAGTAAAGCTGAGATCAGCTTGTGGGTAATCTTGATGTGGCAACACTTGTGTTATAAAGTCTATTTCCGGTAACAGTTTCTATCTCCTGCTCTCTTGACTGTGCTTCCCAGCTTCCTATCATCAGCAAAATTTGTCAACAACTCTTGCTCTTGTGCTTGGATTATTAAGGAATATTTTAACTAAGATTGCTTTACAGGCCAGTTTTAGAGGTATTTGGTAAGTTGACTATCCCCAGGTCAATACTTTGCATTTTGGCATATCCCATTATGATCTCCCCTTTTAACAGTTTCTCGTATATTGTTTTTTTAACATAATCCTCATCTTCTCCAGTTTAAACAATAATTTCCCATTTGGCACACTACCGAGTGTTTTACTGAATCCAGCCAGACTGCATTTCCTTCTCCACTAATTGAGTTATCTAATCAGAGGAAGATACTAGGTTAGTTTTGCATGCTCTTTCTTTGGTAAACCAGTGTTATGTTTACCCCAGTTTCTATATAGCTCTGTATGTTTAATTATTCTTTCCTTCAACAATGGTTCTAACTGCTGTATGCACAGGTTTGTTCCAGTCCCCCCCACCTTGGCTCTCATCCCAGTGACCGAGACACATCTTGGTCATCTATCACAGGATGAATGTACCCTCATCCTCATTAACCGCTATATCGTACTCCCCTCTTCTGAATGCACAAACTGGGCCCAGGGACAAAATCTGAATTAGGCTTGGGGCTGTTGCTTTGTTACTTTTAATTTAAACCTCAGCCTTACTACATTTTTGCACTGCTTCTTTCCTTGTTTTTCTTCTACTGGTGTGTGTGAGCCTTTTGCCATTTGTAAGTGTAAATCCAGCTTGAATTTTGGCATTTCTTGCTTTCTGCTTTTAACTTAGACTTCCAAGATGTAGCTTTTTTTGCTTGCCATTTCTCTTTGCTATTCTCTGTAGAGTTTTTTTATGCATACTCCTGGTATCCTTTCTGAAGTGTTTATTCACTCAGTTAAGTCTGCAGTTTTATGCTACAGTGAGTTTTCTTCAGGGTGTGGGTTTTTTTTTTTGTGGGTTGTTTTTTTTTTTTTTAATTTCAGGACTTTTTGTGTCTCTGATTGAAATAAATCAAGACTTTCTTAAATTCCAGTCACTCACCTATTTAATTTGGCTGCTTTAACTCGTTATCTCCCTTAATTTCTCAAATATTTTTTTTAAAAAAGCATAAGATTTAGAAAGCCTTGTCATAAACAGTTTCTCTGAACAGGTACTCAGTACAGAAGGATCCGTAAAATGCTTGTTCTGGAATCATCTGCATAGTGCAGGCCAAAGCACGTTTCTAAGTTCATAATGCAGAGTGAAGATCTGTTGTAAAATAACCAACAGCCACTTCTTTAACTTGTAAAATTCCTAGCTGATCCTAGAAAGCAGAGCACACTGGCATTAAAATTTCAGTGTTCCCTGCCAGTCTGATGATAGAGAGGTTCCCACCTGATTTGCAGTCTTGCAGTTGGTTGTTTTTGAGAGCTTGAGCAAGACAGCAGTCAGATAAGTTTAGTATCACATATGCACCTCTCATTCTATATTTGTTTGTAACTGAAGTATTTGAGTCACATTAATTTTACATAAGCAACCATAATTATCTTGAAACTTTGTTAATCCACATAAAAATATTTTTTTGTTAATTCAGTGACTTTTCAGTGGAGAAGCATCGCTTCTAAGAAAAAGTGAGTCTTGCCAGTACTAGAAACATCATCTCTTGCAGTTCCTGGCAGTACTTTTCTCTCTAAATAGTATTTGAGACATTTCTATCCAAATGAAATCCTATTGGTCCTACACATATGACCCTATTTTTGTAATTCCTCCTCCAGATGATATTTGACCCAAGCTGAGGCATTTTCATCTGCATTACTTGTGTTTTCCTGCAGCATTCACAATTGGAATGTAGGCACTGAAAGCATTTTCTTTCAAAGGGAGAAACTACTGTGATACCTTCCTCCAAGTCTTGCACCCCATTTACACCACAAGTCTCTGGTTCTTCCCATGGTACCAGAGTTCTTGGGTCAGTATACTGATGCTGTAAGTGCTTCCCTTTGACATCTCCCCATCTCTTGTATAACTCAAGATACAGCCCTTTCACTAGCAGTGAGCACCTGTGTAAAGAATCATACTTCCTCTGTGCAAATGATGTTTCCAGCACTGTTCATTTTTAAAATATTATTTTACTTTTACTTTTTCTTTAGTTATGGTTTTATTCTCTGTTTGGATAACAAAGAAGTTTTTCACAACACTTCTGTTTTAAGACACTAACCACTAGACCTGACTATAAACATGAGAGAGCCATGCTTAAATGGTGTCTTTTTGTGGAGAGTATTGTATGAATGTCTCCCAGTGATGAACCATTCCCAAACCTTCTGAACTTAATTGTTGTGTGCTGATTGACACTATGAGTTTATGCTTCCACCTTACTTCTGTTGAACAGGCAAATCCCAAAGAATCACAAAATTTCCACTGAAAGTTCCATGCAACTTTTATTACTTTGAGCATTTTCCTCTGCCTGGTGCAATTGTCTAAAATGTCTGTAGAAATGCAGATTTGTGGTTTGTCTCAGTATGAGAGACATGCAGTGTAGTTTGGAATCATAGAATCAACTAGGTTGGAAAGATCATAAGGTCTGTCCATTGCCCCAGCACTGCCAAGGCCACCACTAAACTGTGTTACGAAGAGCCTCATCTACGTAGTTTGTGAACACTCCCAGAGGTGATGATCCACCACTGCCCTGGGCAGCCTGTTCCAGTGCCTGACCATCCTTTTGGGGAAGAAATTGTTCCTAATATTCAGTCTAAACCTCCCATGGTGCAACTTGAGGCCATTTCCTCTTGTTCTGTCGCTTGTTCCTTGGGAGAAGAGATCAGCCACCTCCTGTTTCCATCCTCCTTTCAGGTAGTTGTAGAGAGCGATAAGGTCCCCCTGAGGCTTCTCTTCTCCAGACTAAACACCCCCAGTTCCCTCAGCCGTTCCTCATCACACTTGTGCTCCAGGCCCCTGACCAGCTCCATTGCCCTTCTATGGACCCACTCCAGCACCTCAATGTCTCTCTTGTAGTGAGGGACCCAGATGTTTCTTACGCTTCATCTCCATCTGGGGCTTGAAAGTCACATACTGCATGACAAGAATACAAAGTGTGGCACTGCTGATGCCTCTGTCCTGTATGCCAAACAAGGTGAAGAGTCCTGTGGGAAAGAATCTGCTATTAAAAAAAGGTATTTAATCTATTTGTGTTTATCCTGTGCATAGGTATGCAAATGTTTGTGGAAACATATCCATTGGGGCAAAAAGCCAACATTTGCCTTTTTTCTGCAAAATGAATACAGTCCTGTAGAGCTCAGTATATGAAAGATCCTGATACTTGGAAACTGATTCCTACAGCTATGACTTCGTGATCTGCTCATGTATTACTTCCAGACTCAGAAAAGTCAAAAATGCCGGGGTTCTCTTTTACCTGAAACATTAGGGAATAGGGATTTCAGCCGTACTGTTTGAAATAGCATATGGACAGCAGGCCTTTATTCCAAAATTACTCCTTTAGGGATTTCAGTTGAGTGGTAGAAACCTATAAGCAGAAGTTAAGAAAAAATCTATTAAATTGTGTCTTTGATTTTGGTGCAACATTACCAATCATAGCCCCAACTTATGATATGAATAAAGTTATCATATAGGATGTTAAAAATATATTCAATGTATTTTCAGTTGCCTTTTCTTCCCTTGCTTCGTTTTGTGCATGACTGAAGTTTAATATTTAGGAAAGCATGGTCTTAGTTGATGCGATACTGATTCATTTATATAATCAGAAATAATTTGAAGTAGTAAATATCTTGCCATTTCTGTGAGACCCTGTTTGTTGTACATGCAGCAGCACGCAGTACAATAAAAGGTTCTTTCAGCAATTGTCTAGGAAAGTACTTTCCAAGAGATCTGCACATGATTAGAATTACTGAGTGCCCTCCAGCTTCCTGTTTTGGAATTAAATGTCTTTGGGACACTTGGAACATAATCAGTTTTGAAAAGCGAAAGCAATTTAACCAACTAAATTCTTCATCGTCTTAGCTCTGATTTCAGTTAGCTGTAGGTAGGGATGAAGATGTGAAATAGTCCATGGGATACATTAATCAAATTGAAGGACTAAAATAACTCCAGTAGCCACAGAAGTAGCTTTTGAGTGAAATGAGAGCAGATAAAACACAACAGTCAAAGCAACATTCTGGCGCTTTCCTTGCACATGTATAAATATATACATATATATATATATATATATATATAAAAAATACGAGTATTTTTGAATCCCAGACTGGTTTGGGTTAAAAGGGGCCTTAAAGCTTATCTAGTTCCAACCCCTACCATGGGCAGGGACACCTTCCACTAGACCAGGTTGCTCCAAGCCCCGTCCAACCTGGACTTGAACACTGCCAGGAATGAGGCAGCCACAGCTTCTCTGGGCAACCTGTGCCAGGGCCTCACCACCCTCACAGGGAAGAACTTCTGCCTAAGAGTTCATCTCAGTCTCCCCTCTGCCAGGTTAAAGCCATTCCTCCTTGTCCTGTCCCTATGGGCCGTTGTCCAAAGCCCCTCTCCAGCTTTCTTGTAGCCCCTTTGGGCACTGGCAGCTGCTCTAAGGTCTCCCCTTAAGGAGCCTTCTCTTCCCCAGGCTGAACCATCCCAGCTCTCTCAGCCTGTCTCCAGAGCAGAGCTGCTCCAGCCCTCACAGCATCTCCACGGCCTCCTCTGGACTTGCTACAGCAGCTCCACATCTCTCTTATGGTGTTGTCCCAGAGCTGGACACAGGACTGCAGGTGGAGTACTAGCTCTTGCTTTACTTGTTGTGTCACGTGTTTCCGATCCAGTGTGATGCTGAGCAAATCACTTTTTGGTACAGTCCAGGAAGATGGGGCTGTGGAGCTCTCATGCTTTGTACCCTCTGAATACAAAAATCACCTGCAGAGGATAGTATATCATGCTGTTCACTATGTAACATTTGGTGACTTGCACAAAGTGGTACAGGAGTGATGTGTCCTCTAGTGCTTTGTGGCTCCACATCTGAAGGAAGGAGAAATGTCCCTTTGAGCTTACCCATGCAGGAGAATCTGCAAAAATACGTGAACACATCATTGAGTGAGAAGAGGCTAAGGTACCAGCTGTCTTTCTTAAATTTTGTGCTGCTCCCAAAAAAGAAAAGCTTGAACATTTTGGAGGAACAATTTGCTAATAGCTTGAAGTATTTTATGTAGGTTATTTATGAAGTTTGAAGGAAAATTTAGGTATGCTTGTTGAATAGTCGTGCACAGAACACTCTTCAGGTCCCTCCATTTCATACTGAGCAATTCAAGTGCAAGAAGAATTTCTTAAAAGGAGATACACTAATGTCTTTAAAAGCTCACCCATTATATGGATTTTGCATGTGTAAAATCTTTATGGTAACACTGTTCATGAGCTTGCCCAGGTGTACCTATGTACAATGTGTACCATTTCTTGATTTTTGTAAGCCAGTGGTGTTGTCTGGTTATTATATTAAAATAGTATTGTTAACCATTACAGGTGTTTTCCACCACATACTGCATGGGGGACATTTGGGTATTCCTAACTCTGCACTGAGCTTTCTTGTCAAGTAAAGCAAGAGTTTGCATGAAGATGGAGACTGTTAGAAGATTCATTCCAAACAGAAACATTATGAATAATTCATACAAATTCTTACAAATTCATACAAATTGTCTTTAAAGAATTGTAAAGCAAATTTCAACTTCCTAGTTTTCAAGTATGGTTGGCTTCAAAGTGCAGTTGCATTGAATTGTACAAAACTCTTGGTGGTGTATTACTGTAGCCAAGATCCTTTTCTACTTTGTATTTTCTTTATTTCTCCACAGATGTCTCCTAGCCGTATAGTTCAGCCATAGGAACATAATATCGATATGCTTATTGTTAGCTAAAGCTGACACGGGCAATTTTTAATTGCAAGATTTATGTATTGTGTTTTTTCTTCTCATTTGTTTTTTGTGAATTTTAGCTGCATTTTGTCAAACTACAATTATTTTTTTTGTAAAGCTCACTAGCAGTTGAATTTGGTTTGAGGTCTATTGTATACCACATTCCTGGAAATCCATATTACTGTGTTGTACAGCATGGCAGGTTTCATTTGACATCACAGTACTTTCTTTTTGGCTACTGTGCACATCCTCAATATACACTGGGGCTGGTTGTGATTGATGACATTGGTAACAGTATGTTTATTAATATTTAGAATAAACTTAGAGTATTGTGTTTGAAAATGAACTGAAGGGTTTTCTACCTCCCAAATCTGAATTAGGAATTGCATTTTCTAAGCAACAGTAATTAGAGAGTAGAAAGTAAGTACATCTGTGTTATATCATGTATTAATTAAATAAACAGTTTTTCAGGACAAGCAGAAGGTGAGCTAACTTGACTTGGTAGGGTCTGACCCTGTTACATTGAAAACCATATTTATTATATTTAGGTGTTTCTAAACAGAAAAACACCACCGGTATCCTAATATGCTACAAGTTGTAATTTAAGTAGGATTTTTTTTTTTGAGAATTTATAAGAAAATAATTATTTGCGTGATAGTTATAATTTTTAAATTAAGATTTTGAATTTTAAATAGATCATTGTAGATCTATTACCTTCCTGTTAATACGAGAATAATATATATGCTTTAGCCTTAACCTGTAGTTAATATCTCTGAATTTCTCATACTCAGATAAACTAGTTGTAAGTAACGAGTCTTCTTTCTCTTTTCTTATTTCTGTTTTCTACTTTCTCACTTCCCCTTTCCTCTTTCTTCTTTCTCCTTGTCCTCCTTTTCTCCTTCTCCTGTTCTTCCTTCTCCTCCTTCTCCTACAGGCATCTCAGGTACCTTTTAAAGTTTATCATTTGAACAGATACTAACTTAACTGGATCTTCTTTCCTTTTTTGAGTGGGCAGCATGCAATTCTTACTGCAGTAAGTCACTGTCCCAGTGACACTGTCTTTCTCTTATGGTGTCCTGTGTGGGCATTGGTGCAGACAAACCTCCCTGAAGTGCTTCCCTGGCCTGCTTGCCCTTCAGCCGCTTTTAATTGTAACCTTTAAGCTGAAATTCCTTGTTTTTTCACATTTTGTAACAACTTGAGCATTTCTGTCTAACTTTTTCACTTGAATTACTGCTAAACACTGTCAGTCTTGGCACCATTTTCGTACATCAGAAATGTTTCACATCAGAGAAATTAATGAGTATGTGAGTTTGTCTCCTGTAAAGTAAGGTTGTATGCATTTGCTTTCAGCCTCCCTGTTGAATTAAGCATTGCCAAAACTGGGTTGCTGCTGAGATTATCAAAGCAGAAATAATAATTGTTGTTCTAAAAGAAATGACTGACCTAAAATACAGCTGAACTGCTACTGTTGTCTTCTAGTGTGGCAGGTTTTTTTTTACTTATTGTCTATTATAAATCATAGATCCCAATCCTGGAAGCACTTCAGTTCAAAAAAGCAATAATCCTGTGAAATAGTACTAAACTTTTTCCAATTTGTACAAATGCAAGGTCATGGCAGAAACAATGGGAAAATCCTGCAGTCTGCTTTATGTTTGGATGAAATTCAGTGATACAAAACTTCGCTTGTGTGTGCATTTTTGTTATTGCACTCTAATAACTGCAGACTAACTCTGACAACATGTGGTATACCTACCTGATCTGTTTTTGATGAGCCTTGAAAATTCTGCACACCTCTGCATGTGTGTACCTTGTTCTCGTACAGTAGCACTGTTGAGGTCTCATGTCCTGAACACGTGTTTGGCATGTGTTTCTTGTGAAGGCATGTGAATGAAATTCCAAAACTTCCTGTTAAACATATTTTTTAGTTGTTGTAATCCTAGAGTAGGAAAGGTCACAGATCGAAATCACTAGAATTTATATCCTTGAAAGGATGTGGATGCATTTGGCAGCACTGCCCAAAATTTGGCCTGATAGAACCCCTTCTCACATGCCCCCTTTACCAGGGATATGCCTGGGAGCAGTGATCCTAGGCTGTGGATGAACTTCCACAGCCTGTCTCGCCCTCAGGACTGGATCTAGCAAGGCTTCTGTGGACACAGATGCCAAAATATGCCCTGCAAAAGATGGCTGGAGAAGACGAGAAGCTGTGGCTGCCCAATCCCTGACGGTGCTCAAGGCCAGGGTGGACGGGGCTTGGAGCAACCTGGTCTAGTGAAAGGCATTCCTGCCTGTGACAGGGAATTGGAACTGAATGAGCTTTAATGTCCCCTCCAACCCAAACCAGTTTGTGATTCTGTGATTCTAAATGAGTAATTCCAAGAAACAATATTGACAAAGGATATTGGTTGGAAGTAGAGCAAATAAATCAATCTCTGCAGCTCACATCTGAGATTGCTTTGTTTTTCTGTGAAATGTGTGTCCTTAGCTTTGGGTGGACCCTTCTTCTAAGAATTTCAGATGGCTTAGCTTAGTCTGTCTTCCTTCAGCATATGGGCTGTGTTCCTCTCACTCCTTCATCTCCTGGTTTTGCAGGGTCTTAGCTGTAGTTTCTCCCAGAAGAGGTTTCCTACGTACTGTGTGAATCACATCTGTTCAGTCAGTCTCACCTCTGAGCCTGGCAGGATCATGGAGCAGATTCTCCTGGAAACCATACTGGGGCACATGAAAAACAACGAGGTGGCTGGTGGCAGCTAGCATGGCTTCACTGAGGGCAAATCCTGCCTCACCAATTTGGTGGCCTTCTGTGATGGGGCTACGGAACTGATGGACGGGGCAGAGCAGTTGATGTCATCTACCTGGACTTGTCCAAAGTTTGACACTGTCCCACATGACATCCTTGTCTCCAAACTGGAGAAACATCAATTTGATGGATGGACCACTCGGTGGATAAAGAACTGGCTAGTTGGCCACACACAAAGAGTTGTGGTCAATGGCTCAGTGTTCGGCTGGAGACCAGTAACGAGTGGCGTCCCCCGCAGATCGGTGTTGGGACCGGTCTTGTTCAACATCTTTGTTGGTGACATGGACAGTGGGATTGAGTGTGCCCTCAGCAAGTTTGCCGATGACACCAAGCTGTGTGGTTCGGTTGATACGCTGGAGGGAAGGAATGCCATCCAGAGGGACCTTGACACGCTTGTGAGGTGGGCAAATGCCAGTCTCATGGAGTTCAGCAAAGCAAAGTGGAAGGTCCTACACCTGGGTCAGGGCAATCCCAGAGGAGCCCTGAGGAGAAGGACTTGGGGTTCTTGGTCAGTCAGAAGATGAACATGAGCTGGCTTCAGCGTGTGCTCGCAGCCCAGAAAGCCAGCCGTATCCTGGGCTGCATCAAAATGAGCATGACCAGCAGGTCGAAGGAGGTGATCCTGCTTCTCTACTCTGCTTTTGTGAGACCCCACTTGGAGTATTGTGTGCAGTTCAGGTGTCTTCAGTGTAAGGATATGGAGCTGTTGGAGCAAGTCCAGTGGAGGCCATGAGGATAATCAGGGGACTGGAGCACCTCCTGCATGAAGACATGAGGTGGGGTTGCTGGCCAGACAACCCCCTGTTCTTCTCAGTGGTTACCTCTGACTGTCTCAACTCCACACTGTTTTCAACATGGAATGGAGAGAGAGGATCAAATACAGAGAGTCAAGGTCTGTGTAAAGGTAGGGACTTGAGACTCTGCACAGAAGGGATGAAAACCACCAGCATAATGACCTGCAGAGACTAGACCCATGGGGTCTGCTGGCAAAAAAGTGGGACATGGTCCAAATAGATGTTGAGAACACCCAGGAGGAAGAAGGAAGCACACAGATAAAATCTTACCATGCTGCCACACCCGCCACATTAAGTTCTAATTCCATCTGATGAATGCTGTCCTGCCATTCAGTTTCATGTTCAGATCTCCCTGTTTGCCAAAGGAAAAGTGTTGGATGGGGAGGGGAACTGCTCCCTGAAAGCTCTTGTGTTTCACAGGGTAGCTTACAGACATCTGAAGAAACACTACTCTGGGGAAACAGCGATATGTTTATTTTCAATGTTGGAGGCTGAAATGAAATTAAGTGTAAATGTATTCCAAAGCAGTGAAATCAAATTTGCTTACTAATCTGGATTCCACCTCCTTTCTTCCCCCTCCCACTGAAACTAACAGTACCAGTCACTGTGCCTGTGTCGCCTCTTCCTCCCTTTCCTGCTTGCAGCCCAATCCTGCTGTGCTCCTGCAGGAGAATTTCCCAGGAGACTGGCCTGCACCAGAAGTAAATAGAGGTCAGGACAAGAAAAGAGAGGAGGAACAGGGGAATTGGAAGAAAGGCAGCAGTGACTTGAGATCCAGGAGAAATGTGCCTGCTGTTCTTAAAACCACCTCTCTTAGCTTTTACCCCCAAAAAGGGCATTAGGGCATGCTTCTGCATTTCAAAGGGAATTTAGGCTGAACAAGGAAGGCTGGCCTCCCTCCAGAGGTGACCTGCCTTAACCCATGCCTTCCTGCTGCTCTTCAGTCTCTAGAGAACAGCTCTCTTTAAGGAGTATCAAAGCATACTATTAACTCTCTCCTGCTGTCAAATTAACTTGTTGCAAGGGGTTTTAAACTGGACTTCTTCATCAGGAGGAATAAAAATATGTGTTATTTTGCTTTCAGAATGATGTGCAGCATCATTTCTTGTGTATTGATTTAAATAATGTTAGCATTTTAAAAGGAGCAAATTGACTTAATTTGTTTAGGGGCTCCTTAAAGTTTGAGAACAATTTTATATGAGTTAAAATTAGTGATAATTCATTTATGATGGAACTGATACAATTTACATAATTGCTGCTTATCTTTTTTTCTAATATGTATATTGCTTTTAAACATCTGCTCAGTAGTCCATTATGGTAGCAAGAAAATGATTTTATGTGAGAGCAATGGGGGAGCAGATGCTTCCTGATGACAACTTCCGTGTTAGTTTAGGAAACAGCCAGTGGGTCCTGGTTTTAACTTGAGGCATGACAAGCATGCAAGCAGATTTGCAAAGCAAAAACACAAAATTGAGAAATCAAATTACTTCATAGCATCTTTAATGATTGCAGTTTTGGCAATCCCCCCTCCCCCCCCATTTATTTATTTTTTTTTTTCTTAATGCCGGTATGTTTGCTTTGTCTTTGACAGATCTAAGCAAAATGATGGATTTGTTTTGTGGTGTGTGTACATGCATAAGTGTTTTGTGGCAGTTACAGAGTCTTTCAAACTTAAATTGATTCCATGTTTGATGCAGTAATTAAAATTCAACATTAGCTCAAAAAGAGATAGGACAACAGTTAAAGAATGAAAAATGAATGTCTTCTTTTGGGCTGATACAAAACTTTCTGGGGCTCCATAGCTTTATTCAGCCATGCATAGTTTTTCAGATGTTCCAAAAACCACCTAAAATGACTGCACTCATTTTGTTCATCTCATCAGCAAAGTTCATCTCTTCAGCTAGGGAGATACCATCAGAACTTTTAAGCTCCAAAATGTACTTTCCCTGCATAGATACTGTATGCTGTGCTTACAGAGACTAAAGTACAGGATTACACATCAGTGCTCTATCTTTTTTATGTAAGAAATCTTGAAACTGCTGTTTATGGAAGGAAAGGGGATTAGACGTAGCCCTAATAAGATTCAGCTATCTGCCTTTGTATGCAAATCACAAATACAGTGTGCTGATTTTCACTAGAAACAGCAGAAAAAGATTTGAGTATCTGAAACATATTTTGAGTGTGAAAACTTAGTACACGACTGAAGGCCATGTTGTTACAGAGCAGAAGTGTCAGTTTCAGAGTTTTTTTGAACTTTGTATTCAGCCGAATACTTGCTTTCAGAACCTGCTTAAACCATCAGTCAAAAAAAAAAAAAAAAATCCAGGATAATACAGAATAAATGTGTCCAAACGTATTCTGCTCTCCAAAAGAATAAATCAGTAAAACTGCTGCCTTCTCTTCTGTGCTGCTTCTCCTGCCATCAGACTGTGTGCATCTACTGGGAAGGCCACTTTGGGATAAGATCAGCTTTCTCTGGAAATAATAGGATGTTTGGAAAAGTACCTGTGTCTGGTAATGGCAGGAATTCTTATGACTTTTCCATGGCTGTCTGAAGGAACAGTGAAAGTAGAAAGTCTTCCCTTTGTTTTCCTTTACCTAATCCAGCAAATGATACTTACCAGCTGAAATCTGTGCTAACTCAGTAAGCTAAATTTTAATGATGAAGTTGTTGCTAGCTATATTTATGACTTTCTGAGATAATAAGCAGGGTTTTAGTAAAGTGTGTTTTCCCTCATGATATACAAGCTTGAGTATTTCATTTTTGAACGAGTATTAACTTACTTATTTTCCTAAGTATTTGGAGGTAATAAAGACTATGGCTTCTTTATCAGTCTAAAATAGTCACAAATTAGGTACCAGTATTTGTGTAAGGGTATGCAGTCATTTTACCATTATATGTAGAAGCGTATATAGGAGGGGAAAGTACATACAGTTTTTTTCTAGAACAATAATATTTAATACATGAATGGGCAGTCTTGCCATTTCCATGCGAAGTATTTTTCTAGAACAACGTAAACTAGTGACTAAGAAGTAGGCAAGGCCATAATATCTGGTGAAACATTAATGTCTGTAAAGCAGTATGATTTTCATTCCAGGAGGCTCATCTGAAGGGCCTTTTTAAAGTTTAATGTAGGTTCAGTTCTGAATAAGAACTCTTTCTCATCCCCACCCCTACAAACTTGAAAACCAGTATTTGTCTTTTGTTCCCACAGGCTGCTGCTGTTCTTTCTGTTAGTATTCTCACTAAGAAAGCTCAGCTTACTATAGAGAAGAAACTTCTTGTTTCAATCTGTATTTCGCATCTGATCTGTAGGTAGGACATGTGTGAGGAGGAAAGAACTTGCCTTCATCGTCTGTTACACATTTACATGGGAACTGGACATACAATACCTAACCTGTGAAGGCAGATACTGTTATCATCATTGTCCTTTATGTCCTTAGGATCCCTTCACATACAGTTGTTAAAACTAGGTTAATCTTTAAGATTCCTTTTCAGTGCCTCAGATATCTGTTTCCCGGTAAGATAAAATCAACCATTCCTGCAGCCATCCAGAATTTCCCAGAAACCTTCTGTTCTGTGCCCATTTATGATTTCCCATTCAATGTCCAAAAATGTATTTACAGTACTTGGGTCTGTAGCTTCCCAAAGTCTGGCCTTTCCATTTGTGATCTTCTCTCCATGTGCCTCCACAGCATCTGGTTGTCCAATACACTCAATCTGGGGGAAATCACTTCTGTGTGGGATATCAGAAAAAATTGGAAGTATCTTGTGTATCAGTACTGTTATAGTTCATCAGGTTTTATATCTCTTCATAGATCAATTTATTGCTGAGTTAAGGATGTGAGATAAAAATGCAGAATAGCTTTAAATTTCGTGTGTGTTAAACTCGCAGTGTTCAAAGGAGGTTCTTCTCTGTTCAATCATTTTTACTTTGCTTGGACAGGGACAGTAAGCCAGCATTCACCGTTGCTTGGCAATAGTCAAATTATGAAATGCACACCCAACCTGTGGGGTGTTACGGTTGCTTAGTTCATGTATGTAAATTTAGGGGTTTGAAAACCAAACAAGTCCACACCCATGGTATCTTCTTGGAAAGTTCGTTCTAACATTTAATCTTAATGTTACTATTAATTTAATGGTTCCATTTTCAGAGAGGTTGGGTATCTACAATTTTTAAAAAGTCAAACCAACTGTGTGCTTACCGCTGTTTTACTATAGATTTGAAATATTAGGAAATCTCTGCTGCAGCAGGTATATCTCAATGCAGTAGGTTCAGTCTCTTCTGTTTTATTTCAAGTTTACAGTAAGTTTTACTTGCTTTACACCTGAAATCTACATTAACAGAAAAAGAAGTCTCAGTGTTAGAAGTACTATTAGCAAAAACAGCTGCTGGCAGAAAGTCTTTAGAGAAGGTAGAACAGAATTTTTGGTGGATACATCTGATTTGTCTTTTGGCAAGAAAAATCATATTATTTAAAGATACATTTTTGAAGTGATTTCTACTAAAGGTACTGAGGAGAGCTGCAGCTGTAGTCGCCTTGTTGTACCAGTTATTGTGCCATAAACATTTTAGAGAGCTTTTGTCTTTTGCTTAGAAAGGCAGCCTGAACTTAGAAAGACTTGAGTTCTGCAGATGCTTACACACAGTTCATGTTTAGTGGAATTAAGTCTGTAAGTTGTCTTTGTAGGGTTTGGACTTTGATTTTTTTTTTCCTGTGAATCCATATGAGTACTGCTGTGAAAGGGGTGATGGCCATTATTTCCGTTCTGTGTATTTACTGAATTTATTACAATAGTAGCAATTACTTTTCTCTTTATACACAGATGCAAAAGTTGATTTATTACTGTATTTGTGTTTGTTGTTTTAGGAGTCCTTGGATGATTCTCAAGTAGCTGGAGTTTGTGCAACAGAAGAAGTGATTCGCTATGAATATCATGTCTTGTACTCCAGCAGCTACCAAGTACCTGTGCTCTATTTTAGGGCATGCTTTTTAGGTAAGACCAATCTTCTGTTAGACAAAGTAAAGAATAAAAATAATTTGGATTAAATATTTGTTAAATACACAGATTTTGTATTAAATTGAGGTACATAGTAATGATCATACGTAATAAGAAAGTAAGAGATGAGGCTGTTCAGTAGATTTTGTGGTAATCCTGACACAGCTTCAGGACCTTGGAGTAGATGATACCATCTCAGCCTGAAGGAAGCTGATCTTTGGCTCCTGGCATCTTGCCTGTGGTTGACTGAAACTGCAGGTCATTTTTCTTTTTCTTTTCTTCAACTGAATACAAAAACTTAAAGGTGCATGTTTGAATTTGGCTATAAAATGAGGGGACATAATGACAGTGCTTCTGCAGAACTGTCTCTGTTTATTTTGGATCCTGAATTTGAGCCACAGGGCTGGGGTCTAAATGTACCTTTAAAAGTATATGCTGTTTTCCATTTAAATTTGCTTTATAATAATACCAATAAGGTGTTGCCTTCTTCTACCTGTTAAAACTGGCTCCTGAAACACTGATACTCTTTCCTCCCTAATACACACAACTTGTAATCCATTACTTAATTGCTATAGCCACTGTGATTTTACCCACCATCCTGTCAGGAAGGAAAGAGGAGCACACAGCCTCCTGCCAAGGCCACTGTTAGAGTCACTTACTTAATCAGCAAACAGAGAGTAATCACACTGCAGCACTGGCTCTGCTCAAATACTGTGTATCTAGAGTGGAGGGACTGAAATCTTCCAACTCATTCAGTCTCCTTCATGCGTCGTGGTCGGCTGGGGAAGGGTGGCCAGGAAAAGGACCTGGGGGTGCTGATTGACAGGTGAACGTGAGCCAGCTTGTGCCCAGGCAGGCAAGAAACCAACAGCCTTTTGTCCTGTATCAGCAATATTGTGGCCAGCAGGACCAGGGCAGTGATTGTGCCTCTGTACTGGGCACTGAAGGTGACCAGAGGCGAGGCTGCATCTTGAATCCTGTGTTCAGTTCTGAGCCCCTCACTACAAGAGAGACATTGAGGTGCTGGAGCAGAAAAGGGCAATGGAGCTGGTGAAGGGCCTGGAGCAGAAGTCTGATGAGGAATGGCTGAGGCAACTGGGGGGGTTTAGTCTGGAGAAGAGAAGCCTCGGGGGGGGGCCTTACTGCTTTCTACAACTACCTGAAAGGAGAATGGAGCCAAGAAGTGGCTGATCTCTTCTTTCAAGGAACAAGTGACAGGGCAAGAGCAAATGGCCTCAACCTGCACCAGGGGAGGTTTAGATGTATATTAGGAACAGTTTCTTCACTGTGTGAACTGGTGGTCAGGCTTTGGAACAGGCTGCCCTGGGAAGTGGTAGAATCACTGTCCCTGGAGGAATTTAAGTGTGTGTGAATGTGGTGCTTAGGGTCAGGGTAGACTTGGCAGTGTTAGGTTAACAGTAGGACTAGATGATCTTAAGGGTTTTTTCCAACCTAGTTAATTCTATGATCAGCATCTTTTGTGTTGTGAATAATCTTATAATCTTTATTTAGATAAAAATGTCTGAATGTTGACAGTGATATCTTTTCCTTTTTAATTAAAAAGTTAGCTTAAGCTGCTTTGAATGTGTTTGGAAAATTTAATCACTCTCTGCCTTATATTGTTTAATGGTTTCTAATTTTGCAGTGTTAGCTTTTTAAAAGGCACTTCAGATTTAGAATTGAAGAACAAATTCTCATAGACTCCCTGGTGGAAAGGTTTCAGTCTGAGGTGCAGTTTCAGGAATGGATAATTTGGGGTAAATTTACAAACTGGGACATGGAGAACTGGGGACATTGCTCTGCCTTTACCACCAACAGAACTCATTTGCACACATCCTACTGCAAATCTATTTCTAGAATTATTACAGGCATTTACAAACGTGCAGTGTTTTGCCTTTAAACTTACTCTGCTGACAGGAAAATGAAGAAACTTTTGCTGTAAGAGACAGATTAACATATCTGTGGTCCTGAGAAATGTCATCTTCTTAGTTTTTAGCTGAATTAATAGTTCTGTGTCTCTAAAGAACGTAGAGGAAGTAGGACACTATTTCTGTTGTACTGTACTTTCATATAATTAGTATTCGCCATAAGCAGTTAATCACCAGAGAAGAACTCACAGAGACAAAACAAGTTGTTTAGCTTGTCAGCATCAGAGAATTCGAGGTGTTGAAACATGACTCCTTATAGCTGGAAGTGCATATTATAAAGCTAGTGGATGGTCTAATGCACAATCGTAGTATTATGTGCCAACAGCTCCCCTTGCAGTACAAACCCGTAATTGTTCCTACAAGTACCATTATGTTTTAAAACACTTCTTGAGAACCTTCACAATGAAAAACAAGGACTTTTTTTTAGGTAACTCCTAAAGTCACCTGGATTCTCCTTAGCATATAACATTCTCTTTTAACATTCAAGAGTCTCTGACTCTGCAAGATAGAAGGACCCAGAATGCTGGCAATAATTGCATTTCCTGTAATGTTTTCAGCTAGTATTCTCTGATTTTAATTATTAATAGCTTACTGTTGAAAATTAAAAATTTTTTGTCCCTGCAAGTTATTTGCTTGCATGTGTCACACTGTGTGAAGGTCCAAACATGGGGTTTTGAGGAACGTGCAAATGACAGTCACAATCACATGGGGTGTTTGAGCAAAGTATCTTTTGTCTTGTCCTGAACCTGTTATGAGGAAAACTCTAGGTAATGCCCTGAATTATTTTTTTTTTCATTTGAAGTAATTAGTAGTCTTCATGTGATAGGCTTCTCACCTTGTTACCCAGAAGGTAGTAATACTCACTTCTCTAAAATAATCAGAGAAGACTCTTCTGAGACCTACATCAATTTCCCAGTCAAAATTCCTAGCATTATTTGTAGATTAAGTAATAGAATCGGTTCCTCATAAGTCTCTCATGAGCTGTTCTTGGTTTCCCTTGAATTCTGTCCATACTGATCCTCATGTTAATTAGAACTTGTTGCAGAAGGTGAAGGTGAGCTATCCTCCTTCCAGTGTTTCCACAGCCCTGCCCTGTCTTGCCTTCCCCAGGAGCAAGGCACAGAGTTTGAATTAAAAACTCTGCTTCCTCTCTGGCAGAATGTTAAATGGCCATTACACCTCTAGGCCTGCCTAGAAAATCATAATTCTTCTGTTCAACCTAAGTAGTTTTGCTTGTTTTACAATATTCACTTCCTCACTTTGTGTGTTATAATAGCAGCTGGTACCAGCCTGTACAAATCTGTGCTCTTCCAAATAGTCTCTTTAACTTCTAGAACAATTAAACCATGACTTTCTCCCAACATACGTGAGTTCAGTTTTCATTGACTTGCAGTCCCTCCCAGGAAAAAGGCTTCTGATAGAGTTGCTGAGAGATTTTCCTGTTGTCTTTAGTGTAGTTACCATCTGCAGGAGCTTGTGTCAGTGAGGACACCCAGTTTTCACTGCTCTCTGCTAGCAGTTGTGCTCCAACATTGTAAATCAGTTCTTCCTGCAGAAGGGTAGAAGTTCCATTCTATGCTTACCTTCCTGCTGTCTAAATTTGATGGTTCAGAGGGACCTTGACAGGCTTGTGAGGTGGCCAATGCAAACCTCATGAAGTTCAACAAAGCTAAGTGCAAGGTCCTACATAGGGGTTGGGGCAATCTGAGGCACAGCTGCAGGCTGGGCAGAGAAGAGATTCAGAGCAGCCCTGCGGAGAAGGACTTGGGGGTGTTGGGTGATGAGAAACTGAACATGAGCTGGCTTCAGTGCGCACTCATCCCAGAAAGCCAACCGTATCCTGGACTGTATCAAAAGGAGCATGACCAGCAGGTCGAAGGAGGTGATCCTGCCCCTCTACTCTGCTCTTGCGAGACCTCACTTGGAGTATTGTGTGCAGTTCTGGTGTCCTCAACATAAAAAGGACATGGAACTGTTGGAACAAGTCCAGAGGAGGGCCATGAGGATGATCAGGGCACTGGAGCACCTCCTGTATGAAGATAGGCTGAGAAAGATGGAGCTGTTCAGCCTGGAGAAGAGAAGGCTGCGTGGAGACCTCATAGCAGCCTTCCAGTGTCTGAAGCGGTCTTATGAGGATGGTGGGGAGGGACTTTCCATCAGGGACTGTAGTGACAGGACAAGGGGTAACGGGTTCAAACTTAAACAGGGGAAGTTCAGGTTAGATACAAGGAAGAAGTTTTTTTCCTGTAAGGATGGTGAGGCACTGGAATGGGTTGCCCAAAGAAGTTGTGAATGCTCCATCCCTGGCAGTGTTCAGGTCCAGGTTGGACAGAGCCTTGGGTGACATGGTCTAGTGTGAGGTGTCCCTGCTCATGGCAGGGGGTTTGGAACTGTATGATCTTAAGGTCCTTTCCAACCCAGACCATTCTAGGATTCTGTGATTTTCCAGAATTATTCTTTAGACCTCTATTTTTGGTGAAGCAAAGTGTGATATGTGAGATAGTTTAAGGTAAGGGTTTGAATTTTTAATTGCAACTGAACGCTTTTGAGAGATATCAAAACTTCTTTAGATTTACAGAGAAGATCTTGTTTGTGCAAGGACAAATACTTCAGCTGAAAATAATGATTAAGTATTATGACTGTCTGAAAAGGTGTTTGGGAACATTACAGGATACAAGAAGGTATGTTTATGCTGCATATATATACACAGGTAGGAAACATTTTTCACTACCTTATGATTCTTCCCATGTGGCATGTAGTCATGAAATCAGACTTACTGAAGCCCCACTCTGTCAGGAGCCCAAGGCAATGGTCCTCAATACTTCAGAGCATCAGAGACCTAGCTATTACTTCTCCAAAATCAGTCTTATGCATGCCACACTGTTCAGAAATGGGAGCCCTTCTTTTTTACTCTGGCTTCTGAGATTACCAAATAGCTTGTTGAAGAAAAGCATGAACCCCTGCTGATATCTGATGTCAGCAATTAGCCCTCTTAGAGACAGATGGTATAGCAAATTAGCCTTTCCCTTCAATGCTGGCATGAGCCAGATGGGCTGGGCTAGGTCCAGTAAGCTTTCTTTAATCAGCGGAGTACTTTTGCCTTTTCTTAGTCTTTAAGATGTCAAGGAACTTTGGTCTTTTCCTGAGCTGTCATTGTGTGAAGCCAGACATTCAAAAAGTCTCTTCCGCCAGTGGTGAGGTAGCAGCAATACAGACATCGTTCAGGAGTCACCCTGCATTTCTCAAACGTTTCTTCTTATTTTTTCCTACAAAGGCAGAAGAGTAATCATGAATGCTGAGCACTGAAAAGAAAGAGCAGAACTAATGGGAGTCAATAAGGACTGCAGCCTAACTCCTCTAGAAAACAGAGAAGTGATGGGATTCTCATGCTGACCTGCTCAAAATACATCTAGCTCTCTGACATGCAGATAGATCTCTGCCAACAAAAAAACATGCTAATCAGTAGTTATAGAGAGAGGAAGCTTGTAAAGGTAATGTAACTTCCTCCAGCCCTGAACGGGTGACATTCTGTACTCATAACCATGTTGGGCATTCACTGATGCTCTTTCCAGAGTATGAATTTACTCCCTGAACTCGGAAGCACGCAACCACTGTATCCTTTCTCACAAAGATAGTTCTTCCTAAGGCCGTGTCCCATATGAACTTTTATTGTGGCCTTGGACAGAAATAAAATGGAATAATTTGTATACTCAGATATTCTCCTAAGGTGTAAGGGTATTTTTTTCTTTTGTGGCAATGTTTTCTTAAGAGTGTTTCTTTGGAAGGCATGCCAGAATGAAGCCTCAAAATGATTTGTGCACTGTTTCACCAGAAGTGTCAAATAACCTTTAAATGGAAATCCAGGAAATTATTAAAAGCCCTCAGTAAACATCAAGAAAACAGAATACAGCAACTTGGGAAGCCTGAAAATTTTCTCTGAAAACGGATATGAAATTTGTATGCTTAAGAAATTTCTGCTCTTTGCAGAAATTAAGGTGCCAAGTCAGCTGGGATCTGCAACTCATATGTAGTCTTAATGCTGCACCTTGCTGCTGTGTGGGGGCACTCAACCATCTGCTTTGTAACTGTTTCTTACTTGGGTGACCTAAGTGAGTTAACCCCAAGTGGACCATCAAGGAGCTTTTCTCAGAATAAGGTTGTCATAGTCTGGACAGTTTGAATAATAAAAATTTGAGTGTGTGGTAGAAAGGCTGTAGTTACTCTTTCCTGACTGTTAAGACGGATGAACTGGTTGATGGAGCCCATAATTATGGCAGAGACAGACCCCATAGTTTGGAGTGCTTGACTCCTATCCTTTATCTCCTTTCTCTTAATAAAAATCTTAGTTAGCTACTGCCCAGGTTCTTTTGGTCTTTCTTGCTAGGTACATGTCAAGTTCATTCTGTCTGAGCCTGGGGTTAGTACTGATGAGCTGGAGATGTGTTACATGCCAGATTTGTGGCATTATCGGCAAGAGCTCTGGACAAAAGTACAGTAAATCTGGCATGACTCACAAGCAGCTGTTGCTTTGTGATATACATTTTCTTTCACCCTCTGTCATTATTTAATGGGCTGAATGATAGAAAATGTATATGTAACCACAAGCTTTCACTTTGGTTTGCATACCTGCTGCCAGCTAGACTTGGGATGAGACTTGGGACAAGCTGCAGGCACCTCAGCATCTGTGTTGTCGTGGGTGGATGATGAATAAATGTATTGCTGGGTGAATCTCAAGCCTTTGCCTTCCTTTCCTGCCACTTCTCTTGGCTTGATGCTGATGCTGCCTTCTTTTTCTGGCTGAACTTTTTGAGTTCAGCTCCATCACGGGAAAGAATAAAACAAGAAACAGAAAGGCTGCTTGGCTTAGCAGGTACCACAGTGGCCTCTTGTTGCTAGCAGCAACAATTACAGACTGCTCTGCCACCCCAGCTGGATATTTGAGGTCCCAGTGGGCTGCTAAACATGTGAATACTGGCAGCCTTCGAAAAAGGGGTCTCAGAGTGTCCAAAGAATACAGATTCATGTTTTATGCAAACCTGGGAACTTGTGAATAAAATGAGTTCACTTATATTACCCTAAACAGATGACCGAATTCACACAGAAGTTCTGAAATATGAAACACAGACCTAGATGCTACCTGAAATGAGTTTTATTGTCCACACTTATCTTCTGACACAGAAACAGCAACAAACCCAAAATAGACTGCAAAAAGTAAAAACTATTCTTCTTCCTCCCCAGATGCTTTCTAACAGATAGTCCTTCTGTTAGTCATTTTAAGACCTTACCACACTTGGGGTTTTTCTTTGACTTTTCTTTTTCTTGTTCCTTGTTTTCTTCTTCTTATTTCTTTTTTTTCTTTTCTCTCCTTTTTTATTTATTTATTTATTTATTTATTTATTTATTTATTTATTTTAATGAGAAAACATCAGACTTTTAGGTCTTCATCCTGCAAAAGAGGATGGGGAAACTACCCATCCACTGCATCTCCTTTTGCAGGGGTCTTGAGTTCCTAGCTCTGTAGCTGAACTTCTCATCCATTTTAAGTATTGATAACTTACTCTTTTTCTGCTGCATTTGGCCTTCCATCATCTAGAAAAGTCAGCTAGTCAGTTAAATAAGAGTTTACAGGAATACACTTCTTGGGAGCATGTGTGAAAGCTTATTCAGTTTAAAAAACACACTCCATTCAAAACTCATTTAAAGCTTAGTGAATTGTATTAAAATAGTGCAGAGAATTAAAAACTTAGGGAAATTTAAATCCAAGCGTATTTCAATATGTAAGTGCATTATTAGAATGCCCAGGTCAATTTTTTATACCTATGTGAAACACTGCATTTACTATGTAGTTACTGTCTGTGATCTCACTTCAATGTGAAGTGAAACTTCTGGATTGGATGTATTTGTATTTTTTTGCTGAAATTAAAATAATTTATACTGAAATAGGACTGAAGATAAACTGCTTCTCATACATGAAGTAATAAAGACAAAACTCAATTTTAACTATGATTAATGCTTGATTGTTTCTGTAAATGAGATTAATGGTAAGGGTCAGAGTAAAATCCATTCCATATGTACAGTCTGAATTTGCTTGTTTTAAAAATTCACCAAGAAGGGTGTACAGAACAAAATATAGAATGACATATCAAATCTTGCATTAGAATGTATGTTGTTGTAGATGTTACATTTGGGCTTTCTCTGGATTCTTTTTGCAGGGTGAATAGAAAACAGAGAATTATAAGTATGCACAGCATCTTGCTATTACCTGCACACAGATGATCTGAGCATAAATATATCCTTCTAAACTTAACTTACATTCTTGTAATAAATTTCTTAGAAATGTAGACTATCTCCAGCATAGTTCTGGTGTCACCATAAGACATAGGGCATGACAGCTTAAGTAGTCTCATGTTCATGAGAATGGCATAGTACAGCAAGTTTATAAGCTGTTGCCCCATCAGATACATTAATTGCCACATGCTTCTGCTGTATGGTGCTTTTGTAAATTCAGAGTTTGGTGCTTTTTTCATAAAGATGTGCAGAAAATAAGATAAAGCAGAGGCTGTAGGCAGCTGGTTTTAAGTTACATCTAAACATGGCATTCAAATGTTAATTGGGTGAATAAATCTTCATTTTAGAGACATGAAAATGTTAGTAGAATAAAATTATTTATGACAGAATAATGGTTTCTGACACCTAATAAATACTAGGATGGAGCCACTTACTGAAAGTATATAAAAATATTCTGTTGCTCTTTGCCAAAAACAAAAATTCAGGAAAAAATTGGCATGCTTATTTTCCAAGAGGTTGACACTAATATCTTTGGCATAATTCTAATATCACAGATAAAAACCTGATGCAACAATGCTATATAAATGCTGCTCAAGAAAAAAATATGGGCATGTAGGTTACCAAATTGTGGTAAACTTTGTTAGCAGAATTTTGCAGATTTTTTCCGCTCTTTCAGTGTGAATTGCACGTATTTACAGTGGAATAGCTGTTCATGATATTATTTTGTGGTTTTGAATTTATCTTACCCAAGCATTATTTTACAAAATCAGTTTGACTTCACACCTTACAAACAGAATTGTTGCTCTCAGGTGACAGAGAGGAAGGCTGAAGAGGGAATCAGGGTAGTTTTATATGCACCCTCAGTCAGCATTGAAACAATGTGGTTTTGGAGTTACGGGTCCAGGAGGGACTGTTTTGCTGTTCTTTTTCCATCTGTTTCATGGTAATCTGTATTTTCAGATTTTGCTATTCTGTATTAAAGATACAGCATGATTAAAAGCTTTGACTTTGGGTGGTGGTTTCTCCCCCTCCACAGATGGAAGACCTTTAACTCTGGGTGAAATATGGAGAAGTGTTCATGCATGTTACCAGGATCGTCTGCAGGAGGGGCCCTGGGACACTATTACACAGCAGGTGAGAAACCATTGGTCCTTTACAAAACTGATGAATGCAATATGTGCCTGAATCCTCAGTAGTCTTATTCCCTTCCTGGACACAAGTGGAATACATAAAAGCCTGAGGTTGTGCTGAGCTACAGCTACCAACAATAGTTTTAGCCCTGAATTTGAAAGATGTGTAAGTGTTCACCATATAAGACTTAATGTATCTCACTTAAAATACTTTTCCAAAGCCAGGCCTGAAAACATCAGGCCATGTCTGAATAATCATGGATTTGGGTAAATACAAAAGTAGACTTACTTGTGTAAGTAATATATACTAGTGTAACATTTCACAGATTGTCTGTGAGTCAAATGAGCAAAAAACACTGTAGTTTTCAATTTTAAATAGACTTGCAGTCCTTAGGATTGAAGGAGAGAAAAAATTGTTCTCTCAACCAAATGGTAAGTTATTGCCAACTAAAGTCCTTAAGAATCAGTAGCTAATGGATGCTGTGTTTTACAAAAGGAATCAGATTAGTAAACTGTGATATCACTGACTTCTTTTACAGCTATTCAACTCACTTTTATTTAAAGTGGTTTTAAAGTCACCACAGCATTTCAGCAGCTCTTTCCAGACTTGTGATGATGGCTGTCTTGGAAATGGCCATACTTGCCTCAAGGAAGAGTCAGAAATGTTTCAGAGCCGAGTTGTTTCCTGTGGTTTCTTCTTCCAGCTCCAGGCCTCCAGTGCAAGTTTGGACAAAGAATAGAGACCTTCCAGGTGTGAATTGTTTATCATCAAAGATACTAATGTGTCCTTTTTTCCTTCCCTTTCCTTCCTTGACTTTTTGGGTTTAGCTGTTCCAGGTATACAGGTCTCTTACCGCACAGCTGGCACAACAGGGATGTAGCCTCAACTGAGTTCTGCAGGTGTTTCCTTAATTCAGCTAATACAATTTAATTACAGGATGCCTGTTTGTCGATGGTACTCAGTCATAGGAACACAAGCAGAATTCACGTTTTTGCCACCATGGACTATTACTTACATTATAATAGCTCCCTGAGAACCTAACAAGCATTGATTTTCTGATGTTTGCTATGCATATCTGAATTCCAGGTGCAAGTTTTCAGATTCTTACTACACGCATTTTTACATAAAACATCAATTACCTGACTTGTCTAATGCAGAATGAAGATGAGAGAGGTTTTAACAAAATAATGTAAAATGGTAGCAGATAACTGATCTGCACAAGAAAGTTCAGATTTTTCAGTAAAGTTTTATGATTTATATCTGAAGTTTCAGGTATGTTTCTGCATAGAGTGTCCTGGGTTCAGCTGTAGCAATCATTTTTCTCCTTCTCAGTAGCTAGTGCAGTGCTGTATTTTCGACTTTAGCCTGAGAACAACACTGGTAACCCCGATGTTTTTGGCTGTTGCTAGGTAATGTTTACACTAATCAAGGACTTTTTCAGTCTCATGCTCTGCCAGCGAGGAGGGGCATGGGAAGCTGGGAGGAAGCAGAGACAGGACACCTGATGCAAACTAGTAAAAGGAGTATTCCATACCACAGCATGTCATGCCCAGTATAGAAACTATGAGATCGCTGCTCAGGTCGGGCTGGGTATCGGTTGGCAGGTGGTGAGCGGTTGTATTCTCTTCCCTTGTTATTTCCCTTATCATTATTATTACTGGTGGCACCAGTAGTGATTTGTGTTATACCTCGGTTACTGGACTGTTCTTATCTCAACCTGTGGGAGTTACATTCTTACAGTTCTTCTCCCTATCCCTCTGGGAACTGGGGGGAAGAAGGTGAGGGAGGGAGTGAGCTGCTGTGGGGTTCTGAGTTACCAGCTGGGCTTCAACCATGATGGAGAGGCAGAGGATTCAGGTAATTTTGCCTTCACTGCATCTGCATTCTTCCATTCCTAGTTGACAGAGATCAGTATCCCTGTGGTCAGATGCTAGGAATCCTTTAGGGCTGACATCTCTGGTATTTCCCAGCTGAGCTGTTCTGGCTTGTGGATAGTTTATATTGGAACTGTATGATCTTAAGGTCCTTTCCAACCCAGTTCATTCTATGATTCTATGATTATTTTTGCCTCTGAAGGAGTAATAATGTAAAACTGTCCTGCATCTAATAACTAGAAATGTGTGTGAGATACATACACACAAAGGCCTGCAAAAACAGATTTTATGGGTGGTAAAATGTGTGGAATGCTGAACCTGTGACACTGCTCCAGAGGTGATTCAGCCAATGTGAGACCAGTGGCAAAACACACGCTAAGATGTAAGAAAAAGCATTTTGGAGAAATTAGCAAAGGTTATAGCAGCAAAGAAACTGTTGAATATAACATCAGTGTGAGTTTACATTAAATAAGGAGATTACAGAATAAGTTAAACTGTTCATCACAGAGCACAATACTGGAACTGCTGGCAGGTAGCAGAAGCCAGAGAAGTTAAAATCCTCCAGCAATGCCACTACATAAATTGGAATTACTTTACTTCTTTTTCTACACTGTTTCATGTCCTCCGTCTTCCTGAATACCATGTACCTGTGGCTTAAGGTGGTTGAATTCCACTTGTCAGTGAGCTTATTGTGCTTTACATCAGTATTGAACTTTGTCCAGAGGCCCCAGCTGTATTCCTGGATTGGAAATATACTTTCCCACATGGCTGCAAGAGAAAGCCTCTGGGAAATCGACTTTAAGAGGTCTACAGTTTTAATTTTAGATGAAAGCAAAACGGCACCAGGGAGGGTACGTTTGCTTGTGGTTATTGAGCCAAATGATAAGAAGACAAAGGAATGTGTGATTGATAGAAGCATACATTTCTGGAGCTGAATCAGAGCTGAGGAAAGCACTAGTACATGCAGCAGTGTCAACACTATCACATACTCATTGCCAGCAACCACTGGTGCAACAAACACATCCCTCTGTAAGCTGAGAGATGCATGTGCCAGTCCAAATACAAATAGCAGTAAACTCCAGAGTATTCTCAAAGAATTATGAAAGATAATATAAACATACTGTAAGCACTAGCTGTCAAGCCGCAGATCAAAGCAAGAGTTAGGTCTAGGAGAAAAAGAGCATTCAATTCAGGGTTCTGACTTGAAACACAGCCTTCTCTTTCCTTCCTGCTTTTGTGCTGACCCATTTTGTTATGTGGGTTAGGCTTTGCCTGCAGGGACACAGATCGTATAATACAAGTCACTGGGCAAACTCACCAAATCAGGCTTGAAGTCTCAGTACAGATGAACAGCAGAGAGAAAAGGTTTAGGGTTTTGCTTCAAACAGTTACAGATTGAAAATTCTACAAACAATCCATCCGTGGGAAGAAAATCCAAGTTTTCCATTGGCCATGCATGTTACTTACCTTTTAACTAGGGCTGATTTTGCACTTTGATTCAATATTTGGCAGGTTAGGAAAAGAAAGTCATACTGCCTTTTTTTTCGCACAGATTCAGGATTCACACTAATAATTTGGGACTTATATCCAATGTATTAGGAAATACTGGTGTCATGCCTGTGCACATTTTTGATACAACTGTATTTTGGCTTATAGTCTCTTTGGTAAAATGTATGAGATCAGGAACTGAGACATTGCCTAAACTCCAAACAGTTTAATTTTTTTGCAATTATATTGCCAAAAAACAAATTTAGGTAAAATTTGAACTTTTTGTAGTTATTCTTGATTATTGTGGAAAGCCACACTCAGTTTCAGAAAAAGAATCTTCAGATATTGTGCTGACTAGATTATTCTTACTGCAAAAAAGCAAAAATCAACTAGTTACCTTCTCATAAATAAATTAACATGATAAGGTTGCATAGTATTTTATAATGATAATTGATAAATGGTGATGATTTAATTGCACTTCCTCTAGTAATAATCTTAAAATGCTCAAATGAAGTTCCTATGATTGGCTTTCTTCTGAGTTAAATCTCCCTAGGGTCTTCAGTCATCCCTTTTCTACATCCGGTGACAACTTGCTTTAGCTGTTTTAAATAATACAAATCAATTATAACACACAGCTGTTTAACAAAACTTCTAAATGTTGCTACAGGTCTCTCAGTATTTCCTAATGGCTTATAATGACATCAGTTTAGCACACCTGGTAAGGTCTGTGTGAGCTGGAAGTAGTTTAAATCTGAAGTGACAGCAAAATTAAGGATTATTTATGGATTATATTGCATTTCAGAACCATTGCCTACTGTTACTTTAACTTCTTTTTATGAAGAGTCAGAAGTGGAATTGCAGACGTTGCTGAATAGTTTACTTGTAACTTGGTGGGTGCGTTTGAGGATACCCTTTGTATTAGTTACATTTCTCTACAATCTACATGAAAGAAAGTCTCTTCATCTTTTTGAATCAATGGATTCAAGAAATGTACTCTTTCCAAGAAGCTCCCTTCCAAGTCTTTATAGCTTGTCCTGAACTGTAAACAGGGCTTTACTCAGTTGTCCCTTACTTGGATTTTCCTGTTCAGCTTGATATATGATGGATGGAATCCCAGCCCTGCATCCTCCATATTACCCTGCTGTGTAACCTTCTGGGCTCCTCAGCCTCCCAGCCCTGGTGTTTTCCTGCCTGCATTGCTTTTTAAAAGTACTTACTAAGCCAGTTATCTATCAGCCATAAGAGCACATAAAAGATCTAGATGTTTGAAAGAGTGCTAGGTGGGAGAAGCTGAAAATGGATGAATATAAAGATAACACTAAGGCTCTTGAGAACATTTCAGTTAATAGTGTAAAACAAAACCAAGACACATTCTCCAAAAACTCAGGCAGAAGTCTCCAGCTAAAAGAAAGTTACAGTAGAGGGAAAGAAAAGTCTCGGCAAAAGAATGATGATGTCATCGTGGTAATGGATGACATCAAGAGACATGTATTTCTCTCCAGTGTGCTTTGATACTTGACAGAGATGTCCAGTAGAGCTTTAGATAAATACATAATGGCATTGTGTAAACCAACTCAAACATGAAAGTCCTTCTTTGTAGTAACGGAGCAGCAGATCCACCACACTAATATCCAGGTATGATATTCTAGAGGCACAGCTAAGCTGGCAGCAGTCTGAAAGTGCCATGGTCAAATGCTGAATGCTGAGACATTTTGAAAGGAAAAAACCAGCAGAATAGGGAAGAGGTTCAAAAATGAAGAACAGAGAGTAAAGAATACAAATGAAACAAAGGGGAAGAAATCTTTCTGATGATAAATGTGTACATATTTTGCCACATGGTAGTGCAAGATTTCACAACCAGGAATTTATAAAACAAAGGCCAGCTAAAATATAGTTAATATGTAAAGGTTACATTTTACCTTTTATCATTTTGGAAATCTCTCCCAGGGTAGATGAAAAGATGTGAAGCAGCCGAAGGCGACTTCATAGCTGAAGCTGGAACTTCTGTCTTCAGACTATGTGGTATTAGGTAGGTCCTTGCTGTAGAAGTTAGAAATACAGTGGCCATAAGTACTTGAGAATTATCACATTTTTTCATATAATTTTTAATAGCCCACTTTTCAAACTTATGGCCTGGTAATCATGAAGGTTTAAGAGCATAATAACTTTACCAGATAATATATATGCACTTCTATATAAGCTATATGCATTATTGCATACAGCAGTAAAGCTGCTTTGAAGGTTTTAATGTCTAATGGCCAAACTTTAATAGTTAAAGTATTTAAAAATACAAATTAAAAAAATAAACCGAGATGGTCAGCTGTCCTAGTAATCCATGTTGATGTTTCTTCTACCTATAAAATGACTGATTATCTGGGAAAAGTTGCTGAGATAACAGTTATTGAAGCCCTCTTTTTTTGTGTGTGGAATGAGCATAGGGTACCTGCACTGACAGTGCATGAGTTTTCATCCTGGTATGACTAGGTGCTCCAAGCCTATTTTGAAGTACCTGCATCAAGGACAGTAGTATAGCCTCCACATTCGGTTGAGCCATTATTTTCTGCAGAGAGTGTGAAGTGGTACTGGATTAGTGATGTGTACAGTCACCTATTAGAAGGTAAAGACACCTATTTATTTCCCAAATTTGTTTAAAAATAGTATAATATTTACCAGATTGGGTAAAAAAGGGGGGGGGAAGACACTAGTAATTTTTCATCCTTTGCCGTGATGGGTCTACAAAGTGGAATGACTTCCAACAGGAGGAAATGAAGCATTCCTGCCTTAGAATACTGTGTAGGTCAGTGGTGAACTAGTCTTCTTGGAAGTCAGGACATCTACTCTAAAGCAGAAAAGAAATTTCAGTCTAGGTCTCTTGTGACTCAGGTAAGTTCTCTGTGTGCTTGTAGAGTAAAGGGGAGGTGTAACTGCCTTCCTGTCTGTCTTTACACTGGCTTTAACCTGGCAGAGGAGAGATTGAGATGAGATGTTAGGAAGTTCTTCCCTGTGAGGGTGGTGAGGCCCTGGCACAGGTTGCCCAGTGAAGCTGTGGCTGCCCCATCCCTGGCAGTGTTCAGGTCCAGGCTGGATGGGGCTTGGAGCAACCTGGTCTAGTGGAAGGTGTCCCTGCCCATGGCAGGAGGTGGGAACTGGGTGAACTTTAAGGTCCCTTCCAGCCCAAGCCAGCTTTGATTCTGTGATTCTTTCTAGTATGTGTGTGCAAGGCCTGCTTCAGCAGGCATGCTGCATGAATGCCTGCAGGCTGCCTGCATTGCTGTTGTAGACACACTCTTGGAGTTCTGTCAGGGCATAGGCTGTAAATGGATCACCCTTTCAAAACGTTTATGCATGTGCCCAGTGACAGGAAAGTGTGTGTGTGGGGTGTTTCTTTTTGTTTTTTGTTGTAAGCAGCGAGGAGAAGCAAGACACACCAACCCAATATGGGTGATAAGCAAACTTGTACTTTATTTGTGGCGCACTTCGCTTAAATCCACATGGTGTTTAGCCACGCCTACGAGTCAGAACAGTTTTGGTTAGTTCTACACAGCTTCCTTCACATTCTCCTCCCACATCCGGTATCCGGTTACCTGTGAGGCCTACACCTTGCTTTGCTCCCACAAGGCCTCTAAGGATCCATGGCCTTGCTCTTAGAGCCATTCTGCAACAATTCCCCCCTTTTTCTTTTGTGCGAGCAAAACATTGTGGGTTATTCTGTTCACTTGTTTTCATCACACAACTATAAGCAAGTCTAACAACTACAATGATTGAAATAACAATGATACATAAGCGCAGTCCTTCAAATAGCAGTGTTTTAAGTCAACCTGTGATGCCCCATGAGGACAACCATTTAGTTATCCCTAGGTCATTGCTCACTTGCAGTTGCTGGGTAAGCTGAGCCAGGGTTTTCAGCTGTGCATGTATCGAATTAGAATGACCAGAAAGATTCATACAACACATTCCATCAAACTCTTCACATCCATGTCCCTGTTCCAACAACAAAAGGTTCTGCAGTGTTGCATATCTTACAGAGTCAACATCAAACAACAGATCAGAAATTGCCTTCGGTGTAGCATTTGTCTGCTTAGCAACTCAGGAACTCAGTCTGTTTAGTTGAGCCAGGGCCCCGGCTGAAGCACTTACACTGATTTGGCATATTATGATTGGATACGTGCCTTGAAGACCCTTAGTGACTAGCACATAATTGGTTAAACACAGGTGTGAGAACTCAACCTTGAAAGCTTGCCAACAGTCCACAGTTCTCATTAACTTGGTGAATTCCAGCCTCTTATCTTGCTTGCTTAAGCTTCTTCGGGCCTCTCATGGCCTTGCTGTATCTTTCAGGATTATTCAAAGTTTATGTACCAATTATGCATTCTCCCGTGAGAACACTGTCTCCACATCTCCCCCCTTTTGTTTTATCCAGTAACAAGTCGCTACTACAGCAAGGCACACACACATTTACATTAGCAGAGTAACTATTACAGGGTGCAGCAGCATGTTGAAGATGCTGATGGCAGCGAGGTACTAGCCAAAGAAATTTCTTACCAGTGGAATTCTCCCACCCTCTTAATTTGTTCCATCACCTGCTTTATAACACTACCATAGTATTAAAATCTTTCTAGCTTTTGCCTTAGGATTTTTCTAGCAGCTACTGCAAATTTCCATACTCTGACATCTCTTTTACAAGTGACAAATCTATACAATACAAGGTGCAGTTTCTTATTAGCAACTAGCTAGTAAATACAGGTGGTTTTATACACAAAATCACAACCTCTAATAATAGCTACTTTACAAGCACACATATTCAGGATGTTACTTTTCAGTTGCCCCCAAGTGATGTTTTGCAGTTATTTGTTCTTTCTCTTCCTCTATCTCATTCTGCTTGGGGTAATCACGGTCAGCTCCTGTAGCTGAGGCATCAGGTTTTTCCATTCGTCTGTCCAGCTCATGGCAAGGCTTGACAAACTTTGCAGGCAGTCGCCATGGACCTGTAGGCAGGAGGACACAAATATACCCCCTCCCCCAGGTTATCAGTTCTTGAGAAGCACACAGGTTAGACATGTTAAATGCAGCATCATTACTCTCTCTCTCTCCCCCCCCCAACTTTTTTTATTTATATTTTTTTTAATCCCTGCAAAAGCCGTCCTGCTGGGCAGCAACTAAAGCAGCCTGCCTGCTTCAGCAGCAACCATAAATACCCGCCGGCAACCACACCTTTACGTTAACCCTTTCATGCCCAAAATGTTAAACAGCTACCTGTTGAAAGCTTTTTTATGAACCCAAGAACAAGAAAAATACACAGAACACCGTCTGCCCTCAGCACACACACACACGTATGGGATCCCCCAAGCACACACCGCACAACTACAATATTTGAAGCACAAAATCCAGACAATCATTACTCCCACTACAGTTCCACATACAGAACGTGGCACAAGGACCTGTGGAGACTAACAGCAAACCAGCTCCAAGAAGCAACATTGCAGTGCGAGGTGGCAGGCTCAACCTTAGCGGGCGTCCCGGCAGAGGCTCTGCCTCCCCCACATCGTATGAGGCTTGGGCTTTTATACTGACCAAAATGCACACTCATTCCGACACAGGTGGCCAGCCTGTGCTGGAAGAAGTGGCCAGCAGTATCTACAAAGGTCTCCAAGGGTTGATAGAAACCTGGACATACTTATATTTACCAACTTCTAGTACATGAGTATCACAGAGAAACTGTATGGGCTCCCCCTGTCAATTGCAAGAAAAAATCATAACATATACAGCTTGAGTGTAAGAGGATTTTAACGCATACGTGGTCACTGTTTGTCAGGCCTCCTTAACTATTTTGAGATCAAGAGCTTCCCACTCTTTAGCCCCCTGCTGTGTAGTAAACACAGGATATGCAAAGATGCCCATTGCAGAAAATTCACCAGTAATGATCGCATCTTTGGTTAACCATTGTTACAACTGAGCATCTCCAGGGCCAGTGAGTCTGAGCAGACCGACCCGGGAGACGAAGAGTCAGGGTCTGGAAGCAGAGGATATAAATCTGGCTCGGATTCAGGGGATTCCTGGGCTGAACTCAGGGTCTCTGTTGCTCGCAGCTGTGTCTTTCTTATCAGATGTCTCTCGTTCGGTATGTAGCCATCTGCAGACCTGGCTCCTCCATAACCGAGTTAAAAATTTCCACTCTAGGGCATAGTGGGTTGGAGAGGCTCGCAGTTCCTTTATATCTCCCGCTAGCGCATGATCCCTATTTTCTACTGCGTGCTTCAAAATGGCGCTGCAATCGATCCAGTGCCGAGGCACCACCCTCTTCCTTTCAGCTTCCTCGACATTCATCATGCGTATCCCTCCTAATATACTTTCTCTGTCCTTTTCAAAGTCCCTACTTTCGGAACTGGGGTGGTGGGGGAGCAGGGGGTTACACCTCCTCCACGGCACCTTCTGATGAAGAAGGAGGGGGAGAAAAGGAAGGGGGGTAAACCCTGTGCTCCCGCGAGTTGGGGGAAATGAGCTGTAATCTTCCCCCGGTTTCAACCGACTGGGGACGTCTGTTCCTAGTTTCTCCGTTGCTACCGCGGCAGTTTTCTTTTCCGCCTTGTATCTTTTTATACAGTTTATTATTTCTCTCCGTGGTTTACCGAGTTTCTTTGCTGTTTTATCATCATTAAGCATTGAGTCAAATAGTTCATCACCAAACTTTCTCCACTCACTCTCCTCAAAAACTGTATTAGGATCTACAAAAAAATCCCTTAGCCTTCCCTACAGCCACTAGACCTGCTAGCTGCTTTAGAGTCTCAGGCTCAATTCCCCGCTTTTATAAAAAGCGCTGTAAAAAGTTCAGGGCTCAGTTCCCCGCTTTTATGAAAAGCACTGTAATAAGTCCAGGGCTACCTCTCGGTCCATTTTCATGGCCAGCCTTTTCCAGATCGTCTTCTTCTGGGTTGTCCTGTAACCTCGGTCTCCGGATCGGCCTCCTGACGCAGCAGTGTCTGGCTCGCCCCAGCGGCGGATTCCTTTCGGTTAGTCCAAGCACCCGGGTCCGTCACGCCACCGCAGCAGGATTGCCTGCGCTTCCCGGCCGCTGCCGCCAGCGCTGCTCACTTGCCGTTCCGGGTCCCTGATACTCAGGGCCCTGTAATCCGGGTCCCCGCTCAACCAGGGCCCTGTATTCCGGGTCCCCGGTAGCCGGGGCCCTGTAGTCCATGGTCCCTGTTCAGGCGCCATTTGTAAGCGGCGAGGAGAAGCAAGACACGCCAACCCAATATGGGTGATAAGCAAACTTCTACTTCATTTGTGGCGCACTTCGCTTATATCCGCGTGGTGTTTAGCCACGCCTACGAGTCAGAACAGTTTTGGTTAGTTCTACACAGCTTCCTTCACATTCTCCTCTCACATCTGGTATCCGGTTACCTGTGAGGCCTACACCTTGCTTTGCTCCCACAAGGCCTCTAAGGATCCATGGCCTTGCTCTTAGAGCCATTCTGCAACATTTTGTTTTGCCTTTTTTTCCCTTTTTTCCCATGGGGAGAGGCAACACTCGTGAGAAACTTGCATTTCTAAGGCTGCAGTGAAGCTGAGTAATAATTTTATGAATTTTAGATACAAGCCCTTGAACAGGCATGCTCAAGTCTGGTTTGGATTCTTCCCCTTGTGCAAGTCCATGTCCTAGTTATTTGTTGCCTGTATGGAAGCAAACTATCAAGAGAATTTTAAAAGCTGATGAATGAACCTGATCACAGCACTGAGTATCACCAGAAGTTCTAACAGTGTGATGTTGTCTTAAAGCCTGACCTTTCCCTGAGAAAACAAAGTCATAAACACAATCAAGAGTATGTGCTAAGGCTTAATCAATGCTTAGTGATGATGGAATGTGAAATCAAACATCCAAGGATAGAAATCGAATTTCATTGTTACAGGAGGCTCAGCAGTTGAAAAACTGCCCAATAAAACAAGAGTGAAAGCTTGGTGACTTGAAGGTCCTGCAGAAATAGTCTAAAGAAACCAACCTGTGAGACAGGACTCTGGAGGATTGTGGAAGTTATAGAACACATACGCCATTACATCCTTCCCCGTCCTGCCCTTTTTAGCAAAAACTGTTCAGTTCACTTCTTTTACCAAAATGTGATTTAGAGGTGTATGTGCAGGGCCCTCCCCCCAGCTGTGGGAGGGGACACATTTCATATGTAATACCTTGGTTGTCGATTTGACAACAATAAATAGCATTTCAGTTGTTTATGTTCAAACAGACATTCAGAGCATTTAGATACTTACTGACTGTAAATAGAGCAGTTTGTAAGGACAGTGCAAAGGATTATATTAACTGAGGATGTAATCCACAGGATTGTAGTAGCTCAGATCTTCTGCCAGTCAGGAATTCTGCTTCCATCAGGGTGCAAAAACACTCTGGGTTTCCTAAGAATCAAAAGTTTCCTGTGGTTGCATTGATTGTGTTATTCTGCCACTCTGTCTTTTCATAAAACTTCTTCAGGAGTGTCTCCTTCAGGGCACTGCAGAAAAGATAAACCTAATGGTCTAATTTATCATAGAATGGTTGGGGTTGGAGGGGACCTTAAAGATAATTTCTGCAAATACACTTTCCTTCAAAGTTTATTTCTCCTTTGGTGTGTTCCTGCTGTTTTGTAACCTTGAACAAATTTTTAAGTATGGAAGATCTTTGTTGTCTGTGGTGCTCTATTAAAAGGTCCTCCACAGTGCTTCAGGCCTTAGCTGAAAGGCTCACCTTGAAATAAAAAGGTGTGGACTATTGATAGCCGTGCTAGTCAAGTGAGGATTAAAAGTGATTCTGCAGGTTTCTTTCTGGATTGTATATGCATCTTCAGGTCCAGACTGCTCAACCCTTTTTTGAATCCTCATCTGCAGTGAATAGAGCTGTTCTCGTTTACTAATAGCACTACTACTACTACAAGATGGGATAAGTTAGCAACTCTGTTCCACAAAGTACCAATCTTAAGTTTCAGAATAGTGAGTGATAAGGAATTCTGTGTCTGGTTTGGGATTTTTTTTTTCTCCTGAACATTTATTTCTCAATTTCACGTGAATGAAGCGGTTTTCTTGTATTGTTTGAAACTTAGCAGGTAGGTGTAATATCATCTCTGTTGTATGTCCATTCTGTCATACAAGAAGTAGTCAACCAAACCTGAACTACCCAAATAACAGCACAGAACTGCATTATTTCTACATTAATCCAGAGAGTGCTCTTTTTAAACATCTAGTTAAGAATCTGGAAGACATATTCTTTGTAGTGCTTCAATAATCCTGTCCATTACATCACTGAATTTATAGCAGTATTAACAGAAAAATCAATAAACATTATTTCTAAAATGTCAGGGATGTTAATGGTGTGATTTAAAAAAGGGGAAAGATTCAAAACTCTGAACAGAGCACACTGGTGTAGTATTGTAGATGCACATCTTGCTGAAACTGTGATAGGGAGGATTTAAATCATTATGGCTCAGTCATCTTGAAAAATGTGTATGTAGCTATTCTTAGACATACAAATCTTTCTTGCCATATTGTGGGATTTTGCTAAGTGGGAGAGGCTGTATACAGTGTATCTCAACAGAAGGTTGCTAAGATTGCTCTTAAATCATTTTGAGTCATATCAACAGTTGCTATGGAACCCCTGCTAATATTTTTGGAAAATTATTAGTAAAGCTTCCTGAGGAAAGGGATTCTTACCAATAGAGATTGGAAAGCTGCTTCACAGGGAAAAAATGTAAGAGTGGGAAAGCTGGGTGGATATTTATTTCCAACTAACCTTTTTTTGTGATATATTGAACTTCAGTGATTTGAACCAAGTGGTAGTATTGTACAAGCTAGCAAGTAGTTTTTATTTTAAAACTAAGCATTAATTAATTTATAGCTTCCCTACAGTTTTATCATGTTTTTCCCAGTAAGACTTCATGGATATGAACCTAGTTCAACTAATATCATAGGAGGAAAAGACCAAATAGAGGACTAATACTAAACGATGTAAAGGAAATACAAAGGCTTAAGGGATAATTTACATGTAGAGATAAGAAGCAGTAGGAGGATCCTTGCCAATTTCTGGAGCACAACTGAGGATAGACTTTCAGGTCCTGGTACGATGGTTACTAGAGCTGATCAGTTACTCTGAAATGAAGATTCAGTAATACAGAACACACAGTTATGTAATTAATTGAATGAATTACGGAGTAATAGTATTGATTTTCTCGATTTTTTTCTACTTCTGCGGGAAAAATGTTTCAGTGCTATACATTGCATTTGCAGATAATTTATCTAGAAGTGATTTTCCTTCCACAGCTTTCCATGCAGAGATTTTGTGGCAGAAGTTGTAATAGCATGCTTTCTTTTTGGTCTGGCAGTTCTCCTTGTAGGCAGAGGTGGGTTGCTCTTCTGTCTTCCCGCTGCCGTGGCCTCTTAACAGTTCACTACTGGCATAAAGCTGTTGCTGAGCATTACACCTTACTGAACGTTATTGTGAAAAAGTCTAAAATACGAAACAACATTGGTTGCAAATATGAAATAATTGGATGTCAAATATGACACATTCAGCTCCATTTGAAAGGCAGCTGGTATGGTCACAAGGCACTGAAAAACTTACAATAACTTCCCTGTTTGTTTTCTGCAGCAGAGGTCAAGCCCTTTGGCAGATTTTTTTTCCTTTTATTAATCTTTTAAGTGTTCTTCAAGTGCCTTATAAATGGAACTTAGGCATACATGTTAACAGAAAGCAGTTTATACCTAAGCACCTGTGCTCTGTGGAGGCAGATGGTATCAGCAGTTCAACAGCTGATTCAGACAGATTCATGAGACCACTTGTCCATGAATGGATGCAAAATTACCAGGCAGAAATGTGTCCTCCATCATCCTTAATATAGAAGACATGCTGGAGCAGTACAAGGAGATTGAGACACAGAAAGAGGCCAGACTCGTATTCTCCTGAAAGAACCTTCTATTGGAGATGGGTATGAAGCTGTATACAGTCTCAAAGACTCACAAAACCAGTTGAAAGTCATCCAGAGTCCCATTTTGGCTCCTCTTTTTGTATATTGTATTTCTGATGGTATAGCAGCCTGATTCAAGAACAAAGGGAGAGACCACCCAAAATCCCCCTGCAGAGCAGGCGCTATGTCTCCTGCAGAAATGGTGACTTCAAGCTTCCATAAGCTATAGCTCTTCTGTGCTCTCAGAAGAGAGCTTGTCATTTCAGTCCTGTGTTGGCCGAGACACTGAACTGATCAAAGTCTTTTCTAAACTCCAAATACTGGTTTTGTCAAAACATTTACTTGCAGTCCTGAGGCAGGCACTTCAGCCTTGCAGGAGATGGTTTCAGTGTCCTTTTGGGGTTTTCTTTTGCCATGCCAGCATCTGTTGCTCTGGTGGTTGCTAATCCCTATTCTAACCTCTGACTCTACCATGCTGTGTGTAGACATGCGTAAGTGTCTTGGGCAAACTTGTGACAGAACTGACTTTTAGGTGGTACCAAGTTTATAGCCTTATATTGAGACTTTCAAGTTGTAGGAGACTTACCATGAATACTGACAGGCCTTACAGTGTCTGTTCTAGAACACTGGGAATTCAGTTTCAGTAGTGATTCAGAGTGCTTGGTCCAGCAAATGTTTCAAGTGGTAGCTAATGTAAAATGGTTTGACTGGAGGAGGAGAGGACAGACATCTGCCACTGCAGGGAGAGATGGAAAACAAAGAAAGCCTTCTCTTGTCCTGAACTAAAAATGAGGGTTGAGTCACAGTTCTGTGGACATGTCATTGCCTCTTTATATTTGATACGATTAGATAAGTTTTCTACTGCTCTGCTGCAGGAGAAATTTGCTTTCCATTCATTACCCAGTGGTAATTATTGTCTGACTTCTGTTACAGTTATCGTTTATAATACCTTCTTTATAAACTGTAAAGAGGAGCTAGGAATAGATGCCATCCATCGCATTTGCTGGTTACAGTATTTCAAACTCAAAAGTGTTATGAAATCTCTCTTCAATATCTTTCTGTCCAGGAATTCCTGAGATTATAAAATGAACGCTTTCAGGGCACATTTATGAAATGCTGGTATGGATTTTTTTTTTTCTTATCTTACAATTTCTTTAATCAGTGTAGGAAATCTGTCTGCAAAATCTTTTGCATGCTTCCACAGCTTGTTGGATCGTTCAGTTTTGCACCTTAGATGAATCTCTTAAGAACAGATTTTAAATATTAATTAATTAAGACTATATGCTACATAGCTAAAGTGGTGACAACTGAATTAGTCTTATTTTGGCAAGTATGGGAGGAGAATCATCTGTTTGTTTTCTTAAGGAAATGTCTGAGATGCCATTTCTTGACAATATAACTATGGGCCTGCCAATTTTTAACTGTAAAGATTTCTTAAAGAATCCTAAAAGGAAGTTACATGCTTCCAAGACGTTTAAGCTTTAAAAATACAGTCTTGTGTGCATCTCCTAATGCTTTGATTCTTCTTGTTCTCAAAATTAATAATTCAAATGTTACTCTATATACATCTAAATAGATAAATAGGTAAATAAATATATACATTTATAAATATATATCAGCAGTGTTGGCTGTTCTTGATTAATGCTGTGCTTGTCCTGCATTGTCTTTTAGATATGCCTCTCATGGATGTTGGTTTAGCTATTCAATGTCTTTTCAAAAACTGAAAAAATTATAAACTGTAGAAAAGGATCACCACCCCTTTAAAACTGTAAATATTCTGGAACTGGGCAGATTTTGGGGAAGAAATACAGAATATTTGGTCATCTAGTTATTATATTTTGTATTCTGTAGTATCAAGTATTACAACAATAAGTTCTGCAGAAAAAGCACATATGCACATCAGGTATTATGGCAGTTTTCTCAGTTGTTATCATTCTCCTTGTTATAGAAATCACTGTATGAAGAAAATATGTAGTTTTTGAATACACTTAAAACAGGAAGACGTAAACTGAAGTAAAACTTCTGATTTAAACCCATTTCCATCTGCCACCTTTGCCACCCTTGAAAACACTTTACTTATGGCAAACTGGCTTTGTCTGTGATTTTCTAGCTTGCAGGGAGCAATATCCAAGAGAAAGCAAGCTGTCTTCAGAGATTGTAGATAGAGGTATTGTTTCTGTTTTGGATGCACCCGGATAGTTCTGATAGCTTTAAAAATGGAAAATCAACATTGATGTTTCAGTAGCGTCAAACTATAGATGTATTCAGCTGTCACATTCAGCAGAAGCTGCAGCTGCCAATATAAGCAGCAGTAAGTTAGCAATATAGCACTGATGTGCGTGCTGGGAGCATGGGAGCCAGAGCTCTATCCGAAGGAGAGGGTGGTTTTATTCAGAGCTGTAGTCGTTCAGGCTGTGATCAGCCAGGCTTGATACCATAAGCAGGGGCATAAGACATCCTTTACACAAAGAGCAGTTTGTACCATGAAGTCTTTGTTTCTTCAGAACCTGCATTTCCACCTTTGTGGCCACGTGGGATTGAAACAACAGGTATGAAGTGGTAGGTGTGGTTGATCTGAAAGATTAATTCTGGCTGTGTTAAGTGTCCTCTATGTTTGTACTTGTAGGATCTGCCGAAGCAACTCCATTTTCCTCAGAAAAACTTGTTTGATTAATTGCCTCTTCAGCTTGTACTTTGTACTTGATGGAAGAAGGATAGGATCCACCTTAGTTGGCTGTGTGGGGTTAGTATTAGTAAAAGGGTTGATAAAAACTTGTCACTAAAGTTAGTTGGTATGTATTTTGAAATACACCAGGAACAGATATATTAAGTCATAAGGGCGATGCAACTGTTCATTTGCAAAGAAGAACTTGAGCATAAATCAAAATCCCTCTTCAGCCTTCTCCTCCAAAAAGAGGTTCGGTAATGACTGAAATTTGCTTTTTTGTTCTAGTTTGCACTTCTTTGTCTCATCGGGGCCCCTTCAAGTTTTCTCTTGCTCAGTACTATTGCAGATTTATTTTGATTGTCTAAGAAAATGCAAAACAGTGGTAGCTGCACTTTTGTAGTCATTCTTCAGTACTCATTACAGACAGAAGTAGGTTGTTTCATCTTCAACAGGCTTATCAGTGGGAGTGCTTCTCTGGGTTTTATGGCAAAGTTGTGGAAACTTTCCTCAATTATATCAGTAAGGATGACTTGGGTTCTTCCTGTAAATTGAAATCAAGGTGACTATGTTGTCTGTCCCAGATAATAAATTTCATCCCAAGCCCTCTAGATAAATGGCCTTTTTTGAGGTTTTTTTTTTAGGCTTTTTTGGAGTTGATGGCTACTTCAGCAAGCACATCTTTTCAACAGCCATTTTCGCCCTCTGAAAATTTTTAAGATTAGAATTTCTCTCTATACAGTACTATCAGTAAAACATTTTTATGAAATGGCTGCATTAATAGTAGTGTTGCAACCTGTGTCAGTAGGATGGAGCAGCCCCTTACAATTAGTATCCTAACAACAGTTTTGTTAGTATGGTCTGTACTTCCTCTCAGGATGATAAAAGTTCCCTGTGTGATTACATTTTCTTCACATTGCATCTGCAGTGTAGTGATTCCATATTAATAGAGTTTCTGTTATAGTAATTCCTTTATTAGAGGAAAATCTGTGAGGAGAAGGGGATAGGGAGAAGTTTGGAACATATTTCTTGTGACACCTCTCACTCTCCTGTTGCCTTTGCAAGCATCATTACTGGTCCTTGTAAAGACAACATGCATGTACTTGTCCAGATTCAGTGCACAGGCTTAAAGTCTCTCAGCCCTCATTCATAAAAATGTTACGCACTTGAACCTGAGCATGTGTAATTTAAGCATACAGTAATCCCTTTGAACTCTAGTTCTACTCTGTATAGGTAAGTTCCACGTGTGCACAGTTAACTGTTCTGGTTGTGGGACACACAGTCAATCTGAAGAGCAAAGTTGTATTATTTTCTTTCTGAATAAGCAGAGTTAAGTTTTGTTAACAAGTAAGTTATTAAGGTGAAGTGTGAATTCAAGGACATAAAAAAGTAGCATAATCTTGAGTGAAGGGTTTTTACTTAAAAGCAGGCATTTGTTTCAGTGGTGTGTAATGTGTTCAGTAATGGGTGAAAAAGGAAAAACATGCAACTTCTTTATTTACTGCATCACTATTTCTGTTTCTTTAAATGGAAGAGATTATGGAGGACATGTTTTATGTATTCTGCCTTCGTTTTCTGACCTGATAACTGGGATTGTGAACGCTTCTGGGAAAATAACTGAAAAGAATTGGTCCTGGCTGTGCTGTAAAGTTTGGTGGTAGTTACCTGCGTGAAAGTTTTGACCCCCTTCCATGAATTTATTTTTGCAAAGCAACATGATGCAAACTGGATCAGGGAAGAGGCAATTTCAGGCACAAATCCCTTTGCACTATCATAAATGGAGAGACCATAAATGTTATGATGGGTGCTCAAAGGCAGTTTAATGTAGCACTGGAGAAAATAGAAGCCATTACTACTGGAAGACCTTCAGTTATGACAGAGAAAATGAATGGTGCTGTTACAAGAAAGATACAACAAAATACCTGCTGGCTGGGGAAGAGATGAGCAGAGCACAGTACAGAAACCTACAGGCAATTACCCATTACCTGAAGTAATGCTTATTTTTAGTTTAAATCTGACAGGGATAGTATTTCCTATATTCACTGCTGACAAAATTATATAATCAAATCTGGTGGAAGTTTTAGACTTAATTATACCTGTACTTAGGAACTACCCAGTCTTTGCCAGTGTCATGTCTTTAATATTTCTCTGTGCTACAAGCACTGCATAGGAGAAAGGATGAAGTTAGGTTTTACATCTTAACTCTTGATGGCTCTGTGAAGTCCAGTTCCATTAGTAAATGAGGACAGAGCAGGTTGATGAAGCCTTCTCATCCCTGATGCGAAGAGTCTGCCACACCTCATGAAAAAAGCTGCTCAGCTGATTTGTGTCTCAGTCCTCAAGGAGCCTTACCACTCAGATTTTGCTGTTGCTGTGGGCTGAGGAACACTATCTAACCTAAACTTCAGCAAAAGAGGCTTAAGCTCACCAGTTTATCTTCACACCGCAGCTGCTCAGCATATGTGCATGATGGTTATAATTGAGCAGCTAACGAATAGGAAGCTGTTGTGCTGTCAGCACTCAGTCACATTCAATCTTGTGTAGCATTCCTGAAACAGAGCTACATTAATTTCCAAACTACCCAATGAAACATTTCACATCTTTGATCCATCCATCCCTTGCATAGTTTTGCATGGGAAGAGTTGAGGTAGCGGCTACAGAGGTGGGTACAGAGCATCCTTACAAATCTTTCTTGAAGTCACCTAGTAAGGAAGTCTTCCTGCAGAAAATAGCTGAAGCTGCATTTTGAGCTTTCCAATTCAGTGAATCTAGTTGCTGCCTGGAAAGATTTTCTTTCACACAAAAGTTGCTTAAGAGGAATATGCAGATGGATAATGGACTACAGTGTATGGTGCAGAATGGGCAGTGTTATGAATTAGCCTCATAGATAGATACATGATTATACATAGATACAAGAAAATAGTGCTGTTGATTTCAAACTGTGAGTCAGTGTGTTACTGTACAGAAGAGTTGTAGGCAACCTTAAAATGGCTTCATGCTGTACAATGCCAGCGAGTAATTGTGAGAATTGACTTGAAACTCTCATATATAGGTCTCTAAAATGCATTACTACATAACTGACTGGAAAACAAGATTAATTTCTAAACTAAAAGGGGGAAGACTCTTTTAGACTATTTAAAATTTTGTTTGTTTGGGGTTTTTTTTGGTTTTGTTTTTTTGTGTGCAGTCCAGTGTGATTTTACATTTTTTATGTAGCTGGCTCATGGATCAGGCTAGCTGAAGGCTAATAACTGCTGCCCTAGTGTTATGTATAGGATGCATTCACTGTGTGTGGAACATCACAGGTAGTAGATAAGCTCATGAAGCAGATTCAACACAAGCTTTCATTTCTACAGTTTTGGTAGTGTTTGAAAAGGACTTGGGACATCAGAGACACGTAGCCCTGCCTCAGGGTGTGCCATAAACAGCAGAAGTTTGAGTTCCCTGGTTTCCCTGACTTCAGAGCTGGCCTACAGGGACTTGTCCCTGTAGTGATAAGATAAACCATCATCTTCGGTTGTGGACTCATCTGCAGTGACTACCAGCAAGGGCACTAATGAATGGCACTTTGAAGGTGTGAAATCTGTCAGTTGCATATAGTGCTGTTGTACTGTAATGAGTTCTAGCTACTGCTAGCCTGGGCCAAGCCTGGACTGGTGACCTGGCAAAGAAAAGTCTCTGTAGCCCATTACCAATTCTGAAATAATCCAGGGCTTTGATAACTCTTGCATTCTTACTGGCAGCTCTCTGTTACTTTGTTCTCAGAGCTGCTGTGTCAGTGATTTCACCTTGAGTATACATTAAAGCCTCATGGGGATGCTGTTACATACAGGATTTGGAATTTAGGATTTGACTGAATCAGATCTGATGTTCTCAGTGTTTTCCCTGATGCTCAGGAGCTATTCTTTCCTGTCTCAGCCTTTTCCCTTTTTTAGAGGCTCCCGCTTAATGGGTCTTGGCTCAGGATTTCTTTTAATGTCTTGTGTTTTCTGTTTTTCCTATTAGTGTGTGATATATTCCTATCTTTCAGGTTTTGAATAAACAGCATGGCATTCTTTCAGTTTCATGCCTTTCATTTAGGGTAAGAGAAGTATATGCAGCAAGATGATTGAAAAATTCCAGCTTTGGACACAGCTCTTTTGCATGACATTTTTGTGGACTTTGAGTGCTGAAGGATCTGTGCAATAATGAACTTCAGTTTCCTGGATTAGAGGTAAACAAATAAGTGACAGTATTCAGTTTTCAAAAATGATCTGCAAATGGAAGCCAAAGCAGCTTCTCCTGAATGTGTAGACATGCCGCTTTAGTGCACATGCCATTCTCAGGGCCCAGCCAAGGAGCAGCAAGAGTTTAATTAAACCCCTGGGTCATTTGTTGCTGTTCAAAATTCTGTGGGTTATAGTGAGATTTACACCACCCTGGCACAGCTGTTACTTCAGGATGTATATGAAGGACCCCTTGGTAATTTGAAGAACAAAGAGACAAGCTAGGAAGAGGGTTTGACTAACCAGGACCAACTGTCCTCATAGGTTTCATATCAACGTAGAAGGTGATGGCTGTGTCCTGTAACAGAAGCCTTTCCCTATTAGATCTGGAGGGATTCCACCCATGCAATGGGTTCTGTCCATTCAAGAAGAATGGAGAAGGGATTGCAGTGAATTCAGAGTGTGAATAGATTTCATCTCTGTCACATGCTCTTAAGCCACAGATTGATGCTGAAGATGGTGGGACCAAGGATTTTTACTCTTTTGGAAAACTAAGTACCAATGCACTCTGCTTTTTCTTATGAACATTTAATGGTTAAAGTTTGGAGGTTTCTTCAGTGTCACGCTGTCATGTTGTAACAAGAGGAAGGACATGACCTATCAGTGTATGCTGGCAGCCCAGAAACCACCCATGTCCTGGGCTGTATCACCAGCAAGATAAGCAGCAGGTCAAGGTAGGGGATTCTCCCCCTCTGCTGCACTCTGGGAAGAACCCCCCTGCAGTCCTGCATCCAGCTCTGGGGCAACAACACAAGAGGGACTTGGAGCTGTTGGAGCAAGTCCAGAGGAGGCCGTGGAGATGCTGTGAGGGCTGGAGCAGCTCTGCTCTGGAGACAGGCTGAGAGAGCTGGGCTGGTTCAGCCTGGGGAAGAGAAGGATCCTTAAGGGGAGACCTCAGAGCAGCTCCCAGTGCCTAAAGGGGCTACAGGAAAGGTGGAGAGGGGCTTTGGACAAAGGCCTGTAGGGACAGGACAAGGGGAATGGCTTTAACCTGACAGAGGGGAGACTGAGATGAGCTGTTAGGCAGAAGTTCTTCCCTGTGAGGGTGGTGAGCCCCTGGCACAGGTTGCCCAGAGAAGCTGTGGCTGCCCCATCTCTGGCAGTAATCCTGTGATTAAAAGAAGATGTTGCATGCAGAGTTAATAAGCTGTTTTAAAAGATCAAGTCTGGCATCCATTTATCACTCACTGATGGTTTGCTGAAGAAGGAAGTGCAGGACAGAATCAAATACCTGGTAACAGGGTAACTGGCAATGACTTCAGGCTGAACATTCAGCTTTGGAATTCTCTTTATCCCTTGTTGTTAGTGCTAAATCACTTAAAGACCAGATTCTCTTCCCTCTTTTTCGGAGTGTATGCTACATCTTTAGGCTCTTTCTTTATGTAAGGGAGGGAGTTGGCTGAAATTGCTGCCCAGTCTACCTCAATCTACAATTTTTTTTTTTTTTTTTTTGGTAATAGTTTTGTAAACATTATCTGTCTTTTTTTGCTGTCTTTAGGAATACCATTGGTACATTTTATATATATTTTTAGAATTATTGAGAGACCTAATATAAGTAATCAGATAAAGGGGTTTTAATTCAAACTACCACTTTTTTGTCAATGGAAAACATCATCAGTTCACTTCTACCAACAGCAGATGATAGCAGTCTTGAACAGCATTACCTGCTTGCACTGCAGTGTCAAACAAAGCTTTCTGCGTATTGCTTTTTTTTCGTGTTCTGAAGCTTCTGGAAGTGTTTTGAAGTTCTCTTAGACATAAGATGATTGATCCTCATGAGTGCATTTTCAATATAACAATCAGTTGTCATTCAACTGTAAGAGACCCTGTTTAATATTTAATATTATCGAACATGTTTTTTTGCTGAACATGACAGGAGAGGATTTGGATTTGTTTCTAGCTGTGTTGGATCATCAATTTAGTGTTTCTTCTTTACTGTTGAGAAACAAAGCCACGGAAGAAGCACATCTAAGGAAAACGGTCTTTTTTTCCAGGATAAAACACCCATCACATTAATCCTTACAGTCAGTCTCTGCTGTGGCTTTGGTGAGTAGCACGACACAGTGGAGGAGGTTCACACAGCTGAATGGAACTGTGCAGAGGTGGTGATCCTGTGGTTTATTCCATCATTGTCCATGCCTGCTTCTCCCCACCCCACTGCCTTGCATTGTGTGCTTCTCAGCTCCAGCTTAGAAGCTGGCTGTTAACAGGCTGTTCTGGCATTTCATATTTGACATCTTGTCTGGAATCCCTTTCTAGCCATTCCCTGCTGTACTGTTTTGCCTCCTCCTGCACATGAGGATCCTAGAATCACAGACTGATTGGGGTTGGAAGGGACGTTAAAGTTCATCTCCTGCTACAGGCAGGGACACCTTCCACTAGACCAGGTTGCTCCAAGCCCCATCCAGCTTGGCCTTGAACACTGCCAGGGATGGGGCATCTTTTGTTTATTTTGATGTAGAAATACTTAGCAGTTTGCTCAGCAGCATTAAAGGAAACTCAGTTCCCTAGGGCATGGTACGTAAGACAGTCAGGCTGATCTTGTGGTATCACCCACATAAGAGCTGGTGAGATCACTGTTAGGGCTCTGCATTGACTGCAAGTTCGTTTAAGTCGGAACATGTATTCTGTTCAAGTGCTGGCTGGAGATGAAAGTGAAGACTTTACAGAGGATTGGGTTCAGTTTTCAGCAGTATTGCATGTTGTCTGAAGAACAGGCAGAGTCTTACCGTGTCATAGGAAGTGTGTTGACTTAACTGTTACTGCATGATTTTTCGTGTTTTCCTCAGGACAGTTCTGACTGGGCTGCTTGAAGAACAACTGGTTTAAGACTTTTTTTTTTTTTTTTCTTTTTCTGTAGAGTAGCCTAAAGTGGGGATGTGCCACTTCGTGCCAGTCAAAACCACCTCAAAGGCTCTCCCTTCTTGCTCTGCCTCTAAGGCTCCAAATTAAACAATGTTTACTTCCCAGCTCCAGTATAAGATACAAGGATAAGAGGTCAAGGTTGTTAAAGAGCTTTCCATGGAGTGGATTTGTTTTATTGTCGTGGTTTAAGCCCAGCCAGTAACTCAGCGCCACACAGCTGCTCACTCACTCCCCTGTTCTTCCTTTCCCAGTTCCCGGAGGGATGGGTGAGAGAATCGAAAGAATGTAACTCCCACGGGTTGAGATAAGAGCAGTCCAGTAACTAAGGTACAATACAAAACTGAAGCCCAACCCGAGCAGTGATCTAGCCCTTCCGGTTAACTCCCCCCACTTTATATACTGGGCATGAAGTCCTGAAATACCCCTTTGGCTAATTGGCTAATTTGGGTCAGGTGTCCTGTCTCTGCTTCCTCCTGGCTTCCTGTGCCCCTCTTCCCTGGCAGAGCATGAGATTTAAAAGTTCTTCATCGGAATAAACATTACTTAGCAACAACTAAAAACATCGGTATTACCAGCGTTGTTCTCAGGCTAAAGAAATCAAAAACACAGCACTGCACCCGCTACTAGGAAGGAGAAAAATGACTGCTACAGCTGAACCTCGGAGATTTATATATTAATTATGCTTGATCAGATACTTGTTTATTCAGTATCTTTGCCTATTTGTATTCAGGTAATAGCAGTAACAGTAACTTTTTTATTTTTTAGCTAAAATGGTGGTGTACCTTGGTTGGTGATCTTACTTCCTTTCCAAGATAGGAGAATGGGGTTTCAATCTGTCATGACTCAGTAAGAGAGCAATGTGAGTTAGATTCTGAAATGAGAAAAGTTACATCAAGGATTAATTGGACCCTGCTTTGCCCCTTAGGAGCACCCCTTACTTGGGCAGCCATTCTTTGTTCTACACCCTTGCCGGACTAATGAGTTCATCTCTTCCGTACTGATCAGTTCACGGACATACAACAGGTGGGAAACACTTCTGTGCTTTGCAAGGCTTTATGCAATGCAGGTAAAGTCAATTAGCTGGCAAGTCAAAATGGTCAAAACAACTTCCTTGGTCCATACAGAGTAAGATTCTATATTGTCACCTAAGGGCTGACAGTTAAAAAACTTTTGCTATAGATGACATGAAGGAATAACCTCATATCAAGTTATTCTATGATTGTAATGCAGAAAAGGTTGTGATAATGTTTATGGTGCTTTCTTGTTTGTTTTTTTTTTTTCCCTAGACACACAAATTACATTATATTGTGGCTCAGTACTGTAGGCCCAGTTGTGGGTCTACACCTGCCCCTGAGTTATGCAGCAGTAGCACCTGAGCAGAATACAAATGCTGATTCGGTTGAAAGGTAAGAGAAAATCAAATCACCCTTTTTCTCTCTCATCCTCCTGTGAAATTAAAAACATCAGACAAATAACTGGCAAAACCATTATGTTCTCCTTTGGAGCTCTTGGTTCAGGTCATTTAGGACTCACCTTATGATATTTTGCTTACATGCCCATGCACTGAAAGAGATGTGCTTGGCACACTGCTGATGCCCTTCATAACTGTCAGAAAGTCCTCGATGTCCTGAGTTCTTTCTCAGGCGTGTAAAAGCATTTTACAGGGTTCTCTCCAGCACATAGCGCGTTTAGCATAATTCTGTACAATGATTTTAATTTGATTTATTTTTTTATTTTCCTCCTGTTTGATGTCATCACTTCAGACCTCTGAGCTGATGACAAATGGTGGTTAGCTATAGCAAAGCTACTGCAGACTGTCCTAGGGTTGAAATCAAACAAAGGAGTCCTTCCTGAATGGTAAGCAGTGCAGAGTGGACGGATGACTGTCATGGCTCTTTTTTTCTGATGAGAACTTGCCTGGTTACAGTGGAAGACCTAAAAGCTGCTTGCAGTTGTGACAACTTTCAATCACCAACAAGACCTGAACCCCTTGCAATTGCTTTGACCTCTTGCAATCATTTTATTATCATTAATGAAGACATTTCATTATCTCCTTCCTCTGTTTTTCTGTGGTTATGGCCTTGGTAAGACTGCACACAAACGTGCAAGCAAGCAAGAGCTGAAATGCTGAGTTTGGATCTACTAAATTTACCTGCTAAAAATCACATCTCTAGAAAATGTGCACCATCTGTGAGGATATGTACAGTAAAATACTTTAAGGATGTGGTTTATGATTTTGGTGATCCATGTATGGACTGAGTCTGCTTCACCTAGGGACCACCTTCTCCACCACAACATGATGCATGGGTCACTGTCATGTTCCACACTGTCCTGGGTTCAGCAGTAGCAGTCATGTTTTTTTCCTTTGTGTTAGCTGGTGCAGTGCTGTGTTTTGACTTCTAGTTTGAGAACAGTGTTGGTGAAGCCGATGTTGTCGGTTGTTGCTAAGTGATGTTTACCCTGACCAAGGACTCTGTGAGGCTCATGCTCTGCCAGGGAGGAGGGGAAGCTGTGAGGAAGCAGAGACGGGGCGCCTGACCCGGGCTAGCCGGGGAGGTATTCCATACCACAGCACGTCATGCCCGGGGTGGGGGGTGACTGGGAGTTACCCGGAAGGACAGGAGCTTCCGGGTGGAACTCATTTTCTTGGCCGGTGGTATCGTATTCTCTTCCCTTGTTATTTTCCCTTATCATTGTTTTAGCTGATAGTAGCGGTGGTGATTTGTTGCTGGACTGTTCTTGTCTCAACCCGTAGGAGTTGCACTCTCTCGATCCTCCTCCCCGTTCCTCCGGGAGCAGGGAAGGGGAGAGCCCCGGTGCAGGGGGTTGGGAGACGGACACGGACCTTGATTGTTGTCAGCTCGGCACCACTCACTGGGAGTGAGTGAACAAGTTACCTGACTGGGTTTAAACCACGACAGTTCTCTTTTGGCGCCCAACGTGGGGCACGAGGGGTTGAGATAAGAACAGATCTGACTGGATTGATAGTCACTCGTCACAATGCTGATTTATTGGCTCTCAAGGTTTTTCCTCTTGATCTCACAGTTTCAGTATACCATATCTTACGTCCATCCGGTATTGGCTGTATTAGTGTTTTTCAAGTGTGGGGCTTGGGCTAAGGTTTTTATCCCATTGTACTTTATGGTAATGACTTGTAATACAATAGAATCATTGATCATGAAACTGATCTGGTTTATGTTCCCAGTGTGGTCACCACCTTTATACTTTGGGAGTTATATGATGGAGGTGCTTAGCAATTACACATCTTTTTTCTCCTTCTCAGGTGCTCAACCTGTGAAGGAGACATCCTTTTACCTTCCTAGTCGTCCCCCCAGACCATTTACATTTGAGAGTTTTGAATTTTTTGAATGGCATTTTAATGCTGTTGAGACTTGTTTGCTGATGGTGATGGGAATCACCATGCTAACACGCATACAGAGTGTGTTTTGCCCACTACTGATTACAAGAGTTAAGCAGATTCAGGTTTGGGTCTTGTCTGGGGTCAAATGACGATGTAGGAGGACCGAGAGATTCTCCCAGAGGCTGGACAGCCATGAGTGGCAGGGTGTGTGGGATAGTATGGGCAAGTATCTAGGTCAGTGGGCCCCTCCAGTATTTTGGAATTTCACTACCGAACAACTGCAAAATCCAGAAGAATTAGTAAAACACTTAAATGAGGTGTGTGGTCATTCTGGCCATACCAGAGATGGACAAATCACGGCAACGTGCTGGGGCTTGGCCTATGCTTACAGGGCCTTGTTCAACACTATCCAGCACCTTCAAAAGGAAAAGAATATCGGCGGATTTGAGGGCAAAGCGACAGTCGCTACTCAAACTTTGGCTGCAATGAACTGCGCAGCTACCCCAGTGGCAAGTACAGCAGCTGCTCAAACTTCAACTGCAACAGACAGCGCAGTTACCCCAGCTCCAAGCACGGTAGCTACACCACCCCCAGCAACAAGTACAGTCGCTACTCAAACCACAGTGATAATCACTGCAGCCAAACCAGAGGACCAATTCGTACCAATATCGGTTGCCCCTGTACGCAAGAGAACAAGCAAAAAGGAGGCAAAAAGGGTGAAGCGAGATGAAGAACCAATGAATTCACCACCCGGTCCAGAATCTGATCAGGAGTCATCATCACATGACGAAGAAGAAGAAGAAGAGGTAACTTCTCGACCTCGGACCTCAACCGAGCTGCGGAATATGCGAAAAGATTTTACCCGTCAACCAGGGGAGCACATCATCACCTGGTTACTCCGATGCTGGGACAATGGGGCCGATGGTCACGAACTAGAAGGTACAGAAGCCAAGCAGCTGGGATCACTTGCTAGAGAAGGGGGAATTGACAAAGCAATTGGAAGAGAGAAAAAGTCCCTCAGCCTTTGGAGGAGGCTCTTGGCAGCTGTGAAAGAAAGGTTTCCGTACAAGGACGATGTTACGAGTCGTTCGGCCAAGTGGACTACTATAGACAAAGGCATCCAGTCTCTGAGGGAATCGGCCATCGTAGAGATGATCTATCACATCAAGCCGAATAACGGGGATACACCTATAGATCCAGATGAAGTTGAATGTACACGACCCATGTGGCGAAAACTTACACGGAATGCACCGTCATCATATGCCCATTCATTGGCAACAGTGACCTGGAATGACATAGTACCACTAACAGTGGATGAAATGGTTCATAAACTCCGAGAGTTCGAAGACAATCTCACTCCTTCCATCATCTCAGCTGTGAAAAAACTGTCCCAGGACCTCGACAAATTGAGGGACGATGTATCTGATTTATCCAGCTCCTCACGTGTACCAACACACGTCTCAGCTATTAACAAAAGACGTCCTATTACTCAAGAGAGGAGATACAGAAGGTATACGCCACGGGGTACCTTATGGTTTTACCTGCTGGATCACGGAGAAGACATGACAAAGTGGGATGGAAAACCTACTTCAGCTTTGGAGGAACGGGTGAGTGAACTGAAGAGGGGAGCAAGGGCCAAGACTGATCGTCCCATGAGAGCTACGGCTTCAGTCTCTGGTGAGCAGTTTCCCAGATGGAGTGGAAGAGCTGATTTTACTCCAGCTCCTGTGATAACGAAGAATAATCCCTTTCAACACGACTTAAGTGTCCAATGCTGTGACGACCATTAGAGGGGCCCTGCCTCCAGCCAGGTGGAGGTAGGGGACAATCGGATTTACTGGACTGTGTGGATCAGATGGCCTGGCACATCAGTCCCACAGAAGTATAAGGCTCTAGTAGATACCGGTGCACAGTGTACCCTGATGCCATCAAGCTGTCAAGGGGTGGAACCCATCTATATTTCTGGAGTAACAGGAGGATCCCAAGAGTTGACTGTGCTGGAGGCTGAAATCAGCCTGACTGGGAGGGAGTGGCAAAAGCACCCTATTGTGACTGGTCCAGAGGCTCCATGCATCCTCGGCATAGACTACCTCAAGAGAGGGTACTTCAAAGACCCAAAAGTGTACCGGTGGGCTTTTGGTATTGCTGCTTTGGAGACTGAGGAAATTGAGCAGCTGTCCACCTTGCCTGGTCTCTCAGAAGATCCCTCTGCTGTGGGGTTGCTGAAAGTTGAAGAACAACAAGTGCCAATTGCGACCACAACAGTGCACCGGCGGCAATATCGCACCAACTGAGACTCCCTGATTCCCATCCGTCAGCTGATCCGTAGACTGGAGAGTCAGGGGGTGATCAGCAGGACCCGCTCACCCTTTAATAGCCCCATATGGCCAGTGCGAAAGTCTAATGGAGAATGGAGACTAACAGTAGACTATCGTGGCCTGAATGAAGTCACACCACCATTGAGTGCTGCCGTACCGGACATGCTAGAACTTCAGTATGAACTAGAGTCAAAGGCAGCCAAGTGGTATGCCACGATTGATATTGCCAATGCATTTTTCTCCATTCCTTTGGCAGCAGAGTGCAGGCCACAGTTTGCTTTTACTTGGAGGGGTGTCCAGTTCACTTGGAACCGACTGCCCCAGGGGTGGAAACACAGCCCTACCATTTGCCACGGACTGATCCAGACTGCACTGGAACAGGGGCAAGCTCCAGAACACCTGCAATACATTGCTGACATTATTGTGTGGGGTGATAGAGCGGAAGAAGTCTTTGAGAAAGGGAGGAAAATAATCCAAATCCTGCTGAAAGCCGGTTTTGCCATAAAACGGAGTAAGGTCAAGGGACCTGCACAGGAGATTCAATTTTTGGGAATAAAATGGCAAGATGGACGTAGACAGATCCCCACAGATGTGATCAACAAGATAACAGCAATGTCTCCACCAACTAATAAGAAAGAAACGGAAGCTTTCTTGGGTGCAGTGGGGTTCTGGAGAATGCACATCCCAAATTACAGTTCGATTGTAAGCCCTCTCTATCATGTGACCCGGAAGAAGAATGATTTTAAATGGGGCCCTGAGCAGCAACAAGCCTTTGAGCAAATTAAACGTGAGATAGTTCATGCAGTAGCCCTTGGACCAGTCCGGACCGGACCAGATGTAAAAAATGTGCTGTACACTGCAGCTGGGGAGAACGGTCCTACCTGGAGCCTCTGGCAGAAAGCTCCAGGGAGACTCGAGGTCGACCCCTCGGCTTTTGGAGTCTGGGATACAAAGGATCTGAGGCCAGCTATACCCCAACTGAGAAAGAGATACTGGCAGCGTATGAAGGGGTTCGAGCTGCTTCGGAAGTGATTGGCACTGAAGCACAGCTCCTCCTGGCACCCCGGCTGCCAGTGCTGGGCTGGATGTTCAAAGGCAGGGTCTCCTCTACACATCATGCAACTGATGCTACATGGAGTAAATGGGCTGCACTAATTACACAACGAACTCGAATAGGAAATCCCAGTCGTCCAGGCATTCTAGAAGTCATCATGGACTGGCCAGAGGGCAAAGATTTTGGAATGTCACCAGAGGAGGAGGTGGTGCGTGCTGAAGAGGCCCCACCATATAATAAACTGTCAGAAAGTGAAAAGCAGTATGCCTTGTTTACTGATGGCTCTTGCCGTATTGTGGGAAAGCATCGGAGATGGAAGGCAGCTGTATGGAGTCCTGGACGACAAGTTGCAGAAACTGCTGAAGGAGAGGGTGAATCGAGTCAGTTTGCCGAGGTGAAAGCCATCCAGCTGGCCCTGGACATTGCTGAACGAGAAAAGTGGCCAGTACTTTATCTCTATACTGACTCATGGATGGTGGCAAATGCCCTGTGGGGGTGGTTGAAGCAATGGAAGCAGAGCAACTGGCAACGCAGAGGTAAACCCATCTGGGCTGCTGCACTGTGGAAAGATATTGCTGCCAGGGTGCAGAACCTTGTGGTGAAGGTACGTCATGTAGATGCCCATGTACCCAAGAGTCGGGCCACTGAGGAACACCAGAACAACCAACAGGTGGATAAAGCGGCTAAGATTGAAGTGGCTCAGATGGACTTAGATTGGCAACATAAAGGTGAATTATTTTTGGCCCGGTGGGCCCATGACACTTCAGGCCATCAGGGCAGAGATGCCACATATAGATGGGCCCGTGACCGAGGGGTGGACTTAACAATGGACACTATTGCCCAGGTTATTCATGAGTGTGAAACATGTGCTGCAATTAAACAAGCCAAGCTGTTAAAGCCTCTTTGGTATGGAGGACGATGGTTGAAGTATAAATATGGGGAGGCCTGGCAGATTGACTATATCACACTGCCACCAACCCGCCAAGGCAAGCGCCATGTGCTTACCATGGTGGAAGCAACCACCGGGTGGCTGGAAACATACGTTGTGCCCCATGCCACTGCCCAGAACACCATCCTGGGCCTTGAGAAACAGATTTTGTGGCGACACGGCACCCCAGAGAGAATTGAGTCAGACAATGGGACTCATTTCCGGAATAACCTTATAGATATTTGGGCCAAAGAGCATGGCATTGAGTGGGTATATCACATCCCCTACCATGCACCAGCCTCTGGGAAAATTGAACTGTACAATGGGCTGTTAAAAACTACACTGAGAGCGATGGGTGGGGGAACTTTCAAGCATTGGGATACACATTTACCAAAGGCCACCTGGTTGGTCAACACCAGAGGATCTGCCAACAGGGCTGGCCCAGCCCAGTCAGAACTTTTACATATTGTCGAGGGGGACAAAGTTCCCGTGGTGCATATGAAGAATTTGCTGGGGAAGACAGTCTGGGTAATTCCTGCTTCAGGTAAAGGCAAACCCACTCGTGGGATTGCTTTTGCTCAGGGACCTGGATATACTTGGTGGGTAATGCGGGAAGATGGGGAAGTCCGATGTATACCTCAAGGGGATTTGATTTTAGGGGAAAACAGCCAGTGAACTCAATTGTATGCTGTTGCCTGCTGTGTAATGCTTTTATAGCCCATCAACTAGATGTCTCCAGGTCACCAGCGACTGGCCCTGACTTCCCTCCAGCCATCATCCCAACAGAGAATGAACTTTGAACATCATGGCCCGAATGGACTCGGCAGCATTATAGGGATTGGTCCATGCACTAAGAAAATGATTTTTTCCTCTTGGTCTGTATGTATATGGATGTATATATGTGGGAGAGCGATGGTGTATTGAAAATGTGGGATCTGAGCACGACGTGAATGGTATGGAATAAGGGGTGGATAATGTCCTGGGTTCAGCAGTAGCAGTCATGTTTTTTTCCTTTGTGTTAGCTGGTGCAGTGCTGTGTTTTGACTTCTAGTTTGAGAACAGCGTTGGTGAAGCCGATGTTGTCGGTTGTTGCTAAGTGATGTTTACCCTGACCAAGGACTCTGTGAGGCTCATGCTCTGCCAGGGAGGAGGGGAAGCTGTGAGGAAGCAGAGACGGGGCGCCTGACCCGGGCTAGCCGGGGAGGTATTCCATACCACAGCACGTCATGCCCGGGGTGGGGGGTAACTGGGAGTTACCCGGAAGGACAGGAGCTTCCGGGTGGAACTCGTTTTCTTGGCCGGTGGTATCGTATTCTCTTCCCTTGTTATTTTCCCTTATCATTGTTTTAGCTGATAGTAGCGGTGGTGATTTGTTGCTGGACTGTTCTTGTCTCAACCCGTAGGAGTTGCACTCTCTCGATCCTCCTCCCCGTTCCTCCGGGAGCGGGGAAGGGGAGAGCCCCGGTGCAGGGGGTTGGGAGACGGACACGGACCTTGATTGTTGTCAGCTCGGCACCACTCACTGGGAGTGAGTGAACAAGTTACCTGACTGGGTTTAAACCACGACACACACTACACACAGAGTATCCTAATCCCAGGACTGAATAATAGTTTTGTTTTGCTTTGTTGTTTTTTTTTGTTAGCATATTTCTTGTGTATTTTGTGTACATCGTGCTTCAGGGAACAAACAGCATCAGGATTGTAGACGAACAGAGTACATACAGTCTACATCTGATTAAACAGGTACAGTTCTAGAGTTCAAGGTGGCTGATACTGTTGCATGAGAACATCTTGACTTTTCCATGCTTCACTGCCTCCAAAGGAAGCTTTGCCATGCTCTGTGGGAGTTGCTGTTGTAGTTAATTAGTATTTCTCATTGTACTGGTAGTTGTTCACAGGTTTAGTCCCTGTCGTGCAGTCTTTATGCAACCCTCCCCTGACAGCTGTTTACTTTTTGGGTAAGTAGGAATTGTATGGTAGTTCAATCAGTGAAAAAAAAAGATTAGAAGTAACTTCCACACAAGTCCTCTTGGATTCTTTCCCAATCCCATTTTATTTGTAGTATAAAACAGGCCACAAGTCCTGAGCAGTGGAGATGGAATTACACATTTTACTTTGTGTGTTCAGCAATATATCACTTGCCACTTGCATACAGAATTCAACTGTGACAGAGCCACATCAGAGCTGGAAATGTGAAAGTCATTGGGTTTTGAATTCTGGGTTTTCATATATTTTGATTGGATGCATATTTTAAACTTACGTCATATGTTATTGGTGGATTGAAATACAGTGCAGTCCTTAAAATTCCATTGGTGCAGAATTGTTTTGCCAGCCATTTGGAATTAATAATGAAAGTGCATAATTTATCTCATTCTGGATCATAGCAACCTGCAAAGCCATTTTTCCATGTAAGATTTATAAAATGAGGCCTTCCATTCATGTACAATGCCAGCAGCCACACTGCTTTTTTTAACACACTTGGTAACATATGCTTGATAATTCCATCCATAGCCCATTTTCAACTTTAAGGAGACCTACACTGGAGGAAAAAACAAAAAAATGCCAGGTAACAGCAGTTTTAAGAGCTGTTAAGTGTTCCTCCTTGCAATGTGATCTTCATTTGTGATACAGTGTAACAAAGGAGTAAAAGCAATCATCAGCCCTTCTCAGCTGCCCAGCATTGCAAATTATGTCTGTCAGCTCTTCCTGCTCTACCCAGCATATTGGCACACTCACACTGCACTGGCTAGCACTGGGGACCTTTATTCCTGGTATAACTTAGAACTGGTAGCTTTATTTTAAGCAAGTTCTGAATTAGGTCCTCCTGACCTTAGGATCAGGTAAGTGGAAAGGATTGATAGAGCTGTTCCATGTGAACTGTCACCACTGAATGCTGCCTCAGCATATCCGAGGACCAGTTAAGCTTATTTTCCCAAAGCATCATAGATGTTACTGGATACTGCACTGAGGGTTGAATGTACAGAGCAAATTGCAGCTTAAAATTCTCTTGTTGGTTTGTTGTGGGTTTGTTTTTGTTTTTGTTTTTTTTGGTGGTGGTGGGTTTGTTTGTTTGTTTTTCCCAAGAATTAGAAGAAAGTGGGATTTGTATGTAGGTATAAATAAATATTTTTCTTTTACATGGAGGAAGTCTCAGCACCCAGTACTTTCTACCTTAATTTATCATTTGTAAACAGAATCAAGAATTATTTCAACTGGGCATTGCACGCTGTACCACACTTAGGATTTCCTCTGTCAGAAACAGCTCTAGGCACTTGTCCAGTGGATGGCTGCACACAGAGAGATACTGCTTTGTCACACTCTTAACTCCTCATCAGCCTCTGCCAGCAATCTGGATATCTTACAGCCATACATTCACTGGGCTGCACACTCAAGTTGTTCCCAGTTTCTGAAGTTGTCTTGGTTTTGCTTCCTTCCTGCTGATAATGCCCTTCCAAATTCCTCTTTGGTGCCTTGACCTTGTTCCCACAGTTACAGAGACACAATGGTGTCAGATAATGGGGATCATGAAATGGATAAGCAAACAGTTCCCCTGCCCTGCTACAAGTCTTAACCATTTAACACCATAAGCAATGAAGTAACAGAGCAGTATCATCAGGAGGACCAGTGTTCCCCTGAAATTTGTCTAGAAATACCACTGGCCAAAAATTCAGCTCAGTTAGTACAAATACACTACACTTAGATTGAGAAACGAATGCAGGATAACTTAAATATTTGTAATCAAGGGAGATACAGTCCTGTTTAGATATCTACTTTCTAATGGCTTAAGTGGGAGGTAGGCATCTAATTTCCCTTAATGCCTTAATGACGTATAGGATATTTTGTACAGAATGTTTATGTACGAAAATCCTATTTTATTTCAAAATCAAGTTAATTGCAGCACCATGTTGTAATTATATATTGCGAATCTACTGAAGATTCTTAGATCTGAACTTAGGTTTTTGGCTACATACATTATCTGAAATCTTGTAGTTTACCGAAAAGAAAATTTCCAGTTCCAAACAGTTTTGTAAATCTGTTTAGTCATTCATCCTTGCTAATCTGGAAATACTTATTGAGGACCATTGCTTCTGGGGACTTCTGCTTCTGAGAGCTTACTCATACCTGCCCTTGGGTACAAGAATCAGCAAGAGGAATGGATTTTATATGTTCACCTAAGCCAAAAATATGCTTTGCTTTGCAATATACTGCTACCTACATAATCCCTCATTTCTGCCAGCATGATCAGGTTAGAGTTTAACCCCCATCTGGTCTGCCAGAAGTTTTGCAGTTAGTTGGTTTTGGTTGCTGAAACAAATGTTCCTTTGGTCACATTGCATGCTTGTTTTCATAACAGTAAATGTTGAGCTAGTTGGTTAGAGCTGAATATAGTGAAGTAAACAGTGTAAGTTACATTAATTTCAGCAAAACTTTTTCAGTAACTTTTTTTTGCTATTTGCCTTAATGAATTTGTGTGGACATTTATATCACATAGTGTTTCACGTCCAGCACAAAGGAAAACTGATTGCTCTTTCCTCTGAACGAAAACTGATTGCTCTTTCCTCTGAACTGTGAGGTTAGTTATTTCCTCCAAAACACTCTCTTCTAGAGAACAGTATATGTATGAATATCTGCGTGTATTTTTTGTAACATGGGCTTTTAAAAGGGTTTCAAAGTGTTTAGAATGTTTAACAGTAAGTTCTTATGATTTAGAATTAAAAAAAAAAATACATACTGAACTTCAGAGCTGCAAAACAAGCTGTGTAGTGACTCCTCAGGACAAATTATGAAGGTGTCACATGTGTTACCTTTATGTTGGAGACTTCACTGGTCTTAAAACACACTGCACCACAAGGAAGCTTTTGCTTCACCGCTTGAGACCTTGCTGTAACTGTCACCTGGTGAAGATGAATTTCAGCTTAAGATGAGAGAGAAGTTTACTGCCGTGCATGAAAAGAGACTGGATTTGCAGAGCCTTGCATTGAACACCACCTTTTTCCTCAAGCCTGTTAGAAAACAGTGTGTTTTCCTATAGTATTACTTTTCAGTAGTGTTGTTATTACAGCATGCTGGAAGAGATAGCCCTGTCTAAAGAGACTGGGTTGTGTTCTTCTCTGCACTGCTGGGTTCAGCACATTAGCCTCATCAGCAGATGGAGGGAGATACTGTTCAGGTGCTTTCTACCTTTGTTGCTGCCGAGGATTAGGCTATAGATAGAGAAGAATCCCCTTAAGCAGATTTCACCAGTAGTCGTCTCCATCACCAGAAGCAATCCCTGATGTTGGGTCTGTCTCTTGGAATACATCACTTTCAAATGCAGAGGCTGGTCTTGATTTTTGCTTCTGAGCAAGCAACATGATGCAAGAGACCACAGCTGGAGAGAGCACAGGCTGAGCATTGGCTGGAGAAGATTTTGTCAGAGAGTGAAAATGAACTAACTCTTCTTTCCTTTGCACCCGATTCAAATCAAAATCCTGAACTGAATTTTGGTGGATTCCAGCCAGGCCTCACTCTGCCAAGCACTGATTTCTTTCAAGGCTTTGTAAAGTTCATTCTTCTGCATCCACCAGTCACATATTGTTGGCTTCATATGATTAGCCAAGTGCTTTAATATTTGCTCTTATATGTTTGGTAATGAAGCAGAAACATGGACTACTGTATCTGGAGAGGGACTTTAGGGACAGGACAAGGGGGAATGGCTTTAACCTGACAGAGGGGAGACTGAGATGAGCTCTTAGGCAGAAGTTCTTCCCTCTGAGGGTGCTGAGGCCCTGGCAGAGGTTGCCCAGAGAAGCTGTGGCTGCCCCATCCCTGGCAGTGCTCAAGGCCAGGTTGGACACAGGGGCTTGGATCAAGCTTCTCCAGTGGAAGGTGTCGCTGCCCATGGCAGGGGTTGGAACTGGATGAGCTGTAAGGGTCCTTCCAACCCAAACCGATCTGTGATTCTGTGATCCTATGATCTAATGCATGAGTTCACTGTTTTGTGGATTCCCCTCCATTAAAGAGGATTTGGGTTGTACCACACATAGTTCCAATGCTTCTTAATTAGGCTTAAAACCCCTCTAACCAGTGACTTGGCGATGAGGTTTGTCTTGGCTCATCTTCCTTTATTTCCTCCTACCATGTCCAGATAACACCAACTATTCTTGGGCACTGACAGAATCTAGGACATGTTTGCTGGAACAATTCTGGTGCCCAGTTGTTGACTGGATGTGCTAAATGTGCTGCTAAAAAAGAATGGTAATAAAATGCAACTCAAAAGGTGCAACCAGCTTCAATAACTTGGGGCTTAACTTGTCCTGCTCCCAGTTCTGTGTGTTTTCTTACTCCTGTGCCTTCACTTTGATAGTCTCACTTCTGCTACATTGCAAGCAGTTAAAAACAAAACAAAAAACCCCAAAACCACAAACAAAACCCCTCCCCCAAAACAAAAAGCCCCAAGCCCCTAATTCAACCAAGTTAGACATGCTTGATGGAGATATAAGCACCTGTGTACTTCCATGTTTTTGATCTAACAGTATTTCAGGTGAATTTACTCCATAAAGCTCTTATCCTTATATGTCCTTCTGTTTAGGTTCACAAAGGCAGCAAGGCAGTAGGTGCCCCATTTTCTTAACAGAAACTCATTGAATCAGTTAAAAGCTGAATTTCCCTTTTCGAATATTTCCTTTGTTAAGTCCACGCGAGCAACTTTTCGCTTTCATGTTTCAGCTTTTCTTCTCGTTGTACTGATAGCAACATCTAGTGGCAAGATTTCCTCATTACAATGCCCTAGTTTTTTATCTGGTTCAGCTCCATTTACCTCCCTGTAAGTCTTCCATCTCAGAATCACAGATTCATTTGGTTTGGAAGGGATCTTAAAGCTCATCCAGTCCCAACCGCCTGCCACGGGCAGGGACACCTTCCAATAGACCAGGTTGCTCCAAGCAAAATCAAATCTTTACTACCAGGCTGACTTTGGAATTTGAAAAGAATTGAACCGCAAGTACTTTGATACTTCTTTTAAAAAAAAAAAAAAAAAAAAATTACTGGCAGCGCTACTAATATATTTCACTACACAAGAAAAGCAAATTAAAATAACAATACCAAACAGACTCAGTTTGCTGAAATAACAAAACCGAATCTGCTAGTTTTCTTAGTTGAAGGAAGCATCTCCTGTAGAAAGCAAGCTGGAATCCTAGCACCAGCAGTTGTGTAAGACAACATTTGCATATGTGAGACCATTTCTAGATTAAACTGGCTGACTGGGAACTTTCTCCTCTCCTAGGAACTGGTGTCAGATCTGCAAGCTGTGAGTCACAGTTCAGTGCTTGGATTTGCTCTTCCAGTAGCTTCTAGTCTTAGAATCACAGAATCACAGCCTAGTTTGGGTTTTAAAGCTCATCCAGTTCAACACCCTGCCATGGGCAGGGACACTTTTCCACTAGACCAGGTTGCTTCAAGCCCCGTACAACCTGGCCTTGAGCACTGCCAGGGATGGGGCAGCCACAGCTTCTCTGGGCGACCTGTGCCAGGGCCTCACCACCCTCACAGGGAAGAACTTCTACCTAAGAGCTCATCTCAGTCTCCCCTCTGTCAGGTTAAAGCCATTCCCCTTGTCCTGTCCCTACAGGCCCTTGTCAAAAGCCCCTCTCCAGCTTTCTTGGAGCCCCTTCAGGCACTGGCAGCTGCTCTAAGGTCTCCCCTTAAGGATCCTTCTCTTCTCCAGGCTGAACCAGCCCAGCTCTCTCAGCCTGTCTCCAGAGCAGAGCTGCTCCAGCCCTAGCAGCATCTCTGTGGCCTCCTCTGGACTCACTCCAACAGCTCCACGTCCCTCTTGTGTTGTTGCCCCAGAGCTGGACACAGGACTGCAGGGGGAGGGGTCTCAAGAGTAAACTGTAATCTCTCTCTTGCTATAATCAAGAATCTCCCACCAAAAATAGTCATGTTCTTGCTGTTTTGCATGTGATTATCTGATTTATCTTGCACATTTACCTGCCGTTGGTTTGATACTTATTATTAGTAAATAACAGCTGTACCGGTGGCAGCCAATGCTTTCAAACCTGGCTGTCTGCTTAACATTTTTCTGCTCCTAAGTGAAGGCTGGATTTCAGGAGATTTCATTGTAGCATATGCATGTATCTCTACTGCGTGCTGCCTCTGGTTACTGCATTATCTATTCCAAGTTTCACAGAAACATTAGGCAGAGCCACAGTGGACATGGCAATGACATACCTGGGATTTCTGGGCATACCATAAACATGGTTGAAGTGATTGTGCATAAACAGTAGGTTTGATTCAGTGAAGGTGTTAAGAAATATTGCGCAGATGCAGAAGATCCTTCAAAACCCATCCACGTAACATTTTGGGGTGAAGAGAATATATCCAGAACACACACATGGTTGCATGAGAGAAAAAAATTACCAGCAGTTAACCCTGCACTTACCAAGAAAACAGAAGGGGTGTGAAACAAAAAGCATAGTAAAAACAGAAATGACAGGGGGTACCCCTAGCTGATGGCATGATCTCCCCAACCTCTTCACTTATCCTTTCATGAGCTAGTTGGTTGTTACACTGTGTCCAACAACAGCTGAGGAGTTAAGGCCTCACTATGAAAATCTTGAAGGGTATTCAGGTTCTTAATTCTGGAAGCAACTTTTCTAGAGTTACCCCATCACTGCATTGACATGGGTAAGGGAAATCAAAGTTCAACATTGCTACTGTGCCTGAACAAGGATTTGAATCCAAATCTTGCACATTAGTAAATGACTAAGTTACAAAATACCCCAGTAGTAGTGATTCTCAGTCTTCTTTTACACCATTTTCATACAAATTAAGAAATACTAATTGAAACAGAGCCTTTTGGATCAACACACAGATGAATTGTGATTATAATGGAATTGTTTACACCCTAACTTCAGCCAAATAAATATTTTGAGGTTTTCTTGCATAAGCCAGCTCTAACATGAAGCAAAGCAACACTGCTATAAGCTTTGTGCAAACTATACTTTAAAGGGAACAAATTCAAGGTAAAATATGTAAGTGCAAGTGGTGTTAACCGAGTGAGAGATCTGGCAATGATTTAAAGGCTGACAGAGGGACATGTTGGCTTCTTGGCTGATGTTCTTCTCTGTAATGCTGTATCAGTTCTGACCACATTTTAAACGCATGTTGAAAAAGTGGACAGTACGGAGAAAATGACAGAAGATACAAATTTATGAAACACAACTTGATTATGGTACAGACATCTTCAAAAAGTTAAATCCACCTATTCAGAAATATTTTTAATCTAGCATAGAAAGCCAAAAAACCATACTCAAAAACATGTTCAAGTCAGTACATAGCCATTAAATGGTAACAGCTGGAACACACTAAGTCTTCAAATCAGGCAGGCTTGCTGAAGTCCAACTTGTAGGAATTTGAATTGCAAGTAACATGAAGGCACCTGGGTCAAGTTTTGTGGACCAAGCAGGACACATTAGATAAATGGTTTAATAATCCCTTCAGGACCTAAACCCCATCAATTGTGTGTCAGGTGCCATTGCTTATCTTCACACCAGAAACCAGAACTGCTGTTGTTTCAGTAAACACAATTTTCAGCATTTGCAGCTATTTTAGATACAAGGAAGGCCGACTTATTTTGATTCCTGATAAATAGTCCCAAAGAAACATTAGGGCTTCTGACAGACCTAGCAGTGAGAAATTTCATTTTAGTTTCCATGGGAAGAGTCTTGAGACTGAAGGTAAAATTCCAGCTACCTTAGACAGCAGTCTGTGTCTTCTAAAGATGGGGAGTCTGTAATTCAGGTCTGGACTGTATTTATTACAGTTAACACAGACATCTCACAAGCAGTATCTGTACTAAGCCACTGAACAGATGCTAATGATACACTGATCTTTAATGATGCATAGATTGTTATGGCTGTTAGAACACTTTCATTTTTGGTGCACATAGCACATGCCATGCTTGGACCCAACCTTCAAAATTTCTATAGCTCTGCACACTGACAGCATTAACAGTTCAGATTTTTTTTTCATGGGGCCCCTCTTCACAACAGCTTTAGGGAAGAAGGGTTTATGTTTTCAGAACAGGTTTAGGGCAGAGACTTCAGAGGGATTCATACAATGGTTTGTGTTGTGGAAGGGACCTTAAAGCTCATCCAGTTCCAACCCTGTCCATGGGCAGGGACACCTTCCACTAGACCAGGTTGCTCCAAGCCCTGTCCAGCCTGGCCTTGAGCACTGCCAGGGATGGGGCAGCCACAGCTTCTCTGGCCAGCCTGTGCCAGGGCCTCGCCATCCTCACAGGGAAGAACTTCTGCCTAAGAGCTCATCTCAATCTCCCCTCTGTCAGGTTAAAGCCATTCCCCCTTGTCCTGTTCCTACAGGCCCTTGTCCAAAGCCCCTCTCCACATTTCTTTTAGGCATCTTGTCATCAAGACAGTTTTGACTCCAGTTACTAAGCTGAAGAAGCCTTCATGAAGGCACTGGTATTCAGAGACAGTCCACAAGCCACTACACCACCTCTTCATTCTAAGAGGTAACTCTCTTTGTAGAAGCAGCTCCCCTGCACACAGCGTTGGCTCCACACAACACAAAGCTAAATTTGGAAACACAAGGCTCACCTGCTGGTTGAAAAGATTCACTCAGCAGCAAAGCATTCCTTACATAAGGAAAAGCCAGCCAGCAACAAAAAAGACAGTACATGCTAATGCTTGAGGTATGCCACTTGCAGATAAACATTAAAAAATACTGTAACTCTTAAATAAGCTACAAGTTTTTCCAATCAAAAGCTTTATTGACCTTCTTGGCAAATTAACTGCAATTTATGATCTTGGTCTCTCCTTCTTGCCCTTGTATAAGGCCAAGAGAGAAACATTGGCTACTTTGACAACCTTGAAGCGAACTCCAGGAATGTCACCAACAGCATGACCCTTCCGGCCGAAACCAGCAACCAGAACTTCATCGTTCTCCTGCAATCAAAAACGCATCGTTACAGAGCCATGAACATCAAACCAGTGCCTCCTTCTAAAATTGGTAACATTGAACTTGAGTGACTTTCTAAGAAAAGGGTGGAAATACTGAAGGCTGTCAACAGATTTACATAAATTAAGGACGATTATCCCCTTCAGTGTTTTGGAAACACAAGCCAAGACAACTTCTCTGGTGTTTTCATCTGTCTCTGCAGTTACAGCTTTTAAGATGCACAAATGCAGCATGGCACTACCCACCCACTATATCTTGTCAATTACGCGTTTTTACTGTGTGTTCACTGTGACATGCGCCTTCTTATAGAAGACTTCTGGAAAATAACTCACCTCAATGAAGTTCAGGCACCCATCGTTAGGAACAAAAGCAGTTATTTTTTTGCCGTTCTTGATCAGCTGGACTCTAACACACTTCCTGATGGCAGAGTTGGGCTGTTTAGCTTCTACACCACTAAAATGGAAGCACATGGAAATATATTAACAAAGCATCCATATGACAAACCAGCAAACATTCATTACAGAAGCTACTGCATTAATCTGTACTAAATGCAAGTTGCATATGTACTTAAAAAAATATTATTTAGATTTGTAAGTATGTATTAAATACATTTATATACTCTATAAACCCCAATTCCTAAGCTAAGTAAAAATTTAAAATTAATCACCTACAGACACACACTAATTCAGTAATTAAAAATCTGGAGGGGGAAACAGAAAAAGACAAGCATCGTCGAGCCCTGGCAATGTCGCAGTGAAGCTTATAAATTCTGAAAAAAAAAAAAAAAAGCCAGAAGACAAGTGGATGGGATCTTTGAGATCAGGAGCACACACACAAAATTCCCCCCCTCCCCCCCAATCCTAAACTGAGGCAAAATAAGGGGTTGGAACTGGATGAGCTTTACGCTCCTTTCCAACCCAAACTAGTGGGTGATTCTACAGTAAAAAATAAACACAGCCACGTGGAACAAATAAACCACGTTACAATCTAGGGCACAAGCTAATAGAAACGTGTCACTACACAGGAAACGTTAAAGTTTAGCGGCCGTTCTCGAAGATCCTCCCCAAAAGGCCTCGCTATCCGGGCACATCGGGAGATGCTGCATCGCTCTACTTACACTTTCTCCAGGACAATGCCCTTGGCGTGGGAGGCGCCGCCGAAGGGGTTGGCCTTAAGCGCCGTGCCCAAGTGCGCCTTCTTGTACTGCTTGTCGTGCCACTTCTGGTCGCGGCGGTGGCTGCGGAGCTTCCGGGCGGTGCGGAGACCTCGGCACTTTCCTGCAGAACAACAACGGATAGGGCTGAGTAGCGCGCACCTCGCTTAACCCTAGCCAGGGCCGGCCACCCAGCGTTGCCTATGTGGGGACAGCCCTCCACTAGGCCCTGCCGCGCTGTGCAGAGTAATGGCGGCGGCGGCGCGGCGGCACAGCCTCGCGTTAGAGGGCGCGGGGCCCGGAGCCAGCAGCAGCTCGAGGGGCAGGGAGGCAGAGCGCTGCGAGGCCCTCCGCGGTGCCGCCACCGCGGACCCCTCGCCCGACCGGTCCCATCCCTGCCTGGCCTGGGCCAGGGCGGCTGCCTCACTTACCCATCCTTCCCCCTTGGCTGCCGAGCGCGAAAGAGACTTCGGCTCCCACGCGGCGGTGACTAGTGCGGCCGCGAGGCCCCAACGCGGACTGCCCGTGCTGCGCCTGACGAAAATTCCCGCAGGCAGCGGGAGGGGCGACCCGGCCCGAACCAGCATTACCACGGAGCGATGGCGTGCTCGATTTTGGCGGCGGCTGCGGGTGAGGCTCGTCCCGGTTTTACCGCGGCTGCTCTGGGCGTTACCGACCTTGCTGTGGAGCGGGGCCGGAGCGAAGCAGCGCCGCAGCGCCCTGAGGAACCGCGAGGTCCGGAGGATGCTGAGCTTGCGGTTGGCTTCACCAAACAGTTGCCTAACCAACCCAGTGGCCTCCTGTGATGGAGTTACTGTGTCAGTGGACAAAGTAAGGACGATAGATGTCTGTCTGGACTGGTGTAAAGCCTTTGACAGAGCCCCTACCCAGCATACTTCTGTCTGATCTGAATAGATACGGATTTGGTGGATGGACTGTTCGGTGGATGAGGAATTGGCTGGATGGTCGCATCCAGAGGGTAGTGGTCAGTGTCTGGATGGACCAGTGATAAGTGAAGTCCTTCAGGTGTTGTTACTGAGACTAACACTGTTTAATATCTTCACCAGTGACACAGATAGTAGGATTGAGTGCATCATCAGCATGTTTGCAGGTGACACGCAAGACCAAGTGGGTCCATTTGCAGTGAAAGAGATTAGTGACATGACCAGGAACCAGCCCTCCAGAGGGCTATAGGCTGGTGCATGGGAACAGGTTGTTTCATTTCGTTACATCAGTGCTTCCAAAATTAAACATTTTGGTTTGCCAAGCAGATAAATCCACCCAAATCCCACAATTTATTTTAAAACTCCTGGTATAATCTGATCTCTGGCACTCCCTGTGGAACCTGGTTTCTCTTGTCCTGCAGAGCTGTGAAACAAAAGCTTCAACTTGGAGAGTGAGCTACAGCAACTCACACAGTGTCCCGAGCAGCTGTTGGCCACCACAATCCCTATGCAGCCCTGTCTGCTGGTGTGTGAGGTGCCTTTAGTGTTCCCTTGTGGGACGCTGGCAGCAGGGAGAACAACAAAGAGTAGTTTGCATTCAAAACAGAGAACTAGGGCTTTGACTGTCTTGTCTGGTACCTCAGAACCTGTGGCTTTCTCTCACTTGAAAGGCAAGTGCTGTGTAAAACACCGAACCCCTGGCTGCCACATTCTCCAGGGGAATGAACACACACCAGTGTTGGGACCTCCTCCACAGTGGTAGATCTACTGTGTAATGGAGGCTGCGGGTTTTGTTTGGTTTGTTTTGTTTTGGTGGGGTTTTTTGTCCCTAAAGGTAGACCAGGAATCAGAATCATAGAATCAGTTAGGGTGGAAAGGACCTTTAAATCGTTAAGTTCAGCCATTTCCCCAGGATTGCCAAGTCCACCACTAATCCATGTCCCTGAGAGCGTCTGCATGGTTTATGAGCACGTACAGGGAAAGAAACTTCATTCTTGGTCCAGTCTCCATCCAGAACATTTGAAGTAGTGCCTGGAGTCTGTATGAAGATTTCTCAGGGTAGGATGGCATCCTTTGGGCTTGTTATGAAGGGTGCAAGGAGTATAAGGGAATCACAGAATCTCAGACTTGTTTGGGTTGAAAGGGATCCTAAAGCTCATCCAGTTCCAACCCCCTGCCACAGACAGGGACACCTTCCACTAGACCAGGTTGCTCCAAGCCCTGTGCAACCTGGCCTTGAGCACTGCCAGGGAGGGGGCAGCCATAACTTCTCTGAGCAGACTGTGCCAGGGCCTCACCACCCTCCACAGGGAAGAACTTCTGCCAAAGAGCTCATCTCAGTCTCTCCTCTGTCAGGTTAAAGCCATTCCCCTTGTCCTGTCCCTACAGGCCCTTGTCCAAAGCCCCTCTCCAGGTTTCTTGTAGCCTCTTCAGGTGCTGGCAACTGCTCTAAGGTCTCCCCTTAAGGATCCTTCTCTTCCCCAGGCTGAACCAGCCCAGCTCTCTCAGCCTGTCTCCAGAGCAGAGCTGCTCCAGCCTTGCAGCATCTCCATGGCCTCCTCTGGACTCCCTCCAGCCGCTCCACTTCCCCCTTGTGTTGTTGCCTCAGAGATGGATCAGGACTGCAGGAGGGATTTCCCTAGAGCATAGCAGATGGGAGAATCCACCTCCACACACCCCCCCCCCCCACCCTTGACCTGCTGGAACTTCTTGGTTTGGTGCAGCCCAGCACACACATTAAAATGGCAAATATTTACTGTATTCTTATTCGAATGAATTTCCCAGGCCACTTGCCTTGTCTTAGAGGCTGTGCTCCATCTGACATGACTTGTGGATTGGCAAGTACTCTAAAATGAAGGCATGTCTAAATCCATGCATCTCCAGTCATGTATCACCAGTGGCTGAGGTCTCCTAATGCTCAAATCTCCTCTTTAGGGAATTACAAGAGCACTGGTTTGGCTGAAGGAACACCTGTATCAGAGGGGCAGCAAGGAGTCCTGGAGTATATACAAGGAGTATAACAGGTGTTCCATTACAGGGACCTATCCTGGGTTCAGCAGTAGCAGTCATTTTTCTCCTTCTTAGTAGCTGGTGCTGTGCTGTGTTTTTGACTTTCAGCCTGGGAACAGCGCTGATAACACCGATGTTTTTAGTTGTTGCTCAGTAATGTTTAGTCTGACCAAGGACTGTTCATCCTCATGGTCTGCCAGTGAGGAGGGGCACAAGAAGCTGTGAGGGAGCAGAGACAGGACACCTAACCCAAACTATCCAAGGGGTATTCCATACCACAGTACATCATGCCCAGTGTATAAACTGGGGGGCAGTTACCCGGAAGGCTCAGATCACTGCTCAGGTCTGGCTGGGTATTGGTCAGCGGGTGGTAAGCGGTTGTATTCTTTTCCCTTGTTATTTCCCTTATCATTATCATTATTGGTGGCAGCAGCAGTGGTTTTGCGTTATACCTTAGTTACTGGACTGTTCTTATCTCAACCCATGGGAGTTACATTCTTCCAATTCTCTTTCCCATCCCTCTGGGAGCAGGGGAAGGGAGAAGGGAGGAAGTGAGTGAGAGGCTGTGTAGTTCTGAGTTACTGGCTGGGCTTGAACCATGACAGTTCTTTGTGACACAGAACGTGGGGCACGAAGGGTTGAGATAATGACAGATCTGACCAGAGTGTGTCTAGTCGTATCTGTGATAAGCAGATCTGAATATCCTTTGAATGCTCTTGAAAGCACCCTGCTCCTTTTGCTGGAAACCAGCTTGTTGCTGAATATGATCTCTGTATTTTGCTTGCAGTGCGACCACCCTTAGAAAGCCTGATCTTGTCGGATCTGGAAAGTTAAGCAGGGTCCGACTGAGGTCTTGTCTAGGGTTAAACAACTGTTTAAGAATACTACCAAGAGATCTTCCCTGAGGCTGGACAGTCATGAGGGTGTGTGGGGCAGTATGGGCAAAGACTTAAGCCAGTTTGGAATTTCACTTCTGAACAAATGTGTAATCCGGAAAAATTAGCACACTTAGATGAGGTATGCTGTCATCCTGGCAATACCAGAGAGGGGCAACTCACTGCAATGTGCTGGGGCTTGTCCTACACCTATAGGGCCCTGTTCTGTAAGGAGCAGGAAAAAGATGTCCCTCGATCTGCTGGCAAAGCATCAGACAACGCAGCTACTCAAACCCAAAGCACAGCAGCTACATCAGCCCCAGTGACAAGCACAGCAGCTGGTCAAACCCGACCATAACAGACAACGCAGCTACTCCAATTCTTAGCACAGCAGCTACACCAGCCCCAGTGACAAGCACAGCAACAGCTCAAACCCTGACCACAACAGACAATGCAGCACTCCAACTCCAAGCACAGCAGCTACACCAAACCTGACAACAGGCACTGCAGCCACTCCACCTGCGGGGAGTTAGCTGGAAGGCCCAGACTGCTACTCAGGTCGAACTGGGTATCAGTGGGCTTGGAGTCAGTCGGCGGGTGGTGAGCGGTTGTATTCTCTTCCCTTGTTATTTCCCTTATCATTATTATTATTGGTGGTAGCAGTAGTGGTTTGTGTCATACCTTAGTTACTGGACTGTTCTCCTCCCCATCCCTCTGGGAGCAAGGGGATCACGGGGGAGTGAGCAAGCAGCTGCGTGGTTCTGAGTTACCGTCTGGGTAACCATGACAGGATCCTTCACCAAACCATCCTGCTGGATTGGAGAGCAATGTGACTGACTTGTTCAGGTAAAGACACCAGCAGCATAAGCAGGACCCCTCAGCAGGTCTTCCCACTTTATCTGAATGTGTTATCCACTGCCAGCCGCTGCTGGTGTCCATGAAGGACTGACACTGACAGTTTATGGAATAACACTTTTTATTAATATCAAATTAATGTTTTTTTTAATCAATTTATTAATAATTTTATTTGTCAATATAAATTTATTTAATAACCTATATATTTTATTATATATTATATATAGATAATTTCTATTATTTATTAATAATAAAAACTAATTTTTATTTTTTAATATAAAATTGTAAGAAAATAAGGTTTGTGATTGCCAGTGATAGGGACTGTCTGCAAAAACAAGCTTGAAGTGATTTACAATATGATCTGGCATGAGTTACTAGATAGTGCGCATAAGATGAAATTCTTACCCAATAGGCCTCCCTATGGGGGAGAAGACAGGTTCAGACCATCGAGTGATCCCAGAAGTTAGGATGGAGTCTTCTCTATCTGCCCTTCTCTCTCATTCACTTTTATACTTTTCTAAGCTCTCAGGTGGAGCTTGGGTGACTCCAGTCATACATTCTTTTATTATTGATTGGTGTAAAAATCTCTCGCTTCTCATTTAAAGGTACAGCCAATAAAAAATACAAAGCGCATGCTCAGCCAGGGATGGTCGTACCTTGGAGGCGGTAACTCTGGGTTGGAGGTGTGAGTTAGTATTGTAACGAGATTATAATGAGCAAGGCTCCCCCAAGAGAAGTGATTTAGCCACAGTTGTTGGCTCAGCAATGGACATCTTCTCCTGTATTTCTCATTTGACAGCTGCTATGTGGCTTGTCACCTGCACGGTACCATCAGGTTCCCAGTCCTGCAGGGAGTACAACAGAGCCTGGCCGCGGTGTCTCCACTCCGCTCCACCCTCCATTGCTCCGCTGGGATAGCAGGTTGCATGGCCCGGGGAACCGTGGTGGAGCAGATTCCATGCATTCCAGCTGTCCTGAAAGTGGCAACCTTATTTTACCTGAAAAAGGTTTCTCTAATACTGCAACCTCTGTTAGACCCCAGCTTTCTCTAATTCCGCCCCCACAAGAGTGATTTTCCCACACTTGGTTGTCTCTACATTTCCTTATCTCATTTTTCAAGCTGGAATTCTCATGTAAGTATCTGGATTCCTCCTTAAATTGGATAGGATCAGTACTACTAAGGACAAGCTGTTTGGAGATTATTGAGATTAGTGAATACTCTCTGTATCACTGAAGGAGAAATGAATTAAGATTGTAAATCCCTTTTAATAGTTATGATGCTAAAGCCCCTGTCTTTATCTTATGTCTGGAATGCAACACACAGGAGCTCTAAGTCAGTGAAGCAGGGCTTACTGTGTGATCACATCATCAGAGACCTGACGTTAGCTGCTGAGCAGGAAAGCCATGGGAGCAGGAAAGGCGTGAGAGTATTTGTGTACATAGATAGGTATATACATATATGAGCACACCTGAATACTGGTGCCTGTGACCCACCTCTCTTGAGAATGACCCATCCCACACAAAACCTGCCATATTCACAGTGGTGTGAATGCACCTCGGTGTCTTGTTCTGACAGTCCGAACCAGGGCACTGTAATTCTGTGGGCTTTTCACAACTGTGGTCTGCTTAGAGTTATCTGTAGGTATAAAACATTAGAGCTTGAAAGCAGGTCACATGCAAACTGAGTTAGTGATGAAGAAAGGAATGCTTCCAAATCTTTGACTTCTGTAAAATGAAGGTAATACTGTTACTCTGAAAGCATTACAAGACTTCAAAATGCATGTAATTCTTTGTCTGGTTATATATGGAAGGAGAAATTTCAGAGTGGTTTGGAAGCCTTCACCTTTTGTTAAGGTTAGGTTTGAGTACAGATAAGAAGTGCTCTTCAGTGTGATTTTATAACCTGGAGAGACCATCTGATTTTATTTCTTTTTCCCTTAGCAAGCAGCTCAGAACATGTAAAGTGGAATTCACAAGGAAGCTGGAAGGAGCCGTCAGTAGGTGTCTGCATCAGGACAAATACGAGCACATGAACGATTTCTCTGGTGGGTACCGGTGCAGTGATGGAGTGATGAATCGCTCCCTGGATTGGCTGTATCTGCTGCCCGTCATGCTGCCAGACAGAGCGTGGGTGCTGGACCAGAAGAGCAGATGTGCTGGGTCTGGTGGTTCTGGGTCTCTTCTCCATGGAAAGAAACGCTGCCCTTAGGATCCTCCTGCTTGTTTTGTACATGGGATTTGCGGTGTCTGAGGATGAAATGAATGGCAGGTCAGTAATTGAGTCTGTATCAAACTGTTGGTGGAGTGGAACACATGATTTAAATGTTGTAATTTGTGCTGTGTGTGAGCAGATTTGATCACAGTTTAGGATGTCAGGACATGGTTTTAACTTTATTTTCAGGTTTGAAAACACCTGGGGCTAATACAGAAATTAATTATTTTGAAGCATACAGTACATTGGAAGTGTAACTATAAAATAATTTTATAAAAAATACTATAAATGGTTTGAAAATTAGTGTTTTATGGGCGTCTGTCTTATATATAATTTCATTTTAATGACTCTCACACTGACTTGCAGTGGACTGTGTAAAAAAGGAGTTATAAATAGAATAATAACAAGGGTGTGAAAACTTTCCAAGAAAGATAGGTGCTAAAATCTTATTCTTGTGTAGAATGAATACTTGAGGCATGAGTTCAATATTTCACAAAAGTATTTAACTTATAAAATTACTAGAGATTTGGATTTAACATTGTTTATAATGCTATTTCATTCTGTAATGATACATAGATAGGAAGGCCAAATTACAGCAGGGGAAAGAGGATTTTCTAGAGCCTAGCATTACAAAAGTGAAAACAGCCTAAACTGTATTAGTTGAATTGTGCCCCAGAGTCTCTAATAACACACAGATTAAATATGCCGATGAAAATCACAGCTGGCAGTAAAATCTGTGCATTTAAGGCAAGATGGATATGTGGTGATTTGCTTAAGCTTGTATTAAGAGATCTGGTAGTCAGTTACTGATAAATACTACAATATGTTTTCATTTAAATAGCTTACTTGCTGTTCTCCTCTGCTAGTTTTCAGATTTGTTAGTGTCTTGGTATAATCGCACTTTTTTGCAATCAGATCAGAATCCAAGAGAGTGCAAGCGGTAGAGCATTCATCACCTTTCATCAGAACTTTGTTTATAGTGCCTTTGAAGATTCGCATGTTATTTTCCAATTAAATGGTTCATAAATCAAGTGAAACTAGTTCAGCAGCCAGTGAGGTAGTCTGCAGCTGGACAATGACAGTATTAAAGTGATAATTCTGTAGTAAGTGAAATACTGCAGTAGAGTACACTCTGCCATCTGATGTAGTGTGTCAGGGCAGCAATATAAAGAGTAAAAGACAGTGTGAATGTGGCATGTGAATGTGATAGTGAATATGGCTTCGTTTAACCTGCTGGCATGGAAACTCTTTGTGGCCTCTGCACCCAGCATTGATCTAGTGCACTTGATCACTATTTAGTGCCAGGATTATTCATGCTACTCATCTGAGTGGACTAAAGACTGCTCACGTGCAAGTCTTCAAGGGCTGGAGCCCACATGAACTTTTACAGGCAAACAAGGCAGACTTGTTTGTGTTATGTAGATGGATAATGTCATCTGATAAGAGGGAATTTGCACTTATTTATACTTATAATCTTATTTAATTGGGGTTTATGTAGTGATTAGTCATCCAACTGCTTTGTATTAGGGCTAATCCAATTTCATGGTGGGTTCCTGACATTCTTGGAAGGTTAAATTCAACATACAACATACATATCTGAGTGTATTTGGGCTGGTTATTTATGGATTGGTGTCCTGGGTTCAGCTGTAACTGTTATTTTTCTCCTTCCTAGTACCTGGTGCAGTGCTGTCTTTTGGCTTTAGTCTGAGAACAATGTGATAACACACCCGTGTTTTAGGTTTTTGCTAAGTAATGGTTACCCTGATCAAGGACTTTTCAGTCTCATGCTCTGCCAGGGAGGAGGAGAAGCCAGGGGAAGCAGAGTCAGGACACCTGACCCAGACTAGCCAAAGAGGTATTCCATACCACAGCACATCATGCCCAATATATAAACTGAGGGCAGTCATCCAGAAGGGCTAGATCACTGCTCGGGTCAGGCTGGGTATCAGTTGGCAGGTCGTGAGCGGTTGTATTCTCTTCCCTTGTTATTTCCCATATCATTATTATTATTGGTGGCAGCAGTAGTGGTTTGTGTTACACCTTAGTTACTGGACTGTTCTTATCTCAACCTGTGGGAGTTACATTTTTTCCGTTCTCCTCCCCATCCCTCCAGGAACAGGGGGAGGAAGAAGGGGGAAAGTGAGTGAGAAGCTGCATGGTTCTGAGTTACTGGCTGGGCTTAAACCACTACAGATGTGGAGGAGACACACTGCATTGTCACGAGCCTCCCACCTGCACTCGTGGGCTTTGTGGATGCCGGTTATAACCGTTCTGCTCAGGATGTAACCCCACAAGGGCATTCACAATGAGTTATACCTCACATATACATCGTATGCTCTCCTGAAGGCTTGATGTTGCCTATCAGTTAGCATTCCTCAAGGTGATTTAATTGGCATAACCATGGTATTGGCCTTATTCCAGATGGAAAACTAAGTAAAGATTTTTTTTTTTTTTTTTAATAGACAATCAGGAAAACAAACATAACCCTTCCTCTTCCCAGAGCAGTATAAAGTCTTCATGGCTTTAAACATGAAGAAGGGAGACTGAGATGAGCTCTTAGGCAGAAGTTCTTCCCTGTGAGGGTGCTGAGGCACTAGCACAGGTTGCCCAGAGAAGCTGTGGCTGCCTCATCCCTGGCAGTGTTCACGGCCAGGTTGGACAGGGCTTGGAGCAACCTGGTTTAGTGGAAGGTGTCCCTGCCCATGGCAGGGGATTGGAACTGGATGAGCTTTAAGGTCCCTTCCAACCCAAACCAGTCTGTAATTCTGTGAAGTCCAGTAGGGAATGAAATGAATTACACGATTTTACACCAGCTTCCTCTCATAGAATCATAGAATAGTTAGGGTTGGAAAGGACCTTAAGATCATCTAGTTCCAAACCCCCTGCCATGGGCAGGGACACCTCACGCTAAACCATGTCACTCAAGGCTCTGTCCAGCCTGGCCTTGAACGCTGCCAGGGATGGAGCACTCACAGCTTCCCTGGGCAACCTGTTCCAGTCCCTCACCACCCTAACAGGAAAGAAGTTCTTCCTTCTATCTAATGTAAACATCCCCTGTTTAAGGTTGAACCCGTTACCCCTTGTCCTGTCACTACAGTCTCTAAGGGTCCCTCCCCAGCATCCCTATAGGCCCCGTTCAGATACTGGAAGGCTGCTATGAGGTCTCCACGCAGCCTTCTCTTCTCCAGGCTGAACAGCCCCAACTTTCTCAGCTTGTCTTCATACAGGAGGTGCTCCAGTCCCCTGATCACCCTCGTGGCCCTCCTCTGCATTTGTTCAGTTCCATGTCCTTTTTATGTTGAGGACACCAGAACTGCACACAATACTCCAGGTGAGGTCTCACGAGAGCAGAGTAGAGGGGCAGGATCACCTCCTTCGACCTGCTGATCACGCTCCTTTTGATGCAGCTGGTAAAAGACTCCCTTTTGCTGAAGGCAGTGTTAATCCCCTGTTTTCAAGGTTATGTTCCCACAGCCCGTGCCAAACAGTACTTTTCTATTTCTGTGTGTTTCACCACAGACCATTATCTATTATCACTGACGCAATGTGGCCTGCCTGAAACCCACAGCAAGGTTGTCAGCCTCAGCAGAGCCCGTTATTTCACCTGCAATCTTGTTTACACTTGAAGTTTAAAAGGGCAGCAGGTTCCAATCAGTGTCTCTCAGGTGAGATTGCCCTTCCGCAGACACTCCTTGTAGCCACAAATAGATCTCCTGTGTCCCTCGCAAACTTCTCAGACCCAGAAGGCACAACAGATGAAAGTGGAGTGGAATCTGTGCTCCGGCTTCTCACTTTGCTGCCAAACACAGGTCTGATGAGCAGCTTTGCTCCAGACCATTGGAAGGCTGCTCAGTCCCTTCAGCAGCCAGGGCAATAAAGCAGCGGACAGGCTGCAGAGAAAACATAACGCAGCACAAAAAGACAGCTAGGCTCTACAGCACCACAGCAGTGACTGTGATCTGAGCTGAAAGAACCATAAAAAGATCTTTAAAAGTTCAATGTTGGTAATACTATTTAAAAGCAGTCTGGCAGTTTTATTTACAGAGAGCAAGACCAACCTTCTCCTTAGCTGGAACTGTTAAATCCCAGTTACTTCAAGGAGGCTATGCACTTTAAGAGCGGGTCTCACTTTCTCTGACTGCCCCTTGGGCAGCAAGGTTAGTGATGGGCTGAGGTCTCCAATCCACTTGAAGGTCTCACATCAACAGGAAGGTTCTTTCCTGTGAGGGTGGTGAGGCACTGGAACAGGTTGCCCAGGGAGGTTGTGAGTGCTCCATCCCTGGCAGCATTCAAGGCCAGGCTGGACAGAGCCTTGTGTGACATGGTTTAGTGTGAGGTGTCCCTGCCCACAGCAGGGGTTTGGAACTAGATGATCTTAAGGTCCTTTCCAACCCTCACTATTCTGTGATTCTATATATATTTGCTTTGCACTAATAACTCAATGAATAGACTAGAGCATTTGATTGTTTACGTTGTGTTTGGTATCGAGTCTTTGGGGATCCTACAAATCTGGAGCACACGTTCAGTGTGATCAAACTGCAACGGCATGGCAGCAAGCAGTACAGGCTCTGAACCATCCCACATTTCTCCTTTGGTAGTGTTACATTGTTCAGACTCATATTAATCTGCCATTAAGGATGCCACATTGGAAATTAGGATGGGATAACTCCGTCAGGACATGCTAGTGGGTAACACAGATCCATGTTAGTGGGTTCACTCAGCTGTGCAAGGGCTCCGCAGCAAGGCCAAGGCTTGACTCTTCACTTCAAATACCTTATGGTACACTTTACGCATGATTGCTGAAAGCTGCTTTTATTCCTAGTTTTTATATGCTGGTGTATAACTTTTGAAGTATTTGAGCTTTATGTATGACTTTGCATGTATTTTGCTTCTGTGGTGGGTTGGAAAGGTGGTAAGAAACAAGGAAAGAAGAGGGAGGTGTGCTTCCATGTGAAGCAGCTGTGAGGCAGGTCTGGCCCCACCATTGCTTTTGACCTAGAAGGCACTGTGTGTAGCACGGTCTATAGAGTCTCTGTGGGATGATCATCAGCTGTGAGTGCTGGTGTGTTCACCTGCTAGGGAATGCTGAGGGCAGACTTGAGAAGTGGACATGTGTCATCAGATCAGTAGATAGTCCACTGTAGAGGGCTGGAAGTGTTCCTGAACTCAGGGAGTAGAGTGTGGTCCTAAGGGAGAACCTTGTTTCTTGGGATTTTGATCTTGTAGGTCTTTGGGTGATTTATATGAATCTGCTGGGCTTGATTCTCTAGTTCAGGAAAGCAGATCATAAATGAGTTGCAGACTTAGAAGTTATACCAAAGAATATCAAAGGCTGAAAATTTAATGAGCCTGCAGTTGTCACTTGAGGTGTGCATCCTTTCTGCCCCATCTTGCAGCTTCATGGGATTTGGGATTGCTATGAACCATTCAGGAGCTGTCTTGAGATGGCTGTAAATCTGGGATGAAGGCATACTAACCCAGTGCATTTGCTCTGTCCTGGAAGAATTCAATGTGTTGCTTCTGATCCTCACTGGGAGCTGAGGATGGTGCAGCACTGTCCTTGTGTTCCCCTGCTTGTGAGCTGGAACTGGTTCAGTCTTTCACCCAAAGCTGATGTCCCATGAATAGTACAAGAGGGGTAATGAAGCCTTTAGTCAATATGGTAGGGATTTGGAATGCCTGTCAGGGCTGATCCACCTTAGGGGTTTCTGAAAATGAGGCATTTTTATCCTGGGTGCACTGGCTTTTGGATTAATTTGTCCTATTCTTCTGACATTCACCAGCCAAGGATCTGAGTTATGTTTTGAATATTTTATTGAACAGGAGCTTTCCCCAGTAAACTTGCTGCATACTTTAAATACAGATGCTGTACAATTAATGTTTTTCTCCTCTCTTCCAGTTCACATGTGTTTTCAGATCAAGATTCTCCGCAAAGAAAGGGTAAGGCTTTGAGTGTGCTCAATGCCTAGATACTGGTTCTGCTAGTGTGGCTGTAAAAGATCTTCATTCCCAGATGTTGCTTCTATTGGCATTAGTGACTTTCCTGACAGATGTTTTGTTAAAGCCTATGCATTTTTAAAAAATACTCTTTAAAGTGTTGCCTGGTTAAAATAGTAAGTTACTGACTGACTCTCAGATACAGTGAGAAGAAAGTAGAAGAAAGAAGTTATTATTTTGTTTGTTTGTTTATTTTTTTAACCAAATGAAAACAGTTAAATGTTTGAAGGATGGAGCAGTGAGAGTGTCCATGAAATGAAGTGTCATCTATGAACTATCAGGTTGGGCTATCAGGTCGGGCTATCAGGTTATTTGTCAGTTTCTTGTCTCTGGCCAGTGCAGGGAAAGAAGTTCCCAGCCATAATTAACACGCTTTGGCCATGTAGTTCAATACACACCCTTTGTCAATAGTTGGCTGTGAGAAGAAAGAAGAAGCTTTTGTAAAGTGTATTTGGGATGAATAAATACATATATAGGCAGAATCCTGTCATTTCTGGGCACTGAAGTTCTTCCCAGTATGGGTGGCAATATGATCAATGAAAAGAAGAGGAATCCTATTGTACAAGTAAACTAGAAGATGCATGTGTTGAAGCACCAATCCACATATTTTCCACAACAGAATCAGGTGTTCTGAAATGCACATTTTTGTACAGGTGTAATTATTATTTGCATAGGAACCTGAAAAATTATGCTTTTACAAATGATTGGATTTTTTTTTTTTTTTGTATGGTAATAACACATTTTCTTCCACAGGTCGCCATTATGGTGGTGGTGTGAAGCCAAAACTTAATGTAAATCAAATGTCAGTTACACAGGTAATGTTTGAAGGGCTGGATCTGTAAACTTTTTTTCATAGCACATTAGTTTAATTTACATTATTGAATTAAATAATGCATTGTTTACAAGAAATAGCCAACAAAACTGTTCCAGTCATTGTGATATGGTGCTGAATCACAGCCTGGTGTACAAGACATCTGCTTTTTGGAGAAGCCATCTGAGACTTCAGTTGGTGTTGCTGGTGCTGAGTGGCAGTGGGTTTGGGCACAGGATCTTACTGAAGGAACCAAATCCTGTCATACATATTCTGTATAATGCCATTTGGTTGCTGTGGCCAGTATTTTGCTTATATCACTTGGTACTGAAAGAACAGATGAAGCAAAGCTGCAGATTGTTTGAATTTAGTGGGAGTTTTTCCTGAGTCCAGCCAGTAGGTCTTGTCAGAAACAGAGCACAAAAGGCTTCCTGACCAAAAACCCTGTAAGTGATGCAATCTCATGTAAATAATCTACTGGTCAAGTCTGTCTCATCTGTACTTCTAAGAAGACAGTTTTATCATTTATACAAATGATAGTCATAGTCAATGTTTCATCATATTTTCTGGCCGTGCATGATCTTACCTTGCTTTCAGCTTGTTGCTGTAAGTACTTCCTAATTTAATCATAAAGCAGTCTTGTGCCACACGTAAAGGGGTCATTCAGGGTCTGAGCGGGGAGACATGATTCCCTAAACTGAACACAAAAAGAAATCTCTCTTGAAATCAAGACAAAGCTTTGGGGCTTAACTACTTGCCTCTTGAAGCCTGGTAAGATGCTGTTTATTATTGAGACTGAGAGTACATCTCTTGTTTGTGCATGATTTGTACTTGCTTAATCATATGACATGCAGACATTTTATATGTTATCAGATTTGGGTAGGACATATATGTAGATGGAAAAAAGCTGGTGTCTGGAAAGCTTATTTTGAAGTATGGAAATGGTTAAATTTTGAAGTCCTTTCTAAGCCCTAACTCACTGTCTCAAAATATGTTGTCTGACAGCCAGATTGGCCTCCTTTGTCTTTGAAATGTGGCTTAGAAGAAATAGTATTTCTCTAGTGTCTACAGATAACATAGAAACTGCAATCCCCAGGTTTTAATCTTGCAAATGACTGGTTTTTTGAGTGTTGTTTTCTGCAGCAGGCATTTTCCCAATTTTACAGCCATTAGGAGCCAAACTCTGTGCAAATAGGTGTAGACTTGGATATTTTCTTTCATCTGGACAGCTGCCCAGTGTGCTTTCTGCATGCTAGGCTGTGTCCTTGGCCCAAGCTGAGACCTCTTTAGTGTGTTGAGATAATTTTTCCAGGTGTTGTAGAGAGTCCTCTGCTGAGGTAAGCACCTTATGATTCTGGCTTTGCTTCGCTTTTTATATTTGACAGCTGTAGGTGTGCTGGGTGAGATGGGAGCATGATAAGAATGTGTTTTACGCCAGTGATACTACCCTAGTAATAAATGTAACTTCTGCTGGCTCTCTGGCAGTTGTGCTGGAGCTCGAGGTCTGTAGAGTGGCATTCTTGTGGTGGGAAGAGGTTAGCCAGAGATTTCTCTGTTTTCTCAGTTTATTGCTAGTGCAGCTGAGAACTGGCTCCACAGATGCTCTCAAAGTGCTGGCCTCATTTATTTATTATATTGGTAGGATGGAGAGTAACTACTGAAATATGCATCTTCTGATACTGATCTTTTATGTGGTCAATTCAGGTTGTCAGCTACAACTTGAGCAGGAAAGGACAGTGGGAAAAAGCAGCCACCCACAGCTATTACAGCCCTCTCAACGTCACGGTTAATGGCATCCCCTGCATTCTGTTCTGGGCCAAGAGAATCATGATTAAGTTTGAAAACCACACGCAGCTGGATTTGACAGAGAAGACTTTTGGTGTCCATGCAACAGTGGATGTTGGAGAGTCAAACTGCAGTGAAGACAATGCAGTGTAAGGTGGCATTGTACTCTGCCAAGGAAACTAGTACAGATAATAAGTCTAGTAAATACATACTGAAGGTTAACAGACATTGTATTATATGGCATAGAGCCCCATGGGCAAGCTCCTTCCTACAATGTCCTGACATTGCGGGCAGCAGGGCAGCATGGGTTATATATTCTCAGACCAGTCTTTCATGGGACACGCAGACACACATAGTTGCCTTCATCTCTTACAGTCAGTTCTTTTCACAAATCATTTTTGCTGTTACTGGCTGGTTTACATAGGTGCTTAGGAGATGGAGTGACGGATCTGATGCTGAATATGGGGTCTTAGGGTCTGGCTGCACGTGACTACTTATCTCCTCACAGGATGTATGCCAGCAGTAATGTAAACCATTGGTACAAGACACAGATGTGTATTTAGAAACAGGTGGCCCCATGTATCAGTAGTGCCAAGAGCTGCTGAAGCCAAAGAGTCAATTCACTAGAGGTTTGCATGTGACCTGAAGAGTCTTCAAACCTCTGAACTCTGCAGCGTAGTCTGTTATGATTTTCTTCAGGATGAGCAGCATTTAGCAGCTTTGCTCATGCTAAGCCTGAGGGAGAGCTATGTATTAACCTAACTGGATTCAAAATTCTCCAATCCCATGGCTATAATAGAAAGTCATGTACTTATTTTTATTTCCTTTGTCATGTACCTGACAACTTCTCTCCCTCCACATAGCGTGCTGGCTGGCTTCATGTGTAATACCATGTCATTGATTGCATTCTGGTAGGTAAGACTCTAAAAATTAGAAAGTGGGTACCTCTGGGCATGTGCTGAACATGAGCGTTGGGTCTACTCCATAAACATGTTTAAATATGTAATGACACACAACAGTAAAAATAACATGACCAAACCCAGCAGTTTCCTTTAGCTCCTATACAGCATTTCGCCCCTGCATCTAAAGATGTTTCTGTAGAAAGGGCTCTAGTGATGCGCATCTGTGAAATCTGAAATCGAATGTCATCTGCATTTTTTCGTGCTCTGTTATTTAAAAAGATGAGAATAATGTGCCTCTTAACAGTTTCTAGTGATATGCAGAGGTGATGCATGATTTGAGATAAATGCCATGGCTTGAGAAAGAGAACCAGATCAAATGAACCTAATTGTTAGCCAATGCTGGAAGCAGCAGGATCGAGTTGTGTTGAAAGCTGAACATGCAGTTCTGTTCTTTCTGGATAGTCTAGGCCTCATTCACATCAAAAGGTGAACTACTGGAATTCACAGGTGGAAGATTTAATCCTTTCAGTTTTTCTCTCATTGACTTAAAAAGTATACTGAGCGAAAGGCTCCATCTGTAACTATGCTTCACCTTTTGTGCTGCTTTCAAGATCTCTGAAGTTTTTATCTAGCCTCACGATACTTGTTTTTTGACCTAGGCTTTCTCTGAACTTTGGTGACATTGGCAATCTAAAGGGACTTGTTATTCGGTAAGTTTATATGATAAAGAAAATATTAGATAATCACATGTTAATGTGCATTGTTATGCAGTTGCTCAAGGAGTTTGTTTCAGAACTTGTGTAAGCAAAATAACGTGATAGAAACTTCATATTTCTTCTCACTGTGAGGGAAAGCAGCTAAGTAACTCTTTCAGCTGCCCAAGCAAGAACCTCAAATCACTTTCCACACTCAATAGAAGGAGCTAGAGCTTTATAGTGATACATTTATACATATATATACATGAAATATATATATACACAGTCTAATAAGGTTGTTCAATTTGTGAATTTGATAGTGCAACTGTTAGTCAGACTTCTCATTTTTCTTCCTATACAATATTTCAGATTCTTATTAACAACCAGCTATTACCAGCTGTCTGTTCAGAACCTGTTCAGCTTACACAGACTGCAGCTTCTTTACAACCATTCCATACAAGCGACGTTTAATGCAACTAGAATATGCGCACCAGCAAGTTACTCCTACCACTGTGAACATGTGAGCAGCTTGCAGAGATACGATGCACTTCTCATACCCAGCTCTGCAAATGATCTTTCAAAGCTTTGGGAAGTCACTTTTATTGATTTCCAGGTAATGGAAATAAGCCAAGTGGATCCCATAGGTAGATTGGTGGGAAATTTTCTGCCAAGAAAAAATGATGACCTTCCATACAGCTTACAGGATCTCCATGGAACTTGAAATATAAATGAAGACTTCAATTATTATACCTAACCTTCCTATCAAAGGAAAAGAAGGGCTTTATAGATACTCTAGTCTTTTGCCTGGATTTCCCCTTGGTGTGGGGAGTGAATTTAACTTTTGGTGTTCTATCTCTCTGAACTGGGCTCTTAAACCCAGCATCAATAACAGCATAAGTCACCAGGTATGGGGCTCATTTCACTTAGCCTTCGATGCCTAGTGATTTTAACCTTGTGCCCTGATTATAGTCACCTCAACCTGCCTTTAAGCCTGTGGATAATTCCTCTGACTCATCTTAAGTCCTTATTTTAGGATGAGGTTAATCATCTTCTGAAAGTGCCTTTTTTTCTGTGTTTGACAGTAAGGGAGCCTGAGATGACTGGACTGGGATGTGTTGCTTTTAGATACCTAAGTAACAGGGCATGAAGAGCTGAGAAGAGGATTGAGGGGGAAAGGTGATCCCCTTTCTTCACCATGTGATATATGCCCATGGACTGATTTAGTGGAGTGGTCAATCAATTCCCTGAATGCCAATGTGGTAAACTTCATATTAGAACTGAAGCCGCAAGGCAGACTTACTGGTATTAGCCATAAGTTGAGTGCAACTTCCTGTGGTTTAGCTGGTTTGCTAACATATACCGTACACTTGGATCTGGTGAGAAAAATACAGTATTAGGATAGGCAATTGAAAATATTTTTGTTTGCCACACTGGATTTTATGCCGTTTGAAACAGAGACTCTGGAAAGTCTCAACAAATGATGCTGGATATGAACCCATTAACTTGAGAGTTACTACACTTAGAATTAAGTATTACAGGACTATTAAGAGTGATCATTGAAGACTTTGTTGAAAACACAGGTGCAAATCCTTTGGGCTGCAGAGTGATGGAGATTAGAATAGCTGGCAGTTTCTAGAAGACTTACCTGGATAAACTGAACGTTAACTCCAGCTGGCACTAATACAATTTTGCAATATGCAGGTGTTAAATTAAAAATTCTTACTGCCATCAGAAGCAAATCTATAAATTTGTTTGTAGCTAAGATGCAATTATTTTATTTAACATGAGCCCTTTTGATCTCTTTGTAGATTCAAGGTTTTAACATTCAAGAAGGACACTTTGGCTATGCAAAAGACTGTGCGTCCTTTTTCTCTCCAGCAATACTTATGGGATTGGTTATGTCGCTCATTCTGCTGCTGGTTCTTGCCTACACTCTTCATATGTTGATCCACCTGAAGTCTCTTGACAGGCACTATGAATGCAAAGCTTCTCCTGCCTATTTTCCACAGATGAAAGACAATGACATGGGAGATGAGAAAGAGCCACTGAGAAGCAATGGAAATGAGTCGTATGAACTCAGAAACCAAAAGCTCTGTAAAATCTACATTTAGCAGTGCACATTTATCTGTCACAGTGAAATAAATGATATTTTCTTCTGCTGGCACTGTTGTATGTAGTTTGTTCATATTTTTCACCAACTGATGAACGAAGTAGGTAACAGACTGTTTAGCTGGTTACTGTCTGATATTTATTGATACCCATCTCAAAGATGCCTTGGGAAACGAGAGGAAAAAAAAATCCATTGTGAATAAGAGATCTCAGGTTATAGAACTTTCTAGAACAGAACCAAAATATGTATCTTTCTGTCCATCTGTCTGAAGACAGAAGAATCTGTAATGGAGACTTTGAAATTGAATAAAGGTACAAAAAGAAAAAACAAAATAAACAAAACACCCCTCCCCCCCCTCCCCCCCCAAAAAAAATTAAAAAATCTCTTGTTTTATTCTTTCAGAAGGCAGTATTTTTTTTTTCCTGGATTTGTATTTGCTACATCCACCCTGCTCTGTGTCCTGACATAATAACACCCATTCCTTTCTCAGTATATGTTTTTCCAAATTACATCCTCTTTCTTTGTCTTCATAAACTCCTTTCCCTCATTTGGAGTCTTCAGAGCCATATAAGTAGCGTATTATTCACTACATTGATGAAATAATGATGGCTCCAATATAGCAGCATCTTGATGCTTTTCTCTGTCTAAGCTGGTGGCTTACTGTAAGGATCTAGCGGGAGAACAGTAGACATCTTGTCAAAGCCTTATCCTTAACTTCCTGGCTCAACTCTGCACTAAGAGGTGGATTATGAGCGTTATACCCTTTGATGCTAGGTTAATTTCTTTTCTATCAAATCCCATCAATCTCCTTTGGGAATTTTACCTGAATGGAGGCAGCCAGTGCTGTAACTGAAGACATATATAAACAAAACAGTGGAAGTTCCCTAGCAGTGAAAATACAATTTTCACTTTTTTTTTTCTGAGCATTTAAGATACTGTCTTCCCACTCACCGTTTCTTCTGTTAGAGTCAAAGTTCGGGAACTCCAGATCAGCCTGTAATTCAGCCCTGACTTCTAGCAAGGAAGGACACAATAATGTATTAACTAATGCTTTCAGGTCACAAGTAATACAAACCCATTGTTCTTGTCTATCAAGAGCAAGAATTTCTTAAATTTCAGATAATGGATCTAATTAGTTGTCTGTGGTCTTTGTAAACTGTTCTGCAGTGGGGTTTTGTCTGCCTGTTGTAAACAAAACACTGAAGAACATCCCCGGTCAGCCCCTGCTTGTGTGCTGACACAAGAGCTCTGGAAAGAAAACAGCATAGGCAGCTTTTAAGTATTTCATCAGGAGGTGGAGTTTGGTCTAAGCTTTACAGCCCAGCACACTGAAGTAAAAAAAAACAATAGTGAAGAAATCTGAGCGGTAACATGTTTTGAGCCTATCTTGTGGCCGCAGTGCTCATGCACCTTCCTTGTGGTTTCTCATAGCCAATAGGATTTCATTTAAGTAGTTTGTTTTCGTGTGCCAGCCTTGTGTATTTCTATCAGATTAGTGTCCATTCTTATCAAATGACTCAGTTGCTTTTAAACTGCCCAAAGGCACTCTAGGTGGGAATGTCAGTTTTATTCTGGAAAAACTGTATGAGAGCCTGGGTTTTTGTTTTATCAGATGGGCAGCTGGACTGTGTGCAGTGGGGCAGCCACTGTGGGTTGAGGATATGCACAGAAATGTGGGAAGTTCCTGCTCTGTGCAAATGGGATGAGGCTCTGCCTGGCATCCTACTACCATTTTCTAGGTCCTTTGAGTTACCAGCCAGGAGATAGGGGAGAAATGAAGTTGGGAGAGAAGAAGAGGTGACTGTGAGACTGAAGACCCCTTAATTCCCTGCAGAGGTGAAATCTGCTGCCACCCCATTTCTATCTTGCCTCATCAGTCCTAGACTTTTGCCACAGAAACTGTTTGACTGCACATAGAATCATGGAATAATTAGGGTTGGAAATGACCTTAAGATCATGTAGTTCCAAACCCCCTGCTATGGGCAGGGACACCTCCCACGAAACCATATCACCCAAGGCCTCGTCCAACCTGGCCTTGAACACTGCCAGGGATGGAGCATTCACAGCTTCCCTGGGCAACCCATTCCAGTGCCTCACCACCCTAACAAGAAAGAATTTCCTCCTTATATCCAATCTAAACTTCCCCTGCTTAAGTTTTAACCCGTTACCCCTTGTCCTCTCACTACAGTCCCTAATGAAGAGTCCCTCCCCACCATCCCTTATAGGCCCCCTTCAGATACTGGAAGGCTGCTATGAGGTCTCCATGCAGCCTTCTCTTCTCCAGGCTGAACAGCCCCAACTTCCTCAGCCTGTCTTCATATGGGAGGTGCTCCAGCTCCCTGATCATCCTCGTGGCCCTCCTCTGGACTTGTTCCAACAGTTCCATGTCCTTTTTATGTTGAGGACACCAGAACTGCACACAATACTCCAAGTGAGGTCTCACAAGAGCAGAGTAGAGGGGCAGGATTACCTCCTTCAACCTGCTGGTCACGCTCCTTTTGATGCAGCCCAGGATACAGTTGGTTTTCTGGGCTGAAAGCGCACACTGCCTGCTCATGTTAATTTTCTCATCAACCAACACCCCCAAGTCCTTCTCCTCAGGGCTGCTCTGAATCTCTTCTCTGCCCAACCTGTAGCTGTGCCTGGGATTGCTCCGACCCAGGTGTAGGACCTTGCACTTGTCATGGTTAAACTTTATGAAGTTGGCATCAGCCCACCTCACAAGCGTGTCAAGGTCCCTCTGGATGGCATTCCTTCCCTCCAGTGTATCAACCGAACCACACAGCTTGGTGTCATCGGCAAACTTGCTGAGGGTGCACTCAATCCCACTGTCCATGTCAGTGATGAAGATGTTGAACAAGACCGGTCCCAACACCGATCCCTGAGGGACACCACTCGTTACTGGTCTCCAGCTGGACATTGAGCCATTGACCACAACTCTTTGTGTGCGGCCATCCAGCCAGTTCTTTATCCATTGAGTGGTCCATCCATCAAATTGATGTCGCTCCAATTTAGAGACAAGGATATTATGTGGGACAGTGTCAAATGCTTTGCACAAGTCCAATCTGCCTTTAGGAGGAGCCCAAACAAAGCATATACTTCCTTATAGCGGCTTTACTTGACTGCGTATGACACTTCAGTCTGCTGAGTCAGATTCAGTCAGACAGAGCAACCTGGTCTATTGGAAGGTGTCCCTGCCTGTGGCAGGGGGTTGGAACTGGATGAGCTTTAAGGTCCCTTCCAACCCAAACCTGTCTGTGATTCTATCATTGTCAGCTGGCATGTATACCATTAATTTTAGATGATGTATGTGCTGCTGGGCCCCATTCATTCTTACCACTTGTGTCCACATACTGACTGAAATACCGGGAAAGCCAGTGGGGATCTCTCCAGGGATTTAGTAGGCTTTGGATTTGGCGCAAGTGGGTCAGAGCAGCTGTCCCTTACACAGCCCCCCCCCCCCCCCCCCCCATAAGCCGTGGATAGCAAGGGAGTTTGGGATTAGACAAAACCTAGGGTGACCTCTTCAGTCTGTGCCGTGCCGTGCCGTGCATCTGAGGACAGTGCTGCCTGACCTCCCATGGAGGCACAGCCTGAGCCCTCCAGCAGGAAGAGGAGCCTCTTGCTCTGTGTTTGCTGGGGAACTTAATTTTTCTCTCTGCCCATCTCACTCTCTCTGTAATTGTTCAGATTGGTTTCTTGCAATATGATCTTCCTCCTGCTTCTGGCTGTCAGTCAAGAAGATTGGCATCTGCCTTGTGCAGAACTGCTCCCTTAATTAGCCCCAAGAGCATCCCGCTTGTGGTCTTTTTTCTGAGTCCAGGCCTGCAGATGGCTGGTGAGAGCCTTCTGTCTGTTGACTTTTGCCTATGCCCTTGTCATATGATTCCTACCTGACATTTTCCATAGCTGCTCACCAGTGATACTTGAGTAACCCAGAGCCCACATTTTGGTGGACCACTTTACAATTCAATGAGGAATTTTCTCCTGTCTGCTTCCTGCTCTCTTCCCCCTCCTTTTTTTCTCTCCAACCTTTTTTGAACTCGGAGAAGTTTTATACATTAAAGGCCGAGTGCTGACGCTGTCTGCCCTTCAGTAGCTTGATTCCTTGGGGTCTGCACTTCCCTTCTTCATTCCTTGTAGTTGTCAGATGTGCTTTCCCATGGTTCCTTACAGAGATGATGCAAAGCAGAGGAGCAATTACAAGCCTCGGGCATTCTTCCTCTTTCAGAAGAGCATCAGGTCAAGGCTGGCTGTGATGAGCACTGATGCTCATCACAGTCTGATGAAGGCAGCCTGTTTAATAAGGGGGTGCAGATACTAGGGGAGAAGGCAGCTCTTCGACAGTCCCAACTTGATACAATGAAAGACGTGGAAAATCTTTTTCCTCCTCCTGAAAACCTCTTGGCAGATAACTGCATCTCACTGGAGGAGAGATTAAAAGAGGCAGTTGTATGAGAAAAAAGGTCCATAGTACAGCAATAGAAATTACCCAGTGCCTAGGGAGGAGAAACCGCATGTGGACAACTTTAAAAAGAGCAGAACTATTTGGTATGGAAAGGCGAACAGGAGGAAGAAATCTGATAGTGTGACATATTTTATTGGAGGATATAAAGACAGCCAAAAAAGGGATATTTTCTTAAATAAACCCCTTGATCTAAAGACATGGGGTCACCTTGCAGTGTACAGAGGCAATATCTTGCAGACAAATCAGTTGAATTTCTTTTTTGTCATGCATATGTGTGTTTTGCAACAACACAAGGGAATCCAGGATTATAAAGGAATACAACTTCTCTGCCAGGCCTTGCATGCAGAAAGTGAGATTCACATAGATGGCTCTGGTTTTGTGTGTTCTTATGGATGGTTCCATGCTGAGCACATGTGCAGCATGGTCCTGTCCTTCCTTTCCCTAGACATGAGCTGGCTATGTCTGGCACATGGGATGATGGAGCAGGGGAGGGGTTCTGCTGCTCTGCAGATGGAAATGCACCATCTGGAAGAGCCCTGTTGCTCCTCTGCCTACACCTGCATCTTCTCTATTGTGCAGTGTTCTTCTCTCGGTGCAGGAGAGTATGTGCTTGAGAAGCTGGAGTATATCATCCAACCATCATAGGTTGGAGGAGAAGGGGCAATGGTGCTCCCTGTTGATACTCCATAGCATCATATGTGTGCGCGTATGTTTGTGTGTATATAAATGTATTATAATGCTTTTAGACACAGCACAGTGGTTTATGATTTCCTTTATTCTGGAAGGTGTGTGACCACCCAGGAACTGTAGGCTGCAGTTGAGATTCAAAGCAGCAATGCCAAACAGAGAAATGTAATGTCTGAAAGAAGCCACTTGACTTTCCTAGGCTGTATGCAGATGTGGGGTATTGCTCTATAGAAGGCAGATGCTATTATTTGAAGACCAATAATTAGAAAAACCTAGAGACTGATGAATTTTGCTTAAATCATAGAATCATAGAACCATAGAATAGATAGGGTTGGAAAAGACCTTAAGATCATCAAGTTCCAACCCCCCTGCCATGGGCAGGGACACCTCACATTAAACCATATCACCCAAGGTCTCTTCCAACCTGGTCTTGAACACTGCCAGGGGTGGAGCATTCACAACCTTCCCTGGGCAACCCATTCCAGTGCTTCACCACCCTAACAGTAAGGAACTTCCTCCTTATATCCACTCTAAACTTCCCCTGTTTAAGTTTTAACCCATTACCCTTTGTCCTATCACTACAGTCCCTAATGGAAGTCCCTCCCCAGCATCCCTATGTAGGAACTTTCTTTCCTGGGCCAGTGTCCGAGCAGATACTTACTCCATTCCTAATGTTATCAGTGTGGCTGACTGCAGCTGCAAAAGGTTAGTTCTCTGTACATGTTTTGTAACTTTCTCCACTGTACAGAGTCAATGCTTGTGCCTTGCAGTGAAAGCTGTGCACATCACTATGTTACTCATGTATGAGAGACTATCACACTCGTGCAGAGGGAAGTGTCATGTTAGAGGGACAGGGTTGATGGCACAGGTTTTATTTCCTTCCATCTGCCACTGCAGTTCCCATTCTGCTTAAAAATCTGAATGAGGTCCTGTGTCAGAATCCATGAGGCTTTCCAATGCCTCACCAAGGATCTCCATGGTGAAAGCTCTCTCTGGCAGATGGCAGCTTCCCGAATTATGATCCATACAGGCAGATGTCTGGGAAATATCTTGCCACGACGATTTTGAAGCTTGGTTCAAAACTGTCCAAAATGTCAGCTTAAGGACAGGGCTGGCAAAACCAACTGCAGTTCCAAAGCTCCTGCTTGATTTCCTTGTGTTTTAACAGATTCCTTCACATAGCTCAGTGGTTAATGTAACATGGTTACATTAACTTCTACGGGCAGTCTGGAAACCTGGGAGTGCTCAAGTCAAAGGCTCAGTGGTTGAGTGTCCGCTGCAGACTGTGTTTCATAAATTCCTAGAATGTTTTGGGTTGGAAGGGACCTTAAAGCTCACCCAGTTCAACGCCCTGCCATGGGCAGGGACACCTTCCACTAGACCAGGTTGCTCCAAGCCCCGTCCAACGTGGCCTTGAGCACTGCCAGGGGTGGGGCAGCCACAGCTTCTCTGGGCAACCTGTGCCAGGGCCTCACCACCCTCACAGGGAAGAACTTCTGCCTAAGAGCTCATCTCAGTCTCCCCTCTGTCAGGTTAAAGCCATTCCCCCTTGTCCTGTCCCCACAGGCCCTTGTCCAAAGCCCCTCTCCAGCTTTCCTGTAGCCCCTTTAGGCACTGGCAGCTGCTCTAAGGTCTCCCCTTGAGGAGCCTTCTCTTCTCCAGGCTGAACCAGCCCAGCTCTCTCAGCCTGTCTCCAGAGCAGAGCTGCTCCAGCCCTCACAGTATCTCTGTGGCCTCCTCTGGACTCACTCCAACAGCTCCACGTCCCTCTTGTGTTGGAGGTCCCACGTGTCCAGGTGTCTGGATATATTGAGCTGTGTCCTGTGCCTGCACTGCCAAACAGGACTTGTCAAGGTGTGGAAAAGCTCCATTTGTTCTTGGAGGGCTACAGCTGCCTGGGAGGGAGGTGGGATGCAAAGACCAGAGTCAGGAATGTTTGACACATTCTGTGTCTGGGATCTAAATGTTCAGAAATACCAGAGAAAATGTATGCTGGTAAGAATCATAGAATCATAGAATCATTAGGGTTGGAAAGGACCTTAAGATCATCTAGTTCCAAACCCCCTGCCATGGGCAGGGACACCTTACACTAAATCATATCACCGAAGGCCTCGTCCAACCTGGCCTTGAACACTGCCAGGGATGGAGCATTCACAACCCCCCTGGGCAGCCCATTCCAGTGCCTCACCACCCTAACAGGAAAGAATTTCCTCCTTATATCCAATCTAAACTTCCCCTGTTTAAGGTTGAACCTGTTACCCCTTGTCCTATTACTGCAGTCCCTAATGAAGAGTCCCTCTCCAGCATCCTTATAGGCCCCCTTCAGATACTGGAAGGCTGCTATGAGGTCTCCACGCAGCCTTCTCTTCTCCAGGCTGAACAGCCCCAACTTTCTCAGCCTGTCTTCATACAGGAGGTGCTCCAGTCCCCTGATCATCCACTGCCGGCCCCTGCTCATTTTCTCATCAAGCAACACCCCCAAGTCCTTCTCCTCAGGGCTGCTCTGAATCTCTTCTCTGCCCAACCTGTAGCTGTGCCTGGGATTGCTCCGACCCAGGTGTAGGACCTTGCACTTGGCATGGCAAAAGGAGTGCAGACTTGGTAACCGTATATGGCTGATCTGAGCTTTCCAGCCAGGTCTGTGAGGCTTGGCAGGAAAAAGAAATGCCTTGAGCAGCTGCATTACAGGCTGCCACCTTACATGTGCAAACCTGCAGCCCTGCACCTTTTAAATTCTGTTAATGACTGCACATCCACTTGGAAACACATGCTATCTAACTGCTGAATTGCCTGTCTGAAGGTCCGCATTCCCTGGCGTCTGTGGCTTCAGTGAGAGCTGGGAAACCTTAGGATCTTCAGAATCACTTTCCTACAGGGAGAAACATGAGAAACTCATTATTTGTTAAGAGAGTTTGATTAACAGACTGCTCTGAAAACAATCCCATATGCGATTCAATTACCAGCAGTTATATGACATATCAAAAGAAGCATCTGTAAACCCAGAAAATTATTTACAGCTTGTGACACCGATCTTCAAGTTCCAAAACTGTTAAGTAGTTCAGAAGTCCTCAGTCCTGAAATACAGGGCTGAGCTGGATTACATTGGGTGAGTTACATAGTGCTGCATGGTGGAAGGCACAGAGAGCTGTCTTACATGGTTATGGGAATTAGGTGAGGCTATAGGATGACAGAGCCTGAGAAATGTAAATCCAGGTAATATTTGCAAAGAGTGATTAGGAAGATCGGAGGAGATATTGCTGCATTTACCTTGTAGAGCAGTTTAAAGATGGCTCCCCTCCTTCACAGCTGCATCTAACACTATCCACTGAGACTGTTTTGTGGTATGTAATGTTTTCTGAACCCGTAAACTGTGGGTCTGATTTCCTGCCTGCTGACGGCAGTGGGAGACTTGCAGAATGTTTAGTGGGAGATGAATTACCCCATGCCCTAGTAGTATCATTTCCTTTTGCAGCTGCAGCCCATGCTTGCTCTTGCTGTCACAGGGATGTAAAAATTGAGACATACTATCTCAGGATGACCTGCCATGCAAGTACCATACCTTGCATGAATTTCCCTCTCTTATGTGTTCACTGTATTCCCCTGTTACTTTTGCTGGGTGTCCACAGAAGATTAATGAGAAAAGAGATGCTTAAGGTTTCCCTGACAGCCCACCTACACTTGCTACCACTCTTCCAGTTTTGCAGGATGAAGTTGATCCTGAATTTGGCAGATACCTCTCCCAGTGAGGTTACCCAGTGTGTGTGGCTTCTGTGAACGTTCACCACAGCAGCCCTTGTGAATATTTTTTTTTTTTCCATATTGTCAGACTGGTGTGTGTTGGAAGGGAGCTCAACGCTCATCCAGTTCCAGCCCCTGTCATGCGCAGTGACACCTTCCACTAGACCAGGTTGCTCCAATCCCTGTCCAGCCTGGCCTTGAGCACTGTCATGTTAAAGCCATTCCCCCTTGTGCTGTCCCTACAGGCCCTTGTCCAAACCCCTCTCCAGGTTTCTTGTAGCCCCTTCAGGCACTGGCAGCTGCTCTAAGGTCTCCCCTTAAGGAGCCTTCTCTTCTCCAGGCTGAACCAGCCCAGCTCTCTCAGCCTGTCTCCAGAGCAGAGCTGCTCCAGCCCTCACAGCATCTCCGTGGCCTCCTCTGGACTCACTCCAACAGCTCCACGTCCCTCTTGTGTTGCTGCCCCAGGGCTGGATGCAGGACTGAAGGGTGGGTCTCCCCAGAGCACAGCAGAGGGGGGGAGAACCCCTCCCCTCGACATGCTGGAACCTCTGGTTTTGGTGCAGCCCAGTACACACATTACAATGACAAATATTTACTGTGTTCTTATTAGAATGAATTTCCCAGGCCACTAGCCTTGTCCTAAGAGAAGGAGGCTGTGCTCCATCTGACATGACTTGTGGATTGGCAAGTACTCTAAAATGAAGGCATGTCTAAATCCATGCATCTCCAGTCATGTGTCACCAGTGGCTGAGGTCTCCTAATGCTCAAATCTCCTCTTTAGGGAATTACAAGAGCACTGGTTTGGCTGAAGGAACACCTGTATCAGAGGGGCAGCAAGGAGTCCTGGAGTATATACATGGAGTATAACAGGTGTTCCATTACAGGGACCCTTCCCTGAGCAGTCCTGCCTTATTGGACCGATTTCTTCAGTTAAAGACACCAACAGCATAAGCGGGACCCCTCAGCAAGTCTGCCCACTTTATCTGAATGTGTTACCTGCTGGCACCCACAAAGGACTGACACTTTTTATGGAATATATGTTTTATGGAATAACACTTTTTATTAATATAAAATAGTGGGTAATTAAGGTTTGTGCTTGCCAGTGATAGGAGCTGTCTGCAAAAACAAGCTTGAAGTGATATACAATAACATTTGGCGTGAGTTAGTTATTAATTAGTGCACAAAAGATGAAATTCTTGCCCAATAGGCATCCCTATGGGGGAGAAGACAGGTTCAGACCATCGAGTGATCCCAGGAGTTACGATGGAGTCTTCTCTATCTGCCCTTCTCTCTCATTCACTTTTATACTTTTCTAAGCTCTCAGGTGGAGCTTGGGTGACTCCAGTCATACATTCTTTTATTATTGATTGGTGTAAAAATCTCTCGCTTCTCATTTAAAGATACAGCCAATAAAAAATACAAAGCGCATGCTCAGCCAGGGATGGTCGTACCTTGGAGGCGGTAACTCTGGGTTGGAGGTGTGAGTTAGTATTGTAACGAGATTATAATGAGCAAGGCTCCCCCAAGAGAAGTGATTTAGCCACAGTTGTTGGCTCAGCAATGGACATCTTCTCCTGTATTTCTCATTTGACAGCTGCTATGTGGCTTGTCACCTGCACGGTACCATCAGGTTCCCAGTCCTGCAGGGAGTACAACAGAGCCTGGCCGCGGTGTCTCCACTCCGCTCCACCCTCCATTGCTCCGCTGGGATAGCAGGTTGCATGGCCCGGGGAACCGTGGTGGAGCAGATTCCATGCATTCCAGCTGTCCTGAAAGTGGCAACCTTATTTTACCTGAAAAAGGTTTCTCTAATACTGCAACCTCTGTTAGACCCCAGCTTTCTCTAATTCCACCACCAGCACATAATCCACCCTGTGACTGCAGTCACTCAATGTTCATACAAGGGCAGTTAGGTGTTATTGTTACATAGAGTATCAGGTGTGTATATATTGGGAATATGAAGTGCGTACAAGTTAAACAGAAATTACAAGTAGGATAATTGTTTCATCACACTCCAGAGTTTTACATATATTGTAATTACTAGGATAAAAAGAAGAAGGGTTAGAGTCAATAAAACCACAATAGGATGAAGCATTCTGTTTAGGGTTCTCATAGCCTTTGATGACCATCCAAAACGAGTGTCCCACCATCGATGTTCTCCATCATTCTTGACCTGTTTCTAAACATGGTGTATTTCCTCCACATCATGATGGACAGTTATCAAAGTTTTTTGTCCACTTCCTTGAGCTTGCTTCAGCAATTGTCTCAGGTCTTCATGTTGCAGCAGTTTTCTTATCGAGATTCATTCGAATGAGGGTAGGCAGCACGTCTTAGTTTAGCATGTACTTAGATTGTAGGAACTTATAAGACATGACAAGAGCTGAATAAGTGAAATTGCATCCCATAATCTCAATAAAATTACAAACACAAGTATTAGAATGATTACTTGTTTCTAGAGTAAGGTTAGGTACACATATAAATTCACAAGAAGTTCTCCTGCAGGCACATACTTTTCTGGTGTCTGCAAGTACAGTTTCTGGGTTTTCATTAGGATGTATTTTGAAATGGCAGACATTCTGCTTGGTGTCAAGACCAATGTCTTGAGCTCTGATGGTGTTACTTTTGCAAATGAATCCCTGTTGCTCTCACACAATGCATGCGTCAACATCAATAGTTTGCCATTTATTTTCATCCTTCCAGGCCCATACTCTATGCTCCAGGGGATAGAGTATAGTCCCATTGTAGTTTAATCCTAACACAATGATTGGACATGTGGTATATACTGAAGCATTGTGTATAGTCAAAACAAAAGCTGTGGCCATGCTGTCAATAGTGTCATAGGTAAAACTGACCAAATACCACCAGGACTGGAATTTCTTTTCAAATTCAATTGTATTATCACAGAGCACTTTTTGAGTATCACTGGGTAAGGTACCTTTTTCACCTTCTGTTATGATTGCAGCTAACATTGATTGCATCCATAATTGAGCTTGGATACAACTGAAAGCTAAAGAAACATTGTTTTGGACTACACCAAGTACATCTATGATCACCTGGTGGCCTTTTTCATTATTTTTTCCCCACTCAGGTAATATATCTGATAGAAGCTGTTGGTTAGTTCCCAGAGCCAAAAGGGAAGATCATAGAGGATTGTCGTGGTTTAAACCCAGTCAGGTAACTTGTTCACTCACTCCCAGTGAGTGGTGCCGAGCTGACAACAATCGAGGTCCGTGTCCGTCTCCCCCCCCCCCCCCCCCTCCCCCCGCACCGGGGCTCTCCCCTTCCCCGCTCCCGGAGGAACGGGGAGGAGGATCGAGAGAGTGCAACTCCTACGGGTTGAGACAAGAACAGTCCAGCAACAAATCACCACCGCTACTATCAGCTAAAACAATGATAAGAGAAAATAACAAGGGAAGAGAATACGATACCACCGGCCAAGAAAACGAGTTCCACCTGGAAGCCCCTGTCCTTCTGGGTAACTCTCAGTTACCCCCCACCCCGGGCATGACGTGCTGTGGTATGGAATACCTCCCCGGCTAGCCCGGGTCAGGCGCCCTGTCCCTGCTTCCTCACAGCTTCCCCTGTTCCCTGGCAGAGCATGAGCCTCACAGAGTCCTTGGTCAGGGTAAATATCACTTTGCAACAACCGAAAACATCGGCTTCACCAACACCGCTCTCAAGCCGGAAGCCAAAACACAGCACTGCACCAGCCAACACAAAGGAAAAACATGACTGCCACTGCTGAACCCAGGACAAGGATGTTTCAATTTGTTCAAATCACTGATTATCTTAGTTTATTTGTTCATTAATACCTCAGCGTCAGTCCTATTTAGAACTCCCAATCCTGTTCGCAGAATATCAGTCACACCTCTTTTTGCTCACTTTTTAGAAATGAGGGTTCGTTTATGCAACCGTGTTATCTGTCTTGCGTAAGAAGTTTCCAAAAATGGTGAACAAGCTGGTTGAATTGCAGAAATGTTAATTCGCATCGATAGTTCAACTTGTTTGAGGGACCATGTTGGGCTGAATAGCATTTGCTGTTGTCCGGTATTTTTGATTCAGTAGAGGACAATGTTCTAGATGTGAGGAGACAGTTCAATAGGAGGCTGAGTTGTTGGAGGCTGCGTTGTTAGATGTGGTTCTTGAACAACAATTTTGAATTGAAGACCCAAGCTTGACTGAGAGCTGGGATCTATCCAAAGGCACCTTATAAGCATTGGATGAGATATTTTAAAGGTATGCCTGCACTCGTGTTTGACAGAGCGTGTATATACATTCGTTTTCCCTTCAGCATGGTTTACAACACCTTCTCCCTTGACACAGCTTGCTATGATGTGTAAGACTCTTACGCACTCGGCATTGTTTTGAATTCAGCATCCTATTGAAATGATGTCTCCTTTAATTCCCTTTAGAGATGAAAAGTGCTGAGTCTTACTATCATTTTTGATGGTCCACTCTTGCCTATAAAAGGTAATGTTGTTGTGCAGTGCCACTGCAGACAAATTTAGGCCAGGTATAGATATATTTAGAAGTGCAGATTCTTCTACCTGTGGTCACCCTATTGTACACAAATTCCACAATTTACTTTATACAATTAGGAAATCAGTTGATGGTTATACATCCTACTTTCCCCATGGCAAAATATAAACATGGGTCATGTAAAAGTAAAATTGTACCAACAATCTGATTTGAATGCCTGCTGGTGAGATTTCTCATTGTTACTTGGGTTAGTAAGGTCATTATAATACATTCAAATGTCAGTGAGTAGACTTATTAGGTGCTCGGCACCCTATTTTTTTTTAATTTTTTTTTTTTCCCCAGGCATTGCTGGGAGCGCAAATATTTAAGAAACTTCATGATTGTCATGAATTATCTTAATTCCCGTTCCATCATTTTTTCCATTCCCATTCATTTATGAGACATAATTCATCTTCATGTACAACCACAACAGCAAGATTCAGGTTGGCCTTATTTTTGGATGGAATCCCAGCACTTCTAGAATGTTTAATATAAACTTGAAACTCTGGCCATTCTGCATCCTTGTGATTACAGATCAAGGGGAATTGTGTTGTCAAGGCAAGAAATAACAGAAATCAGTATGTCATGCTTAAAATTTAGGGCTCCAGACAACCATATACAGTAAAAACAATATTACAGATAAAATTAAAGACAATATTCCCTCTATGCATTCAAGGTCGGCATAGGCTTATTCTTCCATCCATGTGCAGTTCGTGTCCACGCGCAGCTCACTCGGGGTTCCTGTAAGACAAAACATAAGATATGCTCGGTTGAAAATGCAACCGGCAGAATTAATTAAAATGAAGGTAAAATCCAGCCAGTGCTGATTCGGTGTATTTTTACGGAGTGATCTCTAGCTTCCCAAGCATAGAGATTTTTAGGGGTGAATAGTAGCATTGGTACTATTCCAATTTGAGGCATTTGCACTGATACAGGTTGTCTAGCATATAAACCCAGTAAGGCATTCCCCGAGTTTAGTGTGGACCTTTGGGACAGTTGTATTAGCAGATGTGCAAAAACCTGTCATTTCTGGGCTCCCGTCTCCACTGCATCTGTTGTTCAGCTGGTAGATGGCGCTAGACAGTCACAGGTGCCAGCCAGGTTCAGGAGTTTGAGCAAATCTTACCAAGCCATTAGCTCGTTACACGTTGCTATTGGCCTGAGGATAATATGTGGTGTGGAATACCCACTGGATCCCTTCCTCTTTGGCCCATTCTTGTACTATGGCAACTGTAAAATGTGTCCCGTTGTCACTCTGGATTTCCTCTGGAAAGGGGAGTGTACTGAACCACTCTTTAAGTCCCCTTACTGTGTTTTCTCTGCTTGCAGATGCAAATCTAGTTGCCATAGTGGGACCAGAAATTAATTCTGCTCCCACAGGGACAAATTTCTTCCCACCTGATGGCTGCAATGGACCAATATAAGTGATTTTCCAGGTGTGCCATGGTGTTTTTCTGTCCCAAATATGCAAGAGAGGTGCTTTGCTCGGGCGGTCCCTGTCAAGTCACGGCTGACACTGTGAACAATCAGTCACTACTTGTTCACATAGTTTAACTGATATAGGGCATCCTCGGGCAATGCTTTCCCAATATGTCAGCTCAGCCCATGTGGCCTCAGGTAACATGTAACCATTTGAGCAGGCACTCCCATTCTTGGTCATCATTTATAGTATCAATCTTTTGCAGGCATGTAAGGCTGTCTACCTTTTGGTTAAATTGAGCAATGATTGAGCCTGACCAATCATGCCTTTGAACCCAGCCAGTGTGCAATGACTTCTGATCTTTCCTATTTCTAACAATTGCTTCCAGCTCTCAGTTTGCCAGACTGGGACTCTGTTCACCTGCCGGTCGTTAGCTGCCCAGTGGCTCCTTTGAAAATGACATATAAGTTGGTGTAAATATGGTTAGCTCTATGTTGTGCAGCTAGTAGAACTGCTCTGAGCTCCCCCGCTTTGCCTGTTTCACTTAACCTTTCCCTTGTGGCCACCTCCAATGCCATGGGTTTATTATGCTATTCATTGTCTTGTCTGTGAGATGATGCATCAATAAGCCATACTCCCTTGAGGTCACTATCCTCTTTCAGTGAAGGTGCCTCGTGAATCAGGGAGGGCTTACTCAGTGTTGGTTGAAACAACAGCATGCCATCTATGTCTTTTTGTATCTTATATACTTTAATGCTACCTTCAGCAATTGGCATAATTTCACTAATGCCTTTCAAATAAGCATACCATTTACAGACTATAGGTTTCTGAGCAATACCTGCAAGTGGGGTAGTGCCTTTATTAGTATCTAAAAGACAGAATGACCCTCAAACAACCACATTTTGTCCCCTACTTATTTGTTCTGCTTGCCTCACAGCTCTCCCCAGGGATAGTAAGCTTTTCTCAGGATCTGACTACCTCATTTCAGTATTGTTTAAAGAGTGAGAGCAAAATTCTAGTGGCCTTTCTGGCCCTTCTGGCCCCTTGCTGTAGGTTGCAGTGGGAGCTGTGTTCGCTGAATGTTTATGCTACATGGATAGGATCAGTCAGATGGATAGGACTAAACTGTTGAAATAGTTTCAGTTCTTTTATTAATAACTTTGCATATTGTTCAGTCCATACCCTTGACTTTACCTTTTTTAAACAAATTATATAAGGGACAAGCAACAATAGAAAAATCAGGAATATGTTTGTGCCAGTAGTCCAAAGTTCCCAAAATTTCCTGTTATTCTTTCTCTCTGGTGGGATCCTGCCTGTGCTCTATCTTTTCCATGGTATCTGGAGGGATAGAAACAGCTCCTTTAATCCATCAGACTCCAGGGAATTTAACCTCCTGTACTGGTACTTGGAACTTCCAACCCCAATTCAATTAGTGTGTCCCTCTTTTTTTCCTATTGTTTCTTTCACCCTTTCTCTATCATCTCCCCCTATCAGAATGCCATCAATATATTGATACATTGTGATACCCAGTGAAATGGGCATCTCTGCGTAGATTTTAGCCAAAGCATTTTGAGCAATAGTCATGATGTTTGTATCTTTGTGGAAGCCTGTTCTCCATCATCGTCCTCACCTCCCATCCCTGGAGCAGCAAAACTCTACACAGTCCCATCAGGCATTTCCCAACGCCGACCATACAACAGCTCAAACCCTAAAATGTTAGTATCAGCTGCCCCAACCAATACCTCGGCGCAGGTCATCCATCTTTCTCCGGGTAGCCATAAATTTATTTTAGCCACTGGGCATTCCTTAACTATTCCTTCTATTCCTGTATATTTCACTTTGCGGCATCCGGGTCGTACATTCAATGCCCTGGCTGTTTCAGTAGTGATTACTGACATTTGGGCTCCTGTGTCCATTAAAAAGTCCACGCAAATTTTCGTAGGTCCAATTGGAATACTAAGAAGAGGTTCAGGGCTTTTACCAGAGAGCCAATTTATTGGTCGTATCCACCGGGTAGGGTGGCTCACAACGCTACCCGGGGATGCACGTTTTTTGCCGGGGATTCTGCCAAATTCATTAAGTCCTGGCTTGGTGCAGAAGGTATGCACCCTTTCTGAGGCGCAGAATTTGCCTGGGAGTGTTTTTCCTCAGTTTTAATGTTTCCCTTTACTGCAGTTAAAGGTTTGACTAATTTATGGAAGTCATCCTTTAACAAGACCTGGGGGACTTGCAGGTCCTGAGCCTGATGCCTTAGGTCATTCCACTCCTTATCAAATTTGGGTCTTTCTTTAAACCTTTCATCAGATTTAGACTGTGGAGTGTTGAGCTGGTGGAGTTGCCGTGTACGGTCTGGCAGCTTTTGCATGGATGACTTTATGGTCCAGCCCATGCGACGTCCATAATCAACTACATCTTGCACAAACTCTTCCCAAGTAAGGTTGGGGTCACGCTGGCCCCATCTGCGACTGTGACTACTGTATCTGTTATTTTGCAGACGGATCTGAATGCCAACAACATACATCTTAAGACTTTCAGGAAGACCACGAATGAGAGGGTTTAACCGTGCTGGATCAATGAAGGATTGCATTGGAGATTTCTTTGTAGGATCTCTCTCATACATTGCCTGTAAGCACGCTGCCTTCTGCACTGACATAATTAACTCAGAGAGACTGTTAGTTTCAATTATCAGCGGGTCTCCTCTCACCTGAGGATCTATACCACCCGCCCAGTATGCAGCCCGTGCGGTTAAAGAGTAATTATGGTCTCCTGGTGCAACAGTTAAAAACACTCCAGGACCCCAAAAACCTCTTGCTTCCTCCTCACTCAACAACACCTGATCTCCTCCTGTAAGAGAAACACGCCACACATACTGAACATCTGATTCACCTGACTGCCTTGAATATTTCTCTTGCAATTTTAATAGCTCAGCAGGCGTCCGGGGGACTGCACTCGCTGTGGCATGAATTTTGTTGTCACTATCAACATCAGTCTCCTTCCTAACCAATGGTCTCAAGGGAACTGGACGAGGAATAAAGTGGGGGTTACCCACAATTTCATCATCACTCTCACACCAAACTTCCCCTTCCCAGGTTCTGTGGCCCCAGTAATTCACTGGCTCACGAATCCGCCTGATCAAAACAGAGGATTGCCCCCCCAACAACCTCCGCTCTCGCCTCTTTAGATCAAAGATAGCTCTGAGACAGTCCACTTCGTTTTTAAGGTGGTCCAGCCTGGTTTTAAGGTAGTTGTTTTCAGTTTTAAGGTGATTATTTTCAGTCAACAGTTTCTTTCCTGCCTCCTTCTCGAAGACTAATGATGACTTTAACGACTCATTCTCTGATTTCAAAGCAGCATATTCTGCATCAGAAATCCGTTTGGAAGCAGGGGCATCTCTAGCTTCTTTCTGTGCACAAGTTAAACAGGCTCCTAACACTGCACAAATGACACCTTTACCTTTCCCCCCTTTAACTTTCTGCTCAGCCTGACATTGTTTAATACGTTCAACCACTTTCTCTTCATCTTTCCAATACTGTTGTGCCCACTCCTTCCCAGCCTGGGAAGGGGCACATTTATGTTTTTGCAGCAGTTTATCCATGGCAATCCTGCCGACTATGCCAATTTAATGTCACAGGGATGGGGGGAAGATTTTCCCGACCCCTAGTATTTGATCTATCAGTGCCCCAGGAAAGCCGAGACCCCTGTGCCAGACCAGTCTGTCAGCGTCCTGTTATAAGGATCCTTCCCTGAGCAGTCCTGCTTTATTGGAGGGCGATTCAACTGACTTCTTCAGTTAAAGACACCAACAGCATAAGCAAGACACCTCAGCAGGTCTGCCCCCTTTATCTGAACATGTTACCTGCTGGAGCAACTGCTGGCACCCACAAAGGACTGGCACTGACAGTTTATGGAATAACACCGTTAATATCAAATTGTGAGTAATTAAGGTTTGTGCTTGCCAGTGATAGGAACTGTCTGCAAAAACAAGCTTGAAGTGATATACAATAACATCTGGCGTGAGTTAGTTATTAATTAGTGCACAAAAGATGAAATTCTTACCCAATAGGCCTCCCTATGGGGGAGAAGACAGGTTCAGACCATCGAGTGATCCCAGGAGTTACGATGGAGTCTTCTCTATCTGCCCTTCTCTCTCATTCACTTTTATACTTTTCTAAGCTCTCAGGTGGAGCTTGGGTGACTCCAGTCATACATTCTTTTATTATTGATTGGTGTAAAAATCTCTCGCTTCTCATTTAAAGGTACAGCCAATAAAAAATACAAAGCGCATGCTCAGCCAGGGATGGTCGTACCTTGGAGGCGGTAACGCTGGGTTGGAGGTGTGAGTTAGTATTGTAACGAGATTATAATGAGCAAGGCTCCCCCAAGAGAAGTGATTTAGCCACAGTTGTTGGCTCAGCAATGGACATCTTCTCCTGTATTTCTCATTTGACAGCTGCTATGTGGCTTGTCACCTGCACGGTACCATCAGGTTCCCAGTCCTGCAGGGAGTACAACAGAGCCTGGCCGCGGTGTCTCCACTCCGCTCCACCCTCCATTGCTCCGCTGGGATAGCAGGTTGCATGGCCCGGGGAACCGTGGTGGAGCAGATTCCATGCATTCCAGCTGTCCTGAAAGTGGCAACCTTATTTTACCTGAAAAAGGTTTCTCTAATACTGCAACCTCTGTTAGACCCCAGCTTTCTCTAATTCCACTCCCTCAGCAGTGAATTTCACACATAAAGATTTTTTTCTAAGATTCATGGTGAAAGGATGAATGAATAGGGAACACACGTAACATAGAAGAAATTCCAGCAGGCTATAAAATAAAGAGTTGTTTCTTAGTGGGGGTCATTAAGCATCGGCAAAGGTTCCCTGAAAGTCTGTGGAGTCTTCATCCCTGAAGCATACTTCAAATTTAGCTGGACAAGGCCCTGAGAAACTTGATCCCACTTTGAAGCAGGCCTTTTTTGAGCAGGAGGTCAGACTAGATAACCTCCGTAGGTCGCTTGCAACCTAAATTATTCTATGATCCTGTGATGCTACAAAGTGGTTTTATTTTTACTTTCATTTTTTTTTTCAGTTTTCTAGAACTTCTTCAGCTCTTTTGCACATATCACTCAGCACTGTTCTACTCCATTTACAGACTATTTCTTACAGTCAGACTTGCTTGTGAAATGCATCATTTGAATGCTGCATCAGCTGTGCTACCCATCAGGTTATTCCCTTATTTCAAGGGAAGCTCTCAGTTCAGGGGAAGCTGTGACACCGTTAATTCATCTCTGCTGCAGTCTGCTCTGATGTCCGCAGATGAACGCTACGGAGCAGGGATGTAACTGTCTCCTTTTGAGGTTATGACTCTAGTGTAATGTTTGAGGAAAGAAGAAATGTTCGTTCAATTCCTTCCTAATTGCAGTAGCCCATTCTCCCCCATATCAAACGTTATCTGGGGTAACTTACTTCTTACATTGGTGTTCTCATAAAACATAAGGCCAACTGAAATAGAGGTACGGTAAGTCTAGGCTTGATACATTTTTCTATTTACCATTTAGAGCATAATTATCGCCACTAAAATTAACTAAATCTATTTCACCAGGGATGTACAGGGCAATTGGAAAGACACAATCCACATGGGTTGGTGGGGTTTTAGAGGCCAGAAAACTGACCTAGCAGATTTTCTAGTTGCTTCATATCCTTTTTCTGAATCTAAATTAACCAGTGCTTGGTCTCCAGTATGCATGGAGGTACGTTTCATGTCTCCGTTTTGTTTGCATGGCCTTTGTAAAACCAAAGTAACTGAAGTAACTTTCTGCAGTCCTCTGTTTTGCTTCAAGGACACATTTAATTTTGAATTATTTGAATTCTTACTTAGCTAACTTAGAGTTGGCCTGAATAAATCTGTTTCAAGTAATAATAGTCAGGGTCTGTAGAGCAACAATCTTTGTTTAAACATGGCAGCAGGGACATGAACAGACTAGGCTGCAGATGTAGTGATGTGAGTTCAGACCTTGTGCTCAAGTACATTTTCAGTTAGTCTAACTTTCTCTGTGCAGCAAACTCCAGCAGCTTTTGTATTTTTACTGTGGGAGCATAGTGGCTAGCAAGATTCAGGTAAATCTTTGCCCTTTGAGACAGCTGCTGGGTCTGGACCAAGTCAAACAGAAGGGTGGTATAGACTTTATTTTTTTTTCACTAATTCCAACACTTCAGAAGCTGAATGTTCTTCAATTGGAGAAAAATCCCAACAGCTTCACAATCAGATAATCTTACATTTCAAATACTCAGATAATCCATATTATTCCCCCCTGCCCCCTCCCCCCCCAAAAAACAACAAACTCACCCAAACCCAAACCCCTACATGAAAAAGGCATTTATCAGTTTGAAGTCATGAGGGATGCAAGCTTATTTCAATATTGATATATGGGAAGCAGATGCTCTTTTCAGCATGACAGGACTGTCCATGTATCCCACGCAGTGCAATCTGACCAAGATTCACTGCAGGGATGTGTAGCACCTGGATTCATGGGACTTTTAATTAGAAGCTATAGAACATGCAACTTCAGTAAATTAAGGGTCTTGTTTAAAATATGTTCCAGCTGTTGCATGATTAAACCCCTACAACTAAGATTGTAAGATTGTCCTTTGTTTCTAGTTTTACAAATGCAATTATTACTAGAGTGCAGGCAAGACATGCGATGTGCTTAAAGCAAGCACCATGAATGTGATTTCCCGCTTAAATCCCCATATTTGTGCAAAATAGCAGTGGAAGCCTCTACCAGAGTATCCACATTATTTTTTCCTTTTCAAAACCATCTTCCTTTTCAGAATACAGACTTTTCACATGGTTGATGCTGAAAAGCCAGATCAATAGTCCCTACACTATAGACAGTTATTTAGTGTTGGGCTTTGAATCATCTATTGGAAGTCCAAAGAAAGCTGCTTTGTCACCTGGCACTGTCCTCACCCTCTTACACAGAGACTGGTCTTTGTTGTAGAGAGCTTTGAAGGGTGGAAGTAGCTGTTGGTGGAAAGAGGAGACCAACATTACCTTGTGTGTTACAATCTACAAAAAGATGTAATCAGTGGGGAAAAAAAAATTTGGTTTTCTGAACGTAAAGGCAGGTTTTATAATGTGTTCACACCTCTGCATACAGGTTAATGGTATATGTATATGAGAGAGGGAGTAAAGCCAGGGCCATTTATGCAAGGGGAGACACATGATGGGGGGGGGGGCAAGAAGGAAGTAGTCTATAGACAAAGTTGTCTGCTTAATTTTGAAAAGAATAAATAAGAAACCCATTAAATAAGGTTTACTTCTATGAATTCTGTACCATAACTGTAAATTAAAGTTTTCCAAGGGCTGTCATAAAGATATTTTTGGTGTTAGGGCCAGCTCTCAAAATAGGCAAATTAAAAACTGCCTTCAGAAACAGACTGCTAGCTTGGTAAAAGACACCAAAAATGGTTGTAACTCTGTAAGGTCTCCTTTGCCCATATCAGAACTTACTGTCTGCATGTCTGGGAGAGTGGGGACCCTCTAGCAGTGGAACACGGGCTTCAGGTGGGGGTGGTGGTGATATGCATGACCTGGGAAGGAAGGGGTAATAAACAGAAACCTTATTCTTAAGAAGAAAGCCTATATTTAGGAAATGTGCCATGGGGTGATGGAAGAGACTGTGTATTTGGCATATCAAGTTAAATATCATACGGGCTGGAAAGGTGGGACAGCTTCCAGACTGAGTAGATTACACAATTAACTCTGTCCTGAAATAGAGCATGTCTTTAACAACAGCCTTCATTTCTGAATTTATAAATCACCAGTGATGGAAAATGGCTTACAATGTGGAATAAATTGTTCAGTCTTTTTCTTGTTTGAACTGTTTTGTTTCTACTCCCACCTCCTGGTTGCTTGTTGCAGCTATGCCTGCTCAGCTAGGAACCACTGATAAATATCTGTGGAGATGGGTAGGCTAAAGAGATGAATATTCCCAAGCCTTTCTCTCTCCTTTAATCATAATTTTCTTATTCAGTCATTGTTAAGGCTCTGTACAGTTATGCCAATATTTTCTACACTACCAATACCATTACTTACATGCTAATACTAGAAACAGACACAATATTGTTGTGGTGGCTGCCCTGGTACTAAATGCAGAAGCACTTAGCATCCCTATCCCTATTCAGTGTTCCCTGAGTACACACCCAAAATTCCCACAGTACTTTGGCAGATCATTATTCAGTTATTATCCATCTTTGAATCCTTTAAAATTGTTGCTTCCCATGACAGAAATGCAATATCCTGTATGTATATTGTATATTATTTATCTTACACATACAGTTTTATATCTGTCTGCTTAGACTAATGTGTACCATTGATATATGCCAAGGTTAATACAGGCTGTTCTCACTCAGTGTCCTCTTCTCTTTTCTGTGTTCTATTGTTTCTCAGTCTTGTCACCATCTGTGAAGTTCAATACTAACAGTTGTATGTATTTTCCCTGCATCATTCACAAAATTTTATATAGTATGGGGTCAATAATAATTTCTGTGATTGCAGTAAAAGCACATCTACTTGGTTTTGGTTGTCTTACAAATACCCTTGGAAAACTGCTATTTTAATGTGTTCCATGTGTGAGTTATATTACTGTTTTAATTATTTTCTTTTTTTTTTTTTCCTAGATTTATTTGTAAGGTAAAAAAGATAGAGGGTATGATGGACTACTTCATCAAGCTCAGATCATTATCATGGTCTAGTCAACCATATTGTGGTTCATTTATCAAATACCAATTTAAAACTTTCTGATTTCTCCCCTTCATTGCCTGTGTAGGAGGGAGTCTTGCTGCTCTGGTTTGTAAGTGATTGGATTTGAAGTCCAATAGTATACATAGATAGTTTATACACTTTTGTTACTCCACCAATACTGTCATTTAGCTCTGTAGCTGTGCTTCCTCCCTGAGGTTTACCCACTGATTTATTTTTAGAGATCAATCATACTCCCTCTTGATGCTGACTTTGATATGCTAAGCAAGCCTTTCATCCTCTGTAATGATGGCTGCCCCCTCCCCTCACTGTCCCAGCAATCCAGCCCTGTTTCCAGTTTCATCTCGTCTTTGGACACAGATGGCTCAACTGTATAGGCTTTTCCAGATGAGGTTTCATCTCTGTTTAATAAAATAGCATTAATGGCTTACCTGTCTCCTGGATACCTTGTCTGATATGCCAGAGGACTGCATTTGTGTTTTTCACTTAAGTGTGATGATGAAGTGGGTCTGATGCACTGATCAACGCAACAGCCATACATACTTGAGCAAGTACCTCTGATCCTCGTTTGTGTTTGTTTTGTTCCATTCAGGCATCATCACTCAGATTTTGTGGTTTTATTAAAACCCTTGGTGTGGAATGTGCAATTCTATGTGGTGGTTCTTCTGGTATTCTGGAATGGAGCTATTTGGTCTCTCCTAAACAGAACAAATTCTGTACACACACTTTTGTCTCTGCTGGTTGCTGATGGCAGAAGTGTGGTAGAAGCCATGCCATCAGAATAACTGGTAGCATCTGGGGTATTAAATAAACACTGAAGAGATCTATGAGCTGAAAGTGCCATATTAGAGGAGGATTACTTGTATCTAACCAGGATAAGCAGATCACATGAGGAGCTGACAAAGAAAATCCCTGGAACTTTAAACCAAAGGTACTGGCCTGTACAGAGCTCCCATCCCTAGCACAAATAAGTGCTTGCAAGAAAAGTGTTCAGATCTGCTCGGATGAATCATCTCTTCAAAAAGACATGAAGGGGAATCAGAGGTTAAAAATGAATTGAAAAGGATCAGCAATAATTTGAAATCAAAATTCAGAGATCATGCCAGTATTGAAAAAAGCAGAGGGGTGTTAGATTTGGTAGCAGTAAGGCCACTATACTTTAGCTATTGAAACCAAAATAGAGAACAAAATGTGCGGGACCAGTATAACGTCAGAATTTTATGTGATCAGTTTAAGGATTAAATAGTTGTAGCCCCAGTTGAAACAATTTTATCTCAGAGCACAAGGAAGATAATAAAGCACAGCACACTAGCAAAGGCAGAAGGGGGCAGATAAGTATCAGGGTGTGAGGGTGGAGGTTACCATGTCTGAATAAGTGCAGTCTGTGCTGAAAGCAGAAAACCAAAAGGAATTCATCTTCAGACTGGAAAGACTGCTGTTCTTACCTTATTTTTACCTTTACCCTTACTCCTTTTGCCCCTAATGAGCAAAATATACAGAAATCTCACTACAGAAGGGGGAATTGTTGTGCCCAGCCTGTGTCTATGATGAAATGCCTACAGATGTCAAGAGCAGGACAGTTCTAAGCAGTCTGAAAGTCTCACCCTGTAAGTAGGCAAACATAAGGTTATTATTATTCATTTTTCTCGAAAGTGAAGGTTCGTTGCTGAGTAGAAGAGATTGCTTCTACATTTATTCACTTCGTGATCTCTGGGACACACATCAGTTACTCTGCTACCATGATTATATTTGCAGCATCAATATCTGACTTTGTGGTCAGCCAGAATTATGTATTATGCTGGTAATACAAAATTTCATACTGTGGTAAATGCCTTTACTTATGTTTATGTTCCTTTTACTCATTCTAACTAAAACTGGACTAAATAAATCCCACCACTGCGTTATTGCAGAATACACTTCCCTCTCCTTGAGTCATAATTTTGATTGTCAAAAATTTATGATGCATTATGGTCACAGGAAATGGCAGTTCTACAAAAACTTCTTCCCTGTGAGAGTGGGGTGACCCTGGCACAGAATGCCCAGAGAAGCTGTTGCTGCCCCATAGAATCATAGCATCATAGAATAGTTAGGGTTGTAAAGGACCTTAAGATCATCTCATTTCAAACCCCCTGCCATGGGCAGGGACCCTTTCTACTAGACCAGGTTGCTCCAAGCCCTGTCCAACCTTGCCTTGAATACTTCCAGGGGTGGAGCATTCACAACTTCCCATGGCAAACCATTCCAGTGCCTCACCACTCTCACAGTAAAGAACCTTCTTCCTCATGTCTAACCTAAACTTCCTCTGTTCAAGTCTGAAACCGTTATCCCTTGTCCTGTCACTACAGTCCCTAATGAAGAGTCCCTCCCCACCATCCCTATAGGCCCCCTTCAGATACTGGAAGGCTGCTATGAGGTCTCCATGCAGCCTTCTCTTCTCCAGGCTGAACAGCCTCAACTTTCTCAGCCTGTCTTCATACAGGAGGTGCTCCAGTCCCCTGACCATCCTCATGGCCCTCCTCTGGACTTGTTCCAACAGTTCCATGTCCTTTTTATGTTGAGGACACCAGAACTGCACACAATACTCCAAGTGAGGTCTCACGAGAGCAGAGTAGAGGGGCAGGATCATCTCCTTCGACCTTCTGGTCACGCTCCTCTTGATGCAGCCCAGGGTATGGTTGGCTTTCTGGGCTGTGAGCACACACTGAAGCTGGCTCATGTTCAGTTTCTCATTGACCAACATCCCCAAGTCCTTTTCCACATGGCTGCTCTGAATCTCTTCTCTGCCCAACCTGTAGCTGTGCCTGGGATTGCTCCAACCCAGGTGTAGGACCTTGCACTTGGCATGGTTGAACTCCTTGAGGTTGCATTGGCCACCTCTCAAGCATGTCAAGGTCCCTCTGGATGGCATTCCTTCCCTCCAGGGTATCAACCGAACCACACAGCTTGGTGTCATTGGCAAACTTGCTGAGGGCGCACTCAATCCCACTGTCCGTGTCACCAACAAAGATGTTGAACAAGACCGGTCCCTACACTGATCCCTGAGGGACACCACTCGTTACTGGTCTCCAGCCAGACATTGAGCCATTGACCACAACTCTTTGTGGGTGGCCATCCAGCCAGTTCTTTATCCACCGAGTGGTCCATCCATCAAATTGATGTCGCTCCAATTTAGAGGCAAGGATGTCGTGTAGAACAGTGTCAAACACTTTGCAGAAGTCCAGGTAGGTGACATAAACTGCTCTACCCCTGTCCATCAGTTCTGTAGCCCCATCATAGAAGGCCACCAAATTGGTCACGCAGGATTTCCCCTTAGTGAAGCCATGCTGGCTGTCACCAAGCACCTTGTTGATTTTCATGTGCCTTAGCATGCCTTCCAGGAGAATCTGCTCCAAGATTTTGCCAGGCACAGAGGTGAGACTGACTGGTCTGAGGTTCCCTGGGTCATCCATTTTCCCCTTCTTGAAAATGGGGGTTATATTTCCCTTTTTCCAGTCATCGGGAACTTCACCTGACTGCCATGATTTCTCAAATATGATGGCCAGTGGCTTAGCAACTTCATTCACCAGCTCCTTCAGGACCCATGGATGGATTTCATAAGGTCCCATTGACTTGTGCACATTCAGGTTCTTAAGATGATCTCTACTCAATCCTTTCCTACAGTGGGCATTCTCACAGTCCCTCCATCTGCTTTCCAGGACGTGGGTGGTGTGCTCAGAGCATTTGCCACTGAAGACTGAGGCAAAGAAGTCATTGAGAACCTCAACCTTCTCCAAATCCAGGGTAGCCAGTTCTGTTTCCTTCCAGAGAGGGCCTATGTTGTCCCTAGTCTGTCTTGTTTGATACATAGCTGTACAGAAGCCTTTGCTGTTATCTCTCACATCTCTTGCCAGACTCAGTTCTAACTGGTCCTTAGTTTTCCTGACCTGGTTCCTATCTTCCCAGACATGTCCCTGTATTCTCCAAAGGCTGTCTGTCCTTGCTTCCACCTTCTGTAAACTTTTTTTTCCAAGATTTCTCAAGAGCTCCTTATCCATAGAGGTCTCCCGGCCTTTCTGCCCCGTTTGCTTCCTGTCAGAATACAAACCTCCTGAGCTTGGAGCAGGTGATCTTTGACTATCAACCAGCATTCTTGGGCCCCTCTGCCCCCTAGGCTATATCCCATGGAACCTTATTAATCAGGTTCCTGAAGAGGCCAAAGTCTGCTCTCTTGAAGTCCAGGGCAGTGAACTTGCTGCACACTCTTCTCACTGTCCTGAGGATCTCGAATTCAACCATCTCATGTAACCAAGGCTGCCCTGGAGCATCACATTCCAAACAGCCCTTCCCTGTTGGTGAGCACGAGGTCAAGCATGGCACAGGTCAAGCATGGTACCCCTCCTTGTCGTCTCCTCTATTACTTGCAGAAGGAAGTTGTCTCCCACACAATCAAGAAACCTCCTGGATTGCTTGTGCCGGGCCATACCGTCCCTCCAACAGGTATCAGGGTGGTTGAAGTCACCCATGAGAACAAGGGCCTGCGAGCGTGAGGCTGTTTCTATCTCTCTATAAAGTGCTTTATCCACACAGTCCTCTTGATCAGGTGGTCTGTAACAGATCCCCACAGTAATGTCCCCCATTGCAGTTGTCCCTTTAACGCTGACCCACAAACTCTCTGTTGACTGATCACCTGTCCCCAGACAGAGTTCCATACTCTCCAGCCTATCACTGACATAAAAAGTAACTTCCTCTCCCTGTCTGCCTGGCCTGTTTTTCCTAAAGAGCCTATAACCTTCCATTCCAACGCTCCAGTCATAGGAGCCATCCCACCGTGTTTCTGTGATGCCAATGATATCATATCCTTGTAGATATGTACCCATCTCTAATTCCTCTTGTTTATTCCCCATACTATGGGCTGGCTTTTTGGCTGGAGTGGCTGAAATATCTGCATTGCTCCAAGCATTTATTACTGGTGATGGCAACTGACTAGGAGTTTTGGGATAGATCAATGCCCCCATGTTAGTGCTCAGGACCAGGTTGGCTGGGACTTGGAGCAACCTGGTCTAGTAGAAGGTACCCCTGCCCATGGCAGCGGGCTGGAACTGGGTGAGCTTTAAGGTCCCTTCCAACCCAAACCATTCAATGATTCTATTATACAGCCTCTCAGTTATATCTCAGAATAAGAAAGCAATGCAGGGTTTGCACCAGGTTCCTGTTTGTGTGACTCCATTTTTCCAGAAAGACAAATGGGTCCAGCTGCCTTTGGTGTATCTTCATCAGGCAAATGAACCTCTTTGGTTGAGGTCCTCAACCAAGTACTTTGTTACAGGCTGAGTCCTCTGCAGCTTCGTGCATCTTCACTTCCTTCAGGCCAGTGGGTGTATAGCAACTCATCTCCTCTTCCAACACAAAGTGCCCTTGCAGTGGTGCCGTCTGACTGCTAAGGCGACTGCTAAGGCTCCCACTAGACTAATTCCACCTTGGTGCCAGCTGGGCTTGCACCATTTGAGTGGCAATGAGCAGGGGCTGCTCCATGTCAAATCCCATCTATAACCCTGCGGGTAGTTTTCCTCTTCCTTCTTTGTATTCATGGCTTAGCAAACAGCAACTTCACTGTGTTCACCATCAAAAAGTAGTCATTAAAAGCCAAAAAGTGAATTTGCAAAGAACTGTCAGGTCTTCTAATGAGATGACATCTGTAGACTTCAGACAGCTGTCAGCGATCCTATTCCTGTGGAGCTGTCCCTAGTGACTGATTTTAAACACCATCTATTTTAATTATCCACCTTGCAATTGGAAAAGAAAGATTATTTCTCAGTGCAAAGGAGTGGGCATGGATTCATATCACATCATGTAGAATAGCAGGGGGTGTAAACTGACTTCCTAATTGTCTCTGGTAACTTATTTATGTGCCCAAAGTCAGATATTTCAAAGGGGCTGATGCCATTTCATACAAACATAAGGTCAAAGCTTAAATCTTTCTAAACCACCACTAATTTCAAAAGAAAAGCAGACTAAAGGAAAATTCAAAATACTTTCTTGTAAGAACACACATTACATTGTTCTATTCCACTGTAGCAATAAGATCTGTAGAGACCAAAGTGCATATATGGCTCTCCTGCTGAGGTTTTTTGTATACAGCAGATTCATGGGAGTTAAAACTGAGTACATTGCTAGTGGTGAATGTCTCTGGAAATCTTTGAATGACAGTATGCAATTTTAGAGCCTTGGAAATTACAATTACAATACCGATCAGATGCAATACTGTTAGCCACATATAAAGATAATACTTAATGTTAATTCCACTCTACATTTTGATACAATTGATATTTTCAAATACGATTTCCTAACTTTGAAATAGCAGCTTGATTTTATTGAATTAGTATTTTTCTCAAACTCTGGACCATATTTATTGGAGAAAAAAAAGTTTCTAGGTAAATCCCACTAACTGTCCTTATGAAAACCACTTATATGAAGGATAGTGTCTGAGAAGTGAACCAGGTCAAACAGCATGCATTATCTGTTCAGTTCTTCTGAGTCATGATTTTAATTTAATACTAGCTCTCTTTAATGCCCACTGGTTGAATTTTTGATTAGGAATGTCTGATGGCTGGTGGAAACGTAGACATTTACTTTGCAAAAAAAAAAAAAAAAAAAGCACAGATAGCTAAAAGCCCCCTTAACTTGATCATAATGACAGTAGATGCACACCAGTTTTGGCATATGTCATTACAGACCTCTAATTTTAATGTTTGGCTTAGGTGAAAAAAAGAAAAGAGTGGGCAAATTATTATCATTTGTGAAAAGATCTGATTCAGGAGCTATTAGGCAGTTGCAGATTCCCTCTTCTTTCACTGGGAATTACATGAAGTAGAAATGATGGGGAGGGGGGCAGCAGTAGGGAAATGATTTGGGGGTTTAGTTGTGCACATAGTTAAGCTCCTGTAAATTGAAAGGTAGGTGTGTGCTTTAAATGCCTACTTTACTGGGTTTACACCCAAGTGAAAGCAACTAATTCTCATAAACCAGTTATGTATGTCCATTGTGTTAATACCAGCCTTATCTCCAGTCTAAATAATTTTGGCCTTCTTAAAAATCACTGTGGGTGTTTGATGTGAAATTCAAAGGAAATGAGTATAGGTCATTGGCTCACAATCAATTACATTACTCCCTCACTTCTGTAGTCCCTCTCTGTCTGTAAAAACAAATGAAAAAGATTATTATCAGTAAGCTGTAAACTATGCTTGCTGGCTTAATTTTGGCATAGGATTGCTCAAGAATTTATAGTTTTACAATGAAATTTCCATCTCAGACTGCTTACAAAATGAGGGAGGGAGAGGTGTGGAAGTTATCGTTCAAGAGTTCACCTGCATTCCTCTTGAACTGTGACCCCAGCGCTGGCTGCATCTGGATCACAATTAGACATTCTTGGTCTGGACCTAGCTAATGATTAAAACCAGACCCAACCTTCTTTTTTGAGAGAGAATTGGGTTATCTTTTATTTACTTTCAGTTATTAATTTCACAAGTTACAAAGGAATCACTGAAGTGGAACTCTGTTTTCAGATTTCAAGCTGTAAATGCTTTCCAAGACCAAATATGCAGGGGGCAGTGGGGTAAATGTAGCTGTTTTTTTGCTGAGCATTTAAGTTCCAGTCTTCAAATAGAAATAACTACAGCCATTTAGCTCTTGCCATACAAAACTTTTATCTCCAGCCACTTAAGCCCAGCACTACTTTGGGTATTCGCTTGCTGCCAATGGCGTCCACATGCATCCTCAGGGATGCACTTCGGCCACCACACTGAAAGCGTCTTTATGGCTGCGTTACAGCCATCTCTTCTTCTCCTTCCCCCAAAAATATGTTTCAGGTTGGCCCTGAGATACAAGTCTACCAAAGAGCTTAGGTCCTTGACTGAAATTCATGAAACACTGGAATATCTTTTTCTGGGACTTAATTTAGAAGTCTATGGATAGGGTTATCCTCATCCTTCTGATACTGTTTATAAAGAAACTTCAGGTAAAGTTTATTGTACCCTATTGGATTTGTAGGTTGTGAATCCTTGGTCCAATCAGGAGCTGACATACTATGAGACCAAAGCTAGAGGATTTCCAAGGGGATATTCCCCTATAGTCAGTGAATATGGAGTATGTAGTTACAAAGAAAAATCAAACCAAACCCTGGAGAGAACAGCCATTCAAAAAGTCTTTTTCATCTAATTAGTTGCCCAGCTTTTTACACATACCAGAAACATCAGTGAATCTGAAGGATTTAAATTTTCTAATCAAGTAAGCATGACAGCAGTTGCTTTCTTTTGGAAATAAGAAGAGATATGAAATCTAAAAGAGAAAGAAATCTAAAATGACTATTTAGTTTTTTACTACCCATGAGGGCTTCTGCATGGAAAATGACCATTGAGACACTGCTTTGGGATAGCTTTTGTGCCAGGGGGCAGAATCTAATTTGTGTCTGGTGTTAGGATGTCTCAAGTTCAGCTAGTGGGAGATTGCAGCCATGTGCTTGCTGCTTCTAATAGGGGTACAGAGGCACACATGGGCCATATTCATATCAGCATAGGAGGCTGTGTTTGATGTCCCCCCACCAAATACTTGTCTGCGACCTCTATATTAGCTGGTATAGGCAGCCAGTGGTGTCAGAATTAATGGGCTTTAGTAACCAGATATTGTTCAAGTACCTTTAACAAGTGGCTTTGGTGCCTGTTTTCTAAGAGTTGGTTGAAAATCACAGCCTAAATTGCAGAGGTGATAGCTTCAGTGACTACTTCCAATGAAACTTTTAAACTGTGGGGTTTTTTTTTTTTGTTTGTTTGTTTGTTTTTCTTGCAATTATTCTTTTTTAAGCATGTGAATAAATGGATAATGTTAATAACTTGCATACAAGATTTTCATTCTTACATATGAAGAATGATGATGTTGCCCAGTAACAGCTCATGCTAATGGAAAAAGCTCAAAAGAGTTTTCCATCACTGTTGTTTAACCTGGGAAACTTGTATGACAGAGCAAGTGTCAGCACCTGCTTGAAGCCTCATTCTTCAGGGTTATTCTTGGTGATGAGAAAAGGGTGCTTGACTGAAATGCCTGTCACCTTTAATCTGGAAAACAGCTCCATGAGCACAGGGAAGGAGATAACCTACCAGTCACAAAGTGCAACAGGATTATGTTTGTTCCTAGCACATGGAAAGGGGATGTTGGTTACTCCAGTTTCAGGGTTCCATGAAAAGGAGCAAAGGAAACCAACTTCCTCAACATTTTATATATTATCTTAGGGGCTTTTTTTACTGTGACCTTCACTTTCACTCAGGATGTCTCAGTTACATTTTCTTTGTGGTCATGGTTTCAATGTGCCAAATTGTCACTTGCTCTCTTCATGGGTCTCTGAGTTTTGGGAGCTTTCATTTTGCATGTTGGGAAAAGCAACACCATGACTCTGTCTAGAATGCAAGACTGAAGAAAGCTTGCATGGCTGACCCTCTGTCCTGGGTTCAGCAGTAGCAGTCATTTTTCTCCTTCTTAGTAGCTGGTGCTGTGCTGTGTTTTTGACTTTCAGCCTGGGAACAGCGCTGATAACACCGATGTTTTTAGTTGTTGCTCAGTAATGTTTAGTCTGACCAAGGACTGTTCATCCTCATGGTCTGCCAGTGAGGAGGGGCACAAGAAGCTGTGAGGGAGCAGAGACAGGACACCTAATCCAAACTATCCAAGGGTTATTCCATACCACAGCACATCATGCCCAGTGTATAAACTGGGGGGCAGTTACCCGGAAGGCTCAGATCACTGCTCGAGTCTGGCTGGGTATTGGTCAGCGGGTGGTAAGCGGTTGTATTCTTTTCCCTTGTCATTTCCCTTATCATTATCATTATTGGTGGCAGCAGCAGTGGTTTTGCGTTATACCTTAGTTACTGGACTGTTCTTATCTCAACCCATGGGAGTTACATTCTTCCAATTCTCTTTCCCATCCCTCCGGGAGCAGGGAGAGGAAGAAAAGGTGGGGGAGTGAGCAAGCAGCTGTGTGGTTCTGAGTTGCCAGCTGGGCTTTCACCATGACAGCCTCCCTCATGGCTGTGTTTCTACTCTATGTGTGCTGTGGGTGCCTCCCTCCCTGCCTTCATTCCTGTGGGAGGGGAACTTGTCCCCTCATCTAGGACCTGAATTCCTGAAGAAATTTAAGTACCCAACCTCAACAAGTTCAACAAGGCAAGTGCGAGGTCCTGTCCCTGGATCAGGGCAATCCCCAACACAAACTCAGATTGGGGCAGACTGGATAAAGAAGCCCTGAGGATAAGGACTTGGGGGTATTGGGTGATGAGAAGTTCCTCATGACCCGGCTTCAGTGTGCGCTTGAGCCCAGAACCACCCCTTGTGTGCTGGGCTGCATCACCAGCAGAATAAGCAGCAGGTCAAGGGAGGGGATTCTCACTCTGGGGAGACCCCCCTGCAGTCCTGCACCTGGCGCTGGGGCAGCAACACAAGAGGGACGTGGAACTGTTGGAGGGAGTTCAGAGGAGGCCACGGAGATGCTGTGAGGGCTGGAGCAGCTCTGCTCTGGAGACAGGCTGAGAGAGCTGGGCTGGTTCAGCCTGGAGAAGAGAAGGATCCTTAAGGGGAGACCTTAGAGCAGCTGCCAGTGCCTGAAGGGGCTACAAGAAACCTGGAGAGGGGTTTGGACAATGGCCCACAGGGACAGGACAAGGGGGAATGGCTTTAACCTGGGAGAGGGGAGACTGAGATGAGCTCTTAGGCAGAAGTTCTTCCCTGTGAGGGTGGTGAGGCCCTGGCACAGGTTGCTCAGAGAAGCTGTGGCTGCCCCATTCCTTGCAGGGCTCAGGCTGGACAGGCCTTAGAGCAACCTTGAGTCTGGGGCTCAAGTGATCTTCTCCTCACTCCTTCCATCTTCCACTGATGATGTGGGAAGGAATGGGAAGATTCAGTTCATGAACAATTGGCTTCGAGACTGGTGCTACAGGCAGGGCTTTGGATTCTTTGATAACAGCTGGTTTTATAGGGCACCAGTCTGGACAATGACAAGTGAGAAAGGTTTGTCCCACAGAGGCAAAAGGATGCTGGGGCATGAATTAGCAGGGCTCATTTGGAGAGCTTTAAACTAGATTCGAAGGGGGATGGGGTTGTAGCTGGGCTTGCCCCAGTGGGGCAGTGCTCCAGAATTAATGAAGACTGGGAGGCCTCCTATAATCCTAGGATGAAATCGGTGTGCTCAGCTCGCTCCCTGGAATGTCTGTACACCAATGCACGCAGCATGGGAAATAAGCAGGAGGAGTTGGAAACCTGTGTTAAGTCAGGAGGCTATGATCTGGTGGCAATTACAGAGACGTGGTGGGACAGCTCACATGACTGGAATATAGTCATGGAGGGCTATGTCCTTTTCAGGAAAGACAGGCCAGCCAGGCGGGGTGGTGGGGTTGCTCTTTATGTGCGGGAGCAGCTACAATGCACCGAGTTCTGTCCAGGGGCAGATGACGAGCGAGTTGAGAGTCTGTGGGTGAGAATTAAGGGGCAGGCTGGCAGGGGGGATACTGTTGTGGGTGTCTGTTACAGGCCACCACGTCAGGGTGAGGAAGTTGACGAGGCCTTCTGCAGGCAGCTGAGAGCGGCCTCACAGTCACAGGCTGTGGTCGTCGTGGGGGATTTTAACTTCCCTGATGTTTGCTGGAAGGACCACTCAGCAACCCAGCCACAGTCCAGGAGGTTCCTCCAGTGTGTGGATGGTAACTTCCTCCTGCAAATGGTGGATGAGCCGACCAGGAGAGGAGCGCTGCTGGATCTCATCCTCACTAACAAGGAGGATCTGGTTGAAGCAGTAAGGGTTGAGGGCTGCCTTGGTTGCAGCGACCATGAGATGGTGGAGTTCAGGATCTTGTGTGGTAGGACTAGTAGAATAGCAAGTAGAATTGCAACCCTGGACTTTAGCGGGGCAAACTTTGGCCTTTTCAAGCAATTGCTAGGGGAAATCCCATGGGCAAGGCTGCTTGAAGGTAAAGGGGCCCAAGATAGTTGGTTGACATTCAAGGATTGCTTTTTCCGAGCTCAAGATCGGAGCATCCCAACACGTAGGAAGTCAAGGAAGAGGGCCAGGAGACCTGCATGGCTAAATAGGGAATTGCTGGGTATGCTCAAGTGGAAGAGGAGAGTTTACAGGTCATGGAAGGAGGGGCTGGCCACTTGGGAGGAATATAAGGCCGCTGCTAGAGGATGTAGGAAGGCAGCTAGGAGGACTAAGGCATCCTTAGAATTAAACCTGGCGAGAAGGGTCAAGGACAGCAAAAAGAGCTTTTTTAAATACATGGCAGACAAAACTAACACCAGAGGCAATGTAGGCCCACTGATGAACGGGATGGGTGCCCTGGTGACAGAAGATACAGAGATGGCAGAGTTACTGAAGGCCTTCTTTGTCTCTGTCTACTCTGCTGCAGGCAGTCCTGAAGAGCCCTGTACCCCTGAGACCTTAGATGAAGTCAGGTCGACGGAGCGGTTTGCCTTAGTCGATGAGGAATGGGTTAGAGATCAGTTGAGCAATCTGGACATCCATAAATCCATGGGTCCAGATGGGATGCACCCGCGGGTGCTGAGGGAACTGGTGGAAGTCATTGCTAGACCACTCTCCATCATCTTTACCAAGTCTTGGGAAACGGGAGAGGTGCCTGAGGACTGGAGGAAAGCAAATGTCACTCCAGTCTTCAAAAAGGGCAAGAAGGAGGACCCGGGTAACTCTAGACCGGTCAGCCTCACCTCCATCCCTGGGAAAGTGATGGAACACCTTATCCTTGGTGCCATCTTAAGGCATATCAAGGATAAGAGGGTTATGAGGGGCAGTCAACATGGCTTCACCAGGGGGAAAACATGTTTGACCAATCTCTTAGCCTTTTATGAGGAAATAGCACGGTGGATGGATGATGGCAGAGCGGTGGATGTGGTCTACCTTGACTTCAGCAAAGCATTTGACACAGTCTCCCACAGCATCCTCACGGCTAAATTGAGGAAGTGTGGACTGGATGATCAGGTAGTGAGGTGGACTGCGAACTGGCTGAAGGAGAGAAGCCAGAGAGTTGTAGTCTATGGGGCTGAGTCTAGTTGGAGGCCTGTAACTAGTGGAGTGCCTCAAGGGTCAGTACTGGGACCGGTATTATTTAATATATTCATCAACGATTTAGATGAGGGAATTGAGTGTACTACCAGCAAGTTTGCTGATGACACTAAGCTGGGAGGAGTGGCTGACACGCCAGAAGGCTGTGCTGCCATCCAGCGAGACCTGGACAGGCTGGAGAGTTGGGCAGGGAATAACTTGATGAACTATAACAAGGGAAAGTGTAGAGTCCTGCATCTGGGCAGGAACAACCCCAGGTTCCAGTATAGGTTGGGAAACGACCTGTTAGAGAGCAGTGTAGGGGAGAGGGACCTGGGGGTCCTAGTGGACCACAGGATGACCATGAGCCAACACTGTGCCCTTGTGGCTAAGAAGGCCAATGGCATCCTGGGGTGTATTAGAAGGGCGGTGGTTAGTAGGTCGAGAGAGGTCCTCCTTCCCCTCTACTCTGCCCTGGTGAGACCGCATCTGGAATATTGTGTCCAGTTCTGGGCCCCTCAGTTCAAGAAGGACAGGGAGCTGCTGGAGAGAGTCCAGCGCAGGGCAACAAAGATGATTAAGGGAGTGGAGCATCTCCCTTATGAGGAAAGACTGAGGGAGCTGGGTCTCTATAGTTTGGAGAAGAGGAGACTGAGGGGTGACCTTATCAGTGTCTATAAATATATAAAGGGGAAGTGTCACGAGGATGGAGCCAGGCTCTGCTCAGTGGCAAACAATGATAGGACAAGGGGTAATGGGTACAAACTGGAACACAAGAGGTTCCACTTAAACTTGAGAAGAAACTTCTTCTCAGTGAGGGTGACGGAACACTGGAACAGGCTGCCCAGGGAGGTTGTGGAGTCTCCTTCCCTGGAGACATTCAAAACCCGCCTGGACACATTCCTGTGTAACCTTATCTAGGTGTTCCTGCTCCGGCAGGGGGATTGGACTAGATGATCTTTCGAGGTCCCTTCCAATCTCTAGCATACTGTGATACTGTGTGATACTGTGAACCTGGTCTAGTGGGAGGTGTCCCTGCCTGTGGCAGGGAGTTGGAACTGGATGAGCTTTAAGGTCCCTTCCAACCCAAAACATTTGAGGATTCTATGAATCAGGCATTTGATCTTCACTGCTATTGCAGACTGAGAGGTGGTGTGTCTAAAACATATGTGGTATGCAGCTGGCGATGAAGCTGTATCATACTGTCCTAATGGTGTCTTCTGCAGTAGCAAAGCAGAAAAGAGACGATGACGAAAACCAAAAGTGTAGTAGTAGTGGAGCTTAGTTGCCATGTATAAATGAGAGACAAACACAGACTAATGAGAAACAGTGGCCTGTGAGGAAGGGTAGAACGATGTTTGTACTGTAGGGGGAAACATGAGAAAGGCAAGTAAGTTGCCAGCTGCACGAGTTTATTGCAAGCAAAAAAATAAAAATAAAAATCAAATCCAAACCAAAACCAAACCACCAGCACAAAAAAACCCCACCCAAACCTACAACCTCCAAGCACCCCCCAATCCCCTCCTCCCCCAAAAGACCCCAAAGCCAAACAAAAACCAAACCATCTTGCAGACAGTGACAGAAACAGTCTGAAAATATTTGCCATGAGGAGAGTAACAGTGAGATCTCCTTGGATGATACTGTTTTCATTGCTTCCCACTGGGCTGCACCTGTGAGGAGCAAGGAAGAAACGAGGTTATTTGTCCAGTTAAAACTTTGCGTTGCGTCTAAGCATGGGCTCAAGTACTCAACTTCACACCTGGCAGTGGCATGACTGCTGGCTTTGTGGGGCTTAAATATCACTGCAGAATTGTGTTGGATAAGTCCTCCACATTGCAGGAGAGCATTCTGTGTTCATCTTGTTACATGCTTTATTTAGATCCGTGGCTAAAGACAGTGCATGCTGCTTAAAGAAAGCAAGCTTCACTAACTAGATTTCAAAACCTCTTCCTAAAAGAAACCATTTCCTCTTCCTTCAGCAAAGAGTTAGGATTAGGGAAAGAGTTAAGATTTGTCATTTGCAGATGGACTTGCTGCACTTAACTGCAATTTGTAGTCCTGCTGATAGGAGCTGCTCATGACACAGACAGAAGAGGGAATACAGAGATACAGGAGTATCAATGCAATTTCAAATGATGGCCAGATGAATAGGTAGGTAATGTGAAGATTAAGAGCACACTATGCAGTTCCTATGTTCTGAAGGATAAAACCACCCCTCATATACTTTTTCATATGGCCCCTTTCACTAGCTCTTACTACATCATCTTCTGATGTGAGTGGCCAAAAAGGAATAAAAGGGACAGGTTTATTCAGTTCATTCATAATCTTAGAATATCTTGCTATTTGGAAATATTTTATTTCCTTATAAACCTGCATTACATCTACCTGATAATTGTATCTCCTTAACTGCAGGCTTCCTTATTACACTGGCACAGCACCACATGTGCCCACACCTCCTTTCCTTCTCTCCCTCCCATTTTTTTGCTTGGAGCTGTATCATGCAGTTCTCACGTCAGTCCTCATCAGCTGTATTTCTTTAGGCATCTTTCTTTGTTCAAATGTAGCTGCCAGAGGTGTGCAGTGTCCGAGCTGTTACCGTGACATGCTCTCAAAGGACATTGCTCTTAGCTGCTCTAGTCACTCTCTGCTTTCATCTTCCGTCCTGTCAAATTGTTTTCACCCGTGATGGCCCTTGTCCATCAAATGTACTCTTACTGTAAATACCCTCAGGCAGGAAACCCATTAGCAGATGGAGTCCATGACCTTCTCCAGAAAGCATTGGATTTACAGCTGTGTGTAGGGCACAGAAGTGAGGGAAGGTTTATTTATTCTGCTTTAAGGTCTTGTTTTCTTCTGCAGGGGCAGGGTTTTTTTTTTGTGCCTGGAGGGAGGAATCATTTCTCTAGGTTGCTTTCTCCAGCTGCTAATCACCTTTTAATAGTGCCTGCTAATGAGAGGAAATCTATCTCAGGGACCCAGCTCTGAGAGAAAACACTTCTTCAGGTGCCATGTTTGAAGTGTTACTGAAATGTGGTTCTAGGGTTGCAGTGAGATATCACACTGAAGAGGTGGAGAGCCTTCCTTTGTTCAGGTGAAAGAGAAAAAAGCCCTTAAAGCGAGTTCCTTTTCATCACAGCTGATAGAAAGGATGGTGCCACATTTGAGAAATGCAAGGCAGATGCAGGGCTGGTTGTCAGCCTGCAGCAAGGGCAAAACGCAAATAAATGCACAGACCTTGACATCACCCTGCCAAACCGGTCTGTGCAGGCACACGGCAGACAGCAGAGGAGTCTGTGTACAGGCATCCTTACCTAGGTTCAGCTTGCTAGTGGTTATGGCAGGGACACCATCTTCAGCCACCTCTGACTCCTCATTGCCAGCTGCCTGTGCTTTCATCACTGAAGGTCTGGTGGTCAGGTTGCTTGTGTGCCTGCTGCTTAACTTAGTCCAGTTTGAAAACAAGTAGGTAGCAAGGAGCTGTTTTTTAAAGTGGTTAAGCCAACACCTCTTCTGGCACATTTTTTGGGGGGCAATCCCTAATAAAATGGTTGCGCTGATCTGATGGGAATAGGATGCTGCTGCAGGAGTTGTAAGCGCATCCTTTGTGTCCAGCAAGAAGCACTCAGAGCAGTGCAGATATGTGAGTAGAAAAAACAGTAAGAAAGGCCACAGAAAGCCAAAGCCACATTTACAATGCATCCATAAGGAAAAGGGTAAGAAACAGTCTTTGGGAAGAGTACTAGCTGGAAAAATTTTTGGAGTTTTGAATGGAAAAGACTTGTCTCCTGCTGGTCGAACACAATGGGGGAAGGGAAATAGGGCTTTGTACATTCTCTGCAGAAAAATAGGAGTACATCAGAGAAATATCTGATTTCTTCATCAATTACTTCTCCTAATGGAAACAGTATGTCTGTCCCCATATTTTGGCTTGCTGCTCAAATCATAATGGGTGACAATGCTACAGGATCATCCCACAGAGCTAACTTCCCCCCATTGCTGCAGAGATGCTAACTTTGTGTTTTGTGCTGGCGAGGTTCACTTATTCACAGAAAATTAAAAAATGTGTTTCTAACTCCTTCCCCCATTGCTGTCCCACTCTGGGAATCAGACAAGTTGGCTTCTCTGAGTGAGGGACCACTGGATGCTGTGCTTTCCTTTCCACCATCACAGCAACTCCCTGGCTCTCTGCTTGTCCGTACAATACCAGATGTAGCTTCCCCTGTGCGTGTGCAGGGGTTCCTGTGCTGTGCCATGCACAAACATGTCTGTTGCATAAACAAGCATGTGAGCAGTGGCAGCTCCCTCACAGTGCAAGCAGAGGTGAGCAAAGGGTTCCTAACAGTGGACTGCACAGCACCAGTATGAATTGTCATAATATGAAGGCTCCAGGAGACCTTAGAGCAGCTTCCAATGCCTAAAGGGACTGAGAAATGTGGAGAGGGTTTTTTGACCTGTAGGGACAGGACAAGGGGGGACAGCTTTAACCTGACAGAGGGGAGATTGAGATGAGCTCTTAGGCAGAAGTTCTTCCCTGTGAGGGTGGTGAGGCCCTGGCACAGGTTGCCCAGAGAAGCTGTGGCTGCCCCATCCCTGGCAGTGTTCAAGGCCAGGTTGGACAGGGCTTGAAGCAGCCTGGTCTAGTGGAAAATGTCCCTGCCTATGTCAGGGGGTTGAAACTGGATGAGCTTTAAGGTCCCTACAAAACCAAACCATTCCAAGATGCTATGGTTCTATGATAACACTTGTCTATCACAGCACGCTTTCAAATAATGCCTTTACTCAAATCTAGAATGCATATTCAGGACAGCATGACTACCCAGACTGGTTTCTCTAAAATCTACTGGAATTAGAGAATATGATGACTGGTATTTTTAGTATAATTCCTTCCTCTCCTTTCCCATGATATTGTATAAATTACTGAAATATTGACACAGCATGTAATCTTTTTTAAAAAAAGAGAAAAAAGAAAATTACAATTTAAATTGGAGGGGAGAACACTGTGATGGACAGTTTTTTCTGTTGCCTGGTAATAGATTTCTGAGTTCGAAAGTATTTGCAATAGCTTGTTGACAAGACACACATGTTTATTGGCAGTGAAAATGATACCTAGTAACAATCTTGCTCTCTGCAGAAATAACAAAAAGCCCTCAAACCGACAGCAGTGCACCAGCAGAGGGCATCAGCAGCCTGTGTTTGGAGGAGGGTTTGCTGGCAGAGCTCAGTAGGACAATGCTCTTTTATCTACTGGATGGAAACCCTTAAAGCATCCTTGTACCCATGACAAGTCAGTGTGGTGAAGCATTTTATGTTGCTGTATTAAAAAAAAAAAAAATTAAAAAAGTCAAACAGCAAACAATGGGCTGGCACCAAAATACAGCGGGTAATATCTAGTGGTGGTGATAAACAAGGCAGGTCACTTTGCTGTGATTGCCTCTCCAGCTGAAGCCAAGGGGTTCCCTCTGGATTAAACAAAGCCATGTGCTATTTACAGTGTGGTTTGAGTTTGTGCTTGCAGAGGTTTGCAGTGCCCCTATGGAACAATAGCTCACTGAACAGGACAAATGTAGAGCAGCTTACGAACAATGAGCAAACAGTGAGAGGGAGCTGGGTTGTTTTAATTCTCATCCAAAATCCAAGGCAATTGGTTTCTTAACAGAAAATAAAAAGCTTATGAAGCTGCTGGTACATTGTCACCAGGCGAGCAACCATTCAGCATCCTGGAAATTGAATTCAGATTTTTGGGAAGCTTCTTGGACTAGTGGACGGAGCAACACTGAATGGTGCCAATCTTCCATCATACTGTGGCCTTTGCTGTTTCCTTTAAAGGATTTTGTCAGAAATGGAGGCCTCTACAATGGCTGCAGCAGGAGACATTTAGAAGTCTGCCCCGTATATCTATCTCTGGGCAGGGAATTGTGGGAGAGACAGAAACAAAGAGGACTCTTTCATTCCTATGCTGCAAATGCTTTTTCGTGCATTTCATATCCTCTAAATTAGGATAACGCCTGACAATTTCAGAATCCCATTTTTCCCAGGGTGAATCACAGCCTGAGAACAGGTTTTGTCATTACTATAGAGATGAAAAGCTCAGCTTGCATGCGAAAGGCAACAAAATTCTTCTTGAAAGTGGTGACCATAGGCCTTTGTTGCAATAGATTTACTGTATGTTTATGGATGGGAAGCAGTTGTTTCTTTGCCTTTCTTTTTCCTGTGAAAATGTGAGGAGAGAAAGAGGAGGGAATAGCAAGAATATTGACTTCAGTGTAGGAAGATACAGGCTTAACATTTCTTTTTTTTTTTGAGGGGTGCTTGTATTTCCTATTATTGTAAATCTCCCAGAAACTGATAGTTTAACTGCAAGTGTGATGCTCAGTGAAGAAAAGCAAATGAAGACAAAACCACAGATGCAAGTGAAATAAATGGTGCCTGAAATGCTAACTAAATATCTTCAAAGGAACCTGCAAAGGCACAGGCGTCGCCCTTACATTTCCTGTCCCATGATCTCATTTGTCACTAGCTTCACTTCCAGGGAGGCTGAAGGCTGGTTTCTCAAGAGCTGTGGGTGCCTGGGGAGGAGAATGAAGGCAGTGTAGTGTGGGAAGTTCAGTTAACCTTGCTCATGTGTGCATCTGCCGCCTTGCTTTTTCACATCTGTTGTCAAACAGGGAACCACAGCTCCAGTAGCATCCCCTTCACAGGGCTAGTACAGAGCCTAGCTGTGACAGCTTGGGGTGCTGCCAAGCCAGCTCTTCAGTTCTGGCTATACTATTTCATTCCCCAAAGACCTCTTATGCCAAGTGAAGCTTAATTTCACCCTCCCTACAAGTGTCTTACACCAAGGCTTCCACTGGACTAGCTCTCTTCCAAGACATTAGCTGACAATCAACATCTTCTTCATTTGAAGGAGCTTCTCTCACAAGCTTAGGGCTGACATGCCCTGCTCCTGCTCTTTGGCTGCTTGACTCAGCCCCAGGCTACAGCCATGAAAAGAGGGCCTGAAATGCTTCAGGTGTGCAACGGCAGGTGCATTGGCACTCAGACATTGTGCATGATTTCTGGGGTGTTTCGTCAGGAAGAAATAAAGGGGGACGTATAATCAGCGGCTGATGAAGCATGCCAAGAGTTGTTCCTAAATTCCTGCAGATCTTCCTTAGACACAAATTGACTTTACATCTTCAGGGCATGTGTGTGTTTGATTACTCTCCAGATACAAAAAGAACTTCGGTTTTTTGAACACATGGGAAAAATTATGTCAGGGCGAAAATCTGGGCCTCACCAAAGCCAGGAAGGAAGTAGAGCCCAGCGTATTTTCTAGAGGTGTGGATAAATGAGATGATTTTATGTAATTCATGTCAGTCATTACCTTTTATCTATGCTGGAAAGCAAGGTGCCAGTAAAATGGATTTGCCAAGTTTGAACATCTTTCTAGAAAGCTGAGTGTATCCAGAGGGATTTTTTTCCCTTCCATCGATCAGAAGCAATGATCAGTAATAACTTTTGGGGGAATTCTCCAGCTCCTATTATTGCCGCTGAGCCTTCTTCCTTCCTTTCATATTATCTTCTCCAAAAAACATTCTCTTTGAAGACACTCTTAAAAGGTTTTCCTAAATGGAGCTTTTCAAAAGAGACTTTCCTTGGGTAATTCTTGCTAGCTCATGGGTACATTTTTATAGGGGGTTGGTTAGTTGGATTTGTTCCTTCTGTTTAAGTTAAAGTACTGAGCAGAAGATGGCAGGTTTTGGCCATGGTAGAAACAGAACTGAAACAAAACCATGACCTACATGACCCATGTGCTTTTGACTGTAAGGTCTAGCAGAGCCATTCAGGTGATAGCATACTTTGTTGCAGTGCTTCCGAAGGATGCTGCATGTCGAGGTCCAGGAGACTGACTTTTCAACAGTTCCTATTTCTCTAGCGGTACATGGGGAGAGGAACTTGACTTGAGTGTGCTGCAGCCCATAGCTGGGAAAAAAGTCTTCATCGACTTGTGGATCCTCTGCTAGAGAAAACACACAGCAAGTCCATGCAGGGGCATAGTTGCATGATGCCCTTTCATAGTTTAATGTAACCACCCAGCTGGAAGAAAATTGGAGGGTAAGTATACCTCCTAAACTTTGGGTGGAATAAATCTGTCTCATGGACTTAAGGGCCAGATCAATAACTGGAAGGTGTTAACAATCTGGAATACAGTAGAAAAGCGTAAGTTCAACAAGGCTCACATCCAGAGCTCTGCTGGAGATGCTTTCTTCCCAGAAGAAGAAGAGTGCCTTTTTTTTTTTTAATTATGGATATTCTCTTTGTCTCTTCTGACCTCCCATCTTGAGAAGCAAATTGGTCTCATTTCTGAATTATCTAGACTGACACAGAGTGTGCCCTGGAATATTTCTAACAACAAAAAAAAAAAAAAAAGAAGAGGAAAAAAGGAAAAATAGAAAGAGAAATAAATCAAAGTGTCCTTTGCACTATGCTGGCCTACTATTTTTTTTTTTTTTCTAGAAACAACATTGAGTGGATACAAATGGATTAGCACATAATGTTGAAATATTGTGAATATGCTGACATCTCATTGTTTTGCTCAGGAAGTAGTTTGTCATTGTTACAAAAATGTAACATGACTGTTTCAAAGTTAATTGAATATGTTGCAAGAATTTTTAAAATCTCAAGTAAACCAGCTGGTCAATAAACAACCGTATCTCCTGGGATAGAAAGGACTTTCCATATTATAGTGAGTGGTAAAACCCCAAATAACCAGTAGGTATTTATTCAGGGTGTGAGATTAATGGCATGGTCATGCTCAAAAGAGCCAGCAAGAAGCCAGGGCAGTGAAAGATGAGCACTTTTTGCAAGGAAGGAAACTGATATATATCCCCTCTCTTTCCAGACCTCCTTATCTCAGAGAGCAGTTCTGGGTGGGATTCAGGAGGCCAATTGCAGCATAAAAGCAGTCATTGAATCTAACTGAGAAGGACTTTTCAATGTGATACCATTGCTGTGGGAGTGGGAGAGCAGACAGAGCCCACTCCAAGAAGCTGGTCTCTCTCCTGGGCAAAGAAGAGGTGGCCCTCACCCTGTCTTAGGACGTATCTCAGAGATGCAAGATGATCACTGTGCACTGTGTTTTCTGTAGCTCTGAGAGCAAAGCTATTGCCCAAAGGCATGAAAACACCTCTTTTGTGAACCTGCCCCAGGATTATGGGAAATAGTTATAAACAACTGAATGCTGTGAGTGCTGAGGCTCTCCAAGATGCATAGGAAGCAAACCTTTAGAGAAGTAAGACTGTTAAGGACTTGGGGTTAAATGGCAGCTTTGTGAATTCCAACTACTTTCAACAACGATGGTAGTTGCCTGAAAACTCCTGGAGGCATTTCTGTTTCTGTTTGGAATCTCGACATATGATTTTAAGTCACTGCAAAAAGAGGTGATTTAAGGAATTGTTCGATAGAGTTATCCTTTGTAATGAAATTCTCAGATAAATGCATCTCTTCTTTCTGTTTGTGAACAACTCAGGGCTGATCCTGTTTCCACCTGTGAGAGAGTTATTGGAAATATTTGCTGAAAAAGTTCAGTGTGTGGTCGGGTTCACAAAGCTGAATCACTATGTTGTGATTTCCCATGGTCTGCAGCAGGTTTCAGCAAGCAGTGCTGCACAGGCTCAGCCTGATCACAACACAAGAGCCCCCAACGCAAGAGTGGAGTCCAGAGGAGGCCACAGAGATGGCCTGGAGACTGCTAAGAGAGCTGGGCTTGTTCAGTGTGGAGAAGAGAAGGCTTCAGGGAAACCTTAGAGCAGCTGCCAGTGCCTAAAGGGGCTACAAGAAACCTGGAGAGGGGTTTTGGACAAGGGCCTGTAGGGACAGGAGAAGAGGAATGGCTTTAACCTGACAGTGGGGAGACTGAGATGAGATCTTAGGCAGAAGTTCTTCCCTCTGGCATAGGTTGCCCAGAGAAGCTGTGGCTGCCCCTTCCCTGGCAGTGCTCAAGGCCAGGTTGGACGGAGCTTGGAGCAACCTGGTCTAGTGGAAGATGTCCCTACCTGTGTCAGGGCATTGGAACTGGATGATCTCTAAGTTCCCTTCCAACCCAAACTGGTCTGTGATTCTGGTCCTATGATTCTCCCAGGCCCTGTCAAGTGGCCTAGGGCACACGTCTCTGGGAGAAGTGAGTGAGTGAACCTGATCCCCATGTACTTCTACTGAAAATGGTTCCAACTAGGCGATATGAAATATTCTTTGATGGGCAGATGTGAGTCCTGCATCAGCAAGTGTCTAGCTGGTTTCATATACCTCTCCAGAGCTCTGCTGGGTCCATGTAAGAGGGCACAAGGCTTCCTACTGTGTCTTGGGATGCAGCTGAGCCCCTGCTCCTTTCCCATCCCTAGTTTAACTTGGGTATTGTTTTCCTTTAAAAGTACTAGAAAAATCTCATCTTGTATGGTATGGTACCCTTCTGCATTTGCAGGCATACAAATCTACCCGTGTTGAACCATAGGCATCCTCTGAAGTGTCAATGGAATGCTACTTAATCCTGTAAACACCCTGGTTTCTGTTATATATAACAACACATAATAATTTCTCTCTATATAATACCCTTATTTCTATTACTCAAGGGGGAGCAGCAGTCACTTTGAAACAAGAAGTGTTTAAGTAGGCTTTCCTTACTCTTTCACAAAAGGGTGTAACTATCACTGTATTTAAAACATGCTGAAACCACCAAAGAGGAACTGTACGTCTACTCCTGGAGAATACCAGTGCTTAGTCATCAGTGTGAGTGACCAGGTCCTAGTCCCTTCTCTTCTTCATTTACAGGGAGCATTTAATGTGTTCTGCATCCCTGGCTAATGCTCTAATGCCTGGACTCTGGTTATTCAAAGTGGGTTTCTCTCATTGTCTTCTGGCAGAGAGAGTCAGTTCTGCCTAAAGGAAGAAATCCCACGACTAGGCATGTAAGCTTACGGCTATAACTCAGCAGAATTGAACAGCTCCAACAGACAGAGGTATTAAAAACCAAAACAAACCAACAACAAAGAAAACCCCAACCCAAGAGACAGCTAGGTACTCATCCAGGATATGAATTCAAGATACATCTTTCAAGCACTGGCTCACATGCATCTCTCACATCCCTTTGAATTACTCTAACCCCAGGTGCTTTGAGCCTTAATTTTCTGGTCTTTTTTTTCAGATAGAAAACACCTCTGAAAGAGTTTTCCAGGTTCATGGTCCTTAAGAAAAGTAACATCTTTTTTTGGTCAGAGAGACTGCAGGACTTTTTCTCATTGGATCTTCTCACTGTAGTATCTACATAAAATAAAGGTTATTTCTAGACAGGAGATGGTAATCTCTGGAAAGGATCAAATGGAGCTCACCTCATCACTGGAGGTTTTCAAGACGTGGTTGAACAGAGTGCTTGGATAGTCTCATTGAGGCTCCTTTTCCCACAAAATGTTGGATTTGATGATCTATTGAGGTCCCTTCCAATTAGGACTGTTCCATGATTAGAGGATAAAGTGTACCCACAGAGATAGAAAACCCACTTCTTGGAGCTTTCATAACTTTTCCTGCAAATAAATGGAGAACTTGGGTATCTTAATTGAGTCAGCAGTTAGTTTTACCAAGCTAAAGAACTGGATGCACTAACTCTTTGAGAGGTAAAGCTCTAAAGCTTCCGGGATGTACAAGCTGAATTAATTCAACTAACTCAGTCAGAATGCACTAATCTTAATTAAACTACCTTTTGCAGAGTTTCTCAGATTGGTTTACAGTTGTTGTCTTTTGGCACACATTAAATCAGAAATAAATGTGAAGTCAATGAAGAGGCCTGCCTTGACTGGAATAATAGAGCTTTTAGGAAGAAGACCTAGTCTTCTATGGTTATATACTTTTTCATTGCCTAAGCAAGCAGAGGTTTTATCTCTGTTTAAGTAATAATTATAACCTAAAATTGTTTATTTGACCCTATTTGACCAATTGTTTCCAAGATGATGTACATAGATCTCTACAACTTGCCTTTATAAATAGGTCCTGGATTACAGTTCACTGATAACATGTAGTAAATGGTGGACATAGGAATTCCTTCATTTCATGTTATTGTGCATATCAGTGTGGTTATCAGCCATTTCTGTGAACAAAAGCCCATTAATGGGTAGCAATTATAACAAACAAAAAGAATATGTTCCAAAGAAATGGCTATTGAAATAACAAGTGTGGAGAATCATGGGTTTTGTCTTGTGACACAAAATCTAGTTGTCCCATTCTTTTGTTTTGTGCCAGTCTGAATTCATTAGATTGAAGTTGGAGGTTTGAAGTAAAATAATATCATTAAACTATGATAATAATACTTAGCACATTATTTTGAGGGCCTTCCTACTCCTGCTTGTATTGAAATAGATGACAGTAGTTTCACTGACTCTCAAAAATTGTAACTCACAGTGAAATCTGATTTCATATTCAGTTTCTACTCCAAATGTGTTAGAAATGTTAATGAATTCCTAGCCTGATGTTTAATAAGTAGCAACATTCCTGTTTCGCAGAGGCTAAATGGCTACAGGAGACATCAGTGCGAGGACTATCAGACCATGGACTAAAAGTGGCTGTGGTGAAGGTGATGAAATTGCTGTACTGAAAATCTTATCTATCAGAGTGAGCTTGGTGTTTTTCCTATGCTCTTTAGTTCTGCTTTAAGAATAGCTGCACTGTGACAGTAAGTTCTTCCATTAGAAATATTGCTTAAAGTCCTTTGAGCTTTTGCTCGTGTTGTGGTTTAAACCCAGTCAGGCAACTCATTCACTCACTCCTCCCCTTCTTTCCCTCCCCCTACTCCTGGAGGGATGGAGAGGAGAATCGGAAAGAATGCAACTCCCACGGGTTGAGATAAGAACAGTTTAGTAACTAAGGTATAACACAAATCGCTACTGCTACCACCAATAATAACAATGATAAAGGAAATAACAAGGGAAGAGAATACAACACCTCACCACCAGCCGACTGATAGCTCGCCTCCCCAGCCCGACCAAGCTCTGACCGATACCTCCTCCAGCCCTGCAGTCTCCCAGCCCTTCCGGCTAACTCCCAGTTACATCCTGGGCATGACGTGCTGTGGTATGGAATACCTCTTTGGCTAGCTTGGGTCAGGTGTCCTGTCTCTGCTTCCTCCCGGCTTCCCCTCCTCCCTGGCAGAGCATGAGGCTCACAAAGTCCTTGGCCAAACCAAAACATCATTGTTATCAGCTCTGTTCCCGAGCTGAAAGTCAAAACACAGCACTGCACCAGCTACCAAGAAGGAGAAAAATGACTGCTATTGCTGAACCCAGGACAGCTAGTATCTTTTTTGTGCTCCTAGATGTAATTCTTTACTTCAAAGTTAAATCGTAAGCAACGCTGCAACAGAGCCACACAGATGAAAAAGACACATGAAATCAGAGTCAGACACTTTGATTTTCCTTGGTGTCTAAGAGTGACAGCAAAAGTTGAAGGTAGTTTCTTTGGTGACATATTAAATGCTTTCTTCTGCAGTTGTCTTTCATGCTAAAACAATAAAACAAAAGATTAAGAAGAGGACAGCAATCTTACTTAGTTGGAGTGTTATTTTGCAGATCTCATCTGCAAACCTAGCTGACATCAACAATAGCGTCAGTCTGCAAGCTACACGCTGATACTGACTGTGCTTTTCCTTCAGCAACTGCTATAATGGAAATTGAAGGCATCTTCCATACTTTCCCTATTGCACATGGGAAGTAAGAGCACATATAAGTAGCATTGCACATATAAGTAAGAGCAATAGGATTAAAAAAGGAAATCAAAGGTCACTGTGGTGGTGGGATGGAGCTGTAAGGGAAGTACTGAAATCCATGGCTTTTGGGACACTTAAAGCTGGATGTTATATCATACTGATATAAGAATGATATACCACAAATGTCAGGAAGTAGGAGAAACATTTGTCCCTGTGTAGAGTTCTGTGGTATTGCTGAAACTCTTCATCTCAGGATCATGTGCCTGAGAAGATCAGTGGTCTTGTTAAACCACAGATAGCATCTGACATGGTTGGGTGGTCACTGGTGGCTTTGGAGATACATGCCGCAGCATAGTTGCGCATCAGTTGGAGGAGACACATTTTGCTTAGCCGAACAGATGAAACAGTGGTTTTGTCTCCCTTTAGAAAGATGAAGGTCAAAATGTGTGTGTTTAAGAGGTGCAGGATCATAAACCAGCAAAAAGCAAAGCAGAAATTAGTCATGTATGTGCTGTGAAGCCAAGGGGGTTGGCAAAATAGGCAGATCTGTCATGCTGATCTAATTAGAGAGAGCAAAAGATGTATGAACACTGATCCTTCTAGGCTCCAGGAGTGAAAGGCAGTTTTCTTCTGTTAGGATCTGATTTGGCCAATAAGCAAAACCTAATAATGGCTACCTATTGAGTTTTAAGAGGGTTTTTTTCTTACTCTTATGTTTTTTTTTTTCTTTTTTTTTCTTTTCTTTTTCTTGTGTTTTTCTTTTTTTTAAGGCTTCAGGGACTATCTATCTGAGGAGCTTGCCTAGAGACTTTTCACATGGTTGAATCCTGTGGAAAATTTATTGTCATCAGAAAAAAGTGTGTGTGTGTGTGGGGTGGGGGAGTAGAAAGAAGAAAGAAGAAGAATCACATGAGTTTTCTTCCAATCTCTTTTCCAGATCTATTTTTCTACTTCAGTTTTCATGGGAAAATCCATCTGTATGATTATATATCTATTTTAGTGTTTTCACTTGTCAGTAGTTTGTTTTTGTAGCTGCTCTGAATCTTTTAGCTTAGAAACTGTGATGCTGCTTGTTAATGGACAAAGAAATGTTATTGGAAATTACAGCGATGCAACGTTTGGAAACACTGCAACTAAAAGCCCAACTTCCCTCATTGTCTATGGCCACAGCAAAGATTGGGGTGATCAAAGCAGCAGTTGTGACTCCTCAGCCTGTTGCTGGCTGTATGTCAGCTCCAGCCAAGAGGTGATCATTCATCTATCAGCTGGCAACGGGTGTCTAGATCACCCTGGGAGGGCTGGCATGAAAATGGTATTTCTGCAGTGATCCAAGACACCTGTATGTCCCTGTTTTGCTGGTAGCTACCTGATGCAGCCCCAGAAACTGATGCAAGGAGAGGAACTGGGGAGCATGAAGGAGGGTAATCACTCCCAGGGTATCTGAAATGTCTGTGTGGTGATTTAAAGGTGTTTCCTAAGGGTGTCCTTGAGAGTGCAGCCGTGACAGAGAAGATAACTGGGACAAACACCACATACTGCAGCTTCACAAATGCTTTCTTTTCCAGAAGGGTGTTGAAGTGTTGTATTGGGTTACCCAGATTAGCTGTGAAATCTCTTTCCACAGAGATTGTCAAGAAGTGAGTGGTCAAAGCCTCTTTCAACTTGGTCTGGTGGTAGTGACAGTCCATGCTGGAGCAGAAGGCTGGGCTTAGACACACCAGAAGTTCCTTCCAGCCAATAGTGATATGACTGTATGAAAGAGCTTTAAAAGTGTTACAGAGCAGGGGTGAATCAAATACGTTTTAAATGGATACATAACATGTTCTTAGTTTTTTTTTCCAGCTGGAATTCACCTACTAAAAATCTGTTAAAATGGACACTTCTTTTTTTTTTACAATCTGGTGTATTTTTAACCCCACATGAATAATTGAGATGAATGCCTCCATTTTTTTTTCACACAGGAAAAAGATCAAATTTAAATAATCATGCAATTGGCTTGATGTAGAAAGTTGAATAAAACTCTTTCCATGGGATTAGATGCCCAAATTTAACAGTAAGAAATATTGGAGCTCCAGATTTCGGCAGTCCATTGCAGTGGAAAAACTTAGGCTGACAAAGACAACTATTGAAATTTTCTGTACAAGAGTACAAATTAATTTACTGGATGAGATGCAAGCAAGACTGGGCAGTACTTAGAGAAGAGTGTTTCACAGATTCTATCAACATTTTTTCCTGTTTCTCAGGGTCTGGTTGTAGCTCTGGGACAAGTGTGACTACATTTTATGGGTTACAAGCTGTTGAGAAGAAAGTGACTAGAATTTTCAGGGACTTGGAAAAATGTTTCTCTGATGGGAGACTGAAAAGTTTGAGGTAGTTTGCATAAGAAGGAGATGAATAAAGAAGGAAATGGTAAAAGGTCATAATGGGACCAGGAGTTTGGAGAAGGATGTTCAGGAGAGATAAGAATCACTATTCTCTCATTCTTGTAACACAGAAAAGAATTTCACTTAAATTTTGACTTTTTTTCAGATTTTAATTTCACACACACAAAAATAAATACTTTGTCCAGTCACATGTTCTGACTGTACAATCACTGACACTGGATGCTCCTAAGTCTAGAAATCAGAAAAATTCAAAGGTCATTTTGAGATGCCTTGAGGAGCCAGATGCTTCTGACAGACAGTAAAGTCTCTTGAAGCTTTAAAATAATGTCTTATAATTAATAAGAGACTTATACTCAGCAAATGACCCATCCTGGCTCTGTGCAACAGACTGTGAACCTTCTTTTTAAGCATTTGGCGTTTGTCAAATTCCTCATAACAAGAAAATTTCTGGGCTTTTATGTATTACTGTGTGCTCCTGGCTTGATTGAACTCTTTGGAAAATCAGTGGGATTTTCACTTTAATTGAAGAAGTTGATTAATTGGATTCTAGTTCACTTAATAATTTTTAAATGTAGCAGCTTGAATATTGTCTCCTGCTTTGTTTTGGAGTCTTTTATGGATTATATTCACTGAGCAGATGTGTTTATACTGTAGTTCTATCTATTATGCATACCCATGTGCAGATTCTTACTGGAATGAGTTTACATATGGCCACAAATGATGGGTTGTCTTTATGTCTCCACTTCTCACTTCCACACCCCCTCATACTTCGCTTTGTGTTTCAAGTTGTGCAATTGACTTATTGAAATATGATTTGAGTTCCATAAGCTGTTGGTAGCTATGGTTTGGTTGCAGCACAAGGGTTGGTTGGCTGTGGGTGAGTTACAAGGATGCTTTCTTGTATATAACAGGTCACCTTGCTTCATCTGCAATTAAAAGAAAAGGTAAAACAGTATTAGAGTTTCCTTGACAGTGAAAACCCATTCCCTATTGGACAGGGTTGTGATATGTGATTAAGTCAAAGCCTGCCTAGTGATGATTAATCATATACTAGCATATACACAACGTACAGCCCTCCAAGACATACAAAAATGCGGTTTATGTCATAAAAGGTAATTAACAATTTCTAGCTCTGATTATCCTGGTCCATGCCTCCAATTTGGCTGCAGTGAAGTGGTGATGCTCTTCATAGTGGTAATTGGCTGTATAAGAGAATTAATGGGCTGGGACTGGAGCCACACAGAGGTTCACTCTCATCTCACTCCTTCCCTTTCCCTTTGCAGACTTGCAAAACCCTGCTCAACAGTAGACTGATTTGCAGGCTGAAATTTCCACAGCCAACTCCTGTTGACAGGGATAGAGACTGGGCAGCAGAGCTGGGGTTGACAGCTTTATAATCCAGTTGTGTTGAAAAGTATCATTGTCAGTTCAGTTATTTAGAAGAAAACCCTCAGTTTGACTCAGAAGATGAAGATTTATTGTGTAAAAAAGATGAAATTTCAGTGCCTGAGAAGACAGTATGTGCACATAACACACCAGGTTCTGTCTGATCCTGCATAAATGAATTATCATCAGGGTGTCTTCAGCTGAGCTCCACATCCAAGCTATATTTTGGTTTGTTCCACAGATGAGCACTTGCCCCACTTTTCAGAAATAGGAAGAAGACAGAAAGATTCTGGGGTCGTTTCTGGAAAAAATATGTTGTTCATGTAACCAGTCATTTGGTGACCAAAATGGAATTGGTGGGACTATGCAAAAAAGTAAAGGTTTGTCCTGGTGTGCTGTGGTCCAGCCTTGCACTGTAACAACAGGTTTGCTTCTGTTTGCCCTCCAGAAGCATTCAAGCAGAGTGTCACCAGGCAGTGGATGCAACAGATAGAACTACCTGGGTGATAACAGGGGATGGAAACCTCTGAAACAGATTCAGATCAGGGCCCAGATTTTCATCTCATTTTTTCACCCTTGTGCTTCTTTCCCCAGCTTCTGCACCAACGTGGCAAGAGGAGGAACAGGCTTCTGTTTCACTGGTGGTGGACGGTTGTTCAACAGGTCTTCACTTCCACAAAGGAGAGGGGAAGAAAAAAAATCCCTTTTGTATTTGATGCTAGATGCTTCTGATCCCATAGATTATATTTTCTTGAAACGCCTTTTACATATGTATCTTCATGAGTATATATGTATATAACTAACTTTCTGTCTTTTAATTTGCCTGTCAAACTGCTGACTTATGTATGCTTAGAGACTGACAATCATCTCTGCCTAATGCTCAGGCATTATGACTGTTGTATCCCAGTAATAAGCCCACTGTCAATTTCATTAAAACATACTGTAGGAGAGCTCTGAAATCCAGCATCCCCTGAAGAATTTCTTGAACACACAGTGTATCTGGAATGTCCAAATGATCCTTAGAGATATGCAGACCAATAAGACAGGCAGGACATTCATATCATGTTTATGATTATACATATTTATCCCATGAAATAAAACTGCACGATTGTCATTGGAGACAGAGACTTATCAGCTGGAAGCAGCTGTGCTGCTGAAACACCCGGTGGCAGGCTATATAAATATTAACAAAGATACCCCAAACTCAACTGTGTCTGTATTTATATATGTTTGCTGCCAGCTGAGGCAGCTGTCAAGGGGGTTGACTTTGGAGACATGGATGTGAGTTACGAACTGGAGAGTTTGAAGCCTTTCTATTAATTTTGCTTGCCCATTAGCATTTAAAAATGTGTACTGAAAGGACCCCTTAGACATACAAAAGCTGTGTACTGTGGAAAGCTACCTCAGGTGCCACACATTCATTTTTAAAGTAGTCTTTTGCCAAGGAAGAGCCACCTACTTCATCAGGGTAGACAGCATGTTATCTTGTAAGGAAACTCCTCACTTGCAAATACTTCAAGGTCTTGCTGTATCACAGAAATACAGTTCTTTTCACAAGGACCAGCCCAGGGATTGCCTCTTTGCTTACAGTGGATCAACACAGGGGCACGCCCCGTGAGATTAATAGAGCCATGCTAGACTAAAAAGGCATAGGAGAAGAACCCAAGCTCCTGGTGCTCCTCAGCTTTTTGGATGGCAACATGAAAGGTCTGCAGCCCCCATGAGCAGTGCCTGCACTGGCCCATGCTCCAGCTTGGTGTGATGCACCAGTGGCAAGGCATGGAGAGTCCCAAGCTAGACTAGGGGTGGATCAGCCTTGCAGGGTTGGGTGTAGAAACAACTTTATCCTCAGTTATTTTGGAGGTGTTAGCATAAAGTACAGTACAGAAACATGGTGTTCCTGGCTGTAGGTTCACATGCACTTACTTATGCTCTTTCAAAGGGATGGCATGGGAAGAAGTGAAAAGGAAAATTCTCAGATTGATTTTAAACACAGTTTTGGTTGAACTTCTATTGTCATGAAAATGTGCTTCATGCTAATTGCACAGCCTATGCATTATGATTTGGCAAGTGCCCTCCTGTCCTTTTTTGTTCTTTGGGAAGCAGGGGCGTAGGCTCTTTGCAGCTCTGCCACTTTCCCTACTGTCCTAAAATCTATGTCCCTACTACAGGTACCCAGGGGATTGTCATTCCACTTCATAAAAGACCTCAGTTTTTAAATATTTCCTTTCACTGTGAGTCAAAAACCCACACTGAAGTTTTTCTGTACAGGTCAATGCTAGAAAAAATATAGAATCACAGAGTGGTTTCGGTGAAGAGACCTTAAAGCTCATCCAATTCCAACCCCCTGCCATGGGCAGGGACACCTCCCACTAGACCAGGTTGCTCCAAGCCCTGTCCAACTTGGCCTTGAGCACTGCCAGGAATGGGGCAGCCACAGCTTCTCTGGGCAACCTGTGCCAGGGCCTCACCACCCTCACAGGGAAGAACTTCTGCCTAAGAGCACATCTTAATCTCCCTTCTGTCAGGTTAAAGTCATTTCCCCTTGTACTGTCCTACCTGCCCTTGTCAAAAGTCCTCCAGATTTCTTGTTGGCCCCCTTTAGGTATTGGAAGACTCTTATAAGGTCTTATATCTTGGATAGTTTAAAGCAATCTGTTTTTCCTAGCTGGTTTTCTTTCAGGTAATTGCACTTGATAATATCAAGTGGGATACTTTAGTGTGGTCAGAAACTCTGTGTGTGCATGTGTGTGTGTCCTTTCACTCCAGATCCCCCTGTCTCAGCCTGAGTTTATGAGGAGTTTGGAGTCCAGTTCTGCCTAGGTTCCTTGTACAATGCTATATGGCCAGAAAGAACAAAAGCCCACGATGAATTCCAGTCTTGTGCACCAACATAATTATAGATTTCTCTCTACTGGAATAAAAGTTAAAGAAAAAAAAAAAGTTAAAGAAAAAAAAAAAAAGAAGAAAAGAGCCCACCTGCCTTTTTATTTCCACTTTCATGCCAGGGAGCTTTTGCTGACAGGTTGGTTAGCTGTGGGAGTGGTGATGGGTGAGATGCACACCTGAGTATCATACTAAGTGTTGCCAGACTGGATGCTGACAGACTGAATGAACTGTGGTCTTACATACTTCAGATTTAATCTAAAAACTCTTCTGACATTCATTTGCTTTCCATGCTGCTCCCCACTAAGATGTCCCACTGTGGGTACTGCATAGAGAGCTTAAAATAGGTGAAGCAGGAAGGAAAATAGCTCTTAACCCTATTGTTTTCAATAAAAATAATAGTTATCTTGTGATTTCTATTTTCAGTTAGGTCCTTTAGGATCTTAAATGTTTTGAAAATGCCATCAAAAAGTACCTGTTGGTAAGCTTCTACAGAAATCAATACTGCAATATTAAATGAGATATTCAAATACCTCTTGAGGTGGTGGGCTGAGTTATTTGTTAACTACTTTTTTTCTGCCATTGTGATATCAACTTGTCCCTAATTTGCACTCTCTTTGCAGGATTTTGAGAGCCTTCAGTGTTGAAATGTAGACCCAAATGTTATATGTAACCTGGTTTGTTTGTTGTTTCTTTTTTTCCCCTCTCTGGGTTTTTCTTTCTTTTTTTAACCCCCTCTGTCCCCTCCCACAAACCAGCTTTTGATTCCTTATGTGTATTTATCCTGCTATTAGGGGGAAGGATCAATCCCCAGACCAAAAGGCTGCTGAATTGCTAGATTTTTTTTCCCATTTGAATAAGTAAAGTTGTCATCCAACACAGCCTTAGAAGAATGCTTAACATTCATTAGCCACAAATGCTTCAAATTAATCACAACCCTTAAAGGTTTTGCATATTTGAAAGAGGATAACTGTGGTTCAGAAGAGTAATTCTGATCTGGGAATTAACACCATATAGAAGTACATTGTCAGCTGTAGGTGACTGTGGTTATATAGAGAAATGATAAAGAGTACAAGATTCTCAGGTATGTACTCCTGCCTCTGTTAAAATCAATACATATTTCAGGATTACACCAGTGTTATTTAAAATGATGTAATAAAGTTTATTGAATAGAAAACAGAAAGAAGAAAATCAGACAAATACCTCTGACAAACAAAGAAAGGTATACTCAGGGAAATTTAAGCAGCACATATTAGGCAGCATAGGTAAATGACCTGGCAGTCTTTCAAGTGCTTGCAGGATGTGTTTGTTTTCTCAAATTTCCAATTTACTCTAATAGGCATATTATGTTCAGGCATGAACAACTAATTCCATGTGAACTGAATGAAAATGCTAGGAATGGTACAGTGAGCCTGTATACATTTAAGCATATGAAGACCTGGTTTCTGTCTATTTAAGCTTGCAGTAAAGCCAGCATTCACACAGAGTAGGTTTTTTTTCTGTTTAAGCACAGATGCCTGAATGTCTGAATTTTAGCCATCTTAAAAGGAATGTAAGAACCTCATCTTCTTATTTAGAGTCCTTGATATTCATTGGAGACAGTGGCCAAGTCACCTCTTGGAGGACAGGTAAGAGGAATTGCTTTTGGAGCAGCAGCACACCTTTTTCCATCAACTAACGAGGCAGTTCAATTTAGCAAACAAACCGGCTTCTATACAGCTTTAATACCTGAGATGTCAGTTTTGGCTTTGATTTAGCTTCTTTCCCACCTTTCATCACATTCCTTTGATTCCATTACAGCTGCTACCTTCTTGTCCATGTTGTTTGCTTAAAACATAGTTTGTTCATGCAAAACAAAATGACAGTAATAACAAGAGCAATGCAAGGACTAATTCCATGTAGGAGAAAGAGGAGCTGCAAGTTGAGTACGTGAAGGTTGTGGACAGGAGAATTACCAAGCCAAGTGCTAGAGATGTTGCTGCGTTGTTCCATGTCATTCTGTCATTACTTTTGCTCTAGATTTTTTTCAAAATAAAAAATCACTGATGAAAGTGTTATCAGAAATATAATTTCATGCAAGTGTAAAAAGAGTCACAGAGAAAATTCTGATTCCTGGGCATAGTTCTTGTGGAGGATTTCAGTAACACAACGACTGGAAGGGTGAAACATGGTTCATGTGTGTTGCTGTTTAAGTCTAGTGTTGATACTGCTGAGGCAAAAAGGGTAAGTGTAGGCAATGTGCTGCACTTGTCCATGATGAGATTTGACCATCCACAGTTCAAAGCATGTGCCACTATTAGGATTTTAAGGTTCTGTCTTTGTAACAACAAAGCAAAATCTTGTGAGGTTTTGGGGATTGTTTATACTTTGAACCATGCTGACAACCAGATCTTGGCTGTATGACCATGGCTGATCAAACAGTAACCACAGTGGTACTAAGAAGTGGTAGCTGACTTTGCTAACCCAGATGGATTTACTAGTTACCAGCTAATTCCACTTTCATGTATTATAATAATGATTATTATTTTTTTCCTGTGGTGGTATCACTTCTCTGATAATCACTTCTTTCCCTGCCTAATCGTTAAGTTGGCATAAATAGCACTAAGTTTTACTGTCTGGTTCACTGTTGAAAGCCCTTGACTGCTACTGTTCAGTAATTGCTGTTTCATCTACCTTGACAGTGACTGATGGGAAAGTTTTTAGTGTGAATTCAAACAACTATTCCAGATTTACTAGTCCTGAACTTCAGATTTTGCCTGACTGTGGAAAAGAGAGCAGGCCTTCTGGGTCTGTCTAGACGTGGTTCTCTTAAGTGCATGTCTGGTCGTATGAATTACTCACTCTGGTAATATTAATAAATAGGACCAAGCCAAATAAAAGACAGTTACATTAAATTCTCTGAGCTCATAGGGTGATTATAAAGTCAACATGCTGTACTATGTTGACATCTGACCAGTGAAATAATTGTTTCCTGATCCCAGCTTTGGCTTTCAGCCGCAAAAAGTACAGGACAGATTCCGTGCTTTAGGAGGGTCAGGGTTATCAAAGAGATGTGATTAATAGCCCGTTAGTTTGCTTTTTTGACACTTTCGTTCTGTTGATGATAAAGCACTCATAGCCACGATTTTTCAATGATTTGGTGAACTCTGTGATAGATGAGAAGAAAGGAAGGACCATTCTGATCTGAGCTCTTGCTGGAAAAATACAGGCATGGGTGCAGTTTAGACTGCTTGTTTATTCTGGGCTTCTTTGATGTGGGTGCTACTGATAGGGCTATTTTAGATGGTAAAGGAGCTAATGGTTGCTTGAAGAGGTAACAGCTGTAAATGCAAACAAGCTGTTCTTAGCTATTTAATGATCTCCCATCAGGCAAAAATGTTGAAGGAATGAAAACGCTGACTTTAAAAATGCATTGAAGTAATTTGTTAGTCTTTGAAGTAGGAAGTAATTTGTAATGAAAGGTGTTCTCTGATGGAGTGAAAGGCTTGCAGTGTGTGTAAGTGATCCAAGTCAGAATAAGGTTTGTAAAAAGATATCAGAGTGTTATAACTATAATTTGTAACTGCTTTATTCCCTGAAACATGGCATAGAATACCATTACTTTGATTCTTGTTTGGAATTTCTTCTTTCCCAAGCACTGCCTCCTAAGCAGCAATACAAGCAATATTAATTTGGCAGTGACATGTGAAAAATAACATCCTAAACAGAGATGATACTATCAATCCCAAATCATTGATAAACAGAGATGATAACCCTCCAGGCAGAACATTAGTGAGTCAATTGAAAACAATTACTTAAAACTGTTCATATGACTACATGGGATATATCACTAATGGGCTGTCAGTGTATGAGGCTCTTTTTAAAACTCCCAGTAACTTGTTGAGGTAGAATTTGACACTAATGTGCCAAGTTCTGCTGTCTGTAGAAAACTGTTGAATGTCTTCTAATGCTCATTTTATGCCAGAAGTGCAAATTTTTCCCCCTTTTCCCACTTTTACTGCACTCCCCTTTTAGTTTTAGTATCAGACAATGTTTTGATCATTATTGTGTTATGGCAGCCTTTCCCATAGACTGATGACAGGGCTGCTCTCAAAAAGGTCAAGAAACGTTGCTTCTGAGGCAGCTCCTTGCCTCAACTACCTCAATCCATCATGAGTGGCTGGATGTTTCATGCAAAAACAGGGAATAAGCAGCACAATATCCTGCACTGGACATTACTGGCTATTTCCATATTTATTTCCTTCCTAACCTGTAGTACTGTGATATGTGCCATGCTTCCTTAGCTCAAGTTTCTCCTCAAATTTATCACTGTCTTCCCCAATTTTTTGTTATTTATGCTTTCTAGTGCTACTGTAACTCCACATTAACTTGAACAAGGTACTTACTTGGCCCAGGATATTCTAGTAATAATTGTTTACAAATAATATACATATATTGTTGTCTTCCTGGCTTGGTGTTTAAAAAATTAATTCAGCAGTGTTTGTGTGCCTGATTCACCTGAAATTGATAAATTTCAGCTTATCATTTGAACTTGTTTTCAGTCATTTGGATTGTTATTTCTTGTGGTTTTTTGATTTTATCCCTTTTTTTGTCAAAGGAGATTATAAATAGGCAGAACTTTTGTTTCTAATTAGAAATATTCCTTCCTAAGTAATTACTTAGATTGCAGCATATTTGTTATTGTTCCTAATTGCTGATTCTCTTGATGCAGGTCAGCACCTTTTTGGTTCAAATATCACAAGAATGAGTCACAAGAACAACAGAAGATAAGTTCATTGTAATAGTGCTTGGAAAGAATAGCTGACATAATTACTCTGCCCTATTGCTTTTTTCTCCAGCTTAAATAAGAGAAAAAAATACTGGTTTGTCACAAGAAAAGTTGAATAACGGGTTCATTTGGATGTCAAGATGCGCAATTTATAAGCCTCCTGATTTGAACCTTGAGCTACTGTCTAATCTACTGATTTTTCAAGTTCCACAAGTGGCATTCAATAAAATTTTGTTTCAGGAGGTACCTGCAGATTTAGCTTTATGCTGTGTGAATGAATCCTTAATATTCTTTTTTCTTTTAAATGTAAGAGAAGTAAAAAATAGAGGAGAGATTTCATTCATATAACAGTGGGAAAATGGTAAAGAAAAAAGAAATGTAAACATAAAATGTAAAAGGTAAATGATAAAAAATACATAATGAACTTCAGGAAATGTTAACATATATTACTTAAAGGGACCAGTTTCTTGTGGAGTTGAGATTAAATATTTACAAAAAAACAATGAGAGAAACCATCATACATCTGAGGAAAAAAAAAGAAAAAGTGTATTAGTAAGAAAGTGTATTAAGGAGACAAAGCACCAATTCTGCTAACACGTGTGTTCAAAATAGGTCACAGAGAAAATAGGCTGAAGAAAGCTATGCAGAAAGCAGTGATTTGTAGTACCATCAAGAGATTTCGGCTTGAATTGAACAAATATGGGACTAAGCATTATTAAGAGACTGGAGTTCAAATAAGATAATATCTCTGCATCTTAATTCTCCAGAGCAGCACTGAAACTACATCTCATGCAGAATAAGTCTTTAAAGAAATTCTAAAAGCTGCTGAAGGACCAGAGTTTAAGCCTGGGCAGCAAAAAGCGAGGTTGAAGAAGGCAGCAAGGTGGTCAAAGGTGTAAGTGCATCAAGGACAAGCACAGTGAGAGACTCAGCTCTGCAACCTGTTGTCCCCCCAGTGGAGTACCTATGTGGATATCTCAGTGCAAATCAGAGCTCTGTCACTGGCAGTCAGCTGTTGCCCATGAAGTTTTGTTATCAAGGCTGAGTATGCAGAGAAGAGTGATTGGGCCAAAAAGGCCAGATATTGTGCTGGCCTGTGCCCTTACAGAGCAACATGCCAATGGTGGAGCAACGAGAAACCACAGCTCCCTTCAGTTCTTGCTGCCTATCTGACCTTAACCACAGGTAGCTCTCTGCAGCTCATACACCGGGGCTGTGAGCTGGTGCAGGCAGAATTTGGCATCCATGGAGAGACACCATGCACATAGAGGAGTGAGAGCATGCAAATGAGTACATCCTTGCAGGCTGAGAAATTCATGACAAGACCAGGACACAAGTTTCCAGGCAAGATGGACTGGAGTGGCTGCTTCTCAGGACAGTGTAGATGCTATGCATTGCACACTGGGAAGGCACTTATCACCCCCAGTGATGCTGACAGGTGGGATGTGGGGACAGGACAGAAAGGGACGTGGTGAAATGAAAGAATGCGTCGCTGTTTGCACTGTTTCCCGCAAGTTCAACAGCAATGCTGGAGGCAGCTCAGAGCAGTCCATCAGGCTACAGAGCTTGCATACTGTTAGAAGATGGCTTGCCCAGCAGTTGCCCACCTTGCAGGATTGGTCACCAGAGCTCTGCTGCTTCTCCAAGACCATGAAAAGGCAGGGAATAAAGCAAATATCTCACCATCATTTTGACCTGCCATCCAAGGCCAGATGCTTTTTGTAGCATGGCAGCAAAGACTATGGTGCACATGGGATGTTAACAGCAAGCGCATATCCAGTCTCATAAACGTGGAGAAGTTATGGGGCCAAATTAACAACTACTGCTGCCTGCAGGCTGGGGCTCTGCCTCTGCTCTGCTGCCGCTGGTACACCCTGGGTGCAGGGCAGCAGCAGCAGCTTTGTGAGCTCTTAGGGATGCCTTGGAGATGGATGTGTAGGATAGTTTTTCACCTTGGGCTGAAGGGTGACGAAGGGATGCTCAGAGGAGTAGGATATGGCTGTTCTGGTCTGGGGCTGTGAAGATGGGTTGTGTGAAGCTACGACTGTGGTTATGGGGCAATGATTTAGCAAATTTTTATGGGAGGTGGGAAGATATTTGGCTTTTAGCACTGCACAATTCTTTTTTAATAAATGAGGCTTTTTGCCTCAGGAATGTTGCCCACTTCTGCTGCAGGCTGTGTGAATGCAGAGTGCCATAGATGTCTTTATATGGATATGGCTGCCCCATTCCTGGCAGTGTTCAAGTCCAGGTTGCACAGGGCTTGGAGTAACTTGGACTAGTGGAAGGTGTCCCTGCCCATGGCAGGGGCTTGGAACTGGATGAGCTTTAAGGTCCCTTCCAATCCAAACCATTCTGTGATTCTATGATGTGTACAAGGGACAGAGAACAAAAGGGTAGCATAAGTGTCCACTGCCAGAGCAAATACCTTTTGTTTTTCATGGGTGTTTTGAAAAATTTTGGTTTCTGCCAAATGCAGAATGAAAAAACATTTCCAAAATCTGCTTACTATTATGTTTGTTATCACCATTATATTTTCATGTAGCTCCAGCAACATGAAGCCCTAGAGGAAAGGAAACTCAATATTCCTTTTAGTAGAACAGGGAGAAAGAGCAACATCATGGAGTGGGGCACTCATCTGGTATTTTTAGGTTGGGTTTTGGCTTTGCAGTACCTTGAAGTAAGCAAGTTTAAAACACAGGACCATTTTGAGGTGCAGTAATATTGCACTTTTGTTTTTAAGGTGAGTGGTCATCTTGATCAATGCAATTTTGTGTGTGTGAATTGAGATGAGAGGGGAATGCATCCAGCCAGAAGTGTTCCTCCACGGGCAAGGGACGTCTGGGATCCTTCCTGCTGCCATACTCTGAGAATGGGGTAATGTGTTGGCAGCTTGGAAGTGATGCACAGAATAAAGCTGTCTGGAGGAACTTTGAAACTGAGGTCTGAACAAGTGCTAGAAGGTGTTATCTCATTAGTTTCCATGGGGGAAGGAGTGGGATGAGGGCTAGGACTATTACGAATATGCTTTGGGGTATGGGAGTCTTACTTAATAGATGTTACTGATATATTTGTTGTTGACTTTTGCATATTCTTATGCCTTCCTTTCTCACTCAACAAAGTTAACTTAAATTCAGATTTTGGAAATGTTGGTTTCATACTCATGTTTATGAAATGGGCTTAGCTTTGTTTGGCAGGCTTCTGGGCAAAGACATTGACTCTTTATGAAGATGTAGACAGTACTTCTCAAATGTGGTTTTGTTTTTTTTATTGACAGCAGCACCCAGAAAAAGAGTCATTCTTGAATTCTGCTTTTTCAGATTGTCGTGGTTTAAACCCAGTCAGGTAACTTGTTCACTCACTCCCAGTGAGTGGTGCCGAGCTGACAACAATCGAGGTCCGTGTCCCCCCCCCACCGGGGCTCTCCCCTTCCCCACTCCCGGAGGAACTGGGAGGAGGATCGAGAGAGTGCAACTCCCACGGGTTGAGACAAGAACAGTCCAGCAACCAATGTACAACACAAATCACCACCGCTACTATCAACTACAACAATGATAAGGGAAAATAACAAGGGAAGAGAATACGATACCACCGGCCAAGAAAACGAGTTCCACCCGGACGCCCGTGTCCTTCTGGGTAACTCCCAGTTACCCCCCATCCCGGGCATGACGTGCTGTGTTTGGAATACCTCCCTGGCTAGCCCGGGTCAGGCGCCCCATCTCTGCTTCCTCACAGCTTCCCCTCCTCCCTGGCAGAGCATGAGCCTCACAAAGTCCTTGGTCAGGGTAAACATCACTTAGCGACAACCGAAAACATCGGTATCACCAGCACTGTTCTCAGGCTGGAAGTCAAAACACAGCACTGCACCAGCTACCACAAAGGAAAAAACATGACTGCTACTACTGAACCCAGGACATTATCCACCCCTTATTCCATACCATTCACGTCGTGCTCAGATCCCACATTTTCAATACACCATCTCTCTCCCACATATATACATCCATATACATACAGACCAAGAGGAAAAGATCATTTTCTTACTGCATGGACCAATCCCTATAATGCTTCCGAGTCCATTTGGTCCATGATGTTCAAAGTTCATTCTCTGTTGGGATGATGGCTGGAGGGAAGTCAGGGCCAGTCGCTGGTGACCTGGAGACATCTAGTTGATGGGCTGTAAAAGCATTACACAGCAGGCAACAGCATACAATTGAGTTCACTGGCTGTTTTCCCCTAAAATCAAATCCCCTTGAGGTATACATCGGACTTCCCCATCTTCCCGCATTACCCACCAAGTATATCCAGGTCCCTGAGCAAAAGCAATCCCACGAGTGGGTTTGCCTTTACCTGAAGCAGGAATTACCCAGACTGTCTTCCCCAGGAAATTCTTCATATGCACCACGGGAACTTTGTCCCCCTCTACAATATGTAAAAGTTCTGACTGGGCTGGGCCGGCCCTGTTGGCAGATCCTCTGGTGTTGACCAACCAGATGGCCTTTGGTAAGTGTGTATCCCAATGCTTGAAAGTTCCCCCACCCATTGCTCTCAGTATAGTTTTTAACAGCCCATTGTACCGTTCGATTTTCCCAGAGGCTGGTGCATGGTAGGGGATGTGATATACCCACTCAATGCCATGCTCTTTGGCCCAAATATCTATAAGGTTATTCCGGAAATGAGTCCCATTGTCTGACTCAATTCTCTCTGGGGTGCCGTGTCGCCACAAAATCTGTTTCTCAAGGCCCAGGATAGTGTTCCGGGCAGTGGCATGGGGCACAGCGTATGTTTCCAGCCACCCGGTGGTTGCTTTCACCATGGTAAGCACATGGCGCTTGCCTTGGCGGGTTGGTGGCAGTGTGATATAGTCAATCTGCCAGGCCTCCCCATATTTATACTTCAACCATCGTCCTCCATACCAAAGAGGCTTTAACCGCTTGGCTTGTTTAATTGCAGCACATGTTTCACACTCATGAATAACCTGGGCAATAGTGTCCATTGTTAAGTCCACCCCTCGGTCACGGGCCCATCTGTATGTTGCATCTCTGCCCTGATGGCCTGAAGTGTCATGGGCCCACCGGGCCAAAAATAATTCACCTTTATGTTGCCAATCTAAGTCCATCTGAGCCACTTCAATCTTAGCCGCTTTATCCACTTGTTGGTTGTTCTGGTGTTCCTCAGTGGCCCGACTCTTGGGTACATGGGCATCTACATGACGTACCTTCACCACCAGGTTCTGCATCCTGGCAGCAATATCTTTCCACAGTGCAGCAGCCCAGATGGGTTTACCTCTGCGTTGCCAGTTGCTCTGCTTCCATTGCTTCAACCACCCCCACAGGGCATTTGCCACCATCCATGAGTCAGTATAGAGATAAAGTACTGGCCACTTTTCTCGTTCAGCAATGTCCAGGGCCAGCTGGATGGCTTTCACCTCAGCAAACTGACTCGATTCACCCTCTCCTTCAGCAGTTTCTGCAACTTGTCGTCCAGGACTCCATACAGCTGCCTTCCATCTCCGATGCTTTCCCACAATACGGCAAGAGCCATCAGTAAACAAGGCATACTGCTTTTCACTTTCTGACAGTTTATTATATGGTGGGGCCTCTTCAGCGCGCACCACTTCCTCCTTTGGTGACATTCCAAAATCTTTGTCACGTTTCTTTTCCACTTGCCCCATCTGGAACTCTTGCTTGTTTTTACCATCTGACATTTCAACAGCCTTGAGATGGGACATCACTCCAAGCTCTCGCCAAGACTGCAGTTTCTGTTGATTGTGGTTCCCCCTGGGCCCTTTGGATCCCTCGTCTTCCATCAGAGGATAGGAAAACCTTCCCCCTATGTTGTTTTGGGTTACCCACACTTCCCAAGCAGCCCATCTACTACAGGCTTACGCAAGAAACAAGTTTCCCAAGGGTGGAAGCCCAGAGCCTGGATAGCTAGCAGAGATCAATTCAAACTGGATCTTTTCCATGACTTGAGGGTGATATGCCTGCCATGCTTTGAAGGGACAGCTACTTGACATCCATTCTGGGAGCTTTTTCCAGTATCAAGGATGCTGGGAGTGGCAGAGAACATTCTTCCTTCCCTGCTGTCCCCTGGCAGGGACAACTGGCCACAGCAGGCCCATGGAGCTCACCAGAGACTGAAGCCATAGCTCTCATGGGACGATCAGTCTTGGCCCTTGCTCCCCTCTTCAGTTCACTCACCCGTTCCTCCAAAGCTGAAGTAGGTTTTCCATCCCACTTTGTCATGTCTTCTCTGTGATCCAGCAGGTAAAACCATAGGGTACCCCGTGGCGCATACCTCCTGTATCTCCTCTCTTGAATAATAGGACGCCTTTTGTTAATAGCTGAGACGTGTGTTGATACACGTGAGGAGCTGGATAAATCAGATAGATCATCTACAAGGTACAAGTATATTTGTGTTTTTTTAAATTAAAAGATTAGGTGGTGTTGGGAACTTACAGGTTGTTTCAGCCAAGACAGCCAGTCCTGTTTATCTCCAAATCCTGACTCGCTAATAGAGTAGAAACTGATAATCTCTTCGCTCAGAGAACCAAACCCGTGTTCTTTAGCTCAGGATTTTGGCTCTTTCTCAAGGCTGCATGCAATCATTTATTTTGCTTTCTGGTGGCTTTTTGTTTGGTCATAGGCTCCCCATGTTCTTACTTTCTCCACCCTACTGGGAGAACTTCCTGTAGGCATAGTGCTGGCCTCTACAGAAGCCCCTGTCTTTTCTACCAGTACTCTGGACTACTGTGCAGTGGACAACTAATTTTACAATTATCATTAAACCTTCAAAGACTTCAGCCCTTCTTAAAAAAAAGTTCATATCCAATTGTTATAACAGTTAAAATACATGTACAATATGACCTAAGCCTCTTGATCTCATTTCTATGGGCCCACTGCTATAGACAGGCAGTGGTAACATAATCCTACTCCAATCTGAAGAGGACTTTTCAGCTGGGTGTTTGAAGTAAGAAATGAGAGATATATGAAATCATTGATTTCATGGAGAAGAAGCAAGGGGCAGGAGGAATCTCATCTCAATTTCTGTGAACTGGTTTGTGGACATCTCAAACGGAGAAGGTTGCACTGTGCCCATGCACTATTGTACTCACTTCTGGGAGGTGCACATCCTGGAAAAAGTATGTGACATCAAATATTACCCAAATCTTGCAAAAATACAGTCTTTGGTGCAGTGGATGCAGTTTCCAGCTTTGGGTGTCCCCAGAGAATGAGTTTCTGGAAACAAGAAGGATACAATAATGGAAAGAGGAATCTGTTCATATATCCCTAAGCATGACACTGCTGGTATGGGAAACTGGCCAGAAGGTCTCTCCTGTGCAGCAGCTCCTGTGCCCTGTGCCTCGTCCCCTGATGGCAATTACAGGAAGTCTGCTGCTGTTGAAGCAATTTGCTTTCAGCCTTCTCATCTCCTAGCCCTGCTGCCTCTAGCATCTCTTCATCAGCAGCCTGCTGACCTGTGTTATTTTCTTCTTCCCTTGATATGTAGGGTATGGGGACATCTCATGTTTTGATAGGGGAAGGGGCTAATCAGGTTTGTCAATTGACAAGGAATTAGAAAAGACATTGTTATAATCAAGCTCAGCATTAAACAGCAGAGGGAATGTAATGGACCTGTAAATGAGCATTCAGGCCATTAAGTCACTCAAGGGGAAGGTCTTCTACATGGTTTTCAATTTATCTGTCAATTGCTGGTTAGTATATGCTACAAGACAAATTATCTGCTGTATGGACAACAGTGTACCACCACTGCCAGCCTGAGTTTTGTGACTTCTCTGAGGAGCACTGAAGCTTTTTTTCCCTCTTCCTATTATTCTTTGATAGTGCTGGCTTTATGTTTGGTGGTTATTCTTTGGGAAACATAACAAACAACATATAAACTGAAATCACCAGAGCAGTTTCTCCCTAACGAGCAGTGACAGTTTCATTTAGTTATTTTACATCTAGCTAGAGCTGCTAGGACACTCTCCAAAGAGTCTTGCACTGGGAAAATTATGATGTCAACTCCAGGAGGAAAACTTGGCTGTGTTGGAGTTATGGAGCTATTAAAACAGCTGAGACCAAGGTTTGTATTTAACTCAGGGGTTATTTGGAGGTCACCATCATGCACTTCTATATGGAGTCCTAAATAAGGTTTTAAGTGCCTCACTTAAATAATTTTGTTCTTAATGAGGTTGGTTTGGCTGCTTTTCTCTGAAATACTGTAGAAATATGTTATTGAATCACTGCAGACCTTTAAAAATTCTAAAGCTACAAAAAGAATAATTTCTTTCACAATTCTTCAGGTGTCTGTTCTACAGTGTGCTTTACATGGAAGCTGTGACATGAAATCACAAAGATTAGCAGTATGCTGGAACAAGCTGTCTCCTCTTTCAAAGAACTAGCTGTCATTTCTTCCTTAAGATGATTTACCCTTCTAGGTTCAGCAATCATGCATTCTTTGAAGCACAGCAGGAAAGGGCCTATATCAAAAGGAAGATAACTTCCAAAATGCTCTTCATAATTATTGTAATAATGGTCTATTGCTGCAATTTTCAGGCTTTCTAACTAAGAGAATGATGAGCTTACATGCACTGATTGTTTACAGCAGAGAGTCAAACAAAGGCAGAGATGTAGCAGGAGTGTAGGATTTGCCATAACGTGCAGTATCAGGGCTCTGGAGACCTGTGTCTTGCATATGGCAGCCTCACCCATGTTTCAAAACCAAGGTCTACCAGAAGAGCTGCACAATATTGTGTACTAAGGAATTACTTCTAGCCAATGTCATTTGCAGGATGCTTTGGTTTTCTACTGACTGAATGGATATCGGAAATTATCGAATACCTTAAAAATGAGATCACTCATTTTTACACAGTTCTACCACAATGTACGAACAAACTGACTTTTTCAAATTTTCATCAGATATTTCATGAAATATCTTCTGTCTTTTAATAGCTTGAGGAGTTGTGTTGTGTCATTTATGTTTTTAATATCTGTAGTATCCTCTGTTCCACGTTTGTGATCTTTCCAAACATGGGCATCAAACTTTAGGCTTCGGTTCCTATGTTAAGTTTATTATTACTCTGTCTATAAAGTCTCATTCTAGGAAAATTCCATTTACTTTTATTGAAAGGGTTGTATCTATGGTGTCTCTGTAGATTTTATTTCTCATATTATAGTCATTTTTTTTTTTTAATGCATTCTTTGGGGCTCATTTAGTTTTCCATAATTTCCTTTTTCTTTTTACTTTCCTTACTTTACTTTTTCCTTTACTTACTTTCCTCTACTGGTAAAAAACATTTTTTCTGTTTATGCTGATACTCACTGTTTCATTTTCTTAACTCAAAACATTAACACCCTGTTTTCATTTCTGTCTGCTCTGTCCCATTTGTTTTGATGAAGAACTGTGGCTCCTAGCAGTATGCCATCTGCAGAAGGGAGGTGATTATGAGTTTCTTTTGCCAGCAAGGAACACTATTCTTCATGGTGCTTTTGTTTTCTTCATCACTTTTTAGCCTGACTTGGTTTTTCTTTCAGAATTTCCATCTGTTTTCTTTCTGATCTGAACAGTCACTGAAGATGTACTCTATTTTAAATGACAACATCATTGATCAAGAATCTTTCTCATTTCATGGCTAGACCAAAACTTCACATGACATTTTTACAGGTCATCTAATGTTTGTTCTAAAGACAAGATCATATGGTGAAAATGTGTGATCAATTAGCTGGCAAAACTCAGTGCTTTACATTGCTTTCTGTTCTTCCTGCTAATATGCTGAAAACGGAAGTTTTAGTTTTCTTTCTGACTATACATGAAACTAAAATACCTGTTTCAGCTCTGAGCTGTTGCAAACTACAGGTCTGCTTTTCGAGTAGTGAACCATAACTTCTTTCAACTGTTCTTGAACTGTCAATGCAGAACTAACACGATTATTTCAGAGAATGCAGGGCTTTCAACTTCTTGGCTTTCGGGCCAGCTGTATTCTGGGTTTTCCAGACACCTAAGTGGATGTTGCATGTAGATTCAGTAAATCATACAATCATAGAATAGTTAGGGTTGGAAAGGACATTAAGTTCCAACTCCACAGCCATGGACAGGGACACCTCACACTAGACCAGGTTGCTTTGTCTGTCACTATATGGGGAAAAGCCAGAAAACTTCAGTCTGGGGTCATAAATCTAAAAACATTCATAAGCATTAAACCCACCTTAAGAAAAAGCAAAAAAGCAAAAAAAAAAAAAAAAAAAAAAGGAACTTGCATGATGATAGATTATGTTTGTATATCTCTCTCAGTATTTTACCTAGCATTATTAGCATGTAGGGTTTGATTGCAACCCTGCTTTCTATTTTACTTGGTTGGAATCCAGTTCGCAGATGGTTGCTCACTGCTAAGGTTAACAATTCATAAGGTAGAGAAAGGGACTTCCGGACTCTGCTTCTTGCATGGTTTTTGCACTTTCTTTTTTACAAGTGTATTGTTCTTGTTCACCTTTCTACTCCTCACCCATCATTTATGAAATCTCCATCAACCCTGCTTTTCTTTTTCCCCATTGTCTCTTGCAATCTTGACTGATTACTAAAACCTTCCAACATTTCACAACAAGACCACAATTCCCATCGCATTATAACAAAGGTTATAGTAGGGATTACAGGAATTCAGGAACCACATGGCACCTTTTACTTAACGGTAGATGCATTTGAACTCCAGATCTACCATTTTCACTGTTACAGTTATCAGATAAACACCTCTGTAATAAAACACTTTGTGGTAACGGTAATAAGCAGCTAAGGGGAAAGAATTATACAACTGGGCAATGGACCGTGGCAGCAGAGGAACCAAAAGTTAATACAAGATTGTAAACCTGCTAAGAAAACCTACTACACACAGCTACTTGGTGCTAAGGCTCTCTGTGCCAGAAGGAGCAGAACAGGACAACTATCAGTTTGAAGCAAAGAAAATGTGGTTGAAACATTAAGTTTTTTTCAGAATATTGCCAGAGAAGCAAGGCATGTATAGAGAGATTATGCAAGCCTCATCACCAGGCTTGAGATCAGTGTGGGCTGTTGCCTTTGTGCAGAAGAATAGACTAAGAGGCATCTTAGGGTATGGTAAGAGAAATTGCAGACATGGTCTATTTTCCAGCATCTTGAGAGTTTTACTACTTATCAGTTACCATAGATTGCTTTTTTTTTTTTTTTTTTGGTCATTTTTAAAACAGACTCTTTCTTAATTTATGCTTTTGTAACACCCAATGTCACCTACTACATAGAAATTTGGATATTGTTTTCAGCTTCTCTATCACATCACATAGCTAGGGAGTGGAAATTTGGGTAGTCCTCAGCTTAATGAAGATGGGCTCTGACAGAGGTTTTGATATCAGTAAATCAGTTCCCCTTGTGAACACCTTGAAAACCAAAACTCAAGTATGCAAAGTTGAACCCTAGAGTTCTTCATTCTCTAGAAGGCGCTGTGAAAACAACACACAAACAAGCCTGAGCCTTCAAAGGATCCTCTTAATCATTTATCTCAGCCTGTCATTAGCACAAGCTAAGCAATGAGTGCGTGGTCTTACCAGTTCTGTGTTTAGTTGTGCTGTTACATATTTTGTCTTGACCGTTGGGCTATCATAACAAGAAATACGCAGAACAAGATAAGATCCTCTTTTTTCTTTTTTCTTTCTTTCTTTTTCTCCTTGGTTATATGATGTGGGCTTTATACTGAAATAAGCCCTCAGTTCCTGGCAATCCTGCTGTCTTGATCCCTCTTCCTAGCCCCAAGGCAATCCCTCTTCGTCTCCTCACACTTTATATCTCAATTTTACGTTTCCTAGGTTTTTATGTCTTCCAGTGTTGACCATGCATTGCTTTTATATACCACATGTGGCAGGCAGGCAGAGAGGGAGTTTGACCACAAGGACACATGAGGGCTGGAGGAGTCTGTGGAGCTTACCTGGTGGTAGAAAATGGAGTCAGTGTCTTTATTTCCAGTGGAGTTCAGGTTCTTATTTCTCCCTCACCTACCTCCATGACACCAGTGAATGCTTAGGTTACTGTTCATGCTTTTGTTCCTTCTTTATCTCCCTGGGATTATGTGTTTTGGGAACCTGCATTTTAAATAATTTACATTTGGAGCCTTATTTTATTGTTCAGTGCTGCAAATCTTGCTCTAAGGATGCCTACGTAAGTATGTGGTCTGTAACCCTTGCAGTCCACAACTAGTTATCAATTATAACCATAGAACATCTGGCAGACCCCTGTAATATGAAGAAGAAAGTCTGTATTATCATCTTCTAGTAGCGTGCCTGTCCCACAAAATACCTGAGACCTGCTTGTTGCCATTGATTTTTCCCCATGATGAACAGGGTAATATGCTGTTCTTTTACACAGATGAATACTCAATATTGCATATGATGAGAGCAATATATTATGTTATTTCTTATCTTCATGAGTAATCTGCATATAGTAATGTACATATAATATTTACATTAATCTGAATGTATTAATGTAGACACAGTATGTGTATCTAACTCCTCCAAGGAAATCTTCAAGGGACCTTTCAGAATTTGGGAGTGTGTAAAACTCAGCATGGGTCAGCCATGCTCTCAATGTATATTGTTATAGTGGATCCTCAGGAGATTTTTTCTTAAGTGAGACAAGGAAGCACAAAAATACAAAATGTTATCAATTCTAAATAATGTTAAGTTTGATGGCTTTGTAATGGAAAATAACTGCTGTGCTTGAATGTAGTTGACATAGTTTCAGGCCCTCAGGACCTCAGTACAAAAGGTGTGAGAAAAGCAGAATAGAAGGACAGGACCTGGGGATGGGGAGTATCTGGGACTAGCAGATGTCCAGGGTGGGCACAGATAAACTAACTGATAAGTAAAAGGACAGGATGATTGCTATGTTTGGGGTGTTAATAAACCCATTAAGCTGGTGTAAGCATCTACTCGGGAGTATCCAGGACTAGCAGATGTCCAGGATGAGAGCAGTTAAACTAACTGATAAGCAGAAGGCCAGGATGATTGCTATGTCTGTAATGTTAATTAAGCTTGTTGGGAAAAGTAAACGACCCTTAAAGACCACCACATTTTTGTATGCATGCCGGAAACTTTTTGAAAAATGATGTAATATGCTCAGTGACCATATAAAGATGACCTGTATAGCAATTCGGGGACACACGTTAGGAGGAGCTATCCCCCGTGTCTCCCGGGGGCGCAATAAAGAATACCTGCTTGTCAACTTGAAACTCTGTTGGCGAGTTTGTTCCTGGAGTTTTCTCCAAATCTTGCCTCTCATAAATCTGATGTGTGTATCTTCTCCCAACCCAAAAGCAGTAACGACTGTATCTGGTAGTGACTTACTGTAATGCAGCGTCAGATGGCATTTGGAGTATCTACTCTGTGGGAAAATCTATAAATAAATGGCTCTGTGTTGGAACAAACCTTTAAAAGATTCAGCTGTTGGATGGAACTTTTCCTTCCACATCTTTTCAAAACAAAACTGATGCTGAACCCTCAGTATTCTCAAGGATCCTCAACCCTGGCTGCAGGAGGATTGAGGCTTTTTGGTCTGCAAACAGGAGATTGGGCTGCAAATCTCCCGAATCTCAGTGTCTTCATGAGCAGAATGGAGAAGCCCTGAACACCGTGGCTTGTGTTTCTTAGATCCTGGCTGTACGGCTGCCTGCAAGGTGGGCTGCTGGGCAAGCAGGCCAACGGACAGGGAACCAGGCAGCTGGTTTTCTTCTAAGTATCTGATGAAATCAAAAAGTACTGTGGGAACGTGTTGATTTCATGGAACCAGCATTTTTCTAATGGAAAAAAATCAGGTTGGATAAGTTTTGTTTAAAAATGTAACATGGTGGGATTATGGTTGAAGTTGTAAAAGTGGTGAGCAATACATACGCTTCTGCTTATCTGGAAAGTTTGTTTTTCCATTTTTTTATTTTTTCTATGAAAATCCACCCTTCCTCCCTGAAAAAAAAAAAAGAAGGTAAAAGAATCCAAAATGCTAATGTTATTAGATAAGAAAGAGGTGTTTGTTTTTTTTTTCTGTGTCTGGTCAGCTATATATTAGTATGTCTTCTACTAATGAAGAGTATCAGGAAAGGCCATGTGATTTAGAATTATAGCTCCTTGATATAACAGCTTTTGGAGCAGGGCCACTTTAGCACGGGTTTATGCTAAAGAAGTTTAATGGGTTTATGAAGAAGAAGTGATACTTAAAGATGCCATGTCGGACAGGGCCTTGAGCAACCTGGCCTAGAGGAAGGTGTCCCTGTCCATGGCAGGGAGTTGGAACTGGATGAGCTTTCCAACTTAAACCATTCTATGATTTCAGAGTAACTCCATCTCCAAGAAGATACTCTTTTTGTGCACTTGCTAATGAAATAAAAATGTGAAATATTATGATAAAATAAGCAGAAATTGTAAGTAAGAATAAACAGGAGGGAGTGACATTATTTTCATCTACTAGCAAGCAATAACTGTTTTTTCTTCATTGGTTTTGTCTACTTTTGTTTAGGAGTCACACAGCCTATGTTTGAGAGAGCTATGTGCCAGAAATTAAAAGGCACTCAAGTTTTAAGAGAGAGATTTCCTTTTATTCTTGGCTGGCTTGAAGGTCAGCTGTGAATGTCTCTCCTCCTTCCATCTGTACCCCGGGCATGGCTGCTGGAAGGCCAGGATCTGGACAGAGCAGTTAACCTGGCTGTCTTGTGGCCATCCTTCCTCATTTGAGGCTGTTATGTTGAAAGACAATGACTGACTCTCAGGTGGCTGAGAAAGAGGATTATTAGCGGGAAAAGAAAAAGCAGCTTGCAAAATCACAATCCACAAAAGAATCTGGATGGGATCTGCACAATACATGTGCTCAGAAGCTTAGCTAAATAATGTGACTTCTTGTTACAACTCCCTGAATAGACTAATGAACCATCTAGACTCACTTTTTTTCTAAAAAGCAATCAGTACCAGATATAACTAAAGAAATGAAGAATTCAGACATGGATGATGCTGGAACATAACAGCATTATATTGCATATGTATGTCAGTAAGTCCAGTCTTTATTCTTCCTTAACTGTATCCCCTATGTGATTACTCCTTGCAAACAACATGCATGTCTGACATTCTTCTTGGTTGGTAGAGGAAACCACTTTATGAAATGAAAGTACTATATTATTATGAGAGCTTGAATGCACATCATCCCACTATTTGAGGTAGTCATTGAAATAAAGAGCATAGGGCTACAATGGCAACAAAACTGCTCAGAAACTTTGCTGGGCTCTGAGAATAAGTGCAGTGGAAAAAATCTATGAGCAGTGTTCCTTGGGGGTTTGTGTAGGAATGGCCCGGGGATGAGCTCTCTCATGAGCATTGCCTCCTAGAGCCGTTTGTGAGCATCTTGGCTGGCACAGAGGCATGCCAGGTAACCTGCTTTGGTAGTTTGACAGTGCCGGTGATGAAACTCTAATGTCTGGAATATTACTGAGCACAGTTTTATTTACTAATGTAGGCACAGCTCTAGAGATATTTCAATCTCCACCTCCAAATAAAGCTAGAGCTTTGTCCTGCTGAGCCTTCTTTGCTTTACTTCAAGTGCATTAGTTCTTGCCATGTCCATCAGGAAATGTAGAAAATCTTATTCTTTTCCCATTTGTCTGCTTTACATTTAAAGATTATTACCATGTCTTCCAGCAGTCTCTGGACTGAAAAACTTCATTTATTTCCATTCTTTCCTTGCAGATCATGTTTTATAGACCTTCAATGAAAAGGTTGCTCCCTGTTTTTCCTGAACATATAACAAAAAAACACATTCTGCCTGGGAGGGCTTAGCTAAGTATTGAGGATAATACTGACAAAAATTATTGCTATAATGTATGATTATCTTTCCCTTTCCATGCAAGAAATGAGTGTTAGAACTGTTATTGATAATATTGTCTAAGCCTTGACTTGACTAGACAGGATAATCTCTTGATATTTGATCTCTCTTGCTGAAGCTGCAGGGGGAATGCTTCTGAGTTCTGGAGCTTGTACGTTCACATTATAAATACAATAGGACTCAACTTTTGAGGCTTATTTTTACTCTAGATTTGACCTGCAATAACAAATTAACTTTATACAGTAGTATTTTATGTACTTGATGTCTTTAACTGTTTTAGGTATAGTTTCAGGTTTCCTCTCCATGGTACAAGACTTGCATGGAAAATGCTTGTAAATTGTTATCTCATCTCAGCCAGGATGCATCAAGCCCAGAGACAATGGGGGAAATGGTTTGACACGCGTGAGGTAGACCTGAAGGGTTTGGAAATAGCACCTAACTCTGAATTTTCTCATTCTGCACACCAGGTGAGAATGCGTACTATGCTTAGTTCCCAGTGTAGGGCAGGAACCATATATTAAGGGGGAAAAAATCTCCCTGCATCCTTCTGGAAAACACCACAATAGTAACAGGATTACATTTTTTTGTCTGTGCTTACATAACCTCCTGTGTCTGTGCCTTTGCTGTATCTGAGCTGTTTGCCCTGGCTACCTTCCTCTTGAGTAACTGGAGAAAGAGGTACCACAAACCCTTCCATTCTTTCATGACAAAGAACTGGAACTCCCATAATATTCCTCTATCACTGTTCCTGGGAACAGTTCTGTAATGCAATCTGAGAGACTAAAATTTCTTTCACAGAAAACCAGTCTGTTACTTGAAATGTTTTCATAGTGGTTGTGAGCTACCTAGCAATAACCAGGGGTTCTAAGACAATTCTGACTTTACAAAAGGAGATGTTTGCACAGGACAAGTTGTTAAAAACCAAACATTTTCCAAAGCAGAAAAGAAAGTCTTCTGTGAGAACATCATCTTATATTTTTTGTTTTGTTTTGTTTTGTTTTTGTTTGTTTGTTTTTTTTTTCTTGGAGCCAGCTAGACAAAGAAAGAACACATTTTTCACGTGGCAACTCGTGATTTTCAGAAAAGATAAAAATGAGGTGTCTTCTTGAAAAAAACACCAGGTATGAAGACCTTTATAATAATATATAGAAGCTGATACATTTTGACACAGAAATTTATTCATACTTTTGTACATTGAAAGAAAAAAATGCAGCTGCATAATGCTGAATATCAGGATCCCTATTAAACACAAGTCCTATTTAAATCACTTACACTTCTCTTGTCATCTTTCTGTATAGCAGCAATTCTTATTCCCTAAGCCCAGGGGGGCTTATTTCCTCTGACTGTCATATTGTTGAGGATGAGTAGAAACAGTCTACATCTACTGCCTTATGCATTTTGTTTTGGTGACAGATCCTATGTCTAAGAGCCAGAGTCCCTGATTCCAAGTGCAGAATTTATTGTTTGAGCCCAAATGGTAGCTGTGGCGTTCCAACATAAGCTTAAGAAAACAAAAAATTAAACTTCACTGTTAGAAACCTGACTCAAGAATTTGGGAAGGTGACTGTTCCATAACTGCTACATGTACCAGGGATACAAGAGAGCCATGAGTATAAACTTGGAGGAGTGTTAAAAGAGAATAAATAAAATGCCAGTGTCTTAGCAGCAGCTGAAACAGTGCAAAGCTGTAGCTGGGACGCATACATGAAAGAAAGACCCTCTTTCTGCTTGTGGAACAATTCATGCTTCAGAAGGTTTGAGTTTCTGACAGGACTTTTAAAGTTTAAAAGGCAATTTTTCTCTTTCATATCTATTTCTAGAGGCTTTAGAAAGGCAATGGGCTTCATTTTGCCCGTTACTTCTTATTGGGAAAATGTCTTTATAATAGATCAGAGAGTTGAATACTCCTATCTATGCCAAGTAGAAGATTACAACTCCAGATGCTTGATAAAACTGTTTGATAAAGACAAGCTGTCATCTCTGCTTATATAGATCACTCTCTCCACAGCTGCAGAATTTCTGTCATTGATTTCTCTCCACTTGGTTGACAACAGCAGCTCAAACCTGTATGGATATTTTAATTCACCTTCTTGGACTTGACTGTGTAATGTCTCTTCATGAGAAAGTATCACCTGTTTCTTCTCTACAGCATGATCCCTGCAGTTTTGGAGAATGATTTGCAAAGCAGGCAGCTGGCCAAGCACATTTTATACTACAGATCAAGAACTGAAAGTGTTTAGAGATTAGGTGCTCAGAAGAAACATTTATGAGACAATGCAGTGGTATTGTATTGCTTAATGGAAAGGAAGTGCTTTAACTATACTGAGTTTACTTTTTGCCAGATTGAGAGTTAAGAAAGTCATACAAAGGCCATACCTTTTGGATTGAATCTGGTTCTTTAAGAACGTTGTACATATTACAGCTCTGTGTATAGTCTATTGTGCAGTCAGTGCAAGCTCTGCTAGTCCTTACCTTACATCATAAGTTGCTGAGCCAAAGTATCTTAAGGTCTGAGTGTTCATCAGGGGGTATATTGGGGAGGGAGTAACTTGATGAAATATAACAAGGGAAAGTGTAGAGTCCTGCATCTGGGCAGGAACAACCCCAGGTTCCAGTATAGGTTGGGGAACGACCTGTTAGAGAGCAGTGTAGGGGAGAGGGACCTGGGGGTCCTAGTGGACGACAGGATGACCATGAGCCAACACTGTGCCCTTGTGGCTAAGAAGGCCAATGGCATCCTGGGGTGTATTAGAAGGGCGGTGGTTAGTAGGTCGAGAGAGGTCCTCCTTCCCCTCTACTCTGCCCTGGTGAGACCGCATCTGGAGTATTGTGTCCAGTTCTGGGCCCCTCAGTTCAAGAAGGACAGGGAGCTGCTGGAGAGAGTCCAGCGCAGGGCAACTAAGATGATTAAGGGAGTGGAGCATCTCCCTTATGAGGAAAGACTGAGGGAGCTGGGTCTCTATAGTTTGGAGAAGAGGAGACTGAGGGGTGACCTTATCAGTGTCTATAAATATATAAAGGGGGAGTGTCACGAGGACGGAGCCAGGCTCTACTCAGTGGCAAACAATGATAGGACAAGGGGTAATGGGTACAAACTGGAACACAAGAGGTTCCACTTAAACTTGAGAAGAAACTTCTTCTCAGTGAGGGTGACGGAACACTGGAACAGGCTGCCCAGGGAGGTTGTGGAGTCTCCTTCCCTGGAGACATTCAAAACCCGCCTGGACGCATTCCTGTGTAACATTATCTAGGTGTTCCTGCTCCGGCAGGGGGATTGGACTAGATGATCTTTCGAGGTCCCTTCCAATCTCTAACATACTGTGATACTGTGATACTGTGATATTTCATAAAACGTAACAGTATATGCTTCTTTCTTCAGATTTGCTAGTGTGAAGTACCAGGTTCAGGGCTGAGACTTGGATGAGTCAGGACACAGAATGAAGTGAAGTTGCTCTTCCACTGTTGTCATCCCACTGTTACTGCTTAGTGAGGAAAGGCTCCTGGCATTTCTTGAACTGCCCCCCCCCCCCCCCAGTACGTTTGGAATACCTGCAGTTCAGGGAAATGGGTGTTACAGCAGCCAGGCATATATAAAAGTCTTCACTCTTCTGTGCCGTCTGTTTTCTGCTGGCCATGGGGAATGAGTGACACAGATGAAATGATCAATTGGTTATCTCCATAGCATCCCACAATTCACCTGCTTCAAACATGCTAACCTGCAGGCAATGCATCTATGTCCTTTCATGTAACAACACCAGGGCAGTGCTTTGTAATCTTTTTACAACTTACTAAGTAATGAGAAATAAAATTTACTCTGTAAATGAATAAATCTAATTAGTGTGTTGGGGTAACTGCCCAATTGAGCTGTTCACTAAAACAAGTAAAAGTCAAGTGACTATGCAGAAGAAAATGCTTTAAAGAGATTTCTAAGACGTTATATTTGGGATTTGCGTATAGAGCAAAAATATATCCAGTGTTTCCCTATAGGGCACTTATGCAGTCAGCCTTACGTCTGTGTGTAGAAAATGTGGAATTGTAGTAATTGTTCACCTTCTTCCCAACAGTATAGTTGGTTATCTTTTTTCAGGCTTAATCTAAAAATAGAATGTGTAAAATCCCAGTCATTGAAAAGAATTATTTCTAGGAGTGTCTAAGCTCATTGCAAAAGACACATATAGTCTTGGCCTCTAGTGTGGAATTGAGAACTTGAATATCAGTTCTTCTTCATACTCTGCTTTGGAGTTACAAATCCACCATAAAGTGGGTATAAAAGTGATGACTGACAAGTATTTTAAAGCTGTTCTACATTACAACAGCAGTTGTGATATTCTCATTAGAAGTGGCCATCTGGCCCAGCATCATGCCTCCTGTGGTTCCATTGATTTCTGAGTACAGGAGAGGTGTTTTGCTGTTCAGGCAATATAAGTGGCTAAGGATGAGATGCTGGAGTAGCCAAGCAAGCAGCCTTGGGCTGGTCTGACGGACCTCTCGCTTTTATTACTCTACTGCCACTGACTTCTGCTTGCCTTTTTCTAGTTACATAGGGAGACCAAAGCTCATGTTGAGCAACTACAAGCAGTTTAACCACAGGGACATGGGACTTGGTGCAAAACTTTTCTGAGAAAGTGGCTGGGACTGTGCATGAGAAACCTTGGGCTTTTTGCATCTTCCCAATGACATAAGTCTCCTGCCCACCATGCTCTTTGTTGTACTTCAAGATTTTGATACTGGACCTTGGTAACTCTGCTCCAGTTGTGTGTTCCTGAGGAAGCTTGATTGCCTTAGTACAGTATTCCTTGGAATTAGCAATGCTCCTAGCTGTCTTGTCCTGATCAGAAAGCTCCCTATAAAGCATGTGCAAAATAAATACTTGTGCTGTTTTTACAAAAGGTACTTTTTCTAAGTTTTTCTTTCTACTTCATTGCTTTATTCTTTACTAATCTTTGCTTCAATGTTCATAGATGAGAGCAGACTGGTTGCTAGATCTGCTTTAAGTTGTCTTAAAAAAGACTTTGAGTGAATGTGTCCCACAGGGTGTGATAAAATAAAATTCAGTACACTTTAGGCCAATATAAACTCTTCAAAATTGAAACCTTTCATACTGTTGGAATCATCACCAAAGCAGCTTTCCAAAAGTGCCAGGAAATAGTTTTATGTATGTCTGATTAAACCTCTCGAGCAGCTAAAGCATTAGCAGCTGATTAGATAAAATCAGGTCTACACTTGTGGGTTACCCTTTTTTAAACAAGTTTTACAGTATTAAGATGAAATGAAATTTATTCTTGTAAGCATCAATATTTCTGACTGAATTTCAGGACTTTTTAGATCCAGATTCTCTGGAAATTTCTGTTTGCAATTACCCTTCATTTGCAGCTATGGCTTTTGTTTGCCTCCAGAGCTTGAGGGGTGGGATAGAATACTGGCTTATTGTGGAGAAGTGAGCTGCTGTGAAGTTTCAGTCTGGGTCCAGATTGGTGCTTTTACAATACATGGTGTGACAATCTGGGGGTATTCACTTGGGTTTACATTCCAGTGCCAATGTTCATGGCTAAATAAATCTTCAAAACATAAACCATCATTGCATTTGTCTTTAGTGAAAGTGAGGTACATTATAACAAAATCAAGAGTGCTGGACTTTCCCCCCTCTTCTCCTCCTAATTTCTCAAGTGCTGTGGAATCAATTGTAATTCATTGAAATGAGACCACATTTTATTCATTATGTTTAAAATAATGATTCATATTTTTTCCTGTGGTTATGTTAGTAAAGTAGACTATTGTTACACCAAAGATGAATTTTGCCTATTCTTCACATCTGCCAAAATTTTCCTGTATTTGGCCTCTCCTTTTATCAGAGGAGTTGGATTTTTTCTTTTCTGAAGAGTTAACCTTCTGGCATGCATTGCAGCTCCTCAGAGCCAGCCATTGTTACAGTTTAAATTATTCAGGAAAAAAAAAATTAAATAGAAACAACATAAAATGGGATCATAACTGAACACTATTGATGATTTCTTCCCAAAAAGGACAGATTCTGTCATCTCTGGACTGTACATTCTCATATCTTAGAAGCAGCATTACCTCCCTTTTATTAATTTAAAAATCCGCTCTGGAATTTTTTTTTTTTTTTGCCACAGTTCAGTAGTCTCAAATTATTTCTTGCTGGACAGGCGGTAATTTTAGATGGGTTGTGGCTTTTTTTTTGAAATGCAAGAAAAATATTATTCTGTTGTGGTTGAAGGACAGACTAATTAAAATTATTGTTACAGCTCCTTCATAGGGAAAAATGATCCTAAGAGCCATCTTTGAGTGGAGATAGGAATACATATCAGAAGCTAATGTTGCAGTGTTTTAATTTTTTTTTTTGAGTACTTTTGTGGAAACATTGTGACTAGTGAGCTGAAGCATCCTGCTTTCTTTGTGGCGGAGAGAGTGGAAGTGAAGGATTTAATTTGGCGGTTGTATCCCTTTCCTAAGGGCCTCTTGCTGAGTTTTGAAGTTTTCTGTCACTTGGTAATTTAGTGACTGCACTGACATCACTGTTGGTTTATAAGCCTGAAGCTCAAGACTTCAATGAGAACAAGCTATTTTAGCTTGAAAATTGTGATTTTTCTCTCCTCCCATACAATTGGTGTTGCAGTATTTGTTCTGATTAAAATGTAGCTGAGATTTGATAACTGCATGTAGCAACGTTTTGTATCTGACATACTAAATAATCTATTGATCATATAAACTTTATATGTTTAGTACAGAAGGCTTCAAAACCATGTTGATCTTTTTTTTCTTTTAATAAAGAGCAAATTCTTCACTCTGAGGAAGTATCAAAAAAAAAAAAAGTTGCAACAATTGCTGCCTGAAAGAACTACATGCTTGCTATCAGTTTGTTAGTATGTGAATGCCTATAGTGACAACATGTTAAAGTGAGATCCTGGGGAGAAAAGCAATGAACTTTAGAGGCTCCATAACAAAGCTGAACCACATCCTTCTTGTCCTGTAAATAACAACCAAACTGTTATTCTCCAGAGCATTATAACTCTGACTGCACTTTTTCGTCTCTTTTTGGTTTTTAAATTTATTAATTTATTGAAAATGTTTACTGAAAAGATCCATTCTGTTGCTGGCAGTTGGTTGCCAACTTTTGTTTTCAGCGCTCTTGCCAAATGGTCCCTCTGCTTTGCAGAACATCACCTGGGCTTTGATGAGCTAAAGGGAAGGAAAATGCTAGGACATTTGGAAAAGGAGTTTTTGAGCTGTTGTCAAGGGTAACAAAACATTGACTAGGACTACAGCAAACAATTTGTTCAATATACAAGGAAAAAGTATGAAAATGCAACAAAACTATGAACTGACATTATTAAAGGGTTATGCATTATTAAAGGGTGATGCAAAAACAGCGTGAGGTGAGACACAAGTGAACCAAACATAGCATGCTCCTAACTATTATGAAAAAGAAGACAGCTTTGCCTTTACCAATGAATAAGGTTGGCCAAGGCCTGCGCTCTGGCTTTGAGGACAAGTTGCATGGCTTAATGTGTGGTAGACATCTGTGCTGTGGCAGTAGTCAAAGGCTAGTCTGCTAGGGAAGAGGTAAATTTTGCCACTGTTGCTCCTATTTCTATCAGATTTATTCTGTGTTACAGTATGATACTGCTGGGACTTCACCACCCAGTTCAGGAAGGATAACTAAGTCATTACATCTTAAAAAACAGATGAGTAGTGATCATGTGACAGCCTGTCTTTGTTCTCTTTCTTCCATGACCATACTTGTCTTCTTTCCTCTCTCTGTTTTTGACTTTGCAGGAAAAAGTTTTCCTTAATCAGACCAGATCTATACCATTGCTGAGGTTTCCTGACCAGAAGACACTAAGAGCAGCACTTTGAGGAGCACAACAGCCGCATAATTTTGCCAGCTCTTGAAATAGCTGATGAATGAGTTGTGCCTGTTGTTTTCAAGAAGTGTGCTTGAAAAAAAGACAACACTACCATCAGATACTCTTTTCTTTTTACTGTTCTTTCCCAACAAGAACATCACTGACCAAAGTTTTAGACTTCAGCTGCAAAAAACCTTTTCACTCTTTCCCAGAATGAACAGTTAATAAAGGATGTTGAACATACTTATTTATCTCCATTACGAAAAGGAGCAAGAACTGAGTGAATCATGAACTGAGCAAATCATTAAGGTGAAAACCACAGTGCTTTATGTCCCACTTTCTAAAGCTAAATTATTTCATTTGAGTAAGGTACCAAAGACTTTCCCTTTTAAGGTGATTACTGCAAAGGTAGGGAATCTAAGTCTTTACATTTCTCACCCTAAATGGCATTTAATGTACAAAGCCAAAGGGTTATTTGACCTTTCTGGGGATATTAATTTCCATCAGATTTCACACCTGAGCTGCGAGGATGAAGAAGGAGTAATATCTCTGCATGTGGTACTAAGTGCACTGCAAACCACTGATATAGGAAAATTTTCACGAGAAGTGTAACTCAACTACTAGAAGCAGTCTTGGTGTGATGGTATGCAGCTCAATACAATATGCATTTTGCATAACATTTTTATAAAGTCCACGAGTCTAGCTTCCCCACCTCCCCAAAAACTCTCTATCAGCTATTCATTTTGTAGTGATTCCTGTTCACATTTTTAACACATACTCGGTCCAAGCTGTTGTGTACTACAATCTGCTAAATTTTCCGGCAAAGCTTGGCACTGTTCTTACATTTTACCTTTTATTTTTCCCTCTTTTTTTTCTTTTCTTTTTTTTTTTTTTTTTTATTCTACTGACAGCATCAATTCTGTCTCCAAAATGTAGAAAGAAACAGACCCAGTTATGAGGGTCAGATTTTGCTTGGGTGGGAGCACACTGTTCCAGTTAAACTGTTATGAATTCAAGGTAAAATTTTGTTGACAGAATTTCCTTCCTAAGCAGATAGAGGTCAGGTAGCAAGCACACTTGATACGACCCTGTGGAAGAAGTTTGATGTGATACAGATCATAGCTGGGAGGCACAAAAACTTACTTTGTTGTGGGGAGTACAATACCGTTTTCTTGTGTTTCCACTGGTAAAAGGAGCTAACCCACCACTCCCTAAACCAGTTGATGTTACATATAGAGCTCCACATTTCTCTCAGCACAGCTAGAAGCCCTGAAGTTAGCATAACTTACTTAAATGGTGACAATTTTGTGATTTTTCTGCATTTATGTGTTACTGGATTTACTAGACCAACTGTACCTCTCACTTTAAAGTGCTGTAAATCTGTGGTAATTGTGCTGAGTTTGGAAGATCGCCAGAGGCATTTACAAGTCAAATAAAGGACTTGGCCCCAATTAGCTCTTCACTGCTGTGCAATCTTCATTATGCACAAGATATTGAAGGCAATGTCTTGTCAGTTTTGAAGCAGGTTGGAAACAGAAATAATTGTCCTGGAGACGAAACAGCCCAGGCCATAATAACAGTTTTATTAAGTATGGCACTGAAAATTTAGGCAGACCTTGGTGGAGCCACTCAAGCAGAGCTGGACAGCTGGGTAACTCAGGGAAGGGATTTAGTGAAGGTGTAGAAACTTCTGAAAACGTCCTGGAGATGGCAAAAAGGAAATTTAAAGGTGAAGATGATGTGGAGAAAACCTGGAGATAAAGAACACCCCAGGAACAAAGATGAACACTTCTTGACCTGGATTTGATTTTCATCATCTTAAGAACACTTAGAATAGTGTTCTATTAAAATGCCAAAAGGTGAAGAGAAATGCTAACAAAGCAGGAGTATTTATTTTTAAAATCCTGTGATTGAAGAGTTGAGGAATGATCCTGATCATTCTGCTGGAGAGGATCTGGAGGAGTGAATCAGCACTCATGTCAAGGGGAAACAGAGAAAAGAAACCATGTTTAGGCTGATGCTCAGAGTATTGAATTGTAGAAGGCTGTAAGCCACTGAGATAACTCCACTGTAGAAATAAAGAAACTTAAATTTTTTTTTTTAATTCTTGATTTTGTTTTTTGTATACTGCCAACTTGAGTTTGTTACCTGGGTTTGGGGGTGCCAATTAGTGGTTTTATTCTGCATGGAAATTGAGAAGAGATCATTCTTAATTAATCCCTTCATCTGCAGGAGTACTTAAAATCAAATAACAGTATGAAGGCTACTTGAGATAGACCTCCGTATTTAAAAATCAAGTTGTGTTTACCAACATTATTCTGACACATATGACTACAGGCACTGCACTCTGAGTATCTTTATTCAGTAATATGGAGAAGAGTCCTTGAATTTGATGGGACATGTTCGATACCTATTCTCACAAGCCTCTTTTTCTCTAAAAGTTTCCAACTGTATTGTAACTGGGAGTTAGCCGGAAGGGCTGGAGGGGACTGCAGGGTTGGAGGAGGTATCGGTGGGTGCTTGGTCGGGCTGTGGGGGGGGCAAGTTATTGGTCGGCTGGTGGTGAGATGTTGTATTCTCTTCCCTTGCTATTTCCTTTATTATTATTGGTGGTAGCAGCAGTGATTTGTGTTATACCTTAGTTACTAAACTGTTCTTATCTCAACCTGTGGGAGTTGCATTCTTTTCGATTCTTCTCTCCGTCCCTCTGGGAGTAGGGGGACGGAAAGAAGGGGGGAAGTGAGTGAACGAGCCCCCTGCCTGGTTTTAAACCACAACAGATACAAATATTAATATTTTATTTCAGTTATTCCATATGTAGACTTGAATTGATGACAATATCTACTGAAGTAAATGAAACATTGAATGTTATTTATTCTTCCAACAATGGAAAAATCTGGTCAGGTGTGTGCAGGGACCAGAGCCTTTGACTGAAGATAAATAGTAAAAAAGAAAAAAATAAATTATCTACTTTCTTTGGAACTGCAACGACAGCAGGATCAGGTGCATTCTCTTTTAAGCCAACTGTCAGCATTGTTGAAGTTCCAGGTAAGCAGTGTTTTTTCTCCTCTAATGAAAGGAAAGCTAGAATTTGCTGTGGAAGCAAAATGGTAAATAAATTTAACTCAAAAAAAATGGGAAAACATTTTAATATCTTCCTGAATTTAGTATGAAATTTTCAAAATAGTTTTCATTGTTTTCAGAGGTGTTGAGAGGCTTTTCTTTGCCCTTTCTTGAAATAAAACCTTGGAGTTATAAAGGTTGTAAAATCTTAGTGTTTACTTTTAGAATGGGAATCTTTATTGCCCAATGTTATATTTAAAAGCAGAAATAAAGAGATTATAGAAACAGTCAAACATCATGGCCACTTTGTGCCTAGTCAGATTAAAATAATCAGATTGACTTTAACATGAAATTTTGTTCTTCTACAACAATTGTCCACATTTACACGTCACCTGAGGCTTTTAGTTGCTTGTACTTTGATTTCTGTTGAGGAGACCCCAGTAATGACAAAGCCCAATGAACTCGGGAAATCACAACTGGGCTGATATAAACCATCACACGAATAGTTGGTGTTGAAAACTTTTAAGCAGCAAATAATAACATATATTCACAGATTATGAATAAATGTGACCATGGTAGGTAACCACAGAGTAGTTCCATCCTAATGGAGTAAATGGATTCAGAAATGAAAGAAGAACAAATGAAAAAAACCCACTGATTACAAGAAAACTTATGTTTTTCTTTGGTTTCATTTTAGTGAGACCAATTTATTTCAAACATGACCTTTGCAGTGATGAATGCACTTCCTACACTTCCCTTTCAATGTCATAAGGTCCATTTGCATTGTCTTAGAAAGAACATCACACAGTTTTGGCAGTCTGCTTAGAAAAATTTTCAACTATAAGTGGAAGATTCAACAATACGTCAATAAAAAGAGATAATCCTCTTCCCTGCACATGTTCTTTCTCCAGTATAAAAGACACATTTTTCTTCATCTTTGTTTTTATAGATGAGAAAAGAAGATTCTTATTTAAAATGGGATGTTCTACTTTAATAAAACCATCTTTATCTTCAAAATTATAACATCAATTATTCTGATTTGCAAGTCAGTCTCTGGAATAGGATGGTGGGATACAATATCCTGAGTTTCAGTTTTTGATATCAAAGCATATCTCAAGCTAAACATTACAATTTAGGAACTGCTTGGGAAGACGTATTTATGTCTAAAAAAGACAATCTGGGCTAGGATACTTGAAAGTTTTTACTGGCCTTCTAATGTGTGAAAAAGAAATGGAAACTGAAAGGAAAAGAGACAGAACTTGTGGAAGTGGAGACTGCAGGAAACAGCCCTGGCTTTCAGTATGTCATAGGCCGAAATATGTTGATAGCTGAAGCTCCTTCCTGAAAACCCTGAGGATCATGAAAGTCTGAATAATTTTCATTTTCATATCTTTTAGTCTTGTCCCAACACTTTCAGGTTTGCAAATGATACACTGGATCATTTCTGGAGAAATGATTCTGAGGATGAACCTCACCTAACTGGGAACCATGGGGGCTGGTCATCTGGAACAGAGCTATATTCATGGGAGGTCCCACTCTCCAGCTGAAGTATGTCATATGCCCAATTTCATCACTGAGAGGTTTTTAGGCTCATTCAAAAATGGGTTTCTGAACCTCACTCATATCTGGAAATAAGTTCTTGCAAAGGGTCTCAGCATTGCCTGACCTTGCATACTCTGTGCTTTAGCGTGACAGAGCTAGTAGTTTTCCCTTCATGGCTGTGTGTGAAACCTAGTGCATTTTTGAGCATCATATTCTGAATTGGGGTCAGGAAAACTTGGGCAGAACAGGATTCAGTCTTTAAATAAGCTCCTCCTGGGACCCAATGTCATAATTTTGGAGGAGGCATCTACAGTAAATGACTATGCTATGGTCTCCATCCTTTCCCCTGAGGCAGGCTGGACCCAGTATCTGATTATTAAGCATTTTATTAGGATTATTTTCTTGTTATATTGTTAGAGACTTGGAAATGCTTTTTCCTTTATTGCATGCTTGAAAGACCAGAGTACGTGACAGCATGCAGGACATCCCTGCTACATGGGATTCAGGGATGGAGCTAGTGCATATGGGAGCTAGTTTAAGGCTCAGCAAAAGACAGTAGAACATACCATTTTACTGCAAACTCCAGAAAATAATTTTATTTTCTGTTTTGGAGGGGAGAGAGAAAATTGCATTGCCTGAGGCTAGAAAATAATGTGGTAATAGAAATGGTGTACTATGCTAGTAGTTCTGCAAGTGTACTGTAAACGAATGAACAAAAAAGAAACAACACAACACAACCAACCAAACAAAAAAGGAATAACTGAAGTTTTGTGAGTAGCAAAACAAGTTATATTGATGTTAATTAAGACTTCTTTCTTCCTGCTTGCAACTATAACAGTCTTAAGAAAACCTGACAATATCTATTTCTTATTTAACAAACTTCCTTAACTTCCTCTTTTCTACTGATTTAATACTACCATATAATTCTGTTCCAGGACCTTTACTCCTGATTTATACCAGGTTAAGCAAGAAACAATGAAGTCAAGATCTTGGTGGAAGATATGAAATGTAAATTGCTGCCAGTTTTCTGCTGAGATAAGACTGAGAGGTCTGGAGGTTATCAGAGAAATGGCTTGACCACATAGAAGATAGAGTTGGGCAAGCTGAGCTTGTCCTGGACCTTGCTTGGAACTTGCTGGCCTGAAACAATGGCAACAGAATGGGATAGGTTTGAGGGAAGGAGGAAACTTAGGTGGGGCAGAGACAATGGCTTCTGAACTGCTGCCTCAGGTAGGTGAATGGGAGGACTGATCTCCATCTCTTAGTGCTTGTGCAACATTTTTCATCCTCCTGCTAGTACCCTAGTAGTGCAGAGAAATGCTCATTGCCTTAGCTGCTTGCATGCAGCTGTGCCCTGCTGGGGTAAAACATAAAGAAATATCAACCTTCAGAACTCGGGTGTAACTGGGTTTTGCCCTACTTCCAATCAGTGTCTTTTTTTTTTTTTTTTTTAATAAAATTAAGTCTTTCAAATTTATTCCCTCTTCTGGGATGGACAAAGCTGTTGCTGTCAGCTCACCTGTGAGAAACTGCTTTCTGTAGATTGACAAGATCTATAGAGAGAATGGCATGTGCAGCATGAAAAGTACAGCAGTCAAGGACTCTTTCAGTCAGATGCCTGCAGTCTCATCAGCCCTGCATTTATCTGAAAATAATTCTCCCTACACACATTGTTCCAGGTGATGATTTAAAAAAAAAAAAATCTAGATGCAATCTACTACTTCAGTTTTGTACTGAGACTACATTAAAGTGATTTTCTTCACTGAAAAGTTATCTCTTGAGTGTAATTATCTAATCAGTGATGATCATGAAAGTGACTAAAGACAATAACCTATCTCAAAATACATAAAGCTTCTGTTACAAGTTTTGCCGTTGGTTTATTCATCTGCAGCTTACAGTTTTATTCTTTTGGAAGTTTCAGAGGAAGTGTTTTATTCTCCTCAGGCAGACTTACCTGTTTTGAAATTCAAAACTAATACATTTGTACAGTTTGTGCATCCATAAGAGGAATGGCATGTCTGTGCTTTGCAGTGCAATCCCTCTGACAGATCTTGCAGTCCTAGTTCTGCAAGTATGTATCTGTTATGAGGATGAAAAGCAGAAGTGTGCTCCAGGGAGTGAGAAAGATCTGCTGACCTGGAGCCAGTCAAATCTGTGAGCCATTAGGACTGAGAACTTCATAAGCCGGGAATACTACTTAACAAAGCATAAATTAAAACTTTGGAGAGATCAATTTATTAAATGTGTAGACCATCTGTGATTCCTAGTTTAAAAAGCACTTTAACACTCATAAAAATGAGGCATGTCTCAAAGCAATATCTAATGGCTTTGGAAGATTCATAAATTTCAGTAACAATACACCTTTGAGCACCCAATGTACTTAAATGGTAAAAGTATACTATAAGGAACTCCACTACAAATTCAGGGCCCATGTAGGTGGCAAAAGAGAACTAATTTTTAATAGGTACTAATTTGAAAGTGTGGATTGCAGTTTCTTTGATATGACTGCAGTTGATTTTTACTCACAACTTTCAATTTATGGGAAGACAGATACTGACATTTATCATGATCTGAAGGGAGGAGTTCGATCTTGTGATGCCTCATGAGTTATAGGGCAAAGATTTTATTCTGGGCTGCACCATGCTGGGACCATAATCTTGGGTCTACCAGAGAGGTAAAACCTCAGTTTGCTATTAGCAATAATATTGCTTTAATTGACTTTCATCTAAGATCTTAGAAATGCATGTTTTCTATCCAGTGGCATGTAAGTGTGGCAGAGATCTTCAAAGGATGCTATGTCACTCTAATTCTGGCAGTCTGTATCACCATACTAGCTTGCAGGTAAATCTCATATAATCAACCATTTTGGTACAACAATTTTGGCTGTACTTTGTTTTGCATTTTTTATGAAATTGGCATGATCTGTTTTCTTCTCATCAGTTTTGGTGATGTGAAAGAGTTATACTGATGCTATTTGAATTAAAATGGTATAAAATTGTCCATATAAGAAAAGAATCAGGATTTGCATATTATCAGTACTTTGCTGCAAATAAGTACATTTGAAAAAGCAGACCATGATCTATTATCTAAATCTAAGATATTTGAGCTATTAGCCCTGCAGCAATACTTCTGATCCCCTTTCTTTAAAAGAGGTAATTGTAAAAAATCCTGTTGTGTTTGGGTGGGCTAATGACTTTTCCCTTCTTTTTGTATACTTACATATGTATATATTACATGTGCGTAAATGCACCTGCTTTATCTACAGATGGACATGAAGTCCGTAATACTTTATTAAGCAAAGTCAGTAGTAGTCTACCTTCTCTGTAAGGACTTTCATTTATGTACCTGCAGGAGAAGATAACAGGCAGTTTTTCTTTTTTCTTTTGATTTATTAGGAAAGGATTATTCCTGGTGGAACTAAGGAGTGGGACAATAAATATTTTTCTTCAGACAGCCATTCACATCTATCTGCTTGTTTTGTTTACAAGACAGACACTGAAATAATAACAGAAACATATGGACTGAAAAATTAACAGGTTTAAATAAAAACATAATCCATTCTTTATTAACTGATATGCAGTCTGCTTTATTCGGTGTATAAGCTTTATATATTAGCAATGCAAACAAATCAGTGTGGGTTTGAACTTCCTTTCTCCTGCAGTCCTTGAGCTCACCCTTACTAGGTTGCCTAGTACTTTGGAAGAGAAAATGTTTTTAATTCATTGTTCCTTTTTTTTTGTTCAACATTTCTCTCCAGGGCATACAAAATCCTGCAAAAAATCCAGGTATTAATCCATGGAGATAATAATGCCTCACAGCACATCTAGTGCCTCCTCACAGGGTGGTACCTACAATGAGTGCCTCATCCTCTCTCTGGTGCTCATCCAGAAGTAAAATCACAGATCTTCCAGCACCAGAGTGTGAGTGCAATCTTTAACTACTTATCACAAGTGTTTTCACTGAGCAGGGACATGTTGATTGTCTCTAGTTGTTGGGAGTTGCCCAATTCTTGCAGAGGGAGCAGCTTGATGGGTGAACCTGCTGCAGGCGGAGGGACTGCAGGAGAAACAGACCAGTTAAAGTAAAACAGAGGAAGAATCTGGAAAAAAACATTCTTTTCTGCATTTGAACCAAATAATGGCTAGTAATGCTGCTTACTGGTCATTGCTGGGGATTCCTCTGGATATTAGAAGCAAGCCCTCACTAGACTTTATCATCTAGCTAAGATTACTTAGACTGTAACATAATTTGCAGTTGCAATGTATGTATAAATGCTGTTCGAGTGCAGCCAATTCTGTCAGAAGAAACATATTGCATATGCCAAAATCAATCTAACCACAGCTATCCAGCCCAGCTGGGGGGCACATTTTCTGGCAGCACAAATCTATTAAAACTGGAATGCCTTGGAAGGGAGGAAGGTGAGCCTTCCCTTTGCCCAGCTGCACAAGGGGTAATGGCTTCACAGGGGTGTGGTAAGAGTTAAAAAACAGTTAAAAAGAATTAAACATTATGTTTCCAATATTTTTCAATAGTTTTGGGTAAGATTTGCTGTAGCAATGAAAATGAAGTTAGTGTCATGCTAAGGCTGTCCAAGTCCAAGACCTCAGAATGAGACAGAGATGAAAGGAATCTTTGGAGTTGGACATTGTAAGTGCGTGTTGGATCTGGAAAATCTTTGTCCTGGTGCTTAGCATTAATATGTTTACTTTATGGCAGTTTATATCTTGGGTACCACTGAAAAATTAGCAAAGAGGAAAAGCAATGTGCACGTGCCTTCTCTAATGCGTGCACATATAATTAATCATTTTATGCAAACTGAGGATATCATGCAGTGAAGGTGCAATTACACCAACAGGAAATGGACCACTTTAAGAGGTCTTTGTTGTGCTTTTTTTCAGCGTGGGTGGGGTGTCTTGAAATGGGGAAGGCTTATTATATTAATAACTCAGGAAACAGTAAATAAATAAAATGTGAGACAGTTAATCTAAATTTAAGTGCCAGCGCTTGAATCCAGCTTCAAAGGATAACACAGGAAACTCCAAAACAGTTGGAGTTGCAGAAAAAGTTTATCTCAGCCTTGCCTTCTGGCAGTGAAGGATGGGGGGGGTCCTGGGACTGATGGTTTATGCAGCCGCAGCAGCGCAGATGGATCAGATTGGCAGCTGAGCTGGGTCTCTACCTCTTCACTCACCAAAGCCCACGGCAGGAACACTGCAAGCTGAGAAGGTGGCACAAAACTCTAAGGGTCTTGTAAGAGTTTCCAAGCTAATTTTTAGTCATGGGTTGTTTCACTTCCAAGGGGGAGGAGACCAAAGGGGAAAGAAATCTGCTTGAATGATGTGGTCTCTGCTTCTTCTGGATGTGGCTTGGACCTTCCTCTGTTGCACACTATTGCAGAGAGGTTCATGCAATTAGTTGATCATAATGATCATCAGATTATTTTAAGGTCTATGCTAACAACATGTACTGACAACTGCTCTTGTTTGTGTGCTAAGAACAAGAATGATGAATGTTCAATGTAATAGCTCAGAAATACACATTTATCACACTTCATTTCCTATGAACACGTTGGTTCTAATGAGACATTTTTTACATATAACAAAGCAAAAGATGAATCTTACTATAAAACACCCACCTGTAACATTCAGCATGAATGAGTGTTAGCAAGAGCTAGTCATTTCTGAAAGCTACTCACAAGTGTAATTAAACTCTTTAAAGTAATGACTCCACAAGAAATAAGACGCTTTAAAGAGGAAAGTGATTTTACACTCCCTCCTCCTATTTAAGAAGCCTCAGGTGTATTATATAATCTTGCCAGGCTGTTCTTTACCCGCAAGTTCTTGTGCAATCTGGTACTCTTCAGCTGACCAACATCTTTGCACTGAGATTTGTATAGTAATATGTTTGCAGACTCTGGGGTGATTTTCAGTTATTGACGGAGTGAGGTGGTTCAGATATTTTATTGGTTTTGGATATCCAGCTGGCATGTCCCAAATATCAGTAGTATAATGGGGTTTCTGAAAATAATAAGAATGGCGTAGTACATGAAGGTAGTAAAAAGATCACTAGAGGCCAATATGGCTTCCTTAATAAAATTGTATGGTACAGATTTTGTAAAATACTTAATATTTTGCAAAAGCCCCATTAAAAATAAATGTGTTTAAATGCAGGAAAAGGAAACAGATCTCAAACACTTAGGTTTTAAGATGTAATTTCTGTAGGTTCATAATTTATTTTCAGCTGGTGCTTTTGTTATTCACTCACATTTGTCTTGTTGCTCTGAATTTTTAGAATAAACTGTCCTTGTTTTTAGCTCAGGGATGTTTTTGGTCTGATGTTTTTCCAAGAGCAAAAATTAAATTCACTTTCCCTCTTTGAAATTCTCTGAAAGTTCAAATTCCTTCTGTCTCTATTTGAGACACAGGCAGCAAAGTGCTGTGAAAAGAGATGTGGAATGTGAGTCAGTGGATTTTCTAAAGAAATATTTCCATTTTGGTGCCATAAAGGTGCTTTTTGGTCTGTTTTCTGATCCTATTTCCAGATCCTAGGGAGCTGACTTTTGTTTCCTTCTCTCTGCCCCTTGTTTTTGTGTTGGGGTATGTGAATATGCAGATATACATGTAAAGATATGCGTATTTATACACACTTATGCATGCATACTGTAAATACATTTGCTGTAAAGATAACACAAATGATGCCATTTGTAGCATGTCACTTAGGTTCTCTATAATTCCTCCTTAATTTTTGGCCACTTTCCACATTGTACCTGCTTTGCAAAGGCATTCTTTAGCTATTGTTCTTGGAGCTGAGGTTGCTTTGGATGATAGTTCATTCCCTTCCACCCCAAGGTTAAAAACTTCTTAGACTTTTAGAGATTATGTTCTCAAGCCACAGCAGTCACCAGGAGAGGAATATATTGTTTTGCTCTGCAGATTTGGAACACATTTTTATATAGTATCTGCCAACACTTAATTTAACAATATTTCAAACACCATATATTGAATTTCTGGGAGTTATCCAGCTGATGTGATTTTTTTTTTTTTTTTATAGAGACATTGCTTCAAATTTGGGAAAGATATTATTTCATTGATCACAGTTCTAGTAAGATTAATTTGTGCTGCAGCCATTATTACAGATTTACATGCCTTTCTCACATATCATTTGATAGCAGGTGTGTAACATTGAGACAGACTTTTCTTTTGTGACTCTTTTCCTGCTTTTCCCATAATATTGCTGAGTTCCAATTCATCAAGCTTTGATTTACCTACATGAAAAAATTAAACATATTTTCTTGTCTCCAGTATTACTGCATCAACTATATTTCAGAGGAATGGAAGCCATTAAATGTGTTTTGTGTTTATGTCAGACAGACAAATGTTTTGTATTTCCTTTCCTGTTATGTGATGTAGTCTCAAAATAAATTAAAGGGAAAGACTCAGTTTATTGGACTCATTATTTTCTTAAGCTAGAAAAGAATTTAGCAGTGCTACTTGATATTAAATCCAATTTTCTGCAGTTACTTTTACCCTGCCTTCAGCTTTTTTTTTGATTTTACGTGTTTCTTCCCCTAGTTGACCAGTGAAGAATGAGGTTGCAATATATGAAAGTGACCCTTCATTGCCAGAGATCTTTGGTTCTTGATTTTGCAGACTCCCAGGCACACTGCCGTAATTCCATGTCAGGCATACTGTTCATTATGAACCATGTAGATGTGTTCAGACACAAAAGGTAGCACTGAGACTATATCCTGGAAAACAGCTTTTTTTTTCTGTGACAATGTCAGGTCTCTCCGTAAGTACATCTTTTCCCTTTTCTGTTTCTGAAAGCACACGGAAATGAAGCAAAAGAGTAGTCTAAGAAGAGAAGCTTTAATGCCCACCCTCAGGATTTCAACAGTATCTTTTGCAAGATCTGTGACTTGGTCATGCAAAGGGCTGTCAAAACTTCATTTGATTTTAAGATGTTTGCAGTAAAAATAATTTCCATGTGTGAATGATCTAAGCTTATAATTTAGACTACTTTGTATTATTCTTTAGTTAAAATAAATTTATACATTTAATTTATGTAGGCTTTGCTGTGTTTCCTACTGAAAACTACTAACGTAGGTTATCATTTGTTGTATAAAATTATTGCTTTTGTAGAATAGTAACTATAAGCAAACTGCTAGTCATTACATGTACCAGAGTATTTTTTAAACCAAGGGTTCCCTAGTGCAGTGTATTTGTTTAGTGGATACATGGTGGTTTCATGTAATACCAAATCTCTTGAGATTCCACAAAATCTTTTTTTTCACAAGGAAAGAACTCAACCGTAAGAAAGTTACCACTTCTCTCTCCTATTGTTATTACTCCCATTTCACTGATGAAATGACCAAGAGCATACAGTAAGTCTATGGTAAATTCATGGGAAAAAAATCTGGGCCTCCAGATTCTTAATGTACATTTGTAGCTATCTTTCAATTTATTCCCAGGCAAAGTAAACAAAAATCGGAACTAAGCCAGAAAAATACTATAAGGGGAATATGACTAAAATATTATGTGAAGTAAGATAAGTTCAAAAGGAGTTTAGGTGTTTGTTTTGCTGTCATCTCCTGATCCAAGATTTACAATTTGGACAAAATGGACCTGAACAGAATGGATATTTTCTTTTAGTGCAAGCTTACAAACTTGTGTACAGACAAGTTTAAGGAGACCTTGTTCTTGAGAGAAATTAAAGGGAAAAATGCTTTTTCCTGTTAAGTGAAAACAGATCTTTTAATAAAATTTAATCTCATTTGGTACCACAAACTTGTACCATGGCAACAGTTATGAAACTTGAGTTTTATAATTAAGTTTCTCATAATGGTGGTGTAGCTAGGTATCAGGGCTGTGCCTGCACACACATCCAATGCTTTCGAGTCATTAATACTACGTGTGGTCCAGGCCCCCAGCTAATCATCTGCACAGATGAGATTATGGGCAATGTAAAACAATAGACTAATGTGACCCAAGGTGCCTGACTGAACTCCTGGCTGTCTTCCAAATTCAGTGGCTAATTTGTGCAGTAGCTTTCCAAGTTTGGATGTTAGATGGTCCCAAATGTCCTCTGGCAGCTCCTGCTGTGTCTATCTGAACCTAAATGTGTCTATTAGCATCCTAGGAGGATGATCCACTTCAGAGACTCTCTAAACAATTCCAGCTGTAGAGCTGAGAAAATTGTTGGTAGATAAATTGCCCAGAAAGAGTTTGTAGAAACTGTTCCATGGGGTGCAGAAATGGTCCCGTAGGACACTAGTTTGTATGTAGTTAAGGTATTTAGGGTTATTTTGAATGTTGTTTAAGAAAACTAGATAGTGGTGGATATCATGCATATGCTATAGTAATCACGTAGGACCACTGGCAGTTGATATTTTAGGAATTCAGCAGAAGAGAGGTTCAGGGAATCTCACCTGTTCCAGCTGGCGATGCTGTCACAAGGACTCCTGAAACAGAGACTTCTGTTACCTTTTCAACAGATCACACTGTATGAGGTACTTGGGTAACATGAATGTTAGTTACCCTGTGCCAAGATCCCAATAATTTAAGCTTATTTTTTAAAAAGCAAGCAGTTCATGAGTGCCTGTACAAGAGTACAAATCTTTCTGCAGAATGTCATTATAGAGCAGAGTTAAAGTTCATTCTGACAGAAGGAAAGTCAGGCACATGATAAAAATCTGGATGCTAAGATTTGTTCTCCTTTTAATCTGTGGTTCAATTAATAGGATGCAACTCTTTAACTCATTGAGGGGAGGGGGGATTCACTAACACTCCAGACTGTAATGTTTTCAGCTAGCTGTGCAAAATATATGCTAAGTAGTGAATTAGCTTTTTGGGAGCTGTAATAAGTTGACTCCTTCCCCTGTGGATACTGCTTCTTCATTGAGACCACTCATTCAAAGACCACAGCTGATATTTATGGACTTGTCCTAGGTCCTTTTAATATTTACATTTCACTGTTTGGGGAGAAACATGATTGCATAATGCATATACAGATTTGTATTTCCTTTCACAGGTATATACTTTGTCTAAGCTATTTCTGAAAATATATTGTGCCTCTTTATAAAAATATGAGACCAAATTAATCAGTCTTACACCTTGTAAGGCTGCAGTATCTTCTCTCTTCCAAGCCCTCTTGTTCCAGGACACCAAACACCCTTATGTTCCAGGAGTACATCCTTCCAGTGCAGATAAATGGGAGAAGAAATGTGCCTAGATGCAACCTCCACATCCCTAAAGTGAATTTAAGAAGACCTTTGTTACTTCACTTACATGGTAAGAGTATATCCAAGGGCAGAGACTTGTGCATATCCTACGATAAACCAACCTCCTGAGGTAGGCAGAGAGCCTCTGCATGACAAGTTAGCCAACACCAATACCTCCTTGTGAGAATGGTGTGTATCTACAGGGAATGAGACTGAAGGGCTGCAGCTTTAGCTTTGATTAACTGATGGAGGAAGAGGCCATGGTGCTGTTAGGTGCTTTATTTTTTGTGGGTATAATTTCATGTTCAGATTCTATCTGGCACTGTGTATATATGAATTCACTAGCTCTTCTAGATCCAAAAGAAAGTCTCTTTCGTCAGGATGGTAGGAGCTGGAAGTTATCCTGTGTTCAACTCATATTCCGGCCTTAGGCACCTGCAGCTAAAACTTTCAGTAGTAAATTTGGTTTCTGTAGTAGTTGTGCCAGAAAGAAAGCCTATTAATCTGAGCAGTTATGTATGGATGTAGCTGATGACTGTAAGTTATGTGTGAAAAGAGGTATCCAAACGCATTATAAAATGTCTGATAATCTTCCCTTATCCACATTTAAAACCCCTCCAAGTTTAATAACATGACACACCAATTTCTTTGAGAAAATACAGTTGTATACAATATGTTGTGCTTAATCTAGTAGCCTTTGTAATTTTCTGTATGACAATCAATAAACTTTTGTTTGGTGGTGACTTTCTCAATTGTCAAATATAGCCAGAAGTGCTTCCTGAACTGTTTGCTAACAGGGAGAGCAGAGCGTGGTGGGGGCTGCCTGTGTTCTGGTAGGTTTAAAATGCTAACTGGAAAGTCACTGAAATAGGAAAAGGTCATATTTTTTTACAGCAGGGATAGGTTGCATACTTGGCATACAGATCTGGGAATACTTTGCTAAACATTGAGCTCAGTGGCCCACTCATTACTTCTACATTGTTTGGAATTTAAAATACATTTATTTTTGGCCATGGAATGCGTTTCAGAGCTGTGCTTTCTAATTTTCTTCCCACAGTCCTTTCTTTCTCTGCTCAGCAACCATGTGGTTACCTTTTTGAAGTGAACTGCTTAATTGCTTTTGAAATTGTCCATTTGGTGTATTCAGTGCGAGGCCAGAGAGCTACTGCTATGACACAGTTTTTGCCAAAAATAAATACCTAGCTTCAAGAGACTCTGAGCCATGGAAAACAGCAATGGGATTTAAAGTTGGTAGTTCATGGGCAAATCTCTGCGTTGCGCAGTATTCAGTAGTCTTTGTCATACAACCCAAAAATTGGTTTGGTTGTATGACAACCAAAAAACCTAGTTTGGTTGTATATGTGTCATACAACCAAAATAACAAAAATCCCCACCACCTCTGCCACTATCTGTTGTCTTTGTTCGTGAGAGGCAAACTTGTCACACAAGCAGTAGTGAAAAAAAATGCAAGGTGACCTAACTCAGGAACTCTCTGGAAGCTCCTTGGAGTGCTGTTTTGTGTGCTGCTTCATGGCTTGCATGCATTACAGATAAATTGCAGAGCCCAGTTTTTCTGGACTACTAAATAATTAATGAGTACCAGAGGAGAAGACTTTTACTTCTCCTGTTATGAGATCAAACAAGAGGTGGATCCTGTCCCTCCCTCTGCTGCTTTTCTCTTTTTGAGGAGAACAGACAAGTTCCGATCAGAAGTGAAGAGAGGGAGACAGACATTTCCAAAGGTTTGCTCTTTGCCCAATTTCAGTCGAATTTCTGATGTTCTTACTGATTTAACTACATTTTCCTGTTGCAGAATCTTCACTGGAATTCAATTTGGTAAGATAAGTTAGCACCATATGTGTCTCCAGAGTTATGAATCCTATTTGCAACCTTGAAACACAATTCATTAAAGTATTGAATAAATAAAATTAAATTGCTAGGCAAGCAACAAATTATATTTTCTTATGAGTACTTTTTTTATGAAGACAGGTGCAGAACAGAGACACAGAATATTCAAGGAAAATAATTTATCAGCAGATCTTCAAAGCAATGTGCAAGAAGGCAATGTATTGTCTTGTAAGACAAGACAATGTAAGACAATGTATTCATCTTGACAATGAATAAACACTAAAACAGTATGCCAGTAATTAATGTAACAATTACTGTGGCTGTAACTCTTGCAACTGTAAAATCCCTGTATTATTCAACAAGATTTTTGATTCTAGAACTGGTCCATCTAAAGTTATACTTGATGAAAGTATTTGTCCAAAAATCTTACAGTTTGCTAAAATTAAAAAAATTAAAATTAGTTGCCTGTTTTGATATTTACATTTTCAGTATTACATTTCCCCATAATAAATTTGCAGAAATTCAGAGGCACACAGTGACTGGTGAGACTACATGAAGCATGAGTGCCATACAGTTCATACAATTGGAATAAAGCTATATAGCTCATGTTGCATGAACTGAATGCTGTGGTATGTCTGGAAATTAAGAGCGTAGTAGGGATATTTAGCGAAAAACACATACGGAATGCAAGAATTATTAATTAGTAATCTCTTTCTAAATTGCATTTCCAAGCCATATAAAACATTAACAATGTTTTTGAGGTATCTTGGCTCATCATAGCGAAGTTGATCTTCTCAGCCTGTGCTTACCAGTTTTGGAAGAATACTACCTACTGTTGAAGTTTCATGGGGGAAAAAGAAAAAAAAAGATTTAGACTGTGAAAATTCTTTACAGGGTTGCAAACCTTTCCCTCACTTTTAAAATTATTTTGATGCGCTTACTACTTACTTAGAGATGTACTGTGGTTTGTGGTTTGGATTTCCATGCATTTTTATGCTTCGTTATTTTTTTTTCCTAGCAGCTTTTCATTATTCCAGAAAATTATGTATGGGTCTTCAATTTTGGGGTAGGATGCAAGGGTAGGCAGGGCTGAGGAACTCCATTGCATCATAAAGCAAATGCACGAAATTACTTCTGATTACAAAGCACCAACAGATACATCACGTGTGTATATATGCTCTGGAAATACGCTTTGCATATATACATAGACAATAAGATGGTAATTGGTGACAGCCAACAGGGCTTCACCAAGGGCAAATCCTGCCTGACCAATTTATTGGCCTTCAATGGTGCTACAGAACTGATGGATAGGGGCAAAGCAGTTGACTTCATCTACCTGGACTTGTGCAAAGCATTAGACACTGTCCCGCATGACATCCTTGTCAACAACTGGAAAGACATCAATTTGATGGATGGACCACCTGGTGGATAAAGAATTGGCTAGGTGTTTGCACTGAAAGGGTTATGGTCAGTTGAGATGTTAGAATTATTAATAGTGAAACTACTACTTTTAGTTCTCTTTGATGTGAAGAACCCTTTATAGTACCTTGGTAATACAGTAAGCTTATGAGCAGATATAAAGTACACAGGAGGAATTAAGAAGGGTCTGAGCATTGTATTCATCACAAGGCTTTGCCGTTAGAAATATAGAGCAACAAATTTGCAACAAACTTTTGTGGAATGGATTAAAAATGCTAAATCATGGTATGAAGGAAGATACCTAGCAGCTGAGAGAAAAGCAGCAGAACCAACTGACCATATTGGCATGGCTACTACAAAACAAACCCTTGTACTTACAGGCTTGCACGCCCTAAGTAGTGCATGCCTTTATAACTCAAGTGTATTTTCCTGTATCAGTCAAATTTATAATCTCATTTCTTAAAAAATCATTTTCTTTCTTTTCCTGGAAATACGCATTTCTCATGAAATCAAGCTGATTGACATTGACACCAACTAAAATGGTGATTTCTAAGGCAATACCTCCCATATCAGACTTCTAAATATTTTGTTTAGATCAAAATCATGCTAACTAGGCTATCATTTGCCATGGTATGTGGTGTGTGCTTACTAAATTCTAGCACAACATTCCTTTTTCCCTAGATCTTTGAAATGTCATCGTCATTCAGAACTTTTTTAAGGCCATTTTCTCTGTACATGAAGAACTCTGTCATCCTCTCAATGATGCTATGAATATTTTGGTTTAAAAGTAACAGTTGTACTTTAACATCCTGCATGGCTGGTGGCAGAATATCTATTAGATATTTTGTAATATGCAATTCCACAGTGAGATGATATGGTACCTATTCCCCTTGCATCATGCTTATTTGGGATTGGATATAGTCATAAAGTAAGATTTTATTTAAAGTGTATCTTGCTTAATCCTACTGGCTATCTACTTTCCATCCATTAATTTGTTAGTTTTTCCCATCATGCACCTCTATTACCTGGCTATTCCTTTGAAGCTATTGCTATTAAGGTCTCCGTTTGGTATAATTACCTTTTTACCTTGCTCTACTTTATTAACCAGGGTCATTTTCACTGAGAGAAACTCATGAATGTGAATTTATTGAGGAATTCCCAGTTACGTTTTGCATTTCACTGATCTTTTTTCCTGTTCTGCTGATGGTGGTCTGTGTGACTGCTCTAAAGACACGTACACTGTGGGACCATGCTTACTGGTGAAGCCAAGGATGGAGATGTCACCAAGAGCTGAATGATGTCAAAAACTGACTAGAAGCCAAGGAACATAGTGAGATCAGTCCAGCATCCTACAAGAGACTATTCACCGGTACAATACACTTTGAAGGCTGGAGACTTTGGTGCATCTTTCCGTCTGTGATACTTTTTCATTTAAAGTTGATGGCAGAGATGAATGGTGGGGATTTACAGTGATGACTACCAAACCAGTGCGAAAGAACTTCAAAGTGAGTTTTGACTTCTGCAGTTAATAACAGTACACCACACTTTTTTTCATTAAAGAGAAGTTATCACAAACAAGTTTTCTTGACCAGAATGGAATATCCTTTTCCTTTTTCAGTTCTTGTTTAAAAATATTTCAGTGTTAGGAAAGCATGGATGTTGAAAGCCACTTTTATTTTCTGTTGTCTGCATTGGGTTCAAACTTTGACTTTCTGAGAGGTCTTCTCTAACAGGGCAGGTTTTTCTTCTTTTCTAAGTTTCATTTGTTTTAGTAGAACATGTTTCTCTATTTCTTTCCTTTGTTTGGTATCCAACACTTCATGATAATTTTCCAGCCTAGTCATGGCTGGGTAAACTAAACCATTTGGGACTGTATTTAGAACAATTTTGTATTCAGATAAAAACCATAGTGATAACTGACAAAAGTCCTATAGAAGTTATTTGAGCTGAAAATTACTTGAGAACCTCATAACATAGTACGAATCTTCTCTGCTTTTCTAATTCTGTTGTGTTCAGATGCTCTGACAATTCAGCATGGGATAGATGCCAGACAGCTCACAGAGAAACTTTCTGCCGGCCACTATGGCATGATTAACTTGGTTAAATTTCTTTTCACTGTGTAGAAATTGCTCATGGCATTTTAATTATTTATCTTTTTTTAACCAGAAAATGAATTCACCAGAACCTCTGAGCTGCCTACAACTGAACTCAGAGGTGAAAGTTGTTCCCTTTCAAATTCCTCCATAGGCAGAGGCAAATCCATCCATGTCTCTTTACTGTACTCGTCTCTTCCAGCCAGTTCTGTGAGAAAACACCGAGTCAGCTTTGACTAAGTATAGAATACTTGATGAGCTAAAACCAAATACTGCAACATACATTTCATAAAACTGTCCTACTTTTTATGGCTTTATGCCACTAATTATGTAGATTTGGTAAGGGTGGAAGGCCTAGCAGTTTGGAAACTGAAGTGTAGAAAAATAAGGAGTGGAAAAGTTTTGTGATATCCAGTTAGTTTTTTTCCACAGAAATGCAACATAATTATGGGATGAGGTAGCGATTATATCTGAATGTTTGCTGCTTTATCAATAAAAATTGTTATTCTTTACTCCCATTTGAGATCCAGCTGGGAACAAGTAGGGAAAAAAGCCATACACTTTTTTTGTACTCTAAGAAGTGAATTTTGACCTAGGAAGGTCAAAATGTTATGGTTATAACGCAGTAGTACTAATTGGCAGCTTTGTTAAGAATCTCTGCTTGCTTACATACACTTTAAAAGAGAGTCTCTAAAAGATCCTTCATAATTAGAAACCACAGCAAAGTTTTGTCTTCAGATTTTCTCTTTCATATCTGTACAAAGAGCTTTGCCTTTCTGTGTTACAGGTAGTGCTTTATTTTCATACATTCCTTTCAAATCAAATAATAATAAAAAAAAGACCACCTCCAGAACAGAGGTGATTTTATGCCATATCTTTTAGGATGAATCTTCTGTCAGGAGTGTGGTTCTTAGTTCCAAATGGTTGCACAATCTTACTCATGAATTAGACCACCCCCTTAATAAGCAGCCACAGTAGGGGGCAAGCTGACATAAGTGTTAATCCCTCCTCAAGCCATCCATTGAGAAAGACTTTCTGCTCTCAAGAAGGTTTAGAAGGAAGCTGTTGTCCTCCTTTGTTACTATCTGTGTTGATTTGGGGTCAGCTCTGCCTTCTGAGGATGCTCATCTCCTCCTTTCTAAACTCAGTCTCCACCAAGCAGGAGCAGACCACAGAGCTCAGCGTGCACTTCACATGGATGAGAATGGGTAAACCCTAATGTGTGCATTGCAGGAAAACACAGCAACCTGTAAGTTTTCTGAACAGTTATCAACATGGATAATGATAATGCTCTTGTGAAGAAAAATGTGGAATAAAGGGAAATAAAATATAACACAAGATGAATTAAGGCTTCAAGAGCGGCAAGGCAAAATCTCCAGAGTTTAGTAAACATAAAGGCAGCCTTTAACACAGAAAAGAAAATACCTTCCAGATCAGAAATAAAGAAGATTTAAAAAAACTTACAGGTCTTCTAACTTGGCTTTTGAAAATCAGTTACCAGAGGTGACTGTATTTCTAATTTGGTTTTATTTAAAAGCTTCTAAACAATGCTGGGGGAAAAATCCTGCCACTCGGCTTGACCTTAGCTTGGTGTGTTAGCAGTACACATGGTAGGAGGCCTTTTTGGTAATGAGAAGCAGCTGTTGCTGCCCTCAGCACATAATCTACAAAGCTATTCAGTGGAAGTGAATAACTATTTATTATCCCTTTTCTTGCAAAACTTTTAGGACCAAACAGTAGGTTCATAAGCATGCCAGAAATAGCACCTCATTTTCCATTGAATAAGGTTAAAGCAAGACATTGAAAACTGATGATCACCTACTTTGTGGAATAAGAAATGCATGAAATATCTGAAGCAAAGCAACCACACGTGGACATCTCTCTGTCTGGCACTGCAAAGTGGGTAGCTCCAGGTACCTAACTGCCAGTTGCTGTTTGGAGTTTTCCTGAGTGACATCACTACTGAATTTACTGTTTACAAAGGATATGTTATATATCTCCCGGTTTCAAAAGAGATTTTCAAAAGAAAGGGAGAAGATCCCCAAGAAAAGTAATCAAAGACATAATTCAGTCTCAGGACATGCTTTTTTGTTCCCTTTTTCTTGATAGGTGCATTGACAAAATCAGGCAGATATTAGCAATTAGGCTGCTGTTTTGTCCACAGAAGTTTATGCCTTTCATAGGTCTGCGCGAAAATCCAAAGGACATGTTAAACTTTCCCCTTGGCAGGTTGTTGCTCTTTCCTCAGATAAGTCTGAAGCCAATGATTTCCTTGCTCTGCAAGAACAGCTTCCTGAACCCATGTTTATGAAAATAATGAAAGCTGGCATAGTTACTGTTGATACCATTGCTTGAGGATTAGAGTAGCCTGAATTACACACATTAAATCATACAGCTCCCCATAACTACAAAATACAATAGTTTCCAGAATTCCTTAGCACAGCAAATTAAAAGTAAGGAATTTGTGAAAGCAATGAGGCTCTCATATAGATCTGTTGCTGAGTACTAAATTCTCAAAAATGTACAAACATAAAATTTTTAACATAATTTCACAAAGTCCACCTGATTTAATGGATACGTTTATTAAAAAAAAAAAACCAAACAAAGCAAAACAAAACCAAAAACTAATCTGGGAAAGATCCTTAATAACTAGCTTTGATTTTTGATTATAGTCAGAACTCTTTGCTTTGTAGTCACTGATATTTCTGGTATCCTTTAGAGTCTATAGAGTTACATCAGGCTTATCATCCAGCAATGACTTTTAAAAGTGGAGGTACGGACAGATGACTTTGTGAGCAGGTGATTAGACAACAGAAGTAACTGCGAACCAACTTAGAGGTGTTTTACATTTCATGGAGATTCAGACACCAGTTAAAAGGCATAAGCTATTAAAGATGTTGGATAAAGCACAGAGAATTTGCATTGTAGGATGTGATTCTCATTTTCAAGAAAGAAAAAAAAAACAACAAGCAAAAATAAAATAGACTCCTTAACAGCAGTTCTGATGTCTCTAAAGTAAAGGGAAATACATGATTTTAAGTTGATTTATTTACCTAACAAACAAAAAACTTGAAGGCTTGCATGGGAAGTCTTGGATATCCATTGCAGTTAATGGATATCCAAGGTTTTGAATATGAAAGCAGCAAGGTTTTGAATGTGAAAGAGATATGTAACTCATGTTTTTTATGCAATAGGAAAACTAAGAAAGGTAACTTGTTTTCAGGGATTCCTTGTCTTCTCCTGCTTTTCAGTTTACAGTTGATTTGGATGATTGACTCAATCCTGGATCTGAATTAAGTAGCTAAAAATGTATTTAAATAATTGTTTGGGATTTTTTTTTTAATGCTATGGATGTTAATTAACATAAGACTACAGCACAAAGAATTTTTGTTTCCACATTAGCTGTCAGAGAAATGTGACCCACCTCTAACCTTAAATACTGCAGAATAAATATGAAAATCATTAATGACAAAGCAGTATTTTCCATTTACTAGTTCTGAGGAAATTGGAAGCATATGTTTAAGCTGTGTGTCTCTTTTATTTGTCCTTTTTTTTTATCTGATAAAACTCAAATGAGAGCAGGTTCAGGCCTTCTTACTTCCTTCAATACCTAAAGAATTCCTACTTATACCTGACTGCTTTTGTTTTCATATTTGCCCAGTTGCCTAATTCTGTAGCAAAAAGAAACTCTTGAATTAGGGTGTAGGTAGGTGGTATCTCCACTGGCGCAGCTGAAACTCAATTGCTTTTGGCAGAGATGCTCTAGATTAGTCTCTATGTAAGCAGGAGTAGACTTCCAGCTCCTCAGGGGCTCCAGTGCCTCAGTAAGATACTGGGAGAGTGCTAGTCAGTAATGCAATAACGATGGCAACAGTCTGTTAGTCCTTTGAGAAAATCATCCATCACATCTCAGAAAGCACAGGGAAGTTTGGATACTACCAGTACAAAGAGTGTGGTAGCTTTACTACCATGTTCCTGCATCAGGTGGTGCTAATGGAAGATCACCACCCCCTCTACTTAGTCTTAGTCCGAGTCACTAATATTCAGTGAAACACACCTGGGCTGTGAGGAGCTGTTAGAGATCTGTGGAAAAGAGACTGATTTTAATGAGTTCTCATCATCCTGACAAAAGCCGAAGAAGGAACAAACCCACATAGATAGATGTTAGATGTGGGCTGGTATTTTAATGGTTATTCTGCCACTGAATGTGCTGTAAGGAGGGTTTCACTTGGTTATTGCACCTACAGCATACACATTGAGGGTTTGTCTTGGCAAAAATCAGCAACATGCCACTCACTGGGAGATAATAGCAGCTCTCCACTGGCACAAGTTGCAAAAGGTTCATCACATCCATGTGTGCACACACGCACAGTAATAAATGTGTGAAATGCAAAGTCCATGATTCCTACTGTGGTGAAATGTTTTACATCTATTTCTTGTTTTCAGGTCCTGGAGTGATGATGTCTCTGGTGGCCTGGTACACCATTTTCATGATTCCTAAATTTATTTGTTTTTCCCAGGCTGGTTTAGAGAAAGCTGAGCTAAAAGTACCATCTTCACACTCGATATATGCATTTCTTGGATGGCAGATTGGTAAAAGAACAGAATGAGTTATAAGGATACAGCTTTTTAGAAAATTCACTTTATATGATAAATATTATTTAGTTAACACTGGAGGGAATGATGTTTAAGAACTTAAGAGTCATGAGTTTTGGGCATGGCTTTTCATTCAAGATGTTCATCTGTGAGAAACCTGGTACTTACTTTTGTGTGGATTTGAGGCAGAGGAGCAAATAAATTAATCCATTCATCAGAAGCATGCAAGTGAAGGTCCCAGTTTTGCAGATCCTGTGTAGTATTGTTGACATGCTGTAATCTGGATGCATTCTCTGTAGGACTTCTAAGTGATTTTGAACTGCTGAATAACTCACACAGACTCAACAGTGAGCTGGGAGAAGTACATGATATGGGGTGGTGTACACATAGTCATGTGGTGGGCACACATCTTTCAAAGACTTGTCTGTGACTATTTAAATACTTGTAGTGCTCTATCCAGTTTGTTTTGTTTGCTTGTTTGTTTGTTTTTTTTTATTTCTTTTTAGGGTTTTTTTTGTTTGTTTTTAACTTCCAAGCTCTAGATTTTACTTTTGAAATTTGACTGGCAGTACAGGCCAGTGAATTGAGTCACAAATCCCTCATGCCAATATCTCCTTTCAGGTATCAAACACACAGCCCTTCAAGCTAGAAAAATAAACATTCAGATGAGACCCTTTTCCCACTGCTACCACAACCCTAACTCACAGACAAATGAAAACCTGATGAAGGATATATGACAGGACCTATTCCACTCCCCCTCAATAACCTCAAACTATCATGACTGCAACTGGCCTGTATCATGGCAAGCAACCCAGGCAACTGTCAGTTCTGCCAGTAAATCACCGCAGTCCTAAAGTTATGAGGTCCCTGCAAATGTTGCCATAATTCTTTATGTTCAAGTAGTTACACGCCTTAGGGTTGCAAGAGTTTTGAACAAAGTCTGCTCACGTTGGTGATATGCTCATTAGATTAAAAGGAAATGTGCCCCTCACAAAGGAAGAAATGGGAGCAAGTTTATTGTTGCTTCATTCTTGGGGCAAAATGCCTCCTTTGTTCTCTTGATGGTAATAAGCTGAGGCACCCAACATCACGAGAAGCATATGACAGATGCCTTTCGTTCTTAGAAGAACAGAAGGTTTTCTAAAAAGAGCGAGACTTCTGGTTCCTCTGAAGTAGCTGCCATGTAAATAGTGGCTGGTAGGTAGTACAGTTCAGTCGTTTTGTATAGCCGGCAGTGCTTACATGGGAGTTTGGCTGGGCACTGTTCCTTTTAGTTATTCTATCCCATTTCTGTCTCTTTCATCCTACCCACCATGAAACAGAGACAGTAATGGAGAGACTTTGTCTTCCATATTTTAGCCACTAATTCTCGACACTGATATAATAGTCATAATAATAACATACTAATTATTCATTGCCACGTAGGTTTCTCCAGTGTAAATGTGATTCCAGTTGCTCCAACATAGTGAAGTTTCAATAAACCTGAGCCCAGAAAACATTCTGTGCAGTGATAACAGCAGTCTTTTTGATGCACAGCACATCAGTCAGTCCTTCCATTAGAGCACACCACCTTGCAGCCTCTCTTTGTGCAAAGAAGTGTCAGGAGCAATGTGTTCACTGCTTTCTTAATTCCTACCAGGAGCTTGCTGTTGCAGAATTTTTAAGTTTTAGAAGTGAAACACTGCAGCAGTTGCTAATATGGTGAGAAAATAGATACTTTTTACTGCTTAATGTTTCAGTTAAATCATTTTCTTTTCTTTACTGCTTTTACGGTTTAGCAGCATTATGCGCAAGGAAGACAGCAACTCTCTTGATATCCTGCATGTTGGCTGTCACTTCAGTCTTTTTTGCTTCCTTCAGGATGACAGATACATTGCCACGGAGCAAGCAGAAGCTTCATATCGATCAGTCAAATGTAGTTCTGCTTACAGTGAATAAACCATACATTTATTGGCACATTACAGTATAAAAAACCAAGAGAAAATAAAACCTAAATTTTGAAAAAAAAAAAGAGCTTTTCCAAAAAGGGAAAGCATTATTCTGTTAGAAACAGGAACTTAACCTACATTTTTAAAATCTGCTCTGAATAATATTGTTGTTGCGGGTGTGAAGGTCTAGGATTAGAAATAGGTAGGAGCTATAGTGTTTTTTGCACTAACTGGTAAAGTATTAAAAGAAACAAGGTTTAGGGCACAAAAAAAAGCTTTTCATAGTTCTGAAATACAAGTATGAAGTGCCAAACTAAGGAGAAAGCATATTCCCTGTTCTTGGCTTGATTGTAGTAATCAATTATCAATTTGTGAGAAAAGAGGACAACAACATCTGAGAACTGAGCTAGTGGAAATACTGATCAAGTATTCCTTCTGTAGTCCTAGGGTGAAATGGTTATCTTGCTTCTAGCAAGAAGCAATATATTTAAAATATCTAGGAAAAAAAAATCAAATGAGAAAAGAGCCATCAAGCATCATCTATTTAAAAGGAAATGAAAAGCTCATTTTACGCCCTGTCCTGAAACAAAGATATACCACCGAGTCTGAAAAACATATGCAGAGTTATCAAACGGTGATACACTCTGGTACAAGACTCAGACATCCAATTCTTCCTTTTATTTTGCCTTTTTGTCTCTTTTTGTCATCAGGTTAATAATAATAACCTTCCTGCTATATTGTCCCCAGTCTCCTGGAAGGTCCATATGTGGATGTAGACCCTTTACTAGAGTTGCTAAAGTCTGTGAGATCTACTCAAGTGGTTTAACGTTTAACATGTCTGTACAATGTGCAGATCAGAACATATATTGACAAATTTGGCTCAAACTTCATATTGTTTTGCCAAAAATATCTTGCTGCTGCTTTTATAGATAGAGGTGTTTCACCTTGCCAGAAGCATTTCTGCCCAGCAGCAGTATTTCGCTGCTCTCTAGTTTTTAGGAGGGGTTAGGGTCTGAAAGGACTTGTGGATACACATCATCTTATCCATGCAGATGCCCCAGCCACTGGTGGATCTGTGCCAGTGGGAAAATACTGCCCTTGAATCCTGTAGCAGAAAAAGCCTTTGTGTGGGTCAAAGAAGAGATTTCCCCCACCTTCTCCTTTGTCCTGCTCAGCTGGATAAGTAGGGTTAATTTTAATGTCTCTTGTTACTCAGATCACATTCTGTATGTCCTAATTAACCCTGTCATATTCTGGTTAAAGGTTTCTGTTAACACATTCTTTTCAGTATTTCTTGCATGCTGAATAAACAGTCTCATGTACAAAGCTCCATTAACATGCAAATGACTAAGTTACACTTTGTATTGAACTTCTTTAATACGGAAAGATGCATTTCCCAATGGGAGGTCACTTGGACAAGACTTCGTGTAATTATACGATTTTGGTAACAGCTCAATGTCATGCAGGTGAATACTGCAACATTTTCTCTGGCATGTTTGTTTTAGAGGAAAATGAATTTTCTTTGAGACTATATTGTACCCATTTGCTCAGCTTCTCAACACTGGCAAATAATTTGCCAAAGCAGTGAATTTTAAATCAGTTTATGAGAAGGTTTGCCTAAAGTAATTTTGAATATATAAAGAGGAGTGTTCTAGGACCAACTTGTTGGAATATACATTTAAAATAATGTTTCACTAGTGAACACATGCAATATCATGAGATATGCACGTCCAAGTGAAAAAAAAAAATTATTCAGATGTTGGTACTGGTTTTCTAAATAGTCAAGCTGAATGCTTGAAAATAATCTTCTGCGCAGTATTATCAGAAAAAAAACCCCCACAAACAACAAACCAAAAAACCAAGACCCAAATTAAAACTGATTATACTTTATTATGCAATTGTAGATTTAAGATCTGGCTGTTCCAAATTTGTATCTACAAAATGAAGTTATCCAACAACTTCATTACTCAAATTCCTTTGCCCATATAGAACTCATTATAAACTATATACTCGGTTGTGGTGAATGTAGAGCGTCAATACTTAGTATAGAATAGCAGAATCACAGACTGGTTTGGGTTGGAATGGACCTTAAAGATCATCTAGTTCCAGCCTCCTGCCATGGGCAGGGACACCTAACAATCCTAACTCAGAAGATAGAGGTTTTCATTATCTTATTAATTGCAATGTATAATGAAAATATAATACTTTTCCTGGAAAATTATAACGAAGAACTGGGTTCAGCTGTGTTCTTAACTATCCATCTAACCTTAAATGCTTATATTTTTCATTTAGGGGCACACAATTAGCTATGTGCCCAGTTAAAAATGTTGTAAAAGTGATTCTGACTCAGAGCCATGATTTTTACTTCAGTAGTAAGGATATAGACAGTGAAGATATGTAGGTTTTAATTCAAAACTTGCAGCTCTTACTCGGAAGGAGGGGTGGGAAAGAGTGGCAGTGGTGTCCACAGTGTGGTGTGTGTTGTGATAGGAGCTAAAGGATAGACAGATATGAAAAAAGATGCTGAGGACCACCCTATCCTTGATGGATCACCAATTGACAATTTTTTCTGTGGCATTTTTATGAAGCTATGTACCATGGTGGTACTGACTTTGTGGGGACAGTGGCTTCACTTATTATCTTAACTGAGATGGTCATACTATTCATATGAAGTCCTATGCATTTTGGACCTACGGTAGGTTTTAGGCTGCAATGCTTCTCTGGGACAAAGTGCTTCACAACTTTATTATTATCTTGTAAAAAAAAATCTACTATAGCTTTTGTTTAGTTGCAGTCAGGTAACAGAGGAGCTGCTTGGATTTATAATTATTTTGGGAAACCTCAAAGCAATGACTTTCTCAGCTAATGGAGTCATGAAATCCAAATATCATTTCTCCTCTTCTAAGTACCTAACCCTAAATCTAAAACTAAACCTAACTCACACTAATAGCACTAAAACTAATCTTAACACTGACCCTAAGCAAAGCTTAATGTTAACCCTAAGCAAAACCATATATCTCATACAAAATATACCCCGAAACCTAACAATAATTCTAATGCTAACCTTGACCCTAACCTAACACTAAAACTAAACACTAACCCTAACATAAACTCTAAAAATAACTGTAACATTAACCACAATAAGCCTAAAACTAATCCAAAACCTAACCCAAATCCCAAACCTAACTTTAATACTTACCCTAAACCTAACCCTAACCAAACAATAGCCATAAACCTAATACTGAACATAAGATTAACCACTACACAAGCCCTATCCTCATTAACTCAAAACATAAGCCTAAGCCTAAAATTAAACCTAGCTCTAACAAACATAACACTAACCCAAAATCTGACCCAAACCTGAAGCCTAAACCTAAACCAAACACAACACCTAAAACTAACCTAACACTACACTTAACCATAACACTAAACTAACTCTAACCAAAAACCTAAACATAAACGTATACCAAAGGGTTTAACCTACCCCTAACATTGAAAATAACATCAATAATTCTAAAAAACCCCTAACCCCACTAACCATAACACTAACCCAAAAATTAATAAACCTAACACTAACCATAATGACCCTAACACTAACAAACCTAACCATTATCCTAAGACTAACCCTAAACTAACCATAATCCATACTCTAACCCTAACCCTGACCCTAACTTAACCCTGACCCTAATTTAACCCTAGGCCTAAACCTAACCCTAATCATAATAACCCTAATAACCTTAATCCTAACAATACCTAACCCTAACACACAAACAACAACCCTGACCCCATCTGAAATAAGTATGGGAGATATTTTCAGTTTCTTTTCTTATAGAAGCCTTTTCATGTTGTTATGCTATCCTTTTGAGACCCTTCTGTTATTACAGCATGCCTTTTACAGTAGCCAGAGTTCTAGATGAGTACCCCACTGATTTACTGAGTGACTCTATAATACCTCTGGTGTTATTTTATGCACATATACTTTATATATCCTTAACACACCACATCTGTCCTGGCACATTTCGAAAGATACTTTCACAGATCTCTCCATAGTGTCACCAGATTTTTTTTGGGGGTTGTTTTGCTCCTGTACAAGACGTTATTTCTTGCAATACATGTTGTTTTGCATGTCTTTCATCTGCCAGGTTGATGTATAGTGGTAGGCTTTTCAAACCCTCTGAAATTCTGCAGTGTTCCTCATCTTAAAAAAAATTGAATAATATTGCCTCTATTTATAACAGCTTTTTTCTTCTGACTCTTTCTGCCATTCTTGAACTCCTTCTTCAAAAATGTTCTTGAAAGTTTATTTGCTGGCAAATAACCAGAAGCGTCTGGTATTTCCTGTGAAAAATTATATATTGTATCATTGTACATATATTGCATGGGCAAATTGGGGTAATTTCTCTCAAAGTATATTTTTGTCTTATGCCATTGATATTGGGGTCTATCAGAAAGATGTGGAATACACTATATAGAACCATAGAGTGGTTTGAGTTGGAAGGGACCTTAAAGCTCCACCTCCCTGCCATGGACAGGGACACTTTCCACTAGACCAGGCTGTTCAAAGCCCCATCCAACCTGGCCTTGAACACTGCCAGGGGTGGGGCATTCATGACATAAGCATTTTCAGAGAGAAGAGGACAGATTCCTTTCCAAATGAAATACTAAGTTTCTATGTACTGTGAGCACAGGTAGGGTTATTTTAAGTAGACTTAATTCAAAGGTATGTAACAAACAAGGAATCAGTGCGTGGGCTCTGTAGTATGTAGATGGTTTGTGTAAAGCTTCATTGGCTGTGGTGGCCCATAGAAAGGCCGGTTGCAAAGTATCTGCACCTGAGGGTTAGAAGGTATTTGCATTTGGCAGAATGTATGAGTTACTGGCAAAAGAAAGGTTTGTCAACTGTGAATAAAAATCAGACCTGAACGAAAAAGGAAGAAGGAAATCCTGCAAAGTTTCACAAACTGAATGTTTTGAAGTAGAAAATGAAGTAAAAGTTGTAGAATGTTCCATATTAAATTGTGTTGGAGTGTGAGTTGTGAAATAAATTATATCTGTTTATTATGGAATTTTATTTTAAGAAAGACCTTTAGGGAACTGTAATGTCTGCAGCTTACTACTGTGCACTGTAAATAATTTTGTTTAACAGAGAAGTGATGCCAGAACAACTGCAACTTCAATGTCTCTGGTTCCACCCTCTTCAGAGAGCTGAAACTGCTTCAGTATCCAGTTGCATTTATTTTGCCTTGTGAAATATTACAGAAGTTTCCCAACTCCTGGTCTGTCTTGCTGGTTTTGTACTGGAGGTGCATCTCAAATATTGGTGGTGGAATTTCTCCTGATTTATTTGAGGTTCTGAGTGCAGAACTCCTCCAACAACTAAGCGATTTCAGCAGCACACATCAAATAAAAGGGAGGAGTTCTTGATATGGAGAAGAAAGCTGACAGAACCCACATTCTTCAGGAGAGACAAAGAGCTAGAAAATGGCCAGCATGTCTAAGATGTCTTTTTAATCCAAAGCTTTTAATATAATTGTTTAAGTTCTTTTAGATAACTTCAGAATGGACAAATTTGATTTAAATTCTAAAACACTGGTTAGGTTATTTATATTATCTAAATAATCTGCTTCCAGGATACTAATTAAAAAAAAATAACACTCCCCTCCACCACCCCTCCCTCTATGTCAAAATATCACAGCAAAGAAGACTAAGAAGCCCAGCTGTGATGCAGACCAAAAGCCATCAGTTTTGCCAAATCTCTCTTTATCCTAGTAGACACTGTTGTTTCCTACTTTGCAAGGTTAGCATGCTTGTAACAATTTATTATGCAACAGTAATTTTCCAGTGTACACAACCCTACAATTGCTTCTACTTGCTAAAAGATTAAAAATTCAATTTTCTTTTGCTCTTATAAGGGTGACAGCTGACTTGAAATAAACCCTCACTTATTTTTTTTACTGAAAACCTAATATTTTTGTACTAAATTTTAGTGAAATCAACCCCAAAATAATAATTACTGTTCAGGAAAGTGACATTAAAATTTAAAGTGTCTTTATGCTGATCTAAGGTAGCATTCTGCTACATCTTGTACGGCTGGTGTACATTTGTACACCTTTCCGTATATTTGTACACCTTTCTATACATTTCAACGGAGCCAATATTTCATTGCTACTTTTTAATTTTCATTTTCTTTTTTTTTTCTGTATGACTGCTAGCAATATCGTCAATGACAAACTGTCAATATAGCTATCATCTGAATTATTCTCACTCTACATGGTTCTATTGTTTTACAGCACAAAATAATTTTTTCCACAGGAAATTCCTACACGGAATCAACTTTTCAGAGGAAGCTGTAAAATTATACTGTTCCAGAGACAAAAGAAAAAATGCCTACACTGGTTTGACCTGGAAGGAGCTCTTCTTTTCTTTTTCTTTTTAAACAATCCTTTCAATAGCAATTTTTGATGAGGTGGTGATCTGATGCTGGGATAAAGGTAGTACAGAGACAGACTTAGTGTTATTTAGCCACACTCAAATATAGCATTCATATTCAGAAATAAAAACATCTATGTTCTTCTGTCCATGTTGCTCAGCATCTTTTTGTTCACATCGCTATGTTAATATTTAGGAAGTAAAGTTTAGGTATTCACATATTGTTTTGATTTCATGATGATGACAGAATGGCTAGGGTTTTCTTGTGAGCTTCTAGCATATGTAGAAACATCTACAATAGAAATGTCTGCCAAAATTCTTTATTTTCGAGGCAGGGTAGGTGAGGGGGGAGCAGGGGTGGGAATAGAACCTCCTCATACTTTTCCAAGTTACAGCAACAGCTCATTTCTAGCATTTAACATCAGAGCAAGTGTGTATTACATGCGTACTCTACATGAACTGCATTTTGAAGCAAATGAAGTTACACACTCTGTTCTTTAAATTCAACTCCCAGCAGAACATATGCAATATCTCGTAATGGACTGCAGACAGAATAATATTTTGTCATTTGAATTACCAACAAATCTTTTAAATTATGAGTTTTATTCCATTTTTAAAACAGTGCTTGGCCAAGTATATTTTTTTTTTTCTTGCTATATATTACGTACTATGTTTATTCCCTGAAAAGTTACCAAGGGCAAGTTAAAAAACCTTACTTTTAAACAAATTTATTTGAACTGTATCATAAGGGAATTCATAAGATTTTCAAGCAGTTTAAAGAGAAAAACACCATCTAACCTGCTATAATATAGAATATTATGAGACATGTGTAACAAATTCATCTTAACAGAGTCTGATTTCTGCACTGTACCATAGCCCAAAGTTGCTGCCCTGTGGCAATTTGAGCGTGTCGTGTCTTGGCTTCAGCAGTTTCTACAAGTGCATGCAGTCAAAATCAGAATCTTGATCACATATCAAGCCTTGGGCTGAATATGGGTTTTCCTGTTGCCTGCACTTGTCTGTAGTTGTAGACCTGGAACAGTACAACCAAACTCTTGTCTATTTCTGTGATCCAGCACCTGTTGTGCTGAGCTACATCATCCATCTAATGATTAAAAGGGATCAGCTCTGGCAATCTCATAATTCTTTGTGTGTCCTGAATACTCAATATGACATGTCTGTGAGATGGGACTACAGTTCGGGCTAGGTTTTGCAATGAAAAACTCTGAGAATGGTTGACTTCAGTCTCTGCAGATGGGTTGAAAAGCTGCAAACACAGGTTTTTTGTTTTGCGGGGCTGGAGGCTGGGTGTATTTGGCCTTGATATATTTGAATATTTCAAGTGAAATCAGAAATCAAAATGTGTTTTAGCTTAAACAACAGTTTTATTGGTTTTAAATGTCTCCCCTCCAAAAAAGAGGAAGCAAGCAAGCAACTATTTAAAAGTAAAAAAATCAGGTGTTTTACTAGCAAAAAAGTATTCAAAGAATGGAAATGAAAATGCGAAATTCTGTTTTTTCTTATTTAGCTAAAAACATTAGTCAACAGTTAGTCATGTTTTTTAGCCTGATCCTCCATTTCAGATTAGGAGTTTTAACACAAGCTTCTGTCCACAACTGCAAAAATAACACAATAAGGGGCAGGGACGGACTTGGGTCCATGTTTTGTGTAAGACTGACAGACAGTCCTACCTTAAAGGCAGAGAGGAAAGTCAGTCCAGAAGCATTTGTAACACAGAAATGGTGGAAATAACATTACCAGTTTGAACAAATTAAGGCAGCTAGAAATAAATAATCTTATGACCCTAATGCAATTATTGACTGGAGGAAGAGGAAAGTCTTGAATCTTTGAGTGAGAGTAATGTTTGGACTGAGTTATGTCAAATACAGTTTGAATAATTTTGAATCCTGTGAATATTAAATAATTGAATGTAACCTTAGTGTTCACCAGGTTTTCATTTACAGTGTGATTTCCACAGATGTATTCTTTATTTGCACATTGTGGCCCTACTGTATGTACTCCCCTCACTTAAGGCTTTTGCTCTCTAACTGACCTATTGAAACTGTGCTTTGAAAATATATCTCTTCCTCTTTAAATTGTTGCATTAAAGAAATCTGTCTCAAGATCTTATTCTATATAGCAGAAGGGGTGAGGAAACAGCATATAGCAAAATTTTGTTCTTAGCTTGTTACTTAAGTATCTTAAAATAGAAATTTATTGTTTTGATGGGACTAGAGAATAACAAAGAACTATAAGTGTCTGCTTTACTGTGCTTTGTGTGCCTTTATTCAGTGTTACAGCCTATATGCTTTCTCACAGGCTTTCATCCAAGCACCCGTCTAGGAACAATTAGGCAAGTATTCATTTTGAGTATACATTATGAGGCAATTAAATAAAAGCTGCTCTCCTCAGAGAGGAGATGGAGTGAGATCTGGGACATTAATTACCGAGATGTCATGAGAAACTGTGGTTAAGTAAGTAAGTCATCTGGTTCCAGCTTGAGCTTGCAGCCAAGCTGCAAACACACTGGAACTTGATACTGCAGCACAGATCCAGTGATAGCCCCTTGCTTAGCCAGTATGTGTGTGCTTGTTAGAAAAGGAATCAGAAAAAGAAACTCTATTCTTCTTAACAGTTTTGAGAGATGTGGGAGCTCTTCGTAAGCAAATAAAGCAGTTGGCATTAATCCTTCAAAAAGAAAATGAAGGAGCTACTGAGAATTCCCATTGGTTTTAATTTCGATGCTGGTTAGTGAGATGGTCTAGTGAACTGTTTAACCTAAGAAGACTCAGAAACTGCAGTTTAACAAGTTTTTAGTGGGTCAGAGTGGCTGCTTGTATGTTACATGCGCACATTAGTGTTAGGGTTAGTAATATTAAAAAAAAAGTAAAAAAGTCTCTTAAATTAATCAAACAGTTTTAAGTGGTAAAACTTTGAAGCAGCAATCTTCTGACAAATCCACTGTCTGGCATGCTTTAGTGAACAAGACTGAATTCTCCATGGTTGCGAGGACCAAAGCAGTGAGAAAGCAGCTGTGAAACTGATGATTAATTTCATGCTTTCCAAGTTGATCCCATGTTTTCTAGAGAGGGCAGCAGGACTGACTTATAATTTCAACTACTTCTTCCTGCACTCTGTGTGGCAAGGTGTCAGGCATGATGGCTGCAAGAAGGCCTGATGAGGAGGAGGAGAATGTAGAGGACAATGCTGCAGCTGAAGGACCACACTAGGATCACCAGCAGCAATATGGTAAGCGGAGGTGAACAATGTGAGTTATAGCGATGCAACTGATGCCAAGGCCAAAGGAAAAGCTGTAACAGGAGTCTGTGCAGGAGTGAAAATTTGTTTCTCAGGCCTCTCAGAAGGCCATGTTACTTGGGCATAACATCCCTTTAATGCCATTACATGGTTTTCAGGCTTGTGCCCATCTGCTTTGGAAATTCAGTGCTTGCCTAACACTACTCCTCTGTGTAGACATTTTCCGAGATGATACAGTCTTTAATATGACATAGGCAGGAAGGATTAAATCTTCAGATGTTCTGAAACTATAGGGCATGACTTGCAGTGTGCACTGGTGATTGTGCTTGAGCATTTGATGAGAAAGTGGAGGAATCACCCATGATGATGAAGGAAATTGAGCTGATGAGAAGACTAGAGAGGAAAAAACCAAAGCTCTCTTTTATAGAGTTTAAGTTGGCAGCAGGATCCGCACCAGGAGATGCAGTCAGGGAGGTAAGAGCTGTATCAGGCAATGGGGAGCAGGATTTTAGAAAATGGGTGTAGCACTGTCAAAAATGGGCTTGTGAACCTCCTCTGAACAAATAGGAGGGAACTGTTCTGAGGGAGAGGAGGTAGGAACCAGATCGTCTGGAAAAGATAAGGCTCCAGGGAGAGCCTTATATCTTCTATCTTCCACTACCTAAAAGGTAGATTGGGATTCTTCAAGAAAAGTGGATTGGGATTTTTTGCAAGAACATGTGACAGGACAAGGGGGAATGGCTTTAACCTGACGGAACGCTGAGATGAGCTCTTAGGCAGAAGCTCTTCCCTGTGAGGGTGCTGAGGCCCTGGCACAGGTTGCCCAGAGAAGCTGTGGCTGCCCCATCCCTGGCAGTGCTCAAGGCCAGGCTGGACAGGGCTTGGAGCAACCTGGTCTAGTGGAAGGTGTCTATGCCTGTGACAGGGGTTGGAACTGGATGAGCTCTAAAGTCCCTTCCAACCCAAACTAGTCTGGGATACTGATTGTATGATTTCCATGTATTTTATGATCATGAAATTATTTTTACATGTGTAACTTTCTTTGTGCACTGGAGGTGTACAGAAATTCATCAGGTCAGCACCCTCCCAGTGTACCCTGTTCCTGGTGCCAGTCCCCCAGAGTGCCACAAGGTATCACTAAATCATTGTTAGCAGACAAATACCACAAGAAAACTGACTGTGGCCCAAACTTGAGCCTGAAGGTATGATCAGCTGACATTGCTAACAGAGCCAACAAGTAGAACAGAGAAGATTTAAATGCTCTTTCCTTTACTTTCTGGAAGCTGATTTCTGTAAAAAGCAAAAGAACGTCATAAGAATGGATAAATTTAACAGGCTTCAACAAGGAACTGCCTTTGCATGAGGTTAGAGGGTTGTGTATATTACAGCAGGGAAGTCACTTCTCATTGGCATGTAGTGAGATATGCTCCTGTCTCTTACTCCAGTTACACCATGAGGAGCTTTGGGTCACAGGAGCCTGCAAACTCCTTGGTTTTTACTCTTTGCTCCCTCTGTGCAACCCCAACAGAGCCTTTGACCAACTCTTGAGCCCAGCTGAGTCATGGTTTAAACCATACCTATGTTTCCCCTTTGGCAAGGTAGGAACAAACTCAGTCTTGGATCCAAGTCAAAGCTCCCCAGGTCTGTTCTGACTTAAATCTAGTTGTTTGCTGACCACTGGGGCTCTCATGGTGGGTAAGGATGACTGTGGGCAGTAATGATCTGTGAATGATTGCTTTTCTTTCTTCTGATTATGTTGGGACAGGGTGAGGGAAAGCTGCTATGGTGATTCCTGAAGGCACAAATATTTCCCATAGGAAGAGATGTTCTCATGCAGCTGCAGTGAGCACTTTGGTGCTCAGAAGAATGTGGCGGGACACAGTGGGAAGTGGGCTGAAGGGAGATTAATTTGAGTTAGGGGATGTGGGTGCTCTAGAGCTTACTGACCTAATTGTGGCATTAGGAGTAATTTTTCTTCATGGCTCACTCAGATCTGGTTTTCAGAAACATTAGCTGTGGGTAGATCCTTACAGATGAGTCTTTACATTCTTTAGGGTGAAAAAAAGAAAGGAAAAAAAGAAAATCTTCCAAAATTATTGCTTAGCTTTCTCTTCTGTTAAGTTTGGGATAAAAAGAAAAGAATCTTGAAAGACCACAAATATTTGTATGTAGCAATTCAGTGGTTTTATCTCTGCATGAGACCAGGCTAGGATAGAAAATGCCTTGGAAAGACAGAATAAAACAATAAATACTGGCTCCCAACCCACTTCCTTAAATTTTGCATGGCAATTTAATTAGTCAGAGAAGGAGTCTGAGTAACACCTCTGAAACTCAGGGACATAAATACCTAGTCTGAATTTCACTCCATTTATGCAATGTGTCCAAGTACAAATCCTGAGAAAAGTTTTCGCCTGGATTCAATCACTATGTGTCAAACTGAAAATGTGGAGGTTTTTTGCTTATTTCTGAATTCTCCATCTAGGAAAGACAGTGAGAAATATTGCAAAACATATTTGTTCAAAGCAGTCCAGAAAGTCCAGTCAGTGAACAAGCTATCTTCAAACCAAGCCTAAAGCTAGTCTTCAGTCTGACAAGTCTTTGAATTAATGTCACTCACCCTTCGCTAGCAAATGAGAAGTTTTTAAACATCCTTTTCCACTTCATGAGTGATTTTCTGAAGTTTGCATAATGTGGTGCTGCAGAATACTGTGTTTTTAAAGAACAGAGCATTGCAAAGCATTTTTAAGTGATCATGCAGGTCTGAACAGTAGAAATAATCATCATCAGCCAGGATTGGCTGTACACAGTTTGCTCATGTGTATTCCCTGGCTGTGAGCTATGCTGTGAGATGAGGGCAGCTAGCAGCAGTGGCAATGGCAGTGGGAGGAGGATACAGAGGGCATAAGCAGGGACATGGTATGAGAGGGTTTCTAGTTAGAATCCCACAATAGAAATATGATTTGTCCTTTCCTTGCATGAAGCCAGGACAGGTGCCTTTATCCCACTACATTTTCAAGGCCATTTCTGGGTATAAGGAGGGTCATGAGTGAAAATATTTCTCCTTGAGCTCTTAGTCATGTGCACTAATTCGTCCCTTTTCCTTATGCTTCCCATATGGCATTACCAGTGTGCAAGCGGAGGTTATATAGCTGAGCTGCAGCAGCTGAGAGCTGAGTGTCTTGTCTCCATGTTCCTCTATGCTCCTTTCACACCCTGTGAAGAGAAACAAGCACCTACAAGAGGTGATTTATCACACCCACCCTAGCACCCTGGCTTAGGATGGGGTGAATATGTTGTGAGAAGTCTATGTCTTCCCTGTGACCACAGAGGGAGAATAGTCTGCTTTAAAATTACATTGCCTTATTCTGAGTTTTGATTGTCATGTGGATTTTTTTAAGACCCTAAAGTTCTTTAAAGGGTGGAAGTCACTGATCTAGAAAGAGTGAGATAAATAACGCATTTGGTGAAGTACCTTGCTATGAGGAGGAGTTTTTTAATGATGCCCCTTAAACAGTGCCAAATGCAATATCATACTGCTGAAGATCATAATTCAGTGGCAGTTATAAATTGAGGCTTGTCGTTAACATGGTATAGACAAACTGGAGATATAAGAGGACATATAAGGATCATGACTTCCTAATCTTGGGTGGAAAACCTGTCGTGGTTTAAGCCCAAGCCCAAGCTGTAAATCAGACCCACCTTCCTTGCCCTGGCTCCCAGAGGGATGGGAAGGAGAATTGAAAGAATGTAACTCCCACAGGTTGAGATAGGAACAGTTTAGTAACTAAGGTATAACACAAACCACTACTGCTACCACCAGTAATAACAGTGATAAGGGAAATAACAAGGGAAGAGAATACAACAGTTCACAACTGACCGATACCCAGCCCAACCCCGCAGTGCACTAGCCCTTCCGGGTAACTCTCAGTTACATCCTGGGCGTGACATGCTGTGGTATATAATACATCTTTGGCTAGTTTGGGTCAGATGTCCTGTCTCTTGCTTCCCCCCACCTACCCCTCCTCCCTGGCAGAGCATGAGACTCAGAAAGTCCTTGGTCAGACTAAACATTACTGAGCAACAACTAAAAAACACTGGTGTTATCAGCGCTGTTCCCAGGCCGAAAGTAAACAGCCACAGTGCTGCACCAGCTACTAAGAAGGAGAAAAAATGACTTCTACTGCTGGACCTAGGACAAAACCAAATCTGCAACTAGACATACCCATGAACTAGCAATAAAAAACAGTGGCACAGACACAGCCTTGACTAATCTTGTAAAAAGGACCCAAGACTAAGTTACAAAATAAAAAAGAAATTATATAAAGCATCTAAGGATTTTGAAACCCAGCATGAAGTTGCTGATGCAAGGGAAAATGTGAAATAATTTCACCATGAGTCTGTAAAAACATACATTCAAAGGACTTAAACAATAGCAAACGCACTTTACATGTCCAATATGAGGAATAATTCACAATCTTAAATGAAAAATGGAAGCTGAACACTCTAAAAAAATGGTCACTAGCATGAAATATCTCACTGCTTCCAGTCCAAACCTCATTCATTAGCAGCCCAAATATGTAATTTTACAATACTTTGCTGACATAATAGGAAATATTTGGTGCTCTGAATGTTCAGGTGCCTGCACTGGGGATAAAGAGACACAAATAGGTTTGAACCCACAAAATCTATTCCTATCTTCTGTAGTTATTACTGGATTTTTGTTGTGTTTATCTTATTGAAACTTGTTAGAATTTTTCTCTCAGAATGTGAGTGAAGAAAACTAAGCTCCTTTATTGAGCCAAAAAAAATCAGAAGCTGCCAATTGAAACCATGATGTGAGTGCACTAATTGTAAATTCTTAATGTAAATGATTAAATTTTATTTTGAAACATATTTAAATCCTTACTTTTTCCAATAAAGAAGATCTACCCTCCTGCCTTTAAACATTTCTATTTGTGGTGGGAGAGGGATATCAAGTTTTGACCATCTTTACTGGATTTATTGACATTGTCTTACTAGGATGGTCTTCTCTTCTGTCTTAATAAAGAAGCAAGGACTTAGGAAAGCCTTTATAAAAACACATAATTTTACCCAAACACAACTGATGTCATAATTAATTTATTTGCTTTCTGGAAAAAAAATGTATCAGAGCTAGCATTTTGTTTAATCTCTGGAGTTGGAAGAAAGTAATATTGTCCTTGCACCTATGTCTGATATTTATTTATGTCTGGTCATAGCAAAATGACACACCAAAGCGATAGTCACTGTGCACCTTTATTAGCCAGTTTCAATATAATTGTAACTGTTTAACTGTTTTTATTTATGCAACTGCAGTGGCCAGAAATCATCCCCCTAAGCAAGAACACTTTTGAGTTGGGTGCTTTCCAATCCAAGAATGAAAATATGATCCCTCTTTCCAAAACCTTCCAGCAAGAAAACAAGAAAGCTGTATTATTTGGCAGGAAGCAGTGTAAGCACACCATTTCAACAACTGCATTTGTATCAAGTGGCTTTTATGTCACTTCCTTAGAAGAACAGAGTGCCTATGAGGTATCAGCAATTTACCTGACTCCTGTGAGAGTCATGTACAGTTCTAGTTCTTTTTGAAAGTTAAAAACGATTCCTAGGTTAAGTGAAATTCCCATGTCTAGGAAAAATACAACTTTGTGAGCTGCACTGGGATCCTTTATAATGCTAAAATCTCATATCCAAAATCTTACATTGTCATTTTTAGGCAGTTCTGCCTGGAGAGCAAATCAAGCTACTGTCTAGAAGACATACTGTTGCATGTACACAGACACAAACACTTTCTGTCTCACTTTTAGCCTCTTTGATTTACAGGAGCAGACTACCCATTAAAAAAACATTAAACTAGTGGAAAGCTAGTGGCTTCTACTTTATCCAAAACTGTAGAACAAATCTGACTAGTGTGATACAGCAAAAACTTACAGATGGAAAAGATAGAGAACTCATTTACCTATTCCAAAGAAACTTTAACATATGCCATTAATAGATCATTTTTAGCCTATAAACCTCTTCCAGTGGCCTGAAGCACTGACGTTCCTACACCTACCTGGAAGATCAGCGTTAACCACTTAAACAATTACCCAGTGGAGATGTAAACTGGGCTGCCCAAGCTGCCAAGGGATATAAACCTTTGCGCATTCAGTGCAATGGGGTAATCAGTAACTGTACAAACCAGCAGATGTGAGGTCTGGAGTGCTTTCCCCAGACCACACAAAGACTGAACAACACAGGTAACTATCGGAGCAGTAAGGCAAACTTCTGTTTTGCAAGTCTACCATATTTCGAGTGGTTCTTCTTTTTGGTACCAACAAGATTTCAGGAAACCAGATGGGAGAAGATATTCACACAGCACTTTTCAGCTGACAAAATATGTGATATTCTTTCGAGTAAAAATCAGGCTACGCTGTATAGGTCTTTCTTTGTATCCAGACAGGCTAAACAAAAGATAAACAATAACCTTTTTTCTCAAGCAGAAAAATGCAGTTAAATGATCACCTTTATTACTGAGCTCACATGGGCATAAGTATAACTGATGCAGCTTTACTCCTGCCCTTAGACGTCTGAACTGTGTGAGAAATTGTCTTTCTTGCAATAAGGGCTCTGAATCTTTGAGGCTGAGCTGTATTGGGGTAAACAAAAAATGAATTGTTGAATAGGTAATGCTTTACAGCTTTTAAGCAATCTCTCCTCAGCCAGAAACACCTTGACTGAAGTGAGACCTTGTGGGCTTGCTTGAAAACTCCTCTGTTTTTCTGGGATATAGTGGGAAATCATGGGAAAAAACTGTGGTGGAAAATGCAGGAAAGAGCAGTGATTATCCATTTGTCATCCTTGTATATCAAGCTAGGTAACATCTGTTATGTGTGTGTAGGTGGCTACTCTTTTTGAACAGTTCTAGGTACCAAAACTAGGGAATTAAATCTGTAGGTATTTAGCCATGAAACTGTATAACAAACTTGTCTCTTGTCCTTCCATGTTTACTTAGGCACCTACTTGTCTGTCTTCTGTTATGAAAGTGAAGTTCCCTCAAGCAAGAAACAGGAATCTTCATTGTTCTCAAATGTGCTTACAATTTAGCTGAGTGCTATCAATAAGCCAAGAGTGTAGACGGATTTAAACTCTTACTGTAATGAGTTTATCTAAACTGGTCAATTAAATGACTATAAAGCTATTTAAGAGTTGACTTCCTATGGTTTCTTTAATTCTCTTAAATGAATAAATTTAAAAATAATTTATGAAAATGCAGTACAGTTGAAAAAATATTCACACAGTTCTTTTATCAACTGTACTATTTTTTTAGTCTGCGGCAAATTGGTACTGCTCTTCCCTGTTTCTATAAAATGCTCTATGAGTTCAAATGACTCTCAAATCTACTGAGACAGTTGAATTATTGCAAAAATCTGTCTAGGGCTGTAGATGTGTTCTTTTGGTTCCGCCTCCATCCTACTGAAAAATAAACTACTGTTCTTCATGTCTTATTTTGTCTCTGTCAAGGAAACTTTCTGCTCTCATCTCAGGAGAGTTGTACAATAGCAATCTGATCCTGACCTTTCTACCTCTTCCTTGAATAACAGATGAACACTGGACAGTGAAAAGTGGTGTAAGCTCTCTAACTTGTACCCCTGACACAATTTAATGACACTCTCCTTCTAGTAAAAACAATAGTTGCAGCAAAGGTTAAGGTAAACAGGTTTAGTTAATTACCTCTTAATCAAATCCAGTTATAATTTATTGCCGTCCTCTGAAACTCTGTGCGTACTAAACCATTGACTTTGGTTGGATTAGCTTCTCTCTGGTACACACATTGTGATTAATTTCCCCCGCAGTACAGCAGCACGTAAATATCAAACAGGAATAACATATGACCATATAAACTCAACTCACACATTATCACAGCAGAACTTTCTAAGGCCCTCACGTACCAGACACTGAAATCAAATCCGTTTTTTCTTACAGAAGGTTATGGTGGGGAAAAAATAATTTTTATGCTTTTAAGCTTTTTTTTTTTTCTGAGAAAAGAAACATCAGAAGCAAAAAGCACCACCACTTTAATGATGAAGAAGGTCACACTGTGTGCATATAATGTGCATTTCTGCAGGTGTAAATCCTTGCTATAGGCATGTAAATCAAGTGTAGACATGAACGCAAACAAGCATTTGTCATATTAAACTTTGAAAGTAAGGCTGTGAACACCTTGAGTGAATTTTTTTTAAGTTGTCTTTCTAGAGTGCAAAATAATCTGTTTTTCAAGTAAGTGACAGGGAATAGAGAGCTCAATTAAAAATCCATTTGAAATGTTTATGCAAGATCTGAAACTACATAGACTTCTTCAGTTTATACTTTGGTTTTAAGGTCAGACTGGTTTAATCAAAACATTTGTTGCTTTTTTGAGAAAACTTTAGACTAAAGAAGCTGCTCTGAGGTACGATTCTGTGTCAAAATAGTAAGGAAGCCATAATCCCCCAGGGTTTTCTTAGAAGCCCGGTGAAATGCAGCAGTTTCGATTTGGTTGCAGTTTTTTATACAAATCCAAAACCCGAAAGAGACAGTAGAAAATGTCTGCATAAAGTCCTTGTTGCTGTGGGAAATGGCAGAGCTGGATACAGCTCTGTCTGCTGAGGATGCTTCATCGTGCTCAATATGATAGAAATAATTTACCTGACCTCGGTGATCTTAAATGCAAATCTGGCCTTACTTCAGCATTAACTTTCCCTCAGCGCCACTTGCTTACTGCAAAGCAATCAGGTTGTCTAAACAAAAGTATTTACACCAAAACACTGACATAACTCTTAATACTGTATGTTGTTTCTCATGTTCCTGAATGTACTTTGAACACTAATTTGCCCTTCCTCATTGCCAGCCACATATTGCTTTTCTACTTTTGTTTATTCCAGCAAAAGCTAGAACAAATTACTTCTCAGATCTCAGCACCAGCCTACACTTAGTGTGTTGGGCAGCCCTTATACTGCTGGGACATCTGAGGAGGAATTCCTCTAATTGTAAAGCAGTGGATTCAATTTCATGACTGCTACTTTGAATAGTGATTTTCTGTAGTCTATAGACAAGGAGGTTCAGTGTTTGAAACTGTGAAAAGTAACTGAGAAAACCAAACTGTTTTTCACAGCATGGCTTGAATATGCTAAATGAGGACCTAAATGTCCACTGATTGCTATTCTGCAAATTAAAAGAACCGAACATGACAAGACTTTGGCACAGCTGAACTGGCCAACCTGTCAAAGGAACACAAAACTTATACGGAAAGAGTTGAATGTAAAAGTGGTCCTGAAGTGGCTGTGGTAGAAAACGACTTTGAAGCTGATCCACATCCTTTCATAGAAATTAATAAACCACTTCACTGGGGACTGTGTTTTGGTGACATGCACACTATAAACAAAAGCTTTTGGAGCCTTCAAACCTTCCCTCTGTTGGACAGATTTGCAGTTGTTATTACCCTTTGATTTTCTCCCTTTTACATATATTTTTGTTAGCTCTTCTGTTGTGCGCCTTGTGAAAACAGACCTTGAGTTCAAGGCTGTGTACAGTGGTTGGATTTTTCTCAAGGCATTGGAGTTTCAACCAGTAAGTAAGAGTCCCAGTGCACAGGCCAAATTAATTCCATCATCATCAAATGCAAACAAAGAGCCTGAGACAAAGTGACTGAGAGTTCAAGGAAATCTGCAACTGAGAATCAAACTGGGGCCAGTCAGGAAGCCAATACTTTAAAGGTGAACTAGGGGGCATTTTTAGAGTCTCGGGTGCACTCCAGTGGTTGCAAGCAATCTTTCATGCTTTTTGTGGTTGTACCTCAGATGTACTGTTGACTGATGCACAAGATGAAACAACAAGGATTATTTTGTTGTGTGAATTTTCTTTCTTTGAGTTAACTTTGTATAGCTGATGTGATTACTATATGAAGTGGCTGTTTAGAAAGTATTTTTAAAATCTACAGTAGTAGGAAAGTTTTGTGTGTCTGACAGCTCTGTAGTTGCTTGGTCAGAAGACAATCAGGGTTCAATCTATTAAAACTGTGGTAGCTGCACCATGCTACATGAGCTGAATTGCTCAGCCACCAATGCAGACGTATTTGCTGCTTCCATTTCCTTATTTAGCAATGGACAAAACATGAAATAAATTAATGCACACATTTTATCCCTTGCAGGGCTGACATCTTTCTGGCTTGAGTGATATAAAACTTCAGATGATCAGACAGGAGAACTGTATCTGCTACTTAGCATGCCTCAGAACAGCACTATCATTTAAGATTCACTTTCATGCAATGGTAGGTCTGGGAAAATTGGGAAAAAAACATAAGCTAGCTTTTGGGTGGAAACAGCTGTGAGTTTTCAGTGCAATGGTAATCTTGCACCTTAAATTTATGACCCTTTAAATTTCACGTCATGTGAACCCTGATTATTCATGCACTTAGAGAAATGAAGCCCATCTGAGAAGCTCTCACACTTCAAAAATGTCCCACTCTTTGTGGCTTTAAGCCTCATAAAAGTAATAACCCTTCCATAAGATATTGCCTGGTGGCTCTCGGAAATGCCTTGGAATAGGACTTACTCAGCAGATTTGTATAAAACTCAATATCTTGTTTTTATAGTGGATTAAAACATGAAATGTAATAATTCTGGCTAAAATCTGTGACTCCCCACAATGCTGTTTCATATCAGATGTGATGTTTTTCAGTTAGCTGTTGCAGACTGCCAGCTGGTTCTGTTCTGCCAGAATAAGGCACTGGAATATTGTTCATGTTTCAAAAAAGCACCTATTGTATCTTCCCCTGTCCAAACTGCCAAACAAACACAGGCTAACTAGGGTACGCAAAGCTCTTGAGTATTCTCTTTCTGCCTTTGGCGTGCTACTTGCCTTCTTGCTCCTACTTATTTTAGCTCGTTTCCATAGGTCCTCACACAACAGTTAAGTCATAATTTAGTTAGTGTGACCTCAACCTAAGACTTGCATTAAGGCTTTGCCTCTTTTCCTGGGCTCCCCCTACAAACAATATATACAGAAAATTATATGAAGAGGTTTATTCAACCTAACACATGCATCATCAGCAATATGTACACTTAATTAGCCTGGAAGACTCCAGGACATATCTGACTTTTCATGATTGTAATATGAAATTCTGGACTTTAAATATCCTCCATACTTAAGAAGGAGAAAAAAAGGTGTTTTGACGTTGTCATTCATCATGTGACAGAAGCTAGCAGGATAAATTCCTCTCTCTTGTGTTCCCAGTGGACAGTGGGATGCAGGAGGTTATGGATCTGAGGCAAACTGCGTCAGCTGGTTGTACTTGAGAACCCCACAATGTTGAGGAATCCCATCCTGGAGTGACTTGTTTCTTAGGATGAATTTAGGCAAATGGAACATGGGTTTTTAAAGCAGCTACTCTGTGGGAAAATTAGCTCAGTTAAGCAATTCTGAGATTCTTTAAAACAGGTAATTTTTGGCAGATGTGAAGAGAGTGTTTCAAGTTATTTCTGTTAAATTATTGAATCTTAACTGTGCTAAGTATATTTTTGCTTTTTTTCCCCGCCATTAGTGCATTAAAAAAATAAATACTTCCTTTCTACAAAGCATGATGAGTTTTATCTTGTGGGTTTTTAAACTTAATTTATAAGGTTTAGGAAGACTGTCAGCTGACATGAAACTGATGAATTTGGAGGCGTTCATAAAGATAGTCTGCACAGGGAGAACTGCATCAGTGTTAAGTTTGAAAGCTTATTTCCACCAGCTCTGAAGACTGTTTTACATTTGAAAGAGTGTGGAATTCTGCTTTTGGCATCTCTATTCAAAAGTGCAGATTAAAATACATATGTGATTTTCCTTCCCATTTTTATACTAGGGAAATTGTCTCATGTAGGTTTTATGAACAGTGAGAGAAAACAACACAGTCCTAGCCATGCAAATGAGCAAGTGTTCTCTGTTGCTCATTTGTCAACAGCCACAGATTTATGGGTACATAATGGTCAAAGCATGAAGAATCATGGAGTCATAGAATCACAGAATAGTTAGGGTTGGAAATGACCTTAAGATCATCTAGTTCTAGTCCCACTGCCATGGGCAGGGACACTTTCCACTATACCAGCTACTCCAAGCTCCATCCAGCCTCGCCTTGAATACTTCCAGGGATGGAGCATTCACAACTTCTTTGGGCAACCTGTTCCAGTGTCTCACTACCTCACAGTAAAGAACTTCTTCCTTATAAACAACCTGAATCTCTCCTGTTTAAGCTTTAATCCATTACCCCTTGTCTTATCACTACAGTCCCTGATGAAGAGTCCCTCTTCAAATACCAGAAGGCTGCTATGACGTCTCCACGCAGCCTTCTCTTCTCTGGGCTGAACAGCCCCAGCTTTCTCAGCCTGTCTTCATACAGGAGGTGCTCATGGATCATCCTTGTGGCCCTCCTCTGGACTTGTTCCAACAGTTCCATGGGCTTTTTATGTTGACACCAGAACTGCACATAGTACTGCAAGTAAGGTCTCATGAGAGCAGAGTAGAGGGGCAGGATCACCTCCTTTGATCTGCTGGTCATGTTCCTTTTGATGCAGCCTGGGATATGGTTGGTTTCTGGGCTGTGAGTATACACTGAAGCCAGCTCATGTTCATTTTCTCATCAGTCAACACCCTGAAGTCCTTCTCTGCAGGGCTGCTCTGAATCTCTTCTCTGCCCAACCTGCAGCTGTGCCTGGGATTGCCTTGACCCAGGTGTAGGACCTTGTACTTGGCATGGTTAAACTTCATAAGGTTGGCATCGGCCACCTCTCAAGTGTGCCAAGGTCCCTCTGGATCCCACTTCTTCCCTCCAGTGTATCAGCTGGACCACACAGCTTGGTGTCTTCAGCAGACTTGCTGAGGGTGCATCAATCTCACAATCCATGTCGCTGAAAAAGATGTTGAGCAAGATCGGTCCCAACACCGATCCCTGAGGGACACCACTTGTTACCTTTCTCCAGCTGGACATTGAGCCATTGACCACAACTCTTTTCGTGAGGCCATCCAGCCAGTTCTTTATACACCGAGTGGTCCGTCCATCAAATTCATGTCTCCGCAGTTTAAAGACAAGGATGTCGTGCAGAGCAGTGTCAAACACTTCGCACAAGCCCAGGTAGACAATGTCAGCTACTTAGCCCCTACCCATCAGTTCTGTGGCTCCATCATAGAAGGCCACCAAATTGGTCAGGCAGGATTTGCCCTTAGTGAAGCCATGTTGGCTGTCACCAACCACTTTGTTGTTTTTTGTGTGTCTTAGCATGGGTTCCGGGAGAATCTGCTCCACAGTCCTGCCAGGCAGGTCTGGTCTGTTGTTCCCTAGGTCTTCCTAGTGAACAGACTGACTGGTCTGTTGTTCCCTAGGTCTTCCACTTTCTCCTTTTTAAAAATGGGGGTTATATTTCCCTTTGTCCAGTTGTTGGGAATTTTGCCTGACTGCCATGATTTTTCAAATATGATAGACAGCGGCTTAGCAACTTCATCTGCCAGTTCCCTCAGCACCCATGGATGAAAAGAGTAATATGGGTATTTTTCACTGTTCTTTCAAGTTCCCACCCTGGCGTTGCAAAAGCATAATAGTCTGTACTCTTCTTATCTCAAGCTAATACTCAGGTCTGTGCTCATTGTTTTTGGTGGTCACCAGCTACATCTAGAAGATAACAAAAATTAATAAGGACATTTAAACTGTGGGCCTTGTCTCATAAGACAAGGCCCTGTGAAGTTTTATGTCTTGTCCATAAAACCAATGAAATGAAGTGGGAGCATCAGCAGAACAGACTGAAGGTTTCTGTCCTCAGAGCATGTTTGCTGGGCTTGAGCCGTGAATGTAAGCAGGAATGAAAAGCAGCATCAGAAACGGTGTGGTATCAGAGTAGTCCCTGCCTGCCTGCTCAGCACTGTTTCATGCATAGGAATCATGGGCATCTTCAGCTTCAAGCAACAGATTTGAGAACTTGGGGTTTTGGGCTCAGAGTTATTGTAGTAGTTAGCCACTCTCATCATGCTCCTCTGCAGGTCTGGTCCTACGTCGTAAGGGTGCTGCAGGCTCCTTTCAGCAGGTTGGCTTTGGTGAGTCCCATTCTCATTTTGACAACTCTTCTCCTGCATTGCATCTCCAGATCTATGAGTCCTGGTAGAAGTGAGCTGCTACAAAACTCAGTTTAAATCCCCCTTGTGAATCCAGTCCTTTTGTAGATGCCAGCTGTGCCTGGAAATTTGACTTACGATCTTAAAATTACTTTGTATATCCAGCCCTCAAGCATTTTTGAAAATCCCTCCACAGGAAATGAAGGCTTTTTCACTGTAAGTGTGAAATAGAGTATAACTCTAACTGGTTTTAGTGCAACTAAGATCATGTAGCACTTTTTATAGACTGCCAAAGGGTCTAAATATGGTCAGTAAACCAGAAGGTGTTTTAAAGAGAGTAGACAGAAGGGGGTTATGTCTGCATGGGCTCATTGCCATCTGTATTTAAAGCATGGAGGGGATGGTGATGCCTTTGGGGACGAATTCAGCTACTTGCACTTAATTTTATTCTTGTAATTTGAGCAGCAAGTCCCTGGAGCTGAGAGGAGATGATTCTTTCTCTTGCCTCTGGATAGTTAGGCAAATAAATAATGAAACTTTATGCACTGGTCCACTGTACAGAAAATTAATTCATTTGATAGTTTAGCCTTTCAATGGTTACTTCTATTGCCAATTCGTTATCTTAAACAGGCTGCGTTTTCAGAACTCAGCTTCCCCTAGGAAAAAACCTGTCCACGCATTAAGGCTTGCAAGTGAGTTTTCAAGCAAAATTGACAGTGAACCATTGAATGGCACAGGCTGAAAAAACAACCTGAAATATGTCTAGGTGCATGTTTTGCTGTAGTGAAGTGTTCTTCAACTAGGCTGTTGTCACGTACCTTTTGGTGCCTGAGATGAACACTGTGGGTCTTGTGGAGACAACAATCACTTTTGTTTTGTAAAGGAAAAAATATGTAACAGTATATTTGTTTTAACAAAAAGAGGCGTGTGAAGTGGACTCCTGGGGAACTGAAATTTTACCATAAGGCCTCTAGGCTGCAACTCTTATAATTTTGGGATAGTTTGTAATCTACACATGCACTGACAAATGTGTGATTTAACGTGGAGAAACACTAGCACAGTTATCCTTTCACAGACCTCTTAAAACATTATTGTTTCCTGTCTTTTAGCAGTCACTTCTGGAAACTTAAATGTAATGCTGAACTCTTCACTGGTTTTAATGTCACCTTCACATAACTGCTCCCTTTTGGAAAGAGATGTACAGGTGTTAATCTACTCCATATTTCAGCTCTGTTACTGTTTCAAAGAGGGGAATGAGAAAATGTTCTCTGTGTTTTGCATTGATCACCTTACTTTTCCTGTGTTACAAGAAGGCTTTGTGAGTACATCCGAAGAGTTTTCTTTGCAAACTCCTGAAGCTTCCAAGGAATTGCTTCTTGGGTTTTATTCTGGGCATCAAGGTTGTGAGAAACCAGGATCAAAACCATCAAATGTAAGTTTTGCTTTGAAGTAGACTGATGACTTCTGGAAGAGTCTCCTGGGTACTGCAGCAAAGGAAACAACAAAATTTTCTTTGTATTTACACAAAATCTTGTCCTTGAGACTCAGTTACTTCCCACTTGCAATTCTTGGTGACTCAGCATCTTAGATACCAGCGTCAATGAAAGTTTACTTACACTAGCTACTTATACCAGCATTTGCTCACACCAGCTAGAGAGCTGACCTTGAGGTTTTTAACTCAAATTATAATTTCAAAAGGTAGATACCTTGAAACCTAGGGCTGTATGCTATGTTTTCTTTTCACCTTTTTTTTATGTTGCTTGAAAATGATGTAGTTTTTAAGAGAGAGATGGTGTGAACACGGAATGCGAAGCCATTGAAACGAGTGAGCTCCATTCAGGGGGAAAAGAAAATACGCATTTCTTTCCTGATAGAGCTCTCACTGCAGTTTTCACCATCCTTCTCTTCAACAGAACAGTTTATTTCCACATAACCTTCTTGATCTACCCTACGTTTCTGGACCAACCCTATCCAGAGGGAGGTACTCTCAGGGAACATCAATACACACTGTAGGAGTTAACATATGTGATATTGTATCAAATAATATCATATCAGTATCAATAACAATCATATCAATAACAGTTATGTTAGTGGCATAAAGAGATATCCATGGGCTGAACAGCTCATCTAAGTGATGTCAGTGAGCAAACATGAACTTGGAGTGCTATAGACTGTTGACAGTAAGCTTTGGCAGAGTGGCACTGCTCATGTGAAAAGGCAGATGGTAACAGGGACTGATGGAACACAGTAGCTTGTATGGCACTGTTATGCCAGGACTTTCAAACTTCGTCTTGTGTGAGGATGCTCACACTCCTGTGATACCTGATGTACAAGCTGCTTGCAGGTGGCAGGGCAGTTTCTGCTTTAGCTGCTTGCTTTCATGTTGTACTTTTTGCTTACCAGCTTGCCTCCCCAGACATCTGTTGGCTTCATGTCCACCATCTGCTATTCTGCAAATTCTCTTTTTCTAACATCTGTTTGATTTGCCAGGAACCGGGTAGATAAATGAGGTATGACTGCTGCTGAGCACTTTGGAGCAAAGAAGTTTATCAATAATGTCATGTTGCAGTTTTAAGGTCCTTACAGTCCAGGGCATGGTTATCAGACCTGGATTTTCTAGGTTTGCAGTTTGATTGCAGCATACCATAATACTCCCTTGATTTACCTCTGTGGATGGCACTTCCACACATACTGTGCTTTTCTAAAAGATACAAATGGTGCTAGTAACTTTAAGGGCAGACAAAAATTAAGCAAGCAAGATATGTAGTTCTTAGATGTCTTGATGTGAGCTTTCTATGCCCATGTTTTCTGCTGACTCAAAAGATTTACCCCGAAAGAAACATTAATTTCAAAAATTAAAATAAAAAGCAACCTTCTCTGTTCCTCATCTCTTTGTGTTGTCAGGAAAACCCAGTGGAGCAGAGCCAAACCCGATTCTTGGTTCATTGGTTACAAATTGTGACTTTGAAGTTGTGTGCTGAAAACCCAGGAAACCTCCAGTTGAATTGCTTTCACAAATGTTTTCCTTTAATGTTTAAGTTCAGGAAAAGGACCTGAAGGCAAAGTGATAAGAGCAGCTGCTTCACCAATATGGAAGTCAGTCTATTTGTCACTGACATCTGGAAAGATCTCCTCTATATTTTCTCTGAGCACAGGCAAGTTAATTAAATGTGGGTGTTAATTGGAGCTTCAGGTAAGGCATTAACAGCTTTTAGTGTCATGTGATAGTACTATGTAAGTGAAACAGAAAGGGAAATGGGCTCCAGCCTTGCATGTGCTTTCCGCACCACTTAAACTGCAACTCCACAAACAGCTGCTGATGTAACCTGGCACTGATGATGCTGGAGCCAGCAGTACCATGCTTTCCCTGCTCCTGGCAGCTTCTTCCCACCCCTTACCAGCAAAACTGTCCAAGTAGTCATGAAGCAGGAGCAGACCCAGGTTGAAAGGATCCATAACTGCATTGTGAATCCAGGTCTTATGCTGGCTCCTTTCCCAGACTGGCTTCCCGCATCCTAGGGTGGTGTGAGGGTACAAAGGACCTGTGAAGAACCAAGGGGAGGGCAGGGCTGTAGCCATGACAGCCTTTGCCAGCAGAAACTCTGCATACTTTTAGGGATCTCACTATGTCAGTTGTGATGGCAGATGAGAAATATAAAACCCATCCTGTTAGGAGTTCATTGTTGCTGTTATTTCTAGTTGGTGCCATCATGATGCTGGGGAAGTTTGACCAAGGATCTGAAGTCCACTGTGCTAGGTGCCATACATCCACAGAAGAAGATGACAGTCAGTGCCCAAAACCAGCTTATAATGATGTATTTTGTTACAAGATACCACAAGTCGCAGAACCATAGAATGGTTTTGGGTGGAAGGGAATCTCAAAGATCATCTAGCTCCAACTCCTCTCCCACAGACAGGGGGGAGCGGAGGAGAGGAAGAGCAGCTTCACCTTGTAAAAGGTGTGAACTCAAAAGGGGGCAGAAATAATTCCCATAGATCAGCATGCACATGCCTGATGGGATGCAGAACTGCAGAGGTCTCATATCCTAGCAGAACAGCATGTTACAATACCCAAAAGAGATAAGAAAAAAGTTTAGTTAAATTAAGACATACTTTGCCAGATGTAGCAAACACCTCAGCAACAGAGGATGTAGAAGGATGTCTGACTTGAAGATCTCAGCCAGGAGCCTAAAAGACAAACCAGGATGACAGGGAGATCAGAGTTGAGGTGGCCTGAGAACCTAGATTTATTGAAGTTGGGAAGTGGTGCTGCTCAAGGAGGTACCAAAGAGGTAACCTGAGATGAGACAAAGCATTTTAGATTTTTCCAATTAGGCAGAATGAGACAGATCAGAACAAAGAATATCTACAAGGAGCCTAGACAAAGATGGCAGTCAAATCAGTGTGAATGATGGATGTTCAAGAAGGCCACAGAGGTCCCTGAGTTGTGAGAATTTTTGATGCAGGAAATATATATGTATAAATTGCATAATGTTCTATTGCAAAGCTCCTCTCTTCCCAAAGCACATAAAAACAAGCGCTATTACACTGTAGTTGCTATGCTGGAAATTTGTTCAAATTGTAAAGGAATCTGCAGTCAGCTATGCTAAACTGCCTCTGTGAACATGTCTGCTATTGAATAAAGGAGCAAATAGTATCATGTGCCTGTTTTACTTCATGGATTATCAAATGGGGACTCTATACAGGAAATACCTACCACTGTACCTGGGCACATGAGAAATCATGTAACTATTTTCTGTCAGATAAAATACCACAGTCTTTCTATTATTGCAAATAGTTCTCAGTTACAACTGTGAAACCTACGAGATAGTTAATCCTTTGTCATTTTCTGCACAAATAGAGACAAAACTGAATACATTTCCAGTATTGAATTACTTGTTCATTTATTCCAAGTTAAAGATGCTAATTACTATCTGTGTTTTCACAGCCTTATTTGATTATATTAACCTGAAAAAGGGCAGCCAAAATTCAAGATTAAATTTCAAGATATTGTTAATAGACCCTTTCCCCCCCATCTCTTGTGTCTTTTGGCTGGTTTTCATGAGTTCACTTATAAGTCCCCTATTAGCCTGTAGTTATTTCAACATAGTATACTACATAGACATGGAAATTTGATCTTGGTGTTGTCCTCAACTATTTAAAATCTGATTTCAGATCTGCCTATTGCCCAAGTAAAGCAGTAGAATGCAAATAATGATCTAAGATTCAATAAAACAAACAGAGAAGTAGAAAAGACTGCTTTGAAAATGTCTTCTGGAAAGGAGTACTAGAAGGATAGTGACAAGAAATCACAGAGATGTCTCCTGCAAAAACTTTCTGGAAGAAAGAGCCTGTGAAGCAACATGCTCCGAAAATTTCCCAAAATATCTCTCAAGTTAGAGGCCTTAAAACTCTCTATGAGATGTGTGAGTTATAAAAAAGCAGAAAAAGACAGTAGTTTTATTGGTGTTTTCACAGTTTTTTCCAGTTCGAGGATTAAAGAATCAGCTCACAGGTTATAAGTTAGGATCAGAAACCGAGTTTCCATTAAAGCAAGGATATGTTCCTAACCCTCTTAAAACCAAACCCTCTTAGAAAAAACAGAGACAGTATGTATGTTCAAAGCTATGACAAAAAGCAAATGATATTTTCAAAAGTCCCATGGAGCTTCAGCCAATGTTCTGAGGTCCTAGGTCATGATTTTTAGATGCTTATGATTGGTATTGAGGAAACTACTATTTTTTTCTTATTTTTCTCAGAATAAGTGGTAAATAATAAATAAATAAATAAAAAATAAATAATGGTACCTCACAGCCTGATGGTTGGATTTTCAACCAGTTAGGATGCTCAGCACCTTCCCTCCTGCAAGCAGCTTCTGATTCCCACAGTTCAGAAAAGTGTAGGAGTTCCTCTGGGGAGGAAAAAAACCTCCAAAAAGCATGAGGTAGAGAAAGATCTAAGGGAAAGAAAAGGTAAAAAACAGCGGGTTGTCAGTGTCACTCTTAGGAGAACAAAATTTGCAGGTATTGGATTGGGCCATCCTTGGGTTTGCCAGCTCTCTGTAGTATTTTGTACAGCCATGTTAGTGACTAGCAGGGACCCCTCCAGGAGAGCCAACAGCACAAGCTGGGCTTGTGCACACAGAGGGAATAAGGGGCTCTTATGTATATTTGCTATGCATGCATAATCCTTCCTCAAGAGGGACTGAGCTCTGACTTTTATTTACACTCAAGGAAATGTTTTATAGAAATGATGAAAACCCTTATTCTTTTGCTGCTCAGACACAATGAGAACATGAAATTATGTATTATGTCTAGTACACATTATATCTCAAGTACTGTATCTCAGCTGCTGTAAACAGAAAGGTGACTGAGAAAATTAATGTTTCCTATGGAAGAGCTTCAACAGCTTTTGTAGTCAGAAAACCTGTATCTCATTTGCTGAAGGCTCATTTGTCTGGCTTGCTGTCCTTATTGAAAAATATGACAATTCCATTCCCACAGGAAAACTCTTAAACACAGGGTTACACACGGCTCCCACCTCCTGGTATTTTTCTCCCCACCTCGTTATTGCAGAAGAAAGGGGCTTCTGACCAGCAGTAGACCTGTGTGAATACAGGCATAATGAGGTGTGATTAATTTCTCTGAAACAGGTCAGATGAATGGCATGTTACAAAAACTTATTTCTCCCCATGGATGAAGAAGAGAGTTCAGGTGATGGGGTCAGCTATAGATTTTATCTTTTTGGTGATGACTGGAGGGATGAACCACCCCTGTTGACCCTGCTATGAACATTACTTCTCCTTCTGTTGCGGTTATGCTGAGTGAAGGCTGTGCTGCTTCAATGCTCCCCTTCTCTTGAGATTTGCATCAGTGACCACCCCTAAACCATTTCAGTCAAAATGAGTTTGAAAAAAATTTCTAGCCCAACTTTGCTTGCCTGAAAGGCATTTTAGGGGTGCACATGCAATATGGGAGCTAGCTGGGACTCATCAATGTGGATGCTGCTGGGAAGCAGTTCATGGTTTGAGATCACAATGGATTTTGTTGGGAGAGAGCCCACGGCTGGGACCCATCACTAACCCTGGCTCCAGTCTGACCCATGGACCACCATCTGCCAAAGAGACAATGGACAAACTGAGGATAGTCAGTTCTATGTATCGTGTCATATCAGACATATATATAAGGTCATATAGAGGTTTTTTTGGTGTGCATTTCCCTGGTTTGGCTGGTAAAAAGAAGATTGTTATGGATCTTGAAACAGGAGCAGAGAAGCTGGAGTAGGCGGAGTCCCCTGAATCTGTGACTACGTGTGCTAGTTTTCTTCCCTGGCAAAAACTGGAAACAATCTGTCCTTCCTTAGAGTGTCCAAACCCCTACTTTAAAAATCAAGCATTGAGCTGATTTTTTTCAGATTATTTGAAGTGGATCCATATTTTATTCTCAAAGGTTTTGCTGCCTATGTATGTATAAATAAGGCTTTATATTAAATATTATGTCAAAATGATAAACGCTAGTGAAAACACCGCTGATCATAGATTTCATTAGTTTACTGAAAGAACATTTTTTGTTATGCTAAAAAGACAATCAATCAGAAATTAGCAACAATCTTTTTATTTAAATAATTTCTAAAAATACTGATAAGGTAAGAAAAAAAGAAAAAATGTCCATAACTCAGTATAAAGGCTTTAATGAAACAGAAAGAGAGGGACTTTTTTGGGAGAAAGTATTTTTCAGCTGATCTTCCCACCTAAGATTCAACAGGTTAATGTATTAATGTGTGCATTTGTGTCTCCAGGTTTTAAAAATTTCCTTCCACAATTAGCTAGTTTCATTATCACTTTTGTTATTGCCATAGCTCCAGACCTGTATGCTGCTACAAACATCCTGAGTCCTGGCACTGAAACCTCAAGTTATTGTAAATTAAAATCCTCCTTTCATTAATATGCATTCCATATGAATTATATGTAGGATTTTTAGCACTATCATTTTTAGGTTAGATGTGCACAAATATTTAGGCATCCTTGATGTAAGGGAAGGGGAAAAATTATGTATTTGTGTTTGCATTAAGCCAACAGGGGCCACATCTGGGATTTATATAAAGTTGGCTTGCAGAACTATGCCTTAATATAAAAGAAGAGTCTGGTTCTTCTAAATCATGACCCCATTGTATTCATAGGCAATGTTTCTACAATTCCAGGTAGAAAAAAACTTGCTGTTGCTTGCCTTTAAATAATGAATTTACATTGCAAAGCATTGATGAGGGCATCTGTGACAGACTGCTGCTCATACAACATTCAAAACATTCTGGCAATAACACCACATAGCCATTACCATGCCAAGATTTCTTCTAGTGTTCATGTTAGATGCCAGATCCTTGGCTCTACAAAGCACTAGAGGGCAGGCTAGACTAGAGTTCACTGCCCCAAATGGGGAATAAAAGATATTAAGTCCACAATTCTACTCAGAAATGCAACTTAAATCTAGAAAGAAAGCCTCACATTGCACCTAACACCTTTAAGAGGAATTAGGCCACTTCATTAGGAGTATTCTGGACTTATTGTGAAGCTTTATTTCTGAGCACAAGCGACAAGCTCATCTTGCTCTGCTGAGGGAAAAGTCTGATGCCACAGATCCTGCGGGACATCTGCTTTCCTCTTCCCACCAGAGCTAATGATGAGAGCGTGTTCCTCATCTCCTTCAGAGGAAACAGTACACTACATCCTCCCTGCACCCTATCTCTGATCTGGTAGTTGGCAAAATCACCATCTGGTCTCTTTGTTGGCCTGTAGAGCAAGTAACTGACTTTTGAGTTATCTGAGGCCCGATTCTGCCTGCTTTCCTAATTGCAGAATTCTATTTGCTTATCAGTTCAGAAAGAGATTATCTAGTGGAAGATGTCCCTGTCATGACAGAGAGTTTTGAGCTAGATAACCTTTAAGGACCTTTCCAACCCAAACCAGGCTATGATTCTGTATGATTGTTCAGCATGTTGGGATGCAAAGCTGATCCTTCCAATCCTTCTGCAAGTAATTGCTGCTCAATTGCCAGTTCTGCAAAACCCAAATTGCACTGACCTGTACCTGATTCCTATGTGATGGGATGACTTTTCTCTCCATGGCATTCAGTTATGAGCTGATCAGGGTGAAGCAGCCCCACTTGATGACAGAGCCATTGAGGGATATAAAATGTTAGTGTAAATCAATTAATCCCAAGCAGTTCACACAGAGTACAGAGTTTGAGTTTTAGTGGATATGTGTATTTTTTGTTAGCTCTCTTGCATTTCATTTTCACCCCTTACCCCTTTCTGTTCAGATTAAAATCCACCCCAAACTGCCAAGGAAACTTTAAGCTTGTTAATGATATGCTGTAAGTGTACTGTAAAAAAATGTACATTAACTGTTAAAGAGATGTTTCAGGTCATTTTGTCCATTCCTCAGGATATATTATTTTTTACACTGTTTCTTGCCACTTCGTCCAGTTTGCCTTTCATTTAGAAATTTCTTCCAGGACTTTGAGGCTAATTTTATCCCCGGCATAACATAAATTATTGAAACTGTCTGATCCTTGGTCAGAGTATAAGTGCTCTGAATTAAAGATTATTATTAATTTTAAGGTATATTCCCTGATTTCTTACGTTGTCCTTGTCAGAATTCCCGAGTGATGATCAGCCTAACTAGGCTCTCAGTTCCTTTCACTTTTCTGATACCAAACTCCAGTAATTTACCTGTATGGAAACAAAATAGTGAACTTGTATAAAAGCTACCAAGGTTACATATTTTGAGAAGTGCATTGGTCTGCATTGTCTTGTCTATGACAGTAATGGTGGACAGAATGAGATGAAAGGAATTATCAGTCTCTATTTTACTTCTTAAGATTTTTCTTTCAGAGTACAACAAACCCTGAATGTCCAGTATAAGCAGAAATTTGACTGAGCACCAGCCAAATTCAATCTCCTTTAACACCTTAGAACTGTGGCCTGTCTGAACAAACATCCTGGAGGGAGTTTTCTGAAGCTTCCTGTCTTTGTCTGATCTTGTGTCGTGAGAACTTAAGGGGTTTTCATACTGGTTTTGAGGGACCTGAATTGCTCCGGACTTCTCTACATACTATAGCATGAGTTTATAACGTAACACCCTGAGCTGTTGCCTAAGGTGATCACAACCTGATCTGGTGCGTCCTCTGAGATAGAGCACAGGGAAGTGGCTTTCCTTGGTTAAGGAAAGGTCAAGACAAAAGTGTCAAGAAGTTCCATTTTTCCACGTAAAATTTACCTACTATAATCACTGACCAGCTCTGCATACTTCACAAAGTGCTGGTTGTAGAAGTGAGGGTGCAAAAGCAGAGGAAGAGTAGAGAGCACGTACTTGAGTCTGTTGGAGATGGTAGACAGATCCCTACTTTTTTAGAGTCCTGCCTCAAAGGTACAAGGGCAGCATTACTTGCCCACCCATAAACTACATCTGCCCAGACCTAATCAGCCATACAGCTAAGGGTTGAATTTAAGAATCAAATGTGATGAGAATATCTTCTGTTTTACACAGCTCCATGGAGTACCAGGGATAGAGGTCTTTTGCAAGGCAGCTGCCTCCTTACTGTAGACTTGCGATAGTGTCTTATAATTTTGTGCAAACACAACTAATCTGTACAATTTCCTTTGTGTACAGAATGGTATGCACTTCTTTGGTGTATCAGTTGACAGGGATTCAGCTCTCACTGTTGTGTATGGTTGCAAAGGAACGAAATGGATTTATGAGCAGGGCCCCAGAGCTTACATTTGAGGGCTTCCCCAGCACTGAACAGACCTTAAGATGTACTTAGCAACGGTAAGACCTACAGTTGAATGGTTGAAGGACACAAAAGGCAGTGTGAAATTTATCCTCAGTTGAATTTTACACCTGTGCCTTGAATGTTAACCTTCCCCAAAACCAGCACATACTCCAGCATGGCTATAGGCTTCTTCCAATAAAAAAGCCCAGAACTGGAGTATATGGTTAACATACGATGACACTTTCTTATGTTATTGTCCAGCCATTCTGAATTTCCTCTGAAGAATCCCAAATTCAAATTTAAAGGTAATATTGCTTTTAAAGGCAGAATTTCAACAAAACATGGAAGCATGTGCTTAACTGGACATCTTCAATGAGATTTCACCTCATTCTTGCGTTACTGAATTGAAACATTAATTAAATTCACAACAGCATAGGTTCCACGGATCATTAGAAAGTTTATGACCTCCATCTTATATTGAACAAGCCCATTATTTATATAATATAGAATATATATAAGTGTCTGTATAGTATGTAGCATAATACCACACAGTATGACAATTAATACTGTATAGTGTGATATTGTAATCTCTAAGTTATATGTTATGTATGATGTATAATTGTTACTATATTACTAAAATTACTATATACTTTATATGTAATATAGCTAACATAATATGCTATATATTCATTATTATTAATTTGACATGTAATATATAATGTAAATATTATATACCATAGTATACAGCATTTAGCATATAATGCATATTATATAGTACAGTATGTACTATATGTTATTTATGAAATGTATAACAATAAATTTTAGTATAAACCAATATAAATTATCTGCATTTTGCAATTTTGAACATTGCATATTCCAATTAATTTTCTGTTGCCAGTTAACTGCACATAAAGTTTTCAAAAAAATGTACTTTTCACATCTTTAGAACACTGAATCTATACTCTCCCTCTCTCAGGAAGAAGGCATAACATGGTCATAAGGGAATAAATGTATGACTGTGGTGAATAGGTGTGGAGGGCTTTAGTTATTGTAAAGTTAATAACTTCCCCCATTTATTTTTTTTTTTTAAAATCTGATACAGACATTGTGGATGGAGAAACATCTCTCATCTAGGAAATTTAAAATAATCTACAAAAGTTAGATGTGAATTATATGCATAACAATTTATTTTGTTATTTAGAGCTTGATTTCTTTATTAATGCAGTCTAAATCATATTTTTGAAGACAAAACTAATCTTGAAGTCAAACTAGAGGCCTTTTAATCCCATTCCTTTAATAATGTATTTACATAATGTTTATATTACAAAGTCCATTTCTCTTATGGTTTTTGTATATTTCTATATAGGAAACCCAGATAATGTTATTGCTATTGAAGAGTAAATTTGATGCTTGTTCTCAGAAACAAGTATGAACTATGTAACTGAATGATTTGAAGCACGTTGGGTAAATGGAATATACTCTTGTATAAATATTTAAAATGTTTTCCGTATTTATAAGGACAACTCCCTTGAGGAAACACAGTCTTTCAGGGTAGGAATTGAATCTGTGCTAAAGCAGAGCAACTGACTTCATATTTCCCTACAGTGCTGAAAAGTTGATTGATTCAGGAGCTAGTCTGGAAAGTGGTAGCGTTGATGTTAATAATTTTTCACCCTTAGTAAAATACACAAAAAAGATAACCCCACAGTAAGGTCTAGTCCCAACAGAGATGTTACACAGAAGATGAGTGATTGCTGATAAGGAAAACATGTTTGATGGCTTTATGATTGATAGATTTTTGCTGTTTATTCTTGTTCTGAGTGAGCTAGAGCCCACCAACCAGGAGGGAAGACCACCAAGACCTCCTGCCAAAGATGAATTCTGTTGTTAATGAGTTACAGCGTGCCCCAAAGTCACCATCTGAGGGACCTGCCTGGGGACAGCACTGCACTCATAGAATGGCTTGAGTTCGAAGGGACTTTAAAGCTCATCTAATTCCAAATACAGACTTTCCCTTCCACAGGTCTTGCTGTGGGCACTAGTATTTCTAGGGTTCATCTACTTAAGGTGCTGGTATTCCTGGGTAGTAAAATACAAAATTATCACCATTATTTTCTGCAGTGTTCTAGGAATATGCTTGGAAGTACCTTTGCTTGTCAAAATGATATATAAATATTTACTAAAAAGTTCTCAGAAGAAATTCTGCTTAAATTTATCACGTTTTGCTGTTTTCATAGTTATTCTAATTTTCATTTCAAGCACATAAGTTTTGAACACAGGACTAGAAGCACTTCTAGTAAAAAGCACTAGTTTTTGTTGAATTACCATCTGAAGGACTTACCTGAGATGGGAACACCGCTCTGCTGGGAACTGTGCAAACAGTCTGGGCTAAGTCCTGTCCCATTAAAACCAGTGGCAGAAGTTCCATTCACTTCAAGGAGCCAAGAGTCAGGTTTCACCCTCTGTGAGAGATGGTCCTTGTCTAGAAACTCTAGACCTCACCACTCTTGTGCTTTGGCAAGTGAGTCAGGAAACCTCTCCAGCCACCCATACACATGGTAAATGCTCCAAAAGGCTCCTATCAATAGGACTCAAACACAAAATAACAAAACCCAAGGATGTGGCCCATGCAACAGCCCAAGTCCCTTTGTTTCTTTTCTGGAACTCTTCACAGGCTCCTCAATTTTTAATTGAAATCTGTAAAATGCCAAATTCATTATTGTCTCTCCATTGTGCTTCCAGGCAGAGGCAAAGACTGTTATATGTCACTGCTTGGTATCGGCAGCACACACTTGGACAGATAGACGCAGGCTTCAATTAGAGTTGGAGAACTATTCTTCCTGAAGATTACTTTTTGCTTGGTTGTGTTTTTTTGTTTTGGTTCTTTTTTTTCTTTAAATGATGTCTGACTAGCACTCCCTGCATCTTTTAGCTACTATTTTGGAAATACCTTCATGGGAGGAGATTCGTAAGTTCATAGTCTCTACAATGTTCTCAGATCGTAAGATTTTCAGCATGTCTTATATTTTAAGCTTGCATAATTCCACTGAGTGAGAAAAGTCACAGGTAGACATGCCTTGCATCACCTTCACATCCTTCCTTCTGTTGGAGATAGATAGGATAGGGCTTCTAGAAGGGGAAAAAAAAGGAAAGATTCAAGATATGGTCAAACAAACAGAATATTTGTCTATTTGCCCTGGAAAGTGCCTCTTGCTTCTCCTGAATAGGTACCTTTTGGGGAGAGCAGACTGACCTGACTGCAGTTATGGGTATGGGATGGCAGTCGCCACCTGAATAAAGTTGTCTTGATGTGAGAAACTGGTAAATCATGTAGCTAATCCAGCCTCCCCTTCTGTTCTGGCAAGCTCTTTTGCTGACTGAAATGAATTTGAATCTGCAGTGGGTTTATGGAAGACAACAGTTGCAGTCAGACTAAAAGAGACAAGTTTTGGGTATGTAAGTTATGACTAGCTTAGCTATTTTAAGATATTATGGTGCTCTTCCCGATAAAAGTTGTCTCATTTACAATCTAACATCACACCTAGCAATTAAAGCATCTTTACTGTATTTTATCTTCCTGTGTATATAGTCTTTGAGAGAGAAGACTCTGAGAAGCAATGAAGAACTGGTAAACTCATCATTTCATAGTGTTTGATCAAGAAGAAATCCATTTGCTCTTTCGAATTATATATTCTCACTGATCTATGTTGTATCCCATTTGTGGGATTGTGAAGTTTTGGAAGAACAGATTATTGAAAGTTTTAAAACTGTTTTTTATCACGTCTTATTCTGTTACCAGATTTCATACTTCATTAGGTTTCTCCACATTTCAGTTCCACTATTTTTCCCAGAGTTCAAAGGAAGAAAAACAGAGAAGACTGAGAAACATAAAGGCAAAATATGAGCATAATAACCATCCTAAGCCAAGTGTTGGTGGGAGGTGCTATGCATAATAGGGTAATCCCATGCTCCTACAATAAAACTATCACATGATAGAGGCTAAAAAAGAGTCACAAATAGTGATGGGAAAGTCTTCTATACAGAACTTCAAGAACAAATATAATTACCAAAGACTTGATTAGTTGTGGTGAAAAACACTTTGACAAGCCTTTCCTGTGATTTAGAATGTTTACCAATGGTGAACAAACAATTCATCAAGCCAATAAAAACCAAAGGCTATAAAAATGTTAGCAGAGGGAGGGAGGAGCCTGTCTGTTGCGTCTCAAAGGGCATTTCAGTAGCGCTAAACAATCTTCTTAATTCACCCAACCATGATTCATACTTGTGCCTGGAGCAATGTTTGATATAACCTTGCCAGTTACACTACTTGCAAGCACTGTAACATACATTTTTTTCTCTTAAAGCTACCTGTCTACAGATACATGGCCCCAGATGATGTGCCTTCCCTCTTCCCACCATCATAATCCCTGAGAGGTCCTCACAAGATAACGTTCAGTACTTTCTTTCATCACTTCTGGACCAAACCTCTGAAGGTGCTGGAGCCAAGTGCTCCTCAACTCTTTTAGCTGTCATAAGAAATCACAGTAAGGTTAAAGTTAGTGCTCCAAGGAAAGAACAAGCTTGGAAAATGGCAAACTAAGTGGCCAAATAAAGCACCACACTCTTGGTGACTACTTTTGCGTGGTACCAAAATATGTGAAGAAAAGGACAGAGGGATTTTCTGTTGGCTGAATGTTAAACTATAATGACTATCATGTAGTATGAAGATAGGCTGAGAAAGCTGGGGCTGTTCAGCCTGGAGAAGAGAAGGCTGTGTGGAGACCTCATAGCAGCCTTCCAGTATCTGAAGGGGGCCTATAGGGATGCTGGGGAGGGACTCTTCATTAGGGACTGTAGTGACAGGACAAGGGGTAACGGGTTAAAACTTAAACAGGGGAAGTTTAGATTGGATATAAGGAGGAAATTCTTTCCTGTTAGGGTGGTGAGGCACTGGAATGGGTTGCCCAGGGAGGTTGTGAATGCTCCATCCCTGGCAGTGTTCAAGGCCAGGCTGGATGAAGCCTCGGGTGAGATGGTTTAGTGTGAGGTGTCCGAGGCCATGGCAGGGGTGTTGGAACTAGATGATCTTAAGGTCTTTTCCAACCCTACCTATTCTATGATTCTATGTATGAAAATTATCTATCTGTTACTGTTGAGGGAGTCTTTCAAGGGTACAGAAAAGTAACTCTTGTCAGACTAGTCTTCAGACTACAAAACCTCCAGCCATCTATAAGGACAATGCCCTAACTCTTAAATAGGAAATCTGCCTGACAGACTCACAGGTCTATTTGCATAGGGTCAAGGGCTGGTTTGCAAATCCCTGAAGTGTTCCATCATGTTAAGACCTGTGTTGATTATGATAAGGGCTGTGTTAGTTTTTACTAGCTGGAAACTGTATTTCTATTTATGTCATAGTGTCACAATGATATATGACAATCTTTGCAAGTCTAAATATATATACATGAAAACTTTTTCCTTTTAACTGTAATGGTGTGAAATATTCCCTGTCATATCTAGAGAGAAGTTAGTGAACGAGGAAGTGAAGTCACAAGAAAGTTATAAGCCAATCTCTTCAGTCTGAGAAAGATCTCATTGGGGAAATACATACTAATTGGACAGCAAAATATTGTCCCTAGTCTCAGTAAATAGAAGTCTGGCAGCTTTGCCATGCACAGTTCTTCCATTTCTTTCAAAGCTGGTATTCAGTACTGATTTAAATATATAATTTCTATTTAATGTTTAAATAAATAAGTTCAGTATTTCCACGGGTGAATTGTCTCATATATCCTGAGGCCTATTTCTGTGCTAAACTTCATACCCTTTTACAGTCGCATCATAGGACTGATTATACAGAAAGCTCATTGTTTGTAGTTTACAAAGAGAGGCCTACTGGTTCATAAGACAAAATAATTCTTAATTCTGTTGCACATCCTTCAGCAGAAGCATGTTCTCAGAACAATCACTGCAGAATGGTAACTGGACCTGAGGGTGACAGTGGTGTTCTCTAGACAGAGCTAGTTTCAAAAGCTTTTGCTTGCTGTTGGCTAAGAGCTCCAGCTTATCTGCCAAAAGCCCCTCATCGTTCTTTGCAAGAGACCCTGCCTGTGAGACTGAAAATCTGTGAGACAGCTGCCAGTACTTATCTCACTGGGTCCATTACTTTATCTCAGTGTGCAATCAGGCAAAGTGAGAGAAAACCACAGACACACAACTTTATGAGCACTAAGCCCACATGAGGTACGTTTGGTATTTTGGCAGTAAGCTTTCAATTTTCCAGTTGTGCCAAGTCAAGAAACAGAAACATGCTAGGAAAAAAAGAAACTGGTGCATAATTAAGTCTTCCTTTTTCTTTTTCTTTTTCTTTTCCCTTTGAGACTTCTCCGTTGACTTTAATTATTCTCTTTCTCTCTGGGCTTGGGAAGATGCTTTGTTTTCCATTTCTTTCAAGTGAGCTTTCTCACCAAACAGGTTTGTTTAAGTTCTCAGCATTCTACTAATTACTAACAAAACAGTTCAGCTTTCAAATATCAAGACAGAAGAAGAGTGGGGAAAGGGAAAGGGAAATGGTGATGCAGCACTAATATTTATTTTATTACTATTGATGTTACATTGTCAGCGCTGTTAAAAGGCTCCTGCTGTTGGTATTACCATTTCAGTAGTGGGTCCTTTGCTTTTGCTTCCTGCTCCTGGTTATGACCTGTGTCCTTTTCTCTGTCCCTTAAGCAAGGTTATCCTCCTGTCATCTTCCCACTTCTTTATAACTCAGTCAGTGTGGTTCCTTGCAGTGATTACTGGAGTTACTTCAGGAAAAGGACAAAGATGTTAATAACAGAAGCTCTTGGACAGTAGCTTGTCTTAATTGAAATAAATTTTCTAGGAGGCTCAATCCAGAACAAATGTAATGGTTAGTAAAGAAACTTCTGATGCAAGATTGCAAAACCTTCAGTGAAAGGTCCAATATAATTGTGATCCTTAAGATCCTGGAGCAGAATAAATATGTTATTTTCCTTCCCTCTCCGTTGTGCTGTGGAATTTTTTATATTTCTGCTTACCTGAAGGAAAACACCATTTTGCACCACCTGAGAGTTGGGACTTCTTGGTCTAGTGTAGATCCTTACTGTAAAATCTGTGATAGTGAAAGCCAGGTTACGGTGTTGGGAACTCACTGCAGTTACTTGTGGGAATAGAGTTACTCACGGACTCATGCAGTGTATACAGAGACAAAGACTATATATCATTTCTGAAGTGAGGACTATGGCTTTTCCTCTTGCCAAATATCAGATACAGTGGCTACAACCACAATGGTAACTGAAATGACTTAGACCTGCTTCCTCTCCCCAGTGCAAAATGGCAAGTTGCCTTTGGGTCCACAGACTTATAGTTGCATCCCTGCCCTGCCAGGGTAGTGGGAGTGGGTTTGTCCTCCTGACTGTTGGCAACTGGCCGCGATGTATGTCACCCATAAACCATGCACAGGCAATAGCTGGTAGGTAGATAGAATAAAAATAAAAAGGGGAAAGGCTTGCTGTGTTTCAGCTCTTCTGCAATGGCACCAAAAATCTGTAGATCAAATAATATGTTAACTGATCACTGGATTTAGTCTTAGGCTAGGGAAGCATCAGGAAATTTATAGTCCATCTACTCATGGGAAAAAATAATGTAATCATACATGTGTTGAAAATTATTTTTCAGGAGATGGATTTGTGGGTAAATCCAGTGAATACTTTTAGCTGAAAGAAGGGATGAATTTTGAAATACATTAAAAGATTTCTTTTTGAACTGTCAAAGATATACGTCTTTTTATTAAAAAAATGGATTTTCTTTATTAAGTTCAGAAACTGAAAATAACTGCTGGGTTAAATGAAAGAGGTGGCTTGTCTCAAAACATAATGTTTTCAGAGTCTTTAAAAGAAGACAAAAGCCCAAAAGGTCTCTTTTTTTCCACTTAAGCGTATTTTCTCCCTCATTGAACTTTTTTTTTCATTGATAGACTAGAACTGTTTTTTTCTCAGGCCTGGTTAAGCTCTCCTGTGCTGTCATTTGCACTATAAGATGTTTTTATCATATGCTTACCTGAACAGAAAACCAAAACTTTAAAAAGTGAATCTAGGCAAAACAAATAACTGCTTTGTTAGACTAAACTATCTTATGCTTAGAAAAAATGTAAGAGAAATTATTTTTTGCACTGTATCCTGAAAGAAGCTGAGGAGAGCATTGAAGTTTTCCTTCTTTGCAAAATTTAGCTGTAAACGTTCAGCCCTGAAAGCTCTGATAGTGCTTTCTGACTCCTGTCCTCATAGTCAGGTAAGATTTTTTTTGGGATCCCAAGCAGAAATAGTTGCCACTCAGATTTGATTTTTACAGTTCCATTTAAGTAGGGATTGAGATTTGCAGAGATGCCTAGGAGATCCAGACTCCTCAAGAAAAATGAGCTTTAATTTGAAATTGCCAGAAAAAATGTGCTCAATCCAATTAAAAAAAAAAAATCATATACAAAGCATTAGGGATGAGTATGGTGTTGGTAATTTTTTCTTCATTTGTTTTATAAGTTCTCAGCAAGGAACAGAAATCTGAAGCTCGCAGCACAAACTGGAATTCAGCTCAAGTCATTTCAGACAGTGAACAAGGAGGAGGAATGTATCCACGAAATTATAGTCAGGAGGGACATTTCTGCCCACCAGAGAAGAATTCCTCTTCCCCAGCTGTGATATCATTTAACAATGACAGCTCTCTGGTTTGTAAGTGCAGCATGTGTTTTCAATGCCTTATTTACAACTGTTTTCTGAAATAATGATTAAAGGTCATATCCTGCTCACTTGATCTGCTTGTAGTTTCTGTGCCCATAAGGAGACAACAGCCATGGGTAGGCTTGTGGCTTCCAAGGGACAATTCCCAGTGTACCAGGCTTTGTTCCATCCTTAAATAGTAGGAGTTAGACATAAACTTTCTCCATGGGTGGTCTGGGTCAGCCAGGTCTGTCTTTGAAGCCCACCGTACTGGCCACAATACAAGGTATCAGAAGAGCCAGCCGTTTTTGTGTTCATAAACTGTCCCTAACATTTTGCTCTGAAGACATCACATATACATTGTTAACGGCATTTTACAGGAACCACTTTGGGAAGCAAAGGGGTTGGAGACATTCCCATTGTTATCCCTTCTCCCCCCTGCCCCCTTAAGTCTTCATCTTAAAGCAGCTAGCATGTGTCTGATGAAAAGCCAGTAATGTATATGCTCATCTTGGCACTGAGACTTAGCTGGATATTTACATGACTTAAGGAATGCTTGGTCTTTCTCAGGGCCAAGAAAAACAAAGTCACCAGCCACCCCCCATAATGAAAAATGAAGTGCTGCTCCCAGCCATCTGCAGCAGGCGTTGCAACATGGCTTGATTGATTGTTTATGTTTTCTTTCTTTTTTTTTAATAACGTTCTACAACTTGCCTTTGCCCCTAAAGAGACAAATAACCTTTTTTTTTTTTTTTTAGACTTTTTTTTAAATATAAAAATAAGTACACAGAGACATCTGTACATAATTTTTAAGAGCAGGGTACAGGAGGAAGCAGGTTAGTTTTGGACAGGCTGGAACTATGCACTGACAGCAGGAGATGCTAAAGGGGCTATTGTCTTTGTTAAAAAAAAAAAGAAAAAAAAAAGAAAGCTGGAAGAAATTCTTTCCTTAAATTGGAAACAGCATTGTCCAAGGAGTTTGCAGTATCAATTAAATCATGTCGTTCTAAAATACAATTGTTTGCCATGATAGCATTTCATTTTAGAGCTCAGGGAAGAGATAGCAGCAAATGTCCAGTTCTTGCCCTGAGTACAAGGAGGTGAGGAGATGTTTGAACAAAAGATTACCATTTATAAAGCCTTGAGCATGGATGACGATAAAGAAAGCTTGCTTTGTAGGTAAAAGAGCAAATACTTATCACTGCAGACACTGTTTTACTTGGGGTTCAGCCTGCAGAAGAAAAAGCCTACGTGCTGAACAGGCAGTGGTCTGCAAGCAGAGGATAGGCCATTGCTGTGGCTGGCTGTGTTTGCGAGAAGGCAGATATTTCTGTATGAGACAAATCCATTGCTCTTTCAGTGTAGTAACTCCTTTCTGGTACTGGCACAACTAGATTATTTGTGAGTAGATGCAAAATCCCCTGTTTCAAACAATCATGAAAAATCTCTGATTTGAATGATTCTTGCAGAATCAAAACCTGCTAAAGTGAATAGGTTCCTCAGGTCCAAGGGTGTCATTAGAAGGGAAAGGTTCTCAAAACGTTAAAGCTTTAAACACATTTAAAATTAGAGAAGTCAAGGCGTTTTATTGCAAGTTTAATCCACATCTACCCATGCAGCCAAGGTGATTGAGAGAAGTTTTGGTCCAGATGTGTGTTGCTTTCATGAGCTGGGCACCACAACCTACTGTGCCTCATGTCATTTAAGTCCCTGAATCTGCTCCACTTTATAATGGGAAGGAAAATTTGTCTTTGTAGGAAAGGAGCAAAGGAGCCCAGGATATGAGAGAAATATCAGTTCCCATGATTCCTCCACAGATGTGCTCACTGTTTGTGAAAAAAAAACAACAAACTAACTAGAAGTCTAATTATGAATCTAGGTAATTTCTGGTCAACTCTAGTGATTGGCTCGTGCTCTAAGGTGTGAAGCTTTATGTAATTTCCTGAAAAGAAAATTCTCTATGCAACTATAGAAGTTTTGCTATGTAAACTTCTGAAGCATAATTAGAGACCTCCTAAAACAGGGCCTGAGAATATCTTGGGCTGTCAAAAGAAAGAAAAGTGCTGAATCCATCTGTGCCTGCTGAAATAACTTCCCAAATGATGGTGGATTTGCCTTCACTTTGAGTATTTAAAGTAAACTTGACACTCCTTTACCAATGGTGCTTTTGTCCAGCCACCACTTACTGAATTTGCTGCAGGAAGAGCATTATCCTCTGGAACAAAAGTCATGCAGTTACAAGGATTTTAATTGTAACATTTCACTTTAAAAGTCTTCCATAACTTGCTAAAGAGGGTCAATTCAGGTGAGATATTTGGAAGTTCTTCCCTGTGAGGGTGGTGAGGCCCCAGCACAGGTTGCCCAGAGAAGCTGGGGCTGCCCCATCCCTGGCAGTGTTCATGGCCAGGTTGGATGGGGCTTGGAACAACTTGGTCTAGAAGAAGGTGTCCCTGCCTGTGGCACGGCATTGGAACTGGAAGAGCTTCAAGTTCCCTTCCAACCCAAACCAGTTTGGGATTCTATGATTCAGTTTTCAAAATCAAGTTTTATATCAATGATGGTCTAGGTATGTGTACAATACAGGTATAAGCAAGTTTTGGTACAGTATAAGCAGACCAGCTACATATTTAGAAAGTACATGTCATATATTGATTACACTATTTTAATAAATTGCTATAGATGTTGATGGTATTAAATTACCAGACTTAAAACAGATAAGCTCTTGCTTTGCCCAGGGTTCTTCTGTAACAGGAGTGGAAGAAGAAAGGCAGTAGGCCGAATCTGAAGTTTGTAAATGGCATTAAAAGTAAGCTATTTCCTTTATCACAAACCTGTTCAATAATTTTTAATGACATTTCTCATTGTTGATGCAAACTGGAAATTACGAAATTGGAAGAAAACCAGAGATACCATATTTCTTAATGTTCTGTTTAAGAAAACATGAAATAATGAGTCCTCCTGTGTGAAATAAGGGTATAATTTCTGATGGACTTGCTCAGACATATAAGAACAGACTGCTTGTTTTAAACGTTAAGATAGTTATGAACTGGTAAAGTCTACTTTTCACTGCTTTTATTTATGTGAATTCTTATTCATCTCTCTGATGTCTTGGTGTTAGAAGAGTTACTACACAGCCCAGGAGCTATTCGGGGTTGTTAGCAAATTGCTGAGATCTCATTAGCTCAGCCTAACTGCTAATGCTTCTGGCCACAACACCCAATGTCATAATAGCACTGGCAAATCAGGGAGCTGCCAGCCACATTTCATCAGAGGATTTAATCAAGCTGTTTTCATCTGATGATCTCCTCTCAGAATCTGTGTGCTTGATGTCAGCTTATAGGGCCAGACGATGCAGGTTGAACAGGTAGGAGCATCTGATTTTCTGTTAGATTGCAGGGATGGTATTCCAGTACTTTACTGAGAAGATTCTTCTTGTCACAGCCAAGTTCTGCCACAGCATCTGCCAGTTTGCAAATTAGATGAGGCATTTCTTTTTCTGTAGCCTTCTTATAACTTCCTAGAAACTTCCCAGGCCTACCTCTTCCCCAAGTGTGTGTCTTTCACAATAGCATCTGCTTGTTTGAAATGAGATAAATCCCCATTTATATGAAACTAGAACAATAAACAGATGTCACATTCTGTGTAGTACTTAAAGTTTTAATTGCATCCCTTCTCTTCAAAGGGAGGGGAGGTGGTGGTGATAACAAGCTGTTTATCTTACATTTGCCAGCAATTAGCCTGTGAAGGTGCCTGTCCTGACAATTTTCTGATCAGGAGCCAGGGTGCAAGGGAAGGTCTCTTATGGTGGGGCAATTTCTTATTGCTGTTAATCCACTGTCTTTGATTGATTATTACCCATATGGATTGTGTGGGATTATCTACAGTACTGATAGTGAAAGGCAGGGGGAATCTGGTTTATTTCTTGCTTGATTTACAGATGAGAGTAAAGCTAGGAGGGAGAGAGAAGTACATTGGTGTGTTTCTTTGCGGGTGTTCAACTTTAAGTACAACTGCTTTTTCTCTGATTCATATGTCCAAGCAAGGTCTATCCATTATCCAGGGTTACCCTTGCTTGAGCCATGTGCAACCAACAACAGGAGAAAAGGGCCACTGACATCAGTTTTTCTGAGCTTCCTTAAAAGTCCTGGTAACTTGGCTGAACAAGAAGTTGACAGATTATAAAGGGCTTTCAAAAGCAAAGAAAACTAGAGGGAGTCAGATGATGTTTTGATGATGAAGTATTTTGAGCTCTCTCGCACTATTAAATCATAAGGGCATGGTATCAGGTCTTTTTTTCTCCACCAGGTTTTAGGCTGAAAGCACCTTACTGATGGTTATTGCACTGGATGTTTTCCACTTGTTCTAATAGTTTCTTGTCTAACATGGTTGAAAATATTTACACATTTTAGGACACCATGTCTTAAGGCCACTGATGTTGTACTCCAGGTGACATCATCCTAAATTTGGCCTTTCCAGGGAGAAAAAAAAATAAATCAGTGTGAAACTGTGTTGTATTAAACTTTTAAATGAAGCAAGGTAGAGCTGCCTAAAGTTTTAGTGTTTTCATTCTTTCTGAAAGCAACTCTGAAAAGAAGCTCACTGGTTCCTCAGGTTCAGGTTAACTATTTCCAAGAAAACAAAGAATAAGCTTTATTAATGTTAACGAAAACATCTGTAGTCATCAAATGCACTAAAGGAATGAAGAATCTGTATCTATGGTTCCATATGCTAACACAGAAAAAGGGAGTTTTTTATGCCATTTACTCAAAGTGAGAGAAAGTCTATGACAATTTTTCTGGACTTTCTTGCTATATGTTTATCAGGTGTTTTCTAGAACAGTAAATTCTAAAAGGGCAGTGCTGGGTTAAAGGGTTCAGCTTTAGAAATTAGGGTTCTAAAATACTAGGAATCACCCCTTTGACAATGTATGTACAGATTATAGCCATTCAGGTTTAGAATTTGGTTTGTAAATTCATTCCATTGATATTTTAAGTTCACATACACCAGACTTTCAAATTACAGTTGTCACTCTTAAGAAGTTTTATCCATGTCTTCAATCACAGCTGGGTCACAGGTGAGTAGGAAGCTGAGACACATACAAAAGGTGCTTAAGGAATATAGCTTAGTCCACTTTTGAAAACTGTGTGAACAGGTCAGCTGATGAAAACTTTCTATTTGAGGTATGGTTTATGTAGGGAAAAATATTCTCTTTGGCAGAATTCATAGCAGCTATAGCAAGAAACATAGCAGAGGTGAAAATCCCTGTTTTTCTGCTCAGTTAGCTGCACTTATGCCAGAAATTTGACAGGATAATAATGCTGCAACCCTCAGAAATTGCTGCTCACTTGAATAAATCAGTAACTGAATTAAACAGGGTTGCAGATAATTTCCAAGGAAATTAGTAGGGTTCTTAAATGTGATTACAGACTCCTGAAATTCTTATTTTCAGCTTGATTCTGTTGGCAGTTACTGCTGCAGGACCTTTGCTTTGTCAGAACTGAGATCTAATTGCTTTAGGCCATTTTTGTATTCCCTTATCCTAGTAATACTACCAGATGCAATCTGTGGATAAAAAAGGTTTCCCAGAAGAAAAAGAGAAGTTAATTGAATACGTACTATTCTGTGTGAAGCTGGTAAATGGTCACATGGATTTGAGTTGCAGTTAGTGAACAAAAAGTTTCTTATGTAAGGGGATATAATGGGATGGAATTAAGAAATGGAAGTTTTGGGATGTGTATCAAGAAAAAAGCTTCCTAACTGGTAGGATAGGCTGAAAACAATCAGTCACAAGAGGCATTGCTCAAGACAATTTAACTTGATGGGACAGAAAAGCCAAGAAATGACTGACTGAATCCAAAAGAGCTTTTCTTTCTCCTTACATACACCATTGAATAGTGCAAAAAGGAAAATGAGAAGGGAACGTTTTTGAATGAAAACCCCAAAACCAGGGCTTATGCTCCCCAGAATACCAAGATCTAGCTACAAAAAAGTATTTGCATGGGGGGCTAAGGACTCTGTCATTCAACATAAGTGTGAAATCAGGAGGTTTACATCCTGACTCCTACCCCAGGGACTGTGCATTTTAGCATCATCCTGCTAAGTAAATTTCTCTAAGGATGGAGGCTCAAAAAGCAGCCTCCTCCACCAGCAGTGGTGACTGACAGGAGACTTTTCTTGTATCCTTTCCTGCCCCAGGCATGCTGAGTTCCTCACTCGTGCAGCAGCCTAGTTTCAGAAGTGAGGGTTAGGGGTGCTCTCACCCTGGACAACTTAATTACTGGAACAGGTTCTCAGCATGACCGTCTCCGGTTGAACACTGAATCCAGGCCCTTCAGCTCCAGATCGATGATTGCTCTATGGCTTATATTTGTGCCATCCAAAAAGTGGAAAGCATCTGCTCCTGCCTATATTAGGTGACTGTGGCTTTGTAAGATACTCTGCAGAGGAGACCATGAAAACTGTGGCCAGATCAGACTGCAGAAGGGATGAGTGGAAGTAACGTGAAGTTGCAGTTGAGTGTCTGCACAGAAATAGGACTCCCAGGGCTGACAATGTCTCAGGCTAAGGCTGGAAGTACACTGTGAGGTTAGTCACTGCCAGGGCTAAATGACAGGCAAGTGTGAGAGATTTTATTGGCTAGGTTGTCTTAGGTCCACCAGCTAGGTTGTGCTGAGTAGTGTTATTATTTCTCCCTGGAAGGAACATGGGAAATGATAATAACCTGTCTCAGTGCATAGGATTTCCAGAGTTGTACACACTGAACAAACCACAAAGTTTTGGGTTTCAGATGAAGTTTTTCTTAAAGTTTAATTGATTGTGCAGAATGACAGATGTAATGCCTGCTGAGCTTTTTTTCTTGGACCAGAAAGGAAGTGAAGCATCTGCTGTCTTACATGTATTAATACGCAAGTATCTGTATGTCCTGACTGACACACCTGTATCAGTGCAGGCATTCTATCTGCCTTTGTCGAGTCCTTGCAGGCGTTAGACAGTGAACCCAATGGGATTCAGCCGTGTTACAGCTTCCTTCCTTCATGGATTTGAAACATTTTGCAAAAGAGAACTACAACAAAAAAAACCTATAATAAACAAATCCCTTCTTCATCTCTTCTCCAATATCCTTAATTAAGCTTCTTAGTGGGTCACGTTGCACTTCCCCACATTCTTTCTCTCCCTCATGTTTAAAACAAATGGGGGTTGTGTAGATACAAACACACACGATGTATTGGAAAGCTGCATGCCTAACTCTTTGAACTGAATAACAATGCATTTGTTAGAGCAAAGAAGTAAAGACACAGTTAAAGCCTGAACACTGGAGACTTCTATAGTTGCACCATACCCAATGTTGATCTCAATCTGTGTAACCATTTTCGGGGCTCAGGAGAAACTGCACATGAAAATACAAGGGATGAGTAGTTTGCAGATGTCAAGGTCTTTTCTGTCAGGTGTTTTTATACCTCAGTTACTGAAAATGTCAGGATAGGCATGGGAGCTTAATTAGAAAACAACAAAAACACCCCAGTCAGAGCCCTAACCTTTCCAGTGAGACAGCTGGAGGAGTCTTCTGAGACTATTTCTCAGTCACTCTTTCTAGTGACTTCTGTCACTATTTCTCCTCCACGTATTCCTCAAGAAAAAATAATTTCTTCTTAACAATTAGTATTCATTGAAAAAGACTCAAGGAGCCTAATAGAAAGTGTTCTTTTGTGAAGCTTTAGGAGAAGATCTAGCATTTTATTACAGCACAAAATCAGTGTCGCTAGTAACAAAGGAGCACATTTGTTTCCACCTGTTGACTTTTTCAGTACATGCATGTGCTTCCAGTTTTGACTATTTTAGCTCTTTATATGAATTAAAAAAACACCCATGCTTTCAAAATTCTTTTGTATTCATTTTTGTTGGCATAAATACTCATTTTAGGGGTCAGCTCAGGCCCCTACACAACTCAGACCCCTATACAACAAAACTCAGGTTTTTGTTGTTTAAAAACATATGGAAAATGTTGCTGTCTAGTCTGAAAAGATGAAAGATCAGAAGTTTCCTTTCTCTATTATTTCAAAAGCTCTGTGGGAAGTGGTGGGACAGGAAAGGAACATGGTAATGGGTATTCACCTTCATAGAATCATAGAATCACAGAATTAACTCAGTTGGAAAAGACATTTAAGATCATCAAGTCCAACCGTTATCCCAGCACTGCAAAGTCCACCAATAAACCTTGCCACTAAGGGCCTCATCTACATGGTGTTTGAACACAGAAGAAAATATATGGGTGGAAAACAGCAGCTACTGAGAAAATAACTGTGCAGGCAGAAAGTTACTTGTCCTTCATCTTCACATGTGTCATCATCACCTATTCATGACAGGTTAGCAATGAAATGGTTCATCAGATCTGGAACTGCCAATGCTATGGGTTGTCAGACTGGATGTCAGCAAATTCAGTTAAGGGATGTCAGTGCTGAGTTTGTGAGATATCTTGGGATGGATATCTTTTTCCAGAGCAGGATCCAGAATGTCTGCCTTCAGTCTAAGGGATGTTTTTTCCTGAAAGACCAATATTAAATTCAGAGTAACCATTCTTAGATCCTCATATTTGTTTCCAGAGCTTTAGTTTTCCTGAGATGATAGTAATTGTGTTGCATGACAAAATTACAAGAAGTAGTTTAATGACAAATATACACTGGAGTCAAAGTCACTGCAAAATCTGAAGAGACATCTTCAAATCAGCAAGACTTCTCTCCCTCTTTCTTTCCAAATTTTTCACTTTGTTTTCTTTTTGTTGTTGTTAATGTAGGCTTTGTCTAAGGCATTTATAGAATCATAGGATCGCAGACTGATTTGAGTTGGAAAGGACCTTAAGATCATCTATTCTATTTCCAACACCCCTGCCATGGGCACAGACAGCTCACACTAGACCATGCCACCCAAGTCTCTGTTCAACCTGTCCTTGAACACTGCCAGGGATGGAGCATTCACAACTTCCTTGGGCAGCCCATTCCAGTGCCTCACCACCCTCACAGTAAATAACTCCTTCCTAAGATCTAATCTGAACTTCCTCTAATTTTAAACCCATTCCCCCTTGTCCTATTACTACAGTCCCTTACGAAGAGTCTCTCTCTAACATCCTTGTAGGCCCCATTCAGATACTGGAAGGCTGCTAAGAGATTCAGTCAGAATCTCTTCATTGGTGACCGTGGGCTTCTAGAAATCTTCCTTTTAGATAAATTTTTGATATTTTTTAAAGGGATTGAGAAATAATCTTCTAATGACAGGTTTTTCTGGCTCAGCAGGGCTCTTTCCTAGTACTAACACTCAGACATGTAAAGTCAGGGCCTTGGAAGAACCTTGACATCCATCTCTACATAGCCATTTTTGACAGTAGATGTGGAAGGTTGAGTTAAACATACCAGGGGGTAGAACATGCCTGTTTATGGATTTCATTAAAGACATAGACTTGTGCCAGGCTTTTTGAAATTTGCAGTCTTTCTGACAAATCTGGACAGAACAGAGAGCAGAGACTGATAGATTTTAAAGATCAGAATGAACTTTTACGGCCATCCTGAGATGGATAAACAATTGGTAATGGAAAAATTAATAATTTATTCAATAACATTAAGTAATTTTTAAAATGCTAATCAAGAAACAAAGGGACAAGATTTATAAAAATCATGTTAAAAATCCCCTACTAACACAGTGTTCTCCTCTCCCATAAGACAGTCATATTTTAATTGGAGGTGTGTGGCTATCTCTTTTTATATATAAGAAAATATGTTTAAACAGCTCATGCTTTTTGATTCAATAACCTGCCTGAACTACATTTTCTGATCTGTAAATGGCAATCTGCATTGTATTGTGCACCCTGAAGAGTGGTGAGAAAATGTGAATATATTCCAAATGAGGAGACAGAGCAGCAACTGACTAGAGGGATGTAATGACTCATTAAAAAGGAAAGCAAAAAAATATCTGTCTTAAATATAGACTGAGTTTCTAAAAGCTGATTTTTTTTTTTTTGTCTCTGACTTCAGTAAAGACCACAGAACTGCCAACACATTATCTAAGCTGAGAGGACCAATCTTTTGTCATTTTTGGCTGAAAATACTGAGCGTGAGATTTCTGCAGCATCTCTAATGACAGAAGGAGTCCCATCTACAGTGTTCTCAGGTTGGGCTGGACCAGGAAATAGGTTTTTGGGTTACAAAACTAATTCTTTCACTTTGGAGGGGGAGTTAAAAACTGCAAGACTAATATGCCAGCCCAAGAATAATTGTTTTCTTACACCTCTTCCAGAAGAGTCTCACAAAGTTTCCAAGTGCTTTAGTCAGTCTGCAAGAGCTTGTAAAGTTTTGGAAGAAGTAGAGGAAAAAAACAGGAAGTGCCAACTTGATGAAACTCTGTTTTGGCCACACTGGTAGGTGGGTACAACCACAAATAAATGATCTATTTGCAAAGCAAATGTCACCCCACACTGCTTGTTGCTGCAGTCTTTATTTGGAGCTAGTTTGGGGCATACGAAGAAAGGGTTTTGAGAAGATCAGGGCATTCTATTCCAGGATGGGCTTGAGGATGTGCTATCTGCCTGTTCCTTCTCACTGTGATCTCTGTCCAGGTCTCATCAGAGGGGAAGAAAACTTATGCTGTTGTCTTCCCAGGTGATCTATCCTTGAATTGTCCTTGAATATCCTGGTAGAGCAGCTTTTCTCACTGGTGCAGAAGGGGTCTTCATCCACCCAGGTGCCACCCACTTTCCTGCCACTGAGCCAGCTCTTCCTGCCTTGTCACATTCCCAGTGCCTGGCTCTTTGAAAAATAATTGAGTTTGCTTGATATTTTTCAAAAACAAGCCTTAATCAAACTCTGCTTTTTCCCTTAAACAAATAAACCAAAACCTTACAGATTTGGTTTTGGTATGTTTTTCTGGGGGTTGGAGGGTGGGGGAAATTACACAGAGGGATATATTCCAAACTGATGTCAGAAAAGCCACACTAGAGGGGCTCATTTATCAAGGCTTTGTACAAGTCATTCTGCTTGGATTTAGTCCCAGGTACAGCTTTCAGTTTGGACGTAAGCAAATGCAAAGCAAAGCTCTCTTGAAATTCCTTGGTATAGTATATTTTTTTGCTGACATAGTAGCAAAATGTAAATACCACATTGGGTTTTCTGCAACTCTGCAGCTGATCCCAGGTACTCTAACCATTTGTCTCAAGTGCACTCCGAAGGTTTCTGACCTGTAACAAGCCCTTAGCTCTGCTGCTCCAAGCTTCAAGTTTGTAACAATTCAGACAGTGACATATCTCATCCAGTAACCGCATAAAGAATGACTATAGCCACTGCCAGATAAAAAAATCCTGTCTTTGAAGGATAAATATTAATTTGCATCATATGAATTAAGCATCTAGCAGAGAAATAATTGAAAAATTCCCTGTGAACTGCATTTGAAGCTTTGAATTAGATCTCCTGTTCCGCTATATTTGCTACGCTTATAGAGAAGTTAAGATACTGGGTATCTGCTTTTAATTACCAAATTAAAATGCAATTAACCAGTCCAAGTGAACAAACAATGATTTCTTTAAAATCACATTTTTTAAAGTCTTTTTTTCTTTGCTTTCTTTTTTTTTTTTTTTTAACAGAAAACACATTTCCAGCACTGCCATATATAGAATAATTTGCATTAAGTAGAATTAATCTTAGAACCATAGTATCACAGACTAGTTTGGGTTGGAAGGGACCTTAAAACTCATCCAGTTCCAGCCACTTGCCATTGACAGGGACACCTTCCACCAGACCAGGTTGCTCCAAGCCCCATCTATAATAATCTTTGCTTTTACTGAAATGGTATAATGGGCGGATCCTCAGCTGAATTAAATGACTATAGCTGCTCCACAGAAATCAGTGTTTGTATAGACACAAAATGGCAAGTACTACAACGGCAGCTGTTTAACGTTATACGAACAGAACAGCTTATTTGTACATCTGAGATGGAAACTGTATTTAACACAGTGATAAACTTGCACACTAAAATACTTTGTGATTGAGAAGTCTGGAATTAAAGGTAATTTGCAGATTAAAATATGTCTTTGGCTATAAAATGGTCTGCAACAAATTACTTCTAAATAAAAGGAGTTTTCAGCTTTAATACATACATTCAGGTTTGTATTTTATTTGCACTACGTTAGATTTTCTCTTAGAAAAGGCCATTAAAACTTGAAGAATATAGTCATACACCTCTTTGAAGACCCTTATGCCTTCCCAAAATGTTGTAGCATTCTATAGTATCTGTCTGAAATAACGTTATTATGCTGTGAATGGGCTGTATCCTGACGAAGGTGGGCTATTTAATTCAGCAGAGGAAGTGAACCGAGATTCACTTGCTGAGAGCTGAACTTAGACAAATGCCTCCTGAGTCTGAAGCATGACTTTCTGTGTAGGAAAGAAGTGGATTTTCCTTCACTCGAAACATTTAAGCTCAGCCTGGATGACACGCTCTGAGGCTGACTCAAGGGAAAATCATGGTGCCTGCTCCTGACTGCTTTTCTGTGACTTGTGTTATGTGGGAAGTCCAACTAAGCTAAAACAGAAAGACAGCAAAAGAGGAAGGAGAGGAGTGTTAGAAACCTCCTTGACATCCCATGTGTATTTTGTGCAGCTGAACTGAAACCCTAATGAGTTTTCCTTTCTCTCTGCCTCTCCCCTCCACTCTGCTGTTCTCTGCCCCTTCTCCTCCAATTCCATGGGGAACTGTGATCCCTTCCTCTGCTCCCTGCCTTGTGATCAACCTAAGACATTTCCCTTTCAGGTGTCTTCCTTACCCTTTAAAAAGACTTTGCCTATGCTCTTCAAACAACAATCCTTGCTAGCTTTAATATCCAATTGTATTACTCCAACGAATACAAACACAACTCCTTATAACTGTAGCAGTGGTGTACTGAGCTATTTCACCAACAGCTCAAGCATATTTCCATACTCTGTGTACCCCGCATGGATATTTCTATGCACAGTACATTAGTAAATAAGCAGCTTAAAAAAACCCTTACAACCCTAATACTACCATCATAGTCTTTTCTTCCTTCTCTGCCCTCCTCACTATCCCTTCATACCTTATTTCTTGAAACTGCATGTATTTCCAGCCACTTTTATATTTTAGCGTTGCTTGAGATCCTTAAATTGATTTAAAACATAGGATGGACTCACTTAGCTGAGACCGTATTAAGTAGCTCATGTATGTCTCTCTACTCTTAGACAGTTGGTCCTTCAGAGTAACACACAATTAAAACTAAAAATATTATTGACCTGCCTCTATTCTGGTTATCACAGGGTATTATGAAAAACTGGACAGCCGTCAAATAGTTGGACTTTAATTCCTGGTTAAATGTCAAAGTAAATAATAAAAAGATTTTGCCAGTGTAAATGAGACTACTCAAATTCAGGTTTCTGAGTCATTTCAGTTGTGCTGATATCATTGCAAAAGGATAGCTTTTATCAGACTGCCTCCTGATATGGAGGAAAGGATGGGAATGTTATTGTGCCTCTGCACAGATTTCCTGTGGTCCTCTGGAGTGTGGTCCTCTGGACCATACTCATGCTATACCCAGTGTGAGTGACACTTGTACTGACCAGCCACAGGAATTCAGCCTGTATGAATGAACTTGACTGTTTATTATCTCCTAGCATTTCTTATACCATTTATTACTACGTTGACCTAAAATTCTGGGCAATTGGTTCTTAAAAAGTATGCATGGAGACGCAGATGCAGTATGAATTTCCATGCATTCCTGCTCACTCTTGGTTGCAAATCTGCACAAGTACTTCAAACCTTGCTGAGAAGAAGCACCACCATCAGACTGGTTAGGCCAATTTTATTTGAAAAGACAAGGATACTTTACAGACACCAAGGGACACATTTTCAAGCACTTCATGGGGCTTTAGCTACCCAAGTCCCATCAACATCAATGGGACTCCAGGAGCCAAATCCACACTCATTGCATGGAAAATATACCCCTGAGGGCTCAATTCACAGCAGCAGAAACAACACAAGCCATTTTACCCCCAGGACTTTTGCTTCCATGATCCATGAAGAGAGCAAAATACACTTTGTGGCTCATTAAACCTTTTCACAGTATGCAAGTGAAGAGACACAGCTGGGTAATAGTTGGTGTTCTCCAGTTCCTGCATGAGGATCCAGGGGAGCATACTGTAGTGTATGTTCATTGTGCATTTAAACTTTGTATTGAGATTTTCCTCAAAAATGCCATATTAATTATCTTGAAACCCTGGTGCTTGTAAAGTATTTACAACTTTCTCTGGAGAAATGTGTTTAATGAGCCTTTCAGCTTCATGTCTGACTGTTCCAGAGATCTGCAAATCCATCATTTTCTTGCTGACTTTTTTCAATTTGATCATTATTTGGTGGGGTGCATAAAAGTCTCAATCTTGATTTCTATTGACAGAGAAAAACCTCAGTTAAGCATGAAGTTCCCTTATAAAACATGTGCCTGCTTCTCTTTTTTGATATTTATTGCTTTGAATATATTTATTGTCCTGCAGGGAGCAGGAATCCTAAACTGGTATGAGATTAACAAAGAGGTAGGCTAAGTCTCTAAAATAAAAACAAACAAACAAAAAAACCCCATGACTTTGCTCCCGGCTTCCAGTTGCTGCCAGCATTTTTTTTGCTGCTTGCTACTGCTGGGTAAAGAGCTTCAGCATTCAGACAAGGAGCTAACATTTACTCTTGCTTCATAGAAGACCTTTCATATGAAAGAGCATATGTTTATCTGCTGCTGTATGCAATTTTCATTGGGATAACTCAACATCAGGTAATCCTGTGGTGTAATAGCTGGTGTTTAACTTGTATAATTGAACAGAGGATTGGGTTTAAAAGGTCACTTGTGAGCAATGCAGTATATTCTTGGGTGTTTCTGCCTATTGTGCACTTACACTAGTGAAAAAAAAAAAAGTTATTTGGGCTGTTATCCCTAGATTTGGGGGAATTCTGCATTTTCTAAACAGCTGGCTTTTATAAAACTGTTGTAAACCATTCTTCTTCTTTGGGAACCTGTTGGTAAGAGGATATATATTGGGACCTAAAGCTTGGGTTTGGAACAAATCCATGAGGAAAAAAGGCATTTCCATCTGTATCTGTTTGGTCCCAGTCCAGATTTTAATGGATAGTGATCCATATAATAAAGCCCATTGCCAGAATTGGCAGGCACAGTGGAGTGCCTAAAGACTGGATTATCTCATGGTGGCTCTGCTTCCAGTGCTGAGTCAGTGCAGGGAGGTCCCTTCCTGTTCTGTGTTATGCCTGCCCCAAACTGATAGACATGTGTCAGTCAGCAGAGCTGTGCTCTGGGACAGGTTGCCAGCAACAGCTTAGCTGGGACCTGCTAAGCACTTTCTCTGCTCTCTGCAAAACCTGAACAGGGAAGCAGCTTCATGATTGATAACAGCAGCTCTTGCAGGTTGGGGGCTTGAATTAATGTTTATTCACTCTTTTTTTTCTGTACATTTTCACTTCGATGTAGGCTTTCTGAAAGGTGCAGATAGGCTATAAATCTTTTCACCTTGTTTGGAGAATGAGTACTGAGTTCTGTAGAGTAATAAAATTCTCTTTGTGCAACCAGACTTGCATACCACAGTCTTGCCATACATAGCATTCTTCAGTGTGAAGGCTCCCAAGGTTTCTTTTGGTATTCAGTTTCAAGGGCAATGCATGCCAATTCAGATCCCCTGAGACACAAGTAACAGGTTGGAAGAAGCAAATTCATTACCAGCTACTAACTTTACTCTGCTGTCTCCTCTGTGATGTCTGAACAATAAGATATCTCATCCCACAATGTCCTAAGCTCAGTGACACAATCTTAAATGACTTATTTTGTACATTTTCTCTCCTGTATTGGGCACAGCCCATGTACAGGGTGTCAGAAGAGCCATGTGGCCCCATGAGTGAAGCCAGTGACAGAAGCAAAGGGCTCTGAAACCACTCTGCTCTCATTGCTTTTCTGGTTTTGTTGGTTTTCGGTTTGTTTTTTTTTTTTTTTTTTCCAATGGCTGTGACACAATTACTACTGCACTTCCCAGCTTTTTTGTTGCTTTGTTTTGATTGTTTGTTTCAGATGAAAAACCCCCACATTTCACCAAAGTCATTAAAATCACAAAAATGTTAGGGATTGACACTTGCTTTGAACTAGGGGTTTGGGAAAGATGATTTACTGCTGCTGCTGAAGTGGGAGCACTCATGTGTGACTGGCTGCATTGCATGAGGCATTCTCCTCCGTATGTAACATGTGGTCTGGGGTGGATGGCAGAGGTCCAAGCCCGCCTCCCATGTGTCCTGTACTTTAACAATGCCAAGCGCAAACTGAGACTCAGCTCAATAACCATACCTTGTTATTGAGCTGGTCCTCAAAATGGATCTGCTCTTCCTGGGAATACCTACCTGCTGCATGATAGCAAAAAGAAGTGCTTGTCCACACTAGAGGGAATCAGGCTGGAGAGGTGGGACCATGTGAACCTCATGAAGTTCAACAAGACCAAGTGCAAGGTCCTGCCCCTAGGTCAGGGCAATCCCCAGCACAAACACAGTCTGGGGCAGACTGGATGGAACACCCCTGAGGAAAAGGACTTGTGCGTATTGGGCGAGGAGAAGCTTCCTGTGACCCAGCTTCAGTGTGTGCTGAAGCCCAGAACCACCCCATATGCTGGGCTGCATCCCCAGAGCATGAGCAGCAGGTAGAGGGAGGGGATTCTCCCCCTCTGCTGCACGCTGGTGGGACTCCCCTGCAGTGCTGCATCCAGCTCTGAGGCAACACCACAAGTGGGACACGGAGCTGTTGGAGAGAGTCCAGAGGAGGCCACGAGATGCTGCAAGGGCTGGAGCAGCTCTGCTCTGGAGACAGGCTGAGAGAGCTGGGATGGTTCAGCCTGGAGAAGAGAAGGATCCTTAAGGGAAGACCTTAGAGCAGCTGCCAGTGCCTGAGGGGGCTACAAGAGACCTGGAGAGGGGCTTTGGACAAGGGCCTGTAGGGACAGGACAAGGAGGAATGGCTTTAACCTGACAGAGGGGAGGTTGAGATGAGATCTTCCCTGTGAGGGTGCTGAGGCCCTGGCACAGGTTGCTGAGAGACGCTGTGGCAGCCCCATCCATAGCAATTTTCAAGGCCAGGTTGGACGGGGCTTGGAGCAACCTGGTCTAGTGGGAGGTGTCCCTGCCCGTGGCAGGGGTGAAACTGGATGAGCTTTAAGGTCTCTTACAACCCAAGCAATTCCATTATTTAATGACTCGGATGCATCTCAGCAGTTCATGTCACTGCAAGAATGAGCACAGTCTGCAGTTTGCTCTGTGACAGAACTGGTGGCTTTCTGCAGCGATCCTTCGGGAATGCAGTTCTGCTGTTTTGTATACACTGGTCTACATAAGAAAACCAGGGTATATAGTTACTCTAGGTGTTTTGATTACAGTCTTGATATATAATTTACCCTTAACATGGAGATTTATCTGCAGTCAAAATACCCTAGAATCTCAAGAAACCACAGAAATAGAAAGGGAGGAAAAACATCAGTATTTCATTAGGAGACACTATTGTTGTTTTGTTTTTTTTTCACTGGAAAAAAAAAATCAAACCCCTATTCATTTGTATTTATCTTATTACCCATTTTGTTTGAGACTCCTGCTTTACTATTCAAGATAGTAATTTAGTAGATTTACTAATCTTTTGAATTGGTCTTGGACTTTGTGTCACTAACTTCTCTGCTCTGTTTACTGAGAGTGAGAGAATTGCTGCTCTGTCTGGGAAAACTGGAAAATTTTGCTTAAAAATGAGCTGCTTTGCGTGCAAGTTTTTCCATTCACCAACTCCTTTTACTTTAGGTGCTCATTCTCTGCTACACACATGAAGACAAGGATCTTGCCATGCATACCATAGAGCATCAGTGAGGACTCCCTGAGACCACAAGGTGAAGCAACTCTTTGCAGAGAGTAATTCCTACACAGAATTAGGAAGCAGAAATTAAGGAAAGCAGGCTTCAGAGCTAGAAAAGAGCATTTTACTGCTTTGCTGGGAGTCAGGAGACTGTAGTTGTCAGGCAGCTGCTAGCATTTGTCAGTTGAATTTTTCTTGTGCAATACTTATCTTTGCTGTACAATATTTACTTTTGGCATGAGATATTGAAAGTATTTTAACATTTTGACCCCAGGTAATATTTCCTCAGTTGTAGGTACAGGAATTGTGAGTCCTCTTATTGATGTTGTTAGAAGATTATAATCTATGTAAATATTCAGCTTAAATGATTTATCAATTACTACAAGTCTGTTGCACATTCTAATGGATTCTGTGACTTTGACAATGGTGTCTTGTCTTCCATCTGCTTTATTGTTCCTTATTGTTCCTTCTTGCCAGCAAGCAAGTGCCTTGTGGAGATATATTTGTGTGCCAATGCAAGTGTACATTTCATATATAAGGCACAGGTAGCTGGGAAAAATTAATTGCCGCTACCTGTGTTCTCAAAGACATTCTTCAAGTATATGAATTGTAGATGGTCTAGCAGAAGCTAAGGGATGTGTCCCAAGCTGAAATACATTTTTATATCATATTTTCTCCACAGCATTCACAGCTCTTCCTTGGTATATTTTTTTAAGGTCTTCTTAGATAGCAGCATGCCTTTCATGCACAGCCACAGCACAATGGCTCTTTTCAATGTGGGTCACCTTATGAGTCATAGAATCATAGAATCATAGAATAGTTAGGGTTGGAAAGGACCTTAAGATCACCTAGTTCCAATACCCCTGCCATGGCCAGGGACACCTCACATTAAACCATACCACCCAAGGCTTCATCCAACCTGGCCTTGGACACTGCCAGGGACATCAACATCAGTATACTGATCTTCTCTTTCATGATGTTCACCTTCTGTTGGTGAGAAACTATTAAATATGGCACTTCAAAGAGCTTAGAAATTCTTCTTGAGTGTTTCTGGACTTCTGCTTTGGTCTTCCAACTTCTTTTGTTGACAAAATCCAGTAGAGCATAGAGCTACTTTTGCTTTACTGCAACCCATAGTATCTATTCTTTAATTTTCCTCTACTCTGATTCAAACTTTTTCAAAGCTATTTCTCTTGCTGTCTAACCAGCACCCAGCTCAGGACCATTTCCTCTTTCATAACTGTCAGCATACTGACTAGATTTTGGTTTATGTAGTTTATGTTATGCTGTCATTATTATATTGTTCTCGTAATTTATAACTTGGGGTAGAATGACTTGAGCTTCTGAAGACATCTGTTTGCATGAGCCAACTTATTTGCAACATTATGTGCTATGCAATTATCATGTGCAAAGAGAGCCAAGACAATGCAACATTCATGCTTTGTTTCTTCATCCAAATATATGCATGGATGGATGGATGGATGGATGGATGGATGGATGGATGGGTGAGGAAACAGTAGCTGTCTCTTGAAACTAAACCAACATAAATGTCTGAATATTAATTCTTCATCAATATAATTTGTGAATGATACTTGGTGAATCCTTGGCAGAACTTACTTCATTTTCCAGTTTTGAGATTGAGACCAAAACACACAAAGGTAAGGAGTTTAGAAATGGGAACATACAGAATGGGGATGGAGCAGTCTGGTGACATGGGTTTACTGCACAGCTTGCTGGCTGAAATTTACTGGAAGATAAATGGGGAGAGAAGGCATTCAGGCTAGAGATCCAGGGCCCTCACCTGGGACAGATCAGGCCCTGCCTCATCTTACATTTGTCAGTGAAAATATTAAAGCTGATCCAGAGCTCAAGATTCTCTCATTCCATGTGTCTTACAAAGGTGTGCTACCTCCTGCTGTGCTTTGCACCACTTACTTGTAAAACCAATATAAATTGTGTTCTTACTTTATACATTGCCATAGCGTGAAAATTAGATTTTCAGCTTTGTTATTCCAACACCCATTACAGGTCAGCTTCTGTGAAAATTAGTAATGTGTGTAATTTATTGCCCTTACAAGCCGTTTGTGAGTGGGGTAGAGCTAATTCTAGGAATGCCTATGAAAATCCAGGTGCAGGAGGCTTGGACCTACCTGTACCTTGCCAGCACAACTGTTGCATATGGTGCATGGAAAACAGAACCCTGGAATTTATTTTTATTGCTTTGCTAATATAGCTCATAAGTTTTTTTTTTTTAATTTTTTTTTTACCAGAACACAAGTAGACTAGCAGTGACTATTGCTTATCTGTTTCTGTGGGAGCATTGCATCCTCTGGAACAAACACTCCTGAAACAGGTTCTCATTTTATATATTCATGAAGAGCTGTACTACTGATTTTTCTCTCCTTTTAATAGTATCTCTGCTTTGCTCCATTTCTGAGATAGTACCTCCCCTTCCCCCCCTCCCCCCCCCTTCTTTTTTTTTTTAGAATTTGAATATAAATCTGCTACATTTTTGAAGGACGTCAGAGACATGACTATACTGCCTGGGGCTGATCTGACAAGGATGCAAAGCCCACCTAAGGATCAGTTCATGTCTTGGGAGACATCAATATGTATATGGCATAAAGACCACAAAGCAGCTGGTCCACATGGTGGGATGGGTTAATCATTGCAGCAACTTTAATGCTTTAGTATTCATCTTCTGGTGGAAAGAACTGTTTTATTGACTTGAGTGTGACAAGAGTGTGCTCATCACCAATGCACAATTGCTGCTCAGGATGACTGGAGTGAGGAGCAAGAGGAAAAGATACAAGAGGAGGAAATTTTCATTTTAAAAAACATTCAAACATAGGACATTTTAAATTCTTTCCTTTGCAAATATAAACTGTTTAAATAGGAAAAGATATAAAGGGTTTCAGTTTAAGCTGATTTTCAGAAACCAGACAACTGAAGGCTATAGCTATTAACATTGCAAAGCAATGACAGAAGAGTGAAATGATACAAGAAAGGATATATCAGTGAAGGACTGTGAAAGGAGATGACTGTATTTCTGTTGCTGTTGTTTTACCTTGGTATTCATATTGTTCACGTTCATTCCTACTGTATTCATATGGTGAGTTTAAAGATACACAAAGCTCCTATTTATAATGTCTCCAGTATTGGTAGCAATACTCTTTCTTTTGCAGCTACTTTGACAGACTTATGATCAGAGAAGTCCTGTACGGATTAACATTCCACTGTCTTTTCTCCTGCCTGACTCACAGCCCATTTTAGCTTAAAGAATCACTTCTGTTTCTTGCCTGTGTCTCTTCCTTCCACTCTGCTTTTGTATTTTTATTCATATTATGATATTGGATATGGGAATGAACTTTTTACAGCAAAACATGTCTGTTGGTTGCTAATCTGCCCCAAATCTATTAACACCTACGTCTAACAGAGTGTGAAAATTAACAGAGGAGTCTATTTTGTGTAGGCATTTACCCTGTATGCTTGTGTTTCAAAAAAATGGCTTGATTGCATAGCTCTGGCTGGCCTCCTCAAGAAAGGTAAGGTTAGCAGTCAGAAGAGGGAACAGAAAGATGCTGAGGGGATGTGATAGGAAAAGCTACTGTGATAAACTGATGGTAAATCTTTGTAAGCCAGAGTCACATCAGAAATGTGCTGGATCACACCCCATGTATTTATTTGGAAATAGATCATGAGGTATAGAAATAGGTTTGTGAAGGACATGTCATTCAGTTACCAGAGATATGTATGTTCCTGGAGCCATGGTTAGGGATTCACAAAAATGCCTGTATAATTATGGCATTTGTGAATATATCTCCATTATATCTCCAAGTTTTATTGGAATTTACCAGCTAATAGCAGTGGTGAAATCAGTTAATCGAATACTTGTCATTACATTATAAACCTAATACTTAATTCCCAAACCCCATTCTTGATTATGGACCTTTTTAAGTGCCTGGTATGAAAGAGTTTGTATAATATGATATTGAATGAATTAAAGTAAATTATTACTCATATAGCTGTGATTTCATCTTATGCAGAAGAGATTTAGGTTGTAATCATTGTTTGGAAAAATAAGGATTTTATCCAGATTTGCTCAGATTCACCCTTTCAGATGGCTTTTATCTTCACATGGTGAGATAAATTTCTTGACCTGATCTTTAAAGTTCACTATAGCTTATTTTGACCAGCCTCTTTTGGGATTGTATGCTGTTCTTCAAGCTGAAATCATTCCTTTCTTTTGCCATGTGTGTTTTTGATTAAACCCCAGTTTTATTGTCGGTATGTATTTCCTGTTTTCCACCTATCTTTATTCCCATGTGTCACATAAGGACTCCCCTAATATGATGGATTTACAGAGAGACCTTTTAATATAGCAATAACTGCAGCTTTCCTCTCAGCTATTGCTTGTCAGCACACACACCAAAGTGGTGCAAGATGATTCAGGTTCAGTGATGTTTCCTTCTCCCTGTTTCTTACACAGTCTTCTGCACAGACATGGTTGAGATCCAGATATCTGCTCTGTGAAAGCTGAGCTAGGAGTTGATGTGTGCTGTTTATGATGCATGACAAAAGAGGATGGATAGGTATTTGAGGGTTGTATCAACAGGAAAAAGCAGTTTGGACAGAGCTTTCTCCTTTTTCTTGAAGAATTCCCAGTTAGGGAAATACAGTCCTGCAAAAATCACAACAAATGACCAGTAGTCCTGAATATTGACAATAATAAAACCCAATCTTTTGTTGACAGGAGTCAGTGATTTCTGTGCTGGTGTTAGCATGAAGGAAGTTCTCCATATTCTTTAATTATTTTGGATTTTCTAAAGTGCTAATCAAGTGTATACATATCCTGTATTATCTGACTTCAGAATCCACTTTAGAAGAAAGTGAAGAAAAATTTGAGAAAGTACAAAAAAAAAAAAAAAAATCTATTCACTGTGAATCGCAGGTACAGGTGATGTGGAAAAAAATAGAGACAAGAAAAAAATCAGTCAACTTCTGTGGTGGATATGCACTGACAAACATCTGCCAGTCTCATTTTACAGGAGTTTCTTGTCATACCCTTCTCCTTCTACCATGTATTGAGCACAAGACTGTGCCAGATTTTGGGAAACCTGTCTTCTAGTAAAATACAGAAATTTTTATGTGTTTATGTGTTAAGCTACTTTGAATGTGATTCTTGTGTGGCAGCAAGTATACATGGATTTCCACGCAGTGCTGTCAGCTGCCATAGGTCGATTCTAGGTGAGCTGGCTGTGTGCCTCTAATATCCATCCACTGTAAAAGAAGAAAAGACTTCCAAAAAAAAAAGACCAATCCAAATCCTGAACTGATGTGTATGAACTCCTGTAGTCCACCTATTTTCATTCAAACCCCGCAAGAGCCATGCACCTTAAGAACAGGAGGTTGCTTGGAGGTCAAACACAACAGAGGGTCATGCATTATTAATGATTCCTCAGTAAGAGTACTGTTAAAAAAGCCTATAATGCCTATGTCACATCACTTTTTTTTACATTGTTTTTGACTTTGATAAATAGATGAGTAATGCATCTGAGTAGGTGTTCAATGTTGTGTAACGCATAATGAGCAGTTATTCATGTAATGGAGAAAATACAATAACAGACTACACTAGAAGAAAGGTGCTACTTGAAAAGCTGTATTCCTTGTCATTGAATTTCCCTCCTTTATACTTGTGTTATTCATCAAGGAATGCCATCCAGAGGGACCTTGACACACTTGTGAGGTGGGCTAATGCTAACCTCATGAAGTTTAACCATGAGAAGTGCAAGGTCCTACACCTGGGTTGGAGCAATCTCAGGCACAGCTACAGGTTGGGCAGAGAAGAGATTCAGAGCAGCCCTGTGGAGAAGGACTTGGGGGTGTTGGTCGATGAGAAAATGAACATGAGCCGGCAGTGTGCGCTTGCAGCCCAGAAAGCCAACCGTATCCTGGCCTGCATCAAAAGGAGCATGACCAGCAGGTCGAAGGAGGGGATCCTGCCCCTCTACTCTGCTCTTGTGAGACCTCACTTGGAGTATTGTGTGCAGTTCTGGTGTCCTCAACATAAAAAGTCCATGGAACTGTTGGAACAAGTCCAGAGAAGGGCCACTAGGATGGTCAGGGAACTGAAGCACCTCCCATATGAAGATGGGCTCAGGAAGTTGGGGCTGTTCAGCCTGGAGAAGAGAAGGCTGTGTGGAGACCTCATAGCAGCCTTCCAGCATCTGAGGGGGGCCTTTAGGGATGCTGGTGAGGGACTCTTCATTAGGGTCTGTAGTGATAGGACAAGGGGTAACGGGTTAAAACTTAAACAGGGGAAGTTTAGATTGGATATAAGGAGGAAATTCTTTCCTGTTAGGGTGGTGAGGCACTGGAATAGGTTGCCTAAGGATGTTGTGAATGCTCCATCCCTGGCAGTGTTCAAGACCAGGTTGGACGAGGCCTTGGGTGACATGGTTTAGTGTGAGGTGTCCCTGCACATGGCAAGGGGGTTGGAACTAGATGATCTTAAGGTCCTTTCCAACCTTAACTATTCTATGATTCTACGATTCTATGTGTCCTGGGTTCAGCAGTAGCAGTCATGTTTCTCCTCCTTGGTAGCTGGTGCAGTGCAGTGTTTTGACTTTCGGCTCGGGAACAGAGCTGATAGAGATGTTTTGGTTTGGCCAAGGACTTTGTGAGCCTCATGCTCTGCCAGGGAGGAGGGGAAGCTGGGAGGAAGCAGAGACAGGACACCTGACCCAAACTGACCAAAGAGGTATTCATACCACAGCACGTCATGCCCAGGATGTAACTGGGAGTTAGCCGGAAGGGCTGGGAGACTGCAGGGTTGGAGGAGGTATCGGTCGGAGCTTGGTCGGGCTTGGGGGGTGAGTTATCGGTCAGCGGGTGGTGAGGTGTTGTATTCTGTTCCCTTGTTATTTCCTTTATCATTATTATCATTGGTGGTAGCAGTAGTGATTTGTGTTATACCTTAGTTACTAAACTGTTCTTATCTCAACCCGTGGGAGTTGCATTCTTTTGATTCTCCTCTCCGTCCCTCCGAGAGCAGGGGGAGGGCAAGAAAGGGGGGGAAGTGAGCGAACGAATTACCTGACTGGGTTTAAACCACGACAGTTCTTTTTGGCGCCCAACGTGGGGCACGAAGGGTTGAGATAACGACAGATTTGACTGGATTAATAGTCATTCGTCACAATGCTGATTTATTGGGTATCAGAGTTGTTCCTCTTGATCTCACAGCTTCAGACCGTTGTAACTTACGTAGAGCCGGTATTTGGTGTGTTAGTGTTTATCAAGTGTGGGGCCTGGGCTAAGGTTCTTGTCTCACTGTGCTTTATGGCAATGGCTTGTAATACGGGCGGGCTCCAGCAGCAGGGCGGGACGGACGTGGCCGTGGACTTGTACCTGGCCGTCCGGCTGCTCTTCACCGTCCTGGTCCTCACCCTACTCTCCATCTTCGTGAGGCTGCGGGGAGCCGAGGGGGAGCGGCCCCGGGAGCCGGCGGCAGCCGAACCGGCTCGGGAGAGCGGCTCAGGGGACCAAGCGGCGGCGGGAGCGGGGCCGGAGGCCGCGCGGGGACGGCTGCCGGTGGAGGAGGTCGGGGCGGTCGAGGAGCGGAAGGAGGCGGCTGCCGAGCAGAGGGAGAAGGCGGCGGAGGAGCCGAGCCCCGCGGAGGAGCCGAGCTCCGCGACGGCCGAGAGCATTCCCCGGAAGCCGCCCGCCGAGCCCCAGGAGGATGCAGGAGACCACGCAGCATTTCCCGGCAAGGCAGAGGAGGAAGAGCTGGACTCAGGAAAAGAGAAACTGGTTGTGGGAGAGCCGGCAAGCACAGCAGCTACACCAGCCCCAGTGACAAGTACAGCAGCATCAACTGAGAGTTCTGAAGGTTTTGAATGGGCTTTGGGTATCCTTGGGACCTGCCTGCTGATTGTGATGGGGATCAGCATGTTGGCACACGTACAGACTGTGTGCTACCCACAACCATTTTGTCTGATCTCAAAAGTTAAGCAGAGTCAGGTTTGGGTCTTGTCTGGGGTTAGACAACAATATAGGGGGACCAAGAGATTTTCCCCAAGGCTGGAGAGTCATGAGTGGCAGGGTGTGTGGGACAGTATGGGCAAGTATCTAGTCCACTGGGCCCCTCCAGTGCTTTGGAAGCGTCGGAGATGGAAGGCAGCTGTATGGAGTCCCCAGCAACAAGCTGCAGAAACTGCTGAAGGGGACAGTGAATTATTTTAAGCCTGGTGGGCCCATGGCACTTCAGGCCATCAGAGCAGAGATGCAACACAGAGATGGACTCATGATCGAGGGGTGGACTTAACAATGGACACTATTGCCCAGGTTATTCACGAGTGTGAACACTGCACACAGTCTCTCCTGCTCTGGAAGACTGTTACAAGAGATGGAGCCTGACATGGACCAGATGGACGCAGCAGCTTTATAGGGACTGGTCCATGCACTAAGATAAGAGTGCACCGAGATAAGAGTGATGGTATATTGAAAATGTGGGATCTGAGCATGACGTGAATGGTATGGAATAAGGGGTGGATAATGTCCTGGGTTCAGCAGTAGCAGTCATGTTTCTCCTCCTTGGTAGCTGGTGCAGTGCAGTGTTTTGACTTTCGGCTCGGGAACAGAGCTGATAGAGATGTTTTGGTTTGGCCAAGGACTTTGTGAGCCTCATGCTCTGCCAGGGAGGAGGGGAAGCTGGGAGGAAGCAGAGACAGGACACCTGACCCAAACTGACCAAAGAGGTATTCCATACCACAGCACGTCATGCCCAGGATGTAACTGGGAGTTAGCCGGAAGGGCTGGGAGACTGCAGGGTTGGAGGAGGTATCGGTCGGAGCTTGGTCGGGCTTGGGGGGCGAGTTATCGGTCAGCGGGTGGTGAGGTGTTGTATTCTGTTCCCTTGTTATTTCCTTTATCATTATTATCATTGGTGGTAGCAGTAGTGATTTGTGTTATACCTTAGTTACTAAACTGTTCTTATCTCAACCCGTGGGAGTTGCATTCTTTTGATTCTCCTCTCCGTCCCTCCGAGAGCAGGGGGAGGGCAAGAAAGGGGGGGGAAGTGAGCGAACGAATTACCTGACTGGGTTTAAACCACGACACTATGATTAAATCATCACTGCAGGAAAGCTTCTAGAGGTGTAGGTATGCCTGATTAAGATGACAAATGCATCTTGCTACAGGCTGGGAGTTCTGAGTTTTTTCTTAATTCTTTTCTTCTCAGACTCCATCATGAATGTAGGTTTTAGGAATGGCTTGTCCTGTGGCTACATGGAGCAATTCAGATTAAACTGAGATAACTGAATGTGGTGCAGTGCAACTTATCTCTGAGTGACTAAGAGACATGAACCAGATGAAGAAGGATTTCATCACCACATTATTCAGAGATAGAATCAGAGAATCATAAAATATGTAGGGCTGGAAAGGACCTTAAGATCATCTAGTTCCAACACCCCTGCCATGGCCAGGGACACCTCACACTAAACCATCTCACCCAAGGCTCTGTCCAACCTAGCCTTAAAGATTGCCAGGGATAGAGCATTCACAACTTCTTTGGGCAACCCATTCCAGTGCTTCACCATACTCACATAAAGAATTTCCTCCTTATGTCCAATCTAAACTTCCCCTGTTTAAATTTTAACCCGTTACCCCTTGTCCTGTCACTACAGTCCCTAATGAACAGCCCCTCCCCAGCATCCTTAAAGGCCCCCTTCAGATACTGGAAGGCTGCTATGAGGTCTCCATGCAGCCTTCTCTTCTCCAGGCTGAACAGCCCCAACTTTCTCAGCCTATCTTCATACGGGAGGTGCTCCAGTGCCCTGATCATCCTCGTGACTCTTGTCTGGACTTGTTCCAACAGTTCCATGTCCTTTTTATGATGTGGACACCAGAACTGCACACAATACTCCAGGTGAGGTCTCACAAGAGCAGAGTAGAGGGGCAGGATCACCTCCTTCGACCTGCTGGTCACGCTCCTTTTGATGCAGGCCAGGATATGGTTGGCTTTCTGGGCTGAGAGCACACACTGCTGGCTCATGTTCATTTTCTCATCAACCAACACCCCCAAGTCCTTCTCCACAGGGCTGCTTTGTATCTCTTCTTTGCCCAACCTATAGCTGTGCCTGGGATTGCTCTGACCTGGGTGTAGGACCTTGCACTTGGCATGATGTAATAGTCTGAACTCATTCATCTGCAAAAGAAACAAAGTAAATGAACAACTTGATAACACCTTGCAGTTTGAAGATTGCTTCTAGATGAATGAGTTGCTTGTCTGTAAGTATAAGCAGAGGGCTGCTTCTCTGACATATGATAGGAATTAAGAATCTATTTCTTCAAAAGGGATTTTTCATTTGATGATATCTAGAATGTATACAGTTTTGAAAAAAATTCTCCCCTGCATCTTTGTTTCACCATTAATTAGAATTAAGCTACAATTTATGTTCAACACATCTGATTTGATTCTATACTTTACAAGAAAACTTGATATTTTTATTTCAATTTTTATTATTTTTATTATATTCTGAGTAATTCAGTGGATGATTAATGTGGGCATGTGACAGTTCATAGGCCATCAGCTTATTTGTTAAACTGATTTATTTGTAGTTCATAATTTGTTGATGGTGCTCAGTAATTATAACTAGGTCACCTGCTATTTTTTTATAATCTGCACCCATATACTCTTCAGACCAGATCTGATGTATGCAAACTGGCGCACAAACTTTTTTGTAACAGCTCTTTGTAATTCCACAATAAACACATATTCATACATCTGCAAGTGAGATAGCAGTGGCTCCTGACCTCTGAATGTGTCCTGCTGCCTCAGAAGTTGGGCTTTCTGAGACAGAGACCTAAGCAAAAAGTATTTCAGTGTTCAGAGGGGGATCGCTGATGGAGATGCCTGAATGAGGTGCCCTGGAAACTTCCAGGTGCCTCAGGTGGAGGTTCACTTTTATTCATGATGGTGCATTTCTATGTGTATTTTTCCAGATTTCTGTTTATTTAAAGGGTTAATATTGAAAAGGAGCAGATTTGAAAGCTCCTTGAATCAATTGCACATCTGTGGTCCAATTTTTGTCATACCACTCTGAATATCTCTGCTGCTAATGAAGCTGAGGGTAGTTTAGGAAATATTAGGCACATGGACCATTCTTCTCTCTGCCTGCCACCTCAGTAGCTCTGCTTGCATTACTGAACTTTTCTGTAAACCTTACCAGCTAGTTAGAATGCATTAAAAATGACAGTGCCTGTTGATTGTAAGGCTGAAAACCAGAGATTATAGTGTCATACAACACCATGCAATATATGAGTCAGTCGGCCCCCTTTGAACGCTCTTCACATCTGGCTGGCTGTGAATGGACCTACTGTCAAAGGGTCTGCTGCTGTAGTACCTGGTTCCTTATATACTAATTGCAAGTTCTGGATGCAGGAGTTAAGACAGTCTGGGGACTTGTGGCTGGAGTTCACACAGGCTGGTGAAACAAAGGATGCCCTGTTCCTCATTACGCTCCTACACTTAATGAGGAAGTGAGTTTGTTGATCACTGGCTGTGTTAAGAATCACTCATTTGTAGCAGAGTGCTTTGTGATTTTTGTGAGTTTATTTAAATGACATCTTACGCTTTGGCCATAAGGGACATGCCTTTATTTTATCTAAGATTAAATATGGCTCTTGTAGTCTCCCAGTCTGACGGAAAGAGAAACAGGGGTGTTTTGTTTCATGGGACAAGCAAGGAGGAGGGTGGGGGGAGTGGACTAAGGGAAGGATTTCACTTCAGGGCTCAGCTGATTGTTTTGGGATTGGCACATTGCTGTGCGAGTGCTTGTAAACCATTTAGAATTTTGTGCCTTGAATTTAGAAGATAGGGCTGACAGTGATGGCAGTGCCACTCTCCTGCATTCTGGCAGGGAGTTCAAGGTCAAAACATATATTGGTCTGACAGCTTGTCATGGTGAGCCTGGATGTGGAGCTCTGCCAGGTCTATGAGCTGGGGTAATGTTTTCCCTGCTTCTACCACCATGTCTTGTCTGGAGGTTGATGAGACAGAGGTGGAGGCTGCATGCGGACCATTGACATTCAGAGATGTTTTGTCCTTTGAGAACTAAATGCTGCAGCAGTTCTTTCAATGCAGCTTGTGTTGGGAGTCAGTTGCTTCCTCTTCTCTATTACAAGGGTGCCATTAATATCCAGTGCCACTACAGCAGCTAGCAATTCTTCACTGCTAGAGCAGGTGGAGATGAATGATGGACTGTTTTCCTCATGCAGAAACAGAGTTCCTGGGCTCTGACACAGACTGGCAAGGGAATTGCAAGAAAGCAGAGTGGAGAAAAGCCTTAAGAGAGAAGCCAAGAGTGAGCTATAATGGAAAAAACAGAGACCCATCTGATTTTTTTTATAGTAGCTTTAAGAGGTATTAATCAGTGATTTATGGAGAAAAAATTACTGTGATCTTTGCTCAGATACTATACGTCATTATTACTTTATTACAGACATTTATCCAAACAGGGCTTGCTATCCATCCTGATTCCTCCAGCATAAAATGCCTCCAATGTAAATTCTCCTAGCTGCACGTCTGCAGGAAAACTAGAAAGCAGTTACGAAGGGGAGCCAGTGAGTGTTTCTTGGAGGTCTTTTCATTAAGGCAGGTTAGTTTTAGTGTATATGAAGTCAGTTCACTAAGCTGAACAGAAGGGAAGTGAACAATGTGACACTCGTAAAAGGAAAAGTCTCTCTTTTTTCCTTAAATTTAACTAGTTTTAGTTGAGTTTCTGTGGTGTTTGGTAAACTGCCTCTGACTTTTGCACTTACCTAATAACAAAGACTGTTTCAACCTCATTTTTAATATGTGTATTGTTTCTTTCCCTACCCAAAAGAGTAAAAATCAACTGATAACAGTCTCAGACTCTGCAGGTCATAGTTGATACTGAGCTTCTGCCCACATAATATTTTCCAGATGAGAGACTGAAAGCTTGCCTTGCTTAGAGGAAACCATTCATTCAATCCATAAGGAGCGTTTGGCCCCTACCCAGGAATCTGAGTGGATTCCTTATTGATACTGTTATTGTTTTCAAGAAATATCTGTGTATTGAAAAGAGTGGAGAAAAAAAGATGAGATTAAAAACCAAAACAATCATGTTAGTGTGATTTGTTTGCATAAAGGGTATTTTCAGGAATAAAACACTATGGCACTAATAAGAAGCTAGGTGGTTAATAGTGTGTTTCAGATGCATGAAGTGTTTGCAGACTATCACAAGGAATTATGCATATCTATCAATCCAACAATAAAGTATGTGATTATGTTGCAGAAGACTTGCTTCCAAAAATATTAAGTTCAGCCTGGAGTCTATAAACATTTACACATGCATTTAACTTCATTACATAGCAAACAGCTGTAACTTCCTTTACAGCTATCCACCATTCTTGCTCTTGAAAGACCTCTTTTGATCTCTAGGGGCATGGAGTTTAGATTTTCTTCAGGTCTGGTGCTGACCAGTAGAAAGGAGGAAATTCTCCTCTTTGATTGCAAAAGCGCTAATGAAGGGTTTGATGCTCCAAATGCAAACTTGTATGTCAGCTTTACTTAACTGTTCCATTGTTTCCACAGGAACAGTCTCCAAATGTAAGTCAAAATATATAAAGCTATTGAAGATAATGAAGAATAAAAAAAATCATGGAGGAGTGGGAGGCTAGATCTTTTCCCTGTACAATTTTACATTGTCTTTAAATGTTTAGGCAAAGCAGAGGGCTTTCCTATGATGAATGTTGACACAAATTTCTACAGGGTGCCACATGCCAATGATTCCTGAGCTAGTACTTACCACGATGAGATTTTCTACCTTCAGGGTGTTTTAAACATTGGCCTGCTCCAGCATGAACCCTTCCATTGCATTACTTGTCTGCAGAATCAGATATGGGATCAACTACCACCCAAACCCAGATACATTAAACCTCCAAATCACTCTCTGTAATCTTAACTCATCTGTCAGCTGAGATGTGATAGTACTGTGACTAAGATCCTCTTCACTTGAGCCTTCAGTCCAGGATGCATGTGATTGGAGAAGACCAGCTACTGTCACTGGGGCTTCTACTGACTTTCTGAACCAAGCAAACTCACTTGTCTTTTTTGCTGCTTCTAGTTCTGAGTTGATCAGTTCAAGACATTGTCCATTTAAAGCAAGGCTCTACATACATAGTGTTAAAAATGCTCTTGAATTGGCACTATTGCTAACGACACTATGCCTGGGACCAAGGTATTTATCACCAATACAATGTGTTTTAATTTTTTTTTATGCTGTTTGAAAACATCTCTTTGAAATACTTCCTTTTGAAATGGAAGACAGTACCATTCAGCATGATATGGTTTAGCTTTTTCTATGTGATTTGACTTATAAGTTTTTGTGAGATACAAAGATACACAAGAATAGGGTGAAATGAGAAATAATTATGGATTATGGAATTTACCTTTTAAAAGGGTTCTGGAAACAATCCTACTGGGGTGCCCTAACAGCCAGTTACTGGAGTTAATCTCTCTGTCTCAGTGAAAAGGGCCTCACTGTGTTCTACAAAGTAAAGTCCAACATCTGAAGCTCTAGTTTCCAATCAGATCCTTGTTCTTCAGGTATTACTTAGCTATCAAGACAATGTAATTCTGGTATGACAGTTCTCGGTGGAATTTTTGATCTGTGGTCCTATGATTCTCATTCATGAGGGGAACCCTCTTTGTATCATGTAGGATTGTCGTGGTTTAAACCCAGTCAGGTAATTCGTTCGCTCACTTCCCCCACTTTCTTTCCCTCCCCCTGCTCCCGGAGGGACAGAGAGGAGAATCGAAAAGAACGCAATTCCCACATGTTGAGATAAGAACAGTTTAGTAACTAAGGTATAACACAAATCACTACTGCTACCACCAATGATAATAATGATAAAGGAAATAACAAGGGAAGAGAATACAACACCTCAGCACCAGCTGACCAATAACTCGCCCCCCAGGCCCGACCAAGCTCCGACCGATACCTCCTCCAACCCTGCAGTCTCCCAGCCCTTCCGGCTAACTCCCAGTTACATCCTGGGCATGACGTGCTGTGGTATGGAATACCTCTTTGGTCAGTTTGGGTCAGGTGTCCTGTCTCTGCTTCCTCCTGGCTTCCCCTCCCCCCTGGCAGAGCATGAGGCTCACAAAGTCCTTGGCCAAACCAAAACATCACTATCAGCTCTGTTCCCGAGCTGAAAGTCAAAACACAGCACTGCACCAGCTACCAAGAAGGAGAAAAATGACTGCTACTGCTGAACCCAGGACAAGGATCAAGCAGGACCATTACTGAAATTTTTCTCAACTGCCCTATAATATAAGTGTTTGCGCCCACCTTCGTTGATACTTAGCATTTCCAGTTCTGGATTTGGCAGAGAGCTCTGTGAAAAAGTTGTGGGTAAAATCTCATGTCACTGAAGGAGAGTTTCTGTTGTGTGAAGGCCTTAACTGCTTTCTTGGAGATACTTTTGGACACTGGTTTTACACTCATCTTTTACACATGCTTCAGTCAACTTTTCCTGACTTATTTACCATGCTGCCATGTGGATGTTGTCTTCATAGAATAAATCTCGACATCATCCAAGGAACACATCCCTCTTTTCTACAGAATAATAATCTAATGTTGCATTTCCTCACATATAGAGCAGGAAAGAGCAGTATTTCCAAACTGCTGTAGGGTATGAACCGAGGGTGACTTCTAATGTATGGCTGCTCTACATGAAGCTGGGAGTTAAGCCTTCAGTGAAATGCAGTTTCATCAGAGAAGCTTTGCCTTTCCATCTGTTCCTTAGATTTAGATTTCTAGTGTTTCATTGTGTTCATATTATCATGCAGCACTATGTCTGGCATAGGTATTAAAATGTCTGGGTGCACAGGTTCCATAATCTTACCACTAGCTTCATCTTTCATGTATTGTAATACTTGGTTTGTGGTATTTTTATTGTTACCAGTGTAATTGTATTGTGAGGGCTCTTACCCCAGCTTTGGCCTGTTAAATAAACAGAACATATCCCTGTGTCTCATGCCTCCACATCTGGAAGGGATTTAAAACTCTTCTTTTGTCTGCATGTTTTGGCTGAGCTAAGATTTTCTCTTGGAAGACCCTGCAAGTTTCAGGGTATGTGTGTATTATGCAGAGTTCGCTTTCGTTAAGTTGTGAGTTATTACAGCTATGTTTGTGCTGCGGGTGTTGAGAATCGTGGAGTCCAGTCCCTTTTAAACACTAAAGAGTACAAAATAGACCAGGAAAATGCATCTTGATTGATGTAGCTGCTGCTGCAGCTCACATGTGGTATAACTCTACACTGTTGTGTTTCCTAAACAGTGGGTTTCATAGACTGTAGTATCCCATGATGGCACCTGGTAAAAGGTCAAGAAGTAGTAGAAAGAAAGAGAGCCACCTGAACACTGCAAAATAATAATATTTTTCTAAATCTTATCCACTGTTATTATTCAGCCATAGTCTGGCATGCTTATTTTCCACCATTCACCTAGAAATCACCCTAAAAGGTGTTCTATTCATGTGAATACATTAGGATTCATTCTTCAAGTAAATACTAATATTCAACATACATAAAGTGATACTTTTCTGAAACCTGCATTTGGAAGGTGCTTGCTTGGGAACATCTCTAATTTGTCCCTCCAGCCTCAGCCAGAGGAAGCAGAAACATGAACTTTCTTCACAAAGTTTGGGAGGGAAAAATCAGTTAGTCTATCTTATACCTAAAAAAATATATATTTTTTACAGTAATATTAATAAACTCATTTTAAGATCCTTATGAGATGAAGTTTAAACAGCATCCTTAGTCATTTTGTGTCAGGCCTTAATCAATCTAAAATGGATTTCCTCATTGGCTGCCCTACATTTGCCTTGACTGGATATAACTATTTTTCCTACATAGAATCATAGAACAGTTAGGGTTGGAAAGGACTTTAAGATCGTCTAGTTCCAACCCCCCTGCCATGGCCAGGGTTACCTCACAATAAACCATGTCACCCAAGGCTCTGTCCAACCCAGCCTTGAACACCACCAGGGATGGAGCATTCACAGCTTCCCTGAGCAACCCATACCAGTGACTCTCCACCCTTACAGTAAAGAATTTCTTCCTTATATCTAACATGAACTTCTCCTGTTTACGTTTGAACCCGTTACCCCTTATCCTATCACTACAGTCCCTAATGAAGAGTCCCTCCCCAGCATCCTCATGGGCCCCCTTCAGATGCTGGAAGGCTACTATGAGGTCTCCACGCAGCCTCCTCTTCTCCAGGCTGAACAGCCCCAACGTTCTCAGCCTGTCTTCATATGGGAGGTGCTCCAGACCAATCATCCTCCTTGTACCCTCCTCTGTGCTTGTTTCAACAGTTCCATGGACTTTTTATGTTGAGGACACCAGAACTGCACACAATACTCCAAGTGAGGTTTCACAAGAGCAGAGTAGAGGGGCAGGATCACCTTCTTCGACCTGCTGGTCACGCTCCTTTTGATGCAGCCCAGGATACGGTTGGCTTTCTGGGCTGAGAGCGGACACTGAAGCTGTCTCATATTCTTTTTCTCATCGATCAACACTCCCAAGTCCTTCTCCACAGAGCTCCTCTGTATCTGTTCTTTGCCCAACCTGTAGCTGTGCCTGGGATTGCTTCAACCCAGGTGTAGGACCTTGCACTTGGCATGGTTAAACTTCATGAAGTTGGCATCAGCCCACCTCACAAGCGTGTCGAGGTCCCTCTGGATGGCATTCCTTCCCTCCAGCGTATCAACTGAACCACACAGCTTGGTGTCATTGGCAAACTTGCTGAGGGCACACTCAATCCCACTGTCCATGTCACCAACAAAGATGTTGAACAAGACCGGTCCCGACACTGATCCCTGAAGGACACCACTCGTTACTGGTCTCCAGCCGGACATTGAGCCATTGACCACAACTCTTTGTGTGCGGCCATCCAGCCAGTTCTTTATCCACCGAGTGGTCCATCCATCAAATAGATGTCTCTCCAATTTAGAGACAAGGATGTCATGTGGGACAGTGTTGAGCGCCTTGCACAAGTCCAGGTAGATGATGTCAGCTGCTCTACTCCTGTCCATCAGTTCTGTAGCCCCATCATAGAAGGCCACCAAATTGATCAGGCAGGGTAGCGGGATTTTCTATGGTCAACATTTATACTGTTAAAGTCACTTAACCTTGTTTTCTGCCATCTTCTTTATGCGGCGTTATTTCTCCCAGCTTTTTCGACAGGCTGCTCAGTTGTCTTCTGGGATCAAACTGGGTGGCTGACACCTTTCTCAAAGCATTGTGCCCCAAAATGGACACAATGCTTCATTTTAACCACTATGAGTCCAGCGTGGGTTTGAGGGATTACTTCATGATTCCCATCTCTTCATCAAGGACCGTAGTGGCAGGACAAGGGAGAATGGCTTTAATCAGACAGAGGGGAGATTGATATGAGCTCTTAGGCAGAAGTTCTTCCTTGTGAGGGTGGTGAGGCATTTGCACAGGTTGCCCAGAGAAGCTGTGGCTCCCCCACCCCTGACAGTGTTCAAGGCCAGTTTGGAAGGGGCTTGGAGCAACCTGGTCTAGTAGAAGGTGTCCCTATCAGTGGCACGGGTAGGAGCTAAATGATAGTAAGGTCCCTTTACAACCCTAACCATTCTATGATTCTATGATTCTATGATCATTGGTCATCCTTTCGGGCATCCTCCGAGGGTGTCCATCTCCTTGCAGTGAGGAGGCACCAATGACTCATGTTCAGCTGTGGTTCAAGACAATCCCCAGCTACAGTCTGATCTCCAGCTGGTCATTCCCTATCTTCTCTTTACACAGTTGTTTTTTTTTATCTGTCTCACACTTCTACAGTTTATTTACATTGTCTTGTCTTCTACATATTTCAGACAATCATTGTGGTTATATGTATCTTCTAAAATTTGAGTTCCTTCATTTGAGTTCTCTCTTACAAACTGGCCTAGTTACAGTCTGATATAATGTGCGCAAATGTAAGTGAGATACCTTCTTCCACTCTTTGACACACACAAAAATGCCAAATATTGCCAACCACACACAGACTCTTCTGTAGATAATTGCTTGAAGGTTTATTCATGAGCTGTAAAGCCTTTGTAATAGTTTAAATGAAAGATACATGTGGCAAATCATTATTTACTACCGAGTTTTAATAATATATTTATGTTTAATTTCTCAACATAAGTTATTTACCAAACTGGGCCTTTTCCAAAACATCCACATGTATTTCTTTCCGTTAATTTGTTTATCTATCCTCATCCTTATGTAAAACACCTTGTCTTCCACCTGTATTGTAGTGAAGACAATGGAGATTTATTCTTTCGTCCTTAGCTTTTGAGGCTGAATAGATTATAGACATGGAGGAAAGTTTCCAGCCTTTTATAATGAAGAGAAACTTCACAGCTTGCAGATACGTCATTCTTTAATAAAGGAAATGTTTAATGCTAGAAGATATGATTACTTAATGAGTGTCTCTTCTTCGCAAGCTCCTAGCTAGGATTGTAAACTTAGTAGCTCATTTTTGTTCCCCAGCCCTTGTTTCATGCATGAACTAGGACCCTACAACCCACCTCTCAGAGCATGAGCACAGGAAAAACAGAAGTCACCAAAGGTGTCTGGAGTACAGCTGTATGAATAACTCCATCTGCACATAAATACATGCAGAGTCAGTTCAAGGCTTCTCAGCACCACAAGCAAACATGAACTTTCTTGACCTCAGGCTTTTGCAACTGCAGAGCTGAGATGGCTACAGTTAGGTGGGCTCCTCTTCCCTCCATCACAGCCCTTTGCATCTCATGTCTCTTCCCCTGGGGACAGCAACTAGTTTGTGACATTGGCCTTAAACACTGTGAGGCCACAAGTATTTTGCAGCCACACAGCAGTCTGTTGTGCAAAGCTTGCTTTGCTCATATGTCAAAGTTAGCCCTGAATGTGCACAAAAGGCCTGGTGTGAAACGCATCATTCTTCAGATCCTTATTTATAATGAAATTGCTTGGGAGTTTATAATATTTTTCCTGGTTGCAGTTTAGAGGCTGGTCTGTATTATGAAGAGTACTTCCTTAATTATGTGAGGTTCATGTTTCCAAATGTGTGCTGTTTTCCTCAATATATCTCTTGTCACAGTGATCTGTGCTATTAAAAAAGTATTCACTTTGTCTGAGTTGCCCTCAGTTTTACTGGCTTAGCTGAAATGAGCTTCTCTGGAATTGGGCTGAAATCACCTGCAGAAGGATATTATTCACAATTTTTCATGGGATTAACCCTACGGGCAACTTTTGTGAAAACACATGGAGTATTGAAGGCATAGCTGAAAGCACTCACTACCCTTCTAGAGAAATTGGAGTGCAAAAACTAGTGATGATGACTGCTTATTCGTGCAACGTATCTGATCTTTTTTCAGGTAGAAAGAGGCACAGCGATCAGTATAGGTGTTATGTTTCTGTATGAACCACAAGGTTTTGATACTTGAATTTCAGTAAGAATGAAAAAAAACTTTTGGGTATGATTTATCCGATTTTTACTGTGAGAAAAGCACTAGGCTATATCCATGTTCTCATTACCTAAAAATTACAGTAATAATATACTTTAATGGATTAAATGAAATTGGTTTGGGCTGAAGATGAGGATCATTACCTTTTATTATACAGAAAACCAGCCTTAGAAAGAAAGGGCAGTTTGAAAATCTTTATGAAGTAGCTTTTACCTTACAAGAAACCATGCATTATATTAATGTGTGGTGACTGGGCAAATATATAGCAAAATGTGTGCTTTCTGGAGACCTTATTTTATGACTTCAGTGATTTCCTTCTCAGACAGAATGTGCCTTGATGATGAAGCTGAAATCTCTTCTCAGTTGCCAGAATTACTCCAGGTTTAACATACATGAGACAGTAGTTTCAAACCAATCATCTTTTTAAGGCAATGGACAACTTCCATTATTTCTAGTGAAGATTATGTTGCCTTATTGTTGAATATGTAATTGAAAACACTCTAGAGATGAGATAAGTGAAGCACATTTTAATATGGATTTGTAGTCATTTTGCAATCCCCCAAGGACTAGCAGTAATCAGCAGACAGCAGTTTGGAAATGTCTCTGTTTACTGAATTACATACTTGCCTCTCTGCTTTGTGTTGTTTCCTCTGCTGTATGATGCCTTTTTTTTTCCCAAGTATCTCAAACATTCCAGTCTCTTGACTGCTAAGGAGACTTCTCTTCAGATCCCATTTCTGCAGAATTTTAATCTAGCAAAAGTAACTAATACAAACACTAAATAGGCGAATGATAGAACAGTTTGAAATTTCCAAAGATGTTTCATGTTAGCAAAATTATTTCTGCTTGTCAATGAAAAAAATTAAATGCTTTAAAATCCATTTAACTTGAGACAAAAAATGTTTCATTTGCTTTAGTTTTTGCTCCCTGATTGAAGTTTTCTGATTAAATCGGTCTGCAAAGGTATAAAAGTGTAAATTTTCTTGTGGAATAAGAAGAGGATGAATAAATAATAGCTCTTCAGAATGTCTTTCAAACTCTGTTTGGTTTGAGGTCTAGACTTTTTAATGTATTCATAAGTGGTGTGAAAAAGAAGCAAGAAGTGACATAATTAAAATTGCTGATATGCAAATGGTTCAGGACACCTGCATCTAAAGAGGTTTGCAAAATTTTTTTGATAGATTTGGCAAGATTGCCTAGTAGGTAAAGAAATTTAGTATATTTAAAATCCTTCACTGTACATATCCTAAAGAAAGACTCTTAATTTTTATTATCATCACCCAGAAAAGGAAAAAAAAGTAATCTTTGGCTATTATTTTGGGTAGTTCCCTAAGAATTTAACTCATTGCTGCAGGATGTGTTGGAAGCTGGATGCAGAAATGAATTCTATAAGGGCTGAGATATATTTGTGCAATGTGTACTATTTAAAGGCTGTTTAAGACTACTACATCTAGGCAACTATTATCTCAGTCTCTAAAATGCTGGCTGCTGGGGACAAAAGAGGACATGTCAGAAAAGATACTCAGTGGCTGATTTTTTTTGTATATATTGCTGTCCTCCACAATTCTCATAAGCATGTATTCCTGAGACATATGTAGCCACTGGCTTGACAAGAGGAGTTCTCTAAATGGAGAATGTCCATTTTCTTCTTTTGTGGGAAGCATCTGGGATATTTTTTTGTCACATGTTCCTGACATGAAGTATCCCTGCCAGGCAGTTGCAGCCGCAGTTGGAACAGGTCTAGCAGGGAGAGAGCATTGTGCAACCTCATAATTGTCAGTTCGGGTCTGCCTCAGGAAATGTGACCCAGAGTTGCAGAAGTCTGTCAAGTTTCAAACCCAGTTGAATGAGTATTATCACTAAATAGACAAATTCTAAAATAACTTGAAAAAACACCTGAGATAATACATTACATAAATATCTTGCTTTGTCTTTTTTTCCAGCTGAGTTATGTAGTTGCAATCTGAGGAAACAGAAGCTAGTGTAAATTCAAACCCTACTGATTTTGGATAGTTTTTTTTCTGTTTCTGGTGATCAAGAAAATTCTGGATTTACTCACTTCATAAACACTATACACTTTGAGATACTTTGAATAGCTTCGGTTTGCAGTATGTTTGAAATTGAGTTGGATTAGCTGTAGTGTATAAATGTGAACTATATGGAATCCCTGACAACCTAAAAATAATGGTAAACTTAACCACAAAAATGCAATACTTCTTCAGTTATGGATAATCAAACATTTTTACCTGCCACATATAATAAGATGTGTTATAACATGACTATCACTGAGAATTAATACATTATTTTTCAAAGTAAGAATCACCTTAATAAAATTTGGATTTTTTTTCCTTCCATTTTTCTCCATTTTTCTTATTACCCTTCCCCACCCCTATTAGTGGTGCTTGGGAAAAGTGAGGGAAAGGGAAAATGCTAGTCCAGAAGCTTAGCAAACCTATATACATTGTCAACATTATCTAGTTAAAGAAAAAAAAAAAAAAAAAGATATTGAGAGGAAGAGAGGGAAAAAGAAAGAAGGAAAGAGAAGATGAAAAAAGGCAGGGAGGGAAGTTAAGGCAGGCAGGCAGACGGGCAGAAAGAAAGGAGAGAAAGAAAGAAAGAAAAGAAAGAAAAAGAAACAAACAAGCAAACAAACACTGGTTCTTCTTAATGGCTGTTTTGTTGAGAAGCTATTGTTCACCTCTAAAAAGGAGACAGTAAAACAAACTGAGATGATTCGGGCCTGGGAGAATTCTGAACTAAGTGACTGTTTGCCTGTGCTTTTCTTTGCTTTTCTCTGCCTCAAAGAAACAGCACCAGCACAGTCATGGCAGCAAATCCCTATCTTTCTTCACACAGGATTCCGCCAGAGCAGTTTTAGATGGATTGGGAGCCTGAGACCAGAAAAGGACAGAGTTAGCAGTCTGTGGGGCATTCCCTCATTTCATGTCGCCCTGTTGAGCTCAAGTTACCAGAAACACAGTTTGGTATGTGGCCATATTCCACTTTCTTCTGGAAGATCCTTCTTCTTTGGTAGAGAACCTGGTGGCATGGCTAAAGTCCTGAAGTGGGTCTTCCACTTGTTGACTGATTCAGGAAGAAAAACCTCAGTACAAATGTCACACACTTTGAATGGGAGAAAAAAACCCTCTCTTGGATTATACTCGAGACTTATTCAAGAAAACTTCTCCATGAGCAAAACATGAAGAAGAGCATCAGAAATATGACACTTCTGCTTCCATGCACAAGTGGCACCAAAGCCTTGGATAGTGGGTTGAGTGGCAGACAGCAGTGTGTATGCAGGAATACAGATCCAGTTTTTGGCCCTCAGACTACAATGATGATAGGATTACAGCACTGCCCTTGGGTGGCAGGTGCTGGGGAGAGGCTGGAAAGTGTTGATTCCTCCACTCTAATAATTTCGTGTGCTCCAACACATATCACAGTATGTTAGAGATTGGAAGGGACCTCGAAAGATCATCTAGTCCAATCCCCCTGCCGGAGCAGGAACACCTAGATAACGTTACACAGCAATGTGTCCAGGCGGGTTTTGAATGTCTCCAGGGAAGGAGACTCCACAACCTCCCTGGGCAGCCTGTTCCAGTGTTCCGTCACCCTCACTGAGAAGAAGTTTCTTCTCAAGTTTAAGTGGAACCTCTTGTGTTCCAGTTTGGACCCATTACCCTTTGTCCTATCATTGTTTGCCACTGAGTAGAGCCTGGCTCCATCCTCATGACACTCCCCCTTTATATATTTATATACACTAATAAGGTCACCCCTCAGTCTCCTCTTCTCTAAACTATAGAGACCCAGCTCCCTCAGTCTTTCCTCATAAGGGAGATGCTCCACTCCCTTAGTCATCTTAGTTGCCCATGTGTTTTCAACCTCCCCTGCAAGAAGAGAGACAGGAAATTTCCCAGGTGGACTTTTGCATTGGGTTGCAGTTTTGTCTTTACAGCAGTTTAAGGTAATGAACTCTTTTCAGAAATACTAATTTTTTAACAAACTCTAATAAAAGCATTTTTTTTGGGGGGGGGGGAGGGGTGGAGAAGGGTTTGTTGTTTTTTGTCTGTTTTTTTTTAGCTTTAGTATACAGTTGTGTATATTTCAGGTAAGATGAAATGCAGATTTACTTTTTTATGGGAACTACTTTCTGAAATTAATTCCTATTAGTGTATGTAAAAATGAATTTTAACTTTGGTTTTCATCCAATATCTTGTGAAGTTACAGCTGCTTTTAGTCATTTTTATGAGTGAAAATCTAAATAATCTTTTATATCTATTAGACTACATACAAAAGAAATTTTGAAGCAATTCAGTGATGCCAAAAAATAGAAGGATGTATGCAGGAATGTAATTTATATACAGAGATGATACAGTTGCAAGAATAAGTGAGAGCAGCTGTTAAAGTACTGGCAAATGATTGCTGCGCTTTATTGGCATTGAAGACCTAAGCTAGGTTTCCTTGGGTGTGACTGCATCACTTAGAGGCAATCTGAGCAATAGTGACACAAAATCCTGTGATTCCACTGGGGGGTTCTGGGATAGCACCATGAAATGGGTAGCACACTGCAGAACTTGCTGGCTGAGTGCCAGCACTATGCAAGTGTGACAGTCTTCCTCTGGGCTCCAGCCAGTGCCCTTGCACCTCATCTCAGAGGCATGAGACACTAAGGCTGAGAGAACTAGGTTTGCTCAACCTTGAGAAAAGAAGGCTCAGGGGAGACCTTATCACATCTTCCAGTATATAAAAGGTAGATATAAGGAAGATGGAGACTTCCTTTTTACAAGGAGTCACATGGAAAAGACCAGGGTGATGGGCACAAGTTAATCCTGGGGAGATTCCAAATGGGCACAAGGAGAGAATTTTCCACAGTGAGAACAATCAGCCATTGCAATAATCTCCCCAAGGAAGTGATGGATTCCCCAACATGGACACTTTTAAGGCTCAGTCACTTTTAAGGCTCAGCTGGACTGGGTGCTGGGACATCCAGTCTGCTCAAGATTTGCAGAGAAAGGTTGGACCATAACATCCATGAGGTCCTATCCTACCTGGTATTCTACAGTTCGATGAATTCGATGGCCTGTGGGTCCAAGACACTGAGTATGGTGGATCACTACACAAAGGAAGGAGAGTCCTTCTTCTCTTAATCCACGCAGGAGCACTGAACACGGCTGCTCTTTGGGATCTGGAATCCCCAGGGACCATGTTGCCAACATTGCCCAGCTTCTCTTGATGGATACAGTGGAGAAGAGAGAGCTTCTGCACAGGACTGAAGACTGTTTGTGTTGGCTGTCATCTGTAGGCAGCCATATGTTGGTACCACATAAGCAGATTACGGTGTTGTTTGGCATCTCCTCCTCCTGAGCCCAAATGTGCACTGGAGCTGGAGCTGCGGTGGTCCTGTAAGGCGGTAGCTTACAGCATTGTCCTGTTTGTGTTAGACAGACTCGTGTGAATGGTTTTCCTCCTGAAAGTGAGTACAGGGACTTATCACAATCTCTCGGAAAGACAACACATACAAAATAAAGTACCCTAAAACCTTTTTAAGCCTAGCTTCTGCTCTGTAACAAAAAGAATATTTTCTGAGAGCTATTACATGATTTTAACTGACTTATCCAGTTTCTAGCCTTTAGTAGAATAATTTGGGAGAGATGGAAGTAAGGGTGCTTATTTATTCATTCACATTTCATTGGATTAACATTTTATTATTTTAATAGAAAAAAAATCCTACTTGAAGACTGAAAGTTAGAAAGATATTCTGCTTCTACCAAAAATCTTCTTGACTGCTATGCCTATGGTAAATTATGAAGTATAAAATACTTGACAATGAACTGAGACTTTCAAGAGGACGATATAAGAGAAGCCCTGGTTTTTAGTCACATTGTTGGATGCTTGATCTTCCTTCCACTTTTGCTGCTGCAGCATGGTCTTAATGTCACTGTGAGCAGGGGAGCTGAGCAGTGTGACTCTGGCAGAAAGGGTCAGAATGTCCTGCTCGTCTGAAAATATTGTTTTTCAGGCACATGCACTATTCCCAATAACCCAACTATACCGCTTTCTTCACACTTTATCCATAAAATGGATACTAACACATCCAAACCAAGTGAATCCTTACATCCTGCCATTTTATAGCTTATAAAGCAAACTTCACTCCTTTAAGCCAAAGGATTGTGCAGCCAAAACCAGGACAAAGCCAGTGAAAAAGAAAGAAGTGTGTGTGTGTGTCTGGCTCTGTATATGAATTATGACTATTCAAGGAAAAAAAAAAAAGAATGGTTGCCAAAAAGGCAAGTGTGTAAAGGGACAGCTGGAGTTTTATGCTGGAGTTTACAATGCATTACTGTTTAATAAAAAAAGGAGTCGTTTACAGCAGCAGCTCACGCATCACATGGTACATAAGCTACCTCTGAATACAGAGCACCTTCTTCAAAGGAAATGTCATTTTCTATTGAACTTGCTATTAAAGGAACAGTAGGTGATCTAGCAAGAGGTGTGTCATGGTGTGGAAAAGAGCTGACTCCAACGTTTATAATGGTTTGGTAGTACACCTACTAGGTGCAACCATCCTTTCCTTCCCATCATACTGTTCATGTCTGAGCACTTAACTTTTTTCTCTTTTCAAGGGTAACAAGCTATAAAACCCAGGCCAAGTTTTTCAGATTTGGCAAGATCCAATAGCTGTTTGGGTGCCCACAATGAGGGAAGGTAGAAGAAGGAAGAAAAGATGGAAGATAAGCTGAATCTTTGTCCAAAGGAAAGCTGGCACTTTTCATGTCCAAATTGTCTGAAAGCCTTGAATTTTCAGAGAAGGTTTGATGCCTAGCCATTATTTTTTTCTTCCATAAAGGCCAGTCAGGCTCTGTTGGATGCTTATAAGGTATTCCTTCCTTCATTTATTTTGTATTGTCTCTTCATGCAGAAATGGTAATTATGTGTGTAAAAGCTCCACACTTCTCTCACTGCTTGTTGAAATACAGCAGCTTTAAGAGATATCTGATATAGATCAGGAGGATTGGGAGACTGGGAAGGAAGAGAATATCATGATTTAAACCAAAAAAAGTGTAAGGAGGAGAGAGGGTCAGATCAAAAATGTTAGGGGATGAGAAAGATGTTCAAAACAGTGTGAGGTTATGGGAATAGCAGCAAAGAGGTATTTGTACCATCTGGCCATTGTGGTTTACCCATGAGAGAAAACCTCTGCCTCTCCATGTGCAGAGAACAAACGACTTCCCTCTGTTATTCCCAAATTTCATCCAGATACACTCCCTTCTGTAGAGGTAGTTGAATGCTGGCTGAAATGGGCCAGACACCTGAGCTGCATCATTGAACTTGGTATTTCTCTATGTTTCTGCTGACTTTGAGGATGCCCTTCTTGGGTTCAATGCAAAGCAAACCCAAAATCCCAGTGCTAACCTGTGTACTGCTTCTAGAGACAACAGCGTTTATGCTGTCACTGAATTTCTTTTTACTTTTGCTGTGTATCTTCAATTCATATTTCAATTTTTTGTTCTCCCTAAAAAAATAGATTTTGTAATGATAAGCACAGGGGGTTGTCATGGTTTAAACCCAGTCAGGTAACTTGTGATGCTACAAGCATTCATGATTTCTTGTGTTATTCATGATACTTAATTTTCTTGCAATAGTTTCATGAGTCCTTGGATAATGTGATTAACTTAAGTACTAGTCAGCTTTCAAAAAGAACTTAATGGTGAAGAAACTCTGAACCTGTGGACTGTAGATTCTGAAACAGGGAACAGAAAATCTCCTATATAGTAAATTAAACAGCAAAACACAATGAAGGAGGTTATATGCAAGGTATAATGGCTTCCTGAAACCACCCAGACAGCTCAGAAATACCAGTTTTGCTGTATTTCTGAACAATGCACAGTATCTGGCTGAAAATGTTGCTGTTGAACAGTCATGTTTAGTAGTAATCACAAAGTACTCAAATTCTTTGGTTTTTTGTTGGCTTGTTTTCTGGGTTGGTTTTTCTTTATTGTTGTTTATTTGTTTTTCCAATGAAAATCACAGTAGAGTTAACTAGAAAAAATAAATTTAATGAAAATGAGGAAGAAATTGAAATGAATAGGCAAAAGAGTAAATAAAATACTGAGATTTTTTGAAGAGAGGCCCAGTGTAACACAGAACTGCTGATCAACCAACAAAAAAACTTTGAAAGGGAAGTTGAAGGAGAAACACAATTCAATAATAGTGTAAATAAGGCTGTTTGGTCAGGGAAGCCTAGGCATTTCTAGGCAACTCAGGATTAGAAAGAAGTTTTCTCTAAGGAGTATCCAAACAAGGAAACCACAAAGGACCAAAAAGGACCAAAAACCCAAAAGAACTAAAATGATCTTGAGGAAGAACTTTTAAAGGCGAAAAAATTAATGATAACCCTTTTTTACAAACACATATATCTTCCAAATTATCTCCAAGGCCAATAGAAGATGAAAGGATAATGAAAGCTCTTGGGGAAGATAAGAACTGGCATAAAATTAAAATAATTGTTTGTATCAGTGCTCACAGAGGAAAAGTTTAGGGGATTTCTCCCAGCAGATGAGTCACAGCAGCTTGCTCCAGTTGTGGTTTTGTGGTAGGCTTGAGTGGTTTTAAATACATGCTGCTGCCAAAAAGGGCAGTGCTGTTCTCCCCTTCTTGACCCTGGCCATGCCATCCCACTCCCTCCCTTGTTCCATGATTAGCATCCCTGCAGCCATATGGGCAGCCAGATCAAGAAGCTAATCCCATTAATTATCAGGCATGGGTCTGAGACAAGAGAAATCAAGTTTGTTTGTTTGGTTGGTTGGTTGGTTTTTTTTTCGCCTGTATTGCATAGTTAAACAGTACTATGAGATGCTATGGGGATCTGAAGATCAATCAGATTCTAAACTGTGCTGGTGAATTTGTGAAAAGACTCATCCAGAGCAGGTAAAATTCTCATTCAAGGAACAACCAAGTCAATAAACTTGAGTGTGGTGAGCAGGTGTAAGGGAGATGTGCTTGCTCTGAGCTTATGCTCTTCCTGAGTATTTCCTATCAGTCTCTGTCTGGGTAGCAGGCTAAACGGACTGCTGGCCTGAAGATGTGCTGTCATGCTCTTTATGACACCAGAAGGAAACTAGCAGCAGCCAACGGGCACCTTTTTTAAAATGTTATGGTTTTAAGCCAGTCTCATGAGATTGGAGACGTAGCACTTCCTGTGGTATTATGTTTTGAATGTATCGTGTATGCAGAGTAAGCAGGGTGGCGATTATAGTGGTCAGTTTATTTTTCCTATATAAACTGTTAACAATAATATATTTTGATATAACTTTCATGGAATAAGGGAGAAAGAAACAAGGTTTTCCATTATTAATCCAGCCTTCTGTTCCAGTGTGAAAAGAAATTAAAAAGCATGTACTTTTTACTCTGTGCAAGAGGACAGGAGGGTATCGCTGCACTCTCTCAGGGGCTACAATTAACAAGACCTGTCCTTTTTCCCTTCAAAATAAACCTTTTGATCCACACTGAGACTAAACAAAGATTTCTCTGTTTACTTTTGGAAGCACTAAGCATCAAGACACTAACGCTAGGGGATAATCTATTAAAGGAGCTTTCTTTGTATTAAAGTCCAGTCTTTGTAGAAGACTTTTTCAACAAATCCTACTAAAATATTCTTATATTATCTTAGTCTCCTTGTGGCAAAAATGCATCTGTAAATGTTCGTTGGTGCTTAACTATCTTTAAAACAAAAGAGAATAGAAGAAGTAAAAAGCATGCATCTGGAAGAATTTTGTTTTTATCAGCAGTCCCCCCACAGTTAAGGACACTGGATTTCTGCATCTCTGGTGCTTGGTTGCTTCATGTTGCAAAAGCTTCATTAGAGGATACAAACACCTCATGTACAGGTAATTTTTTTTCATGACTCACAGCTTCCACAGCCAATGAAAATTTACTGTTAAGCTAAAAAATTCAGCCTACCACATGCTTCCAGGCCTGAGGCTGCAGAAGGTATCAGCTGCAAGCACTGTGCTAAATAGTTGCATAGAAAGGACAACACAATTGATTTCCGCTGCTGGATCTCTGCAAGAGACTGAGACTTATTAGAGGGAGGAGAATGAAAGCAGATGGGAAATTTAAACTGTGTCGAGTGATATAAAGATGCATGGATGAGCCTCTTATTACACGGGATGATTGATGATGCACCAGCAACTAATACTGACCACACTTGTAAGAATGAATTTGGATGTCCAATTAGGGCTAGATTATTACTTAGTCCCAGGCTGCAAAAGAAAATCCCGCCTTTTGTCCAGGGCAATCTGAAGGTTTGGGATAGTTATCTGAAGAAGGAAACATGGTTTTGGCTCGCTTTACTGTATTGTTTTTAGCATGTCTGCCTCTTTTTTGGTCTTACAAGTTTACTTTTCTTCCGTTTTAACGTAAACTGCACCACCTGCTTCATCATGAAAGTAAGTATGCAAGGCTCAATAAGATCCTGTGTCAACATTGACTGCAACTCTAATATTCACACAATTTTATGTATATTATCTGCCCAGACTGTAATCTGTATCCAGACGGACAAGATAGCAGTTTGTTGATGCTGTGTGCTCCTGCTTATTGTCAGCAGTCTTGACAAATATGTTTTATTTCCCTTTGAGCCTGCACCAACAAGCCAGAAGGTGCCCATGGTGTCTGCACTCCCGTCTTTCATTCTTATCTGCATCAGGTCCCGGAGGTGAGGAATTTGTTGCATGTAAATGGTTGGTTTGTTCTGATTAAACATGCTGTGGAAAATCCAGATTCAACACCTATACAGCCACAGGCAAGTAGCAACACTACTGCCACCATGAGTAGTATAATTTGCATACGGTCTTTATTAACCATACATCTGCCTATTGTGGACTGGGTGAAAATAAGTCATAATGTTTGTGCACTCACTAAAAAATTGATGAAGATTTGTTTCCATTCACACCTTATAACTGTGCTAAAGACATAGTGGTCTGCTAATGAGAGTGCTGGGTTTTCTTCTCCATTGCTAAGTCATCATGTTGAGCTGAGGTTTTGAAATCGCATGAATCATAGAGTCATAGAATCAATTAGGTTGGAAAAAAACTTTATTATCATCAAGTTCAACCATTACCTCAAGACTGCCAAGACCACCACTAAACCACATCACCGAGGGCCTCATCTACAGGATTTTTGAATATTTTCAGGGATGTTGATTCCCCCACTGCCCTGGGCTGTCTGTTCCAATGCGTCACCATACTTTCAGGAAAGAAATTGTTCCTAATATCCAATCTAAACCTCTCCTGGTGCAACCTTGAGGCTGTTTCCTCTTATCCTGTCACTTGTTTCTTGGGAGCAGAGATCAGCCACCTTCTGTCTCCACGCTCCTTTCAGGCAGTTGTAGAGAGCGGTAAGGTCCCCTCTGAGCCTTCTCTTCTCCAGACTACATACCCCCAGTTCCCTCAGCTGTTCCCATCACACTTGTGCTCCAGGCCCTTCAACAGCTCTGTTGCCCTTCTCTGGACCCACTCCAGCACCTCAATGTCTCTCTTGTAGTGAGGGGCCCAGAACTGAACACAGGATTCAAGGTGCACCCTCACCAGTGCCCAGTACAGGGGGGATGATCACTGCCCTGGCCCTGCTGTCCACACTACTGTTGATACAGGCCAGGATGCTGTTGGCCTTGGCTGCCTGGCACAAGATGGCTCATGTTCAGCTTGGTTAATCAATACTCCCAGGTCCTTTTCTGCCGAGCAGCTTCCCAACCAGTCTTCCCCAAGCATGGAGCATTGCATGGGGCTGTTGTCACCCAAATACAAGACCCAGCACTGAGCCTTTTTGAACCTCATAGCGTCAGCCACAGCACATCACTCCAGCCTGCCTAGATCCCTCCTTAGAGCCTTCCTATCCTTCAGCAGATCAACACTCCCACCCAACTTGCTGTTGTCCACAAATCTTCTGAGGGTGAACTCGTTCCCCTTATCCAGATTATCAATGAAGATATTAAACAACACCGAGCCTAGAGGGACACCATTAGTGACCAGTCAACAGCTAGATGTGATGTCATTTACCACTACCATCTTTGGGCTCAGATGGTAGTGGTAAATAGTGGTTAAAACTGTCATCCAGTGAATCTAACACTGATGTCTTCAAAGATTGCTCCAAGCATTTTGGTCTGAATTTTCCTTCTGCTTTGTCTCTGAAAACTCACAGCTATTTACCATAGCAAGAGGGCGGTGCTTAGGGATGCATTTTTGGACACCAAATCCTGATCAACAGCTCCAGCAAAGTGCTCTCAAGGTCTCATGAGACATTGACTATACAGATATCTCTTAAGATGGCAGTTTCGGTTCGCAGTTTTGATGGTGTTGATGTACTTTGGGATGCTCCCAGCTGAGGCTGCCTTAGTTCATGATTCCTTCTCAAATTTGTTCCATATGTGTGACAGCCAAGTGACGGTGATGTTTTGTTTGTTGTTGTGGTTGTTCTAAGGGCTGTGGCTGGAGAAGTTATCCTGCACATATGCCTCTGCAATATTTCACAGACCAAACCTCCCAGTCATCCAAAACCCATGGGAGTCCTGCCATCTCCAGAGCCTTATGTTCAAAATCATCCTTTAAAGTGAGTTAAGGGTTTTAAAGATGCATATGGTCTGTGACAGTCAGGAAAACAAATGAAGGATGCAGAACACAGTAACATGGGGGGGTAAATTCTCTGAACACTTCTTTGGACAGGCCATAGTTACTGTTTCTCTACATATATCAAACAACAAGCTTTGCATCCAGGCATCCAGGTTTTCTAGTTTGATCTCTTGTCCTGTGCTCTGGATTGATGCAACTAGTCCTGATTTTTTTAGTGCAGTGATAAGATCAGTTCTTCACATCTACATGGAATAACAGTAAGGAAAAATGAAGATTTAGGAGGACAGAGGACAAGATAAATAAGTTTGTTGTGACACCTCATCACTGACTTCTTAAAGAGGTCACACTGCTGGCAACAGGCACCTGGACAAAAGATATAATTTGGGCAGTATGCTATAACCACTTACTTGGTGCTTACCATAAAAGCTTTAGAGCCAGGATGAAGGCATTTGAACTCATAAAATGGGAGAATATGCCATAATCTCTAAAACCCCTAGTGCTATTTAGGGACTGTGTAATAAGTGTTAAATAAAGACATAAAATTTTAGATGTCTCCCACTTGCATAGTATGGATACATCTAGTAATAGTAGAGGTTAGTAACAGCAATAGTAGAGGTTACTTATAAGATGCATACTTCTTCTGTAAAGTTTGTTTGTAGAACAACAAGAGGTACATGCAATGGACTGACTTTAGAGGCTATGTGTACTACAAAAGCCCTCATCAAAAATCTTGCAAGTTTTATTTATTTGCAAAAAACTTATGCTGGCTTGAGACAGCTGTGTATTTTGTGTTCTCAGAACTTGAAGATTCTCTCTTCTTCAAGCTTCCTGTGATCTTTAGGGTATTTTCCTGCAATGTGTGTTTTTGTGTGCCTGCCCCTGTAGTCAAACCTTGATTAAATGAGAAGACAGCCTAAGCCTCCATACCCCTTTCCTGCTTAAGAAGACAAGGAGGGATGAGTAAGACTGTGTACATTTCATGTTTAAATCCCATACTGTAAATTTGGTGGAATTGAGACTGTGTGCCTCTTTCTAGGTGAGTGTCCTAACTGCTACAGGTATTGACTGTGCTGAGGTTTCTTTCTCTTTGTGTTCCTTCCTTAAAAGTTCAGAAGTACTCCTTCTTGTCCCTGCCACTTTTTGCGTATCTTGGCATTGTTACTCTTTTCTTGGATGTGGGGCCATGTTCAGTCCTGAATAATAAAAATTTTTAGCCTGCTTCACTGTCATTACAGCCCAAAGAGAGGAAAGTAGTTTCATTTACAGTTTTAACATGTGGGAGTGCTAAGACTGATATGAAATGGCCAGCAAAGCCTTGTGAAAACTATTTATCTCACTTAGTTTAATTGTTCTTATGAACATTCCACTCATATCAGCGTTAGAGGGACATAACTGAATGGATCTACGGGCTGCTTTCTAGCTGAGAGTTGTAACAGTTCACTAAACTTATTTTACTATGAAGAGACCTAAGCTATACAATGGCACTTGTCACATTTCCCCTTTCCCTTCACTTCCTCACTGAATTTCACTGGAGAAGTCAAATGGGTAAGTTTTGTTCTTGTGTTGTTCTAAATTATTTGTTAGTTCAAACAGGAGGCACCAAGAACTCCTCTTGCTGTGGCTAGAGGAAGTTCAGACTATTACATTTGTCACACTGCCTAGATGAACTTTCTTCCGCAAACACAGCAGAGCAGATGCTGAACAACATTCACAGTTCCTGAAGAAACTTGTTACATACTGGAATCAGCATGAACCTGAAAGTGGATATGGAAGTTTATTTATTCTTCATTCTCTTTTTGGATAGCAAGGGGGAAGACATTTCTCCTTTTTTTTTTTTTTTTTTGAGCAGTAAACAAAACAAGATAATCTCATTTGCCTTAGTAAATGAACGGATGTTTCCCTCCCTGTAAAAATAAGCAGCAGTCAATGGCCGAATGTGTGGCTGTAATAAGATACATCTATATATCACATGCGTTTTCAGACAAAAGAAGAGAGAATAAAGGCCTAACTCTAAGTCAGGAGAAACTCCATGGAAGTCAGCAGCACCACCTCTGGTAGGCTGTTTATGCTGCTGTTTCCCACTCGTATTTGATTGAATTCTCCAAGTCACAGCAATCAGCAGTACCATTTCTAAAGTTCTCAGAACATCCTTCTTCTTTGTGCTACCAATGTCTCACACTTGTGGTGCTCCCTTTGCCGGAAGACCACTACTTTCTTTTCACTGTCATGCCAAAATATAAACAATACTTATGTTCTCATGTGCTGTGCCTGATTTTTGTCCAGCCAATCATTTTGTCATTGTTTCCCTGCATCTTCCCTTTTGGTACCTCTTTTGGGGCAAAGGTTGTGTGTTTTCTGGGTAAAAAACGCACAGGGTGCTGAGCTCTCAGTCCCTGATGCTGCAGTAATGATAACAGTCATGATAAAAATTCTCTGTCTCAAGCCTCATATTAGGTAAGAACCCAAGGACTGTATTGCCAACACTTGTAGAGAAACACATTGGTACAGAGGAGACATGAAATATTTTCTCCTATGAGTTTTCCTGATGGAAGGAAAGTTTCATTATACACACATGCTAGGGTCACAGTCTGATTGTTTTGGTGTGATTGATCTCAATAAGCTTCAGTTGTCCAAAAGTTAAGTGTCTAATGTAAACTAAACTTGGTTTCTCTCTGTTATGGTTGGAGAACATCATATTCTTTCTGGAAGTGCTTGTATTTACATATTTTAAGATGGAATACATTACTTATGTGTCCCACTGGTGACTAGTAACTATGGAGTTAAGTATTTAAGACTAGAAGCTGAGCTTGTAAATAGCAAAAATTGGGCTAAGCAAATCTCAGCTCAAAACTCTGGTAGTTGGATTGCTGAGATCTTTATCAGGCTGCAGGTTTCTGTGGTTAAGGACACACAGATTAAGTCTGATATAAGAAATATGGGTGAACATGGGGAAAAAATGCAAGGCAGTTTGGCTTGAAATTATTTTTCAACCAAGTGCAGGAAAAGCTGGAGTTTTGACCTTTCAAGCAACATTTATATCCTGTATTGAAAAATTTCTAAGATTAAAATAGTTTTTTTCTTTGGTAAGAGTTGATATTGCTAAAGAAATCAGAATGGTAGCAAGTCAAGCAACCCTTTTTATTAGCTGTCAAAATTAACATACAGTTTTATGCCCAGGACATTGTTTTTTTCTAGCAAACAGGTATCTCAGAATTACACTTCATCATCTGAAATTTATTGAAACATAATACATGCAGGATTGTCAGCTTCACTCCCAATAATGCGTGCCCTGCCTAGGTAGAGATGCAAATATCTATATCCCACCTCATGATTTCCACACACAGGCACAAGACACACAAGTTTTCTCCAGCTGGACAGCTAGAAACTCGGGGAGAATGTACATTTCTCTGCCCCTGGCTGTCTAGCCACTGTGTGCCTATGAGCTATCATCTGTGTTGATAGTATCCATTGCCCTTCAAGCAGTCTCTTTGAAGACCACAGTTTTGTTATATTTTTCTTGTATTTGTTTCTAATGTGACCTCAAAGGACAAAAGGATAAATGAATTTTTGCTTCAGGGCACAATCTATCTGACAAACAACACAGTGAAAACGAAAGGCTTTCTGATTCTTTAGCTTCCTTGCTCTTTGGGTTATTAAACCTGCATGGTTATGGCTTCAGAGCTACAGTTCTAAACAAACTGGCTGTATCTCATTGTTACATCACCTTACCTGTACAGCATTCATTTAACCCAAATCATAAGTTCTTTGGGAAGACAGGCCATGGTTATTTCTGATCCAGTAGAACTGGGTTTAACCTGTCAACTTTTGAACCAGGATGCCAGCAGCATCACCCTCTCCCAGGGGCAGGAAGCGTACCCATGACTAATGTCACCATAAGCATTTGTGGAGTATGGCCATGCAAGTTCTGCCCTTTCCTTTTGCAGGTACCCTTCCTATTTTTAAAATAATGCACTTTTTTTTTTTGCTTTGTTTGTCCGTTGATTATCTTTCTTATTTTATCTAGTGTTCTGTCATTAATTTCTGAGGCCTGTTCACATTTTTTGGTCCATCCATGAAGCAACCTAAACTATGCTTTGAATTCCAAGATGCATATATCTATCATCCATGCTGCCATCATAAAACTTCTTCTGCTATAGATAATACTCTTTTCCATAAGAAATAATATTATATGATATTTCATCAGCTCAGATGCCTCATCATGTTTATTGTTCTAATTTGTTATTAATGTCTTTAGGTTCTTGGTTTCATCCAAGGTCACAGTTCTAGAGTTTCCCAGTAGATGTTGCTTGTTCCTCTCTTACAGTATGTGACAACTTTCTGTATTTCATAATTTTCCATACTATGAAGGTACTTTATGTTCAGACAGCACTATCAGCATATTTTACTTACCAGAGAAACAGATTATTAAGGAGACTAAGCAGATAATTAATTGCTTGGGGAAAAATGAGGAAAATGAGTTTGAGAAAAGGAAAGATGCATGGGAAAGAAGTTATTAATCTCCCACATGGGTTTTCCACTAGAAAGCATGAAATGAAAACACTCCACTGAGGGTAACTGTCTTCAGCTACGATAAAATATTTTTTCTAATCAAGAAGCTTTATATTTAGTACTTGTTGGAGAGAGAGAACGTGCTTTTTTGCATACATGGTGATCATATCTAGAAAGCTAAATATTCTTAGTGGATGTGATCAGAAAAATATCCACAGTAGTAGGCAGCAGGACCTTCAGATACCTGGTTTACCCTCTAAATACTTCTCTTAAAAGAGTTTTGCTGAGACTGAAATAAGAAAAAGCTACGGTTTCTTTTTGTTGTGCTCTAAATTTGCACTAATGTGGAAAAGCCACAGCCTTCCTGTTACCTCTTGTAAGTGTGAAATTCTAGTGCCAGAGACAGCTTGATGATGCAAAAAATATCTCAACCCTTCAAGAAAAGATGCAAATGAAGAAGAACCATTTATAAAGAGATTTTATAACTCAGTTAAGCAGAAAGGGCAAATGCTCTTCATCTTGTCAATCTGTCAACTTAGTCTAATTATTTGAATCTCAATAATATTGAGATTTTGCATATCTAAATCATTATAATGATAGTAGATATAATGCTTTCTTTGTAAGACATTGTAAAACATGCAGTATAAGCTTCCTTCCTAAGATTCAATTATGTAAAGTGTCCCTTTGACTTCATCCAGGTACTTGGGGGATTTCTGAAGAACAGATGAGAAGCAATAGGTAACTGACACTTCAGCAACTTCCCCAAAGACTTTGCTTTTTCTTTATCAGGTAATACTAAGGTTTTTAGCAATACCTTTTTCAGGATTTTAGGCTGTTGAATATCTTACCTTAGGATTTCAGGTGTATTTTGGTCTATCTGGCATTTGTCATGATGTGGTACTACTACCTTTTTTTTTTCCACATATTCTCTGAGAATATGTGAAAATACATTTCTGATAGTGTCTGTCAGTCCCCAAACCAGTGGCTCTTCTTGATGGACAGAATAATGGGAAATCTCCCATTGCTGGCCAACATTTTGTATGTTTTGCAAGACTTAGAGGTTTTAATTACGTTTTGTTTCTGATCAGTTCTAGCTCATTTAAGCCTGTGACATTTACAATATATTAGACATTTCCAAGAGCTGGTGTTTTGAGCAATCATTAAACGTGCTGTTGTCGTGGTTTAAACCCAGTCGGGTAACTTGTTCACTCACTCCCCCCCTTCTTTCTCTCCCCCTACTCCCGGAGGGACGGAGAGGAGAATAGAAAAGAATGACTGCTACTGCTGAACCCAGGACAGCAGTATACTTAGAAGTTGGTTGTATTGTCTCTTTTCTTTCCTGATCTCAGGAAAGACCACATCCCATGAGCTGTCATTTTGAGCTAAGCATGGTTATGTATAAAAAGCTCTGTATAACGACAAGCAATTGCATGGGTGTGGGTCCTGGAGAATGTTGTGCACAGAGCATAGGGGAGAGGAAAGACTCTGACAGTGAAAAAATTAAAAAAGGGTCATGAGTAATACAAAATAATGTATCAACAAGTTACATGACCTTCAGGATTCTGGGGTCTTTGTCCAGAAGGCTGCTTTCTTACATGCTTTTTCTTCTGCCTTTCTGAAGATAAGGTCTTCAAGGAAGGGATTCTGTCAGTGCTTGGACAGTATATTCTCTTTTTGGGAAGCCACTGTAGTCTAAATTCCCCTGAGCATAAAGGCAGAAACTGGGCCAGAATGAAGGGAATAATACATTTCATGCTCTAGCCTGAATCATGTTAGACATGATAGCTGAGTATTCCCCGGTCTGAGCCTGGTATAAAGAGTGGAACCCTGTTAAAAGACAATTGATATGGAATAATATTTTTCTTTGAAATGTTAAACTAATGAAGGGTATAATTTTCTTTGTTTTGTGTTGTTTAAGGGATAACTACTACCACACCAGGCTGAAGATATTAAATCTTTCCTGCTCTTCCTGCTACCTCTGTTACAACATCCAAATGCCCAGGAAAATTTATCAAGCTGGAGCATTTTGCTGTCAGTTTCACATCCTAAAATGAGCTGAGAGCAGTCTTAATCCAGATGGTTTTGGGTACTTAAATATGTAGTCTGATGGCGGTAGAACAGTTGCAGATGAGCACTACAATTATATCTGTATGATCTTAATTATTTTGCCAGCTGCTGTTACTTTAGATTTTTCCAAGGATGAGTAGTTTGTGAACAAGTTGTGGAATGAGCTATTTTGCTTCTATGAGATGGCGAATTTATAATCAGACTAGGGACTGCTTTGGATTCTTATCAATTCTTTCAAGATTTATACCATATTATGTCCTCTGCAAATGAATTCCTAGCATACAATTTGTTTATGTTATAATCCCATCAATTTTTGTGGAAGAAACCTTTAAAATAAAAAACTGTCTTTGAAGTAGAAATTGAAAGCAGTCAGTTCAGCAATTTAAAGGGCTGGAACTGATTAAAGTTTCTATAATTTATTTTTTGAGTAACGCCATATTTTTATCTTTGTCAGTTAGGTCACCTAGTGAAACTCACATGGAAGAAAGGACATTTACCCCTATGGTACCCAAAGCAGAGGAATTCCAGACCTGGAGAGGGATGTTCCAAAACAGGGAGTCTATATAGGAGCAGCCACAGTTACTCCTGGAAGATATGCCTTAACAAGTGGAAAATGTCAATTAATAAGTGTAAGATCAAGGTTTTAGCTAATACATTGGCTGATATGCCACAAGAGCATAGAGGCATCTGATTACTAACTCTACAGGTCATGGCTGTAGGCTGAGAAAGTTGGGGCTGTTCAGCCCAGAGAAGAGAAGGCTGCATGGAGATCTCATAGCAGCCTTCCAGTGTCTGAAGGGGGCCTATAAGGATGCTGGGGAAGGACTCTTCTTTAGGGACTGTAGTGATAGGACAAGGGGTAACGGGTTAAAACTTAAACAGGGGAAGTTTAGATTTGATATAAGGAATAAGTTCTTTACAGTAAGGGTGGTGAGGCACTGGAATGGGTTGCTCAGGGAAGCTGTGAATGCTCCATCCCTGGTGGTGGTCAAAGCTGGGTTGGAGAGAGCTTTGCGTGACATGGTTTAGTGTGAGATGTCCCTGGCCATGGCAGGGGTGTTGGAAGTAGATGATCTTAAGGTCTTTTCCAACCCTAACTATTCTATGATTCTATGATTCTATATTGCTGGCTGCATGTTAAAAGCGAGGAGAAGAGTGGGGCTTGTAATGTCAGAGAATCGGTCCTGGGACAAATATTATAAATCAGTCTAAACTTGTGAGTTTAATTAATTCAGATATTATTGCTGAAAGTTAATGCAAATGCATCAGTGCCAACAGTAAGGACCAGATTCTTTTATTTCTTTCCTCTGGTATATGAATGAATATTTCTTAGTCTCTATGTTTGTTGATCAAAGGTAGGAAATGTGACCAAAATACATCCAAAATTGACCATCTAAAAGATAAGAAAGTAAACAAAATGAAGGTAAAATTTATATTAAGTCCAATGTCATGTTGGCAGTCTAATTCCTATGCATGTATTTTGGGTGGTCTGGGAGGACAATATTTCTCTTTGCATTTTCCTCACCTCAGAGCCTCTGATCCCAAGAGAAATGAGTCAGTATGTCAGCTTCGAGCTAAAATATATTCTGCAGAGATGTCATTTTATGATAATAAATCAATCAATCAAAGCCACTCGTTTGATAAGTTGGTTGTTCATATGATTTTCTTAAGTCAAAGCTTTAGATTTCTGTTGATAAACCAGTATCATTTGAACAGTTTGGAAGTACGTAGAGAAATGTTAAACCAACTTGGTTGGCATTTTAGTTTCAAAAGGTCAGTTACAGCACTAATAGCCTCAGCAGCAAAACATAAAAAAAGAAAAAGAAAAAAGAAGTCCAAGAAGATAAAGATACATCATGTGCTATCTGTGAGCTGTGTGCTTTGACTTAATGAATAGTGAATGTTACAAAACCAAATCTGGTGGTACACAGAACCTATGAATAAGAAAGAGCTCTATTCAGGATAGTACTTCAAAACTTTTAGTTTCTGATATACATCATGTTAAAGCAGTTTCTCAGACCATTGTTTATTCCTGTTTACTGAAAAAAAATACTGTTTACTGAGAGGAAAATGCAAATCCCAAAGTTCAGGAAATAAAGCCTGAATTGTTTCTGTCTGCCTAAGCAGCCGCTGTTTCTCGTTTTCATTTCCTCTCCCTTCTCTCCTGCTTCCATGGCTCCTGTTGTTTCAGCTGCTGCTCTGTTTCCCATTCATCTTGTCAATCCCTGCCAGCAGTGAGGGTCTGAGGTCCCATTCCCCTGGGGCTGGGGGCAGCTTTCCCTGCACTGCTGAGATGAAAGACCATTGCATTGTTTCTCTCCTGTGATATCACTTTCTTTGTGGTACTTCACTCACATGCACAGTGCTCCCTTCTCTCATCTGAGACCATACAACATTTCTGAGCTTTGGGGAGAAACTGAATGCCAGATTCAGCAGGACATTTACCTGTTGGGCTTCTATCATGCTGCAGACACAACTGCCCAGGAAGGTTGTCCAGAAGCCTTTCATCTTCCTATTGCTGGAGCCAGAGCATCCAGAGCAAGAAGATGAACAGGACTGACATTGATTATTTGTAAGGATGTTATTGCAGAACAAGTAATCATAAAATCATGTCATAGAGTCATGGGCTGGTTTGGGTTGGAAGGAACTTTAAAGCTCATGCAGTTCCAACTCCCTGCCACGGGCAGGAGCACCTTCCACTAGACCTGGTTGATCCAAGCTGCATTCAACCTGACCTTGCACACTGCCAGGAATGGGGCAGCCACAGCTTCTCTGGGTACTGCTCACTATTTACAAGTGCTGGAAGATACTATCACTTATTCTTCTCTTACTTATTTTATTACTATCAATTTGATAAAACTGACAGATTTACCTGTGGCATTGAGACAAAGCATTTCTTTGGTTTACTCCTTCTTTCTCTCTCTTTCTTTCTTGTTCTTTCTTTTTTAACTACTTCCATGTCTCATAGCACATTTTTGTTATATAATCAAACAGATAAACATAGAAATATCAGCTGATAAATTCAGAGATTTTTATCAAAACTGGGGACTATGAGTTCAGACGCAAGAAGATTTTCAGCAATAAACAAAGATGCAGAGCTACAGATGGTCTTTATAGTTAGGAAGGATGGACAAGTATTTCATAGCAGAGAAACTGTAGAAACTATGGTAAAAAAATGACATAAATAAATGACAAGGAATGGAGAGTTTTTTTCTAAAAGAAGGGCTCACCCAAGCTTAAACAAATCCAAGTCTTGTTCATTGGTATACTCATTAAATGGGTAAAAATTTAATAATATACTAAAAAATATTGACAATATAGTGAATGCATTAGTGGAAAATGTGACACTGAAAAAATAAACCAAAATAAAACCCATAATTTCCCTTTCTGCTCAAAGTAACCAGCAAATTCACACAGAACTCAGGGCCTTGCTTGGTGTTGTTTTAGATTAAATGGAAAAAGAATATTTCTTCTAGACTTTTCAAAAAATATGAAAGATGCTTGTGTGGGAAACCAAATAAAGAAATTGACCAAATTGAAATTAAGGAGAGATAAATATTAGCCAAAAAATAAAGTGAAAGGCCAAGTCAAAGCTGGCTGTGAATGTGAAATAACACCTTGAATGAAGTTCCAGTTCTTGTCTGTGGTGTATTGATACAGTCTCTGGGCACTTGTGGTTTATTTAAACAGGAAAAGTAGTTGCTGTGTACAACTGCCATTGCTACTCAGCAACCTGCGGAGTTACTGAGAGCTGCGATGAACTTCTGAAAACAGATATGACACTATGCAATTAATGTCTTCTGGCTGTGGCAATATCTACTGTTGACAATTCTTACTTCTGATTCCCACTCTGATACGCTTCATTGCTATAAATCAAATTGCGTTATTTGCTGAAGGATCTTGAAGGATGATCTGTGGTATGAGGGTGAAAGGTTTCTTTGGTGATCTCTTTCAGGGATCAGATGTGCAGAGCCTGAATGGCAGAGTAACCTGGCCTGCAATTTTAGGGGATATTGTGGAAGAACTCCTGCACTCTTAAAATCAACAGCTATTATTCAATCAAGATAATGAACCATAAGAATTAATTCAGTGGTTGTCAACTGACTAAGACTAAGAACAGAAGAGCAGATATTTACAACCCAACTTACAAAGAATTAGAGGATGCTTGTATGTTCTTGAGAATGAAACACTGAGCTTCAGGGTCTCAGCTTTGTGTGTATGCTTGTGAGGGCTTACCAACCTTATAAGATTAAAGGAGACTTTGTAATAGTCTTCCACTACCTCAAGGGGGTCTACAAGAAATCTGGAGAGGGCTTTTGACAAGGGCCTGTAGTAATACGACAAGGGAGAATGGTTTGAAACTAAAACGGGTGAGATTTAGATTAGACTTTAGGAAGTTCTTCCCTGTGAGTGTGGTGAGGCCCTGGCACAGGTTGCCCAGAGAAGCTGTGGCTGCCCCATCCGTGGCAGTTCTGAAGGCCAGGTTGGATGGGGCTTGGAGCAACCTGGTCTAGTGGAATGTGTCCATGCCTGTGGCAGGGGGTTGGAACTGGATGAGCTTTAAGGTCCCTTCTAATCCTAACTGTTCCATCATTCTATGATAAATTGTAAATATTAAATGAGTATTTGGATGTCTATGTAACCTAAAACTCAATGAATTGAGGCCCTTTTAATCTAGGATCATGACACTCACAAGAAGCAGAAGAGGGAAAGCACTTCTGTGTCATTCGAAGAGGTACATTGTCTCGAAGGTGTCCTCTTTGCACACCCCTGGATAATATTCTCCTGAATTATCACTTTCTCTGGTATCCCCATCTGGACATGACTTAGATTTGTGCATGTTCTTTTTCAAATTTCTATATGCTCATGTTGCTAGGTAGTCTATGCTGTAGAGGTGTTTTCACCAGCCACAGGTATGCTGGATCAACATCAGGAGCAGCAAATAACATATCATGAGAGAAGCAGGGCACAAACTGGGGTAGTGCAGCTTTCTGCATCTGCACTAACTCTCCAGTGCCAGTTCATGTGCCTACACAACCTTGTCCTGTGGCAGCAAAATGTTGCAGACTGGAGGAATATGAACATCTGATGACATGTTCCTTTTGCATGATAGCAACTTTCATGAAAGATATTAAGTGTGGTTTCGCTCTGTGCTAGTACCCTTATTATAAACAATATGTGAATGATCTTGATCTGGTTTTTATTGTGAGGTATAAATAAATTTATAGGACCCAAATAAACCCATTTTTTGACTAAAAACACATGGCAAGTACATGGAGAATGAGTCTTGGTCTTTCCCAGGGTATTGTGCCAAAGAAATATTGCAAAGGAAGTCTTCAGAATATCAGTCATTCCTTGCAAATTATGTTTTCTAGAACTTTGCTTGCTCTTTTTTCTCTCCTCATTTCTCTTTAACCGACACATTTCTTGAAGTTCTGTGCAAAAAATTGGTCGCAAAATTCCACTTGAGCTCATACTAGTTGAGCAGCAGGACTATTTCACTTGTTTTCTTTCCAAGGTGCAAGTCTTTTTTAGTGTCTCAGGATAGTGTTAATTCTTTTTTGTAACAACATGTTAAACTTGTGACCCACCATCTATTCCCAGACTCTCTTCTCCCCAGCCACATGCTCCATACCTTTATTTGTGTACTAGATCATTCTTGCCAAAGGAAAATATGACTCTAAGCTCTATCTTCTCCTTTCAAAGTATAGAGATAATTTACAGTATACTCCTTTTCACCAACAGGTATGAGAGGATTATTTTGTGCAAACTTTATGCCCACACTTTATTCCTTTATCCCTTTTCTTAAAGAAAGTACATGCCATCAAAGAAAAATAATTGCAATCAAATTAGTAAAATATTGAAAAACACATATAAACCTTTACTTGAAAGATTCTTTCAGTTTAACTCTCCAAGATAAATGAATCTAACAGTTTTCAAGCAATTCATAGTATTTTCTTCTAGAGTTTGCTTATAAGAATATTGTATAAAGTTGTGTCAAATGGTATAATTAAGACACGATATTTTCTGAGTAACAAGGTTCATGGAATCATGGCAAAAAAAGTAGTTTATTTGATTTATCTTGGTTTCCTCTAGACAAGTATGTTGCTTTTATATATATTTTATTTTTCTGGCAACCAGGTGGAACAAATACTATCGTTGTTTCTTCTGGTGCCTTTCTCCTGATCCTCTCTTCCCTTTCAGAGTTACATTTGCCCTTTTCACCACTTCTGGAGCCTCACCCACGGACTGTGAATTTTTCTGAGAAATAAAGATTCAGAAGGTTCCCCATCCAATTCCCTCAATCCCCATAACAAATGTCATCAGACCCAGCCTGCTTGAAATAATTCAATTGCCTGTATGCCTTATCTTAACGCAATGTCTTGCCTTGCAACATGCCTTAATTAGTCTGTCATGAAGCTCACTGGTCCCTATTTAGGTATTTAAACTACATTCAAGTGCGAGTAGTTTAACATTAGCAATGAATCCACTTCCTATTGGAGTGGAAATGCCTTAGCACAATAACTGTGTTTAGATGAGAAAAGCTTTGTTCCTTCATACCGCTTCATTCATTAAAAAGGTTATAAAACCACCTTACAAGATGTGTCTCTGCTCGTGCCAGGGGTTTGGAACTAGATGATTTTAAGGTCCTTTTCAACCCTAACTATTCTATGATTCTACAATTCTATGTTAATATAAAACACTACTTTGATCAGCATAGTCCTAACTGAAGAGGGAACTCAAAATTTAACAACCTAAAGATTTAGACTCCCATTGCCAGATCAGTTATTGGAAGACAAGCCAAGACATTTAGGGTCTCATTTTGCTGTAATAAGGCATTTTTACCTGCAGATGAAGAAATTGGTAATGGAAATTAACCGTGGCAAATCCCTTTCCGGTGTTTGCAGCAGGGTGAGAGAGCAGAAGCTGGAGGTATGGGGCAGGACTCTGCTGAAATCTCTTTTACATGGGTCTGAGGAAACAGATTGCATTTTAGGAGGGGATGAATTTGCAATGCTCCAAAAACTCCCGCAAAGGGAATAAAGTAAGATCACTGTAAAGAGAGCACTATATCTCACCAACAGTAAATGGCATAATTCCTACACTGAATGATACCATTGTGTTTCTCAGGCTTGATCTCATCAAAGGATATCACCAGCTGCAACAAGCTTCTGCTTTCTATCTGCCAAATGTTTCAGCACATACTGGTCTGAGATGGTATGAAAAGCTAACATCTGGAGTTTATTCAGCCACAGAAATTTTTCAAGATATGCTTCCATGTATTATTTTCATACACCTCCAATATCTTAAATGGCACTGATGACTTCATAGAACATGACATAATCCATAAAGTTATGCTTCACTGTCTCAATGTATGTGAATTCTCATCAGAGTAAATAGAAATGCTTCTTAAACAAAGTCATCCTTTAATTTTCAGTCATATTTCTTCACCAAACACTTTTTAACCTGAAGAGGGTAACAGCAACTGAGATGGCAATATCTTCCAGAAATGCTAAGGAAGGTTAGGTTTGTCTCATGTCTCACAGACACCCATGGTATTTCAGCATTAAGGCTTCTTTTTATGACATCTTGGTATTCATGAATCTTTCTCCTGTTTGCCTTGTTCATCCAAGAAAATTTTCCTAAACAAGCCTTCTTTTAACATCCCAGTTTATAAACAGAAAATATAATAGCAAGTACACTGAAAGAGGGACACTTCCGAGAGAAAAAAAAAACAAAACAACAGAATTTTTGTAAAACATTTGCCATTAAAGCTTTGCCTGCTTTTCCCTTGGGGATATACCTAAACAAGTTTTAATTAATTTGTTTACTACTTGGGGAGTGGCTATGCAAGCACAGACTAATAGCCAAATCATCTGTCCAGTGTTTCAGGTACATTTTGCAACCTGTGCTAACTACAGATTTTGCTAATAGGCTAAGAACTAGGGTTACATCATTATGCTGTTAGATATAATCAAGCTAAAAGTAAACTAAAGTAAAGTAATACAAACTTTGTCTGATCTCTTCGGTCTGGACGTACAAAAGCATTTTTTGATCCAGATTTGAATGTCAAGCTAGCCACTGCTAATGCCACAAAAGAGTTTAATTTAGCAGATGCAAGGAACAACTACTCTAAAGGAGGTGGGATATGCAGACCAGGTACTAGATGAGTAGAATAAAAGATTTTTATATTTTTGTGTGTGATATATTTACAAAAGAAGAAGTGACAAGAGAAGGGCATGATCATGAGAATAATTTGAGGTCCTTGAAAACATTTTACACTGAGAAATTTAAGGAATTTCCCATTTATCTCATCAAAAAGAAATTTAGAAGGCAATTTGCCTGCAGCCTATAATTAGGGTCTTTAAGTTCTTTTGTAATCATTCAAGTACGTAACAATATCACATAGTTAAAAGGGGAAGACAGAGAAAAAAATAAAAATGAAAAGGATACTTATCTAGTCTTTTTGCAGAGAAAGCTTTTTGTGATGACAGATTTTCACTGTTGAAGTAGATTGCTATGCCTTTTGGAAGATTCACTGTCATTTGTGATGTTATGTTTAGAGTAGATGTTTTCCAAAAGGTACTTGTTTAGTCTAACTTCATGTCATGTACTCTTGTGTCTAAATAGATGGGCTTATAAATCAATGAGGTTAGTCTTCAGTAACTAAGACTTCGGTTGCATGACAGAGGAAGAATGCTGGTGAAGTGCTTCCTGCTGAACAGTTTTTTTTTTCATTTAAAAGCTTAAAATATGAAGGATAGCACTATGACCTTGAAAACTCAGAAAAATCATCGAGCATCCACAACTACATGTGATAATGCATGAGCTAAATAGATAATATGCAGATATCTTGTATTCCAAGGACTCTAGCTGACATATACCTAGGATTGCTAGGGGGTATTACCTGGACTACTTATCTTGTCACTTAATGTCCTTTTGATTATGTCACTATATTGAAGCTGCAAACATCTGTGTCTTGAATAAGCATCAAGAGGAATTCAAGAACCATGAGCAATCTGACACCAAAGATTTAGAGTTGTCAGAATAAGTCACCTACTGGAGACAGAAGCAGTGTAGGTTTATTTAATTAACGGAAAGGTTTCCCAGAGTTGGCACTGTCTTAACTGTGGTATCATATATGACTGCAGTGGAAATTTTCTTAGGCTTCTCTGCATTGTCTGCATTAAAATAGCTGTCTGATTTTTAGGATATTTCTTTTCAGCAATAAGGTTCTAATGACTTGCCAAATATTCAGATTCTTTCCAAACTGGGAATAAAATGCAGATGCCACTGTTAAAAATTCCTAAAAGGTCTGTGCTGCTCAAGATTAGAAGTGTTGATCAGTCAGGCCACATCAGGATGGGGTTTGGCTGGCAGCATGAGAAGGGTAAAGTAGCAATTTAGAAATATTACTCTAGGTACATTTTCGCCCCACTTTTCCAGTCCGCATCAGGAATAAACTAAGACATTGTTCTGTCAACAAATGTCTATCTGTTTCTATTCTTCCTGTGCTGGTTGTTTGGAGCTTTTGAGGGGGCATTGCAGAACCACAGGAAATTCAGGGTGGAAGTACTCCAGCAAGTTCTTTCATGAGGGTTCTCTCTGGTCAGTTTAATGAGGACTCCAGCATGTAGGATCAGTCAGGTAACCTTGAGATGAAGGGCTGCAAAGATACCTGATATCCATCCTGAATGCTCACAACAGGGCATTTTTTCCATACCCAGAATAATCCAAACTGAGGCTGTTCCACTCACTCAGTTGCTTTTTGTGTTGACTTTGTAAAGAGGCTCTTTTCTGTAGCACTTGTGGTTTTTGTGGTTGCTTTCTTTTTATTTGAAAGTGTTAGAACATATTAAATTCCAACTCTGTCTTGACATCCAATTCCCATTGGAAGCAGGATCTTCTAGCCTATTACTGACCTGCCCTGTAGGGAGAATTTCAGGCACAGTGTAATAAACCAAGGAAAGATCATTTGCCAGTCAGGCAATAGACTCATAAGTTACTCATGCCATGCAGAGAATGAGGTTGTTCTGTGATCCAGTTTGTGATTTTTCTCATTTCTTCAGATACAGCAGACAATGCAGAAAGTGACCATATAACTACATTAGTCAATGAGCCCTCTTTGTTCTCCAAAGTTTGTTGTTAAGGGAACTGAAGACGTAATGCTTTTGTGCTCAAGGGGCAAAAAAATTCTATTAAAGCTGGAGACTTCTTTCTAAGTTCACCAAGGTCCTTTTCTTTTGGTACATGTCTGTTTCCCATAAATGGGCAGGAGGCTTACTGGTTGTATTCACATTTGAAATGATTCTTCATTAAGGGTCGGATGTCTGGTAGTACTTTGTCGTAATGTTTTGTTATTGTTGTTGTGGTTTTGGTGGTGGTTTTTTTACATTTTCATTTTAAACATCTGAGAGTGACCCTCAGGGTTTGGGTGGACTTTCCAGTACCTCTGCACGTATCAGAGAGCATTTCCTTGCCTGACCTGTGTGAAAGGAGTTCTCATGCAAGGCAGCACAGCTTCAATAGGAATATTCTCTTTTGTTCTTCTGATTCTTTAGAGACTATGTTTCCTCTGCCCATCTGCTTTGCTCGGATGTGTTTTTAAAGGGCTCCTTAGCTGGGGAGCTGGTTTTTGTGTGCTTTCATCTCAGGTTGCATTCATTAGCAAGAACCTTTCAAATGCAATTTGGAGTAAGCAGATGAAGCACGGTTTTTCTTGTTTTTCCTGTGTTTCTATGAAGTTTTGTAGCCATGTTGTTTATTTTACAAGTTGTAAATAATTATAAACATATTTATATTATTCAATGCTTAATTCAAATATTCATGTGGCTTTGGTATTAGCCTGGCTTAAATTAATAATTGCTTCAAGATAACTGTTTAACAAGAAGTTAACTTCATGCAAAGAATCAGTGAATCACACAGTGGGGATTCTGGAATACCTTCATTATTACCCAGGATCACCAGCACATTCTCCAGAATATTCAAATAGTGGCAGACTGTGCCTTGTTGCAGTCAGACAAAAGTCTTTATCCAAATTCGCATGGAGCACACTGGAGCACTGAGGGAGTGAGGAGGTCTGCCACATGAGGAAAAGAGGATATCCACTTATGTGAAGGTTTTTACTTGGTGTTTAGATTGGTTGTCCTGAAGTCTAATGAGTTCTACACCCGTAGTAATAATGCACTTTCTGACTTCCACTGGGGAAGAATGAAAAGCAGTAATTTGTCCTTGCTCAGGATGTTCTAGACACTCTTCTAGGATGGGGATTGTTTTGGTTCTTGGGTTCAAGTTTGTTACATGTTCAGCTTTAATGAAGATCTTGACTACCACCTTTCTTATCTTGAATAACGCAAAAAGTTAGCTCCTGGCACTATAAGAAATATCACACGTGACGCTTTGCTTTTGAGAGTTTGCCATTACCACTGCTATCTTTAAACCTACCCAGCACCTGCCTTTTTTTTTCTTTTTTATTTTCATTCTTTTTTCTTTTTTCTTTTTCTTTTTAATGTATCTGTGACCCTGGAACTCATTTAAAGTCTTACATCTGAACACTAACACTGCCAAGAGAGGAAGAGGCAGCAGTTGATAATACTTTGATCTCCAACATCTCCTTCTACTTTATTTTATAATAAAGATGTATTTTTCTCAGTGAAATATATTCTTACTGGCAACTTTGAATCTGAACATTCCAGAAAGGAAATGGTATTTGGTTTTACTTTTGTAATTTTTGCTCATCTCAAACCGTCCTGTAGGACATTTTCGATAGCATATGCCGGCTGTTTATAACATGAAAAGTCAGTTCCTTAAAAATATTTAAAAAATGGACAGTGTCAGGCAGAGAAATATAGATTAAAGTTATTCTATAATCACACATATATTATTTTTATATTTTTAGTTATAAGACAGTCGTATAAGCAGGACAGTAATGCACAGTTGGAATGGCAGCGACAGAAGATATGGCCAGCTTCATTAGTCTTGTGAAGATAAATGGACTTGTTAAGATTTCTATACAGACATATGAAATGTATTGTTACTCAGTACTTTTTTCCAAGCACACTACTGGAGATCTAAAGGATACCTTAGGTAGCATCTATGTGTATATATAAATTCTTAAATAAAATGATGCTGTCCAAGATAACGTCATGTTAAGGCGAAACATACCGGAGAGTTAATTAATAAGCATTCTATTTGTATTTTGTTCAGTATGAATCCCCTGCTAATGTTGACTCATTGGGGACAGAATTTTAATGAAAGTCCCACCCAGAAAGACCTCATATTCTAATTAGAAAACATGTAATGAGAGATGAGACAACGGAGGTAATAATAACCCATAAAATTAAACACAGTTTGTTAGGCCTGTGATTTTTATTCTGTAATTGGATTTTCACCTGTATGAAGCATCATTATCACCATGGCTGACAAGGAGGTTGAAGTCTGCCTTAAAGAGCAGTGGGTAGAGCTGACAGCTCCAGATGAATGACCAAGCAGTTGAATGGATGATTGCTGCTGCTCTCTTCCTGGTGCCCACCCTACTCCTCATTGCACAGCTGCCACCAGGAATTTGTGTGGATGTGGTATTCCTCTGCTAAGCCTGATCTGTATTATCCTTCTCTCATTTTTTTTTAATTTTTTTTTTTTCAATTTAAAGTCTACCTTCAAAGGCAATCTGATTCATCCTACTAAAGAGATTTCAGGCATACGGCAAGAAATTACCCTGCTGACTTAAGTTATCTTTCTATTTGATGTACAAGGTATCAGTAGCGCTTAGCTGATTAGAAGATAATCTCATAGATTTTGACTAAGCAGAAGTCAGATGAATTTCCACTGTGTGGAGCCCACAGGAGGTCCCAGGTTTGCCTGTTCTCACCAGCTGAGCTAACAGGAAACTCCTGAGATGTAGAAACACTTCTGCTAATTTCCAGTTTGCAAGGGACATATTTATGGTCACAGTCTCCTTCCTTTTCTTCACATTTTCCTCATCCAAACAGAAACCAACCTAATGTAGTGTTCAAAATTACTCTGGTGAGGCATTTTTGAGGGTCTTCAACTTAGGATGCCACTTGACTTTCAGGATGGAATTCGATTTACTGATGTGCATCTCAGATGTGTGCATGCATGCTTTACAAGGCGGATCTGTTACAGTGACATTGTGTCTACTTCATTAGATCTCTTACTGCAACGTTTCCATGCCATCACCAAAGTCATGCTTGTGGAGAATCTGGGGAGCTTTATCTCCCAAACTTTTACCACAAGTACTAAAAATGAGGAGGACATGTTTATTTTCAAATAGCCATTCATTTTGAAATGTGTAGTCAGCACTTAATTGTCTTATCACATTTCAGTGGCTTGCTGGTGTCTTTCAGTCCACTTTGCCTTTAGTTGTGTTCCTCATGGTAGGAACACATTCAACACACTTAATGTTCTTAGACTTTTAAACTTCTTTATATTCTCATTTATGGATAAAATAGTGTTTAACTACAACTGTCTTTGCTTATCCAAAAGCACAACATGAAAGTGCATGGAAAAAGCTTGTTTTCCTGTAAAGACTGTTTGATTGAAAATTGCATTTGAGCCCTGATTAGCAACACCCTATGCTTGCTCTTTATGGAAAATGATTTGACAGCATTTGATAGTGTGATGAAATGACTGAGTACATCCATCATAAAGAATCAGTCATGGTCATCTCTCTGCATCAATGTCAAAAACTGAAGGTCCAGAAGACTGGTACGCCACCAGACTTATGGTGATCCTTGCTAATGATTTCTATGCTGTTGATGGTGAAGTTGTAGCACTGCTCTCAACCCAAAATTAGAAAATTTTCTCCTTTAGCAGCTCTAAATTTCTAAAACCCTAAATTTCTTGTCCTAGATTTAGAAAAGTTACTGGCATTGCAGTAAGAATCTGCAAGCTGGTTGTGTGTCTGTTTTAACAGTTATTGTTTCCACTATGACTGAAATAGATAAAGGACAAGCACGAGAAACAGTGGTTCAAAAGGACAACAAGCAGTGGTACAATAGAACATATGGTGCAGATTGTACTAATTACAGGTACTGATTATTACAGGTACTGATTACAGTGTTGGATAGACCAGGACATAAATCATCACTCTGTTTACATGAGTGAAACTGGAGTATCAAGAGTAACATTTACAGAAATATGCAGTAGATCAATCAGTGCATTTAGATAATACTAAATATACATTTATAGGTTACAATTGTTCCATCATTAAGAACTGAAGGGAAAGATATTTTAAGAATAAATGAAGAGAACACAGTTATTTTACCATTGGACAGGGACTTGAAAACTAATGTGTATTTTATTTTGAGATTAAAAGGTCAGTTCATCAAAATTGTGTAATTGGTTTAGGCAGCAGGAGAGCAGACACTCAGACACAGGGCAGACACTCACCTCTCCATCCCACACTGTCCGTTGGAGGGACACAACCACAGTCTTTGAGGTAAAGCAAGTGGCAGCAGTGGAAATCAAGCATGAAATTAAGTCACAAAAGGTCAAACAGAATTCTCTTTTCAGTTGTTGCAGGCAAGTTTTATGGTCCAAGAAACAGGACCCTAACGGCCATTAGCTACATTTTTAAGAGGCAGGCAACTCTCCAAGTACGTTTCTCCCACCAAATCCCAAACAGTGCAATGAAAACAGTACTTATTAAAACAAAGTACTTGAAGTATGTTGTCAGAATGTATATGAATCAAGGGGTAAGGATTCATGGAGAAACTTGGAACACAAATGTTAAATTCCCCTCAGCTGAAGCAGAGGAAGATGATATACAAAAGAAAACTACAAATGGAGAAATGTAAAGTGTATTTACATTACTGGCCAAGGGGAAGCTAACTGGGAGTGATATCCAATATAGGAAATGGTGTATTCTTACAAATAATACCTTGGAGGTTGTTGAATTGATGTGCTTTTTTTGGCAAAGGGTGCTTTGTGGAGCATTGCAAGAAACATGCATCTTTTCAGTTGCTATGCCTTTGTCAGCATAACTTATTCACAAATACATAAATCATTTACCTACACCAACTGAATACACTTGTCAGAACAAAACCCTGCATCATGTGGAAGAGCGCCTATCTTGGAAGATATGTGACATCAGAAAATATATTTACCTGAAGAAAACTGAAGAGTTGGTGTAAGATTGTTATAATTTATATTATATAATATGTTATATATGTTATATATATAATATAATATGTTAAATATGTTATAATTTATATTGATTCTTTGTGAGTAGAAGGTGAATTTTGGAATGCAGATATGCCATTCTCTATTCCCTTTTGCAGTACTTGAGCTTGGCCAGCAGCACCTCCTGTAGTAGCATCCTGTCCAGGGTCACCAAGACATTGTTATGTTGTTTGGTTCTCCAGACATCTTACTGCCTTTTTGAACTGTTTTCTGCCTTTGCATTCTTCCAAGCTTTTGGAAATATCCGAGTGGTGTTTAGTCATGGAAATAGAGCTTCTGCTTGTTTGTAAAACAAATACAGGAATTAAATCCATCCCAAACTCCTCCCATGTGTCTCCTGTCATCCCCTCAGATTTCTATTCCTAAAAAAAGAACTCCTACAGCAGTGCCCTTCCATGTACTTCTTTTAATAATCTGTCACCATGACCCTTTCACTGGGACCTTCTTTTTTTCACTTGAGCTGGCTGACTGTTAAGTGCAAGCACATGTGTTGACTGCACTCTGGCCCTGGTTAATTTTCTTTTCAAGCAAGATTTGGTGCACATTGCTGCTTGTAGGCATTTAAAAGATTTACCTACTCTTGTTTCAATTACTCCCTGATTTCCAGTATGACTGGAAAAAAAGAAACCTCTGAAAAATTGGACAAAAGTTTTCTAGAGCGTGTGTCCAGCATGACTGTCTGTAAGAAACAGGCCACCCTTGTTTAATTGAAATATCCATGGTGTTGAAGTACCACCACTAAATAGCTGACTTACTTTAACTAATTGGAGATAACTAAGATACAGTGCATCTTTTCACTCCAAACATTATAGGCAGTGAAGGACTTAGTATCTCCATGCACTGATGGCTGACTTTTTCCTATTATTTAATAAAATCTCCATGTACAGATAACATTGCTCAGTTAAGTACACATGGTGAGTTAAAACAGAACAGTTAAGGAACACAAGTTCTTCATAATTACAAAATAATTCAAGATTTAAAATTTTAAATCAAAGTGTGCTCTCAACATATTGATTTTTTATAAAATAATAAGAGAAAACAATGTGTTTGTATTTTTTTTTAATCAATTTTCATTCTGTGTTTTGACCTGCTTGGGAAGAACATTTCTTCTTTAGTTAACAGATTTGAAAAAAAATATTCACAGCATAGTAAGAGGTTGTCTGCTTTCATAATATATGAAAGCCTAAGCCATTCTAACTTCTGCAAAATAACATTAGTGGTCAGTAAAATGCTGAATTACAGGATGAAACAGAGCTGGTAAGGTTTCCATGAGAATTTGACTGGCTTCTCTTCTAATTCCCACAGTTTGATTCAAACTAAAATGTGGTGTTTGACAACTAAAACAATGCCACAGTATAAAAAGAAGCTCTCACTGGAAGAGATGGAAATGACCATGGATATTTTAATGAGGGGTCACGCTTCTATACCAGAGATAATAATCCCCTTTCATGGCTGAGATATCTTTTATTTCATCATGAAAGCTACACTTGAGTATTACATTTGTTCACATTCAGTTACGGGATCCAAGTGTGCAATACTGCTTTGTCATCCCTTGAGCTGTGCTTTGACTCACAATACAAATGTCATACTGGGGATGAGTGACTTGACATTGGCCAGTGATTTCTTGGCTTTTAGAGAAAAAACTTACCCACATGATAGGTCCATCACACTACAAGCCAATTGTGCTCTTTCACTGTCTGTCGTACATAGCAAGACACACAAGAAATAAAATACTGCACAGGACAAGAATTGAAAGAATGATGTTTTCCCTGAGACACTAATAATCTTTTTATTTTTCCACTGTGTATTTCTTTAACTTAATCACTTGTAAACTAACAGATTTATGAATCACCCAGGACAGTTTACTTGTAAATTACCATATATATCAATAATGTCATGATAATATTAGATGCAACAATTTATAACACTAAGTTGCGTAAACTTTCTCAAGTAATTAAGTGCCTGGTTTAAATCCCACTGAAATCAGTAATTTACGTAGTGGATTTCACGAGCTTTGGATCAGTCCTGGTTTACAGTGCTCTCGGTATTCTAGTCCCGGACTTAGCTTCTAGGTAAATATAGGTGCTCCGGATGTAAAATGTACATTGTGTAAGCAAGTAATTTCACCCAAGAGTTTACCCAGATATGTGTACTATTTTTTAAAGTCCACAGTATGAGTTTATTGGGCCACAGAATTTATTAATCTTCATCTAGAAAAAGCATGTCAGAATCAAAAATCCACCATGCAATCATCTGGTTTATAAACTAGAAATCATGAGCAGAAAAAAATGTGCACTGATTGCAATACTTTGAACTGAGACAATGAAGTCAGATATGAATGCAACTGTCAACTTTTGTTCTTTTTTACATTTCAAATAAAATAACTGCATGTAGCTCTGGGAAATGCATGCAGATGTGATCCGTGGTTTCTTCATCAATTTTTCTCACAAGTGTTGTCCCCATTGATGCCAGGGAATTTATTTTTTATTTGAATTGGTGAACCAGATCTAAATTATACCCTTTGTTTATTATATTAAACTCACCTAAATACAATGAGTGAAGATATAAAGCACGTTCTCTGGAAGTATTCTAATTTCATAAACGTGAACAACTACTTCATTTAGTGTAGACTATGAATACAAAATTTTGAGAGTTACTGATTCCAGATAGAGGATTGCACAGATCTTTCAGTGGAAAGGCAGAATACCAAGAAGGAAAAATTCAAATGGAAAAGAAATACCCACTGTAGAATTTGTCTGGTTAAAAATGTCTTTTCAGTTTGTAATTTCAATGGTATCAGTATTGCAGAATCACATCACTGTAACAATCAACAAACCTTAAGTAGCATAAGATAAATACTACTTAAAGACCATTTATCCACGGACAGCTCTGAGGGTGTAAAAAAATGCACTTGCTTTTGATTAGGAATATCATACCAAATTTTAAGGAAAAAAAGGGTGTGAATAAGTAGCAGCATGGTAATTTGAATGGAAGTTAAAACATTTATCACAATATCATCATCTCTACATCTACATATCACATCTAACAAATTTCTTGCAAACTGAAAATCTAGCAATGACCATTACTGAAGACTGGCCCAGATGGAGGTCCTGTTCTTAGCCCCTACATGCACAAAAGATCTTCCCTTTGCTATTTTTTTTGTTCAAAGCTTTCCTTTTCCATTAGGTTGCAATTCTATTCTGAATCCCACATCAATCTGAAAACTTGTTTTGATTTTCTTTACTGTCTTGAAATCTTTGTATCATTCTGACATCAAAACACATTGCAATGTTCTAGGTTGAATGGTTGGTAATGCCTAAGTTGCCTTTGCTATCCAAGCCAGGGCAAAACCAGGTCCCTGGTCAGCCATCTGTAAAACTCCCTTGTGGCTTAAGTCCCATTTTTCCTGCACTGAGAATGAACTGTTCAGCTTCAGATTGGATGTCAGAAGTGAGTTAATATATGTATGTAGCATGGACAGTCAAAGGGTTAGGGCTAAAAGTGAGACAGTTTAGAGATCTCCCCAGAGGTCAGGGAGGCTGGTTAACAAAATGTTTTGGCCTCCCAGTAAAGCCCATGGCAGAATGTCAATATAATAATGCATAGGGCCATACCCTGTCACTTCTTTTTAAAATAAATAAGTACCTATGCACAGTGTAAGGCAGCAGAATAGAGCCCTGGATACTTAATTTCATAGATTTTGCTTTAGGTGTACTTTTTGTTACAAATTTCTTGTAAGAAATCAAGCACATTATGAATTAATCTTGCCTAGAAGTGGGAAGTTTATTAGCAGCCAAAATACCTCCTAGCGTGCTTGCAGCATTGCATCCAGAATGAGCATACACATATAAAGTGTACCAGGAGCCAAGGCATGCATTATCACATTCAAACACAGAAACATCTCTGTTATGCATGATGCATAGATGCAGGTAGTGAGAAAATACAGGACAATTCCTTCTCTGTTAGCACAAAATTGCTTCTTTCCACGTAAAAATGTCTCCCAATTGTGTGTTGTCTTTGTTGCATTGTCATGTGTGTCATGTTAGCACCTGTTAACCATGAAAAGGGATTTACATAACTCTGGAATTATGTTGAAGATGCATAGGTACATTAGCTATTAATTATAAAAGAGGATCCAAAAAGTGCTAAGCAGGGGCTCTGTGCCAGATAGGTTTGGTTTTGTACGAGCTACGGCTTCTGCACAGCCATGAGCTCGCTGCACAGCCCATCCCCTTGCCAGCACCGAGAGCACCATTACCTGTCCTAAGGTCTTGCCACCTTTGAAGAACTAATCAATTGCTCTTATTAAGTTTACTACCAATGTATGAGGGCCTTTACTAGCAAAGCACAAACTCTTGTTTGCAGTAAGTGTTGGAAGTTTCCTTAGGAAAGTGTATTCTGGTTAGAAAAATGGATATTGTATAACAGTATTTTACATAAGTAGGGAGTGCTCTTGCTAAACTCTGGTTCTGATATGGTGGGGTCTGAAGTCCAGAAGGGACCAGCAGGTCAGATCAGGCAGCCTGACATCACAGGTTTTAAATTTCACCCAATATTTCCTAAATAGAGTACATTGACTTAGGCCGGAGTTTTTCAGCCTGATTACTTAATGTGGGGTACTAAACCATTGCCTAACACAAGAGTGGACTCTAACTGAGACACCCGCAAACCCCAAGAGCCTCTCCAAAGGAAGGAATTGATGGGTTGAGCAGTCCCTTGTGGTACAGGGATATATATGTATACAGATATAGAACTTTCAAACTCTCTTAGCACTATGGCTTTGAGGGAATTTCCTTTTAGCCTTCAAATGTAGCATCTCCTTTAGCTCTGTGCATGCAGGGGGAAGAGGAGAAACCAAAAGGATAGGTCACAGTATATGGGAGCTCTGACCTCTGCCAGGGAGCATCCATCCCATCAGCTGCTGTAGGAGGGAGGAAGAAAATGGCAGTAAAAATTCTCTGTGAACAGAAAGAGGAATTGTTTCCTGGCTCCAAGGGCACCGGGAAGGGAAATACAGTTACAGTTGTGAGAACAAGGAAAAAGCAACCCTGAACATAGTTTGATCTGATGGTCCATGAGAAATGCATTGCCAATTCTTTTGAATTGATGGAGGGAGGTGTAAAAGTTTTACAAATTGCCTGTAAGGTTATCAAATGAAACCCTGAGTTGGAAAATTAAAATAAAATAAAATAAAGAAATTAAAAATAAAATAAAAGAAAAAGAATAAAATAGCAAAATAAATTAAAATAAAATAAAACAAAATAAAATAAGTATATTTTTTAGACACTTCATGTTGCCACGAGAACATGTTCCATTTGTTCTGGATTGGGGTTTTTCTCCCCTTGATTTATATTTCATATTTTCATTTCAACAGAACCCAAAAATATCTAGTACTTCCTCCATTCATACTCCTTTTGTTCTTTGAAACTTGCCATGAGAAGCCCCAGATGGCAGCTAGGTGACATTACTATTGTTTCTACAATTTTTGCTTATGATTCTTTTTATCTTGCAAGGACTGCATTCGCCCTGTTTCCACAGATTGAGGTTTAGAGCACTTTTCAAGGCAATTATTTATTATGTTCCCTAAATTCTTCTATGACTCACTGCTTTCTAAGAAAAACCTTCTGTTTTCTAGGAAGAGCATTTCTTCTTTGTTCCAAATCATGAACATTTTATTACTTGCAGTGTTTATGAACATGCAATGATCAGAACTAATAATCAGAACTGTTAACGAATGATTTCTGATAGGACTTTTCTAGCTTTCTTCTTTACTGTAATCTCAGCAGTAAACAAGGTATTTTAGACATGAAATATTTTAATTACCTAATGTTTCTGCAATACCAAATGTTATACATAATGCTCAATAAAGAATAATCAATATTGTTATTTTCCACATAAACTCAGTGTCCTGATTTCAAAATTAATTCTATCTTCTGCCAAATCGGAGTGATCATATGTAACAATATTGATGTTGTTAGCTTTATATGACAATATACAGAGGAATCCCTGAACTGAAATGATCAAAATGCATCCATGTTTATGCAGACAGGTTCTCCTTTGCTAAGGAAGTATTTGGCCCAAGAGCTGACTAATTGTCGTGGGACCTCCTGGTGCCTACTAGTGCTCTCCTAGAAGAAACTGTACTGAAAACCAAGTGAGTACATTCCACTCAGGCAAAAAATCTTCCTTGATATACAGCAAAAAAGAAATTGTAAAACTGTGCATGCCATCTGGCAGACTCAGGTTTAAAAATATTGCAACTTTTAACAAAGATTTATTGAAGGAGTCAGCCCAGAGTGTGCTTCTTGAGGTCTCTCTAGAGAACTCAGAAAGTGATGGAAAGGTGATTCTGACTGAGGCTAAGTGAAACTTTCATAGAAAGGTTATCCTAATTTAGGGGAACCTTTCATCAGCAAATCTGAAAACCTGTCCTTATTCTCAAGTAAGAACAAGGATAGATGGAAAAGATGATTGTGGAAATACTGCCAGTGCGAGCCTGTGTTGTGAAATAGCTGCTGCCTTCCCCCATTGAGCAACCTAGTCTAGTGGAAGGTGTCCCTGCCCATGGCAGGGTCTTGAAACTGGATGAGCTCTAAGGTCCCTTCCAACCCAAACCAGTCTGTAACTAATGCACGATTGTGTTGGGGGTATTTTGTAGGTGTCCTGATGCACAACAAAAAGACAAAAATCGTGTTCAGCTAGAAGGTGAGTGTTGCCTACAAGTGGGTGCAAGAGCTATGGTAACTTGGCCTGTCTTCAACTGACATTTAAGTGAGTTTTCAGACTAAATATGGTTTGTATGTAAGGTGAGGCTATTACAAGATCCTTTGCAAAAGAACACTAGAGAGCAGGGACGTTTACACTGACATCCTCCTCTTGGGATGATTATACTGACATCCTCCACTGTACCTCCTGCTTTTCAGCAGAGGCAAGAGAGGGAAAAGCAGCTCTGCCTGCCACTTTTCAGCCTCTTTCGGATTTTTTTTTTCATTGATGGGAACCACTTCAGAGTTTTGCTTAAGCCTTCTAAGAAGGGAATACGTTTTCATGCTCAGATACATTTTCTTTCTGCCTGACCTCCTGGCTGCATGGTTGCATTTGCACTCCATTCTCTCTGCACCGAAGAGCACTCACCCAGCCCTCACATGATGATGTTGTTCTGCAGATTAGCACAATGTGCTTGACACAGTGCACTCATCAAACCACATGTTTATAAATGGTGTTCATGAGAGGTTTTCCAGTCATTACTGCTGGTCAGTTAAATGGAGATCAGTGCAAACTGCTGCTTAGTAAGTCACTGTTTTAACCCCTACAGCTTGCAGAAGAAGTTAGGAGTTGTTTTCAGAAAGCAGTAGGAAAGTAAAAAGCTATTCTCACAATAAACACTGAATGGCAGGCTGCTCTTTTGAAACAGTCGTTTGGGTTAGGAATGGTGAGACATTCAGTTAAGACCTACTCTTTTATGTTAGTAAAAGTACTTTCCTCCCTTTAGCACAAATTATATGGATCAATATTAGTGGATTTGTTAAAAATAACACGCATTTTACCCAGCATATTTTTCAACTAAAACCCGATTACGCTGGTTTTGAATAAAGAATAAAGACAGATATTCAAATGTACATCCACACTCCTTCTTCTTGGTTGTACAGAAGAGGTGCTGGGAATTAATCAGTCTGACAGGCCTGCCAGTCAGAGCACATTATGCCAAGCAATTCTTTCAAAGCTGACGATGGGCTTGGGTGCCTAAAAAATTTCCTCTGTTCTTTCCAGCTGTATCCTTTTGTTAAATAAAGCCACACACTCTTTGCAACCCTCTGCAATCCTGGATAAGGGAAGGGCTTTTTTAGTGTGGTTCTCTATTTGGCATAAATTAAAGCAGCCATAAAGCTCCTCTGCCTTACATCTAAGCCAAATTAACTCCATGATTCCCCTGCCAGAAGGGAAGTTTGAAAAGTCACTCATAAACCTGCCTTCCTTATCAGCTTTGCTCATAAAATGACAAATCCAGCAATTTTAAAAATTTGCTGCCTGTCTCAGAATATATCATGGTATTACTGTGTTTGTTTAATATCTTGTTCTCACCTACATTACTGTGAATCAGTAAAATCAGTGAATATATTTACTTACTACCTATCACTTGATGCAGAATTTGGATAAATATAAGAGATATAACTTTTGATGTTAAAACAAAACTACTAATTTTAAACATTCAAAGCCATTTTTAGTATTACTTTTGAGGAGGAATGAAAGGAATTAAATTTAGATCCTCAAAACCAATGCCTAGAATTCCTAGGAAAAAGATTAAATCCTATATTGCCAAAGCAAAAAGATAGTGGGTTGACTGAAGGATATTGACTTATCTGAGTTTACAAGTAAATAAGCAAGTTTCAGTTTTGTTAGAATTCATCACAGCTGGTTGGACCCTGCAAGAGAAGTTGTGGGTTCATCCAAGTTATCTGTGTTGCTCCAGTGCCTACAGCAGTGGTTTGGTTAGCACTCTTGTTAGCTCTTAGAGAGGAAGACCACTGCTACGAAAGCTATGGGGAAGAGAGTTCTTGGAAAAATCCTTCTCCTCCCCTGCACTGGGAAAGCTGGTGAGCAAACCAGAAGAGAGGAAACCTTTGGTGTTGTGGGCACCTTTCCTTTTGGGGCTAGAGAAATTTCTTTCGTGCCAAAGCCAGAAGGTGCTGGAGAACCCATCACAGACCGCAAATATGGTGAGATTTAGTAACTAGCTTTGCAGGGGGGAACACAAAAATACCCCCTAAACCCCCTCCAAAACACAAAACACCCCCCCCAAAAAAAAAACCAGACCCAAACAAAAAACCCAAACCAAAAAATAACCCCAAAGAAACACACAAACAAACAACCAAACCAAAAAAAAACAAACCAAAAATCCAAACCAAACATTGAGTCAATTTGGATCTGCCCTTGGAAGTAAATTTTCAGCCAAGATGAATATAGTGTGCTAAGTATGCAGCACGTACAGTACAAACTTAAAGCTTACGTAAACCAATATATCCTCACCAACACATACACACACACACAAAAAGCCCCAAAAAATCTCATCCCAAAACATTGCCACAATTCTGATTTAAAATGGAAAAAAGAAAACTCTTTTCTTTGTCTATGTCTTTTAAAGTTAAAAAGCTGTTGAATTACTTGGATTTGTCTATATATTTATTCTATTTTTTATATTTATTTTTTTTTTCCAGAAAAAACAAGCACATTCACAAAGGTAGACAGGTTCAAATTCCAGGTCATGCTTATCAAAGCACACAGGATTTCTTGATAGATGGTGAGTTTTCTAAAGGGCAAAGTTACCAACTATGCCAAATATAATCTGACATCCAACAAGAATACAAGGTGAGAAATAAAAGTGCCAGAACCTTTTTATAATCTGAAAAGACTTTTTAAGAAATCCTTATCCCTGCTTTCCCCACCTTCTGCATTTGATAGCTTTTATAACAATTTCACTGTTCTACCAGTAGAAACTTTCTGGCAGTCATTACGAGACTGTTGATTATTGTGTACTTGTCCTTTGAAAAATGCTTCTCTTTGAAGTGTCATTTTAAATGTATTATTCTTATAAGGCAAGTTCCAATTTGCCATGTAAGTCCTGTTAGGATTAGCTAGTCTTCTGTTATATAAGTAGTACTCTTCTTATTCAGGATTTTTCAAGATTTTGAATAAATAGTGGCTATCACTTGCCTTTAAATTAAAATAAGAAATATGTTTATGCTTTTGTTCTATTATTTTACAAAAAACACCCTGAATTTTTTTTGTTTCCCCAGCTCAGTTCTTAAGTCAAACTAGAGAGCAATAAACAAAGCATGTGAAAATCCTGCCTTGCATTATTTTCCAGGACATGACATTAAAAACCCCAAAGAGTTTGTTAGCTCTAAGGGTGAGTAAAGCAATACTGTACCTGACGTTTAACATGAAAAACAGGCAATCCTTTTTTTCTAATTGGGTGTACTATTATTTTCTATCAGTATTATGATTTCTGCTGATTTACTTCCACTAAAATCAACAGGAGAAGAATGAAGGAGTGACCTGCCTTACTTTTAATGGTGGATTATGCATTTTCACAAAGAGCCTGATGCAAGGCCTTTTGTCTGAAGTGAACTGAAAAGCTTTTTACTCACTTTTATGGCCTTTCTATCAGGTTCAAAGATGAATAAAAGTCTCATAAAAAGCTGCTGCTGCTCCTGCTGTATTTAGAGAAGTAACTAATAGCAAGGCTAGAAGGAGATCAAAGGGCTATCATGGGTAATTAGAAAAGTTGGGGAAATTCTTATACAGCAAAACCTGTACAAAACCAGAAAAAAACCCAAAGCAGTGTGTTGCTGTCCTCCCAAACAGAAAATATGTTTCTTATTTCTGTTGCAAAACAGGCTCAGGAAATAGACTATGATTTGTTTCTCTGTGCTACTTTAACCAGTCATGGTAAAATGCAGTTATGCCAGTAAGAAGCAATAAGAGTGACCTAGACATATGACTGCTACTTGCTTTTTCATTAGGAAAGCAACAGTGAGAGACTATTTCACTGCAGGCAGAGAATTAGAAGAGGATTAGGTTCATTTGCTGCGCTTTTACTTTGGACTCCATGTGGTCCCCATCTGGAGTCATCGGAAGAGGAGTGCTTGACAACACATGCTCTCCAGCTTGTATTTGCTGATGTGACACTCATGACCAAGGCATGACACAAAATCTCCCCAGGCTGCCCTGGCCACCCGAAGCCAAGCCCTGTGGTGGGCTGCAGTTGTAGTCCACCCTGACCCCCTCCACACTGGTGCCTATCCCTGCTTCAGGCATCTTCCCCTTCTTCAGGCTTCCTGCTAAAGTTGAAGGACACATATCTGCCACTGAGAAGGCTCCTTTATTTTGGAAAATGGTGTTTTATTTGGGATTCTGTTGGGGTAGAGTGAGGGGGTCTGGAGTGGGAACCAGCTTGCAAAATGCAGTGCTTGCAGCATCGTCCCCAGGGTCCAGCTTGCTGTCCCATGTGGCTGCATCCCCAGCTACGATATTCGGGAACAGCATTTGCAGCTGCCCAGAAACACCAAGTGGGGATGTATGACCAAAACACCAGCTGCCATTTACTGGGGTCCCCTGCTACCAATGGAAGAACTATTGTCCTGCAGCAGGAAGAGGGATGAACCCAAGAGAGTGTGTGAAGATAATGTGAGGTCTAATTAATAGGCATGGTATGGGGATGAGGCACAGTCAGTCATGCAGGATCAGACACAGGGCATGCAGGAAAGACAACAGATGGCATGAAAAACCACTCTTCTCTTCTTCTTCCTCAAGGACATCATACTGATGGGAAGCATGCCAAAATTTTCCAGAGTCTCAAAGCCTGAGTAAAGAGTTATTACATTTCTATGATTCAGAAAACAAGTATTTTCAGTCAGTTTCAATCACAGGGTCTTCTCCAGCTGCAGAAGACTCCCCACATTTGCTTCACACAGTAACTTTGAACCAAGGAGAGATGTAGAATCCAAAGCCTAGAGTGTCATTTCTCTGCTTCTACAGCTAAGACAATGAAAACCTTGACAACATGATGTTGTCACTTGTCTATTTCTTATTTTACACTGGTACGAGGTAGCGCATCCCCTACAGATGGCGAAATCATCAGGCATCCAATCTCACATCATGCTGACCTCTTGTTTCCCTGTCCCCCATTCCTTTCAAAGATTTCTTATTTTTAACAGGTTTATGAATTTGTGCTTGCGTGCTGCTGTGTGGTCCCACCTAGCTATCATGGTGATGATTTTCAAAGTCTTTTCCAGCCTAGTTGTTTCTATGATTCTATGGCAGGTTCAAGCCCCAAGAGCCAGCCAAGGGAAACACAAAGCTCTGTAGAACAAGAATGTGTTCATATTGTAGGTGTCACTCTGTGATATGGGTCTGCCAGGAACCAAGGGCTGGCCTCTATTACCCATCACACTTCAGTTGGAGGTGCTGTCTTTCTTCAGAGACATAAAACAGAGGTTCACGCAAATTGCTGTCATTAAAAACGCTGCAGCACTTTCCCTGCAACAGTAGGAGGGACACCTCCTCCACTGCTCAAGCCAGATTTTCATTTGACATGTTGCTTATCTAAAATTTTCCCGATGGTTTCTACTAGATAAGGCAATTTAAGTTTCCCTGATTGCTGCCATGTTCTGTGAGCTGCTTTTTCCTGTTGCACAGCTGTTGTGTTTCACCTCGAGGTAGCTGTACAGCAGCTGTTGACAAAGTGATTCTACATTTACAACATGTGTAAGTGTGTTGGTGAAGTTTGTAAAGCATGCTGAGCGCTTTCTGAATTAAAAGCAAGATGTTCATGCAAATGTGTTGTAATTACTATTATGCACATCTTCCTTCAAATATGCGCTTGCAGAACCTTAGCCTTAATGAAAGCTGCAAACATACATCTGAAAAGGACTCTGAATTCTCTCCAGGCATAATAGCTGCATCAGTAAAAGATGTGGTAATAGCAAATAGCTCTATTCATGTGAACTTATCAAAGAAAAACAACTGTTTTGCTCAGTACAGCAACATCAAAGACATCTTCATTCATTCATGTACTACAAATCAGCTTCACTGAGGACAAATGATGAGTAAACACTGAAAGAGAGAAAATAAGATAAGGAGCATGGGAGGTTTAACAAAGAGAGAACATATTTTGCTCTTCCCCCTGCCCTACATGGATTTAAGTGCCAGACCATGAGACCCAATTATGTTATTGTTGAATTGTCTTTGAAGCACTATGCAAGCTTTTATACTCCAAGGAGTCACAGGAAAGGATGTTGGGGTTGTTTTTATGTTCACCAGTTCTTAATGGACTTCATATGGTCTCTGCTATATTTCAAAGCAGCCTTCCTTATCACAACTAAAGCATGGCTCTCTCATCTTCTTTGCAAATTCTTTGTAACAATTTTACTGCTTTTTCCCTCTCCAAACCCATACACACATATATCTCTGTCCAATCCTGCAGATGCGTGTGAAGCAACAACCTCAGTGAAATGTTAGTTCGAGGAGCAACAGCATAAGTATAAAAATTAACTGCAGAAAAACTATATTACTGTCTGTCGTGATGTATCTGGTCCAGACCAAGCATAGAATCCAAATTTGATGCTGAGGAAAGTGAGAACATAGAATCATAGCATCATAGAATAGTTTGGGTTGCAAGGGACCTCAGTAACTTAATGGAAATATCACCAAATCACAGCATGGTCATGCTTAGTGGAGATTATTTCTGCTCTGGTACCTCTTGGCTGTGTTTATGAGGCAGCACCAGTAGCAGAGCCCAGGCCTGACCTTTGAGGCACCTGATTTATGCTGGTCCCAGGGAGCACAGAGCCATAAGCAGAACAGAACTCCTGAGCAGCAGTCTCATTTCTTGGACTTCTAAAAATCTCTAGGACTTTTGTTTTAAGTCTCTTAGGTTAAGTCTCTTTATTTTTTACTTTATTTTTTATTCTGTGCACTACCGAGGGTATGAATTAACTGTGAACTTTGACTTCAGTGCGACTCATACAAAAAAAAACAGAAAATAGTCATGAATAGTCCTTGACTATTTCAAAGTATGATGTTAGTCACCTGAATAGGTGAATTGCAAAGCTATGGTCTTAGCTTCTTGCTTCCAAGTTTATAAAAAAAAATAAAATAAATAAAAATCTTCTTATCTTCTTATCAGGCTTTTCCTCCAGAAGTAGGTGCTCACTTTGTTTGAGTGAGACCAGCTTCCACATTTTAAAGCCTGAAACCTTCATCTGAACCTGATGTTACAGCTGGGCAGGATTCACAGCTGTGCATGCTGATGGCACTGTGCAGATAAGGCAATATTTGACCAACCACTGGTTGTACTTGGAGGAGAGTACTTGGAGGAGAGTTTGGGATTACACCCAAGTAATTCACATAGATGTATAGAAATCAGGATTTTTAAGTTGGATTTTTTTTTTTTTTTAGGGAGGTCAATTTTTATTGTTCTGATTTACTGACAGATGGAGATTGAAGTACAATGTCATCAAAATAGTTTGCATAACATCTAACTGTAAAATAGTATAATTGGTATGTACAAATATTGTCTTACTAAGGAGAACAACACAGGAATTATAAAGTTAATACAAACTTGTTTTAAGAAGGTGAAAACCTAGCTATTCTTAGTCATATCCATTTAATTTAAATATCACTAGCCCATTTTGTTTTTTGCCAGTATACTTAGAACCTGCAAAGTAGTGCTTTGCCAGAAAATGGGCTATGCTCAACCTGGGCAGACAGGCTAAACTTCAACTGAAGTGAAACTCCTGAATGTGCATCCTGTAGATGTGCAGGTGGCCTCAGCACCAGCTGCTTTGATTTATTGTGTCAAATGACTTGTGGAGCTGCTGGAGAAGAGGTACTGACTCTATCTTCACATGGAGCATAAAAGGAGGACAGGGACACTCCTAAGGAGTTGGAGTAAGGTAAGGTATGAAAGTCTGCTAAGGATGTCTCAAGCTGCAGCAGCCCCAGTATGTAATTCTTCAGTACAACTCTGAAAAGACACAAACTCTGCTAAAGGGACTACTAAAATCCACCTGGAAACTTTAACGTTCCTCAAAAACCATTTCTCATTTATATGTGAAATCCAGACATGGTGCAAAATCACAGGGACCTTCTACTTCACTGCAGTTCCTCATCAGAGCAGCACTGCAGACATCTCAAATGCTTAAAGTTACTTTATTTTTTCAACCTGTTTAGATTTGTCTGAGTCTGTACTCTTCCACACATAAGAGCTCTTTCTCACTGAGCAATCTCTATACATACATCACATTAGAAGCATGTTATCTTTTTAATGTCTTTTATTTCACTGCTTGGTTTCTGAAAACTTGTTGCTGAAGTCTGAAATAGTCCTCTCTGGAGCTGCCTGTGCAGAGAAAATCTGATGTCTCGTCTGCAGCCAGGCTGGCTGACTGCCCAAGTGGGGAGACTAAAGTGAATCTTTTAAATTTAAATTTAAATACTCATAGAATAGTTAGGGTTGGAAACTCTTTTAGTTGCGTAGGAATGAGATCACTTCCTTAGTTAATAACTACCAGGGTTGCTGGTTTACATTGTTCAATGGAAAAAAGAATAAAAATTATAGATGCTATTAGCTGCATAGATTTCTGAGAATTTCACATTTTATTCTGATATGATTTAAAAAAGTAAAAAAAGCACCATGACTGGCAAGCATGCTGTTTCTTTCAGGTGGCTGGAATGTACATTAATAATTTACATCATAAGGAAAAAGAAGTATAAATGACATTTCATGTATTGTTAGTCTCTGACTGATTTGTCTTTGTTCCTATATAAAATTAATGCAGAGATCTTTCAGTTAGCAGAATTAAGAAGCAAGATGCCATCACCCAAGAGCATCCAGGCAGATCATGAGGCTATTTTGCTTCAGGTATTAAAGCTAGCTTTAAATGGACTGAGCCAGATACCTCCATGCAGCATAATGCTGTGTAACTCAGGCAGACCCTTCTTTGCACTCTACACACACCTACCTGCTGTATTGCATCATTTGAAAGCTAGCTTGGAAACCTTTGACTTTTCAGCCATCATGATTTAAAAAAAAAGGAAGAAAAAGAAACGTTTACTTTGTGAGAAATTAATTTTTTTTATAAGGAATGCTTGCAAAGTCCCCTGCTACTTTCACTCACATAAATAATATGCAAATTGTATCTTTATCTAGACAGTGTTTCTCAGGGGACAAGAGGTAAGAGAGTGATTTAGTCAATCTTAGATTCACCTTCTTGATCTCTAAAGCCAGATGTAGTACAAAAAAGAGGCTAGTTACACAGAAAGGCAGAATCTACATGTAGGAATATCAAATACTTCAGAAACTAAACAAAAAACAAACCACCCTCAATGGTATGTATTTCACTTATTGGTAAAATGATCTTCCTTTGTAATTTATTAAACCAAAGTTTTTTGTGATTTTTTTCTTGGGCTTTGTTTTCTTTTTTTTTTTCTTTTGTCTGTTTTAATATTTGGCTTCTTAACCCTACACCTACAGTGAAACTTGCTTTGTTGTAATTTTGAGGAATGATGCAATAGCAGTCAAGAAAGGAAGTTGAGCCTTTTTACTATCATCTCTCTGTGTCTCACCTTCATTACAGAATATTTTACTCCTGGCTGGGGAAGACTGTGAAGCTTAGTTTGCCTTTAGAGGGAACTTTGAAGCTACTAACATCCTTGCAAATGGGATAAGTGTTGCATTACAGTGGTTTGCAGATCCAGATAGGGCCCTTATCTGCTTTGAACTTCGGTAAGAACCTCAGAAAAATTCAAATGCCCTTAGAAGGCAAGAACTCACTTTCCTCACTCAGGTTCAGATTTCCAAAGCATAAAAAGCTTTTCTTTCTTATTTTTTTTTTTTCCCATCCCTGAAAGCAGGACTAATGAGACCACAGTGAAATAAGAGCCGAGAGCCCCATCCTTCCAGTTTAGGTTCCTCTGAGGGAGCCCTTGTGAACAGGGGTATACTCTTAATATGAAAGAAATTGCCTGTGTGAGTATGGATTGCTTACTGGAGCATTTGTGTAGTCAGGCCCTACAGTATCATTCTATTCAGGCTGAAACAGCTGAAACCTTTTGAAATTGTTTGGACTATGCATGCCAGCAACTTAAATCAGAAAGGTTTTCTTTTACACAGTTGCAGTTTTCTCCTTTTTTTTTTTCTTCTCCCAGAGTGGTAATTATAAGCATAGTTAATCCAACTCAGGCTGTATCAGGAGATAGCTATAATTCATTCTGGCAATGTGGCCTTGCCAGCCATTTATAAACACTGTGAGAAAGGACTGGGTTTTGCTCTGCTCTTGTCCTCTGAGAAACACTGCTGAGACTGCAAGATGGTATTATACATGCTGTTTGTAGCTTAGAGGAAACAACTTTTCTTCCAAAACTCCAGCAAACCACTCATCAGCAAAGAGATAACTTATTATTGCTTCCATTACAGTAAAAGACTGCTTCTTATCTTAGCTCTGATTTGTTCGCAGTTATTCCCCAGCTCAGTGTGATGTCCCTCTGGAGTGTGGGGCTCTTTGAAGCTTGATGCAAGTGTCTTGGATCAGGGTAAGTGAATCTCTGTGTGCCTCTGCCTTTCTGAAACCATGAAACTTATGTCAGGAAAAACATCCTAAACAATAGTCCATTATCTTGGTTCAGAATGACTTTTGAGTTTCCTACAAGCATCACTGCTGTAAATGTCCCTGCAGAAGTCAGGAGGGGCTCTCCTTAAAAAGCAGCTGGGAAGTTCAGTCCTTGGATGAAATCTTGACTCTGATGAAGTCAGGGGGAGTTTTGCCATTGACTTCCCAGGGAAAGGCTATTGTTTAGCATTGGCTTTATCTGAAGTCAGCATATGTCAAGTGAGTCCAAATGGATTTTCGATGCCTGCATTTCCACTAATTGCCTGTTACTTTGCCTATTGCATTATGTGGAGGAGGCAGTTGCTGGTGTTGGTTATTGCTTGCACCAAGCAATGGCTATGTGTCACACAGACCTTGATGAACCTTTTCACCTCTGCTGTGATGCAGATGCAGACACATTGTGCACTACACCATTCAAAGGGTCCTTGAAAGTTCAGAAGTTCTATTTTTATTAGCTGTTAAAGTTCCAGTAAGTGAGAAATGTATCCGCTCCGAGATAACACAAATATAGCGCACTAGCGAGTGGTTAACAGGATTTTTACCGTACTTGAAAAATCTCACAGCAAAACCTTCTTGGTGCTTACTAAACTCTCAAATAACTTTGCCCTCAGAGAAACTGGAATCAATCCTGGAAACAGTTACCAGGCACCCACCAAGAGCCTGGAGGGGGTGCTCAGTGCAAGTTCAAGGAGTCTGCTCAGAGCGGAAGTATTGTTTCCAGGCTTAAAAGTTAACCAGCAGACTGAATGCTTTGCTGGAGAAAGGCTAGAGGACCAGTGTCCTGGAGAATCAAGCTCGCAAGATCAGTAGAAAGAATTTGAAGGGACAAGACTATAATTCCTAAAACTAAACCCAGTTCTCATCCCAAAAGCAATCTAAACAAATCATCTATGTCTCTTTTAAATAAATTGCTGCATAAACAATCAGAGAGTATAACTTGATAGGATGAAATTGGCAACCACTATGTTCACAGATTAATATTTAATTCACGAGTACTTTCATTGAAGTTATTTGAGTGAGCAGAGATTTATTAAATTGACTAAAGAGATCCTGAATCTTGTCTTTAGTGAAAGGTAAACACTTAACAGCTTAGGTCTGAGAAAGATTCCTTGAACCAGTAGCTGCATTGTACATCAGTGTGCCAGCTCAGATGGTGAGTGCTCTTTATGAGAGAAATTTCCAACCATCTCCCTATCCTGCGCTTCTGTTTGCTTCAAAGAAGGACTCACACATCAAGGTGTGCATGAATGGAGTAGTTTTTGAATGAAACTAAGTGGATTTCAGGTGCATTCCAGTGGTACCTTTACTACACCTTGGTTACAAACTAGCAGCTGGCAACCAGTTCCCAAGACTACACTTGGAACTTGTGTGAAGGAATCATGATTTAAAATCTCAGAAATGTGTAGAGTGAAGATATTGGACCCTAAGCATCACCTGATTTGCCATGCAGATGCACTCCCATTGCTCCTCACAACTTAGAACTGGTCCTGATGAACCAGAAACAATGGGCTGTGTTTTTTAACAAAATGTAGGCTTTGAGGATGAAAGAAAAAGCAAATTGCGACTGCCGTCTGCAGTGGCACAATCTGGTGTTCCCATGCCAGGCTTCACACCTCTTCTGAAGTCCTCTGCATGCCTAGAGACCAGAGATTTGCTGAGTCACTTGTCCTTCAGCTTGCCCTTGAAACCCAACACCTTGGGTATAGCACGAGTGGCTCTCACACTTGCTCCTGCAGATACGCAATTATCTGCTTCTATTATCGAGGAGGAGGGACAAAACAATGATATGACCTTGTGTTCAAGTAGTTGCTGTCCCTGTCCTCAGCAAGGAATGCTTAGGCAAGTAGCAAACACATCAGTCTCCCATGCCTGCAGAGGGGAAGAGACCAAAAAAACACCATCTAAACAGTTAAACAAAGCTAAAGGCTGTAAGTACAGCTTCTGGTAATTTATAATTACCATTTCCACATGGCGCTAAATGCTAATGCAAAAAAATACTGAGGACTCCTTTCTAATATGTTTTAAAGTGAAATTGGAAGCCTATTTCTGTGTAACAAGTCACTAAGTACAACTTCTTGGAGAATAATAGTCAATGTTTTATGGGATTGCTTGTTAAAGCTGTATCTAAATGGGAAGGACCCCAGGGAAGCTGGCATGAACAGCAAACATTCAAAGAAGTAATTTGTGGTGACAAGTGATTCCTTCAGTATTTATTTAACATTTAAAATTTGTCTGAATGAAAAAGGGGGCCAAAGACTGACTAGGTCTGTGATTTGCTCCTGACTGTCTGCCTCTGTTCATCGCAGGTTTCTTCAGGTTAAGGATGCTGGCAGGAGATAGCTCAGCTGATTCCTGGAAGCCATGAAGGCAATGCAATTTGCTCATTGTCCTGTGTGGTTAACTGTGCTCCCTCGGAGCTCATAACACATGCCACACTTTGGGTTTTTTCTGTTCCCCTGGTGAAAAAAATGGGAACAGTTTGTTTCTTAAATGCTTTGTGAACTGCCTTTTCCAAAGTGCAACTGTACCATAAAGAACCAGGACACTGTGCTGCACCTGGGAGACTGTTTCTGAAAAAAAGACAAGACACCAAAAACCCAGAAATATGAAGAATAAAATGTCATTATCCAGCCTTCCCTGATGTCCTCTGCATCCACAACCACACTCACCCCTATGTGTCGGACCATACAGTAACAACCCAGCAGACCAGTTTGTCACTAGCATAAGGAGCCTGCAGCAAAATAAGCTGTTAATCAAAGATGAAAACTAGTTTAACCCATATTTTTGTACTGAGCCTATCAATTAATTTTAACAGGAAGAGCTTTGACATGTTTATGAGCTTCATATTCTCTCTCCTATCTGAAATCTATGCAGGACCACATCATCTCTCCCTGGACAGCCTTGTGTCTGCCACCTCACAACTGTTCAGAGATTTTAATGCAGTCTTCCAAATATATATTTCTTCCACCAGTGAAAAAACAGGATTTGACAGAAAGAGAAAATATACGTGATAAACATTATCTCTTCAATGAATATACCCCCAGTCAGATTAATGGTGATAGTCTTTACAGAAACACCGAGGTTTGAATGGCTGTACCTTAATTAAATTATGATAAAGACCAGATCTAGAATGGAAAACAAATACAAAAAAAAATCCTGCAAGGCCAAAGGAGGTTCATTTTGAATTTGCAATTAATAGTTTGAGAAGAGATTTATCAGTGCTCCCCAGATATGTTTTCCCCCAGGAAAATAAACCTCAATAAATTATCATGTTGTATAGCACTGATAGACCTGGGGTTTTAATTAGCTCATTTTCATCTTTTTATGTGATTAGTGTTTCCAAAAGATATTTGGTTCAAATAACTCATATAAAATTTGCTGGGTATTCAGTTTGAAGTCTGTTTAGCTACCTGTCCTTCTGTCTTCCAGGCTATTTGGCTATGTGGACAATACTCAGTCACCATAAACACAGTCGGGGTTTAGTGTGTGTGACAGTGTGAGTTTGAAGGGTTGTTATAAGTAAGGATATTACAGTCAGTCTTTTTGCACTTAATGCCTTCTTCCATCAGAACAGGAAGGGCAACTGGTATTTGCATCTTCTTTATGTTCAAATCGTTATGCTTTCTGAACTAAACCTTGAGGCTACTTATGTTAGCTTCCTAGTATCGCATTTAATGCTTTTCTTTATTAGGAAAAATCAATACTGTAGATGCAAAGATAGCTGTTCCTATAGTAACAACAGATATTTTTCCCTTATTGCTATTATTTGGCAATTATTCTAGACTCCTGAAGGAGCAAAAACCTGAGTCATGGTTGGAAAGTATGTTCATAACCTACATTTATCCTCTGAATGGGGTCCAACACATTTGCTCTATATGCACATTGTTGAGGCACTTGAGGGTAAGCTTTTGCACTACGTAGAGTTTGCTGCTTCTTTACTGAAGTATGCCAGCATATGGCTGGTGTTGTACAGACAGGCTGGCACAAGAGCCTCCCCAAGTGTTTTCCAATCTGCAGAGGTATAACATAATCTGAACTCTCAATATGACTACTAGTAATGGGAATATTTCTATTCAAAATTCAGTCTTCCTCCTCCCTTGCTTGAAATGGAGCCTTATGAAAATTGGAGTTTATTAAAGATTAAGGTTAGAAATCTCATTCCACACTTGCTCAAAGACAACACCATCCTTGATTTTCATGGCACAAAATTCCTTTCAAAGGTAGCTTAACATTTGTCAAAAAGAAGTGCTGTGGACATGTGGCTTGAATGTAACTGGATTACATGGATGCTCTGTGTGTGCAGAGAAATGCAGGAAATTCCATTATAATTACCATTAAAGGATTTTTATTGTGTCTGTAAAATCAAAGAAATGGTAAAGATAATCTCACACCTTGGCTAGAAAAAGAAAATGGACAAATTAAAAAAAAAAAAGCGAACAAAGAACAATATATTCAGAAGTGTAGCGATATCTATTTCACTGTTATACTGTTGTATTGTGGGTGATGTCAGAAGTCTCTAGGAGGTATATGAACATGGAGTAGGCAGAAGAGAGAACAAAAAACCAACCACTGGTGTCTCAAATCTGGCACTTTTCAAGTGGCTTAAGATCTGCATCCTTCACATCACCATTGCAAGCCATACAGGTATCCATTATAACCACACACATTGTCATATGTTTTTGCTTCCCCTCAGCCCAGGGTCCACGGCAGCTTTCCAACAATTCGTGTGTTATTGTACTTCTGCCGTTACCCGTAACAAAGTATGAAGTTCTTTCTCCTTTGAAATGATTTCCCATGCCATTCCCAGACCTTGGTTATCTTCCAAGTCCTCTCTAATCAATCTAGCATTGTAGGATGTCAGCTCTCATTTTCTTTCCTATGAGCTTATGTGACTATACATTTTTGATTTGTGGCATAACAGCCTTCTTTCTGTTTCCAACTTTTGTTCACTAGTTCCTTTCTTCCCCAAGAGGTTTTCTTCGCTTACTCTTTGGCCTCTCACTGAATCATCACCACCTCCTTCTTCCTCTGTGTGATGTAGCTGTGAGAATATTTTCAAGCAACAGCATATCAGCAAAATGTGTATTTCCTCATGTTATTGCACTTACTGGAGGTCCTGTGCTCTGTCTTGGGAGAAGGTACATAATAAAAGGAGCAGTCTACACTTTTACCTCTGGGCTGTACTGAAGCCAAAAAAAGACTTAAATCAAGAATAATACCCAACTTGTCAGGCTTCCGTTGGTGAAGGGTTGACATGACTGTGGGGCTACCCTGTGCCCTAGATAAGTGAGTTCCATGAAAGCTTAAGAAAAGGCTTTGATTTACCTTTACTTACCATTTGCCTCCCCCCTTCCCCCCATGCCCCCCCCCCCTTCCCCCCCCCCCCCCCACCCCCCCAGCATTGTTTCCTTCTCTCTCTTATGCAAGACTGACTTGTGGTTGTGTCATTCGGAGGGCAACATTGAGACAAAATAACCTCATCCTAATGTGCTGGTGCTAGTGCCCTACCTGATTTCTCCCGCCACATCTAAGCCCCTGAGGGACAAAAGAGGGTCAGCAGTGAGGAGCTATTGCCTTTCTCTCCACCACAACTGTGGGAAGGGCTCTGACTCTACATACAGGATTTACTGTAGGGAGTTTCTGCCCTGCTGAGCACCAGGCAGAGACTCTGCGGTGCTGGGTGGATTAGGGGTTAAAGAAAAGGGGAAAAAGTAAAGCAGGACTGAAAAGCAGTATTGTTCTCCCTTCCCCTGCACTGTAATCCACAAAGAAGTGATGGTTTTCTTCTGTGTATTTGCTGTGCTGATGAGTGATGGAGTTAATTTGCTTTATACTGGGAGCTTCTGTTTCCAGACTGATGTTTTAGGGCTCAGGTAGAGCGTTAGGTCAGATTGGTTAATTTTGTTGTAGGGAGCAAGAGCTGGGTACAACAGGTTCTGGCTGTGATCCTTTTCTGGCTCTTTCTTGGTCATGCAGGACTGACAAAATGAAATATTTTTATTATTTTGTTTGTGTACTTCCTCTCCCCCTCCTTTAATGTGTGTAAATAGTGGTCCTCAGAATGATATCTCAGATGAAAAACTTGATTTTTCCAAGAGAATAAAAGGATAATTTGTTAGGATTCAAACAGCATAATAGAATAATGCTCTGCTCTTCTGGAACAGATTTTATTAATAAATGTTTTCAGTTATCACAGGAGAGAAATAATTGCACCATCAGCATGTATGGAATAATCCATTCATCCCAGAACCTACGATTTTTTTTTTTAAGTATTGCATTTCTTTTGATTTTGAGCCAATGTATACTTGCAGGGAATTAAGGGGAGGAAATGAATACGAAGCAGGATGACTGGTCAATAAACACCATGGTGATAAGGTTTCATGTTCTTCTTCCTTGCTTGGCATACTGCATCACTGAACCCTGTATGATAAATTGTACCAGGGAGGACACAGTTTTCACTGTAGTGACAAAAAGACACATATCCTAAGCAAAGCTGACATTTTGGCGAAGGGAGAGGTGAGAGGAGACGTATGCAAATAAGTGATGCTGTTTTGCATTAGATGGGAGTTTCCTGCTGTAATCAAAAAATAATAGCCACAAATTTTGTCCAAGAGAAAGGTAAGTCTCAGGAAACAATGAAAGGTCTTTTTCCCCCCAATTCAGACTCCATACATCTTTCATGAGCAAATGTTGAAGTGAAATAGTGAAAGCCATGGCAACAGCAAGCACTGTTGCTGGTGTGACTGGTGGAAGCAGGCAACATGCTCCCAGCATGACTCACTGTCTTCGCAAACAAACCCAATGAAAGCATCATCCGTGCCTGGAGATGTGTACCTGGGTGGGACAGACCCCATCCAGGAGCTGGCTGCATCACCCTGTCAGTGTTCTCTGCGGTACACAACCACGGCAATCTCTCTGTTGTCTGATGAAACCCACCAGCTGAATATTGGCTGTGTGGAGCATAACATGACCATGCCCCTTTCCGCTGCCTGCCTGCTCCCATCAGTTCATGTGGCCCCAGTGTTTGAGCCAAGGCCATCATAATGGAGTGCCATGCTAAAACGAAAATGCCCCTTTAATTATTCTGCTTTTATTTTCTGGCTCAGCCAAGATTGTTTTTCTGTACAAAATAAACTGTTTCTCCTTCTAGATAATTCGCCTTGTTTATCCCACTGGCATCTTGCTTCCTTTATTGTTGCTCTGTTTTTTTTAACATCAGTAGCAAAGAAAGGGAGGACAGCAGAGGCAGCCCCATGCTAGATCCTGTCATCAAAGGAGGATGGAGCTGCGAGAAACTGACTCACACATGGAAGCAATGAGAAGGTCTGAGTGGATGCCCAGTGAGCTGAGAACAGATAGTCTCAGGGTGCTTGAGAAGGGCAGAGAGCTTGGTCTGGTGCACCCTTGTCCCTAGGGAATGGGTGTGAGGACAACAGCAGCTCCTGCTTGTGCTCCTGGATAAAACAGCCTCTCAAAGAGGGGTGGCATTGCACTTGAGGGTGTCCAGGAAAAAGTTGATACATTGGCATTTGTTATTTCATATTCCATGGACATCATGTATACCAATTTGTACACTAATATATAGCAGATGAATCCTTTCTCATCCTTTTTCCCTCTTCTTCAGCTCTTTTTTGTCCTTGTCACCACTTCTTGCACTCTTGTGAGTTGATGTGTCTGTTTCTTATGGAGTCCTCTGACCAAATGTAGCACTGAGATAAGCATTTCCTTTACACCTACTTCTGAGGAAACCTGGTCCCAACACCTTTCCACAGGAGATTTGAATTTCATGTGGTGTTTCAGGTAGTGGGAGACATCACTAGACCATGTTGATCTATTTGGGCTTTATGAAGGTGGGGTGGAAGAATAGACCAAGACATCTGTAAGAATAAAGGGTTCTCCAGTTCCTCACACTGGGAGAAAAATCTCGAAAGTTCTAACCCTTTCCTGGCATTTCCAGTGTTCTTGCTGCAGTTATTTTTGTTAAAAAATAAGTCATTTGTGGTAAATAGTTGAGCATATGCATCACTGTCTGGAAATCTGGCTGAAAGTATTACATGATCTCTTCGAGTGAATCCATTCCTTTCTTTCTTTTTTTCTATTTTTTTTTTTTTTAGTAGCTGACTTGCTTCGTTAAATAAAACTGACAGAAGTTTCATTTTTGTTCACAAGTGAGGTTAAGGTTCCTTGCAGACTCACATGTCTGACAGTGATTTCTGGGAATGCCCTCTTTCTACAAAGCGTGTCTTTTTGTCAAGGGAAACAAACTAGAAGTTTTGCTTGGAAAAGAATGATAAATCCCAATGTGGCACACATTGTCATATGAAAAAAGTTTATAAGCTAAAGGTGCAATTAAGTAATTTTTTCTCTCTACCCTTCACCTTTGTTTCATGGCATATGAACTGTTTTAGAAACTTTGTTCCTAATAGTAATATTTTAGACGCGTAATATTTTAGACGCTTCTTTTGGCTGAGTAGCTCTTGATTATATCCAGGGATCCTGTTTTTTCTCATAAAGAATTATTTTCTTTCTTTAGTCTGGTTTCTTGTGTGAGGGTTCATGTCTTTAATGAACTGCAGGATCCTTCTGCATTTATATATCAGCATCTCAGCCTGATGTGGAACTGAGATCTATGTGGTCCATTTGAGGTGACACGATGCACTGTGGAGATATCCTGTGGTTGCAGTCTATTTATTTTGTCATGAATACTGGAGGTCTAATGCATTAAGTATTATATTTCACAAGGTTAAATAACCTTCTAAAATAGCCAGCTTCAAAAATCCAAAATATATCAAAGTTGTGCAATAGAAAGGATAAAAGCACAAGCCCATATTTCTCACTTGCTTTCTAATCCATGTGGAATAATGTATTAATAGTTATTGTAGTGTGAAGATACCTGTTTCACCAGATTTTGATCACAAGACCTTGAATTTCAATTGCAATATTACGCCTCAACAAGCATTAGGTCTGAGGCATTCAGAATATTGATATCTACTTCCCAAATATTCTATTAGAAAAACTCCACATTTATCACAATAAAAACGAAAAATGCATTAAAAAAGACGATTGCAACTGAGCCTTAATATCATATGTAGTTTATTCTTCCTTTGTGACCATTACCTAAGAACTGTATTTTCAGGCTTGATATTAGTAATACGAATAGTAGCTGTTTAATAAAACCTTTAGGTTGCCCTTAGCCTTTCCCTTATGGCTCATTTATAATCCTGATGATGAGAAAATAGGCTAGATGCTCAGTTCTATCTGTTGCATCCTGCACATTGGAAATCTCACAGACAGTATTGTTGTAGGAGTGATGTAGCTTTAATAACATTTTTCTGTGTGTTCAGTAAGACCTGAGTGGTAAGTCCAGTTGTATTTATACCCAGACTAAACCGAATAACTCCTGTGTGCCTTCACTGGGCCTGTTTCAATACAACTCTGTTGGCAAACAAAATCTGTTGGAAACAATGGTCTTTGTTCTCTCTCTTATTTGCATTTTTCATTCCTGGACTAGTAAGTGTTAACACATGGGGTAAAGGAAGGAAGTTTATGGAGTAATACACCATAACCATGCATACTAGTACACTGGACAGATGTCCCCAAAGTTAACTGTAATCTAAGATGTAAGTACGTTCTCCCTCTGTGATAAGCAGTCAAGGAAATGAGATAATCTTAAACAGCATAATTTTTTGTATTCTTAGGGGATTTTTAGAGAGACTATTCTTTTGTAGTATCAGCAGTTTCTTCTCATCTCATTATCAGACTAGAAACATCTCTGCCCATGGGTACCTAAACTTACATGTCACAGCAGGGACCCCTGCAATATCTTGGAGTGGGAGCCTAATTTTTCAGGTGGGGTTCTTGAGGTGCTAGATAGAAGTAGAAGGAACTGTTGTATATATATGTATACTTATGTATGTATTTTGCTTGATAAAAATCAAGCAAAACAGGATTACAGAGGGAAAAAATTAAATAACAATTATGGCATCATTAAAAAAATGGTATTTTAAAAGAAAATGAAACTCTGTATTTACTAAATTTACCTTACCTTTACTTACTTGAAGGCTGACAACCAAGTCTGTTTATCATGGAGATTTTGGCTTTTTTTTTCCTTTTTTAAAGGAAAGGTGTGTCTCCTGCTAAAAGGCTGCTCCTAATGGCTTCTCCTTGCTTTAATCAGATCCCTTTGTGCTGATTTATATGCCTAGAACTTAAAATTAACAGGTCTGATGATAGTGAAAATGCACTTTTCTTTTGACTGATGCATATGTGGAGGGTAAAGAGATGCATTTATAGAGGCTGTGTTTCTATAACCTTAGTAATTACTAGAATTTTTAGCATAGAAATAATTTGTGGGCTGTTAGATCAACAGACCTTAGGACTGTAATCTATGATGTCTATAGATTTCCAGTGACATCTTTACAAGTTATCTAAAGTTTATTACCATAAAAAGAGAAAAAGTAATGTTATTCAAAAGATCCCACCACTAATTTGTGGGAGTCATCTGGAATAAAAACCATAGTATAATTAATTTGTCAATTTGGCACACTATTGTTTGACATTTGGGTGGCTTAGTTTATTATAAGCTGCAAAATGTGGCAGAAATTTTGAAAAAAATTGTTACATTTCTATTTTCATATGATTTTTAAAATTGAATGTGATGATGAGGTCTGTAGAGCTTCTTCTGGTATTTGTAGCCCTGATTTCAGTGAGGTATCTCATGTTGATGTATCAACATTCTCATAAGGTATATTTCATGCTCTGAGCAGCAGATCTCGGCTATGGTGGAAACTGATGTAACTCTTAATTTTGTTTCATCTGACAGTTTGGCCTATTGCTTTCCCAAAACTTTTAAAAGAGCAAAATAAGATTTTGTTGTTGTTGTTGTTGTATCTTAGTTACAAAAATAAAGGGTTTCATTTAAGGCACATCAAGGATTAGATTGAGTGACACTAGTTTCTCTACCAAAAAGTTGAAAATAAAGACAATAAGTGCTGAAGGGGGGGGTCTCTCAGTGATGCTTTCTCTCTAGGCAACCACAGTCTCCAACCAGAACTAAACCAGCTAATTGGAATCCTCTTTTTGAAACATTGATCGATTCCCAGATAGTCTAATTAACTGCTAAAGCATCACAGGCTGGAATAAATCGTTATTAAAATCTTGCTGTTCATTAACCAGGAAAAAAAGAACATTTGAAAATAAAAGACATGTAAACCTTATATAAAGCTTAGCAATTCATATCCTAAAATGTATTACTAGCCTCAATAAGAAATGCTTTAATTGCCATTTGACCTGAAGGCCAACAAAATATGGTTTCACTGTCACATGCCTGCAGAGTCCGAACAATATCAATTTTTGTTGTAGAGTTTGTAACTCCACACTGAAAAAAAATACAGCAACCAAACCTCTTGCTGATTCATTTTTATGTTAGTTATTTAATTAATGATTAAATACTTAATGTTTCAATCATGCTATAATAATACACCAGTAAATCAAAGGACAATAAAATTGATGATTATGTTGTAAATAGAATATCACCTGGTTTTATGTACAGCATGTCCTCATTGAATGTGTTTTTGTGAGGCTTGATGCGGCAGCATACAATTGAGATAGGAAAAAAACCCCAAGAGATGAGTTAAAGAAAGTGTTTGAACAGTTGTATGAGAAAATGATTTCTGAAAGTTATAGTTAATACTAACAGTGGTAGGGAAGAACAGGAATACATTGGGGGAACATAAACTTGTGTTGCTATTTGATGAAATGACTGCATGAAAAGATGTTCAACTGGGGTATTCACTGATGGCTACACACATTAATCCCTTGGAAATGAGCTATGCTGAGGGAAAAGGAAAAAAAAAGATAATTACTTAGAAAGAATTTATTAACCTGACATTTTCCTCTTAAAAGCAGTGCTTGTGGCAACCATGAATCTCTAATAAATCGAGTTGTAGTAATTTATCTGTTTGACAATAGCTAGAAATACTTTTCTGTCCAGGAAAAGAAGTTCAGGTAGTTTATTTGGGGTTGATATAGTCTGTGTTTACTAAGTAATCACTCAATTAGAATGTTTGCTCAAAGCAAAGAACTGCCAGGCAGAAATCAAAATGAGTTCATCCCAGGTTGGGTAAGACATGAATGCTCCCCAGCAGAGGCTAAAGAAGATGCTTTGTCTCCATCAGGTCAATCCAGGCATGGAAAAAAGGAGAATGGTTGTCAATCCAAAATTTATCAGAATTTATGTAAAGCTCTAATTTGGGTTAGAAAGTAATGTGACGTTTGCTGCCCAGTTTGCAGCCTGCTGCCAATGTTTGAAAGAAGGACAGTGGAAGAGTATGAAGGATTTATGACCCCAGATACATGAACACTGATGGTGAGATCCATGCTGTTATGTACTCAGAGAAAAAAATCCGTGTTCATAGAATCGCAAAGCGGTTTGGGTTGGAAGTGACTCTAAAGCTCACTCAGTTCCAACTCCCTTCCATGGGCAGTGACGCCTTCTACTAGACCAGGTTGCTCAAAACCCCATCCAACCTGGCCTTGAACACTGCTAGGGATGGGGCATTGTTATATTTGTAGGGATTAGCTCTTTCCAGACTTGAATTTTGCGTTTCTTACTCCCCTTTCCTCACAGATACAGCGGAGAGGTACATTTTCCCCAAACATATCTAGTAGGTCCAGGATGAAGACGAAGACAGAGAACTTTATATTTTTGGTTTATTGAAACTCACTTAGAAGCAGAAAGCTCATCTGTGTGGGGATGAGCTACAGACTGCCCTCACACAATAATGTGGGAGATGGACAGGGCTATAAATTAGAGTTTATCCTGACTCCTTTCCCACTGAATGAAAACCAGAAAAACAGACTGCTGCTTCACTTGTTCCTAAGTAACTCAGGAATATCCTGCCTTAAGGAGATCCTTTCTGGTGTATGCTATGCTTTCTGCTTGTGGACCAGCCCTATTTTCCCAATAGACATATAGCATGCCTTTCCTGGGCCACACTCAGGCAGCTGGAATTGGATGGGCATGTCTGAATAAGTATTCTAATACAATTTATTAAAACTAAAGATAGATGCATTGTTCTTTAGAAAATATCACTGACAAAGTTCCTTGGAAATAGAAACTAGTAGTTTTATGAAGTTCCACTTCTAAACAGAGAAAAAACATGCATCAAAATAGCTACCCTAATCCTAGCAGTATTTTTTTTCTTGTCTTTCATGCAAAGCAGAGGAATATTACACTGTGAAAAAACTAAAAATATTTTGTCAACTCCTGGTTTTCAAATTCTATTACAAAAATAAACACATCTTCATCTTGCACAGGAATAACCTTGAGACCAACAATGGCTTCACAGGAGAGTCTGGTTCTGCCTGCTCTGCTCTAGGCTGTAAAACAACAGTATACAACTGTCTGCATTTCTGCATTGATATGACCAAGTTACAAGCTCGTTATAAGACATTAAAGGTTTTGACTCCTATGCAGCCACAACCAGATGGTGTCAGGGTTAGGCTGCAGTGGTGCCACAAATATCCAAAGTAGGGATTCAATGCAATGACTGGCTACTGGCTTTATATGTTTGTTACTCATGCCAATACCCTTATACTGCAGCATGTTACTCTAAGAAAGAGGTAGATGGATGTAAAAGAATGATGACTGTAACACAAATGACTATGTGGGCTGCAAAACAATACTGCATGTGTTGTATACCAGTTTTCCTTAGGTTTGCCCAGTGCCCCACTTGATCTTAACTCAACTGAAAAACAGTGGAGTTGACTGCTAACTATCCCCATGTTTTCAAGCACCTCGGGTTCATTATTGGTTTTCCTGTGTATTCTAGCTCCTCACTGTCTACTCTGATTTATTCTATATGTCTTAAATTGAAATATGTCATGGTAAGGAGGAAGTCTGTAATCCCTCTCAAGTTTCTGTTGAATACTGCTTGAATCTATGTGCTGCCTGTTGCTTTATACTACTTTCCTCAATAAAGTCTGTATTGAAATGGTCTAAAATATCAGCTGCTTCTTTTATTCAATCCTTCCTTTTTCTTCTGATAGTCAGCCTTTCAGTATTAAAAGTTAAAAAAAAAACCCACGCTGGCTTCTATATAAAATACAAAAGAGACAAGAAACATTGTGAAATGTTTATAGCTAAATCTGTGTTTACCATAGTGCTAACATCAGTGTTGCAATTACCTAACTGTGATCTCAGCTGCAAACGTGAAACAGTGCAGCTATCCTGCTACCCTGCTCTGTGCCATTCCAGATTGACTCTTGGGATTAACAACAAGGACTGAGACATCCCTACTGTCTACAAGAAATGAGACATCCCAACTGTTTCTGGACTGCATGACTTCATTGTTATGCTGGTAGGAAAGTACTCCTTTCTGTACTCCCTTATTTGAAAAAGAAAAAAGTATTGCTCCCTACATTACTGCAAAGCTGAATTAACTGGCTTGCTTTTAAAACTAGATTTAAAAACCACTTTTGCTAATATATTAAGCTATTGTAGGTCCTTTTAAATGGGTGCATAGCAATGTATTTTTCCATCCTGGATAGGATCCTCAGGGAACATTCAGATTTCTCTTTTTTTGAATTTCTTTTTTGTATTTTTCCTTTTTTCTTTTTTTTTTTTTTTTGTGTGAGGAAAAAAGGCCTATAGCTCTTGTATTAAAAAAAAAAAAAAAAAAGCCTGTGGGACTGCACTCCTCTATTTGCATTCTTATTTATTCAGGCCGAGTGTCCAGACTGACAGCTGGCAAGGGCAAAATGCAAGACAGAGCACTTTCTCAGGGACTAGTGCACGAATGTGGAATGAATCAAGGGCCTTAATAAGACCAAACACTTTCCTGGTCAGAGCCATAAGTTTGATTTCCCCTATTCTAACAGAAACACTGCACCTCACACACTACTTCGTGAGGGCAGAATGAGGAAAGTTAGAACAGAAGAAATGCTGCTCCTGTTGTTTAAAGCATACTGATGCTTGCTCCGGTGCCCTAATAATGAAAGCAGGAAGGCAATGTGTGTAAAACAGACAAGAACAGAAATCACAAATATAGCTATAAACTGTCCAGCTATAGAACATAAAACATATTTAAACATTAAATGCAGATGATAACAATCCTTATCAATAATCTCACTGAAGTTTACACTAAACTAGGCTTTATTGCAGTAGGTTTCTGAATTTGCCGAAACAGATAGTTAGTATAGTGATGTTGCCTAGGAATATCCTTTATTTAATTTTCTTCTGAGTTGTTTTTTCTCTCCTACGTATTTACAAATTATGTTTCCTTTTTGGGGGTGAATTCTAGACTATTAATATCTACTATCACCATATTTTTTTACTATTTCTCCTGAAATACTTAAGAAACATATCAATAATAAAGAGAAGAATCAAAGTCATGAGTTGGTGGGAAAAGTCTTTTAATCTGGCATTGAATTCAGATGGTCATGACACTTCTCTTGGCACTCCAAGTTACATCTATTTTAAATGCAGCACACATGCTGAAGCGATGAATGAAAGACTGTTTTAAACAGATTCATAAAAAACAAATGACTTTGAGGGAAAGCAAGAAACCCCTCAGTAACTTGCCATGCATCATAAGAGATAAAACCAGTTAAAATCTTCCTGCTATTATTATTATGGTCTTTATGTTTTCGGGTTGTTTTTTTTTTTGTCATTCCAATAAATCATAAATGATGATCAGTTTATAAAGATTTAGAAGTAGGTCAAACAAATAAAAAATGGAAACCACAGACTGATGCATACTAGTGAGTGTGGGTATTTGTTCAGGGGTTCATAGCTCATTTATCAACCCTGATCAGTTTTCTGATCCTTGAATCAATCTCCACTTTCTACAGTTTCTTTCCAGTATATGTGGAAAACTGAGAAGAAACCCACATGCAACTGCAGTCACACCTAAAACTTGGTGTCACAGATTATTTAACTGGATCTGGAGATGGGTCTCTCCGCATGCTGTAGTAAGTTCTGCTCTTCAGGAAAGGAAAATTTTGGAATTAGTGGTCTTTTCTAATGTAAACTAGGAATTTTAAACAATAGGTGAAAAATGGCTATATTAGGTCAGATGAAAAGTCCTTCTGCTGTAGGACCCAGTCTCTGAGTTTAGCCAGTAAGCGAAGTTTTAAAGGAAGTATATGAGAATTTTGCAAGTACTCAGTAACCAAATTATGGGTTCTTGATTCCCTGTTCTTTTTCTTGCAACCCACGCCATTCCATTTGCCTTCTGACTCCTGACAGAAATTGATGTCCTATAAAAAACATCCTGAGAGATCCCATAACCAATTCTTTTCTTCCTGTTAACAATGTACATTACTTCATAGTCGTTTAAATGGAATTTCTCTGCTTTTTCGTCACCCAGTTTCTCAGTATCTTCAGAATCATAAGTAACTTCTTTGAGGCTAAGTTTTAATCAGCTTGACTCCTTTGGTATCAGCTGGCAACTGTTTTATTCAACACTTTCCCTTTCTCCACATTAGTTATGGACATTGGTAATAAATACATGAAATACTCCCATCTATTTTGTGTAATGCACATCTATTAATTAATGTTAATAATTTAATCCTTTACTTTATAAATAATAAATATTTATCAAAAGGAGAATCATAAATGGAAAAGTTTGAATTCTCTATAACAAACATCAGCAGTCTATATAAATGTTTTCCTGAAAAATGTGTATAATGTAACATTCTTTTCTTATGCATTGCTCGAAGCAGGGATGCTTTATGAAAGTGCTATGTACCATTTTAATATATGCCAGGGGTGGCATTTAGAAAATGTTTCTTTTTCATAGGGTTTTACAAGTGGCTGTGGCTTTCTGTGAATCAGTTATTTTGATAAATATACACATATATCAGTGTAACTGATAACTGACACACTGTTCATAAGAATGATTCTTGAAATCCTCTTTCCAAGAACATATGGAGGAAATTGCTTTTGATATGGTGACAAAACAAGAAAATAAAGAAACTCAATTACTCTGTCATGACATTGTTCTTCATTTGTAGGGCAAGACCCTGCATGAGTGTGTTATTGAAGGACTGATCTAATTCTGTATGTTTGTGAATTGTTTCTTGAGAGGTTGGCTGCAGATAACCCTTGAAAAAGTGCAGTTTAATTGTGAAGGATTAATGGAACCTGATGTACACTGCAAACGGCTTCTCTGCAGCTTCTAAAGTCAGATTCTAAATTTTACTGTCTAAGTCTCTAGCTGGTGAGGAAAAGGGATGGGAAAAGGGAACAATTAATTCTCTCATCCTCCAGAATTCCTATGGTTTTGAAAGTAGGAATGTGAATATATCTCTTTGTTATTATTGCCACCACTATTACAGTAAACAGTGACAGTATATCCTCTTCACTAAACAAGGGAAGAACGAAGGAAGCACTCACAAGTGAAAAACAGTGACTTAGGTAGTATCATATATTTAGCAAATGAGAAAATTTAGTGCTCTTTTCTGATGCAACCAAAAAATTTGGTGCATTTTTCTCAGTTACTCTTGTTATTAAATGTTGTCATAAGTAATAAGTATTTAATACTATAAAATGTAATGTATATCTATTTTATTTTAATACTATTGTTGCTATTTATTTTAGTACTGTTGAGTCTACTCAGAGAGACAAGACTACAAAGCAAAAAGTAGGATGTGGAAACAGCTATAAGAGTATGTAAGGCAGAATAGGAGATAATATTTAGTTGAGCAAGCTCATAATTGTTTAACAAATAAATCATAAGGCACCATAACATTTTGGGTTATAGAGGCTGGAAAACTCAAGGTGGTTACAGTCTTATGCCCACATACTTGTGCACAGGGAACAGCAGCTCTGCAAAGTGATACTAATAAACTGAAGATTGTTTGTTGAGAAGAAATAGTGTGGTGTTTCCATCCACCATGGAAAGGCATAGCACTCAGCCTGAGCATTGTCAAGACCTAGCGCACTGCTGCTCAGTAGTACTGGTGGGTTTATTAGTTTACAGTATCTAGCTGTGGTTTTATGGTTTGTGAAATGAATGAATAGTACTTAAACTGCACTTTAACATAACAAGATATTCCTGTTCTTTTAGTTTGCTTTCCAGGAAAAATTTCTCAGATGTTCACCAGTAAGAAGTTTTGTTTGTTTTCTGTGGGCTACATCCCAGTTTCTTGGACAGTACTTCTTGTCACTGCTATAGAAGAAGGGTAATAAACGGAATCATTCACATTATTGTTACTGATGGACAACGGCCAAAACCTCCAGAGGTTTGCATCAGCTCAGACAAGCTGATAAATCTGTACTTTCTAATCTTCAGGAGTCTCCTTTGACCATCTCTTCAACAATCCCTTTCACTGTAGGCTTCTAGCAAGGAGCTCGCAGTGTTGGTTTGTTTTTGTATTCTTTGCCTCACTGGCCTGAACTTGTTTTCACTCTTTGGCAGAAAGATTTGGTTTTCAGTTATGTGATACTGGTGCAAAGTAGCTCTGTTTCAGATTTATGAATCTCAATGTTTGTGCAGTTACAAGATCATTGCATAACCTTAAGGTTCCAACACATGCCAATGGAAAAGGTAACTACGAAACAATGATGAAAACCTGGCTTTGCTTGCTTAAAACAGTTACTTGGAAAAGCATGGGAAAAGCTGACTTCTTGTGTTCAGTTTACCAAGAAAGTGTTGCATAGTAAACTACTCAGTTGAGTGGCAAATTGTCATATCTAGCACATAGGGAAGTTACACAAAGTGTTATATTTAAATATTTTTAAATATTACACATTATTAATTTCTTTACATTCATTAGTAGCTAGTCCTAACCAGTTATTTTTCTGGCTACTTTTTTCATCCTCTTATGTATTCTTAAGAATTTTTAACAAGTTAAATCCCTTTTCCTCAGAGTTCTGTAGACATTTCTTTAACCAGCATTGCATGACTTAGAAAAGAAGGCTTTCTTATTTGATGTTTCTGACTGAAATCGTTAAACCTATCCTAAAGACAATCCTAACAGCCTCATTGAGAGTCTGACTGAGGCAAAAGAAGCTGAGAATCAGACAGACCCCTCACTTGCCATGATACATATGGAGCTTTGGATTTTACTGAGGATGCAAAACTTCCACTTGTTTGTGTATTCAGTACATTTCAGAGCACCACCCCCTGGTTTTAGGAAGAAATTTCTTGTGGATGTTAAAAATTTTTAACTCATACCATTACTTCATTTGGAAGGCATAACACACTGTAACTACTAATAATTATCACTCAGATTCCTGACTATATTTTTATCATTGGAATGCTGGACCTGGAAATAGAAACACAGGCTCACGGGCATACATGCTAGGCTCCCAAAGAGACCATTTTCATATGAAAGCAGTATCGATAACATTGAACATTTGAAGTGGTAGTTTAGATGATGAAGTGAATAACCAACAGACTGTTACTGAATATTCTAGTTTGTAGATTATGAAATTTGTTGTCCTGTTAAGTTTTTCTTGTCCCTGCACTGAAGAACCTAAAAATCTAAACCAAATCAAATAGTTAATATCTCATCAAAATTACCTCCACTTTCCCACTTAATTTCACTTCTTTGCTAAATCGTTTATCAGCAGAAAGTTTTTGACATTTAAAATGCATAGTCTATCAAGTCTATATATTTGATTAGTATTCCTCTCAAAAAAAAACCCAAAGCAGGTGAAAAACTCCTTTACTCTTTAAAATATCTCTGTAAAATAAAACTCTTATCAAAACATTTCTGTTTTCATCCGTGGATTAATACCTAATTAATGTCCAAAATAATCTATATTTTCAGGAAAAAAGAAAAAGAAAAAAAGGGGACTGTTTTTCATACAGACTTTTCCCTGCAATGTGTTCTTCCTTTTCTTGTTGGAAAAAATTTGACATTTACTAATACTTTATAAGGCACAGAGCAGATACACTGATTTATTCAGCACTGTCCTCCAAGACATACACTTTCAAGTCACTGGCTAAAGTGAAAACAGAGAAAGTGTAAATTCTCTGTTCCAGCAAAGTTCAATAGCTTTGCAAACCACCAGAATGCAATTTCAGGCTTGCACACAACCTAAGAAACAGGTAGTCAGTGGAAGGTGTCCCTACCCATGGCACAGGGTTGGAATTAGAGGAGCTTTAAGATCCCTTCCAACTCAAACCATTCTCTGATGCTATGAATACTTCTATTAATAATCTATTGTCTCTTTTCAGAAACCATTTAAACAAGTATATTTACTGATAATCCGCCTTATGCACAGCATAACATTTGTTTGAAAACAAGTCTTTTGCTATTAAGAGCTAACCCACCATGGTTGGTTTTACTCCACTGGGATGCTTATCCTGTGACACCTCATACTGTGTGCAATGGGAAGCAGTGCCAACCTCAGCTCCTCTCCTCACAGGGCCAGTAAGGGTCCATGGAGATCTGCAGGATCTGGTGGCAGACCAGCCTGAGCTTGTGCTTCACCAAATTGCCTTGCAGAATAACATCTAGGCTGTTATAACAGAGTGGCAGAGTGCCAGAGTTTCTCTCTTCTCACTGCAGAAAATCACTTCTATAATTTAACCCTATGTGTGAGCACACTTATTAAAGGCTTGGCCTCAGGGCAGTTGAAGCTTATTGATGCTGCATGTTTTTATACAAAGGAGACTCCCTGGCCACAGGACAAGACACCCTTGCATGCAGGTGCCACTCTCCACATCTGCACATCAGCAGTCATGGCTCTTTCAGCACCTCATCATTACTGCACTCATGCACACGCTGCATAACAATGTGTTCCTCATGGGGGCTTGAGCAGCTGGAGGAGTTGAACAAAGATCACCTTGAATTGCTTTAAAAATGCAGGAGGAGAAACAGAAATAACCTAATGTACTCTCTGAAATGTGTTTCTCACCACTGCAATCTCTGGAGCTGTCACATCCTATTTTGGTGATGTGTTTGGGAGAAGCAACTAATTAGGCATAGTCATAGGCTGAATTAAGTCTATTAGTCATAGGTTTGTACAAACCTTCCTAGAGGCAGCTGCTTATTGTTTTGGGGTGCTCTCACTTGGCTTTTTTTTTGTGGGAAAAGCAGGAGACTGAGGGCAGACTCTCATCATCTTGTTTTTCTGGGTTCACTTTATTTGCAAGCACTCCTGAGTTCAGAAGCAGAGACTAGGAACTGGAAATTTTAGCCAGACTGGCAGAAAGACACATGGCCACATTCTGGCACCTTGTCTGTACATATGTGCTGGAGAAACGCATACCTTTGAAGATGAACTCCGTGTGCTATTTTAGGATGTTTATACATGAAAAAACATTTTCAACACTGGCTTTGGTACCTCTCAAATAAATGAGACAAGAAAGTAAAACACTACTGTTTCACAAGCTAACTAATCTGATCCTGATTGTAGGCACTGCAATATATTTATAATACTTCTCAATGTATGGTGTCTAAAGGAAACACTACCTTCTTTCAACAGTCTAGCAAATGTCTTTTGAGATAGTCTAATGACAGGAATGTTTCAAGGGGGTTCACTGGTTTGCTCTGCACATGGGTAATCTGGACACAAGTGCTCTTAAATGGCATTTTCAAAACTTTCCATAAGATAATGGTGGCTCTTATGGGATTTACTTTAAAGCAAAACAGATATCTTGATCCTCTCTTACACATCTAAAAGAACCACACCTTGGAGTCAGACATTATACTCTTCATGCATTAGAGTTAGGTGGAATAATTTGTCTTTCTAATGAAAAGGAATTATGGTAAATCATTGTAAAAGTTTTGAAAAAATACATTGTGGCTGTTTCTAAGTAGGTGTAATATTTCCTTTTATTGATTTCTCATGTGTTTGCTGCTGTGGGAAGTGACAGGATATCAGCACATGAGAACAATCATCAGACATATCTGATTAAATACTACTGTCATCTTACTTAGCTGAATTCATATAAAGGCATTTTGGACAGTAGATTCCAGCAGCTGGCCACATTATAATTAGAATTTATTAGCACTGTTGGTGGTGTATTGTCTATTTTTATGCCCCTGGTTTTCTTTCTGGAATGTCTGAAATGTGTTAGCATGTTGTACTGCTCCATCACAGCCTTGTGAAGGTGAGGCGCTGATGGATCATAAGCTGGGTGCCAGTCTTATAATAGGAATCATATGGTTTGGGATGCCCGAGGTCACTGCTGGGAAAAATAGATAGAGATGAGATGATCATGGACCATTTGGGATAGAAAAGGTAAGGAAAAGAAATATTTTAAGCCTGCTACTTGCTTGGCGATCTGCAGCAGACTTCCCTTTGATTACTTACACATTTGGACTACTGCAAGGCACATACTGTTTTGGTATCTTTGGCTCTCAGTAGAGCTCCATTGATGATCTAATGTGTAAAGTGTTTTTTTATTAACTCATGCGCTCCGCATTTTCACCAAACCTGACATAAACTGGGAATGGAAACGGCAGGATTTGAGCCCCTGTGATGCTGAGCTCATCTGCAGAAGCAACAGAGACACACAGCATCAGCCAAGAAAGCCGGATATGTTGTACTTTCGAAAAGCACAGTGGATGCCTGGCAGAACAGACTTGGAATGATCCCTATTGGTGTGTTCTTTGAAAACAGTGTAAGAAAGAAGGATGAAGATGGAAACCACCTTTTTAGAATCACAGAATCACAGAATCCTAAGGGTTGGAAGGGACCTCAAAAGATCATCTAGTCCAACCCTCCTGCTAGAGCAGGGTAACCTAGAGTACATCACACAGGAACTCGTCCAGGCGGCCCTTGAATATCTCCAACGTAGGAGACTCCACAACCCCCCTGGGCAACCCATTCCAGTGCTCTGTCACTCTCACAGTAAAGAAATTTTTCCTGATTTTCACATGGAGACTCCTATGCTCCAGTTTACACCCATTGCCCCTTGTCCTACCACTGGACATCACTGAAAAAAACCTAGCTCCATCATCCTGACACTCACCCTTTACATATTTGTAAACATTGATGAGGTCACCCCTCAGTCTCCTCTTCTCCAAGCTAAAGAGTCCCAGCTCCCTCAGCCTCTCCTCATAAGAGAGATGTTCCATTCCCTTAATCATCTTTGTGGCTCTGCGCTGGACACTTTCAAGCAATTCCCTGTCCTTCTTGAACTGTGGGGCCCAGAACTGGACGCAATATTCCAGATGCGGCCTCACCAAGGCAGAGTAGAGGGGGAGGAGAACCTCTCTTGACCTACTAACCACACCCTTTCTAATGCACCCTAGGATGCCATTGGCCTTCTTGGCCACAAGGGCACATTGCTGGCTCATGATCATCCTCCTATCCACCAGGACCCCCAGGTCCCTTTCCCCTTCACTACTGTCTAGCAGGTCATCCCCCAACCTGTACTGGTAGATGGGGTTGTTCTTCCCCAGATGCAAGACTCTACACTTGCCCTTGTTGAATTTCATCAAGTTTCTCTCTGCCCAACTCTCCAGCCTGTCCAGGTCTCGCTGAATGGCAACACAGCCCCCTGGTGTGTCAGCCACTCCTCCCAGTTTAGTATCATCAGCGAACTTGCTGAGGGTACACTCAGTTCCCTCATCCAGGTCGTTGATGAAAATATTAAACAGCCCTGGTCCCAGCACCGACCCCTGAGGGACTCCACTAGTCACAGACCTCCAGCTAGATTCTGCCCCATTAACCGCAACTCTCTGCCTTCTTCCTTTCAACCAGTTCTTGATCCACCTCACTACCTGATCATCAAGCCCACACTTCCTTAGCTTATCTATGAAGATGCTGTGGGAGACAGTATCAAATGCCTTACCGAAATCAAGAAAAACCACATCTACCGCTCTACCATCATCCAGCTACCTAGTTACTTCCTCATAGAAGAAGGCTATAAGGTTGGTCAAACATGACTTCCCCTTGGTAAAACCATGTTGGCTGCTCTTAATGACCCCCTCATCCTTGATATGTCTAGAGATGGTGTCAAGAATAAGTTGTTCCATCACCTTTCCAGGGATGGAGGTAAGGCTGACCAGTTTATAATTACCCAGGTCCTCCTTCTTGCCCTTCTTATAGACCAGCGTGACATTTGCCATCCTCCAATCCTCAGGCACCTCTCCTGTTTCCCACGACTTACCAAAGATGATGGAGAGTGGCCCAGCAATGATTTCCGCCAGCTCCCTCAGCACCAGCGGGTGTATTCCATCGGGATCCATTGGTTTACAGATGTCCAGATTGCTTAACTGATCCCTAACCCAATCCTCATCTACCAAAGCAAACTCCTCCTTTATCCTGACTCCTTCCGGGGAGGAGTCACATGGAAAAGACAAGGTACAAGTTAGTCCTGGGCAGATTCCAACTGGACACAAAAGGAAAATTTTCCATTATAAGAATAACCAGCCATTGGAATAATCTCCCCAGGGAAGTGGTGGACTCCCCAGCATTGGATACTGTTAAGATTCAGCTGGACAGGGTGTTGGGATATCTAGTCTGGTCATGCTTTACCAAGAAAGGTTGGACCAGTTGAACTATCCCTTCCAACTTGGGATTCTAGGTTTCTAGGATCTATGTCTTCCTTTTAGAGTTACAGCAAAAGTTGATATAGTTTGTGAGCAAGGATGAAGATGAAACCAGATTTTTCTCTGTTTAGCTAAAAGATCTTTGGGAAGTGCCTTGGGAGTTTCTCAGCCTAAGTCCCAAATTACTTGCTGTAGCACAGAGCTTGCATGGAACACAACTACTAAAAAGCACTGAACAGTGACAAATCTTCTGGTTACCAAGTCCAGTGCTCTGATGTCACAGGCTTTGTGTCATGTCATGCATCACAGAAACTCACAAGTATATGGAGCCTAGGGTGTACTAGAAAAGAGACAAGTAAGAAAAAAAAAAACAAACTACAAAAAAAGGGAGCTTTTATAATCAGAAAGCTATGCCGAAGCTGAGATACTATACTGTACTCCATATGTCAAAAGTCATTGCAAAGATCATAACAAAACATGAATGTAATGTTAAAAGAATCAGCACTCTTCATTTCATCAAATAATTATGAAGGATACTACTGCAGCATCATGAGCAAGGTTTCTTTAAGAAGTCAAAGTTCAATATGCAGTCTCAGTCTTTCCATGTTTCTTTGTTGCCAAGATACTAGAGGAAAAGTGCCTGCTATTGTTTCTTAACATCAGTTATTAAACACATTGCATGGATTTTTCTTTCTTTGAAGATAAAATTCACTTACTACAAAGGAAATACTGCTTTGATACTCAGATGAGATAAGATGCAAATAATGGCTGCTGAGACACAGAATGCGCTATTTTTTCCCTTTCCTATTTGTTGTCCTATTTATTAATAAAGCAAACAAATCCATTAAATCCAAAAAAAAGTTAATTAGTTTGCAGAGAACAAACTAATTGAAAGACATTGACCACTTGTGCTTCCTTCCCCCAACTCCCTCTTGGACAGAAATGCAGCATGTGGTAGATCCTTTGTCACCACCGTTAATTGTTTATACTAGAAAGTCAACCTTCCTTGCTGGCATGAATAATTTTGCCAAGTGGAATTATTAGGTCTGGTCTTCTGCCAGATTTTACTCCCAGACTTCATTATTTAGCTGTTTCTTTGTATAGAGCTAAGTTGTCATTGAAGTTGGCACGAATTACTATGCTACTTTTGTGCATACATTCACCAGAGCTGTGGGAATAAAATGAAGGATCTTGCATACACACAGAGAGATTACAATAAGAGGCCTCATTTCCTCTTCCAATAAGTTAAAAGCATGTGGAAAGACAAGCATGGAAAACCATGTGTGAAGAGCACAAAGAACTCAGAAGTCATTTTAAGAAAATGTGGATTTTGCATTAATTGTCTTAATTGCCTACAAATACTTCCTGACAAGGTAGCTCTCTGTCAATTGAAATGTGGCTGCTGGACTGGTTCTTTTTGACTACACACTACAATGTATACAGACAGACAAAATAATTTCTTGCTGTCTCAATTGCATAAAACAAGTTGCTTTTTGAAGAACCCAGAGGTCTGCAGCACACAGTCAAAACATTATCCTGGTAATATTGATGCACTGCAGAAATCTATTATATCTCTAAATAAATCTGCCATTTTCAGCCATGCTCTGTTTTGTGGTCTTCACTGTAAAGGTTATACAAGCCCTGGGGGGCACTTGGCTTATCACAATATTGGGTAAATGAAAGCTGCTATAATCTCAGAGGAATCCTTTATTGTTATAAACTGACAGAAAGGATGAAAATTCTGATAGAAGGAACATAATCAGTCACCAGATTAATCTGAGCAAATGACTGCTCATTAAGAACACAAAGACAGACCTACCAGATGCACTGTGGAGGATACAAATTACAGCAGCAGCATGGTTTTTCCTTCCTTTGCCAGACTTCACTGGCTTTTCAGAAACTCAGAGTACAAAGGTCCACCTGAAAAAAAGGAAGCAAGGAATAATCTTTTCTGCACGCCCTGCATCCTTACATCATTCTCTTCTCTTTTATTTTCTCATTACTCTTCTTCAAACAACCCTCACCTACCAAAATCTTCCATTGCCCAATGGAAGCTTCAGTAAAATCAGTCCTGTCAGCTGAGACTATGTCCCACAGCCTCTGCTGATGTTGAGCTTCTCTTCTCGGGCTTTCAAAGCTTATTGTGGTCTTCATATTTCTGAAGAGGTTATTTCAGTGACATGAGGAAAATAACATCTTTAAATTTAGTTCTGTTACTCCAGGAAATAAGGGGGCCATTTTAAGCACTTTCTTGTACTAGATTTTCTAAATATAAAAGGAATTTTTATTCCTTATAAGATCTAGAAGGAATGGCTGAGAAAGACTGACAGGGATTGAATGCAGCAATGGGAGCCAGGAATTCTTGCACTCTCCATCTGGCTCTGATCTCTGGGGTCTTTAATGCATGATTTGATTCTCATTCTTCAGTGCGCCTCCTTTTAAAATAGCTATTTTGAATTTAAGTAAAAGCCGTGCAAGGCAAATCAATAGCTGATGAGGAACAATTTATTAGCACATTCTTGGAAGGTGGCATTACAGACACATTGTAGGACAGCTGATTTACCTTGCCTCAAGAATTATAACTTCTGCATTTTGCCTGCCAGAATTTCAAGCCTTTGTGTCCAAGAAGAGCTGCGTTGTGATATGAGGGCTGGTAAGACAAGCTCAAGAACTTGTGCAAACATCAAGGCTTCTTAAGTATGACAGAAAAATAAAGAAGTAAGTGACTACTGCTGAATCCCCTTCTGTGACTCGTTAAAGCAACTCAGAAGAGAAACAATTGGAGGCTGAATATTTCCTCAGACATCATTGTTTGAGGTCATTTGCAGTGGGGGAAAAGCCAATCCCTTATGAATGCTGAGTCTGTGTAAACTCAGTAGGTGCTCTGGGGCAAATATTTAAATTGTAAACAAGGATTTTGACCACAAAATACACATTTAAAAAATACATGATAACTTACGACAGACTGTGTTTTCCTACAGCATAATGTGACATTGTAGTTTGAGCACTTGGGACTGTGGAGCAACTCAACCTCAGGTTGAGTGGAAAGGGAAGGAGATGAAAGGTGAAAAACAGCAATTTCAGAGATCTTATGTAGGCAGAAAATTGAACTGTGACTTTTCCATTTCTCCAAACCACTACTTATCCTTGAAGCAATTGGCCCTGCCGCAGTCTTGCCTCACAGCTGCCTGTCCTCCTCACTCATTCAGTGAGCTATAAACATTATGCACCATTGTTCACTTTCAACTGAAAGCTCCTTCTATGACAGTTTATTTTAGAAAGATTTTTAAGATATCCCTTCCCCTTGCCTCATCTAATCTTCTCACAACACTTCTCTCCATCTCTTTCTTTTGCTTCCTAAGTCTAAGCTCAGAAAATTCTGATTTTCCCAATATCAGTTTTTCTTCACTTTCTTTCTTTCCATTCCATTCTTCCCACCACACTTCAGAATCTTTATACCTTATCTCTGCTGATTTAAGATATTCCCATCTGTTTAGGACCGGACAGGAACAAGACAGCAAAGGACCGTGTCAAGTAGACCATCCTCATTTTGCCTGCAAAGGGGAGCAAGACCAGGGAGGTTCAGCATGTTCCAAAATATGAAAATTTGAGAGGCACGAAGGCAGACACCATATCTTATCTTTGCAAGTCTTATCAAGGATTGTGGATGGAGGCAGGACCCTGGAGAAGACAGCTCCTGCCCCTCATGTCTTGCCACCAGGTGGCAGCCACTACTGGTGGAGGAGAAGGTGATTTCCTCCTCTCAACCTTGCCATTAATCTCTTCTGGAAGTTGTGGTTATAGCTTGCTGTTGTTGCTGTTGATGTCTTTGGTGAACTCAGAAAAAATGTCAGCTGTTTCTTCAATGAGCTTTCCTACCATAAAAGGAGCCTAGGAATCTGGTCCCAGTTGCGGACTGAAAGAGTCTGTGCTCAACAACTTTGCCACTCCCAGGTTTTTTTCTCCCTTTTAGAAGAGGAAGGTATCAAATAACTTTCCATTTTAAACCATCAGGAAAATTACATAGCTTCTTCTTCTACCATATGACCTTGAAAATCATAGAGCAGGGAGGCCTTAGGAACTGCAGTTGTGGCTGTCTAAATGTGATTACTCCTTCCCTGATTCAATGGGGCTACCACAGATTTGGAGTTGTTGGATGTGGCACAGAGCATCTCTGCATCCCAACAGACCTGCAACATAAGACCCTGAAGAAAAAGCCCTTGGGGCCCTAAATTCCAGTTTGGGGGAAGTTGTCTTGGAGCAGAGCCAGGCAAACAAAGGCACACAACCCAGATAAAGAAAATTTGAATTTGGAACACTGCACTATTTCTGTGTGTCCACCTTTAGGCAAGCCAGGGCCTTTTTTTAATGCTTGCTCCCAGAAAACTGCTAATAACTTCAGCTTCACTCCAACAAAGAACTTTGCAAAGTTGGGAAACTATTATGTTGGGAAATCTGAGCTTGCAGTTTGTCTTTTCTGTCATGGAAATACATCACCTTGTCTTATTTACTCATGCTAAAAGGATATTTTCCAGTCATTTCTTTGTTTTTCATACATTGTCTCACTAGGATGTATTCCCTGAGCCTAGGAAGCAGACAAAGGTGTATAGTTATTATCTCTTCATTGTAAACAAAAGGACACACCTCTGTTTTGAGACTATCACAGATATGGCTGTGGTCCTACCACAATTCATTCCACTAACTTTCTGAGTAAGATTTTTTGAATTATCACATTCCTATAGTTCTATGCAACTGAAAAATCATGTATCACATTCAACAACATCATAATGTAATAACTCATTGAAGCAATCAAATGACTCTGTAAAAAGGTTCAGGGCCTTATCCTCGAGCTCTTAAAATGTAGTGGCATTTTCTGTCCTTACAGATGGCTCCAATACTCTGCAGAAGCAACTATTTTTTTTTTCCTAAGACTAATGAGTTGAAATTTTTCTCTTCTGCTGAGGAAGTCATAGCACAACCCAAACCTTATTTATGCAAGCCATAATAAAATGAGGTTTGAACTGCAGACAGAATAAATAGAACAAAGGTAAGATGACAGACAATCCATTTCAGTGGATTTCCCATGGTATTTGTTTATTTTTTTCTAGTTATATGCTTTTACTGGTTTAAATATTCATGGAAGTGGAGGGAAGCACTGATTGTTGAGGCCTAAGTCAAATGTACTATGTGATACAGAAGGCTTGAGATTTGGCTCTAGGCTTATGTTTGACAATGTCAGGCCATTTACTCAGTTAACTTCAGATCTGGGGTTAAAAACCATTTAGTTGTTCATCTTGCTTTTGGTACTGCCTTTTAGAAGACACTTCTCCTTGGCTTGGATTTCCTAAAGAAGATACAGAGACAAGTCCCAAACGTTCTTATTTTTCTTAGGCTGTCCCATCATTTCCTTCCTTATCCATGCAATAAAAAGCGGCTAACTTAAAGATCTGAGCTTTTATGTTTTTTGTTATATATTTCTTGCCAGGAGTAGGATGTAGCATTTTATACGTATCCACAAGCCAACACCTGAGCTGCAGGTATCCTGGTGCTACTGAAACAGAGGCCCAAGGTCTAGTAATGTAACAACCATTATCTGAAGCAGAACTAATCTCAATTTGGCAGAAAACTAGCTCAAGAAAATTTCACAGTTTAGTAAGCTTGGGAGACTGAAAGTTTCTTGCAGAATTATAGAATTTTTAGTAATGTTGACTTCAAATTCCACTTTTACCAAAGATGGGTACCTTTTAAGTATAGGACCTTGATGTTTTGGAACTGCAGATGGGTTTGTCAAATGAACACTAATGTTATGTGGGTGAATCAGCTCTTTTTTTCTCATTTTTAGATCAACACAGAATATGAGAGATTATTTTCTTTTCCCTGATTAATTGATTTTTTGAAAAATATAAATATGCTTGTCATCTAAAAGGAGATGAATGAAGGTATGTGTATCTAAAGCTACCACAACAATAGAACAGGAGGCTGATATAGCAACTAGATAGATTATTTTATTCAGAATTTTAATTCCATAGGGTGCTTCACTTTCTTCTGTTGTGGTTCATTGACACAGATTTCTCTCTAATGATAGCTCTTCCGGCAACATCCTGCTTCTAAAATTTACTTCAACAATTCACCCTGAAAACCAGCTTAGCTGCAGCATCTTTATAGAACATATCTTTTATACCTCCTTACTCAAAAAGTTCTTTCTGAATTATTTTTTCACTCTGGGATAATATTGTGGTCTGCACAGCAAGCAGGATTTCAGGGTATTAACAGAGTTGTCTTCATAGCTCTTTTATTTGAATGGTATGGTAGGTGCATGCATTTAGGCCTTACCATTCTCTCCTGAAATTTCCATTTCCTTCCTTCCTTCCTTCCTTCCTTCCTTCCTTCCTTCCTTCCTTCCTTCCTTCCTTCCTTCCTTCCTTCCTTCCTTCCTTCCTTCCTTCCTTCCTTCCTTCCTTCTTTCCTCCCTCCCCCCCTTCCTTCCTCCCTTCCTTCCTTCTTTCATTCTTTACCTTTTTTCTTTATCTTTTGCTTTTGATTTTTCCTTTTCCTTTTCTTTTTTCTTTTCTTTTTTTCTGTTTCTTCTGTTTCTCTTATTCTTCCTTTTCTTTTTCTTTTACTTTTCTTTTTCCCTTTCTTTTTCTTTGCCTTCTTTTTTCCTTCTTCTCTTTTCTCTTTTTCTCCTTTTAATTTTCAGATTTTCCTTCGCTTCCTCTCTGTCTTTCTCCTTTTCTATCCCTTCATTCTCCTTTCTCTCATGCTTTTGCTCTTTGTCTCTTTCATTTACACTTTAAAATGAATAAAAGGTCACAGAAAAGAAAAAAACCTCAAAGCACACTTATCCCTCCCCACTCCCTCCCAAATTACAGTACAACATAGTTGAAACTTGAATCTGGTTAAGGAGAATATATAAACTTTTCAAGTCTAATAAGAAACAGATTTTGTGGGCTTTGTACTTAACAATTACTAGGAAATGGAATGTAAGAATTATTTAAACATCACATGAAGATTTCAAAAGCAATGTTAATTTGCCCACATTTAAAAACTGTTGTATGATATACTCTAATACAAGTTCTATTTATTTGTCACAATTAATGTTAAACATGCAGTTTAAGTATGAAAGCACAATGTCTTTACTAACTACACCTATATTATACACCTTCACTATCATTTTCATAGATTCCATTTGGCTACAAATCATAATCTAAAAAGCATTAAGAGGTAGATTATCTATTTCTAATGTAGTAAATGTAGACAAGAAATGCATGAGGCTGAAGAAAGATCAAGTGAATTACAACGTGCGAACACTAACTTTTTAATTTCCTTCTTAATTTTGAACTTATGTTGTCTTCTGAGATTTAACTCATGCTCTTACTTTCATGTTTGCACAATTTTTTGTTTTTACCAGCAGCACAGGAAAACAATTCTGGTACAGAACAAAAAGAAAGGAATTAGGTGACTAGACAGATACGCTCTGAATCTGGAAGATCAAGGCAAGCTTGTCCATACAAGGCTGCACAACAGAGAGCCAGGTAGATGAGAAATTGCCAGCTTTATGAATAATGCTCTTTTCAGGAGCAGACAGCAATATGTCTGCTATATATTCAGATATATTTTGCAATTAGCCATACCAGTAAAAAGATAGGATAGAATCTTTCATGTGTATACACAAAATGAATGTATTTTAGTGAACTTTTCACTGTAACGGAAAACTAAAGGTATAAAATGGTGAATGAGGTTTATATGCCATACTGTGGTAAGCTGTGAATTCACTGCATCTCCCTTTCAGAATATGTGAGAATAACTAAACATCCAAGCATTACTCTCCTCATATCCTAGAACTTAGAGTGATCTACTTTTACTGTGATCAGCATCTGATGATATTTTGATCACCAAACTGACAACAAGAACTTTGTCTCCTGCTTCCTTCCCCTCAGTTGTACAATCTTGGTTGCAATACCTTATGGTTAAGGGGCAGATGAGAAGGAGCTTACTCAAGCCCACTTCCATCTCTGCTGTGTTGCAAAATTGAAGCAGACATAATTAAGCTTCCATCACTCTGGAGAGAAAGCAGAAGATGTTCTGTTCCTGGAAGGGAAAATGAGACCCTCTGAAAAGCTGAAGAGGATCAAAGCAGCACTTACCACGGTCATCCAAACTGGAAATCCCCACCCTAAGCAATATATACTCAGTCACTGTTTTTATGACTGCAGCAACATGAGGACAGCTGCAAAGTCCTCAAAGACAGACCATAAGAATAAGATGATACTAAGAAAACCAAGCAGAGAATGTCTGATTTTCAGTGTGCGGTGGGAATGGTATTTCATTTAATTTACTCAGACTACATTCTCCTAAGAGTTACTTAACTATAAGTTGATCAAACTTTTCTTTCTTTAATCACTGTAATTATTTTTGATCCTATCCTGCAAGGTGCTAACCAACACCTGAAGATGCTCAGCAGTCCTCTGTAGTATGGGAAGTCCTGTATAAAGTTCAAGAGCTTGTCTGTCCATTTAAACCTGTGCTGATTTAGCAGGGTAAGTCTGTGCTGGAGGCAATTTTTAAGCTTTTTAATCTTAAAATGCTTAATTTCTCAGACATAGGAAGAAGTGCTGTTTGAAGCTGATCCAAGGAGGGGGAGGAGGAGAGACCTGGCAGATGTCAATTTGAGCCTTAGTAATAACCTCCTCCAAGCAATCTAACTCATCAAGCTAATAGTTACTCAGTCTGAATCTACAGTGTTTTTTGTTTTATTTCTGTTTGGGTCTTCCTGAGATAAGGCTCTAAAAGGAAAAAGAAAGAAGTAAAAAGTGAAAAAAGAAACAGCAGTGGAGAGCAAAACACATAATAAACTGTCTGCAACTTTCTGGCACAATCAAGCCTGAAGTGAAAAGTCTGTAATGTAAATGATCCACTGATGTGTATTGTAAGACTTTGGTGTCACAAAAGCCCTGTGATATGTGTCTGTCATTAAGCTGTTACACAAGACTCCACATACCTCATGAAGTGTAGATTTCCACAGTAGCTCAAGGGTTGCAACTGGAGGAGTAACTTATGAACCAGTGACCAATAACAGGTACAATGAATATTTCAATAAAATAAATTAGTCAAAAGAAATAGAACCAACATGACAGAATACTGTAGAGCACTTCCAAACTGGAACTGGTTTATTGGGTATGCAGGGGCTAAGCAGAGACAGTTTCCTAGGGAAGAGCCAGCTGGTCAATGGTTTATTCCCATTGACACATGCACAATCCCAAATCAACAAGAATTCATCATGATTGCAATCTGTGTTGCTGAGACTAGCACTTGGCTCTGCAAGGTGACCCCACTACCATAACTGGATTTTGTTCCATTAGGTGTTTTCTAATGCTTGGAGCCATTAGATACTCTGGTCTCAGAGCGCATTTGAGAAAAAAGAAAAAAAAAAAAAGAGGAATGGTGGCAGGAGCGATAGCTAACATCCCAATGTAGAGCTGAACACCGCAAAACTAAAGGTGCACCTGGTCCCATATTATGTCTAGAACTTTGGTGTAGTCTAGTGCCCAGGGTGTTATCAGGTCCTCCTACAGGGAAAGAACAAAGATTAACATTATAAAACCTCGTTAAAATACTGCCTTTCTCTCCCAAGGTAGAGGATGGGCAAGTTCATATTTTGTCTTTTTATGGTAAACCAGCTGTGATTCTCTGGACCACATCAAGCACAAAGCCTCTGGGAGTTTTGTCTGGGTGATGGTGTAACCCAACCTAAGAGCTATTCCTCGTTTAACTCTTTATAGAAGAGAGGGCCTAAAGAATTTGAAGTCAGGTTTTGTGACTTTAAGAATGAGAATTGAGAGTGACATATGGGTCCAGCAGTTGGCAAACTACTGCTTGCCTGTTAGTATAAGATCCAAATAATAGTTTTAGCTACGTAGCATAAGTACTTTTATTGGCTCTTCAGTGATACCTACCAAGCATTAGGCAGGATGCAAAGATTAAAACCTGTAACTGTAACTTGGCACATTTAACTCAGTTTTGTGGTAAGTTCAGGTACTAAATGTTGTTTGCAGCTTCACACAAGTTTTTCCATTTCCAGATTTGACACATTCTGCTGGTAAAAACCATCTGGGCTCTTCCAAAGTCTTAGTTTTTTAATTATTAATTTTGGCATATTATTGAGAATTGGAACTTTTGGGTATTGAATTATAGACTTCTTTCAGATCAACATCAAAACTGACATAAATGTGATTGTCTCAAATGAGTTCTTAGAATCTACATAAAAATCCATTAAAATCATCAAACAGTGCAAGAGGACTGGAACAGCAAAGGCAGAGCCAGTGGTGGGACACACACACACATATGAAATGAGCTAATTCACAGCACCTACATGCATGGATCCTAGTTTTTACCAAGAATATTTATGTTGCAGATTCAGAAAGAAAGTGTTCTCTGTTTTGCAGCATAATAAATTGGGTGGTACAGAGCCACTCAATAAACTTGACAGTTCAGTTACAGCTCCTTTACAGCAATGCCCATTTCATGAACAGTTTGAATTTTGGGCACAAAAAGTATCATTGAAAAACTAAAAAACCCCACTTGACTCTACCATGTAAAGCTGGGCACTCCTCTGGCACACCACTCACCCTCCCTCTGTGGTACAAGAGGACAGAGAAGCAAAGGCTAACTGTGTGGTAAAAGTGGTTTATGAAGTGTGGTTTTCTCATGTGTTCTTCATAAGGGCAGCATCATGTATAACCAAAAGTCTTTATTATGGCTTTGGCTCCAAGTGTCCACCCAACTGGCAAAATTGCCTTTGTGAAAAACAACAGCAGCAGTAACAAGACCGAAAAAAAACACATAGGAGAAACCAGGTAATAAAGCTAGAGCCTACTGCTGCACATGTATAGATAAAAGCCTCATAAAATAGACCTCATATGGTCTGGCAGACCCACCACAGCACCTGAATTTTAATTCACTAAACCTAGAGGCGTATAACAGTGCAGTAATTATTTTACACTGGGAGCAAAGCTGCTTGAGATATTACTTCCACCCACTGGCAGGGAATGCAATTTATTTGTTTTTTTGATCTTATACATTAAACCTAAACAAAACTCTTCTGACTTCTGGACAAGCAGAACTGCTGTTAAGGTTAAATTAATGCTACAGCTCTTCACTCCAGGAATGCATTTCTTATTTGTACTTAAGCCAAGTTCATTCACTTATATTTTCACAAAACCCACAGTCTTTTGAAGATGCTGCACTTAGACTTCCTCCCTGCCAAGTTTCTAAATTACAATGTACTGTGTCCATGAGAAAACTGAAGAAGATTTATTAGAACAAGGTGCCAGAAAGTTTCACCATCCCCCGCATCAGGCAAGGGTAGTAGTACTAAAGAAAAGACACCACCAATACATTTTGTCCCTCAAATTTATAAAGAAAGATAGTGTTTTTTACTCTTTTACAAACACTGTTTGTAAAAACATTAAAAAAAAATGTTTACTAATCTCTCAGATCTCCCTGTGCACTTTCACTCAAGGAGAGAATCTATATGCATATCCTGCCACTCTTTTGTTAACCCAGGAGACTACAAGCAGAGAAAAGACCCATGACATCAGTGAAATATACACTATAATTAATAGCTTTATTGATGAGCAGTTTATTAATTGGGGATTGGTTAGATGGGTTAAACAAAACAGTAAATCAAACCCAATGTTTGTTTCAGTTGGATTGAAGAAGAAAGTTAATTGAGGATGTGAAGCCTATAAAAAATGTCTGCTGGGTTTCTGTTTTGGAGTTATCTGAGAGGGAATGTGCCCATCTAGATGTCTGCTGCTTTCTTGTTGAAATTGCTGTGCTGGACCTCCCTGCCTTCAAACACAAGCACAATCCCCCCACTATGCTTAGACTAAGAGCCACCTTGGGCGGCAGTTCTGCAGTTCAAATCATTACGTTGTGCAATAATTCCTCAGAGTCTGGGGGAAGACAGCATTTTCATTTCCCCCTTTTGGTTTACTTTTGTTGAGAATTACGCTTTTGTAAAGTTCCTAAAATACTCCAGAAAATACTGAAGTGGCACAATTGTTAGATACATACTATGACTTATATTAAGAAATCAACAACTGGCAATAATTGCCATTTCACAGCATGACTCAAGACAGCATATTTTCCCTTGTATGTGATGTAGGAAATAACTGTTTTATATTGAGCACTACTGAGTGGCAATGTTGGGTTTATTATGGAGACCACATTTCTTTAGGGAGTTTGATCACTTCTTTAACAGAAACACTTTGCCTTTGTACTGGGCTGACTTAAAAATACAAATATGAGAAGCTCCATGTAGAAAGAAGAAAGCTTGAGTACAGACCACAGAGTATGAGAAAGCACTTGGGTTTTCAAGTGGGGCACAAGTCAAGAATAATATAGGATTGTATACGATACACAGAGTTTTTCCTTAAGGCATAGTGGCAGCACAAACTGAATCTCTCCTAGAGAGAATACAGAAGGTCATTGAAAAGCTTGAATTGTTTAAATATTTGCTACTAATTGTTTAAAAATTTGTTAGTAATAACCCAGTGACCTTACTAATTTTCATAAGCACAGTAATTTTCATAAGCCAGTATAGGACTTCATAATTTAATGCAAATTGGTCATGTCCCACACGCACAGCTGTATTTTAAAGTATGAAGATCGAGTTGCTTCTCAAAATGTCAACAGGTAAAATAAATTTGACCAGGAAATTTTGTAACACCCTCCCACTATCTGCGAAAGGCAGTTCTGATGCTGAGTGTGATGAGCACAGTGTGTGTATGGTCAATGTGAATAGTTCCTTATAACCCTATCAGCATTATGTCAATAGAGAAGCTAGGAAGATCAATTTTTCTTTTGAAATGTTAGAACACAAGTGGGGGGAGTGCCTGTATTTCACCTTGAGTGTCTGTTAAGACTGAGTTCTGTTCTAAAACACTGAAATAGACTCCTCTCCTTTTTAAAGTTTTCTTTTCATATATTTTTACGTTCTGCTTTGATTGTTTAGACAAAGTCCACAAGGTGATATCTAAACCAACCGGAAAGTGTTCACCAGAGTCTTCTTTCAAGGGTGACTTTGTCTCAGCAGCATTAACATATCAAATGAGGAAAACAATAATGTTTGTCGAAGTTCAAAGTCTTGTGTATCAACCCTTTGTTCTCTAAAAGGGGAGTGTGGGAAGATTGGTTTTCCAAATGTCATGTGCAAAATAATAGGCAGTGCTTAACTGGAAATGCGCAGTTCCTGAAATTATCTCAAAGATATCCTTAAGGCTAGGTAAGCCCTGCTAGCCAAACTTGATCAGTAGATTTGCTAGAGCACTGGGAGATTAGAAAGCTCAGGGTCACGCTGAAAGAGTGGCAGAACCATTCAGTAAGGTGCCATTAGTCTATTGATATATCCACTGCTTTATGCCTCATCCCAACTTCCTGTTTCACCTGGGAGGTGCTTCTTGCTCCTTCTGAATGTGCTTTTGGAGTTCATTTTGTGATGTTCTCCAATCCAGAACAAATTACCCACAGCTCTCCCCTTGGGGGAACCTCAGGAACAGCTTGCCTGGAGAGGCTGAGCTGTCTTTCAATGTGCATATGAAATACCAAGTGTCTGTTCAGACTATCCAGCTACATACAAAAATAATCCTAGTGGAGGATTTATATATTTTTATACATGAAAGACATACACGAGAGTACATCTCCAGGATTCACTTTGGGCAATTTAAACTGTGGGCTCTGGACTTGCCTGGATCAATAGTTCATTTGATTGCAGCTCACATCAGATACCCAGCTCCAAGGGAATCCTGACAGAGATCAACAAGATACCTCACAAACCAATGTAGGTCCTGGAATGATAAAGGATTTTTAGACAGCACAAAGGCAGCAGTGGTTAGGTTAGTTGTTTCAAATCTCTACGGAAGGTTTTGGGAGGTAAAGTTCACAGAGGCAGAAGAAAAAGTCAACACCCATTTATCATTCACACTTTCTCAATGTTATCTGTCACTACTTTTGTCAGTTTGGAGTGTATTAAGAAAACTATCACGTTCAGAATTTAACAAAATAACATTTACTCAAAGGTATTCCAAATTAAGCCTTTTTTGTTCTATTTAATTTCCTAAAATAGCTATTGAAAGGGAGAAAGAATGACAGTCAGCAACTAGCATAAATGTCTTAAAATGCTGTGTTACGAACTGGGAATACATTTTGACTAAAATTGCCTATAGAAAAATATGAAAAATTTCATCTAACACTGTCTGATGATGTAGTTGCATTTCAAGCTGTGATTTCTGATCTGAAGGCAAATAGTCAGAGGCTATTTACATTTACTTTTGCAATTCATGTCTTTACTTTTCAGAAGAGGAATAGATTATAAAATAAAAAACATTCTTAATGCATCAGTACCTTGGTTGTCCATGATTTCCTAATATTCTCAGGGTTGATTCAAATCACCAGTAAAGCAGCTTTCCCACCAGCTGGTTCACATTGCAGGAGTCAGTGCCGTATTTGCTATTCATGGGCATGAACTCTAACGCCACACTTGCTGCAGAATTCAGTTCTGGTTTTAAACCAGAAAGTTTAAAAGACTTGCACTTGCAGGTAGCTTTGTTTACAGCCAAGCAAGAACAAGCAAGGACAGCATCACTTTCTGCTAAATGATAGAAGACTGGTCTCTTAAAGTATGTGACACAGATAATGTATTCTCATTAACTGGACGACATTACTACTCAGCAGCTGATTTTGCTTGCAGCCTGCGTTCACACCTAGGGTGCTACAACTGGAGAGAGGCTTTTGATAAGGGCCTGTAGGGTCAGGACAAGGAGGAATGGCTTTAACCTGACACAGGGGAGACTGAGATGAGCCCTTAGGCAGAAGTTCTTCCCTGTGAGGGTGGTGAGGCCCTGGCACAGGTTGTCCAGAGAAGCTGTGGCTGCCCCATTCCTGGCAGTGTTCAGTGCCAGGCTGGACGGGGCTTGGAGCAACCTGGTCTAGTGGAAGGTGTCCCTGCCCATGGCAGGGGGTTGGAACTGGATGAGCTTTAAGGTCCCTTCCAACTCAAACCATTCTATGACTTTATGATGTTGACACCCCTGGAGTCGTGTTGGGCAGTGCTAGGTGCAAGGAGTTGGAAGAAGAACAACAAAGGATCTGACTCCAGGTGATGGTGCTGGCAGTAGATGGAAAGAAAGGGAGAGACCTCAGGTGTTAGTTCTTCCTTCCACTCCTTTTTTTGGTAATAAAATGGACTCGTAGTTATGGGTGCTGAGGTTCATAGAAATGGATGAAAGGCTTGGTGCCTGTTGATCTGAAAAAATTTATGTGCTAAGTGTCATGCAGGATATCTGGATGGAGCAGGAAACTGAGCCTTGTTTTCCAAAAGCTTAGGAGAACATTTAGTTACCGATCTCTTTTCTTCCCAAGTTTCATTTCTCTCCTAGTATTAGACTTGCACTTTTCTCTGGTTTGCTATGATGGTTTCCTTTCCCATCAGACAATCACTTGCTAAGGGGCAGGAAAAGGGATTCAACCTCATTTTGTGCCCATAAGTAACCCAGTCACAAAGGAATTCTTGGTGGGATTCCACTTGGCACCAGCAACACTTTGTTAAGCATGCCATACCATTTATGTCATGGGATGCAAGAGATAAAAGTTAGGTTACAGTCATGCATTTCCACTGTTCTCTCTGTCATCGAGTCTCTTCTTACTGTCTGTGAAATCTTACATAACTGGACTGTCAATCAGGTATTCATGTAACTGCACACCTTAATGCAGAGTATTTGGAGGGAGGCCTGAATAGGGTCTTCAGGCAGGAAAGAAGCTATTCATATAGATAAGAGCAAAGGAGCAGCAATATCCTCTCCACCTTGAGATACAGGTGGGATAATGCATAGGCCTGAAGAGCGAATGGAACATCTGGTTTTAATAGGTGAAAATGTTTTCTCCAAGTCTGACTTTTTTCACTGTTGTTTTGGCAGATGGGAGCTTTTATGCACAGTCTCTAATCCTGGTTCTGCTGCAGGGTTTCTTTGGTATGACGCAACACCGAGAGACTGAAAATTGGCCAATTCCAGGCTCTCAGTCTTTGTTTCTTGGAATCGCAGCTCACTCATTAAGCATTACTGAATTTTGCCAGCAACTGTGGCTGTCTGGAACGTATGTAAGATAAGCAGATTTACCTTTCAGAGGGCTGGACTCAAGAAAAAGGGAACAGGCAAACTTCTGGCAGATTGCCCTGTGTGGTTGTACATGAATGTAGTATTTCCTGTTACAGTTTCAGGAGCTGTAACAGAACAGAAATGACTGGTTTGCCATAGAGAGCACATTTGAGCAAGGCAACCCAACAAAACACAGCCCAAACAGCATATTTTTTAAATCATAAAGCTATGGTGACAGTACAGTTAATGCAGTATAAGTCTAGCAGCTATATAGATGTTATCATGGCCATCTAGTTCATTACGTGAAAACTGTAGTAAATCTGTCATGACTGCAAGAAACCTAGATTGAAATTCAAGGTCCCATAGTAATAATGTGGCAAAACATGCTGAAGTGTAGTTTTATCCTGGCATCTACCAAATTTATTAGACCAAGTATAGCCTTGAACACTGCAATCCCTAGAAGAGTTCTATGATGACAAGGCACAATTTTTAATGAGTTATCCTAATTTTCAGAAAGAGTTCGAGTACCATTAGAGATGATGCTTACTGAATTAAAGGCAAAGTTTGAAAAATCTAAAGCCTGAATTTGTTCTGACATGTCAGAGTATACACATAAATTTTCTGTCTGTTGCATCTGCAGGTTGACAGTGCCTTACAGATTTTATAAAAAGTAAAGCAGTAACGAGAAACTGGCAACAAATTATTATTTCAGTAATGCTGCTGCCAAGCCTACCTTTCAACAGGTGTGAATCTTTAGATCCTTTCTATTGTGTAACTTGGACATGCCATAATACCAAATCAGAAAATAAATTTCAAATAAAATAAATAAAAAAAAGAAGAGACAAATTAACTGTTTTCATTAATTGCTCGTATATGTTTTCATTCATTGCTACTTCAATACTTCGGGTTCATTTGTGTTTTGTCCCCCATTGTCTTTTATACAGGAAAGTAATCCCAAAAGTCTTCAACTGTTCTCCTTAAAATCTTGGCTATCACGCACATTCTCCTGTGGGCCAGATGCCACAGCATCTGTGTCAAGTCCAAGAAATTAGCTAAGAAGTCACTGTGATGAAGGGAATAATGAATGAGTGGTGATAACTAAGACGAAACGGTATGTAAGAGTACAGACATTACTGCATGTCTTAGACTTTTCACTTCTGCTTCATAGGTTACTGGCAATATCTAATGCAGCAAGGAAAGTATCTAAAACTTAATATGAAGAGGTGTATTTAAACTCATATGAATGATGATATGTACATAAGCACTTATAATCAACATCTTTTGCCCACTCAAGAATCTGCAAGCACATCTGTAGGTACTGTTAAAGTGCTCGTAGTTGAAACTGGCAGTAAAGTAAATAAATGTATGTCTCTAACTGAGGTTAAATAGAGTAACTGAAAACATTTTAAGCGAAAGCTTTAGAAGATGGTAGTAACAGCCTGCAGTCATGGGACAGTAACTGAAATAAGGAGTGGATTTCTTACGGAACTCTGTGCCATCATACTCAGTTTATAGCTTGAAATTATTCTTTGGAGATTATAGAGAGAAAGAAGCTGTGGGGATTATGTGATGAGGCTTTCTAAGCCTGGGAGAAGTTCAGCTTGTTGGGAATACCAAAAAGTGTCTTTTCTGAGAAGTCCTGCCATAAACTAATTTGTGGTGGGGAGGGAAACAGGACCTGGCTCAGGGCAGCTCAGGTCTTCCCTGCTTATTCTTCCTTTCCTCCCAGGTTGCTGCCTACATCTTTGCTCCTAAAGGAAACAAACAGGCCATCGTTTGTCTTGTTCCTATCATTTCTTGGAGATCGTTGTTTGGCACTACCATGGCAGTCAGTACTTCCTCATTGAAGCTTGTGTTTAACATTGGAATATCCATATGCAGTTTATACTCAGGAGGCTTCAGCCCCTTCCTCTGTTCCTCCGTGCATAACAGTATGCTGTGCATTGATGAATGAGAACCCTTTTCTACGTCTTTGAAAGGAGCACCCAGGGAAAGTCTCCTGTGCTTCTTCCTCCCATTTGCCTCTTTATCACTTTTACTTCACCAGCTGCACAAGGTTGGCAGAGGAACAGGTTTGCATTTTCACTGCAAAATGCATGGACTGTGAATCCCAACCAGGGTCCACATGGCTGTAAACATTTTGATGCTGTTTGGTAATATGTCATAGCAAATTCTTTCTGCCTACTAAATTAAAGGTTGAGATGGAAGGCTGAGATGTTGGCTGTAGGTGTTTTGACTGCAGATTGCAAAAACAAGTAGTCTTCTGTCTGTAAGAAACAGTATTCTTTCAAATGCGTGTCATAGATTAACCATAACAAGAGGTTTTTTCCACAAAAGTGTCTTTTCTTTTTCTTTAATAAATTTCAGGGTTAGCAATGAAGTGAAATTCTGTCTTGTGAAAAGTGGAATTAGCAGCAAATGAAGTTAGTGGGAGAAATGTTTGTTTGGTTTATCTTTTTTTAAAAAAAACCTCAGATCAGAGATTTAAGAGGAAGCTAACAATATGTGTTAAAGTCCTTGGGTTGGTCTTTTTGTCTGGTTCATGACTGTGCAGGTGTGCTGATCTGTTAGTGAACCAGCTTTGTTCTACCATCCCTTGTGAAATGTGTGCATGTAACAATTAGTGGGTTGTCTTTCATGCAAACAGTAGTAAGTTTACAGTCTGAAATAGACATATTCTTCCCTAAGGAATAAAAAATTATCAGGGGTAATGGCATCTGGAATTATTTTTCTTCCTGTGCCTTTTAATTGACTTGTGTAAACACACTATTTTAAAAAATTGTAGTATCCTCTGACAACTTAACTTTCCAACAAAAGGTAAATCGCAGCATGGGTCTGGGGAGAGTAAACTGGGCAGCCTAACTGTCAAGGCTCAAAAGGAGCAGTGGTAGTGGTACCTCACTTGAGTTTCAACAACTTAAAAAAAAGAAGAAATGCAATAATTTTTTTTTTTTAAATACATCAAGATCAGTATGACCAAGACTATTAAGGAGTGTGTAGGTCCAATATTTTACAGAGCCAATAGAAGTTCAAGAGTTGTGCTCAGATGCAAAAGAAAGGAGATTTCCAGACCAAACCACTCTTTATAGAGGATTAGTTTAAAGACCTATCTCAAATATGAAGTGCTGGTAGAAAGTTTACAATAGGAATAGGTAAAATGATGTTCATAAAAGATGTCTGTGTTCCGATGTAGCTCGAGCATTAAATTGTTTGAGGCATTAGAGTCAGGGAACTGAGTTCAGGGAACTGAAAGGTGGCTGATGCAACCCTAGTTTTTAAATGGATTTCAGGGGATATCCAAACCAGAAAGCCTAATGTCTTTATTTGCTCAGCATATAATAGAACAAGCATGGGATAAATCTGGCATTGAGAAAGATTTTACATGTTTTTTTCTTAATAAGAAGAATGGAGCACAAATCCACTAAGTCCACAAATATTTCAATGAAAGAGATTAGGTTAATACAATCTACTTGGATTAGCACTTGGCATTGGCCAGTGGCATTTGGTAATCTCACAGCACATGCTTTTAAAGAAAGAACAGTGAAAAAAATATGGTATCCTACTCCAGAACACTCTTCCAGCAGCCAGAGACTTCCTGCTGCAGGTGTGGTATATGTTTTTCTATAGCTTTTGGTGTTTTTGTCTTCTAGAAATATACTGCTTTCTTGTGTCTATGTAAACTTTCAGTCTATACTGTGTCTTGTGATAATGAGTTCCATAGCTTGTCTGCATGTTTTGTAAGGATCCACCTCCTCTGGATTTGTTGAACCTGAGAGCTAATTTAATTTCATGCCATCTCATGTTCTACTCGAAAAGATGACAATTATTCTACAACAGGCATGACAAGATGGATCTCAGGCTTCTTCCTGTAGTCTTATGTTGTTTTCTTCCAGTTTCAAGAATTGTAATTGTTTGTTTAGTTATTTCTCATGCCAACATTTAATTGACCTTGTTGTTGTTCCTTGCTATTCTTCCTGTTCTGCCATTATTGAAGACAGAGGACCAGAAGTATTTGGATTTTTAGATTTATATAGTGTCAGAATAAGGTTTTTGTTGGGTTTTGTTTGGTGGGGGTTTTGGGGGGTTTGTTTTGTTTTGTTTTAAAATTTATTTTTATTTTTTATTTTGGTTTTTGTTTTGGGTTTTTTTGGTTGGTTGCTTGTTTTTTTTTGAGGGGGGTGTTGCTGTTGATTAGTTAGTTTGTTGTTTGGTTGGTTTTGGGAAGTTTTTTGGTGGTTTTTTTTGGTGAGTATTGCATTTGGGTTTGCTGTTTCGCCCCCCCCCCCCCCCCCAAGAATTCCTTCCCTCTACTTTTGAATGCTGTTTGCTTGTTTGCTGCTGAGTGTAGAACTGACATTTTGAGAGCTCTCTAACTCAGAGATGCCATTCCAAGACAAAAGCAATCAGCTCAGAGGTTATTACTGTAGATGAAAATCAGGTAAAAATAAGGTTTCTTTTCCTCATGTGCATCACATCTGTGTGCGCTGATCCTCATCTGAGTTTTACCATTTAGTATTTCACTACTGAGGTCTTCCTGGAAGTCATCTCAACTGGATGTGATCTCTACTATCTTCAATAGAACTGTCAACACATCTGCAGGCTGGCGTTAGAGCAGTGAGTAGCTGGATATCAGAAAGCTAGGTGGTTATAGTTTTGGTTCTTAGCTGTTTATGCATCTAAGCATTGCCAACCTTATGACTGTAAAAATAAATATTGCTCCAGGTTCACAGATGTGATTTTGAAATGTGAACAAATGCATACCGTCCACATGCAGCTTCATCATTCTTCTTGAAATAAGTTATGAGGTGGACTGGAGGATAGCTGAAGAGACTATAAAAAGCCATGAAGGTACACTTGTTACAGCACTTATTCTACAGAAGATTTGGTATAGTTAGTTGTAAGATTTGCTTTTCTCATAGCTGTGTCTTGTCTGGTCATGAAGGATGTATCTTTGAATGACAAAGTACAAACTAAGAAATTTCTAGAAGTTATAGCTTAGCTGTTAGAGAATGCAGGCAATGGGTCAGTGCAAAGGTCTAACACATCTCATTCCAACTTCTTTCTTTCAGGCCCCTAACACTAAAGCACTGCATTAAAATATCTAGATTAAAATGAGTTTCACAGAGGCAAACCTTGAGCATACTGTGACATATCTGAGATTTTGCTGACATTAGAAGAAAAATTAAAATTAAAATCAACCGTACCGTTTGGTCTGTGATTCCATGATCCTGTGGTTATCACAGGGCCAAGTTCATGATACTGTGATGAAGACAGTGACAATATTTTCACCACAGGACTCTTCAGTGGCTCAGCCATAGATTTAAAACTGAGATGAAATCTAGCATCTGTGATCTCACTAAAGTAAAGGAGATTTACTTCTTTTTAACCACTTAAAGAGAAATTAGGCAGGCTATTTTTGGACTACTCTGCTTCCACACTACTCCAGTTGAGGCTAATTTTCATGCTGCGGACTTCAGACTGATCAAAACCCCAGTGAATATAGAAATGTTCAATGAGGTAAATACATCTGCCTAGAATCTGCTCTTGGTTGCTGAAATAAAACCTGTATAACTTGCAGGTTGTGTCGTTATTAATGTTGTGTAAATACTTTTTAAAAAGATGCCCCTTGGTGGTACCCATGCAACTAGGAGAGCTAATAAATGCATATAGTGAAATTAATTACCTGTTGTTCAAGTTATTTTTCTGAGGGAAGAGAGAAAAAAGCTGAATGCTGTGATCTAAACACTTGGTTTAGGGACAACAATTTATGTTGCTGACAGATTTTTAACACGGATGTTTCAGACCTTGATATGCACATAAATGAGAATTGTGTAGATGGATCCAAGATAATACTTTAATAGCTAGGTGAAATAGTAAGAGAATCAACCACACAACTGTTAAAGCTTTACTGGTGCAACTATTTGTTTTGTTTCCAAGGATCTGGACACTGGGAAAATTTAATTTCAGATTTAAGTAAGCTGTAGCTCCTCATTCCCTATGTGAGATTCCACTCTGAAAAAAATAGTCTATATAGTTTTTTATATATATTTATATATACACACATAAATAACATTTTAACATTCATTTATTAATTTTTGCATACTTGTTAGTACTACGCAATGAGAAAAGGATGGCATGGACGTGCATTGAAGATGAGCTGTGAATCTTATTATTAACAGTTTAGAGCAGGAAGCTTCAGGAAGAAGGTAGAACCTGTGATGAGATGGAAACTGCCAGTAGAAGCAGGTTTAGTGCTGTATCATTTGTACTTCATCATATTCGTATATAAAAGCAAGGATCCTTTCAACACTTCACCCGGTTAGTTTGTCTGGCTATGGTGAAGCACACAGTGAGGACAGCATTTGTACGGTGCAGCTTTGGACACTAGACAGACAGCATGTAGTCTTCCTGAATTCTCATTTCTTCATGGGAGATTTTAAGCACAAAATACCTTAGGCAACTGTCCAATCTTGGATCAAAGTTAAATTTTGGTTTAATCAGTCTTAAGCAAAGAATAAGGTCCACCATTCCAAGATGTAGCTGGTCCCAAACATGCCAGTTAAAACTGCCAAATAAGTCTGGCTTATTTCTGAAATTGCTGTGTCCTATCATTTCCTAACACTGTTCTTTTTCCTAATGTCAGTGTAACTTTTAATTTGAAGGATGGAGCTTCTTATTGCCTGACTGTTGACTTCCACTCCCAAGCTGGAGAACATGTCTTCAACCACTAAGTGAAAGCTAGTACTCAGACCTCCAAGCTATCTTTAACAGCATAGCTCTGTATGTCTGATGTATTCTGTCAAGAACTCCTTTATGTGGGTGGAACAATACCTTTGTTAAACCACATTTGGCAAAAAGCGTTTCCAAGCTAATGTTTTTCCTTAGGCATGCCAAGGTACTCAGGCTAGTTTGCAGACTGTTGTGTTGTGCTTCATATGTGCTGTGCTGTGTTTCAGATCTACTACTACACTTTGTTCTGTAGATGTGGCCAATGCCCATTTAAAACTAACAGAGTTTCAAGCGCAAAGAGCTTTCTCCAAGGAAACTGAACTTCTTGCTTTTTTGTTTTTTTTTCTGATTCATTGGCAACTGGAAAACAGATGTGAGGAACTTAGTTTAAACTTTGGGGGGCCCTGTTCAAGAATCTCTTTCAGCAGTCCAAACAAAAAAGGAGCATGAGAAAGTTTCAGTGCACTTCCCCGTATGTTCATTAACTGAAAGTTGTACCACCAAATGTTTTTAATAGTGGCTTGTATTGTCACTTTAAATAAAAATCAAGCCACATTAAAGTCTAAAAGTTGTTCTTTGAAAATTAATGTGGATACAAATTTTGTATCTCACTTCAGCATGCAGCTTATCTGGAATGCCTTTTGGGTATATCTGATATACTCTCATTCAGTGAGAAATTTTAGATTGTGAGAGCACAAAATATGTTAAAGTGACATTATCAGTAAATATATAACTATTCTTCAAATTCCTTCCTCCTTCTTTGACATTTGGGTGAAAAATGTCTCAACTTTAGCAATACGAATTTATTAATTATGAATATAGATCCTATGAAAGAGAGAAAAAAGCACAAATCTCTCAAAGTTTTATTCTAGATTTTGCAAAATAACGATGAACATTCATTCATTACAAGCTTTTTTCTATTTTTTTATTTAATAGAATAAAAACCACGTCACTTACTCACCTTTGCTTGGTTTAATTTCCATAATCCCCAGCTGGATTCTGACTTTTTTGGTGTATTAGCTCAATTTCATCACTAAGTACAGTGTATAATGGGTCATATTTTTTTCTCAGTTACATCTATGAAATGCCAAGCACATGAGGTCACTGGGATTGTAGGAGTGTAACTTAAAATTTGTTTTGACACATCATTACGTTCTCTTTGGACAACAGATAGAGGACAACAGGCACAAGCTGGTGACATATAGATGGAACACCAGGTATTCAAATGAATGTTTGATCACATTATAACTATGCTGGCCTCTATATGCTTTACAATCTGAGATCACTTGATGAACTTTGACAGATGGCTTGTTAAGATATACTTCTGCTTCTGTTGCATTTCTAAACTGGCTCTTAATTATTCATTATTAGCAATTTATTTTCCTGTGGTAGTTCCTTGGAGTTGTAGATGGTTACTACATAATAAATTAGGGCATGACCAATTAAATAGATTCATCAGGTTCTGTAGTTCCTTGTGTGTACACAGCAGAGCTTTTTTTTTCTATAAGATACTGGTGTGATAGCAACATCGTTAGACATATTTCCTAAAGATGTGATTTCTTTGGTAGTGTTTTTCAGATAGAAATATTCAGCAATAATATCTGGTTTCTTTTTCCTTTTTTTTTTTTTTTTTTTTGTTTGTTTTTGAGCTGTGCAATATACCGCCTGAGAACCCACTAATGCAGCACTGGGGCAGTACAGGTGTAAATAGGGTCCATTAATGCCTTTGGACTTTTTATCTAAATATGCTTTCAGATTTGTTTTATGTTTCCTGGGAGTAGATTTTTTTATGATGTAGCTAAAAGCAAATGAGATTCATGAGGATTACCTTATCATGCAACAGCACCATCCCGGTACAAGGCAGCTGTGGGAACTACGCTGCTTGTGGCCATTATGCTTTGCAGTCCTGCTATCTCAGAGGCTCTCATTGTTTCTACATACACGTATGTGTTTCAACCTAGAAATTTGTAATGCTGATAGAAAAGAATTCAGATTCTAAAAAATTCACTAAACCCAGCTTGTTAGAAGGAAGTTCAGTACTCCCATCTGTTTTCTTCTACCATGAGTCATCAGATATGGGAATCGACCTTTGGCTTGTTCTTAACGCAGAGGGCAGAGCTTCACTCCTGGCCATCTCCTCTTCCAGGCAGAGGTCAGCACTTTCCCAGACTGCTCCCTGGGACATGAGCTAAGTCTATAGATCTTCCTGAGAAAGTCAGGATCTACCAGTGTGCTGGAATGCCCTGAGGCTGTAGTAGTTTTCCAGCGAACAGGCAACTCAGTGTAGTGACCTAGTCCATGTTTCACTGGAGCCTGAAAGCTCCCTTTGCACCACTTTGCACTTTCATTGTCCTCCCAGACCACCTTGCTCTACTGATGACTTGTCAGTCCAAGTGTGAACACATGAGATCAAAAGGACTGAGACTACTACATAGTAAGTTCTTACTACGGAATTAGAGTGATTGCTCTCAGATCTCTTTCCTTCGTTTTGTGCTTCAGAAACTTTCTTTTATTTGAATGAGGGGACAAAAATAACAGAATGGGGAGGAGGAGGAGATACCTTTGATTTTGTTCTGAACAAATTTAGATTAAAAATCAATGACACTTCCCCCAGGCAAATTACTCCATTATCAGATCTAAAATTAGGTTTCTCTGCTGCCTAGGTCCTGACATTTTAGCCTACAATTACTCTACCTGCTTGGTTTTGGGTTGTTTCCTCCACAAAGAGCTCACAAGTTTCTTTTGGGATGTTTGCATAAAAAAATTTATCCAGGTATTTGAAATATAAATTCAGTTTGTCTTCAACCAGAGCAGTTCCATCTTTTCCACACCTGTTGGCTATGCTGGTGCTTCATCATGCTGCAACAGAAAATGCAAGACCAGCATTTCCTTTGACACTCTCTGGTTACATAGCTTTGTAGCTCAGTGACTGGCACACTCATGGAAGAACGTTCGTAGTTCTAACCCCTACTCCTACCTCCATCTGTGTTGTCTGTAACCTAATCTTTAAAGGTGCTTTTAAGAAGCTGAGGAATTAAAGGCTAAATGCTGTCAGTCTAAAAGAAGGTGCTGAACACCAGTCTACCTGCTGGCTAAACCCTTTCATGTAAATTTTAGATGGTAGTTTCTGGTTTGCTTTATAAAACAGATAAAAGTGTACATATGCTATAAATCACAGAATCATAGAGTTGTTTGGTGGGAAGGGACCTTCAAAGGTCATCTAGTCCAACCCCATGAAAGTTCTAATCCTTTGGGTAAGATCAGGTCCCTTCAAAGCCTTAAGATTTGGAATCTTCTTCAGTGTTGCCCTTACGGTATGGGGCAGACCCAGGGTCGCTCAAACAGCTGCATGTAGAGATGTAGAACTCTCTTGTCTAGTGAGGACAACAATGAGAGATCAGGTGAAGTGGCCACAGCCAGGGGTAAAGGGCAGGCAAGAAGGCATGGACTGCTATTTTGTACTTCCATGCTTTGCTTCCAGCTGGGAGATGTGAAATTAGAATTTAAATCTATAAGTGTTAAAATGCACCAAAAGACACACTGTATTTCCCATCTGTGACTGTGCTAGGCTTTTTTTCTCCCTACAAGGGACATGTAGTATTACTGATAGAAGGGGTTTAGCAGATATGGTAAGGATTCTAAAGACTGTTTTTTGGCTTTGGTGAAGAATGAAATGCACTAGTGTTGCAAATTCCATAAACAACTGCTTTCACCAAAGTTTTCGTTAATTTCCTCTTGGGTACTCATGCTCATGTCTTCAATGGGTGTCACAGATTACATAAAGAAGGGTAGAATCTACTCTGAGTCACTAAAAATAGTTTTAAAGATAATGTTTTTGCAATTAGGCTTTTTAAACCTCTTTGTGAGGTTGTTTATACTGTGGTCTGCTCCATTTCTGAAACCCTTCATTTGCAGTGATTAGTTCAATTGAACAAGGGAGTTAGTTTGTAATCTGGGAAAATATTTCAGATTGAATCAGGATAAAAAGTTGACCTAAAAGCTTTACCAGCATTCCTTCCAAAATGTATTTTTACATGGAGGTTGTTTGTAAGTGATGGTATTTTTTATTAAAGGTGGGAGGAAGGAAAGATATTATTGGTTACACCAACCCAAGGAATTTAATGTTGAAATCATGACAAGTTGAACCATGGTGACCAAATGTAATACTCTGTTACAGTGTGACTGTAGTTAGTTTCTCAGAGTAAGTTTAAGATAAGTTTTTAATCTTCTTGTTTCAGAATAAAATCCAATGAAGGACTTAGCTGGTGGAGATGCCTCCTTGAAGTTTTGAACTAGTTGCTGTTACTGAACTGCTGAGTCTTAAGTGCTTTTGCTACTTTACCATATGTGCTTTGATGCCCCTCCAAGACTAAAGTCATTTGTTTAAAATTGTGTTTACAGAGAGAAATTTCTGAGCATCCAATATATACCACAGTCTTTTTCATTAAGGGACTCAACACAGGGATAATTTTCAAAGAACAAAAGGCACTCTATTCCAGTAATTTTATTTAATTATATAAAGTGAATAGAATGAAATCTGTGTAGAAGGCAGCTTAGTAAGTTCTTGCAACACTGGTCTGTGAAGTTGGAAGGGAAAATCAAATTTTTGTGGTTTTGTCTTTATCATATTTCAGTGCTGTTTATAAATTTTAATGCTAAATTTGCAAGTAAATGGAAAGGAAACGAAGGTGAAAAATTCCTATTCTTGTAACTAGGAATGTCAGATTGATTCTTGAACATCAAGACGTTTGTTCAACTTTATTATTGCTAAAGAGTAGAAGAAATTCTTAAAACAAATCAATTCTACAGCTGAATGTAAATTCAAAAGAATGCTTCTAATTTCAGTGAATTTGTGCGTTGGTAGAATACAGACAAGCGATTGAATCCTGGCATGGAAGAAATATTTTCAGCAGTCTATTTATAATACAAAGGAAACACTACAATTTGCCTTGCTTTGTCTCTCGGTATCCTTGAGGATCAGAAAATGAGAGAAAATATGTATTTTGCTGCATACGCAACTACAAAAACCAATCTACAATAGTTTCTGATAACTGTTGAGTTTGCTGATGTAACACCTCCTGATAAGAGATGTAAGCTTGACTACATTCCAGTCTCAGGTTTGTTTCATGAGATGCTCATTCACCTATCTTAAACCCCCAAGAATCGCTTTATATGTAGCTGGACTTTTTTCTTTAATTCTATCTAGTTATGAAAAATCACCTCAGATAAAAAAAAGAGTAGAATGTAATAGTAATTTTGGCTGGCTGTGTTATTTAACAATTTTGTAAAAAAAAGATTGATTGAAAGCAGAATTAATTTTGTCTAAACTATGCTACAGCAGCTTTTGCGTATATTTGTTGGCTGTTATAAATGATCATATTTGAAAGGGATAAAAATCCTTGGGACTGAGAAAGAAAGAAAATAAAGTTAACCAAACACTGGGTAATATCTGAATACATCTTTTTTTCGTAGAATCATAGAATACTTAGGGTTGGAAAGGACCTTATGATCATCTAGTTCCAACACCCCTGCCATGGCCAGGGACACCTCCCACTAAACCATGTCACACAAGGCTCTGTCCAACCCAGCCTTGAACACCACCAGGGATGGAGCATTCACAACCTCCCTGGGCAACCCAGTCCAGTGCCTCACCACCCTAACAGGAAAGAATTTCTTCCTTATATCAAATCTAAACTTCCCCTGTTCAAGTTTTAACCCGTTACCTCTTGTCCTATCACTACAGACCCTAAAGAAAGTCCCTCCCCAGCATCCTTATAGGCCCCCCTTCAGATACTGGAAGGCTGCTATGAGGACTCCATGCAGCTTCTCTTCTCCAGGCTGAACAGCCCCAACTTTCTGAGCCTGTTTTCATATGGGAGGTGCTCCAGTCCCCTGATCATCCTCGCGGCCCTCCTCTGGACATGTTCCAACAGTTCCATGTCCTTTTTATGTTGAGAACACCAGAACTGTACACAATACTCCAGGTGAGGTCTCACGAGAGCAAAGGGGCAGGATCACCTCCTTCGACCTGCTGGTCATGCTCCTTTTAATGCAGCCCAGGATACGGTTGGCTTTCTGGGCTGTGAGCGCACACTGCTGGCTCACGTTCATTTTCTCATCAACCAACACCCCCAAGTCCTTCTCCGCAGGGCTGCTCTGAATCTCTTCTCTGCCCAACCTGTAGCTGTGCCTGGGATTGCTCCAACCCAGGTGTAGGACCTTGCACTTGGCATGGTTAAACTTCATAAGGTTGGCATTAGCCCCCTCACAAGTGTGTTGAGGTCCCTCTGGATGGCATCCCTTCCCTCCAGTGTATCAACTGAACCACACAGCTTGGTGTCATCAGCAAACTCACTGAGGGCACACTCAATCCCACTGTCCGTGTCACTGACAAAGATGTTGAACAAGACCGGTGCCAACACCAATCCCTGAGGGACACCACTCGTTACTGGTCTCCAGCTGGACATTGAGCCATTGACCACAACCCTTTGTGTGCGGCCATCCAGCCAGTTCTTTATCCACCGAGTGGTCCATCCATCAAATTGATGTCTCTCCAATTTAGAGACAAGGATGTCGTGTGGGACAGTGTCGAACGCTTTACACAAGTCCGGGTAGATGACATCAACTGCTCTATACCTGTCCATCAGTTCCATAGCCACATCATAGGAGGCCACCAACTGGTCACGCAGGATTTCCCCTTAGTGAAGCCATGCTGGCTGTCACCAAGCACCTTGTTGATTTTCATGTGCCTTAGCATGCCTTCCAGGAGAACCTGCTCCAAGATTTTGGCAGGCACAGAGGTGAGACTGACTGGTCTGTAATTCCCCGGGTCATCCATTTTCCCCTTCTTGAAAATGGGGGTTATATTTCCCTTTTTCCAGTCATCGGGAACTTCACCTGACTGCCATGATTTTTCAGACATGATGGCCAGTGGCTTAGCAACTTCATTCGCCAGCTCCTTCAGGACCCGCGGATGGATCTCATCAGGACCCATGGACTTGTGCACATTCAGATTTTTAGGATGGTCAAGAACCAGTTCCTTTCCTACAGTGGGCCCAAGGTCTTCATTCTCACAGTCCCTGCATCTGCTTTCCAAGACTTGGGTGATGTGGTCAGAGCCTTTGCCAGTGAAGACAGAGGCAAAGAAGTCATTCAGAACCTCAGCCTTCTCCAAATTCTGTGTAGCCAGTTCTCCCGAGGGCTTCCTGAGTGGGCCTATGTTCTCCCTAGTCTGTTTTTTATTTGCTATGTACCTGTAGAATCCCTTCCTCTTATCCTTGACATCCCTAGCTAAATTTAATTCTAACTGGGCCTTAGCTTTCCTAACTTCGTCCCTAGCTTCCCAGACAACATCCCTGTATTCTTCCCAGGCCACCTGTCCTTGCTTCCACCTTTTATAAGCCTCTTTTTCCATTTGAATTTTCCTCAGGAGCTCCTTATCTATCCAAGGAGGTCTGCTGGCCCTCCTGCTGCACTTCCTTCTATTTGGGATGCAACACTCCTGAGCTTGTAGCAGGTGATCCTTGAATATCGGAGCCAGACAGATACACACTAGTTTCAGAGCTTTGACTTTTGCTGTATTGTGTCTAGATTCAGCTGTGTCGGAGTAGGCATAGTGACTCAAAAGACATTAGGAATGGTTAATTAAATTGACAGTGTATTTAGAAAGAAATGCTTGCTCATAAAACAACTTGAGTCACTTTTGGGGAAAAATACTATTATTTTCTCATAGTAATTTCCTAATTTTATAGTATATTTAAATATTTTTCTAGGAGAGGCTTGAAAATTCATAGGATGTATATTTTCTTTAAGACTGTAGATGTTCAGAGTAAAGTATAGAACCTTTTGTGTGTCCTCTCTGCTAAATTCTCCTACACTGTCTTGGAGAAGCAAAGTCTTCCAATAGCAGTGTAGTTAATATGATCTGCTTGATTTGAAGGATGCTATATGGAATTAAGTGTTCCACTTGTAGTATTCTTTCCCACTAGTGTAGGGAGTTCTTTTCTGCAACCACAGGATCACAACCCTTATTATTTCTCTGACCAATATGGGATTTTAGATTGCCAGTTAATGTAAAAGAAGAACAGAAACCAAAGCTGTAACTCTTACAAAAAGGTTTTTGTGTGATCCTGGGAAACTACTTGAAACAATTCCAAATGGATACATTTGTAACTTGTGGAACACTCTAGACATCAGTAGAATTTCATTGATCTAGAAGTTACTTTTTGGAAAGCAATGGCTTGGGTTTTTTTTATTATGTGCAGCTTTTATATTGTCTGATTTGTCTAGCCTCTAGATTTCGTTTTGCTCTTATTTCCACATTACCAAAGGAGCTACACTACTATTTCATCCTTTCTGAAATTCAGGCTGTTGTGTTTTTCAGAATACATTGCTTATAAACTCAGAGGAAATTGTCATTTGGACTTTGATTTTTGGCTAAACTTGACACCTCTGATTTTACACATAACGTGAACATATGATTACATTTGTAGTTAATAGGAATGTTATTTGCTTGATTGGGGTCAAAGCATGTAGTACCTTCTAAGATCAAACCCTTCTAAAGACAACAAGTCACCTTCTGCAAAATGCAAGAAAGATTAAAATGGCTAGTATGTTTTTAAAATTCTTATGGCTCTGGTTTTTATAAGTCTTTATTTCAGGGGTACTTGAGTAATATGGCATATTTGGCATAGAATATACAAATATAGCAGTAAGGGCCTTTTGCTTGACAAGTCTTTCTTATAGCGTATAGTCATGCTGAGTTAAATTTGCTAAGAGGCAGACCTGATGGCAGGGATTTTAAGTTGAGCTTATAGACCTCAGTAATACAAAGGACATGTTATAACATATCTTCCATTAGCAGCTATTATGATAGCTTTTTCTGCTCTTGGTGGTATAAATAGAGACTTAATGCAATAATCCCATTCCATTTCTCCGCTACTGTGGTACGTCCTCTTGCACATGTTGTCAGAGATAAGAGGGAACGAGACTGGGGAGGTGGGCTATTTTTTTCCCCTTGTATTGTTTTTAGAAAAAAACGCTATTCCCTTTGTTATATTTCTGTAGAGGAATGCCAGAGCCTCAGCTAATCTAAGTAAGGCACCATTTGGCCTTGAGAGTTCACTGACAGCTTCTATTCAACTGAACAACATTTGATGTAGCATAAAAGATACAGAAGACACCTGTCTTATATGCTATCTAAGAAAAAAAATGTTTTTTCAGACAAACAAATGGTTTCTGGAAAATGGAGCTGCAGCACATTCAGGAGAGTGCAGATGGCATTTCTGTGTGGCTTTTACCACAGAAATGATAATGGGCTCAGAGCATTATAATTCTGTGACTTGCATTTTACTTCCAGCATACAGAATCTTGCTCTAAAAGTAAAAAGCAAAATACACAGTTACCATTGAAGATAGCTAGATGCATCACCTATTAAAGGTGTCTGTATTTTCACTGTTTTCAGTTCCCTGCTGCTTTAAATTCTGAACATTAATTGTTTGAACTTCAGCTTTCCAGATGAGATGTGTGCCTCAGGCTAACTGTAATTATGAGGAAACTGGGGTTTTTTTTAGATTTTTTTTCTTTTTTCTTTTCTGTTTTTTTTTTTTTTCCCCAGGAAACAAGAATGAACAAAAGCATGCTATTTTGTTCTTGTTAGAAGGAATTCTGGCAACTTTTCTCTGAGAAGTTCTAGCAACTTAAATCCTGTCAGCAAAAGATCTTTTTACAATATTTATTAATTATAGTAATTTTAAGGAGATTATTTCTAAAACTCTGGAAATGGTGAAGATATTTGCTCATGCTCAATATGTCAAAGCCCAGAATTTGCAGGACTTCCACTACAGCTTCACCTTAATCTCATACACGGTTGGATTGTCTCCTGTGCTTCTTTGATGTACTCCAACAGGATGGCAGAGACTGCTTGACATGGATGCTGACGTGAAAGTGCAAAAGAGTGTTGATAAGGAGCCTAGGGAGGAGGGGACGGAGGAGGAAACTGGGCAGAAGGTGAAATGGTGAGTGGAAAGTAGAACTGGAAGTTAGAGGGTAGGAGGGCAAAGGATTAGGTGATGAGGAGTGGAAAAGTTGAATCTTGAACTGCATAAAAAGAAGATTGGGACCCAATGTGATATGGAAGAAGAGAAACATAAGTGATAAGGATCAAGTGCATAGGCAAAAAGCTAGGCTTAGCTGAATAACAAGTGAAACCATTGAGCGCAGAGAAGACAGTAAATGAGGCCTACTTCTGGGGAGTGCAGGTCAGGAAGATCAAAAAGGAATGAGACTTGCTAAATGAAGACCTGGCAGACAAAACTGAAATAAGGCACAGCTGAGTTTGTAAAGGGAATACAGAAACCAAGCAGGGATACTGCCAACAGTGAAAAAATGTCATGACAAAGAGAGTGGAAACGCAGAGGACAAACCAGAGGGCAGAGAGCAGAAGAGACCAAGAAGAAGCTGTGTGCTGGAACCGTGAGCAGACGTGGGGTGCAGATCTCCTCTTTTTTAGCAAGCCTTTGTAAACCCTCCTGTTCCTGTCTGTGTGGCTGCTGACAGTGCTGCAGTGGTTTGCCTACTTCTGCCAGTTCTTTTCTTCCCTTCTGGAGCTACGCAAGGTGTGAAGTGATTCAAAAGGTCTTAATGTGATGACTCACGCCACATGGAGATATAATGTCATATTTTAAGCTTGCATTTTCCCTCAGATCTGAACTGTAATAGAAGTGCTTCTTGAAGAGTGGAGATAGGCTGCTGTAATTATGCTGTAATTATCAATTATGATACTGCCTTTAATCATAGGTGCAGGCAACTTTAAACTTTACCTTGACTGCTTTTTGCTCACATGACCTTGCAGTCTTGCTGATTTTATTTTACTGCAGGCTTGTATGTGTTTGTGAATATGCAGGTGATTTGATACTACCTGGACTCTGGTTGTGAAATACCCTTTAACAAATTTTATGTAAAAATACTAGAATGCCTTCCTAATCATCATAGAAAACATTAGAAAGTCCCTAATATGACAAACAGAAGGGTGGGGACTTGCTGATTTCAGTGAGGTCCTAGCAGAAGCTGTCATGTCGGCAATATGCAATCACACAGTGGTTATGAATGAAACCTAATCCACTTAAACTAGAATTTAAAATAAATAATAGTGGAGAAGAGAGGAAAGGAACGATGGTGGAAAGAGGCTTGCATAAACAACTTCCCTTATAACCAATTTGTATTATTACATTTCAACTGAACAACAGATATAGACCAGGTTTTCTTCTGAATACAGAAACCAGACTGTAAAGCAAAACATTAATCGCACTTATTTATTTCTACAGTGACAGGGCACATTTAAACAATGCATCTTTGTTTCCTTTTTCAAAGATTTATTGAAGTAGACAACTGCTAGTGATTCTCAGGAGCTATTCAGAGAGTCACATTCAGAGTCCAAACTTGATGAGGAAAACAGAGTCTGTTATGAGAGTCCCCTGAAAATGGAGAATGATCCGACTGGGGCATCGCTAGTGAGATAGTGAAAGGTAGGGGCAATTCAAGACATAACTAAATAAGTGGGTGTTTGGGAGTTATATCTGAAATTAAAGATGCTTATTTGCTTTGTGACCTACCACAATGTTATTTCATAGTATCTTTATAGGTTTTTGTAATCTCTCATATCTACTTAATTTTATTAGATAGCACAGATGCCCATTATATGCATTGTATTCCTGCGAAGACATTCTTGATTGTTCTGTTTGATTTTGTTTGTTTTGTGTGGCTTTTTGTTGTTTTTTTTTGACTTTTTTTTTGTTTCTTTCTTTCTTTTTTATTTTGGAGAAATAGGTTATTGCACTCATTCTTGCCACCAAGAACACTTAATAGTTTGATTTAATCCTTTCTGTCTAGACTAAAAATCCTGTCGTCTAACAGTCTATCTCACATTCTTGCTGTACTTTGAGGACACAACACTCGCAACAGCTGTGAAGGAATGAGACTACTGGGACTGAGGTAGGAGGAAGCATAAATAAGCTTTTTAAGTTGGGAGACTGCAAGCAAAGTTTACTCAGGCACATGGGACTATTCATTCAAAAGTTCAGCTGTTGCAGAGAATTACCCATCTTTTTCTCACATCTGCCTTTAGGGATAAAAATATTTTCTCTCCCCTTTCTCCCTTCCTTCCCCCTGCCATTTAGGATATGGAAGGAATGGATGTTGTGCTTCCTGTAATGTACATTAGTCTGCTGAGCACCACACAAAGGATTTACGTATGAGTAATTTTTGAGGCCAGATAGTTATGGATAAATTCGGTGACATGGGTGCTGTTAAACTGCCAGAGATACAGCTGCATTTCTATCATCAGTTTAAGAAATACGCAGGGGGAAAAGGAGGTAAAGTTGCATGACTGGATTCATCTCCATGGCAATACTGACATTTTCTGCTTGTGCTTGTGCAATTTTGTAATTTTTTATTTGAACATCCCATTAAGGATACTTCTTTACGTTCAAGAAAAAAAAAAAAATCACAACATGAATTAATCTGGGAAGAGTTTTGATAAGTGATTGGACAATTGTGCTGTTTTCTTTGTTATTCCACTTGAAAATCTTGCTCCTAGGCTGTAGAACGTGCACTGGAGTAAATAATGTTACTGAAAATTTACTATTTAAAATGAGTGCAGTGGGTGACAAAAATTAGATGTTAAAACCTGACTGTGAAATTGTAAGCATTTGTTGTGCAAATGGATTTGGTTTCAATTGGGCAAGCATAGGTTCGGCTCCACCAAGTAATTTGCAGAATGAGGTGTCTCTATGGAATAATAAATTCCACTTTTCTTTCAGCATTACTTTTCTAGGAAAGGTGCTATTATTCCATAGCAGGAGCTTTGCTGAGCACCTCCCATGAAGCTAAGAATTGACTTCACTAAGAAGTGTAATGAATGTCAGATAAGACAGTGATGAACTGTGTTTATTCAAAGAGCAAGAAGTAAACTTGCTCTCCTTCCGTTGACATCAGAAGCAAATCCATAGCCCACAGGACATTTTAAAGTAGAATTTCTATTTTGAAAGGAGGATATTACTGCTAATACAATAATTGCCTATGGCTAGTTTCCTTTGAATTCCTTTTTTTTTTTTTTTTGACAAGTTAATTATTTCATCATTTAAATCATGAAGCGGCAGAAATCTCTCCATAACATGTGAATCCTTTACTGTAACATATTAATGTATAAATGTGAATATTTTTTCCTTTCTTTTCTGATAAAAATAACCCACTCTGCTGGCTAAAGTTTTAGATCAGATAAATGGCTTGTGTGAGAAATCTCACGTGTCTGATTATCTGATGCAAGATTATGGTTTTACATAATCTTTAGGAAAAAAACCAGAAAATGAAAAACAATACACCAAAACCCACCTTGAGTTACATTTTGGATGTCCATTTGCATTAGCACAAAGCGCATACAAAATGCTAATAAGAACATTAAGTCAATTTTGCATCATCAAAATGCTGCAATAATAAATCAAACAATATCTTATAGAAACGACCTCACTCAGGGTAACTGGTATTCAACACTGATCCTGATTTTACCTGAAAATCATAAAGAAAAAAGTTTAGCCTGTAGACAATTTTCCGTAGAAAAGCATTGAAAATAAGTGATGAATGAAGTATTTAGAATAAATTTGAATTTTCTCTTTTTAATAAAACATATGGGAATAAAAGAAGCTAAATGTATTTGATACATTATTCAGTATAATTGCCATTTCCTAAAGAGATTACTTCAAATACATTCATTTTTCATACAGAAGAGTATTTAAAGTCCAGTGTTAACAGTGAATTTTATAGCTTTGACATTCTTGTGAGCCATGGTGAAATGAGTGATAAAGCCTACCACTAGAACTGTAACCCTTGAAACATTTGGCTTTATTTTTCCTTTAATCATGCAGGGAGAAGTTAGTTTCACTCCCTTCCATGTTAATCCCAGTAAAATTTTAGGGTTTCCTGTTCTGATACTGTGAACTGTTTGGACTTAGGCCTGGGTAATTGTCTGGTTCAGAGCTCTTGTTTGGTGGTTATTAAATGCTACAGCTTGGGTCCTATTGCATGTATTTAATTTGAAGAGATTTCTGGTGTCTCAGGAGCCTGCTCAAGGAAACTTTAGTCACTTTGACAGCAATGAGGAACTGTATCATCAGATTACACTGGGAATGTTTATGGTCCTTATTTTTGTTCACGAGAATGCCTGCTTAATCACAACTGAGTGGTACCAAATAACTTCCCAATTTTATTGTGGTTTGGCACCTTGGCATACAGTCGCTTCAAGTTCATCCTCTGAAGGTTTCAATGGTTTAGTATCAGAACAAAATTTTACTTACAATCTGGAGTGGAAGAGGGCTGTATTCTGACCCTCTTCTACAGAGTATGCAATTATGCACTATGCTCTGCTGTATTTGGATAAAACAGATTCAGTTCTATGTATAACAGTCCCAGTAGCATTCTTCTATCCTTGTTGCTTGTATAATACTGCATCCTGCTTCCTGTTTTTAAGGTATTTTTCATCTAATTATAAGGATTGCTATAAGTGTATAGAAGACCAGTGTGCAATACTGCTGGTTTCACTATTTTACTTGATGTAGCCCTCTTCATAGGTAGGGGTTTCAACAGGGACACCTTCCACTAGACCAGGTTGCTCCAAACCCCGTCCAACCTGGCCTTGAGCACTGCCAAAGATGGGGCAGCCACAGCTTCTCTGGGCAACCTGTGCCAGGGCCTCACCACCCTCATAGGGAAGAACTTCTGCCTAAGAGCTCATCTCACGCTCTCCTCTGTCAGGTTAAAGCCATTCCCCTTGTCCTGTCCCTACAAAAGGCCCTTGTCCAAAGCCCCTCTCCAGCTTTCTTGTAGCCCCTTTAGGCACTGGCAGCTGCTCTAAGGTCTTCCCTTAAGGATCCTTCTCTTCTCCAGGCTGAACCAGCCCAGCTCTCTCAGCCTGTCTCCAGAGCAGAGCTGCTCCAGCCCTCGCAGCATCTCTGTGGCCTCCTCTGGACTTGCTCCAACATCTCCATAGCACCTTGTGAACTATGCTTCATGAATGGTTTAGCCTGCACAAAGTATAAAATTGTGTTCGTCTCTCCAGTTCTGCTTCTCTGTATGTACAAATTCTTACCAGAGCAGTTCATGCAAGTAGAATGGTTAAAGAGTGTGACATCTGTTGGTGGACAATCTTGATTCAGGGACAGTCATGGGATCAACAGTGAAGATTTATTAATTCACTCAGTCGAGGTTATTCTGTTGCATATTTTTACGGTGCCTTGTGGAATTTAGTCTTCATTGTTTCCTAATCTGCAGACAGCAAGTTTTACAGCTAGTTGTTCTGTGGTTATTCTGATAATCAATGTGTATGGAGAATTAAAACGCTCTCAAATCCATATCCAAATCTTTACCCTGATATGCACACAAATGCCTTTCTTAAGTCAACACACTGAGCCATGTCTAATGCAGATGTGGAAGTCATTGTCAAAGAATATGATAGGTGCCAAAAAACTAAACAATTTTGTTTTGGAGAGGATTAGACGTATTTGTAAGGCATAACTCTTTTGGTGACTGTTACTACATGGGATGGTCCAAGTCTTGTTTCCAGCTCAGAGAGGCTCAGAAATGCCAATGGTAGGAGATGGGGAGATGAGCTATGTGATGTTCCTCCTGGTTCAAATCTCCTTCTTGAAGCATCTGTCCTTGGCCATGGCCACGTGTTGAGTTTGCGCTCCTATGGCTGCTCTTATATTTTAGAATCATAGAATCATAGAATAGGGTTGGAAAGGACCTTATGATCATCTAGTTCCAACACCCCTGCCATGGCCAGGGACACCTCCCACTAAACCATGTCACACAAGGCTCTGCCCAACCCAGCCTTGAACACCACCAGGGATGGAGCATTCACAACCTCCCTGGGCAACCCATTCCAGTGCCTCACCACCCTCACAGTAAAGAATTTCTTCCTTATATCAAATCTAAACTTCCCCTGTTTAAGTTTTAACCCGTTACCCCTTGTCCTATCACTACAATCCCTAAAGAAGAGTCCCTTTGCAGCATCCCTAAAGGCCCCCCTTCAGATACTGGAAGGCTGCTATGAGGTCTCCATGCAGCTTCTCTTCTCCAGGCTGAACAGCCCCAACTTTCTCAGCCTGTTTTCATACAGGAGGTGCTCCAGTCCCCTGATCATCCTCGTGGCCCTCCTCTAGACATGTTCCAACAGTTCCATGTCCTTTTTATATTGAGAACACCAGAACTGCACACAATACTCCAGGTGAGGTGAGAGTATTATGAGAGCAGAGTAGAGGGGCAGGATCACCTCCTTCAACCTGCTGGTCACGCTCCTCTTGATGCAGCCCAGGATAAGCCTCATGTTCATTTTCTCATTGACCAAGTCCTTCTCAGTAGGGCTGCTCTGAATCTCTTCTCTGCCCAACCTGTAGCTGTGCCTGGGATTGCTCCAACCCAGGGGTAGGACCTTGCACTTGGCATGGTTAGACTTCATGAGGTTGGCATCAGCTCCCTCACAAGTGTGTTGAGGTCCCTCTGGATGGCATCCCTTCCCTCCATGTATCAACTGAACCACACAGCTTGGTGTCATCAGCAAACTCGCTGAGGGCACACTCAATCCCACTGTCCGTGTCACTGACAAAGATGTTGAACAAGACCGGTGCCAACACCAATCCCTGAGGGACACCACTCGTTACTGGTCTCCAGCCGGACATTGAGCCATTGACCACAACTCTTTGTGTGCGGCCATCCAGCCAGTTCTTTATCCACCCAGTTCTTTATCCACCGAGTGGTCCATCCATCAAATTGATGTCTCTCCAATTTAGATACAAGGATGTCGTGTGGGACAGTGTCGAACACGTTACACAAGTCCGGGTAGATGATATCAACTGCTCTATACCTGTCCATCTGTTCTGTAGCCCCATCATAGGAGGCCACCAAATTGGTCACGTAGGATTTCCCCTTAGTGAAGCCATGCTGGCTGTCACCAAGCACCTTGTTGATTTTCATGTGCCTTAGCATGCCTTCCAGGAGAATCTGCTCCAAGATTTTGCCAGGCACAGAGGTGAGAAAATTTTAATCTGTGCTGGTTTATCTCTTGGAATCTGGAATTTTTATTCTACTGTTACATTAATTCATCTTCTTGTAAGATAGCTAGCTTCGGGAAGGAGAGATTATAGATTCTGGAGTCCTACTGACTAGGAAAGACGTTAATTTCCAGATGGTTCTACACATTGCCTATCGATGTCCATCTTATTCCTCACAATACTGATTTTGTAAGACTTATTTGCATTTATTATTTTCTAGCCACATGTTTAAGAGGAAGAATCATTTTTTTTCATATATATCCTTTGAATTCTTTATACAGTCATGATTATTTCTTTCTCCAGTCAATAATGAACATCACTTCAAATCAGAATTTTTTTAAAAGATTTTAGAATCCCTCCTATTAGTTCAGCACATTCTTGCAAGTACGGATTATGCCTGTGCTGTATGGGTAAATTTCATACTGAAATTATTTTTGGCATGGTCCTAAATGTAGCATAATGTCCTGGGTTCAGCAGTAGCAGTCATTTTTTTCTCCTTCTTGGTAGCTGGTGCAGTGCAGGGGTTTGACTTTCAGCTCGGGAACAGAGCTGATAACAAGGATGTTTTGGTTTGGCCAAGGACTTTGTGAGCCTCATGCTCTGCCAGGGAGGAGGGGAAGCCAGGAGGAAGCAGAGACAGGACACCTGACCCAAACTGACCAAAGAGGTATTCCATACCACAGCACGTCATGCCCAGGATGTAACTGGGAGTTAGCCGGAAGGGCTGGGAGTCTGCGGGGTTTGAGGAGGTATCAGTCAGAGCTTGGTCGGGCTTGGGGGGCGAGTTATCAGTCAGCTGGTGGTGAGGTGTTGTATTCTCTTCCCTTGTTATTTCCTTTATCATTATTATCATTGGTGGTAGCAGTAGTGATTTGTGTTATACCTTAGTTACTAAACTGTTCTTATCTCAACCTGTGGGAGTTGCATTCTTTTCGATTCTCCTCTCCGTCCCTCTGGGAGTAGGGGGAGGGAAAGAAAGGGGGGAGTGAGTGAACGAGTTACCTGACTGGGTTTAAACCACAACACATAATCATCTAAGTGCTGGATGCCAAAATGGTTTCTTTGCATGGGAGACTTCAGGATAACTATCTACAGAGGGATGAAAGCCAATGGTACGTGAAGCAACCTCTGCAAATGTCTGTAGAATTACCCAATGTTTCATAGGACTGAACTGCATTGTATTGGTCAGTTTGACTTGCAAGATTCCTGTCTTATGGGTTTAAACTTGTTTTCGTTTTGTCAAGGGGAATACATCACAGGAGTACATGTGAGTCAGCATCTCAGCTGGCTAAGGCCAGAATGTTAAAATCCTGTGAAAAGTTCAGAATACTTGTGAGTATACTCAATAAAAAGGAAAAGAGTGAGGGCTTTCTTGTTTTATTCGGCTTGGATTTGTTAGTGTTAATTTGTTGGGTTTTGTGGTCGTTCTATTTTTTTTCATTCAAAAAAAATAATATTGTACATAACAGTGTAATTAGTTTAGGAAATTGTATTAGTTCTCATCCAAAAACGCTTCTGTGGGGATTTAGTGAAGACAGAGCATGCAGGAAACCCGTAGGCTAAATAGGGCTGCTCCATATGTCTTTACAGTTCATTTTATATATGGAATTGACACAGTACAAGGCAGCTTTTTCATGCTCCACACAAAAAAGAAAAATAGAACAAAATGGTCCAAAATGCTATTGCTGATCTGATGAATTTTGAGCTGCAGTATTATTCTGTAAAGCTTAGAACATCCTCTGGCAAGTCTCAGCTTTCATGCTGTCATCAGTAGGAGGGCTGCTGAAGATTAAGTGGATTAGGCAAAGCTAGCTGGTCCTCACCAGTGGGGCATGTGATGCTTTCTCCTGCTCTATTGTTCAGGGTGAGAAGGCATAGCTGGGGGTGGAAGGAGAGACGTGCAGCAGGAAACTGCGGTAATAACTGAGGTGATTGCTGGTGGTCCCTAGGACTTCCTTTGAACTGTGCTTAACCCTGGGGTCAGTGGGTCAATTATTATGCCCTGGTGCTGAAGGGCAGAACAGTGGAGTCATGGGAGGGTGGTGGGGGAGGACAGAGGTAGCACATTTAGGAAGTCTACAGAGAATGAGGCAGTGTGAAGAGCTGGTTTAGCAAAAGCCACTTCGTCAAGCAGCGCAGCAGGACCTTTTATTCAATCAGGGTAAATTAGCTCACTTGGAAATTGACATCATGCAGCTGGGTTGCTTCCAGTTCCAGTTAGGTTAGAGATCGATGTGCAGCCATATGTCTTGTATGCATGTCAGTAGGGATTTGCAAAGTAATTGGGAAACTGCAGATAGGTTTTCAGTCTTGTGCCAGAAAAATGATGAAGAATTGGTTTACCAAGCTGTAGGAAGTGTACATGCTGGAGGCTCAGAATTTTCCAGCCTCCTTCTGACACACAGCTCTTTGGGAAGCTGAAGTGTACGTGTAAGATTACAGAGAGCCATGGGTATCCCCTTCCCAGGGCTCAGATGACCCAGTGCAGTGCATGGGACTCACTGAAACACACTGAATAATAATTTACATGGCCTTTTCACTGGCCTCTTCCTTCGAAGGAAGCCTTCTAGTAGGCTCCCCCTGAGAGGGATTAGGAACACAGTGCCCTTAGTCTACCTTCATTTTTGGCATCAGTAAAAAGTGATGAAGTGCTGCAGTGCCATTTCCTGGTGTGGTACCATTTGGAGCACTACCATCAGGTTCAGGTTCCTGCCCAGGTCACCCTCTCTGCTGTAGATGTCTGGAGGTCAGCATTCCCAACCACACATAAGGGCCTCATTGCTGAGAAAAGGCTGCTGCAGACAAGATATGGATTTACAGTGCATCTGCTATTACCAGCAGATACCCTAATGGGCTTTCCCCCATGAATGTCTCTAATCCCTTTTAAAGCTGCTCATGCTTTTGTCTTTGTCTGCATGACATCATATTGCAGTGAGTATCACAAATAAAATGCACTATGTAACAAATCAGGAAAAAAAAAAAAACAACCACCAAACATGTATTTGGGTTTTTTTCTTTTTTTTTTATCTTTTCTTCAGTTCAGTCCTGATAAGGTGCCCTCCGTCTCTTATAGGTTTATAGATTTATGACATGTCTATCATCAACCACTTTTTTCACAGAATTTTATAGCAAGTATGTTTAGAAAATTATTAGCTATAATTTACTCTTTTAAATTAACATCAAGTGCTGGATTAGCAATTCAGATACATAATATTTAGTTTTTAAGAAATGTTTCTGCATTATAAGTTTTCCCACAAGGAGCTCTTTATGTGGTTGTCAGGTTAAGCAATTTTTTGAGGACTTAAGAACACACTTTCAAAGAACCAGTTTTAAGTTATTCTGGAGTTTTTTTCTGTAGCTTATAAATATTTGGTCTTGGTTTCAGCTTTTCCTTCTACCAGAAGTGTAACAAAAAGTGTAAGACGTGCCAAGCTCTCCAGTTACAAATTTAGTACTAACAATGCTGTACGTCCATCATTGTAGTCATTCCTAAGTAACTCTTAGAAAGTAATGAAAGGAATATACCTTTTTCTCTTTGAAGGTACCTATTTCCTTATAAGAAATGAGATGGGATTCATGAGTATAATTCTAGGTCATGGACAGGTGAGAATATCGGCCTTGTGACTGCATTTTCTTTCAAGAGTGGCGAAGAATCAAAGCCCGAGGAGATGCAGAGGCAGGTCAGCAATCCCAGACAGGTATTCTTGGTCATGCTGGTTCTTAGATGCAGAGGCCCTTTTCTTGTACAACAGTCTGTGCTTAGGTAAGGCGAAGTAGGTTGACAGGCAGAGAAACAGATTTTTACATTATGGCATCTTTTGTTGAAACTGACACAGGAGATGTTTGAAAAACAACTGTAATTCACATTGAGGAAAAAAAAAATATGGTATGTGCAGACATCGAAACCTTTTTCCTTGCTTTTTGCCCATGACAGAAGGAAAGAAGAGAATCTTTATTTTCTCATGCAGTGGAAAAATTTTAGCATGTTCAAGGAGTAAATTTCCACATCTCTATGTGGGTAGAGACCAGGTTCTAAAAAAGGTTTCATCATTGCCTAAATCAGTTCAGGCCACTTACTCAGTGAATCTATATTTCTAGGTACAGAAAATATTAACTTGTTTTTAATAATACAAGGGGAATCATGCTTTTTCTAATGAAGAAAACAAGAATGGCCGTCATTTGGCATTAAAACCTGTTGCATTTTCCCTGGGATCCAAAGAGTATTTCTTTCTGTCATACTCTTCGAAATTTTTCCTGGGGCTGATGTTTCAGAAACACATCACCAGGGGATAAAAACATCTAAAACAGCCTCATAAGCCTTTTATTTTATTCTTTGTAATATTTTTTTTTTTCCAGCAGGAATATTCTTTAAGGGTTTATCTGTTGAAAATAGATTACCTTTCTGGGTTTTGGTGTTTTTTTTTTTTTAGAAAAAATGGCATGAAGTTCTTAATAAGCAAACACAAGAAACCATGGATTTTTATCTTTCTAATATATGCATTTTTAACACTTATTGTTGTGCTGGTTTGGAGAAGAAAAAAATTAAAGCAGGCCATGAATTGGGAGCTCAACAGAGCTGCCCTCTGTTTGCACTGCTCTGGATCCAGTTTGGTTAAGTACACCGCCATCCCTGCTGTGCATCAAAATGACCCCCCTCAGTAGCGTGGGACCTATCCCATGCTGTTCTCTGAGCTGTTCCAGAAGATTTAAGAGCAGACCTAGGGCAGTTGTATTGTACACACACTGGGTCTTGCATGTTAGGAGAGGGGTTTGGACCTTTTAACTTCATAATGACTGCTTTCTTAGGCAGTGTGAAGCTCATGTGACAAATGACATAATAAACAAGTGCTCTTTGGATTTTTCTGGCTTCCTTTATTCCCTCTATTCCTGTGAAACAATGTGACTGCTGATGCTGATGTTCAAATGTAGGGTTACTTCTGGAATTTCACTTTTGGAGCATCCCTTGGGCTCGTAGTTGAGTTGGAAGGCTAAGTAAGACCTGAATATACGTCTGAACTAAAAAGGTGGTTGCGTGAATTAATATTAAGGAAATTAGCAAAAAGAGTGTTAGAAAACATACATGAGGCTTCATGCCTGGATCTCACTACTTCTTCCAAGAAATGAGCTCAAGCGGTGAATTTGATATGGACCCTCATTTCAACCAGTTAACAGTAAAGAGGACTTTAGCTCTAGGGATGTGATTTGGAGTATTTAAAAGACAGAAGTCAACTGAAAAATTTTAGATCTGGGCTAAAGGCTAAATTTAAGCAGTCCTAGAGTTGAATGGGGTTTGAATTTGGAGTTATGGTTGGAGCCAGTGTCCACCTAGAAATACTATTCAATCACAGCACAACACAAAAAAGTAAGATATAGATGAGAAAGAAGCTGCAGTTGAATGAGAAATATATTTGTTATGAGCAAAAATGAAATTAAAAGAACATGGGTGGAAACCAGCAAATGTATTCTATCATAAGACAAGATGTTTAATTTCCCATTTGTGATAACATAGAGAAATAGGGCCACGCTATGAAAGTTCCTTCAGGCAGCACTTACTGCTGAGAGTTTGCAGCATATGAAACCTTCCTACTCTAAGCTGATTGTCTAAAACCTCCTATCCTCTGACTTGATAGTGCAATAGCCCTTTTGAAGACCGTCAGATACTCCTTAAAAAAAGCATGTCTGCAAGAAAGTTACTGAGATTTCTCTACTTACATGTATTTAAGATGCTAGCCACAACATGTGGCTTTTACGATAAAAAGGCACGTACCCGTTTTATCAGTGGGTAAGTTGTAGCATCAGCTCTGGAAGGCCAGACGTAGAAATATTTGTTCTAAATTATAAACATTGCTGGACTTGTAGATCAGTAATTTTTAAGTAGTAGCGATTTAAATAATGAAGATGAAGATGATACATTTTCCAGCTATAACTGAGAATGGTGATCTTTATCCCATTTTCTTCCTCCTGTGCTCCCTTTCCTTTCCTTGATTAAACATCATTTATTCCTTTCTCTTTTTTTTTACCAGTGATTATGAACTACTGGATTCAGTGCTTAAGCTGTGCAGGGTTAAAAGTATAGCTTTCCTCATATTTCTGAACTTTCTTCCACAAAAAGGCTCAGGAAGAGCTCTATTTTCACTTCCTCAGCATGAAAAGTAAAACATCTGGTTGTCTTAGTTTCCCACCCCAGCAGCTGACTTTCAAGAAAGCAAGTAAGCAATGATATGCTTAAGATTAAAAACCAAAAATCTGCTATGTACATGTTGGCATGGGAGAACAGAAGTGTGATGAAGAAAAGCATACAAGTTTCTATAGCACTCATAATTGCAGAGCATAGATAACAGCCTGCAGTTAACACTTTAATATATCCTGGCCCCTGCTCTATTTTTTCTGGCCACTGTCAATGGGAAGTTGATGGTAACAGCTGGTTTCGGAGTCCCCTTGAATGAATATAACCAGCTGCTGCATGCTGGTTCTTGCTTCTCCCCTCCTCACATACACATACTTTGAATATGTGTCTGGGACAAGAGGAGGTTCTGCAGCAGGGACAGTTAACAACAAGCAGAGCAATCAGGAGGGGCTTTCAGAAGGACTCAGGTTAGAGCACTCTGAAAATCACTCTTTCAGTGCCAGGTTGCTTCAATAGTGCCCAGAGTGGCCTTAAGAACAGGGAAGCTGGAAAAGGAGGCTCTGTGTACTTCAATTTCTTATCATCAGGTAATGTCTGGGCCCAGTAGAGCATATGACTTAATTTACCCCTTCATCAGTTCCACTTACTTGCACAGTGAAATTGAGCATTTCTCCTTCTGATGTTCTTTTTCCAGGTTCCCTTCAATGACAGTATTATTATGATGACAGCTGTAAGGGAATATTTTGCTTACTTCAACTTACTTGCTCCTAATAGAGCTCAGCCAGGACAACCCATTCTTCATCTGTGTGCAGCACCCTTATTGCAGAAATTAAGGGTAATAGTGGAGGAGAGATACAACTGTCTTCCAGCTTTTCTGAACAGCTGTAATTTTAAAAACATGAAACTGGGATCCTTTCAGTAATCTCTTGTGACGTATTCCTCACTGACAACTTGAATACACAGCTTCTCTGGGAAACCTGTGCCAAGGCCTCACCCCCCTCACAGGGAAGAACTTCTGCCTAAGGGCTCATCTCAGTCTCCCCTCTGTCAGGTTAAAGCCATTCCCCCTTGTCCTGTCCCTACAGGCCCTTGTCAAAAGCCCCTCTCCAGCTTTCTTGTATCCCCTTTAGGCACTGGCGGCTGCTCTAAGGTCTCCCCTTAAGGAGCCTTCTCTTCTGCAGGCTGAAGCAGCCCAGCTCTCTCAGGCTGCTCCATAGCAGAGGTGCTCCAACCCTCTGATCATATGGGCAAAAAAGATGGTTAAACTTTTCTATAGCATGACAGCTAAGGGATGAATATATCTTCCTATCCTACAGTGATCCAGCTTTTATTGCAGAGTAAAGTACTTCCTACGAAGAATATGTGATTTCAAGGTAAGATCTTGCCTAAGAGCGGTTACCGGAGTGTATCAAACATGCTGTAAATCCCTACCTCAAGTCTCCCAAAATTGTTCATATACTCATTTATTTCTTTAAACATCATCTATTTGGTGACTATATTACAATATCAGTCCTATATTGAATCCATTGCATGACTGCATAGATCTAGCATTTGTATTTGAAGAGAGAAAATATTTATGCCACCATACTCACTCTGTACACTGAAAATGGTGGAATGGTAAGAAAAGCAAAACTTTCTAATTCAGCTAGTTATTAGCATGGCTAATTGCCATTTCCCTTTCAAACAGATGGCAACTTGTGGTTTTGATCAAAACCAAGGAAATACACAAATAAACACAAAATCTCCAATATCTAAATAGCTTTTGGCTACCTTCTAGGTTAGTTATGAGGAACAAAGGTGGTATGTGGTATGTATTAACAAATCCAGGAAGATGCATAATGATAAAGCTACCAAATCATTAGAAATAATCTCACTGTCACTGCTAACACTGTCAGTTGTAGTAGTAAGAACCTGCAGAAATCCATGCAAAAGCAGACAAACCTCCAAGTTATATTTCTATAATTAGGAATCTATTCATGTAGGAAAGCAGGAAGAGCAAAACAATGAATAAATTATTTGCTTGGCATTTCACAGAGCCTGGAGAATGCCAGGGTGACTGAATTATCACACATACAAGCAAGATAAGGAAATAAGCCAGAGCACAGCAGAGAAATTTATTCCTAGTGCCACTCAACACTCTTGAAATAGTTTCATGAAGGATAAATGCATGCTGTTCTGACTGTATTGTGGAACAGAAAGACCAAATCCTCCCCATTTATTAATTCTTGTGTTACCACATTAGTAGTGAAAGGGGAAACTAGAGAAAAGATGTATAATAGTGGGTGCTTTCTATCATATTTGAAAGCCCATGGAAATTGAGAGGTCCTTCATGAGTGGAGAATGCAAAATCTTGCACCCATCTTCAAAAAAGAGACCTGAAGAACTATCTGGGAATCTATGAGATGGGGTGCCTTTGGTTCATGGGGAAATCACAGTACAAGTCTCAGAGTACATTTTTGTGTACAGGAAGGCTTTTGGTGCATCCATTGCACCATCCAAACCTAAGCCAGCCTTTTCCTATTGCGATTCTTTCATAATAATGTGAGTAGACCGACTAGAATAAACCAGGTTTAAGTCCTCCTAAGCTGCAAGAGAAAAGTAACCCAAGGATCTGGGCTGGTTTATTCATTGGAGACAGAAGGTACACACCCATCATACAGTAAACATCTGAACTGCATCAAACTATCTGGGTGGAGAGGGCAAATGTCTTTCATGCAAGATTAAATGCCTGCCTGCTTTTTCAAATACAGTTGTACTAAGGTGCCTTAATCTTACATTTGCAATTCATTTGAAAACTTCAGTTACTCATTTTTAGGCATGGCTATTAAACACAGAATCCATTTTGCAACAACCGACACAAAAAGTGGTTTTGATATTTTCTTTTTGAAGCAGGATAAAATCTAAACTTCTTGAACTTCCTATTGTGGAAAAGCAAGTCTCTGCGACAGCCATAACATGTGCAGTCATTATGACCATTTTGTAGGTGGAAAAATTGCAGATGGGAAGAAATTGAACAATTTCATTTCCACAAATAAGCGCGGTTTGACCATCTCTCTCCTTCCCTCAGAGTGATACTCTGTCACCTTTCTGCTCAAGGCTAGTCTCTTTTGTGATGTGACAGGAGTTTTCACCTGGTATTGTTTTAGCTGATGTGAGTTGTGCAGGAGAAGGCTAGACCCACCCTTGATGGTGCACGGCATGCAAGGTGGGAGCCATGTCCTCAGACACATCCTTGGCTGCTCACTTCCTCTCTGCGGCAAGGATGTTTCGAGGGCATAGCTTGTCTGTCCCAACAAATGAAAAACGTAGCACAAAGGCAAAATAAACAATCTGCCCAAGACTAGTCTGCTGAGAACTGATGCTTATTTTTTTGCCTGACCTGAAGATGCCTGTTTCTGTGCCCTGCACACTGGAGGATGCTCTTCCTTGTTCTCTGAAACACATTTAATGCTTACATTGATCCCCACTGGTCTGCCTGCTGCTGCATGGGGATAAATACTGACTATCAAACAAGATGATCTTTTTTGCAGCTGCAAAGAGGCGTTGTCTTCCTCAGGAGGACCTTAGAAACAAGAGAGTAAGAAACCAGCTTGGCTGCGCTTCCTGCATGACCTTGGGTTGGGATGCTTCATCTGGAAAAGTTTCTGTTCCCCCTTCTGCCAGCCAGTAAATGGGGATAATAATAGCTGCCCATATCGTCAGAGGAGGTGAGGGCTAATAAGTTAATGCCTGTGAGGCTCTCTGGCACCCTGCTGACAAGGGGCTGCCTGAGTGCCGTGACACAGCGCAGGAGTGCAGGAGCTCACGGAGCAGGAGTTGCTCACTCTCTAGTGTTGATTAGAGGGGGAAAAGAAACCATGAGAGCTGGGAAGGAAGACAACAGCCATGAAAGCTGAAGCAACAGCAGAGGGTGGACTTCAGTGCCCAGCAAGGTTAGGAAATAGCTGGTTTGCCCACAGTGTTATTCTAAAATGTACAAGTTTGTGTTATATATTTCATCCCATACACACTAGGAAACCTGGGTGTCTTCTGCATGCCAGCATGATATTCTGCAAGGAGCAATTCAAAGCAGTTGATGCATGGTAGTGGTAAAGGGGGAAAGGGGGGAGAGACAGATTAGCAGAAGACAAGGAAACCAGAACCATGTGCTTAAAGAAGTTTGTAGCAGCAAGGATGTTTGCAGTCCCCCAAGGCTTGTCCCCACCTTGGGGAGACTGCCCCTCAAGGCAGTATCCCAAGCTAGGCACAGAGGATAGCAAAGGTGGGTTTTGTGGGTGTTAAGAAGGTATTAGCATAAGCTTAGGTGGGGCCAGGCCTGTGATTCCTACAGACATGCTCATGTACCTTTTGCAGACCCACTATGCCACTCTTTATTTCTCTTGATGATGAACTTGTTTTGATTTGAGGTTCCTTTTCTTTTTCTTCCCTTCCCATTAACTTATCCTAAAGGGAAAACAATCTTCCCATGAAGAACTTAATCTGTTAGCTATCAGAATAACAGCTTATATTTTACGTGAAATTATTTATATAAAAAATCTCATATGTTAGAGTCTTTGGTGGGAATTTCTGCTTTTGCAGGAGGCTTGCATAGTTCAATTCAGAGTTACTGAAATGCTTTTGTATCTGTGTGAGTACAGTCAGGACCTGATATGAAATTTCCTGTGATCTAAATTAGGACTGCTCGAATGTCAGTTAATGAGGGTCCTGATGCAAGTAATTTCTGTGACTGCTGCTCTTTGGAGGAGCAGCGGCAACATGCAACCACAGTGCCCATCTGGAAAGGCAGAGGACCGGGCTGGCCTGGCAGAGTTAGCACACTGCTTGCAGCTGAGCAGTAGTCTGGTACAGATGACACAAAGAGTGGAGTACTGCAGTGATGTGCCTCACTTCATATTTGATGAGCCTCATATTCATGGCTCTAATCACTGGATAAAGCACCACTGGAATGTGGAAGTAGAGACCTGTTATCGCATAAGAGAGCTGGTGATGTGTTACATCACAGAGACTTCTGGAGACTTTTGCAGGTGCTACTGCTTATTCTGGATGGAAATAAACACCTCTCTCCATCACTAGACAGAAGATCAGATTAAAGTAGAAATGGTGGTGGAGTGACAAGTAGCACTTAGCAGATGGATTTAGAGCCAGACATGAGGGTTTTGCAAATCCTTGTGCTATTAGACTGTCATTATTAGCTCTTTAAAGTGCTATTTTTCTGGTCCTTTAAAATGTTTTCTGTTCAGGAGAATGGTGTCCTACTGCATTTACTGGACTTAGTAAAATACAACTTTACTCAGCTGGGACTTCAAGGGTTTTTCACTGCAGTGCAATTGTAAAAATAAAAGAGACAAGTTTGAGCACTTAACTTTAATGACAAACCACAATTAGTACACTCAATCTCTTTCTAGCACCTGTAAAGCCTTTGTTTGGAGGCAGATAAACTTCATGGGATCACTCATTGATTTACCAAATTACATGCTTTTGAACAGCAATAGCAATACAGGCTCGTCTTATGGCAAGGTAGGAGTGGGCTATGTCCATTCTGTTGCTACAAAAACCCCTTGTGACTGTATATGATATAAAAACTCTGAGGAGACCTTACAGCAGCTCCAGTACCTAAAGGGGCTACAAGAAACCTGGAGAGGGATTTTTGAGAAGGGCCTGTAGGGACAGGACAAGGAGGAATGGCTTTAACCTGACAGAGGGGAGACTGAGATGAGCTCTTAGGCAGAAGTTCTTCCCTGCAAGGGTGGTGAAGCCCTGGCACAGGGTGCCCAGAGAAGCTGTGGCTGCCCCATCCCTGGCAGTGCTCAAGGCCAGGTTGGACAGGGCTTGGAGCAACCTGGTCTAGTGGAAGGTGTCCCTGCCTGTGGCAGGGGTTGGAACTGGATGAGCTTCAAGGTTCCTTCCACCGCAAACCAGTCTGGGTTTCTATGGCATATGCCAACACCAAGTATATTTGTCCATTTTTGCCACTTTCTTCATCTTCTTTGAAGCCTTTGGGACTTTGGGGTATATTGGTGAATTGTTTCTAAGAAAGAAGCCGTATGCATTTCAGCATTACTCTATATTTTTTCTGGAGACTTCATAGTCCAAACAACTCACCAACAGTTGGGCTCCTTCCTGGGTTAGATGTGATGAAAAGTGATTCATTTTTATACCTGATTTTCTCAAATCAAGATTTTATATGGATAATTTCTGACAATAATTTGTCTCACTCAAGCAGTATGGCAAACTTAAATATATTGTACAGACTGTTGTGAGGGAAGGTTTTACTGCTATTATTTATTCAGTGGGAACCACTACACTATCCTTATAGACAAAAATAAGCACAGGAAGATCAATCCTAATCCACAATACTCACTACAGGTGTATGTGAAACAAACGCAGCAAAATAAGTCTTCTTTTTATCTGTACACCTCTTTAGGGACTTGAGCTGTGTCTGAAAAGTAGAGCCAGCATGTCTGGTGTGATACAGAGGGAGCTTGTGATAACCATTTATTTTTTAAATCACAGACTGCTTTGGGTTTGAAAGGACCTTAAACTTCATCCTGTTCCAACCCCCTGCCACGGGCAGTGACACCTTCAAAGGAACTCTGAATGCATGTTCCTTGCTATTCATGCTTGACAGTGAGATGAGTGATCCCTCTTTGCTGTTCTTGTAAGCCATGGGGAGGCAGAAGAATGGGAAACCCAGTTTATTCAGCCAGAAGCAGGGACTGGAAGTCTTATGGAAGCTTGCCCCAGCTTGCCCCAGCTGCCGGCTGTCCAGGGGCACCTGTTTGGACATTCTGGGGAAACGAGCCATGAAGCCAACTGTCAAGAGCTGTTTTGGGATGAGGGGTTGATCCACAATACAGTGACTTGCTTGTAACACTCACATCTTCTGACCCATTGCTAAGTCCAGCTCCTCTAAATTACTGAAGCTTGCCTGGAGACATGAATGTCCCACAACCTGATCTGTGTGAGAGTGGATGGATGTTGCAGAGCGCTGGCTGGAGGGGTGCCAGATCCTGCTATGCCTTAGTGGGATGCTCTGGCAGAGGGACCCGCTGACCCTGGGTCAGGCACAGCTGCCCCAGCCCCACCAAGGGCTGAGTTAGCATCCACAACTTCAACACTACTGTAAAACCTTCCTTGGCCACTGCAGCCACCTTTGGCAGCATTACAGCTCTCAAATCCCTCTCACCATTCTCTAACAACCATGATGAGGTGCTGAAACATGGAAGCTGAAATCCCTGCATTATTGTTCTCCAGCAAAGCAGGCTTGCAAGGGAACATGCCTTGAAAACACCTGGTGTTAGTCTGGGAATTAGGACCAGATATGGCTTTACAGTGGCCAGATTATTGCACTTGACACCACTGCCAGCAATAGGGAAGTCCTTGCTTTGACTCCTCCAAGAACAAAACAAAGTATACTCATTTATTTAATTTTCTTAGCAAATGTATGCCTTTGTCTGAAGACTTTATCTTATTCCAGATAAACTGAGGAAAGAATCAATTTTCTGTGATAAGCCTGGAGCAAAAAAAAATAATTGTTTTCTATATCCTGCAGAAATTACATGGCTATGAATGTTAGTGTAGCAGTTAATATCTCCAGTTCACTCTCTTCCCAGAGCCGTGGGTCTTTGCATACCAACAGATGAGAGTGGGAAAGACTACACATACTGGTTTTCTGATTTCTGCTTAGTAAGAGAGTCTCTAATGAGAACAAATACTCTGATGATCATGAGCATCAATGCTTCCTGTAAGAAAAAAAAAGTATAGATCCATCTTCACTCTATTACAACCTTCCAAAGTAGATAAATAGGAAACCTACGTAATACTCATGTGTTTTCCCTAAAAAGAGGTGGACATTATTTATTTATTTATTTATTTATTTGTTTGTTTGTTTGTTTATTAGTGAAGGAAGTGACGCAGTGACACAACATTGAGTGCTAGGAAATTGGGGGGGGGCTGAGGGGGGAGGGGCATTTTTGTTTTGCAGACATTATCAGTCTTGCTCTGCAGGAATATTGAATCTCTAAGCACTGTGTTTATTGTTCAGACTTGACATCCTTTAGGTGTTTGGAGCTACCTCATGCCAAGATCTTGTCTGGTGTTGGTAAAGATTCACTTTTTTCTGACTCTGTTTTCCTTGGAATAAAGGATCTAACACTGGTCCTGGAAGATATTCTGTCTCTGCCTTGTGATTAGCTCATTTACCTCAAATTTTCCCATTTCTTCCACCTCCTTCCTTGACTGCCTCACTTGCTCAGTGAACCTTTTCCACTAACAGCTCTTCCCAGAATTGCAGTGCTAAGGGATGTATGGTATTGGGAAACAAGAGGCAAGCTGCCAAGGTAGCCTCTTGTCACACGAATACATGTGTTGGGTGTTCCCAGAACTAGAAAAATGTGTTGGTACTGTGGAGTCCAAGAGAGACACTAAGATCTGGAAAGAACTGTCTCCCATTTTTGTGGCCATTTGGACCTGTAAGAAATTAAAGATTTCATTCTCTGTGCATCAAATTAGCTAACATCACTGTATTTGTCTAGAAGCTTGTAGTAGATAACCAGTGTGTGGCTGATGATCTGTAGAGGTAATGCCTGTCTATGCCACGAAGGTTAATGGAAGCAGTGGAGTGCTAAATAGCCACATTGAGCCTAGTTACATGCATAAATATAGAAAGCTTAGCCTTTGCAGTAGAAGAACCAGTAAAACGCTGCAGATTTTTGCTCACTTTTAGCGACTTTGTTCCAATCATGTTACTGTCCCATTTATTCTTGGATTACCTAGTCCAAAATTCACCAACAGAGAATTCACAGAGAGTAAAATTGCCACTCTCACAATAATGTTTGTGCCAGAAAGTGCCTTGCCTGCTGACTAAATCAGAGCAAAATACATTTTGTATTATCTCGCTGCTTATTATTAACTCCCAACAGGCATATCTACTACCAAAGACAGTGAGCTGTTGGAAATCCATGTGGGCAGTCAAAAGGGAGGAAGAAGTGTCAAAATTCCAAATAATACATACCTCCCAAAACCTGAAACATTGACAGATATGACACATTTTGGGCAAAACCCAGATTCTTTCCATGAAAATGCCTATGCTTCTCTCAGTCTACGCTTTAGAAACCAAGTGGCGATGTGAACTGCTTCCCAGCTAAATAGGGACTATTAATGTTTGAACATTCAAAATAGTTTCTGCTAGGCTTAGGTAAAATGGTAGAAGAAAAGGGATGTTGTGGAGGATGAACTGCAGATGATAAAGGAAAAGCTTAATTTGTGTGCCTTGATTAATGCTGATCATTCCTTAGTCGATGAGGAATGGGTTAGAGACCAGTTGAGCAATCTGGACATCCATAAATCCATGGGTCCAGATGGGATGCACCCGCGGGTGCTGAGGGAACTGGCGGAAGTCATTGCTAGACCACTCTCCATCATCTTTACCAAGTCTTGGGAAACGGGAGAGGTGCCTGAGGACTGGAGGAAAGCAAATGTCACTCCAGTCTTCAAAAAGGGCAAGAAGGAGGACCCGGGTAACTACAGACCGGTCAGCCTCACCTCCATCCCTGGGAAAGTGATGGAACACCTTATCCTTGGTACCATCTTAAGGCATATCAAGGATAAGAAGGTTATGAGGGGCAGTCAACATGGCTTCACCAGGGGGAAATCATGTTTGACCAATCTCTTAGCCTTTTATGAGGAAATAACACGGTGGATGGATGATGGCAGAGCGGTGGATGTGGTCTACCTTGACTTCAGCAAAGCATTTGACACGGTCTCCCACAGCATCCTCACGGCTAAAATGAGGAAGTGTGGACTGGATGATCAGGTAGTGAGGTGGACTGCGAACTGGCTGAAGGAGAGAAGCCAGAGAGTTGTAGTCTATGGGGCTGAGTCTAGTTGGAGGCCTGTAACTAGTGGAGTGCCTCAAGGGTCAGTACTGGGACCGGTATTATTTAATATATTCATCAATGATTTAGATGAGGGAATTGAGTGTACTATCAGCAAGTTTGCTGATGACACTAAGCTGGGAGGAGTGGCTGATACGCCAGAAGGCTGTGCTGCCATCCAGCGAGACCTGGATAGGCTGGAGAGTTGGGCAGGGAGTAACTTGATGAAATATAACAAGGGAAAGTGTAGAGTCCTGCATCTGGGCAGGAACAACCCCAGGTTCCAGTATAGGTTGGGGAATGACCTGTTAGAGAGCAGTGTAGGGGAGAGGGACCTGGGGGTCCTAGTGGACGACAGGATGACCATGAGCCAACACTGTGCCCTTGTGGCTAAGAAGGCCAATGGCATCCTGGGGTGTATTAGAAGGGGGGTGGTTAGTAGGTCCAGAGAGGTCCTCCTTCCCCTCTACTCTGCCCTGGTGAGACCGCATCTGGAGTATTGTGTCCAGTTCTGGGCCCCTCAGTTCAAGAAGGACAGGGAGCTGCTGGAGAGAGTCCAGCGCAGGGCAACTAAGATGATTAAGGGAGTGGAGCATCTCCCTTATGAGGAAAGACTGAGGGAGCTGGGTCTCTATAGTTTGGAGAAGAGGAGACTGAGGGGTGACCTTATCAGTGTCTATAAATATATAAAGGGGGAGTGTCACGAGGACGGAGCCAGGCTCTACTCAGTGGCAAACAATGATAGGACAAGGGGTAATGGGTACAAACTGGAACACAAGAGGTTCCACTTAAACTTGAGAAGAAACTTCTTCTCAGTGAGGGTGACGGAACACTGGAACAGGCTGCCCAGGGAGGTTGTGGAGTCTCCTTCCCTGGAGACATTCAAAACCCGCCTGGACGCATTCCTGTGTAACATTATCTAGGTGTTCCTGCTCCGGCAGGGGGATTGGACTAGATGATCTTTCGAGGTCCCTTCCAATCTCTAACATACTGTGATACTGTGATACTGTGATCTACAAATAAGGGCACCTCCCATGGTGGATGCTATAGAGTAGACCTCAGGGTTTGGGTTGTGGTATTGGAATGATTCTTGAGCATAATTTACTGAAGAACAAGAAAGAAAGCACTCTGTATTCTGAGACAGCTAGGGTCAGAGCTGGTCTCTTGGAAATTACCAAGAGTAGTCCTGTAGCTCACTCATTTGTGCTTCTGCTGTAACAAGAAATCACATAGTACATTCTGATAGGGAAGCAGGGATTTTCCAAACTCACAACATAAGTGTTATTGGGATTACTTTCTATACAATTTCAACGGGAGTCTTCTAATTCCATTACAATAATTTGAAAATCCCACTGAAGACAAAAAGTTTGTTTTACTTTCTTAAACTTAATCTGAAGATATTTTCTAGAGATTTATTCTACATATGCTGTATTCCAGCACTGTACGCAATCAAGATAGAGCAGAAATAACATATTTTTAGCCTTATCTCTGTATTCTTGTCCATAACTATTATGCTAAGGAACTAAACAAAGTTAAAAAACCCTCAGCAAGCTGTTGTCATGTATTACCTAACACAGCAAGAAAAGATGAAGTTTCTGTTCAGAGAATGATTTTTACAAGCTACCACTTAAGTATTATATACTATCCAAAATGTTAAGAACCTCCCAGTTGAAATAATTCATACATGTTTTGGCTCACATAACATGAATATTTTGGGCAAAGCTTTCGTTGGTTACAATGGGAAAAATGGTCAACTTTCTTCTGGTCCTTTTATGCCAGTGAAGTATTTGAAGAACCAAAGAGGACCCAAGGGACTTGTCTGGGGGAAAGAAATTTCCTAGTCACAGGAGATTTTGACCTCTGATGTGTGGTCAAGTTCAGCTCAGCTTGAAGAGAAGGTGATGAACTCTTCAAGCTTTTAACTCCATTTCTTTCTGAGGAAAGCATTTAAAAGACCAGCAGACTTCTGGATCTCTCAGATGCTAACTATTGGATGCCCCTAGTTTTAGGCTTATATTACCTTAGGCTACTTAGAAATAGAATAGCTGTAGACCTGTTAACATTTTGCAGTGTGGCTTTTGGGTTTTTTTTGTTTTATCACAAGTACCTATAAATGAAATCTTGAAGTCATGGGAGTTTTTGTTACCCATACTTAAATGCACATGTTGTTTAGATGAAAAACTGGCATGCTGTGAGTTTCCTATTTAATTTCTGTAGTCGTCATTCAACCAGCTGGATTTCTTTTGCTGAACATTATACTAGTTAATAAGGGAAGAGCTGGAGCCAAGAACAGGAAAAATAGCTGGCCTAAAAGAGCAAGTTATCTAGGCTGACAAAAGGATAATGTAAATACCTTCTGTTGCTGGGTGAGAATCAAGTTATAGCTGCTTGGGGTAACCCAAATGTACCATGAAAATGGCTGCCAAAATGTAACCTTCTTTTGCTCTTGTGCATCATGTGAAAGCTACTGTTCATTTATAGGGTTTAATTCATTAATTCATTCATTAATAGGGTTTTCATTTATAGGGCTGTACTATGTCTTTCACTTTGTGCCCAGTGTTATCAGTAACACTGATGGGTCCTTTGAAAGAGTTTTTTTTGACAGTCCAAATAAAATCTCAGGTAAATCTCCTTTAGAACTCTTTCTGGATTTTATGATGTAGATATTGCTTAGATGCTGTTTCCTTGCACAACTTGCTCTGAATGGTACCTTTCATTTCAGGAGTTCAGCTTCTGGCGTAGCTAAAATTTCCCAGCAGTTTTCTGCTGCAGGGAGGAAGGGGGCTGTTGGCACTCTTGGAGAGTTTTTTATGTCAGCAGTACTTATGGGAGAGAGTCAGCAGCATAAATCAATGCATCTTGTTTGTGCTTGAATACGGATTTGCTGCTCAAGAAAGCCTGGCATTTCAGCTGTCATTTTCATTCCTGCTGTTTTTCTTCTGAAATGCAGGTCTGTAGATTATAGCTGGGGTGGAAGGTCTGACCTTGATTTTCCTGCAGTCCCCAGACTCCAGGCACTAGCATTTATGAAAAATGTCTTTCAAATATGTAACAGGTTTCTGTAAGTTCTTCATATTTTTATATTTTTAAAAGTGATTTCAGGCTGTATTCATACCAAGATACAGCACACAATGCTGTGCCTTCCTGCTGCTGCTTTCCTTCTGCTTGGAACGTGGACCTGGTTTCTCATCATGTGCTAGTCATCAAAGCACTCTGACTTGGTTCATCAAAGTGAAAGTAAGGTTTAACAGTGGTGGGCTTAATTTTCCTGACTGTTAGCTCACTGATATGTAAGTGACCTTTCCACTAAAACTCCCTTTCCCACTTGTACCATTTGACTCTGTGATACTTCTCCATGCTTATCTGCTCTCCATTCTAGGTTACTAGGTCTCTGGCCTTGTCTTTCTCTTCACCTGCTCAGAATCTTTTCAGATTATTCTGTTATATATAGATTTAATCTTTTTTTTTTCCATTTTTTTTTTTTTTTTCCCACCCCCAGCCTGGTGTGCTGTTCTACGCTGGAATAAAATCCACTTCAAAAATACAAACATTTCCATGGGGAACAGGAAGATGCCTAGCTCCTGTCACCTCTAATTATACAAGGAGTGTTCCATTAGAATCTGCCATGGCTTCAGACACATTATGCGATTTCATTTGCCCCAGTGTCCATGTATTGCCCTGGCCGCAGCAACTCTTGAGTTATCTCTTCTGCTGTTGCTCTGTGAAGACCATGTGGCCTGCATCCCACAGATCATGAGCAGCAGGTTGAGGGAGAGGATTCTCTCCCTCTGCTGTGCTCTGGGGAGAACCCCCTGCAGTCCTGCGTCCAGCTGTGGGGCAACAGCACAAGAGGGACATGGAGCTGTTGGAGTGAGTCCAGAAGAGGCCACGGAGATGCTGTGAGGGCTGGAGCAGCTCTGCTCTGGAGACAGGCTGAGAGAGCTGGGCTGGTTCAGCCTGGAGAAGAGAAGGATCCTTAAGGGGAGACCTTAGAGCAGCTGCCAGTGCCTAAAGGGGCTACAAGAAAGCTGGAGAGGGGCTTTGGACAAGGGCCTGTGGGGACAGGACAAGGGGGAATGGCTTTAACCTGACAGAGGGGAGAATGAGATGAGCTCTTAGGCAGAAGTTCTTCCCTGTGAGGGTGGTGAGGCCCTGGCACAGGTTGCCCAGAGAAGCTGTGGCTGCCCCATCCCTGGCAATGTCCAAAGCCAGGTTGCACAGGGTTGGAGCAACCTGGTCTAGTGGAAGGTGTCCCTGAGGTGGCAGGGGTTGGAACTGGATGAGCTTTAAGGTCCCTTCCAACCCAAACCAGGCTGTGATTCTATGATTCTACAGAGGCACAGATCCTGTGTTATACCCACCAGCCAAGCACATATACCTTCTAAAATGGCATTAATTATCTCTGGTTGGCAATTAATTGCTCCCCTTATATTTAACCCATCATGAGCTCTACTGCTGAAGACCTTCATAATCTCTACTTGCAGATCATATTGATCTGTATTTCTTAGCTGGTCTTACATAGTTAGCACTTTCCAAAATCTTGAATCAAATGAATTTGCAAAAATGACAGTAATCTTTAAAAATATTTTTTTGGGGAACAAGAATATCAAAGAGACAAGCAGAAGGGATGAAAAATACCAAAGAAACTCCGATTTTAAAATACACTCAACATTTGCTTCATAAGTGGCAAACAAGTGAGAGTCTATTCCATATGGGGCATCATGTGTAATTGGTTGCTCCTGTAGGCCTATGCCACTGAATTTGTAAAGCCACAGTAACTGTTTTATAGGTGATCCATATTAACCAGAAAAAAGTGAACAATTACCAGTTCCACAGTATGTTAGTGGTTAGGTGAAAGTTTGAAAGTGGTTACATTGGTCCAAAATTCTGGAGCCAAAGGCTAGCCAACCACAGTCATACTTACTAGATTTTTTTGTCATTTGATCCAGAGTGAGAACAAAGGTTGGTATTCTCACAAATGCTGTGGCACATGAAGATGTGACTGCCATGCTAACAACTGTCTTCACAAAATTGTCACAGTGCTGAGAAACAAACCCTGAATTTTTAGTGCTAAACACAATTCTGATGCAACTTAAGTTAAACAGAGCTCCTTTAATGGGTAATCAGTGGGAGACACACACTTGGGAGAGTATTTCCCTATGCCATGGACTAATCACCGAGAAAGAGGACAACAATACTTTAGAGTCCTTTCTTTGGACCTTGTTCCCTGGACCTTGAAGAGAAGCTTGGAGTATGAAAGCTTACTATATTCCTTTTGTAGCAAGAATAACATGTCTAACTGGGTGCTCTACAGCTGTTTAGAAAATAAGTGCCAATGATGAAGTTTCATAGTCTTAACTCTACTTGGACTTAATGTTTTAAGAACTATATAGTTTGGAAATCTGTATGAACTCTTATTACTGTAATAGTTTGGTTTAATGCCCAGATTGCCAGACAGGTGCCTATTGTAAGCAAAGATTATATGAGCAACCTGGTCTCATGGAAGGTGTCCCTGCCCATGGCAGGGGTTGAAACTGGATGAGCTTTCAGGTCCCTTCAAATCCAAACCATTTCATTATTCTATGAGAATTACAGAAGATGTTCCCTGAGGTAACTGTTCTCATTTCACCTTGCAAAAGCGATGTAGCACTGCTACCATCTGGCCTGACAAAATTAAAACCTAACCATGAGGCTGGGCATTGTAATAATCTTATCATGGTCACATAGAATTACAAACCAGCCTGTAGATCTGATTCTTTTGTTAGCAGATTGTTAACATTGTTCACAGATGTTTTAATTTAAAAATGCAAGAATGTAGGCATCTCTACAGCATCTTAAAAATTATAATTCATATCACTTTCTGCATGCATTTCTCTGAGAGACAGCTGGGGACTTGACTTTTGAGCTCTTCATGAGAATAGATTGGTCAGGTTACACTGTAGTTTGCATGTCCTTCATTATTCCAATGAAGATGATGAAAACTTCTAGTAACAAAAGAACATTTGGTAAACAAAAGCCAGCTGACTCTTGTATGAAGAGCAGATCTGTCTTTTTGTCCTAGCTAAGCACAGTGTGGCAGCCAACTTGCTATTTGCAAAGAGCCTGGGGGTGGCACACCAGAAAGAGTCATGTATTTTCTCCAGATGATGCTTAAAAGCAGAGAGCTGCAGAAACAAGATTTTTTGGCTGGGACAGCTACCTTTCCTCTTAAGTTTTGCTGTCTTACCTGGCCACTGCTGCTGTACAGAACCAAGGATTTTTCTTTTGTCCTGTGCACGGGTGAGGAAGGGGTCATGGTTCACAAGTTCACCCGCAGTGAAAGAGAAGCTGGCTCTTTTAGCCAGACGAGTGTTATTCTGTCATCTGCTAACTACCGCAGACTGATTAGAAACAAGCAGACATGTATTTGTTCTCTTGAACGAATACTTGGCTGAATGTTGACAATTAGCCATAACATTTGTGCAGGTTGGCAGCAGCTACTTCTGGTTTGATTTATTCCCCACTCATTCTCTAATTGTAATCAAGTCTCTTTTTTAGAGGAAAATTCCTCTTTCATCTCCTTTTTTCTTATTTTGTCTGTGAGGGTGGTGAGGCACTGGAACAGGTTGCCCAATGCGGTGAATGCTCCTTCCTTGGCTGTGTTCAAGGCCAGGCTAGACAGAGCCTTGAGCAACATGGTCTGTTGTGAGGCACCCCTGCCCATGCCAGGGGGGTTGGAAGTAAATTATGTTAAAGTCCTTTCCGACCCAAACCATTCTATCATTCTACGATTTTCATACTTGCCTACAAAAACACTCTTTTTTAACCAGATAGACTAGAAAAGAGAAACAATCTCCTATTTCTAGTCTCTTCAATTTTCTAAAAAGGTAAAAAAAAGGGACCTACTAACTTCTGCAGGATTCACTGGTGCTATACTTAATTAATCCTAGCATTTCAGTCCCTTAGCCTTTAGAAATGTAACGGGCTTGAGGCAGGAAAGACTTTCATTTGCTGTTTGTGTCATTTGTAATTATGCTGTTTGATTTCCCTTGTGGTCTCACAGTTTTCCTTGAGTTTCTCTTCCAGGCTGCTTGTGGAAAGCCCACCAAGCAGGAACCAAAGAGCAAGAAACAATGGCCGCAAAAACTTAAGTCCTCAGAAAACAAAATAAGTATTATTTTGTCAGTGTTACAGCTGAAAAAAACATAGTGAAAAAAGTATTAAGTATCTTTCTTGTATTCTTCACTAGCTGTTGGGTTTCCATCAGAAAGAGGGGGAAATACTGGGAAAATAACCTAGCCGGTGGGACAGTTTCAGGTAAGATGCTATTTCTATTAGACTTAGCAGAAATAGTGTGAGCGAGTGTCCTGGGTTCAGCAGTAGCAGTCATGTTTCTCCTCCTTGGTAGCTGGTGCAGTGCAGTGTTTTGACTTTCAGCTCGGGAACAGAGCTGATAGAGATGTTTTGGTTTGGCCAAGGACTTTGTGAGCCTCATGTTCTGCCAGGGAGGAGGGGAAGCCGGGAGGAAGCAGAGACAGGACACCTGACCCAAACTGACCAAAGAGGTATTCCATACCACAGCACGTCATGCCCAGAATGTAACTGGGAGTTAGCCGGAAGGGCTGGGAGACTGCAGGGTTGGAGGAGGTATCGGTCGGAGCTTGGTCGGGCTTGGGGGGCGAGTTATCGGTCAGCGGGTGGTGAGGTGTTGTATTCTGTTCCCTTGTTATTTCCTTTATCATTATTATCATTGGTGGTAGCAGTAGTGATTTGTGTTATACCTTAGTTACTAAACTGTTCTTATCTCAACCCGTGGGAGTTGCATTCTTTTGATTCTCCTCTCCGTCCCTCCGAGAGCAGGGGGAGGGAAAGAAAGGGGGGGAAGTGAGCGAACGAATTACCTGACTGGGTTTAAACCACGACAGTTCTTTTTTTTGGCGCCCAACGTGGGGCACGAAGGGTTGAGATAACGACAGATCTGACCGGATTAATAGTCATTCGTCACAATGCTGATTTATTGGCTCTCAGAGTTGTTCTTCTTGATCTCACAGCTTCATACCGTTGTAACTTACGTAGAGCCGGTATTTGCTGTGATAGTGTTTATCAAGTGTGGGGCCTGGGCTAAGGTTCTTGTCTCACTGTGCTTTATGGCAATGGCTTGTAATACGGGTGGGCTCCAGCAGCAGGGCGGGACGGACGTGGCCGTGGACTTGTACCTGGCCGTCCGGCTTCTCTTCACCGTCCTGGCCCTCACCCTACTCTCCATCTTCGTGAGGCTGCGGGGAGCAGAGGGGGAGCGGCCCCGGGAGCCGGCGGCTGCTGAAGCGGCCCGGGAGAGCGGCCCCGGGGACCAAGCGGCGGCGGGAGCGGGGCCGGAGGCCGCCAGGGGACGGCTGCCGGTGGAGGAGGCCGGGGCGGTCGAGGAGCAGAAGGAGGCGGCTGCCGAGCAGCGGGATAAGGCGGCGGAGGAGCCGAGCCCCGCGGAAGAGCCGAGCCCCGCGGAGGAGCCGAGCCCCGCGACGGCCGAGAGCATTCCCCGGCAGCCACCCGCCGAGCCCCAGGAGGACGCAGGAGACCACGCAGCACTTCCCAGCAAGGCAGAGGAGGAAGAGCTGGACTCAGGAAAAGAGAAGCCGGTGGTGGGAGAGCCGGCAAGCACAGCAGCTACACCAGCCCCAGTGACAAGCACAGCAGCATCGTTTGAGAGTTCTGAAGGCTCTGAATGGCCTTTGGGTACCCTTGGGACCTGCCTGCTGATTGTGATGGGGATCAGCATGTTGGCACACACACAGGCTGTGTTCTACCCACAACCATTTTGTCTGATCTCAAAAGTTAAGCAGAGTCAGGTTTGGGTCTTGTCTGGGGTTAGACAACAATATAGGGGGACCAAGAGTTTTTCCCCAAGGCTGGACAGTCATGAGTGGCAGGGTGTGTGGGACAGTATGGGCAAGTATCTAGTCCACTGGGCCCCTCCAGTGCTTTGGAAACATTGGAGATGGAAGGCAGCTGTATGGAGTCCCCAGCAACAAGCTGCAGAAACTGCTGAAGGGGACAGTGAATTATTTTAAGCCTGGTGGGCCCATGGCACTTCAGGCCATCAGAGCAGAGATGCAACACAGAGATGGACTCATGATCGAGGGGTGGACTTAACAATGGACACTATTGCCCAGGTTATTCACAAGTGTGAACACTGCACACAGTCTCTCCTGCTCTGGAAGACTGTTACAAGAGATGGAGCCTGGCATCATGGACCAGATGGACGCAGCAGCTTTATAGGGACTGGTCCATGCACTAAGATAAGAGTGCACCGAGATAAGAGTGATGGTATATTGAAAATGTGGGATCTGAGCATGACGTGAATGGTATGGAATAAGGGGTGGATAATGTCCTGGGTTCAGCAGTAGCAGTCATGTTTCTCCTCCTTGGTAGCTGGTGCAGTGCAGTGTTTTGACTTTCAGCTCGGGAACAGAGCTGATAGAGATGTTTTGGTTTGGCCAAGGACTTTGTGAGCCTCATGTTCTGCCAGGGAGGAGGGGAAGCCGGGAGGAAGCAGAGACAGGACACCTGACCCAAACTGACCAAAGAGGTATTCCATACCACAGCACGTCATGCCCAGAATGTAACTGGGAGTTAGCCGGAAGGGCTGGGAGACTGCAGGGTTGGAGGAGGTATCGGTCGGAGCTTGGTCGGGCTTGGGGGGCGAGTTATCGGTCAGCGGGTGGTGAGGTGTTGTATTCTGTTCCCTTGTTATTTCCTTTATCATTATTATCATTGGTGGTAGCAGTAGTGATTTGTGTTATACCTTAGTTACTAAACTGTTCTTATCTCAACCCGTGGGAGTTGCATTCTTTTGATTCTCCTCTCCGTCCCTCCGAGAGCAGGGGGAGGGAAAGAAAGGGGGGGAAGTGAGCGAACGAATTACCTGACTGGGTTTAAACCACGACAGCGAGAAAAGAAATTACATGAGTTACCCTGCAAGAATAGATTGGAAACAATCTAACATCTGAGGAAAAGGCAGTGTTGCACCTGAAAATGAAACAGGAAGAGAAGAGAGGCTTCCAAGTATAAACACAATGGAGCACCATTATCACAAAACAGAGCATTGTCATTACAGAACAGCAGAAAGGAGATCAAGTAGATTCAGGAGGCTTTACTTGCACCTTTGACATGATGTAAGAACAATTTTGTATCAGTTAAAGAAAGGACCCAAGATCTGATTTAAAACCACTTTGGTCCTGTTTGGGTCTTGATATTTCAGATATCAACGGTTGTTGGATTAATTCTCAGAACAAGTGAATCTAGTCTGACTAATGGATATCCAGAAACACGGAGGGAAACCCAGGGACTGGAGTGTTTTAATTCTACTTGTATTTTTTACCTTTACATGCTCCTTCTCCACTTCAGTAAACATGTACTTTTCCTCCAGTACAGGGTATTTCCTCCCTCACACTAGTTCACATGCTTTTGCTTGCCAGAGCATGTTGCTAAACTACTTCCATCAGCATCGTTGTAAATCACAAGGACAGCAAAGATTAGTTAGCACTTTTGGAAGAGCAATAGTATCCAGTTGGGCATACTTTTATTGTCATTCCCTATGAATATCATCTGGTGATATCATACACATTTGTGAACTGTGGATTTTGTAAACATGAGTTGTAAGAGAAGCATCATTCTTTATGATTACAATGAATGGAAAGGTTTTCTCTTCCCTCCAAAACAAGAATATTTCATTCTTAAAGAAGGAGTACTAATGCCTTTTCTGAGATAAAAAAATGTTGTAAGAGTCTTATTTCAAAGAAGAAAGCTTTCTAACAGAATATAACAACAGCCTGTTGGAATAGAAGTTTTTGGAAGTAAAGCTGATTTAGTTCAGCTTTTTTGGAAGTAAAGATGATTTAGCTTAGCTTCACTTTAGCTAATTTAGCCAAGCAAGTTCATTCCAGGTAGCTATGCAATAGAGAAATCACAGCTCGGAAGGTGGAAATGTCCAATCTTTATAGCAGCAGCATAGCAGAATAACACAGTACCTGGTAATTATATTTATAATCTGTAATAAAGCAATAAAATACCTTCTTAAAGGGTCTTACTTTGAGTTATTATTGTTTAAATGGCTACAGTCTGGACTACAGTTTAAATCAGCAAGGACTTGTCTAGAAGACTTCTGAGTAGATCCCACTCCTTCAGAAAATATACCTTTCTCTCTATATAAATAAAATTTAATGGGCATTCTTCACATTACTTAGTGCTAGCCAGTGGTCTGTCAATGGTCTTGGCTCTCCTAGAACTGGAGCTGGATAAGGTGTTCCTTTCCCATCCTGAGTTGTGTGCTTACTTCTGAATAACTAGAGGGTGTTCTGACACAGTGGAATAAGTAAAGGTCAATGCCCTCTGAGAAAGGTCTAAAGCCATTAGTGGATAGCTGAATTGCTCCATGTACCTGAAGGCATGAGAGTACACAGATGAAGGGGCTTAGAGTACAGTAGCCTTCCAGGTTTCTTGATCCCTGCTGCATGGTGAGACCCTGGGGTGTTGACAATAAATTGAAGTAGCATAAAAGGCTGCTGTCTGCTGGCTAAAGAAGTACCACGGTGCCAGTTAGCACCGGAGCCACAGCAGAGTGCTTGGATCATCTCCTTGTCACTGTCCCTGCTCAGGCTACTCCTTGACGCTAGCAGGAGGATAATGGAGGAAATTAATAACCTAGAATTTGCGATCTGTGGACTTGGGAGACTTTGTTTTCTTTTTGGTGCCGTGTTGCCTCCTTTGTGCCATCAGATTGATGAAAACAAAATGCACCACATGTAGAGAAACTGCAACAAAGGGGCAGGAAGGGTCTTGTGTTTAATGGTATGAGCATGGTGAAGCTCTAACAAAAAATGCCCAGAGAAGCTGTGGCTGTCCCATCCCTGGCAGTGTACAAGGCCAGGTTGGACGGGGCTTGGAGCAACCTGGTCTAGTGGAAGGTGTCCCTCCACATGGTAGGGGGTTGGAAATGGATGAGCTTTAAGGTCCCTTCTAACCCAAACCAGCCTGGGATTCTATCATTCTATAATTCAGCACTGGAGAAGAACTCAGGAGATCATTGCAGACAACATAAAATAAAGTAAGATCACACATAACTTGATGAAGAGTATTTTTGCTGACTCCTAAAAGCTTCATGTGAAGATGCCTCAGTATTTCTAGTGGGGCTATGGAATTGCTTAACAGCATATCCATCTGTTAAAAACTCAACCAATTTGTTTTGATGAGGTCTCTAATTGTGCGTATGCCAGTTTTCCCATCAACAGAATGGTATGCTATAACCAGGAGTATTTTTAGACAGAATTATTTTATCTTCAGAATGCTTGAGATTTCATGGAAAAAAAAAATTTTAAAAAAATGTTCATCCAGAATCTGTTTAAATATCATGTTAAGAAGAACGCAATAGAAACTGTTCAGTTACTTCCCAGGATCAAATGGTGCAATGCAGCTTCTAGAACTAGATTTAGAGGGATAAAAGGAAAGTCCAAACATGACTGCTGCTAAGCTTTGGAGCTTGTTCTGTACATATTTTAATACTGTCTAAGCAGATTCCACTTAACTTTGTCCAGTTCCTGAACCTTGGGTGGCCTCTCCAGTACTGCCAGACCAAGCTCAGGCACATGGTGTTGACACACGTATTTTCTCAGAGGCTCTGCACCTCTTTCAGTGCTAGGGGTGAAACTATTCCAGGAATGAATTAGGGTTAAATAGGGATGGGAACTTGGTGCTTTCATGAGGAGGCTGGAAGATGCAGAACGAATGTGTTATGGGCTAACAAGATAGACAGCTTGATGCTCATCACAGCTATAACAAAAACATGAAATTGCATTTTCTCTTCCTGTGCTGAGTGGCGTTAGGTTATGTGATCTCCTTTTCCCTCACGTGTTCACTAATATTCTTTCCAACATTATTTTTTTTTCTTTTCAAAAGCGTTGGTCAACTTCAGGTATAGTCACAGACAATGGGAGTTGTGCTTTAGACATATAAAACGTTACACGGTGTTGAAAGCATTCTGAAATATTGTCTCCCAGGTCATACAAAGCGGGTATTCAAAACTAACACGTGCTACTGATATAAAATCTCTCCATGAGTACTCCTGAGTTTACAGTCCTGCCTACAACAATGCTTAGGTGAAAGGCATGTGTCTCAACGTAAGAAAGCCATTGGGAAGTTTGGGGACTTGGGGTTTGGGGCATAACATCCCCTGAGTGTTTAAGTCTGCTCAGTGTGGCTCTTCTGTGGTTTGGAGAACTAGGTAGTGAGCTCTGGTAGAAGTGTTGATTACTTTTACCCAGAAATGCTGTCAGCATGCTGACTGCTTTGAATGTTTATCCAGACATGAGTTCTTCATCTTCCTCAGCCTCGGGTGCACACCTCCTCTCTGGGGACTGCTCCCACTTCTCTAGCCATGCAGATGGGAGGCACCTTGCAGTGCTCACTCTGAAGCTGGGTAAAGTGCAAGGCAAATGATGAAATCCTTCAAATTACTGAAGCAGCACAAAAACATAGTCTGTGCCACTTGTTTTTTTTCCTGCTTTCTCTCACATACTCTCCTCATGTTGATTTTCAACTGTGTATTTTGTTTTCCTCTGTCCCTGCCCCTTCTCACTAGGCATTTTGCATTGTTCATGTTGAATAGATGTGATGGTTTTGAAACAAGCTTGTTCAGTCCCTAATTGAGCATGGGCTTTTCACTTAGAGAAGAATTGCAGGAGAAAATGCTGAAGTTAGGGAGGTCTGGAACATAACCAAACAAATAGTTAGGTCAACATTTGCAAGACACAGACCACAATAGACACATGCACTGCATGGTCACATATTGCTTATGATGGTGCTAACTACGATGGTCTTAAAAGCTCTTTGTTTTCCTACTTCTCCATCTGGAGTCTGAACCCTAGGACTGAGAAAGGGCAGGTGCTGGTTTTGGGCTTTTTAGAACACAATCTGCTGGCTCAGCAAGGATTTGATAAATGACTCCCAAGAATAGTGAATTATTTGGTAATGGAAGTGAAGAGGACCAAGCTTCTACTCCTGTTCAGGTCATGCCACCAGAGCACTTGTCTGTGTATTATATTGTACTTTATTATGACAAGGAGTGATGAGGTCTGTTTGTGTATGCACAGTTCAGAGCCCTTCACCAAGGCATACTAAGTACAATAAACTTGTCATAGGGAGCACTTTTGTGGTTTGTGACCTGTTTTTCCTTAGAAACATATTTTCCAAATGTGAGATGAATGAGCTTAGGGAATAGCCTATACTGTTACAGTTGTTGTGAGCACATACTGAATCATTCCATTAAGTTTGCAAGCCAGCAACACCATCACCTCAAACATACAAAAGGGAAAACCATGAAAAAGCATGAAGTGCCTTGCTTTCCATGGTGGAGCTGTGTTGTGCTAGGAAGAGGCTGCACTAGTGTGGTGCTATCTAGCAGATAAAACCAGGAGTGCAAAACAGATGATAAATGGGATGGAACAATGAAGGGAGCTTAACCAGTTGTGTCCCTTTTTAATTAAATTCTGTATTTCTGATCTTGGAAAGGAGACACTCTTCCCTGGCAGATCTGGACTGAGCAGCTCAGTTGTTGCTGGGTAAATACCTCTGGTTTTAGGTTCCCCCAAGGTTTTGGGGCGTCAGACGCAACACCGGAACTTCTGGTGCCAAAGGGCGCAGAAGAATTGTGACTTAGGTTTCATATAGATGTTCTTGCACCATGTTCAGCAGCAACTCTGGTTAGCAAAGCTTCTATGGCACCATTTGGTGCAGCTACATAGCACTCTGTATCAAACAAACGTGTAACGTTGTGGTGTCATGGCTATTTCCTCTGTCATCTGTAAACAGACTGTGACCAGGTACTTCCAAGGCATTATGAGTTGGTTAACTGGCACTTCACAGGTGGAGTTTCAAAAGTAATTAGCTATGGATGGATTTGAAATGAAGAACAGGACACTTAATTTCAAATGAAGTTAGCCACTTTACACACACAAAGACTGGCACACATGAGAAGAGAGCTGATCAGGGGAAATTTGCCTTCAAATCTGGTGTTACTGGGTTTGTTGCAGGTCAGAGTAAGGAGGCAGAGCCTTCTGTGTCAGGGAAAGAGTTTAAATGGCTGTGAAAGTGAAAATTTGGGCAGGAGAGATATGAAGATGGTGGTACGGTCAAACCAACAAATCAGGCTATGGTCTGAAGCAGCTGAATTTCAAAGGATTTGTTCTTCCTTGTGAGAAGAAGACAAGGAGACAATTTTTATTACTTCAGGAAGCCACCAGAGACTAAAATCTATTCCATGCCTTCGGTCTCTTAAGAAAAGTTATTATTAAACTATCAGAAGGATGTCAAAACTTATTCCTTGGCAGGCAGATACACTATCAGTGCAGGGAAGGGGTATGGGGAAGAAAAATCTTGCTTTTGTGCACTCATGAAATTCCCTTGAATGAGGAACCCAGTTCAAGCCCTCTAGCCCCAGGCACATTGCTAATGATGATGGTAATTTTAACTGCCATCTTTGGTGTCAGGATTTTATGTCTGTAATAAATAAAAACCAATTCAAATATAAAGAATAGTTTATAATTAGGAAGGGATTTTTTTTTTTTTCTTCTCTCTCGGAGTTTTATCAGTCTGTGAAAATCAATAATGAGAATTTAGAGTTAATATTTGTTCTAAAGAGACAAAGATCAGTGCATTCCCTTAGCATCCTTTAATAGCTGAAAACGGTGGGGGAAGGAAAATAAGCATATAGCTTAATAGGAAATCAAAACTGGTTTGTGAATGTGTGTCTAGTCTGATTTATTCATGACTGTGATACACATGTAAAATATGCTGGTGGTGCTACATAGTCAAAAAAGCAGCTTGCCAATGCTGTTAATTTACTATTTATTTCCTTTTAATCCCACTGGGTGTGACACAAATGTCCAAATACACCTATCATTTTGTTGGACTTTTCGTTAGCCCTACTGCAGCCCTGAAAGGTTATTTAAGTTTTTTGCATATGGGAATGACCAGATGTGAAGACTTTAGAATGGAAAAAGGTAATTTTATATGCTGACCTGACTTGACTTTGCTTTAAAACAAGAAGTCTTTTGTGTCTTAAAACAAGTCTTTTTTTTTTTTTTTCAGAATAAATGAAACCATATACAATTTTACCCTTTTAAAACCTCCTTTTCTTGAAGAGAAAATAAGAGTATTTTAATCACTGAGCTTTGGAAAAGTAAGTGCTGTCATGGGGTATGAGTGACGTGATAGGCTCCTCTGAGTAGTTTATGTATGACGCAAATGCATGATGCAGAGGATGTTGAGGAGCCTGGTGCAGTGTGTTTAGATTATATGTGCTTGCATCATGAAAAAGGGATCAGTGTCATGACACAGCACTTAATTAGGCCTAAAACAAATTGGTGATTTGGTCTGTGTTTCACAGGCAACATTTGTTTGTGGTCTACACAAACATGGCCATTTACTGAAATGATGTTGCTGCTGGATACGCTTTGTTTTGCTGGAGATGGGCACTGACTGCTTCCCACTCAGTTGAGCTAAAGGGAAAATCTCTTTTCTCATGGTACAGCTTCCAAAAAGGTCTTTCAAGTAATGAAAATGATGTGATGACACAAGAGGTAATGGGTGAGCTGCAGAGCTAAGGGCTAGTTTATTTCTGAAGTTTCTGAAGCCTGAGTGAAGACTCGGCCTGACATTTCATCAGAGGAGCCTGGGCTCCAGCTACCCCATAGCCAAACAGAAGGGTGCACCATGAAGGGAGAAGCTACTTCTTGAGGACTACCTGTGGTCTATTAGCCAATGAACCAGTCATGAAATTTAGGCAAGAATTGTCCAGAGACACATCATATCTTGTCAGTTATTGACTGAAAAAAATAGATGTGCCTTTGGGCACACAAGCCCTTCAGGTTAGAAACAGAGTTGAGAAATTGAAAGCTGATTCTACATTAGTTCTTCATGTGACATTTGTCATTTTGGACCTGAAGAACATCCTCCCTGATCAAAAGCACTTGTTTTTTTTTTTCCAACTGTCATCAAGTCTTGCAGAATAACTGTTTTCTTCATGCATTTTGCCTTGGTTATGAACTCAGTGCATAATGAGAAAGGGTGAAATTTATAAGACTGTAAGAACTGTAGTCAACAAACAATTCAGGCCACATAGCCAAGACCTTGTTTTCAGTGTGTACATGTACCATCCACACCCAGCATGCTGATTACACTGCACACATGAGCTAAAGGAAGCTAGTTTTCTAGCTAGCCAAGTCCCATCAAATACATATGGAAACTATACGAGCCTCATAATGTATGTTCAAAGCACTCTTCAGACGTGCCTGGGCTGCCTAACAATGTTCAAGCAAAACAAGAGAAAAGGCAGGAAAAAAGCAGACTGGAAAACCTTCCCTAATTGTGAATGTTTTGACTAGATAAAGATATCACATCAGTATGAGGAGCAGACTTAGATCACATTTTCCTGGCTTCTGGTGGTTTTTGCAATGCATTAGGAAGATGTTGGTTTTATTTTCTTAGAGAGTAGCTGTGGCATGAAAGAGAGGAGTGGAAGCAACCACTAGATCACAGTGAGCCTTTCTAAAGGCCCCCAGTGGTGGGCTCCCCCACTGATGTCAAGGTTAGCATTGCAATGTATTAGGAAGATGTTGGTTTTATTTTCTTAGAGAGTAGCTGTGGCATGAAAGAGAGGAGTGGAAGCAATCACTAGATCACAGTGAGCCTTTCTAAAGGCCCCCAGTGGTGGGCTCCCCCCACTGATGTCAACAGGATAGAACAGGACTCTCTCATCCTTACAGATGTGTTGAGGAAACACTGGGAAGGATGAAAAGGGTGGCTTTACTGCAATACATAATGAGAGACCCAGGCATGTTTTGGAGGGTTTAGCAGTAGGCAAACACCAGTCATAATACTGGGATTAAAAGCAATCCTCACTGTATTTCTAACTGTCCATTGCAAAATGGTATGCTTTGCTTCTAGGGGCTGCAGAGAATGACTGCAGGTTATTTTATCTGTGAATAATGTGTTGTTTTCACAGGCAACATGAATTGTTTCAGATGGTGAATGAACTGAAAGAATAAAAGCCTTAGAGCACTAAGAGTAATTATTTCCTCTACCCCTCTCCAACTTCACCTCTTGGTGACAGTGTATTTCCACTGCTCGCTGGCTGTCGCTAAAGAGGCAGAAAGGGCATTCATAGAACAGCAACATTGTTCCAAGAACACAGAAGTCATCCTTGGACTCCACTTTTTCTTTCCTCTTCCACTAACTGCGTCTGCCCGTTTGCTTACCAGTCTCTCCAGCACATCAGACCTCCACGGTGATCCCATCTCTTATTCATGCTTTACTCATTTCCCAACATGGCTATTACTGCTTTTCAGTTTAGTCTTCCTAAATTCCTGCTTTGAATTTGAGGTCAGTAAGAGTGCAGATATGGATGAAAGTTAATATAACATTAATTGACAGCAAGTACATGCAAAGGTATAAAATATTCTGTGTATTCCAAGAACAACAAATCATGTTTCAAGCCTTACTGCGTTAATTTACTATTAGTTGCATTGTTAAGCAGCAAATTTCTATTTGCATACAGTAAACAGATCGACACGCCAGGCTAGATGGGGCTTGGATCAACCTGGTCTGGTGGAAGGCAGCCCTGCCCACAGCAGGGTGTTGGAACTGGATGAGCTTTAAGGTCTCTTCTAACCCCCAACCATTGTAGGATTCTGTGACACATTTTTTCCAAGATTGCAAATCTGTGCCATTTTGGTAAATTTTAGCATGGTACAGCTTTAATGAAGCAACAGCAATAGAGCTGAGCGCAACAGCTCAGGTCAGCTGACAGCTGACAGGAAGGGTTTGCAGATGAACTCCTTGCCAGCCATTCTGTCAATTCAGAAGATGGCTCAGGTCTCTATGAGTTGCAATCACAAGCGTAAAATTCTGCAGACTGCACCCATCATGTGCCAAAGACAAGTCTGTACCTCTTCTTTCTGCATGTGCAACTTAGAAAGGAGAACACTTGACATTTTTCAAGTTGCATAATCTTGATCCAGGGTACACTGTCCTACTGAAAAATGCTCTTCTATAATCCTGTATTATCACTGTTCTCTTATTAGCAAAGAAAAACAGACAGGATGCCTCCTCTTACCTACACTTTAAAGCCACAGCCTGTACCACCCTCACCTTTCATGCAAGGTGTGCAATATCTACAGACGGGCAGTCTGCCAAATGCTAGAGCCACCATCCATGATGTTTAGATAAAAGGATGAAGTGCCAACATGGAAGTATTTTTCTATAGTAGTAGACACAACTATAGCAGACATTATATTTTATTTAATCACTATTCCATTCACTCCCCATGCAACTTCCATCCTCTACACAGGATGAGGTGTACAGACTTGTAAGCTCCTGTACTTCAGCTAGAATCTCCTCAGCCACACTTGATGGCTGTAATCTACTATGTCAATTTATGTCAAATCCTGCAACTGTGCATCTGCTATTTCAGGCTACTTTAGCACCTAAATCATCTGCCAGTAAACATTTAAATTCTCAGTCTAGGTCTCAGAGCAAAGACAGAGTGCAAGAAAAGGTTATTTTCCCTAACACCTTGTCATGATTTAAACAGCAGCACTGTACCAGCTACTAAGGAGAAAAATGACTGCTACTGCTGAACCCAGGACACACCTCTTCTGACAGAGCCATACCTGAACTTATTCATTACTCTTTGAAAATGACACAGTTCAGCCTGTTTAAGCAGGATGACTTCCTTAAGGAGGAAGCTTTACTAAGTATGTTTGCCTGAAGCTATACTTTCCCCTTCTTTCTCACAGCATTTATACCATGGTCAAATGTCACAGTTTTCTTGGTTTCTTATGTCTCTTTTGCTTGAGAAACGGAAAGAAATGAAAGCAAAATGGCTTCTAACATGGGAAAACAGTATTTTCCTCATCTCTTAGTGTAAGCTGAGGTATCAGTCTCCTCAAAGACAGTATTTTGAAAAATAAAGAACTCATCCTGAGGCGAACACCTGCCTAAAGCAGTCATTCTGAAACAACAGAAGTTTGTCACAGTTTAAAGATCCTGTTTGCAGCTACTCTGACAAAAGGCAAGTGTTGAGCAGCTCCATCATAGATAACACATCTGCCTACACTCACTTTTTAACTCTTAGGTACAATTTAGGGCTGCTGAACTTGTATTGCCAGCAGCTACTGAGAATTGTGTTATTTACTTTGCTGCTAAAGTAGCACTGTTGAGCAACCATGCAGCTAGCACATCATGAACATCCCATAAATGTCATATAACGAGGAAAATAAAAACCATCCCAAACTAGAAAGTATCCGTCAATAACCTGCATCTAGGACAAAATGAAGACCTGTATAAGAAATAACTTTCAAGTATGAACAGCAAGCAACAAATAGGAAGAGGCCTGTTTGCATGAACTTCAGTGATAAAATGCTCTGAACAGGAAAGGCTTTTGCAATACAATTTCACTAGTTTGCATAATTCTTAGAACTAAAAATTTCCTTGGGTTGTTTCACTGGTGTTCCTAGTTACAGCTAAACATATCAGATTATTAAGAATTAATCTGGTAACTAGAACATCCTTGGATGAATTAGAAATGTGTGAAATACCATATAAACATTTTTATAACAAAGCCCCATAAATATTAACAACTAGAATATAATCGCTTAATACAGTTAGTTAACAGATGATTCTTTGCATATTTTGAACATGTATACACCCCAGAGTCAAACCCAAAGACTCCTTAGAAATTTCCCTCATCTCGGAATGGCACCTTTGAAATCCAGAAATGAGTTGCTTTGATACTATGTTTGGAGCAGTATCCATATTTAAAGTCACAGAAAGAGATTCTGTCTCTCCCCAGGTCCCCTGCAGTTTAAGCCTTCTATGCGTGTGCAGTATGGTCACCATCATACAGCTCTGTACAGCTTTGAAGCTGCCTGGTTTACAGCCAGGAGTATTTATTTGGCCTAAATTGCAGAAATCTATTTTCCTGGCTCCAAATTAGAGACCAGTTTTGGATGATTACTTCTAGTGCTGATTTAGATACACAGGTATATGTGAAATCATACAAAGTTAATACCTAATAAATTTTTTTTCTAAATGCAGGTTAATCTGGGTTCATGAAACAAGTTTTTTCAAACAAAAATGACAAGAGTTACATGCCTTTCAGTGTGTTTTATTGTCATCTTAGCTCATTCTGATCATACGAGTTTTTAGAGCAACAAAAAGCTACTGCTGACTGTCCTGGGTTCAGCAGTAGCAGTCATGTTTCTCCTTTGTGGTAGCTGGTGTAGTGCTGTGTTTTGATTTCCAGCCTGAGAACAGTGTTGGTGAAGCCGATGTTTTCGGTTATTGCTAAGTGATGTTTACCCTGACCAAGGACTTTGTGAGGCTCATGCTCTGCCAGGGAGGAGGGGAAGCCAGGAGGAAGCAGAGACGGGGCGCCTGACCCAGGCTAGCCAGGGAGGTATTCCATACCACAGCACGTCATGGCCGAGGTGGGGGGTAACTGGGAGTTACCTGGAAGGACACGGGCTTCCGGGTGGGACTTGTTTCTTGGCCGGTGGTATCGTATTCTCTTCCCTTGTTATTTTCTCTTATCATTGTTGTTGTTGGTAGTAGCGGTGGTGATTTGTGTTGTACATTGGTTGCTGGACTGTTCTTGTCTCAACCTGTAGGAGTTGCACTCTTTCGATCCTCCTCCCTGTTCCTCCGGGAGCGGGGAAGGGGAGAGCCCCGGTGGAGGGGGGGGGCCTCGATTGTTGTCAGCCCGGCACCACTCACTGAGAGTGAGCGAACGAATTACCTGACTGGGTTTAAACCACGACAGTTCTTTTTGGTGCCCAACATGGGGCACGAGGGGTTGAGATAACGACAGATCTGACCGGATTAATAGTCATTCGTCACAATGCTGATTTATTGGCTCTCAGAGTTGTTCCTCTTGATCTCACAGTTTCAGAATGCAGTACCTTACTTAGAGCCGGTATTTGCTGTGTTAGTGTTTCTCAAGTGTGGGGCTTGGGCTAAGGTTCTTGTCTCACTGTGCTTTATGGCAATGACTTGTAACACGGGCGGGCTCCAGCAGCAGGGCGGGACGGACGTGGCCGTGGACTTATACCTGGCCGTCCGGCTGCTCTTCACCGGCCTGGCCCTCGTCCTCGCCTCCGTCTTCGTGAGGCCGCGAGGAGCAGAGGGGGAGCGGCTCCGGGAGCCGGCGGCTGCTGAAGCGGCCCGGAAGAGCGGCCCTGGGCACCAAGCGGCGGAGGGAGCGGGGCCGGAGGCCGCGAGGGGACGGCTGCCGGTGGAGGAGGTCGGGGCGGTCGAGGAGGGGAAGGAGGCGGCTGTAGAGCAGCGGGAGAAGGCGGCGGAGGAGCCGAGCCCCGCGGAGGAGCCGAGCCCCGCGGCAGAGCCCAGCCCTGCGACGGCCGAGAGCGTTTCCCGGGAGCCGGCCGCCGAGCCCCAGGAGGATGCAGGAGACCACGCAGCATTTCCCAGCAAGGCAGAGGAGGAAGAGCTGGACTCAGGAAAAGAGAAGCTGGCGGTGGGAGAGCCGGCAAGCACAGCAGCTACACCAGCCCCAGTGACGAGTACAGCAGCATCAACTGAGAGTTCTGAAGGTTTTGAATGGGCTTTGGGTATCCTTGGGACCTGCCTGCTGATTCCGATGGGGATCAGCATGTTGGCACACGTACAGGCTGTGTTCTACCCACAACCATTTTGTCTGATCTCAAAAGTGTGAGATCAAAAGTGCGAAAAGATTTTACCCGTCAACCAGGGGAGCACATCATCACCTGGTTACTCCTATGCTGGGACAATGGGGCCGAGGGTCACGAACTAGAAGGGACAGAAGCCAAGCAGCTGGGATCACTTGCTAGAGAAGGGGGAATTGACAAAGCAATTGCAAGAGAGAAAAAGTCCCTCAGCCTTTGGAGGCGGCTCTTGGCAGCTGTGAAAGAAAGGTTTCCATACAAGGACGATGTTATGAGTCGTTCGGCCAAGTGGACTACTATAGACAAAGGCATCCAGTCTCTGAGGGAATCGGCCATCGTAGAGATGATCTATCACATCAAGCCGAATAACGGGGATACACCTATAGATCCAGATGAAGTTGAATGTACACGACCCATGTGGCGAAAACTTACACGGAATGCACCGTCATCATATGCCGTATCATATTCATTGGCAACAGTAACCTGGAATGACATAGTACCACTAACAGTGGATGAAATGGTTCATAAACTCCGAGAGTTCGAAGACAACCTCACCCCTTCCATCATCTCAGCTGTGGAAAAACTGTCCCAGGACCTCAAACAATTGAGGGACGATCTATCTGATTTATCCAGCTCCTCACGTGTACCAACACAGGTCTCAGCTATTAACAAAAGGCGTCCTATTGTTCCAGAGAGGAGATACAGGAGGTATATGCCACGGGGTACCCTACGGTTTTACCTGCTGGATCACAGAGAAGACATGACAAAGTGGGATGGAAAACCTACTTCAGCTTTGGAGGAATGGGTGAGTGAACTGAAGAGGGGAGCAAGGGCGAAGACTGATCGTCCCCTGAGAGCTACGGCTTCAGTCTCTGGTAAGCAGTTTCCCAGATGGAGTAGAAGAGCTGATTTTACTCCAGCTCCTGTGATAACAAAGAATAATCCCTTTCACCACGACTTAAGTGTCCAACACTGTGATGACCACTAGAGGGGCCCTGCCTCCAGCCAGGTGGAGGTAGGGGACAATCGGATTTACTGGACTGTGTGGATCAGATGGCCTGGCACATCAGTCCCACAGAAGTATAAGGCCCTAGTAGATACCGGTGCACAGTGTACCCTGATGCCATCAAGCTGTCAAGGGGTGGAACCCATCTGTATTTCTGGAGTGACAGGAGGATCCCAAGAGTTGACTGTGCTGGAGGCTGAAATCAGCCTGACTGGGAGGGAGTGGCAAAAGCACCCTATTGTGACTGGTCCAGAGGCTCCATGCATCCTCGGCATAGACTACCTCAAGAGAGGGTACTTCAAAGACCCAAAAGGGTACCAATGGGCTTTTGGTATTGCTGCTTTGGAGACTGAGGAAATTGAGCAGCTGTCCACCTTGCCTGGTCTCTCAGAAGATCCCTCTGCTGTGGGGTTGCTGAAAGTTGAGGAACAACAAGTGCCAATTGTGACCACAACAGTGCGCCGACGGCAATATCGCACCAACCGAGACTCCCTGATTCCCATCCATCAGTTGATCCGTAGACTGGAGAGTCAGGGGGTGATCAGCAGGACCCGCTCACCCTTTAATAGCCCCATATGGCCAGTGTGAAAGTCTAATGGAGAATGGAGACTAACAGTAGACTATCGTGGCCTGAATGAAGTCACACCACCATTGAGTGCTGCCGTACCGGACATGCTAGAACTTCAGTATGAACTAGAGTCAAAGGCAGCCAAGTGGTATGCCACGATTGATATTGCCAATGCATTTTTCTCCATTCCTTTGGCAGCAGAGTGCAGGCCAGTTTGCTTTTACTTGGAGGGGTGTCCAGTTCACTTGGAACCGACTGCCCCAGGGGTGGAAACACAGCCCTACCATTTGCCATGGACTGATCCAGACTGCACTGGAACAGGGGCAAGCTCCAGAACACCTGCAATACATTGATGACATTATTGTGTGGGGCGATACAGCGGAAGAAGTCTTTCAGAAAGGGAGGAAAATAATCCAAATTCTGCTGAAAGCCGGTTTTGCCATAAAACGGAGTAAGGTCAAGGGACCTGCACAGGAGATTCAATTTTTGGGAATAAAATGGCAAGATGGATGTAGACAGATCCCCACAGATGTGATCAACAAGATAACAACGTCTCCACCAACTAATAAGAAAGAAACGCAAGCTTTCTTGGGTGCTGTGGGGTTCTGGAGAATGCACATCCCAAATTACAGTTCGATTGTAAGCCCTCTCTATCATGTGACCCGGAAGAAGAATGATTTTAAATGGGGCCCTGAGCAGCAACAAACCTTTGAGCAAATTAAACGCGAGATAGTTCATGCAGTAGCCCTTGGACCAGTCCGGACCGGACCAGATGTAAAAAATGTACTGTATACTGCAGCTGGGGAGAACAGTCCTACCTGGAGCCTCTGGCAGAAAGTTCCAGGAGAGACTCGAGGTCGACCCCTCAGCTTTTGGAGTCGGGGATACGATGGATCTGAGGCCAGCTATACCCCAACTGAGAAAGAGATACTGGCAGCCTATGAAGGGGTTCGAGCTGCTTCGGAAGTGATTGGCACTGAAGCACAGCTCCTCCTGGCACCCCGGTTGCCCGTGCTGGGCTGGATGTTCAAAGGCAGGGTCTCCTCTACACATCATGCAACTGATGCTACATGGAGTAAATGGGCTGCACTAATTACACAATGAACTCGAATAGGAAATCTCAGTCGTCCAGGCATTCTAGAAGTCATCATGGACTGGCCAGAGGGCAAAGATTTAGGAATGTCACCAGAGGAGGAGGTGATGCGTGCTGAAGTGGCCCCACCATATAATAAACTGTCAGAAAGTGAAAAGCAGTATGCCTTGTTCACTGATGGGTCGTGCCGTATTGTGGGAAAGCATCAGAGATAGAAGGCAGCTGGTGGCTGGAAACATACGCTGTGCCCCATGCCACTGCCCGGAACACTATCCTGGGCCTTGAGAAACAGATTTTTGTGGCGACACGGCACCCCAGAGAGAATTGAGTCAGACAATGGGACTCATTTCCGGAATAACCTTACAGATATTTGGGCCAAAGAGCATGGCATTGAGTGGGTATATCACATCCCCTACCACGCACCAGCCTCTGGGAAAATTGAACGGTACAATGGGCTGTTAAAAACTACACTGAGAGCAATGGGTGGGGGAACTTTCAAGCATTGGGATACACACTTACCAAAGGCCACCTGGTTGGTCAACACCAGAGGATCTGCCAACAGGGCTGGCCCAGCCCAGTCAGAACTTTTACATATTGTAGAGGGGGACAAAGTTCCCATGGTGCATATGAAGAATTTGCTGGGGAAGACAGTCTGGGTTATTCCTGCTTCAGGTAAAGGCAAACCCACTCGTGGGATTGCTTTTGCTCAGGGACCTGGATATACTTGGTGGGTAATGCAGGAAGATGGGGAAGTCCAATGTATACCTCAAGGGTGTTTGATTTTAGGGGAAAACAGCCAGTGAACTCAATTGTATGCGGTTGCCTGCTGTGTAATGCTTTTATAGCTCATCAACTAGATGTCTTCAGGTCACCAGCGACTGGCCCTGACTTCCCTCCAACCATCATGCCAACAGAGAATGAACTTTGATAGAACCAGATGAGTTCCACAGTAAAGGAACGACCAGCAGCAGCAGGCAACGATCCAATACTGCAGACAGCCTTTCCTGCCCTGAAAGATTGTTACAAGAGATGGAACCTGACATCATGGACCGAATGGACTCGGCAGCATTATATGGATTGGTCCATGCAGTAAGAAAATGATCTTTTCCTCTTGGTCTGTATGTATATGAATGTATATATGCGGGAGAGTGATGGTGCATTGAAAATGTGGGATCTGAGCATGACGTGAATGGTATGGAATAAGGGGTGGATAATGTCCTGGGTTCAGCAGTAGCAGTCATGTTTCTCCTTCGTGGTAGCTGGTGCAGTGCTGTGTTTTGACTTCCAGCCTGGGAACAGTGCTGGTGATACCGATGTTTTCGGTTGTTGCTAAGTGATGTTTACCCTGACCAAGGACTTTGTGAGGCTCATGCTCTGCCAGGGAGGAGGGGAAGCCGTAAGAAAGCAGAGATGGGGCACCTGACCCAGGCTAGCCAGGGAGGTATTCCATACCACAGCATGTCATGCTCAGGGTGGGGGGTAACTGGGAGTTACCTGGAAGGACACGGGCTTCCGGGTGGGACTTGTTTCTTGGCCGGTGGTATCGTATTCTCTTCCCTTGTTATTTTCTCTTATCAGTGTTGTCGTTGGTGGTAGCGGTGGTGATTTGTGTTGTACATTGGTTGCTGGACTGTTCTTGTCTCAACCTGTAGGAGTTGCACCCTTTCGATCCTCCTCCCAGTTCCTCCGGGAGCAGGGAAGGGGAGAGCCCGGGGGGGGGTGGGGGCAGCCCTCGATTGTTGTCAGCCTGGCACCACTCACTGGGAGTGAGTGAACAAGTTGCCTGACTGGGTTTAAACCACAACACTGACAAACAACTCTCTCAAACGCAGTCAGTAAGAAGTCATATTGTTGCCTGGAGTAAACACACTGTCAGGCATTATTAAAATAAGTTACTAGACTACTAAAGTTTGCCAAATTATAGAATGAATGGTAATGGAAAGTATTACTAAAGGTAATTTAATCTTAATTAACAATGAATGTAATCTCATTTAGTTGTTTTCTTCCACCTTTCGACTACTGGGACACACGATTTCCTTATCCGTGGACCCTCTAAGAAGCTAACTGTTCACCTAGCTGATTTCGCAACCCTACACAACATGCAACAGCAGCAGTAGAGCGTTTAGAAGCCTCTTCTAATAATACTCAAGAAAGCTGGAGAATCTTCAAGGCCTGGCTTTGAGCAATATGGTCTAGTGGAAGGTGGAACTGGATGAGCTTTAAGATCCCTTCCAACTCAAACCAATCTACTCGAGATTTACCCGAGACCTAGATCTCTAAAACTGAATACATACGATATTTTACACAGAGCAGTCCAAAACGTCAAATCCCATGTCTGTGCCTTCTCGGCAGCTAGTCAGACATGACTACAGTCCTGGTCCCCACCTTTATTCATATCTTGTCTTAAAGTAAAAATATTTATAGATAATTTGAGGAATTACAAGTTTAAAAAACGAAAGCTGAAATGAAAGCTTAGGCCACAGATCCCATTTTTAATATGTGAGTACAGTTATCACAAAATGTCAGGAACTATTCAGACAGTAAAAACTAAAATACAGTCATGAAAAATATCTTAAACTCACAATGATCCTTATTCTTGTATGAGTGGTCTTATTGCTATTGCTACATTTATCATTTTGAAGTTTCATTAAATAGGTCTATTAAAAAAGACAAAACCAAACAAACCAAACAAACAAAAAAAAATACAAACAAAAAGCCCACAACCAGCCAACCAAAAAAAAAAAAAATTACAATTTCCATAAAGCTCAGATATATATCAGACACCCTTTCAAGAATTGCATCAGGAGTGCCAGTACTGTCTTGACATTAATGAGCATGTGTCATCTGGAGTTAGCTGCATTATGATCACTACTACTGTACATGATGGTGTGTTAGCAGGAGGGGGAGCATCCATTACGAGGCAAGCTATCCAATAGCACTATCCAGCGTGAGAGGAGACTTGATGACGCTTTCCTGTCTTTCCCTGTCAGAACTTCTTCCATGCTCTGATGTTTGCCAGAAGGGCATAGAGCACACTCTCCAGTTGCTACTGCACAAACAGAATGGTGAAAGCCATCACGACACAGCTGACAGCCACGTATGGGCTCTTCCGTTCACCTGAAAGAAAAAATACCAAACCAAACCAAAACTTGGGCATGACCAAGCGTATCTAGGCAGCTCCTAGCCCAACACACTAATTAATCCCATTGCAACTGCAAATTAATATTCAACATTTCGAGCTGGAAGAAATGCTATTACAACTACAGATGTGTAACTGTAGAACATGCATGGGGGTGGAAAAACTAAGATGTAGGACAGGATATATTTCATTTTAAAGACAGACTGGGAGGTGTTTGCTGTAAGCAAAGGTTGACACTAGGACTTCTATCTTACTACAAACCATTTTTTCTGAGATGCCATTTCCAGAATATATTAAAAAGAAAAAAAACAATATATTGCTGCTGTTTCTTAGTGACAGAGTAAGAAGGCAGGCACTGGAAACCTGATCAAGACATCAAACCTTTCACTGGCTCTCTTCTCAATTCTGGCTAAAGGCTATAGCTGCTCAAAAGCTGTTGTGTCTTAGCTGAGGTGTACCTCAATGCTCTCTGGCCACAACAGCTGCTATATGCAGTGTGAATCCCTGTCCTGGGTTCAGCAGTAGCAGTCATGTTTCTCCTTTGGGATAGCTGGTGCAGTGCTGTGTTTTGACTTCCAGCCTGGGAACAGTGTTGGTGAAGCCGATGTTTTCAGTTGTTGCTAAGTGATGTTTACCCTGACCAAGGACTCTGTGAGGCTCATGCTCTGCCAGGGAGGAGGGGAAGCTGTGAGGAAGCAGAGACAGGGCGCCTGACCCAGGCTAGCCAAGGAGGTATTCCATACCACAGCACATCATACCCAGAGTGGGGGGTAACTGGGAGTTACCCGAAAGGACACAGGCTTCTGGGTGGGACTCGTTTCTTGGCCGGTGGTATTGTATTCTCTTCCCTTGTTATTTTCTCTTATCATTGTTGTTGTTGGTAGTAGCGGTGGTGCTTTGTGTTGTACATTGGTTGCTGGACTGTTCTTGTCTCAACCTGTAGGAGTTGCACCCTTTCGATCCTCCTCCCCGTTCCTCCAGGAGCAGGGAAGGGGAGAGCCCCGGGGGGGGTGGGGGGACTTGATTGCTGTCAGCCGGGCACCACTCACTGAGAGTGAGTGAACAAGTTGCCTGACTGGGTTTAAACCACGACAATCCCCTATGCATGGTATCATACAGGAGCCAGCTAACTGTCTGGGGAGCTCACAGCTGCACGGACATGGCCAGATGCCTGTCTTATTTCTCTGCTAGAGAGACATAACATTGCCAGCATGTGGTCCAGAGATTTTCAGATTAATGATAAAAACGGTCAACAGATTCCATAAGTTGCGCAGACACCTCTATTTTCTGACTCTTTCAAATGAGTGTCACAGTTTCCAGGGGCAGAATGGATGAAAGTTAAATTTACTCCATTAATAGACTTGTATTTGGTGGCAAAGGCACTCAGGAAATGTATATTCCAACCCATTTGGTCCAGAACAAAAAGGCTACAAAGTTCTCTTGTTCTGCAAATAAACTACAAAAAACAAAAAAAATCTTAGGTAGGCAACTCAAACACAATTAAGGGGAATATTAGTATTGTTAATCAGACTGCTGCCTATTTACATCGGCAGTTCCTTTATTTAATTATCCAGGTGTTTTTACTCTCCTACTTTATGCTTTTATATATCCCTAGAAGTGTTCAAGCCAGGCTGGGCAGGGCTTGAAGCACTCTGATCTAGTGTCTAGTGGAAGGTGTCCTGCCTGTGGCAGGGGGTTGCAACTGGATGAGCTTTAAGGTCCCTTCCACGCAAACCAGGCTGGGATTCTATGATACTTAAGCATTACTCTTCTTTAAACCACTGACTTCTCTCTGGAGAGCAAAATCCCCTGCACTGGTACTTCCAGTCTACAAAACAAGAATGTCCTCAACATAAGAAGGACATGGAGCTGTTGGAACAAGGCCAGAGGAGGCCATGAGGATGATGAGGGGGCTGGAACAGCCCGTATGAAGACAGGCTGAGAAAGTTGGGGCTGTTCAGCCTGGAGAAGGCTGCGTGGAGACCTCATAGCAGTCTTCCAGTATCTGAAGGGGGCCTACAAGGATGCTGGGGTGTGACTCTTCATTAGGGACTGTAGTGACAGGACAAGGGGTAATGGGTTTAAACCGGGGAAGTTCAGGTTAGATATAAGAAATTCTTCCCTGTGAGGGTGGTGTGGCAGTGGAATGGGTTACCCAAGGAAGTGGTAAATGTACCACATCTGGCAGTGTTCAATACCAGGTTGGATGGGACCTTGGGTGACACGGTCTATTGTAAGGTGTCCCTGCCTGCGGCAAGGGGTTTGAACTAGCTGATTTTAAGGTCCTTTCCAACCCAAACTGTTCTATCATTCTATGAAAACTGTTAGGAGGTGTCAATACAGCAATGACTCTTTAAATGAAGAAGATTCCTGGGTTTATGTGTTCAGAAGCATCAAGACAGCTGGACCTGTTTATTAAAAAAAAAACAAATTTCCATTTCCTTTTGCTGTGCAAGGTCTTTTGTCCTACTACAAAACAGCTTTTCTGAGATACAGTTTTCAGAGAAAAATTGAAGAAAAAAAACCTGCCAAGGATTACTAGCAGGACCTTCAAATACAGGAGGAACTAACTTTCCACAGCAAAAGAAAATACCTGTAGAGACACCTTCCATACGCAGAAGTGCCTGCTGCAGCAACAAGATACTGTCATGATCTAGCATATATTTAATTAAACTTCAAATAACTGAATGAATTAATGTCTACAGTTTCACATCTGTTTAAAATAAATTTTTGAGGAAGTCCACCTCCTATAGTTTAGAGTATTACAATTTTCATACGGGTTATACTTTTCTGCTCTTAATTTTCTTAAAAGAGAAACCACCATGTGGCAGGATTAAACATCATTTTGCACAACTCTGTATATACGTAACCGCTTGTTGGTTATTCAAATCTTATGCACATGTGAAAAGGTTGTTTAAACATACTGGGCAAGTTAAAGAAAGTCAGTAAGCATTTTCATTTCTTAAAGCATGCACTTTCTCCATGCATTTGTGATTAACACAAATAAAATGATGGGAATCACCTTCAAAGCCCATTTCCCATGCTGAGAATATGGTACTGCTAAGAATGGAAATATACAGAACAAACATTAAGATACTACATTCTCCTCTAGTTAAATTGGACCACTCTGATATAAGTTGAAAAGAAATTAGTATTTTACATGAAGAAAAAAGGATGCAGTTCAGTATGGGGAACAAGAATGCATGCATTACCTTGGGTGCAGCAAATGTAAACTTGTTAATGTTACTACATGATGGGAAAACAAGACTGTTCCATAAGAACTGCAGTTCTTAACTTTATCAAGTTGACAGGGGCCTCATTAAACCTCTTTTGCACTCCTTTAAATGGTTTTTAAAACAGTTTGCTGTGCATAGCTAATGGGAAAAAAATATGCTTCCATATTAACTAACTAAAAAAGGTAAGCTAAGACGTTCAATCTCAGACAAACCTGAATGCAGATGAATTTTTACCTTTTTCTTTTTTCCTGCTATAGCTCAAAATTCATTTCTGACAGCTGCCAACTTGCCAGTATCTTTTAATTACAATACCAAAATTGGTTCTGCTATGTCTATTATCTAAATAGCACAATATTTGCAATCATTTTAACAACAGGTCTTCACAAAACCCTGGTTCTTGTGTTAGTGCTTTCTGACATACTGAAAAATGTATGTCATGTCTCCTTCAAAGCCTGATAATGCACAAGAGGGAACGATACATTTTTTCTTTAGGTTCAGTGACAAGCAGGAAGATCTACAATTACAAGTTCAATGTTCCTGCTCTGCACTAACAACACTATTTGAAGAATATAGTTTTGATGATGGATATGTCAATTTTAAAAAAATCTTGGATCTACCTTAATGCTAAGAACAAACTTCTGTTGCATATTCCCATTTCCTTCTCAAAATAAATTCAGAATGATTAAACATAAATGAGTATTATGGGAAAGTGTCTAAAATCAGAGTTGATCAGCCTGCCCATAGATGCTACTTGACACCAACAGCTTTGTGTAATTCAAAAGTGCACAGAAGGAAACTAAAGAAAGGAGGGAAAAAAGATATTTGTGATTAAACAGAACCTTACTGCATCATGAATTTCATGTTTGTTTATTACTACAAGGTAAGTAGCTGGCTTTTGCCAGCAATCCTTTAGAATTTCAAACAGGCAACAGTTTATAAGGAATCATTGATTCCTTTGTTTGTTAATAAGAAGTATGTCAATGGTTATTTTGTGTAGTAAAACATGCAAAAGATTTTTGCAATAACACCACATCTATGAATTGATATTTGAAAATGTGGGCTTCCATGATGCTACGTAAGACAGTCATACCCTGCCTCCCCCCACCTTCACCATATTTCATGGAGGAAAAACCTTCATTTTTTAAGGTGATATATGATATGGCTTTCCTTGCTACAAGGAAACACTACCCTAATGAATAACGCATACTCTAGAAAAAGAATTAAAGATTTCAAAGAAAAAGAATTACCAATCCTGGCGCATTTCCAGAATATTCCCAATAGTCTGTGAAGATAAAATAAATTAATTAGTCTCTTGGTTTAATAAAATAACTTAAGTCAACTGGTTTTCCTTCTTCTACGCTAAACCAATCCAAATTAACAGTAGTTTATCAACTTGACACTCTTCTTGACATCAGAAAACACCAGACAACTGCACAGAGGTGTACAGGCTAGGAACCAAAAAAGTGAGAAAGCTCTTGCTAAGCCTAGTAAGGCATTTTGCATGCAAGAAAACAAAGATGCTCTTAGTCAGTGTGTGTTCCAAATCTAAAGATTTAATCAAAATTTTATATACTACATTAAAGTAACCCAGACAGAAATTTATACAAAGAAAAAACACAGAATAAAAAAAATACTGCCGTAGGAAATATTGCAGATGGGAAACTTTTTATGTTAAGACTCTGAAGCAAGTTTTCTTGCAGGTGTAAGAGATGATAAACCTGAGTATTTTTAATGCTTTGTAGTGCCTCTTTTGTATTTTCCTCAGCAACAGTAGATAAAAATGCCTTTTATAGCAGAGTATACTCATAGGTGTAATCTGATGTAAAACACTTGTGTTGAAATAAATAGCAAAACAATTACTCAGATTCGGTTTTATTCTCCTATGAAGGTTTATCTTGTCATGTCTCTAATGCTAATTGCACAGAACATTAATTCTCACAAGTGAAGTAACACACAACAAAAACAGGATTCAACTATTCAGAACACATCCAAAAGGATGTACAAACATAGAATCATAGAATAGTTAGGATTGGAAAAGGCCTTAAAATTATCTAGTTCCAACACCCCTGCCATTGGCAGGGACACCTCACACTAAACCATGTCACCCAAGGCTCTGTCCAATCTGGCCGTGAACACCACCAGGGATGGAGCATTCACAACTTCCTTGGGCAACCCATTCCACTGCCTCACCACCCTCACAGTAAAGAACTTCTTCCTTATATCAAATCTAAATTTCCTCTGTTTAAGTTTGAACCCGTTACCCCTTGTCCTATCACTACAGTCCCTAATGAAGAGTCTCTCTCCAGCATCCCTATAGGCCCCCTTCAGATACTGGAAGGCTGCTATCAGCCCACCTCACAAGTGTGTCAAAGTCCCTCTGGATGGCATTCCGTCCCTCCAGTGTATCAACTGAACCGCACAGCTTGGTATCATCAGCAAACTTGCTGAGGGTGCACTTATGTCCCAGATTTATAATTTCTCTGTGAACTAAAATAATTTCATATTGACAGTTCAAGAGGAACATGACTGAAGACTGCTTTATGATATGAGGAAGAGGGGAAGAATATTGAAGCATCCCCAACTAGAAGCCAGCTTTTATCCTTACAAATGATGGTCAAAACTCTGTTGAAAGCGTGTCTACAGGAAGGTTTCCTTCATAGTATGACTGCATAGTATGGAATGCAGTAAAAACATCTGGATTCAACTATAGTGTCTATTTGTAGATTTATGGACTAAAAAAAAAACCTAATTATTTTTCCTCCTTCTCCTGATACGTGTATCGGCAGTAACTTCAGTCTATGTTATTTGTGGGGTTCTATCTACTACCTGCTGTGATGGCAGTTCTCCAAGTGCCTTCCCACAGTGCTCTGAACCCATCCACAATGCTTTCATTCTCTGTCTTCTCCATTTCTTGGTCTCTGAAAATTGCCTATTTTTTTATCTCCATAAATGCAGACAGGTAGTTTTGAGCCAATTGCTCATAGTACTTCAGCAGTCAATGTATCCTGTGCTGTTTTGTTGGGGTTTAATAATTTCTGTACTACTTCATATTTTAGGGCCCCTTTTATGATCTTTGTTTACTTCAGCATCCCTTTGTCTTTCCATTTAACAGCCTCCCCTTTATTTCTGAAACAAAAGTCTGGTGTTGGCAGGTGAGAACCAAGTGTTCCAAGAGACAGCAAGTGATTCAGGTTTTTGAAGTCAAAGTGAAATGCACTGTGAACAGCATTCCAGCATTTTCGGTTTTTAGAACGCAGGCCCTTTCATTTGTGCTTTAGATTGTTTTGCTCAAGACAAAAGTATTTCTGTATAGTCAAAGCTATTTTTTTTCTGCTTTTATATAGCTCCACAAGTAGAAGTAATAACCCCTACATGTAGGCGATTATACTGTTCCTGTCTAAGAGGTCATACAGTAAAGTAACCTGAAGATATATATGCACTTTCTGAAGATGCATGCAAGTAAAAAGGCATTCACCTGTAAATGTTTTAATCTTACAGAGCAAAACACACAGCCCTGTTAATACTGTATGGATGGCACATAAAACTCTTGAAACTGTTGTTACTCTCTGTAAAATTAACATTTGCAGATTACTGCTGCAAAGTCAACACAAAAACTGCCACAGTCCAGCATCTCATGTTGCCATCTCTCAAAAACCTGCCCAGGAGCTCAAAGAAATAAAACATCACTATCCTTTTCTTACACGTATTTGTAGAATCTTATCTGGGAAAAAGCATATTAACTCCTTCAGGCAGGCTATAAACATGCTAATTTTGCCTAACAATCTCAGCAAGGGTATTTTTTGCCTTCTCAAGGTTTTCTTGATCGTGTGTAATGATGTGAGGTTATAGCTGAAGTAATGTACATTGTTCTTAGAATCATAGAATCGTTAGGGTTGGAAAGGACCTTAAGATCACCTAATTCCAAACCCCTGCCATGGGCAGGGACACCTTACGCTAAATCATATCACCCAAGGCCTCATCCAGCCTGGCCTTGAACCCTGCCAGGGATGGAGCATTCACAACCTCCCTGGGCAACCTATTCCAGTGCCTCACCACCCTAACAGGAAAGAATTTCCTTCTTATATCCAACCTAAACTTCCCCTGTTTAAGTTTTGACCTGTTACCCCTTGTCCTGTCACCACAGTCTCTAATGAAGAGTCGCTCTCCAGCATCCCTATAGGCCCCCTTCAGATACTGGAAGGCTGCTATGAGGTCTCCACACAGCCTTCTCTTCTTCAGGCTGAACAGCCCCAACTTTCTCAGTCTGTCTTCATATGGGAGGTGCTCCAGTCCCCTGACCATCCTCGTGGCCCTCCTCTGGACTTGTTCCAACAGTTCCATGTCCTTTTTATGTTGAGGACACCAGAACTGCACACAATACACCAAGTGAGGTCTCACAAGAGCAGAGCAGAGGGGCAGGATCACCTCCTTCAACCTGCCGGTCACAATCCTTTTAATGCAGCCCAGGATATGGTTGGCTTTCTGGGCTGCAAGCGCACACACTGCCTGCTCATGTTCATTTTCTCATCAACCAACACCCCCAAGTCCTTCTCCGCAGGGCTGCTCTGAATCTCTTCTCTGCCCAACCTGTAGCTGTGCCTGGGATTGCTCCGACCCAGGTGTAGGACCTTGCACTTGGCATGGTTAAACTTCATGAGGCTGGCATCAGCCCAGCTCACAAGCGTGTCGACGTCCCTCTGGATGGCATTCCTTCCCTCCAGTGTATCAACCAAACCACACAGCTTGGTGTTATCAGCAAACTTGCTGAGGGCACACTCAATCCCACTGTCCATATCACCAACAAAGATGTTGAACAAGACCGGTCCCAACACCGATCCCTGAGGGACACCACTCGTTACTGGTCTCCAGCTGGACACTGAGCCATTGACCACAACTCTTTGTGTGCAGCCGTCCGGCCAGCTCTTTATCCATTGAGTGGGTCCATCCATCAAATTGATGTCTCTCCAATTTAGAGACAAGGATGTCCTGTGGGACAGTGTCGAACGCTTTACACAAGTCCAGGTAGATGACATCAGCTGCTCTACCCCTGTCCATCAGTTCCATAGCCCCATCATAGAAGGCCACCAAATTGGTCAGGCAGGATTTCCCCTTAGTGAAGCCATTCTGGCTGTCACCAAGCACCTTGTTGTTTTTCATGTGCCTTAGCATGCCTTCCAGGAGAATGTGCTCCAAGATTTTGGCAGGCACAGAGGTGAGACTGACTGGTCTGTAATTCCCCGGGTCATCCATTTTCCCCTTCTTGAAAATGGGGGTTATATTTCCCTTTTTCCAGTCATCGGGAACTTCACCCGACTGCCATGATTTCTCAAATACGATGTCCAGCGGCTTCGCAACTTCATTCGCCAGCTGCTTCAGGACCCGTGGATGGATCTCATCAGGACCCATGGACTTGTGCATGTTCAGGTTCTTAAGATGGTCTCGAACCAGTTCCTCTCCTACAGTGGGCACAGGGTCTTCATTCTCACAGTCCCTGCGTCTGCCTTCCAAGACTTGGGTGATGTGGTCAGAGCCTTTGCCAGTGAAGACAGAGGCAAAGAAGTCATTCAGAACCTCAGCCTTCTCCAAATCCTGTGTAGCCAGCTCTCTCGAGACCTTCCTGAGGGGGCCTACATTCTCCCTAGTCTGTTTTTTATCTGCTACGTACCTGTAGAATCCCTTCCTGTTATCTTTAACACCTCTAGCTAAGTTTAATTCTAACCGGGCCTTAGCTTTCCTAACCTGGTCCCTAGCTTCTCGGTAGAAGAAGAGCATCCCTCTACTCTTCCCATGCCACCTGTCCTTGCCTCCACTTATTATAAGCCTCTTTTTTCATTTGAATTTTCCTCAGGAGCTCCTTATCCATCCAAGGAGGTCTGCTGGCCCTCCTGCTGCACTTCGTTCTGTTTGGGATGCAACACTCCTGAGCTTGTAGCAGGTAATCCTTGAATACCAACCAACATTCTTGGGCCCCTCTGCCCTCTAGGGCTATATCCCATGGAACCTTCCGAAGCAGGTTCCTGAAGAGGCCAAAGTCTGCTCTTTTGAAGTCCAGGGCAGTGAGCTTGCTGCACACTCTTCTCACTGTCCTGAGGATCTCAAATTCGAGCATCTCGTGATCGCTGCATCCAAGGCTGCCCTGGAGCGTCACATTTCCAACGAGCCCTTCCCTGTTGGTGGGCACAAGGTCAAGCATGGCACCTCTCCTTGTCGGCTCCTCTATTACTTGCAGAAGGAAGTTGTCTTCTACACAATAGAGGAACCTCCTGGATTGCTTGTGCTGGGCCGTACCATCCTTCCAACAGATGTCAGGGTGGTTGAAGTCACCCATGAGAACAAGAGCCTGCAAGCGTGAGGCTTTTCCTATCTGTCTATGGAGTGCTTCATCTGCAGATTCTCCTTGATCAGGCAGCCTGTAACAGATCCCCACAGTAATGTCTCCCATAGCTATGTTCCCTTTAACCCTGACCCACAAACTCTCTGTTGACTGCTCACCTGTCCCCAGAAAAAGTTCCATACTCTCCAGCCTATCTTTAACATAAAGGGCAACTTCCCCTCCCCGCCTGCCAGACCTGTCTTTTCTAAAGAGCATGTAACCTTCCATTCCCACACTCCAGTCATAAGAGCCATCCCACCATGTTTCTGTGATTCCCATTATATCATACCCCCGTAGACGTGCACACATCTCTAATTCCTCTTGTTTGTTCCCCATGCTACGGGCATTTGTATAGAGGCATCAGAGCCGAGCTCCAACTGAAGCCGGCTCATTGGCTGGAGCGGCTCAGGTATCTCTACATTGCTCCAAGCATTTATTATAGGTTCTGGCAACTGACTGGGTGTGTTGGGATGGAATGATGCCCCCCTCCCCCAACACATCTAGTTTAAAGCCTCCTTGACCAGTCTGGCAAGCCTCCTACCAAAACTGCTCTTTCCCTTCTTTATCAGACCAGCTCCACCAGCCCCCACTAGACCTGGCCTACAAACTTGGGCCCCGTGTTCAAGACACCCAAACCCCTGACTATGACACCACCCTTTTAACCAGTTATTAACCTGGCTAATCCTCCTAGCTTTTTTTAGGTCCTCCCCTGTACCCTGGAGAATTGATGAAAAGACCACCTGAGCTCCAGAGCCCCTAACCACCTCCCCCAGGGCTCTGTAGTCCTTCTTTATGTTCCCCAGACTACTACTATCTATATCCGTAGCACCCACATGTATCACCAGGAGTGGGTAATAGTCCGTGGGACTTACTAGAGCAGGCAGCCTCTCTGCCACATCCCTGATCCGTGCTCCTGGTAGGCAACACACCTCCCTTGGGACTGGGTCTGGCCGGCAGACGAGTGCTTCTGTCCCTTTTAGTGTAGAGTCCCCTACTACTACGACCCGCCACTTTTTCCTAGCAGCACCAGTAGAGATCTTCTTTAGCAGTACATCAGCCGGCTGTTTCCAGCTCGAGTGCGTTTCCTCATTAGCCCCCTGCAGGATAGCAAAGCGGTTCTGCGTGGGGACAGGGGACTTAGGGGGAAGCCCCTTGCTTTTGGTTGTCCTTTTCCTTCTTTTTTTTTTTTTTGTCACTAATTCCCAGCTTCCCAGGTTAACGGCCTCCTTCTTTCCTTCATGAGGTAGAGGTGAAGCTTGAGGCCCCTGCACAGTTTGGGCGTGGAGTAAGCATCCCTGCTTCCTCTCAGCTTCCCTGACATCTCGCAGTCTATTAAGAGCATCCTGCAGCTCAGCCACCTGCTGCAGGAGGACCTCCACCAGGGAGCACCGAGTGCAGCCCTGCCCATTGTGCACCATTCCCTCACAAGGCCAGTACAGACACTCTCTACACCCCGAGCTCTGCCCTGCAGCCTCCCCTCTCATCGGCTCTGTCTGGGTGCCTATGCTGGCCACCGCCGGGGCAGCCAGAGCAGAGCTCCCGGACTGGGCCCTGATCATACGACGAGTGCTCACCATCCCGCTCGCCTGCCCGCGCAAACTGTCCTCGACCCGCTCTGTTCGCCTCACTCCCTGGGGCAGGTTTTTAACCAGTCAGGGCTGGTGCCGCTGCTTCCGGCTGCACCCCGTGTGAGTCAGCTGCTCGCTCTCGTCAGCTGAGCTGCCGGCTCCTGGGCAGGTCCTGTCGAGGACTTGAGGCTCCCTTGGTGGCTCTTGTCGCTCTGAGTTGAGGCTCCTGGACACTGATCTGCCCCCCGCTCCGGTGTTGAAGGCGCCCTCTCTCGAGCTACTCACCTCAAGCAATTCATAGCCCTGGAAAAACTGCTTGTTGGCAAAAATATGGATTTTCCTTTCTGATGTGCAAAACAGAATATGGCTTTCATCATCTATCCTCATTGCAGTTAACAATTTATGGTCTTAAAGTCATTACTGGTTTGAGGACTGACAAGCCTTCCAACAGATGACAACAGCACCTTTTTAAGAAGCTTGTGCTGCTATTGGAACAGCTCAGTACATCTGTTTATCTACATAGTTTGCTGCTGAGCAAAAGTAAATTGAAATCTGGGCCTCCTAAACAGCTATAATCACAGCCTCTGGATGATCAGGGGAACTTGCATTGGAAGAAGAGCCTGTACAGGCCTTTTGCTCCCCTGGACTTTCATATTACTGCTAATCTCAGGTCCAACACATGCATCTTTCAAGTCAAAACCTGTTTTGTTTAATCATTTATTACAGAAATGATGCTGACTTGAATGAATCTGCTCCAAAATAATTTCTCTTGAAGCACCTACTCAAAGTAATTACACTCTTCCTTATTCTCTTCATCATCATGTTCATCTTCATCCTCGGTATTATGCAGGTTAAACATGTCAATCTGGCTTGAATACCTGCTGTTTTCTGGGAGCCATAAGTCAAATGTGTATGAGCTGCTGCATATTCCTGGCTTTCACTTTCTAAAGTACTGATGGTGAGAGTGGTGTTGGTTTTTGGAGAACAAAAAATACAAAGGAATGAAACCCAGTAAGACGAGAAAGGTTTAGTGGGGCTTTAGACTTTAGCTGCTAGACTGGGAATGCTGAAAAACGCAGCTGCCATGTGTTCACCAGGACAACCCCATTGCCACTACAGTAGGGTACGTGAGAGGCACCCCACTGCAATGCTCATGGGAAGTCAAAGGAAATCTCTGCTGCATTTAAGCTAACACATCTTTCTGCTTAGCATGGAGACAAGAAACTATGTTGTGGTACACATTTCCCTCTAGTTAGCATGAAACAGCCAATCTCAACTTGTTTTCCCAACCTTAAATGATATTGCTCAGGACAAAGCACACAGAAACACTCAGATGTGTCAGGGAAAATGAAGGTCTAAAATTCTGTTGCCTTGGAAACAGAAAAGACAGGAAAAGACACATTTTGGTAGAAGTCAACAGGATGAAATACTGTATTATGCGGATGGGTGACATCACTTTGCAACACAGTTTTCCCAACCAACAGAAACATGTTTCTTTACTTACTATCAACAGATTTAAATCTTCACCAAAGTTACCACTCAGTCAGAAATCAACATCTCTTTTGTCACTTGAATATTTTATCACTACTTTTTTATAATTTGGAATAGGAATAATGAGGTAAGATCATCTCTGGGGTAAAATGACATATTACTAGAATGTGTTTTATCCAGTATGTCTAGACATTTCAATTTGAGCATGGAATATGTTAGTGAAGAGGGACAGGGTTTAAGAACTTATTATGAGCTCCATGTAAACATCTTACCATCCAGGAAACAAATTTCATTGCTTCCAGGCCAACGTTCTATTCTCCAGTACAAAGTACTCTACAAGCTATATATAAAAACCAAAATAGTATGTCCAACATCTCTACAAATACAAACCTACAGATCAAATGCCCAACTCCTCCACTGTGTCAGCACCCTTTGAAAACATACTATGAAGAGAGTTCTATTGTATTCCAGACAGATTTGCCTCGAGAATAAACAGAGTAGCTCCAGATTAAAGGAAACACTCCTTGCCAAGAACAGCCCTAAAATTTTAATCGGTAAAATAAATATTCTTACTTCTTTACTGTGTATACCTCATTGACTACTGTGTTATCTTCCACTAGCAGACATTCAAATTCCCCTTGTCTCCCTCCACCCCACACAGTCCTTCATGAAGTCATCCTTTCTTTCCATCTTTTATCAAAAGAAATCTCTCATGTCAGTGACAACATCACAGCCTCATATGAAAGGACACAAGCATTTTCACGTTAGAACTCGAAACTGAAAAAAAAACCTTAGCACACTTTAAGTATCTTACACTGTTGAAAGAAAATCCATATGATAAAACAGCAACTCCAGAGGCTAATTACAACAAAGGTTTTCAGGAGACAAACAGTGAAGGTTTTTTGGCGAGGAGTCTACTTAAGACTTGACACTTTTTCTGAAAATTAGATGCAGAAGTGGCAGAAAAAGGGGAAAAAAAAACAAACCAAAACCAGACCAACACATTTTCTTTTACAGCAAATTATCTAATGGAAAAAGTAGACAAGTAAAACACCCAGTGCCCAAAAGCCTGCCTGATTTTTTCCACCTAGAACATCACCAGCTAGAATTATTCCTATTTCTGTAAATACTATCTCCTTTGTGTTATCCTTGGGTGACAGTATTACTGAAATGCTAAGCATGGCCATAGTGGTTTCAAGGTCAAAATTGCCCAATTGTTACTTTCAACTCACACGATTTAATTGACAGCTCTGCATATTGCTCATTGCACCCAACATACAGTCATATTCATTTTTAGCACAAAGAAAATTGGTAAACCAGAATTAAGGGTATTAACAGCATTAAGTGAGGCACAGATCTGGCTCTGTGGCTGTCCCCATTTCCCACCGCCCTACAAAATGTGCTGTTGAACAGGGTAGAGAACTGTTTTGCAGCAGTATTGGCTCTGCAACAAGAAGCATATTCTGGGAGAATGGGAACACAAATAAGAAAAACACTGGTCACTTAGGAACACGCGTTTAGGAGTAAAAGCAAGACCTGAAGTTAGTGTGACCAAAGGACAAAAAAAAAAAAAAAAAAAAATGTTAGCTTGCAAAAACTCTTCTAGAAATTCCTTCACCTTGGTGAATACAAACCAATGACTTAAAAAGACCACACAAGCATAGTGTCACTTCCTTTAAAAAATACTTAATTTTTTAGTTACAGATTATTGCTAAAGATGTGTTTCAAACTTGTACCTCCAAAATAACTATCTTGAAAGCAAACAAAAATCCAGCTTCTGCTTTTAGTATTTTTTTACCCACCCTAAGAATAAAAAATAAATCATTACAGCAATAGCCACATGTAAGAAAATGTTTCCTTTATGCCACTCTTTTCTGTATTTTCAATAAGCATCTAATGAGAAAGTTGGAAATCCAAAAAATAACTAATAAAGCAGTATTAGCTGGCTTTTTTAATAGTTAATAAATTCTTACCATAAAATTGCAACTAAGTGCTTGCAAATACTTTGTTGCATTCTATTGTAAGTTACAAAATGAAGATCATTATTGTTAAAAACGAGACATTTTTCAAAATAAGATTTGTATTATCGCACACCATTAGAGGATACTAAAACATTGCAGTTAAAACCAGCTTGTCTATTCGTAAAACGAAGAGATTACATACCCGGTTTTATTTTTGTCCAGTAAGCTGGGAGCCAAGGATCTGATATAGGCACATGTGCATATAAGCAGCAAGATGACTGTCAGTAGACTCTGAAAGTTGAAGATGGCAGACTACAGAAGAAAATTAGAAAAAAGAAAAATTACATCCTTGCAGTACAAAACTTCTGTTGCTGCATAAGATGGAGAAAACAGGTGATCCCTTAGACAATGCTCATCAAAACCAAAAGTGAAACCTACAGTGCCAGTGAGCCAGAAATTCCATTAGCAGCAAGCTGCACACAATGGCAATTTCCTTTCCACAAATGGTAGCTTCTCCTTCTCAATCCATCCCAAGAAGGGTAAAGAAACATTAGGCAAATGTAAAGGTAAAAAAACCTTACAGTTTGGCTCCTAGGCACCTGTTCCAAAGCCAGTTTGTGGAAACCCATTAGCAGCAGGCTAAGAGTAACTGAAAACATACGTTCCCACTTGGACAAGAACACAAGTAACTGCAGTTTGCATGAATGTAACATGGTGGTGGTGGTGAAAGTGGAGGTGAAGAGTAACTGGCAGCTAAACAAGTGACAGCCCAGATAGAAAGTAACAATAAATATACAAAAGGATTGTTAATAAACTGCTTTATGAAAACTCCACCAAAAATTCATCAGATTTGTAGAAATATGTACCATTAAGCTCAACTGAACTACAAAAAGATAACATAAATCTTATTTTTAAATCATCTTTTAACATTTTTACTGTAAATACATTTTTAGAAGTGCTAATGATATGGAAAATGATGGACAAATGGACGAATTGCCTTAGGAAGTTCTGTTGTCTGATAGCAAAACTAATCTGCCAGTAAAAAGACACAATTCTTTAGAAAGAACTGTTACTATATCTGGCTATTTGGTAAAATTTAAAGTATCAGTAATCTGCAGTAAGTACATCCCACAAACATTTATTTGTTGCTTTGTTTTGTTTTTTTTATCTGAAGTCTAAGTCTTGTGTGGCCAACCCATTATTTAATATTAACTTATAAGCAACTATCATTGCTGATGTGAAGCAATGTTTTCCAGAAGTATAAACATTATGGGGGTGAAAGAAGATACTCATATAAGGACTACTGAAGTTTCACAACCAAGTACAAAATCTGGAAGAAAGATGGCTGATGCTGATTTCCATCAACATGATTGCCATATCACCATTCCAATAAAATATGCACTAGCAACAGTTTTTTCTTCCGTAAGGTTAACCAAAACTTTTAGTAGAAATATTTACCTACTAGTCCACATGATTCTACTAATTACTCCCAAATCTGAGACCTAGATTCTTCTTACAATGTGAAAATAATCCAGCTACACGAAGCTGCAGTTTTATTGTTGCGGGTTTTTTTTTTGTGGTTTTTTTTTTTTTGTGGATTTTTTTTTTTTTAAACTTAGCATGTCTCAAATGACATTTTGGTCAACTTAACAGCACCAGGTAGTATATGAGGCAATTGCTTACTTCAAAGAGCCTTATCTTCTCTTTGCTCATCTACCCTGATTTGCAAATCCTATTTAGTCTAAACTCCAAAAGAAACGGCAAAGCAAATACCTTAAATTCACTCTTTATTCCGGAGTTCTGATGATGTGTCTAAATGTCTCATTTTTTTGTAATGCTAAACCCAGAAGGCCAAATAGTAGTACTTAATTAAGTGTGAATATTTAGCACTCATGAAGGGGCATTAGAGTTTCCTTCTTCAAGCAGATCTCAGTGGGATTTAAGAGCATACCATAGCTCCCATTTCCATAGCCTAAGGCACATCTCTGATGATATATGTGCACTTTCTTCCTGTATCACTAAATGCTAATGTTTTGATACACAATTTTTTCTAAATAGTTAAGAGGAAAATCACATTTCAGTTCACGCTTGCATTAACAGGAAATTAAAAGATAAAACCTAGAAGATCTAGTAGAAACAAAGCCATTGAAACATCCATGAGCTTTCTGAATATGAGATATAAAGCCTTGTAACAAAAAAAAAAAACACAACAAAACCAAAACAAACAAACAAACCCCAAACCACAAAATCTTAGCTTACACAGAAGTCTCCATGAATCATATGAGGCAATACCAGTACACACATAGAACTGCCAACGTGAACACACGCATTAGGCAGGGCTAGATACACAAATTAATTTAAATGTCTAGGTCAACAAGCAAAATTCCCAAGCCCATCCCCTCATTTCTCATGCCCTTGGTATGACCATAGCCTGAGAGACAAAGGCACAGAATGAAAATGTGATTGTAAGGATGCAGTGAGAAGGTAGGCAGGGGAAAAAGTTGAAGAGTAAATGGGAACTACATGCAGCTGACACCCAGCAAGGTGTCTGTGATGAGTGAGAACATGGAGAGGGGGTATTACAGAAGTGAGGTGGTGATCCAACACTCAAAGCCAGCCCTCACGTCCTCAGAGGAAGGCTACCTGCTTTCCTCCCAAGCCACAGCCCTTGCTAAACCATGTTCAGTTTAGCTTTTTAGCTTTAGTATTTCAGCTTAGATAGCAATGTCATCATTTATGTTCTACCACGTTGTAAATAGTGGGCATATCATTCTTAAAGGACAACACACTCCCAACATTATCAGTATAATCTTGCCTTTATACTAGGCACAAACTTTTGCCAACTTCAGAAGCTAGGGAACTCTCAATTCCCGCGCAGAGACAACCCTTACAACCTACAAGTGGCTGCGTGTCCTGGCTCCTGTGGGTCTAGGAACTTGATGGGGCTGGCTGGATCCAGGAGTGGCTGCCTCTCAGCAAAGCCAGATACCCCCTATCAACTGATTAATTTGATCAGTCCTCTGGGAGAGACAGCTGCTCTCAACATCTCATCACAGTGCAGCGCCTGCCAGAGCTTGGTTCCCATGAATTCCTGCAAGCTTTCTCCTGCAGCTGCTTCCCAAGGAGGCTGCTGGTATTGGGTACTTCAACACACGAAAATGGCAGGACACGCTTGCTTCCCCTTAAGCAGGGACTGTAAATGTATATTCATGAAATGTGCTATTAGTCAACCAATACGGGCAGTACATAATTGCTCTTTGTTGGGCTCTTCATGTGTTTCTCCAGATATGCAGCGTAGGGCATCTCTGTAATTACAAAAGCCATTCCACTGAAACATGCTATGAATTACACATTTACCTACTTAGCCACTTTAAAAGGACAGACATGCATATTTTAAAATTTCACTACAATTTTAAACTGAAAAAGAAAACTTATTTCTGCAGAAAATGGCTTCACATTTCACATTTGAAGTAAATCTTACGGCCCAGCTGAATTTACACAAAAGGGCGATTTACATCCAGCTGCTTTAACCGATGCAATTAAGAGCTGCTGTAAGAGTCATACATGACTCGGAATCCTTTAAAAAAATACTGCATTCACATACCAAGCTGTTTGGAAAATATAATATGGGTGGGTTGCACTTCATTTGGTTAAAATGGATTCTTCTTATCCAAAAGTAATTAATTGTAATTTTTCAAACATTTTGACTGGCTTAATGTAGGTCTTGTGAACCTCTTCTGCACATGGAACAACTGATGCTACCTTTTAGACTGCATCCAAAGGCTGCTGAAAAGCCAACCAACTTCCCAAGGCTCAGACTCCAAATCCAGAAAAGAATCAGTGCTGGTACTTTAATCTTGTTTTACAGTGCAAGCTGTGGCATTAATTATGTATACAGACATTTTCTACATCTGCATTTGGCACATTTCTGACATCGTGGAAACACAGCAGTAGTTACACTCTGTGTTACTTAAGTAATTACACTGTTGTCATCCCCCCATCTCCTGTGTGCTATCTCCAGGTACTTTTTGAGTGCTATACATCACCTGCAGCACTAATGACGTATTGTATTCAGCAGAACTTGCAAGAGCAAGCTTTTTCGTAAGTCTTTAGAAATTTTAAACCACAGATTTTAGCTTTCAGACCTACATGCCCAAAGGCTCTTTAAAGTAATTTCCCAAATTAGACGCTAAAAAAACACCTCAAAATTTCCCTGATCATACTGTATCTTAATAATTCCATATAATACATTGCAGAAACAAAGGATGAATACTCCTGAAAGTTTTCTTTTGTTCAGATTAGCAGTGGTGGCATGTATTAGAAATACTCATGTGAATATATGGCAGGTAGAAGACAAAATGTCACAATTAGAGACATTTGAATGTATTTCCATCTGAGCCCACATCTGAACAGCGTAGCTGACATCACAGAGGATGCTGGGGCAAACCAGAGAGTTACAAGGAAAGAAACTGTCTCCAGTTGCCTCTGGAAGATACAATCAGCTCCTTTTTCTGGAGTGAGGAGAGAGGGAAGAAGGAGCTTGTGGATGAGTAAGAATAAATCTATGGAATAGTACATGGTAACAAAAGTTTAATATATAAAAGCATGAACTAAATTTCAGTACACTTCAATAAAGTGTTGATTTAGAGCAAAAAAATTCCTGTGTGGCTTAGAAAGGAAATCCTGATGAGCCGTAACATTTGCAGAGCGCTGTCAACCTGATTACATACAATGTTGTTTTCTGCAATTTAGTTTGGATTAAATTTGGGGAGAAGAAAAAAAACAAAAGACACTGCTCAGAGTTCTGGCTATCCACAACTCTTGTACTTTAGCAGTACTGAATTCAATGTGCTTAAAGGAAAGTCATGCTCATATGATCACCTAAATTTTCAGTGATCACTGGTAGATCACACGTCTCAGCAGACATAGCCATAATAGATAAAATAATCCTAAACTTTTCTACAGTGAAAATATCACGCATAGCAACTCTGTACTCTATTCATTTCATCACTCATACATTCTCAGATTCAGGTATGGCTTTTCCCCATGTTTCTGCAGACAGCAGCACAGAATTCTTAACCACTTGTTGCTGCAACCCTTGGATAGCACTGTAATAAGTTACAACGTAACTTCTGATGCAACTCTATGCCTCAGGCAAGGTAAGGCTGAATATCCCCTTGCCTCACACATGTTCCTTTAAAATAAGCCACATGATACCACAGTTCTAAAGGGAAAAAAAAAAACAAAACCAATCACCCCATGCAGAACATAAACCCTGTGCTGAGTCCCCCTGGGTTGGTAGAAAGCCTAAAACAAAAGCTCTCCCAATTTATCTCAACAAACCTAACACTGAAGCCAAAGCTTAATCTTCCCTAGACTTTCAGTATTTACAAAATGATTATCTAATTGTGGTGTGACCATGATTTCATCTGTGTGTGCTATGAAAAGAGAGGCTATTGCAGTGCCAGCAAGTTGTTAAACTTTGCTCTAGGTTACTATTAAAATAATCAATTTATGTGGGCAAACACAGTTAAACTACTGGAATATTCTAAAGAAATAATCGCATTTGTGTAAGATGCTGCAAGAACGTACAGTCTTTCTAGAACAGGTTTTTTTTGTTGGTTTTCTCTTTCCTCCTCAATGTTATAAAATTGATGATTGTGTTCTCTGGAACCAATGAGACAAATGCTGATATTCAATCACTTAGCTGCCTTTCTAACATTAAATCATTACCAAGAGCTTACACTGTAGTTACACTGTGGTTACGCAAGTGCTGATAAAAATGTAAAAGCCTACATTAACACAGTAACGTCAGCTTCAAATCCTAGCACAGAGAAGTGAAATCAATCTATGACATTTTAACAAAATCCTTACAAATGTGAAAAAAAAATGCTCATTATCTAAGGTTTCTATTTGGTACTGCAATTCATATTTCCCCAGTTTAAAACTAATGTTTAGTATAATAATGAAAACAGTAACAGGAAATAAACCATGCAGGACTATTCCTAACCTGCAGGTCAAAGCAACTGCTAAAAAGTAATTAAAACATGCATATAATCATATTATTTTCCAACCTATTCTGAAATAATTTGTTTTCCTACTGCTGCCAAATGTAATCTGATAAAAATGAATGAAAATAAGCATTTGTAAAAGAGGGATGCTAATTAGAACTGTAAGAAAAATACAAAACTTAAAAATCAGTTAAGTTTAAAGTGATTACTCCAAAACTATACTGAAGAACTAAGCAAGAGGTCTTCAGAAAAAATGGTTTGTTCTTAGTAAGTATCCAAATGTGAGTTAGTAGTTACTAACTGCTCCAACACTAACAGCATTTTTTACTTTACATTTACTGAACACTTACCCTAGCATTTAGTTCATAAGGTATTTAAGTGCAATTAACACAAATTCACACTTCTGCCTAAAATATTCAAAGTTCTAAAATATGTATTTTTGAATTCATAAAATACAGGCTAAGGCTTGATTACAGTAATAGGGAATCTTTCCCTAGACATTTATTGAAGAAGTATGTTATCAATTTAAATGGCAAGTACAGCACATAGGAACTAACACCTATGCTTTTCAGTCAACTGAAGTCCAATACATCTGTTTAAAACAGAACAAATCTATTTAAACAAGTAGAAAATAAATTAACAGATGGAAACAGTTGTCCCTTCCTACAAAAGCTTCGTTTTTTCACTGCAACTCAAGTCCACAGACCAACACTGAAATGACACCTCAAGTGATGATGTTGAAATTCCATGCTTACTTGAATTCCTTCTTTTTTGCCCCCCCCAGTAGTTAAGCAACAGATTCAAAATGGAATTTTTGGTGTAAGCAGCTGGCAGATGCAGTATTTCAGCAAAAAATCTTATATGAAAAAACAAAGTGAAAGTTACAATATTAAGCTTTTTTTTTTTAAACAGGGTTATGTATACAGAGGTGTATGTCTGTATAATTACTCAACACAGATTTATGTTAGAAATGGCAGTAAAAGCTTAACATATTGTTTGCTCCACACATTCTCTGCAGATTCTATAGTTTACAGTTTTACTGAGATTTTTTTCCTCTGTTCCCTTCTACCATTAGATAACAGGAATAAACTCTATAAGCCTCTTTTTAAGATGCTGAAGCTTCTCCAGAGTAACAGGGAACCTAACAAGGTTCTGCAGGTATAAATAGAGCAGGTGATACTCAGCCATTGCTACAGAACTCTCTACAATTACTTAAGATCTTGATTTGTAGCTCTTTTGACTCTCCTGCTCTAAAAATCTTGACACTAGAGATTTCTAGAGTGTAGTCAAACAGAATGATAAAAAATATCCATGTAAAGAAAAAGACATTCCCACAAGTAAGCAAGTTCTGGCTTCTCTTTCTGCTCACCGAAGTAAGCCTAATTATAAACTCTTACCATTCCTGTGTTTTTGGTAACTGAGCAGTATTGTTTCTGTTGTATCAGCTAACTCTCCCTTCTGCAACACCAGCACATTTTGAACTGCACAACATCCTTACTCTAACAAAAGCAGCATGCAAAAAGCTTATGTTTGTAAAACAGACTTCGAAGAAAGTCAAAGATCTCAAAAATGAAGACACTGTAATATTTCTGCTTTGTTGTGTTGCATACTTTTGACACCTGCAATACAGCTAACATTTTATCTGCCAGTGCTTGATGAATTTAGGAAAATAATGTTATGGTGAAAGTTTTACTGTCATACCAAAGTCACAAGCAAAACTCAAAAACTAGCCAGAGATTGGCTCCATAGCACAAGAAGAAAAATAATACTGAATCTCTTACTTCCACAGAAGGCCTGTGCAACTCAAAGCTGAACTGCGTTCCTAAACATCTTTACAGAAAGCCTAAGAAGTTGCTCCATGCACTAGAGGGATAGTATGATCTTTCTGTTCTAAAGGCTACACAAAAAGCTAGTATTTAAGAATTTAGAAAAACAAAACACAACTTATATATAGCATTTCTATACATTTTTGTTCTTTTTCAGTAATAGAACCACGTCTTTAAAACATGAAAAATAAATACTTCTTTGTAAGGAAAAAACATATTTTGTTAGCCAAGAAACACTGAAAAGCTCTGCTAAGTCTCTGATGTCCCATGGCAGTGGGCAGGCACCGCTGTAGGTCCCTTGTTTGGAAGAGTTCAGGTGCATCATTTCGATCCTTAGCATCTCTAAAACAGGTACCATTTTTAGATGCCAGCTGTTTCCACCTTCTTTCTGTGGTCATTAAGTTGAAAATGAAAACTTTTGGTGAGTCTTAACACCAAGTTCTGTGCACCAGCAGAAAAACATTTCAACACTATAGCTGTTAGCTTGTGGCAGGGGGTTGGAACTGGATGAGCTTTAAGGTCCCTTCCAACCCAAACCAGGCTGTGATTCTTCTATTACCATGGATGTGCATGGTGTCTAATGCTGTAGCCAACCGAAATATTGTGACATTGATGACTTTATGGTAACTTCCTTTTTTTTTGTTCAACTTAAGAGTTTGGATCATGAGTGGAAAATCTGCAATGTATAATCTTAATTTTAAATGGCTTACAGAAAAAAATGATCCACACGTCTCATGTTATTACTGAATAAAATGAAGATGCTTAATAGTAGACAGAATGTCAAAGATGTTTAGCAACAACTGTTCAGCACTCAGCAAAGAAATGGTTTCTCACAGCAGTGTCATTCCTGGCCTGTTCAGGTACGTGGTAAAATTTGTAAAAGCAGACTCACTGCATCCTACTCTTCCCAAATTAGATCAAGAGATGCATCTTACAACAGCAGAAGAAATAGTTTCCTTTTCTATAATGGCAGAAGCGAAATATTGATGCCATATTCTCATATCTTCTTGTAAACTGACACAGAAATATCTATACTGAACACTTCAGGTAGTAACTCACAACATGCCCACTCCACAGTAGCATTACTATTTACAGGTGTAGTTATAGATGGTGTAAGATTTACTATGCACTTTATTAGTGTCATTGTCCCTGCCTAGCCACACTGCATCTTGCATTTCTCCTCTCCTCTCTCCTTTTCAGTTCTCTGAGAAACTTGTCATTCTGATGTGAGGAAAGGTACATGGAAAGCAAGCCTTCTTGCTTCTTCCTCAATTAGCAGTGTTTGTTCCTACTGCTAGGGGCATGCCAGAGCTGCAAGTACTGACTGCAGGGATGCGAGTCAGTTGTTGCACACCTGGCGGCAAAGGAGGTCCTAGCATCTTCTTACATTACAGATTTGGTGTAAAACTCTCAGATCTCCAGCAAAATCAAATTAGTTGGGTAGAAAAGGATTTATCAGATGAAAAATGTGTTACTTCAGCTGTAACTGCCTGAAATTCTAACTGCTTCTTATTTAAAAAAATACAACGCCTCATGGTGTTATAACACTAACATGTAAAAAGTTGTCCATTGTTATTCCAAAACATATTCACAATACCAAGACACCTTAAGACTGTAAGACAAACTAGGAGATGTTTTCAACCCTATCTACCTTTAGGCCACGATAAAAGCAAAGGTATTGGCAAATTTGAATCAGGATCGATTCCTCTTTGTAACACTGAATACGCCAAACATAAAACTTCGTACTTGATTCCTGAGAGCATTTTTGCACAACAGTGTCTCAGATTCTGGTATGTTTATATCCAAGGGCTTGGTTTGGATCAATATTTACTAATGAATGTTTTTACAATTGGTTATATGAGCAATTCCCCTTCCTTCTATAAACACCATTCTAAGACAGCAACAAAGATTGTAGCAGAAATGTTTGCCCTCATGGAAAGTTCCCAAATTATTTTTTCAGCAGTAATGCGGGGCTTGAGGTCAGACCTAACCAGAGGGTGAACGGAAAGCAGACATCTTTGTGAAGTCCCCTGCAATTCTTGATTCTCCATCACCAAATTGCAATTGCAGACACAAAATGTATCCACTAAGCCACTTTTTGCATGTGTACTCATGTTTAGCTGAAACTGTACCTTTTTGCTACGAGGGAAAGTGACACTTTGGCATGTGAGAGGCTCATTATCAATTTTAATATTACTTTAGGCTTCCTCCCTTTTTCCTACCCACCACGGGCATGTGGCAATTTTCTCAACCCCACCAGGGAAAGTTTCGTTTCCAGATACAAAACTGCAGAAGTTGACACATTATTTCTGAAGGTCAGTAAACAATACATACACTTCTAAATAAATTAAGCAGCTGTGTCATTATACTGAATCCCTTCTTTTTCCAGTAACTTTTTTATCCATTGAGCAGCTTCTAAGTGCTTTCAAAGTTGGTATAAGTTAAAATAGTGTATTTTTTTTCCTACTCACTCGCAGCAAACAGGAGAAAAACAAACACAAGTTGTGCTTTCTGTTCAGCAGCAGCTGGCCGTTCACCCAGGACAAATCAGGACTTGCTTAGTAAGAACATAATAAGGAAGCCTGGGAGACAATGGGATAGAAAGTTCCAAGGGATAAAGTCCTTTGGAAATTCTGCTTCAAAAATTACTCTGATCACAGTGCTAATGGCCACAGTTTGCAGTTCATTTTCTTTGGAGAAAGAGAATGAACTGGAGTTGTATCTCTGCTCTCTCCCATCTGCTGATACACAGACAGCAGCTGCTTCCTATCTCACAGCCAAGTGTGAGCTCAAAAGAAAAGTGTCATTAATTACAGCTCATGACTGATAATCTTATGAAACATTTTTTTTTAGAAACAGCCACGGCACCAAGGTAGATTCCTGGAAAATCCAAAGTCCTGAATATTCTGTGGTGACTACTGTTTTCCCTGAGGAAATTCAAACACAAGACTGAGGAATCTTACTCTAACCTATGCTGACATAAAATCACAGGAAAAATCTCACTGAAAGATTCTATCTTATCTCTGGTTCCTCTAAGCATACTGAGTAGCCTCCAACAAGCAAGATGGACAGCTAAAAAAATTCCTGGAAGATCTTGTACACATGCAATCTTTTTGTTAGGTATAAATATTATATTTAAGTTCTAAACTAGCAACGCAATTGTCTCGTCTGCTGATCATCAAGGTTATCTTGCCTTTTTTTTACAATCTCAAATCATTTTAAGTACTACAGAAAATAGCAAGGTGATGCTCTACTTCTGTGCAATCTACCTTTTCAAGGCACTGATTAGAGGTGAGGTATTCACTTCCCTTCTACCTCACTTGCTCTCTGTATATTTAGATCTCCTGAGATAATTTATGCCTCTTAGCATAAAAACCCTTTGTTCACTGCTTGAAGCCACAGATTAGAACAGGTTTATCTAAAAGATATGCCAAGGAATGCTCAGGTGAGCAACTTCCAGCAATTTCCTGCTGGTGACAAGATCTGGAGCCTAAGAACTTTTTTTTGAACTAAACCATCAGAAAATCCAAGAGATACCGATCTTTTAATAAATACATGGGAAGTACAAAAACACTGTGGAAGCTGCAAAGTGTAAATCACTGGTGATGGACAACCTGTCAAGGCCAGGTTGGACAGGGGCTGGATGAACCTTGTCTACTGGAAGGTGTCCCTGCCTGTAGCAGATGGTATCAGACTAGGAGATATTGAAGGGTCCCTTCCAATCCACACTAGTCTGTGATTCTAAGAAAAATTATGAAAATACTCAGAACAATTCTGTGTTGAAGTGAAGGTTATGTACCTTTACTTGTACAGGGAAAACGGTTTTCATTTTTTCCTTTTACCTGTTCGTTTTTCCTTCTAATTTTAAAATCATGTATCTGCACTGCTTTATATACAGATCTTTGTCTCAGCTGCCAAAGATTATTTCACAGCACAGCTTTAACTCTAACCCAAATGCAAACAGAATCACAAACTCACAGCCTGGTTTGGGAAGGAACCTTAAAAGCTCATCCAGTTTCAATTCCCTGCCACAGGCAGGGACACCTTCCACTAAACCAGGTTGCTCCAAGCCTCATCCAATCTGGCCTTGAGCACTGCCAGGGATGGGGCAGCCACAGCTTCTCTGGGCAACCTGTGCCAGGGCCTCACCAGCCTCAAAGGGAAGAACTTCTGCCTAAGAGCTCATCTTAATCTCCCCTCTGTCAGATTAAAGCCGTTCCACCTTTTCCTGTCATATAAAGAATATAGATAAGTTGTTTACACTCTTTATACACAGAATGTAAACAACCCAAAAAACAAACAATCCAAAACCCAACCCCCAAAAACTAGAAATCACAGAAAACATTAATGGCAATGCTAATAAACCTCTACATCATTTCTATGCACGACGTAACACTTTCCATTAGAAGACGGACCTAGGCCCCTGGCACTACTCCTGCAAAAGAAGAACAGCAGTCAGTGCCAAGATTCAGCTTACTGCTCTGGAAGCAAGATGCCCATCGACATATGCATTAAATCAGAATGGAAGAACAGAAACACCACCCTGGGAGGCGCGCTGCAGGTCGGAGTGGGGACTGCTGCGCCACCGAGCACCCAGGCCAGGCAGGAAAGCAAAGGGTCGCAGACGTGCCCGGGTTGACATACTGCTAGGCCAATTGCTAAGCCAGGCTTTACGGTGTAACTGGGACAGCTGCGATCCCGCCGGCTCGCTGCCCCAGGGCGGGGTGAGGCCTCGGCCTTGAAAAGGCTCAAAGACCCGACCCAGCCAGGCCACGCCCAGCCAAAACAAGATGTGCGGGGCCTGCGGGGCGGCAGCACGCCCACGGGCTATCGCTCGGCTGGCAGGGTCGTCAGGCAGGGGCCGGGAAGCGGCCCGGTCCCGCAGTGCCTCAGAGCGGCGGAGCCACCGCCAGCCCGCCCGCGCCCCGCACTTACCATGGCGACCCGCTCTCGGCCACATCACACTTCCGGCAGGCTAGGCCGGGCCGGGCGGAAGCGCCCCTTCAGGGGCACGAGGTGGGCCAGTAGCGGGATTGGGGGATGGTACGGGAAAGGACTGCGATTGGCAGATGCGGCTGGAGAGAGGCTAGACGGAAGGGCGAGCTCGGTTTCTCGTTGGCTGCCGTGCCGCAGAGGGAGCGCGGCTTTTCGGCGCAGGCGGAAGCGGCTGCGGCGGCGCGGCAGGAGGTAGGTGAGGCTGGCCTGGCGCCCCGCCCCATCGCCGTGAGGAGGTCCTGGCTACCGGGGCTGGGGAGAGCGGCCCCTACGCGGACAGCTACTGCTGGTGCCCTCAGGGTGTCGAGCCCTCAGCCAAACCGGTTCGGCCGGGTGGTGGGGCAGTTTACCGGCTGCGCAGGGGCCGGCTGGTTGTCCGTGTGCCCGCGGGGTGTGTGGGAAGCGCTGTGCTCTCCGGTCCTGCGGGGGGAGACCCGGCCCGAGCGCGAAGAACACAGCTATCGCCTTAATGAGTTAGTTTTTACTGTAAAGTTCAGGCTCTGTTCTCTCTCATGTAAAATACAGACTGGCTTCCTTTTACGAGCGAGTTTAGCGGGGGGGGGGTGTCCTCGAGCAAGCAGAACCTCCTGGTCTGTCCTCTCCGGTCCAGTTTGCTCTTGTCCTGTACTCATTGCTGGTAGAGGTTTTTCACATGCTTCCCTTTCTTGCAATTGCACTTAACACATCAAGTAAAATTTAAATTGCTTTGGGTAATGGTGGTATGTTTCCTTGTCATGACCACAGTGTTTCTTGTGTGATTGATGACACAAAATTATTACAACAGCTAGGTGTTACTCGTCTATATCTAGATCTACATCTAGGTGGTTATGATGCCGTATCCCTGGCAGTGCTGAAGGCCTGACTGGACGGGGCTTGAAGCAGCTTGGCACAGTAGAAGGTGTCGCTGCCCATGGCTTTAAGGTCTCTTCCAACCCAAACCAGTCTGTGAGTCTAGGATTCTGCATGGCAGGCCTATTAAACTTGTGTGTCAGAGAAACCTGGTACAACTAAAACCTGCTGTGACTTGCACTTGCAGTTGGTTTTGACGATGCTGTGCTTCCATTGAGCAATATGAAAGAGGCCTTCATTTTGGCTTAACATGAGAAAGCTGTAGCATGCTTTCTTTAAAAAATAAAAAATCAGGAGACTATTATTCTTTTTATTGAATTAGTTTTGATCCTGTGAGGGTCTTTAGAAAAGGCTAGATACATTCTGACCAGTTCTGTGTCAGAATGTTATGATTATTTCGTATTTAGTGTACGGTGCTGAGGTGTTGCTGTCATGGCAAACCTCTGTTCTGAAGTTCTATGAACAATCTTGTTCTCCTTTTATAAGTACATTTTATCTTATAGAAATTGAATGACATTAAACTTTACAAAGATGATTGCTTTCTCTTGAGGTCTTTGTCATTCTGTATCTTTCAATACTGGGGACAAATTGGTTTTGCTTTTTCCCCTTTGTTAAGCAGAAACAAATTTCTCATCATACCAGAAGAAGCTGAGGTTATATTTGACATACTTTCATAAGGTGCTGTAACAGGCTGCAGCGTAGTGGAAGTATGTGTATGAAAAAGAAACAAAAAGCAAAATATATTAAGGCAACTGAAAAAAACATACACTTACAGTGCTGTTACTGTCTTCTAAAGTGCAACTTCATTTGCAGTGGTAACTTTGGTAACTGCAGTTTTGAGTTCTCTGTAAAACAGTAGTTTCAGGTTAATCATCACCAAAATGAATTGAATATTTTTCAACATAAGCAGATGTAGAGTTTAAGGTGTATTTTCTTATATAACTGTTTTTTTCCGTCCTGTACATTTCATACATACTGATTTTAGATTTCTTCTTATTTGTCTCGGGATTACATTAGTCTAGTAACTATGGCGGTTCATTAATTTTCAGATTTACTCATTTAATAAGTAATCAGCAAGTTGCATGGTCATTTTGTCATAGCATGTTCATACCTCTTATTCCTATTTTGTTAGTTAATGGCATTCATCTGATCAATTTATTTTATTCAGATGTCGAGATTTTGGATGAAGAATGGGATTCAATTAAAGTAGAGAAAGGCAGTTCTATAACCAGCCTCCTTGCCTAAGTATAACTTGGTGTTAAAGTGTTTAATTGATGTCAATTTAAAGTAGATTTCTAAAGTGAAAGAAGTTAAAACTATAACCAGCCAACAGTTCAACCTCTAATGGCTACTTTGACCCTAGATTTTAGAGGCCGTACTACTTTTGAACTTGTTCATGTGTCTCTGAAATGGAAAACTAAACCTGGTTGGTTTTTCTTTTTGGTTTCACTTTTGGCTTCTTGATGTGGATTAGTTACGGAAATTGAGAAATTATTTCAGTAGCTGCAGAGGAGACTGCAGCTGGCAGTTCTTAGTCACATGGTAGTCAAGCCTGCTTCCATGTGGTCAGCCATCTTTATCTAGCTCAGTATAAAGTATATCTGCAAACATGCTTTACGTGATAGTTTTTATATACTGCTACCTACTTTGATAGTTTTGAGTGAGCTCACATGCAGGTTTTTACAAAAATGTTTTTACCCTAACAATTTAATTTTCATATGAAGTTTCCTACAGTCTCAACTATTTAATGAAAATTTTCATTGATTACATGCTGTATTAAAATGCTTTCAGCTGCATATTTCGGTTTTGTGGGAAAAATACCATTTGATCATTAATAATCTTGTGGGGAGCTTGGTGGCATCATTTAAAAGGTAGTAAACCTAACATGACAATGTCTTGGGATGCAGCTGTGATACACAGAGGATGTTGATTGAAATATAAGATGGTGGCATTCCAGTTTCTGTGGCATTCGTTCCTCTAATTAATATTTTGTCACGGAAAACCAAATACAAGGCTAAGATAGCTATAAGGAATTGGCTGGATATCCATTCGTGTCTGTTGAAATCTCAGATCAGAAATTTAAACAATAATGTTATCTGTATACCAGTATTCAAATAGGTAAATAAAACCATCTGGTGAATACTTGTTCTCTGTATTGCTTTTTGGTTTTTGCTATTTTTTTTTTAAAGGACGGTTAATTGTATTAGCTCTGCTTTGTAGTACATGCATATTAAGAAATATTTTAGTGGTGTGATTTACCAGTGAAGAGATTGCACACTGCTCAGTTGAGTGTTTAAGCAGCAGAGCATAAAGGGATTTTTGTGTGTAGTGAAAGGTAAAAAAGGTGGCTGCAAAGATTAAGCTTCTAGGTTATTATTAAATCCTGGAAGAATTATAACAAAGCAATGTCAATTGCATGTGGGAGGCTTGGTATTTAGCTTCTCATCTGTCATAGAAGTAGGAGGATTGGAGGAGATACTTTAAAAACATCGCAGATGAGTGACTTCAGCATGACAGTTACATCTATATAGACAAGTTTTTTGTGCATAACGAATGTGTTTGTGCATGTATGAAGTGAAAAAAACATTTGCAAATAAGATACGAATGCGCTTGCTTCCTTGAGATAGGCTGATTTGAATGATTGGCAAAAGCTGATAATGCTCTTTTTTGGCTTTTACGTGATACCCACTTCTGTTGTTCCTAGTATCTTCAAGTGTGAATGCATAAAAAGGTATTTATGTAGCTCCTACAGCTACAGATTCATTTAGGTCTCCCACTGGAATAAGGAGGTGGCAGAACATGAGGCATATGCATTATTCAGGCAAATATGTAGGGAGTAGGTAGTGTTCTGTACACTGGCAGTGGTATTAGAACATGACATTTTGTTTGCTGATAGTGTTTTGCAAAAAAGTTGTCTACATTTAGATACGGCTTCTCTGTATTTCCTTCCTCCTTCTGTTAGCTAGCAAGAGTGCACACTATATTCACTGTAGTAGGATAAACTACAATAGCTTGGAGGTGGCAGCTATTGTGAGCAAGGATGAATCCTCAGTTCTCACATCAGTGATGCCTGGGAGGAGTGCTTCAACCTAGTATTGTAACTATACATTTTATAGGAACTTACTGTGTCAGGTGATAAGGAATATTCATACAATGATGGAAATTCCTGTACCCTAAAATTTCTGCTTTTTGTGGCAGGTTTTATGTGAATTGCTCTCCTCTATCAGTATGACAAAACTCTTTGAATAGCATAGACTGTTTTATAGGAGTTGACTATAGTCTTGAAGAAAATGAGCTAGATATCGTGCTATACGTGATGTGGCATATGCAAAAAAATGATCTTATAGTCTGGGGTGCTTTATTTGTTGCATTAAGTGATGACTGCATTGTTCAGACTGTAGAGATAAAGCATTTGCCTATTACTTTATATGCTCAACATTTTTGACAGCAGTTAGAGCGTTTAGAATGATTCGCTATATGAAGCTATGGCACTACAGGAGTTATTTTGAAACTGATGGTGAAATGAGCAGAATAGCAGCATCTTGGATCTGCAAGATGATCCTAAAGCATCTGATGGTTAAGTTCTTAAGAACTAAACCTAGTGAGTTAGTAGTTACACTTCATTTCTGTATAGGTGAGATAATTAAAAGTACTCTACTGCATGTTGGCTTCAGTATAGTACATGTTGCCTTCTTACATATGTGCAGGGATCCCTATAGGGTCACTTGCTGTTTTGTCTCAAAGCCTGTTTCTGATGTCTTTGTTATCTTTCAGTGCCACTTGAAGATGAGAAGTTTTAATCCTTACCTCTTGTCATCTAGGGCTTAGCAGTAGGGGAGAATGTTTTTAAGGGGTTATGTTAAAGCTCAGGATCCCCTAAGGAAAAAGCACCACACATCTTTAAGAGTAGGTGGAATCACCAGGAGCTGAGATTTTCAGAGTCTCAAGCAATTATTTATGTTTTCAAGGTGAATAGGATGAAGCTCTGATTTCTTCACTGTTAAATTTGGCAAAAAGCGTGTAGTGCTTGCTTTTATTGAGCACTATGTAAAATACGTGCATACAAATTTAAGTTATAATCTGGACTAACTTCACTAAATAACAAAGAATCCAATTTAGAAAGCTGCTCAGAGATGCCATTAAATGGTTCATGAAATGAAATTTTTTTACACCAAAAACAGAATTTGCTCTATTTTCATCCCTGGTCCCTCTGCTGACTGGAACTGTGTCTCTTTCCTGGGTTAAAGAGTGTCCTTCATCTCCTGATGATGGTAATCAGGATGTCTTTGTGGATTTTAGTCTTCCCCACCTCCTTTGTCTCTATATATGAGATGAAAAAAGAGGAAATATGGCAAAAGACTACTGTGAATTTGAAGATTATTAGTGGAATTTAGTAACAGATAACGTAAAAATAAGGACTACTGTCCAAGGTACGTCTAGTTGAAGATATCCCTGCTCATTGCAGGGGAATTGGACTTGATGACCTTTGAAGATACCTTCCAACCCAAACTGTTATATGATTCTAAGATGTAAAAGACTTGCTGGATTATATATGGTAGCATGCTGACACAAGCTAAAGTGAAAATTATAATAGAATTACTTGTTTGCTAATCTAACACAGTCAAATCTGATCAACATAGCAATCATATCTCACAGGGAAGTTCTAAGTTGAAAAAAATTTCGTTATGCATGTGCCTAAGTGAGGATCTGTAGTGTTGCTGTCTTCTGAGGCTTGCAAATAATTTCACAAAAACTACTTGATTATATAGTCCAAATTTCCAAAGTTTGGAAAATTACTGGACTACTTCTGCATCTGCTTTGTGAACTGCTAGGTGAGTTTTGTCGGAAGGGCTGTCCTCCAACAGAGCAGACAGATAGAACAGGGGTTGTAAATTAAGCAATAAAAAAGGGAGACTTAAGTAATTTTAAGAGTGCAGAGACTGAGAACTTTTGTGTTCTTGATCTAGACATCAGCCAAATTGCTTGCTGTCTTGGGATGGAAAAATTAATGCTATTAGAGGAAGACTGAGGCTATATATCCTATCACAGGCTGCATTTGTTTTTAAAAAAAATGATGCAAATTATAATGAAAGGGATTGTTTGTTTATAGGTTTACAAAAGGATCTCAGAGGCCACACTTTTCAGCACAGTAGCTGGACAGGAAAAGCACATGGTTCTTTCCAAATGCTGTCAGCTGTGTCAAGCTTGTGGGAGAAACTTCACAAAAACCTGTGGAGAGATTTGTGCTGACTGGGCCAAAGAGAGAAACTCGGAGAGTAGTTGGAGGCATCAAACTGGATGGTATGGGCTTATATTAAATTTGTCCAGCTGTGAAACTTAACATTAGTTTACAGAGTACAGCACACAGCGGCCATAGGCATAATGAAGATTGGGCAGAAATGTTAATTTCAGTGAAAGCTAGGCATTGTTGTCATAGAGGATAATTATTTTTGGAGATAAGAGGCAAGGAACTAGATGAAGCAGTCCTGTGTGTGTCTTGATAATAGACCTACTTGACTTAATTTCATAATCTCCTGAGGGGAATATCTGAGAGAAGATTTTTTTTGTTTTGTTTTGTTTTGATTTGGGGCTTTTTGTGTGGTGTTTTTTGGGTTTGTGTGTGGTTTTTTTTTTTATATTTTTTGTTGGTTTTTTTTTTGTGTGTGTTATGTTTGGGCTTTTTTTTTTTTTTTTTTGTCTGCATTTGACACGAAAATACATAAATGGAAATTGCACTTTATATTTCATATCCTTAATTAATCATGTCTGTTCCAGAGATTTGTTTTATTAACTTTGGCTGTCCTAAAAGTAGGTTGTTTTTTTTCTCTTCTTTAAATAACGAGGTACAGGAGAAATTTCTAAGTATGCACTCTTATTTGAGGTTTGTGTTGTGATTTTGGTATGTGATAATGCAAAAGCGTGACATTGAAAGGAGAGAAAGCATTATGGGTGTACTATGTCTAAAACTGTCTTGAAACAGTTTGGTGGAGCTATGGAGGGCTGACTCTTCTGCACAAAGGTCTGGGGTTCTTGTAACTATGCATGCACATGCATTAGTTCAGAGACATTGTATTTGTTCACCGCTTCATTTCAGATAGTGATGTGCAGCAGGGATTCTGTTTAGGTTCTGCAATTGGGAACCGGAAATCCCAGCAATACGAAGAAGGCAGTGAAGCCGAAGGTTAACTGAGAGTTACTTTTTAGCTTACTTTTTCTTCTTGTTATGTTTCAGTTTCTGCCCAACCTGTCATAGTTTGGTTTTCTTTATGCCATCATTCCATAAGGACTGATTTAACTTACCTGGAAAAGCAGTCACTTAGAGTCTTAAACCAGCATTTTTGAGACCTATGCCTCATGTATTTGCCTTGTAAGAATTTACAGTAAGATCTCAAACAGTACCTAACTGGTGCAGTACCAAAGCATTTTTGTGCTATATTTTCCTAATGAGTACTAAACTGCCCCCTCAGTTTGAGTCCCAATGGCTTGTGATTTTTTTTTTTTTTTTTTTGCTGGTATGCCCCTGCTGTGTCCTCATACTAGTCTGCAGATTTCTTTTCACTCCTGCGCAAGCTAGCATGGATGGATATGGCTGGATGTCCCTTTGTCTTGCATTCAAACTGATTGCTCAGCTTAATCCACCAAAAAGTAATCAATTTTCACGGCAAAGAGATAAACATGGATGAATAAAGAGCTGCAAAATTTAAATTTATGTGAATGGAAAGTGAATATCTCAGTCCAATGAAAATGTCTTGTGAATTCTTTTTCTGTAGGGGCCAGATGAAACAGAATGTGAATTATAACATTTAAATTAATAAATTAAATTAGTGTGAGCTCTTTGTTTTCAGAGAGATCAATGTTGCTTTTTCGAGTAGATAAATAGCAAATGGAAAGAAAAATATAATAAAACTTTTGTTAAGACGGAGTAATGCAGGAATTTCCATCAAAGAAAATGCCTTAGGAAACTGATGAGCAAGATAAAGCAATCTGGAGTCTAGGCCTATTTTTTATTATTAATTTGACAGGGACCTGAAATGAAAATAATCCATCTCTTCGAAAAGTCTAGGGCTTAGAGGTGGGAGGAGAGGAGGAGCTTTAACCCTTTATATTTATACCCGCTCTTACCCCACTGAAGTGGCTACATTTGGTGAAACTTGTTTTTCCAGGTTAATGGGCTCAGTTTTTCAAAGCTCTGCAGAAATATTACATATACAGAATTATTTACATCCATCCATATCTACCTGACACCGATTGTTTCATTTATCCTCATTGCAGATTTGTTACTCTGCGCTGTGGAGCCATTGTGGATTCAATAGTACTGAATTTATTTGACTTTATTTCAAATAAAGAAAAAGGCAGACTGTTTAGTGGAATCCATTGCTTAGTGATGTTAAATCAAACATTTACAGAAACATGTCAAACTGCGTGGGATTACAGTAGGTTTATATGGGGACTAAATAATAGAAAACGAAGTCTGTAGGACAGATTTGTTTTGTGTTGAATAGCCTGATAATACTTAATCCTAAAGACAGTGTTTTGGAAAACAGACGATACCTCAACTAGACTACTTTGTTATCCATATAAATCAAAAATACATATGTATCTGAGTATTTTTGGATGGTGAAAGGGGGTTAAAGCATTCTGCCTTTTTTTTACTGAATTCTACAACTTTCCCATACTAAGTTGCTGAAAACTGCAAAGAGTTTTGGAAGTGTGATGAAGATACTATGAATTCTTGAGTCTTGGTTCTTACTGATTTTATGTGGCAGGCTCAAAAGTTGCGGCTGGCATAATTGTACGGATTTGTTTCCTCTTTCTGCTTTTATCTGCAAAACATATAATGATTTTAAAATTTTTCCTTTTTTTTTTTTTAAGGTGATTACCTTTTTATCTTTCTTGATAAATAGACAAAAGTTGCACTTATCAGGGGAACGCAAAACAGGTACTGACCTACTGCTAAAGTAGAGTTACGAAATACGTAAATACGTCTTGGGGCTTGCGAATCTCGGAGGCAACAAAGGCAGAGACCATGGGTCTCTCAGGCATGCCTACTAGGTTCGCGTCCAATACCTGCCCACTTGAAGCTGGCCTGGTGATCATCTTTGATCCTTGCTGGGTTCTATACCCACTTTTTAGTAACTTTGTTACTAAAATTAACTTTTTCATCAGGAAATATATCAGTTGTATGACTCAATTTTATTTTCTACAAGTTTGTAACATCCAGTTACAAACTGGCTTTATCTAGGGAAACCTTAGGATTTTTCTGATAGTGATTGTGGAAAGTGAGGATTTGACAGTGTGCACACAACTGAACTGTTATCTGGCAAGAGTCTGTAAAAAAAGGAGGGGGGGAGAAGGGTTTTATCTCTTTTCTATCCAGATACTTCCTTACTTGCTACTATATACTAGTAGAATTGCCCACTTGGGTGTTTATTTTAATAAACTTTGTTATAGCTTAAACTATCTCCTAGTATAGATGCTTGTAAGTAAGCCTGGCAAGTCTGGATGCCAGGAGTTGGTAGTGGGTTAGGTCTGAGATTTCAAGAGCATGAAAGACACCAGGGTGGGCTTTGCCTCTGGGCTGCAATTACGGTCAAAGCTTGTTAGTAAGATTCCTACTATAAAGGTTGTTGACTGTCTGCTTCTTTCTGTTTCTCCTAATTTTTCAGCTGGTGACTGTAGTAAATAAGTCTGATAAGGGTTGTTCTTTATCGTAGATTCCAGATATTTTGTGGCAAATCTTCCATATCCTAGTGGTCTGACAAGCTCAAGACTGTTTTATTTTAATTTTTTAATTTATTTGGGGGAAGGGGGGGAGCACAACTGCACAAAAAACATATACATGTTTCCAATCCTTTTGTGGCTGCCACAGAACAGTGGGAAGGAAGCAGTGCAAATGTTAGCCATGTGATTCTTGCTTTTGCACTTGGGTCCGTGAGGACCAAATACTGATTGCAGCTGCCTTGAAGTCAGTCTCTTGATTAAATGCTGTCATGTAGAACTGTGTTTTTAAAATGGGCTGTTCACCTGTCTGCAGAAAGTTATAAAGTAATTCAGTCACTTCTTCATATCCAGTGCCAATTTTTTATTTGTTTCCTTTATATGCAAGACAAAGTTATGTTATTGACAAATTTGTGATCCTTGTGCTTTTAATATAGAACAAAGTTAAACAAAAGAACAACTAGATACAATTTAGGTTGCACGTACTATAAAAATGTGTTGGCCCCCTAAATTTCACTAGGAAATAGAGCTCTTTCAAAACTTTATTTTTTGGTCTTCAGGTATATCTTTAAGTTGCAACTGAGAGTTATTACTGACTATTTCTTCGGTGTCAAACAAATATTGTGTCCAAGGGAATGTCAGGCATCAGAGATTTTATAGGAAAGCTGCTGTATCATTTCCTTCATGTTTGTTGGCCTGATCGTATTCTTTCAAAAAGAAAAGAGGAAGTCCTTATTAGGTCAGTAGTAGTTCTTAGACGAACAGAGTCATAGCTGACTGTTTCTGTCATAGGTTTCTGTCAGATATTCTAGTTTTCATCCTCTGGAAGTCTTGGAGCTAATGGAATTTTAAATTATCATTAGAGAATATAAATTCGCATGAAATATGTATCTAGAAATAGTAATAAATACAGACATTATCATATTTTCTTATGTTAGAAAAATGTGGTAATAGCTAGGTTTAATCTTTAAAAGCAAGCTGAGTTTTTCTGAACTAGTTTAAATCTCCAGTTATCCAGTTATATAAGTACATATGGCATTTACTGAATAGTACCTGTTCTTTGACTATAGGTTAACTGTGCACTTTTTTCTGGTCATTAGATTCTGATTTGTAGTGCATGTTGTGGTCAAGCCAATGACAGAAGGGGATGAAATTATAGACTTTAATAGCAGTGTGCTTTATGTGCTGGTCTTCTGAGCTCACTATAGATAGCTCCCTATTTTTCTCAACAAGAAAGCACTTAAGTTAATTGCTCCATTCGAAAGACATAGTAGCTCTTTCTGAGCAGTAAGTAGCCTTCCATGCATAGCTGCTGAAGTTTACAACACCTGCAGCTGAAGCAGTTTCTAAAAAAGCCATTAGTCTGCATGGAATTAAAAACACTGAAGTTAAAATTGTTATCAATGATGCAGTGTTGGAGCAGCCTAAAAGGTTTGGCTTTTGGTCTGTGCCTAGTGCTATCCAAAACAACATATAAAATTCTTTGTAAACTAGTTTTAAAAGTGTCTTGTTTATTCAGAAGCAACTGTGTACACTGTTTGTTCAGAGAGCAGACTCCAGTCAATTGTATGCCAGCCAACATCTGATTCCTCCTTAGAAAGAAACATTGCCTAATACAGATCATAGAAGACAAAGACCAAAGGGACAAAGTGCTAAAGATAAACAGCTCAATCCCCAACTGTTCGAAGGCCTCAATAAAGTCTCTGATTTACAAATTTGGGGTGGGACTCGACTGTTCCCACCTGCAAGCTTTGTCTGGCATCCTTGGCTCTAGCACAGTGAGGTGCTGGTATGTGTTGTGACCTCTTGTGCCCTGCAGGAGAAAAACACTGGTTTTCTTATGGCCCTAATCAGTAGGTTTCTCTGCAACTTTTCTTTATTGTAATTAAGGGAGGAGGTTTGACTGCTTGGATTTTGTTGAGGCAGTGAATGGAAAGAGCTACCAAAATAGTGTTTGAGACAATTGAATGTCACTGAAAGGTACTCCTACGGTCTAATAGTCTCAGAGCTGCTTTTTTAAACTGCAGTAGTAAGGGTCTGATTTCAGTAATGCAGTTTGTTGGATAGCTGTAAGAATAGTGTGGGTTTATGTAATCATTATTAAATTTTTTTAAATTATTTTTTTAATAAGCTTCAGCAGTGTCTGGAATGTTAAATAATGAGAGTGCCAAAATTTGGGTGGCTGGTTTAACTATTTTCAGCATTAATACAGTTCTTAGCTGGATCCTTATCTTTCCACCCAAAGATGTGAATGGGAAGCTAACTTAAAGTTTCAGTTCTCCTACATCCTTTATGTTTCTGGCTGCTTTTCATAATGAAATTCTGACTCGGTGGGGATGTGTATTTTAGTAAAACCTTAAAAAAGCAGTGCCAGCTTCTACAGGCTTGTGAGCCCAGTTCTGTGGAAGCTCAGGTCCCAAGTCAACATGTTTTTTTACAAACCCCTTTGTCAGTACATCTGCAGTTATTTTGTTCTGACCAACTGTCTGGCCCAGAGTACTTTAAGCAGCTGTGACTCTTTATGCTTCAGTTGTAGGTGTAGTGATAATGGATTGAGACAATAGTCACAACAGAGAAATGGTTTGACACTGGTTTAAAAATTCGCTAATTTTTAAACCAATATTTGTGGTGGGACAAGCACATGCAGGACTGTTGGCTGGAATTTTGCATGTGCGGTGGTTATGACAATTAATTGTCCTGTTGAATGATTGGCCTTTTAAAGTGTTATTTACATATCAGATTGAAATTATTTTCACTTTTAGAATTTAGTGTTTGGGGGATACTCATGTCGGCAGTAACTTATTACAGCCTTGATGCTATGGTGACTCTGCAATTTGTGTATATCATAGAATCACAGGCTCATTTAGGTTGGAAGGGACCTTAAAGCTCATCCAGTTCCAATGCCCTGCACAGGCAGGGACAGCCTCCACTAGACCAGGTTGCTTCAAACCCTGTCCAGCCTGGCCTTGAACACTGCCATGGAAGGGGCAGCCACAGCTTCTCTGAGCAACAAGCAAAACCTCCCTGTTAAGCTACATATGCATCAGTACCTTGTATGCTGTCTGACTGGGTTGTGTGCAAGTTTTCACAATCTAAATAAAAATGAATAATTAAAGTATTTTTAAAAATACTGTCTTTCAAAGAAGGACTTGTGTGGAAATATTTCATAAGAGACTCTGTATTTTTCTAGAACAAGGAAAAGGAAATCTGGCAAGCAAAGGAGAATACATGCCTGTGTGCTTGAACATACTACACTCATTACTTGTGCTTCCTGTCTTGTGCTGTTTATTAACTCATGTCCAGGCAGTTAATGCACTACAAATCTTTAAAATTGCGTTAGTTCTGTAATCACTAGTTGCAAAGGCACTATTCCAGGCCTCAGTGCCCCACTTGTTCTGGCTTTCAGGTGCACAGATACACTCTAGATTTTCAGAAATGGCCATGTGCTTGGTGATGGAATTAGAAGACATTTTTAGACTCAGATTAATTTTTCAATATTTCTTTTAAGTAAGCTTTTCGTTTTTGGTACATTTCCTGTACCTACTACTATTACTATGACATCTGTAATAGTATAAGCAATGGTGGTTTATGGATGCAAGTAGTCAAGTTGTCCCTCTTTACTGTTGTTGGTGAGAATTTACGATGGTTAGCTGTATGTACATGATTTATTTACTACTACTACCATAGCTTTTGAATCCTAAACTTGTCAGAAGAATAAAGAGGAAAATGTTACGGTGCTTATGTGAACTTAAGCAGTAAGGTGGAAAAATAAAGTTAGTGTTTTAAGTATTTGGTGATGAAAATTTAATGGGTAGTCAGGAATGCTGGAAGTGCCTAGTAACATGTTTTCACTAAATCTTAGCCTGAAATTTGCAGCAGACACTTTATGTGATGTTCTTACTGTTTAGAAATGTTATTCGTTAGTGCAAGGTGATGTATATTGTGGTCTAATTAGCCATCAGAAGCAGTTAATGTGATATTTCATTAACCTTATTGATATCTGTAATGAATGTTTATTACTGACAATGTAGGTGTTGTCCAGCTGTTAATGCAGCTTTAAGCTCGAAAAACAAGTCTTATATTCATGTATTTTTGTGCGTTTGTCTGTGCATTTGTCTGGGCGAGGGAAAGGCATTCAAAATGTCGCTGAGCACAGAGCTGAGCAAAGGTCAGACACAGTGCAGTCAGCTGCACTTAAAACTGTTCTTCCTAAGACTCCAACTTTTTGGAAGACCAGCGGTCATTAAATCTGTCTCTAGGCTTGGCTCTCAATGTCCATGAATAAAGAAGGAGCTTCCTTCTACCACCACTTGAAGAACAGAGTCCTCTCAAGGCCTAAACTGAGTCTGATCATTATCACTTGTTGCTATGCTTCAGATGGAAAACCTGATAGAGCTTTTAATACCTAGCCTGTCCAGGCATCGTTGTACTCAGTGCATGTAGTTTAAATGCCTCACTTGCGTTTTCCTATTTTTATCAATACATGCTATATTTAGTGTGTGAGTGAACATGTAGCCCTTCTTCATTCACTAATGAAGTTTTCATTTCTGTTTCTCCATTATTATGAGCAAATAGCCAAATGCAGTTTCAAAGTTCTTGAGTACCCTGAGGATTCATTGTTGTCAGATCAGAATATGTATAAATGGATAAGATTATTTAGAAGGTCTTAAGTACAGGTTGCCAAGTCGCTTTGATACTGAGCAAAAAAATCGCTGTAATGTCATAAATTTTGGTTTCTGCAGCATTTAGTTTTTAAAGTATATTATTTAAAAATTAGAAATTCTATGGTAACTGGCATCCACTACAGCCTCTGCTTTGCAGTGAACCTTAGTAGCATGCTTTCACCTGTCAGTTTCCCAGATTAAATTGATTTTTCCATTCTATTCCATGTGCTGTATGTTGTGTGATAGCGAGCTGTAAATGAAAAACACAGGCATGGGGAATTGTATGTCTATTGTAATTTTCTCTTCCTCATCTTCCTGACTCTTAGTTTACTAATTTGGGACTATTCAAGTACATTTGTTTGTTGTCACTGTTCTTTTAAACCTTACTTATTGTAATCCAGTTTTCTGTTTGGAAACCTTAATTCTCTGCAAATCTGAATTTGTGGAGGAAAGTAAAATGACATTTTAAGTACACTTATATTTGTGTGTTTTTGTGTTGTTTTTTTTTCCTAAGCTGGTTATATAAAACTGCTAAGGACCTCTGGAAAATAAGCCATTGGTTATAAAAGGATTATCTTACTTCCCAAACAGGTATCTGGAAAATGGAGAAGACTTTGAACAGAATTCATCCAGTTTCTGATCCAGAAGCAACGTATTTCCTACAAGTGTCATGGGAAAAAGATTTAGGTGCTGGCTTTGGTATAACACTAACTGATGGTCAATGTGCATGGACTGGGGCAGGTAATAATGTAAAGCAAAAAAACCCAAGCCTGTATTAAGTTATTACTGTTCTTTATTATTATTACTGTTCTAGATTATTTTTTGTTATATGAATAATTTTCTAGACTGTGACCTGCAGCTTGCATCAAAAACTTTTTATGAACATCACTTCTTCCTGGTGAAAGAGGAGGTGTAGTTCATGATCTTCTGGGAAGTGTTCAGAGGTCTTTCAAATTTGGAAAGACTCTGTGTCAAACCTAATACTAATTCATTTAGCATATGGATATGCAATATTTTGTTCTTTCTTAAGAATTTAATGGAGTGCAGTGATATTGGAGGAGTACCACTTACATGTCTTCTCCAGATTCTTGAACAGTTATGCAAGTTGCATTTGCAAACTGTAGTTCAAGAAGCTTTTAATTGCAGATGGTTTTTAAGCAGTTTTATAAAATCTTAATAATTAAAGGTAGCTCTGTTTGGTACTCAGGTGAATTTTAGAGAAGGAGAAGGGACTAGATTTTTTTTTTTTTCTTGGCACAAGTTGGAAGAAAACCTGAATAAGAAAATGGGTCTTTTAATAGGTGCGTACTTCTTTCATTCATGCTTAACGAAAAGAAGAAAGATTTGTGTGTTCATTTAGGTATGTGTCAAATGCTTGATCAGAAGCCCTTCTCTCAGTGGCAAAAATATTTCAGAGGGAGGAAAGAATAATATATTTCACAGCATATTGTAGGTGAAAACATTTCCTGACTCTTTTTTTTCTATTTCTGACTCTTCATTTTCTATAAGAATATATGACCATGTAGTTCCTTCCTTCCTTCTTTCTCCCTGCCCAGCTGACATTGTTTCCCCCCTGCTCAGTTCCTGTGTAAACCGAGCTTTCAAATAGGCCTTATCTATCTATCTATCTATCTATCTATCTATCTATCTATCTATCTATCTATCTATCTATCTATCTATCTATCTATCTATCTATCTATCTTATCTATCTATCTATCTATCTATCTGTTTACCTACCTACCTACCTATGTGTCTATCTAACAGGGCTTTGTGTTTGTGTGTATACAAACTATGTGTGTATATATCTAGCTCCTATGTATAAAAAGAAGCTTAATCATTCATTAACCTTATTTTGAATACAATGTTTACTTTTTTTTTCTTTCAAACCTAGGAAATAAGACTAATTTAAAATATGTCTACCTATGCATTAAAACAGCTCTTCCATATTCCTTTTGACATTTCAAACACACTATTGATTAAGAGTTCCTGCACAAGACATATGCATATATTCCCCTGCTGGTTCACTATGGTCTGGCATGAAAGGTTTTTCTTTCTTGATTTGACAATAGGATAGTCAAACTATATATTTTCAAAATAACAAAAGGGATGTTAACATTGATAAATGCCTAACTAATTGAGCATACTAGTTTTTCTGTTTAAAGGCTTTTCTGGTTGTTCTTACATAACTTAAAAATTCCCAGTTTAAAATTCATGACAAGCTGATTCTTTGAATCTCTTATTTTTCTAAGTAAAAGCTGTGTTACTCTAACTGGAAGAGTATAGAAAAAATACATAAACACAGTTCTCGTTTTGTTAACTTCCTGCATCTGGCAGAACGGCTTATAATTTTCCGAAACAGAGAACCAGTGAAAGCAAGATGATCTCACTCTATTGAAAGAAAAGAAAGAAACCCACAGCCATTTAGCATGAGCACAAGGGATTCATCCAAAGGAGAATACTTCTATTTCTTATGCGATCCATTTCTAAGGAAACCCTATTGAATTTGCAGTCCTTTCAATAATTTCTTTAGGAGTTCAAGTTCTTATATGCTTTTTCTAAGTTATTACATCATGTTTGAGAGTGCTTAGACTCTAAATTCAAAATCTGGGATGAGGGAAAGCTCTAATCAGAAAATTCTTGCTATGGGAAATCCCTTTTGAGTTTCTCGTGCTGTGGATTATTTTGTTTGGCAAAACCTACCAGGAAGTGAATGGGGGTTGCTGATGGAGTTCTTTTATGGGTTTTATATATTGAATGTGATGATGAAAAGTGTTAGGAGTCTTATTTAAGGATGGAGAAAAAAAAAAAAGTAAATCTTGGGAGGGAGGAGAAGCACACAAATACGCAATATGATCTAATGTATTAAGTTGGTATTGGGTTAAAGAATTACAGGTATGTGGATTTATACATTCCATGTTTTGCTAATGATCAGTTTTGCTAGTTCTATAAGGTAGAGGAACATGCAGCCAGGTACAGGCACCACTGGAGAAAAACCCAAGTGCTCTATTACAGCATATGTTAGTAACTTTGGTTTTTTAGCTTTTTTCTTTTCATTAAAGATTTATCTCAGTGTTGTTGTTCTAGACAAACACTTATTTCAGCAGTTATTTCCAACTTACTTTTTTCTTCCCCTCTTTGACTCATTCTGCAGGCGATTCCGTATTTCTGTCTCTACTGTTTTGAGGGACTTGAGTGGATTGCTGATGTACTAGTGGCTTCTTTTCTTTCAACCTGTCTTGCATCCTGTACAAGAAATAAGCTAGGTAATCAGGAAATTGGTGGTTGTGATTTATAAAGAAGATAGAAATGTTTTGATGGTAAATTTCTTGTGTGCTTTTCTCACTCAATTCTTGCTATATTTGGTGGATTGTTAGCTCTGCAAAATAACTGTTCAGCAGCACTGTACCCCCAATTTTTCACTGACATGTAGGCTTAGCTTTTTCCCCTGACAAAAGTTCTACTCTTTACGTGAACGTTAAAAGTACTGCTTTGAGTTTAAAAAAAAAAGATGCAGGTGGCAATTGTCAAAGTCTTAAGCCTTTCTGCTAACATCCGTTTCATGCTTAAAATACTTTTTAAGTATCTTTGAAAATACTTCTGCTACTTCATCTAAGATCACAGAATCCCAGGCTGGTTTGGGTTGGAAATGACCTTAAAACTCATCCAGTTTCAATCCCCTGCCTTAGGCAGGGACACCTTCCACTAGATCAGATTGCTCAAAGCCCTATCCAGCCTTTAGATGCATTCAGTTATGTTGAGGCTGAGAGTTGAACTACTTGGTTTACAGTGAGGTGGGGAAGAACTGGTAACACGTGCAATGGCCAGTGTAAGTTTAAAGCCTCCTGCTTTGCATTGACCTTTGTGATGATATGAAGTCCTGTTCTGAAATACCTGTCAGTCTTAATGTGTGAGGATTAATGCAGAGCCGATGTTGACTTAGTAGTTGCTTGCTTGTAGGTCTGCTCATGTTTTCAGTGCTGCATGCTGGCTTTGCTCTTGTTCATGCCCCATATGCCAGTTGGATAGGTGTGGTGCACAGGGATCGAGGCAGTGACTCAGCATTGGAGCTAAATTGTGGCTTTGCACTCAAAGTGCTGTTTGAACGAGTAGTACTAACTGGCTACATACATTGTACTCTGTCTTAGCCTCTTTCTCTTCCTCTATTAGGTAGGGGGTTTACATCTTAGGAAAAGAGATGGTTGTGATGTCCGTCCAGAGAAGAAAGGATTCTGCTGTGCCTTTATCGATTTCTCTGTGTCCTTGTTCCATGTTCCTTTTCATAAACATTTTTCAAACCTTAGCTTAGTGAAGAGGGCTGCTGTTGCCCTTACTTTAGCTCTCCTTGAATTTTCCTTTTGGGTTGTACAAATAAGTTTGAAAAGTATAACGTTCTTCAAACGACGATACCAAGATATAAATGTTTTGAATCATTAGTTTATTAGGTGTCTCAGAGTATTTCAGTGCCCTAAAGCTCATCAGTCTTAGGCTGCATACAAAAAAACATTTACGTACAATTACCTATTGCATCTGCTGAAATGGACAGCAGAATAGTTTCTGTTTTGTGAGATGTGCTTTTACTAGGAACACACATTTGTGAGATGTGCTTTTACTAAGAACACACATCTTCAGCTTACAAATCTGTAGGAACGTACAGTTTAATATGCCACACTTCTTCCTTGCCTCATTATTCCACCCATCTCCTTTTTATTTTTCTTTCTCTGCAATATAGGTAATGCAACTTAAAAGGTGAGGATAGAAGCACCTTCTCCAATTTGGGAATACTGATTATGAAGTTGTTTTGTTTCTGGTTTATTGTAATGCATGTTCCATAGCATTCCTCTATTCTTTTTGACATATAATGACATTTCTGCAGTTTCTGCCATCTGCTGAATGTTTGTGGTGTTGCTGATTTTGTAAAATACTGTGTGTCATACCTTGTCCTTTTACTTTATGTTAGGTTACTGTAAGTGTGACAGGTTTCCTCTTGTATCTTTGAAAGGAGAGCAGAGAATACTCATTTTTAAGTGTTTTCTTAAGAACAATATAGGGAACTTTGTGACAGATTTCAGACTGCCATACACCTGACATTTTTCATCTTTGCATGACAGAGACTGAATTGCTGATATTTATGAGACTAATTCCATTCTTTTTCCTTGATTTTTTACCTTATAACTTCAAAGCAGTTCAGTTCCTTTGCATCCCTTTGCTTTCTGGCTTTCGAAGGACCTAACACATTTGAATCTGCTAGGAAAAAAACCCTTGTCCTAGGGGATAACTAGTGTGATTCTGACCCACTAATTTATCCTTTTAAATGAGCGTATCTGCAGGCTGAGATTTTTCACAGAAAAGGGTAGCTTCTCTTTGTGTCAACCTTTTGTTTCTTTGAAGTGGTGACATTAGCATGCTCTCTCCTGCCACCTGCATCTTTTTCACGTAACTGTTCTCCCTTGTCTTATAAACAGAGTAGTAGAATGGGGTGTTCATGACTGATCTGCCTTAGCAGATTTTGCAGGCGTATGGTAATGTAATCACTTAAAGTGTTTAGAAAGGTAGTATTTCTTTGTGTGCACAGTGAATGTATTTGTGAATAGATGGCTAAACTGATTACTGCGACCAGTTATTAAAAAAAATAAAATAAAGGGCACAAAACCCCAACAAAAAAACGCAACAAACCCCTCTCGGTTAAGTGTAAGATTGGTAAAGCTTACATGTTTTCCATACTTTGAGTTGTGTAGAGAGGAGGACTACAAAAGCTAATACTTATGAACAAAGGCATTTGTATAGAGAAGAAATACAGGTATTAATTAATAAAACCTAATTAGTAGGTTTTTAAGTGGGGTACCTCTTTTTTACTGGGTTTCTGAGTTGGCTTTTGATGTGTGTGTGTGTCTTTTTCTTTTTTTTTTCTTTCCTTTTTTTTTTTTTATTCCCAAGATGTTCCAAATTAATGTCTTTTTGTATAACTTGCTCTCTCAAATTCTAGACAGGTTTAAGAGCAGGTAGGGGCAAGTGACAATCCAGAGCAGTCTTGCTCAGAAGATTGGCCAGAAGAAAAGGAAACACTTCTGTTAATTAAGTAAACAATCTAAAATACTGTATTGGTAAGCTACACATGAAAGCCTGCAGTATGTTATAGATGTCCTATCTTTAATTTAGAGTCTTTGCTTACATCTGTCTCTGCAAGAAAACTCTGCACTCATTGAGATCGTTATTCTGATTAACATTTGATCTTTAAAAGTTCTAAGGAAACACTATGTAGAATAAACTAAAAAGGAAGTAAGATAAGCAGGGGCCCAGGAGGTAAAATCAAGAACTGTTTCTTGCTACTTGTAGCGAAAGATGGTGGGTTTTGGTAACCTGCCATTTCATTTTGAGGTTTTACCAAGACTTAGGAAGAAATAAATGATCAGAAGCAGATGGTAAAGGTTATCATAGCTTTTAACAACAGTACATCTTTATTGGCCTATTCTGTACTGTATTCAGTCATTCTTCATCTTCAAAGGAATGGAATAAAATTTTCTTCATAGACCTTATGTAGTGCAAACTGGAAACACATCCCTCATTTCGTGGTGTTTGAGTGTGAAGGGTAAAACAAGGATTCTTGAGTCTCTTGGTGTAGTTTCATTTGTAAATTGACAGCTTGTTTTTTCTTCAGATTGTAAGTTATAAACTAGGAAAACTAGGTTAAGAATGTGTGAGGAGGCAATATCATCTGTTGTTTTACAGGGTTCAGATTACATGCTTTCAAAGAGACCTCAGAGGGCACAATAAATCATAGTTCAAACGTTCCACTTTCTGTTATCAGGTTAGTGTTATTCAGAATAAGTTTAGGCAAGTAGAATTGTGCACTGGTAGCAATAAACCATTTTTAGACAGAAAACGAACAAAACTAAATTCTTAGGAAAAAGCAGTATTCCTGCTACCTTTCTATTAGCATCTGGCACATAGTATGTCAAGGAAAGAATAGTCTCCATTAAGATATTAATTTTGCCTATTCCTTACAGTATGTGTCTGCCTGTATGTTCATATAAGTATATATACATGCTCACATATACACGTATTCACAAATACCCATAAAGGTATTTCTCACATGTCTCTTTCTGATAGTGTCCGAAGCTGAAATTTCTAGGGAGGCTGCGGACATGGAAATGAACAGAGAAAAGTATGTTGAAGAACTGAAGAAAGCATTGATAGCTGGAGAAGAATCAGTTGGCAGATACAACTTTGCTGTTTCAAGGGATGATGAAAATACGGAGTGTCACTTCTCCTATGAAAGAAATCTGAAGGATGGCTCTGTAAGTATAGTTAAATGTTTCAATTTGAATGTTAAACTATAGGAAGGACCTTTTTGGTACATTTCTGTATTTTATTAGATTATTTGAAATTGACAGACCTGCAATACATATTTCTAACTGCATATTGTGTGCTCTGCCATGGGCCAAACTAGAAACAAGTTTGAGTTTTTCTGGTACCAGTAGAAGCTGGTACCAATATAACTATTTCTGTGTTACTTTCTTAAATGCTACTGCATAAGAATATTATTTGTCTATGTAAGTTTTGGATTAGTGTAGTAATAGGCTGAGGGGGAATGGCTTTAACCTGAAAGAGGGGAGATTGGGATGAGCTGTTAGGCAGAAGCTCTTCCCTGTGAGGGTGGTGAGGTGCTCGCACAGGTTGCCCAGAGAAGCTGTGGCTGCCCCATCCCTGGCAATGTTCAAGGCCAGGTTGGACGGGGCTCAGAGCAGCCTGGTCTACTGGAAGGTGTCCCTGCCTGTGGCAAGGGGGTGGAACTGAATAAGCTTTGATGTCCCTTCAAACTCAAACCACTTTATAATTTTATATTTTGGGTATACCTGCACATTGAAGATGCAGTTCAGTATGAAGATGGTATATTCCATGTAGTATAGCTTTATTCTTAATTCCTAATTTAGGAAGTATGCTTTCCTTTTAAAATTACAAATGCCCAAAGCATTTCTGCTGTGCTTGTTTCTTCTTTCGTCTCTCTATATGCACATAAATAAGGAAAAATATTAAAATTTAAGTAAGATTATTTTCAAATGCAAAAACATACTTTTGAAATGAGCTTTTTTATTTACCTCAAATCTTTTGGAAGCTAAAGCGAAAATTGTTTCCTTCTTGAAATTGCATTAAATTACAGCTGCGTATGCGATTCCATTTTGGTTTCTTGGCTGCCAAGAAAATGGTCCTTTTAAAGCAAGAAAGAAACCAGTACAATCTGTATTTGTAGATACTTTTGGTTATTTTGTGTTGTGATTTGGTGTTAAAGCTTTTCTGGTGAAGAAAGTAATTTAAGGTAATCTTCCTTGTTTGTACTCTTAAAAAAATTAAGGTTTTGATTTCCTTCTCCCTCCTTAAAAATCAATGCTCAGCCTTCAGTGTTCTGATTGCTATGCATGCTTTTATTTTTAGATGTCTAAAGAGTGTTCTTAGAAAAGATGTAATTTCTTGGGTGAAAATATACCTCCCTTCCCCACCCCCATCCCCCCCCTTCTCCCCAACTAGTGCCTACAAATAAAACTGCCAAAGCCTTTGCGAGAATTACAAATAGCTTTCAGGTATATAATAGCATATGTTTCAAACATCTTGCAGCTTCTCTGTGAAAGCACTTATTATGTGTATCGTTCAGTATTAAATTAGGAAATTCATTTTCCTGGGCTCTGTACATCCAGTGGGCTGAGATTCAGCTAAATGTACATTTACTGCAGAGGAAGCCTAGAGAAACTACCCTGTAACTTAAATGTGACTTAAATTCAGTGTTTTATCTGTTACCAATACTTATTTTTCTTACTGGGTATTTGTATTTTGTCTTTATGTCTTTGGCTTAATCAGTATGAAAATGTTATCTTTTCATATTTCAGGAACTCTGTGTGTGTGTGTGTACCGTCGTGAGACAGGTTAGTTTTACCCTACTGATGATGTGTTGTTGCAGTAGTAATGCTGCTTGGTATGAGAGGAACCGCAGGTTCAGACCCCTGGTGTGTGTGCTTGGCTGAAGAGCCACTGGCGTGAGGCTACCATCTGCGGGCTTATGACTGAACACCTCTAAGTCAGAATCCCGCCTAGACATTTGATGATGTGCTGTTGTGTCGTCGGTTGCTAGAGATTGACCCAGGAGATGACAGTCTTGTTCAGAATTCTTGGGTAAAGCCCTTTCCAAATCTTCATTAGCGAAGGCAAGTCATCCTCACAGGAGAAGGAAAACTCCTATCTTCAAACCCGGCTGATGGAGCTCGTCTAGCCTTGTATGGTCCTTTATCTAAGAGAAGGACACTCTTACAAAACCTACAACCTGAGGACTTTGCTGTCACCATCCTAGCTAGCTAGGCCATGGCAGTTAAACCTCAGGTGTAAAGGGTGGGGCCAGTTCCACGCACACTGTGCCTCACCTACAAAATCCACTGCGCAGGCTGGAGGGGTTTACTCACACTTGCAAAGCCCTGTAGCAACAGGTGAGGGATGAAACGGCAGGTGACAAGGTGCACTGGAAGCTGCAGATCCAGCCTTGCATGTGGGTCGTTCAGGACATCGTTCGCTCGAGATTGTCCCAGGAGATGACGGTCCTGTTCAGAAACATCCTGAATGCTCAGGCAGCCTTTTCCAACCAGATTTGCCTATCCCACATTGCTCTTAGTCATCGTGCTTGTAGTAAGCATGGGTAAAGCCTTTCCCAAATCTTCACTCGCAAAGCCAAGCCATCAATCAATCAATGTATATGTGTATAAATTGCCACATGGGCTGGGTAGGGGGTAGCAGGATGGTGATGGAGATGTGTGAGTGGAGGAAGGGGAGCTTTTCGTTAAACTGTGTCGCATTTCTTTTGTTAGATGTGCTACCTGCAGTCAAACTGAGAGAGGTAGTTAATCTTCATGTTTTTGTTTAAAAATGTGGGCATAAAGGAAAAGCAACAGTTATTTCCAATTTTGACGGTAGGACACTTAATACTACTTTAAAGTTCCCTACTTCTCTCCTACCCCATTCTATTATTAATAACCATTGTGAAAAGAGTCCATTAAATTGTTGGGAATAAGTAGAAGATTACTATTCTTAAACCAATGTTTTTATCATCTGATACATAACAAAAGGAGAGGGTACAGAAAGCTATGCATAAAATGTGCTTGGCTGTGTTTGAATGCTGAATCTTTAGCTTAGTCTTAAATAATGCAGTTAACTCTTTTTAGTTAAAAAAACCCCAACCAAAACTCCTGAAATGCATTGTTATCTTTTGTGAGATGTAAAATGCTTATCAGTTCATGCAGCTGTCTATTATTGGATTTTTTTTAATCCAATGAGTACACAGTTTCCTAAGAAGAAATTTAATACTCTTGGAAAATCTGTATGCCTTTTTTTAGAGGTATATGCATGCTTGTATACAGAAACTTAATTATATTTCATCAATTTTAGTGAAACATACCTACAGGATGATGTTGATCGCCAACAGTCATTTATGTCCATCTCAGCCAATAATTTCCAGTGCAGTGCTTTGCCACTGTTTTCCGTCCAGCCTGGGTATAACACTAATTCCTATAAAAGATGAAGAGTACAATGTCTACAAAACAATTTGACATTTTTCTTCTGAATACATCATAGATTCAGTTGAGTTATGTCCTGCACCCTTACTTAAAAATTTTATCTATGCAGTCTATAAATAATTACTGGCTGAAAAGTCTGTGAGGTTTAGGTACATGATGGGTATACCCAAGCTGGAATGTGGTTGTTAAAGCATCTTAAGGAATTTGCAGTGGTGAATTTTTGCAGCCTGTGGGACAAGCTGCTTCATGTTCTGTCTCCTTGCTAAGAAAATTCACATTTATTTGTAGATACCATAGTTTAAATGAATACTCTTAAATAACATTCTTGGTGCATTTGCATTTCGCACTTGTCTGTAATAGCATGGAGTTTACCAATTTTTGTTACTTTAATACGCAAAGAGAATGTATTTGATAAAGCAGAGAAAGAATGTTAAGCTATAATTCTTTTTTTTCTTCTTTTTTTTTTTATATATATATCACATCCATGTTGGACAAGTATACTGCTACATCTGTGTATACCACCTTGGGGTATCAGTTGATTCCTGTGGTATTTGAAATAATTTTTACATTCTTTGGAGCAGCTTGCTAAAGAGCTGCTTAACCTAAAATTATGTGCCAAAATTATATAGGGCAATTGGTATGGATTGGACAAAGAAATGGAAAATACACTGTAGGTAACTATCCTGAATTGGCAGTACAGTACACTAGATGACTTAATAGGTATTCTTCATCCGCAAAACCTGTGAATCTCTGCTAGCCTGCCCAGACTGTGCTCACACATAGTGTCTTCACTAAGGAACTTGTATTTACAGATACAGACACACACATGTTGAAGAGTAGTAGGCTGGAGGATGTAGATCTTGCCTCATGAGAACAGGTCTGTCATCCCTTATTGGCTGCCACAAGTTGGTTGTTCAAAGTTTGTTGTGACTTTTGTAGTCTGGGTGGAGGATTTGAGGGCGGTTGGTCTGAAAGATGATTCTCCACAATAGCAGTAAAACCTGACATTGTAAACACCTCCTCATTGAGGTAAACTTACAAACAAGCTGTTGAAGATCAGATTGGTTTTCCTTTCTTAGCTGGTAGGGAAGAATAATTATCCCCTATTTGCTTATGGAAGATTATAAATTTAGAGATTAAAAACTTGTCTGTGGCTCCTTAAAATTACTTCCCCCTCTTTTGTGCTGCTAACTAAGGCTGAATTTATACCTGTTATTGAAAGCCCTATTTTGAAGGCAAAGGAGAGAGACCCTACAACAGCTTAGGGGAGAGTAGGAAGACAGGATGCATCCAGATGTGAAATCCCTTTGGATATTTTTATGTAATTTTTACCTTCAGTGTAAGTAGAGATCAGGGGAGTCATTTGCAGCATCTGTCAGTCATTCAGAAGACTACAATTTACAACCTAATTCAGCTGTTTAGCTGATAAAGAAATAGGTTCCTTCCCTGAACTGATGTCTACTACCACAGCTAGATGCTTAAAGGTAAATGCTTGCAACTACTCCAGGAGTATTCCTCATATTCTTTATACTCTTTATACTATTTTTTATGTAATGAATGAGTCTACTTAGGGTACTGATTATTTTTTATTTTTTTTAATAAATGGAAAACTTCCCCAAGTCACAAATAATTAATATCTGGTTTAGAAGAGATATATATGTGACATATTTCTTTTGCAGTGTCATAGTGGCATGGGATTTTGAAAGTGTCAGAATTATAATCATAATCTAATTTAAATCCATACGGATTTAGGACTTTCTCACCTATGTGAAAAGGTGATCAAAAAAAGATAAAATGCTATGTGAGTTTTATAAATGCTTGTTCTAGCTGCATCTCAGCCTGATGTAACTGAGCCTAAAAAATTATACTTTTAAAAATCCTGATGTATTTTGTGATTTATCTTCCTTATGACAGGTGGCTCTGCCATGGGGCGTTCAGCAGTCTGCCCTCAGGAGCTGTTTTTAGGGAGGTGAGGGCAAAGTAGTCTGTTAAGAGTCACATTAAAATGACAATGGGCTTGGTATACAGTGGGACTTGTGTGTCAGGCCAGCTGCAGTACAAAATGGGCCACACACACAGAGATCTCAGTGAGGGGCCATTGAGCCTTCGCCAACTAAACTGCTGCCACCTAAACAAACATCATCACAGAGTCAGTGATTTAGCGCTTGATCTAAGTAGGTGACCACTTGGAAGTAAATCTTTCTAAGTACTTTAGCGAGTCTCTCCACATATAATAAATAGTGGAAATCCGGCAAGAGGGTGTTTTTTTTTGTTTGTTTTGTTTTGTTTGTTTTTTTTTCCTCTGGCAATTTCATTGATTAAACAGTCTTTGATAGACAATTATTTGAGTGCTAGCAGGCTAACAGTATTCTTTTTTTCAGTAACGTGGCAGTCTCTCTTTTTTTTTTTTTTCCTTGCTCTTTGTGTAAATTTGTAAACAGGGGGAGGGTATGAGCTCAAGTAGTTCCACCTTAGATACAGTACTGATGCTGATTAGGCTGATGGAAGAGATACTGTTATTTGTCTCTGCCATTTCCTGTGTCTGCTTTTCCTTGGTCGGTTGTGAGTTCAGTATGAGTTTACAACAGGTTAAAATAGTTGGAGAAGTTCATAATTGAAACTTTTCACAGCATTTTACTGAATGAGTGAGGTGAAATCGGTAGAGGGCTTTATGCTGTCCAAGTTGTTTTGGTTCAAGGTTTGAATAGCTACTTTGCTCCAAACCACCGAGGATATGTTGTTTGGATAACAAAGGTCACTGAGAGTTCAGATTGTTTCCCAGGCAATTTGACTAACTGCTTAACTGAAAAGCCGGGAGGATGAAATGATTAATTTCTGTGTCAGTGTAAAAGCAGTGTTTCTTTATCATTTATATCCATGTATATGGATTTAAGAGTGTGCCTTTGAATGAGTTTCTTGTAAGCCTGGTTTAGACATAGCTCACTATGTGCCTTATATAATAAAAGCATTGGGTGTTATTTTTTGTATTATCTCAGAGTTCTAAGTGCTACATGATTTTCCCCATTTTGCCTGGCATGTACTTTTAGGAACTCTTCAGGTCTTGTGTGTTCACTTTAAATGCAGTGGATCACTTCTGTAGCCTTGAGGTAAGAAAAGTTGTTTGGGTGGTGTTTTGTTTTTTTTCCAAATATTAATATGTGTTCAATATTTGACAAAAGTCCTGGAGAACGAAGTTATTCTGGTTTTTCTTGTTTATTTTTAGTAAGCTATTTGATTGCTGCTTCTGGTAAGCAATGGTTTGAGAACTGTTGGGAAGTGCATTTAAAATACTGATAGTATATACCTTTAAAAATGAAGGATTATTGAAAAAGGAAGGCTCAAACACTGCACTGAAACATTACCTGTTAGTATTTGTGGATTTCACAACTGTCCAACTAAATAAAAATCATAGTTTAACTGTTTTAAGGCTTATTGTAAACGATGCTGTAAAAGGCATTTTCTTATTTCATGAGTGCAAGGACCGTCTAATTATATTTTAAAAAGCCTGTAAAATCTTCCTAAAATAACAGAGATTCATTTGGTGTATACAAGAAGAAAATTAAGTTGTGCCTTCTGTTGTTCCTGTGTTGTTTCCCCTTCCACCCTCTCAGTTCCTTCCTATTGGCACACCTACTGTGCATTTCAAATATCTGTACACAACAAGTCTTACTTTTACTTGTACAGCTGAGTACAAAATGCTTTAATTTTAGAAGGAAAAGATACAACTCATGGAATATTGACAAGTCTTAGTTTCCCAAGAAAAATACAGAGGACAGTAGATGCTGTAGAAAAGAGATTAGTGTGTATGTGGCTCTTGAGACTTCACTACAGGACTCTAGCGCCATATTCTCTGTGAGGATGAACAACAGTCAGAGCCTGAAGAGCAACAGGAATTTCACCTGTGTTTCACCTCAGAAACGCTTTTACAGCTCCACAGGAAGCATTCATATTTCTACCTGCAAAGGCACAGGAAAATCCTTAAGCATAGGGTTAATGTTCTGTTAGATTTTGCATTCACTTAAGATAGCATCTTTACCAGTATAAAATACTGAATGGGTATGTTTTAACCCTTAAACTAAATGCTTCCAGCTAATTTTGACACACACACTAGTTTTGCTACACTTAACCATACTAAATTATCTTGAAATCTAAGAAAGAGCAAATTTGAAATGTTCATTTTTTTTAAAGAACTGATAAATACAGAAATACCTTTGTGTAATGTGATGCAGAAATAAGGTAGCTGTGCAGTGACAAAGATGTTATGCCTCCTGCTCCTTTCTTCCTTTAAATTGCAGTGACATGAAATACATATATCTTTGCTTGTTCACTTATCTTATGAAGTCACTGTATATTAGTATTTCTGACAAAGTTTTCTCTGAACAATGAAAACAAGTTCCTGGTTTGATTGTACAATAAGCAGAGGAAGGTCAGCTGTTTCTGTGAAGCAGTGCTATTCTAATTTTGCTGCCTCACTATAAACACTGTAAACTTGTATGTGTCACCTTAGGATTTCACAGGATGTTTGTTGTGGCCTCTTAACATGTCAGACAACGTGCTGTAGGTTTGGGTTTTATCACAAAAGACAAAGCCTAGGTCTCTTTGATTTGAGATTTAGAATTTGAAGCCAAATTGCGTATATACTTGATTTTTGGGGGGAGGAAATATTATTTTAGAATTGTTCTAAAATGTATTAGTATCACTGGAAAATTCTTTGCAACTTAAGTTCTCCATTTTTCAAACCATGAACGTGCTTCTCTTACAGAAATACTACATTTCCCAGAGAGGAAGATACAGTGTGCAGTTTGAAGAGTAAGTTTCTAGGTAGTGTCATTCTGTGGAAAAGCTCTTCCACATAAAATTATTTGTCAGGGGTTTGGAGGTTTTGTTTGTTTATTTGTTTTCATCTCAGATGCTCCTGTAAATATCATCTGCCAATTCATTTAAAATTTAGTTTTAATTGCTTTGTTGAATATAAAATCTAACTCGTACTGGTTTGGGATTTTAGGGTTTTCAGAATGCAAATCCTTGTCTTTCTGTATGTGTTCTGTGGCAAATCTAAGTTTTGGGGATTTTTTTTTTTTTTTTTTTAAGACTTCGAGATACAGAATTTTGCTTGGTTCATATAAGCACATTCTCTTAGTGCCCCTTGTCTTAACATTGTCTTCTCAGTGCATGATTAATACCTGTAGGTTATTAGTATAACACAAATGTGTAAGCATACGCTATTTTGTGGTAACAGAACCTTGCCAGTGCTCTTAGGGGTTGCAGAGGTACCAAAAAAGTAGAATTTGGAAGCAGTCCGGGTTTTTTACTGCTTATTCAATCTGGATTATTGCAATATTACATTATTCTGAATCATTTCACAAGACTCCAGTGGGGGGAAGGGAGAGCAGGGAGTGGAAAAACCTCTCCAACACTGAGAAATCAGTAGGAAAAGAAAAATGACGCCCATGTGTCCTCATTCTCTCCAGTAATAAACTGCATTCGCCAATCCAGGAATCGCTGTTGTGGCTTGTATTAGCAAATATTTTCAATTGCATTGAAGTCAGATGTGTAAATCTCATCAGATTGTCTTCTACCTGCTATGTGGGACTTCAAAGGGAGCTTCTTTGGTGAGAAGATCCTCTGGTTTGCAAAGTGATGCTTTTCAGTTCCTATTAATAAACAGATTTTTTTTTGGCATTTCTACATTCCTGTATTTTCTTGAGAAGTTGTTTGTTAATGATTTGCTTAATTGGGTACAATCTGTAAACTGATCAGTGTGGGTTATTAGTGTCTTTAGTCTAAACAGTTTTTGAATTGTCTTTTTTCTTACTAGAAAATAGTGCATGAATGGATGAACTCTTGGATGATGCGTAATATATTAGCAGTTTATCTTGGGATAAAATTCTAACTTAGCTAAAATAACTTTTCAGTTATTTTCAGCTGCTGGTTACATTTTATGCTAGTTCTGTGCACAGCTAGTTGGTTGCTATACAATTTGTAAAGCAATAGAAGGTGCATTTTTATGGCTTCATCACAGAACTTGATAATTTTTTAATTTCAAGGTTTTTTGGGTTTTGGTTTGTTGGGCTTTTTTTTTTGTTTGTTAGTTTGTTGTTGCTTTTTTCCCTAACAGCTGAAAACAGAAGAATTTACTAGCATTTTTTATTTCCCTGGGCTCACAAAGGAGTTAAAACAGTGTAGTATGCATTATATTATATATTATATTATATATTATAATATATATTATAATGTGTATTAGAATAAATGGCAACACTGGGATGAGGCAGCATCTCTGTTCTGTAGCCATGCTGACGCTGGGCAGGCAATGAGTTATTCAGGCAATGGGCTGAGGGGATGGAAGTGGGACTGAGGGTCATCAACTTGGAAAGGAGGGATGAATCCGAGTATAGATATCATCAGGATTTAATGTACAAGAAAACAAAGAGAGCAGGCTAAACAGGAAGCAAACATTTTAAAGCTGTCGTGATAATTGCTTTATTAGAAACAGGAGGAAAAAAAAAGCTTAAGGTATTTTGGTTTTAACTTCTGTTGGACAAGCTGATACCTAAAATTGACACTATAATAATTTTCCTTTTTTAGCTTTGTTACTAACAGTTTTTAAGTCTTGGGAGTTGGTGTATTCCCAGATTTTACCCATCATAACCTGGCTGTGTGGTTTATCTCAAGTTTGTCAGACAGTACATATATATAGCATGAATGCAGTGGTTTCTTTCTGGTGTGCTGCCAGAGCTGCATGTGTTCATCAGATGTTGTTTAGTCATTGCAGCATATTTATGCCATCTGGAAATGCATGTGCTTCCCTTCCTGAACAATGGTCTTTAATCAAGACCACTATTATGGAAAGGCTAGAAAGAGTAGTATACATAATCAGTAGGATGCCAAAATTAGAATTACACATACATTTTCCCTAACCCTACCACATTGCAAGCAGGGTAGCAAGCTTCCAGAGAGTACCATGTCTCTGAAGCTACTACCTTTATCCACAATCTCTCTTACTTCTGTGTATATTACTCAGAATCCAAATTGTTTAAAGAGCTTCAGGGTAATAATAACAAATCAAGAGTCATCATAGAGAATTGTAAGCCTATAGGATTTGCTTGCTATCTTTTATTTGTTAGAAACTCCATTTTCCAGGTCTGTCTAAACAGAAACATCCACAAAATGATTTCACATCTGTTGTACTCTTTTCTTCATATTACAAAAGCATGAGCTTTTCATTTCATACATTTTTAGAACAATTTTTTGATTGTATTAAAACTCCACTAGTGTTTTACTAAAAGAACGTGTAGAGAATGCAAGTACATTTGAGATGTTAATTCTATTAAGAGCCAGGAGTTCAAGTGTGCCTGGTAACATTTTGAAAACGTGTGCATTCACAGATGATATTCAAGAAGCAGGATTATAATATATTCAGTCACACATGTAAAACTGATGTGATGTTTGTTGAATGAGAGAATGGCATAACTCAAGTTTATCATTTGCATTTATAATGCTTAGTCTTTTTCTGTTAATTTCTAGTAATATTTTTTATGCCAAATGACAGACATTTTGTTTTAGCAGTACTTCTTATATTGACAGTTTGATCTTTCGTTGTGTAATTGTTTGCCTTTGTTCTTTTTTTATTGTTTTTCTATGAAAGTCAGTAGTGGGAGCAGAGGGGAAACTTCTCTCTTCAGGTTTTCTGGTAGTGCTGTTGTGCTTGATAAAGCTGCACTTCTCAATTGCAGTATTCCTAGAGCTGTTTGTGAGAACTGCCCTGGATCTTTCTCCCTTCTTAAAAGCAAATTTTTTTGGAAGCTAATTTTTAGTTTTTTTTCTAATTGCAATTTTAAGGCTTTAGACTGGTAAAAATCGAGCTAACTGTGAATTGATCCAGACACGGTTTATCGTATTCCTCTTTCAAGAGTCTTAGAGTTTCCTTGTTGACAGAGAAGCTTGAAACTGACTTAGTGACTGGTCTGTCTGCCTGCCTATCAGGGAGCTTCTAGACCTTCATGGGTAGACATATGATTTTGTAATACCACAGTGTTTAAGTGGGTGGAGGTTCTCTGTGTGATTGCGCAGCTAATTCAGAGGTTGATAAGAGACATTTGTGTTACATGCTTTCTGTTAAATTTACCCCAGCTGACATACTCATATTGGTTCATGTAATGAACCAATGTAATGGCTCATGAAAACATGATTTGATATAATCAAATTTTTATTAGTTAGCAGACAGTTGAAGATTTTAATCAATTCATTTTTTAGTTCTGTGTTACTTTTACATAAATAAATGCTTTTATTTCATGGTGTATGAATGGTTCAACATGGCAGCTTGTGCATGTAAGGCTGAGTGACAATTCAACATTGTACATAGCCAGTCTTGGTCCTGGCTTCTCCTCCGACCCCAACCAGTCTGTGATTCTATGATTCTGAATGTGGTGCTATAACCAAGCAGGGAAGAATACATAAGAAGTTATAACAAATTGTGAAATGGGTAGTTTGTATACTTGAGCATGGGAAATGATGTAATTCAACAAACAGCAGCTACTTTAAAAAAAAAAAAACACAAAAGAAAAACGAAACAAAACAATCCTTAGATGTCAGGTCAGAACATATGAGTATTTTCCTTTCAGATAGAACTTTAAACTTAATCTGGACCATGACATTGGAAAGAAATACCTTCCTGTATGGTAAAATATTCATTAAATTTGTTAAAAAAATCATGTGGGTTTCTCCATAACTAGGGCATAAAACTGTTAACGCTTCAGTAGTCTAATGGGTGACATACATCTCTGTGCCTTAATGTTTTCAATAACTTTGGAGGGAAAATGGTTAGTAAGAGAAGGTTGGTTTTATCACATGCACTGTTTCTTTTTGAGAGTTAGAATGATACAATTTGCTAGTATATGATGGAAAACCCAGAGATACTGAGCTATAATGAGCTCTTTGAGAATTAATTCAGGATATGTGTTGATTTTTGAGAAGTAAATATATGTTTCTCTCTAAGGTTAAGGTAAAAGCAGAGTATAAGAAATGTGTAAGATTTTTAAATTAAATTTTAAGAGTTGAAATACATTGTGGGAAGTAGTTCTATTGAATGGATGAGTAGTACTCTCAAAAGCTAAGGCTTTTGAGTTTTAAGTTTTCTGTTTTACTGATACTTATCTAAATACCTATCCTTTCATTATTGCTTTAAACTGTAAAATTTCAGTAGTATCACTATGAAATTGCATAAAATCTTCTTTCTTGTTTAAGAGAAGCAACTTTAGGAGCTAATCTCGTCTGTTACATTAACACAGCTTGGGTAATGCAGTGGTCTGATAGAATCATTTAAATAGGAAAAGACCTTCAAGATCATCAAGTTCTACTATTCCCACAGCACTGCCAAGGCCGCCACTAAACCATGGGACTAAGGGTCTGATATACTACACGGTTTGTGAAACTTCCCGGGATTGTGATTCCACAACTACCCTGGGCAGCCTGACCATGCTTTCAGGGAAGAAAGATTCCCTAATATCCAGGAATATATCCTAACCCTCCTCTGGCACAGCTTGATGCCATTTCCTATCATCCTGTCACTTGTTACTTGGGAGAAGAGATCAGCCACCTCCGGGCTCCATCCTCCTGTCAGGCAGTTGTAGAGAGCGAGAAGGTCCCCCCCCCATGCCCTTCTCCAGACTAAACACCCCCAGTTCCCTCAGCCATTCCCATCAGACTTGTGCTCCAGCACAAGCCTCGCCAGCTTTGTTGCCCTTCTCTGGACCGGCTCCAGCACCTCAATGTCTCTCTTGTAGTGAGGGGCCCAGAACTGAACACAGGATTCGAGGTATAGCCTCACCAGTGCCCAGTACAGGGGGACAATTAGGGTGAGAATGATTCTAAACGCAATCTTCCCTTCAGCACAGTCCTTCAGGTAGGGAGAGGAGAAGAGAGGATTGTTGTCCAGCTATCCTTTTCCATTTTACTACAATTCTTTTTATGTGTGTCATGGCCTTCCTTCTCTTCCCCCCCTTCCTTATAAACCTTATTTTAAGATACAGAAAATAAAGTTACCAATAAAACCTGAAGTTGTAACTGAGACATAGTCAAGCCTATAGTGTGATAATTAATTTCAATAATTGGGAATTTCCCAAGTGCTGTCTGTAATAAATGAACTCTTGGTTTCCCCTGAAGATGGGCATTTAAGTTGGAAGATCATTCTGTTACAGATGCCAGCTGCTCTCTTCAGGGAAGAAAAGTAAGTATTCATAGTCATGGCCTAAGGAGGGTTGTTTAAGAGATAGGATCTGGTTTCCTTCAGTGTTTGTTTTCAAGGATTATCTCTTGGTCAGAGTGGATGCACAGCTGTTTCACAGGTCCTAAATTTTCCATTCATTATCAATTTGACACCTATGGCAGATAGGCAAAATCTTGAATTTCCATCAGCTCTTTCTCATGGGCATGGAAACTAATTTTAGAACACTTGATAAGATAAACAGTTGAAGTGATTATCTCAGAGCATTTTAGGTCACATGCCAGTATTCTCATGTTGAGATGATAGAGATGGCAACAGTTGCCATGGCGTACTAAGAACTAGATAGTTTTACTACTAGTTCTATTACTTGTAGGCAGTTCAGCTTGGACGTGTTTATCTGCAAATAAAACACCTGTTTTGCTGAAAGTTCCACTAGGAATAACACTTAAAGAATGCTGGGTTTTTTTTGTTTGTTTTTTCTTTGTGTTTTTTTTTTTGTGGTGTGTATGTTTGTGGGGCTTTTCTTTTTTGTTTGGTTTGGTCGGTTAATTGTTTGTTTGTTTGTTTTGTTTGTTTGCTTGGTCTTTTTACTGGAATCAGTGTCTCTTAATCCCCTCCATGGCAACTTTTAAAACTGATATAGCTGCTGCTGTTCTTCTCATCTTCAATGACACTTTGTGAGCATATTCTCTCTGACAGATCTCTAAAAAAAATCTCAGTCTGAGCTTCGTCGGTTGAAGTCTTATTCCAAGCTTCACATGAGAGAGTTCAAATAAGTGAGAGAGAATAGTATGAGGTAGTTAAGTCAGGAGTAGAACAGATAGCCAAGAAAAAGAACCTGGGACTTTTAAATTATTTGTCAAACACAATTACATCTGAGTTTGGGTTTCGGAAGTCCTATTTATTGTTCAGTCCATTAGTTGGATTCCGTTGAAACAATCAAACTCAGCTGAAGTAGCAGCTCGTCAGCTTGAAGCTTCTAAATTTTGATCCGTTCTGCTGTGTGACATCCTCATCAGTTGAAAATTATGTCTCAGTTCATAATTGATGCAACTCAAAAGTTCTGTTTGTTAAAAGGGGAAGTCCAAGACATCAAGGGAGGGCTGGTATTCTCATATTTGTGCTAAGCCTTAAAAACTGTCTGCTAGATCAGCCAATTTATGTTTCAGTCATTCTTTACTCTGTCTTCACAGTGACTCAGCCGAGGCAGTTTTCCATCCCCTTTTTCACCCCACTCCCCTGGATTAGTCATATGCAATTTAGCAATATTAGAGAGCTGTTAGCTCTATCTGCTGATAGTTTCAATTATGAAAAGACGAAAGGACTTCATTCATGTACAGCTTGTAACCTAGGGACTTAATTCTGAACATAATAGAAAGCCTGTCTGTTTCTTTCCTTTAAAAAAAGTTACTGTGATAAAATTAGTGTCTGGATTTAAAAAAGAAAATTATAATTACATTTTTTGCACTAAATTCACTTAGCGCAAAAATCAGCACAAAGGAAAAATTTAGCTCAAAATTGATTGTTTCTGTCTGTTTATAATGTTAATTCTGCTTTGTTTCAACCTTCTAATTTTCTGTTATATTTTGAGCTTCTTTCCTGACATCTATTTTTTAATATAGCTATAAAATTATCAAACTGAAAACCAAAACAGCTAAAATACTGTGGTGGCACATGCTACACCTTAGAATTACGCGAGTCCATTATAAACAAAGAGCTTCCATAGCTTTCCTTCCATATCGCAGCTTAAGCTGCTCATATGGTATACATCTGAGGTCTTTTGACAGCATGCTTGGCTGCTGCATGGGAGTTTTTTGAGTTTAGACCTAAATTCATATCTGTCTTCCCATCACTCTAAAAATTATGGAGGTCCTGTGCTTCTTCACATGGCTGCCATGAAGTGAGCTATTATATGCTGCAGAAGCAAGGAGATGCAGTTAATAATACTGCATCATGGGAATGAAGGTGGGGGTTTTTCTAACAAAACAAATACTTTTGAGTTCTTCAGCTGTATGTTTTGTATGTGTAGATTATGGTGGATTTCCACAAATACATATTTTAAATATAAATCTATTATACACAGATAAAAGGTGATTGATCCTTGGTTTACTCACTTGATTCATGCTGCATTGCTTTCAGAAAAGGTAGTAATGACCATACAGATGGTTGAATTTACTACATAGATCTATACTAACAAGTTTTAGAACATTTAGATGGTCAGAAGTCTCATTGTTTTATTACTTAAGAAAGCACATTTAAATGAGGCTTCTGCTTAAGTGGGAGTTTAAAAATATGAAAGAATAGATGGGGAAAAAGTTAATTTACAAAAAAAAAAAAACGAGTAATACAAGGGAAAGATCTGAAACTGGTAGAATTACGAGTGGAAACTTTTTGTGTTTTCTTTTTTAATTTTCTGTGAATTGTACTGGGCTTATATTCATATTAGGCTTATTGTACTTCTGTTACTGAATAATGGTGAAAAAAAGTTACCATCTCCTCAGAACAGACCAAGATGTTCCATTAGTGTTTCTCTTCTGAATCTGAAAAGCAAAAATATTTGTGTGTCGCAAAGACAATCCATTAGTTACTAAGGAAGGTATTACATAGATGAGCACATCAAAATTATCATCCACAAATAATTTGTGTCCAAGAGAGCAAAAAGAATGGGCTGAACTGATTTCTGGCTTACTCAGGTAAGGTTTTAATACTGAATCCTTGGGAAGTTTTGGAAGACTTGAAAATGTGCTACTGTTCTGTCAGCGTACAGTGGGTATCCTATCCCACTTGTCCATGTTGAAATCTGAAGCTTCCTATGCTTTAGTCAGTCTGGAAGTAAAGTATTAGACGAATCTGCTAAAATACTAAGGAGTTAGAGAATGAAAATGTAATTGTTCCTGGTAAATTTCATTTATTAAAAAAAATAACAAACCTGGATCTGAGAATGTCTTATGACAGGATCAAGTTTTACATTCCTATAGTTAGTCATTTACAAAGAAAAGAAAGTCAGGATCACTTAGACTGACCCAAAAGTGAAGAAAGGATTGTTAAGGAAATCTATGGATGAGGGATATTGCAGCAGAGATTTTGGAGTAATATATCAGTTTTTCATCTTTTACCTGAAAGCTGTTTTTAATTATATCCCACGAAATATATGAGGATGTAAGACTCAATGAAGTAAGTGATTGTTCTTACTTTTGTACCATTCATCAAGTCTGAAATAAGTATTGTATGTATTTAATTTCTAAAGAGACTAGTGTAGATAGGAAGTCTCTGGGTATGAGCATTGTAAAAGCATTAGTAAAACAAAGGATCTGACAAAGAGGAATGGGAGGCTATCCTCTGAAAAAGATTTTGGGATCTGAAGGCAAGCAGCTTAAAAAGACCTCACAGTCTGATCCTGTAATAAAAAGATCTGCTTTTTTCAAGATTGTATAAGAGTAGGTAGTTCAATGTTTTATTTTATGGAGCACCTACATCTTATGTTAGCATATTGTATTTTATTTTATGGGCTGTTTTCAGCATAATTCTAGAAACATTGTATGTATGGCAAAAAGCCACAACAGACTTTTCTGTCAAGTGTGATAAGTCACAGGGAAGAACTGTGGCTGGAAGCTGAATCTAGGTAAGTTTACCCACAGCTAGTAATAGGGGAACAAGTATTAAGTCCCTAGTGAGACTTGTCATAGCCCTTTTTTAAAGACAGACTTCTTCCACAAAATACTTCTACTCAAAATGAGTTTCTAGGCTGTGAATGGATAATGCTTTATTGGCTGGTCAGCTGCAGGATCATTTGTTGCTCCCTGGAAATTTTGTTTTCCCTTGAAATCTGAAGATATACCTACAGGTTGTATTCATGATGTGTCACTGTTGTGTTTTAATGTGTTCAGGGAATAAAACATCAGCAAATTACCATGACTTGCAAATTACCAGATCTTGCATTATTCTTTGTCTTTATCGTAACTTGCTCTGCAACTTTGGAGGATCTGACTGGCATGCATGCTCAGCATTTCAATCCCCCTTTTTATTGTCTATTTCTTTTTAGCTTAAACCATTTAAAGTAGTTTAGGCTGCGGGTCTGGGGAACTGGGGTAGAGCAGGGTTCCTCTCCATCCCCAGCAACATTCTATAAAAATCTCATGGATTGTTCTTTCTCTTTTTTTCTTAACCACACATAGCCACATATAACTGCAGCCTTTTGGTGAATTAGATAAGGCAGAATAAAATCACAAAATGAAAACTGTATCAGAAACAAAACATTTTAAAATGTGCTGGGAAGTGATATGGCTCTTCATTAGTGTATCTGTTTTAAGGCTTATTGTCTACATAGTGAAGAAATGTAGTATCACTGAGACTGTGGTGGAGAACAAATAGGAGTGTGTAAGTGCATTCCATGGATGGCAGTAGGTTATCATGAGAAGACTAGGCAGTTTCTTGATGTTGTAATGCAAGCAAGTCGAATTATGTGATCTCTTTAAGGAAAAAATGAAATGTCTGAGTGACTTTAAAGATGTTCAATATAGGAGACATCTTTTAAGGTTTCCTTAGAAGATCCCTGTTGAAAGGGGCCATGGGGAGTTTGGGCTTGTCATCATTGCTAAGCAATCTTCCTGTGCTTGAGAACATCTTAAAGCAATTTGAGCAATGGACAAACCTTAAAAATTGGAATTAGAGTTGATATGTTTTCCGTCTTGGTACTTGTATTTTATGGATGTTTTTGACACATGGAAAAGCAAATGGTTGTTTTCACTCAAAAAACTTTTTGTGATGGCAGTACTATTAATGAATAAAGTAGTTGTGTATTATTTTTTCACAAAAGTTCTGGGATCAAAATGGTATATTTTACTAAAAAAAAAAGAAAATCATTTAGTTATGAAGTCTGGGCAATCCCATGATGAAATGGGATTGCAGTGGTAATGCAGCTGGGAAACCTTTGAGATTCGTTGAGTACGGTGAATGGAGACTGCCATGCTTCAGAAATAAAGTGGGAACATACGGGTGTACTAACATTAAATATAAGAAGGCAAGATTTACGTAACTTATACATCAGTGTAACAAAACTTTCAAATGAACAACTCTCATGTTCTCTGCCTCACAGGCAGCTCCATTGGAATGAATCTAAGATTTGTGGAAAATTTCAGTACCCAGTGTCTGCTGCAGTTTGCTAGGCTTTAAAGTATTTTGCATAGCAAATTGTGTTCTGCATTTATTTAATTAACAGAACAAGAATGGGTGATGTTTTGACTGATTTTATTTCACAATTATATTTTAAATTTATGGAGTGTTTTTATTGTCCAGTAAGATCTTTCTTTAAAAAAAAAAAAAATAGTTAGACTATACTACATCCATGTAAGAAATTATAATTTGCTTCATACCTAGGATACCTGATTTACATACTGAAATGGTTAAGATTTTTTAAAAGTCTTTAAAAGTTGCTTAAAACACTTTTTTTGAAATGGATTGTATTTGTGCAAGTCAGTGATGCAAGTGAGAAGAGAGGAACATAAAGCAGGATCCTTCTTGTTGAGATACATACATTAGTGAGATAAACTGACATTAGGTCACCAGCTCCTGTCTGGGGAAGACAGAGGGACTGGGTTAATCTGGGCAGTACATCTTTTCAAGAAGGCACAACAGCTGTAGTTTGACATTTTGGTGCTTTAAAACTGGGATTGGCTAAAGTTCATTTTGGATTCAGGTTTTGTGCATTCAGAGTCCTGTATCCTCTTTGGCCTGAAATAATCACTTCATGTACAGTATAAAGCTGGGGAAAAAAGTTCCTTTAACAAATGTACTCTCCATGTAATGTTCAAAACAAACAGGCAGTGTATTGCTGCGGCAACCAGACAACAAACAAAAAAAGACAACCTCTCTTACATTCACAATATGGCAGGAGTTAGTTCATTTAACAAGATTATCTTCTGCAGAGTATGATCACTGTTTTGTGGCAGCAGTGAATATTTGTATAAGAAGTCTGATGTTTCTCAATCTGTCTTCTATTCATACAAGTTTATATTTCAATAAACATAAGAGGTTGTGTGAAGATTTAAGATGATTGGTTGCATAATTAAAAAAAAGCACGAGGGTAGCTCTTATGATCTTCGAAAATGAACAGAAAAATATTGTCTTGCTTAGTTTTTTGTTGTTTGGGTGTGTTTTCACACCCCCCACCCCCCCACCCCCCGGATATCAAGTTCATAAATAAAGCAGAAGAAGTTAAGCTAGGCTGTTATCCTATATGTATGTACCTTAAAAATGCTTGTTGCAGCTGACACAGCCTGAGCTGGCAGGTGGGGAGGTGAGTGCCTGCTCCAAGACAGGGTTGGTTCCTGTTGGTTACTCAGCCCCTGGACAGTAGCAGTGGAAAAGCTTGCTGCAGTGCTCTCTTCACCAAGTTCATGAGTTACGAAGAACTTCTGTTTAGCTCTGGTTACACACTATCAACTGCTCTTTCCATCTTTGTACAATCCAAATCATTTAGCTTGTTTTTTGAAATGCCTTTTAAAACTTGCATTGGTAGGTTGAAGTCATTATGATGTTCTAATGTGGACTACTTTGGAAGTACTCTATGCTAATCTCCGTTATTTAAAATTTTCATAGCAAATCTTTACACAGTCCACGTGCTGCATTCTTCCATCTTGTCATGGCTGTTTCCAGGACATATCCATTAACCTGAATGGTTCCTAGTTCCAGCTGGTCTGGGTAATGAGGAGAAAAAATCTTGTCTGTTCCTTGGGTCATATCTAAAGCCCTATATTATTTATAAAGAAAAATGTGGCAGCACCTATGGCAGCCATATACTCTAGGTGGTCAGATGCTAATGTTTCTCAAAGTAGTAGCCAGATATGGAGTGTGCCTTGTTACCTCTTGAGTTCCTTACTGTAAATTTGTAGTTAATTTAGGACTATCTGGGCACAGAGTAATTATAAAGTAATCTTGACTCCCATACTTTTTTCAGCCTCCTGACTTGTAAGATGGGAGAAGGTGCACTATCTTTTGTCATGCAGCAAACATCTGGTTTTAGTGCTAGCTAGGAATCTGTATTTTTAACATAGCTTTTAAATGCTGACTGAGGTTGGAGCTGCTTTAAGGTCTTTACCTCTGTTGCGGGCTAGCAGTCCTATTGAATAAGAGTTTCAGTCTTTCTTTGACAGTTTTTTTTCAGCTTCATCGCTAAGGCTCATATAACCTTACATTTTCTTTCTTTCTTGGCTTGACTGAAGAACCAGGGACACTACTGTGCTCTGAGCCTCAGTGGAGCTGAAATGCAGTGTAACTCCTTCTCAAATCTGACTGCTGTAAATAAAAGATCCAGTATAAAACGGTTGCTGGTTCTGGATGCATAATGGAAGTATCGTGTATTTACATTAATTTAGAAACAAGCCACCATATTAATGGCATGATTTTTGAAAGGAGAACATCAAGGTGACCATTTATAGTTTGGCATGAGAAATACACATTGTCTGAGCTTGTTTCAGTTATGCAAATTCACAGTTTGTGCCTTTCACAGAATCACGAAATGAAACAAAATTAAATTAAATGATAGAATGGTTTAGGCTGGAAGGGACCTAAAAGCTCATCCAGTCCCAACCCCCTGCCATGGGCAGGGACACGTTCCACTAGACCAGGTTAGCTCCAAGCCCCATCCAATCTGGCTCTGAGCACTGCCAGGGCCAGGGCAGCCACAGCTTCTCTGGGCAACCTGTGCCAGGGCCTCACCACCCTCACAGGGAAGAATTCAATTGTAGCAGTTTTGGAGTAATGCTCCTTGAAGATTTGTCTACACTTGAGGTACTCAGATGGTAATTCAGCTCAGTGAAGGTGACTGGGGTGTGTGCAGGACACTTCAGCTGTTTATTTCTGTGAATCACTGTGTAGTTGAGGCACAAACTTGTTTCTTTTTGCTGTCAGCTGCAATACTGGGAACAATATGAATTACCTTCCAGTGTATCTTGGAGAAATCTTCTTTCTCCTTTAGGCATGTGATGGTGTCCTGGGTTCAGCAGTAGCAGTCATTTTTCTCCTTGGTAGCTGGTGCAGTGCTGTGTTTTGACTTTTGGCTCGGGAACAGAGCTGATAACAATGGTGTTTTGGTTTGGCCAAGGACTTTGTGAGCCTCATGCTCTGCCAGGGAGGAGGGGAAGCCGGGAGGAAGCAGAGACAGGACACCTGACCCAAGCTAGCCAAAGAGGTATTCCCTACCACAGCACGTCATGCCCAGGATGTAACTGGGAGGTACCCGGCACGGCAGGGAGTCTGCAGGGCTGGAGGAGGTATCGGTTGGTGCTTGGTTGGGCTGGGGGGTCAAGTTATCAGTCGGCTGGTGGTGAGGTGTTGTATTCTCTTCCCTCTTTGTTTCTTTTATCACTGTTATTGTTGGTGGTAGCAGTAGTGATCTGTGTTATACCTTAGTTACTAAACTGTTCTTATCTCAACCCATGGGAGTTGCATTCATTTCGATTTTCCTCTCCGTGCCTCCGGGAGTAGGGGGAGGGCAAGAATGGGGGGGAGTGAACGAGCTGTCTGCCTGGTTTTAAACCACAACAGATGGGATGGAGAGAAAGCTTTCATGGATTAGAGGTGCTTGAGTGGAGTGATCTGATAACCTTGTTGTGGAAAATGGTCTTATTAGTGTAGGATCTATTCTTATTCATCCTTTGACATATACCCTTTGACAAGAAAGACAACCCAACTTGAAAAGGAAGTCTGATGAATTTGTGTTGAGCATGTTTTTCAACACATACCTAGAACTTTAGGTCAGCAGTTGTTTTATAACCCAGCCTTGCAAGGAGAGCAATATCAGTAGCTGTAAACAAACAGGAAGATGAGCATTGCAGAATGAAATTGCAGATGCCTGCTGACTAAGACTCTGGATTTAAATAGGCTGAGATTTCTGTCACAATCTTACAGGCAGAAGATAATTTTTGCGAAAATAAGTGTTTCTGCCATGTGAGGGAGGAGTGACCTACTGGGAGTGGCAGAAAAACCTGAGGAAAAAGTCTCAGCTGCATCATAAAAGTTGCACTAAAAATCCAGTGATTCACTGGTGCTGCCTGATGCCCTGAGTCACTGAGCTGGGCAGTTTAGCATCCAGCAGTATGAGCTATCTCCATAAAAGGGCATAAATTAGTTAATGGCTACTAAATTAGTTAAAATTCGTCCATGGCTGCTGAAGAGAAAGCCACTAGTAGCTTTTTATTTTTGTTCAACCCTACTAAATGCAAAGAATAATGCCAGTTGAGCAGTAATATTGAAGAAAAAAAAAACACAACCTTTTTTTACTGATGTTGTTTACAGATTGTATTAAAGCTTCTGTCTGCTGCGTTTTTGTGAGGCTTCCCAGGAAGCCAAAGTTCAATGTCATAGAATCATGGAATGGTTTGGGTTGGAAGGGAACTTAAAGCTTAAAATGCTACAGAGAAGAAGGATATGTGTAAAAGAAATAATAATCATAGGGCTTAATTTCCTTGACATTATACTCTTATACCTATCCGTAGATTTAAGTATAATTTCTAATGCTTTGTAAGGTCTAAGAAAGAGTTGAAAGATTACAGAGTTCTTGGAGTTTTAACTGGCAGAAGATTAGTATGCTCATTGGGATTGTACTGGAATTCATCCTTTGCTGTGATGATAGCATGAGTATGGGTATTTTCTGGGTTTTTTTGGTTGTTTTTTTTTTTTTTTTCCTGGCGACAGACTTGGCAGCTTAAAATATGGAAGGAAAAGTTTTGGAATAGGCACTATGATGCTGAAACTGAAGTATTTCAACAGCCACACAAAATGCATTTGTAATACTTTGACATTTATTTCTGCTCAGTCATCTTTCTAGTTAACACCCTGATAGTTGTGAATGCTCCATCCCTGGCAGCATTCAAGGCCAGGTTGGATGAAACCTTGGGTAGCATGGTTTAGTGTGAGGTGTCCCTGCCCATGGCAGGGGGGTTGGAACTAGATGATCTTAAGGTCCTTTCCAACCCTAACTATTCTATCATTCTATAGTTGAAACAGCATGCAACAAAACACAATAATAGCAAGAAATGTCTGATCAGATAAACTCAAAAAAGATCATCTAAAATAGTCAAAGGCTAAAGTTTCCACAGCCAGGTAGGAAATCATAGGCAGTGGTAGTAATTTTCAGAGCATTGGCCAATACAGATCTTGAAAGGTATTGGAATGTTAACACGAAAGTTAAATGGTACAATATTTTTTAAATTTCCATCTTGACTTCTGTTGGCATAGGATGAGCTGAAATCAAATTTCCAGTGTCCATCTTTCTCAAAAAAAAAACACCCCAAAACAAACAAAAAAACCCAATATTACTAATTTTTATCTAATTCTTTTGTTTGGTAATATGCAAGTGAAAAGAGAAGACAGGAATGTGTTGTTTAATGGTCTCCCGAGAATAAAAAGCCCAAGCATGAGTGGAAAACTGCACTGAGAACAATTGGAGATCACTGGTATGTAGCCTCTGAAGTACTGTATAACTGCTGTTATAACTCTGATTAACTTAAAGGTCTCAAACTAAACCACAGAACTTTGTAAGTAATTTGTGTGCATATGCTGATGCACACAGTAAGGGGACAAGCGATAGGCAGAAATAGGAAATACCTTTGTAAGTAAAGTGGATGCATTTTATTTTGATTACATTAAAAATAATGTCCCTGTAAACATATTAAAAATAGCCTGCTCAAGTATCACCTTGCATTTTATTGGCTTACTTTGAGTCCAGTGTAGAAGCAGAAATCTTGGCTGTTTCTTCACATTTCCTGTTAATAGAAAACAATAATAAAGATTAAATGATAAAATTATGCAGGTAGAAATCCTATATTTAAAAGGTGCTCTTAGAGTATATGAAAGATGAAAAAGAACTCACTATGCATATTTGCTGATACTAGACTTTAAGATGTCTGTGAATTAGAGTAGTGCTTGAATAATATTCTTTTATTTTCTGCCCATGGTAACCATAACAAATTAGCCCAAAACATTCACTGTTGCTAGAGAACATAAATCTTTCTTTCCTAACATTTTGCTGTATGCAATTAAAACAAACAGTTCTACTTCCTGTAAGCCCTTGTGAAATAGCCATTATGAATCAAACACTGAGAGTTTCACTCTCAAGCGTGGAAATCTCTGAAAAATGTATATTTTGGTGCATATTGAACATTTTCTGTAAGCCCCCATAAATAAATCCAGGAAATGTCTGTCCCTTGAGTACTACATTCATTAAATCTGGAGCAGCTGTTGTTGTTGAACTTGCACCCAAACATATAATGGAGCCCTTGACATCAAAAACTATTCTATGACTGGCATGTTATTGTAAGTCATTGTAAACATACGTTTGTTCTGAAATAGAGCTGATTCTATTACAAATACAAACTGGTTGATGTTATGGAAAATGGAACTTTAAACCCCTATGCTCTGCAATATGATTAATATTAAGCAAACTTTCATTAGTCTTTTAGTGGGTTTGTTGATTTTTTTTGTTGGTTGGAGGAAGGGGTTGTTGCCTGTGGATTTAGTATTCTACAAGATGTGACAGAGTGGTAGGGAAGCTTGTTGTAATGATGTAGGCATTTCACAGGGCTATGTGATACCTTCCGGAAATCACAGTGATGCCATGACTTAACAATATTAATGCTACAAAATTGTAATCCTCTTACATTCTTACAAGCCAAGTAGCAGCAGATAGCATTTGTAGGCTTAGTATTTGGACAGAAAATATCTAGGGAACTTGTATGTTCACCACAAAATGATATTGGTGATAAGATATAAATAGTCATCAGGCTTTGGACAAGATGAACTCCACAGGTCCCTGCCATCTCTGTTGTTCTACAACAGTCAAAATTATTTCTCAGTTTTATCTACTGAAATAGTAGCTTCTGATACGATTTTTTTTTTTTTTTTTTTAATGGCTGCAGTTTCTTTGCATGTCACTTAGAAACATTAGCAGCCACAAATGTAGCTTAAGGCACAATATCAAAGTCTGGATCAAGGCTTACAGAAAGTTGTGTATTATTTATTTATATAGTTTCTAATTTTTAACTTAATCTAAAAGCCTTCTTATAATAAGATCAATAAAGTTGAAGTAATCTATTACCAAGTGTACAGAAGCTTCAAGGAGAAGGAACAAGTTCAGAACAGGGTTGAATTAAGTTGTACAGAAACATAGGTTATATTTCTTCACTGCAAGGGATGAAATTGCCCCTAGTACTGTATATCATCACTTTTCCCTATTTAATTGACATTTAAGTTGTATGTCATTATTTTCTTCTGAAGACATAAGTTTCTGGATTTGTATTCCTGATTGGGCAGTTCATTGGTTTGTTTTTCTTTAAGGCGTATTCAGATTTAAGCGTTTAAATGGAGGAAAAATTTAATTTCATTTTCTCTTTGAGTGCATTTTTTATGTTGCACTCGTGTTTTCCTCAATTATCTTAGGTGGATGAAATTACATCAAGTAAGAATGGACTTATTAAGCTTTCTATATTATGTACAGAAATTTTAATGGTAGCAAGGAATTCTCATGATTGATGCAAAACCTTCTTGCTTTGGAGTCTTCTGCAGTTGGCCTGACCAAAAGCAGATCTTGTCCAGTAAGATCTTATCCAGCACTTATCCAGTGCCTAATACTAACCATAATAATACTTATTAATCCAGAGCATGTTTTATAACTCAGGATATTCTCAGATATCAAAGCAGAGGGTGTAGACTGAGCTTGTTTAGTGCTAGGAAATTGTGTTTAGGGAAGTCATTTGCTATCTGCATACCAGACTGCTCCTATGTCTTCTCTCAGAAATCCCTGCCAACAGTGTGGGCTCACAGTGATGCTTGAATCAAAGGTCTCACAGGAATCACAGGAAAAGAAAGTCTGGCTTTTTTTTTTTTTCACTTGAGACAAGGCTTTTTCTGGGCCGAGGGGAATTGTTTCATCTTCTGTAACACTGCAGTTTCCTAACTTAGGTGTCAGACAGTGACTGCTTTCTGGGAAAGTCAACCATTACAGTCAAGCATTTGATTTGAGTTGCTGTTTGGTTTACTTATGGCTTATTTAAATATGATGCTATATTTAAATATTGCTCCTAATTTATCAAGGAGAAAATTGAGAGGAGTTGTCCTTTTCAGATTTTACTTTTCAATTATTATTTTTTAACTTGGGAACCTGTGGAAAAGAAAAAGGAACATGTATATAAGACGTATTTTCTGGTTTAGAAAAGAATAGAAATAGTTATGGTATGATAGTTATGGTATGACAGAGAACTTATTTTATAAATAAATCTATCCTTAACTACAATTAATGAACTTAAGTAGAAAAGTACTAACTATTCTGGCCTCTTGCACAACAAGATCCTCCTGGGTTTCGAAATACAGTATTTGTTTTCATAGTAGCTATGATTTCTTCCAGTTTTGACATGAATTATCTTAACAGCTCTTCTGCAAAGAACTGTTATTTCTCTTGGGAGGTATATGACAAAAATGTTTTGTTCTCTGTTGATGAAAGCTGCCTCATACTGAAGAGGGAAGAGAATAATATCCCCAAAACCAGTTTTGCAATTGTACAATTCTAGGTGCAATTCTATGATTTTCATAGACTACTACCTTGAAGTATTAGTTTTGAAACTTACTTTCACATAAGTTTAAGGAATTCACTGATATCTTTATTAGATGAAAAAGGCAGCTTTAATTCCTGTCTTGGAGATACTCCTTAGTACTCTGCCAACTTTACAACTACAGAGGCTTTATTCAGTTGGTAGTGTTGACTTCTTTCTTGGAAGTGGCTGCGTGATTTTTGTGCAGACGTAGCATAGTTGCTCATGATTTTGATCCTCTGGTGTAACTACCTCTAACTTTAGGTTTCAGAAATAAAAATAGTGGATTCTGTGAGTTGTAACTACTTAATTCTGTGCATAGTAGAAGATTCTGTATGCACAGGTGTTGGTTCTGGAGAGAGAAGGTACTCTAAGATTCTGCTCAGATTTATCTCAATAGCAGTTAATCTATTGTGGATGGTATCATTGAAAGTTGAACATGGGTCTAGGTATTAAATACTTACTAAAGATATAAGCAGTGCATACTTAAGTGATTAAAAAATGTCAGAGATGGACAGTACTGCTACCATGAGTAGAAGACCATTTTCTGTTACAGAGTTATAATTGAAATATTTCGTATTTAAATAGTTTAAAAGGTTCAGAAAAGTTCTAACTCATACAGCACAATTTTGGATGCTTTTGCAAGTTTACAATTGTTTCACTATCCCTTAGAGAAATGCTGGCAATAGCTTCATCTGCTGTCTGGAGCAAATTTGCAATTTGCTGTTGATTCGGAGAAAACTCCATGAACAAACTTGCCAACAAAGTTTTCAAGCTGACAAGCAGGTATTCTTTATTGCAGCACTGGGAGACACGGGGGATAGTTCCTCCTAACGTGTGTCTCTCCATTGCCACACAAGCCGTCCTTTTATAGCCACTGTATACATATTCATGAGGCTACGTATGGATTACATAATTTTCCAGAAAGTTCCCCACATGCGTACAGAATTGTGGTGGTGGTCTCTGAGGGTTGTTTACTTCTTGCAACAATCTTCATCACTTCTGGCAGCCTTTGAAGCATGTGCAGTAGATGCTCATACCAGTTTAATTGGTTCTTTAGCAGCAGAGACATAATAATCCTCCTATCCTCCTACTTATCAGTTAGTTTAACTGTAGCCCATCCTGGACACCAGCAGTTCCCAGATACTCCTTATCCCTGTGTCCTGTTCTTCTAGACTGTTTTTCTTAAACTATGTCACAACTATACCGATTTATCTTGTGAGAATTCTCAGTATGTTCTCTAGCTGTGCTCTTTTTTTTCTCTATGTATCATGCACCTCAGTAATTTTCCATTGCTACTGTTACAAAGCCATCAAACTTAACATTACTTAAATCTAATTATAAAGGTTTCTATGTTCCATTTTGTGATTTTGTGCCCCCTTGTTTCACTGTCCTTTTTCTTGGCTGTTTTTGAAGTCTTCCAAATGTAAGTTCTCAGATCTTACCTATACAGTCATGCTGATAAAAGTGTCATAACTTGGAGAGGCAACTTTCATTTACACATGGTGCAATTTCTGGTAACCTTTTTAACACTTTTTCTCTGTTTGCACGTGTGTTGCAAATAATTACCTTGTAGGTCTTGATGCAGACTGGCATTTTGGACTAGTTTGCTTACTGTCTCTTGTAGAACCTGAACTTGCTGGAAGTTAGGACTAGCAGATGGCACGTGGAGAATTGCATTTGGTTTTGAAGTTATATTTCTGGATTCTGAAGACAGAGTATTTGTAGTTTATTTTTAAAGATTAAACACCAAGGCATCCTACATTTGCTCTGGAAGACTACTTTGCAGGTGTATTTCATCATGCGATAGCTCTTCATGGTTATCAGACATTTTTCCTTGGAAATTTTGTCTTCAGGTTCAGTTAGCATGGTATGATTAATTTCCAACATATTTGAATCATTACACTTCAGTAGGTAAAAATTATAAAAACAGTAAACATGCTGTATTTGCAAGTCTCAGTGTGCTCTGACTTCTAATTACTGTTACAACAGAAATTTGGATAGCTGTTATGTATTTTCTTTTGCTCCTTGATGTTCTTACCAAGAAATATTTGCTGTAATTAGCTAGCTTAAAGTAAGGAGAAAGAAATTACTTAGCACTGCTCAGTATTCTTACTTGAATTTCATTTATTTTAATGATAATTTAAATCTTGGTCTGCCAAAAAAACTAGCTAGCTCTGAGGTTGGTCTGAGTGGTACTGGCTACTGACTACAGGACACTAGTCTTGCAAAACATGAAATAATATTCCTCCCTTTGCAAGTCAGCGGCAGGATATTGACATCCTCCCCCCTCCTTTTTAAGTTCTTATACTTTGGGGTTTGGCAGTGAATTGATATTCTGTCTGCTGCTGTGGTCTGTCTCCCTTTTGTGTTTGTGTGAGATGATGTATTCACTTTACACTATTTCCTTCACAGTCTGGGCTATTTCATGCTACTAGTCATTCCAGTTCAGCTATGTAGAGCTTGAAAGCGCTACTTCCTTAAGCTTACAACTCAAAATAAATAGTCATAATCTTGTGCTTAAACTAGCTGTCCCAGAATGTGATATGGCTTCTTTTAAAAAGTTTGTTCATTTATACCCATGTGGTTTGTGAGAACAAGATGGAATTTGCTCAGAGGAGCCGTTCCATGCGTTTTATTTGTATATGCCAAAGAAAGCCATTATGTAATTGTCCTGGGTTCAGCAGTAGCAGTCATGTTTCTCCTTTGTGGTAGCTGGTGCAGTGCTGTGTTTTGACTTCCAGCCTGGGAACAGTGCTGGTGATACCGATGTTTTCAGTTGTTGCTAGGTGATGTTTACCCTGACCAAGGACTTTGTGAGGCTCATGCTCTGCCAGGGAGGAGGGGAAGCTGTGAGGAAGCAGAGACAGGGCGCCTGACCCAGGCTAGCCAAAGAGGTATTCCATACCACAGCATGTCATGGCCGGGGTGGGGGGTAACTGGGAGTTACCCGGAAGGATACGGGCTTCCAGGTGGGACTCGTTTCTTGGCCGGTGGTATCGTATTCTCTTCCCTTGTTATTTTCTCTTGTCATTGTTGTCGTTGGTAGTAGCGGTGGTGATTTGTGTTGTACATTGGTTGCTGGACTGTTCTTGTCTCAACCCATGGGAGTTGCACTCTTTCGATCCTCCTCCCCGTTCCTCCGGGCTCTCAGCCCGGCACCACTCACTGGGATTGAGTGAACAAGCTGTCTGGCTAGGGTTTAAACCACGACAGTAATTCTATTGGGAAGCAACTTTATTAACCAGTTTGGTAGTTTCAGAGATACTGGTGGATCTTTTTTATGGTGTTTCCTCAAGTAGGTGTAGAATTAGATTTTATCTGGGGCCATTAAGGTTTTACAGATCTCTAGCTGACCACACAGTGAACCAGACTGCTGAGAACCTTGGTGAAATTATATTTGGCAATATGGAGAGAACTACTTGCCCAAGGAGAGTTCAGACCGTGTAAGTACTCGCTTTATCCTGGTCAAAAAAGAACTTAGTGAACATAACAGATCCTGTTTAACTCAGGACATTCCACTGTCTGACTGAGCAATGTCCTTTGACAGTGAAATACTAATACAAAATTAAATAAAAATTGCCAAAATAAGCTTTTTCCTACTCTCTCTTTGTGCAGGCCTCTAGGTTGAGCACTTGTCTGTGTAGGATGGTCTTTGAGTTGGTCATTCCATCACAGCTTCCTCAGCAGGACACAGACCACCAAGTCACCAGAACCAGAACCTTACCTTGAAAAATGGTTGAGTTCTCAGTAGACCTGTGGTTCTTCACATGCATCTTGTCTCTATAGGTCTTGTTTTACCCATATATTAGCATACTGATTTTTAATGCTGATAACTGGTGGTTAACATGTAACACGAAAAGACATTTTGAACTTTTAAGGGAAAAATTGGATCTCCATCTTTGGTATTGCTTTCACTCACTGTTGTGTATATTCTTTTCCAGTGTGTTGCTACCTGAGGTATATATATTTATTGAGTTTTGCCTTGTTCCCCACTTCACTGTATGTGGGGTTTTTTTTGCTGTTTTTTTCTGTTAAACAGCACTAGGTCAATTACAGTTTCTTTGAGGTATTAGTATTTTACGATTTAGTAAAAGTATTTACTTTTAGTATTTTACTATTCTGGAATAAGGAAATATGTGTCTTTAACAAAAAACAAGCAAACAAACAAACCAAACCCCGAAACCTCAAACAAAGCAACAACAAAACCACCACCACAAAAAAAAAAAAGTCGAAACCAAAGCAAACCCCAACAACCCCCCAAACCACCATTTTCTGACTCATAAGAAAGCTTTAATTCTTCTACCATTGCTACTCGTGGATTTCAGAAAGTCAGTGGATTCTCCCTTTTGCACTGGTTTGCTGACATGTAAAAATAAATGAAATGTAAAATAAAATAAAATGCAGAAATATAACAATGTGGTTTTCCTATACTGAAATTTTGGTAAAGATGGAATTTTGTTCTTTGGTCCTTTCCCACATGCAGCCATTTCTGTGGTAAGTAGACCATATTGCTGTTGGCCTCTGAAATGTCTGACAAATGGAGGGACTTCTGAAGGCATAGAGCTCAAGCTTTCTTGTTACACTGTAATATAAAGGGGAATTCACTCTTTCGCGTGGGTCCCTGAAAATTTTTACCTCTGTTGTGCTATGTGAATACTATGATGTAACTGTGACCTGTGGATCCTGGCAATGGGGCTTTGTGGTGCTTCATCTGAGCTCATGGTCTAACCAACTACGACAAATCCTGCCACTGGAGATAAAAGCATGCCATCAGCTTGAACAGATCCTACTGAATTAGAATGCTGAATTAATATACAGCTTCAACAGTCTGTATATTAACATGTTGTAAAACACCTTCCCTTGAAGTAGTCAGTGTGCTCTATAAATTCTGAGAAGGAAATGCCTTCCTTCTTTCAGGATTGTCTTTGCTTCAGAAGACATTAATTCACTAAATACTTTAAAACAACAACTTTTGAAAGGAGCATTATGTGGAAAAAAGGTAAATGTTTTGTTTGTGTTGCTAGCAACCATTTTAATCAAGCATTTTTATCTGTTAACCATATTTCTTTGCAGATGAGAATTTACAAGATTTTAGGGAAAATATTTTCTAATTGAATCCGATCCAATTTTTGATTTCAGTGAAAACTTTATTTATGAAAAGACGTGTATTACGATTGCATCTATTTTGAGCATGAGGTTGTTTGGAGATGAGGGATTTTTGGTCTGTTTTGTCGTTATACGTATGTACGTTATATAAAACAGACTTGTTAGACTTGAATTTTCAGAAAAAGCATTAAATTTTGTTTGATTTTTATTAGAATTTAATATGAATTTCTTGAGTGAAAGACTTTTGATCGTTTTTGTCATTATAATAATCCATGTGGAAGAATTATTTACTAGAGTTCAGTTTGTAGTAGAAATGAATAGATCTGCCATAGCAATTCAGTTAATGACCTTGAATCAATGACAGTGATTCAATGTAAGTCAATGACAATGATTCATTTGATCAGTCAGAAATGACCTGTGATCAGTCAGAGCTCTGAAATTACTTTTACCAAAGGGATAAAAATGTTTTATTTGAATTATTCTTACATGGTAGAATGTGTAGCATAGAATTTTTAGCAGCAGTACTTAGTCTTAAATCCTCTTTATCATAATGAGTCTGGGACATGCCAGAGAAGTGGAATCTAAGTTTCATGCCCAGAGGATTAAAAAAAAAACCAACAACAACGTATAAACAAGACAAACAAGACTGGAGTAAATTCCCTTTTGTTCTGATTGTAGGGAAACCTCCGAGGATTAAACTGTCTTTTTTTTTCTGTGCATTTGTTCCTTTAAGAAGCCCAGGAGAAAAGGGACATATATGTAGTAAGAAGAGTTGAGTACTGTCATTCAGGAATGAAGTATAGTGATGCTATAGAATCACAGAATCACAAGTTGGAAAAGACTTAAAATCATCAAGTCCAACCGTTAACCCAGCACTGCCAAGTCCACCACTAAATCATGTCAGTGCCACATCTACATGTCCTTTAAATACCTCCAGGGATGGTGACCCCACCACTTCTTGGGCAGCCTGTGCCAATGCTTGACAGCCCTTTTTCCTAATCTCCAGTCTAAACCTCCCCTGGTGTAGCCTTGAGACCATTTCCTCTTATCCTGTCACTTGTTCCCTGGGAGAAGAGACCAGCCATCTCCTGGTTCCATCCTCCTTTCAGGCAGTTGTAGAGAGTGATAAGGCCTTCTCTTCTCCAGACTAAACACCCCAGTTCCCTCAGCCGTTCCCATCACACTTGTGCTCCAGGCCCTTCACCAGCTTTATTGCCCTTCTCTGGACCTGCTCCAGCACCTCAGTTTCCATAGGTCCTCCTTGAAGGCCAAAACTCTGTTGTGAGGTGCTGCATAGCCTGAACAACACAAAACACAGTATTTTCTCAAGTCACTCCTATGTGTAAGTGTTAGATGTTGGGCAGCTGCTGGCCTAGGGCAGTTAAAGAGAATGACTTTTAATAATGGTGTCTTAGTTCCTTAAATTCCCAAGTCATCTTTGGCTGCTGTTTCATTGTACTGTCTATTTAGATGCATATATCCAAAGGAGATTGGGTAAAAGGCTGCAAATTTTGTGCTGGGAGTTGTAGTTCTGAATGGAGTCACTCAATGGCTCCTGTAGACACTTCAAGGAAGATGGCTCAAAGGATGATAGGTGGCCCATCTGTTTGGGGTTAAAGATGTGCTGCTGCTGCTGAAACTGTAAATGGTTCAAGCTTGAACGGCCTTCTTTGCCTTATAATTTCATGTGTGAGTTGGGTTTGCTTGGTGGGTCCTTGTTAGGGTAGTGCAACCTGGCACTGTGTTCATACTGTGCTGTTGTTGGAGGGAGCAGTCTTGTGACAAAATAAGAGCAAAAATCCACGCACCTTCTTACCCCTATCAAAGTGAGAATCTCTGTTAAATCGAAAAATGTACATCCTACTATTACTAGAGCATTTTAAGACCTCATAGTCTAGAACAACTTTGGTTGTTAAATTTCTGCATCTCTAACTGTTTTACAAGAAATTACAGGTGAATACTCCTTGATTTTTTTTTTTTAAGATTCTCCTTTGATTATTTTTCCTTTCTTACATAAAATACTGTTTTGATTGTTTTATTTTTTCTTCTGTAAAATAAAGATGTTATGAAGGCAGTTACAAGGCAGATTCCTTCATGAAGCCAGAAGAGGTGTTTATTGGAAGGACTTGGCTTCTGTGTATAGGGTATCACTCCATGCATATTTGTAGAGTAGTTTAAGGGGATGGGGGAAGTTTCTTGCTGGTGATGAAGCTGAACAGTCAGTAAAGAGACCCAAGTGTAGATAGGTGTAACTCAGTAAAGTTTATTTCACGTGCATTGCATTCCTGAATTGGAGCTGGTGCTTCTTTCTTTCAACATGAAAATATGAGTTTGGCTTTTTTATGTGTTTCGTTTAGACTGTAAAGAAATACTATGTTTATATGTTGATAGTTTATAGAAGTGTTTATGTCCTCCTATATACTTCACACTGTGGAATTTTGGCTTTACTGGAGATTTGTCATATTTGCTACATATAGCTTATGATGCATTGAATATTTCCATGTTTGTGGGTGGAGCACAGTGTACACAGATGTTCACCGTGTAGCTCAGATAGGTAAGTTTCATACTGTGAAGGAAAATCTTCAATCTCTTGTTTTCTTGAATTGGATAAAATAATTCAATGAAGTTTTTATTAAGTAGTCAGATGTTTGGATCTGAAAGCTTTAGCAAGTAGCTGTCAGCTGTCCTAAAAGGATGTTGTAAACAAAGGGTAAAAAAGCATCCTGAAAACAGCCAACAGTTGTTCTAAATGAATCTTGTGTTATTAGTCACACTGGAAATTTGTTTGTAGTACTTAGTTAGGAACACTTTTATATTTTGCCTCGGTCCAGGCATTATCTCATGCTTATTCATGTGGTTATACATTTACTTTCCAAGCAAAAAAATCATGTTCAGTCATTGAGCTGTTAACGTCAGAGTACAGCATATTCAGGGGGAGTCAGACTTAAATTACTGCAAAATGTTGGCATGTTAGTTCCAAGGGTGTATTCAAGAAGCACTTTATAGTTTCCATTACTTCCCAAACCTAAAGGTCACTGTTTGAAGGGAAGTAGCTCCCAAGGCAAGTTGTCTTCATATCTGACAGTTATTACTCCAGACATTGCAGTTATGTTTTATTAAAGTTTTTAAAGAAAGCTGCAGTCTGGGTTTCACATGTAGGAATATGATCAGTTGACAGGTAGTTTTAAAATGCTATCATTATGCAGCAGCTAACATAATGTGCTGGTGTTTTTTTAATCTTGGAAGTATTAATCATTCATATTTTGTTACCTTGAAACTTTCACTGACAGTAATATCAGAAGCACTCCTTCAAGTCTTGCTTTTATTTTGGAGATGTTTCTAGAAGCACATTTATCTGGATCTACCGCTCATAACATTTGTAGAAAATTTTCCGGAGTTAATCAAAAGGGTTGTGTGGGGTTTTTTTTCAGTGTTACTGTTCATTTTATGTATACTTTGTGATCAACCATTCAGAAAAAGATCCCCACAGCCCTCCTTCAAAGATTTCCTTTGAATGAGCTTTATTCTGGAATAGTTCAGTTGAAAACTTGAACATAAATGCAGATTAAATGCCAGCAGATTAAATTAAAAATCCTTGGCAGGCATCCTTCCATATGTTTGGGAGACTCGTGTCTCTACCCAAAAGTGAGTTGCTATGTGATAAGTTTGTGTGTCAGTTGATTTATGGTAATAGCCCATGTTCTGTTTTAGCCTGTAGGAAATACATTCTAATTTAAGCTATCGTATTAGGCTTTCCCTCTGAAATCCACATTAACAAAGTTGTGAACTGTTTGTGTATTTAAGCTCCAAGACCTGAATCCAGATGTTGTATCTAGAATCTACTGTATTACTGCCGCACCATAAGTTACATGAAAACCAAAGAAGAAAACAATTTTAGATCTCCAAGTAAAAACTCATTTTCTAATTAATTTAGGGCAGTTTTAAATTAATAAAATGTGCAAGTGTTTTACCCTGCTTTGTAAGGAAACAAAGCTTATGTGATCACACTGTGTGCTTTGCTGACTGCCAGTCTCTTACCTCATCCCTGTTTCCCCAATAACTTTTGAAACTCCTGGACAATTTCAAATAGATTTGACAGGAGTAAAGGTCTCAAAGATATCAGGCTTCTGCTAGCTCCATGGAAATAGGTGGCTGGGTGGAGAAGAGAGACCCTATTCATATGTCTGCTTTGGAAAAAAATGTGGAATGAGATCAACTGTGTTATTAGACACAAGCAAATCCTCATGGGAGTGAGAAGTTATGAATGCATTAAATAAGGGAAACGCTTTGACTGGATTTCTCACCTTCTTAGACATTAAGGGATCCAGCACAAGAGTCATAACCATAGGAAAGCAGCCTTCAGTAGTTCCATTGCTCACAGACCTGCTTGCTACTCAGTGATGCAGGAAAGTATCTGATTATTCCTGGAGCCATTGAATTAATGAGGGAAAAGATGAAAAAAAAAAAAAAAAAAAAGGAAAAGATCTTTTAGGGATATTCTGCCTCAGTTTTCTTTGTGAATTCACTTCAGAGTCAAACTGCTAGCAGAGAGCTGAATGGACAGTATTGACTGAAGTATAGAAGGGGATGATAAAAGAGAAGACACATAAAGAAGATAAAGCACGTAGATATGTGCATAGAATGCAAACCTGCCAGTTTTTATAGGATGAAGTAGTGATTTAATCCCAAATTAAAGTGCTCAGATTCTTTGTCTTTACATAGTTTTGCCTCTGTTATCACTGCTTGTGTGTAGTTACCCGTTCCATATTTATTATTGTAACTAGTAACTAGTGCCCCTGATTTTTTTTGACCTTTGCCTTTGGTCTTTTTACTCCCATTGCCTAGATTCTTCCAGTGAAGTGGAATGTTGTTTCTGATCACTATTGGGAAAGAATTGGAAGAAATATCTAATGTTACAGGTGCTGAGAATTACCACTGTAGTGCATTTTAGTATTCAGTTTATTTCTAATTTTAAGTGATTCAGTTGCATAGTGGTCATTAAAATTGAAGGGGAAATTAGTAGCAGCTTTCTGTAGCTTAGCACCTAGAGAGACAAACATTGCTTTAGTGCATATGTTCTGTAGCGTTAATCAGTCCATGCCTTATTTGAAAAGTATCTAATTTTTTTACAAAGATATCACTTGGTTCTCAAGATATATGGGTTTCAGGTTCTAGGGGGAAGTACTCTTATGAGCAACAGTCTTTAGAGTAAGCTCTGGAAAATTATTACAGAGCACTTTAACGCAGTGAATCATAGCCTGGATAGATCTTGACCAGGCCATGTCACAGCTGTCAAAATTCAGTAGCTAAAATACCGTTTCAGTATGGGTGGGATTAAGCTTCACCTAAGTAGCTGATTGTAGAGGTACGTGAATGTGTTGTTTCTGAGGAATGTAAAGATTAATCAAGGAAGTTTTCCAGAGGCTTTAAATAAAGGGATATAATGCCATTCATGCAGTTTCTTGCTCATTAGGTTTTTTCCCAGCACCCATACAACTACTCTTACCTGTCTAAAAAGGGGGTATTTAAGACACATATGATGTGCTTACTGTTGTCACTTAATGTTTTTTATTCCAAAACTATCTGACCAACTTGGCTTCCTGAAACATAGGTAATCCCTTTATCCCCTTGATTCTTGCAGGGTAATTCAGACAAGATGAAATAAACAAATTTAATGTGCAAATAGACTGAATATTGATCTACAAATGTCACATAAATTCTATGTCTATTTTCTGTATTTGCATGGTCTATTTAATCATGGTATATATTCAAAATTACACGTATATACACGGTATATATTCAAAATTACACATTACAGGTATAATGTGGACATTATACTTGTGCACAGACAAGTAACTGGAATTGAAATTTGGAGGAAGCTTGTATGCTATGAGCAATATAGAACCTAATATATGTGTAGCCGTACAACATTTTGCTTCAGTTCAGCAGAATAAATGCAAAGAAAAATAATTATGTATTAATTATTGAGACTGAACACTAAAGAGGGAGAAGAGTGCTGTAAGCTAAGGAACAGTGTCTGTCCAAAAGCAAATGGATGCAAGTTATGGGTGTGTGTGTGTGTATGCTTAGGAGACAAATTAGAAAAAATGTCCCAAACAGCTTTCCAGATAGAATAGTGAGATTAAGAAGCTCTTTTAAGAGCTTAAATTCCTTTATGAAAGAGTTTATGTGACATTGTTTCCTGTGATTGCAAAGAGTTGGCCGTAATGAAGTCTCAGGAAAACGATGTTCAGATTTTGTTACAATATCAAAGTCTTCAAAGAAGTCCTCCTCCTCTTTCCCCTGAACAAAGCAGTGGGATTTTATGTTGAGAGCTTCTTTCTGGAATGATCTCAAATATGGGCAGTCAAAATGCAGTGCTGCCAATTTCCAGGGAAATCCAAGTAAGAACAAGATATTCAGACTGCCAAACAGAGCTGGCTTTTCATTTTACTGTTTTCTCCTCCACAACAACCCATCCATTGGACCAGATGTGCTGCATCTGAGGGTGCCTAGAGAGCTGCCTTTTGTGAAAATACTCCCTATAGAATTCAAAATCTTACAGACTGGGAGAGAGATCCCAAACAGCTGGAGAATGTCAAACCTTCCACCAGTCTTCAGAAAATACTGCATTGGTGCTCAGAAAAATTACAAAGTCATGCTGACTTTGATTTTTGGGAAGGTTATGGAGCAACTCCTCTCAGGGCATGTTTCTTGGCACATCAAAGAGGAGGTGGTAGCTGGGAGATGCTGGCATGGATTTACCAAATGTAAATAATGCCAGACCACGCAGCCTGTGTCTGCCTCTACCATGCCTCTTGTGATAAAGCAGCTGGATACGTGCCTGAAGGAAGAGTGAAGATGTTGTTTGTCTGGACTGTGGCAAGGCTTTCATCACTGTTTCCTACAACATTACATCTAGGTTGGATGGGTAGAGAACAAGACAGATAGAAAACTGTTTGGGTGGTATCTTCTCCCAGGTAACAAGTGATAGGAAATGCCTCAAGGTGTGCCACGGGAGGTTTAGACTGGATATTAGGAACAATTTATTCCCCGAAAGAGTGGTCAGGCATTGAAACAGGCTGGACAGGGCAGTGGTGGAATCACCATCCTTGGAGGCTGTCGTGGTTTAAACCCAGTCAGACAGCTCGTTCACTCACTCTCCCCCCTTCTTGCCCTCCCCCTACTCCTGGAGGAGCGGAGAGGAGAATCGGAAAGAATGCAACTCCCACGGGTTGAGAACGGTTTAGTAACTAAGGTATAACACAGATCACTACTGCTACCACCACTAATAACAGTGATAAAGGAAATAACAAGGGAAGAGAATACAACACCTCACCACCAACCAACCAATAACTCCCTCCCCCAGCCCGACCAAGCACCAACCGATACCTTCTCCAAGCCCCCAGTCTCCTATGCCTTCTGGGTAACTCTCAGTTACCTCCTGGGCATGACGTGCTGTGGTATGGAATACCTCTTTGGTCAGTTTGGGTCAGGTGTCCTGTCTCTGCTTCCTCCCGGCTTCCCCTCCTCCCTAGCAGAGCATGAGGCTCACAAAGTCCTTGGCCAGACCAAAACATCATTGCTATCAGCTCTCTTCCCAGGCCTAAAGTCAAAACACAGCACTGCACCAGCTACCAAGAAGGAGAAAAATGACTGCTACTGCTGAACCCAGGAGAGAGGTATTTAGAAGATGTAGAGATGAGACCCTTAATGACATAGTTTAGTAGTGGCTTTGGACTTGATGATCTTGATGGTCTTTTCTAACCCAGTTGATTCTATGACTCTGTGACTTAGAGGACAGTGGTTAATGGGTCGTATGGTCCTGGAGGCTGCTAACAAGTGAAGAGTAACAGTGGTCTCTCCTGGAACCCGTCCTGTTTCACATATATTTAACAGTAACTTGGAGGAGGTGATGGAGTGCACATCCATTTTGTTTCCAGTTGACGCCAAACTGAAGTGACCAGTGAATGCTTTCAAGGGCAGGGTTGCCACATAGAGAGGCCAGGCTGCCGGAACAGTGTGAAAGTAATGAGGAAAAAACAAAGGGTCAGGAGAGCACCTGGAAGGGGACGGGCTGGGGAGCAGCTCTGAAGGTAAGTCCCTGGATCTTCAATGCCTAGAGGTTTCTAAGACCCAACTGGATCAGAGCAACCTGGTCTGACTTCTGAGCTGGCCCTGCTTTGGGCAGGAGGTTGAATTGGAGGTCCCTCACAATAAATGACTCCACGAAAAGCTTTCAGGATAGAAATCTGCTTCCAGTCTGGCCCACACTGCAGTGTACAGCTTGATGAGGGATGGATTAGATGGAACAAACTGTAAATGACAGAGTCTTTTTCAGATTTATTTCTACCTCCTTCCCCAGGATCGAGATATTCCACCAAAGGGGGAACTTAGGGCCTCCTTGGGCAGTGTGCCTTGGTCCTTCCTAATCTATTAGCATAAAGCAGCTTCTGCTGCAAACCTGATAGAGCAGTATTCTAGGGTCTACTGTTGTTGCCTCTGCACCAGTAAATTAAAATTTCTTAGAATATTCCCAGAAGCAGAGGCCAAAGATGGGAAAAAGTCTTACGTCCATGCTACTATATTTTCTCAGCCTCCAGGAGAGGGTGGTGGCATACAAACTGCCTCTTGGAAGCAGTCCATGGGATGTTCCAACTCTTGCCATGTGCCTTGCAGAGTGTTTGGCAAGGTGGTTGCTGGCATGGGCCATGGACACGCTGTGACCTCTCTATTGTATAGACATTGATAATAAGAATATATTCTAGTACCTGATGATGATCCAAATTTCCACTTTGTTTGCTGTACAGATGTAGGCTTCTTGCACTACAATTGTTAAGGGGGCCACAGTGCCATGAATGTATGGGTTTGAGGGTGTGAGGAGCAGAGAAGCACTCTTCGAAGTATTTGAGAACCCCTGCCATACAAAATAGTGAAACCACATGGAATTCCATCAGTTGATGTGGAGCTAATATGATGGCAATTTATGTGGAAAGCTTCTGCAGCATGTAGTAAAAACCTGAGAAAAAATAGCAATCACTAATGTCAGCTGTTTTGCTCTGTAATAGTAGTAACACCTTCATCAAGAAGGAAGATACTTTTTCTTTCAGGATGAGGTAATGTTTCTGTCATAAATAATATTTCAGGGGGGAAAGGCAAGAATGGAGAAAGGCAGGTTTTTTATCTTAAACTTGATTTTTATAATTGGTGCTCATATTTTCATACTGATTGATGGAACCAGCAAGATTTCTTGGCTTAACACGGTACTTTTTAATTTTTCTTAGCTTTCTAGAGTTTGCTATTACAAAAGCAACTTCTGCTTTCACATTGTTATCACTGTATTGTGCAAGTCTAGTGTACTCGTTTTATTACCACACCCAGGGATGTCATGGTTACTGTTGAACAATTTCCCTGGAGATAATAGTGGCACAGCTTTAAAAAATCAAGACCACGTATTGATTGACTTAAGAAATAAAAATGGTTTAATGCTTTCCAGATTCGAGCTTGTAACAGTACTTCTTTGTTTAAGTGTCAGCATTGCTCACTTGTAGGTCATATTCTTTTAACCCTGTGCATGAATTTTCATTAACATTTTCCTCTTCTAGATTCATAGATGTTTGCATAGTGAATACTTATTTTTAACAAAGTATTTTGTCTGAGTTTAGAGTTTGTGCAGCAGCAGAAGTAGCTGATATTTAACTATCAGCAGTAGCTGATTCTGAAAATCATAGCCTGTCTGTCTTGCAAGAGTTCCAACTCTCAACTGAGTAAGTTGCTGTATCCTACACTGCCTATTGTAATCCAAGCATGTAAGGGATGTCTTTTTTTTTTTTTAGTTAATGTAGCATTCAGTGTTGTCCTGTATATTGTAGCTAATCTCTTCCTCTAGGGTAAAGAATTTTCTCTCAGTACCACTCGTAAGCAAGGTCATCAGTAGGTGACTTCAGGATAGTTTAGCCCATAACTATTAACATCTTCTAGCAAGATTTTCTAGGTGTAAGTTTGTGCAAGTGTTGAAAAATAAGTCAGCAAGGCATTTGTTTTGGTTTAGCTCTTGAGATTAATAAGATGTTTTTTTGAGTATTGAAAACATATAGTTTCTTACTGTGGGGTTTTTATTAATAAAAAACACCCTGATTGCTCTTCCATCCTTTCTAATTCCCAAAGACCCAGTTGAACAGGCATTAATAGGCAGCATGGAAAGACCAAGTCCTAGTAAGACCAAGCTCTGTTGTAGAAATACTTCTCCCAGCATAGTTCTCCTCTAGCATAGGGAAGGGGTTGAGAGATGCTCAGGACACGGCAATGACAAAAGGATCTGTTGTTACATGAGTCTGCAGGGCCTTCCTGTTTCAACGCAGGGGTCACATCTGCTATTAGAAACTACAGGTCTTTATAAAGACAGGGACAACACAGCTGCTCCATGCTGGTGGGCTCCTGTGGAATTTCCCCCTCCCCTCCACCTCAAATTCTTCATTAATATTTCCCTGGTGAAAGGACATTTGCTTAGACAATACGTTTCAGGAGTGAGCATCTGTCTGCAAGGATGCAGATGTTTCTATCCTGTGCTAACCCTGCCGATTGCTAATACACTTTGAAATACTGTGTTTAGAAGCAGAGCACAAGGATTTCTGCGACATGTTCCAAAGGTGGAGGAAAAGTGGAAGATGAGTGAGGAGAGCTAGAGATGATTCTGTTACAGTCTGTAGGTTAGCCTGTACAACTAAAACTCTTATCAGTTCATGCACTAGGAATAGTTTAATTTGAAAATCAGACCTAAGTGTCTGTAAGTGTACTCTTTGTAAAAATTGTTAAATCATTTTCAAAATAGAGAAGGGAAAATCAAAATATTATAGGTTAGGATTTAAGTATGTAATATAAATAGAGAGAGTTTGGGTGAGAGACACACAGTATATAGCTGCTATAGCCTGCCAGGATAAGAAAAGACAAAATCTGTATGTCTAAATATGTTTTTTCTAGCTTGTGGGATTATGGAATCCCTTAAATATATTTTAGATTACAAATACTGTTAGAAAGGATTGTCAAAATGCTGAAGTTATGCAAAGAGAAATCATGGCCAGCAATGCAAATATAATGAGTTTCCAGCATAATTTTTTTTTCTTATAAACCAATAATGTCATAATGAAAAATTGTTATTGGAAAGTAGTTCACTGTTAGTATTTAGCTTCAGATTCTGCCTTGAAAGAGGGAGTGTGCAGGCACTGCTGTGTAAATAGCTTCTCCTGTCAGTGCATAACCTTTAATACTTACTGCCTTAGATACAACTCATTTCTAGTGTAATGTAGTAATGCAAAGATTATGTAGCAAATATATTTTTTATGCAAAATTCAAATGCACCATCTGTATAGAATAGAGTAATTTTCGTGTAGTCTTAGAATTTTCCATGAAAAAAAATGTGCTGGCTCATACTTTAATGCCTTTTTTTTCCCCCCTGTGTGAAGCAGCTTCCTATAAACATCAGAAACTAGAAGGAAAAGTACTTGAGAAGCTTTTCGGTTTACTTCCAAAATATCTTCTGCCTTGTGATTAAAATAATTTCTTTCTTCATCTGTAGAAGACAAACAGTGTGCAGGATGAGAGGTGATGGGAAAATGACAGCTTTGTCATAAGCTTCTATGTCTTGGTTATATTTCTAAGCTTAAAATACCAGTCTAATGGCCATGTGCTGACTGTGATTTCTGCTTAAGGGGACACAGCTTTCTAAATGATTCTGTGTTCATCTTCATGTGTCTTTAAAAAACTAACAATTAAAAAAAATCCCATTAAACAATAAAGCAGATGTTGAAGGAGAGCAGTGTATCAGTCACAGTCAGTCTTTCGTCTGCTGGGACCTTTAGCAGATCGGCTCATTCTCTGTATGAATTAAGTGTTTAGTACTTCCCTTTTTTACATAATGTTTTCTTGAATGATCTGAAGGAGGAAGTAGAAAGCACATTAATTACATTTGCAGATGATATGAAGCTAGAGAGCTGTAGCAGCTGGAAGAAATATAAATTGATCCAGAGAGCAGGAATCTACAAAATGAGGCTTACCTTGGAAACACAGTCCAAATCATAGATGTGTTATATGTAAACTAACTTGTTGAGCATTCACACATGCAGTGTGAGCAAGATCTATTTATCTCAATAAACACCAGTTAGGTGTTTCTCATGGTATCCTGATTTTTAATAATTTCTACTGAATCTTCCTGGAATTGTTTCCAGTTTCACTGCTGTGGGTTTGGTGATGAAGGATAAATTTCTTGATTTATTTGCAAGCAAAAGTTAAGCACTATGTGGAAAAGCTAATGCATTCTTATTTATGATTCATCCCTCCCCCTCAGCCCCCAAAGAATATTCAGTTGTAGTAGAACCATAGAATCCCAGACTGGTTTGGGTTGTAAGGGATCTTAAAACTTATCCAGTTCTAGTCCCTGCCATGGGCAGGGACGCCTTCCACTAGACCAGGTTGCTCCAAGCCCCGTCCACCCTGGCACTGAACACTGCCAGGGATGGGGCAGCCACAGCTTCTCTGGGCAACCTATGTCAGGGCCTCTCCACCCTCACAGGGAAGAACTTCTGCCTAAGAGCTCATCTCAGTCTCCCCTCTGTCAGGTTAAAGCCATTCGCCCTTGTCCTGTCCCTACAGGCCCTTGTCAAAAGCCCCTCTGCAGGTTTCTCGTAGTCCCTTCAGGCACTGGCAGCTGCTCTAAGGTCTCCCCTTAAGGATCCTTCTCTTCTCCAGGCTGAACCAGCCCAGCTCTCTCAGCCCTTGCAGCATCTCTGTGGCCTCCTCTGGACTCGTTCAAGCAGGAGGTGATCAGAATTCTGTCTTAGTGCTGTAAATTACATCTGCCCCAAATTCTGAATCCTGGGATCTAAAATTGTGCCTTTTTGTGCATGTGTTCCTTTACCAGCTTTACTCGTCAATTTGGGATGCCACCAGGACTCCAAAGGAAAACTGTTCTGAGATTTCTTTTTCTTCATGTTGTTTTACAAATGGCTCGTGCTTTGCCATGATGCTTTGGAAGTGAAATGGACCTTGGCTGCCTTTATGGCTTATCAGTCTCTCACATTGGGCTCTCTACTGAGGAGGGGGAATACTAATCAGTTGTAATTTGCTCAGATAACAATGTTACTATTGTTAGTTCTAACACTTCTGTTTGTTAAACAGGCGGAGGAAAAGCTTGTTGTAATGAATAACTTCGTGTTGAAGAAACAGCCTAAGAAGGGTTTTTGGTACACTTTGCATAACATCTTGTGTGAGAGGCGAACCAGTTTTTGCATATCCAGTGTCACGTTAGTTTTTTGGCTTAAATTAGGGCTGTATCTAAATGTCCCATGTTTTTCTGCACTGAGGTGCTTGAGATAGCTGTAATGTAGCCCAGATAATTCTCTCCTACAAGTGTCCTAAATTAGATTAGGTGACGGGGTGGGGAAAAAGTACAGAATACTGATTTTGCAGAAGCTGTAGAGTTTCTTTTCATTTTTTGGTGTTTTGTTGGGTTTTATTTTTTGTTGTTGTTGGGTTTTTTCTTTTTTTTTTAATTTGGTTTTGGTTTTTTTTTTAGTTTATATGTAAACATCTGCCTAATAAATTTAAGCCTCCTGGCCATGGGCTTGCTTTGCTTAACTTTTGTGGGCCTCCTGAAAGTGGTCTGCAGATCACGGTGTATAAGATGCAGAAGTGAACACATTGCAGTTTAATGTAAGGAAGTGAATTAACAGTCAATTGCTTTGTATAGAGACTGAATTAGCTACTGTTACTGTGTCAGACTTGGAAATGAACACCTAAAAAGGTAGCCAGCCAAATTCATTGTGTCCCTGTAACAGCATGGCAAATCTGTCCAGTGCTCCTCTCTGCTTGCTCACGTACTGGCAGCAGTTCATCAAGCTGGCATGTGTTTCTTGCTCTGCTCTCTGCATTGTGACCTCTCCCCCTGTGTGTTAACGAGAATTCATAAATAAAGGTAGAATGCACAAAGCATGGCTTCATCTCTTTCGGTGCATCAGCTTTTATTAAAAAGGAAGACATGTTTTTTCTTACGGATTTTCAGAAATCCTTTTACAGCAGAGGTCTGTGCAGATGAGGATGTATTTTTTGCAGTTTCAAAACTCCATGTTGCGCTGGCAGTATTGATTGATGTAATGTGTTTAAATAAAAGGCTTAACTGGCGTTTGTTTATCATAATAATTGCTTCTGAAATGTCTGCTGTGTAGTTGGCATGGTTTTGATTGTGTGTGGATCCAGGCTTTCAACTGAAATCTATTGTTACTCACTTTAACGTGGTTTAGAATTGCTCATATTTTATTCTTTTATGCAGAGTAAACTGTAATTTGGACAATTCTTGTTTGTCCTGGTTAAACGTATTTGCCCATACCTTATATAAGTCGATAATATTAAAAGCATAAGACAAAAAGGTGTACTCTTCTTGCTATTTCTTCCACAGTGTAAGTTGAAGATTGTGTTGCTGTTTATCTGTGCTACTGTGCTTCTCTATCTCTGTGGCTACTATTCAAGTGTGGCATGAATTCTTTATCCATATAGTGTGGTGGTGGCTTGCAAGTGATGAAAAACAGTTTCCTTTACACAAATGTCCATCTTTGTTAATGCTGTCAAACAGCAAGTGTGATATCCAGGGAATACATGTCACTCTGTGGGTTACTGATAATGTAATCTAATTTCCAAAAATAAATTAAATGAATCTTTTCATCTACAGACATCAGATGTGTGTAAGCTAAAGAAAGTCAACATGTTAGAGACAGTACATGTGAATTTGGAAGAAGGATCAATGGCTAATTTTAAGATTAAACCTTTGAGTTTGCCTCATTTTCTGATTAATTAACATTGCTGAAGGTGCTGATGATGATATATGTTGCTGCAGAAGGGCTGAACCCTTTGAGCTGAAGGGCTGTTATTTGTTTCAAACAGTGCCTTTAAAATATTCTGAGCAATTTTTATGAGGCCTTTTTCAGCAAACCCTATGTATAGTGCTAGTAAACATCACTTTTTATGAAGTGTTAACAAATGCTACACTTTGTTTTCATGAATTTCTTTAATTTGGTTATATTCCATGCTGCCACAAGTAAATTTAACTAAATTGAGGAGAAAATGGAATGCAGTGGCATTTGTGATGTTAATAGGCGAGGTACCACGATACAGACTAAACTCTTCCCTAGCATTTACTACTATATATAAATATGTATTTTTTTTTTAGGTGTTATTAATGTGTATTTAAGTTGAGAAGATGAGTAATAGTTCTGTTCTTAGGGAAGTGCCACAACAGTTATGTCAATCCTTTTCATAATACGAGATAGGAGAGAGGACACCTTCATCTTCCATATACCCCTCAGCAGCTTGATGTTTTGGCAGGAATTTCCAATCAAAGCCAAGGCAGTTTGATGCCTCCTTCCTGAAAGATATGCTTCTGCTGTAAGTTTGTCAAAGTCTGGATGGTGTCAGCAAACTCACTCTGCTTTTCTCTAGATCTGGTACCTCAGATATTTTTTTGTCAAACCAGACAAATGGTGGTGCTTCTAGGTATGAAGAGGCATCATAGAATCACAGAATCAACTAGGCTGGAAATGACCTTTAAAATCATCAAGTCCAGCCTTTACCTCAGCACGACAAGTCCACCACTAAATCATGTTGCTAAGGGCCTCTGATGGCTTCTGTAAGCTCTATTGCTGTGGAAATGTACCTGAAGATAGTTCAAATTCCACATCATCTACCCACTAGAGAGCACCAAAGTCAGGCCCTGCCATCCAGCTCCGGGACAACAAAACAAGGGGGATGTGGAGCTGTTGGAGCGAGTCCAGAGGAGGCCACGGAGATGCTGCGAGGGCTGGAGCAGCTCTGCTCTGGAGACAGGCTGAGAGAGCTGGGCTGGTTCAGCCTGGAGAAGGATCCTTAAAGGGGAGACCTTAGAGCAGCTCCCACTGCCTGAAGGGGCTACAAGAAACCTGGAGAGGGCTTTTGACAAGGGGCTGCAGGGACAGGACAAGGAGGAATGGCTTTAACCTGACAGAGGGGAGACTGAGATGAGCTCTTAGGCAGAAGTTCTTCCCTGTGACGGTGGTGAGGCCCTGGTAGAGGTTGCCCAGAGAAGCTGTGGCTGCCCCATCCCTGGCAGTGCTCAGGCTGGTTGGGGCTTGGAGCAACCTGGTCTAGTGGAAGGTGTCCCTGCCTGTGGCAGAGGGTTGGAACTGGATGAGCTTTAAGGTCCCTTCTAACCCAAACCAGTCTGGGATTTTATGATTCTGCTTTGCTTCTCTTAAGATAACACATACAACCCTTTTGAAGCAGCCTTAATGTCTTCCTTCACTTGCCTCAAGCTGTTATGTTGACGATTTTTTATCTTGATCTAACTTTGCACGATTATGCTTTAGTTGATACTGTTTTGTATGTGTGGCTGAGCTATTTTTCCTCTAACACAATAGAAACATTCATTTTCTCTTGTTTCTGCTAGACGTGGTAGAACAAATTGTTCAGACCTCTTGAATATCCTATAAAACATCCCCATTTGAGAAAGAGATACAGCTGTTCATTATAGATCCTGTCCTTTAATCTCGTTGAATCATTGAGGCAACTTATTTAATTGAAGGACTCTTTTTATTATTAAGAACTTGCTGATCCCTGTAGGGGAAAATCTGTGGACTAGTTTTCATCTTTCTGGCACATAGAAGCATTATAGAGAGGCATTTGAAGTTCTGCATTAAATAAAAGATAGTTAATGTTCATTTGTTTTGTCAGTAATGTTTATGTTGTTGTGTTGCTGCTGTGGGTACCAGAATAGGGTAGATGACAAGAACATGTTATCAATGCTGTTAGGTTTTCAGTTCCTGCCGTTCTGCATTACATCCAAAATGCCTTTTATATAAAACCTGTGATTGCACCTTTATACTACTGATAAGAGCAGGTTATTGCTGTATCATGTTAAACTCGCTGCATGACATCTCTTTTCCTGCACGTTAGAAAGTATATCAGTGCTTACGCCCTGTGCCTATTGAATCACAGTTGACCATTAAGATGTATTAGTTATATAAATAATTGGTGTCTAGATTATTTCATGTATTTGACAGTTCTTCTTGTGTCAGTTTTATTATATTGCTTTGAACTGGAGGTCTGTAAAGGTATTTCTTTTGCTTGTTGGGTATGTGTTCAAGTTTATTGGAGTAAGGTTTTGTGTTCTTTCTAGTACAGGTGAAGTAACTCATTATTCCCTTGTGTCCTAGTTCAGACTTGGATCTCTGAAGCTACAGAAAGTTTTGAGTCCAGCAGAGGTGGTTAAGGAGCTCATTGGCTGCTGTCTGGACTGCCTGGGAAGACTGCAGGCAAAAAATGAGCATCTGCAAAAGGAGAATGAAAGGCTTCTCAGCTGCTGGAGTGATGCAGAGAAGCGGTAAGTTTAAAAGTGCAGTCACAAGGGATCCTTGAGAAACCCACAAATACTTACATTGTCAGTGTGGACTTTGCTGATGGGCACTTCTGAAGTCATACATAGAAAGGAGCACGCAAGTTTTTCTTCTTTGACAAGACTTTTGAGCCCATCTATCTACTGTCCATATAGTTGTCTATCTCCTTCCTATATCAAAGATACAACTGGTATTACAATTTGCAACTGAAGCTGATTTTACCCTTATAAAATAGAAAAAAAGGTAATTACCTCTTTTCTGTAGAATCCTCTCCACTTTCTTCATAAAGCCTTCTGTTTTCCATTATTTCTTGCAATACTTGGGACTAGCAGTTTAAAATATTTACATTTTTGAGTGGGAAATAAGTTGCCATTGCTTTAGTCTGTTTGCCTTGTCAAAGTAGCCAGAATTGTAAAGCCAGTGTGTTGTTATAGGAAAAAGTACCATTATTTTGTGAGAGACTTTTGTAATTGTCCTTTCATTTATGATCTGAATTGTCTGCCACTGCACTCTGTAGTGAAGTAATTTTTGCTTATTTCAGTTAGCATAAAACACTTAGCATATGCAAGTCAGAGATTTATCTCAGTTTTCAATAGCTTTATATGAAAAATTACATTTAGGAACATTGGTGAAAGAATGTAGCTAATTGGCATTAATTTACCTTGATAAAGAGAGCTAGCTTTTGGGAGGAGTTAGTTTTGTATCCCTGTTATTAAAATGAGTTTCCCCTGACAAGCATAAGGCTTTCCTAAATGGTGTTTTACTGCTTAACAGTTTACTGAACAATAGCGTATTGTATAACCAGTATGCTATACTGCTTTACAGGCTAATGCGTAATAGGCATTAGTGCTTGTATCAGTTTCCATGGTGGTGTGGCATTTTCAAAGACATAAAAAAAAAATAAAAATCAATCAGAGTTGCCTGACAGCCTTTGCTCTCAGAAGCAGTGTATTCAGTCTGCTAAAGGTGGTGGTTTTCTTTAGCATCTTTGCTTTGAATAGCTAAAACATGATTTTTCAAAATAAATGCTGAAAGTTGTAAGTTCACCAAGCTTTGTCCATGTTTGCTAAATGAGGAATAGAAATACTTTTTATCCAGATATTGTTAGCTTTTTTGGTTTCATGGGGCTTTTTTTGTTGTTGTTGTTGCTTTGTTGTTTTTTTTGTTTAGTTATTTTTTTTTAATTTTGTTTTTAAAAATTCTTTTTGCCTGCTGTCTTTGCTCTTTTGGCTCCAAACGCTGGACCAGGTGTTGTGAGTTTCTCGGAGCTGAACAAAAGCTTTGCCTGTCTTTGTTCAGTAGGCATGATTTCAGGCTTCATGTTTAGTATCACTCATGGTGTTGGATGATAAGACATCAGATATATAGTATGTGATGTGAAGAATTGTGTCCCCTCTTCACCCAGAGGGTAAGCACATCAGCTCCAGAGTTTCAGCCGCTACAGTTTACTTTGCTTAAAATCTCTTTCTTCAGGACCTTATTAGAATTAAGTGCAGACTTCCAAGGTCTGATTTAGTTCAGGTTGTGCATAGGACACTGGATGGAATAATTCAATCATAAATCATAGAATACTTAGGGTTGGAAAGGACCTTAAGATCATCTAGTTCCAACCCCCCTGCCTTGGGCAGGGACACCTCACACTAAACCATGTCACCCAAGGCTCTGTCCAACCCAGCCTTGAACACCGCCAGGGATGGAGCATTCACAGCTTCCATGGGCAACCCATTCCAGTGCCTCACCACCCTAACAGGAAAGAATTTCCTCCTTATATCCAATCTAAACCTTCCTTGTTCAAGTTTGAACCCATTATCCTTTGTCCTATCACTACAGTCCCTAATGAAGAGTCTCTCTCCAGCATCCCTATAGGCCCCCTTCAGACCCTGGAAGGCTGCTATGAGGTCTCCACGCAGCCTTCTCTTCTCCAGGCTGAACAGCCCCAACTTTCTCAGCCTCTCTTCATACGGGAGGTGCTCCAGTGCCCTGATCATCCTCGTGGCCCTCCTCTGGACTTGTTCCAACAGTTCCATGTCCTTTTTATGTTGAGGACACCAGAACTGCACACAATACTCCAAGTGAGGTCTCACAAGAGCAGAGTAGAGGGGCAGGATCACCTCCCTCGACCTGCTGGTCATGCTCCTTTTGATGCAGCCCAGGATACGGTTGGCTTTCGGGGCTGTGAGCGCACACTGAAGCCGGCTCATGTTCATTTTCTCATTGACCAGCATCCCCAAGTCCTTCTCCACAATGCTGCTCTGAATCATCACATTTCAGTTTCCCTACTCTTAATTTTGTTGACCATCATGGAGGTTTTGTGAGATTTTTCCTGTAGCTCTCTGGGGTCTTTTGAGGTGCAAACCTGTCCTGCTTTCCATTCTGTGTGTAAAATGCCAAGCCCCATTCAGGAGGCTAAATCTGCCTAGTGCGAAGTCTGTAGGATGAATACCAGCCCTGATATGCTGCTGGCGTTTGCCTCAAATGTACCTGAGATAATCTGCTCGGATTCAAATAGTTTGCTGCTGGCAACCCTGTGCCAGACACAAAAATGGGTTCTACTGCTTCCCTCTGCAATTCTAGTTTCTGTGAAGATGAAAGGCAAGAGCACGCCAAAAATCCCTGTGAAGATAAATCTCTTGTAACTCCCTTATTTTTTATCATCTTGCTTATTGTGATGACTTAAGTATAGGATTTTACCTGGCTAAACTTTTCCCTGCCTCCATTGAATGACCCATACATAGCTGACATCAGCATGAGAGTTATTGACTAGCGAGGCTGTTCAGCACTTGATCAAAAGACATAAGATAAAAATTACCAAGGCACTATCTGGCAAGATGCACCATTCCTAGGAGTGTTCAAGGCCATGCTGAACGGGGCTTAGAGCAGCCTGGTCCAGCAGAAGGTGTTCCTGCCTGTGGCAGGGGGTTGGAACTGGATGATAGATAGATAAAGAGGTTATGGAAATTTTCAGAATGATTATTCTGAAAATGCTGCCCATGGTTGCCTGGGACAAGTGTGTGTGTGCACACCTCTGGGATGGATGAGTTAAAATACCAGAGCAGAATAGGTATTGTTTTTATTTAGTATAGGTAATTAAGTAATAATAATCTGTAGCAAAATAAGTCCTTGGCCAATAAGACACAAATTAAATTTCTGATTTGGGTGTGGTATGTATTTTGTATCAAATATCTAAAATTAGCATAGACAAGCCAAAATCAAAACAGCTACTAATTTATGTTGTGGTCAACTTAGTGACAGAATATTTAAACCACAAACAGCTTATAAAAATCCAGGCTACGTAGTTATGGTGCTTGAAATTGACTCTTCAGCATTAGCTCATCAAAATTCAGTGCCATTGCCAGTGCTGGGGGAAGGGTGAATCCAAAGTATAATAGAACTTTGCCATAAGACCAGTAATTGTTTTAGAGAACTGAGGACAAGGATAAATAGCAGAGATGTTGAATTTTTTCTTTCCAGTATTGGATGTGGAAAATGTATAAATGCCTCAAGTTACACAGTTCAAGTTATCCTTTGTGAAGCAAATGTGATTGCTCTACGTTTAGGCAGGGCTTAGAAACCTGGTAGTTACCTTATTTTCTAAATTACCTTATTTTCTCAAAAGCCATAACCATTACTGTTACTAGCTGCTTTCAGTAAGTAGTGCAAGCTTTCTGATAGCTATAAATTTGGGCACATCTAGCGTGTTGAAAGCATTGCACTGAGGTAACAGATCTAAGAGTATAGAAGTTGGAAGGCATGTGCAAATAAGACTTGCACCACTCTAACCATTAACTTCTGTTTATTTTTGTTGTACTTGAAATTTGTCTTTGAGATGAGCAGCTTCTTCATTTGGCCTGGGGAGGTGGTTCTTTAGTGAGACAAATCACGTACAGGCACAAGCATGTGGCAAATTGCATTTGAGTTTGTATTTGTAACTAATGAGGTATTGGAATGAAACCCAGCCATTTTTGCTTTGTGGTAGTGAGATTCAGGTAATTCTACAGGATTTGGTACAGACAGGATTTTGCTACAGACAGATATCATTCCCCATTTTACACAAAATCCTTGTTTACCATTTTGATATATATATAAACATACTTAGTTTCAAGCATATTTGGGCACTTCTAGAAACTGTATTAGGGTTTACAATTCTTTGAGGACTGTCTACTTATTCCCCACTAAACAGTTAACTATTGTAGGTGGAATGTCTCCTAGTATTTGATTAGTACATATTATCTTTCATTTATAAATTATTGAACTGATCTATATGGTAATGATGTTCTGCTATTTGCATTTAAATTAGATGAATTATTTATCAAGTGTATCCCTAAAGCATTACACAGTAGACTTAATACTTTGTGCAATTATTTTCTATTGTCTTTCTTCTTACATCATGGTTTTGATCTATGAACAAAACAATATTTTCTTTTAATTAATATTAATTAATATAGGAAGTCTGTTGAAATTTCTAACCTTATAAATTAATATTTTTAAAATCTGTTTTGTGTTTAGATTTAATAACAAAGGGAACATTCTGAAGTGTTTTTCACAGACTGGTGAAAAGAATGTTTTTCCTGTTACGACTGTTTGCTGTAATGCTGTAGTTACCATGATCAATATATTGATATTCTTCAAGATGTTTCTTTGCTTGTTATGAACACAGGTGTTAAAATGTTTGTGGTTCAACCCAAGGACTAAAAAAGTTATGAAATACAAGATGTAAATATAGGATCTCAGTTGCAACCAGTCACTTCTTTTATTGTGCTTATGTTTGTTTATAATCCAGTGTTCCTTTACTTATGAGACTGCATACATCCATATTTTTTATTTTGTATTTCCATTATATTTTTTTTATTGATACTGATGGACATGCACCTGCATGTTAACCCTTTAAAACCTGAAGAATATTATACTCTGAAGGTACTAAGGGCTTTTTAGTCATTTTTCTATATATTGTAAGTGTTGAGTCCTCTTGCAGGTAATTGTGATTGGTTCAGTGGGGGCTGCATGTATACCAAGATCTCAGCCCCGTATCTGTGCAGTTCAAAATGAAGTTTGCAGCACTGTTATTAGCACTGAATTTGTCTGAATGCAAGTAAAGATTACAGTTTCCATCAAGTGTTGCTGCAGTGTCTGCTGAGCTTTGCCAGGAGCTGATTCCTGTGCCTTGCCAGCTCACCAGAACAACACACAGGTGGAAAGCAGCCAGGCAAAGATCTGTAGCACCCAAGTCTGCCTGGGGAGTCCTGGCAAAGAAAGTTCCAAATCTGTCATAGAATCACAGACTGATTTGGGTTAGAAGAGATCTTAAAGCTCATCCAGTTCCCACCCCCTGCAGTAGGCAGGGACGCCTTCCACTAGACCAGGTTGCTCCAAGCCCCGTCCAACCTGGCCTTGAGCACTGCCAGGGATGGGGCAGCCACAGCTTCTCTGGGCAACCTGTGCCAGGGCCTCACCACCCTCACAGGGAAGAACTTCTGCCTAAGAGCTCATCTCAGTCTCCCCTCTGTCAGGTTAAAGCCATTCCCCCCTGTCCTGTGTGTCCTTGTGTGTGTCCTGCTAAAGTGTAGCCACTTTGGTGAATTCAGCATTGAAACTCAGACGCAAGATGTTGGACAAGTCCTGCATGGATTGGTATGGGGTTTCCTGTAATAGGAATGCTGGTCTCATTACAGAATTTTCTTCTAGAAAACACAGAATTTTAAAAAGAAATAATGTAACAATTAATTTTATATTGTAGGCTAGAAAAATGTGTGGTGGCTAAAGAAGAGCTAGAGGCAGATCTTTATAACCGTTTTATTTTGGTGCTGAATGAAAAGAAGGAAAAGATAAGAAACTTACAGAAGTTGTTGAATGAAGCTAAAGAATCTGCAGCAGCTGCCAAATATACAAGGTATTTCTTAATGTTCCCAAGTTACTTGGTATCATACCTAATGCATAAATTACTTTAGCTTAGTTTCCATTCCTTTGACTCTAGCAGTGACTGACTGCTCTTTCTGGCTAAGTGCTTAGTTATCCAAAACAGTAGTTGGTCATGAAAGCAGAGGATTCTTTATCACTGCAAATAGCAATATATTAATTTGGATGCTGTAGCCACAAGCTAAATATTCAATTAATCTCTCCTTGTTTCTGGTAGGATGCAAGTGATTTTACAATCAGAGCATGTCCCTGCCATTTCTGTAGGTGGCATTATTCTCCCTGAATATTTGGACTCCTTTCGTCCTTTGGTGAAAAAAATCCCAAACCTAAATTTAGAGAATTTTATGTACTTTTTATTTCAAAAATATCCAGAGAAGAGGAATTATTCTAATGCTACTACATGCCTTAATTTGTTTGCTGTTTTTATCTTGCTTTTTAACTTTTTAACAACTTTTATTGTCTGTCATTGTATATGAGTGTTATAAGCTATTCAGTTTGGGGACTCTATGTTGACGTATATCAGCTTACATTGCCTAATAATTATAAATTCTTCTCAAGAATAATAGACAAGATGTGCTTGGTTGTGTTTTGTTTTTTTTCCTAGGGGTACTACAGCTACTACTCAGATGGTTACAGGGGGAGAAAATGAATATGATGGCAGCACTGACGAGGAAAGTGAAAATTTAACACAGCCCTCATTACCACCAGGTAGGACAGAATGTACTGTCTTTCAGGAATATCACAGACAACCCAATCACTTTGTGCGAATAAGCCCTAATGAAGACAAAATACTACCTGACAAATTGACAAATTGCTCTGTGACAAGCTGACCGGCAAGTCCTAAAAATATCTCTTCTAGCATAGAGTATAATGTGCTGGCATTTTCAAATTTGAGAGAGGAAGACTAAAAGCATGTTGTACAAGTGAAGGCACTGTCATTTCTTCCAAAATGACAAATTACATACTTTGCAGAACTAATGACAGTCTTAACAGTATCTGAACCATCAAGAATTACATTTTGAATTCTAGGAATCATGATGTGTGTGCAGTGATTGCTAAAATGTACTTCCTGACAGTTTCAATGGTGCTTAAAAAGGGGAAAGATAGGAGGTTTAACAGCTATAAAAATAGCTGTGTGCCGAAATGGAATAAAAATGTATTTAAAGCAAAATTAATTTTGTCAGTGAATTTTTGCCCTCATGAAGATGCTTATGAAACTTAATTTGACTGATTTTTCCGTGACTGGAGACTTGTAAAGTGTATGGGGTACAGCAGTTGCCCATTATACAGTACCAGATATTTAACTGTAAGTTGTAATTTTGTCAAACTAGTATGACCATGCAGGACAAATGCTATCAAAGTTTTAAAATTGCATTACTGTAGAGTTGTATATATATATGCATATATATTAATTTCCCTTTAAGTCTACAAAGTTTGCTATAGGTTCTCTCACTGGAGCCTTTTATTTTCACTGTAGGTAAAGGTTATCAAGACAACTTGTCACAGCATTTTCCTGTGCATACTGGGGACCAGAAGTGTTCAACACCCTGATACCAGTGTCATTCAGCTTTCTGCTATAATAGTATTCAGTATTCAGATATAAAGTAGTCATTGTCAGAAAACAGGGAAAGTGTCAGTCATGGAAAGAAATAATTTTATATTGTATTATGCTTTTTTGTTCAGAAATCTTTGTTTTCAAGTGTGTTTGGTCAGTTCAGATAGTCTGGGGAGAAATTCTTGACATTTAGTGAAAAGGCAGGGAAAAGCGGATAGTGTTCATTCCTTTGCTACATTCAGTGGGACTTAGCTAGGTCAGTGAGAGTTTTGAGGTAAGACATGTTTTCATTTTAAAATAAAAACAAATGCCCACTGCTCTTCCCAGGCAATCTGGACTGATGAATATTATAGAAGAAAAAATAGCAGCTGTATTTTTATTTGAGTTGTAAACAAAAATGTGCTTTCTGTTCCCTTTGAGGGATACAGAATTCCCTTTGAAGATTTTGATCATGAGTAGAGAGTTCTTTCAGCTGCAAAATTTGCAAGTAATGTGAAGACTATAAACTTAATCCTTTGGGTAACACACTCCAGTGTTTCAAGGTAAAGGCATTCTTGAACCTGCACAATGAGTATCACTTGGATCAGTTGATTGGGTCAGCTGTGTACACTCTTCGTGTGTACACAGCTTTGTCTTTGCATGAACAATAAGCACAGATAGGAGCTGAGTATCTTCAGTAGAATTTTCCCATGCATAAGGAGGTCTTAGGCAAACTGTGTCTTGATGAAGAAGATAGTAGCTCAGGGGTGAGTCGCCTGAGTGGATAATGCTCATGGCTACATCAAGCATTAGGGTTTGTGAAGCTTAAAACATAATGCAGATAATGTTTGTTTTTTTTTCCTGTTTATCTTAATTTTCCAGTCTCTTACTCCAACATTACAATTCTTTTCCTATTGGATTTAGGATGTCATTGTGGGTTGCACGTGTCAATGAGAGTCAAGAAGATCTTTGAGAATGTTCTAGTAGTTATTGGTGAAAGCCACAATCAAGAGAGAAGATCATAATTAAGGAACTACTGTGAGGGAAAGTGAAAGCAAGTGCATATATGCATACATACACACATGAAAAGTGTGCATTTGTATATGTGCATGTCCAAAATTGAAAAAGCAGGAAGCTAATGCTGGTGGTCATAAATGCAAAGTAGGAACTGCAGGAGATGGCCAGAAACCTGTAAAATCTAGACACTTTGAATTCAGCCAGTTAGGATATGTTAAACTGCAGAGATTAAAAAGATGGCTGAGGATTTTTCTTAACCACCAATAATTGTTTGTCTTCAAGAATTTTTGGGACACTGAGGACATTCCAAGGGACTTAATAAAAACTGCTAATATTTAGAAAAAAAATGCAAAAAATAAAAATAAAAATTACACATTCAGTTATGAGTGTATTAGTTGGTGTTGATTTGATGCAAGTATTGGAACAAGACTCCATTAAAGAAAAATACAAAGAAAAAGAGTAAAAATGGTTAATTACAATCTTTGTAAAGGTGCAGAAAGTAGAGGTTCAAAACTAGGTACTCATGTCTTCAGTGATGAGATTACCAGCTGGCCGGTGAAGGTAAAATTAGTGAAGTAATTGACTGATTTCCATAAGATACCATGCTGCACCACATTTTATCCGAGAAACTAGAACATGAAAATTAACATAAGACATGGCCAATATATTCTCAAATGAGGTAATATGTCTATCTTAAAATATAAATAGAAAGTTAACAGTCCTTGTATCTGTAAAGTGTGAAATTTGAGATAATTTATACAAACCAATTTGCATTTTGGGATACACCAGCTATAACAAATTGTAAGACAGTGCAATGCCATGATTTCCAGTCCTTTGACAGCTTTGACTTGAGAAAAACAAGAAAGTCTCAAGCTTTGCTTTGTCTAGCTCCTCCTGCCATATAAAGCTTGATGCTTCCAAGGATTGCTATCATCTTCTCTAGGTAGACCTATCTTGCAAAGCCAAGAGCTACTTTGACATTTTCATTCTGCTCCATGCTGCATCCATTCTGGGCAGGTGGCACTGCTCTGCTTGGCCTTGTAGGAATCAGTTTAGGCTTAGCCACATTACTGTAAGTGGTCTGTGCCTGACTTCTTACCAGTTTGTGACTTCCCAGTGCTGCCTGCCTCACCTGATAGGGAACCACTGGTCTAGTGTAAAGCTACTTTGGAAATTAAAAAACATACAGACTGTTTTCTAAAGAAGAAATGATTGTAAAAAAAAAAACAAAAACCAAACAAACAAACAAAAAAACCCCACTGAAAGAAAAAAGAAAACACCAAAACCAAAAAATACATTAAAACATTAAGGGTGTGAAAATAAGCAAATTTACAAAGCTGTGGCAAAAGGGACTGTGTGATTCTTAAGTCAAGATATGATTTGGCTCCTTGATGCAGTGCTATGTCAAATTTGGACATACGGTTTTGAAGAAAAAATGTAAATGTTAGCAAGTTAGGGAGAATAATGTGATAACAGTGGAGGGATTAGCAAATGATTTAAATGAAATTATGAGAAGGATCTTAATCATGGCTTTCAGGGTCTAGAAAAAACTACGTTGCAAAATTATGTCAGTTTAGATGATGGTGTTTCTGTCATGCTGAGGTAGGTGTTTAAGGACCTTGAATAACTGGAGCTTAACATTAGGCAAAGACAAAAGTGGGACAGGTTGGATGGGCCTTGGGGCAACCTGATCTAGTGGAAGGTGTCCCTGGAACTGGATCAGCTTTACGGTCCCTTCCAACTCAAATTATTCCATGATTCTATGATTACTCCTGACTGTTGGAACAGTTTGGAGTGGGTTATGATAGTTTGCATCATTGCCAGCATGGAAATCACAATGGCATGCTTTTAATAAAAAGACAAAAACTTGTTCATATAAGCATGAACTTAAAAGAGGGTCACAACTAATGTCATGTTGAGGGTTGCAGATGGCTGTTTCTATGACAGCTTTTCCTCTATAACATCATATGAACTCCCGAATGAGACCAATTCTTGTGTCTTCTACAAAACTGAATTTACTCATAACAAATACTCAGCAAGGCTGAGTATTTAACTTCAGATAACTTTTGCACAGAAGTTATTTCCCTACAATGGCTGTTAAACTGTAATCTAAAAGCTTACCTAAAAATTGACAGGTTTGGCACTGACAGTACCATTTGTAGATATGATTTATGGTTTGCTTTTTGACAGCAGTTTCTACTTCAGAGCTTAAAGCCAAAATCAAATGAAACATGGTAGGTGTCCTGGGTTCAGCAGTAGCAGTCATGTTTTTCCTTTGTGTTAACTGGTGCAGTGCTGTGTTTTGACTTCTAGCTTGAGAACAGTGTTGGTGAAGCCGATGTTTTCGGTTGTTGCTAAGTGATGTTTACCCTGACCAAGGACTCTGTGAGGCTCATGCTCTGCCAGGGAGGAGGGGAAGCTGTGAGGAAGCAGAGATGGGGCGCCTGACCCGGGCTAGCCAGGGAGGTATTCCATACCACAGCACGTCATGCCCGGGGTGGGGGGTGACTGGGAGTTACTCGGAAGGACAGGGGCTTCCGGGTGGAACTCGTTTTCTTGGCCGGTGGTATCGTATTCTCTTCCCTTGTTATTTTCCCTTATCATTGTTGTAGTTGACAGTAGCGGTGGTGATTTGTTGCTGGACTGTTCTTGTCTCAACCCGTAGGAGTTGCACTCTCTCGATCCTCCTCCTCGTTCCTCCGGGAGCGGGGAAGGGGAGAGCCCCGGTGCGGGGGGAGGGGGGGGGGGGGAGACGGACACGGACCTCGATTGTTGTCAGCTCGGCACCACTCACTGGGAGTGAGTGAACAAGTTACCTGACTGGGTTTAAACCACGACAGTAGGTTTTGTCTCTAATCTACACACTGATGTAGTTAATACTTTGTATTGCAAGGGAACAAATTAAAATGGAATTAGGCATTTTAGTGTAGAGCACTCAGTAAAACAACTGATGTGTAAGAAAAGTACAACATTTAGAAACAGTGCAAGTTTTATAAGCAATACTTTGTGTCTTTCTATACAACAGCTTTGCGCATCACGCCATAAGGATGTGGAAATTTATTTAGACTTATGAATGTAAGATTTATAAAGGCACACAACTTCCCCTTTCACTGCAGTTTAAAATATTCCTAAGGAGCAGCTATATATATGATGTGCCAGGTCATTGTAAATGCCTGTAATCTCTTGAGTTTCTGAAGGACAGAGAGGAAATCCTACTATTAAGCAGTTCATGAATGGGTTTCTTAGGAGCAGGGAGGAGGTTGCTTTTGGTTTGTTTTGTCATTTATTTTACTTCAGGGTTGGTATAATTCTGTCTAAGCCACCAAAACAAGATATAGTTGTTTCCTTCACTACTTGTACTTCAACAAAGTTCCAGGTACTTTTAAGGCAGCTCATACTTGAGACTGTTTCTGTGTTGTCTCGTTATTTCATTCCTCCTGCATCTAGTTGCACCTGGTCTTGCACTTCAACACTTTAATCAAATATCTGATATTTTCTTTAGCTTGACTGTTGTCTGTCATTTTTAGGATCCTCATTTTTGGTTGGGACCACTACGTCATGTGATAGTAGAACGATACACACAGAGATGAGAAGCACATGGAACGGGCTTGGAAAGATTGCAGAAGAGATGTTGAGAGGTGTAATTTTTTTCATAGAATCATAGAATAGTTAGGGTTGGAAAGGACCTTAAGATCATGTTCTCTCAACAAGCAGGACCTGCTTGTTGGGTTTAGTTGTTTTTTTAATTATTTTAAAAAGGCTGGAATTTGCCAGTCTGTATTTCTGTTAGCCCACAAGAGTGACTTGGAACTAAACATAATACCACCACATTGATGGAGTAAGTTTCTGTCATTTTAGAGTGTAGAAACCGTTATTCTGATTAAAGACAATCCAGAATGCAACACAATGGTTCCTGCTTCCTCATTCTTCTGCTCAGTGATGAATTTTACTGTTATTATTTACTCTACCTATTTCTCCTGGGGGACGCAAAATGCCAGTAAGATTATCAAAGAAAATATGATTTGATGTCATAATTAGCAATCATGTCCTTGCCATACAAATGGAAACCTTTTATTAACTGAAAAATACATTGGTGGTCCATGAGTGAGGAAGCATTTAGGATAGGAGTAAGGATTGGATAAACATTCACCTTTTCTGGTGCCTTCTTAGAAGCTTCAAAGGTAGATGAAAGGTAATAGTTTCCCTCTTCACAGTGTTTGGAAGATGACCAAAGAAGACAAGGTTATTCCTCTTCCCAGGTATATGACAGAACTGCAGGAAAAGATATAAAATACTGAAATCTGTCATAGGTATGAAGGGTAATAAAGCAGATAAGAGAAAACCAATGAAAGAAATGATTTTACAATTTATTATGTTATTTTTAGTTATAATGCTACTGTAAGTGGGTGCTTGTAGACAAAACAAGGCTACTGGCCACCAATTTACAGTCAGCTTGCTTCCTTTCTAGTTTATTTTCTCTTTCCCATGAATTCCGTAGTCATATTTCACATTGAAATGAGTGGAATTTGCTGCTCCTTGGAATGAGGAAGGGTCTTGTGATCTGGCCTGTTGGATTAAATGAAATTTTATGTTCTGTGTTTCTCACCACACGTATGGAGAGAAACCTAATATTATTAACTAAAATCTAAATTTAGAAACTAAATCAACACTTAATATTCCATATTAAGTGAATCCTCAGACTTCCAATGCTCATCCTTTTCTATGTGTTTGATGATGAGAACAGGTTCAAAATTGTTTCTAATAAACTGGCTATGATGGCCAAAATAAATAAGAGCAAACACCTTACCATTTTCCACTGTTTTACTATGTAAATGTTCTCATCCCCTTCATTCAGGTTCCTGCCTTGGGGATCATATATTGTGCCTTCAGGAGGCTATGACCCTTTAAATTTAATTAGCTCTCTTGCGCAGACCAAACCACTGGTGGGTTGATGCTGGTGGTTTATAAGCTTTTTCAACATTATTGAAAAAAAAACAAACAAGCCTGTTAGAGCACCTGATTGTGCTGTGCACTTCAACCTCCGTCAATGAAGGCTTCTCTTTTAAAGACTGTTTTAAGGAGTTTTAGCACTTGGCTATTTCAATTGACTCTAGCCTTATACTATGATTATTCTGTTTTTTTGTCAAGCTATAATTGGGAATGGTTCATCCCAAGGAATAATCTCATTTCCCTTTCCCTTAAAGCTGTAGATATCTTTTTTCTGAAACTTGGTATTGAACTCCGTTTTTATGTTTAACCTGAAACCTGATGGTTTTATGCCTCAAAAACATTTGCTGTTGTCAGTCTGCTTTCCTTCTGTGTTATACTAGGTCCTGTGGTCAAAATGCATTTACAGTGTGAATATCAATGTTTCATGTACTTTTAAAAATCCTATTATAAATATTGAACTAAGAGGGATTAGGAAGGTATTACTTAAAAAAAATACTATTAAAATTATTAAAACTTTATAGCTCTGCATACACCTTCTTATTGCACATGCTTCAGTATATAGTGATGCAGCTGAATGTGACTGCCTCTAAATAAGTCATTGTTTATTCAGTTAAGAGATAAAATATAATTGTAATAGATTTATGCTTTAGTAAGGCTGTTGCAAATTACTAAATTTGGTGATTGACCAAAAAAGTAGAGTACCTAATGATCACACAGCAGGTTAAGTGCAATAGAATTGACTAATACAAAATAAATAAAAAAAAAAAAAGTTTTTTTGTGTATTAAGCACATCACACTGTTACACATGATTTTATTTCCTTACTGTACTTTTTTTTCAGTATAATTTAAGATCTCTCAATTCATCAAATTAACTGTCTTTATCAGAGTTAAGCTGAATTGTAAGACTCCAATTTTAGGATAATTTCCAGTTCAAGCTGAAAATTCCAAACTTAATGCACTTCCATGACTGCTGTTGGGCAATAGTCATGGAAAAACCCATGTTTGTGTTTGTTTTCCTTCCACCTCAAAACTAGTTTAAACATTTCAGCAATGTACAATGTGAACAGAGGTAGAATTATTTAGTATTTTTCTTTGAGTTTTATGTATCCATGAAAAGAGGAGCAATTAACATAAAGTTCCAGTCATTTAAAAAAATACAAATAAAATCCACCAATGAAGCAGTACTGTTATAAATTTTATCTTCTTCCATGAATAAGCATGGAATAGGTTTTTCCCGAAGGAAGTGACCTATCTATATATTTGTATGGCTTGCTGGGGTTCTAATGTGACCTCTACTTCTCTTCAAAATGTGTTGTACTTTCAGGCTTGAGGGCCTGAAAGTATTAGCAATGTTAGGCAGAGATAACACATCCTCACTGTGTTTATGTGGAGCACCAACATGTTCCTATGGGACACATAAAGGAAGTATAGAGCCTCCTTCTGTTCTTGCCCGTATTTCACACCAATTTGGCATGTTCCCAATAGGCTGTAATTAGAGCAGAGCTGGGCATAAATTCCTTGAATCAAGGCACTTTTGCACTGAGCATGCACATTCTGATACTTGTTTCCTGTGCAAAAACCCTGTAACTTGACATGACAGCACTAATTCAGTGGGGCCCTTTCTTTGTTTTCTCTTCTTCATGAACTACAGAAGACTTATTTGAACACACGCTGGTTGAGAATGTGATTCATCAGTTGTGAAACTATAGCATTAGTGGTGCTGGAGTGGTGCCACAAACAACCCTGCTCTGTTTCATCCTCCTTCGATAAACAGTTAAAGAACAACTGCTTATCAGGTAAATAGGAAACTTCTGACAGTCATCAATAACCTGTCTAGGGTAATCCCCATTCTAACACTTTTTGTTTGTTCTTGTGCTTTTAAGTCACAAACTCTGCATTTATTTGTTTAGTATCGAGCATAATGGTCCTTCTAGATCTGTCATAATTGAAAGAACTAGCAACAATTATTCTTCTTGTGCGAAAATGTGCTTCAACATGAGTTATGAACTACAGAAATTAGCGAATGTAGTGTATAGTGACAATAGTGCTTTATTTTCATCTGTGTAAACCTGCCAATGAAGCTACTGCATCACACAATTTTATTATGGACTTCATGCCACATGCCCATGCTAAGCAATTCTAAGAGTTGCAGGTCATAAATTGTTCACCAGAAGATGCACTCAAAAGGTGACTTTTGCTTGGGATTGTTTTGGAACGAGGACTTGTGGGGGTTTTTTAGTTTTTTTTGTGGTTTTGTTTTTTTGTTTTGTTTTGGTTTTTTTGGTTTGGTTTGGTTTTTTTTTTTTGTTAGTTTGATTTTGGTGGTTTTTTGGCCGGTGGTTTGGTTTTTTTTTGGTGAAGGATGTTTCACTCTATCATGACTGTTATGGTTTAACTGCTTTTGATGTAAATAATAATCAGGTCTAAGTTAATGGGAATTTTTAATTTTGTGTTCACACCAGTTATTGTGATAGTTTTCTTGTGCGTGTTACTAAGCTAGGTGTTTGCTTCTGGTGTCTGAATGATTTTATATAGAGATATAATTCAGAGAGGAAGAAAAGGCATCGAAAATATTTAAGTATACTTCATGGTATACTGAAAAGAAATAAAGCCGTTCACATGCATATAGCACAATGCATTAGTATTCCCTTCTGTCTTGGAAATGTGGATGTACTTTAGAAGGATTTATCTTGGGTTTAGCAGTATGAGCTCTTAGAGAAGTGTCCTTTCATCAGAGAGGAGTATTGGTTCTTGAGAAAAATGTTTCCTGCAGGGGTACTGATAGGAAGTTTCTATAACCCTGAACATTAGAATAAAAGCCCTTATCTTCAGCTATTGAATAGGCTGCATATCAGGCTCAACTAGCAAAGCCCATATACCGCAGATTCTTGCAGACCAGAGAGTTGTGTTTTCAGTGAGCAGCATGTTCAAGCTGAGTTTGCTGACATGACTTGAAACCTGTAGCTGTTGCACATTTAACAACAGCTCTGAGAACTTTAAGATGATTTTTTTGGTAGGTTGTCCTAAACTTTGTGTCTCACGTGTTACTTTGCACAGTAACAAGTGTCCACTTCTGAACTGTGAATGTTGTTTCTATCTGACAAAATGTTGGAGGGGCATTTACTCTGGACACCTGTGTAATATCCACTGTAATAATTATCTTAATTACTTCCCAACTGTATTACAATACAGCCTATCTTGATTGCTGAAGATTGCACTATGGCCCATGGTTGTTTCCTTGATTTATTACTTTTCCAAGTTTTCCTTGTGGGTTTTTTTTTTTCTTTTTTTGGTTTGGTTTGGTTTCTTATTATTTTTTCCATCCTTGTTTTTAACTTGAAATTTTCTTGACTAAACTTCACACTGTGTGTCTGGTAGGTCTTTGATAGATTTAAGAGTTGGTCTCCCTGTTTGGGTTTGTTTCCTGTAGCTCTTTTTTATTTCTTAAAACCCTGTGGACACTTGGTTGGAAATATAGTTTGTCTCCTAAAGAAATGGTGAAAACTTCATACTATATAAAATAAGAATAGAATAAGGCCTTATTTTCTTTTGATCCTGTAAAAGCCTTTTATTAAGAAGGAAGTACCTTTGCTGTATGGGCTAAAAGTGTGTCATGGGTTCAGCAATAGCAGTCATTTTTCCCCTTCTTGGTAGCTGGTGCAGTGCAGTGTTTTGATTTTCGGCCTGGGAACAGAGCTGGTAACAATGATGTTTTGGTTTGGCCAAGGACTTTGTGAGCCTCATGCTCTGCCAGGGAGGAGGGGAGGCCAGGAGGAAGCAGAGACAGGACACCTGACCCAAACTGACCAAAGAGGTATTCCATACCACAGCACGTCATGCCCAGGATGTAACTGGGAGTTAGCTGGAAGGGCTGGGAGACTGCAGGGTTGGAGGAGGTATCGGTCAGAGCTTGATCGGGCTTGGGGGGTGAGTTATCGGTCAGCTGGTGCTGAGGTGTTGTATTCTCTTCCCTTGTTATTTCCTTTATCATTATTATCATTGGTGGTAGCAGTAGTGATTTGTGTTATACCTTAGTTACTAAACTGTTCTTATCTCAACCCGTGGGAGTTGCATTCTTTTCGATTCTCCTCTCCATCCCTCCGGGAGTAGGGGGAGGGCAAGAATGGGGGGGGGGGGGGGGGGGTGTGAGTGAATGAATTACCTGAGTGGGTTTAAACCACGACAAAGTGACAAATGTAATACCTAAAATTTTTGTGTTTGGGTTTGGGGTTTTGTTTGGTTAGTTGTTTTACTTCTTCTCTCATTCTTCGTTCTTCTGTCCTGCTTATTTCACTAGATATTTTTGTTATTTATGTCCACCTCAATTAATAGGTGCTGTCATAAAATCACTTTCCTATCTATCCTTTAGCTTTCATTCTTAAAATAGCACCTGTATCAATCTAAAAGATATTGACAGTGAAGTGGTAAAATTGTATTTAAAAAAAGTTGCTTTAATTATTTCTTTGTTGAGCATTACACTGGAAAGCTGAGAAGTTCCTTTTCATCTTTAGGATTTAAAGGCTCTCCTCCAGGACTTTCTTACCCAAATCTACATAATGCTACATACCTCACATACACAAGTTTCATGTAGAACATGAGGTGTTTGTAAAATGGAAAAGGGGAGTGGAAAATGGCTTTAAAGTAATTCAGAGGTAATAGGCAAATTACATCTGTAATTACTTTTCCTGTTTTGTATGTTTTGCTGTATTCTGATTGTTTTTAAAGATTAACCTGAGCTTGTTGGTTTATGCTTCTCTACATACAAGAAGCCAAATGATCTCATAAAGCGACTATTGGCTACAAAACCTGTATTCAAGGAGATCAAACATCAAATTTCACATGTACCTGATGGAGGAGAGACTTTTTCAAAACTGGAGCTGTCAGCAACATCTTATTAGTGTTTTTACGTACTGTATAAAGGGAGAAAAAAGATATAATGCCATATCAAAAGTATCATCAACTCTGTCTTCTGCTTTTATTTTTTTTTAATTGAGACTAGAATCTTAAACAGGGAGACCATGTATTTCCTCATGCTTACAAATGCCTCATGTTATTTACGTAGTTGTTCGTGTGTTTAATTTGTTTTACTCTGATATGACACACATAATGTGACAATTGCAAGAGCAAAACGGCAATTCATGAGGCTCAGAACTTTACATATGTGTAGGAAGACAGGTGCAAAACCCATTCTGTAGTCTTAAAGTCTATATTCTAAAACAGAGTCATTTTTACTGTAGTCGCATCAAATCTCTGAAAGTCACATGTGTAGATGAAATGGTGATATGGGTCTGTGCACCCTGAAATGACTCCCCTGTCTCAGAAGCTAGAGATGTAACTTTTCTTTTAAAAAGGTAGACTTAAATAAAAGCGTAATCAGAGATGCAGTGGGCTTTCTGCACCTTTCACCCCCTGTTCACAACTCTTTCCCTAGTGACAGCTTTTCTCATCTTCCTGTGAGACAGCAGTTAGTAGGTGTGGTTTTGATCACCTGGGATTAATAGTCACACTGAAATCACTGGGCTTTCTTTTGTATTCTTTACAAATTGAAACCTTTACCAAGAAGGTATCCCTGTAGTCAAGCTATTAACCTTTTCTTCCATTGTAGCTTATAAAAATGTCATTAATAGCTCATTTATAACTCAACTACCAGATCTGTCAGTGTGTAAAAAGACATGTTATCACTCCTTTCATGCAAACAAAATTTGGATGCTCAGTACGCTGCTTGGTATTTAATATTCTGGAAATTTGTGCCTACATTTGAAATCTAAATATAAATGAAAATGGGTACCCAGTTTTAACTGTCATTTTTTTAAGGAATGTGCAACACAGAACTTAGCCTTTTTTATAGATGCTAGTTGTATCCAAAATCAGCATAATTAAAATAAAAAAAGGTATAATAGCATATGTTTGTGTGTACCGGTACTTTTGCATATATGAAGGATATAATAAAATAAAAAATTACCAGTTATTCTATCATAGCATTTCTTAGTCTCAAGCAAATAACCTTTTCAGTAATTTGAAAAACACAACCAAAAGAAATTAGTATGCAGTATTGATGTCCATGGTAGAAAACCATTTTACTATGCCAGTTTCAAATCTCTCCCACTTCACTGCCAGGGCATTCCTTTGTTTAGTTTCAGAGGTTGTTTTTCATTTAGTAAAAATATTGAACTTTCTTAGCAGAAAAGTGAACAAGCACTTCATTGGAAACTGTGCTGATAGCTAAGAATCTCAAATGTCAAGAATGACCCAAAATAACTTCCATGGTTTCATTAATTAATCAGTCAATAGCTTGGAAAGTTACTCCTGGCAACGAATTCAAAAAATGTAGAATGCAGGAAAACAGGTAGAACCTAAACTTAACATAAAGCTACATTTAATACCAGAATTTTATGTTGGTGTAACTTTTCTTACTTGCATATGAGGTCTGTAGAGAAAACTGCACAAATCCCTGTTACAGATGCTTTTGACATTAAACTGCTGGTTTGTTTTCATCACCATGTTTTTTGCAGCTCAGTGTAGTCCTTATGCCTGCCATCAGATCTGTTTTTCCTCATCTTCCCCTCACCATTCACCTTCTCTTATATACAGCCTTGTCATTAATTAACCCATTCATTGGAGTAAATTAATTTTATCTCTGTAAGGATCCTTTTTGCTTGAAATAGAGAAATAAACTGAACTTGTAGGAGAAGATCTTCCAGCAGTACTTTGGCTGCCAAGCTCAGCTCTGCTCCAGCAGCTGAGATTTTGGATCTTCCAGGTCTGTTTATCTGGCTAAACTGTTTCTGCTTATACACTGCTGTCCCTGGATTTCTGTCTGCTGATCCTGCAAACTGCAACTGTCTTCAAATTAATAGGGCAAAAGCAGTGCTTATTTGGGACCAGCCATACTGCGAGCTGTTGTCTCAGTCAGGAAAAAATAGCTCTTTAATCTATAACCATGAGCTGAATTCTCACAAGGATACTCATTACTTAGGTTCCTGGGAGAGAAGGGTCAGGTCATGAGTATCTGATTGCCAGCAATTTCCTTAAGACCTTTCCTGGGAAACATGAGGCAGGCAGTCAGAAGTCTTTAGAGTAGGAGTTGAGAAGCACTATGTGAAAAATATAGTGGTTAACTGCTTTGTAACCTCCAGGAGTTCTTCCATAGGGGTGATGGCATTCTGTCTCTCTCTGTGGCTTAAGGTTATTTTAATTTTGTTCCACCATCTCCACATTATGTGAATGCACTTCATTTGCTGAAGACTTTCGTGTAATTTCACATAATTTAAAAGAAAATATGCAAGAATTTAAATATAAAATAAAGCTGTTGTCTAATCCCTACTCAAGAGTTTACTTCATTACACCTTAACAAATATTAGCTTCTTTAGTTACACATAAAACTCGCTCTGTTTTAGGAATGGTATTATTAATTACATGGCTCACTGGTAGCTCATCACTCCTGCAGAAAACATTTTGTTATGCAATCCTTTAATTCAGGCAAGACTTTCGGAATGTTGATGAAGGTGAAATCTTCCTTGCTGTTCCATTTTTGTTTAAAAGATGAGGATAGAAAGCACATTATAAAAACACTCAGTAACTGCCCTGAAGTTGCCCAGTGGCCCAAGAGATGTGGAAGGAATATTTTTCTCAGCAAAAGGGAGAATTGGGGTACATCTCTGAGAACTGAGATGCTGGCTTCTTGCATCATTGATCAGTGTATGCTAAAGAGCATGTAAATGAAGCAGATAGCAAAGTGTATGCTTTCATATTTGAAACAGCATACATACCATTATATGACATAGAATCTAACTGCTAGATTATTTGCAGTAAGGAGTAGTGTCTGATGCAGAGAACCCCACAGGAAACCTTAGGAAAATCTCATGGAAATTATGTTTTCCAAAGCATTTGCATTTTGTGAAACACTGCATTCCCTTTGTTAATCAATATACTTTTTTCTTGACTTCCAATGACTTCTGTTTTCTAAATGTGAAAAGCCAGCTACATTTTCTGTTGAGATTTCCAGAAACATATGGGAAAGTAAAAACTGGATGTACAATATGAACAGGATACTTGGTAGTAAATAATTTTCTTGGCCAGTTGGTTTACAAAAAAAAAATCCTTCCGAATCCTAAAAACAGGGTTGTTTGTAGATCTCCGATGCCTATGTTTTTTACCTGGCTGTTTTTCTCAGCATCTAATTGCAACACAGCATGTAACAGCTCATTTTATGTTTAGTCCTAGTGCTAAAACAAGGTTTAAAACAAGGGCTGTGATGAAAATCACCTGCCTCTCCATTCACGGTGAAATTCCACTCATCTTAATTGCTTGGCATCAGCTTTCATCTATATCAAAAGATGAATCCTTATCCACAGCACATTCAAACACTGCTCATTCATATTAGCATTAAAAGGATTCAGTTCATTACTTGTTCCTTGGCACAGGTCTATCACTCACTGTTTGCTTTAACTGAGAAGGATTACAGGCTGCCTGAAGACTCAGTTCCCTGATTTCCTCACTTAACAACAGCAAATCTGAGTCACAGTTCCCAGCGCTTCCTTATTTTAAACTGTGTAGCAAGGTGTGCTTAATAAATCTCCCTACAAAACACTGATGCTTGTTTGTGTGTGGCTGCTCCATGAAAAATGAGCCTTTATGCAGCAGATTAATAACACATTGATGCTCAGCGAAAAAGTCAACTCAAATGTTGTCACCTACCTTGATTTTAAAAAAAAGGTTCTCACTGGCATAGCTTAGCCCTGTTCTTCTAAAGAAATTTATAGTGTTAACAAGTGAGTTATGGGACTGCAGCACCCAACTTCACCATCTACCATCTGGTTGAATTATTAGAGCCAGAAGCTTAGGCCAGGTTGGACGAGGCTTGGAGCAACCTGGTCTCATGAAAGGTGTCCCTACCTGTGGCAGGGGACTAGAAGTGGATTATCTTAAGATCCTTTCCAGCCCTAGCCATTCATTGATTTTATGATTTTATGGTCAGGTAACAAGGTGATGATTTATTAGTGACTTATACCTGTAAAGCCTCTTGTCTTGCATCACGGTAGCCCATAGGAGCTAGGTGGTGGATTTTCAGGAATATTACTGAAGTAGCCAGCTAACTTGCTGCAAAACAATGCAAGTATGCAGCCATGGGGTCAGAGGAAATAAAACACATGCCTCACAAGCAGAGGACGAAAGCACTAAAAGTATCCACCATGTGAGAAAGTCAGAAGATTTGGGGACAAATAGAAAGGAGAGCAAAAAGTAAGAATAGTCAATTTTGAAGGAAAATGGCACAGGAACAGAATTGGCTTTACTGCTGATCATACTGAATGTCTTTGGCTCTTGATTTGATCACAGGGTAAGGGTGACGGTAAATAAGGCAATAGTCTGCTTAGTTTTTTGGTGGTTATGGCTGTTGAAATACAGTTGCTTTGGACAGATACAGCTACAGTTGCTTTTATATTGGACTGTTTGATAGGTAAGACTGAGCCTGTGTGGAAAGCTGAACTGACTCTTAGTGACAGAGCAGCTCCGCTTCTGACATTGAATTATAGGCAAATTTGAAACTTGGCAATTTTTAGATAGATGTAAGATGTAGATGGACCTTTAGATTAGATGAATTTTCAATCACTATACTGTGCTGCCATTCATTTTCATATGATCTTTATGTCTGCTCCATGTTTAAAACCATATCATTAGCCAGTGAAATTTAGGAATGTGTTTTGCCAAGTGTTTGTAAACTCTGAGAATATTGACAAATCACTAACCAAGCACAAGTTGCCATCAAGGTACAGATGAAAGTTAAATACACATCTTCCTCAGGTGCCCAGGAGGAATAAGTTCCTATCATGCACTCATCTTTTGCAAATGAAGCTTCTCACGTGAGCGTGTTTTATCTTCGCATCAGTGTGGGGAAGAGAGAGCTGTTTTCTTTCTGGAATTTCTAGTCTGTATTTCCAAGACACAGTTGAGGCTTGTAGCTTTTTGGCCAGATATAGAAAGTGAGTCTGGCCATCAAGGGCTTGATAAAGATTTTTGTCACTTTTGACATGAATGCATCTTTTTTTTTTTTTTTTTCCCCTATGATCAGAGATGGAGCTGGACTATAAATGATGGAAAAAATGTGATCTTCAATTTCCCACCTGCCTGCATCTAAACTGATTTTTCTGAGAAAGAAATGAAAGGTGTCACACAGCTAACCATTACAGTGAGCAGCTGACCTCAATTACTGCATGCTGATGACACTGACTGCATCAGACCAAGGGGAAATCAGATCTCTGTCATGAGACCTGTCACATCAGGAGTCTCTTGCCTGTGAAACAGGGCAGGGACTAGAAGATTCTCACTGGGGAATTTTTAAAGGCTATGTGTGCTTTTAATCTATCTTTAAGATATCTGAGCCTCGAGATGGATGTCAGTTGTTTTCACAAAGCATCAGCAAGGTCAAAACTGTGACTGGCCTTACGTTTGTGCACTTGTGTGGGTGAGTTGTATTGCTTTCAAGGCTGCTGAACTGCTTGCCAATGGTTTGTTCTTTACTCAGTTACAACACTTGTCATGGAACTGCCTAGTGAAAAAGAGTTTTTTTCCTAGGTATATGAATATGAAAAGCTGTTTAAATGGGAATTTCCTGACGAGCTTTGTAGCATAATTAAATTTTGATAATCTAGGAAGATAATATAAATCATACATTACTTTGGGAAGAGGCATCATTCCCACTGTGTCCTGAGGGAAGAGAGTCTTGTCCACCTCATGCTGGACTTTTGAGGAGGTAGTCAATAAGCTTTGGAGACCTTAGGAGAGGAACTGATTTATTGCTTCCCTGCTGCTCCCCAAAGACAGGGTAACTAAGGATAGAAGAAACACAGTCATCCCATTGTAGGTAGCATATCACCCCTCAGTGTATCCCTTGCTTGTGAGGTTTGGCCAATATCTGGGGGATTGCTTTTATGTGCAGAGAAAGGCCAACTCTGTGGATGTTCCTCTGTTCTTTGAAGAGGCATAGATGTTGAAGAGCTGTACTGAGCATCCTGATGAGCAGGCACTTTCAGGAGATTATTTTATAGCTAAAAATACATAATTCTGAATAGTTTCCTAAAGCTAAAACCCAAGTAGGATTGTGTCTCTGGCCTACTGAGGAGAATTTTCTCTTCATGAACAATGCAAAGTTGCCTTAAAATAACTCAGTGTTAAATTCCCCCTAGGCAGGAGACTGTCGGCAAGTCTCTGTTCAGCTGGAAGGGAAGGAGTGGGCACAGGGAGACCGCATTGTCTGAGGGAGATATGGCTTAGCAAGGCAAGGGGGGGAAAGAAGTCTTCTGTCAGAAGACTCCTGGGAGACAAGGTAGTAAATTTGTGGGATTTTGCAGCATTTTTACAACCTTGAAGGAAGGAACTGTGCCTGTTCCACCCTGTGACACTCCATCTTTCTGCAGCAGGGAGTGTTAGGAGTAACACAACTAAGATTGAGCTGTATTTTCACTATTTCTCTTATAAAATGGGAAGACAGGAAGATGTGGCATCTCTTTTTGGTGAGTGTAAGCTATTTCCCACTTCATCCTCTTCGATTTACTGTGGCTTCCTAGAATACTATAGTACAGGAGAGAAATGAAATCCCATTTGTTAACAGTAGCCACTGGTGCAGTCAGTCTTGACCCTTATCTTGGTGGCAGTGTATTAACCCTGACCTCTGCTGTATATCTATATCCTGTGTCTGGGGTAGGAAACTAGAAGGCAAGACAGAAAACAAACCCTTTCTTCCAGCAGTCTGGATGAACTGCCTGTGCCTCCTGATTACCCAGGCGGGTCCCATGCTGCTGCTGTTGCAATTCAGAAATACGCTGACACTTTTAGTTCACGGCTACATCTCAGAATAAACCATCCCCTTGTTGCACATGGATCTGAGGAACTTTAAATCCCTGCCTGGGAGAAAGCAGCACTTCAAACCGCTGACCTTGTCCAGTGATTTATGGTAGGAAATGATCTGAAAGTAGTTTCTGTTAAAAAGAAGGTGGCTTTATTTTCCTTAGATATTCTTAGCAAAAATAGTTTTAAAAGAAAATAACAGGTATTTTTGCAGTAAAGACTGCTGAGAGCAAACCATGAAGGTATCTAGCACTTGCCTTTATATACCCACAGAACAAGAAGCTCTGGAATGGCAGCCTTGATACGCTACCATGCAGGCTATCAGCAATCCAAGGACCAGCTAGCTGCATTGGGATGGGAGACCACTGTAGCATTCTGGAACGTCCTCCTTAAGCTGGTGTGTCCACACAACTCTGACTTTTCCAAGATTGGGAAGAATTTATTGCTTCAAGTGGAATTTCATATTCTGGGATAGGTATGGGGTGTTAATGAGTTAAAACTGGATGTTTTACAGAATAGTCATGGTGGTGCTTTTTTCCTTGCTAATTCAGACTTTGTGGGGAAAGTAAAGAGGAAACAACTGTAGCCCTTTTCTGTGTATATATATATATATATATATATATATATATATATATTTAATAGCACAAAATTACTATGTGCAGCTTTTACTAGAGGAAAAATGGTCAAGAAGGATTCCAGGTGTTTCTCAGGTAATGATATTACTCAGCTGCCTTTTCCAGGAAGTACAATTTAAAATGACTCTGTTCACACATAGCATGCAATTAGTTTTTTGCTTTGTTTGTGTATTTTGCTAGCAAGCTATCCCAGAATAATACTCTGAATTCTCAATTGGTGTAATTCATTATCGTTCCATTGACTTCCAGAGAGGCTATTCTGGTTTATTCTGGCTCTGTTTCTGGCCGAAGTATTCAGTTCTGAAAATGTAATATAAAAGTGTTAGTCATCTTAACAGCCGTTATTCACATTAGTATTTTGTGCCTAGTCCTGGATGTTTTAAATGTGGTTTTTGTCGATCAACAAAGAGGGTATTGTGTATAACTAGGCACGCATGGGCAAAGATTAGATGTATCTTTCTCTGCCTTTGAACTTTACTTTGACATTTTTTACTCTTCTGCATAGTATTCTCCTCCACTAGTGGTGTAATCAGAGCGGGTCTTCCTGGAAGGCATGTTGCCAAAATAACAGTCAGTACCAGCAACCATGGGACTGAGAGCAGTACTGTGAAGACTTCTCTGCTTAAGTATTCAGCAGACAAGGAAATTAATGTCTGATTTGTAGCTCTATGTGATTTTATTTTTTTTATTTTTATTATTATTATTATTATTAAAGTCAGCTATACTAGTATAATAATGATTAATCCATTCCAATAAGAGAAAATTACAGGTTCTCAAACATCTCTGTAGATAAGTATTATGATGGTTAGGAACAACATTAGTTAAAGCAAAAATTCTAGCATTAAGTAATGTCATCATTATTATTTCTAAGGATCAAGTTGTCTTATACTGTGCTATTACGGGTAGCTGGAGTACTTCTAATATGCAGTCTGTAATGTGAGAGAATTCAGTACCAAGATTCTCCGTTGTACGTTTACTTCCTGTAAGCAGTCAAAAATCAGATGATACCATATTTTCTGCTTACGTAATCTTGCTTGGCTTTTTGTCATCCCACACATCAGTCACTTAATCTAGTGAGCTTATTCTAATCTTACTGTTAGTGAACTTAATTCTGCAAGTCTTCATAGCCTGAAATGCCCTTTTTTTTCTCTTCCTTCTTCAGAAGATGTCATAAAATCATGCATGCTTTCTAACATCTTCAGTAAGTTTTGCTGGAAATAACCCACTAACATTCCTTTAACACATCATGCTTTTATAGTGTTTCATCACTAGAATTTAGTATGTGTTTTATATTGTAGTGATCATCTCTGCAACAAGGAAGAATTCATTTCAGCCTAAATGAGTCTGTTAAGTTGTCTGCTGGTTTTAGCATAGTGATTTGTTTTTCTTCATTTCAAGCAGTACATATGCCATTTATTCCTGTTTCCTAAAAGTGTGGGAGTAGTTTTTTGGGACCATTAGTTAAGCAAAAGTTTTTAAATCTGCCATTGCCATTTTCTGAATTCATTTTTGGATGCCTTCACAGTTCTCTCATAAGATCAGTATTGCCATGCTGCCTTTTCCCTTCCTCTTTTGTTTCATAGATGATTAAATTTATGTTTATGTTGCAGATAGAATAAATGAAATAATTAATCTCTTTGACATTACACTGAATGATCTGCACACATCTTTGTGTACTTTTTCCGCCATGTAAAGGAGGTTTTCATGACCCTTGTCCTTCACTGATCTGTTGGAATACTGTTCTGATAAGCTCGGTTTCTTGTATATTAGCTGAGCTGTGTTGTGGTGGGGCAAGCAGTGTGTCTTTACACCATATATATTTAAACACCATTTTCTCTAAGCTTTCTTTAGTTACAGGGAGACTATTATAATTTTTATAATGAAACCATGTTGCCATTACAGTGACTGTTGTTTTGTAGAATTATCAGGAAGTATTTAAATCTCCACAGTTCCTTAATAATTTCAGTGAATTTTTGGTGGTAAGGATATATGAGAGTTTCCCAGTGTAATGAAATTGCAAAGTGCATTAAATATAGAAAAGCATTTTCTTCTTCCATGTAGATATTTTGACCTTGCACAAAGTATTAAACAACTATTAATTATCCCTATATATAGACATCCCAGTATCCTTTAATTTATTTTTTTTTAATCACTGTATGTTGTTGGAACAGTAGAGGAATTGCAGGAAGCTTTGCCAGTCCCAATCCAAGCTGTAAATAAGTAATTTCTTTGGATTCTGCACACTGCAGAAAGCTAGTCTGAGTATCAGAAAGATAAGACTAAGATTCTTTACCAGAAGAAAATAGTATGTCTCCTAGGCTTGAACACATGCTGTTTTGTGTTATCAGGTAAGTTTGGTGGTTTAGGTAATCAAAAACCTGTCATTCCCATTTTAATAAAAAATTGTGTGTTGCATTTTGGCCCTGTTGACTCGTAGGGACATTGGCTGTGGAAGGATACATGGAACATTAGCACAGCTCAGGGCGTGATTCTGTTTTTTTCTTACTGAGGAGTGGAGTTTTTGCCGTATGGAAAGTCTATCCCAGAGTTAGTGGATCCCAGGGGAATAAAGCCAGTTCTGTATGAGTCTGGCAGTGACTCTTACCATCATACCACACAGTTACTTCATCTTGTATCCTGACTGTGCATCTCTATTGTCTGATTAACTTGGGCCCAGGCGATTCGTCATAGTCATTTGCCATTCATCTTCACCATTACTCTTTAAAATTCCCCTGAATATTTTCCAGCTTGTCAATAACAGTGTGTTTAATAGATGATTCCAAGATGTAGGTTAAAGCTTCTGAAGCTTCTGAAGTTGGGCTCCTTCCTAAACTACATCTTCAGCTGTGGTCTGTTAGTGGTGAACTCTGCACATGTGTGCAGTCCAGCCATATCACGAGATGCTCTGCAGATGTCCAGGGACCTGATGAGGGAAAACAGCCCAGCTCAGAATGCAAACACAGGTCTTGAGTCCTGTCATGAGTTTTATGATCCATTGAAAATAAATGATGAATCCAGTGCCTAAAGGAGCTGACAAGAAAGCTGGAAGGGGCTTTTGACAGGGCAAGGGAGAATGGCTTTAACCTGACAGAAGGGAGAATGAGATGAGCCCTTAGGCAGAAGTTCTTCCCTGTGAGGGTGGTGAGGCCCTGACACAGGCTGCCCAGAGAAACTGTGGCTGCCCCATCCCTGGCAGTGTTCAAGGTCAGGGTGGACGGGGCTTGGAGCAGCCTGGTCTAGTCGAAGGTATCCCTGCCTGTGGCAGGGGTTGGAACTGCATGGGCTTTAAGGTCCCTTCCAAAACAAACCAGTCTGGGATTCTATGATTCTGTGAATAAAAGTTAAAATTGTGCTATGTATGTGTGTTAGGGACTGCATTGTAAGTGTTTAATAGCATGTAAATAGAACTTGTTATAGATTGAAATAGCCTCTTGATTCTGATTGAGACATGCTGATTGATGATTTTTTGTTCATTGCATATTAATGTCTTGTTCGGATCAGATTTCATGTTCATTGTTCAGTAAATGTTGTAATAAATATTAATGTATTGCTGCTCTCAAAGTACTTGAGATCTCTAAAGTTCTTTAAATATATTCTCAGAACCTCTTAGAGTAACCAAAATTACCTGTAACATTTTCCACAGGAAAATTATCCTGTAATGTTGATTGAAATTGTGCCAGTGCATCTGCCTTAAAAATGTTAATGTCATGTCTGGCTGAGACACATGCGCCTTCTATGTTCATCATTTCTGAATCCATTACAAAGACTTTTATGGCAGCTGTATACAAAGACATGCCATAATGACATCTTAAATGCTGTCTTTAACTTCACAGCATGAAAAGCCTTTTAGAAACACTGTATGAAAAAATCAGGTAGCTAACAGCAATTTGTGGATAATATTTATGGCATGTCTTTTATTTAGTGAAGGTTTTATATTGATTTCAATAGAAATAAATGGGTCCGGAAAGCTAAATAGAACTTTGTTCCTAGTGAGTGTGTCCCGGGTTCAGCAGTAGCAGTCATGTTTTTCCTTTGTGTTAGCTGGTGCAGTGCTGTGTTTTGACTTCCAGCCTTAGAACAGTGCTGGTGATACCGATGTTTTCGGTTGTTGCTAAGTGATGTTTACCGTGACCAAGGACTCTGTGAGGCTCATGCTCTGCCAGGGAGGAGGGGAAGCCGGGAGGAAGCAGAGACGGGGCGCCTGACCCGGGCTAGCCAAAGAGGTATTCCATACCACAGCACGTCATGCCCGGGGTGGGGGGTAACTGGGAGTTACCCGGAAGGACAGGGGCTTCCGGGTGGAACTCGTTTTCTTGGCCGGTGGTATCGTATTCTCTTCCCTTGTTATTTTCCCTTATCATTGTTGTAGTTGGTAGTAGCGGTGGTGATTTGTGTTGTACATTGGTTGCTGGACTGTTCTTGTCTCAACCCGTAGGAGTTGCACCCTTTCGATCCTCCTCCTCGTTCCTCCGGGAGCGGGGAAGCGGAGAGCCCCGTGGGGGGGGACACGGACCTTGATTGTTGTCAGCTCGGCACCACTCACTGGGAGTGAGTGAACAAGTTACCTGACTGGGTTTAAACCACGACAGTTCTTTTAAGTAAGATACGATATACTGAAACTGTGAGATCAAGAGGAACAACCTTGAGAGCCAGTAAATCAGCATTGTGAAGAGTGACTATCAATCCAGTCAGATCTGTTCTTATCTCAACCCCTCGAGCCCCACATTGGGCGCCAAAAAGAACTGTCGTGGTTTAAACCCAGTCAGGTAACTTGCTCACTCACTCCCAGTGAGTGGTGCCAAGCTGACAACAATCGAGGTCCGTGTCCCCCCCCACGGGGCTCTCCGCTTCCCTGCTCCCGGAGGAACGGGGAGGAGGATCGAAAGAGTGCAACTCCTACGGGTTGAGACAAGAACAGTCCAGCAACCAATGTACAACACAAATCGCCACCGCTACTACCAACTACAACAATGATAAGGGAAAATAACAAGGGAAGAGAATACGATACCACCGGCCAAGAAAATGAGTTCCACCCGGAAGCCTGTGTCCTTCCAGGTAACTCCCAGTTACCCCCCACCCCGGCCATGACGTGCTGTGGTATGGAATACCTCCCTGGCTAGCCCGGGTCAGGCGCCCCATCTCTGCTTCTTCACAGCTTCCCCTCCTCCCTGGCAGAGCATGAGCCTCACAAAGTCCTTGGTCAGGGTAAACATCACTTAGCAACAACCGAAAACATCGGTATCACCAACACTGTTCTAAGGCTGGAAGTCAAAACACAGCACTGCACCAGCTAACACAAAGGAAAAACATGACTGCTACTGCTGAACCCAGGACAGAGTGACATTTGAGTCCTAAGGTCAGGTTGTTTGTTTCACAGCAAATGTAGGAAAATGCACAGCCAGAGTTTGGAGGTGTACCAGATACTTCTACAAAATTAAAATACACAGTAGGATTTAAAGCATATTAAATTTGGAAAAAGTGTATATACATGCAAAAGCACAATATGGATATTCTGAAAATCTCTTTGTAACAAGATTTATGTTATTAAGAAAGGGCACAAGCTTCTCATCAAGCAGAGGAGGCCACGGAGACGCTGCTAGGGCTGGAGCAGCTCTGCTCTGGAGACAGGCTGAGAGAGCTGGGCTGGTTCAGCCTGGAGAAGAGAAGGCACCCTAAGGGCCAGGTTGGACGGGGCTTGGAGCAACCTGGTTGATGATTCTATGCAAGGATTCAGACTTTGTTATAATTCTGTCATGGCTGTATATAGTCACTTTTTGGGAAATGACCTCCTTTTACCACTCACCACAATGCACTCAAAGTTTGAAAAAGGCAGAAAGAGGAAAGGGGAATAGGTGGAAAATAGGGCAGTGCTAAAGCTTTCAGGCTTCACCCAAGATTTTTGGTAATCATTACTGGAGTTCAGAAAATGCTGGAGCAGCATTGGCTTTTCTGAGGGTGTCTCCTGGAGTCACATGTAGCATCCCAAATTTTCACTTCAGTATTCAAGACATTTGGGCAATGTTTTATTCTTTAAAAGGTTAACTTTAAATAAAAATTTTTAAAAAGGGAAAAAAAGGTCACAGTTTTGATCCATGAGTGTCTAAATTTATTTTCTTAATTTCACAGTTTACAATATTGACATGACCTTTAATTCTGTCAGTAGTATTGTTTGTGTTAATTAGGCTTTATTCTCTCAACTGTTTTCTATCAACATTGATTGGAAGATTATAATAACATTTCATAATCATTCACATGCCGAAGGATCATACTGGCCATCCCGGTGACTCATTAGTAGGCTCTTAGATCCCAAGCTTATTTGTGACTGAGCCTTGCTTCACAAAACTGGCCTTTTCTTCATGCTGACCCACCCCAAGACTCACTGTTTCCTCCGCAGAGGATTAGCCTCCCTGCCCTTTCCATCCTTCAGAGTCCCCACACACATGCACATGATTAGTGTCTACAGGAATAATAAGACCTCTTTACTGCCTTTAGTTTTACAGAGGTGCCTCTGTCTTTTGGACCTGGCTTGTGTGATCCTTTTCATTATCCAGATATTTTATAAAGTCAAGTAAACATCACTCATGGTTTGCACACAAGGAACCAAAGCATGGATATTCACCATGGTCAGTGTTAGGATCAGGAACAGATCCCATGTTCCCCTGAATGCAGTGCAGGACACTGCAGGTTGAATAACTTTGATCCTTAGAAAATTATTTGTAGTACGGAATGCTGAAAGGTTGTGGGGTTGGGAAAAAATTATTATAGAATCATAGTATCATAGAACAGTTAGGGTTGGAAAGGACCTTAAGATCATCTAGTTCCAACCCCCCTGCCTTGGGCAGGGACACCTCACACTAAACCATCTCACCCAAGGCTCTGTCCAACCCAGCCTTGAACACCGCCAGGGATGGAGCATTCACAGCTTCCCTGGGCAACCTATTCCAATGCCTCACCACCCTAACAGGAAAGAATTTCCTCCTTATATCCAATCTAAACTTCCCCTGTTTAAGTTTTAACCCATTACCCCTTATCCTATCACTACAGTCTCTAATGAAGAGTCCCTCCCCAGCATCCCTATAGGCCCCCTTCAGATACTGAAAGGCTGCTATGAGGTCTCCACTCAGCCTTCTCCAGGCTGAACAGCCCCAACTTTCTCAGCCTGTCTTCATATGGGAGGTGCTCCAGTGCCCTGATCATCCTCGTGGCCTCCTCTGGACTTGTTCCAACAGTTCCATGTCCTTTTTATGTTGAGGACACCAGAACTGCACACAATACTCCAGGTGAGGTCTCACAAGAGCAGAGTAGAGGGGCAGGATCACCTCCTTCGACCTGCTGGTCATGCTCCTTTTGATGCAGCCCAGGATATGGTTGGCTTTCTGGGCTGTGAGCACACACTGCTGGCTCATGTTCATTTTCTCATCAACCAACACCCCCAAGTCCTTCTCCACAGGGCTGCTCTGAATCTCTTCTCTGCCCAACCTGTAGCTGTGCTTGAGATTGCTCCAACCCAGGTGTAGGACCTTGCACTTGTCATGGTTAAACTTCATAAGGTTGGCATCAGCCATCAGAATCATGGAATCCCAGGTTGGAAGTGATCTCAAAGAACATGTGGTCCAACCTTTGCTGGCAAAACATCACCTATACTAGATGTCCGAGCACCCCATCCAGCTGAATCTTGTGTCCAATATTGGGGAACCCACCACTTCCCTGGGGAGATTATTCCAATGGCTGATTGTTCTCACAGTGTAAAATTTTCCTCCCATGTCCAACTGGAATCATCCTGGGGAATAACTTGTGCCCATCACTCCTGGTCTTTTCCATATAATTCCTAGTAAAAAGGGAGTCTTCACCTTCTTTGTAGCCCCTTTAAATATTGGAACATGGTGACAGGTTTTCCCCTGAGCCTTCTTTGCTCAAGCCTGAGCAAACCCAGCTTTCTCAGCCTTTTCTCAAATGGCTGCTCAGGTATTGGAGCATTTCTGATCCTTCTCTGGACCCTTGTAAACACAATCCTGCACTACCACAAAATATGCAGTTGAGTTTCCAGCATTTGGGGATATCACAGGGGTTAGCAGTCCTTGTGCAGGGAAGAAGTTAAACTTTTGCTTATAGATTCCAGAAGATCCATGCTTACATACCCAAGTCTTACTTGAATAGAAGGTAACAAGTATTCCCTGGGAGCACGATGAAATTAAGTCATTTCACACTAATTGCAAAGCAGCCACCAATAACAGTGACATTTAATTACCACAACCACATACAGAATTGTGGAACTAGTGGGAAATGCATGTTAGTGACTTTCTGAGTAAGCAACCTTTGACTGCTTCCAGTGCTACTGTTAGTGATGTAGAACCACTATGAACTTCAGGAGATGCTTTATTCTCTTAATGCTTTCTCTGTATTTTTCCCTTGATGATGAGATTTTGAGTGATTAGGGTCTATCCAATCATTAATCATGAATGTTCATATATAAGGACAGTTTAAATGTAGCTGTTTTGTGTTCCAAGGTTAAAATTGTGTATCTTTGTGAAGGACCACAGTGCTTGTGTCACTAGTTGTTTTAGTAAATGATTTTAAATCTTGAAATCTGTCTTCTTGTCTTTCAAACAGAACAGATAGGATCACAAGTTCATGTTCCTATATAAAGAAGTAGCAAAATAGCTTCTGATCTGCATGTTGTATTTGTTTATACATTATTGTAGTTGCTTACTAATATATGGTGAAATACAGGCAGGCAAAGTTCCCGTAAATAGATTTTTATTTTAGGTTTTTCTACCTGAAATGTTTGTTCAACCTAAAGTAGAAATACGTATACACCAAAAAACTGAATTTATATATCTTAAGACAGCTATATCTTAAGACAGCTTAAAAGATACCACACAATAAAGTTGTTGTTAGAGGTTAGTAATTTATCCACCATAAAATGCCATCATTAAGAAAACATACATTTTTGAGAGTTATTGCAGCCTGTGGCTTCTCGTGAAAGTTGTATTGATTTCATCAACAATTGTTTAATGGGGAAAGAATTCATTCTTGTGGCATAGGAGTCACAGCTGCAGCTATTTCAAATAGCTGCACACACTATGGTGTGACTTAAGGGCGCTGTGTAGGTTATGGCCTGAGTGCAGCTCATATTTGTTTTTTAATACTACCTTCGGCACAAAGAGACAAATCTCTAAAGATCATAATCTAAAGACTATCCGAGCACAAGGGTAACCCAGCTCTTTATCCAAAGAAATAAAAAATAAATTAAAAAAATAATGAAAGGTTTTCATGTTCAAAGATCTTTTCAGTCACTTTTCTGTATTTCACCATCCAAGAGATTTTAAGTGAAGAAGTTAACACAGAAGTAGCTATACTTCTTACAAGTGCAAGCCCAAGAAGTTTGAGAAGTAACTGAAGTTACTAAAGTAAGCCCTGTTTCAAAGTGCTCATAAATAGCTATGCTACTTTATCTTCACGTTCTAAATAGCATTATAGGTGACGATTTTACATAAAGGTTAACAAAATAATCTGTTTCTGATTTTAAATCAGTGAGTTATATAATTACCATCACTTAAACCTTTCTTTAGGACTGGCTTTCAAACACCAGGCTCCACATCTATGGCCAGAGGTTAGACATAATCATAGCATCACAGACTGGTTTGGATTGGAAGGGACCTTAAAGCTCACCCATTCCAACCCCCTGACACAGGCAGGGATGCCGTCCACTAGGCTAGATTTCTTCAAGTCCTGTCCAACCTGGCCTTAAGCACCGAATAAGATAATATAATAATACAAGATCATATAATAAGAACACTGATAATAAATACTGTCTGATGCATGGGATCACCTCAGAGGTGATATTCTTGAAGGCCCACTACTGTCAGTGCCAGGGCCTAGATCAGCTGGATGGGCTTAGCAATTAAGTTGTAGACACCAGGAAAATCTCCTAGAGCAAAAAAGATGCCAGTTGGAATTCCAGGCATGAGGTATATATTTTACATGCCTGTTGATAAATTACTTTGGGCCCACTACCTCACATTGAATTGAAAGATGACAGCCAAAAAATATTTTCCAAAGCTTTCCTTGGCCTCATGTTTTCAATTCTTCTGTCTGTCTGTCTGTCTTGTTTAGTTTACTTAACCTGGATGCTGTTTAATGTCTCCAGGGGTTGCTTTTCAGAAGCCTCCTATCTCCACCCTGGGTGGTACAGATGATCCAAATAGGACATCCAGGGAATCTAGAGGATGACTCCAGCAAACAGTCACACCCGGGACCATGAGCTCATCTAAACCTTTTCAGAGGATGACTTTTTAAATGTTCGTGCCTGAAAGATGTGCTGGTATGCTAGACAGTGGAGCATCCAGCCGTGGTACACAAAACCTAGCCTCATTGGGGTTTCAGAAAAGATTTTAGAGTCAGAGATGGAAAAGGATTTCTCTAACTGCATGTAATAAATCTAGACCCTCAGTGGATCACTGGAAATCTGGTACATGCTGTTGCTGAGCAGCATCACTAGACAACCACCAAAGCATCTGAGTTGCCAACATTGCCATTGCTTCTGTCAAGCACCCATAGAAAATAAAGCAGGGAAAGCAGCTTTAATTGTCAGAATGTTTCAGATACAAAAATTTCAATCTCTTAGCTTTCTCAGCCTCATAGGATCCTCTACCTGACCTGCATCAAGAAAAGCTTGAACATATCTGAAAGCTTGAACTGTAAGGCAGATACTAATATTTAGGGGCTGGGGACACTGCAAATACGTAGTATACGGTTGTATACTATGAGGATTTTCAAGATCGCTGGGTTACTGATAAATCATAACCTTTGACTACATTTATAACCAGAGACTTCCTTCGAATTCTGAAGTTACTAAAGTACCTTTAGGAGCACACATTATTATGGGTTATTGAAAATTAGTATCTCATCTAATGAAGTACATATTGTTCATTGAAATACTCCATATCAAGCTATTTTGAAAAGAGGGATTTTTGTTAAAGGTAGTGGGTTCGATGACTAAAATGAATGAGCACCTTCAAAGCCCCTACAGATATTTGTGAAAATGCATTCTTTTTTCTCCCCTCTGATATTTTGATGTATGAGAAGAGGCTATTTTTTCATGCTTCCTGACCAAACTTATTATTTGCTTGTCAAATTTACCCTGATTTTTATTTCTTTGCCATTCAGTTTCAGGACAATATGAACTGGTAACAGATGAGCACCTGGGCTGTCTCTAATAAATAAGCACTGAGAAGGAAATTGTATGTCAACTGCATTTTTATAATAACTTCATCGATTCTTAGCACCACAGCATGTTCTGTGTTGGAAGGGACCTTAAAGATAATCTAGTTTCAGCCCCTTGCCATGGGGAGGAACACTTGAAACAAGCTTTTTTAATTAAGGAAAAAAAAAAAAAAGAGAATTGTATTTAAAAAGCCTTTGAAAAAGGGTGTCATTGGGAAAAGAATAGGCTTTGCAAATAGAAAAGTCTTCATGTTAAGACTTAGATTGCTCTGTCAGTGATAAGACAGTCTTAACAGAGTGAAATGTGAACTGGATACAACTTACAGGTTTTGTATGTATCTAAATGGATTTGTATGGACTTTTTTGTGAAGTTGTTTTAAAATTTGTCTTCATAAACACTTTCCATGGAGATATTCTTTATAAAAATAAACCTCATAACTAATTGACGGAGAATTTGGAGAACTGCCGTCTCAACTGCCTTAGGGCCCCCAAGGATTATGGTCCAGTAAACCCAAATTTATACAAAGAGTGAAATAAATAGAGCAGAACAGAGGAAATGGAGAATGGTTCTTACTGTTTTCCTAAAATTAAAATAGTGGCATATTCCTGTTACTTTCACTAAAGGACATGCATGAAGTGCAAATACTGATATTTAATTTGGATCTCTGAGTGAACTAGATAGATCTATTTCTTACGAAAAATTACCTGATTATGGCCGGAATGTGTGTATGTGCAGGGTAACTTCAGCATAGATAGAAGTGTTGTTTCCTAAATTGCCTGTCAAGAATGACTTAATCCTACTTTGCAGGATTGCCTACATTAGTGAGACACATTCATTTCCATACCTATTCATTTAGGAGACTCTCTGCTGAGAATGTCAAAGAGATGCTAATTATTATCAGCTATGGTGATCCCTTAGGAATTACGCTGAGATTGAGAAACCTTTTAATTACTAAAGTTACACTGTAGTCAAGGATTAAAGTGATGAGTTCTGCTTTCTTTCTTATTTTATTCTTTTTTCTTTCATGGCTTGGGGAGCAGCTGTCACAGGCAGCCCTGGTGTTCTGTAGGGGATGGTTTTGTGACCGCTTTGTCATCTTTCATTCTAGGTTTATCTGCTACCACTGTCGTGCAAGGGCAGAAGCAGGAGAGACAGTAATTGTGTATGCAGCCTGTTTTTTTCTTAAGGAAACCACCCTAGAAAAAATTGCAGGATCCTTAAGCAGGGGACCGATTTTAAGTTAAGTCATCTGCTTCATCAAAGAGAGACAGCAGAACTTGGAAGTTCAGTTGAGTAACTGTGGAGCCACACATGCTGCATGGAGTTAGGCAGAATTCAACTAGGAAATTCTGTTCCATTAACTGCACAGCTCTGACACAAATTTAGGGGACCTATGATAGCATTAATATCTGAAAATCTGGACAAATTTTCGTAAGTCCTTACTACTGTGTAGAAAAAGGAATCAGGTAAATTTCCATGCAGAACAGAAATTAAAATTGACAGATTTGTGTGCTGCTGTTGATAAAATCTCTGGGGTAGGACATAACTTTAATTAAAGGCCAGTCCCTTTCTTGAGGATAAAATACCTGTGTCCTTTATGAATATTTCCTGTTCCATTCCAATTAAAAAAAAAAAACAAAACTTATATAAAACTGCAAAGTCTTTATTTTGAGCAAACCAAGTTTGCAGTGCTAAATGTTTGATTTGGTGGTACCTGCCAGAGATGTGAACATTTCTTGAATCCATTTAACATTGATGAATGGTTTTAAAATTATCCTCTTAAGTCCTGATAAAACTGATAAAACACTGAACACAGTGTTCAAACATTTACCTTTTGCAACATTTCCTTTTCTGAAGTGACTGGTTAACCTAGAATCAGTCCTGTGCTATAACACAAACAGGGACTGATCCCATAGGATCTGTGGCTGTAAGACTGTATTTGCAAAGGACATTTGCCATTCTAATGTAATTTAGCATCCTGAGGAATACAAACATTGAGAGAGAAAAAAAAAACTTCATCAAGGGAAAAAAATGATCAGTATTTAAGATAACAAAACCCATGTGATACACTTGAAGATAGAAATATAAGGAAATAGGAACACTGATGTAGTCTTTTAACTAGAAATAGCAAGATTCACCTTCTGTTTTCACCTGTGTTACGTTAAAAGTCAGCAATAAATCATTTGCAAAATGCTATTACAGTACATGGTTTTCATATGGACTTACACAGGACAGTGTAGTTAAGCAAGAGTAGCAGGTCTACCAGGTATTTTGGATGATAGGAATGAATTAAATACAAATGTTCAAGTTTGGGGATCCTTTGTTGCATCTTAAATATATACTAATAAGGTGAACAGAAGTGAAGTTATGTTTGTGACTGTGTTTCTCATAAACTACTACTTTTTTCCTGCTTGCAGTACACCCTTCACAAATTCAGACATTGTGAAGTTTGGTCATTGTAGGCAAACAGATTGCTGACATGTTGAATGCTTCCATTCATTTTCTGCTTGCTTTGCTCCTTGCATACTTTTTTTTAGGGCAAGGATGAACTTTTAGTAGTGGGTTTAGTCCTTTCTGAGAACAGAGAGAAGCTGGGTTCTGTTTTATCAGTGAGTACAGCACTGTCATTAATAATTAGAAAAGTCAAAGAATTTTCATTACAGGTGATGATCTACAGAGAACGAAGGTGGTGTTTTTGTCAGACTGAAAAGTGAACATGATAGATTGTAGGTATTTCTTTTATATTAATTGCTGTCTTTATATAAAAATGAAATAATGAAGAAGTCTATTTTAAAATATAACTGGACTGCCTATCTTTAGCCAAGATACAGAACTTGATCTTTAAATGTCTGTAGTTTTCAGAGATCATGATGTTTCATTAGTAGCATTAGTCTTTGATCTTAGCACAAATACTCTTTAAGTACTTGAATTGTGAATCTCTGTCTTGCCCTTATCAATCTTGTTTCTTGCAGTTATTCATCTGCAGATGATACATTATATATTTAGAACATTTCCATTTCTTGATCAACATTGTTGGCATAGGTGGTATAATCAATTGACTTTCATCAAACTGTACTCTTGTCTCAATTTAAATTGGTACTATTCTTCACAAAGGTATAACAAGAATTCGTATTGTATTGCATAATACGAAAGTAAGAAATTCAATTTCATGGGAAGTCACGGAACTTTGCATCTTTAAAATGGTGATGAAACTCAGACAAAATTAAAAACTAGGTGTATGTTCAAGACTGTCTTTGTTTTTTCCAAATGATTTTATGTCAAGCAACGAATACTATTTTGCTGACGCTTTCTTTGGCTTTTTGTCAAGTACTGTAAATGAATTCGTTAATAGGAGTTATTTTTGGGCAGCATTAGTGAGTGGTAGTTTAAAGTCTTAACGGTGATGCATGATACTTGACCTACTAGTGTATGCCATCTTTTCATTAGTAGTTCTAACCTAAGAGGTAGTTTGGCTTAAAAGAAAGAAACAGGTTGGATGGAGCTTTGAGTAACCTGGTCTAGTGGAAGGTGTCCCTGCCCATGGCCGGTGGTTGGAACTGGATGAACTTTAAGGTCCCTTCTGACCCAAATCAGTCTGCGATTCTATGATTATATGAAACAAAATGAAAAAACCCCAAGCCTGTGGTGATCAATCATTATTTACGAGCTAGTCAACTACTATTCAAGACGGTGTATCCTAGGCTGTCCAAATAAGAAGCCTTCTTCTTGGTATTATTAAAAGAAACATTCTCACAACCTTATTGCACAGGTTTATTTAATCATTTAGGTCAATATTTTTTATTCTACTCAGTTTTAATAAGTCATAAGAGCAACATTTGTTTTCATGGGAAAGATTAGATTGAGATGTTTAATAGAAAACTGACACCCTTTCCCAGCCTGAAGTTAGCACAACTGCAGTGTAATGGAAAGATGAACGTTTCCATTTTTCTTCCTCTACCACCAGTCTCCGTGTGCCACCAGTGAGACTGTTGTAGATGGCAAACGGGATGTGCATCTAAACAGTAAGCAAGGCTGAGAGCAAGGGCCATGAGCACTGTTGCATATTACACAAGCAGAAGCACAGAGACATTATTTAACAGCAGCATGTTGTAGGGTTTATGTATACAGCAGCTTCTGGTTCTGCTTTTTGGCAAAAGCAGAGTGTGGGAGGAGAACAGCAACAAGAAAGATTAAAACTATGGTAGTAAAATTATTAAAGGTTTGACAGTGAACTATTTTATATGTATTGATTAATGCATATCAAGAGGGCCGACGTTAGGTAGTGATGCTGGAATATATAAAATAATATTAGTGTAAATGTTAGATATATAACATGCTACCAGTAAATAGAAACTAACAATCATGAACACATTTTCAAGATTTAGCACTGGAAGAGTATGCATAGCTAGTTAAAGTTTGGTGTGGCGACTTGGGCTGTGATTTAACTGTTCTCAGCATTTACTACAGGCAATGTATCTTGTCTATACTGTGCTTTGAAATCTGTTAATTAGCTTGTGCCATGGAAATATGTCAGCTAATACCTGGCAAAGTCACCCTACACAGATCTGTATATCTGCAATGGTGTAGTGCACACTGGTAAAAGCTAAGAGACTTTTATATTAAGCACATGCTTCACTGTAAGCAGTAGTTGCACTTGCTCTAGGGACCCTCTATTTACATATTTAATATTTATAGCCTATTTATTTAATTTTATAGCCTCTGTTTAATTTAAGAGTGTTCTTGGTCAGAAATGTGGGGTCTTTTTGAGAAACAGTGAAAATGTGACTTGTGGGTTGCATATTTTCTTCCTGTTTTATTTTCAGTAGCATAGATAACTGTGAAAGGAATGATGAAATAAGACCCATTATTTGCTTTCTGTGAAAACCTTTAATATTGAATCTCAAATTATGGTGTCTTTCATCCATGTGAAGATTAAACCTTCCTAAGACACACAGAAAGTAATAATCAGGAAGTTACCATAATAGCATCAGCCTCAGTCACTACATTATTATTTAATATTTTTCAGTTGAAATGAGTGCTGTTCTTTATCATTATCTTTAAAATTTAATGTAATTAATTTTTTTTTTTTTAAAGCAGGCATACCAGATAGAAACATGCTAGAGGATATTGATAGCGGGAATAAAAATGTCTACATATCTCCTGAGTGCATTAATAGCAAGGGAAGGGAGGGGTTTAGCTTAGGGAAGGATCTGGTTGTCCTGAAACCAGCAGTATATTTCTGGTTTATAACTGCCCATCATTCTCTCCACAGACTACAAAGAGGTGTTGAGGGGAACTTACCTTTCTAGTTTAAATTTTGTCTTTTTGAATTTCCCTTTATGACATCTGTTGGGTTTGACACCAACTGCTGTCAAATCAGAGTTCATCTTAGCAGTATAGAGATTTTAATAAAAATGAACAGAAAATGTTTTAAGAATATGTTGTTATACTTCATATTTAAGTTCTTATCAACTTTCATCTCTTTCGTTTTGGTAGTGCCAGAACGAAGGGATTCCCTTCTGGGTAGCCCAGATGTCATTGATACTGCTCCAAGAAGAAAGCAAAGACAAAGGACAGCTAAGCCTGATAGGACAGGATCTAAGATGGCTTCTCACCAGACAGAACTGTCAGCCAAGGAAAAGTAAGCAGTTTTCAAATATATTATACATAAATATATATATATATATATATATATATATACACATATGCAGATGTCAGAGGGTTTGTGGTTTTGGTTTTTTGAGTGTTTTCTCATGCAGTTTCAAGTTTCAAGACCAAGTACGGTTGTGTTGTGTTCTGCATAGTCATTTACAGTCATTTTACCCAACTTTGAATAGATGTGAATGATTAAATTGTCAAGCCAAATGACTGACTGATTTTAATGCACTTCTAAAGTGACAACAGTAAAATTATTTTCTTTAATTGTCTTGGATAACTTTAAGCAAATCGACTGAAGCCTACTGAACGAATGCTCTTTAGGCTACCATATAACACTGCAGGCAGAGAAGGACGTATTTATAGCTAGTGTCAAACTAAGATGGACAGCTTCAGCTAAGTTGTGTCACTGAAAGTAGTGTTATTATGAGTGTCTTTTATCATGGTGGGTCAAACACAGGAACACTTTGTCTAGAGAGGTTGTGGACTCTCCATCTTTGGCAACATTCAAAACCCATCCTGCTCTGGTTGAGGAGAGAGGTTGGGCTGGGCAATCTCCAGACTTCCCTTCCAACCTCACTATCCTGTGATTCTGTCTTTGTAATTTCAGTGGAAATTAATTCACAATGCAATTTTTAGTAGACCAGAATAGATTTCTTTTGAAAATAAGATCACTGGGGAGAAAAAAGAATTCACTATTAAACACAAGGAGAGCAGAACTTATAGTACTTAATAAAAGATATTAGATCTCCCTGGATATCTGTAGCATTAAAAAAAACCAAACTGTAATAATTACCATTTTGCTAAAGTTTTACAGTATTATGTTACTTCTTAGCAAAAAATTACTAATTCAAGCAAACCACCCAGCCTGCTAGGGCAGCGGGGAGTTGGGCAGGAAGTTAACCTCTAAATGCCTTCACCTATGGATATGCTCCACCACAAACATGGGAGATGTACAGCCCTTGAATGCATGTCATGCTTTCTGTTTGACAGGAGGATCAAATGACAGATTGTGATCACATTTGCAAGTGCACTAATGAATACTTATTTCTGAGCTTTCCTGCGCAGACCTGCAGAAAGATTTGGTTCTTTGCTCATAAAGACTATGCTATCACATAAAATTATATCCCACTGTTCTTGCTTTGACAAATTAAAGCTTATTTAGAATTATTTTTCATTTGTTAGTTTTGCTGACAACATTAGTGCTTCTTTCATGTTTGCCAGGCAGTGAAAGAGCAATTACAAACCAAACATTAAGAGCCTAATGCTGCCTTTATATTGCTGCATCTTAAGTCAATTGATACAAGATCCTAAATCAGAAAAAAAAAAAAAAAAGCCTCTTTACTGAAGGAGAGCATCTAAGTTTTTATTTTCTTTTTGTCTTTCAGATCTTTTTTTTTGAAAATACAGTGGTTTTCAACACAGTCTTTGTTATCACATAATAGGAAATATTTCTTAATCTTTATGTATTTCTCCCAAGATTTTGGAGTGTGGTAAGAAAGTACTGCTTATGCTTAGAGTTAAAACCATCTAAAGTAGATACTGAGTCATGAAAAAACAAAGGATTCCATTTCCATGAATACTTTAGGTTTATGGATGTTGAGGCTAGTTGTGTAGAAATAATCTACTCCTTTGGAATGAAAATATATTAGATGTGCCCAAGAACACTGAGAAGAATGCAAATAAAAATCTGTTTAACATAGAAATTAGAGCAAAAGTAGTACTGGCTTTCTCATGCTTTGTGTGTGAATGCAGTGTTAGGAGAAGGAATTGATTTGCATTTATCTATATAGACAACTACTATTACTGTGACAATTTATGCAAGCGCTAATTTTTCATTTTTAATGACACCTGGAAGCATGCCCTGGATAATATTTAGCTTAGTTCTCAGGAAAGAACTGAACTAGGATTTGTGAAACAGGGTTTGCTGAATGAACTGTTTAATTATTTGCTGAGATAAAGATGTCCTTTAGGTAAAGCAGAAATTCAGAATAATTAGTTGGTCAATGAACTGCCAATATTTGGGTTTTTCCAGCTCTCTAGCAGGTTGTTTTTCAAATCTGAACTACCCAATGAAAAGAAATGCTTCTTTAGGCAGACAGATGTTACTTAAAGCAGATAGCAGTTAACCTGTGGGTTGCAATTTGCACATTTTTGAAGTGTGACAAAGCATGCTTCTTATAGTTCAAAACATGATTGAGTCAGGAAGTAAAATAAAATTACTCTGATTCCAGGAAACTGTGATGGTATTGGTAAAGCTTTAACTGTAACTTAATATCTGGCAGTTTCCTAAGGTGCAAAGCAGAGATAATATGTAAGTCAAGATGCAAATTCTACTTTTCGTGATTTGCATTTCATACTTGGAGGAGAAAAATTAATAAAAGCAATCCCAATCCACAGTTAGAAATTAAGTTTACTGATGCATTACCGAAATCTCTGATGGGACTATATATGAATAACACTATTAGCTATGTAGAATATGAATTCAATATAAAGGCTTAAGCTTATGGTCTGTCAGCCTGAATGCCATGAATAATTGGATATTTCTATAGTAACTTCACTTTAAAAGTATTGGAACCTATTTGAGAGAAGATAGTACTTACTGAAGCTGACAGTTTTTTTAATGTAAGTTTATAAATTAAGCATAGTCCTTGAATACAGAATACTGTATGTACAGTATAGTATGTGTAGCTTGCACAATCTGTAGTCGTAGAGTACTGTGGAAGTCAGCCAGTACTGGGGTCTGTATAACTAAAACAAAAGTAAATCAGCAAAGCTTTCTTTCTAGTACAGCCTGCAACTATCACTTTGTTTCCACAAGGAAAAATCTATCTTTCTGCTTTGGTTTATCAAAATTGTTTTTATTCAAAGAAGAAAAAAGCCAAAACCTTTTTTTTTTTCCTGTCATTTCTTACTAATAAAGGATCTAGTGTTTTAGTCTTCATTCATGCCTTTAATTCAATTAACTGAGAATTAATAGGTATTATTTGCTTGCCTTTTATATAAAGAAATGTGTTTACAACAAGCACTGTGACTCTGACTTATTCTGCATATCAAAATCTTCAGTTTTGTATGTATAAGCCTAGATTTGTACATTTGACGGTTTTTCGTTGTTTGGGATTTTTTTTTTTTTTAATTTAAATTTGACTTTACTTGATTGATAATTCCTGATTGGTAAAACTGAGTGACTGTCAGAATCAGCTCTACATGTAAACTGAAGAAAAAGGTGCTTTCCCTTAGCTTCAGTGTGTTTGATTTTGCTGTAATACTGAGATGCAGTCGTAGCCTCACTGAATTTAATAGGATGTTTGCCACTAGTAGTTTAAATCTTTCTTTTCAACACATGAATGCTACTTTTCCAGGGAGCTCAAAGTGTTCAACATATAGTTGGCAGTCCTCATAAACATCTGTATGAAGTAAAAGAAAAATCACACAACCCAACGCATTTGCATGCTGTTATCTCTTTAAGTTTTTCTCTCACCTCTTTATTTCCTATAGACTTTGTACATATATATAATTTATTCTAAAAGAAAGCTCTTAGCATTATATTCTAATATGATAGTAAGCTGGACTTGCCTTTCTTTTGATAACCTTCTACCCCTTCCAAAGCACTGAAAGCCTGTGGTATGCCAGGATTACCCTGGGGATCATCTCTCTGCATTTGTTTAATTTATTGCTTGTGGTTCTTATTCTTAAAGCCCTCATGCAAGGTTTGTTTAAAATGTGGCTTGCCACCACCAGTGATTCAGGTAGCAAAAAAGATAGATTTGTCCTGGAATTTGGCATTGTCAGAAGGTTACTCACAGACATTGACATTATATCTCAGACAAGTAATTCTTTTTCGTAAAGGTTTAAACAAGTGAAATTTGTATTCCATTGAAAATGATACAATAACCTTCCATGGCCCAGAGGGGGTATAAAGTTTATACCACAGTTACTCCCTTTTGAAAAGAGATGTATATGTGAGTTCATGCTGACCTGTAACTTTTTTATTCATTAAGTGTATTTAATACAATTGGAGAGAACTTGCAGATCCTTTCCGGGTGTGACAAAACTCTATGATCACTGGTGTATCAGTGAGTCAATGTAATGTCTATGTCCAGGACTGATAAGTTCATTCCTGCCATAATAAATGTATGCAATACAATGTTTAGGAACTTTTTATACTTAACTCATTAAGGCTGAAATGTAAACAGGGTAAGAAGTATCTTAGAAGTGGACAGTTGGGTTCACTGGAGAGTCTGAAAAAAATTTTAATTAAGTCTTTTGTGTTTCATACCTGTGTTGTGTGACTTGTGGCTGTACAAAAATGGGTGTTGTCAGAAGAAAAAAGGATAAAAGCCTTCGACTAAAATGCATAACAGTATTTGCAGTAAGAAGTTGCAAAAAAGTTGAGTATACAACTGGGAAGACTAAGGCAGATATAAATACAACACAGTGCAGTTGCTTTTCTTGTGGTGACACCCTGGCTTTCTTTGAGCGAGTGTCTTTAACTGAGTAGCAGATAATTAGGCCTCCACCATCCATGTTGGAAGGGATGATTTATTTCCATGGGAAGTGCAAGGAATTGGTACCTGCAATCAACATTGCTCCTGACTCCCCAGGGAAAGATGGGAAAATATGAAGGCTGATAGCCCAGGGCAGGGAAAAATGAACGTAATTTGCTGACCTCTGAGACTGCAATTTCTCCTGGGCAAAGTCACTCAGCTCTCTAGTCTGTGGCCAATCACCAATTCTTGTCACAAATAATAACCTAATAATTGACTGCTGATGGAAAAGTTATTACTCAGGAAGACTGACAGGGCCCTATCCCATGTTTTCTCAGGGCATATTCTTTAAAGCAGAATTTTATCGCTGTGACAATTCTGGTGAGATATATGCCTCAAATGATTAATTTATAATGTATCTCATTGAAACTGGTAGCTGTTATAAGAGGATCATTTAAAAAATTAAAACTGTATCTTCTTCCATTACCTTTCTGGCAAATAATGGTTGGATTTTTTTTCTGACAAAGTTCTTACACTGGAATGATGTCTGAACTATATTTTCTACTTTAAGCCTCTCATGTCAGTTGTAGGTTGGTACAGTTTAATTTATCACACTATATATTAGTTTTGTTAAATACTGTGGTCTTGGCTGGGGTACGTGGGAGGCAAAAGAATTGCTCCTCAACAGTAAATTACAGTAAGGAGGAGGAAAGATTGAGTGTAGTTGAGCTAACCGGCAGTGCTGGAATATTTGTTAGCTTTTGCTGGAGACCAACATACATTATTTTCAGCCTTTTACGGGGAGGATGGGCAGTAAGAGAGGGAGATTGCATTAAAAACAACAAAGAAGGGAATATTTAGAATTCCTTGGTCAACCTTGTGATTCCCGTGTGGTAGCAAACGTGCACTCTCTTTCTGAACGCTCCTGTAAAGGGCTTTTGGTGATGGTGTCAATTAAACCTCCATTTCCTAAAGCAGCTCTTCAGACTGAATTGTTTTCACATTATTGTTAATAGGAAAAAGCAGGTAATGTAGATGTCTGGGATCTTGATTATACACATTGGCAGGAGATTAAACCTCAACTGATGGAAAGCCGAAGTAACCATGCTTGCCAGCTTAGTCCTGACGTCAAAGATAGACAGCATGAAGAGAATGAGATGAAAGCTTAACTATATTAATGAGATAAAGCTGCCTCAAATATCTGTTTTTATTGTTCATTAGACTGATCATAAAGTAGGTATTTTTTACTGGATTAAATTAGAATATTCCATATATCACAACATATATTGTGCAGAGCAATAATTCCTGAACTCATTATGGACCCCATAAAATGCTTTGTGACACAAAAATACACCAAAACTCAGTATTTAAGAACTGATTTCATGAACACTTGCAAATTCTTCTGCTCCACTGAGGTGATTTGTCGGCTTCTGCTCAGTTCAGTGTGCTTTTCAAAGGTCAGATTCACTACATGATGCTATTAATCTTCTTATTTTTATTTGTATTTGCCCTTTTCTGCACTTTTTACCAATGAATTATCCTTTCATCCTTCCTCTGCTCCCCAGAAGTGCCCCTTCTCATCAAAGCAGTGCTGAAAAGCTATCATTTAGAATTAACAATACTTTTCAATTTCTTTATGCTAAAATAAGCAATTAATCCTGTTTAAACCCCACAGAACTATATCCATGGAACTTGTCTGTTCCAAAGTCACTGTTTTTACAATAGTGAAGGCTGTGTCTAGATTGACTGTTTTCACCTGCTTAATTTCACTGTTTCCTGCTAAGTGTGAAGACCTACATCCAGCTAGTAAGAAATATTATAGCAGACTTCAGTGACGTGCTGAACCTACCATATATAATATATAATGCAGAGTACATTCAGTTTCCATGGTTTTCTCTCCATCTCCATGTATGTGTTTTATGGCAAGTTCATTAAATTTACTGGTTTATAGTTGTCAAGGGTGCTGTTGAAACTAAGAAGCAGAACATTTTCCATTCTACAGTGCTTGAAATCAAGTGCAAAACCATGGGAAAACCAAGGAGAAACAGGCTCCAAGTAAACAGACTTGCCCTGAGTTTTGTTTTAATCCTCTACCTTATGCCTCATGAAGCAAGTTGATCCTTCAAAAAAACTTGGAGGAGGAGCAAGAAAAGGTCTAGCGGGTACAGAAGAGAGTGAAAGATGACAGTAGACACATTGCTAAGCAGTTAGATGAGAGGGAACAGGGTGAGAGCCCATGATTTGTGCATTTTTTTCCTGTTTATCACTTACATATGTTTCCCCAAAGCAGTACATTGAGCACTTGAAGTCCATGACAGTGGATTTTCAATAATACGTAGACCATTCCCAAGTTTGGTCCGTATGGATAAATATTCATAAATTTATACACTGTGACTAATATATACGGTATGAGCAAATGCACTTTCATGGTTGGTTGAGAGGACTCATCTGTTTCTGTCAGCTTGCATCAGGATTCGGCATGACATTAATCAGTATCCTTTTTGATGAGTTCTGCCATCTGTGGGAGGGTATATGACGCATTCTTATGTATCCATCTAAAACCTTGTAGAGTAAGAGAAAAAGGGTTGGGCAAATTTCACATTGTGTCTCTCAAAGTAATTTAACTACCCTTTCAGTCTCCTTGAACATAAATAAAAACAAGAGCTTATTAGAAGCTCTAGGAGGTACAGAATTAGATTAATACAATCCTTGTTTACGTAGAATATTGATGGAGGACTTCCTTGATTATTTAATAACACTTAAAAAAAAAACCCTTTAGTTTGTTCAGCTATCAAACCATTCCTAAAATTTTCATCTAGCTATTGCAAGCTTGTACCTATGAACAGTAATTTAAAAATTAATTACATGCTTGTATTTTTCTTCAGATTGTTAACTGTATAGCAACTGTTGAAAGTGGACTTCATATAAAACTGAAGGAAAATGTTCAGTATTCAAAAATGATCAATGAAGGAGACATTATTGTAATGCATGTTAAGTATCAGAAGTGAGATAAAATAAAAGGCTCTTCAAAATGAACTCAGTGATTCAAAAGACATCAAGTGCTAAGGTGAATTCAAGTCTCACAGCAGTATAGCCATTGACATCAACATTTCATCCTGTATGTTTAGAATAATACAGTAATAATGACTAAAACTGAGGAAAAGGGACAAATGTGCACTTAACCACTACTATTTGATAAAGGTAGGTTTCATTCTAGGATTCATTCTAGAAATAGATGAATTTTCTAATGGGCTTCATGAAAAGCTAATAATTAATTACTCATCAGTATAGAAATAAATGTTTTGTATATCACTTCTACCATTTATGTTGGTATCAGAAAGAGAATTTGACATCAGAGACCCATCTATTACATTAAAAGATGGTACCATCTAGCCATATGTTTCTCTATATACTTGAGAGAAGAATTTGGGAGGTTGTTTCTCTATATACTTGAGAGAAGAATTTGGGAGAAGAATTTGGGAGAAGAATATACTTGAGAGAAGAATTTGGGAGGTTGTTGAAAAAGGTGGTGATTGTAGAAAAATTTTGAAAGAAATTTGATTGAGGTTTTAGAACATCTAATCACAGAGAGTACATCAATGAATTTAGCAGTAGTTTGGGAAAAAGATCAATTTTTTTTCCCCCCATATTAAGAAGTTAGCCACATACTCTTTAAAATTATCAGGCCACAGAAAGAAAACTGTTATCAACATTAATTCTCTGCAATTTGCTCAATCTACCCCCCAGATTCCTAAGCCATACTTTAGAATATTTTCACAAAGGTTATTTATTGCTCAGAGAGGAATATGGCACATTATTCATCACTTCAACGTTCCAGGGCAATTTGCTGAACTTTGAAGTTGCACAAGTGTAAAACTGAAGTAAAGTGATGATAAATCATGTCATTTAGTTTCTAGTGGTGATGGGAACCATCTAGACTATTATTGCTTTTCCTCCTTGGAGTTTCTCCCTGGGTAACTATTAAACTACCTAAACAAAATTCTGCTTTTACTAAAATATCCTAAAGAAAAATATATTTTTGTGAAGAAACTCTTCAAGCCTTTAGGTTAAAATACACCACTAAATGCTAAAACATTTTTCCAAATAGTATAACTACTGGGTTTGCTGTTGTTAACAAATAGAGAATTACTTTTGTGCTCAGGAGCTGTATCATTTTGAGCTGTACTGAAACATTTGTTCAGAAGGAATCCCTCAGTATGTAAATAGTCCCTTTTAGTTATTTATCTGTGTAGCTACAGCATTGCCTGAAGATGTTTGGTCAGGGAAAAAAAAAAAACAAACCAACAGATTATACCCGGTTGTGTTGACAAAAAAGTGATAGACTCTGAACAGCTATTTCAGGTAAAGTAAAACCAGATTTGAAAACACAAACAGAAGATCTCCAAATGCAAATAAAATATTATCAGGATACCACGAGTTCCCTGTTGGCTTTTTAACGGATACTTTGTGAGCTCCAGATTCAAAGTTTTTAAAAAAGCCAAAGCATCAATGGACTTTACTCAGAGTGATCCCCAAGCTAGTGTAAGCAAAATTTAAAAACCAGTATCCCCCAACCACCGATAATGATGTGGGAGAGAAGCAGGGTAAAGAACAAGAGCAGAAGGATGCAAATCAGTTCCTACATCATATACCAAGTTTGTGCAACTTACCATCAGGGTACACAGTCTATTTCCCAAAGCTGAAAGCAACAGTGGTTAGGTTGGCCAACAAGCCACTGAGGAGCGATGTCCTATTTGCCCCTTTAAGTAGGTGGTGGCTGATGAGTCTAAACACAGATAGTACTTAGTAAGCTATGGGCTTAGGTTTAGCTCTACTAGCCAAACAAGCAGCATGACCACAGCTGTTACGATATGCTTAAAGTCGCACCACATTGGTTTTATCATAGCATCACAGAGTGGTTTGTGTTGGAAGGGACCCTGAAGCTCATCCAATTCCAATCCCCTGCCACGGGCAAGGGACACCTTCCACTAGACCAGGTTGCTCCAAGGCCCATTCGGCCTGGTCTTGAACACTGCTAGGGATGGGGTATTGTCCTGTTAGCACCTTGGTTGGGTGGCGGCTGAAAGCACACAAGTGGGAAGGTAATCACAGACTCATGGAATCATAGAATAGTTTGGGTTGGAAGGGACCTTCAAAGGTCATCTTCACCTAGATCAGGTTGCTCAGAATCATATCCAGCCTGACCTTGAATATCTCCAGAGTCTTCTCTTCTCCAGGCTGAACAACCCCAACTCTCTTAGCCTTCCCTCAAAGAAGAGGTGCTCCATGGACATGTTTTTTTTGCAGTAGGAGAGTGAAGAAATCAGAAACATTATGGACACAGCAGGAGACTTTAAAAAATTATATGAAGGCACTGAAATAAATAGGGCTGGGATTTGTAAGAGCTGGAGGGGGTGTAGCAATGTGGGATTTAGTGAACAGAGGGATGTAGTTTTGCCCAACTCAGTCTTTATTCACTCTTTTGTAAAAGAACCCTCAGTCTTCTATTTGTCTTCCTACTTTCTCTTGTCCAGCATAACACTTGAGAGGCATATAACGATGGCCTTCTACATGCCTGATATGCATCTACACCTTTTTGCTCTAAATAGTACCAAATCAACCATCACATCTTAAGAGAAAATTATGAATGCTTATTAAGACTGTTTATTCAGTATGATTTGGTGCAGGATGTTGCCAGAGGCCACAGTCCCAGGTTCACAGTGTTTCTAATGAAATTATTTGCAAAGTTGACATGTTTCTGGTGCTGTTATAACCTTTTCTTAGGCTAGATTTAAAAAAAAGTCAGGGTTTCATGTTACCCTAAGATGGTGCTTGCCAGACACACCTTTTTTTTTCACGGTTTCTTGCACACCACTCCCAGTTCTGCACTGACTCCTTTGTTCTGACTTGTTCTCCTTTTGCCAAGCTAAAAAGCTACAACTTATTTCTCTATTACTTCTACCCTTCCCATTGCTGAGATCCCTTTGCAAAACCAGCTTACATATAGATAGGCCATATTGTATATGGTGATGTGTGTCATTGGCCTGAATATCTTCTGATGTTAGCACTTTAAAGACTATTTTTATCTAACAAGATAAAGAAATTACCTGCCTTTTTCGAGCATTAAAAGTGCTTTTCAGATGCTTTGAAAGTTAACCCAACTTTCAAATCAGTGACAAATCTCCTTTAAGAATAAATTTAAGCCACAGAGTGTTTGAGAATTTTCCAGACACCATTTGCGTTTAATGATACCGAAGGATAAATTTCTATTCAATAGAGAAATATGCAAGTGAAATAAAATGATAATTTGAGGCATATTTGTGTTAGTTAAGTTCAATATCAGTTTTTATATATGTTAAACAGGCTTAACTTTTATTGGCCAGATAAGTTTGCATATTCTATGCATCCCTTCAAATCCTGAATCTAAGCTGCATGTTCATATTTTTGTTTCATATCTTCACTTTTTTATTTGGCATTCCTGTCTTCAGTAATATTTAAGCACAGTATTTAGTTTTAAAACATTCTTCTAGCATATATTTAGGTGGTGTTACCTTAGCATTAAAAAGCTGAGTATCAGTTTAGGACTTCCAAATCATTAGCATTAAAATTTCTGTCACACCTAAAATTGCTGTCCTTTAGCAGGGCACAGACATTCCAAATGTAATTGAGTTCTCTGCTTTTAAATATATTCCTTGGCTGAGTCATGTTGACAAGTGTTTTGCATCTTGAAAACTTTCCAGTTGTTAGACTTAGTCAGTTTGATGTGGAATTCAAAAAATGAACCAAAGTGAGCCTTACACTGTCTGCACCTGTGTGTAGGTTAACTTGCCATCATGTGGCATCTCCAAATATTACTCTTCCATTGTGTGTTCTTACAAAAGTATGTTGTCTCCTGTAACACAGTCTCTATTGTCTCCTAGAGCAAAATGTGACTGCCATAATGAATGTGAAGAAACAAGGAAGAAAAGAGAAGCCAGATTGATTTCCTGAGCAGTTCTACCTAGAAGTTTAGATGATGGAAACACAAATATAAGACCCACAGCTGCAGGTTTTTTCTTGAGGCAGCTCATAATCTTGTTGATAGCATCTTGGAATAGCTTTTGGAATCCAGTCTACTCCATTTATGGCATCTAATTCAGGCTATTATCTCACCTCAATTTTAGGTCTAGCCCAAGATAAGGTAGGTCTTATCTAACAGATATATCAGTCAAATTTCTTGTAGGATTAATTGACAAAATAGGTACCTTGGAAGAACTGTGAAGAACAGTCTGATTCATCTAGCTTAGATTCAGCACAGTCTCAACAAAGCTGCTGCTTTGCCCCTCTGGGTACTCTAGGGAACCAATAGGAAAATTTAGGTCCTTCCATGTGAATATTTGTATCTGAAGCTTATATGAGAACTCATAGATAATACCAACTCTGAAGCTTCCATTTTTATTATCATATTTCTTGATTTCAGAAGAATTTTGCTGTAGATTTGAGTGTACATAGATTAAATGAAATGGTACGAGGCTTCAGTACCAGTCAAGTATTCAAGAAAAAATATAATTCCTTGATGATGTATGCATGTTTAATTGGATAAATAGGACAACCTCCTAGATAAATGATGTCTGACAGATCATAAAGCTGTCTAATGTTTAATTATAAATAAACTGTCACACAGCACTGACACAAATACATGACAAGGGCTTAAGCAGCTGGCTTCAATTTTATTAGAAAGCACTTCTGAAGAAGATATAATTAGGCATAAGCAGTGCATGGATATAGATAAAGGCCAGAAAAATTCTTGGTCTGTTTAGAGACTTCATTAAGCAAACTTCTAGAAGGCAAGAGTTGTAGAGCCTGATGTTTTCTTCCTGCTTTCCCAAAGCTCAAGTTGTGTCTTTTTGCTGGCTGGACATGACCATTTCCTTACAATCACCAGCTTCTGTCATACATTCAGCATTAAGGAGATGGCTGTCAGTGTTCTACCACACTAGACTTTTTGCCTGTTGGGAAGTTTTCAGTCACAAGATATGTCAAAATTTTAATAATATCCACCTTGTGCCACCTCATTCTTTCTGTTGCTGTGAAGACTGTAGCAAACCTAGTTCTGCCTCCTCCAAGGAAAATTCCTTCTTGCTTCTGCCTATTTTGGTAGGATATAGCCATATAGGTGGCTATGCTGTATAAAGTATATAGACTGTCCTACAGAGTATTTCAGTATCCTGGTACTGTGGACAGATTGCTGTGGTTGAAAGAGACAAACAGATGAGATATCAGCTGAGCTATAGCCTGTCTATCTTCCTGCTTACTAGATCAAATCATGATAGGATGATTTGAGGAGGTAGTGGCAACTGTAGGGAAATAATCCAATCCATCTGTGTCTTTTACTTAGGTCACTTCAAATCCTCTATCCATCCAACTGGGCAAGGATTTTCTGTATGTGACAACTAAATAGGATGTACAATGCATTGTCCTGCGCTAGAGAAGCTGACTTAGAATATATAATTTTCATTGCATCCCTTTACTTTCATACCTAGACTCCAAAGCCAGATACATTTCACTCCTTGTGTACCTTCCATGCAATTTTAGACACTTCTCAAAACTGGTTTTAGTGGGCCAGATGTTTTCTTTGGTTACCATTGCACATACTTGATTCAGAATAGAGTACCTCTTCTTCAACTGTGAATAGGTGAGCCCTTGTAGGCATAAGATCTTCTGGAGCCTTTGTGAATCCATGGAACAATATGCCTCCTAGGCCTCCCAAGGACTGAAGACCACTACATTGTGTCACAAGACAGTACCTGGTAGGATCACTCATATAAACTGATTAGTCAGGGATTTATCTCCCCATGGGGCATACACCTATTTGAGTAGCTTCCTGTACTGGCTTTAGTGTCAAGCCTAGTTCAGAACAAGTAAGTGCATTTCATGCATTTTAGGTGTAATCTGTTGGTTGTTGTCATTGAGACTGATGATTAGCCAAATTAGAATGGATTTTGCTAACAAAAGATTCAGTTTTAAATAAAATGGATTTTTGCTGCATTCAAAACTCAGGGAAAAATGCTTCATGAACTGAAAAAACAGGTTTTTGCTAGGGAAAAAAAGGAAAAGGTCTGCTAGAGTTGTTTTGAATTCCAAGTTAAATTTATTTTTAAACTGTGAACACTGTCACTGGAATATTTATGAATTTTCGTTTTGGCTCATAACCTATTAATTAACAGCACATACTTTGAAATAGACACTTTTCCTTGCTTTTCTATTTTAGTGTTTCTTATTTGTTCTTCCTCATCCCACCAGCCTGCTCAGTGCACCCATTGCTTTTCATGAAGCTAATGCAAGAATTCAAAGTTCAATTACTGATGGACGTGGATTGCTGTTCAAACAAGACATCTAAATGTTCTCAAACACCTTGATGAGCTACGTGTTCACAATGTGTTAGATCAATGAAATCTATGATGTATTTTTATTCATATTCTCTTTCCTATCAATGAATTGTCTTTTGCATCATCTCCAAAGCCCTGACAATTGCTATAGTGTTTGACGTATTTTACGTATTTCTCTCTGAAATACAAAGAACAGGGTAATAAATATTGCATGCATGACACATACTCTTTAGACTTAATAATCAGCATAGAAGGTTGACTAGGTTAGCTGTTTGCAGTTTACAAATTTCTCTTTACATTCAGAAAACACAAATATTTTCTCTATGAGTGCACCAGAGATATCTTAGACTAATTTTTATTGTACTATGTGCTCTGGTACACTGTACAACTATTACTGGTATTAAACAATGCAAAAGATGATATAGTGCCTCTGTAGCCCTAATTGGAAAGCATCTGAAGATTTCTTATGCATTCATTTGCTGTTCTAGTAATGAAAAAATTGCATGCAGCTCATCGTCTGAAAAAGGTACATGTATAACAGAGTGCTAATTGTAAGAGAAAAGGGATCACTTGGACAAGGGAACAAATTCTAACAAACACTTGATCAATATTGTGTGATTAAACAGATGTGTATAGGTACTGAAATAAATACTTCTTCCTTTCATGTTTGGACCCAGACTCCTCACTTAGTCTCAATTGTAAAAGTCATTTGGAGGTGGACCTGCTTTTAGCATTGAATGGTTTTTTTTGTACACACATCAGCCACATGCATACTGATGTACTGCAGTGGGCTTACCTCCTATTTCACTGGACCTCTACTTTCCTCTTTTTTTAATCACACCATGTCATTTTGCATATGCCTTTCTGACAGCTTTATCCAGAAAGGTGAGTGTGAAATTATTCATTCTAGAGGACTGAGTCCTCTGTTACTTCAGAATGCAGCTCTTACTTTGGACAATGCCATAACTACATAGACCTGAAGTAAACTACTAGATTTTTACTTTCGTGAATTGAAATTTAAGTTTCTTATTATACATTTCAGAAGAATTATTTTCATAGGTGATTTCATAGGGGATTTTCATAGGGGATTATTTTCATAGGTGCTGTGGTTGCCCCATCCCTGGCAGTGCTCAAGGCCAGGCTGGACAGGGCTTGGAGCAGGCAGGTCTAGTGGAAGGTGTCCCTGCCTTTGACAGGGGGTTCAAGGTCCCTGCCAGCCCAAACCAGTCTGGGATTCTGTGATGATATTATGATTTTGCTGTGTGAGAAAAGATGAGACCATAATCATAAGATTGCCATTCTTAGTAACTGCAGGGCTTTGGTAAAGAAAGATCTTTTCTTGGATGGAAGCAAAACTTTGTATGCTTTTCTTTTACCTAGCATGAAGTTTTGTTCTCCAGCATGAAAGAATAATGGTGTAATTACTGATCTCTCTTCCTGTGGTCACACAAACCCTTAGGACTTTCATCAGAAGATAACTTCATCAGAAGGAGTCTTCAAAACCTTAAAGTGAACCCAAAAGTCAGTGTCAATAGCCTAATTTCATCCTGATTTGGAATTTAGCCTATGATATCTGTTCACATGTATAGAAACAAGAGAAGATAGGAAGCCACTGAGTCCTGTAGCTCTCTGAAAGACTGCAAGAATCTAGGGATGGTGTGAGATGGGAACAGTGGGTCTTGTGTATAGACATGTAGCAGAGGTCATCATGTCTCTGGAGATAGCTCTTCTGAGAAACCCTATCTTCTCAGGAAGCTATTGTTGATTCCCTTCTAAGGGTAAAGTTTTCATGGCAGAATATTCAAGCGTAGGCTGCACTCTTGGTGTAAATGGGAAGTTTCAGTGACATTAAGAACGGTATGCTGGAATGGGATACTTCAAGCTGATGCGTGGCGAAGAAATCAGCACCCGTGTGATGTCCACTGAAGGCACCTGTTTGAACTGTACTGGGCATAAATATTTGCATTGCCTCTTCATGCTAGTGAAAGCGTAATGATACAACAAGAAATGCTCAGAAATGCTGATGAAAGGCAAACAATACTTGCAGTGCAGCTATCGGGAAGGACTAAATTCTCAAATATGGATTATCTTTGAATTTGTACTTGCTGATAATCCACTATAATTCTCAATTTAATTTAATTTAATTTAATGTGCTCTTTTAAGAGCACAGTGAGTGATCTGTTGTTTTTAGAGGAGTTAGGTGGGGGTCTTAATGAATTGAAAATGTGTATCTCTGGAGAGAAAACCTTTCATCTTCATTCCTTCAGGTTCCCATGTCTTCCTAGGGAGAATGGTCACCCACAGAAATGACCAGAATAAAGTGCTGAAAGTTGCTTAACAGGGGGAGAAACCGTGTATCACTAATCTGTCAGCTTGCCTGAGGTGATCTGTCATTTTGAGCTGTAGCTGTTGAAGCTCAAGACAGGTGGTGAGTGAAAATTGGCAGGTGAAATTACCCAGCATAAAAGGTGCTTGCCAGAAGCTGCAAACTGAGATTTTGGAGAACACAACCAACTGTTCCGGCATCTATCTCCCTGTAATTACCCGTGGCAGGAAGGTGTCTAGTCATACATGACTGGCGAGTTTAGAAACCTCTTCCTTCACCTGCCTAAGGAAGTGGCAGAATACAAAGTCTGAATTTCAGCAGAATGAATACAGTGAGGTCAGGGCAGCTGCGGAGCACTCGTAATCCTTCAGAAAAAGGCCACTCTGTACTCTCAGTGTGGAACGTTTCCTGTCCTCAGACATGCATTTTATCTCCTTTCTCTCTCTGGCTTTTGCAACTGGACAGCTTAATCACTCTAGTATTAACAGTTCCTGTGTTCCAGGGTTTGCTATAAGCTTGATTACGCAGACAAGTTATGCAAAATGAGCTATTCATTTAATAAGTGAATTTAAAGAGCAATGGCATTGCACAAGGCCCTCCACAACTATCCTTTTTTTGTGCTCCAGCTTTCCCCAGCTCCAGATGAGACAAAGCTGGACCCTAGGGAAGCAGTCTTGTAGCACAGAAGCCTCCGCCTCAGGAATTGTTCTCCTGTTGCTCTTCCTGGGATTTTCAAAAATAGAAAAGTTCTGATCTGTTTCAAGACCTTTGAAAAAAAAATTTATCAAATAGATGTTGTGCTGCATAAGCTTGCTGATAGTATTAATTTCTGGGAGGTATTTCAGTCATTAAAAACATGTCTCTGGAGTTGAGAAACCTAGCGTTTTGCTTGTTTGAAGCCAAATTAACTGAATTAATCTGATCTAAATTTGCTTTATTTTAGTGCCTGGGTGATGTTGCTGAAATTATCTGTCTTGTGTGTACCCTAGTGCTATGTCTGGCATCCAGGTATCTGATCTGTACTTGTTAATTCTGCAGCTTATCTCGCAAGATCGTAGCACCAGCCACAAGTAAGTAGTGTTATAGGGCAGGGATATGTAGTGCTGCTCAATCTATACACAGTGTTTAAAATTACGGTGGAAAACATGAAGAGTTCATATGAGAACTGCAGGCTTCTGAAGCACAAGAAACTGTACCATATGTGAGGCTGGCAGAGAGTGTTTTTTTTGGGGGGAATATAGTCCTTGGGGGACAGTTTATCAAAGGCACAAAGCAAGACAAACTGAGAAAAGTAAAGAGACAGAGCTGCCTTTGTCCTGACAGGTTTGGGATACAATGACCTTATGTTGTTGCTTCCTGTTACAGCTGTTGCAAGTGTTCCTGCCCCATCTCTTCTGGTTAAGCACTTCTGCTGAGCCTGATTACTGCTCTTTCATCTCACTACCCCTCCCTTCAGCAGGTGTGAAAGCTGGGAGATGAGGAGCAAGGGAAAATAAGAAAGACTCAGTGCTGGCACACTTGTGATTTCCCATCAATTGCTTGTTTTCTACACGTTTGTTTCACTGATACGCCGAAATTCTGGTCAGATCCTGTAAAGCGTGAGCTTCATCAGCCACTTAAGGCTTTTCTAATGGTGTGGGTTCCTACGGATGCAGGCTGATGTTTAACAGGATACTTGCAATGATATGCTGTTCTCAGTCATCATCTAAGAGAAGAAATAAAACTATAACTTCTGCAGTGCAGTAAACATCTTGAATAAAGAATTACAGTGAAAAGTACCATTGTAGGTACTTCACTTCTTTTGGCCTTGTCTTGGACAGAATAACTGGAAAGTCTTACATCCTCCGAGGAAATGTGCTTGTGGTTCTTTTCGGCAAGTACATATGCATTCTTTAATGATATCTGTTATTAGAAATAGGCAAAATAGAGAAAAATTAGAGGGAAAAAATCAGAATACATTATATATTATACACAGATCATCTGGAACATCTTTGCTCTCTCCAGCAGGAGTTAGAAATTTTCTTCCAAAATTATTTTGCTGTTTGAAGAATTCTTTTTATTCTTTTTCCTAAAAACCTTGAAAAGCTGCTTGTTCCCATTCTGCCTGCAGGCAAATTATAAAACTTACTGCTGTAGATAGAAAGAGGACCTGATACTTTCATACTTCATGGCTTTGAAAGGGCACACTTTAGTAAGCAGGTTGGATGAGAGGGAGTAAGGAAGCAAAGGACAAAAGGATAAGGGGCATTTCCATCTTTTTTTCTTCCAGATTTTAGACTTTAAGACAAAAATCTGAGATTACTGAGGTCTGCGGGGCAGTAAGAAATCATTTTTTACTTAGGCACTAAATGCAAGAGGACCACTGGAAATATAGGTCCTGCCAAACTGCTTTTGACAGCAAGGAATGCAAATACCCAGAAGCCGTAATCCAAGTCTCCCATAGAATCATAGAATAGTTAGGGTTGGAAAAGAACCTTCAGATCATGTAGTTCGAACACCCCTGCCATTGGCAGGGACACCTCACACTAAGCCATATCACCCAAGGCTCTGTCCAACCCAGCCTTGAACACCACCAGGGATGGAGCATTTACAACTTCCCTGGGCAACCCATTCCAGTGCCTCACCACCCTCACAGTAAAGAATTTCTCCCTTACATACGATCTAAACTTCCCCTGTTCAAGTTTGAACCCATTACCCCTTGTCCTCTCACTACAGTCCCTAATGAAGAGTCCCTCTCCAGCATCCCTGTGGCCCCCTTCAGATACTGGAAGGCTGCTATGAGGTCTCCATGCAGCTTTCTCTTCTCCAAGCTGAACAGCCCCAACTTTCTCAGCCTATCTTCATTTGAGAGGTGCTCCAGTCCCCTGATCATCCTCATGGCCCTCCTCTGGACTTGTTCCAACAGTTCCATGTCCTTTTTATGTTGAGGACACCAGAACTGCACACAATACTCCAGGTGAGGTCTCACAAGAGCAGAGTAGAGGGGCAGGATCACCTCCTTCGACCTGCTGGTCATGCTCCTTTTGATGCAGCCCAGGATACAGTTGGCTTTCTGGGCTGAGAGCGGACACTGAAGGCAGCTCATGTTCATTTTCTCATCCACCAACACCCCCAGGTCCTTCTCAGTAGGGCTCCTCTGAATCACTTCTCTGCCCAACCTGTAGCTGTGCCTGGGATTGCCCTGACACAGGTGTAGAGCCTTGCACTTGTCATGGTTAAACTTCATAAGATTGGCATCTGCCCACCTCACAAGCTTGTCAAGGTCCCTCTGGATGGCATTCCTTCCCTCCAGGGTATCAACCGAACCACACAGCTTGGTGTCATCAGCAGACTTGATCCCACTGTCCATGTCACCAACAAAGATGTTGAACAAGACCGGTCCCAACACCAATCCCTGAGGGACACCACTCGTTCCTGGTCTCCAGCCGGACATTGAGCCATTGACCACAACTCTTTGTGTGCCGCCATCCAGCCAGTTCTTTATCCACCGAGTGGTCCATCCATCAAATTGATGTCTCTCCAATTTAGAGACAAGGATGTCCTGTGGGACAGTGTCGAACGCTTTACACAAGTCTAGGTAGATGACATCAACTGCTCTACCCCGTCCATCAGTTTCGTAGCCCCATCATAGAAGGCCACCAAATTGGTCACGTAGGATTTCCCCTTAGTGAAGCCATGCTGGCTGTCACCAAGCACCTTGTTGATTTTCATGTGCCTTAGCATGCCTTCCAGGAGAATCTGCTCCAAGATTTTGGCAGGCACAGAGGTGAGACTGACTGGTCTGTAATTCCCCGGGTCATCCATTTTCCCCTTCTTGAAAATGGGGGTTATATTTCCCTTTTTCCAGTCATTGGGAACTTCACCCGACTGCCATGATTTCTCAAATACGATGTCCAGCGGCTTCGCAACTTCATTCGCCAGCTCCTTCAGGACCCGCAGATGGATCTCATCAGGTCCCATTGACTTGTGCACATTCAGATTTTTAAGATGGTCTCGAACCAGATCCTCTCCTACAGTGGGCCCAAGGTCTTCATTCTCACAGGCCCTTCGTCTGCCTTCCAAGACTTGGGTGATGTGGTCAGAGCCTTTGCCAGTGAAGACTGTGGAAAGTTGTTTTGTTTTAGCCTTTTTGATCTATTGGCTTGAATATTAAAGCTAATTGAAGTTAGAAAGTCAAATTTACAAATGCTGTAAATTCACTGGAATTAGAAATTTCAGCTTTGGAGGAAAGAGCAAGTAATGACAGCCACAAAACTTAAGTGAGCTGAGTGGTGCTCTGTAATCCTGTTCCTCTGAGAGCTGGCTGCTGATTGTTTTCTTGTCTGAAGTGCGCTAGTAAGCTATAAAACCAATCAAATGAAAGCCCTTAAGATCTAGTGGGCAATAATGGAAACAACAGGTACAGTTTTCTTTCCACACAACTAACATAACATTTCTTTGATTAGACAGCTGAAAGTCCAAGTAAATAAAGGTAGAAGATCATCACTTGCTCTTTGAGAGCAATTAATAGTCCTTTGGTAACAGACTATTTCCTTTTTTCCGGCTTTTGCATTGTCCTTCCTTTCCTTTTGCTGGTTAAGCAGTCTCAATAGAGCTTCATCTAAAATTTGTGGGCAGTAGAAATTCTTATGGGTTTTATCTTTTCCAGGTGGTTAGGTTTTCGGGGGTTTGTCTTTTTGGGAGACAAAGGCTACCTTTCTAAAAAGAAAAAATATAAAAGGTTTTCTCAATTACTTTTTTCTTTCTTCTGCAACTAACACAGTGACTCTTGTATATCCTGGATGGAAAAATCTCGTAATTTCATTTTGTTCGGTTACACACATTTATTTAATCTACTTCAAGTGTCAGAAAGTTCCTCTGTATCTTACTGGGTTAAGAAAGAGGGGATGAGAGAGAGGGAAGAGAAAATTACAACTGGTTAAGTTTCTGAGACCAGAAAATATTCTGGAAAGTATATTTTTTTTCACTTTCCTAATGAATGATTTTTTTTTTCTTTTTCTTAAAACCATGCTCCATACCTTACATCAAAGAATTTTATTGTTACAGGTACCATAAAATTAGATATATTTTATTCTGCCTATTACTGATCATGGTACTACTTTAGCAACAAAACCAATACTTAGCAATCATGTATAATTGAATTTTTAAGTTTTACTCTGCAGCTGTGCATTTGTTTGTTTCTTTACTGTCTTATCTTATTGACACATTTAGATACCCATTCTGGGACTTTTATTCCCTTGAAAATTTTTGTGGAAATTTTTTTCAGTGTTTCAAATAACTTGAAAACTGAGAAGTTGAAATCTTTGTTCCTGGCAAAGGTATATTTGCATACAGTTTAGAGTGACTTGTTTGATTTAGTCCTAGCATAAGGTCTGTTTTCCTCTCATGGTAATGATACGGAGTTTAAAGCTTTTAATTTATTTCATTGTTTTCCTGGCAACTTTTTTAGACATATAGTGTCAATCTGTAATTTCATATTGGTTGCATTTATAATTGGCAAAGTCTTTATTTTGTATATGCCCTCAAAAGGAAAACCATCGAGCAGCCATACACTAAAGTCCTGTTCAGGTTTGTGTATATGTTTTAACAATGTTGGAAGTGAGGCCTCAGAACAGCCTGTTGATTGTTAAGAAGGAACTGCAAGTAAACAAAATTTTGTAGGAGCAAATTAAGCTAGCATGTGTTCTTGCCAAAATCCAGAAATCATTCACAGCAGACAAGCCCTTGGGCTTCAACAGGTCATTCTGTAATAATGCTCCATTTCTGTAGTCTTATTCTTGTGCACATATGAATTTATGATCTTTTTTTAATGCTGTGTTCTATGGGTAGAATAAAGTATCCCCACCCTTCTGCAGCTCTTACCTTACTTGGAAATATTAATCACAGAAGCAATCTTAATTAATGATCCACACTGAAATTACAAAGCTTTACACCCAACACTTGATGTGACCTGTTGAAATCAGCGCAAGGATACAGCTGATGATTCTTGCTGAATTGTAGAATGCTCTGAGGTGTGAGGTTATAGAATCACAGCATCACAGACTGATTTGGGTTGGAAGGAACCTTAAAGCTCATCCAGTTCCAACCCCCTGCCATGGGCAGGGACACCTTCCACTAGACCAGGTTGCTCCAAGCCCTGTCCAACCTGGCCTTGAGCGCTGCCAGGGATGAGGCAGCCACAGCTTCTCTGGGCAACCTGTGCCAGGACCTCACCACCCTCACATGGAAGAACTTCTGCCTAAGAGCACATCTCAGTCTCCCCTCTGTCAGGTTAAAGCCATTCCCCTTGTCCTGTCCCTACAGGCCCTTGTCCAAAGCCCCTCTTTAGGGACTATTTTAAAGTTGCACCAGACTCTTATAATCTGGTACTTCCAGACCCAGGATGAAATGTAATCCACACCTGGTTCAAAGGCTATAATCAGGCTTCTGGTACTTCCTGACCACTGGTTTTGCCTGTAGATTGCCAAGTAGTCTGTGTCACACAAGAGCATCCACATGGTTGCTCCTTCTTTGCTCATTTAACCTTTTTTTTCCATTTGTGTGGCTCTTTTGTATTTATGGAAGAGTTGTAATGTTCCATGAATTTATTACTATCAGATGACTAATGTTACAGCACTGCTGAGACCAGATCACCCACTTTGAGGGTAAGATAGAAGGTGGCTCTCAAATCCCCCTGTGCCAGCATGACAGCTATTTGAGTCATGGTCTGACTCATTGTTCACCCCCTCAGAAACCCCAGACCTACAGCACAGGACATACAGAATCCATCATTTGTTTCTTTTTCTTTTTTTTTGTTTTTTTTTTTTTTTTCCCTAATTACTTATCAGGCATAAAATTACTGGTCCCATAAAATTAATAATTATAAACAGATTTGTTGCTTTCTTCCTTTAGCCCGTACAGAAAGTCCCTTCTGCTACCCCCCCTCACCTTCTGTCAGCACTTAAAAACAACACTGAATCTTTCTGTTTTAAGAGTTTATATGCAGTGACTCTCTGTCTACTACTTCTGCTATGGGAGAACACAAGCTTTTGCTGATAGCCTTTATCGACTACTAAAAACCTTTCCAAGCAGCTTGCTGGGGGCTTTTTCTTTCTTTTTTCTTTTTTCTTTTTATTTTTATTTTTTTAGTGTGCATTGGTTTTGCTGTTTCCTGGATTAAGTTTTAGCCAGCAGCTTTTAACCAAAGCTACGTTTCCCACATGCTGTATTTCATCAACTTACTGCAGTGACACTGATTTTGTCCAGTGTTTTTAGTATTTCTTCTGTGAAACAAGGCTCAATTCTTGTCTCTGTTGCTGACAGGTAACATCTGATACCTTTAGGGAATAAAATGGTTCTCTTAATCAAGTTGAAGGAACATTTTTTAACGCTACCACAAAAGCTGGGTTTTTAAAAGGACTGAATGCTTTAGGGAAATGCTGTAGCTGAAGCCATATGTTTGAATACCTGATGATATTAGGTTACTGCTAGATGTTATAAATAGCATTTGTTTTACTGTCCCAAGGTGTTAGGCCAGCAGTGACTGGATTTCAGTTTCGGTGAGAAAAATGACTGTATTATTTGACTTGTAATAACTGGATGATCTTTACGGTCCATTCCAACCCAAACCATTCTGTGATTCTATTTTTTTTTTTTTTTTTGACAAAATCAGTACTTATGAAATAGCTTGCCTCCAGAGGATCTGTGTGGAAGGGAAGGCAGAATTATGTGTAACAAGTTGCATCTCAGTCTTTAAGCTCCTGATGGAGCAGAGAGCTAGCAAGCTTTCCTTTCTGCCTCTACACCCAATCACCAGCTGAAACACTGGACCCTGTCCATCCAACTCTCCCAAGCTTATATCTGTTTTATTTTTTTACATTGGAGCTCTAGCTTGCAGAGATAGTTCTTGAAAAATCAGTTACAAATTTTTAAAATTCAAATAATGAGTGAGGAAATCGAAGAGTTTTGATAAGGAATATCAAGATAAAAGCACCTGGAGGTGCTGTTTAATTCACATTTCTGAATTTAGACAAACTGTGTCATTATGATTCAGGTTTCACACTGTTCAGGAAGGACACCTATTGTAAAGATAAGGACTTTTTTGTGTTCATGTTTCAGAATTTTGTGATACAAATGCAGTACCCTGAGAAACAACATATCTTAGCAGATATGCACAAGACATGTGCTTAACCTGAGGTAGTCCCATTCTTTATGGTGTATCAGTAGAGTCTCCGCAGTATCTCTGTAGAGGTTATTAGTATTTTTCCCTTAATTCCTGCCTAGGTCATTCCTCAAAGCTATGTTCCATATTCAAAACTTAAGGAGAACCTGCTTTACTAGTCCATAAAAAAAGGGTAAAATACACCCAAGATTTTGTGTTGGGTTTTTTTGTAAGTAAGAAGACTGAGAAGAACATGTAATATCTTCATGGCTAAAGCCTGAACCCATTGAATTCACATTGTCTGAAAGTCTGCAGTGAAGTTAAGAGAACAACACACAAAATCTGAAAAGTAATTTTTTTATGACCTGTATTTTTTTATGCCATATTTCGCATACTTCCCAAGATATGCAGAGTTCTATTTTAGTAGGAAGGGGGAATGGGAGAACAAAAGCCAAATGAAATAGAATAAAATTTACTTATCAAGAAATCAGTAGGACTTAGTGAGACCAATCTAAGAATATCAAAAAATTTAAAACACTTTTACTAATCTGGTGGACTTTTTAGAGGATATGCTTTCTGCACATTCACTGTGTTAATAACTAACAAGGCTGTCTATAACACTAAAATTACAGCATGCACTCAAACTGCAGAATGTAGTTGCGTATGTATTCAGTGCAGTTGACCTCTAAATGTTTAGTTTGTTTGAACTGCTTTGACAAAATAAATTAAATAAGAAAGGATGGAAAGTGTAGATTAAAGTTAAGTTATATTCAGGGTTAAATTTCTTCTGCAGACTGGTCTGACACATTCAATGCTACTTTGTCCTCTGCTGAGGTTGTCAAGAAGTGTGTGAAACAGCAGTTGCAAGGGTGACCATGTTATACATAGGACATTTTGATTTAAAAACACATACAAAAAAAAAAGGGGGGGGGGGGCAGGGGCTAAATCCTTGTTTTATTTCTGCTTCCTCATTTGATCTGATACCTTAGCTTATGTAAATCAGTGAAGTTGAGGAGTATGTTAATTTCTGTCAGCTGAATCATCTGACCTAAGTCTCCCAAATGGGCTTTAAAAAAGCAACTAGAACTATGAGGCAAGCAGGCAACATTTTCCAGGCCATTTTAATTTTAACAGTTCCAGTGCTACTCATGGCAAATGGAGATATAAGTTCTTCACAACAGTATGCAACTGGTACCTTATTAATTTTCTGCTGCCAGGCTCATTATCACAGTAGACATGAGCATTTGTTCTCTCTCTTTCCTGCTGGACTATTTTATTTCTTTATTGCCCTACAAAGCACTATTAATATTTCATTTCTTTACTCTGTGACTCCCTTGAAAAAAAGATGGAGTCAATATCTGATGTAACTTGGTCTGTTACTGCTGTTTTTCTCTCAGTGAAACAGCTCACATATGCAGACTGAATTTCAGGGCAGTGCACAGATCTCACAGGTTATCCCCATCTTTAATGAAAAGGGAAAATGCAACTTAAATTCCAAGTATGCAGTAAGGTGGGTTTTTGGAAGCTTTGTGTCAGCTAGTACATAAAGTTTGACCAGAAATTTTTCTGGTTTATCATAAAAGTTCAAATACAGTGAAATGAGAAGCATTCAGTATTATATGGGATTAAAGTGGGAATAAAGCAGTCCAGATATACTGTATAATCTTCATTGGTTTAAGGTGATGTCACTTACTGTCTGCAGATATTTTTGAGCATCATTTTCATCCATCCAACACCAAAATATATGTTTCAGTATGTATAAAGACTGCCCATGTCCAAGATCATAAAAATATGATTTAATAAGAAATTGCCAGGTTTTTTTTCCTTCTTTGGTTTCTGTTCCTGTTGTGCTTTAAATTTACATTTTTGTAGAGTAGAAATTTTTGACCATACTTTCTAGGGTCATTAAGCTTGTGTTTAGCACAGCTACCTTTGGGATTGAAATGAGTGACAGCTCATAAAATTCAGTCATTGGAGACCTCTGTATATGATTGACATGAAAAGCATTGAATTGCTTGATTTTAAGAGTTTGTAGAGGCTGAAGGCATAAGGCATGACTTTTTTAAACTGTCTTTTCTGATATTCTGTGCAAAATACTCATGTATTTTGTTTTTGTTTTGCGGCAGAATCATCTGCAGCCCTTAAAATAACTAATGTAAATGTTAAAAGGGATATAGGCTGTAGCATATTTCTGGGGGTAATGGGGAATTAAAAAAAGAAAAAAAAAACTAATAAAAGAAAATCCCTTGTGGAAGGTGCTTTTCTTATGATTGTGAAATGGATAATTGTTTCATTGTCTGAATGGTACAACTTCTTTTTCTTTTTGTGATTTGCTTGCTTGTTTTTCCTACAAGCTGTTAAGCATAGAGAAACTTTGTTCACCTTCTATCCTCTGTAGGACACAGTGAGTCATTAGGTTAAACATGTATTTTATACAATGTGAGTACTTCACTCACTTGTTTGGCATGTGTTTAACACCTGCTTGCACGTTGTGTAGGTAGCTCTGGCACTCTTGAGTGGCACAATGTTGGTTTATCAGATGGAAGAAAGATGGTGTTTGTATGGGAAGGTCTCAGTTGCCCCTGAGCATGCACCATATCCATGGTTATGATGACCACATATTCTTCATCTGGTGAGGTGGTTCATTGTTCTAGTCTCATCTCCATTTAAAATGTGTTTTCTGTCTGCCATTAGTTTCTGAAACAGTGCAGGGAAGATGCTAATAAGAATCTCTGAAATAAAGAATCATGGCCAGGTACATAAAACCTTTAACATATGTAGACAAACATAAAGTAGAAAGTTTGTTGTCCACTGTAATGTCAACAGAAGCAATTCTTATTACAGGGTATCATGACTGAGATCTTCTGGACCTTCTGAAACCTTCTGAAAGCCTCATCCCACTGAGGATCTCAGTGGGAGATGAGAGGATTTTTATTGTTCTTGTGTGGTTGGTTAAAGTGGGTACATGGTAGGTGCTAAGCATTTTGAAATAAAACCCATGTATTTTCTCACCTACCCATCTGAAATAGGTGCTGCAAGAGACCTTGAAGCTGGCTGTTCATAAAGTCTCTGTAGTATAATTCTGTGAGAAAATCCCACTGCACTCTGTATGGGTAAATGTGATGGCTTCGAAAGTGTAGTGTTGATTTAAAAGAGTATAAAAGAAGTTGAGTGAGTAACATGTCTATATTAAAGAGTGAATGGGAGACTTAGTGGGAAACAAAACCAATAGCCATTTATCCTTTACTCTTAAAAATGCAGAGCTGAGATTTCTGAAGCAGGCTGATACATTTTGAACTGACATTGAATTTGCCTCTCTTAGTTCATAAATCCATTTTTACCGCTAGGGAAGATTCTGCAAAACCAGCATAAATATCAGACTGCTTTTGTATTCACTGTGCAGCACCCTCTAAACACCCTGTCTACATTCTTCAGTCTAAACTGGTCTCCTGGGTTACTTTTTTTTTTAACAGTCTCCTCACACTTCAATGGGACTCCTTGCTATAGTAGGCATATCACCTGGGAGTAAACCTTTGCAAGATTCAACCTTGAATTAAGATACAGAGGAGTATAGAGTACAACACAGGAAAGAGTAGATGAGAAAAATTTTATTGTCCTTTTGAAACTTCATAATTTTAACTCAATTTACATTTATGTGTTAAATAGTCACATAAAGGATGAATTTCCTTTAATACAGTAAAGACTGTTTTGGATCTTGATGGGTTTTTACTTCATGTAATGCAGAAAATGACACCTTTTGGAATTTGTATTTTACAGCCTGTCATACTGGGTCTCTTTGCAGAAAGCTACTGTATTAGTTCAGTGGAGATTTCTCAACTGTTCAAATTCCTGAAATAAAAAATCCACCATCTGCTACCTTAATATTCATATTACTTTCCCAATAATTGTAAACAAATTTGGAAATATCTTCTTACTGGTTTTCTGCTTATCAGAAAACAAAATATAAGAAAATATATAATTCCTTTATGCTACAAACTCCTATTTTGTGTGTTGCTATGCAGTAGCAGTGCTATGATAAATTTCTGTAGGAACATGGAGTACACTGTAGAAAATAATAATAACTTCTGTAACTACCACATATTCATTTTCCTCCTTAGTGAAGTCTTTCCATGTTGACCACAAAAATATGGCAACTAAAGCTGCTGTATTTGCTGTGAAAAATAAACAAATGAAAACAAGTACACAGAGCCAAAGATGAGAGAAGAATTAAAGTTTCAGTTAAGTCTTCAAAAAACAGGTGAATTCGTCTCAGAAGTGCTATTGTGTTACAGTTCAGAGAAATTAGATGCTGGACTTTATTGTGAGACAGAGAAATTTTATGTGTAAACAAAGCAAAACTTCAAACCATGGTGAACTTAATGCCCAAGGATAAAAATGGTGAGAAAAGAAGCACAATGTCATTTCTAGGTAACAGAATTGTACCACTGGAGGACTATAAAAAAGAGCCACTTTAGAAAAATGACTTTATTGTTTTAATCTGGTTTAATGTAAATCAATTGTCAGTTTGTGAATCAACAAGAAAATTATGGCAATGCCTCAAAGGGGTTTTGTTGGTGTGGGATGCGCAGCTGAGCTGATGCAATTACATGTCTATTGCAAACTATGTACAAGAAAAGAGAAATCTGCCTTGAGATATATACTCACCCACCTTCTTTTATTCCATGCAATTTTGCATTTTCACAATCAGGCATCTGAGTATCGTTGCAGACAAGTATGGAAAAATCAACTCATTATTGCATCCTAATGAACTGTAGCTTCATAAAAAGTGTGTCAATTCAAGGCATTCATCTATCAAATCTATACCACTTTGTTTTCTTTCAGGTATTCGAAAAGGAAAAAGTGAATTTGATCTGTCTAGTCGTTTGCTTAGAATGGTTATGTAGCAAAAACTAGTTGTGTCACTTAGCTGAAAAAAAGTTGTTGATGAGAAGTCTACAGGTTGCTTTATACACCAAAAGCCGTATTGCTTTGAAATTTGGAATCACCGACAAGCCCAAAAACAAGCAAACAATTTTGCAGAATTTACTTCATCAGGACAATCTGGTTTATATGCAAAGGTGAAACTCTATTTGTTCTTCACATGAGAGCATAAAAACCAGCATTTTCAAAATTGCCATCAGTTGTCAGGCGTGATTGCACTCTGGTATCTATTATTTTCATCTGGCTGTAGAATGACAAGAAATTAGAGGCAGCTTTTGAATAGTAATGGCTAAGTCATATAGTAGAGTAAGACTTTTGGTTACAATGCAGGCTACTACATATAAATGTCTTGCCTTTTTGCAGTTGTGTTGGATATTCCTGCTACTGTTTTGTCACTTTCAGGGTTAGCATGCATAGATGTTGCTATGTCTAACCACTACGCTGTACTTTACTTTGATTGACCTAAATAATGTTCTACATCATATAAGCCCATCATTATTAAACTTGCTTTTTCCCGCCACCGAATCCCATATGTACAGTCTGTTGAAGAGAATGGTGGAAGGACACCAGTGTAAGATAAATCAGTGACTTGATTCAGGGTGGAATTAAGATGTTGGTCCTTCCTATTTGCATGCAAATTACTCAGCCATGCAAGCCATAACATTAATGAAATACGTGACTGTGACTAATAATGTCACTCCAATTGATTGTGCTTTCCTTTGTCTCCAGTCTCTGATTTTATACTCTGTCAAGCAAAAGAGCCAGCCACAGTAGTCTTATTCTGCTGTGACTGTGCTTTGCTATGGCAGCTAATGCAGTGTCAGAGATTATACCTTCCTACATGATCATGGTTCAAATGTAAGCCAACCAACCATGTGCATGTATCAAAACCTATCCTATTTTCTATTGCTTCATGAGCACAGAAAATAATGGGATATATTTTTCATTGCTTTCTGACTCCAGTAGCTTGTCATTTTGACATCATCTGAGAAAGATACTGATACAATCACATCTGGTATGAAGTATGTGCAATTCAAAAGAGACAAAATCATCAAGTAAAGGTGTATCGAAATATTCCATTTTCAAATGTTACCTATATGTTAATACCTTTGCTCCCATGATCTGACTGATTTTAATTTTATTTTTTTTTTTGGGGGGGGGAGAAATATTATATCTGTTTCAATTTTAAAGTAATCAATAGATGATTATTTTTCAGCCTTACCATCAGTATCTTTTGTTTGACATGCACTTAAATTCTTTAGCCCTGGCTCTAAATTCTCCATTAGTTGCTTCTCTTTTATCCTAGGCAGCGTTTGCACTGCCCTGCTTGGTTTGAAGCATCTAATGGAGTGGTACAAATAAACTAAAACTATCATAGTTGCAGGTCTCCCCTACTGAAGTGTCATTGAAAAGTCTTTTGTAATACAGCAGAGAGAAATCTTTAGATACTTTAGAGGCACAGCCCATGAGCAGAAATGGGTTTTTGTAAAACTTGTGTGGACTTTGCAAAGATGCCAACATAGGATGGTTACATTATTCTGGAATTGTGTTAGGAGATCAGTATGGAACACTGTTCTGACTACAACTGCAAGGAAATTTGTTATTAATAATGAAAAAAATTGATTTATGTGATGACAATGGTTTCAAACGGTAGCTCTCAGGCAACACTATAGCAATAAAATCTGCAGTGTTTGATGATAAAGTCCAGTATTGATTCAGGCTGATAAAATATTTTTCAACATCTTTTGAGAAGTCTTACTGCATAGATGCAATAAATAAAAGTTTTGGCATTTCTAACATGCTGAGGGTCCCAATTAAATTTTTTTTTTTTTGGTTATAGAAACTCTATTTTCTGTCTTGTTTGCTGTTTGACAATGTATGTGAACAGAGAACTGCACATAGAAGTAGAGACGTATAGTTTTGAGGCTCAGGCTACTGAATAGGTGTCATTGTATCCACATCTCTTGAGAAAAAAAAGCTGCAAAAACTTCTTGGAGCAATTTTTTGGTGTGCAGCCTCCTACTGACAGCTGCAGTCTTCTGGCTTTTTTATCCCTTCGTCTTGCTGTGTGCTTTTCCTATCAACTACCCCATAAATATTTTCCTGTAACTGGAACAGAGGATGCGCCTGATGTGCCTTGCTGAGGGCCTCAGCAGGAATGAGACACGTCGTTTTAATCTGCTCTAAGAAAGAAGCGGCAATGTTAATGTAGCTGGGGATGGGGCTGAATATTGATCATTTTCCTTAATTTAAGAATTTCAAAGTCCCTTTTGTTCTATTTCAGTCATAAGCTTGATGTTTCATAACCAATTCATATTTATTCATGATAGTGCCAAAGTTTGTCCTTTATCATCAAAAACTTGTATTTTCATGATCCACAGTATAGAGTGCCTAGAAAGTTTAAACTACAAAGACATCTCAATTCTGCTCATCCCTGGGCATTTCTCATTATGAGATATATCACTAGTATGTAAAAAGCGCTTCAGATTTCCAGATTTGGCTTAAATTATCTGTCAGTTCACAAGGATAGATGAAACTCATTGTGGTAGGCATTAATGAATGGGATGGTGCTTCTCAGACCAGGACAAATCTCCTTTCCTGATAAGTTTATCCTGATAGATGCATAAGGAGGGACAAAGGGCATGCATATTCCATGTCTGCACTGCTTGTTTGCCATTTAAAATATTTATTCAGGATATAGCAAAATAAATCTAAGTCACAGTTTTCTTGTTTTAAGGAGGGTGGGGAGGATAGTGATACAAAGGATTATAATTTCTCACTTAAAAAAATAAAATAAAATGGGTCTACTGTAAGGAGTGTAAAAGGTGCTGACAGCAGGGTGGTCTGGAACTGTGATTACATGAATTGCAGCATTTGGGATTTGGAAACACAAAAAGTTAGTAAAAAAGACTATGTACTGGTATTTCTAAACTGTATGATCTGATTTGCAGAGATGGATGAAAAAAAATCTCTTTTTTTCTGTAACAGTAAAGATTAACAGAATAATCACAGTTCATCTTCTACAGTACATTGACCACATTGCAAGGTATTGCTGGTATCATCCTAGGGATCCTTAACACTATACTTTGATTCTTGCAAGGAGCACTACTGTAACCTTTAGGTTTTTTAGAGGAAAGCATAAACTTGCCTATGGGTGATGTTTAAGTGGCATTATGGCTTTAAACTTTTCCTGCAATTAAAGCCTAATCAAGAACACTGAAGCACATTATCAATTTCATGCTTCACTGGAGCATTTTTTCAACAGGTCTATTCATCTACTTAAAACTAAGCACATGCTTAAGTGCATTGTTGAATCAGGGCCAGAGTAGTTATGACGAAATAAAAAAAAAAAAACCCACAAAAAATGTCTAACAGATAATATTTCTTGGATTAAAATGTTCATTTCAAGAAGAGAAAGAGCTTAAATATCAATTAGCTTCAGGCACAGGTGAAACAGGCAACTGCTTAGGACATTGCTGTTGAAAGCTATGGATTGCTTGCTTTTCCAAGGACAGAGGAGATGAGATTGATTATTCCAGCAGTGTTTGCAAGCTTGACCAGGCAATTCCCTGCAGATCCTGCTGAACTGAGAGGTCAAGCTACCAGGAGCGGCAGCTACCACTGTCGATGATGAAGCTGCCCAAGACAAAGAGGTCTTTGGTTCCTGACAGCTCTGTCCTGAGGGCTCTCAACAGCCCTGGGTAAACTGAAGGAGCAAAAAAAGCAGCAGACATTATCTACAGCCTGTGCCCACTTCTAGTCCCATACCCAATCTCCCTACAGGCTGTGCTTTTCTCTTTCTTAAGAGAAAACTGAAAACTAAAACATCCATTTAGAACTTCTCCAGATTATTTTTACTTGCATATTATGTTTTGCTAATGCCGCTAAATAACCCCTGACTAAGGTGTCCCTGCCCGTGGCAGAGGGCTTGGAACTAGATGATCTTAAGGTCCTTTCTGTTCTGTTCTGTTCTATGCTATGCTATGCTATGCTATGCTATGCTATGCTATGCCATGTCATGTCATGCCATCCTATCCTATCCTATCCTATCCTATCCTATCCTATCCCATCCCATTCTGGACTTGGAGCAGTTTCATTATTGGTTTTGCTGTTTCGAGTAACAAGGGTTAAAACTGCTGCTGTTATGACTGGTTTGCTGTTACGTACAGGTAGGGACACTGGTAACTGTAGTGTGGCTTAGTGTCGTGGTTTAAAACCAGGCAGAGGGCTCGTTCACTCACTCCCCCCCTTCTTTCCCCCCCCCCTACTCCCAGAGGGACGGAGAGGAGAATCGAAAAGAATGCAACTCCCACGGGTTGAGATAAGAACAGTTTAGTAACTAAGGTATAACACAAATCACTACTGCTACCACCAATAATAACAATGATAAAGGAAATAACAAGGGAAGAGAATACAACACCTCACCACCAGTTGACCAGTTACCGTCCCCGTCCCCCCCCCCCCAGCCCGACCAAGCTCCGACCCATACTTCCTCCAACCCCGCAGTCCCCCAGCCCTTCCGGCTAACTCCCAGTTACATCCTGGGCATGACGTGCTGTGGTATGGAATACCTCTTTGGTCAGTTTGGGTCAGGTGTCCTGTCTCTGCTTCCTCCCGGCTTCCCCTCCTCCCTGGCAGAGCATGAGGCTCACAAAGTCCTTGGCCAAACCAAAACATCATTGTTATCAGCTCTGTTCCCAGGCCGAAAGCCAAAACATAGCACTGCACCAGCTACCAAGGAGGAGAAACATGACTGCTACTGCTGAACCCAGAACACTTAGGCAACTCCATTCAAAGACTTACAGTGTAGGATGTGTTGCTACAGAGCAGAGATCAAGTGTCCAGTAAAGGAGGAGAGCTGTGTGGTCTAAGCCATCCTGTTGAGCTATCAGGCTCCTGTCCAGGCTTGGTACAGCTCCTATGAACTTCAGAGGGTGCCTTGGGCTGAAGGTGAAACTTACTCTTGCTGTAAATTATTCAGCTAAGCTTTTGATGGCAACGGTATTTAAAGTAGAACATTGATCTCGTCAGACCCCTCCGTGCAGTCCTAAAAGGACTGAGATGAGCTCTCAGGCAGAAGTTCCTCCCTGTCAGGGTGGTGAGACCCTAGCACAGGTTGCCCAGAGAAGCTGTGGCTGCCCCATCCCTGGCAGTGCTCAAGGCCAGGTTGGACAAGGCTTGGAGCAACCTGGTCTAGTGGAAGGTGTAACTGCCTGTGGCAAGGGGTTGGAACTGGATGAGCTTTAAGATCCCTTCCAACCCAAACCAGTCTGGGATTCTATGATCAATATGCAAATTAATAGTATTTGAGTGCTGCCAGGTACTTCCTTGAACAAACACTGGCTTAGGAGGAGCTGGGAGTCTCATGTGATTCTTTCTGAAGGTAATGTTGAAAATTGAGCAGTCTAATGGAAGGACAGTCTGGGAAAGGAGGGCTAATCTTAAGAGAATAGGTAATTGCATTTCTCCTTTTCCTTCAAGTTACATGGTATTTTCCTTTTTTGTCCCTGTAGCAAATCTCTACACAGGTTACCAGCACTCCCATAGGAATCCTCTAGCTTTAAAGCTGAGTGGGTGTTAAAGTGCTTTGTAACATCAAGGAGTCTAAGCCAGGAGAGAGAAGAGGCCATTGTGTTGTCAACAATATAGCTGCTATGGTGACTTGCAGAAAAATGGGAGGAGAAGAAAAAAAAACAATCACAAATTTTTTCTTAATATTTAAATCATAACTCTGATTAGTGACTTTGCTTCCTATATTTGTTTAAATAACATGGAAGGTAAATATAATTGTTTTGAAAGTTGCATGCTTTGTCCATGAGGTAAAGATGCTTATATGTAGAATTATCTACTGAAAACAGTTGACCTCATGCTCATGTATCCTAAGCTATTTTGCAGATTGCTAAGAGCTGTCATGCAGAGTGATGTTATGTTGTCAAATGATTTGTTAACTTTTCACTCCTTGGCCCAGGTTTAGCTGTAAAACCACAGTGCTGTTAATTACAAAGAATCTGTGTCTGTGTTTTCTTTACATTGCCTTCTGGGGGGAAAAGTTAAATGTTAGGAAGGGAATTGGGGTTTTCTTTTTTTTTCCCCCCTCTCATATAAAATGTTAGTGACCTGTGGCAATTTCCAAAGTACTTCAGTATGTTCTCTGATGTTTAAATTGAACTTTACATCATTTGTTATAGTGACACCTGCTGCCCTTGTAATGGTTAAGTGTACGTGAGTACATAGAACCCACTTTTCAAAAATTCATAACTAACTCCACTGTAAAGATTTTATTCTGTCCTGAAACTTGGCATACAGGCTTTTTTGACTAGGAACAAATTATTCTTTAAAAAATGTGGTGGGGAGAAGTTGGTCATTCATAAGAGCTTACTGTGTAGTAAAAGCAAACTAGTTTTAATGCCCTATTTATCTGTTTGTGCCTCTGAAACTTGGGACTATGAGCAGAATGAAACACTGCATTTGTTCACCTCTTATGTCTTTAAATCTCAGTTTAAGCTTCTGCTTAGGTCACTGGTGTAAATGGACCTGCTTTTCTTTTCAAAGTTCTGAATATTTCCCTGTCACGGACACCCACCAGACAATTTGATTAAAGATTGCTTATCCATTTTCAAGCAAGAAGCCCAGCTGGTTTTCAGCCAGAGAAGAGGCATTCCTGGACAAAATGTTGGAAAATTCTTTGAAGTCTGTCCCAGTTTAAAGGTATTTTAAACCTGCTGCTTGTGGCAACAGCAACAGTTGCTTTACATTAATGGCAGAGCTGGCTTTTTTAATAAATATTTCCCTCAGTTCAGAAAATAGGAGGTAGATGTTACCTGGGAACATAACTACTGAAAGGTACATTTGGATTATGTAGAATTTTCACTTTTTTTTAATGGCTAGGAGTTTTCCAACATGGTTGCTGAGGATGCTATAATCGCAAATATATCTTTTACAGAAATCCCTTGCAAACCAACTGTAGTGTCATAGAATTATTATAGAAGGATTTGGGTTCGAAGGGACCTTATAGGTCATATGGAAGAACTGCTTAAGAGCTCATCTAAGCCTCCCCTCTGTCAGGTTAAAGCCATTCCCCCTTGTCCTGCCCCTACAGGCCCTTCTCCAAAGCCCCTCTCCAGGTTTCTTGTAGCCCCTTTAGGCACTGGCGGCTGCTCTAAGGTCTCCCCTTAAGGATCCTTCTCTTCCCCAGGCTGAACCAGCCCAGCTCTCTCAGCGTGTCTCCAGAGCAGAGCTGCTCCAGCCCTCACAGCATCTCCGTGGTCTCCTCTGGACTCACTCCAACAGCTCCATGTCCCTCTTGTGTTGTTGCCCCAGAGCTGGATGCAGGACTGCAGGAGGGTGCAGCAGAGGGGGAGAATCCCCTCCCTCTACCTGCTGCTCACACTCTGGGGATGCAGCCCAGCACGCAGGGGAGGTTCTGGGCTCAAGCACACACTGAAGCTGGGTCATGGGGATCTTCTCATCATGCAACAGCCCCAAGAGAGTTGCAGTCATCGGCTCAGTGTCCAACTGGAGACTGGTGACGAGTGGTGCCCCTCAGGGGTCAGTGTTGGGACCGATCCTGTTCAACATCTTTGGTGGTGACATGAACAGTGGGATTGATGCACCCTCAGCGAGTTTGCTGATGACACCAAGCTGTGTGGTGTGGTCGACGCACTGGAGGGCAGGGATGGGATCCAGAGGGACATGGACAGGCTGAAGAGGTGGGACCATGCAAACCTCATGAAGTTCAACAAAGCCAAGTGCAAGGTGCTGCACATGGGTCAGGGCAATCCTGAGCACAGACACAGGTTGCACGGAGAATTGGGAAGCAGCCCTGAGGAGAAGGACTTATAGAATCACAGGACCATGGAATGATTTGGGTTGGAAAGGACCTTAAGATCATCTAGACCTGCAGTCCCAGAAATGCTGACTGTGCTGAACTCTGTAGGGCAAAGATTGTCTTAAACCTGCTTCTTAACCTTCAACATGACTGACATACTGTTAGTGTACGGCTTCATGGTAATTCAGTAACTATCAACAGCACCAGCTTTGATGACTGTTTATCCAGAGTCTAGACATTTTATATGAGTTTACGGCTACCTTCTGTGTTTTACAAAGGAGGCAAACACACTTTTTTTGGTCTTGTGGTTGCATGACAGATGCATTTGCTACATGCTGTTCTGCCTAAACTATCTCCAAAATAAGCAATCTGCTGATGGTTTATCTGAAACTGTGGTTTAACAAATATGACACAGGCATATCAATCTACACCTGTGGAGAAGGAATAGCGGGATAACCCAGCATCACCACACAGTTCAAAAATTGTAACCTGTCATACGAAATCTTCAGGTGGTTGGATTGAATGGCATTCTTACAGTCTTCAAGAAGATTAAGTGTTGATTTTTCTCTTTTGGTCTGAACTTTTGAGAGGGACGGTAGTCCAGAAAAGGAGGGAATGTGGTAAAATCCCTCATAGCATAATGCAGAGTAAATATGTTTGTTGGAAAAAAATGCAGGTAGTAGTAAAGATACACCATCCACCTTCCTTTGAAGTGAGGCTTACAGAGAATTTTTCACAGAGCCTTATGAATCAAACTCTGGAAGACTCAAAAAAAAAAGCCCAGGGCTAAATGGTAGGCCAGCCCTCAAGGGTGCTGACTGTGCATATCCCAACCAAACAAAACATGTAAACACAAATTTAACCTTCAAATCTCTGAATAATTTCATTGACTTCTACAGTAAGTGATTTATTGGACAGAGACCAAAAATGCAATATTTTGGAAGAACAGACCCTGCCAACCTATTTAATGCCTGCTTGAACATATTATCTGGGTCAGTTTCCTTCCTTTGTCTCCCGGTGCTCATCAGCCTCTTGGGCATGTGCTTTGTGTGATAAACCCACAGGCTATGAACTGCGAGTGCCTGAGGGCACCTTGAGACATCAGCTGCCATGATGAGAATGAGTGCTGCACATCATCATCTGCAGTAATGACAGTGTGCATGCTTCTGAATAACCTGTCGTTTAAAGGTGCTAAAGTGTACAGAAATGTTTTGCCTTTCTTTGTGGAACAAAGCATTTCAGGTTATACACATTAAATTCAAATATATGAAATGCTAGGTAGCAAAAGCGCAAAAGAAGGGGTTTTTATATGTTTTTTGAATTATTAATGCCTAAGCTGCCTAAACTTACCAAACATCATTTAATTCAGTACTGAACAATACCCTGCACCAGACATTGCTAGGCAGACAATAATTCAGAAAGGCAGTGTTTATACAGTGAAAATCGGTGTAAAATACATATGCAAAATTGCAAACTGTACTAAGTTTCTGTTTACATTAATTATATAAACAACAAAGTGGCTTGAGTTATATTTTGTGTGTTTAACACATACAATGTGTGCCCTAGCTCTTATGTGTACATAGCCTACACATAAATATTTTCTATTAATATATTCGGTTAGTAATGCTTTTTAGAAAATCAAGTGCCCACGACCAAGGACTATGCATAAAGTCTGTCGATGTGAAGTTTATGTGTCAATGGTAATGGAGCATGTTTCCCATTACAGATAAGGGTACTTAATATTTATGTAGTGCTTTTCATTTTAAAAGCATTTTAGAAACATTAATTAGTGCAAGCCTATCAAAGGAAAAATAATCTAAGAAACAGATTCCTAAGAGTGAGAGAAACCTTGGAAAGCAGTAGTGCCAAGAGACTTAAAAGTAGTAGCTAACAGCAAATTACACATGAATTTAGAATACTGATTTGACAGCAATAAAGACCAATTCAAGTTTAGTCTAATATAGCAGAGGTTTTCTGTCACTCAGGATGCTCAAGTCTTGTTATCAGAAAGATATTGACAGCTGGAGAGATAGAGAGAAGAGCAACATGCACAGGAAGGATATTTGAAGCCTGTATTTATAAGGAATGGTTTAGGTTAAATACATGCAGGCTGGCTAAAGGAGAACGAAGGAAACATTTGACAAGACTTGAAGTGGGCAGATGGTGAAAGAGTCTGGGGCTCAAGTGATCTTCTCCTCACTCCTTCCATCTTCCACTGATGATGTGGGAAGGAATGGGACACTATTTCCCAGGTTATTCATGAGTGTGAAACATGTGCTGCAATTAAACAAGCCAAGCGGTTAAAGCCTCTTTGGTATGGAGGATGATGGTTGAAGTATAAATATGGGGAGGCCTGGCAGATTGACTATATCACACTGCCACCAACCCGCCAAGGCAAGCGCCATGTGCTTACCATGGTGGAAGCAACCACCGGGTGGCTGGAAACATACGCTGTGCCCCATGCCACTGCCCGGAACACTATCCTGGGCCTTGAGAAACAGATTTTGTGGCGACACGGCACCCCAGAGAGAATTGAATCAGACAATGGGACTCATTTCCGGAATAACCTTATAGATATTTGGGCCAAAGAGCATGGCATTGAGTGGGTATATCACATCCCCTACCATGCACCAGCCTCTGGGAAAATCGAACGGTACAATGGGCTGTTAAAAACTACACTGAGAGCGATGGGTGGGGGAACTTTCAAGCATTCTGATACACATTTACCAAAGGCCACCTGGTTGGTCAACACCAGAGGATCTGCCAACAGGGCCGGCCCAGCCCAGTCAGAACTTTTACATATTGTAGAGGGGGACAAAGTTCCTGTGGTGCATATGAAGAATTTGCTGGGGAAGACAGTCTGGGTTATTCCTGTTTCAGGTAAAGGCAAACCCACTCGTGGGATTGCTTTTGCTCAGGGACCTGGATATACTTGGTGGGTAATGCGGGAAGATGGGGAAGTCCGATGTATACCTCAAGGGGATTTGATTTTAGGGGAAAACAGCCAGTGAACTCAATTGTATGCTGTTGCCTGCTGTGTAATGCTTTTATAGCCCATCAACTAGATGTCTCCAGGTCACCAGCGACTGGCCCTGACTTCCCTCCAGCCATCATCCCAACAGAGAATGAACTTTGAACATCATGGACCGAATGGACTCGGCAGCATTATAGGGATTGGTCCATGCACTAAGAAAATGATTTTTTCCTCTTGGTCTGTATGTATATGGATGTATATATGTGGGAGAGCGATGGTGTATTGAAAATGTGGGATCTGAGCACGACGTGAATGGTATGGAATAAGGGGTGGATAATGTCCTGGGTTCAGCAGTAGCAGTCATGTTTTTTCCTTTGTGTTAACTGGTGCAGTGCTGTGTTTTGACTTCTAGTTTGAGAACAGCGTTGGTGAAGCCGATGTTGTCGGTTGTTGCTAAGTGATGTTTACCCTGACCAAGGACTCTGTGAGGCTCATGCTCTGCCAGGGAGGAGGGGAAGCTGTGAGGAGGCAGAGACGGGGCGCCTGACCCGGGCTGGCCGGGGAGGTGTTCCATACCACAGCACGTCATGCCCGGGGTGGGGGGTAACTGGGAGTTACCCGGAAGGACAGGAGCTTCCAGGTGGAACTCGTTTTCTTGGCCGGTGGTATCGTATTCTCTTCCCTTGTTATTTTCCCTTATCATTGTTTTAGCTGATAGTAGCGGTGGTGATTTGTTGCTGGACTGTTCTTGTCTCAACCCGTAGGAGTTGCACTCTCTCGATCCTCCTCCCCGTTCTTCTGGGAGCGGGGAAGGGGAGAGCCCCGGTGCAGGGGGGGGGGGAGACGGACATGGACCTTGATTGTTGTCCGCTCGGCACCACTCACTGGGAGTGAGTGAACAAGTTACCTGACTGGGTTTAAACCACGACAATGGGAAATAAGCAGGAGGAGTTGGAAACCTGTGTTAAGTCAGGAGACTATGATCTGGTGGCAATTACAGAGACGTGGTGGGACAACTCACATGACTGGAATATAGTCATGGAGGGCTATGTCCTTTTCAGGAAAGACAGGCCAGCCAGGCGGGGTGGTGGGGTTGCTCTTCATGTACGGGAGGAACTACAATGCGCCGAGTTCTGTCCAGGGACAGATGACGAGCGAGTTGAGAGTCTGTGGGTGAGAATTAAGGGGCAGGCTGGCAGGGGCGATACTGTTGTGGGTGTCTGTTACAGACCACCAGATCAGGGTGAGGAAGTTGACGAGGCCTTCTACAGGCCACTGAGAGCGGCCTCACAGTCACAGGCTGTGGTCGTCGTGGGGGATTTTAACTTCCCTGATGTTTGCTGGAAGGACCACTCGGCAACCTAGCCACAGTCCAGGAGGTTCCTCCAGTGTGTGGATGATAACTTCCTCCTGCAAATGGTGGATGAGCCAACCAGGAGAGGAGCGCTGCTGGATCTCATCCTCACTAACAAGGAGGATCTGGTCGAAGCAGTAAGGGTTGAGGGCTGCCTTGGTTGCAGTGACCACGAGATGGTGGAATTCAGGATCTTGTGTGGTAGGACTAGTAGAATAGCAAGTAGAATTGCAACCCTGGACTTTAGCAGGGCAAACTTTGGCCTTTTCAAGCAATTGCTAGGGGAAATCCCATGGGCAAGGCTGTTTGAAGGTAAAGAGGCCCAAGATAGTTGGTTGGCATTCAAGGATTGCTTTTTCCGAGCTCAAGATCGGAGCATCCCAACACGTAGGAAGTCAAGGAAGAGGGCCAAGAGACCTGCGTGGCTAAATAGGGAATTGCTGGGTATGCTCAAGTGGAAGAGGAGAGTTTACAGGTCATGGAAGGAGGGGCTGGCCACTTGGGAGGAATATAAGGCTGCTGCTAGAGGATGTAGGAAGGCAGCTAGGATGACTAAGGCCTCCTTAGAATTAAACCTGGCGAGAAGGGTCAAGGACAGCAAAAAGAGCTTTTTCAAATACATGGCAGATAAAACTACCACCAGAGGCAATGTAGGCCCACTGATGAACGGGATAGGTGCCCTGGTGACAGAAGATACAGAGATGGCATAGTTACTGAGTGCCTTCTTTGTCTACTCTGCTGCAGGCAGTCCTGAAGAGCCCTGTACCCCTGAGACCTTAGATGAAGTCAGGTCAACGGAGCGGTTTGCCTTAGTCGATGAGGAATGGGTTAGAGACCAGTTGAGCAATCTGGACATCCATAAATCCATGGGTCCAGATGGGATGCACCCGCGGGTGCTGAGGGAACTGGCGGAAGTCATTGCTAGACCACTCTCCATTATCTTTACCAAGTCTTGGGAAACGGGAGAGGTGCCTGAGGACTGGAGGAAAGCAAATGTCACTCCAGTCTTCAAAAGGGCAAGAAGGAGGACCCGGGTAACTATAGACCGGTCAGCCTCACCTCCATCCCTGGGAAAGTGATGGAACACCTTATCCATGGTGCCATCTTAGGGCATATCAAGGATAAGAGGGTTATGAGGGGCAGTCAACATGGCTTCACCAAGGGGAAATCATGCTTGACCAATCTCTTAGCCTTTTATGAGGAAATAACACGGTGGATGGATGATGGCAGAGCGGTGGATGTGGTCTACCTTGACTTCAGCAAAGCATTTGACACAGTCTCCCACAGCATCCTCACGGCTAAATTGAGGAAGTGTGGTCTGGATGATCAGGTAGTGAAGTGGACTGAACTGGCTGAAGGAGAGAAGCCAGAGGTTGTAGTCTATGGGGCAGAGTCTAGTTGGAGGCCTGTAACTAGTGGAGTGCCTCAAGGTCAGTACTGGGACCGGTATTATTTAATATATTCATCAACGATTTAGATGAGGGAATTGAGTGTACTATCAGCAAGTTTGCTGATGACACTAAGCTGGGAGGAGTGGCTGATACGCCAGAAGGCTGTGCTGCCATCCAGCGAGACCTGGACAGGCTGGAGAGTTGGGCAGGGAATAACTTGATGAAATATAACAAGGGAAAGTGTAGAGTCCTGCATCTGGGCAGGAACAACCCCAGGTTCCAGTATAGGTTGGGGAACGACCTGTTAGAGAGCAGTGTAGGGGAGAGGGACCTGGGGGTCCTAGTGGATGACAGGATGACCATGAGCCGACACTGTGCCCTTGTGGCCAAGAAGGCCAATGGCATCCTGGGGTGTGTTAGAAGGGCGGTGGTTAGTAGGTCGAGAGAGGTCCTCCTTCCCCTCTACTCTGCCCTGGTGAGACCCCATCTCGAATATTGTGTCCAGTTCTGGGCCCCTCAGTTCAAGAAGGACAGGGAGCTGCTGGAGAGAGTCCAGCGCAGGGCAACGAAGATGATTAAGGGAGTGGAGCATCTCCCTTATGAGGAAAGACTGAGGGAGCTGGGTCTCTATAGTTTGGAGAAGAGGAGACTGAGGGGTGACCTTAGTGTCTATAAATATATAAAGGGGGAGTGTCACGAGGATGGAGCCAGGCTCTGCTCAGTGGCAAACAATGATAGGACAAGGGGTAATGGGTACAAACTGGAACACAAGAGGTTCCACTTAAACTTGAGAAGAAACTTCTTCTCAGTGAGGGTGACGGAACACTGGAACAGGCTGCCCAGGGAGGTTGTGGAGTCTCCTTCCCTGGAGACATTCAAAACCCGCCTGGACACATTCCTGTGTAACATTATCTAGGTGTTCCTGCTCCGGCAAGGGGATTGGACTAGATGATCTTTTGAGGTCCCTTCCAATCTCTGGCATACTATGATACTGTGATACTGTGAAGTGTATCAACATGAAGCAGAGAATGTAATATGAGAAATGGGATTAAAAAAGATGGCTTGAAATGAAAAAGAGCTTTTGGACAATATATTAAGAAAGTGTCTGTTATATTTATTGGCTTGTAAGATAGTATTTCCAAAGAAAAATGAAGCAGCATCTCTTGCTTCATTTAAAACTGCGCTTCAAAAATACTAGTAATGAGGAAGAGTTCTTCTGTAGCAAGAAACAGACTAGTTTGACAAACTCCACAGAACTTGTTTCTCGTCACAATCCTCTGTAAGGAATTACAGGTAAATAAAGGCCCCTTATCTAATACTATATTCTGGAAAACCAATGTAAATAGAGAAATAATTATCTTGTGCATGCAAGAAAGCCAGTATAGCTCTAGATTTGTATACAGAAATAGATTCAAATGCTGAAGTCTCTGACAAATTTCAATTTTAGTTGCCAGGGAATCCTGCCCTCTTGTCATGCACCTTATTTTCTAATTTGTGTAGTGAGGACCCCACTGACAGGACTCAAGAAGAATAAACTATTAGAAAATAAGAAAAAGAGCAATTTTTTTTTGTTTGTCCACCACAGAAACAAACAAACAAATGAAAAAACACACACAAAAAAACATGTCTGCATTGCTGCTGTGACATCCTCTGCTCTGGTCTTCAGAACCATTCTTCTTTCACATCGCACAGTTATGTGTTATGGGTTAGGGACACTGCTCAGAGGGAAGGCAAAGCCTTGTCAGAATTTACAGCTGATGTTGGTTTGCAGTTACGGTCTGGAGTTGCCTAAATTTCTCCTGGAGGTTTAACTTCACTGGGTAGCAACCAAAGAATGTGTCATTTCTGAAGGTCCTTCTATGAAAGCTGTGACTGATGGCAGCAAAAAAATCCATAAATTCATTCATTTAACCCTCACTTGTGCCAACATGAGTGCAAGTTTGTGCTTTGTCTGCTTACAGTGATTTTAAGAATGCATCAATAGGATATAGAGCGGAAAGCAGCAATGAAAACCAAGTGCTATTTGCATTGCTGAATACTCACTATGCTATATGCATTCCCTTAGCTGGTTTATTACCATCACATTTTTTTCTGTAGATTAAATTAAGTCCTTATCTTCTGGTTGAGTGGTTTTCTTTCAGCTTAAAGTGTTATTTCTTTTCTAATGCCTGTGGCTAAATGCACAAGAAATTTAATGACAGGTTTGATGTAACAGTGAATTCTTTACACTGGTTTGGCAATCCTTTATGTACTATATAGCAATTTTCATTCACTTAATTTTAAAATGCATCGCAAATACCTTTCATTATCAAGTAAAAATAAGCTTGACTTCTGAAGTTTAAGAATTCAGGGACAAAAGTTTAATTTTCAAAACTTTTTCTGCTTTTTCTAATACTCTTAAGAAAATGCTTTGTCGTACTACTTGGCTAATTTCCTTGAAATGTTGAATTGTGAAATAAGGTTTTGTTTAAACTGCTTCAGACCATACAAGTATTCTGTTAATGCAGATGATTTTAGGAGGAGTAAACTGTGTTCCAGTAAAAATACGGCAATAAAATTTGCAACCTACGATTCTTCTTTGATCATTTAGGTTCTTTGGGATTTGATTCCCAGCATTGTAAATTGGGTCAGTAATTGATAGTTCATTGTGCTGCCATATAATTCATGGGGTTTTTTTTTGCAAAACCGCAGCAGAGGCATGACTGCCTTCTGTCTGGGGTGAAAGGACTGATTAGGCAACAGGAACTTGGATCACTGAACTGCTTCTTCATGCTGGGCTCTCACACTCTTGGCAAAGTTCAGAGTCAGAGGCATTTGTAATCCTGGCTCAGCTGTTTGTGCACCAACAGTAAGGGAGTGTAATGTAGAAAACAGTATCAGAGGGGAGGACAATTAAAAAATGAAGTATGTACCCAAAAAGCAGGAGGAATAGGGAAGGACATTTGTTCATTTATAGGAATCCTTATAAAATCAGTCCATTGATTGTTTCATGCTAAGTGCTGAAAAATTAATGCTCTTACAGACTGACAGCGCTGGATTTCAGCTGTGTGTGGAGAGTGTGGATGGAAAGGAGGTGAAACTGCTTAGTCCTTGGGTCTGTGATAAAGGCAGTCGCAATTCCCAAGGCATTTCCTGCCTGTTGCTGACTGGGATGTTCATGATCATCCATGTGCCATACAGAGAACATGTGTAGGGAGAGGAAAGCAGAAGTGGAGGATTGTCTGTGAACAGGAGATCCTAATCATTCCGTGAAATGCTTCTATAGAAAATCAAGCCATAGGAAGTACAACCACCATGATACCTTTGTGGAAAATTAACATCAACTAATCCAACTGAGTTTAAAATGTGATCATCTGTCTTTATTTCAATGATAATCCCCTTAATCAAAAGCCTCTGTTTCTTACAATGTCATCAGTACAATGAGACACTTTACTTGTCCAAGGAAATAGTTATGTCTTTAGAATGATTTTTTTTTTTTACATGGGATATCTGCTATAGTTGCATTAAAGCATTATTTCATAGAGCTGTAAACAAAGATATAGTTTATAGTTCAAATCAAATCTGGTAAATCCCAACCTGGAATTACTCACCATTAGCTGTGTTAGGGAATGTCATTTTCCAAAATCAATTTTGTCATTTTGGGTTATTTACTCTGCACTATATGTTAAAAGTGTTTATCGTGACAGGTACCAAGATACACTCATCTCTGTATTAAAATTAAGTGTTTAAGCTGAAAAATAGCATGTAAGGATGAATTGCTATGATAAACATAGGCAAAGTTATTTTTACTTGTCTTTTGTTGAGGTAACTGTAGTCTTGTTAGAAATTTCCATTCAGTTTAGAGCTGTGGCTGTCCAGATCAGTGGACATTTAATATTCCATCAGCTCCATTTAATATTCCTTAAATGCTCCTTTAACATGCAAATATATAGAGAAAGGCGTATTTGATCATTTGGTGTTATTAGTAAGTTTCCAGCAGCACAGACATTCATCCTAAGTGATTAATGTACAATTAGCTTCAAATGAAAGATCGTCTCAAAAATGACTTTCATTTGCCTTGTAGCTATTGGTTTAATGTTTACCTGTAGACTCTCTGTAGTGTATTCATTCAGAAATACAAGTTCAACTATATGACAGAAACTGAAAAAGCTGAGAGTAAAGACTGTCCTGCTGCAGCATCCAACAGCATAACTGATCTGTTCCTTTCTCTAACAAGACTCTTCAAAACCAAGTTTAATTTGGTTGTTACTGTCTGTAATTTTTTGTCTGTCAATGTAAAAAATACAATCTGCCTTTCTTTCATGTGTTCGACAGTTTCCACTGTACAGTGATGTATCTGGTATATTTTAAAGGGAAATATGAATGGCTTTGTTCTGCAATGGGGAGGACACTGAAAAGCCCAGGTGCAAAGAAGAGTATAATCTGCATTTCACTTCTTGAATATGCCAAATTAAGAGCTGAAACCACTAATTTTACTACAAAAACGGTTAGTTGCCATTACATTCTTCTAGATCATCTTCCGGCCCACAAAGAATCGCACCTAAGTGTCACAGGAGGCCAGCAGGCTGATATTGGGCATCGGTAACAGTTCCAGTTCTGCAATTGAGAAAGATGCACATGCTTCACCAAATGAAGTCCTGTGTGCATTTCTTTGTCCCCTGCAGATCAGACCATGTCTGGCCCAGCTGCAGCATGTTGCAATATTCCTTAATACCGAATGTAAGATTTGGATGTAAGACTTGGAAGTAGGCCAGGTTAGATGGGGCTTGGAGCAACCTTGTCTAGTGGAAGGTGTCCCTGCCCATGGCAGGAAGTTGGAACTAAATGAGATTTAAGGTTCCTTCCAGTCCAAACTAGTCTGTGTTTCTATGATTATGCTGAACAGTGCCACATACCATTCTGGTTTGTAAGCCTTTTTTAACGTCTCTTCCCAAAAATTAGAGATATAAATTTGAGGGAAATCTAATGACTTTCTGACAAGGTATGTGGTTTAGGCTCTAAAGAAGTCATGTCTAAGAAAGAGCAGAGTACCACTGGTGACAGGAACATTGCACCACAAATTTCAGGAATGGCAGTAAAGGTTGTTAGCCATTTTATCTGACATGAATAGGAAATATGCTATATGTGGGTGAGTATAATTAGGTCATTGGTTTATGAATCTAAAGCCCCAGTTTCCCAATGTTTCTTAAAATTAACCTCAATGTATATTTAATATATATCTTTGATTTGGCTGAAAAACATAGCCAGAAAATTCCCAACTGGGTTATACAGCTTCATAGACATAGGTTATTCCAAGGAGGATTGGAAAGAACATATCCTTATGAAATTTGCTCAATAGCCTCCAATTTCAAATATTGTGAGATTAACAGGCTTTAAAACACAACCTTGGTGCTACAGAGCTGTCAGGTAGGGAAAAAATCCAGGGGTCTGTATGCCACAGTCATTTCCTTGGACTTCTCATGGAGGTAGGGTATTGCAAGATGCAATGACTGCTGCAGGCTGCAAGAGTGGCTGGGTATTTCTTACAAACTGACTTCAAGGTGCATTGGAAGAGTCTTGTTTCCAGATCTCCTTTTAAAAGTTGTTTTATTTTCCCCTCGAATGGTAGGGTTGGAATCTGGCCTTGAAAATCAGTGCAGTATGCATTACTTACCATTGTGGGGGTTTGCAGTAGCAGTAGTCTTATCAGGACTCCTCTGTATGACATTTCCCACTAGTCTTTTCTTCAGACATCCTGACAAATCTTTGTGCAAGGGCTGACATCCTTCTTGCTGGGGATGTGTACGGGGTTTGTGTGGCAAGGTCTTTTAGAAGCTTCCCCCATGTCTGATGGACCCAATGCAGCTGGATCCAAGATGGACCTACTGTAGACCCCAAGGTCACTGCAGAAGGAGGGAGGAGGTGCTCCAAGCTCTGGAGCAGAAATTCCCCTGCAGCCTGTGGTGCAGCTGATGATGAGGCAGGATGTCCCCCTGCAGCCCATAGAGGTTCATGGAGGAGCAGAGATCCACCTGCAGCCTATGGAGGATGCCTCACTGGAGCAAGGGAATGCCCAGAGGAGTCTGTCACCCTGTAGGAAGCCCGTGCTGGAGCAGGACCTGTGGCCCTGTAGAGAGAAGAGTCCATACTGGAGCAGGGGAAGAATGTGAGGAGTCATCCCGTGGGGAACAGAGAAAACGTATGATGAACTGACCACAACCCCCATTCCCTGTTCCCCTGCACTGCTGCAGGGAGGAGGTGGAGGATTTAGGAATGATGTTGGGCCCAGGAAGAGGAAAGTGTTTTAAGATTTGGTTTTATTTCTCACTACCCTACTTTGATTTGATCAGTTGCAAACTAATCTCCCCAGGTCAAGTCTGTTTCGCCCATGACAGTAACTGGTGAGTGATCTCTTCCTGCCCTTATCTCGACCCACAAGCCTTTCATATTTGCTCTACCCTGAGCTGAGTAGAGCAGTGATGGAGCAGCTTATGTGCCTCCAGCCAGGGTCAACCCAGCACGTTGCGTTTATTCTCAGGATTGTGGTTTTGATTTTTTATATTTTTCTTTTTTGAAGATTATCTTAATTTCCTATGGCACAAAGAAGCGCTATTAGCACCGTAACTCTGCAAACCCTTTAGTGATTCTGGGACTTGCTACTCCATTAAGGGAGTCCACATTTAGAAAGGATAGCAATACATCATCCATTGGAGGTTCTGCTAGAGGAGGGTGTACATAACCCTTGAAAACCATTCCTGCCACCAAAAGCTGCCTTTTCTGAAGCTGGCCTAGGTCCATCTTCTCCTCATTTGGACCCACACTGGTTTTATGCCAGCCAGCTGCTGTGTTCCTGTTCTTGTCAGAGCTAGCACTTGGATTTTGCCATTTGGATTGCTGGACAGTGGTGGTGGAAGCAATAAATGAAGTGCACGGGGAGGCACAATGGGAAAATAGGTGGTTTTGCACTCATCTGGGACATAAGCCACTGCATAAGCTGCATAAGCCACTGTGGCTTAGACACACATGTGCAGTGCGACTATTCTAAACCTGTGCCAATAACAACTTGCTTTTACTACACAGCATGACATCAGCTTGCCTCTCTCCAGCAGCCACCTTCAGTCTGCCAGTGGCAGCCTCTCTGTGAACGTGATTTTTGTCCAAACCTGAGTTGCTTTGAGTGGCCATCAGGAGGCCCATGTTTCTCTTCCTCACCCAGGTTTGTTACACTTCAATTTTTCATATTTGCACATACTAGCAGAGAAGTAGGAGTGGGTGTGGTGGTGCTGGTGCAAGCACAATGGTTATGAGCTTCAAGCCTCCTGGAGACCAGTCAGGTCTGGTGAGGCAGGACAGTATCTGTGAGGGAATTTGAATCACTTGGGTTTTTTGCTTTAAAAAGAAGTGTCTTTGGATTCATCATTCACTCTGTTGATTTAATTCTAGCTGTTTGCCTCATATTGATCTGGATTGCTCACCAGAGACAGTTTCACTAGAATCTTCAGCCAGTGATGAAAAGGAAAAATCCCCACACCTCTGAATTAAGCATTGTCTATAAGAAGTGCTTTCTAGGAATGGTTGGTTTTATCACACTTTTGTTGCCTAATTTGTGGCTGCTGACGCAGAATAAACACACAGAAGTGCTGAGAATGAATGACTTGATATGATAAAGTAGTGCTTTCTCTTCCTCTGCCTCTGCCCCCAAGGCATCATTCCTTTTTTGATGCAAACTTCAAAAGAATTGTCCTGAGTGTTCACGTTAATCCCACTTTTCATCCCACCTCGTAAAAGAGGGATGGCTATGTTTTTACCACTCTCATTTCTAAAAGCAGTAATGCAGAAAACTCAGAAGAGGTATATCCTTTCATAACTTCTTGCTGGTTAAAGGCTTGAGAAGAACTGGGTGGTTATGATAAACCTCCAATCCAACTCCAAGCCTTCTGAAACTGCTCATTTTTGTAATGCTGGGAACAGCTCTAGAATGCTCAAAGGAAGCAAAACAACATCTTGCTATACAAATTCCATCTGGGAGAACAAGTATTTATTTCTGCCTTGGTTTTACAGCATCTTTAGAAATCAAATTAATGTTTCAAGCTTTGTATGTCTATCTACCAACTCTTCTGTCTGTTGGGCACTTCCTGTTCAAAGTCAGTTAGCTGTGCCTGCCTGTCTGTTCATTAAACTGTTGTACAGAGAATAACAGAGTAGTTTTAGTACAAACAGCCTCCCTTTCTGTAGGTACAGACATCTTGTCTTTTAGCAGCAAACAATACTATACACATCAGTTGCTTTCATATTTACTGCAGTCTACCCCTTGTGCCTGGGGACAACTCTGTCTTAGTTCATTCCCTAAATAGTCTCTGAGGCTGTAGATTAACACATTATTTTTTTTGTTATTGGGAATTTTTTGGCTAGCAGAGGAAAGTTGATGATTGTTGCAGGGACACCTTCGACTAGACCAGGTTGCTCCAAGCCCTGTCCAACCTGTCCTTGAACACTGCCACAGCTTCTTTACACAACCTGTAGAACTAAAACACAAATCACAGTGGAATATTTTTTTCCACTGGAGTTGACTGTAGTAGCCTGGGGAACATAAAGAGGGACTACAGAGCGCTGGGAGAGGTGGTTAGGGGATCTGGAGCTCAGGTGGTCTTTTCATCAATTCTCCAGGGTACAGGGGAGGACCTAAAAAAAGCTAGGAGGATTAGCCAGGTTAATAACTGGTTAAAAGGGTGGTGTCATAGTCAGGGGTTTGGGTGTCTTGAACACGGAACATGGAACACGGGACCCAAGTTTGTAGGCCAGGTCTAGTGGGGGCTGGTGGAACTGCTCTGATAAAGAAGGGAAAGAGCAGTTTTGGTAGGAGGCTTGCCAGACTGGTCAAGGAGGCTTTAAACTAGATGTGCTGGGGGAGGGGGGCATCATTCCTTCCCAACACACCCAGTCAGTTGCCAGCACCTATAATAAATGCTTGGAGCAATGCAGAGATATCCGAGCCGCTCCAGCCAATGAGCCGGCTTCAGTTGGAGCTCGGCTCTGATGCCTCTATACAAACGCCTGCAGCATGGGGAACAAACAAGAGGAATTAGACTTGTATGCACGTCTACAGGGGTATGATGTAATAGGCATCGCAGAAACATGGTGGGATGGCTCTTATGACTGGAGTGTTGGAATGGGAGGTTACAGGCTCTTTAGAAAAGACAGGTCTGGCAGGCGGGGAGGGGGAGTTGCCCCTTATGTTAGGGATAGGCTGGAGAGTATGGAACTTTGTCTGGGGACAGGTGAGCAGTCCACGGAGACTTTGTGGGTCAGGGTTAAAGGGAATATAGCTATGGGAGACATTACTGTGGGGAAATGTTACAGACTGCCTGATCAAGGAGAACATGTGGATGAAGCACTCCATAGACAGATAGGAAAAGCCTCACGCTTGCAGGCTCTTTTTCTCATGGGTCTCTTCAACCACCCTGACATCTGTTGGAAGGACGGTACGGCCCAGCACAAGCAATCCAGGAGGTTCCTCTATTGTGTAGAAGACAACTTCCTTCTGCAAGTAATAGAGGCGCTGACAAGGAGAGGTGCCATGCTTGACCTCGTGCTCACCAACAGGGAAGGTCTCATTGGAAATGTGACGCTCCAGGGCAGCCTTGGATGCAGCGATCATGAGATGGTCGAATTTGAGATCCTCAGGACAGTGAGAAGAGCGTGCAGCAAGCTCACTGCCCTGGACTTCAAAAGAGCAGACTTTGGCCTCTTCAGGAACCTGCTTCGGAAGGTTCCATGGGATATAGCCCTAGAGGGCAGGGAGGCCCAAGGCTGTTGGTTGATATTCAAGGATCACCTGCTACAAGCTCAGGAGTGTTGCATCCCAACCAGAAGGAAGTGCAGCAGGAGGGCCAGCAGACCTCCTTGGATGGACAAGGAGCTCCTGAGGAAAATTCAAATGAAAAAAGAGGCTTATAATAAGTGGAGGCAAGGAGAGGTGGCATGGGAAGAGTACAGGGATGTTGTCCGGGAAGCTAGGGACCAGGTTAGGAAAGCTAAGGCCCAGTCAGAAATAACCTTAGCTAGAGGTATTAAAGATAACAGGAAGGGATTCTACAGATACATAGCAAATAAAAAACAGACTAGGGAGAATGTAGGCCCACTCAGGAAGGTCTCAGGATTGCTGGCTACACAGGATTTGGAAAAGGCTGAGGTTCTGAATGACTTCTTTGCTTCAGTCTTCACTGGCAAAGGCTCTGACTAAACCACCCATGTCTTGGAAGGAAGATGCAGGGACTGTGAGAATGAAGACCTTGGGTCCACTGTAGGAGAGGAACTGGTTCGAGACCATCTTAAGAACCTGAATGTGCACAAGTCCATGGGTCCTGATGAGATCCATCCACGGGTCCTGAAGGAGCTGGTAAATGAAGTTGTGAAGCCGCTGGACATCATATTTGAGAAATCATGGCAGTCGGGTGAAGTTCCCGATGACTGGAAAAAGGGAAATATAACCCCCATTTTCAAGAAGGGGAAAATGGATGACCCAGGGAATTACAGACCAGTCAGTCTCACCTCTGTGCCTGGCAAAATCTTGGAGCAGATTCTCCTGGAAGGCATGCTAAGGCACATGAAAAACAACAAGGTGCTTGGTGACAGCCAGCATGGCTTCACTAAGGGGAAATCCTGCCTGACCAATTTGGTGGCCTTCTATGATGGGCTGCAGAACTGATGGACAGGGGTAGAGCAGTTGATGTCATCTACCTGGATTTGTGCAAAGCATTCAACACTGTCGCACACGACATCCTTGTCTCTAAATTGGAGAGACATCAATTTGATGGATGGACCACTCGGTGGATAAAGAACTGGCTGGATGGCCGCACACAAAGAGTTGTGGTCAATGGCTCAATGTCCAGCTGGAGACCAGGAACGAATGGTGTCCCTCAGGGATCTGTGTTGGGACTGGTCTTGTTCAACATCTTTGTCAGTGATATGGACAGTGGGATTGAGTGTGCCCTCAGCAAGTTTGCCGATGACACCGAGCTGTGTGGTTTGGTTGATACCCTGGAGGGAAGAAATGCCATCCAGAGGGACCTTGACACACTTGTGAGCTGGGCTGATGCCAACCTCATGAAGTTTAACCATGCCAAGTGCAAGGTCCTACACCTGGGTCGGAGCAATCCCAGGCACAGCTACAGGTTGGGCAGAGAAGAGATTCAGAGCAGCCCTGCAGAGAAGGACTTGGGGGTGTTGGTCGATGAGAAAATGAACATGAGCTGGCTTCAGTGTGCGCTTGCAGCCCAGAAAGCCAACCATATCCTGGGCTGCATCAAAAGGAGCGTGACCAGCAGGTCGAAGGAGGTGATCCTGCCCCTCTACTCTGCTCTTGTGAGACCTCACTTGGAGTTTTGTGTGCAGTTCTGGTGTCCTCAACATAAAAAGGACATGGAACTGTTGGAACAAGTCCAGAGAAGGGCCACAAGGATGATCAGGGGACTGGAGCACCTCCTGTATGAAGACAGCCTGAGGAAGTTGGGGCTGTTCAGCCTGGGGAAGAGAAGGCTGTGTGGAGACCTCATAGCAGCCTTCCAGTATCTGAAGGGGGCCTGTAGGGATGCTGGAGAGGGACTCTTCATTAGAGACTGTAGTGACAGGACAAGGGGTAACGGGTTAAAACTTAAACAGGGGAAGTTTAGATTGGATATAAGAAGGAAATTCTTTCCTGTTAGGGTGTTGAGGCACTGGAATGGGTTGCCCAGGGAGGTTGTGAATGCTCCATCCCTGGCAGTGTTCAAGGCCTGGTTGGATGAGGCCTTGGGTGATATGATTTAGCATAAGGTGTCCCTGCCCAAGGCAGGGGGGTTGGAACTAGATGATCTTAAGGTCCTTTCCAACCCTTACGATTCTATGATTCTATGATTCTATGACTTCATGCATCATTATTTGTCTCTATCTACTCAGTAGCTGCTCTGCAAGAGGTTCAACTCCAGTTCAGGTTCACTATTGACTGACAGTTGTTGTTTCACAGAATACCTTAAACACACAGGTAAAGTGATTACTGTCTTCTGTGAAAGGTCTGCATCCAGACATCTTTCAGTGTGATTTTGGCCATCACAGGAAGCTTCAGCTGAGGAGCTGAAGACTGAGTTGATGTATGGAGTTGAAGGAACATCTAGATGATGCTTAGTCAGATGGTTTCGTTTTAGTTTGTCCTGTAAGAATCAGGGATTTAGACTTGATGATCTTTATAGAGCCCTTCCAACTTGAGATATTCTATGATATTCTATGCCACCGTCCCTGCCATACTTTACTTTCATACAGATTGGACGTAGAATGCACCTTATTTTGGTAGTCGGATGTTTTTTATAAACACGAACTTGTGCAACTTGGAAGCATGTGTGTAGGGCATTAGCCTCAGTGCTAGTTTTGCAAGCAGCTGTAGGAAAGACTTTGGGCAGAATAATTTCTGCTGATAAACGGCAGTATTCAGGCTCAACCTAATGACTCATTATTCTGTTATATTATTTCATTGTTTCCTCCACAATGGAACATGTCTCTAGCCTAGAAAAACAGAAACAATTGATAAAATATAAATGAATGTGCTTCCCAGACCTCTGAAATTTCTCACACCCCACCGCACCAAGGCCCTCAAGGCCCTTGTCATATTTTTTCACTGGTAATATCCAAGACTGCAAGACAGACCCCTTCCTGAAAGACTGCTGTGACAAGACATACAATTTTATTGGTGCTTTGTATAGTGTTTTGGCATTCTGGTCTGTTTCCTTAGTCTCATTGCATTCTCAACAGATAAAACAGCTTTCAGTCTTTTTCTTCTAGAATAGAGAAAGCTTAAACTCTAAGGAACTATGTTAAGCTCGAAACTTGACAGTTTGACAGTACCAGGCCCTCACCATAATTGCTTTCATTGGTTCCCACCAGATTTAGAATCAGCTTTATTACTGTTGCCTGAATATCTTATTACAGTTAACAATACTGGGTATGAAAATGTAGAATGGATTCCTCATCTCATAGCAGCTGGTGGAAAGCTGGTTGAAAAATTATTTTAAAGGTTATGTTGGTTATTAAAACAACCACACAGTTAAACAGCCGTCTCAGTTTGCTGCTTTGTTACAAATATCTATCTTTCATCACGATTTTTGCAGGGATCAATTTAAATTATTTCATTAATTTTTCTTTAAAATGTCCTCATAATTTAAAAAAATGTGAATGGAATCAATATGTCAGCACCTATTAATTTCTGTATTGATTCTGTTGTATACTTTACATTAAGAGACATTTACAATGAATGCTATGTACCTGACAGAACAACGCAAAGGCAATTACATACAAAGTAAACACACAAATATCACCATCGAAACCTAACCAGTGAGTAGGATGTGCTTTGGGTTTGTTTCCTTGCTTCTGGTTTGTGTCAAAGAGCAATAGCACGCACAACCAGGACAATCTTGTTTGGGTTTTGTTCTGTCGTTAGTTGTAAAAGATTAAAAGCAATAAGATGGCCATACACTTTTGACTTCTGTCTTTCTTGTGAGTCCAGACATGTCCGTGGGAGGTGGGGGGAAGGCAATTAGGTTAAAAATACAGACCACTGACCTGCTGCTAAGTCTTGGGAGGCTGTTGTTGGTCTGTTATGTACAAAGAACCTATACAAAACAAAGCCAGTGGGAAACTCCCATCTTTTATGACCAGACCTATAATGTTTAACAGGCAAGAGTATATACATTAATGTACAATACAGTCAATTGTTACACTGCCTATTATTAGTAATAAAACTCTTTGGAAGATTCACTGAAGATTAGGAGGGCTGCATGCCAGCAATGTCATGGAGAGAATTGCAGCTCACCCTGCACTGTTCTGGCACAAGTGAATACAGGAACTTGTGGCCCCTGAGATGAGTCCTCAGACCCGAAGAGCTTTGGCAATCCCATGTGCAGTCACTTAAAAAGTCCAATGACTTAGCCTAACTCTGCTCTGAGAGAAGCTGATTTTATGAAAAGGAGAGCTATGCTTGAACAGAAAATCCAGGATTCAGACTGAATTCTGAAATACTCTTTGTTCTTTTTCCTAGTGACATCAGAAATGCTTTCTGCCTGCCAGATTTATTGGGAAGCTTTTCAAACAACCATATTTATTCAAAATATTGCTTGAAAAAATTGCTTTTTAAAAGACTAGGTTTTTTAAATTGTTTGCATCCCTTTGTACTATCTGAACTGTTCATTTTGAGCATGAGAATTTTTGCCAGGGCTGAGACAGTTACGTGCTGTGCTTCAAATGAGAACTCTTCTGCCTTGCTCTTTCACTATCCCTCTCTTTCTTTTGCAAAAATTCCTATTTCAGACAGAACCAAGATTCAAAACATTGAAACCATCACATTGTTAATTAACAGAAGGCAGTGACTTCTCTGCAGTGTTGGACTGTGAACCTACTATTGGCTCTTATTTTTTCCTTTGGAAACAGAAAATGGAGACGTCAGGCGAGGAGCTGTACTTGAAAAATGTGCATTACCCTTTTCCTGTTTCCCAGTACTGTAATGTGGATAAAATCAGACAGGTTTCTAATAAGTGGACCTGTTAGCAATAACCCAAGATGCAGGTGTAATTGCAATTTCCGTGATTCATCTGTATAGCACACTGGCTTGTTTCACACAGGCAGCATCTGTTTCACATGCACACCATGATTATTCTACTCTGATTGACATCCACCTTCTCTTAATAAAGTCCCACCTGTAAAGTGCTCCATTTTTTCTTAATGCATTTGTTAGATAAAGAAATCCTTTACAGCACTGTGCTGAAACTCAGAAAGCTATCTGAATTTGTCAGTGGTGCAGCACCAGCACAATTATGAATGCTCTCTGTGGATTAACTTAATAAAAATATGTGGTTTTAATGCTGATTTGAACCAGACCAAGTAGACTTTGGTGGAGGCACTTCAGATTTATATCAATATATCACAACATGAGATAAAATCTGGCTTAGGCTGTGGAACTGAAATGGCTTTCTAAAAAAAAATATTGTACATTGGTATCTTATCAATTTTGTCATGTTTTCTCCCCTTTTCATTGTATTCTATGTTTTCTGCTGTGTTTTTCCTATTTCAATGTATTACCCGTGGAGATCCTTGAAGATTTTGGGAACAACAGAAGTTTGTATGGGCTCAGGGGGTCACAGGACCATTTTGTGAAAAATAAATGTACTGAATGTTACTGAATACTCAAAAATTAACCCTGGCTCAGGAAGCCCCTGAGCTGCAAATAGTTGGGGGCTAGAAAAGCACTTGTGTTCTTCAGAGAACATCTGCTTTTGGGGAGTGTTGGACCCAAGGAAACCTGGTCCCATATTTTAGGCATCCGGTAAATTATCTTTCTCATTACCTGTTTAGACTGGCTGACATGGCCCTTTTCTTCATTACAGGAAGGCACTCATTTCAGCCCAGTGCAGGTCAGTGACCAAAATTGCTGATTGTTTTTTAGTTAGGCTTGCAAGTGAAGTAAAACTTGCAGGTGTCCATGCCTAGTGCCGAATAAGACAGGTACTGAGCAGGCTTGGATCTCTTTGGGTAAGGGTGGTGAGCACAGTGGAATGACAGCTTGTGTGACACCAGTATCACACATTCTAGTGCTTGCATTTGTGAGCCTGGTTAGTAGTCTTGATGAGCCTGATAGTCCAGCCTCAGGTGCCTGAAGTCTGTGCAAGACCACAATCATAATTTGCTGATTGACTAAGCATCTCTGAAAGGCTGGAGCCTGAGAAGAAACATCTTCTAGAGGAGCATGGGGTCCCTGAAACTGCACCTGTATTGGTGGAAATGTAGTAATCAGAAATTTCCATTTAAAATCAGGGTTGTTACTGTGTTTCAGCTTGCTGTGCTTGTTAACTTGTGTCTTGTCACTCCTGCCCACTGGGCATCTCAGTTTCTTTCTCAAAACCGAGATGGGTATCCTGCCAAAAAAGAGATCGGACTTGACTGGTGGCCATTGTGGGGTCCCCTCCCGTCCACCTTTGGGGACAGACCTACAGCAATTCCAGCACAGTCACAGCCGGTTGGAGTGTGACTGGTGCTAATTGACACCAATTAAGGCTTTGACCTTCATTACCATAATGCTGGGGGAGGTCCATGTGTGCATGAGTAAGCTGAGACTTGATCCTAATACAATATATAAGCAAACAGTCCTTCCAGAAAAGGAAATCTCTCAAACTTAATGGCTAAAGAAACTTTCTGTGAATTTAACCATTTATGAAAATAAAAAAAAAGTAGAGGGTCATTAGGAAGAAAAACCTGCTTTATGTAAGAATTTTTGTGAAAGCAACACACAAGGCCAGTTGCATCCTTTGGGCTAGTTGGGGTTTTGTTGGTTTTGGAGGTAGTACAGCCTTTCTTAAAAATCTTACAGTCTAGACTCTTTTTTCAGCATTTTTCCAACAAGTAGTGATGTGGCTATTTGGTCTGTTGTTACATGCTACTAGTAAAGTACTTACTGCAGATATTGGTGGTTAGGCAGACCCTGCAAGCGCAAATGGATGGAGACCAGTTTGGGTTTTGGAGGAGAAAATATTACTTTTGAAGCCCGCTATACAGGCTGTCTTATAGCAATTTCATCATGAGCTGCAGATGATTCCTGCTTCATATAATAATAGAAAACATAATTTGAAAGTGGCTTCTTTAATCCACCGAATAGGCATTTTGATCTCTGAAAGGAAGATTGTTAAAGCATCTCAATGACATGTCTGAAGTGAAGTATTATCAGAGTTAAGAAGTTCAGGAGGCAGAGCAGGCTCTTCAGCCCACATTCGCTTTGTGCACCCCAAAATAAGGAGTAGAGTTCGCTTTAGGAGGACAAAGCCAATGTCTGTTCTCTACCCTTGGTGAGCAGATGGGTAAGGTGTGATGGGTAAGGTATGATGAAAACAGAGAGGAGAAAAACTTCAATTTTATCCAGAAAACACTGTTTGTTTCAGTGTCCAGCTCTGTTCTGTCTCAGCAAACTCTACCTGTTTTTACTTTTTTCCTGATGTTTTCAAAGGTAGGCAAGATATGCTGTTGACCCTTCTGTTTTGTTTTGTTTTGGGTTTTGTGCTGCTGTTTGAACATGTTTCATCTCCCAGAGGTGTCACTAGGCAAGTATTTGATCTTAAATATCAAATATTTGATCTTATTTCAGAAAAGCATTGAACAAATCCATATTTGCAGCTGGGGGCGGGGCGACATGAGGAACATAGGAAAGGTTCAGTAGAAGTTAAGAGACAGCAGAAAGGAAAGCACAATTCTTGGTACTAAAACAATTTTATATACAATAGAGGGGAGGAGAAAGCTTGTTACACTTTATCTACTCCACCTTACTTGTAAATTGTAACCTGCTGTCAGTTTATTCAGTTCAGTGCTCCCAGATCTATAAAGAACTCCCTGCTGCTCTAAATGCATTGTGTCATTAGAAAATACGTATGTAAGTCATATCCACATATTGTACTGATCCAAAGTGTTTTTCTTGCAATAAGCTAATTAAAGTGAATGATCCAAAGCTACTGAGCAGATCTGTGGATAAACAAGTAATCTGGGCAATAATAGGTTTCTGCTGGTGCCCAGGTATATGTGTATAAATTCTTTAGTAAGGAGAAAAACTTTGGTTAATTCAGTCATAGGATGTTTCTAAAAGATCATTTTTAATATTACATTCATGGATTCTTCTATAGCCTTCTGAGAGGGGATACTTTTAGCCATACCTACTATTTTAGCCAAGGCATTAGGGAAAAATTCTTCCCTGTGAGGGTGGTGAGGCCCTGGTACAGGTTGCCCAGAGAAGCTGTGGCTGCCCCATCCCTGGCAGTGCTCAAGGCCAGGTTGGATGAGGCTTTGAGCAACCTGGTCTAGTGGAAGGTGTCCCTGCCTGTGGCAGGGGTTGGAACTGAGTGAGCTGTAAGGTCCATTCCAGTACAAAGCAGTCTGTGATTCTGTGATATCTGAGTACCCTGGTCTAGTATTAAGAATGAACTCTTCTTCATATGGGCACTGGACTAATCTATTTTTCTTTAAGAATAATATTAATTTTATCAACTTGTGAAGTTGTAGGTTGCAGGCTGAAACTGTAGTTCAGGAGGCTTTCACAGAATTACAGAACAGCAGGCTGCAAGGGACCTCAGTGGTCAACTGATCCAACCTTTCTTGGCAAAGCATAGAAATACAGAATCACAAGGAGGCTTTAAACTAGATGTGTTGAGGGAGGAGGGCATCATTCCATCCCAACACACCCAGTCAGTTGCCAGCACCTATAATAAATGCTCAGAACAATGTAGAGATATTCCAGACAGTCCAACCAATGAGCCGGTTTCATTTGTATAGATGCCTCTATACAAATGCCCATAACATGGGGAACAAACAAGAGGAATTAGAGATGTGTGCACGTCTACAGGGGTATGATGTAATAGGCATCACAGAAACATGGTGGGACGGCTCCTATGACTGGAGTGTTGGAATGGGAGGTTACAGGCTCTTTAGAAAAGACAGGTCTGGCAGGCAGGGAGGGGGAGTTGCCCTTTATGTTAGGGATAGGCTGGAGAGTATGGAACTCTGTCTGGGGACAGGTGAGCAGTCCACAGAGACTTTGTGGGTCAGGGTTAAAGGGAACATAGCTATGGGAGACATTACTGTGGGGATCTGTTACAGACTGCCTGATCAAGGAGAACATGCGGATGAAGCACTCCACAGACAGGTAGGAAAAGCCTCACGCTTGCAGGCTCTTGTTCTCATGGGTGACTTCAACCACCCTGACATCTGTTGGAAGGACGGTACGGCCCAGCACAAGCAATCCAGGAGGTTCCTCGATTGTGTAGAAGACAAATTCCTTCTGCAAGTAATAGGGGAGCTGACAAGGAGAGGTGCCATGCTTGACCTCGTGCCCACCAACAGGGAAGGGCTCGTTGGAAATGTGACGCTCCAGGGCAGCCTGGGATACAGCGATCATGAGATGGTCGAATTTGAGATCCTCAGGACAGTGAGAAGAGCGTGCAGCAAGCTCACTGCCCTGGACTTCAAAAGAGCAGACTTTGGCCTCTTCAGGAACCTGCTTCGGAAGGTTCCATGGGATATAGCCCTAGAGGGCAGGGAGGCCCAAGGCTGTTGGTTGATATTCAAGGATCACCTGCTACAAGCTCAGGAGTGTTGCATCCCAACCAGAAGGAAGTGCAGCAGGAGGGCTAGCAGACCTCCTTGGATGGATAAGGAGCTCCTGAGGAAAATTCAAATGAAAAAAGAGGCTTATAAAAGGTGGAAGCAAGGACAGATGGCCTGGGAAGAGCACAGGGATGTTGTCCGGGAAGCTAGGGACCAGGTTGGGAAAGCCAACCATATCCTGGGCTGCATCAAAAGGAGCGTGACCAGCAGGTCGAAGGAGGTGATCCTGCCCCTCTCCTCTGCTCTTGTGAGACCTCACTTGGAGTATTGCGTGCAGTTCTGGTGTCCTTAACATAAAAAGGACATGGAACTGTTGGAACAAGTCCAGAGGAGGGCCGCGAGGATGATCAGGGGGCTGGATCACCTCCCATGTGAAGATAGGCTGAGAAAGTTGGGGCTGTTCAGCTTTGAGAAGAGAAGGCTGTGTGGAGACCTCATAGCAGCCTTCCAGTATCTGAAGGGGGCCTATAGGGATGCTGGAGAGGGACTCTTCATTAGAGACTGTAGTGACAGGACAAGGGGTAACGGGTTAAAACTTAAACAGGGGAAGTTTAGATTGGATAGAAGGAGGATGTTCCTTTCTGTAAAGGTGGTGAGGCACTGGAATGGGTTGCCCAGGGAGGTTGTGAATACTCCATCCCTGGCAGTGTTCAAGACCAGGTTGGATGAGGCCTTGGGTGATATGGTTTCGTGTGAGGTGTCCCTGCCAATGTCAGGGGGGTTGGAATTTGATTATCTTAATGTCCTTTACAGACCTAACTATTCTATGATTCTAAGATGGTTTGGGTTTGAAGGAACCTTAAAGATCAACTGGTTCCAACCCCCTGCCATGGGCAGGGACACTTTCCACTAGACCAGGTTGATTTAGCATGACCTAGACTAGTTGTCCCAGCACCCTGTACAGCTGAATCTTAAAAGTATCCAGTGTTGGGGAATCCACCACTTCCCTCGGGAGACTATTCCGATGGCTGGTTGTTCTCTTGTGTCCAGTCTGAATCTCCACAGCAATAGCCTGTGCTCATCACCCCGCATCTTTTCCATGTGACTCCCTGTATAAACGGAGTCTCCGTCTTCTTTGTAGACACTCTTTGTAAGCACATGCTTAACTTTAGGCACGTGCTTAGCCCCTGTTGAAGTCATTAAGATTAAAACAGCCACTCAGAGCCTCAGTACTAGAAAAGGAGTGGAAAAGATGTGGAATATCTGAAGCACTATCTAAGTTTTAGGGTTGCTGGATTTTCCTCCAGTTAAATACTCTTATTTTTGTGATTTGATTCAACATATGTTTTTCAGATGGAAAACCTGTTTGTCCACCACTCCAGCCCATCCTCGTGGACAGCAGGTGGAGGAACATGAGGACACACATTTCCTGTGTGAAAAATTGGCTCAGGGATTTTTATTTGTCCCCTTAAGTCCCCGGCAACTGTTTATGATTACCTGGAGGGGATAAGAAAGGGTTAGGGAGAGAAAGCAGCTTCAAGGTTTGACAGCCTAGAAAATGCTTATGACACAATTTAGCCGCTGCTGGTGTTTTGTAAATGTATATGTGATAAATAGCACTTAATGACTATGAGAAATGACTTCTAGTATTTGCTAATAAATTTGCAATGTACTAGATTTATGAAAGACCCTGACAAAATTCTTAAACAAACTTAAGTTTTCCTTACTATATACTCCTGTAGTTACAATTATGAGATTTGGGTTTTTTTCCCAGTGAAGGCAGTGGTGCTAGTATGTTCCTCAAGGTGAATGTGGTCTAGTTTATTTAAGAAAGAAAGAGTTTAAGTGGAAATGAGCCACAGAAATGTGTGCCACTTCTCTAAAACAAACATGGTTTAAGCTTTTTCTTAGAAGTCACATCTATTACTATGTTTTCAAGTAGATCTTTGTTAGTAAGCATATGCAGGTGTGTTTGATCAGATTAAAAGATCCATAACTATATTTATATTGCTAAACCTATGTTCTTTTTAAACAAGGTCATGCATCTATGCCAACTGAAGTTAATTGGGAATTTGCAACTGAACAGATACAAGTGCCTAAAAAAGTAGTGTCACCATTGTTCATCTGCATGGCGTGTGGCCTGTAAAGCCATTTTGGACGTAACATATGGTTTCTGAGGATCTCTAGGCCATTTATTTCATAGGACTAAATAAACTGGCTGAGTAATTAATAATATTGAGAATTGATCTAGACCAGTCATTGGAAGTTGTAACGATTTTGAAACTTAGATCAGTAAGAGATGTATGAGAATCTTTTCAGGGTAGGAGATTTGTTTGTAATTTTGTTCTTGCTGCAATGACTTTGTCAATGTTTGTGATATTTAAGGGATTCCAAGTTCGCTTTTCTTCCTCCAAAGGATTCCAGGGACATGTGAAGAAAAAACCAAACCATTTATATAGGCACAAATCAAAATTATCCACCATTTGATAGTTTCTGGTTCTAGAAAACAAAGAGTGGCGCTTGCAAGAGCTTAAGACGGTGTTTAGCAGTTGTCCTGTGTTTTGAAGTTTTGCTTTAGGTTTTGTTTATTGAGGGAATTCCAGACTTACCTTACTACACAGTGACTGGAATGAATGCAGGTGCAGTTGCAGTTTGTCTTTCAGGCAGAGGCGGAAGCTTATTGAGGAACATCGATTCCCTGGATGAATATTAAATTTGTTTTGCTGCACTGAAAATATTCTTCATTAAGTGAGTAATTGAACAAACTTACTATTATTAATAATAGTTTATATTATTACATTATTATATTATAACAATCTATTATAAATTTATTAAAAGCAATATTAATAAAAATACAAACCTCATAATTTATTATTATATGGTTATCATCATCATTGCCTGTCTGCTGACTTTAACTGAGACTAGACTGTTTAGTATACTGCATGTAAGAAAATGCCACACATAGAAGGTTCTCTAGGAGGAATGGAGACAATAACCCTTAAGTGTTCTTTTTAGCTGTTTCTTGAGTATTTTTCTCTAGCCTCTGTGAGTTTGTGCTGGGGCCAGGTAAAACTTGGGCTCTGATTATATCTGACACCGCAGCATTTTTCACAGGTTGAAACTGGCCAATAAAATTTCAGTTTCTTCGCTAATAACAAAAGCGAGAGTCCATCAGCTGTAATTTCAGGCCATGAAGGTGATTGTATCCAGCAAGCTCTTCATGACTCACTGGGGCTTACATTTTGCAAGATCAATTAGAAATATATGTGTTTGTTTTCTTATTATTTCTAGGAATAAATGCCAGAGTAGACTGTATCTGGAAGCTGAATACTCATAATACTGCCAAAGCCTAAAGGCAGTTAATGAGTTTCAGTTTCCATTTGAAATGGAATTAAAATTTAAAATGCTTCTATAATTTACCATATATTGTAGTCATTGTAGCATATCAGTAAAGGGGAATAGCTTCATCTTTTTCATCACATGTAGTTTCAATTTAATCTACTTACAGTTTTAATATTAAACTTTAAAAACATCTGTCTGCACACAGTGCTCTAGATGCATCTATTCATGTAAGAGGCTTTTTCCCCTCCTCCATTACACAATTTCTTTTTCTTTTCATGGTTGAACTTCCTCCTTTTTGGCCAGGAGCCTTAGGCAGTCAGTGTGATGTCTCCCAAGAGCTCACACTGCAGGGCCTTGGTTATTCAAGGCCAAGGTTTTACATATAGCCATGAGCTTTACTCAAAGCTCTTTTCATAATCCTTCCTTAATAACCATGGCTGGTGAGTATCCCTCTTCTGAGTACTTTCTGTGAAAACAATGTTTATACAGCCAAGACAGCAGACTGATGATAAATCAAAGAATAGAAGTTTTTCTCTCAGGGTGGACTAAAAGTACTGTCTCTGGAGCACAAATGTTGCTCTGAGCTTTTGCCCTATCAGTCACAATGCAAGCGTTCATTAGTGTTTGAGATGCCTCACCTTTGTTTCTATGCCAATGCTCTAATAAATATGACTTCTCTGTTTATGAGCTGCTGCCGCCACCTATTTTTATGATACCAGCGAAAGTATATATCAGATTATATCCTCTGTTAATATCTACTCTGGTTATTAATGCCAAAAGCGAACCATTAAACCAAGCTAAGGAAAGAGAGACACACTGAGAGATTCAGCCTTTTCCTAAAACTCTCCTACACATTTTCTGGGAGAGCTGAAATCTCCTCTTTTAATAAAATGCCAGCTTTTGGTTGGAACTGCTTGTTTTAATTACTAAAAAAGTAAGGGGAATCATGCAATGGTCTAAGACACAAGGATGCCTCCTAGATTACTTAAGTTTCTTGTGAAACTTTTATAGCTATGTGAATTTACAAGAATATTTCTCTTTTCAAAGCTCATGAGAGTTGCTTGAGAACAAAAACTTGAGTAAAATTGTAACCACAGTGTGCTGGACTGGCCATGCAAGCATAGCTAAATGCAAGAACCTTTCGTATTTTTAGCAAATAGTACCTCAAGATGAGCAGTTGTGCTGATGTTGCAGCCTCTGACCTGATTTTCCTTCATCATGGCTACACCTTTTTTTGGTGTTTTTCACAGAATGCTAGACTGGTTTGGGTTGGAAGGGACCTTAAAGCTTATCCAGTTCCAGCCCTCTGCCATGAGCAGGGACACCTTCCACTAGACCAGGTTTCTCCAAGCCCCATCTAACCTGGCCTATTTGCCACTCAGAAGCTCTTCTTCATCATGTCATTTGTAGTAGTTGTATAGGAGCCTGTTTTCTATGTCATACTGCTTCACAAACATTATCTTGTGGAACAGGCTGTCTGTGGCAGCAGGAATAGTGTGCAGATGTTCTCTAGGATCTGTGTGAACTCGTCACGAGAAACAAAAAGGACTAGTCCATCCATCCTGCTTCAAAAGGAGGTGGTGTGTTTTCTCCCAAGCTATGCAAAGCCATCACCCTGCATGGTTTTGCATTTCTGCACTGTTGGTTAGTTAGGTAATAAAAGTGTTGCGTGTCTTCTGTTTCCTATGGCTCCTACTCAGCTGTGGAAAGAAATATCAAGTAATCTAACCACTTTCTTCCAAATCTCGGGCCAGAATCTCAGCTGGTGTAAGTCAGCAGAGTTCCACTGACATTATTAGTACTCCAGTGATTCACACCAGCTGTGGATCTGGTCTTCTGTGTCAATTTATGAAGGGAACTAAATGTCAGGAAATATGAAATGATTTCTTATATAGTCAGCAGTTCTCCAGATGTGTTAATGGAGTTTAAGTTTACCAAAAGGCAAGATTTTAAAAAGTGATACAACAGAAGAGTAAACTTTCAAGAAGAATGCCTTGCTTACAGACTTTTTGGCAAGAGAAGATATACAACTCACTGCAATTTAAGGAAATTAACTCAGTTGTGCATAAGAGTATGGTAATACAGCTTCAATGAGAATCCAAGATGCAAAATAATTGCACAGCACAAACCAAGCTGTTGGCATTTAGTGAATAATTGCCATGCAAACAGGAATCATCAAGTCTTAAAACCAAAATTAAGTTGCTTATGAACTTCGTTTAAAGAGATTAATGCTTCTACTTTGCAAGTATAGTTGGATTTACACACAGGCATTCTATTACAGCTTTTGGAGATTAAATGAGGACCATGTTATTACAAGAACACAGAAGCTTAATAGTTCAAACTGTGTAATGTTAAAACTCAACAGTGGTTTGGATTATAGATGTGATCTCATGTACAGTGTTGAAAATAGTTATTTTAGCCAATGAGGACTGTTGTTTTGAAATTGCTTAAGCACTGTCAGGCTTACTTTTCAAAATCAGAAAATGCTGGAATGCTTTAGATCAGCCTAGAAAAGGAAAAGAACACGTTCGATAATTAAACTCAAGTGTCACACTGTGTTGTTGTAGGCTACCTATATTTTAAAAAATAAAAAAAATTAGGGTACAAATAAGTTGATTGATTGCAAACAATCAGAACAGCATGGAGTGATATGATCTTGCTGAGCAGTCAGTGGCTAAGGGTTCTGTTCTGGCAGGTTTGTTGAGTGACTTCTGATGAGGCACACATCTGTCTCGATGTCACTGCATACCAAAAGGGAAAAAATGCTTGGACATAATTTATTCAGACCTGAAGGAAAGTGTTTTATAGGAGTTTACAGAAAAAGCTAGTTAGACTTCCAAAGAGAGTAATTCTCCTAATCTAAACACACTAGTAGTTTGAAAGTAAAGTGATTTCAGAACTGGAATAATATTAGATTGCTTTTGCATGCCTTATTGCAGCAAGGCCTCATATGGCAGCATTTGAGGGTAACACTTGCCATCACTTCTGTCTGTTTTTTCCCATCCTGGTGGCTGATGTATTTGCCTTGGCAATGTACTGATTTTTCACGTTCTGTCAGGATTACACCAGTGGATTATGCCTGGGCATGAAGCCATCAACCCTTAATGATACTCCAATCAGTCCAAAATCATATCATAGAATCCTATCATGGAATGGTTTGGGATGGAGGGGATCTTGAAGCTTATCAAGTTCCAACCCCCTGACACAGGCAGGGACACCTCCCACTAGACCAGGTTGCTCCAAGCCCTGTCCAACCTGGCCTTGAGCACTGCCAGGGATGGGGCAGCCACAGCTTCTCTGGGCAACCTGTGCCAGGGCCTCACCACCCTCATAGGGAAGAACTTCTGCCTAAGAGCTCATCTCAGCCTCCCCTCTGTCAGGTTAAAGCCATTCCCTGTTGCCCTAAAGGCTTCTGTCTGAAGCCCCTCTCCAGGTTTCTTGTAGGTCCCCTTGGAAGACCATTACAAGGTCTCTTCTGAGCCTTCTTTTCTCTAGGCTTGATGTCCTTCATGAGGACAGTCAAAGGAGTGCTAAACAGGACAAATTGATGTAATGTGGCATGTTATTCAATGTCATGGGTGTCTGATTCAGGCGTTTTCAGTTTCAGTTTTCAGGTAGGACTCTGTGGTGTCCAGCGATCTAAGGGCAAACCCGCACCCAAGCAATCCACATGTCAGTGAATTGCAAGTGTTCCTGTTTGCATACATTTATAGCAAATGTAAGCATTACACACGTACAGCGGAAGGCCAGGGATTTGAAAGTTCCCAAATACATGGACTCATGCCTTATGGAAGGATTTTTTTCATTTGCCTTTGTTTTCTTCTGCTCTACTTTGGAGAAAGGCTAGCATTTTACCTGTGAGGCAACTTAGCCTGATTCTTCAACATGCTTCCATGTCAAACCAATGGACAACAGATGCGTGCTTAGTGCCAGGAAAAAATAAAGAGACTCAGAGAGCATTATCCTCTGCAGTAACAGAAGAGCAGATCCTTTCCATGTTTTCTGCATTTGTTCTGCTCTCCCTAGCTCTCCATGTGTAAATTGTGGGTGAAATAGTAATTATCAAGGTCCAAAAAACTGTAACAAAATAGCTGAAACCCTGACACTTATAAGCTGAAGTTCATCTGTTTGTTTTACCATTGCCATCTCAGCAAGTAATCAGGTCTTACATAAAGCTCAAAATACACTATTAAATGGTTACCTTGGCACTGTGTATGTTGGAACTGTTTATATCTGTATCTAAATTTGTTTCAAATTTCTTTTCTTTATATTTCCAGACCTGTTCTGGCCTCACAGAAGACATTGGAGAAGCATTCCCTGGATACCATGTCTCTTGAAACACTGGAAAACACTTGTGAGCCAGAGGATCTATTTGATGACATATAGCTATGTGCTAGATGAGAAACTGGGAGACTGCTGCTTCTGATAGAGATAAGCTGTAAAACTAAAAGGATTTGTTATAGCCACTGAGCCAAAATCTTTACTCTGAGGTGGTATTCAATGACATATTGCTCTAATTCTCTTGTGTGGCACTTTTCCCCATTCTTCACTATGCTATTGTAGACCCTTGGTCTGCTAAACTTGATTTGTGATGGTCTGGAAATATGTTTAGCCTCTGTGTAGATCTTTTATCATGTGTATGCAGGGATAGGGAGCTCCATTTTTACTTCCTAACAGTCTCTGGCTGCTGATTGTATATAGGATCAAATGGTTTCAAGGTGTCCCTAGAGAATGTCAGATGTAAACAAGATGAAGGCTATCACTGTCCTTACCTAATACACTGCCCCTTTCTTGAGAATCTCAGCACAGATGTAGTCTAGCTAAATCATCTTCAACTTTGACTGAGATATAGCTTCCTAAACTGTGAGTTAGAATACCTTCTGTCTTGAAGTATCCAAAGAAATGTCCTTTCACTTTTTACTTGGATGTTCTCTGCCGCGTTATGCGTTGTAAGATATTCTTGCCTTTCACAGTAAAGTGCATATAAAGTCAATATTGACTGTGTTTCAACCTTCTGTAGAAACCCAGAAATAGAAAGCCTTTGCAATGGTAATTTTTGGTCTTTCATTATTTTTCTTGAAGTCATTTCTAAAAAAATAAAATGCATTCTAAAAACGCATCAATTTTGGTTTTATTTGCTTAGAAAGTCTGTGACTAAAGGGACTAGTTAGCAAAGTATGTTATTGCATGACCTTCTCCTGCCCAAAGCTGATGCATTCATTTAGAATTAAGGCTTCATCAAAGAAGAAATTAGACACATGTGTTTACTGTCAGCAGTCAAAATCAAGTGTACAGAACTAAGCAGGCATGTTGCCGTTTTTTAATTGCTTTGCGATCTTAATCAATTCTCATTTAAGGCAGAGGGATCCAGTTCTTCCATCTCAAAAAAGATGTCATTCAACAAGTGTTTTAAAGGCAGGAGTAATCCCATTAAAGTCAGCAGAACTATGTGACATAGTCCTGCTTCTGTGCTCCGTGGCTTGCAATGGTCCTTGGAAGCTAGCTGGTATTTTTGAAATGGTGGCTTATTTAGGCCCTGATTCTGCCAAAATTCAGTCCTGTATTTAACTAAAAGCATCCACATCAGTATTTTCAGAATCAGGGCCTCATTTAAGAACCTACACAAGGATCTGGGAATATTATATTTAAGCATTCCTTTCTGAAAAACATGGTCACAGCACTTTAAATTCACAAAGGGCTTTGGGACAATGTTATAAATCACACAGTGAAAATATGAATGACCAAAATATTTTCCTTGCTACAAAGGCTTTGTGCCTGAGAAATGACAGGACCACAAAAGACCTATTCATACACCCGTTCATAGACACTGCCTGATTTAAAATTTTCCAGTGCTGATCTGACAATGCATTCGGCAAAAGCTTGTATATAGTTTCAGTTTTAATGTGAAAATGTTTCATGACTTAACCCAAAATGCAAGAGCTTGGTTTAATTGTGCCTGGAGCAGAAAATGAAGGTAAATGGAGCTGAATATCCTGCAAAACTCTTGCTTTCAAGAAACTATTGGTTTCGGATAGTAGAATGTTATGTAAATAGGAAATATTACACACAGTTGCAGATGTAATAAAGTCTGTCAGAATATTTATTCTTTTCCCTTTTTTTGAGGTTTGTAGAATCAAACAAGGAGCTGAGCAGAAAATGACATGATGGCAGATACATACCTTCACTTGTGTGAGCTCACATTTGTCATCTAATTAGGGTAGCCATGGTGTGGAGCCAGTTTCCAGTCAGCTGAGACACAGAGTGTACACAGAGACTTCTCCTCTCCCCTCGAAGCCTCCTTACAATAGGTCAGTCTGCAAAACCATGTGAGAAGTTAGTGAATTGCTCCTTTATGGGTTTATGTGAGAAATTATTGCTTTTCTGCTGATAAAGTTCCATTTTCCAGTTGACTTTGAAGAGGAAATACCCACAGAAATGAGCACAAATTGTTTGTGATGGCTGAGGTAGTGTTGCAGTAGAACTTCCTTATAATGCATGTTCGTCCACAAGAAGTGGGGACACCTGCTTTATCCTCAAACTCATTCATCCCAGTGTACTGAAATGGAATACCCATGGTCTTCATTGATGAAGCCAAGTAAAATGTGTTTCAAACAAACCTGTGATGTTTGGAAAGAGAACTCAGTAGTAAGACCTCATGGCATAGAACATATTTCTTAGAAACCTAAGTTAATATGATACTCCGTGCTCTTTGATTTAGACTCTGAGAAAAGCTTGGATCTTTGCTATCCTTCCATGCCAATGGAGTTCTGGCTGCAGGGACTTTCCAAAGCTTGCAGAGGTTTCCCTTCAACTCAGCACTCAACAGACAGTGCTCTTATTCATGTACAGAGTATAATGTTCATCTACTTCACAGTGGCGTAACATCTAGTTTATGTTCACGCTGTGATACACCATAATCCTTGGATTCTTCTGTGCAGAGTTACTGGGAAGTCACTTGTTTTTCCATTCTGTGTTTGTGCAGCTGACTATTCCCATATGGGTTTAGTAACTGGCATTTAACCCTATGGACCTGCACCCCATTTTTGTACGAGTCCAGTGGTTTGTCAAGATGATTTTGAATGCTCCTTTCTCCTCAATTTGGTATTATGGGTGAACTTAGTAAGTTCTTCATTTCTAACATCCAGACCACTAATGAAAACACTGAACAGTTCTGGCCTTAAGCTTCACTCCATTCATTCTTCTGTTTAGTAGAGGTACTAAACTTTGACTTACTTTGTGAGCACAGTTTTCTAACTCACATTTTGGAAGACCACATTTTCCAGGCATGTCTATAAAACTGACACATGAAATAGCCTGACATGAGATGTCAGTCAATTACTTCTCCCCTGTCCAAAATATTTTAGTGGTGACAGAAGACAAAATAGAGAAACATGCCCTCAAATGGTTTTTCAAGACAGGAAATTAACCAAAGTTAGCAGATCAAATTTCAAAGGCCATACTTAATTAATACTTCTCTCTGATACTACGCTGCAAATGATTTCCCAGTTAAATTTTTTTTTAGTTTGAACTGTACTGTTGGGAAAGATAAAACATGTAGTTGTTTAACAGGAGGAAAACCATGCTAAGTTCCATTGAAGGTTTAGACTCATCTACAGTTTTATACTTTTAATGTAATTACTTAAACAGAATGTGTGTTTTGTGCGTAGTAATTTTTCTTTTAAGGTCTCAGTTTACCCAGGAATTTTTTTAGTTCAAAAAGATTTACAATTTTTTTTTCGAGAGAGGGGAAAAAAAAGTCTTCTGTACCAAAAAAAAAAAAAAACTAACCCAAAAAATCAACTAATCACCAAAAGGAAAACCCCCAAACCACCATTTTTTGTCAGAGTGCTGTCTAAAAAGTATTGCCTTTGGGATAAAAGCATTATTTTGATATTGAGATAATGTTTTGGCAATCTGTATCACTATTTTAATTACCTTCTCACTATTATTCCCAAAAGTGGCACTTGTGTGTGTATACGTGTGTGTTAGATATGTTGCTCTTCCTTGCTTTGTGCCTGTAATATATAGATGATTGTGTGTATAAACATGATTCTCTGGGAATGTTTAGCACAGTCTAGCCAGCTTTGACAACTTCTGCAGTTTGATCTAGTGGCCTAGAGGAACTTGAGAAAAGAAAAAGCCTTCACGCATGGGAATTCACATGCTGCTAAATGTTTAAGGTAGTGGTGCTTTTTTCTGGCTTGCCATCTGCTTTGTGAGAAAAATAAAATGTGGAAACAGTGAAGTAAGAATCATAGGAAAACAAGGCAATAAAAGCATGTCCAGACTGCTTAGAGACTGAAGGTAATATATTTGAACATCTTCTGAACAATACTAATTTAGAAAAATGTCCCAGGAGCTGGTTATCCTACTGAAAGAAGAGCAGCTAGGAGATGTTTCCATCTTCTGGAAATCCTCTTCTATTCCTTCTTGTCTCCAGTAATCCATCAGCAGTTAGTACCCCTTTTCTGCTAAATGTTTTTCTGCTCTAATTTTATTCTAATCCCCTTCACAAAGCCTGGGGGCTCATCAAACCTTTTTCCTGAATTTCTTTTTGGTGAGTTATCACCCTCAGTCTCATTCCTTTTCCACATAATGTTGGTCAACATAAGAATTTTCATCTTGCTCTGACCATTAAATTATTTCCCTGCTATTATGAGCACACTCCAAAACCAGTTTAATTAATAAAATCTATCAGAACAGTCTACTAGTTTTAGGAAAATTAAGCACTGTATATTTTTAAACACTCCTGAAAAGGGAAATACTAAACAGAAGGAAGATTACTTCTGGTGGTTCTCAGGGATGAGTCTTGAGACCAAACTCATTCAGCATTTTCATCAGTGGCATTGGCACAAAAAGTGGTAACTCCAATGAAACCTGTTGATGGTATGTGGAAGCTTTATGAAAAATAGCTGATTCTGTTTTGACATAAAAACAGCCATCACCTCTGAACAACATACAAGTTGAAGTTTCTGATGGGTGTTGTGTCATTGAGATTTGTATGCCTGTACAAAAAGGATGACTATGCTATCTTCAGGTTACTTCTTGGGAAGGGAGGATAGCTGTTTTAGGTTTTTATGGCTCTGTTTTTCTGGTGCAAAAATATTTAACTGAAGAAGATCTTGCCATCATATAATTCCCAAACAGAATGAATTAAACACCACAGAGCCACAGGACAACTGATGTTGGAAAGGGACTCTGAAGATCATCTAGCCCAATGCTCAGAGAAGGGTCAACCATAGCATGTTGCTCATGCTGTGCCCAGTCTGTTGTTGGTATTTATTAAGTAAGTACAGAATTAATTTCATCTACAAGCTTTACTATAAATAGCAGCTATGGATGTAAATCACTCTGTCTGCTAGGATTTTATGAAGCTTTCTGCGTTCACCTGGCAGCACCACTACTGAATGCTGCAGTCCCATCCTGCTGTAAGTGTGTCTGTCTTCAATGCTTGCATGTACCCTGGTCTTGACTTTATGCCTCCGCTAAGACTTAAACAAGTGGGTTCTATCTGGAATAGTCTTCACAATTAGGAAGCAAATGCATTGAACAGTCTTAATATTTCAGCAGAAAACTGGTGTCCTTGTTGTCCTGTTTATGAAGGTCCTTTCCCACGCACAACTGTCATTTATTCGAGAGGGTCTGAGAGGAATAACTGATGGGAAAATTTAGGTCTTGAGGTAGACATCCATTCTAGTACTTTCTAAAGGTCGTGAAGGTACATATTTAATATTTAATTATCTACTTTATGCAATTGCTGATACAGTTTTTGTCATGTAATAGTCATGTAGTCATGCAGTAGTACTACAGCATGAATTACCCATGTTGCTCTGAGTGAATTAAATAATATCACATTGTCCTTCTTTTTCTGCTTAATTATCACTTGGAAGTCCTGCCTCTCATTTCTAGTGCATGGTTCTCATTCACATTGGTTAAGCATGAGCCCTGGATTTAATCAAATTTCTACCCCAATTTTCTCATGTAGCCTATTAGCTTCTGTTTTCTTTATGGCTGTTACAAGATCCTCTTTGACTTCCAAGTTAATTGAAAGGTGATTTTGAAAATCAATTTTGATTTTAACCAAAAGCTGGTGTTCTAAGCAGAAAAAGCTGGAGAGTACTCAAGGCTCACCTACACACTCAGGCTGCGTAGGACATAAAAAGGTAGTAAAATACATTTGCAGGGTATTCAAAAGCCCAGTAAGGACAGCTGATTCCAGAGGGAGATAAGAAACACTGTCCAGACCACTTAAATTTAATGCTCATAGTCAAGTGAGAAGGGAAGGAAAGCAACTAAAGCACAGCTTTGCTAGTGCTTCCTCAGTGCTTGGCTGTTACTAATGCTTTGAAGTGCAAAGGGAATACCCATGTCATGAATGACAAAAGTTCACCATAGAAAAGCCCTGCCCTATCAAGTCACCTCATCCCCCTCTTGCCAAACTCAAGGGGAAGAAAACTGCAAAGGTGTGCCCAGAGTTGCTGGTGGAGCCTAGGAAGGAAGAGAGCACAACTCCTCCTCCCAGGCTGCTGGAGCTGCTCAGTCACCCTATGCCAGAGCCCTCCTGGGCATGTTAGCCTTGCCTTCTGCTGTGACCCCAGGAACACTGAGCACAACTGATCAGCCTAATGTTGTATCCCAAATAGTGGGAAGCTACTATGTGAAAAGGACTTGAGCAAGTCCAGACTTGAGCAAGTCCAGAAGAGGCCATGGAGACACTTTGAGGGCTGGAGCAGCTCTTCTCTGGAGACAGGCTGAGAGAGCTGGGCTGGTTCAGCCTGGAGAAGAGAAGGATCCTTAAGGGGAGACCTTAGAGCAGCTGCCAGTGCCTGAAGGGGCTACAAGAAACCTGGAGAGGGGCTTTGGACAAGGGCCTGTAGGGACGGGACAAGGAGGAATGGCTTTAACCTGACAGAGGGGAGACTGAGATGAGATCTCAGGAAGAAGTTCTTCCCTGTGAGGGTGGTGAGGCCCTGGCACAGGTTGCCCAGAGAAGCTGTGGCTGCCCCATCCCTGGCAGTGCTCAAGGCCAGGTTGGATGGGGCTTGGAGCAACCTGGTCTAGTTCCCTGGTTCCCTGCCCGTGGCAAGCAGTTGGAACTGGGTGAGCTTTAAGGTCCCTTCTAACCCAAACCGGTCTAGGATTCTGTGATTCTATGATATGAGTGTGTGAAAAACTCTCTGGGCTGCATTACAATGTAAGGAGCTAGGGTGCTGCTGCTTGTTCCTTTTGTATCATGCAGGTGTTGAGTAAAGTCACCTCAAAGATGAAGCTTTGGCTTTTAGGTTTTTATTTACAAGGACATTGGAGGAGCCTTTATGCCACAAGGAATTGAGCAGAGAAGTGTAAAAAATATATCAAAATATGAAATGCTGTGATTCAGCCCAAATCCATCAGCTATGACGCAGATTAATTTGTTTGGGATTTCTGATATTCTAGGTAATTCAAAGACCTGTCTTATGATTTTTCCACATCATCTGAGTGATATTTTCTTCCACTTTTCACTTCTTGATACGTGAGGAAAGGAAGTGCTGGCAAACTCTCCAGTACCATTTCCACATAGACAGCACATAGTTCACTTTTCTTCATATGGAGGGAAGAAGTTAATCTTTATCCTTTCCAGTAACCTGCTGGAGAGGTTGCTTGCAGCCCTGGAGTGCACCCTGATCTGAATAACATTTGCTCCATCCCTCCTAGCCTCTGTCTCACAGCCACATCCAGAAAACCCTTACAACCTAACGGGTGTTTATGAGTAATCTTGAGCTGAAATGCTGTTGGGAGTTTGTCTTCCCGGAGCCAAGCCCTTGGAGTTCAGCAAGGCAGAGTCCTGTCACATGTGGTGCGGTCCAGCTTTCTCCGCTGCACTTGGAGGCATCCTGCACAGCGTCCTGTGGAGATGCTGGCACGCAGGTAGTGCAAACTCCTTCTGCAAGGGTAGTGGTCAGAGCAGAAAAAGATCCTGCATTCATACAGGCTGCTCTAAGTTTATTTTGGAGAATCAAAACCTCATTAGGCATTGTCTGCGGGGAACTTTTACCAGACATGCTGAAGTAAAGTTCACTCCACCCTCTTTTCAGCATCTGCGATGGAAGCCAAGAATGAATGTTATATTAGGTATGGACGTAGTGAGTGCAGCAGTACGACAAGTCCTCGGGAATGGATATGTAAAGCTGAGTGCTCAGATGCCTGGCACGTGTAGTAGAACCCTCATATTAAACAACCAAGGTCAAAATTGAAACAGGTAGTGTCTGCCACATCCATACTTATCCTCCTATGATCTCTCTAAAAATGCTGGTTAATTGTTCTCTGCAGCTGAAGCAAGAGGCAGATAGTAACTGTCATGTCATATAGGTGACTAAGGATGGGTGAGGCATTTGTCCACAAAGTCATTCACTGTTCAGGAGAGTGGAGAAAGCTCAGTGATGCAGAAAACCAGTTTCTGCTCAGATCACACCATCCCCGTCTCATTTACCCAGGAGATTGCAGTACAGTGATTTTAAATCAGAGAAAAGTAAAAGTTATAACATGTGATCATAGTATCATACAATAGTTTGGATTGGAAAGGATCATCATAGGTCATCTCATCCAACCCCCCTGCAATGAGCAGAGACATCTTCAACTAGATCAGGTTGCCCAGAGCCACATCCAGCCTGGCTTTGAATGTCTGTAAGGACGGTGCATCCACCGTCTCTCTGGGCAGCCCGTGCCTGTGTTTTACCATGCTCATTGTAAAGACTCTTATCCTCACATCCAGCCTGAATCTACTTTTTTTAGTTTAAAACTGTTCCCCCTTGTCCTATCCCTACAGGCCCTTGTCCAAAGCCCCTCTCCAGGTTTCTTGTAGCCCCTTTAGGCACTGGCAGCTGCTCTAAGGTCTCCCCTTAAGGAGCCTTCTCTTTTCCAGGCTGAGCAAGCCCAGCTCTTTCAGCCTGTCTCTGGAGCAGAGGTGCTCTATGCTGTGAACCTCTCACAAGAGAGGTGTTCCATATTCAAAGCTGTATTTCCTACTTGTGAGTTAGAGGCACATGTTCCTGCACACTGTTGTTTTTAGCATGAAGCCTGTCCTAGCTTTCATTCAGTGGTCCTGTTCTAGGCTCGCCTCACTAACCACATTTCTTCCAAAGGCTGCAGCAGGTCTGTGGGAACAGAATAGCTGAGGATCCATTTCTAAGCACCTTCTGGTCCTTCCTCCATTAGCATGCTGGGTGGTGTCAGTGTGGCTGATGGAGAGTAGGGCCTGTGTCCTGCTTCTTGTGTCTGAGGGTATTTTAGTTTTATGACTCCATCCTTCCCACAACAGAGCCAAAAACAAAGAGATGGGAAATGAAATCAGCTGTCTAGAACTGCACTAATAAATATCTATAAAAGTAAGACTGGATTCCCAAGAGTAAAAGAGCAGTTGAGACATTTAACCTAAACATCCATAATAAACTAATCAGAGCTGATTTATGGCGAGAAGTATTTTATGCTGCAAAGTCATGGAGGAAGTGAAATAATTTCTGCCTAATATTTGGCCTCTTGCAGCCTGTCTCATTCCTCCTCACGCAAGCTTTGGAAAGATGTCACCAACCTCCTCATGACAAATCCCAGGAATGTTGTGTCTTCCCCTTTGACTTCAGCTGAACTGAGCAGCCAAGCTGGATGATGATTAATTGCATCTACTCAATAATGAGCTACACTAAGCCCAGAATAAGCTGTTGTTTTGCAATTTTCTAGTCTTGATTTTGCTTTCAGTTTTGTACAGAGGAACAAGTTAACCATCTTCTAGTGCTACAGCTTTCTTTCTCCAGCTGAACTGCTGTGAGGACCTTCCTATTACTATCACCAATATCACCCTAAGGTCAGCTTTTGCATGTTTCAGAAACTCACTTTACTAAACTTAATGAGCACACTTAAATCAGAGGTGTGAATCGGAATATGATTGGGATTCAGGCCACCAGAGAAGTGAGATCAGTCAAAGGAAAGACTCAAGAAAGACTAGAGAGATATCTTTTTTAATGGAGTGGTTCACTCAGATCCGAGATGAAGATTCAGGTCCTGTTTCCTACTACTTAGACCTATTCCCTGTCACAAAGTTCATGATCAAACTTGCTTTCATTGGCACCAGGACACACGTGACCTTTCAGTATGGTTCACAGGAGAAGTGATGTTGTGTGAAGTTCCTCCTGAAGAGTCCATGGGGTCCTCCACACTTGCAGACTTGCTCTATGCAAGACTCCTGCAAAGGTGACATCTCCAAAGTTAAAACCCTAAAAATTAGGCAGCTGCAACCAAAGTTTTATTCATGAAAACCACCAGCAGTCCTCAAAACAATGGGATGTGGAACAGTGATCCTGTTTGGTGTCATCACTTCTGTTCAAGACCATAAAATGAGAAATGAAACTTAGCTAGCACAAGAAGATATACAAACAAAAAGAAATTTTTTTTTCTTTTTTTTTCTTTTTTGATGCAATCTCTGATTTCACAAAAGATATACATAGGTTTCACAATAACTCTTCATATCTTTGCCTTTCCCCTCAGCACATAAGCGATTTTGAGACAAATTAAAAAAAAAAAAAAAAATCAGGCTGAAGTGGATGCAGGCACATTCTACGCAGCTTTTACTGCTCAGTAGTGACTGCTGTTTACCAGCTCAGGGAAGAATGCTCAAATTGATGTTCACATATCAGTTGGACTGGTCTGAGGGTCCTTGTTCTATTATTGCTTGTGACAGGAATACACTCACTTTCCCTCTCACCAGGACTATGTTGCCAAATAAAAGTTACTCCACACCCATCCCTGTGATTATAGTTTGAATAGAAAACTGTCACAAAATAAAGTCCCTTTGAGGGCCTCAAAAATGTCTCAATAAATTCTAGTGACAGTGGTGCTTTTTCTTTATTTGCCTGCTAGATTTTTACTTTAGCCCTTTTGTAATGAGTTGCTTTCCATTGTAGCACATAATTACTTGACAGAGTTTTGCTAAGAGGGGCCTGTGAGTCAAATCCTCACCTCACTTCAGTCAATTCCAAACTTTGTGTGGACTTTGTGGAAGTAAGGATGTGACCCACATGCTTTTTAAAGTTCATAAAGACAATATGGCATGGATAAGATGAAAGATTAGAAGCAAAAGAGAGAGCACATAAGGGCACCTTACAGGCAGGAGAGCTCTGATGGCTAGAATAATGTACAGAAGGGGATCTCCCTTATCTGTGCTTTGGAGGAATGGGGTAGTTCTTCATTGAGTTTTCGAAAAAAAAGGAGGTTGATTTTTTTATTTACAGGCCAAAAGAGCATAGACTGCAGGCTGTGGTACCACTAGTGGCAGGTGCAGTTTAATTGATGCTCCATGTCTTCCTGCTGCTTCTTCTGAGGGATGCTCTGAGTTATACAGGTGTGCCAAAAACAAGACTAAGGGCTTTGATAATTTTTGAATTAAACTCACACACCTATAATTTTAATGGAGTATAGCTGCACTGAATATAGGGTTGACCGAAGACAATCCTGTGCAACCAAATACTACCTTTGCTGTAGGATCAGAAAAGCTGTGGTTGCCCCATCCCTGGCAGTGTTCAAGGCCAGATTGGACAGGCTTGGAGCAACCTGGTCTAGTTGAAGGTGTCCTTGCCCGTGGCAGGGGGCTGGAACTGGGTGAGCTTTAAGGGCCATTCCAATCCAAACCAGTCTGGGATTTCCTGATCTTTGATGAGTCGTTTTGTGATCTTTCAAGATCCTGAGCAGAAATACTGAGTCACATTTTTGTGTCCTCTGATGTCTGTCACCTACAGAGGGTATGTAAGAGGACTATAGTGTAAACAAGAAGTGTTTAGAAGGTAGCACAACACAGTGGGGAATGCTAGAGGGGGTGAGTAATGGATCTTGAAATGTAGCTAGAGAAGAACTGACAAACTGAACAAACTAAACCAAGCAAAACAAAGTGGATCTTTGTGCATCCCCTGGAGCTCATTCTAGAAGACAGGGTGGATGCTAAAAGCTAACACAGCTGCTAGAAGAAATGGGTCAAGTGCTCTGGAAAAGGGTCGCCAAGTGTTGGCCTAGGAGGTGCCCTGGGTTAACAGTGTCTGGGAGCTGAGAGAGTACTAGGGGAGAAGCATCATACTTAACCACCCTCTTCCTACGTGTCTCTAAGCAACTGCTTCTTGCCACTGTTGTGGACAGATGCTGAACTAAACAGACCTGTGATCTAAGCTAACAGTAATTGTTCTTATGGGTATAGCTTATTAATAGGTTGCTGCATGTCTTGCCAGGAAATAAAGCAGTTGCAAGGACAACTGGGAAATTCCTACACACATTGCTGTGTAATGAATTGGGGGAAAGTTGCTTTACAAACAGTGAATGGATTCATGAGGAAGGCGGGTTGTCATCTCCCCCATCTCCTGTCTGTGTAGCCCTTGTCTGCATCACATAGCAGCATCAAATGCGATTGTTGTGTCCTTCCATTCGAGGTCAGAGCTGAGTCTAGCCCTGCATTAAATTATAATCTCTTCAGCCTCCAGATGTCAAAGTAATGCTTTGCTATGGTTTTTGAAACAGCAAAGTGAGTTGTGTGTCAGCCAGTGTCAGGAAACTTCCTACTCAGGTGGCACTTTTCCTATTAAATGTGGCACTTTCATATCATCACTTTTTAAATAAGGTGGTATATTTGTAACTGCTGCAACAGAAAAACCTTTGCTGTGGAAGTCAACATGTGGCCAGCTGTTGATATGGACAGGTGTCGCCCATTAAGGGGTCAATGCTAGGCACACGTGCAACTGTAGAGCATCCTTTGGCTTCCTGCTGGTGATTAGTGTTAGAAAAATGTAGTTTCTCATCCAAAAACAGGAGCTGCACCTTACAGCTGGACAAGGGCTAACTTGCATTACAGCCTGTTGTCTACCCATGTGTCGTCTCGTAAAATATCCTGGTCTCCACTTACTTTTCTACACATTTGCATAGTGTTGCCCTGTGTGGAAAGCATTTCTCATGTTTCAGCCTAAAAGACACATTTCACTGGCTAATTATAGTGTTTGGTTTCTGTGGCTGAGTGTTTTCAGATTAAAGTGCAGTGTTCTTGAGATATTGATATTATAGTTGTTTGATTTGATCATAAATGGATAATAACAGACCTGGTACCAGGGAATCAGCCGCAGTAGCTGCTTGCTCCCTCCCCTGCTCTCCCTACCAGCCTCATTGCTCAATCTGTTGGGAAGAACATTGCAGTGCAATTGCTTTGTTAGCTGTCTCTGTTAACATACCAGACCCAGCAGCTTAAGGAGGAGGATTGGTCATGGTGCCTCGTTTTCCTGTTTGTATCTCACACTAGTTCATTGAAATTATGAAGATGTTGTGAAATGAAAATAAATATAATTCAGGCTTATCTGGTGTAAAACCAGCTTAGTCATGCTGAGATAGTAGCTGTCTAGATCTGTTAATATTACCCTGACAGGCCTCAGCTTGAGACTTTTAAGACTTCACAGGATTTTCTGAGGTCTCTTGATATAAACTTTTTCTCCCTAAAGTGCAGGAACAAAGGCCAGAAATTTTTTTTGTTCTTAAAGGCATGACTGCATTCAGCCCATCAGTTGTGATGTGAGTTATACTTTATTCTCCATTTATCTGGCACACAGGTTTTGTCTTCAGAAAACCTGTTGGCCATGTGCTTGCCTGCTGCCTTCATAGCTGCCTACAACAGTGTACATCACCAGGCGCCTGTCACGCTGGGTGCCAAAGCTCTCCAAAGACTAATTCCTTTAAGAGCTGACTTGACATCAAATACCTTTTGTCAAGGAAATCTCTTCTTTTGCTCTCTCAGCATGGTCTTAGCTTTAGGAGCAGCAAGCATCAGTTGGTGCCCTAAGGATGCTGGAGGTGAGCACTCACCATTTCCTCCTCTGAAATGTCTGCTTTTGGTGGTGAATCTGCTGAAAGTCCACAGCTGAGGTCCCATCTTCACACAGTCAGCAAGGGAACGCAAAAGGGCAAGCCCAGTTGCTTGTTGGAGTCCCACTCTGCAGGATTTTTGCATTTCACCTTTGATATCTCATGCTTCTCTCTCAGGTCTTGTGAGCTGCCCCACTCATACGTGTTAATCTATTCAGTGTGCTGCTGCTGATGGTGGTGCTGCCAGTAGCGGTGTGTTGCAGGTACACATAAAGGGGGCACTGGTTTCCCTGTTAGACAAGTAACTAAACCTTACACAAAACAAAGCGCTAACTATTGTAACTTAGGAGGAATCTTCACTACAGAAACTGTGGGAAATAACTTTGTCATTTACCACTTCAAGCATTTTTTTCTGCTTTGAATTTTAAAATGCTGTAGAGAGTCCAACAAGTAAGTGTTAAGCCTTCTTTAAGAAGTACATATGGAAGAGGACAATATTGCTAAGTACAAGCCAATGCTCGATACCTAAAGCCTAGAGAGAGAACAGATGTTTTACCACCTGCATGCTCTTTTCTACCACAAAATAACTCAGATTTGGATGTTCTGCACTGGATCAGTTTTTGTTTCTTTTTGAAAGCTGACTTCCCTTCTCCTTATATTTAAAGTATAAGTGGGAGGGACATGGGGGGTTGAGGAGGGAAAACATTAGTATTGTATCCTAGGTTTGCACAGTGCTTACAGGAAAATGTTAAAATTAAGTTTCTGTCTCTGGGGGTTAATAATTTATGGCTAGTGTAAGTCTGTTATGAAAGGAGCAAAGTTATAGCAAGAGCATATGGCCAAATAAAAGAAGGAATCCAGCCTTTCAGAGATGCTGTTCTCATGGAAAGGGAACAGCAAAAACAGACTGGAGCATAGGCATGATGTTGGCTGCAGCTATTCTACTTGTTTTCCTCCCAAAATATAAGGATATTGCTTTAAGACATGCAGTATGCTTCAGTGATGATTTTTGGTGAAAAACTGTATTTCAGGCAGAGGGGTGAGGTTTTAGGAAGAGACCTGAGCCAAGTGCAAACACTGTAAAACAGAATCGCTGAGCACACAAGATGTAAGGAACAGCTTAGATTGGGGATGGAATACAATGAGCCTGCCTGGCCTGGGGGATAGAAGGTGATGGAGAGGGCTCCTGGGGTTCTTTTTTCTATGTGCTAATAGATCAGAGAAGCAGAACAAGTAGTGGCAAGGAAGACATTCACAAAGCAACTGAGTAAAGAAGTAAGTTAGATTAACTCAGATATAGGTTGTAGGTGTGTATCTTAGTAGAACTGAGCTAACAAACAGAATTAATTTTACTAATCACAGAATCACAGACTGCTTTGGGTTGGGAAGGACCTTAAAGCTCATCCAGTTCCAGCCCCCTGCCACAGGCAGGGACACCTTCCACTAGACCAGGTTGCTCCAAGCCCCATTCAATCTGTGCTTGAACACTGCCAGAGATGAGACAGCCATAACTTGCTTTTGACTCTAAGGATGCAGCATCACTTCTGTTCACTGTCATCCACATAAGAGCTCTTAGTTTTGTACCGCAGTGATCCTGCTGAAGACAACAGTTTTGCCTCCCTTTGAGCAGAGCACACCTTCCTAGGCACTGCCTATAACGTAATGAGCTCATACTCTGCTGAGTGGCACAGTGCCTAGACACGACAGTGCAGAATACTTTCATTTCTAAACAACTAGAAGAGAGTTTACTTTACTGACAGATGAAGATAAACAGGAGGAGGCAGCTGTAAAAAGAATTCCATTGACCACTGACCTGAAAAGATGTAGCTTTCCATAAAATAAGCACAAACTAAATAAAAGTGGATATTTAGGTTTTGCAAAAATACTTCCTCCCAAGCCCATTAATTTTAGAGGGTGATAGGAGCGGCATATGTGAAAAGGGAAAAGGCATGGCTTTCTAGGCTGAATTACCATACATTTCAGTGTTACTATGTAGACATCTTTACCCTCTCAAATTAAACCAGAGCAGATGCCCTGACTGTTTCTGACTGCACATGGACCAAAGAAGAATTCTTTGTAATTGACAGAACAAGCCCAGATCTACAGAGTATGAAACTGCTATTCCAAAGCCTTTAGTAATCTAAAGAAAAGTATTAGTGACATAACACTGGAAACAGCCCTGATTTTTCTGGCTCTTTTTGTTTTGAGGTAGGCTTTTTATGCTTGTTTTTGATTAGGTTTGGTATATACCTACAACAAGTGTCTGTATGAGGGGAGGAGGTGTACACAGTCTTACGCAATTCTCTACTTCATTTGCAAAGACCAGAAATAAATGTAGTGATGGTTGCAGTTAATCTATGCAAAGGTAAATCACTGATAAGATAAGGGAACTTAGAACAATCTGAAAACTGGTCTGTAACATTCCAGGAAATAAAAATATCATTAATTTTTTTTATCCTTCACAGTCCACCTTCTCCATGACTGGTACCTGGATTTAAATCCTATTGAACTTCTTATTTTGGATAACTGGCTGATAAATGACAGATATCTTGGGGTTTTAGGTGCCTGGGAAAGATGGCCAAGCTCTGTACATGTTCTCTTGAGGTCACCTGCATTAAAGATCAACTCATCTAAGCCAAATCCTCCAGATCCTTCCAGGACACTATCCCTAGTATGTAACTCCAGTCCAAACCCCAAGCCTTATACAGCTGGCTTAAGTCATGGTAAAACATTTTGAGCTTCTATGGAGTATTTCTGCCAAGTATCACCGGGGTTTGCATGCAGACTGAAGGTTCAAACCAGATTCTGGGGGAAAAATGCTTAAAAAAAAAAAAAAAAAAAAGACTAAAAATCTTGAATGCCAAGCCATTAATCTTCTAAAGTAATAATAAGAAGAAAGAACATTATTGTTCCTGACGGGAGATTTTACTCTAACCTGGATGCCGTAGTGCATGACTATTGCTCAACCACTGCAGATCATCTAATGTATACTCCTTCTCACCAAAGTCTAACTGACTGGTCCAAGACAAAGATTTAAAAATCCTAAAGAAAATCTGAGGAGTTAAATACTGCCAGCAAGCTGTCACAAATAAGTGATTTCCCAATGAAGATTGAAAGAAGTACATGGAAGTCCTTGGGCTGGTAGAAACCACATACCAGCCAAGAGCCTGAAGTAGTAGTATACGACAGATACACGAGGCCAGGTTTGGTTAGAGATGCAGCTAAAGAATGTGTAAGAGGAGTGACCATCATGAGATGTGTTATTAAGCCACCTGCAGAGGCAAGCGAGCATTTAGTGGTTGCAAGAAGGCAGCAGATAGAGCTCAGCTTCAGTGATAACACAGCCTTGGCAAGCAGCAAGAAGCACGAGAAAAGCTGGCTTATGTCAGTGAAAGACACTGCACAGACACCCTTTGTCACTGAAATTACAGATCGTTGCATGCATATGACATAAACCATCTGAGCCCAGGATGCTGCAGAGCACTCTCACCCTCTCTGTTGAGCAGCACACCATCAGCACTCTCAGCCAGGATCAGCATCTTCTTTTGATGCTGCAGCCACATCAAGGGTGAGCTCATGGCACGATGGCTTGGTTAGGGGTGGCAGACCTCTGCACCTTGATTTGCCTAGGGTTTAGATGTCTGAGTTGCTTGTGGACCAGATGCTGTCATGCCAAGTTTTTTGTCTTGTGAAAGTTCACAGGAAGTCAAGGAAAAACTGGAAACAGAGTGGAAGCAGAAGACCAAGCATTGCTCCAGATTGTTTTGGGGATTTCCATCCCAGCTACATTTTTGTTCCTTATTTTCTTTAAGTTAAAAGACTAAATCCAAAGGAAAATTATTTTTTAAAGATGAGGAAATATTGCTTAATCCCAAAGTAATTTTAGCATTGACTGAAAGAAAGAAACTTTGGATCAGCTTGGAAAAGTGGTGGGTTTTTTTGTTTTCTATTAGTCCTTTATTTTGTTTGTTTCCAACAAGCAGTAAAAAAAAAAAAAAAAAAAAAAAAAAGAGTTCTGTGCTGTCCTCAGCTCTCTGGTCAATCTGATTCTTCTGCCCTGAATATATTTAGGAAAGCTGAAGGACAGAAACTGACTCAGAGGTGAGGTCATCTCTGATGAAAAGTTGCCTTGAAAGTTAGCATCTTTTGCCATCAGCATTGAGCAGTTTTTTCATGCTAAACTTTTACTTTGTTGGTTGTATACTTGAAAAGTTGGGTTATTGTTTGGTTTTGGTTTTTGTGGTTTTTTTTTTTCAAATATTCTGATGCATAACTTGCATTGACTAACACCAGCTGGTGGATACTCCATGCCTATTACACAAGTTAAAATGTGACCTGCTTGAGCACCTTCTTGGTGGCAAACCACCAAAATTTTGGTACTTTACTTCTATCTGGCAGACATCTGCCAAATGATTAGTAAAATAATAAGCTACATCCTTTCAGGGATCCCTGTGGCATAGCCCCTTTTTATAACAGTTGGACTTTCTGTAACTGAGCAGAGCTATAAAGCTTTTGTCGGCACTAAACATTTTTTCTGCTAGAGAAACAATATAGATAATGTGTTATCATGAAAAGAAAAAAAAAAGTGCTTTCCAATGCTATCATATTATCTGGAGGCATTGTTGTTATCTTGTTACTCATTTGTTTTTTGCTGGGATTTTTATCATGCAGAACATGCGAGCAAAAACTGGCTGACAAATACTGTAGTTGGTTTCAAAATATGACACAAATGGATCCTACAAACATCAGCCAGCAGCTAAATTCTGGGATTTGTTTTGAATGCAAAAGAGGCAAGTGTGAGCCGAGAAATTAAGTCCCATAAATCTATCCTGTGCACATTGCCAGTTTATTTATGTGATATGGTGTTATGTTAGTCGAAGTGATCTTAGGATAGTGCTAATAAAAAGTGATTAGTTGCTTAGGCATATTTATTTAAGAAATATAATAGATTAAAAGCCTTCTGGTCAGAGTAGATAGGCCATCATCTTTAAAGTAAAATAATTCCTGCAATTTATGACTCCTTTTGTCATAATTCAGGCTTTAAAACCATGAATCACAACTGAATTGCTGTTGACTGGGCTGTAGGCAGAGACAGTCCTAAGGATGAATAAAAAGAAAGTGGAAATTTATGATTGCTGAACTCATTTTCCTCTTCAAGTAGGTTTGAAAAGACAATGCTGAAGGGCTCATTTCTAGTGTTCCCCATGCCTCTGACATTTTTAACTTTAAGATGTCTCTTTAGCAGCTGAAAGTGCTATCACATTGTATAATAAAAGCATTTGCTTTACATTTTCATGGCAAGTCAGTGGAAAATGATATGTGCTAAAAAGACATCAATAACATTTCTGTGAGTTCTATATATTAAACTCTTTGCATTACTTATTGCATTGACCTTCCACATAAGCATCACAAATGTGATACTTGACCATAAGTGGTGTGTGAGGCTAATTATAAAAACACCATACAGAGGAACAGAACAGACATTTCAGCCATCATGTGCTGATGACGCCAAAGCCTGAAGAAAAAGGAACATTAAAGGCTGATGGAGCTCATCAGAACCAGGGCTATTTCTGTCACCTCTTCTTTGACAGCCTCCTCAGAGTTGTATTTCTGCACACCAGTGCCTCACTTCTGCATAGAAAACTACTTACAAAATAAGCTTCTAAAAGGAGATAGAGCTTCAAAAGGTGACTTGTAATTTCTCAACCAAAATGGGGTTGGAACCTTTTTCTATATACACATGGCTTTTAACAAAATACGGGCTTTTCTGTGCATCTCTTTATAGCCTGGTGCTGAACAGGAACAAAGAGAGAATGAAGTGAAATCACACGTTGTGCAAAGAATGGTGGATGCTGATTATGTGCACTCAGATACAGCTGAAATGATCTGAATTTGGTCTGCTGATTTCATCTTTCTCCTTGCAAATTTCTCTCCAGATTACCAATTACATTCAGTCACTGCCTAGTGCTTTCTCACTATGAGTTAGAGCCACCATCTGACTCTTACTTGCAGTGGGGCTCCCCTGTAAACATTACACACAAGACACAAAGGTTTTAAGTGATTGCTCAGTGGTGGGAGAAATATAGTATTGCTGCTCTCCAGCAGTTGTGTATTGGGCAACCATCTCTCAAATGAGATAATGTAACAACTCTCACTGGATACGAAGCTTCCTCAAGCTCCAAGTGTTCCTATTTGAGAAGTGATAATGTAGTGATATTTTACCATGCATTTAAAGGAATGAAAAAAAACAGATACGATAGTTTGGATTTCTTTGTGTTAGAGTGGTGAGATGTATTTTATACCTTATCCAATTCTGTGTTCTTACAATGTACAGAGATATTGAATATTTATAGCTTAGCATTTTTCCACTGAAATAGGTCACCCATTTCATACTAGTATTGGTGTAGATAGGATGGGTAATTGGAAAGCCTTTTGGGAATGAATGCTCAGACTTATCTGATAATGCCTCAAACCAAACTAGAAATGGCTGCACTATTAAAATATCTGCTCTTTTTAGTTTGTCTGGCTGCTAATAGTGTATCTGCTACTCTAAAAGAAAAGGGCTGGCTGTACAACTTTTAATCTGAATAGGTTATTGTGTAAGTCCTTTTCTGTAAGAGCTTTCATTTGCTATCTGGGACCCAGTAATGGAATAGCTCTGTATGTGGGAGCACTTTTTTGAGTTAGGAATATGAAAAACATTCTTGTGTGACTTGCTGCATATCAGTAGAAATGTTAATATATGAGTAATATGTAAGCAGAAGGTTTCTAATACCAACTCCTTTTGAAAGACACATGATCCATGTTTGAACTGGACCTCCTTTATGCTACACGCCAGCAGGAGTTGTGATACTGGTACATTTAAGTCACAATTTTCAGTTCAGAGCTTGCTTGTATTGGGCCAGTCCTTACATGAACACTATAGCTGGGCTTTTCATATAGGTCTGTGGAACCTGCTCATGTCTTTCCTCTAAGCAGGTGATAGCTACATAGCCTGATCTCCCAGAGTAAAAATCTCAGTCTAAAATCATGATCATTTTCCTGAATCATTCATTAACATTGGCTGTGCCCATAAAATAGCTGCAAATGCACTTAGGTTAGTTTCTTTCCATAAACCTTCATTCAAAAAACACCTCACCTGTATAGATCATACAAAGTGTATTTGTATGAGTACCTGCATGTAATGATAAAGATTTATCAGTATTATTGAAAAACTATTACATCAGGTTATATTCTTCTGTTCATAAAAACAATGTTCAGTTTGCAACCATTCTGTAGAGGCACCTTTCAAAGGTACCTTCTGCTCTTTCTGACAGGCTATTGTACACACACTATTAACACACTGATTTGCAGACCAATAGGATGAATGCCCAGGTGGTCTCCAGGCTCCCAAAGGATCCTGCTCTCAATATCTGCCTTCAGGCAAAAAGAACCACTCACTTAGATTAATGCTACCTTATCTTGCTTTTCTTCAAAGCTTGCCTGAGTCAAGTCAGGGCTCAGCTTTCATCTTGCAAACTCAGAGCTCTGAACTAAGCCCCTGAACTGAACGTTAATGTATTTTTTTGAGGGTAATAGGCACACAATAACAAAACCCAGGGAATGCTACTAGTATTCTTAATAGCTGAAGTGTGTGGTGTATGTATGCATGGGCATGGGTGCCTGAACTCACACAAACAAGGCATCCTATCTTAGTCTATTTAATAATTACATTATTATGTGAAGAGCTTATTTCAGTCTTCTGAGGAAATTTAAATGCATGGACCTGAACACATGCATTTTGGAAAGATAGCATCTTTTCATTTACATGCTTTCAGGTTTCCCTTTATAGAAGCATAAGCACAATCAACATATTCCTTTTGCTTCAACTTTTTACTGAACACATCAGAGCATAAAGCTCTTTGAAGTCAGTGGAAGAGTTCTGAGGAAATTCCATAAGACTTGGGATTAAGACCTGGATATAGGTTGTGAAAAGGCACAAGATATAAAGCTACCTCCATCATCTTCTTCTTTTAAAAAATTAGGCTAATCTAATGATAAAATCTAATATTAACTAATACAACAGCAATAAAAATAATAAAAGTAGTAAAAGTATATGGATAGGTTCTAACTATGTGATTACATATACACATTGCACAAGCAAAAATTGCAAATTAAATCCTAAGAATCCCTTTAATTCCTTGGGAAATCAGAAAAATTCAGAGGTAAGCCTGCATGGCCCCTTGACTGTAGTTGTAGAAGGAGCCTCATATCAACCAATTGCTTTTAGTTCAGTGTTCCCTCTTTGTAGATTTTTCTCTGCTATAGAGACCCAATATCTGTTTCCTTACCCAAAAATGGTTCCTTCAAGACTGTTAGAAGTTTACGTGTTGTCTTTAAGATGTAATAACCCTTTCTGTTTCAACAGAGATTTCACACTCATAATTTTGCCCACCCTGTAGCTGACATCTGTAACCACGGCTCAAGCCCTCTCCCTGCATCATCAGGTCCAGAATGTGAACTCTGAAGTAATGAATATTAGTGAAAAAAATATCAGTTAACAACAACAAAAAAAAAAAAAAAAAAAAGAAAAACCCACAAAAAAACCCTTGTTTTCTTATTTTGTTTTTTTTATCACTTCTTCTGCAAGAGAGAAGGTTTCTCATCAGACTCAACCATGAACAATGGTTACACAGTGACCATGGCCGTCTTTATCTGCTGCAGAAATGACGTGCACTTGTGGGGTTGCCTCCATTGCATCCTGCCCTGAAATGCCTTGTTACCTCTCAGGGCAGGGAGCCATAAATTACTTTGTTCATCCAAGCTGAAGAGTGTGCTACTGTTATTTGGGTGCCATCTATCTTTTGACAAAGAAGTAAAGACTTCTAAAGTCTTTAGTAAAGAAATAAAGACATACTAAAGTAAATGAATACTGAAAAGCTATAGCACATAAGAAATAGCTGATTTTTTCTTGATTTAAATCTTTGCTGTTTCTTTGCTGCAAAAACCACTAACTCTCATGCAAAAATTATATACAGCCTTTCATGTACAGTATTTCTATACATGTTACATATTACTTTCAGTCTTAAAAGTCAATCATTGCCTGTAGCTTTTCAGCACCCAAGGATCATCTCCAGTCAAATCATAGAATCATAGACTCGATTAAGTTGCAAAAGACCTTAAGATCACCAAGGCCGACTGTTCCCCCAGCACTGCCAAGTCCCTCACTAAGCCATGTCACCAAGAGCCTCATCTACACGATTTGTGAATGTCCGGGAGATGGCGATTCCACCACTGCCCTGGGCAGCCAGTTCCAATGGCTGATCAGCCTTTCTGGAAACAAATTGTTCCTAATGTCCAATCTGAAATAGTTAATATATTCCAACAGAAGGACATTGCTGGTGAGTGTTAGGGATGGCACTTCTATATCCCACAGGTATTTTAATTGTGACGCTAACTATAACAAATAGCTTATTACTACCTTATATTTTAGGGGGCATTTTTGAGCTAGCTCCTTGATTTACCTTTGCTATTTATTATCTGTACATAAATGAAGCAAAACCTAAGAATCTAAAGTTTTCCTCTGCTTTCCTTCTTAAGTGAAGAGTCTTTTTTGCTTATCTTTTTTAGTTGGGTTGGAATTAACTCAATTCTCACATCAAAAGAAAAGCTTCTGCAAAACATTTTAGCACAAAGCAACAGAAGTGAAAATCTTTTCTTCCTCTTGTTTGCCCTTTTCAGCCCTCTTCTCTTTAATTTTCACAGTTGCTTAATTTAATTAAGAGGAACAAGGATTGTCAAGTAGATATGTGCAATAGGGGTATTAGCACCCATGATTCAGTCTCCCTCGTGCTGATGGAAGTGATTATGATTTCAGAAACAGAATTAATCCTGCTGAATGGTCCTCGGACACAATCAGCTACTCTGCAGTGCTGGGAATTTGAAGAACGATCCTGTGAAAATAGATGTTGACAAGACCTCAGATCCTGTTCTCCATCAGCACCCTGAGATACTGTAAGCATCTGTGTGTGGGAACTCAAACACTAACCAAGAGTCAGGATTTTCTCAGCTTTCAAGTCAAAATAGAAAGAGTGTTTGCCCAAGATGAAGAGAGGCCCTGGAAGGAAGCAGACATGTTATACATTCAGGAAAGACATGTATGGGCAGAAGATGCTGGGCAAACTTTGCAAGAAGAAGCAAAGCTCATGGAAAGCTTTCTCCAGTTTCTGCTGACAAGTACAGCAGTAGATTTACCAGGGACTTCACTGGCTCCAGAGCATCTCTCTATAAAGTGTCCTGATGCACTCCAGCATCTATACAGCCTTTCACATGTCCAGTAGTCCCACTGCCTGACCAGGGAAAAATCACAGTCAGTACAGCACCTACAACAATGAAAAAATTCTGGTCTTCAGAAACAGATCACTTTTAAGGGATTTCACCATCAGAGCCCTTGGCTTCAGCCCTATGCTCACAAACAGGAACATGCTTTTTATTGGCATCTTTGAAATACTATAGGTATAAAAACACTTTCATCTTTTATCAATCCAGCATTTTGTACTGAGGGTAGGTTCTTTTCTTTTTTCCCTCCTTTTTGAGCACTTAGGTTCAATATAAGGCAACTCTTGCAGTGTGTAGCTGCAGTGACATAATTCGTATTTATTAATGAGGCACCGAATCTGTTGTACAAAAGTGGTACACTGAAAGTCTTCAACATGATGCGAAAGGACTGGACTATGTTAGGAAGTTTTAATAGGCATTAATCCTGAGGGAAACTCACAGGCAGAAAAAAAAATCTAGCCCTCTGTGAATCGAAGTGAAGTGATTGTGGCAGTGCAGAGAGCAGAGGGTGATCAGCATAGGTTACATTCTGTGAAGGGTGTCATTAGGAATCACTCAGCCTCTTACAGTGCAAAAACCAAAATTACAAAGAACTGAGCAAATTCTGAGAAAAAGCATTGCTCAAGCTTTAGTTTGTGCTGCTTTAAGCCTGTGAGAGTTTATTAAACCACTACACAAAACCAAAACTGCATGTGTTTTCATTCAGTATCATAAAAATACAAATACTTCTATTAAATTGAACATCTCAAGGCACTCCACAAAAACACCTGTACAGACTTTGCCCTGCAAACTGAGGTCTCAATCCTCATGCAACAGCAGTCCCACTGAACACAGAGGGAAGTGGCTGAGCACAAAAAAAACCAACATGTAAGACTTGGGAAAATCTAGGGCCCTGAGTTCACCAAAGCACAGAGCTAACAAAAATGGATGGATAAAAAGTGCAGTGTGCAGGTATGAATGGATATCTGGTTGCATCACAGACAATACAAATGCATCACAGTGCAAATACATCTGTGCACACACTAAAACAAGAAACCATGTATAAATCCCCTTGTACCCTTTTCCCATTTGCATCCCACATGCTTCTGCCAAGCCACTTGGGGCTGTGTAAAAGAGCTCACTGTTCACCAGCAACCAGGGAGCTGGGGGCAGCTCCTGGGCTTGGAAAAAGCCACATTTCACTTATCTTTCCCCCTCTCCTCGTGCCCAGATGTTTGCAAAACAAACAAACTACATATCTACATATCATAGCCAGAACTACGTATCAGACTACATTCACTGAAAGCCTCACTGTCTGGGGCTGTAAGATTCAGCAAAACTTTGGCTGGGCTGTCCACGAGCCTGCTGCTTGATTTATGTTTTCAGATGGAAACTATATGAAGCTCTTAGTTATCCTGGTTTTCTGCCAAAATCAGTTTGACCTAAACTAGGCCTTATAGCAACTCAAAGCACAAGGTGAAATGTCACATAATCCACAGCAAAACCTGGCTCTTTATTTTTTTATTAATTTTAAAGAAGGATGTACATTTTCTTGTGCTGAACTCTGAAGTTTTCACTCATTGTAAACTTTCTCTGTGGGGTGCTGTGAAAGGAGTAGCTTGAAGGCCCAAACTGGCTTTCTGCTCTTGCCTTTTCCTCATGGCGTATTGGTTGAGTCTGATACCAAGGCAACAAAGAAGGAATGAATGTTGAACTGGGACTTAGAGTTGTCTGTTTTCAATTACAAACTATCTCTAGAGAGAAAGATCCAGCTTTACACACTTGTAGGAGGCTGACAAGTTTCAGCAAAACAAATGCAGCGGCAAAGAAATCATTGTGAGCTCTGAGCATCTGAAAGAAAAATAAAAGAGATAAGCGGGAAAATGCTCACCAATCTTTCCTTTAAAAAAAACACAACAAACCAACCCAAACACCACCCCCCTCACCCCACCCCACCCGTACATCCGTTTCCATCCGCTTAAGCCTGTTAGAAAGAGTGGGCACCGTTCATTAGCAGCATCAGAGGTTAATTACCGTAATTTGTAAGAAGGGAAGTGCCACCTAGTGGCGCGGGTCCTGCGGTTGCTGCTGCGAGAGGCATCGAGCTCCAGCGCATGGCCAAGAGGTCCCGACAAAATTTGCTAAGTACTCCAGCCTCATACGTGCTATTAATTCTTCATCAAGTGCCAATGGGAATCGTAGCACCAGGCAATCACAGGGGGCCTCCTAGTCTAATTTAGAGGGGACAATAGGGCCCAGGGACCCAAGATGGATATCCCCAGAGCAGATGTATTCCTTTTAATTCTGTTTGGTTTACCAAATAGGAATTCCTCTAGGAAGCCTCAACAAAGAAGTGGATTAATGAGAACCCTAGCAGAGAGTGTTTGCTGTATAAGCAATTCCAAGCCTAAGTAATGCAGTGGGGCAAAGCCTGATCAGCATTCAGCACCAAACTCAAATAAATTCTGATAGAAGTGGGTGAAAAATGCACCAGCTGCAGGTCAGCAAGAAATGCTAACAACTCCGAAACACGCCTACTTATTTTCATTAACAGGCAAACAGAGGGAAAAACAAACACTTATTTTCTCCCTGCCTTTTGTTGTCCTGTGGAGTTTGTTTTGACACTCATCCTCCTCCAGTTATACTGTCCCCTGTTTTCTTCTGTTTTCATGGCGTCTCAGTGCTCCTTAGTGCAAGAGAGGGAGGTTACTGTACTTCAAAGTGCTTTGTTGTAACAGCTTGGTTATAGTTGGCATACAGCAGCTATGTCTAAAGGACCAGCCAGCCTTTCCTTCACGATGAGTTGTTGCTTCCATGCTGAGGGATTTCCTCTGACTTACACACTCTGTATTACTTGGCTTTCCCAATAAGCCCTACACATTTTGGGTTTGTGGAATAGTTGGTGGGAACTGGCCAGAAGGCAAACTTCCCCCAGAACTGTGATCTCTTCTACCACCCCACAACCAGCATGGACCCTGAGATGGCTGACACCATCTTCAAATGGTTTGCTGCTTGATCCACTGCACACAAATAAGTGTAATATCCTGCAGTACTAGTAATAGGACCTGGACACAGAAGCTGTGAAACTGGGTATGCTGCCATATAGTGTTACTAATTGGTAGCCCCATCTTCCCTTATCCCTCATATGTGTGAGCCAGGGGAAGAAAAATATAGAAAGAACATGATTAGACTCCTGAAAGCTGGCTTTTCTTGGAATATTCTGGGTAATGGAGCTGAGGCAAAAGACAAGAAAAACAAATATGCCCCTCCCAATCTGAGCAGACACAGACCACCTCCCATCCTTCAAGATGAAATACCAGGCAGCTGGGTTTATCTATATGCTACAGTCCCCCTCATTTCATGGCTCACAGGACCTTTACTGGTGGCAGGACCAGCGGGAAGGATCAGCAGCGATTACAAAATATCCCCGTGTAGCAGATTTGGTAGAATCTTGAGGGAACTTGTGCCCCCAGTGTGAGAGCTCCTTACCAGCTCAGGAGCATGCCACTGACCCCGTTTGCTAGCTCACCACCCAGAAGAGATAGCACAAGCTGCTACCTAAGCACTTTGGGCACGGAAATGTCAACTGCTGGGGCTATTCTACTGAAGACATGCTCAGCCAGGTGTCCTGTTCAAAATAGAAAAGAAGAGCCCTCCACTGTTCTGCTGCACCAGACTGGCAGCAGTGGTAGGTCCACTTGGATTAGAATGGAAAAGTCTCACAAAGTTTATGGTACTTTGTTCTGGTTTTGTACTATAAAGCCATTTTTTAGCTCCTGTATATCCAGTCTTATGAACATTAAAGTTGTTTTCATTCTCCTTCATCGTGGGATATCCCACTCACCACAACAGAGCAAGCCTTCTGCTTATTACCTCAATAACAGAAATATTTCTTTTCATCCTTCTTTCAGCATTGCAGCCCAGAAAGCCAACCATATCCTGGGCTCCATCAAGAGAAGCATGACCAGCAGGTTGAAGGAGGTGATCCTGCCCCTCTGCTCTGGTGAGACCTCACTTGGAGTATTGTGTGCAGTTCTGGTGTCCTCAACATAAAAAGGACATGGAACTGTTGGAGCAAGTCCAGAGGAGGGCCACAAGGATGATCAGGGGGCTGGATCACCTCCCATGTGAAGATAGGCTGAGAAAGTTGGGGCTGTTCAGCCTGGAGAAGAGAAGGCTGTGTGGAGACCTCATAGCAGCCTTCCAGTATCTGAAGGGGGCCTCTGAGGATGCTGGAGAGGGACTCTTCATTAGGGACTGTAGTGATAGGACAAGGGGTAACGGGTTAAAACTTAAACAGGGGAAGTTTAGATTGGATATAAGGAGGAAGTTCATTACTGTAAGGTTGGTGAGGCACTGGAATGGGTTGCCCAGGGAGGTTGTGAATACTCCATCCCTGGCAGTGTTCAAGGCCAGGTTGGACAGAGCCTTGGGTGACATGGTTTAGTGTCAGATGTCCCTGCACATGGCAGGGGGATTGGAACTAGCTGACCTTAAGGTCTATTCCAACCCTAAGTCGTCTATGAGTCTATGATCTAAAGGATAATAAACCTGGAGAGGGGCTTTTGACAAGGGTCTGTAGGGACAAGACAAGGAGGGGGTGGCTTTAACCTGACAGAGGAGAGATTGAGATGAGCTCTTAGGCTGAAGTTCTTCTCTGCGAGGGTGGTGAGGCCCTGGCACAGGTTGCCCAGAGAAGCTGTGGCTGCCTCATCCCTGGCAGTGTTCAAGGCCAGGTTGGACAGGGCTTGGAGCAACCTGGTCCATTGGAAGGTGTCCCTACCCACAGCAGGGAGATTGGAACTGGATGAGTTTTGATGTCCCTTCTAACACAAACCAGTCTGTGATTCTGTGATACTACAATTCTATGTGTCCTCAGGAGTGGCCATTGCTCACAGTGGCCAAAATTGGTGAGGTTGGTTATAACTGAGCCTTGCAGAAAACTGCTCATAACAGAGCTCTGGGAACAGCAAGATGGTGGATATGGAGCTTGAGGCTCCCTGAGCAGAGTGCCCTGATTTGGTAGGCAGAGGCATTTTAGCAGCATTGCCTGATGCTGGCCTTCAGGGGTCACCAGGGGAGGTGTCTTTGTTCACTGTACCTGCATGCTGCTGCTGCTGGAGGAGACATGAGCTGCAGTGTGGTTCTGGTGCTTGTAGTGTGTGCTGTGAACGGATTCTCACTTACTGACAGTTCCAGGCTTCCCAAAGCACTGAGCCCATTTTCCTCTCAAAAAATGAGATGGCTTTACAGATCACAGATTTTTTTTTTCTGTCTTTGATTATTTTCATCTGTGCACCGGGCAAACTTCAAGGCAAAGTTGTTTCCTTTTCCCAATCTTTTCTCTGGTACCACCACAATTTATGTTCTGTGTCAAATGCAAATAAGCTTCTCAATTACTACATTTCCTGCTCTGAAAAAAGCCCAGTGCTAGTGATCACAGAACATTCAACAAAGCGTGGTAGTTTTCATCTAAGAGTGACTCCTCCAGCAGCTCCAGCAAGGTATGGAAGCTGTGCTTAGAGGTCAGCAGAGAGGAGCAGAGAAGTGATACCAGCTACTGGCAGGGGACAAGACCATGTACACCCATGCCTTCTCCTCAGAACCATAGTCAGTTCTCCAGTGGAATGACGATATTTCTCTCCGCTTTTACACCCTGCTTTTCCCCACTGAGCACAAAAAGGATCAGTTCCTACAATAGGATGTGATAAGCTTTCTGTAGGGGTAATGTTTGCAGCTACCCCAGGAGTCTTACAAACTGAGTAAGACATATTTGCAGATGCCCTTGCCTTTTTTACTTATTTATTTTAAGTGAAGGTGTCACAGATATTACCCTGGCCATGTCTGGGAGACAGACAGAAGATGTGGAACGCCAGGAATAGGCCTGGCTTAGCTCAGCTCTTTCAACCTGCTTATACTCTTTTTCTCAAGGTAGGTTATGAACTCTTCTTGTAGTCATGTATCTTTTCATCTTCCTTGCCTGATATCAGCTACCAAAATTTCCACCTTCTAATTCTGATCTGGAAAAAGGAATTTCCAGGGAAGAAAAGTAAAGGTTTTCTTGCATGACACAGGACAGGAGAAAAGCCTACAGTCTCCCTTTCCTCATCTTTTTGAGTCTTCCTGCTCTATTTCATTTTCTTGCTCCCTTTTCTCACACGGCAAAGGAAAAGAAACTATAAACTGACACTTGTGGAGTCAGTGGGCTCTTTCTAGTGACTTCAGTGGGCTTTTGATTGATCACACTGTGAATGTTTGTTGTTGCTTTAGCAAAAGATGAGAAGGCCCAGGAAAAAGAGATTAGTTAAGAAAATCTCTCTTAATCTCTTTCAAGAGCTTGCCCTTTCAGTGTGGAACCAGACTCAGTGAGTTTACTCTTTGCACAATGGTGGTACCATAGTATTATACAAAGAGAAAAGAAAAAAAACCCAAATTTATGAAAGGTTCATTTCATTTCGTAAAAATAAGTGAACAAAACCGCATTTGATTGTTTAGGATTACTTCTGCAGTAAAGCTTATGATGCAGCCACAGAGTTATCAAAACAAAAATAATGTGTGTCGAAGACGGAGTTTATCAGAGGAAGCCCAGGACAGTATGGATTAGCACACTTGACTACGGTTTGGGCCGCCCTGTGCTGATAAGTTTCTTAGTTTATTTCCCCCTTGCTTGCCTTGTGTTTGGACCTTATAGGAATCAGTGTGGAAAAGGATGTCAGAAGTGACCTGCTCACCCTAACAGCTCCTCCCCCAAATTACAAAGCAGCTGTTCTTTAAAGTGTCAGATCTGGCTGCATAAAGCAGACTGCTTTTTGAAGCCTGACATGAAGATGGAGCCTGATACTTTCGCTTAAAGCAGGCAGAACCAAATGCTACCAGCTTTCTGATACAGGTGCTGGTGGGATGAGTATAAGTAAAAACATCTCAACCTGGCTTCTTGTTCTTCGAGTCAAGGCAGAAACACTGAGGCAGAGCAGAAATACAGCATTGAAATGCAAGAGAAAAGCATACTGTCGTCTTTGCCATCGTCAAATGCTGTTGAAAGCCTCTGTGTTCTGAACCTCCTCCTGATAAGATCTGTCCTGGAAGCTGACTATCTTAGTGTAGATAATGCCATGTCTACATCATTACATTTAATGTAGAAATAGTACCTAACCATCAATTGTGGTTTGTTCTGTTACCAGATGAAACACTCTATTCATGGTTTTCTTTGCTGAGTGAGTGCTCTCTCTCCTCCGCTACAGGAATATGGAGTAAAAATAGGTGGAGAAGGGTTGTGCCACAAAAGAAACATTGACATAAGCAATCAAGTGCTTCATTTGAGAAAGTGGTTGTATACACTACTATTACCTCTGCTGCTAAGGTGGACGCCTTTAAAGAGTTTTAATTTAGCTCTAACAACATATTCGACTTGAAGTGTAGGAAAGAAGAACTGGGAGAAGCTTTTCTTAAACACAAATCTGAGAACTTGCAGAAGTCTATTGTTTTGAAAGGTTTTGTGGTTTCTGAAAACACACTGGGTTTTAGATGACTGAATCACAGCAGAACTAGGAAGCAGCCTGCGTTTCTGCACCTTTAAGAGAAAAATTGGACTGATGGACTCATTTTCAGCAGAGCTGGCATTGCACAACCCTCTGCAAGTAGATGGGAATGGGAAGTTAGAACTTCAGAGCCAGTGGCCAAATGGAATAACTTTGCAAGGAGCTTTGATTTGCCTGAACTGACCTTAGTACTGCTGGCATCCAAATTACAGAAATTATTTCTTTGACTTTTATGTAATGGCTTTCATACACAGCAACTTAGGAGAGAAAAAAGAAAAAGGAGAAAAAAGAAAGGTATAGGAAAAGACAAAATAAAGGTAACTGTAAAGTCACAAAAGATAGCTTGAGAGAACCTATGCCAGACAAGTTAGGGTTTCCTTGATAGACTATATTTCAGATTCACAATATTCTCTCAAGTGATGGGAAGATGTATTTTCTTTTTTTCACAGATGTTTAATTTGATATTTGCACATTTGCTGTAGCCAAGGTCTAATTAATTTCAGATATTTCAAAACAATGGTTTCTCGTGAAGAACCCTTTAGGGTCTGCATTTCACATTTAAAATGGTAATCATTGTTGAGTCAGTAACATAAAACCTGTACTTAAAAAGTGTGTAATGAAAATAGTATTTTTCTTCATCTCAGGGCTACGATGTAGCTGGAAGGACTATTTTCCTTTTTCTCTCCAATAATACTGCTTTAGGATGAATACAAAGCCTAAATATTTTCCTTTTGTTGGGTTTTCTCACACAAATCTGAACATCTGAAAATAATGATTTGTCATGGGAGGCGTTTGGCAGCCTGAGCAAAGGTTTACTGTTTCTACTTTGCCTAAAATATTTACAAAGAAAAATATCTGACATTCACAGTAAATCAGACAACGTTTCAGGCCTCTGATATAACTCATGGGGGAAGTCTGCGTGGTCTCTCCGAGAGAGGAGGAGAGGAGGTCCTGTTTCTGGAAGCTTTTTGGTTCAAGTGCTCTCAAGGGAGGAGAGTTGAATAAACTGGGATGACGATACCTAGAGGTTGCAGGGGGGCTGTTTTTCTAGCTTGACCAGCTCCTCACTTTCCCCAGTTCTCCCTCCAGGGTCTCAAAAACTCTGGGAGGGAGGGTCTCCAGTGCAAACCACCCTCCTTCCTCCAGGGTTTCTTTCCCTCCCGGGCTGGGGATGCTCAGGATGAGTTCCTTCTTCCGTCCCAACCCACATTTTGGCAGCAGCACATCCCGAACAAAGGGGGTGGGGGATCCCTACCACCTCCTTTACCCTGTGCCTTTGTCTCTCCATCCCACCTCCCAGTCCAGAAATCTCCATCCCCCCGAGGATGCGAGCGGCCCCCTAAAAAGGGAGGGGAAGCGACGGGGGGAGAACACTCGGGTTCTCGTCTGCGTCCTCCCTTTGTCGTCTCGCTCGGTTTCACCCTTCGGGAAGGTGAGCGAGGGGAAGGGAAGGAAGGGAAAGGGGCGGCCCCGCTCCCACCGCCGCGGGGCGCCTGCAGCCCCGGGGCCGTGAGGCTCTGCGGGGGCGCCGGGAGGAGGAAGAAGAAGGGGGGTGTTGGGGGGGGTGTTGGTGGTGGTTTCTGCATCCTTCGCTTTCTTCCTAGCTCCATGAATGAGCTGCTCTGTCGTCCGGTTCCCACCAGGGCTCCCGGCATTCGGGGTGTGTGAGAAGAAAGGGAAGGGAAGAAAGGGAAGGAGGGGAAGGCATTTTCTTCAAAAAGTAATCGCTTTTCTTTCCCTTCGTGAGAAATGAAAAGGATGCAACCAAGCAGACCTGAAAGCTGGATTAGCCCCGGGGTTTAACTCCTCGTTGCTTCTCGGTAGCGCCTCTAGGCAGGAAGCACCATTTCTCACCACCTCCCACACACAAATTTCTGGTCATACCCAGTGTCTCCCAGCCCCTTCAGCTGTACCCCAGCACGAGTGACCCAGTGCACACAGGCAGCCACAAATTCCCCTCATGGGGCTGTCCCACTCAATTCCAGACCAGCCACAGCTATGAGAGGATGCTCATAGACCAGCCCTGCAGAGCAGGTATCTTCACATGGCAAGGACACCACCATATCCTCTCCCCTTCCTTTGCCTGGAGCAGTTGTTCAATCTTCAGTGGCCAAGAGCCAAGACGTGATGGAGAAGCAAGACCAGGGCTGCTGAAGTGGCTTCTGCTTTGTCAAAGATCACCCCCCCTGCCTGAAGCCAAGGCAGGGAGCAGAGCAAGAAGAGGTGAAGCTGGAAAGATCGGGCAGATGGTGGAAGATAGAGGGGACAACTGAGCTACCTTCTGTTGCACCATGGTGCCTGATCATTTATAAGTTTCCTATTTGTCCTGGAGAAGTGGAGACACCCAAAGCCACAGGGTGTGTCCTGCCCTCCTTTTGTGAGGCCTGGAATGGTGGCGAAGAGTCCTGCCACTTTGTCCAGAAAAGAGAGTGGGCTACTGGGACTGATCCAGAGAAGGAGATTTGTCCAGACAGATTCTAACCTTATGCATGTGTCCTCAAATGCAGCCCGAGAGGGGGCTGAGATAGTAAGGAAAGAGGCAACAGTGCCCTAAGCATGCATCTCACACACCCCTTTATGTCTGGGAGGGCTGAAGAGACTTGTCTGAAGCAACACTGGAGAAATTCAGTGGTAGATTTCTCCTTTCATCACAACATTGTGATTGGACTGCCATCTGCACATGGCGAGGCAGGCAAGGCCAGGCTAGAAAAGAGCAGAGTTAACTCTGAGAACCCCCTTCACATGACTTAATATGAATTGAAATGCCTTTTTTAATGTGAACTGCAATGCCTTTTTGTGAATTTGCATCAAAAAGCCCCAGAATTAGGCCTGCAGCTTTTTGAAAGCACAGGGTTACATTGCTGTCAGTTGCAACACTGAAGAAGGTTCAAGGATGGAGACACCCATCCTTAGGTGGAGCAGGTTCAGACTATTGCTGTGGCTGTCCCACTCCTGGCAGTGCTCAAGGCCAGGTTAGATGGGGCTTGGAGCAACCTGGTCTAGTGGAAGGTGTCCCTGCTTGTGGCAGGGGGTTGGAACTGGATGAGCGTTAAGGTCCCTTCCAACCCAAACCAGTCTGTGATTCCACTGAGACAGGGCACTGCCCAGGAGGCACACATGACATGTAGGGACAGACCTGTGCAAGAGGGACTGGAGGGACTGGTGCCAGAGGGGTGGCCATGTCAGGGAGGCTGCTACACACCATCTGTGTTCACATGGAAAAGCAGGGTCATCCTCTCCTTATTGCGCTTGCTAGGAAGCAAGCCACTGTGGATTTACCCTTTTTAAGGAGAAAAGGCCACCAAGCTCTGTGAAGATAAGGATTCCACCCTTCTGTTTAGCTCCACATGCAGGCCACAGCTCAGGCAAACTTGGTCTGGTTTAAGCCATTAGGTCTCTGTTTCCCCTTGCTTGACTTCCATAGCTTCCACCTCCTGCTCCTCCAGCTTGGCACCGAGGGCAGTCTTTGGAAATGTGGGCTTTGAGCTTGTCTCAAACCCACTGTCAGCATAACACTGTGGATGGAGTAAAATGGAATGGTACCATTGAGAGACAATGGAGGAAAACTCCTCCTGCCTCTTCCTGACTGTTGTACCTGAGGCTGCCAAAAATCAGAGTGCCCAGAGAGCTGCAGACACACCTATTTCTTCAGGCTTTTCTTTTCTGGCTCCAGATTTAAACCTTCCTAAAGAAGGGGGGATTGTAGCACACGCTTCTTTGAGAGAGAGCATGCCAGAAACACTGCTCTTGCCAGCATTTTGTGCCTGAAGGGTCCTTAAATGCCTGCCACATACCAGGATAGGTACATCTTTGGGGAAAGTAACTGCGTGAAGAGCATAGCAGACCCTTTACTAACTGGTAAATGTCCTTTGTAAAAGGGTGGTTTAGAATTCTGCTTATGACTTCATCTGCGAGAGGCCTGGACAGCAGAGTGTAATCTTAAAAAAATAAGGGAAAGAAAAAGGAAAAAAAAAAAAAAGAAAGAAAAGTGGCTGGATATGCATGAAACTAGGGTGGAGGAGCTTGGCTCAGGAGGCTGCCGATGTGAGGCTGCCTGTGAATTGGCACAGGCAAGGGAAGTTTGGAACAAGCACCAAGATACTCTTTCGTTGCAGCCTCCGCTGAGACTGGGGGAAAAAAGGGAAGAAAAAAAAAGGGGGGGGGGAATTTCGATCCCTGTCGCTTTCCCCCATTTCAATCGGCTTCAGGAGCCGGGGTGGAGGGAGGTCTCCCCATTCTCTTCCCGGTTAACTGTTTAATTGGGGAACAATGTGCTTTTCTCACCCTTGCTCCTCTCCGGAGGGCCGGTGTCGGGCGAGCAGAGGAACCCGTCCCCGCCGTACGGGCTGCGGGGCTGGGGTATGAGGGGCCCCGAGGGCTCTCCGAGGGCTCCAGGAGGGGCAGCGAAGGGAAATTGGGGGATACTCGGAGAGTCCCGGAGGGCGGGGGGGATCGGGTCCGCGGGGGCAGCGCTGGGGGCTCTCCGGCGCCCAGAAGCTGCGGGAGCTTTGGAAATTGCAAGGAGGCTCTTGCAGAGCTTGTGAACCCTCCTCTCCCCAAGCCAGCGCCCCTCCTTCTGCAGTGCTGACGGTACAACGATATAATAATGATGGGTGGCTGAGGCTCGCATTTGAACTTGCAGGCGAGCTCCTTGTGCTCACGGCTCGGTCCAGACTCCGCAGACCGGAGGCAGGTGCTAGCCGGCAGGGAGCGAGGGGAGGCCGAGCGCCGGGAGAAGGGGAGACCCGGGAACCACCGTCCTCTTGAAGCACTAACGAGAGGATTTACTCTTTCATGCGGCTGCTGGGATCTCTGGACTAGCCCTAGCCACCACGCTGTAATTTTTTGCAGTCTCTGCAGTACGCTACCTTTTAAGGTAACTGTAAGTCTTTCAGTGTGCGTTGGGGTTTTTTGTGTATTTTTCTTTTTCCTTCTTTTTTTTTCCTTTCCTCTCCTCCCCCCTCCCCCCTTTTTTTTTTTTTTGTTCCATAGGGTTACCGACAAACACCTAGCGTAAGATTTAAACCGGTTGTTTTACTGCCGGTACCTGTAAGGACAAAGAGTTGTACTGCAAACCTTAAGTGGGAGAGAATAGCGATGATTGGTGAATTTAAACAACCTGGGGTAAGTTCAGCGACACGCTGGGCGGAGGAAGGAGGGAGAGGAGAAGGGATGCTCGGGGACCCACCAAAATCCCCCAGTGCAAAGAGGAGAACAAAGAAAACTAGGAAATAAAAGACTTCAGGGTGGGAACCCTGACAGAAGTCTTTGGCTCTGGTTCGTGTGAGCGGCCGGGAAGATAGAGCTGCGCCTTGGTGTGCGGTGGGGCTCTGGAGGGAGGGAAGAGGGAAGGCTGCGGGTGTTTAATACACAAAGCGTCCGTGCAGTAGGATGAGACTTTTCCTCTGGCCACTGGCTTTTCCTGCGCTGGAATAAGCGTGTGCTCAGCTTCCTCCGCTCCTGCGTGTTCCTCCCACTCTCTTTCTGTTTTATCTTTATTATTTTTTCCCCTTCCCCCGGTGTTCCTGGAAAGCCGCTCAAAGGGCAGAGCGGGGTTGAGGTCCTTGGGCAGCATCTCTCCGAGACGGGAGAGCAAAAGGCGTCCTCTGAGCCACATTTTCGGTACTGGAAGGAGGGGGGCAGTGGGTGAGGAGAAGAACCACCGGGTCAGTGGAGCGAAACGCACCCCGGTTTTGTGTGCACCCACAGTCCCCTTCTCGGGGCGCGGGCACTGCCTCGGGACCTCGCCTTTGTTGTACGAAGTGAGAGCATCGTGGAGGGAAATTGAGGGAGTCCGAACGGCGGGAAAAGAGGGTGTGTGTGTGATGGGGGGTGGGGGGGGTGTCCCCGCTGGCACAGGCCCCACACAAAGGGGCGGCGGGGGTGGCCAGAGCCAGCCCTCATTGTCCCCTCGGCACGTTCTCCCCGGCCGCCCCTCTTTCCCCCGAGCACTCGGGATTAAGCCCCGATGGCTTTTCTTTTCATTTTATTCCCAGGCATGAGTGTTGAAACGTGTGGAAGAGTATTGGGTGGGTTTGGTTGTGTGGGGTTTGCCTTTTTTTTTTTTTTTTTCTTCATTTTTCATTGAAAGAGGTCCGTTTCTTCCCCAGAGGAGTGAGCAAAACTTGGCGGGGAGCCCTGGCTATGGTAGCGGTGAAGGGCGGGCGAAGGGAGCGGCTCGCCTCTGGGGGTCTCCGACGGCCGCTGCTCAAGCTCGTCCAGGGTCCACCGGGAGAGGGTTCCCCAGGCGGGCGGAGTGATGGTGAAAAAGGCTGGCAGGAGGCGGCGGGACCGGGGTCCCGCCTCGGGCGCGGCCCCAGCCGCTCTCGAGGAGCGGCACAGGCCGGGCCCGGGGGCAGCGGCACTGGGGCGCCCCCTGGCGGATAACTGCAGGGTCTTTCTTTCTGTACGCGCTCATTTCCCGCCAGAGGGCTCCGGTTTCCCTCTCCTTCAAGGGCAGGGGAAAGAAAATAATCGTAAATAAATTAATGTATTAATCATATATTTCAGTTAATGGTCGTCACCGCTGCGTTTCGGGCTGTTTTTCACGCTGCCCGGATCGCAGCCGGAGCCGACAGTCGCTGTGGTGGTGACGGGTGGGGGGATTTCCTGCAGCTGGATGGGCTCCCTTAGCGCTCCGAGCGTGAGACGGGACATCGGTGGGGAAGGCGGCTCTGCTGCCGGGGAGGGGTCAGGACACTCGCTGCTTGCCGAGCTCGAAGTGCCGACGCCGGACAAGGAAACAAACACTTGTCCAACTGACAGACTGGTCCTGGTGCTGAGCCCAGCAATGGAGAGGCAGAGTTGCAGAAACCATGAGCTGCATCTCTGTATCTTTTCCCACCCTGTACTGGGCACTGGTGAGACCACATCTCAAATCCTGTGTTAAGTTCTGGGCACCTCACTGCAAGAGACATTGAGGTGCTGGAGCAGGTCCAGAGAAGGGCAACGGAGCTGGTGAAGGGCCTGGAGCACAAGTGTGATGGGGAATGGAATGGCTGAGTAACCGGGGGGGGGGGATTAGTCTGGAGAAGAGAAGGCTCAGAGGGGACCTTACCGCTCTCCACAACTGCCTGAAAGGAGCGTGGAGACAGAAGGTGGCTGATCTCTGCTCCAAGAACAAGTGACAGGATAAGAGAAAACGGCCTCAAGCTGCACCAGGGGAGGTTTAGATTGGGTATTAGGAACAATTTCTTCCCCAAAAAGGTGGTCAGGCACTGGAACAGGCTGCCCAGGGCAGTGGTGGAATCACCATCTCTGGAAGTGTTCAAACACTGTGTACATGAGGCCCTTAGTGACATGGCTTAGTGGTGGGCTTGGGAGTGCTGGGGTAACGGTTGGGCTTGATCTTAAAGGTCTTTAGCTCTGTGGTTGGTTGTGTGATTCTATGATTTTATGCACTGGTAGAGTGAAAAATGGGAAGGATTTCTTGCACCTTTGTCAGTCTCAAACCCTTGCTAAACTGGCGCCAACTTCACTGGAGCACTTTGAAGTCTTTGGCAGGAATGTGCTGTCAGTGTATGGGAATGTGTTATGGATGTATGGAATGTGGGGGATCTTACTCTTCCTTATTATTGTAGATTCATGCTGCACTTAAAAGACATTGAATGTTGACTGGGTTAAACACAACTAAATGTAGCGGCAAGGACCTTAGGCTTTAAGACGCTGAGGGTCTTACGCACCCCTCACATCCCAATGTGAAGTAATATAATATATAACTGAAATCTGATATTAAATATTCTCAATTTTTAAAACAATAAGCTCTTAAATATATTACAAGAGAAAAAACTCCTAGAGGACTACTTTTCTTATGCCATTCAAGCGGTAAATAATTATACTCCTAGCTTTTAAAATGCATGCTTGCAATCAATGAAAACTTTCATAAAGGAAGTTTCAGTTACTTTTATCTAAAACTTTTACCCATAGAAACAGAAACAATTTGGGGGCCTGGTGGAAGGTCAAGCTCATTAGCTTAAGTTCTGGAAAATGTGCTCTAGTGCTGATAAGAAAGAGCACTCTGCTGAAGCTGAATGGATTAAGCTGCTTATTTGTGTTAGAATACATCAGTTTTCATTGAGAAAATGTATTGTACAAACAACCGCCATACTTGCATGTGAGCAAAGGTGAGGCAGGTGCACCAGTTAATGAGGGATCTAAATCATGTTTTTACTGACAGCCTGTGGCACACGGGCAGGTCTAGGGCAGGTGCTCAAATTCATGAAGAAAATAAATGGGGAAACATCTCTTTTTATGCTACAGAAAGCACTACACATTTTCATAAAGAAGGAGCTTGGGACTTCATTCACTTGAGTGGAACAACAGAAATCCCAGGTCCCTTGGGATAGTGAAGGGCCTGGAGCCCAAGTCTGATGAGGAACAGCTGAGGGACCTGAGGGGGTTTAGTCTGGAGAAGAGAAGGCTCAGGGGGGACCTTATCACTCTCTGCAGCTGCCTGACAGGAGGATGGAGCCGGGAGGTGGCTGGTCTCTTCTCCCAGGGAACAAGTGACAGGGCAAGAGGAAACGGCCTCAAGCTGCACCAGGGGAGGTTTAGACTGGAGGTTAGGACAATTTCTTCTCCAAAAGGGTGCTCAGGCATTGGAACAGGCTGGCCAGGGCAGTGATGGAATCATTGTCCCTGGAAGTGCTCACACAGTCTGGAGATGAGGCCCTCAGTGACATGGTTTAATGTTGAACTTTCAGTGCTGGGGATATGGTTTGACTTGATGATCTTAAAGATCTTTTCCAACCCAATTAATTCTGTGATCTATGATTTCTTTTTCTCCTTGCTGCTTCTCACACATGCCTCTGGCTCCCTTCAAAATGTCAGTGCAAGGCAGAGGTGGGGCATCCAGAGGTCCATGGGTGTCCTGGGCAGCAGGTATGAAGGCAGAGCCTGGGTGCTGCTGGAATTTGCTCTGGGACCTCACTCCACCTGCTGCCTCTGACAACCAGTGTTTCCACCCTTTCTCTGTGAGGCCACCGGGAGGGCCCAGAGTCACTTCTGACACAAATTAGGACAGCCCTCGGAAGGATGTCTTCCGGCTGCAGCTTCTCAGCTGAGAAGCTTCTTCAGAGTGCGGAGTGCCAGAACATGCTGTGCTCTGGTCATTTCTCCTGTTGGCTTTCCTGTCTGTGCTGAGACTGGTGCTCAAGCACTGGAATTGTTCTCTCTGTGGCTGCCAGTGCTTGAGGAAGGGAGGATGAAGGTGCCCCTAGAGTCTTTTTGGAGGCTTTAGGAGGACATTTGTGAGTGATAATAGGCTAAGCAAACACCACCGATGAGCCGGACACAGGCTTATTCCACCAAGTGGCAGTGCCAAGGGCTAGTTAATAATAACATGGCAGAGACATGGTGAGATTGGTAAAGCTAATTAGGCAGCACTCACTGTGAGGTTGGTACATGCCAACAATTAACAGTCAGATGTATTGAAGGATAAAAGGCAAAGGAAAGTGCAGACTCTGTATGTTTGAGAAAGGGCAGCAGTGATGAAGGTTTCAGGCAGAGCTCGGAAGGTAGCAAGAGGTGTGTTGAGTCTGGGATTGGTCACTTTAGCTCAGTGTTTCACCGAGGAGCTGTGTAATTTACTGCTTTACTCATTAGTAGGAGCAGCAACCTTGGTTAACTTCTCTAGTGTCACTTCCTGTTAGGATTTCCTCACACCCCCCTTTTATTTTTTTATTTTAAATTCTTCAGTGTGAGCCTGACTTTCACTATATTGAGGCAGCAAGGCTCAATCCTTTTTATGTGTTTAAGGAACATGGGCCGGCTTTCACAGTACAGCTGCAGCACATGTATTAAATCGGTCTCAGTGTGACTTGAGAAGCTGCAGCTTTCAAAGGCAATGTCACCTCTGTAGAAGTAGCTAATTTCTCATTGTCCCAACTTCTGAGAAGCTGGGAATAGTTTTGGAATGGTAGTTCTTAATCCATTTCACACCAGGACAATTCATTCTGTCTTAACCTGGAGTTTAAAGCAGAGAGACACGATGTACTCCCATTTGGTTGAGTTAAAATAGCATTGGTGTGAGATCAAGCTTACACTGTAAACTAAACACGAGCTGGAGTTTCATCAGAACTTATTGTTCATGTGAGTTTTTGGTGCGGTAAGGGAAGGTAGCAGTGTCTGCAAAAATAGAAGTCCTGCTCCCTCCCCACAGGGGCAACCTATGCTGCTAGTTCTTAAAGATTTGAAGTTTGTCAAGAACTTGACATCTTTTTGATTAAATTATGCTGTGCTCAGGGTTACATCCAGTATAAAAATGCAGTGCAATTCCTGTAGATTGGTCTGCCTGTAGTAGCTCCTAGTAAAATGGATCAGTCTAGTTGGAAACCAGCCAGCAGAAAACACAAGTTCAGTCATATTGAGATACTTTTTTTAACAGAAGGTGGAAATTAAACACTCACTCAAGTCTTGCAGTCTTGAGTTGGCATGATTTTCTTACTGTGTCCATAATATTATGGTTTTTTCTTACTCTAGGTGTAGTGACACCAAAGGGTGTGTGGGGGGGAAATGATACGTTTAGAAGGATTTTGGCTAATTACAACGGATTTAGGGGCAGTATGGCAGGCATCCAGCAGAGGCTTTTGCCAACTGTAGAGGGTGGGAATGGGAAATACAAATCCATTTTAGATCAGGGTTTTTTCTCAGGAGGCTACAAGGAAGCAGTCAGCCACAGCCCCTGCCAGCAAAAGGGGAGGAAGCAGGAGCAGTCACATCTGCCTGCAAATGTGAGCAGCACCGAATGGGCACTGTGATGCTAGTTGCGTGCAGCAGCTTCTGCCTTGCCAGCGGCTCTTGAGGGGGATTGCTGGTACCAGAGCTCTGTTTTCACACAGTCATAGAATCACAAGCTGGTTTGGGTTGGAAGGGACCTTAAAGCTCATCCAGTTCCAACCCCCTGCCACGGGCAGGGACACCTTCCACTAGACCAGGTTGCTCCAAGCCCCATCCAGCCTCACCTTGAACACTGCCAGGGATCGAGCAGCCACAGCTTCTCTGGGCAACCTCTGCCAGGGCCTCACCATCCTCACAGGGAAGAACTTCTGCCGAAGAGCTCATCTCAATCTCCTCTCTGTTTAGTTAAAACCATTCCCCCTTGTTCTGTCCCTACAGCCCCTTGTATAAAAGCCCTTCTCCAGTATCTTTTTAGATACTGGAAGACTGTTAAAAGGTCACCCCTAAGCATTCTCTTCTCCAGGCTGAACGAGTCCCCTCTCTGGAGCTAGACTGACCTGGGGTGCTGAGCAAGGTACCACCATTGTGATCTGCACACTGTTGTTTGGAGGTGGTGGCAAGGGTAGTTGCACATTTAATTCTGGCAGCTGTAGTGGAATAGCACTCAGAAACTGTTTGTGAGATTTCACCAAGGACCTGGGGTGTAAAAACTCTCACGCCTTGAGAACTGCATGGGAACTGTTGCTCGTGTTTCCTAAGGGCAGAAAATCAGACCTTTGTCCCAGCATTTTTCATTGCTTGAGTAAGCACCTTGGGGTAGAGGAGATTTAGAAAAATAAAAGGTTGAGAGATGCCGTTCTGAGAGTCAGGTGGGGATTTTTGACAGGTGTCTTATGCTAAGCTCCGTGATCAAAGTGTGCCATTTTTCCTTTTTGAGCTATCCAGGCTCTTGGTGCAGCAAGCATAATTCCTGCACTATTCAGTAAAAGGCTAAGTAGCCATTACAACCATGAATGCTCTCTCCTGTGGCCATGGTTGAATTCAGCAGTCACAGGATATCTTGGAAATTGCCCTTCTGCAGTTGTAGTTATATTTTCATATTTCATTGTGGCTGTAAGTATTATGCTCAGTGACTCGAAGCTGAAGATGTGAGGGTCCCTTGAATTGCATTCGTAATGCAGTCACCAACATGATGTTGGAGGATCAGAGCTCTGTGCCTGTGAACAAAGAGGATGGGATATGAGATGTTCCCTGTATTCTGGACATGTAGTGTAAGGCAGAAGCTCACTTCTAGTCCACTCAAGGCCACTTCTTTGGACTTGATGATTTTAAACCTCTTTTCCAACCTAGTTGATTCTATGATTCTAGAGCTCTCAGCTGGTTCTGCTCACAGTAGCAGAGTTTGTCTTCTGCCAAATGTGGAAGCAGTTACATCACCTCTTGTCATGGCTTTATTGCAATGAGCTTCTGAGGGCAATAGGACTCCAATTGGCATGTGCGAACTATGCAGGTACTCCTGGTCAGGGCCAGTGCAGTGGTCTCAATACCCAGCCAGCCCTGTTTAGGTGCAGCATGCCCATCTTTCAGGGAAATTGTAATCCTTTTTTCTTTTTCTATGACTCCTTGTTTCTAATCCCAAAAGCCAAGTTTGGCTTCTGAAGGAGGAGAGAGATCAAGCGTATGGGTAAACATGAAAATCTAAACTTATAAACAGTTTGTTCTAGATCTTTGTTTAGCTGTGGACGTAGCCAGTGTGTGACGCATGGAAACCACATGTGGGCAGAGTATCTCAAAGGAAGGTCTGGAGCCACCCTGCTTTCAGAGGAGCCAGAGCAGAGCACTGTCTGGCAGGCAGGACCAGCATTTACTGCCTTTGAAGGGAGTAGGCTGTTGGTCTTCTTTTTGTGCTCTCTTCAGGGTGCTTGTGTTACTGAAGGACCTAATTGGCTGTGGATTTGGTCCTTGAGGCTTAAACCAGTTTCAGGATACAAGGGCTGCCTGAAGGCCCTTCTAGTCTGTGCACATGTGTAGTCTCAGCACGAACTCTCTTTTTCTTTTTTTAAAAATGTTGTGTAATAATGAGGATTATTTGTATAAGCAATCACGTGACTGCATTTCAGAACCGGTCCTTTGCATTAAAAAGACTTCAATGTCTGCAGCTCTTATCTTATGCTACTTCCTCACTTGTAACAACCTTCTTCAAGGCATATATAATATACCAGGGCATGGTATAGATTTTCACAGTTAAAAAATAAACACTTTAGTTTTCTCCATGGGCAGCTTGGCCTGTGTAAATGTAGAAAGAGAGAAAAACTCTGGCTGGCTGGTGTTGAGGGCATGTGTTAGAGTGTTCAGAAAAAGTTTTAGGCAGATGTGGCTCAAACTGAATGAAGTCAAAGACGTCTTCGTTCTTGTTTGGGACTTGGTCATAATAAGTGCAAATTCCACTAAGTTAGTATTGCAAAATAAGTGATATCACATTATATACTCAGCTCTATTGAATGCTGAAGGAGAACTGGGGTGTCTGGCAACGTGCAGTCTGCTCTACAGAAAGCAGCTGTATTCTTCCCTCCACGCCCTGGGAATAGGTTGCAGCATATGTTTCCCAGTGCAACTGGCCAGCTCTGGCTATCCATGTATAGCAAATGAAAAGCTCTTGGGTTTTCTGCCCTTTAGGGTGGGAATTTTTAACATGATGCTGTTATGTTAGAGATTGCCTCATTGGAAAGGCTTGGTTTGAGATGTTTTGCATCTTTTCTGAGCTGTTCAGCCATTACAGGATAAATGCCAATTCACACAGATTCATGTGAAGTTTGGACTGCAGTGTAAGCTGGGGAGAAAATTTTCCTGAGGTTGAACACGTCACCAGTAGTTTTCTAAAGATGTGTCTCTGTGTGTCTTGCTATCAGGTTCAGTACAGCTTGCTGAGGTTTTTGAAAGTATTAGTAATGTTCTAACCCTAAAGAATTATATGTAAGTACTTAAGAACTACAATGCTAAAAAATATATATGTGCAGTTTCATAGTTATAACAGACATCTATCTACTAAATGTCTGTTTTGCTGTTCCTTAATGCAGTTCAACTGCAATCTTTTGGACAGGGAAAAAGATACTGGTTCAGTTTAGTGGCCCATGTAAAGAAATTAAGTAGGTTATTTTAACAGCAATATCAGTTAACTCAAGATTTTGTGGTAAAGTTTCAATGGCAGTGCTTGACAGACTATTGCTGAAAGTCATTTTTTATGCTGACTAGATAATACATATGTGTAACTATGTGGAAGAGGGACTATTTGTAACCCCCTTACAGTAGTTGACATTTATAGGACTTGCAATGCTTTTGTTAGAGTACTGAAATTTTCAGGATATTTACAGATTCAACATATGTAACTAAGAAGTGGAATAAAAATGAAGATACACTGTTATGAACATGCAAGATATTGTTATGTGCATATGGTATACATGGAGAACTCTTCAGCTGTTAGAAGGTGGAGCCTGTAAAGGAAGTGAGAAGCAAATCCAAAGGGAACTGACATGGCTGAGTGTCACTCTGGATTAGATAATTTGAAACACATTATGAATTTGTATTTGACAGCACACATTGTCATTCTAACAAGTTTCTACTGTAAAATATTATATGGAGAAATCTTGATAGCAGGAAGTTTTCTGGCAACTTGCAGTGGGAAGGGTCATATTGTGGATGTTGACTCCCCATCAAAATTCATGAAAAGTTTGTCATGGGGAATCCCTTCTGACATGAACCAGGTTGTTAGCTCTTGACAAATGACAGGGTAATTTGTGTGATAGACATATAACTACCCAGAGGCTGAATCTAAACTGGTAACACCACATCAGGAAAAAGTAACCAGATTGTACTCATACATTGCCACCACTTTATGGGAATAAACAGTGACCAAAATTGAAGAAGATCAATATACTAAGAATTATTCTCTGTCCCAATGAACTCTTTTTTTAAGAAGATGAATGCTTTTAATATCAGTGACAAATACTGAGGTACTGAGTTTCAACACTTGGTAAGGGCACAGTACAATATTAACTATGTTTTTCTTCTTTATTTGTAGGTCAAGATGTTGTTAAGTATAAAAACTATCTTACGGATGTACTTTGCTTTAGTTATAATATGTATGCTACCTAAAGGTAAGTCTGTTATACATAGATCCATTTATTCAAATCTCTTTTAGTGGTCTAATCAGTAGGATATTTTCCAGGATGCGGCAAATAGCCAAAACGCAGGAGATTCAGTTTCTGGTCTTTCCTCTGCCACTCTTTTTTGCTGCACTGTGTAACTGACTTTGTTTCTGTATTCTCTTCTTTTCCATACTAATATATTTGGAAAACTCTTGGTCTGTGGGCATGTTTTTGACAAGGTTTTACATAACTGTCTGGTGTCTCCTGAAGGTTTTTAAGTGTTGTTGCTACAATTCAAGTAAAAATAAAGTGCCATAGGATTACATTGTGTAAAGCAAAACAGATTGCTTTCTCCAAATATTCAAGAATGCATTTTAATCCTTTTACTTGTGTTTCCAAAATGTGGGACCTGTTGGCCAAGCTGCCTCATGCCTTCGGTTTCCATCATTCACCAAGGATCTCCTTGGACTAGATGAGGTGAGGGGTGGTGGGAGGGCAAAATTTAGTGGGGGCAAACACCTTCCATGGGAGCTTCAGCTTGGTGCCACAGAGGGGACAGTGCCAGCAGCACTGGAGCAGAGCAGGTTCCTGGAAGAGACCTAGCAAGTGGTGAATGAAATGAGGGAGCTTCTGGGCTACAGGAATACAGCTTTTGCCTACCTCCCAGGCAGATCCCAATGTGTATGCTCATGTATGTCATGCCACAGCAGCCTTTTGGGTCTATAGGTCACAACTTGCATCCTCTCTGTGTTCAGGGTGAAACCAGTTGCCCCAGTTTCTGCTTTGCTCTGTGATCTGTCAAGGAGCAACTGGGGACATGTCTCTGGAACAGGCTGTCTGGCTGCCAGCCCCGTGTTGGGGTCTGCCACGAGCTAACCTGGTGGAAGGTCCCTTGGCTGCTGAGGTCTGTAGCAAGGATATGTTAAGGCAGCTTCTGGCCTTCTGTTTGGGTGGAAAGGAAGAGTCTTTACTACTTCTTTTGACAGTTACATGCTAAAACTAAAGTATGTATTCATGTGTGGTTGCTATGGCTATTTGAAAGTTTGAGTCAAACCTTTAGTAAAGAAGAGATCCTCACAGCAGCTGAGGCTCACAAAATTGGGAAAATAGCTTTCCCAAACCTCAAAGCAAGATTTTTCTTGATTTCTCACCCGTCCCCTTCTTCTTTTTTTTTTTTCTTTTTCCCCAGAAACTCCTCAAACTGACTTTAGCCTTTGGGAAAATCAAACGCTCTAATTTCCACCCCCCCCCCCCCCCCCCCCCCTTTCAACACAGTTACCAACAAAGTCTAGGTCATCCTGTAAGATGAATTAAAACACTGCTGTGCTTAGTTGAGCCAACTGAAAAGAAGTGTGTTGTTTTTTTCTTTGCTTTTTCCAGCATCAGTTTGGGAGCACCATCCATTACTGTTTCCTACCATCACCTCTTCCTTAGAATAAGTAAGGCAAAGGATTCTGACAAGAAATTTAAACCTAACGTTTCTCTTAGGACCTATTGAAAGTCTCTTCATGTTTACTTAGGGCATAGTTTCATGGTCTGTCTAATAGCACATGCATTTCAGCACTAGATGGGATAGTCCTGCCCCTTTTCCATCCCCTGGTGCTAGTTTTCACGCTTTTCTTTGTGCTGACACTAGCAATTATGTGGGTATATGGCTAGCTGAAACAGGTAAGCAACTTGTCTGAAAGAGCATATGGGATTTCTTGAAGGTTATTTTTCCACTGAATCAGACCTTTGACTCAATGCCTTGCGCAAATGCTAGTTCTGGCAGAATTCAGGGACTGGATCACTGGAAGTGGAGTGGGATGGATCCTTGGAGTGCTAGAAAATGGGATGGCACCTTTATATGTCCCCTGACTTACTCCACCATTTATCACCTCTTAAATGGCTTTTGTAGTCTCCAGTGTAGAATCTTTAGTCCTAAAGTAAGTTTCATATGAGCATGCTCGTGAAAGCTTCTCAGGAGTATAGATCAGGTTCTGACTGGTCCTTATTTGCCTGAATCTTTTGGAATACATTCAGAAGACCCTTATGTTTCTAGAGTACACTGTGAGCTTTGAAGTTAAGGAGCATACTTTTGCTATGCGGAGTCTTAAATATGTTCAAGGTATGGCCATGGTGAAGAAGATGAAGATGAAAAACTTTTTCATGGATTGATCCCATAGAGTCTGTGGGATCAACTCATACCTTTCTGTTTTGTACAAATGTCAGTTTGTGTATTAACATTTTTCAGGTTTAGTGTTAGAAGGTTACAGACAAGTACAGCTTTTGTTTAAAAAATAAATAAAATGTATGTCTGCACTTCTAAGAGTTACACATTTTAAGTTTCTTTTTTTTTTTCTTTGAAATCCTCAATTTCAGTATAAAATTGAAGCCTTGAAATCTTTTATGAAACACAAATTCCCATGCTTGCATTCCCACAGTGTATTTGACATAATTAAATTTAGTCACAGTCACTTCATTATGAGTATTGCAATATTTCCTTTAAAAAGCTTTCAGGTGAAATTGCTCTGAAAGTTTAAAATTTTTCTTTCAAGGGTCATGTGGGAACTTTGTCAAAATCAGCAGTTAAACTGTAAATCCTGGAGTCAGTGAGTCTTAGTGTTAAGTCATAACAAAACTGAAGCTTAATTTAGAACCACTAATCATTATTCCTGACTTTTTTTTTTCCTCTCTTTTCCACTCTCATCTTTGTGAATGGTCCCATTCATAAATAGCTGTCATGTTTGCATGGCATGCTCATTAGATTGTAGCAACAAAAGTATTTTTTCCTTTGAGGGTAAATTGAGAATGGATTTGTGTGGTTTCTTTGAGACTTTTAATTCTCAGAAGATGTGTGTCAGGAAGGTGGGAGGAAATACGGTCTAAGCTCCTGGGGTCACGAGTGTGCCCCTCTGAAAGACCTTTGCTGTTTGCTCTGGTTCATGTGAAGGATCAGTGACAGAAGTTCATGAGCAAGGTTTACAACTACTGTTAGTGTGGCATTTACTCATTTTGAGCCAGTTGGTGTTAAGATATTTTAGCTTGCTAGCTCGACATTGTGATTATGATTAATGCTGGAGTTTATATTACCTGTTTTAAGTGACTATTTGTCATGTCATGAGTGAGTATGCTTTCTTGAAGCCCTCTAATCCCAAAGACAGTAAAAATGCTCTAGAATAGAGTGTGATAATGTCTTTTCAAATGTATATGAATAATATACCAGTTTAAACATCAGTTTATCTGATCATATTTATGACCTGTATGTGCTATAAATACACATAACGTATGCCTATGATGTCTGCATGTTATGGTTTTTTTTTGTTAGTTTGTTTGGGATATTTTTCCTCTTTAAACTTCCATTTTAAGAGTTTTGTAACATTTACATCAGAAAAATGTAAAAATACTAGGGAAAAAAAGACTTTGTTCTCAAGCAAGAAGTTCTTCACACACTGAGCTGGTGCCAACCAGCTGAGTAATTTCAAAACCATCCTTCTGTTTAAGGGTACATGATATTACAAGTATTGTAGGTCCTGTATAATGAAATGAAGATATGGTATAAAACAATGTTGGCAAATGCCTGCTTTTCTCAGCTTGTATTCCAGTTTGCAAAAGAGTTACAAAATGTTTGGTTCATATTTTTGCCTGCCATGTCCCTTTTAAGGAATAGTCTGCCACATACTGTTGATAGTGGCTGAAAAGGAGACGTGACGTGGGGTGTAAGCACTGAGAAAATGTGCTGAGAAAATGCTAAAGGAACAAAAGGGCAACGTGGATTCATAGACGATATTGATGCTTTCTGTATTGGCCAATAAATTCTGCTTAACTAACTCAGACTGCTGCAAGAAATCAAGCTTTTTGGAGCTGTTCAGGATCATCACATAATTTTATGTTTCAGTGGAAAATATTATTATTTTTTCAATAGCGAAAAGTTTCTCCTCTTTTCTTTTTCTTTTCCCCTCTTTTTCCCCTCTTGTCAAAATAAAAAAGTTCTTTTATATAGTGTTTTATAATGCTTTCTGCACATAGACGGGCATGTGTGCAGCTACATGGTCTCCTATTCTGGGAGGTAGCCCAGTTTAGGCTAGATCTAGTTTGCATATCATGATCATATGTGATGTTTGCCAAGGATTTCAGTCTGCTGATGTGAAGACAGATTTTTAAATTTCCTCAAGCGTTAGTGCTGATATTCCAGATCACTCAAAACCAGAAACAGTGTTCTCAAAAGTTTATTAAAATTCTGTCAGTCAGGATAATTATAACTAGGTCATTTTTCATTTAAGAAGTTCCTGTAATATATATAAGATGACAAGTGATCATACTAAATACTAAATATTTTGAGACTGATTTTAATCTCCCACCTGTGCAATTTGGCATTAATTCCATTGCAACTGATAGGAGTGAGTGTTCATTCTGTTTATCTCTACCCCACTGTAACTTGGTGAAGTTTCAAGAAACTGAAAGTGACATAAAAGGCAGTGGTGCTTCTATACTGTACATCTTCAGGACATAAACAGTTCTTTCTAGTTTTTAGCAATCAATTGAATCTCAGTGAGTTGAGTTTTTATTTCCTTATGAACATAAAAATCCACCCACCTGTCAATAGTTTTGTTTTTTGTTTTTTTTTTTTTCACTTAAAAGTATATTCAGTGAAAGCTTATGAGCTAGTCTTTAGTCTCTACTAACTTCTGCAGGCTTGTCTTCAAGCCTTCAAGTCTTCAGTTTTATATTGGACCTCCTTTTGTCTTTCCCTTTATATACAGATTCAACCTAATGAGCAATTTTCCTTTTTTCCCTGCTCTTCTTTTTTTTCTTCTCTCTCTCTTCTCAAACCTTTTTGTCTTTATGGAAAGATTATATTTGTGATGACAGATAAATAGCTAGATAATATTCATGTGTTGGTGTCCTGTATTTAATGAATCACTCCGTCGGCAGCTAGTACTTGAAATGACTGTACTCCTAAACTTTACTAAGCCTAGCTAATGTCAAATTAAGGCTCAACATGTTCCACCTTTCAAAAAATATTAGAGTGCAGGACAATGAAAGAGGTAAGTTAGATACTGTTGTGCATCAGCTTTTAATTTTCATTAAGCCATTATATGTGATGAAATAATGTAACACAAAAAAATAAATCTAACAGAAATCCTCTCGTCAGAGAGCTGCTGTGTGCAGGTTGGATGAACAGTAGTCAACTTCCCCCTCAGGATATTGTCAGATGGAAACATTTCACTGTAAGATGTTTGCAGCTGGCAATGTCATGAAAAATGATAAAGGTCCTATCATGTCAAGTCTGAGCCAAGTAGGGACTTTCTGTGTACTTTGCTTCCTTTTTTGCTTAACATCCCAAAATACTTTATTTCTGCAATGTGTGAAAGTCCCTGAGGCCACAAGGAAATAATTTTAAAAGAATGACTCTGTGGGAGGATCTCTCTGGAAAGGCTTTTGTTTCAGCATGTATGCAATAAAAAGAGTTAACCCTTGAAAGAATAATGGAGTAAGGGTTATCATGTATGCAAAGTCATGGGCTAGCTTTTACTTGGACAGGAGCAAATGAACAAGCTACTGTGAGGTAAGGAAAGTGTAAACATCAGTAGCTCCCCTGTATGCATGCTTTTGGCCAAAAATATATGTGAGACAACTCACCATCATTCAACTCAGAGTGGTCTTCCTCCTAAGAAGTAAAACTGCATAACTCTTACAGTTCATCTGTCATCTGAAATATCAAAACACTTTCTAAGAAGGTCAATAACTTGGTGGCTGTAACAAATGGAGAGAATAAGTCAGAGAACAGTGAATTAAATTTGCCCAAACACAAAAGGGCTCTATCAGCAGCCGAGGATATTGACGCAAACTTTTTTTACCTTATACTAATCAGTCCTGTTGCAAATCAGATAAAGTTCATGAATTTCAGTTATTGCATGCCTTGTATTGTTAAATAACTCTATCTGCTTCCAATTTTGGTGTTCCACTAATGCAATTTCTCCTTTCTCTCCTTTCTCCCCCTCTCTCCCCTTTTTCTAGTCAAAGCAGAAAAAAACACCATGATAAAGGGATCCCTCTCTGGAACTTCAGTCCTGCCATGCCTCTTTTCAACCACACCCACCATATCTTCCAGCTATGCAGCTGAGTATCTTCGAATCAAATGGTCAAAGGTTGAACTGGATAAAAGTGGAAAAGACGCAAAAGAAACCACAGTCCTGGTGGCCCAGAATGGCAACATCAAAATAGGTCAAAGCTACAAAGACAGAGTGTCTGTTCCAACCCATTCAGAGGAGACTGGTGATGCTTCACTGACTTTCTCTAAGCTGCGTGCAAGTGATGCTGGAGTGTATCGCTGTGATGTTATGTATGGAGTTGAAGACACTCAAGACATTGTATCACTGGCTGTTGAGGGTAAGGATTTGTCTATCTCATTCATAGTCAAAAATTATTCCGGTCAAAAAAGTAAAAGTTCTTAATTAAACATATAAATAGGAATGTCAAGCACAAAGGAAGAGTTTCTTTTGTCCAAGTAATAAAGCCTTGAATACATAGGAGGAAACCCATATAGCAGAAGCTGCAGGAAAACAAGTACAGAGGTGGCTGCTTATGTTCTTCCATGTGCTAAGAGTTTGCTTGCCATAACCATAAGGAAATAGCCTCCAAAACTCTCAGGGGGTGAAGAGTACATGTAAAGAGACAGAAGACACAGGACTTTCAAAAGCACGTAAGTGGCAAAAGGAGCATCTGAGCTGTAGGTGTTTCTCTCGTGCTTATACAGCACATTAAGTACAGTGTGGAGACTGCTTCAGAGCCTGGTGCTCTATAGCCTTGTCAGTTTGGCGCTGAGCCTGAGCTAACAAACTGTGCTGAAAGGCAGGACATATTAGCCCAGGCTCTGGGCCGTGTGAATGCCAAATGTGGACCCAAATTACTCTCTGCGTAGAACAACACTGTGCTGTACCAGCTCCCCTGAGCCTTAGTTTGGACTCTGTCTTGCACTCCTTTGCACTTAGGTGTTTTTTGAAAGTTCAGTATTTACTTAAGTGACTGAATCCCAAAACAAACATTAATTGCTGCTGCAAATTATGGCTTTGGCTAAGACTTTTTTTGGTGAGTTTCATACTGCATTGTTCTTCCAATGTGCTTAAGCTAACTTGGACAGTCTTTTGGCATTGATTCAACAAAAGCTTCTGAAGGTGTAGTCTTAATTTGGAAATACAATAAATTAGTGTTACCATTAATGTCTCTATAACTTCATAAACTCTTTAGTCCTAATGGCAAAAGCAAAAGAAATCCTGTTTTATACATTACTTTTCAGTAACTAGCGTACCTAGCATTCCTTACTCCTTTTCAAGTGCTCCCTTGACTACACATATATATGTATCTGCAGGAGCAGCAGATGTTTACTGCAATAAAATATGTGATGATTTATGAAAATACTTTGACTTCTGTAGTTAGTGTTTCTGCAAAACACTGACATAAGATAATCAGATTATTTTTTTTTTATTGAAAAACTTTTCACACACTCCATGTTCTTTCTGCAACTGTTCTTTTCAGAAGGGGAAAAGACCAGATCTTGACCAAAATGAAAAATAACATTGTTAGACTGTAATTTGTGCTCTCCATTCTCCATTTTCTGCATTAAGTAATCAAATGCCATGTGTCACACTCATAAGAATTTCATATGAATGCTGCTGCTCAAATCTTCTGCCCTCATTTCAGTTAGGCTTTATAGTTTTTTTGTGATTACAGCTTCTATTTTAGAACAAAATTACCACCACCGCCACTACGCTCTCTCTCCCTCAAAATATTAGTCCCAAATATTATTTATTTCCAAACTGCACCCCAAAGTCATAACAGTTGGAGGGACCTACACTTTTTGTAATCTCAGAGCTGAGGGCCAGCATGGTTCAGCACGGCACTTTGGTCAGCTCTCCAGGGTAGAGCAGGTGCTTGCAGGACGACTCATGAAGTAGTGCTAGAATTATCACCAGTTTTGCTAGTCTGCAAGTTTTCTGTTTATCACAAATGAAACATAAAATGCATTTGTATAGCACTCTCTTGAGGACTGAACAGGTGTGTTGCTTTAGCTTTTCAGTCAATTGAAAGTATGCAGAAAAAGTGGCAACTCTGGCTCAGGTAATACTTGTTTGATCACACAGCTTAACTCTAGAGTGAAGCAGAATTGCCTTATTAAAATAGAAAGCTTCTGCAAAATTCCCCTGTGTGTGGCCATTTAGGTATGATAAGAAATTTTGCTAGTGCTTTAGAAAGCAACATTCTTCTGTTTAAGTGCCAGCACTGTTCTGTTTGTTAAGCCTAATTTAATAAACTTCTTGAAAACAGCCAAATGAAGTAGGCCAAATTTTGTCTGCAATATTCTCATGAAGTAGGTGAAATTGCTCTTTTTTATCATAATAACTTTACAGGCTTTGTCATGCTGGTGTTTTTGGGGGGTATTTTGAAAGCAATTCAGGACCTGAGTTTTAGATATTGTCAGTATTTCCATTTCTTTCCATGGTCATTCCCTCACTTGAAACTTTCAAACAAAAAGCATATTCCAGCATTAATGAAGCCTAGTAGATAAGCTTAGACAACTGTGCTGTTTGTTTTTCAAATCAGCCTTTGCAAATAAGAGAATAAATAAGCTAACCTAAATGAGAAAAAAAGTACTGTAATTGCTATTTCTATCCTTTAATTTAGGTATGCTAGGAATATAAAACCTCTACTGAACCCATTGTGCATTAAATAACTGTATATTACCAGTGATGGAATGTATTGTGAATGAAAAATAGGGTTTCTAAGAACCTTTTTCTCTGTAGCATAGTCTTTTCCCAGCTTAAGCTGTACAAGCTGAACAGCTGGTATCAGTCATTGAAAGTAATCAGTAATGTTTTTAATGTCTTTTTTTTGGCCTGAGACTCAAGACCAAGACTGTCCACAGAAGATGTGTATTATTGTGCATCTATTTTTCTTTGTATAACTATCAGAACAGATAAATTTGCTATTTTTACATGCCAGATAAACTTCTGAAGTTCAGAAAAGTCAGATTTATGTATTAACAACAGTGTAAATACTAGCTTTACCAAGAAAATGGAATGTAAATGCAAAACTTCCCCCTTTGACCATGACAAGCCCACATTTCAGTGCTTTGACTCAGGGATTCAGCACTGAATCCTACCTTGCCATAAATCTAATCAATTGTTGCCTAATTTATGCTCCTCAGAGATTAGGCCAAAACCAAACTCGTGTCTTTATCATTTCAGACAAAATGTCTGTCTGTCCCAGTGTCTTGTTCCAATGAAAGCAGCCATAGCTGATACCTAAGGGCATGCATAACGATTTTTGCTGTGTATTCCATTGTTTTCAGAGACTTGTAACCCGTGAACTTCCTGAGGCAGAGGCTTTATGTTAGACCACAGCTGGATAAGTTAGTTATTGTTCACAAGGAAGATGTGTGCATTTAATCACCCACATTGCCTTTGTCACTACATTGCATATTTCTACTACATCCTTTTTTTTTGGCAGGTAAAATCATTCTAAAGAATAACAGGATCTTGGTAACTGCCATAATTCTATGGTTTTCCTTTGATTATATGCACACCCTATGCCAACCACTTCGGTATCAACAGCTGCTTGTATTCTGTTCATGAGGAGATAAGAAGCATCACCAAAATACTGTAGCTTAACATGGTATCTTGTATCTGCTGAGCAGTGCTAACTTCTGTGAGCACCAGTAGCTTGTGACAGAGGTGAAATAATTTGCTTTTAACACTGTTTAAACTGCTGAACCTAAAGCTATGTCTGAACTGCCTTGTTTTTACTAAGTGCTTGTGTTTGTGACTCTGTTGTGTGTTCAGTCCTGGGGATATAATCTGGGAAAAGTCAGAGCAATGTACGACCAGAAGGATATGCTGGGTCACTTATTCTAGTTCTTTTGGTTTTCCAAGTGAGCATGTTACATACTGTGCTATATGCCTTTATTAATCCTGAAATCAAGAAAGAGCACACATTCACATGGGTTATCTGGCTCTTTTCATGTGTCACCTCTAAGGTCAGTGGGGTTAGATTGAACTGTACCCTATATGGTACTTTTTTCATTTTACTGCTGATAAAAGTGTAAAAAGGAGGAGAGAAACACTTAATTTTAGCCCACACAGGAAGTCTCAGGGCAGCCAGATGCCTGCCCCACTCATTAATCGCAACTGCAGTGCTGGCCCTTGAGGCAGGGGACAGCACTAGTGCTGACAGGTTTACAGGCTCATGCAGAGGCAGTTTCAGCACAATAGGTACCTTCTTTCCTAATAGTGGGAAATGATTTCCTTACACACTGGTTGCTGCTGTAATTACATTGACCTCTCAGGGATGTTTTACATTCAAAATGGATCTAACAGTATTGCAGTGTTATATGCTTCAACTTCTTGCAAGAAGAGAAATATGGAGAACAAGTCATTAATACTCATTTTGCCTTCAGTGTGTTGTCTTCTCTTCATGTCCCTCTGAAATTTTCCCTTTTCCTCAGGAGCAACTTTTCATTTGTCAGTTCTTGTAATTTCACCATTGTTACAGTGTTTTGAGTGTTTTATTCTGACCTTTCTTGATGTTACTAAACCCACAAGTCATACTATCTTATCTTAGGAGTCCTTGGCCTCACAGTGTTTGAATGCTGAATGTCATAATCATTCTGTGATTTAATGGTCTAATTGGAGGTGTCCTTGCCCATTGCACAGGGGCTGGAACTGGATGATTTTAAGGTCCTTTCCAACCCAAACCATTCTATGATTCTATGATTTTGTCTTTATTCTTAGTAATATCCTTACCACTGTGTCTTGAAAATGTCAGGTCTCAGGAGAATTCAAGTACTTGAGAGATGGTTTTCCCATCTCAGTAGTTAACACTGAGCTGCCACTTCCTTCCCACCTTAAGCTTCTTTTGGGCACTGTTGGATTTTCACTCTTGGGTTTTCATTGTATCCCACTAGAAACACTTGGGAACAAGGTGGTGGTTGATGACCTTCTGAAGATCATCCCCAAGTGTTTGCTTGCCTGCTAATAATTTACCAAGTGCTGTTTCACAGTCTTCACTTGGATGTCAGGTCTGAAATCAGGAAAACTGAAGTGAGGGTGGGATTTATTTCACCTTTGATAATTTAAGGTCGCCTGCTTAGTCTAAGCTGAATGCACAGGCTGGTGCTACCTTCAGTTCCTCTGATGAGAATCTTGGGTGAAATATACTCTCTGCAAACCCATATCCCTGGTCACCAGTTAGAGAGGTTTAGATGACTCGTTTAGACTAGACTTCTAACCTTCAGGAAAACAAAATTTTGGTAAGCTGAACACCAGAAAGGATTTTATAAAAGTATTGCTATTGTCCACGCTGATTTCCTCTTTCTGCTTATAAGAAATCCCACTTACATAAAATAGTTTTGAGATACTTTGTGAAAAGCTGACCTACAAATGCAACGTAACGGTGTTCTTCATTCTGGAACATAATTGGATATTTAATGAAATTCTCATTTTGTTTGGTGCTATGATATTGGGCAATAAAAAATAGTCTGTATGACCAAGTGTAATCAAGAAGAAAAAAATCAACCCATTTAAGCTGACTTTTTGCTATTCTCCTTGGAGATTACTAGATTTAAAGAGATCAAAGTAGCAAATGGGATGCCTCCTGTTTTGCTTGTTGTTTGTATTTTTTTTGTCATATCTTTTAATTGAATATCTTTTAAAGAGCACTTTATCCTTTTCTTACTGTTGTTTTGGGAGATCGCTGTTTTCATGGGTCTAATTTTGGTACTTTGTGTTTGACTTTGCTGCAAACCTGAGAGACTATTTTAGTCTTTATCCTTTTTTTTTAAAGATAACAAAGAAAATCCTAGACTTAAAATAGCGACCTTGTTAATGGAAACAAGCCACAATTAGGGAAGCAGAATAGATGGCAATTCACATTTTCATTTTTATGCAAGCTCTTCTTTCTTACAAGCATTATAATGATAATAAATGGGAGTTGTTTGCAGTGTGGGAAGCTGCCACTCACTTGTGCTCTTAGCCCTGAAAGATTGTGTGTTGACAACCTAATTGATTTGTTCTGTCTACAGCCATCACTCCTCTTCATTATCACTGACTGCATTAGAAGAGATGCTTTTATTTAATCTTTTAGATTTATCTATCCTGAAACCTTACTGCCTCTTAATGCTGAACTTCCGTACTTCTTTGCTAACGACATTAACGTGGGCTGCTGCATTTTAAGCCTGTGTTTTATTCTCCTGCATCATAGATACCAAGGATTCTCTGACTTTTGTAGCTGGGAAGGAGAGAGCTCAGTGGGTAGCAGCCATCAAAGGGTGGGCGAGGGAAATTGCTTCTGGGTGAGAAAGTCCCAGTCTATGTACGATGCACAGAAACAGGGAAGCAAATGTTCTGATCAAGCTGCTGTGTCCCTCATAGCATTACAGAGTAACATGGTTGAAAGGGACCTTCAAATGTCATCTAGTCCAACTCCACTGCAATGAGCAGGGACATCTTCAACTAGATCAGGTTGCCCAGAACCACATCCAGCCTGGCCTTGAATGTCTAATGTCAGCTAATTGACAGGCTGGTGGGAATTCTGCATCAAGCTAGATGGAGGGCCTTCGGTCCATGCAGGACGTGGCATGGCTTCACATGCAGGATGCTAGAGCAGAGACCAGTGCTAAAGGCTAAATTGGTTTTATGTTGCTGCCCACCCACAAGTATGGGAACAGTTCTAAGATACTGTGTATTTTTATGTTTGTTTTCTTTTTAAAATGATTTTAATTTAAGTAGCCTCGGCCTCAATGAACACTTGTGTGACCTAGTGTGTTACAGTGCAGAGGAAACAAGCTTTGGCAGGTGGTCCTGCTGTGTATTCAGAGATTAATACAGATGTAGTAAAGAAGTCATCTTTCTGAGAAAAATGCATATAAATCTCAACATTAATCAATTTTCTTATCTGGATCAACTTTGTCAGAGGAGCTCGTGTACACCTGCACTCAGCTGCATCACTCTGTGAGGGTGGACACAAAGATTTTGCATGGAGGAGCATGGTGTGAATTGATCTCTGTGCCTGGAAAGCAGGAGGGCTGGGACTGGCAGAGCAGAAGGGTTGGTATGCACTTTCTCTCTCCACGAGGAAGAGTTCCCTGAGGTGTTTGGCAAGGGAGCGCCCACCTATGCAAAGTAGGCTTGTTCTTCTCAGGTTGCCAGCCCAAGACAGGGGTCAGAAGGTGGGTGCAAAACCTCAAATGAGGTACACAAATGAATTATTCATGCAGGAAGCTGAAAACTGTGCCCTCTTGCTTCCTTTCATACAGTGCTCAGTCCTGTAGTGTTTATGTTAGCATGTATTTGTAATGTAAATTGTCTTCTGCATTCAAGGTGAAGAGGATCACCAAACTGTAGTAGCTTTGGCAGTGGGTTGGGAGTTATTTCATGGGTCTGCTCCACAGTAGCTAAGGCTTGAACATAAAAATTATCAGAATAACAACCACAACCATCACAGTATTTTCTCTTTAGATTTTCTCATCTGTGTGAGACAACTTCTGAAATTTAGGCTTTATGTGATACCATGAATTCATTTTGCTGCAGTATGAGCTCAGTAGTGAAGTACCTAGTGTTATTTCTGTATAAATGTAATGTATTAGCTATACCAAGAGCCCTTCGCCTGCAGTTCCATGACGTTTTGCTGCACAATATCCTGGCAAGTAATAAAGCAAAGTTGCAACCCAAAGGTTGTGAAAACACAGAACCAGGAAACCCTAGTTTGTTGAAAGTGAAATACTTTGCTTTCATTTTCTGGTCTAAAAGATAAATGATTAAAAGACAGTCTCTTTTGCTCTGACAGAAGTGAATTTTGGATGCTACAAATTACTTTTCTGTGAGTGCTATTTCTTGAAGAGGTGTTACTTCTTCCTGTAATTACACTGACTTTGTTTGCCAGATGTTCAGAGACAACATTATAATAAGGCTGTAGTCTGTTTTCCAGTTGCTTTATTTGTTCCTAGGACAGCTCCTTTCTTGCCTTTTCATTCAGAGAGGAAATAGACAAAAGGGGGAAAAAAAGCTTTTACAAATGTTTTAAAGTGCAAAAACTTGGACAATGGATTTTGCCCCTCTCTCTCTGTCTAACTGAAACAATGAAAGTCCTGCACTTTAATCTTCTTAGCCCCAGGGGGTCTTCTAATTATTGCAGCTGTTGCACAGGCTTATATGCATACTGATGTCCTCCTTCTCATTCATCTTGTAGACTCTTTTATGTCCATTAGCTCCTCACTGGAAATGGAAAAGCCTTCAGCTCTTAAGAATAAGTGAAGTTTACCTTCTGGATCAGAGTGAGGAGAACAAAGCATTCTCCAAGTTCCTTTCCAGGATTTACAAATGACCAAAGGCTATTCTCAGCACTGCAAAAGCTACTTTAAATTGCCAGTGACATTAACCCTTTAATCTTGCCTTACTGAGGTATCACAGGGATACCAAACATACACCAGCTAGGAAGGGCAGTGGTTGTTTCCAACATCGAAGAAGTGAGAGGTGAGATAGTTGTTTGTGGAGAATGCACTTATATATTAAAGTAGTAGGAAGCTTTACAAAAAATACAAGTTCAGAGAAATATGTTGCCATCTCCTATTAAGTTAATTAAACTTTTTGTGGTTGTACTGAGAAACTCTGCTCTTGTGCCCAGTTGGAGCCATAGAACTTCAGGTAAGCAGTCTCACAACAACAACAAAAAAATCAGCAAAAAAAGAGGCAAATAAGGTAATGTAAAATGCATTTTAATTAAGATTAAAACCACAAATGAAATCAACAAATTGCTTCACATACTTGAGGATTTGACCCTGAGTTAGTGCTAAATATTGTACACTACAGAAACACCAATGTTACCAAAAAATGTTTAAGATGTTTGCATATTTTCAACAATAACATGTAGTAAAGCCGGATGCCCAGCTTGTGATTATTATTATAGGTTCATACTTATAATTCAGGGTAGATGTTTTATCCGCTTCTGTTGTAAGCCCTGTAAACTTTGCCCATTTCTTATTTCTGGACCCAGAACACCAAGCAGGTCACCTGAACTAATGCACTACTGTACCACTGAAAATAATAATGCTCATTTATACCAGCAGGTAACTTGCTAATGGTATCAACCAATGTTACTAAATTCTGTATATGTCCAACACGTGCCACATGTCCAACATATGTGTCCAACAGGCCTGTTGGACATGTGGTCAAGTACTGTGTTATTTAGGGCACACAAAGCCAAAATATGTGCGTAAGCACACATAACCCATATAAATAAATATATATATATATATATATATATAAAAATAAAGTTTTGCACTTCTTAATCCAGTGTAAGTGATATGTAAATTTGTCCTAACCAGACAATGCGGGATGCCTTGTAACAGAGAAAGTGCAAGGATATAGGAGCTAGGTAAAGCTGTCTCTCTGATACTCCCTTTCAATCCAGCCTGGTACAGATAGTCCACATTAACAAGAACACGTGCTTGAGGCTGTGCTTTGACACTGATGCTGTCTGAAGCAGTGTGGCCCCCTCCATGCTGTTATGCTCGTTTGCCTTCCAGCACACCTGAAGATGCCCACTGGAAGCAGCACACGTTAAGATGCCCACTGGAAGCTGATCCTGGTCTTTGCTTGCTCCTGAATTCTGCCTGCAGATTGTTCGGAACAGTGTCACGGGACCTTGGCCAAATAATAAAATGAACTAAACTAGCAATCTAACAATCTTGATGACTGAATTTCAGGCACCTGGTATCTTTAATTTAGCTATATTTAACATAATCATAATTTTTTCAGGGTGCATTCTTCACTTGTCACTTTTGCTAAACAATAGTTGGGTCCTTTTGAAGCTAAAATTACACTGTTCTTTGAAGAAGTACCGCTTGTAATGGGTTCTGTCAGTGGTCTGAAAAGTCGTTTTATGGGGACATTAGTGGTCTGTAAGCTTCCAGTTAGAGGCTGCAGCTGCTGCATGACTCCATAGTAAATAAGGAAATATGGGGAATCCCAGTGTTTCCTCTTCCACTGCCTGTTTCTCTTCCAGTAGATTTGATAAAACAGATGACAATTGAGGTCTACCTGTGATTAGTTTTCAGATAATGTATTCAATTCTAATTTCAGAAACTTTCTTAGTGAATCATGACAAGAACAAAAATATGTATTTTCAATTTATTGGCCATATCCAGACCTTTGACAGTTGGCAAAACTTGACTGAATTTGTCTGCATGAGAAAAAGTATTTATAATTATGTTGGAAGCCCTTGAATCAACATTTTATTGTTACCTGTATTTCTGTTTACTTGTAAATTAGCAGACTTCTTCCATCTTTCAATGACATTCTAATAACAAGGATTTGTTGCCACCATTTTCCCAAGCTGTATTACGGTATGTTATTTCCTCATCATTAAGTACTCCAATAAAATCAGCAGAGAAAATGAACATTTTATGGTTTATTTTCTTGCTTTATAGACATTCTGTGCAGCGGCATTACGTTCTGTAATGTTTTATGGTGCTGCAATGTTTCTGAAGCATTAAAAGTACAATAAATGAGGTTGAATTTTTTTTTTTTTAGAGATCAAGGGGCATCCTTTTGGTGCTAAACTTTAAAAGACACAATAGAAGAGTGATTTTGCCAGGTGGAATATCTGGTTTTTGCCACTTAGGAGTCTGTGCCCTTTATGGTTTTGGGTATGCATGTGCAGCTGTTGCTAAATTCAGTGGGAATTATATGTAGATAGAAAACAGAATGTAGCTTCAAGGCAGATCCTGTCTTACCTAAAACCATCTTGCAGATCCTGTCTTAACTAAAACCATCTTAACTCTAGGCCTCAAGCTCCAAATGTCTGATGTGCTCAAGTAACTTCTGAAATTGTCAAGATTCTTTCCAGAACCAGAAAGGTCCCAGATAAAAACAAACTTTGTTTTGTCTATGTTGTTTGTAGTGTTTGCAGGAAAAGACAACTGTGAAAAATGGACCAAGAACAGCCATGTATTTATAAATGTTATATTTGTAGTAGGCTTTGAAGCATAGGAGCAGGCATCTGGGACATCATCTATTAACAAATCGGCATCAAAAAGTATAATTGTTTTGGTGTTCAGGTTGGTTGCATGTCTCAGTGCAGCTAGCAGACCGCAAGCACTCAGGGATCCCACCTTCCATGTTGGCACTCCTGCGTGCCGTTACAGCAGCTGACTGCTTTGGAAAGCCTATTTTTAAGCTCACTTTTTCTGAAGTCTAGATGTGCTTAGTCTTCTTGGGTCACACAGTTTGACTCACAGTTGGATGTGTCATATAAGCCAATAAGCCAACGTGTCAGGTAGCACTGTTGGCATAAACAGCCTGCAGTGCAATTAGCTGACCAGCACTTGGAACTGGAGGTGTCTGGGTAACTGTGTGATGACATTGACAGATTTTAGCATTTATTCTCCCTTTTAATCACCATTTTATGTAACACAGGAGTGAAAATACATGTATAGTTTAATAACCTTTTTTTGTACGTATACAGTGAATATAATTTCACTATTAATAGCATAAGGTATTATAGAGTTACTGGTAGCAGCCACTAGAGGGAAGGACATCACTTATATGGTAACATATCTCTTAGCCTTTTGCTGTTTTTATTCTATCCATCTTTTTTCAGCATTGTAAGAATACCTAGGTAAAGTTACAGTATGATGATAGTTGCAGAAACAATGCAAAATGTGTCCCTAACGTAAGGGTTTTGCCTTTTCAGGTGTTGTATTTCACTATCGTGCAGCAACCAGCAGGTATACTCTGAATTTTACACAAGCTCAGCAGACTTGTCTGGACAATGGTGCTGTCATAGCAAGCCCAGAACAGCTGAAAGCAGCCTACGAAGATGGATTTGAGCAATGTGATGCTGGCTGGTTGTCTGACCAAACTGTTAGGTGAGACATTTAAAAGGCCACTTGACACAGTTTCTCAAAATTAATATGCTTAGCCTGTACAGACTTAAGATGCTGAATTATAACAAATATGAGCATGTTGCATTTCAGGTACCCAATTAGACATCCAAGAATTGGCTGCTTTGGAGATAAAATGGGAAAGAAAGGAGTCAGAACATATGGCCGCCGTTTTCCTAATGAAACTTATGATGTGTACTGCTACGTTGAACGCATGGAAGGTAAGATAGGCCCATATTTACTACACACTACAAAATTTAAAAATGACTAGAGATTCTGATGTGGAAAGGCAAAGAAAGTGTAAAATAAGTTTTGGCTGTTTTGAATCTGAAGGGAATCGCTGAATGAAGTGAACATATAATTTGTGGTCTAGCAGGCTTTGATCAAAGGCCAATGTTGAGTCTACAAAAAGGTTTAAAGCTGCTCTAGTTAGTGCAGTAGATCTCACAAAAGTTTCTATTGAAGCATCTTGTTTTTTGAATGTTATGAAAGCTTTTTCAAAGAAACACATTTAAAGTTTGAGAAACTATATATATGTATCAAGATATATATAGTATATACATATCAAGATATACATATCAAGATGGATATAGTACTTGTGCTAACTGTATTATAACTCATAAAGTATGCAATTAAATTTTTATATGTCCATGGCATAAAATTAGATATTAAATTGCAATCCAAATTTAATAATATTTAATTAAAAAGGAAGCATCTCAACATTAAAAAGAAACAATTAAGCAAGAACTTTCCATTGAAGAATCTGGATCTTCTTTAGTTACTCTTTGCAAAAGCTGCTTGTTAGATGGCTCTAATGCAGCAGAATGATTATGATTCTGCCACATGATGATCTTGAATCATGGATCATTTTGTGAACCACAGTACCTTGTGATCCATGGTTAGACTCTATGATCAGTTTGATGGTAAGAAGAAACATATAGTACTATTTTCTGTGATTGGGCAATTCTAGCATACACAAATCTCTGTATCACAGGTGTGATGTTGTAATTGTTTCTTATTCTCTTCAGGAATTGAATTTAAATGTACCTTTCAGTGAGCTTATAGAGATGTTCCAGACACCAGAAACCCTTATGCTTAGATATTACTGTAACTAGTCCAATATGTATACTTAAAATACATATTTATATGTATTTTATATAAATTTTAAATATAAATGTACAAATAGCTTTTCCTGTGCCATATCCTTTTTTTTTTTCTTTTTCTCCATTTACCCATTTGACACTGTGGTCTGAGTGTGTGACACTGCTTCTGTCTTGAAGATTTTATTTCATACCAAATTTACTGTTCTTTTCTAAAATAATGTCCCTAATAATAATAATGTTTCTAAAATAATTTTCCTATTCTTTTGGGCTGATCTTTGACTGATATGCACTTAGTTTAATGCTCTTGAAGTTAGCAGAACAATAAACCAATCATGGCTCTGAGCAAGCCTGCCTCTTTGTATGTATACATATTTGTAAGGAACAATTGCAAAATTAAGGTGCTTATTTTGTATTCTCTTAGAGCAGAAATAACTCAGATCATGTAAAGTTTTCTCCTGCTAATGACTCAGAGAGACTTTAGTCACTAAAATCAGTAAACTTTTTTCACTTGATCTCTGAGAATCTGCCCCAGTCTATGCTCACCTTGGAGAGTTATAAAACAAAGCCATAAAAGTCTTGCAAAGACTCAAAAAACATATAAGCTTGGGAATTCTGAAAATTAAGTGACAGAATTTTGTTAGTGCTCAAAATTTTCTTAAATATATTTATGTTCTAGCTACATCTGTCAGTGAGCAGCACACCTGCTCTGAACCTTGAGCTCATAATATCAATCCCTGATGGAATTCAATTCTGAATCATCTCTGAATCAGGGCTCTTGAATTCAGTTTGGGTCTTTTCCTAGCTTACTAAAAGAAGTTTTGACTAATCTGTATCATTCCTGGATGAAGACAATGGCTTGCTCCTTTCCCTCTTAAGAACAGAGAAGTGTAACTATATGGACAAGATATGAAGAAGCTTACCCTGGATGCTTGTGAGCCATCGGTTTCTCAGGTTCTCACTGAGCTTTTGAAAATAAAAATTAATAAAAGTCAAAACTGAAGCCTTTGTCACACTGACGCTCATGTTCTGTGCTCAGAGCAGCCTGCAGCCAGACCATGAGGTTCAAAGAGATTGCAGCTACTGTGCAGTCATCTTTGGTGAAGATGCACATGCATCATGTTTGTTTCTCATGAACATTGATTGATTCTTCTTTCTTACAAAATTTCATTACCAAGATTTATGAGCTGGCTTTCTCTTTTGGATAGATATATGTTTCTGTCTTATTATTATGGGTGACATCCCTGTCCATGGCAGGAGGGTGGAACTAGATGATCTTAAGGTCCTTTCCAATCCTAGCCACTCTATGATTCTATTATTGTGTAATATGTTTAAACATATGCATGTCTTTGTGGCCTGTCAGCTGGACTGTGGTAATGTGAACTGCTTGGATATGAAATCTTCAGCATTTAAAAAATACAAGATAGCATAGAATATTGGGGATATTTGGTCTATCAGACCTGGTAGCAATAAGCATGTTTATTTTACTTTCTTCCTTGCACAGTAGTTTCTTCTGGAGAAATAATTAAAGCAAATGCCCAGTTTTAGCCTGTACTTTAGGGGCACCTTAAAAGAGGTTGTAGGTCTGGCATGAAGACTGACTGACTACTTCACCTTTGGATCCATTGAAACTCTCCAAGCTACCTTTGTATGGTAACAGGATGCTCATAGAGATAGGTACAGGTTCAGGATGGAAACTCTGCAGGAGTCAAAGATGCCTGTGAGCTTCACTGCTGTCCTTCCCAAAGGCAAAAGGATAAAAAACCTTTTTCCAAATAATTCTCAGAATATGCATTTATAAAAATGCTCTAGAATCTTCCATATTTGGGAAATAGCACTCCATCTTAGGCTTGGCACCTACTGCAGTCTTTTTTTCTTTGAAGAGGGTGTGAAACGAAACAATGTGATAAATGATGGCTGCATGTTTTCTTATGTTAATAGAAAATGGCATTGCTACTAGAAGTACTTTACTGTGGTCGTAAGCTGAATCTGAGAAGAGAGGAGAATTCTTTTTACATTTACAATTGGCTTCAAGAAAGTAGGGTCAGGTGAACACTGAGCACATAGGATAACTCATCCTTAAGCTATTTACGTAGTAAGAAGTTCTCGTATGTGCTGTGAAGAGGTGACTGCAGTGAACAAGGTAGTTGCTAATTAGCTCTACAGACTTAACCTACTGTATGGGGATTTTTTTTCTTGTTATATTGATCAGTTTTAGTGTCAGGCAATTATAACAGCTATCCAAAGATGCTCCCCTCTCCTCTTTATTCTTTTTTTTTTTCCTTTTCCCTATTTTCTCAGAAATTTTCAAATGAGCTGGTGTCTGAAAATTACTTCTTAAAGCCAGAAGGAGTTATGGTTTTATAGATACAGAATATAGGCATGTTATACTGACATGCAGAGATGTTAATTTATTCTGTTTGATGAAGAGAAACAGACGCATGCTAGGAAGACACAGAACAACATCATGATAGAGTGCAGGATAAATTATTCTTCAGTGCCTTCACAGAAACCTGAGCCTATGAGCCAGATATCATTTTTAAGATGGGTCTAAGGAGCTAGGTTGGCTTTGTCTATATAACAGAAGCAGTTTCTGTGACAACAAAGGTTAGCTTCAAATACAGAGCTTGTTTGAAGTTGCATAGGATCAATGAGATTACACTTTGGAACCACTCATCCACAGAAGACAGAAAATTAGATAAAATGTTAATGGAAGTTATTGGAAAATGAACACTGCAGTAAACTAGATCCTGTGTTTTGTTTGCTGCACTGTAACACGTTCACACATTGGTAGAAGACTTGCAGTTCAATATTGAATTGAATGCCAAATTTCTGATTGCCCCTGTCCACCAAAGGCTGATTCTGCAAGATATGTTTCTCTTGTAATGAGAGCTGTCAACATTACTTTAACAACAAATGACATTCATGGTACATAATACACTGTAGAAATGTGCTTAAGCATGACTTTTTTCCATATGAATTTGAAAGTTCATATCTGCATAGCCTATTCTGATTCGATGCCAAATCTAGACTTGCACTAAACAGGACCTTATTTGGAGAGCCTGTGTTGGTGGGATGACTATTCATGGAATAAGATGGTGCTTGATTAATGATATCAAAATCTGGGCCATAATGAGAATATCATCATGGAAGTCAGAGAACAGTTTTTGGCCCGTTGGCCATTATTACTGTGTTACCCCAGAAGGACATAGATTGGTGGTAGGAATTCTTGCAATACATTTTTAAGGGAATGTGTACTGAATTTACAGTACTAATGTGGGTACTTGTGCTGAGGATTTGTAGGAGCAGCACCATTTCAGTTTTCTTCCTTTCTGGCTGTATGAAATCACAAAGTTAGACAGAGACATGGAGCTCTCCTTGAAACAAAAATTATTAGCTTAAATTAAAACCAGTTGTCTAGGCTCTTACCATTATAAGTTAAATATTCTGAGTTTTTGTAAAACACATAGAAGAATAATTATGGGAATGATTTAAAATTTTTGAGCTCCTTATAAGATTCTGGAGTCAAAATATCATTAAACAGGTACTGGGCATGTTCTCTTATTACAAACTGATTTACATTCCTCACATTTCATCACATATATCACATATATCACTGTACCAAGCATTAACAAAAACATTTAGGATAGGTTTAACTGTGGAAAGTTATTTACTAATAGAGAGTTTAATGTAAAGCGATTTGAGTACGACTCTGAGATTCTCTTGACACCTCCAGCTGATGCAGTGTCTGAACCAGTGTCTTGTGTGGAATAATCCCTTGAATCTAAATGGGTGATGGGGATGGATTCTGTCTTCAGATTAGCGTGCATGTGATTGATTTGACAATGCTGTGGTGTCAAAGTGAGATCCACTCGCCAAAGCCCACTGATGAAGTGAGGGACTGTGAGTGTGCGGTGCAAAGCCAAAACACAGACTGCTCCATGTAGTATTGCCTTCTGGCCAAAGCCAGTTAGAAGCCATATATGTCGAGCAAGCATATGTAATATGCAGATGGGAAATAAGAAAGTTATTTTGGGGTGGCTGTGGGGAAGATTATACAGTCTCCCTTCCATGCACCATTTCCCCCCCACAGTGAGTGCAGAGAAAAAAAAGAAAAAACCAAAACCATATGTCCTTTAAATACTTTCCAGCCAGTCTTATGCAGCTTTGCTATTATGGAAATTTCTATGAGAATGATTATTAATGAATTAATAGTCTAAAATATGGCTTCAGGTGAGAAGTTTATTCTGTGTTGTGGGCAGGTAAAGATCTTCACAGCCCATTCTGATCCTAGAGCAAGAGTTAGATTTTAAAAGAGAAACACAGAAAAAAAGGGTCTTTTCTTTAATTTCTAGTTCAAGGCCTGCGGTAGAGTCACAGCCTTTGCATTGTCTTATACTGGGTACTTCTCTAGCCTTGAATTGTGTGACCTAATGCAGGGTTGTGGACCCAAAAGTTCTCAAGAGGGGTACAGAGCCCAGACAGAGGAAACAAAAAATGAAATAATACCATAGTGGTTATCAAGCTTGACATCGTATTTGAGATCACAGCATAATAAAGCTCATCTTTGGGAAGATCTGAAAATCCTGACATCTAAAGGAGTTTTGTAAGAGTAAAGCACAAAAAAAAAAAAAAAGAATCATATAGGATGTGAAGTTTATTTCATCCTCTGTATAAGTGAAAGCCAGTGACACTTTGCAACTACAGCAGAGCTCTCCAAGGGTGCAGCAGTTGCCATGCAATTCTTCATGCTTGAAAGCAAGCCTGTGGGAAAAGTCTTGTTAAATGCAGTAAATTCCTGTTCAGCCTATGGTTTTGCATAGAATAGATCTAAGACATTCAGGAGAGTTTAACTACAGCATTACTGATGTGAATCAAAAGTAATCAACTAACTTGTTCTAACGTGTAAGAAAAAAACTTCAGCTTATCTAGCCTTCTGCTTTAAAGTTGAACCTAGCTGCTTAGGTCTTTGTGGTTTTCCAGTCCTGGAGAGTTCTTCACAGTAAGTTCTGACTTTGTTAAGGATACCTTTTTATTAATCTGGTGTGTCAGAGAACCAGCCCTTAACAGCAGCAGGATGGAGGAAGAGAACTGCAGCTGGGACAAGACATTTTGTTTGTGAAGTTTGGAAAGGGTGGAGACTGGAGAATGAGTTGTATTAATAAGCAGGATAATTATATGAAGGTCTGACTATGCTGAAGACAAATGAAACTTTTCAGGTCTGTCTTGGACAAAATGTATCTGTGTGTTTTTTTCCAGAGTATTCAAGACAAGAGTAGTGGTCTCCATCTCAGTGGAGGGATAGATCCTCTCCACACATGCTTGTGGAGTAGTATCTCTTTCCTTGTTGTTGTACAAGCAGTCTAGTAGTCCTGTTGGTGGCTGCTGCTCCCTCTTTGTGTGGGCCTTTTGACCAAAGAGAGAAAGAGAGAATTAAATGGAAAATCCTGGGACATGTGGTCCTCAGTGTGCAAGAGTAAACATTTTAGTTTCCAAAGCATTGATAGTATTCTTGCTTCCTTGAACACTTGATCATATCCTAGAAATTAAGGTTTGGACAGATTCTATGTTTCTGAAGAAAGTAATGATGACAGAGTGTCATGACTGTTTGAACTTTGAGCTACCAACCATCTGGCCATGACCAGATGTTTATGAGGAGCAGTAACCCCAGGCTACAGCTGCAGGTGGGGAAATGTCATTAGAATGTTCCATATAACATCAGAAAAGATATTTTCCCACTTCTAGCCATCTTACATACCTGACTTGCAACTGTAGTCATGGAACCCTGGAGCTCTAGCATCTCCATAAGTGCATCATTGCTTGCTGAGCTTGGTGGGTTCCACCACCTCTCAGAATAATTAGTGAACAGGTCTGGAGTTCACCACAGACCCATTGTGCTCAAAAAAAGAGAGCTGCCAAATTCTTTGTGAGGAATGATGTTTCTTCTCCCCAAACAAGAACACCACCGAGAACAGAAGATGGAATGTTACTGGAGCATTTTTGTACTGTTTTTCTTTAAAACTGTTGAAGTCAAGCATTTCCATCTATGGGAACAATTACCTTTTTGTGTATTTAATATATCCTTGGATATTTTTACATCTTTCTTTAGTTGGCCCTGAAGGTAGTGTAGAATCTGTGCACCCAAGCTCAAGTTAAAGCTTGAGAGCACCAAGTTATGGATGGAGCAGTGGTAATGAAGGCTCCTTTAGCTCTCGAAATGCAAAATGGGTGAAAAGACTAAAAATATTACAACCGAATAAATGTATCTCCTTAGTATACATCATTCCCTCACAGGGACTGGTAAGGACATTTCATGGGTGGTTGACTAGCCACCATCTACAGCAGCTGGTATGTTAAGAGATGTGCTAAAAGCATTCAGTAAGAGACCCACAGGTTATCTCTTCTCTACAGTTTAAGAGAATCCTTCAGACATCTGTAAAGCTATTTTTATGGACTTGTAGCTTATTTTATTGTCCTTGGCATGATGGGTGATATGATGTGAAGCCGAGGAGACGATGCTCTTCTTTGGGAAGAGAGTCCCGCATAGTCAGGCTCAAAGATCTCCTCTAGGAAGCAGCAGCTCAGCAAACCTTTAATTGTGGTTTCATTTATGGAAAAAGAAATTACTGATGAGTTCTGTGCTGGAGGACTTACATGTAGATTCACTACTTCTACCCTAGTCCATGCATGTTGAGTAGTGATCCCCGGCTATGGGTATAGCCTGCCCTTATTTCTGTGCTTTCTTTTAAGATGTGTGATTCATGAAATTCACATCTACAAACATGCCCAGCTCAGTGAGGAGTCTCCTGATGAGAGACAAAAAGTGAATTAACCTTCAAAGGGATGAAGCTTGCTATAAAACCAGTTGATAAAACCAGTAGATCTTAAGAGTTTTCCTTGGGGGTTGTAATGAATGAGCTTTCGTCTTCAAGAAAAAAACCCTGGCTTCTTCATCTGGCGTGATGGTATATTTCAAAGAGAGGGAAAAAGCATGGCTTTCATCAGGCGTTTGTTTTAACCAAGCACAACAAGCACATATAACAGGAATTTCCTGGAGATTCTTCAAGTGCTCTGACCACTAAGGCTGGATGATCAACGTGAAGTCTGATTCTAAAAAGGAGCCAGCAATAATATACATTACATTGTTGTCTGTAGTCTAATGAAGTTATGGTCTTCATTTCATCCTCTGATACTGTAGGACTAGTTTCTCTTAATCTGCTGGTCTAGGCCCTGAGGTTTGCCTGCATAATATTGCTAAGTTATTTGGAATGTGCTCCATCTATAAAAACATTGCACATGGCTTTTAACACACACAAAACTGAATCTGTCCTGCTTCGGTGTTGGTGGCTGTGTCATTTCTCTCTTAATTTCCTTGTTCCCAGTGTTTTGGCTGGGAAATTAGAGTGCTTTCAGATATCATCATAAAGACATTGTAAGAGTGTGATAGGGTGAGTTCTTCTGCTAAATATGGAACTCACTGTACTTCCAAAAGTAGCAGTTAACTTTTAGAGACTGTATGGATTCTCTTAACTTCACCCTTAATTTTTTTGGGGGGGGGGGGGGAAGTTTCTGTGCAGGGGTCTCTCAGGTACTTCAAAAGTACTTCAGGATGTTTCAGCTACATCAATCAAAATACTGGAAGTCAAGATTGGGGTAAAAATTCTTCTTCCGTGGCCTCTTGAAAGCCTCTGTCTGTTTTGAGGTTGAGTCCATGAGAGAGCTCAGCAGAACCTGAGCTGCATTGTATGATTTTTCCTGAAGTTCTTAGTTTTATTTTTCATATTTCATTCCAACAGTTATTATGCATATTAAGTGTACACTCGATGCAGAATTTTAATGTATTTACAGACTGGAGAGATGAACCTTGGAGTCATATCTTCTAGAATAAATGGCTGCTATTTGAAGTCTGATTTTTGCACTTTACTGGATATTTTTAAAATAAGAATTCTGGAATCATAGAAAAACATTCTTTAATAAAACAACTGCAAGCTACTATGTTTTAATACCTTTTTACCCTCTATTTTATCACCATCATTCCTGAAATAAATTAGTATTTACTTGGTATAAGATGCTGCTCTGGCACTTTTTTGACTTCTTTGTGAATATATCATCACGAAACCTTTAATATACCAAACAGGTGGCAAAAATTGTGAATTTGGACTTCACTTAGTGGATTTTATTGGCTAGCATGCACTTTTCCTTAAACACATGTGGCTTTGATCATTTAGTTTTTCTGGTAAAAAAAAAACACCCAAAACATCTTTGGTAAAGATGGTATGAATATCACAGCAGGTGGCTCTAAGAATGAGCTAAATAGACACTGGGTCAGTAAAATAGATTCAATACAAAGAAAGATACGCCACCCATATTTTAAATGTTCAGTATTATATTGCACATAGGGCACATTCCAAGGGAAACTTAAGGCAGATTTTCATATAGAAATACTCCTTTGCAATTTGAGTAAGTAATTCTCTGCAAAGTGACCTCTCTTACACAAGTAGTGATTGAACACTGGGTTTTGAAGTCTTACAGTAAGACATAATTGTTCACTGAGTTGCTTTAACAGAGTGCAATGACAGCTCTGAGGAATTGATACACCTAATTTTAATGAAGTTATGCACAAGTTCCTTTTGGAGGCAGAATTCAGATCAGCTGATGAAAAAATTGCTCTGTATGTCCCATGTCAATAAGCAGCGCTTTCCTGCAACAGTGACTGTTGTGTTCTGACCTAGTGTAGCTGGGGAAGAGAATTACTCTTTTGTAACATATTTTGAATTTGCACTGTTTTCTACAGCTGAACTTGTTGATTTTAGGTTTCATCGGTTTTATCTGAGCAAAAACTAGAACGAAATCAGTTTATAGTTTCATTCCCAGGACTTGAACATTAGAGCTTTGATTTTGTTATAGTGTTCGGGTGAATGAGGCAACCAAGCTGACTGTATAATGGTGATTTAGCTTGGAAGTAAAATATTAGATGTGCTATTTGTTTTGTTTCACTTTCCCACCAGAAGGCTATTATTTACAAATTGTTATTCCATGGAAACTAAACTATACTTCCAACATTTTAGGCTAATTCGGCTTTGTCACACAAAAGGGGCTTTTCCACACAAAAAAAAAAGGGGATATGACATGTCTGTAGCACTCCCTCACCTTTGTTTCCCCATGGGGCAAGACGAGAACTGATGGAAATATGACATTTGATGCTGCTGTGAAGCAGCCGGTAAGTAAAACTTACTGTGTGTCTCAAGTGACATTCTCGTGATGACTAAAGGGGTCAGGTAAGAAGCTTGCAGATGTAAAAGATTTGTTTTACTGAGAGTAAATTCTGTTGGACTGGATTCAATTTGTGCAGTTGAGTTGTAGTCTGCTCCTACAGAGGTCACAGAGGAGCTTAAAGGCTGCTGTTTTCTCTGCCTAGAGACTGAGAAAGGGACTCAAACTCCAACCACATACACTTCATGGTATTAATTTTGCATATAAATGCTCATGCTTTGTAGTATATTGATGTTTATATTTAAACCTGGGAAATTTGATTAGCCAATTTTTTTTTATTATTATTTAAAAAAATATTCAAGCAAATTTTGGAAAAAACATGCAGGATGTTGACTTAAAGAAGGACTTAATGGTGAAATGTGATACTCAGTCTTTGTTTTCTGTGTTTTGTTCCTCTAGATGAAGTGGTTCATGTCTCAGCCCCTGAGAAGCTCACCTTTGAGGAAGCTAAAGAGCTGTGTCGGAAAAGAGACGGTGTTCTTGCTTCTGTTGGGAACCTGTATGTGGCCTGGAGAAACGGCTTCGACCAGTGTAACTATGGCTGGCTGGCGGATGGCAGCGTTCGTTACCCAGCCTCAGTGGCAAGGCCCCAGTGTGGTGGAGGTTTACTTGGGGTGAGAACCCTGTATCGCTATGAGAACCAAACAGGCTTTCCTTATCCAGATAGCAAGTTTGATGCCTACTGCTATGAACGTAAGCTTTTTTTTCTTAGTTATAATTTTCACTACACTCATCATTCTAACCCTCAAAAGTGTTTCCTTTAATATGTATTTTGTTCCAGTCCTTGCAGAGAGCATGAGTTTTCAAAAAAAAAAAAAATATTATCGCTATGGTTTTACAAAAAAAAGGAAAAGTCCAACTAAAAAAATGTTTTAAAATAATACTGGCAGTTAAAGATAGGCAAATTTTAAGGTAAGAGTTCAGCCTGGGTAATGTTTTTACACAGAGTTTCACACTGTACCCACAGTCACCCCGAGTCTGTGGATGTTACATATTTTGGTGCCCCTGATATATTTGCATCATGTCAATGAACATAAGAACAGAAGAAATGTCCTACTTGACTAGGTGAACAACTGTCATATAACTTGATATTCTGTCTGCAGTGATTGCAGTAAGAGAGGCTGTCTGCAGACTGCACAAAAGCATGGTCGTTTTTAGGTCTCTGGGATACTAGTAATTTGAGGGCTACCTCTGGATTCCAGGCATTTTGTCCCATCATAATTTTTAGCATTCTAAAGCAGCTGTAAGTTCTAAAGCAGTTGCAAATTCTCTTCTCACTCACCAAGTGTTGTGCGTGTCAGTCAGCTGGTGCTGTGAATGGTCTAAATTGCCACATCTCCTCCACACTTGTAGCTTTCCTTTGGCTTTCTGGTTACATATTCCTCTGTAACCCCTTCCATCTGCAGTGCCAGCAGCCTGGCTCTGCTGTTACTATGGTGCAGCCTATCCTGGCATAAGTTCTTTTTGTCCCAAAAGGTTCACCAGCTTCTAGTGTACCTGAGTTTCTCTTCCCTATTGTGTCGTGTGTTCCAGATCCCTGCCTGTCTCTGAGACCTTCCTCAAACTGGTCACTTCATAGGCCACCACTGTGGAGGTCCTGGTCTCATTTGCCTGGCCTTCTCCAGAACATCCCTCCTACATTTCTCTCTGTCATTAATGATGAGTACTTACTCTTTCCTTACACCTCCAGAAACCCATCCATATATCTTATGATGAACAACATGCGCTTTCTGTGTAACTCACAGATAATTGTGCCTCTTAAGAGAGGATCCATCACCTTACTTCTATTCTTTAAGTTCCTCTCCATCACGGGACTGTTCTTTGTGCAAGAGGACACTGATACTGTTGGAAGGTACATCACGTCTAAGACATCAGAGTGCTTTTACCCAGCTGAAAATCTTGCTTTCCTGAGACTTGCAGCCTCCTCACCAGCACAGGGAGGCTGGACTGCTCAGCAGTTTTCCTGCAGGAATCTCTGTTCAAGGAGATTCCTGTGGTTGCAAATAGTACAACTGACATTAACATGTAAAGGCTACTTGTGTTGAGTTAAAAGTTCAGAACTTGTTTTTTAACTATGAATATCTAGCTTTTTGGACTCAGTCCTATGACTGTAAGTCAGAACTACTTGAAATGTGCAGCTTGTACTGTCCCCATTTCTGTGGATGATGAACCAACTGCAGCTGCAGAACTTTCCAGCTTGGGCACTGAAGGCTCATTTATGAGCAAACCTTACTGTTTTGAGAACGAATCCCAGCATCTGGTATAAGGTTACAGTCTGGCTGTTCTCAGACACTCTGCAATGTCTTAAAATTAAGAATATTTTTTTCCTTTATTGTTTGTGGGTAAGACGTTCCAAAAGTTTGCATGTGGAAGTAGTCCTAATGGACTTCAAGGGAACAGGGATTAGGAAAGTTCAGGAGTGTGTGCAAATTGCGCTCTAATTTGCAGAGCAGAGTTTTGTCATATCACTCATTCTGTGCCTCTCCCAAATAGTTTATGAACAGTTTTCATTGTCATGGGTAAAATTGATTTTAATAGAGACAAAATTAATCAGTCCTTCTAAGAAGACTGAAATAGTGACGGTACATTTTGCCTGTAATCTACTCTTTTGTTAGGACAAATTCCAACTTTCTGTTTGGGTGAATTTCACCCTTTTCAAATTGTTCTTTCTGGAAGTTTTATTTAACTAATTTTAACTAATTTTAGTGACATACTATTTGTTCTAAAAACATCCTTGATAAGTATTGGGTTGTTGCCTTTTGTGTCTTGCTCTTGATACACAGAGAATATATATTTCATCAGTTTGGAGCCCAGGAAGTAGACAGTCTATGACTATCAGCCCTTTTACAAGAAAAACAAAAAAAGGCTAAACAGAAACAACACGGATTGGTAGGGAGTGGGCTACTCTCCAGCAATTTTAATTGCAATCGACATTACATCAGAATTAATTAAACTCCACAAGCTAGGTCAGTCAAGTTTTGTCAGAGACATTGGGTTTTGTGTATGGAAATGTAGGAGTGTAATGCTGAACCTGGTACCCTACATCAGGGTGCCTGTCTGACGCGTATTTCAGCAGTTACTGAAAGCTCTCTCTCTCTCTCTCTCTCTCTCAGAAGGTGCTTGGGATCTCACAGGAACCAGCTGTAATTCTTCATTGGTTTTGCTAGATGATTTATGCAAGTGGTGAATAATGAGACTTACTGCCTAACATCTTGCTCTTTCACATCTTGAGCAGCTGCCTGAAGCAGCGGCTGTTCAGTGAGTCACTCCTATTGCAGCCTTGGAGACAGCCCCTTTTTTGGGGCAGAAAAAGGGAAAGAGAGGAAAGAATGAAAAGAATGGTTCCACAGTGTAGCAGGAAGCTTGTGTTTAGGTCCTTGTTTCAGCAGACTTTTGTCTGGAAATTTCTTTCAAACTTCCCTTTATCTCTATTTCAAAGTTTCAGTGCAGTAGTCCACCACATAAAGTTCACCATTCCCCAGCTCTGACTGCTCTCAGCTTGACACAAGATTTCAAGCCTTTACGCAGAGGTTCCCATCACGCCACACAGCAAAACTATCCTCCCTAAGACCTTGACTCTTTCCACTTCAATCCAGCACTTACAGCTCTGTCTGAGCTCATTATGTGTTTCAGATTAATTACATTGTTGTGTTTCCCTCCTCACCTGAATACCCAGTCACACCAGCAAAAAAGCTTTTGTTGCTGGAAAAGAGTTAAAACAGGATATTGCTACATTCATTTATAGATCTTGGGTCAGGTAAAGGAAAAACAAATAGGCTTGAACCTGCTTCTGTAAACAGGGCAGGATCAAGACAGCTATCCAGGTAGCTCCATTTTTGCAGCACAGATCACAGGATCAGCTAGGTTGGAAAAGAACTTTAAGATCATGTCCAACCTTTTAATAGATATTAATGTGTAGATCTCAGTTTTTTTACAGTATCCCTGTAAAATTTCTTCTGCCTCCTGTGTGAAAACTAGTGAAGTTCCCATTGACTCAGCTCAAAGGGTAATGACCACATGCTGCATGTTTAGTCTGAAGTGAAATGGCAGTGATGAAAGACCTGCGTCTGCCACTTTTACTTGTGCTGAGTAACAATATACTCCCTGAGTAAGGCCACCAAAACAAATGGCTCCCAGCCACAGGAAGGATGTGTTCAGTGCTTGAATTTGCTCATACTCTGAAGCAATAGATTTGTGGCAGAGCAGACATCTGTTTTAGTCATTACAAAGACAAATTGTATATTTAAGAAAAGGCACATCTCTTCCTTCAACACTGCTTAGAGTCTTCTATCCTATGATTAAAAGTGTCTTTGGTAGAAACCCTCAAAATACTAATTTTAAATTGCAGTTATCAATCAATATTTTGAACATTTTGCTTACTTCTAAGAACGAATCACATGTATTAAAATACACAAAAAAAAGTAATCGAAGTGGTAACTTAAAAATGATGTGCACTAGTTTCAATAAAACAGCCAACATGGACAACATTTAACAGTACAGTTAAGTTCATGATTTTAACTTCAGCAGTGTTTTGGCTAAGAAATTACATTATACCATGTGCCTTGGCTTTATGAAAATAAAATTGGCCTAGACTAATAATACATGATTTTAAATCTAAAAATCTTGTTTAAAAAAAAAAAACAAAAAACCTTCATCATGTTGATTGCAAGTGTTTTTCACTCTAGAGAAACCACATGGCTCTGGGTTTCTGAAACATTTTATCTGCGTGTTTCATCTCAGCCCTCCAAGACATTTTCTAGGCATTTTTTCATTTTTTTATTTTTCCTGAGAGGTCCCTAATAACGTATCTGGTAGGACTTGAAAAAGTTTCAGGTTTGACACATGATGAGTACTTGAGGGTTCTTGGAGGCCATCATCAGAGAAAAAGATTTGCAAGTGTTCATATATAGAACTCACACCATATTAACATATTTGCAAGTAGAAGAAGAAAAGAGAACAACTGTTGCTGGAGAATTATTTTTATTTATAAGAGAATAAAACATTACATCAGGAAAAAAATATTTCATTTTTAATGGGTACCAATTCAATAGTTCTTGCATAAAGCTATAGGGTGTTTAATTCCATCCTTCAACCCCCTAGTCTCACCAGATCTAATCCACTGCAGTTTGTGGGAAATTTGCCACAGACTTCAGCTGACTTTGGATGGGGCATTTTATCCTACAGCATCTACAGAATAAATTCCACTCCAGAAGTGCACTAATCAAAATGCACACAGATATTGTCTTGCATTCCTGCAGCAAAACTAATCTTGATGAACTTCATACATAGAGGTGGTTGAGTGTTTGAAACATAAATATGCTTTTTTTTTGCTGAGAAATGCTGGTATATTTAAACTGATTTTTTTTTTTTCATGGAACTGTATTGATTTTGGCAAATCTTTCAGCAAAACATTTTTTGCTTGACTCAAAACACATGTTGACCATTTTGGTCTGGATTTGGCCATTTTATTTCCGATTTTCTCTTTTGTTTTGACTTTATTTCATTCACCGTTGTTGTTTCTCTCTGGTTCTACCACATTGGTTTAGCATTATGATTTCATTTTAGCTGAAGTTTGGAAAATTTCAGTTCTGAGGCAGCATTGCCTTATGTGTTCATCAGAATGGAGTCTACATTGTTTTAATTGTTTCAATATAGCCTCATCAGGAGTGTATCCAAGTCAACCACTGCTTGTGACTAAGGGCTTCTTTGAAGCTGCCTCCATCTAAAGCTTAAAATCAGAGTGTACTTTATAGAAGAAATACAGAAGTAGCAACCTTCTTAGTATGTAGCAAGACAGGATTTTGTAAGATGAAAGTGGAGAATGATTGTCTCTGCAAACCTCTTCTCTGCCCACCCCAAGAATTCTCCAACTAAACCCTCTGTTTTTTGGTTCAAGAACACTTGCACAGTGTTCCTCTATGAAGCACATTAGAGCAGGGAAAGAGGGAAAGAAAGCCCCTTCTTTAAGAGGTCCTACAGCATGAGCAACCATGATTGTAGGCTCAGAAAACATCATCTGTGCTCCACTTGTCCAGAGGCAGTAGAAAGCATAAAATCTTTAGACACAGCCCAAAAGCTGCCAGAAGAAGTGTTGTCTTCCCTTTTGCTGCGTGTGACTTGATTTGGAAAACTGAATAACTAGACAGTTCTGTCCTTCTCACAGCAGCTGTTGGTAGCTGCGTATCCCAGCTATTTCCTGGATGAGGGAATTATTTCCAGCCTGATGTCAGGGACTGTACTATGGGAGATCTGTAGATTTTTTAACAGTTTGGGAATGACCTCAAATACTGAAAACATGGGGCATGGTGACACCCAGGGACAAAAATTGTCAATCTGAAGAAAAAGAACAACAAAAAAAGTTAACTTAGATAAAACAAAATGTTGTGCTGAATATAAGAAAGCCAGTGTCCTCCACCATTTTACAGTCCAGTATCAGAATGAATAAAATGCCTTTGAGCAGCGAAACTTCTCAAGGTCACGGCACTGACCTCAGTGTATACACTGTTGGTATCTATTCATACAGTAGGCTCTGTTCATGCTTCCTTCCCACTCTGTGAAGGTGAAGCTATCCAAAGGGCTTAAGCTGCCTTACTGAGGCTGCTACCACCAGATAACAATTCTCTAGCTTTTATTGTTTTTCTAAGAAAGTAGATCTCTCTGCTTCTCTGAGACAATGCAGTTTACCAGGACTGCATAGCTGCAGAGATCCCCAGTAATATCCTGGACCAGGTGTAGGAGAAATGAGTCCCTGAAGCACTCTGTTGGCGTTATAGCAACAGGCAAAAATCACAGAGGCTGTGCATGCTAACAGCTTGCTGAACATTTCTTATCCCACCCTGCTTCAGTGTTATGGCGAAGGAATTTCGAGAAAGGTCAGTCAGACCACACTGAAAATGGCAGGAAGATCTCAGTCCAGTTCAGTCAGTCCTATGCCATAGACATCACTAGTGTATCACACTGGGAAGGAGGAAGAGGTGGTGGTTAGGTGCAGCTCAGCCTTGTAATGCTCTGTAAATGATGAACAGAGAGAAACTGATTTATCAATCTAGCTGATGTATGTGGAGCAACTGTTTGGATCCTCAGGAAGTGGGGCTTCAGGAGGAAATGCTTTTTTCGCCAGAGAAAGTGAACTTGCTTTTGTCTGAGTTATTCAAAACCACATACCTTAACAATAGTCCCTAAGTGCAAACATTGTTCATGGCCAGAGGGAAAAAGGAAAGAAAAGAAGACACAGTTGAAGGCATTTTCCTTTCATTCCATCAGATCACTGAAAGGGTCAGGCAACAAGGACAGGATTAGGAGCAACAAGGTAAACAAGTAAAAAGTCCATCCCGTCAGGTGTTCAAGTACGGGAAGGATAAATTGGTTTTGCTCTTTGTTGCCTTTGATCACTGTGAGAACTTTGATTGCCGTGGGAACTGGGTACCACTCACGGGGCATAATATGGGCAATTTGTCTCCTTTCACACTGAGAAAAGCAAAGCAGAAAGAATTGTGCTGTCAGTTACAATCTTGTCTCTCTTTGCTCTTCAGTTGCTTTTTGCAGTCAGGAAGCAAAGATTATTCCTTTTATTGGGTCCTGGAATAATGATTTCATTAGGAAGAACTGATTAATGAGGCTCATTGATTTGTTGTCCTCTGGCAGATCTATTACAAACAATGTGAGAAGATAAATGCTTTTGCTATTGCTCTTTTGTGGATAGATTGACAGGTTACAATTTGTTCACAGAACTACAGTTGGATGGCAAGAAACCAGGGGAGAGCATATCTTGGCCCCTTAAACATCTGACTTCAGAAGTTAGGAAATGGCAGATGGTTTTACTGAAGAGCATGTTCACAGAGCTAATAGAGCTGCTGTCTCTGCTGCTTTGTTAGCTGGGAGAAAAGGACCTTGGACAAGGGTGTGAAAAGGATACATGACCTTTTGTCAAGTTTTAAGTTTTTCCTTATAAATAATATTGACTAATAGCTTTTAATTATTTTTTTTCAAGAATCCCATTCATTTTTTCTAATATTGCATACTTTTGCAAGTGGAAATGGATAGTGCATTTAGATTTTAAAATTATTTTTATCATTACATTTTCTTGCATTTTTGAGGTCAAAATGCATTGTAGGTTAAGTGGGAGTATACACTTGGAGTTATAGAAAAACTCTTACAGCTGCAGTATGATTTTGAATCCTCCTTATGCTGCCACATGTCCCATAAGTAATGAATGACTCTTCACATGCCCTGCTCATCTTTCTGCTACCTGAAAGAGTGAGAGTGGGTACTGAATCAGTGTCATAATGACAGGTGTCTGGTTTAGGCTGTAGGCCGGAGTACCAAGTTGGGGTTTTTTTAATCTGTTTTTTTTGTTGTTGTTGTCTTTTTTTTTTTTTTTTTTACTGTTACACTTGTCCAGTTTGGAAGATTCTGACAACTATTTAAACCTCAGCTGGCATAATTCTTGGAGCCTGGGGAACATTCTAAACTGTCCCCTCTGCCAGGGTTGCTAGCAAGCAAGGGATAGACACATAGAACAAACTCCACAAAGCAACAAAGGAATTAACACACAAAAATATGTAAAAATTAAGTAAAGCAACCTCATTCTCTAAGTGTGCTGGAAGATGTCAAACCATTTATTTTGACCATCTCCACATTACCGATATTTTGGAATAGTTTAATTTGGCTGTTATTCACAGAAAGAATACATTATTTCCAGGTTTTGTCCTAAGTTAAATAAATTTTTATTGTTCTGGATGCTGGCAATGACTCAAACCAAATTTATTTTCCTATCCGTAGAGTCTGTGTTCTTCCAGGTTCTTAAATACATACCTAAATGTAAACATACAATCAATATTTCTGAGTGCAGTGGTTCAAGTTAGAGACATGGTTAAAAATATTGTGGAACTGGTTATGTGAAAATGCATACATATTAATTGTTATGTAATCCTTATTTGTAAATCACAAAGTTAAACCAAGTCTAAAATAGTGATTTCCTTCAAAAAATATTAAGTTTTAGTATTGTTCCTTTGTTTTGAGTCCTTATTTAAACGATGGTAGGAGAGAAGAGAAAGAAAATGCTGTATAGTGAAAACACAAAATAAATCAACAAGGAGAGAAAAAATACAGTGAAAAGTCATATACTCCATCCAAAATAAACTTCATGCAGGTTGTTCAATACAAAAGGAATTGATTAAAAGACGACAATATAGTCTTTGATATGAGCAGCTGTTGGTGAGATAATTTGCTTTCTTGCTGCTAATATGTTCATGAATTTTATTAGGAAAATCTGCCTCATGTCTTGCATTCAGAGAAAGGACAAAGATGATAGCATATTGCACAGATGATGCAAGGAGTAGAGTAATACAGAACATCTGGGCGGAGTGGATGACAACTAAAACTGATGTTCAGTCTATTAAAAGAGCAATCTTCTTTTGGTTTAGTTTTGTGTTTTTTCTTTTCCACAGTAAAATAAATAAATAAATAGCATTGATGATTTCTCCTTGAAGAAAGACCTTCTTTTTGATTCGCTCAAATAAGTTTGCAAACCTGTATAATCTGTATGAAAAATCTTATACATCATATTTATGACAAAGCAGGTTTAGAGGCACTATATTTTGATTTTAACCAGAACTGTTCTTTGCACACTAGTAACCCTATGTCAGTTTCCACAGGAGAAAATTTGTCTGTTTATTGATAAATTCTGAAAAAATACATGATTTTCTTACACTTAATTTAATATTTATTGATTCAGTAATGAGTGGTGTCCCTCAGGGATCAGTGGTGTGACTGGTCTTGTTTAACATCTTTGTTGGTGACATGGACAGTGGGATTGAGTGTGCCCTCAGCAAGTTTGCCAATGACACCAAGCTGTGTAGTTGGGTTGATACACTGGAGGGAAGGGATGTCATCCAGAGGGACCTTGACAAGCTTGTGAGGTGGGCTGATGCCAACATCATGAAGTTTAACCATGACAAGTGCAAGGTCCTACACCTGGGTCGGAGCAATCCCAGGCACAGCTACAGGTTGGGCAGAGAAGAGATTCAGAGCAGCCCTGCAGAGAAGGACTTGGGGGTGTTGGTCGATGAGAAAATGAACATGAGCCGGCAGTGTGCGCTTGCAGCCCAGAAAGCCAACCGTATCCTGGGCTGCATCAAAAGGAGTGTGACCAGCAGGTCGAAGGAGGTGATCCTGCCCCTCTACTCTGCTCTTGTGAGACCTCACTTGGAGTATTGTGTGCAGTTCTGGTGTCCTCAACATAAAAAGGACATGGAACCTTTGGAACAAGTCCAGAAGAGGGCCACGACGATGATCAGGGACTGGAGCACCTCCCGTATGAAGATAGGGTGAGAGAGTTGGGGCTGTTCAGCCTGGAGAAGAGAAGGCTGCATGGAGACCTCATAGCAGCCTTCCAGTATCTGAAGGGGGCCTATAAGGATGCTGGGGAGGGACTATTCATTAGGGACTGTAGTGGTAGGACAAGGGGTAACGGGTTCAAACTTAAACAGGAGAAGTTTAGATTGGATATAAGGAAGAACTCCTTTACTGTGAGGGTGGTGAGGCACTGGAATGGGTTGCCCAGGGAGGTTTTGAATGCTCCATCCCTGGTGGTGTTCAAGGCCAGGTTGGACAGAGCCTTGGGTGACATGGTTTAGTTTGAGGTGTCCCTGCCCATGGCAGGGGGGTTGGATCTTAAGGTCCTTTCCAACCCTAACTATTCTATGATTCTATGATTTACTTATTAATATAAGGGAATCAAATACATTTGGTGTTTTTTTCAGGTTTACTTCATAAATGAGTACCTATTTTATTAAGTAATTAGAAGATAAACAATAAATAGCCACATCTCCGGCATAAATATGTGAACTTTTGGGACTTTCAAACATTTCTTGGAAACTAGAAAACTATATAAATGGTAATGAGTAAGTGTATACAATTCCCCAGCAGTGATGAAACAAAGTTAACCCTCCCCTTGCCTCTGATTTTAAAATCCACTCTCATGCCTTGATTTTTGTCTAGCTTTGTTAGAGGATATTACTTGTTTGTATTCTTTTAGCCAGTGATCTCTATAGTTACTTTAAATACGGTAACTGGCGTCTGAAAAAGTACCTGATATTGGCTGCAAAACAAATTCAGTCTCCATTAAGGAAATTCATCCTACAGTTAGAAGGGAGAACATCACATTACGCTGTCTCCTTTATATTTTACCATAGAAAAAGAGCTGTTAAGGCAAATTGCTGGATTCTTTGGTACAAATTTAACAACTACCAACTATCGCTCAGGAAGGACAGCGCTAACTCACTTGTGTGCACTCTTCACTCCCTAGTTGTGAAGTAAACATCTGGGGTTTTTTTCTAACCATCCTGCTCTAAGCAGAGAGGGAGAATAATTGTAAGGATTTGTTGATTCTTGATTGCATAAACAGCAGCTCACACTTGAATCACATAGACATTGAAAAGAGCAATAAACTCCAGGTTGTAGGACCCCAGAATACAAAAATCACTTTTAAGGCTGTGTTTTGATTAGTAGTATTTCAAGAACTGTACTCCTTGCTCAACTGAACGTTTTGGCCTACCAAAAGAGAGTATATAAGTAGCCAAGTCTTTTTTTGTGAAACCACAGAAAGATTTAACTAACAGTAGGGAGAATAATCCGTTCCTTTTTCTGCTGGCAAAGAACACCACCACTTCTAAACATAGCGATGTTATATATTCTTACCTTCAGAATTTCCATTTCACTTTCACTTCTCATTCAAGAAAGCTGAAATATCAGCCTATTTCCTCTTTTCCTTGCTCTGTCAATCTACCTGTTCTTCTAGAAATCCTAAGCAGCCATCATCTAACAAAACTACCTACTTCAGAGGAGATCAAACAGGTCTCTTGCAAAGATGACATTTTCAAAGCTTGGTGTGTGAAACTAAACAAATGTCTGTGTGACCCTGACACCTGCAAAATTCATCTCTACAAATATCAAAAGGGTACCTAATTAGACATGGGTGTGTGAAAAAGACCGATTTGTGCATGCATATTGTGCACAAATATATGACTAATTTGAGTCTGAATTTTTCACTTCTTTTCTCCCTCTTGTTTGCTTATACTGTTAGCTCCTGCGAGTCAGGATTCAGACAGAGGCTGCACCATCATCTAGAAGATCTTCTCCCCATGTACCAGGCAAAACACAATCTCTCAAATGATGTTTTTTCCTGACAACTGCTATTCATATCTTACATTCAGTAAAGGTTCCTAATCTCTTTTAGTAACTCACAACTATAATGATGAGGCTTTGGTTTCAATATTTTCTTGTAAAATAATATGACTGGCTTGATTTCTGCATGTTAGAGGAATATACTTCTTAGCCTTGTTAGAAGTTGAGCAATATTTTCTTTTGGAAGAAGCTATACATGTAGTTTTGTCTGTCTGGTAGGCTGTTAGTCCTCATATACGCAGTCTGTTTAATGCATTCTTTATGTTCTTTGTGTGATTCAAAGGGCCATGTTTTGCTCTTGTATGCAAAATGTATGTATGCAATTCATGTATGTATGCTACATGTATGTAGCAATACATGTATGTATGCAATACATGTATGTATGCTACAGGTATGTAGCAATAACAGCACTGATTTAAGATATTTGCATCATCCACCTGTCTGCTCCCATTGCCTTTCTGAAGATAACCAACCTGGTAGAACTAGTAGAAGTGAAGATGTTTCCACCCTGGGCTTATCCTGAGCAAATCTTGTTTTCTGAGCACAAACTCACATTTCCGTCTTAAAATCCAGTATCAGACTCTGTAGTGTCATGGTTATAAGGACACGTTTTCTTCTCAGATAGGAAGAAAATCTGTGGCAGAAGGAAAGTATAAGGCAGAAGGATTCTTTAAAACACTGCAATTTGGTTCACTTGAAAGGCCTTTCTTTGTGTCTCTTGTGAATCTAGGATAGCTACCCCCTTACCCTTCCCATCATGCATTACTCTGCCTTTTCATGTTCAACACTCCCATAGAAGCACTTCTGTGTGTGGAGGAGATTCAGATGTATACCTTCGAAGTGTTTCCCAAAGATCAACATCATTATAGTATTAAGTTTGCAATCTTACGGTTTGCTGTTCTCACCTTTCTCCATAATAAATTTCTCTCAGTATAATTTAAATGCAGGGCAGCAGCTCTTGTGGCATTGTAAAACAGTGCTTTCTGATGACATGTTTGTTCCTGTTGCTTCAGAATGCTCTCACTCCAGTGAGGGCATCTTTTTACAATTTGTAATTACATGCTGAAAATAAACTACAGTGGTATTTCACTACCTTTAAATACTTGAGTGGTATGCTACAGCAAGCTTTGAAGAAAACCCACAGGTTTGCAGTACCAGTCATTCATGACATTATGAAATAAACTTTTATATTCCCTGATCAGTACTTAGCTGTATGAGGGTACTTGTATCATGTGAGGACTTGTAGGGGCAATTATATATGCAATGAATATGAAGAATATTGCTACTCTTCTCACGTCATGTGACTTTGTTAGATGTTCTGCAGCTTTATAACATGTTATTTTATGTAATATTATGTCACTCTGTTGTATGCTAAACAACTACGTAAAGACTTTGTCCTTTATACTAATTTCTTGGCGTAGCATCTAGATTTTGTCAGGAGCATTCAAACTGAAGTAACATTAATTTGTGTTCTGACTGATTGACTCCTAAATGTTTTTGTTGTTTTTTTTTTTTGTTGTTTTTTTTTAAGGTAAAAAGGTCATAACAGAGCCTACAACTGTCAAGCTGATGACATCTCTGAAAACTGACTGTGTGAAATTACCACCTGCCAAAGTTACTCTTAAACCTCCTGTTACTGAGACTTCAATTATTGAAGTGACTCTCACCAAAACAGAGGTTCCTGCTTTTGAGGAAACAACCCTAGAGCCTGAAGAAGATACAGAAATGACTACTGACATGGCTGAGGAGAAAAGGGAGATGGAGGTGCTCATGGAGAACATTCAGTTAACCACCCTTCTACCTCAGACTGTCACAGATGGTGAAATAAGCACTTACGATACACTGGGAAGGACTGAATATGATGTTTCACCTGCAGAGAGCACATCTGCAGCTTTGGAACTGGAGCACACTTACTCTGAAGCAGAATTGCCCGAGGAACAAGGTAGGTCTGAAAGCATTGAGGATGCTTTCTTGACCTCTATAATTTTTCAGGATATCACAGCTGTAGCTAAGAGTTCCACTGGTTTGTGGGAAGATACTGAAGCAGGAGATAAACAAAACCATGAGGCTGATAATCAAACTGAACAAATAGAAGTGGGTCCCATGATGACAGCTACAGATAGCTTGTTACCAGCTTCTCGGAGAGAGTTTCCCAGGACAGGGACTTCAGTTTCTCTAACAAAAGAGAGTACGTATCTCGGTGCCCACTCAACAAAAGAACCCACAAAAAAGTCAATGGAGGCAAAATCTGACAAGAAATTTACAACTGTTGTAATCCCTAAAGCTTTGTTCACTGATCAGTATGATCTCACTACAGAGAGGGAGGGCAGAGAGAGCATGTACACCATTAACCCTGATAGAGTTTCTGGTGTGGTTACTGGTAGCGTCCCAGTATCAGATGTGCCTGCTGCATCAGAGACACTTGCAGATGAGAATGCAGTAACCACTGGACAATTTTCTACAGCAGATGAGTCAACTCCATTCATTAAACTTAGTTCTGCAACATTGTTTGATAATGATGAGGCATCAGCTCAAGGAAGCAGAGAGGACCTGAGAGATGTGCAGGCTACAGTGTCATCTGGAGTACCTGTATCCTTTTCTGTGTCAGCTGTTAATCAAACAGGATCTGAGGCCATCACTCTCTTAGGAAGTACTGTTTCCCCAAAAAACCTTGGAGAAGGCACCACATCTGTTATCCACTCATCTCAGCGAACGGAAGGATCAGCTGCTTTAGAGAAGCAGGATAAAACAAAGGAGGCAGAAATGAGAGCAACAGATGTTAAGATCACTCATGCCACAACCATCATTCCTACTTCTGTTACAGCAGAATCTCAGGGACGTGCTGCAAGTGAAAAGTTCACACAGGCTCCTCCAGCTTCTGGCATGTGGCTGCTGACAGATAAACATCAGGGGTATATGACAGAAGAGTCTTCTCATACTGAGAGTACACATGAGCTAGATACAGAAGATGGTATCTCTGGAATGGAGAGTACATCATCTCCAGGGCAAATTACAGAGCATCCAGGAGCTCTGATTTCAACAGTTATAGATGAAACCGAGTCAAGCATGGAGACAACAGAAGCAAAAAGTGATGGAGAAGCTGTATCAGCCAGGTTTGATCAGAATAAATATAATACAGGTGTCTCCTACACAAGCAGTTTTTCAGATTTGGAAACTATTACAGTATCCAAACTATCAGTGGGTGAAAGCAGTGCAACAATGAAGTCTTTTAGCTCCTCAAGTATTACTGTATTACCAACTGCTGCGCCTACAGTCATGGAGGTAACTGAACATGAAGCAGATGAAATATCAGGGTATGTTTTGGAAATGTCCATTCCTACCTCAGAAGCTGAACAAAGAGAGGCTACTGTGATGTTGGTGGCAACACCTACTGAAGAAGTCTTTGCTGAAATGGAAGTCTCAAAATACACAGTGACAGAGGAAGGCCAGACAAGCACTGCAATGTCAACTGAGGAGGCAGCGACAAGACTTCAGGACAGAAAAGGAATGCCACCAGCTGGCACAGGAGAGACAAAGGAATTTATTGTAGTTACAGATGTAACAGAGGTAGATACTACAGTTCCACAGAAAGAATATGATGCTTCTCCAGTTCCAGCTACTATAGAGAGTGAGAACACTAGAGATATGCCAGTTGCTACTCAGACTCATTTTGATGGCTTCTTTCATACAGAAGTACCAGAAACAACTGCAAAAGACAGTGATGTGTTCCCAGAGGACCCCTCCGTGAAAGATCAAGATAAGGAAGAAGATGCTGCCAGAGAGTCTACTTTATCTGTGACAGCTGTCCAAATACCAGAACAAAAGACAGCACGAGGATCAGAATCCTCTCTAACATCTGTTCAGGAAAAACAGGATGAAGCAGGTTCAGCTTATGATGAGACACATCTAGTGACAGAATTGTCAGTGCCAGCAGTGAAGGTCACAGATTATGGAAGAGTTCTGGGACCTGATGAAACTAGCACCAAGACCTTGCATCTCACAGTGACTCCAAAAGTTGAAACTGTTACTGATCAAGAAGAGGAGGTAACTGAAGTGATGCCTATAACAGTGGGTACCCAAGCAAAAGCATATGAAAGCAGAGGAGCCCCTGCCAGAGAAGTAGACAGTGATGTAGTGAGCTGGGAATCTGTGTTGCCCCCCTATATGATGCCAACAGGTCATTCTACTAGGGAAGCCATTACTCATCTAACTTTGGGATCTTCTCCAAGCCAGACTCTGGAAGGTTCAGGAATATCAGAAGAACCTGGGGAAATCAAGATAGCTATATTTCCAGCTCATGCAACAGATAAGGCAACAATTCTCAGCGATGTAACAACACCTTCTGTTAGTGCTGTAGACAAAATTCTACCAACATCAGCATCCAAACCTTCTGTTACTCAAAAGTCACCCCGTATCATTCCTGAGGAAGAAGAGGAGGTAACAAGCAATGACATCATCATAATTGGTGAATCTATTTCTCCCAGTAAAGTCCCTGCTGATGATGATCTGACAGGAAAGATGTTAGAACCAGAAATTGATAAGGAATATTTCACAGCATCAACTGCTACTGCAGTCGCACGAGCTACTGCACCACCCAAAGTAAAGGAGACCACAGAGGCTTTACAACCTCGAGAGGTGTCTCCTTCTACTTCACACCCTGATAGTGGAAATGACATAAAATTGTACGTTATTCAAATCAGAGGCAATGATACAGGTAAGATTTTGCCTATTAGACCTGCAGTCCAAAAGAATGGACAGTTTATCATAACAAACTGGTGTACTTTAGAATATACTGCAGGTGTTTCTTGGATCACTGAAGGACTCAAAGTGCAAGTTTTATTTATACAGCAACTTACTAAATATTGGTAGGTCTATTTTTCTATCCATTAAGAAAACCTCTGAAATGTGTTAAATATATGGTTTGGGGAAAGATTAATTTCTATACAGAAATGAGTTTGAAACTGATGTATTCCCACTTATAAGTCATTATGTCTAAAGTCCATTTTTTTTATTTAATGTTGTCAAGTCACTGATTTAACCTCAGCTATCTGTGAAACAAGCATTTTAACTTCACAGCTTCCATTTCATGCATTACTACCCCTAAACAAAGCACTGGATTATTTTAACATTCCATTAGTCTGTAGCAATTAACAATGCCATGTACAGTGTAGTCAGCTAAAGAAGGTTAAGGCACACTACTCTGTCTGTAAGTGGACCTCCTGTGATTTGGGGGAAGGGGTTTTGCACAATTTTGTAGCATAACTTTTTTTTTTTAAGACGTTTTACAAGATCTGTGATGCAAACTGACATAGTTTTTAGTTTCATTACATTTTTTTAGCTGATGGCATTGTACGTGTGTATGTAGCTTCAGTTCCATGGGTATTCAGAACAAAATATGTCTCCATAATGAAATAGCTGAAGGCTATAGAATTTATATTAAAGAAGCCTGTCAACTGACTACTGTTTAAGGTGTCTTGATAAAACTTTATATTTTAAAATGAAATGTAAAAAGACTGGGAAAAAGGATAAAGCTGAAAATATCTATTAGGTTTGAGGGTGCATTCTGTTTAATTATTTTATAGTTATTTTTAAATTATTTTATATTTTTGAAAGAACACGGTAAAAAATCTTGTAATGTTCTATATGCCTTAACTATATGCAATGCTTTTGGGTGGTTATAAAAAAACCTATTTTCTCATTGTTTTTTGGCCATAACATCCATATCTTTATCTATCTCCAACAGAATCTATAATTTATGGAAGTCTATTGGTTGGTTTTGTCAGGTTTGTGCTTAGTAGAACTTAAATCAAAAATCAAAATGCAGAAGTAGTTCCTTTGAGATGTGCCATATCAGTGTTGGACTTTTCATACAATGATTTTTATATCTGTATTTACTTTATGCTTATTTTCCTACTTCATATTTAAGAAACTGTACAAAGTCGTATCAGTGGCAGCTTAACCTTCTATTTCAGAAAATAATAGTTCTATTATTTTAATGTTTATACACTACTTCGGTTTCTGTGGTACATAATAATTTTTTTCTGAAGCTTTAGATGTTTCCAGTGTCTTGGAAGTCTCGATTAAAAGAGACAAGTCTGGTAAGTCAGAACAGAATGGTAATTTCTGAATATTAGAGTGAAGCAACATGTTCAATACTTCTCTACCTGTGGAAATTTGATAAATTCAGCTTAGTAACTAATGCCTGGACTGTGTATTAGTGAACTAGTTTTCCTAGTTCCATTGCTTAGTTCTGTTACAGTTTATTGCATGTGGGAGAGTGGGTTGTTCTCACAGTGATATGTTCCAGGCAGACAAAAAGAAGTAGGATGGTTTGGAAGGGTGAGGAAAATTGGTGTTTTATTCAGATAGTGCACAAGGTATATGATGCAGTATTTCTCTGCGTATAGATCAAGGAGAGTCTTCTTTCACACTTTATTCAAAATGGTGTTGGTACTGTGATACATTAAATTAGGAATTAGTTCAAGCTGGATTATCTAAAGGATGGTGGATCAGTGCAGGCTGCTCTTCATCGCTACTCTTGATTTTACTTGGGTGATCAGGTCCTTTAGGATTTTCCTTCTGCATCTTCAACAGCTACCTAAAGCTGTGCATGCATTTCCCAGGTATATATGTGCATATGCGTGTGGGAGGTGTTTGTAGCAGAGTTAAAGCTGTACATCCTTAAAAGTCTATCTTTCAGAATGATTTAGTCTGCTAGCACAGAAAAAAAACCCAAACAACAAAACTTTTTCTTAAAGTATTATGAAATTATTCATATGGTAGTATCTGTATTCTATTTAACCATAAAGGGGTTTATCATGTATTTAGTGTAAGGCCAAAAAGGAGTTTTCTTTATTTTCATGTGTTCAAAATCTGACAGTGGAAATTCCTCCATTTAGCTGTCCACAGAGAAAAGGCACCTTATACCTACCAACTGCAAATTAATTTACAGCTGCCAAAGTTTTATCCTGTTTGGGAATTAGGATTAGTATTTTCTTTTTTTTGTCCAGAAATGGAAAAACAGTCAAACTCAGTTTCGCCTCCCTGTTCCTCAGTCCATAAAGTTTTCTTTGTGCTGAAGAAAATGTACATAGAAGGTGCAGAAGAGGAGTGAATTTGGCAGATGTCACTAACACATGCCTTTCACTAGGACATAGTTCAACTTCTTATTCTATCGCTCTTTCTTTGAAAATTGATCTGCAATCATACAGGAGCTATCTATATTGTATCTTTGGCTTTTTGTTGTCAGCTAAGTGGGAGCAAGAAATATAGTTTTCATCATTGCATCTCTCTGATAAAGTTTTTTCCTCCCTCTGTGTTCTCAAGGCAACATGGTTTAGCATTTTTAAACAAAGTAGTCAATGGTGATTATAAGAACAGACCTTCATGATTTTTAAGTCAAGAGTCCAAAAGTGCCTCCTAAGAAATGACAATTTGTTTACCAAATCCCTTCAAACAATAGCTGTTTCAAACAGGAATAATAATGAGAGATTTGTTGTATTAAGCAGAACTGGGTATAAATTAATGTAATATTTTCCTTTTCATGTATGCAGAAGTGTTGCAAATATATGAGATTTAATGTTGTTTTTTCATCTTTCTTCACTTCCTTGTTATTCAGATTTTGCTAGAAGAAATATTTTAATAGTGAAGCTGTGTTCAGCAGAAATATGGTACCATGTTTTGTTTCCTATCAGCCATATCACCTAATTACAGTAAAAACTTGTTATTACACTAACACAGCTGAATATTGATCTCTGCAACTGCATTTACCATGTAAATGTAGGCATAATAATATTTAAATGCTCTGTGAAGGTGCTATTAGGCTTTGTTAGTTATGTGTAACATCTTATGCTCCGTGTAGAAGAGAAGGGTCCAAATGAATGGAGTTTTGACAGATTGAGACTTTTTTAGCAGTTCCCATAAAGCAGGACAGAGCATATCCCTTGTAGAACAGAAGTCCCTTTGCCATCGATGGGTGTCCTACTTCTCATTGCTGCTCTGGGTCTGATGAGTTCACCTGTGCGCATGCTATGTGGAGCGGATCCAGAGAAGGGCAATGGAGCTGGTGAACGGCATGGACCACAAGTCTGATAAGAAACAACTGAGGGAACTGGGGGGGGTTAGTCTGGAGAGGAGGAGGCTCAGGGGAGCTTCAACAACTACCTGAAAGGAGGATGGAGCCCAAAGGTGGCTGGCCTCTGCTCCCAGGGATCAAGGGATATGACAAGAGGAAATGATCTCAAGCTGCACCAGGGGAGGTTTAGATTGGATATTAGGAACAATTTCTTCCCCAAAAGGGTGGTCAGGCATTGGTGCAGGCTGCCCAGGGCAGTGGTGGAATCACCATCATCCCTGGAAGTTTTCACATACTGTGTAGATGAGGCCCTTAGTGACATGGCTTAGTGGTGGACTTGGAAATGCTGCAGTAAAGGTTGGACTTGATGATCTTAAAGGTCTTTAACAACATGGTTGGTTGTGTGATTCTATGATTTTATGCACTGGTAGAGCAAGAAACGGGAAGGATTTCTTGCACCTTTGTCAGTCTCAAACCCTTGCTAAACTGGCGCCAACTTCACTGGAGCATTTTGAAGTCTTTGGCAGGAATGTGCTGTCAGTGTATAGAATATGTTATGTATGTATGGAATGTGGGGGATCTTATTCTTCATTATTATTGTAGACACAAGCTGCACTTGAAAGACATTGAATGTTGACTGGATTAAACTCAATTAAATATAGCGGCAAGGACTTTAGGCTGTGTTACACACCCCTCACGCCTCAACCTACAATACCCCAGTATACACAATATATAACTGAAATATATTGTTAAATAAATTCAGGGTTTTTTTTTAAACAGTAAGCCCTTAGATTTATTTGAACAGAAACAGCTTCTCCTAGAGGACTCCTAGCTTTTAAAATGCATGCTTGCAATCAATGAAAACTTTCATAAAGGACGTTTCAGTTACTTTTATCTAAAACTTTTACCCATGGAAACAGAAGCAGTTTGGGGGCCTGGTGGAAGGTCAAGCTCATTAGCTTAAGTTCTGGAAAATGTGCTCTAGTGCTGATAAGAAAGAGCACTCTGCTGAAGCTGAATGGATTAAGCTGCTTATTTGTGTTAGAATACATCAGTTTTCATTGAGAAAATGTATTGTACAAACAACCGCCATACTTGCATGTGAGCAAAGGTGAGGCAGGTGCACCAGTTAATGAGGGATCTAAATCATGTTTTTACTGACAGCCTGTGGCACACGGGCAGGTCTAGGGCAGGTGCTCAAATTTATGAAGAAAATAAATGGGGAAACATCTCTTTTTATGCTACAGAAAGCACTACACATTTTCATAAAGAAGGAGCTTGGGACTTCATTCACTTGAGTGGAACAACAGGCTATTCCCTTGGGATTTTTACCATGTTGTGAAAGTGAGAAAGCAAAACAGTCCTGCACTGTGATATGTTATTGCATTAGCAGCTTTTCATTGTATCAGATAGGACGGAAGGGTTTCTTTTTCACTGCAAAGGTGCAAAACTTGCCATCTCATGCTCTTTTATGTTCACATAGCTCCTATGCATTGTAGTGGGGAGGGCTGATGCTGTTGCTGGAAGGTAGCGGATTAGCAGCTGAAAAAAAACCCCAACCCAAACCTGAAGTAACTTTTCAGCTCATAAAGCTTTTATGAGCTGAAAAATGCTTGTGGGGGTGTTATTTAACAGTGGTTGAGGGGCTGCTGGAAACATAACTCCTGTTTGTATCAGGAGTAAGTTGCACACCTGCATTTTTTGGAGACATTTAAAAGTCTTTATTTAGTGAGTAAGTTTCAAAGTGCTTATTGGACCCTGGGACTCACACCAGCTCTGTCTGGTTTCTTGTCCCCTCCAGCTTTGAACAGAATGAAATTGCAGGAACTTATGCTTTGTAGATGTGGAATTTTATGAAACCTTTGTGTTTCAACATGCAATTCTCTGACATGCATATTTCTGCCTTAGCAGTGTAAGAAGGCATGTGGAATTTGAATGAAATGCAGAATGGTAATGAGTCATAGTCATAAACCTTAACAAAGAAGGCAGAATAGAGTCTTTTCAGGTCTGTCTTGGGCCTTGTCTTAAAATTCATATAATCCTGTTGTCTTCACAGATCCTTCTGGAGGGCTGTCTCAGATCATCATGGCTCTCTTTAAGTCTGATTCCAACATAGAGCCTGAATTGCTTCTTGGCCAGTTTATACTTATGTTTATTCTTGCTGGTATTGTCTTTTGCTTGAATAGGTCTTTTTTCTTTCTGATATTTATCCCTTGATACTTTTATTTCTCTGTTCAGTTATAGAGAATAACCATGTCCCCTTTCAGCTTTAATTTTACTAACTTCTGAAGGGCTGAGCAAGTGAAAATGTGCTGGGAGGAAAGACTCTGCCTCTGTTCTGGAGACTCTGAGTGTCAGGATGGTGCTCTAACCAGACCAGATGATTGAGTGGAGGGAGAGGAGCAACCTGCTTTGCAACACCATTTCTGGGCAGCACCTCACTTGCAAGAGAGCCAATTTAAAAGCATGCATCGTGTAGGCTAGTATCTGTCTGCACCTGTACCTACAATTATTCTCTTTAAACCATTTTATTTATGCCCTCTGGCAAATATCTATCTGGACAGTCTTTGTAGTATACACATATGTGCTACGTGTAATTTTTTGTGTACCTTTCAAAAATTACATGTGTCAATTATTGTGTTAGAGAGACTTCTGATGAAGGTGAGGAGACTGTCTATTATGTGCTGAAATCACCATTTGTTTTCACTCAAATGAAAAGTATATGCTTTATGTTTATTCATAGCACCTATTTCAAATCAAAGTCTGTTGGAAAGTTGCTGTCTTGTATTCACTGCATTCTGCTGCTTTATGCAGTGTCTGATAACATGCCCAAGTGGATGTGTAAGAAAAGAACTTTCCTGCTTATGCAAGCTGTTCAGCTTTCCCAACAAATGTTTAGTTCTTGATATCGCTATCAGCTTTTTAAGACAAGAAGAGTTACAAATTTAACTAAGCATTGTGTTGAGCCATTTAATTTCTAAGGGCATTTCAACTTGCATCCATTTGAATGTGGTGTTCCTGTCCCATCCCAAACCATGGCCATAGTTTATTGGTACTGTGTAAATAGACTGATCTTAGTTCATTTCTGGTGGGATGTTGAAGCAACAGTCAAAATGGCCTCACATAGGTTGAATGAAATTTCCATCTTATTAAGTAGAAAATCTCCTATTTATTTAATGGAGGGCTGGGCATGTTTCCTTATTAACTGTAATGTTCCAACTGACGAGTATGGCAGCTCCTCATCAGCTTTGGAGGAAAACCACATTGCCTGCTGGCCTGAGTGTCCTGCAGTCACTGCACTGTGCTGCAGTGCCCAATAAGACCATATGGACATGGTCTTATTTCAGTGTTTGGATTAGAAATGCTATCCTTCCTGGTAGTGTTTTGTTTTGAGCCCTGGCCTTATGTGTTCAGTTGGGAAAGAAAGCCACCTAGTAATTCTGAAAGGGGGGATGACAAGAAATCTGGAGAGGGGCTTTTGACAAGGGCCTGTAGCAACCAGACAATGGGAATGTCTTTAGCCTAACAGAGGGGAGATTGAGATGAGACCTTAGGCAGAAGTTCTTCCCTGTGAGAGTGATGAGGCCCTGGCACAGGTTGCCCAGAGAAGCTGTGGCTGCCCCTTGCCTGACCTTGCTCAAGGCCAGGTTGGATGGAGGTTTGATCCACCTGGTCTAGTGGAAGGTGTCCCTGCCCATGGCAGGGGGTTGGAACTGGATGAGCTTTAAGGTCTCTTCCAACCCAAACCAGTCTGGGATTCTACAGTTTCAAATGAAACTGCTTTGTCAGTGTACTATCACTACTCAAGTAATTTTCATGCCCTGAATGAGCAAAATCTCTGTGTTATTCATAAAACGTGGCACAGAGAGAGACAAGTTCTTGTTTTGTCTAGAGTAACTGAAGTGTTAAATGCTAAGTAACATGGCCAGGTTCTGATGTCATCTTCCCCAGTGTAATTACACCATAGTAAATTCCAATGAGGTGATTGAGAGCAGAATTGTTGTAGGAATGTGGGGATGGTAGGTATCAGAATGTCTTCATAACAATTATAACTTCTGGTTCATTCAATAACTAGATGATTTTTTGATTCAGAAGGAGTTTGCCTCATATATTTAACCCAAACTGATAGACTTATTTCTTAATTGAACTGGTTGGAATTTTCCTATATTAAAATACTCATGTTGTACTGATCCTGTTTAGGGCTTTTAAAAATAGGTTGGACACCATCACATATAAATCATATTTAAAATGCACTAGCAGCAATTCCCTGTTTGAATGCAAGCCCTAATAAACAAATAATTGTAATAAATTTAAGGTTTTGGTACATTGCTTTCCCAAAACAAAGGAAAAAATATTCCAACTCCATATCCAAAAGAGCTCAAATTTGAGGCTTAGAAAGTTTCACAAGAAGGTAAGTCTATGAATTAATAAGTAGTCTTTAGGCCACTATTACTGGCTCTTCCTGAAGGCTTATTATAGAACAATAATTTTTTTTTCTCATTCCTTTATAGACTTCCATAGATACAAGGAAAAACCTTCTCATATTAAATGCTGTTCAGAGGATGCCTACATATTTCCTGCTGCTTTTGCAGTGTTTCCAAGGAAACATCTCAGATCTAGACTAGGGATTATACATTTCTGGCTTTCTTATACCTCTTTGTTTATTCATGAGAGAAACGAAGGGATTTTATTCATAGGTACAATGTAATTTTTCATAATTCTGTTGTGAAAGATAGGAATCCTTTTAGAAGTTTTGTTTACACATGGACAAAGTCTTAAGAAACCCTGTTGTAGAAAAGATAAGCTGTCTTGCAGATAGAAACACAATCTGATTTAATTTTTCTTGAGGAAAGGGGTTTTCTATACCAAAGTTTTTTGAATGTGTCCATATTGTAAAAAATCATACTATTTATGATGATGGTATAATCTTTTCTGCCTCTTTCAGAAAACATTATCTATACCATTTTATTTTACATGAAATGATTCATTGGAGATAGTGAAACTCTTACTGAATACAGAATGTGGTCCTGGAAGTGTAAATAAAAGGGTACATGTAAGTGGCTCAAAGGCAAAAGAACTTAATAGAAAGGCATTCCTTTAAGATGGGTCACTTAACAATTGTTCTAAAAGCACTTCAAAAGTATCTGTTGGCTATTCTTTTTGAGTATTTTTTTAGGGGGATCTTTTTTTGCAGCTGCTCTTTGCATGTTTTAGATTTAATTAAATTAGTCATTGCTAATCCATCTAGGTTTTTTCCTATCTTTCTTTTTTTTGGAAGTGTTTAGATGATAAATCTGATTAGTAATATACATACAATCCACTGGTGTCTTTCAAGATACTTGTGAATTATTTCCTGGCACAAGTCAAGATGTGTTCAGAGTGAGTACTGCATGTTTTGTGTCGCCTTAGGGAACATGGAGCTGAAGTTATCTATTTTCTTTTCTATAGAGTAATTCACACTTTAAAAAAAACACCAAAAACCTGCTCAGTGAATTGTACTAGGACTTGTCTGACCACTCATCTATTACCAATATGTTTAAATGAGGACAACTCAGTTAAAAAATTTACATCAAAATTTCTCTTCATTAATGATTAAAGTTAAAATCCCTAAGGAGAGGAAACGCAGTTGGAATTTTGTTCTTCATCAGGGGTAATCTTATCTACCAGCTGTCTATGCCTGCTTTGGTATTACCTCTGTTGTACTTCATAACTTTTTTTTTAATCAACATTAGCTTAAATAGTGCATAACAAACACTATTTTTTAACCTTTTTAACCATAAACTTGGATTTTCTTCATCAAGAAAGAGTTCCATAGCTTCAGTGGGAAGTTTTCGGCATTAGGAAAAGAATTTCTACATATGTGATGATTTTTTTTTTTGTTGCTGTTTCCCAAAATAACAGCAAAGAATATGCTTATATGTACACAGACTAGCACCAGGATTTTTTTATATACTGCCATAGGACTTCTTACAAGGGCCTGTAGGGACCGCACAAAGGGGAATTGCTTTAACCTGACAGAGGGGAGACTGAGATGAGCTCTTAGGCAGTTCTTCCTGTGAGTCCCTCGAACAGGTTGCCCAGAGAAGCTGTGGCTGCCCCATCCTTGGCAGTGCTCAAGGCCAAGTTGAACGTGGCTTGGAGCAACCTGGTCTAGTGGAAGGTGTCCCTGCCCATGGCCAGGGGTTTGGAACTGGATGAGCTTTAAGGTCCGTTCCAGCCCAACCCAGTCTGTTATTCTAGAGTTTCAAATGAAACAGCTTTGTCAGTATCCAATCACTACTTTCACTTTCATCTTTTTTTTTTTTTTTACTTTTTTCATGCCCTGAATGATCAAAATCTCTGTGTTGGAACTGGATGAGGTTGTAGGTCTCTTCTAACACAAGCCAGTCTGTGATTCTACCATTCTGTGATTTTATTGTGGGATTTTGTCTAAACTGTCTTATCCTTTATTAGAAATAGTGAGTGAAATGCTTCTTGGGTTATTCATGCATTTAATACTCAGGCTTGTAGTAAATTTTCAGTGGCATATTTGGACAAATATTAAGTATTACAAGCAGAATTCTTGAATCCTTTAGAAATGATGTGTACACTTGATACAACTGACAGGCAAGGATAAAGACCACAGGTGGTTTCACATCTGGTGAAACCAGAGAGTGGTAATGGGGTTGCAATGGTAAGTGAACCTAGAAAAAGTTGTCACAGTGTCTTTTACCTTAGTTCAGTTACTCCTATTTATGCTTGAAGAAAACAAAGTTAGTGTAAGCTTCCACAGAATTTCTTGGCCTGATCATCTGCACAGCTAAATTTGCTTGATTTCAAGTCATGAGGGAGAATGGCATTAATGTCAAACTCAACATAGTTTGGAAATTACTAAATTAAAGTAGGCAATATCTTGGTTTTGCTGATTACGGGTGCTGGATGCAGAAGTTTGGCATTGCTATGTGATAAGCGCTGCTGAGCATAGTAGTGCACAGAATGGATAGCAATTTAGCATAGTATTGCATTACCAGGATTACCAGATGACCTAACAGAACGTAAGCTAGTTGCATCCTCTACCCTACATGAAATAGGAAAACTATGAAAATCAATGAAACTGAAGTATTTCTGCATCTCCAAAATGTTACTCAAGCATTTATTTGTTCTTACCTTAATTATTTGGCTTCTTAGGCTATTCATTTTTTTTTATCAGTTTATTCTGTCCACATTCAGAGCCTGTCAAGCATGTGCTAATTCTAAGTCGGTAACCATATAACCATTCTCAGTACAGGATGGAGTTTGTACTAATAGGTTCATAGTCAAAAGTTTACCCCTCTGCTATGGTTTTAGTGCTGCATGAAACTTGCCACAGCTAGGCATCTATTTTCAGCTGCAGCTGGATGAAAATTTCTGTTGTTATGTATTGTCCAACAAAAATGTCTTTTTAATACATCGTGTTTCTAAAACCAGATTAATATTTTTCCGAGACAAATGTCACACTTTCCCAAGAGAAAACAAAACAAAATAAAACAAAACAAAACATCTAGATGGAAAACCTTCTTCTAAAAGAAAAATGGAACTATTCCTCATTTTTATGTATGTGATTATCTTGTAAAAAAAGAAGCCCATGCTCTGTGTGCATTATACAGACTTTTTCCCAGCTCTGAGCAATGAAATGGCTAAATATTTGCAGGTAAACTACAGCTTGTTCTCAGATAAGTCTTCTCTAATTGTAAGCTTATTCTAGAGTATTTGCTGTATTAGGCTTCTTTTCCTGCTCTGCTTTTCTTTCTGTTTCATCTGCTGTTCACAAGTCTCTGCAGAGTTCAGGAAAGTATGAGGATCAAAAGCACCCCAGAAGTTGATCCAGGTAGATATTATGTGTTAAAATACTGTTTACTACTTAATTTTTGAAAGGCTTTCAAGCATATGGCTCTGCTCTGCTTTCCCTAATATTGTGTCTGAAGGAGGGAGTCACGCTTCTATCATTCCTCTTGTAGCAGTGGGGTTTTTACAGCCTTACATTTGTTTATCTGAGAATCTGGTCTATTTCTAGGCTGCTTTGGATGTTTAAAACCCAAAGTAATCATGTTTGTTAACCCCTATACCTAAATTTATACCTAAATTTGCCCTCCCTTCCTCCTTCGCTTCCTTCTTCTCTTTCCTTTTTCTTCATCTCTTTCTCTCTTTCCTCCTTTCACACCAGATTTTTGTTGTAGGGCCAGAACTGGTTCCTTCTTGTGCTACCTATGCAATGGCAGAAGTATTTCAGTTTTCCTCAATGTAACAACGGTGTAAGTGTATCCAAGGGATGGTGTTGAAATGGGATAAGAAAGGGCAAGACCTGCTGATATCTCACTCTTTCGACCTGCTGATATCTCACTCTTTCTACCTTAGTCATGGAATACCACACTGAAATAATTTTGGTGAGAAGTTGCTTTCCTTCCCAGCCAGGTCTTCTGTTTACCAGCTAACTGGGTGTGTTGTTCTTGGAGTTGGACTTTTATATATATATATATATATATATATAAGAGAATCATATCCAAACAGACCTGCTCATGCATATACTGCATGACTGTAGAATCTGTTGAATCTGTCTTTTTGCATTGCTTAGGAATTCAGCTGAAGAAAATTATTTATTACTTGCCAGTTGTTTGTTTGTGGTTGTTTAGCCCTGCAGAGCTTTAGAATTGTCTTCTTGTAGGCAGTAAGCAAAAAGTTATCATTAGAAGGATGGTCATGTCACGAACCACTTAGGAGGAGCTACTGCTGCTTGGAGTGCCATTCTGTTAATGACATGTTGGAATAGGAAGGAAGTGGGAATTGCTGTCCTTAGAATATTGTATGGCAAATACCCAGTCATTATCTAGGGAATGGTATCCTGCATTTGCTGAGGCTCAGACATGACATTGCAAGGCTGCCATTTTTAACAACTTGATGTTTTACTCAATCTATTTTTTCTTAACAAGTTCACTGCTGTGTCAGGGAGGGGAACACAGGAAGTATTGAGGCTGAAGGAAACACCAGGGGTTGCCAGCAGTCTTCATGATAAGCTTTTATAACAACACGTTTCCTCAACTCCTGTCATGGTTTTCATATCATCATGTCTATCACTTTAGAATTCAGCAGGGATGTTTAAGGCCAGCCACAGAGGCCAGAGCCCTGTGCAAAGCAGATGTCCACATCAGCAACATCCACTTCCCACAGGTGTTTGTGGTTACAGCCAACAACTTTGTCAAGATGGAACTTGAAGGAATGGTATAGCTGTGAAAAGGCTGCAGTTTAGGAACATGCCAGCAATTGATATTCAGGGTTTCAATGGGGCTGTATCTTGCATGGAAACAGAGACACCCAAATGTGCTAAAGCAGGCTGGAAAAGAGAATTGGAGTAGGCAAGGCTGACTACCCACCTTGAATTGCTTTCAACTCCTACCCAGCCAGCTGCACAAAAATTGTTCAAGTACTTCCTTCCAGAAATCTACTTGGGTAGTTGAGATTTTTATGCAGGGTCAATTTAGATACAGTTTTTTAATTATTATTTTTACTGCTGAGATTTCAGAAATTCAGACTTCTCTTTTGACTGTCAGAGGGAGAAAAATACATAACGTTTGGTAAAATTTAGAAGGTTAAAAACAAAATAAAAGGCTATTGAAATGTGTCCTGCATTGTTAAGCCTTTCTAAAGGGAGCCAAAGTTAACAGAAGTTTTAGAAATATATATCCAGCTGGGGAGCTTTTAAGTTAACTAAATAAAATGTTTTGTTTATCTAGACTCAAAAGTAATCAAGAACTGTATTTTACTACACCTCATCATACATACTAGTCATGTTAACATGAGGTAGAACGATTAAAATAATCAAGAATTTAATTATTTCTGGACCTTTGTTGCCTTTTACTTAAGTGTGTATAATACTAGCTATGTTTCTTTAATACCTTAGATCAGCTCTTTGGCAGTATTCCCACCTTTTCCTGACTGGGGATACGGGGTATGCCTGAAGCACTATTGCACTTTGACTGTGCTTAGTAGGCTAATGATATTACAAGATCGCACAAGTTAGAAGAATTGCATGAACTGAAGGCTGACACTTGGAATTTTCCTTCAGCAGGAAATGTCTGTATTCCAAAATCTTATTTCTTTTGAAATGAGATGAAAAGAGCAACTAAAAAATCCCTTTTCTATGAAACAAAATGGCCCAAAAGATGTTATCAGAATGCTTTATTTCTGTAAAAGTGAAGCTTTCTGTTCCAATTTAAATGTAATATTTTAAGGAAGAAAAAGCCTCAAATACAAAGGTTTTGAAACAACAGAAACAAAAAAAAATATCTTTTTGTTCAATTTGGTATGGAGACAATCTTGCCAGATCACTACTTCTTCAGTATGCTTTTAAAACAAAATCTATTCAGTAAGACTGGCAGGTTTCTGGGGAATTGGTTGGGTTTTGTTTTGCTGGAAGAGTTTCAGCAAGCTGTAGTCATAAAACTGCTTGAATCCACAAAGACTGCAAATCTGGTCCCTGGCAGAACTGAGATTTAGGGGAGTCAATATGTGACATAAGGCTGTTAAAGACTTTCCTTGTGATAGCTCCTCTTCCAAGCCAGATACGAGACGTCACTGGACTTTCAAAGGGTTTAAATAAAACATTTTAAACTTCTTCTATTTAGAGGACTCTTAAATATTTTCCAGATGAAATAGAGACACCTGTTGGCTTAATTTAAGTCAGCTAAATTTAAGTCTGCTGGCTGTAGCCTTGCTCTTTAGAAGTCACCAAAGCCATCAAAAGTGCTCCACAGATGTGCGCAGATTTTGAGATGACACATTAAAGACATTGGTTTGTGTTACTCAAAAAGTCTTAATCAAACACAGTGTCCATTACTCCGTGGATTGTTTGCTTGGATGTGCTTTTCAAAGCAGCTTCAATCTGTAGCAAATCATAGAATCACAGACTGGTTTGTGTTTGAAGGAACCCTAAAGCTCATCCAGTTCCAACTCCCTGTCATGGGCAGGGACACCTTCCACAAGACCACGTTGCTCCAAGCCCCATCCAAATTGTCCTGAAACGCTGCCAGGGATGGGGCAGCCACAGTTTCTCTGGGCAACCTGTGCCAGGGCCTCACCATGTTCGTAGTGTACAAAAATAAGTAATATGATGAATCGTGTCTTCCTTCAGTCTTCATTGCTGTCTATGTGTTTTTCACAGCATATTTTTACAATCTGTTCCTGCAACGACTTTCTTAGAATAAAGTTTTTTGAATGAGTAGAGGTCTGATCAATAGCTGCTTATGAAGCTTGAGACATCTGACTTGATTGTGCCAAGTGTTAAGTATTAGATATTTTGTACCTATCTTTACAAGATATATACAGGAAAGAAAAGAAAAGAAATAAGGTGACACAACATGGAAAAAAAGAGTAGTTAACATGTATGCATGGAGTAAAACCCCATGGATTTTCTCTTTTATTTTACCTTGAATTATTTATTACTTTTCTGTCTGAACCAAGCTTTTTTGTTTTCATTGCAAGTTACTGCATTACCTTTGTCAGTCACTGAATTTGCAGAAATTTGATAGAAAACCACATGTATACAATATTTTAATGTCATATATAATATATACAGTACTCTAGTCATACCATTGTCTAAATTAGCCCTGATATAACTCAGTTGAAGCCCAAACCCAAATATTTCAGTTATTGAGTGCAGGAAGGAATTTGACTAATGCAAGCTATTCTGTTTTTTTTCATTCTAACTTGTGTTGTGTTTACCAGTTCTTGGTAGTGAATGTTATGAAGCTTGTGATAGTGTCACATTATGCAATGAAATGGATGTTTTTTGAAATGAACAGTCAAAAATGTTTTTGGCCTTTCCCCCCCCCCCCCTTTTTAGAGCTATTCTAATCAAAATATGGAGCCTGAAGTCCACAGAACATTTTATGAATCTTTCTGTGAATTTCATGGGTTTATTGTACTTCTAGTCCTAAAAAAGGCTGAACTCTGTTACTTGTCAGAAAGAGCTCACCATGTTGCTCTGAAGCAATGAATGGGCAAATTGCAGGAATGTTACATGTAGGGTGCCAAATTAGGTGCTATCAGTCCCATTTTCAATGAGACTTCACAAAACTGTCCTAAATCCATAAGTATTTAAATGGAAGAGTTTATTTTTTTCTGAAAGTTTGGAAAACATCATAATCTGTGTTCTATTTAATTCTCTGTTAATTCTTCTACAGCTGCTTCTCTGAAGTTTGTTTATTTTTGAGAGAGAAAATGGTCTTTACTGCTTACCCTCTCAAAAATTATCTTTCTCAAGAAAGAACGTTGCTATGCATTACACGTCCTTTGGGTGTTGAGAAGTTAGCTTGATCGTCAATAACACAGACACAACTTCTATATTTGACCCAGTGACAAATTAACATGGGTTTAGAACCAATTGTCATTAGAAAGTTTGTAATGAAAACTAGTGCCGAATCAGTCAGTCTCTCTGTGATTATACGTAGTAGCAGTCAACTCTTCCTGTGGCTAAAAAGCACCCTGTAGCCAGAACGATTTCCATTTCTTGCACATAGTTGACTGTTATTGAGATAGATGCCTATTCCATACAGTTAATTTAAGACATTTAGACATATTAAATGGATCAAGGAACACTCTAGGCTGCATATACACTCATCCACCTTTCTATTTAATTTTCTAGTGTGTACCTCATCACTTTCCTCAATAAGAGGCTTTACAGATAAATTCCTTTTGGGGCTTGTTTGGATTGGCAGTCTGAACTGGCAGCCCTTGCTTTTACTACTTTTTAGCTACTTCGTTTTTACTTTCTTTTTCTTGGAGTCACAATAATAAAACACCTCTTTAAACAAGTGCTCCTTTTGGCTCATTTGCCATGATAATCTGTGAACTATTGATAAACACATTTAGAAGCCAAACTCCTTCCTTTTAAAGTCCTCATTTCATCTCTTATTAAAAATCTCAAGTCTGCATGTTTTTACCCACAGTTGGAGTGGACATGAACATAATTAGGGGCAACATGTGGCAGCTGCATCCAGCCAGTTTAAAACTGCTGCAAATTTTCTTGTGTCTGCCCTAAGGTCGAACAGACCCGTTCAACAGATAAGACTTTTCCCTCCTGTATTCATATTTTATAGTAGTATTTAGTTTTTTATCCTTGTGTCTTACTTATAGGACAAGATAATATGAGCTATATTGTTGCATAGATTCTTGGCCATCTCTGGGGTTTAAGAGATTTTCCACAGCTGTTATTCCTGAGCACTGTAAACTTGATTACTAACACTGAATAATCAAAGCTCTAGAAAGGAGAAAAAATTCTAATTAAAGAAAAAAAAAATCCATTTTATTAATCACTACTTTTTAAAAAGCTGATGGTTTGTTTTTCTTTTCCTTTTTTTTTTTTGTCTGTTTGTTTGAAAAAGAGCCCAAACAAAAATGCTTAGTATTTAATGAAAGAGCCTTCTGAAAGTTAATTATTGGAATATCATACCTTTAGCTAATTTTCTTTAATGTGGATCTTTGTGGCATGTGTGATCTTGAAAAAGGTAACAAAGTAAAAGTAAAGTCTGATAGAGATCTTTGCATATGTAAGAATTTTTATATGTCTTCTAGGTGAATTTTGAACAGATGTTGTTCACTAAATTTATTACCTACCATAAATGACTTAGCATGAGTTAGTAATTTGAGGGACTCCCAGGTGTGCATTGTTTCAAAAATAATACACTGGTCAGAACTTGTTAGTCATGGTATCCTCCTACAAATTGCAGCTTATCCAGATCCATCCAGGTTTAATATATTTTTTTTAATGTCTACTTCTGTGTAAAAAGCATGCTACATGTGTTGTTCACACAATCCTAACAGCTGTGTATGAAATCATAGTTAATTTGTATTCTACATTACGCTATATAGCAGGTTAGGTATATATTTCCTTCTTAAGTTATGCACACAGTAAGCTATCTTTCTTGCCCATGCACATTTCAATATATAGTACTCTGGTTCTGAATGTCGGTGCAGTTATTTTAAAGTGGATTTACTGAGAATTACAAGCTCTCAAAGCTCCCTAGCAGCTCTGACTTGCCATCCTTCTTTCAGTTAATGAATTCTCATTTATTCTTGCATACACTGTTTTGCAAAGAAGGTGTACAATTCTGTGTTGATTAGAGCTTCTACTTCTATGAAAATATGATTCTTCAGTATGTTATATGCTAGAATTTGTGGATTCTGAATGTGAAGTTAGACATGCCTCCTCATATCATATTGCAGATCTTGGACAAATAACTAAATTATTGTTTTTATGCTTGAATGAAATTTTAAAAGGAGATCTGGGCAGACAAGTAAATGGCTGCAGAAGATATATTTTTTTTCTGTGGCATTGGGCAGCCTCTGTAAATATTACTTTATATTGAGAAAAATTAGAGTTGCAGAGGCATATTCTATAGGTCTATATTTATTTTCTTATTTGCATTGCTTAGCTTTGTCTCAGTCTGATTTCTGGTAAAGGTTAGTGCGTGTCTCATATCCATGGAAGCAGTTGCTGCAGGCTGGGGCCAGAGTCTTTTGGTCTTCATATGGTTTTCATCTTGTCTATTTCTTACCTCTGCTGAATAGTGTAGGATAAATTAGCTTATATGTGGGTTTAGGATTAAACATTGGTGGCAATGGACAGCATTATATGAGCAATGTGTTCAGTATACACAAAGATTTTAATTAGAAAGTTAAACACTGTGGTGGCATTTAACTTGGTGTGAGTAGACGAACCCGCTGAATTTACTGTATTTCACTTTGAAATTTTTGTTGTTTGGTTGTTTTTTTTGTTGTTTTTTTTTTCTCGGATTGTTTGTACTTCATATATCTATTATAATGCGCAACTGTTGTTGTCACTTAGGGATTATGAAAAGCTCTTTTTTTTTTGCAGATCATCCGGTGAATGAATTTTTGGATCTGTTCAGTCACCACATGCTTCCTCATGCAGTAGATGAATCCCACATTGATGCAGAATCAGCTCAGACTGAGCCCTGTACTTCAGACTCTGTGCAGGATTCATCTGAATATATAATATTGGATCCTTTCTTTCCAAACTTTGTAGAGTTTGAAGAAGAGGAAGACTGTGAAAATACTACTGATGTTACAACTCCTCCAGCTTTGCAGTTCATCAATGGAAAGCAACAAGTTACTAGTCCACCTAAGAGCACAAAAGCTGAGGAAGCGAGAAGTGACCAAATTGAAAGTGTTGCACATTCCAAAAATGTAACCTTTTCTCAAATCAATGAAACAAACAAATTTATAATACCTGAAAATGAAGCATCTGGTACTATGCAACCAAGCAAAGCTGGAGAAATGATAGGGGCATTTGAAGTTACACAACCAACAGCAGATGTTGCAATGTTAGAACCTGTTTATAGTGGTGAGTTAGAAGTTGCTACGACTGATAAATCAGTAGCCATTACTACTTCATATGTGCAGTCTCTGCAAAAAAATAAAGAGACTGTAACATGGCGTGGAACTGAGGAGACATCTACTAAAGATACAAAAAACTTGCTTCTGATTACTAATGAATCTTCTGGAGATGGCTCCATTGAACCTGATTTATCCAGATCTGTCTTCTCAGAAATTGTGACAATGTCAAGAAAGAAAGATAGCGGAAAAAATTCTGGCACAACTTCTGTTCCTGCTGTATTTGCTGTGGAAGGTTCTGTTGTAACTGCTTCTCTGGATACAGTTTTTAATACTGCTACAGTAGGCACGGGTATGAATGACCTTCTTTCAGAAGAGCCATCCGCTACTCCAGGAAATCATTATAAATCAACTATTAAATTTGCTCCAAACTCCCCTGTTGAAAGTCTTATGGAAACAAGCAGTCATACAGGAAAGCCTGAGATGGGTGCTGCTTCTTTTATAGTTCCAGAAGGATCTGGAGATGTAGAAAAGGACATCACTATAACTTCAGCCATGACAACAGAAATGGCAGTAACAGAAGCATTTTCAATGCAAGATATTTCTTTGGGTTCTGAAACAGTACTGCCAACAGAAATTTCTATAACCACTTCAGGAGTCACTTCTGCTTTGCCCAGAGGAATCAGCACTCTCTATTCTGCTTTTGATCAAAGTCCTGAATTAACTGTTGCCACCAATTCTGTGTATGAGTTTATTACAGAAGAAGTTGCCAGCTCTTTTGTAACTGAAAAGAATATAAAAAATGAAAAAGAAGTGCAAACCACTGTTTATTCAAGTCAGGAAAACTCAGCTACTGCTGCAGAGGGAAATTCAGAGTTCAATGAACTTGGGAGCACTACTAGTGAAGTCAGAACTGTAAGACAAGGCCCCACCCCCCTCAGAAAAACAGTACTGGTAACAGGTACCATGAGTTCTGAAATGAAAAAGCTCACCACTATTCCTCTGTTGAGAGAGAAACATCTTTTTATAAATGAAGGATCAGCAGAAGAACCAGCAGACATATTTTCAGGGGGTCCCACGAGAAAAGTAGAAAGTACTGACTCACCATTTACTGAGTCAGGTTCTGGAAACATAGATGTTATCATTGAGTCTGCTACTTTGACTTCAGTTCCAATAAGAGCTATCACCGAAACACAAACAGAAAAGCATGAAGGAAAAGTTTACAGTATATATGACACTTCACTGAAGAACACAACAACAGAATATGAAGAACATGCAAGACCAGATGAATCAGCAATATCAATTTCAAGTACTAGGTCAGATGGCTTGACAAAGAAGCCTGAAGTAACAAGTCAGATGCCCCAGGATGTGTTTAGTACAGGAAACCTGGGAGAACAGCAGCAGGAAACAGAACCAGCTTACACAGCTCCTTCTGAAGTAAAATCTAGTCCTGAGTCTAGAAAAGAGGTAATATCTCATGTTGCATCAGGAGTTAAAACTGAAGATTTAGAAACAACTAAGGTCACACCATCTCCAGAATCAGTGGTTAGTAACAGCCCTTATGACATCATGGTGACACATGGTACTGGCAGTGCAGAAGGAGTAGCAGTATCTACAGAAAGCAGAAATGCAGAAGTTAGTTCTTCAGCTGTCTCATTAGGAAAGATTCTCCTGATTGAGCACGGCTCTGGAGAAGAATTCAAAGGTGACAGCAGCACCACAGAACTAATGTCTAATGGACCCATTAAAGAAATACTTGGAAGTCATTTCCCATTTATTGATCAGGGATCTGGGGAAGCAGACACATTCAGTGAATCATTTACAAAACCAGCAGTTTCACCCACTGGGGAACCAGAAACACAAGAAAAGTATGACAAAAAAGCTGTCAGCACACTACCCATGAATCATGCTTTCACTACTGAACTTGGCAAGCTAGTCACAAGTATTGAACATGAATCAACCACAATGGAAACTGTAACTGACATGAGAATGGAAGAGAAAAAAATTGATGAACTGATAGTGAGATATTTTTCTACGAAGACTCCTTTGGTGGAAGATATGTATTCCAGAGAAGGTTTGCCACAGGAAATTTCAGCAAAAGCTGTAGAACCTTCTGAAGAAGCAACAATAGACCCTTTATGTAAAAATACACAGGCTACCCATGAACATACAGGATTATTAAATGTTCCTACTGTATACAGTCTGTATTCAGAAGAAAAGGAATTAGAAACTGAATCTGTTAAAAAAAACCTTTTGTCATTTAATGATGACAGAGTAACTGAACCTTCAAAGATTGAAAGGAAATACATAAGCTCTCCAGGTACAGATACAGAGCAAAAGGAGGAGTTGGTACAAAATATTTTCCCTATGAAAGATATTCCCAGTTCATTCCTGACACCCAAAGAAGAAAAGCTATCAAATAACGAGCTTATCGGTGATGCATTATTTTCAGGACAAGGGTCAGGAGATGACCTTGCTGTTATTTCTGCTGTAATGCCATTAGCTGTCAAAGAAATTACAAGTACTTTAAGTCCTCATACTTCTCATGCTGCAAATTTGGGACCCAAACTATCAACTGACAGGACACAAGACTTTGACAGAGGAAGCACTGAATCAAATGTTGATGTTAATGAAGAAGTTACAAGTCCTGTAGCTGGGCTGTTGGTAAAACCAGAAAACCAGTTTCCCAGCTCAGTGATCACCAGTTCCCCAGCTTTAGCAGAAGAGAGTTCCAATAGCTTCACCTCTGAAGAGATTAAAGAGGTGACACATTATTTTGTTGCAACTTCAAAACCCCACGATAAGGAAGCTAACTATAAGAAAGGAGAAAATGAAATAAGTGGGAGAACATCTACTTCTAAAGCTGGTTCTCTAGAGAAAACTTTAAATTTACTGTTTAAACATAGTGTAACTCCCATTTCTGTAATACTGAGTGGAACTCCCAATCTTGAAACAGAAGGATCGCTTGTAACCTCAACAACAAAAATGCCAGGCAGAGTATTATCTGAAAGCTCTGGAGAAGGGTCTGGCTGGGTTGGTGATTTGGATTCATTTTCAGATATGTTTACTCATTTGTCAATACCCCCTGTGTCAAAGGTAGAACTAAATGCTTCGTCTAGTGCTACTGAGGAAGCTTATTCTGAAGTTACGACAGAGGCACCAATAGATGGACCACAGACTGTCATCACAGGACTGGCATCCCTTTTTACAGAAGATAAAGAGATTGTGGCAAATCCATCTGCTGTTCAATCAAAGACAGCTGCATCAGAAGAGCTAACAAGGGATACTGGGATATATGAGAAAATTATCCCAGTGATTGATGATAAAAGAAGTGTTATATTGAACATCTCTGTTTATGGTGATATTACACTAATTGAAGAAAGACTTCAAATCCCATCAGAAGAAACAACTATTATAGACATGGATCACTCTAAATCAATGCCTGAAGATATAATAAGTGTGCAGACAATGCCAAATCTTGTTATACAGTCAACATATGGTGGTGATGATAGCATGACAGCTGAAGAGGAGAAATATGAATCAACACCTAAAATTTTCATAACCAAAGAGAAGACACTTGGATCTGATGATAGTCTTTCTTCAACTACTTCCAGTCAGCCAAGCAGTGAATCAATAACATCTGGACACAGACCAAAATCAGATGACAAGGATCTAGGTTCAGGGAATGCAAGGAAGTTTGCGACAGAAACTCTCATTGCTACTGAACTCTCTGAACTGGGCATTTTCCTTCCTACAGTGCCATCACTGGCAAACCATCATGTGCTTCATGAGTCTAAACATGTTGTAACAAGCACAACAGATGACAACTACAAGCTGAATACTTCAGCAAAAAACGAAGTAATAACAGATCAAAGTGAAACAGTCTCTGGCTTTTCTGGAATGGGACAAGAAGAACTGGATGATAAGCTGCCTGTGATTCCTTCTCTTACACCAGTTTTTACTACTGAGGCAGACAGGATTTTGACAACTGACATGCTTGATGTAAGTATTGTCACCACACAGCGTACATCCCAGCTGACAACTGCATCATCTAGCAAGAATGACAGAAAACATCCCACAGTATACACAAGCACAAAATCGGCATCAGTACAGTATGAAGAAACAGATTCAGGCTTTTATTCAGTGCGTCAAACTCCTAAATCTTCAGTGACTGTTCAGTTGGTTAATGGAGTATCTGAGTACTCTGATGTAATCATTCCAAGTACATCATCTTCAAAGGATTCAGATCAGCCTGATCATTCATCAGCCAGAACTTTCAAAGAGGTCAGTTCTGATATTGCAGCAACATATAAACCTCCCACCACTGACCTTCTTGACAGGACAGAGTATCCTCTGCTGGAGTTTTCCCCCAAGCCTGTTTCAGAAAGCACAACTACTGAAAGTACTCCTCACTTTAACAGTTTTGTAACAGACAGGACAGAAGACACAGAAACCTCTATAACTGATTTGGCTGTTGAAGAAGAAGCTACTCTTTCTGGAGATTCTCCATCAGTACATGTCTTGCCTACTGCTTTTCTGAATTTCAGAGAAAGTGTGAGCACAGGTGTTCCAAATGTTAGCACAGTAAAAGTTGAAGATTCCTTGGGGAGAGTGGACAATTCTCATCAAGAAGATGACAGAAGTACTGAGAGAGAGATCCCATGGCTTTTTTCCACACCTGTTTCAGATTCATCCAATAGCATTGAAAGTGATGCATTTAAGCCTGACCAGGAAGCAGTTACAATGCTAGCTTCATCTTCACAGCCTTTGGATGCAAGCACAGAAATACAATCAGCTTTGTCTGAGCAAGAGGAGATCACAACTGTTTCTTCTAACATTGCAACAAACAACTTTACCCCTGCAAACAGTCTGTTTCAGAATGAGCAGTCTACGATAAGCTTTGAGGAGCCAAACACTATTGAACTTGTAACTTCATCATTTTTCCTTCGGGAAGTCACTAATGGATCAGATTTCCTGGTTGGCACCAGTGTGGGTTCAGTTGAAGGCACAGCAGTGCAAATTCCAGGTAACTTCCAAATACAATCACTGTTGTATATGTTTGTTGTGATACATGTAAATGTGTGTCTTAACTCTGATAAGAGGTATGACAATCAGAGCACTGTGTGAAATAACAGCAGAACTCGTGAGGCTCAAGCTTTGAAATCCACATGATCATAACCCTTACAAAGTGAAGGAAGATAGGAGGACCAAATCTCAAGCTCACTGACTTTCCTGAGGTTTCTATTTTCCTCAGCATTGTGGAGCTTTGGATCAGACTTGAGGTGACAAGCCAGTTCTAAAAGACAGGAAGGTAACATTGATTGTGGTAGAGAATTCAGCTGTAACTGTTTGATTTTCCAATTTCAGATAATTTTGTCTGATAGCTTTTTTGTATGGGCATGACAACAGTACTTACGCAATCGGTTTATAGTTAGGATTGGTTTATAACATCTTGAAGTTGACTAGGAGAATGGATCTATAGTGTGTATTCTAAGATCAGAATTTTCTATAAAAAGTAATTTTTCTTAGCCTGCAAGATGACTTTTCAGACAAGAGAAAACCGAGACTTCATGTTTTCAGCCTGTCTGTAACTTTCAATGGTTGATACAGTGTCTGACTTATAAATTGAAGATCTTTTAGTTAAATGTTATTTGCCACAGTATTTTGTTTAACGTAATGGTTATTAGGCAGCATTTCGCCAAATACACAGATGAGGCAGGTAGGGTCACTTCAATTGCTTCAATTCACATTTTACCTAGATATAGTTGATGAAAGAATTGAACCAGCTTAATTTCATGTGGTTTTCTATTATTTTTCGTCAAATAATCCAGGAAGCTATTAATCTGAAAATGTTAACTGGGAAAATATCCAGTCCATAGGAGGACAAGCAAATGGTAAATGCACAAGAAACATCCTTGGGTGCTTAACATAGCCTTATGTTTGGGACTTTCAGGAAGCAGTCCCATAGAAAACAACCTATTTTATGGATATGATCCGAATAATTTCAAAACCTCCAAAGCAAAATCATGGCCACTAAATTACAATCCCAACTTATGTAGACAGGGTTTTCATGTGGAGGCTTCTAACTGAAGCTTCTGCTCTCCCGTGACTAGATAGAGAACTTAGTACTTTAAGGAGACGTCTTTGAATGTCTAATTTGTCAAGGGTAAAATAGACATTACTTACCTTTTATTTCATAAACCATAGTCAGATTGTTTTGGAAAAATGTAACCAAAAATCTAAACTTTTCTTATGTTTCTAAATTAATTTAGGTTACAGAACTCACCCATTTTTTTTAAGTTTCCAAAGCCAAGGCTTACTTCTTGTATCCCAGAAGGGCTATCTTCCTGATTATCCTCTGACTCTGAGATACTCAAAAAATGGTTATGTATACTTGTTAATTGCTCCTATGCATTAAATAAAATGCAAATACCTAGGTTTCTAAACTCAGATGATATAAGCATCACTAGAAGGCATAAAGCTCTGCAAGGAAAAGCCGTTTAAATGGTAACTCCCATAACAACTGAGGATTTCACAGCAGGTAAGCATTTTTCTTAGTGTTTAGTTATGGATGTATTCAGTACCTTTGTGTTCTTGAGATGTGTTTTAAAGAAAGGTGGGAAGTACGCATGTGTGAAAGTATTCTTTCAAAGAAATAAGACCTTTGGGGCATTGATTGATTAAATATAAGTAAGTGAAACAACAGCAACCAGCTAGTATGTTCTGTGTACCCAATCATTCCATATAAACTAACCCTGCTCAAAAAAAAAAAAAAAGCAAGCATTTTCCATTCATTTTGCATATTTTTAACTATTTTCAGCTATAATTAATTACCATGTCATGCAAACTAAATCCTCAATAGAATACCATAGCTTTCAAATATAGTACAAATTGCTATGAAAAACTGTAATTCTAAAAGTTATTTATACTGGTTCATAGTAAATGCCATGTTGTTAAAATTGTTAAAGTTGAAAATAGCAATGCCTGAAAATAAGCTTTACTACTATATAAAATGATCTTATTCTCCTTAGCGTATTATGTTAATAGAGTTTCTCTAACTACACTAAAGCCTGATACATCCATGCAGTAATGAAGAACTATTTTTTCTTCTAAAAAATAAAAGACACCAGTTCCTTGAAGCTACAGAGTCAATTTCCTTTTTCTACTCATTCAACAGGCCAAGATCCATGCAAAAGCAATCCCTGCCTTAATGGTGGTACATGCTATCCGCGTGGCTCATTTTACATCTGTACATGTTTGCCAGGTTTCAACGGCGAGCAGTGTGAATTAGGTAAGCTGATGCAATCTAGGCACTTACTGAGTATAAAACCTTCATACATGAGATCTGCAGAAGTGTTGTGTTTTGAAGTTAAAGAATACATAGACATTTGAAAAATTCTATAGTGAGGCCTTGTTAAGAAGAGAACAATAAAGTGAAGGAGGTTCACTTATACCCCTTTTCTCTCTTCCCTTAGACTGGACAAACATGTACACACACAAATGTAAGAGTTGTAAATGAACTACATGACCTAGAATTCATTACACTGAATTCGCAAATACATCACATAAAACCAGATAAACATTAATATTTGGGATAGTTCTTGGGATAGTTTTTAAGAACTCAGGAGTCAGAGTACAGGATATAAAATTGTGGATCAGTAATGTCACATTTCCTAAGGAAATTGCTGCTTGGCTTGTGGCTGAAGAGGCCGCATTAGGCATAGTAAAATTAGTTATCATGCAAATAAACCATTCCCTTGGATCTTTTGCAATAATTCTGGATTATTATAGAATCATAGAATAGGTAGAGGTGGAAAGGTCCTTAAAATCAGCTAGTTCCAACCCCACTGCCATGGACAGGGACACCTCACACTAAATCATGTCACCCAAGGCTCTGTCCAACCTGGCTTTGAACACCGCCAGGAATGGAGTGAGTGAACTGGTCCTAGTATGACTAGGTCCAGTCCTAGTGGTGACTGCATGACTAGGTCTGAAGAACATTTCCCTTCTAGGAAGGGGGTGGATTATGAAAATACTTTTACCTTTATGTTGTAGATATGGATGAATGCCAGTCTAACCCATGCCGGAATGGAGCCACGTGTATAGACGGCCTCAATACCTTTACTTGCTTGTGTCTGCCAAGCTATATAGGTGCTCTTTGTGAACAAGGTAAGGTGTATTCTTTAATCTATGGTGATTGAGGTCATCCCTTTCCATTTCAACACTCTTCTGGAGAAACTAGGCAAACCCTTCTAAAAATGAGAGGACGAAGAAACAGTAAAAATGTGGGGAGTCATCAGTGGTGAGGAGAGATTACAGTTTTTGAGTATGTTAGACTCCCATGATTTGTGGCTCAGTTTTTGCTTAAGGTTGCAACTGTACCATCTTTTGCAGATGGATGACAGCAAACTCTATCCAAGTGCTAACCTGACTGGAAGTAACATTACTGTTGTACCAAATATAAATGGTTACAGTAGGGAGTTTCTGTGCCAAAATAACAGACACACAGTTTTCAGGTGGCTCCAAGGCAAGCACAGCCTGCCTCTATTGGCTTGCACATTACAGTCAAGTCACGTAACAACATTCTCTCATTACTGTAGTGATGCTTGTGGGATAATGCGTGGGAGTAGAATTACTCTTTGATGAAGCTTCTCTCTTAAAAAATAGTATACAGTGTGAAAGACATATCAGAACCCATCACTTCCAATAAGCTTTACTGAAAAGTAGGAATAGTCCACTGAATATGCTAGATTATATACCTGGGGGACCTTGATGACTTCATCCCAGAATTTTCAAATTTATTTGTTCTGTGATTATTTTAGGTAAAGTAGGTACAGAATCACAATTATGAGGAAGTTGTAAAAGGCTTTCTAACTAGACAGCAGAAATCAGATTAAATATCCAAGTTTCTGTAATTGTTAGAACATTACCTGTAAGAAATCCCAATGTACTTGCAAGAAATATTTACAGTGCAAGATGATTACTCAATATGTTCATGTAGGGGGAAAAGTAGGGTAGCAAAATCTCAGTAAAATTAATGAAGGAATTTCTATGGGAAAAATAAATGGTGTTTTAAAGGATACTTTCCAAAGCTTGTGAAAATACTTTTTTCCTTCAGCTGAATGGTTTTGGTCACAGGTGAATGAACTAGACCTTTGAATTTGTTTAATTAACATTGGGGTTTTTTTCATGTCTTTTTCTCATCTTTGGTGAAAAGCAGTTTGCAAACTTCCAGCTCAACCCGTAGAGATTCGTTTGTTAGAGCTGAGAACTCCTGAAGCTGATCAACTCCAGCATTTTTCACTGTTTAACTTTTACAGTAGACTGGCTAATCTTGTAATTTGAAAAGGCTTTCCCAATCTGTTCTCCCAAATTATAAACTGACTGTGTTTCCATAAGAAAAGTAATAAATGTTCTCACTCCCTTCCTCCTCCCCCTCATTCCAGCAAATCCATAACAAAGAGTAGGTCTGAGTACCATGGTAGCTTTCAGCTGCTTTTTATGACCAACCTGAGAGCACATTTTAGGTGGTTAATGGGAACATTTCCTCATTTGTCAATCAGAACCAGAGTTCTGCTTTGGAATTTAAATTTCCTCCACTTAAAGTCCTACAGTGGTTTGGGACTTAGCAAAAGCGCTTAGTGCCAAATTTCCACTCCACCAGACAAAATAAAACAGTGTTGGCAATTCAGACATGGCTGTCTGGCAAACAAGTTTTATTTCAAGGCACCGGTCCTGACCTCACTAGATTTAAAGACCAGCCAGGATGACAGAATGCGTACCTCAGTGCCACAGGAAAGGTGGAGTTGATCACACTGAGATTATATTTCATTACTTCTGTAATTTTATTCCTCCAATATATATACTATTTGTTTTAGAAAGCTTTGAAAAAAGTGAAGAGGAAGAGCTGTCTTAGGCGCAGTGCTGAGTATTCAAAATGGCATGGGAGAAAATGATAGCAGCAAGCATGCATTGGCTCTGGAAACGAAACTCAAAGTAGGGGACAATTCCACCATGTCCAGGTCCCACAGCACTGGTGTAGAAGAAACACAGAGCTCAGAATTTTACCCAAATGCCCCCATGAGACTTTTCTAGTCTAAGGGATCTTCAGCTGATGTGTTATGCCTATGTCAGTGTTAGGAGGGGTTGTGACAACAGGACAGTGCAGCTTCACATCAGGAAGCTCCTGCAGGAGTATAAGTTAGAGGAGCCTTCAGGGAGATCCAAAATAGGGTAAGGGAATGCAGTCCTGTGACTCAGTGAGCTGTAACTGGCTCCTTTACAGACGTTTCTCTTGCCAAGTGGAAACAGTGCAGCAGACAATCTGAGCCCAGGAACTTCTTCCTGAAAAGAGCTAAAGTGGTCTGATACTAGAAATAAGAGCAGCTGAGAGTGTTTCTTTTTTAAACTAGATTGGTAACTCAGTAAGCCAGCATCACTTCTGGTTCAGACTAGATTAAAAGTAGAGTACCTCTGGGTAGATAGTACCCTTTTTTGCCCACCACAATTATCTTTTCAAAGTACAGATGCATATTTTGCATGTCACTTGATAACATTTAACGACACTTCTTAAAATGCAAAAATATCGCAAGAACAGTTTTTCAAAGTACGACTGCAGGCTGCAGTAGATCTTGATGTGAATCTTACTCTGGGAGAGTCATCAGTCTTTCCATTGTCATCCCTCTGTGAAAACCCCTAATGAGAGCTCTCAGTGTCCAGATAAATGTTCTTTATGATAACTGGATGAGCACCTGTTTAGATTTTCCTCTTACTTCCTTCCTTCCTTTTTCTCCTTTTGCTATTCTAACTGGTGTCTACCTGCTTTCAAGGAACAGTGTTTTTGTCTTAAACTTCAGGTTTGGCTTTCTTGGCTGCAGGATCTTTGCAGGCACACCTAGGCTAGCCTGTTTACCAAATGCAGCTGCATGCATGGGCTTGTGTGCCAAAATGGCACATGTGTGTTTGTTATGGGACATGCTTCTTTGGGATAATACAAACAGCTGTTCACTTGAGTCTCTGAAAACAAACAAAAAAAAAGATGTTTTTTAAAAACATCAGGAAGAATGTTTCCTTACAAACCAAGTTCATTGTTCAAATGTCTGTGATTATTCCAGTCTCATTTGATTCACTTTGTTCCCAGAGCATGGTAGCTTGGGATGGAAGTATTTGAGAAGGTCTCAGCAAAGATACTTTCTGAAAACAGATAGTCTCTAATTGATGTCTTTCAGCTGAAAAGGGTTTATTTTGAATATTTAGTAGGGAAATGGATTTCTCCTCAAAATGTGTGGGCTAATGGGCCTTAGCCATTTGTTCATTAGCTGAAGGCAGACAGTCAGAAAGAAAATTCACCACTAAGACTCTCGTTATGTTCTAGTACCTGTGTGTTCAGTCTTTATTTTCTTTAAGACGCTTATGAAATTTCTTTAAAGACAATGGACCTATTGTCAGCAGCTTATTGCAGCTATTGAAAAAGTGTATCTACGTGTTAAACTTACAGAGAGGTTTTTTTCTTAATGCAGTGTTTAGAGATGTTGTTATACACATACAATTCCAGTTACAGAGAACAGAAGCTGTGTAAGTAACTCCTTGCACACATCAGTAAGAAAGCCTGGAAATTGTCATAAATTTTAAGACTAGCCAGGCAACTTTTAAAACACCATAAATATGGCAAGCAGGGTTTCAGTCTTTCCATCACGTTCTGGAAAAAGGTTACGGAAATGTGTGATTACCTCCCTGGATAAATATACAATGAACATGGAGTATTGTATTTAGTAAGTGCTTGCACCTACTCTGTTCACAGGTGATTGAGTCACAAAATTTATAGCCACCTGCAATTAGACTTTTATTGGTTCAGTAAAGGCATTAAAAACTTATACCCGTGTGAAGGCCTTACCTTTGTGTCACCCTTTGAGAATTTTTAATGTAATAAGATATACACACAGGATGAAGTATTGCAGAGATGAAACAGTCCCCACATTTTTATTTGCCTGTTTTGCCTTTTTCATGCTCTAGCCTCCTCTCCCTTTCCTCATCCCTTCTTCCTCTCTTATCATCTATCCTTTGAAAAAATCCCCAAACAAATCAACAATCCCCCCCTCAAGCCAAAATAACCCCAAAACTTCTCTTCCCTTTCTAAAATTCCTGTGTATTTTGTAGCCTTCAGACCTGGTTTTTCTGTCTTTGTAGATTTAGGCTACAAACAGGTGCAGGTGTCATTCAGCTCTTCCCTTTTGGAAAATAACGTGCCATATATGATAAGAGAGAGGGGTTGTATGTGCACTGCAGTGCATGACTTGCAGCTAAGAGTATCTATGTCACTGTCTGGCATCTTCTACCTTAAGAAAAGAAACTTTATTATTTATGATTCATGCTAAGGCCATAATATCTCATTCTTTGAACTGAGTCTTCTAGGTTTCGTGTTTTCCAGCCTCTTTGCCTCCCCTGTTTGCCTTTCAGCAGATCTCCTGGCTTGTGCACTTCTTCCCTAGCAGAGGTCAGGGAAAGCTTTATTAGAATAGCCTGGAAATGCTCTCTGGACATGATTTTCTCAGCATGCAGTGCCGCTTGTTATTATCTGACTTCTTTCCTGTGGGACAAGGCAGTCTCTGAACAAGATGAATAATAAAACCTTAAGAGCCTTCATGAAGGACATAGCACTGTTAGTTAACACCATGTGGTTAAACAAATGTTCTAGAAGGCCAGAGGCAGACTAAACTTTAAAATGGCCTAGATGCCAGAGATTAAAGCATCCTGTACCTTATGCGGCATACAAAGAGGGAAAAGATAAAAAACTGAGAAGTTGGTAGTATAGATTACATTCCTTTATCAAAACTGGGATTACTCAAAGCACAAGCAGTTTTCTACAGATTAATTTGTTGAAGAGAGATAATCATTGTAAGCTCCATTATGCGTTTGTATTTGGTACATTTATGTCTGTACTGATGACTTTCAGAAAATGTTTTTTGATGCCAGACTTTGATAAAGACAATGATTTCAGTGTTAGTGCATTACCAGAAATTGTCAGAGAAATTCTGGTAAGCCTCTGAAGTGATAAGTTTGCATTTTTAAACCCATTCATGTACATGTACAGTTTAGTTTTTATCTGGGAAGATTTAAGTCTTAAAAAAAAATTTACACTTTGTGCTTCAGGATGTGAATGTCCTCTTCCTGCTACAAAATAAGAACCTGCCTTGTTTTGTCAGAAAAATTATTACACAGTTGTCTTTCAGTTGGTAGCTGGTCAAACCTAAAAAATAGTATTGGTAAAGAATTTGCAGTCATATATCCTTGGCATGTTCTGTAGTATTTAGCTTTTTCTGTACTATATGCAGAAAGATCCCATTTAGCCAAAGCATGGTATGGGCTATTGACTATATTGACTCACTGAAAATAACAAATCCAATTTCATACCCAGAATGTATCTACACTTCTGGAAAGGTTGCTTTCAGGCATGGATTTGTTTGGGGATTGATGAAACTTCTTGGTTATTTCATTTATCCAGAGTTATGGACTGAAGATAGCCTGAATTTGTCCACATACAGCACAATTTTATCAATGGAAGAGTTTTACAAGTTACCAGTTGCAATTATACTTCGTACACAAGTAATGTTCTTGCAGCTTGTACTGAAAGTGATTAAATAGAACTACCTGAAAATGTAGTGAGGTCTCAAAGATGAGTGTTGAAGGTTTGCATTTGTACTACTTAATGGGTGTCTATCTTCTTGAATGTTTGCCCTGTGGAAAATCCATCTACTTGCATGGAACATGCCTGTGTTTTGCACCCCTTGACAGTGATTTCTTTGCTTGTCACAGACACAGAGACCTGTGATTATGGCTGGCACAAGTTCCAAGGACAGTGCTACAAATACTTTGCCCATCGGCGTACGTGGGACACAGCTGAAAGGGAATGCCGTCTCCAGGGAGCACACTTGACAAGCATCTTGTCTCATGAGGAGCAGACCTTTGTGAACCGTATGTACTGTTAGGATTCCTCCAAACAAGAGCAGGCTTTGAGGGCTCAGAGCTAGTGAAATATCCTCCTGATCACTCAGCCTTTTACATCTCCATCTTAAAATATACTTTTAGAATGTTTAAAAGGCACACTTTGTGTTCTTCACATTCACGTTTGCAACCAAAGCAAGCTCCCTATCACTATTAAGTTATTATATGTTACATTGAAAACACTTTGGTTTTGAGGACGAGAACAAGAACTAGTGTTTTGGCATTGAAAACTGATGAAACCTTTTTTATTTTGAAGGTTTTGGATAGTTTATGCACCTGATACCAATGACCACACTACCACATATTGTATGAAATAGGCATAAAGAAGTAGTTCCTATATGTTTTGTTGCACAATTTAGACAATACTGGTCATAGCTTAAACAAAACTTGAAAAATGTAGATTAAAATACGTGCTTCTATTTTTTTTTCCTTTTTTTTTTCTTTTTTTTTTTTCCTTCCCCTCAAATGCACTCAGGTAGGAAACTAATCTGTTTTGTTAGGGCGGTGCCATCAGGAGGGAAGAGACTGGTTTGTTATAAACTGTAAGGCAAGAATCTGCATTTTTCTAGACACCCCAAAATAAAATTGAAAAGTTGAAAACCAGTCTGTAAATAGTTGTTTGCATAATGAGTGGGAGAACCTTAAGAACATGGTCTCTGATTCATTCTGTGCAAATTCTTTTCATTTTCTTTGGTGAAATTTCTTCCATTTATGGGAAGGTTAATAAAATATCCTTCTGGTTCCTTAGGCATTGGGCATGACTACCAGTGGATTGGCCTCAATGACAAGATGTTTGAGCGTGATTTCCGCTGGACTGATGGTAGCCCACTGGTAAGATGCCTTTGAAACTAAATCACTTGTTCATTTCTTTTTGTGGTGGCTTATCAAATTCTCACTAGCAATGAAGGAAGCTGTATTAAAAAATGCAGTCACTAAATATACACACAAGCAAACAGCCAGCAAACTTTTGTTCTGGGATAACTACTATTTGGTGGCATAGTACTGAAATCTTATTCTTAGTTCTTACTATTTCATATGTGGGAGCTCTCAAAGCTTCCAAACAGAAAAAAAAGTCAAGTCTGAGACCACAGTTTAAGGGTCTCTGCTAGGCTGGCTTGTACTATTCTGGTTCTGTACAAGGACTCGTGGCAATTCTCTCTGTTCTGTATATGGAACAGCATGTTTTTTTCAGATGAGGATATGACATTCAAGCTCTTGTGTTTGCTGGGTCTGTGAAAGTGCCCAAAGGAACTTCTCAAGTACTTCTGGAGATTGTTCTAGTCTGTATGGCAGCTCCACATCTAGAACAGAGAAACAGCCATCCTTAGGTGGTTCAGGAGGCCTGTAACTAATAATCTGTTCATAAAAATTTAAGGTGCTGTTGATACCTCTTATTGCCTTAAAACAAGAAGGAAAATCACCAGATGGAGAGGGAGAACACTCTCTACCGACCCTTAACTGACCTAGATAAAAGAGTTGATGGATAGAGGAAACGATTAAGCTTTTTCCAACTCAAAACAGGCTGTTTTGTAGAAGTGACAGGTGATTTGTTACTATTTAATACACTTTGAAAAACACTACATAAAAACCCGACCAACCGAATGAACAAACTGGTCATGCTTATTATTTTTTTTCCAGTTGTGAATTCTTCTTAAAGAAAGCATCTGGAAACACATATGCACATTCTCACACATGCACGCAATGATCATTTCTGCATGCCATGTGACTACAACTTATGGAGAAAGACACCTAGGGCAAAACAGGCTTTGTTTATTACCATTTCATGCAAACAAACAGAGTTTTAAAGTCCTCTAAAGTGACTTGTAAAAAAGCCATTTCTTGGGGAAACTACCATTATGTCAGGTGACAACACAGGGGAAAAAAGAAAGATAATGAAATATTTTGTTGCCATGACTGATGGTTCAGTGCATCTGTGCTGGTACCAATGCACTCATTTGTTCTTGGAGCCACAAAGTTTTGCAGGAGAAGAGTTTAATTTAATCATTTTATCTTACCTGTCCTCATGTATCTTGGCGAGCACAAGATGGACGATGACCTTGAACTATACTCCTTCTGGATGAGTGATTTTCTGTCTACTCATGAGTCTTCTTACACCACACTGGCAGTAATAGGCATCCACTTGAGTGTGGTTTAGGTTTCGTTGGAGCTCAAGGGTGGTTGAGGCCATCTGCAGTAGTTGGTCAAAGAGTCTATGATTCACTAAGGAATCTGAAATAAGGTGAAATGAATTTGGGTGTAAACATAACGCCTGAAGCAGCAGCTCATCTTACTCTGGGAAATGTAAAACAAGATATATGCTCATATATTCCAAAGACAAATTTAGTATGTCACTGAATAATTAGTTGAAGGAAATTAAAATTAGGGCTGAGATTTATTTATTTTTTTATTTTATTCAGGCTACTGTGCAAATGTAGTATTAAATTTTTACTTTAATTTTCAATATTATGAAATGAAGATATTTAAGAGCAAAGTAAGACCATCTGTCAAACAGATTTCTCATTTGATTGATCTTTTTTCCACTTTTATTTTTAACAACTTCCCCCTGCCTCTTCCTTCGGAAACAATTTAGGTGTCTCTTGAAATCACTTATGTTCGTTGTTTCAATGGCTTTGCCTCATAACTTATTCCATATGGTTTCTGGATATTATGGTTCTGAGTAGCTTCCTCATTTGCTCTTTTTCCCTAGTTTTTAACTCATTTTTCATACTTTGTAACCACTCTTCCGGTTACAGTGATTTATTGTTTCTTTAGTAATTAATATGAATATCATATATTAAATATATCTGCCTCAAATGTGTTTTCCTGAATATGTCTTAAAATTCCAATGAATTTGAATGCTGTGTGTGTTTAAATGTTGCATTGTTTATGTATTTGCGAGTGAAGAGCAGTCATGACAGCATTAAATGCATTAATATAACTTGTGATCATAAAAATCAAAATTCACTCTACACTCAGGTTCTAAATTGAATGTCTGAGATTAGAGGCAGCTCATGCATACAGCAAAAATCTAAATCTAAATAATTCTTGTGTTCTAGATATCAGGGCGCATCTGTAATTCAGCTGTTTTTAACTTTGTTGCCCAGCTCCATGTTGTCTCTAACATTATATTATCTACCCACAATTCTATTCAACACTTCTGGCATGCAGGAAATTTTCTCATCTGCTGAGGATTCCTTAAGTATAAGAGTTTTCTTAGAGATACTATCAGAAAAGTCATTATATTCTTAGGTAGACTGTGTCATTTACAAGTGATGTACGTTCATCTTTACCTTGATACTTGTTCGAGTTTTCTGCCAATACAGCCTGCTATCATCTGAAAGTCATGCTTACATGATTTTATTAGGTTTTGGATTAAAAGAAAAAAAAATTCTGATGCTTTGTTTTTTTTTTGTTAAAAGAACAAAAACAGCAGCAACAGCAAACCATGTTGTGGATGAAACTGTTGGCCTAGTGTGCAGCTGGCCCAGTTTTTTTTTCTGAACCATTAGAAAAAAAAACAAACCAACCCAAGAATTAGGAATCATTGAACCACAGACTCTACCATTGGAGATTTTGGAACAAGGATTGCATTACTTTGGTACTCATTTCCCATGGATGTAAGGAAACCCACAACTAAAATATTCCATTGAAAGGAACTCTTTTGCCAGGTGTTGGCATTCATTTTATTAGCAATTTTTGGAAAAGGAATCAAATAACTTTTTTTCTTTTCTTTCCACCTAAAAGGTAGTTCAACCAATGAATTCAGTGGAAGGGAATTACTCAATTTTTGACTTTTTCAGCTCATGCCAAATTGTGTTTCTTGAGATTTTTTAAACTGAAGCTAAGAGCCAGCCAATATCAAATACTATAGTTGGACAAAGCACGTACATGACTTCCTTAGTGGAGACCAATAAATGTACTTACAAGTGCATTGCACGTTGTCTCTAACTACAGTGAGCTATTGGATACACATACCCACTTAGCTGCTTTAGTCACATGCAGCACTGGCACATAAATATTGTGCTGTCTCACTTCTTTTGGTTTCCAAAATCCAGGGAGCACAATTCTTGCCAGTATATGTGAAATAAAAGTGATAAACTCACCTTTGTCATTGGCCTAGTAATCTGAGAAAACTTTAATTCTCAGATGAGGTTATGGAAATTTCCCTTACCTCATGAATCAGGGGATGATAGTTTCATGAATCAAATAAGCAAGAACCATTAAGTTTTCTGTGCAGTGTTCAGATGAGACTAAACTGTGGAATCCATTGCTGGCCACCCATATGAAACTAATTTGTTCTGATTTGCTGTACTGTATCCCTATGGCATGAAACAGTCTTTTCTCATCTACAATGTGTTCCTGCCCTCTCTCTCTTCTTTTTCTTCCCCCTCCCCTCTTTCTTTTTTTTTCTGTTTTTCCTTTGATTTTTTCTGGTTTTGAAATAAATTATTTTTTAATGTTTCCTGTGGTTGGAAGAGGTGGATTCGTATTGATGGACCACACAAAAAACACTTTGGCAGCAGCAACAGTTACCTTTTTATATTAAAGGAAAAGAGCTGATTGCAGCTGTGTTAGTACAACATAAAAAGTGAATGCTTTTTCGGGAACCCTAGATCCTCACTCGTGGTGCAAGTTCAGTGAGAACTAGAGATTAGGGGCCACTGCCACAAGCATGGACTGGGAATGCCAGCAACATCCAAGATTGCATGGACCAGTAGGAAGGGAATATGTAAGCTGCAAAGTTTGGCATATCTGCCTAATCATTAACTTCAGATAATTTATCTTAAAGGTGAAGATAGTGAGAACAGGTACTAAAGTGTGTTCAGAGAACTCACAGCATCCCGACATTTTTCATTACTTCCTGAAAATCATTATTCATTACTTGATGAAAATCAAGCTAATTTCTGCTCAAGACCTTTCAAGTATGATTACAATGACAGATGCAAGAGGCAGAAGAAAATAATATAGCATTTGAAAGGGTATGTTTTATTGGATCTCATTTTTTTTTTCTGTAGTTTCTGGGCCATTCCATTGGCATTTTGTGTGAGAAAGCATAAGTTTTCCTCTGATTTACAATCTACACAAGAATGAAAATGGATATATGTAAGACTTTGTTTACATTAATAAAAATTACAGAACCAAATTGTACTTACACTTTTCTTAGACTTTTCTCTTTGATAGTGAACAACTCTTTTAAAGATGAATCACAGAGAATTTTCATCCCATAATTATCATACAAAGTTTTAAGCAATAAAAGCAAGTACCTTTGGGAAATATCACAATGACACGGGAAAAGAAAGCAAAGCCTAAATCTTCACACAACTATGCTAAAAGAGGAATTTGTCTGTGCCTACTTGGATCTTAGTATACATTCAATTTGATGTAACTCAGACTACAAAAATAACAAAACTTACACTATCAGCAGAGACATTTAATAATTGGCTTGATCAAAGGAAGAGTGAGCAGAATGTGACATTTGAAAATATCTTAGGAAATTAAATAATTCCCTTAGTTCTGTGAATATTAGCTTTTCCAGCTGTAAAGTACACCCATCCAAATAGAAAAAATATGGTGCTGCTTTTGGCAGCTTCTCCATTGTATTTGGATTGCTGGTGTTAAGGACCCTTGTGAGGAGGCACAGCCGGTAAAGGAGACCTTTGGAACTATTCATGTTATGGATTAAGCACATACAGCTACTTGGGGTTGTGCCTTGGGCCTCTGTCTCACAAGGGGAGTTATTCTTATCCTTTGGAAAATGCTGTTGATAATTAGTGCTTTGTAGGGTGGTGAGCTCACTCCCATTACATAAGATTAGTGCTGTAATAAGGAGCTGGCTAGTGTCTGTGGCCAGATTGTCTGTCACTTGGAGAATGCTACCAGCTAGGAAAGTAATGGGGCATATTGCCACTTTTAAAACTGTCAGAGACTCTATGTTAGTTTTAATTCTGTTCGGCATAGGAGCATTTATGTTTTGTGTTTTGCAATGCTAGACCTCAAGTTGTCACTGTTAGGTAGCTACATTAAAAAAAAACAACAAAAAAAAACAAAACAAAAAAACAAATAACAAAACCAAGAGGAAAACAAAACAGAAGTTTAATGTTTAATTCTGGCAAAAAATAAAGCCCTCTCTTTTCAGGCATTTATTGGTCAGTGAATCAGAATGCTTTAACTCAAGCAAATATGAAACTTCACCCCTCTCATAAAGAGTAACTTTATTGAACACGAAAATCTTCAAAAAGGCATGTAGTATTGTAGGGAAGGGGCCTGCCTCGGGAGGTTAAATAAAGCAAACTAAAAAGTACTGTAGTCAGCTGCAAACAAAAAGCTCATTGTACCCATGTCCCACAGGATCCTTGGGGAAGGAGATTTTAAATTTACCAAACTTTTTGGTTTTGTGCTGCAGTCAGTCATTACAGCCTCTTTGTAAGATGCTCATTTGACCTGCATTTAAATGGAGAACTATATAACGTTATTAATGGCAGGTATGTTTTTAGTTCAGTATGTCTCAGGCAGTAAGGAGAGCCTCTTGGACAAAGTAGGGTTTTGTCTCATTTTTACCAGGAGGGTCAACAGTTACTTCAGAGCCTCGTTATGGTTGGCTCTGGGCTAAATCTCTTGGACAGCTTCAAACTTGTAGTAATTGTTGACATAAATGACAAAGTGCAGGATTTTCCCTTTTTCAGTGGCTCTCCTGGTAGTTGTGCACAAAAAGAGTAAGTCACACCCCAACACAATTTCCATCATGTTGATAATATGTAATTATATTAGTGCGATTTCCAAAGAACATGTATTATACCAACCAAAATGTAACACTCTACAATTCTTTGCTTCCACAGTAAAACACCTGGCCAATAGCAAGAGCATTTCACCAGGTTTTTGTCACTCATTTTTCAGTCTCTGTGCGACGGTGCTTTCTGACAGCCAAGAAAGCACTGCATAACTGCAGAATTGAACTGTACTGTGTGTGATGATGGAAGTTTTTACGCTAAGGAGAGTTGCTACAGAGCGGATACAAGTCAATGGAGTTGTGTCCACTGGCTTCAATTTGCTTTTAAAGAGTTAATAAAAGGCAAATTTTCTGAATAATTATTAAAACTGCTCGTAGTTAGTCGCTGGACTCGGAAGTGAGTAGACATTGCCATCTAGTGGGTGTTCCTTGCCATGCTTAGTGGTTTTACAGAAGTCATACTACGGTATTGTTTTAAATTAATGACAAAAAGTTAGTCATCTACTCCATAACACCATCAACTCCACCCAAATGTGGGATTGATACTGCTTTTATGTTTCAGCTCCATCAGCTGGCCTGTTTCACTTGTGTTGTTTGTGCTCCTTAAATTTCCTTCCCAAGTTTATTTTTCCTTAGATGTTACTGCTTATTCAATCTGCAATCAATCAGTGCTTGTGGATATTAATAGATATAAATTAGTTTATGTTATTCAGAGTCTTTTCTTTTTCTAACTATTGCATAGGAAATCAAAGAGTTTTTTGATAAATCCCACTGCTCTGTTACCAAAAAAACTCTTTCAAGTGAAATCTTTCACAAAGGTTGTTAGCAAAGGTCCTTCTGGGATTTTGTCTTGATCACAGTGTGCTGGGTGCCTGCCTCATCTAAATCCTGCCAGTTTCCCAAATCCCATGCAAATAAAGCTCAGATTAAGGGCTCAAGGGAAGCCATGATCCAAAAATTATCAGGCTCATGAGATGTGGGTTTTGCGTGTACTTCTACATATGTGTGCACTTTTACATAAGTTTGAAGATAGCAGTTGTCTTCAAACAGACTAGAATCTCTCACAGCAAAGATTTACCAACACATTTAGCTTGGTCCCTCCTGACATGCCAAGTTATTTTGTCATGTGTCTGTATGGTGCATGTGATCTACCCTATAGAGTTTAGGGCACCATATATGTCTTCAAAGCAAGATATGTGCTTAAGCACTCACTGAATGAAGTTTTCAACCTCATGAATACTTTTGGTGAGTTCTGTCAGACTGCTGCCATTCATAAAATTAAACAGAAAAACCCTTTGAAGGGCTGGGGTGAAATTAAGTGAAGCAGAGCTTATACTATATGGTAGTTTCTTGTCTTTCCCAAAGTATAAACATGTTTACATACTAGGTGAACATAATGGAAGTATTTCAGACATTGCCAAATCTTCACAGTAATGTCTCTGAGTTTTTTTGTACTGAAAGGAAATGCAATCCCTTTCGAACTTCCCACGAGTGTCTCATGTAACAGAATTGGTGCTGTATAACAGGATAAGCCACAAATCAGGGTTTTCTGAACTGATCCATATACTCACGGTAACTTTGTGCTGATCTTGTAGCTCAACCAACCTATAAAGCTAGGTAATTGCCAGGAAAATGAGATGTAATTTTTAGCTGAGCTATCTAATTATAACAGAACCTCCACATGAGGGACTTCTTTAGGGGCTTTCCGTATAAAGATTCCTAAGAATTTGTCTCCTGTTGTGAAAAAATGCACTGCTATTCATATGGAGGATGTGAGGGGAAGGACAATAGGCAGTAAGCTTTGCAGTCATAGTTTCAGCTTGTTTAGTGATAATTATCAGGCAAAAAGTGTTCCTTCACTTTAACATGAAATGGCACAGAGAGAATCCAGTCTGTCAGTCCCTACATCTTTCCTTGGTTGTGGTCGTTTTCTTTTTACTTGCCTCATTAGTCTTGCATTAAGAAGCAATCAGACAGGAAAGCAGCCAGAATGAAAGAAAATAAAAATCACAGTGGAAATAGCAAGTGTCAAAAAATGACGAGACAGATTTGTACTTTAAGCTTATTTAAACATGCTAAAAACATGCTTCCTTTTCCCCAGAAGGAAACCCTTAACCCTGCAAATTAAATAGATGTATTTCTAGTAAATTATTTCCTGCCTTTAGTTAGGTACAAAACGTTATCGGCCTTCAGACAATAAGGCAGTCAAGCAGTAAAGGTTTGTTTGCATCAGTAGTTTATTTTGTTGTGCTTCATTAAACACAGTGCTTGTTGACTATTTTGGAAAGCCAAATCCAAGCAATTACCTCAGCCACTTGGTGTGCCTTTTGGAGATAAAGGAATGGCTGAAATTTCCAAATGATTTTGAAAGCCGAGACAGAGCTTGGTGGTGCAAACTTCTGAAAGAGCTGAGCAGGTTACTCATTAAGAAGGAAAGGAGTCCCTCAAATAAGGCTGCTTATCTGAAAATTAAAATAACAAATCTCCCACAAGGTATGATCTTGTTCATGATGGGAAGGCCATGCTTATTCATTTTGACTGGCAACTATCTGAATGAGAAAAGCTAGGGACTAGCCAAAAAGGTTAGCTATTTTAGAGCTCTTGCTATAACCCTGACTTTCTTAGATTTAATTTATGTTCAGTGTCAGCCTGTCACCCAACTGCCAGATTATGGCTGTGAGTTAATTCAATGCCATGTAAGGAAATCCTCCCCCAGAATGTGAAACTTTATAAAATGCCCTCATGGGCTTTTGTAACCATCATATCCAAACTCCTCCAGTGAGACAAGAGAATAAATTGTCGGTGTTTTACAGGCTGTGAATCAGCCAGCCAAGTGCATTGTCTAGTGCCATGTAGGAAGCCTGAAGAACTGAACCCTATCTCAGCTGCAGCTCCAACCCATGGACCATCCACTCTCTTTCTACAGGAAAATTTTCAGCGCTATTTAGCAGAGAAAGCTAGAGCAAGTAAACCCAATGTGTCATGGTGGGCTTTGGTTTAAACAAACAGACAAAAAAAATGCACAAGAAAAACTAACTAATTATTACAGTATAATTAAAGGCATAAAGAGCATAACAGGAGCTCCAGTTTTCAGCCTGAAATGGTGGGAAGACAGACTAGTGGTGTGTCTCTGAAAGAACCAAATGAATGTACAAAGACCAAAATCCTGCTCCCAAGGCTAGGTGCTGCAGTTACCTGATTACAAAGAAACCTGTTTTTTTTTAACAAAACCCACCAAACTGGTGTCTTGCAATCATGGATGTTGAAAGTTGAGCAGAATATTTGGTGTAGTGGCGTCTACCTAAGCCTTTGGAGTGCCACTTCCAGCCTTCACTGCCCTGAACTACTTTGAACTTCCCTCCTCCCAGCCACCTCAGAAAAGCACACTTCATAGCTAGAGGAGAAAAGTGTAGTGGGACATATCTCCTTTGAAGCACATTTTGACTCATGTACTTATTAGGATTATATGTCCTAAAACAGTCTAGAAATGCTTTGCATTTTAATCCAGGGGAAAACTTCACATGTGTCATGGTAAAGTTACTTTAAAATCAAAGGTAGCAATACTTTTTAGGTCTGTCTGTATGATCACCTAGTGTAAGTATTTCCACTGAGGACTAAAATGGTCTTAGGAGCTTTTCTTTCATGTATTAACTTAGCATTTGAATCTGTCTAGGTTTTGAGAAACATAAATTGCATCTTATGAATGATACATCTGAGAGTACTGGTAAAGGTATTAACTGGAGCTGGGTTTTTGGCAAAACGGTATCTTGAGCTTTATCAATTCAAACACAGTGCTCCTTAATGCAGCTTCATTGGTCTGCTGGGACAATAACAGTTCACATGAAAACATAACTTAGCAGCAGGGTGGCTGGAACAACATCAGAAGCTTTTGGCTTGTCTGTGAATATGGCTGATCTTTTTTGGATGCGATCTTAAAAACCAAACAAACTTAAACAGTACATGTTGCCAAGGAATTAAGTTATTTTTTCCCTTATTTTTGTAGAATATACATTTCTAAAAGCCAGTAACAAAATGAAATATGAAGATCTTAAATGACATAGACACTTTGGAAAGGGCACCTTATTCAGGATATTTTAAGCAGTGTTTCCCTACGGAATAATTATGATCTGAGTGTCTTAGATGCTTACTGCACTTATTGCAAGGGTAGGGGAGTCTTTACACTTAGCACACTTGCTATGAGAGACTGTAAAGGATACCTTTGGAAACAAACACTACAAATCACTATGTGACTTAAGGTACTTGGTTCTTTCCCATTAAGTTTTTGCTCATATAGACTTACTGGAGATAGTGCAGCCACCCCTGATTTACACTAGGGTAAGTGAAAACCAGAATCATGCTCATGGTTATGCAAAAATGTAATCCATAAGTGGAAAGCAAAATATTAGTTTATTTGTCCAGCAACTTATGCCACTCAAACTGTGAGAATTTTTTTGTATCATTATCTCATTATCAGTGGCTAAATAAGGAATTGAAAAACTACAGAGGAGCTGGGCGGAGACCTAAGAAAGCAATTCAGCAGTCTGGAACTTCCTCTGCTAAGCAATTCTGGCACTAAACCCAAGCAATATCAGAGTTATTCAGCCAAAATAAATCTGTGCAATGACGGCATCAGATGTGAGGTAACAGCAAGTCACGCTGAGGATATCAGACATTCTTGAATAATCCACAGGGCCTAGATATAATCCTCTGCCATTACACAGCAGCCCTGCCAGCAAAGCAAACACAAATTTTGGAGTCATTATGGCAAGGCAAGTAAGAGCATATGGAGTCTAATATTTTGCTTAGGGCAGGAGCTGGCAAGCTGCTGAGCACCTTCAGCTCACACGCCCCCAACAGCCATTAAATATCCTTCATTCCCACACTGTGATCCGTGTGGAAGCAAACTGCTCTCTAGTATCATTTCCACCAGAAACAGCTGCAATGCTTATTAAAATCTTTCATTTGCTGTCAGAATGGTATTGATTAAACTTTTCTACCACTAGCTTTCTTTAATTTTTCTATGTGTCTTTACATCTGGGCATATTCTTGAAGGAGATTGGATTGCCTTATTTTAAGAAGCTACTGCCCATCATCTGAGCCATGTAACCAGCCATGCATTACACTCGTGACTGAGGTTAGCAAATCTTCTCAGCTGTGTTGGGCACTCAGAGGTGATCACTTCTTTCTGCTCACACCAGATCTGCAACACTTCAGACTTCCCCCACTTCCCTATGGGGCAACATTTTTTTGCATCCTTAACCAGACCTGCTGTAAAAAGGTGCTAGACCCTTGGCTCAGATGCTATTCCAAAATACCCTTTTGGAAAAGGGGTCTTGGAGCACACTAAGTTACATTAGTACACTCCATGCATGGGCATATTCCTTCCTCCCGCTTTTCCTTCTCCCTGTCCCAGGAGATATGCACAGAGCTTGCTTTTCTTTTTTTGCATTACGTGTTGCAGGAAGCCTCCCACACCACTGATCCCATTTGACTCACATGTTTGGTATTTGGCTACTGTGCTTGAGAAACTCAGACTCTCATTTATAAGCTAATGTGATATGCTGAATTCTGGACTTGAGTAAATGAGTTAGTATGTATTGTAGCTTATGTTAGTATGTATGTTAGTATATATGTTATACTATAGTATGTTATATGTTAGCATGTAATATAGGAATGCAGAGATTGAATTAAGCTGGTTCCGCATAAAAAGGGGGATGTTTTATTAAAGGTACTAAATAGTGCAGAACAAATTTATTTAGACCATGATTGATAAATTGCTTGGATAATAAAAAACCTGTGATAGGTAAGTTGACACCTGGTAGGAAAAGGTTAAGTATTTAAGTCAGTTTTTTCATACTTTGATTCATTGTAAAGTAAATACTGCTTGTGGGGGGTATGTTAACTTTCTTTCTAAAATGTGTTTGCCCAAGCAGTGAATAGGGGTTATTTCATAAAGTTAAGAAAATAGAAAGTTAAACTTTTATGACATTTATATGTGCCAGCTCTAGATAGAAAGATGCAAGCACTGAGAAAAATATAAGCACTACAGAAACTGTGTCATTTTGACCATACAAGGGGCTAGCTGCCTGGTTAATATCTGGCATTTATGTGAATTTTAGTTCTTTCAGATTCTATTTTTATCCTTCGTTAAATTCTTCTTGGATTGACACAACGGAAATCCCAAAGAAAATTGCTAAGGATTGTTTCCCAAATCCTCTCTTGCTTTTCTTTGCATAATGTTAGGCAAATCTCAAATTTCTGTGCTTCTTTTGGGATCAAGATGAAACAAAAAGTGGGACAAAGATTATTGCACGTCTGCAAGGACAGTAGCCTATATGTCCACTACCAAGGACCACTGCATAGATTTTCAGCCAGTGTGACTCTCTGTTTCTATTTTTCCTGTTTATTGATTAAAAAAATACTGAATCTTCCTTAATTTTCATTCAAAAGTGACACTGCAATGACAAGCTTAGCCATGCTTTAAAAAGTGTACTCTACAGTGGAATACATGTCTGTTTAACCAGTGCATGGAGCTGTACACAGCTTGTCAGCAGCTGGCATCCGCAGCTTTTGGTAGGGACATATCTTTAGGCAGATACAGGGCTGAAAGCTGCAGTGTTGTGGAGCTAAATAAGTACAGATCTGCATGTAGCCAGCTTGGATCTTGATGAACAAACTGCCCAAATCGATATGCCAGATCTGTGGCCCAGCTGCAGTTCTAAGAAACTATATATGTATATATATATATATATATGCTAAAGATAATTTTCAGGCATTTGAAAGTTCTTTTTATTATTATTCTTTTTTTCTGGTCATATACCAGAAAAATCAGATTTCCACTTCTAAAATTAACTCACCAGTTTCTGGTTTTATTTATATGCATTCATAGATGTCTGGAACTAGTTTTTCTACAGAGGGCAGAATTTGAGTCATCATTTCTAAAGCTGAAAGGCTGCTGGATATGCTCAATCTGCCACCTAGGTCTTTTTAATGGAAATACCAATCTGCAATGATCTGGGGGCACATTCTGACACCTTTACTTACTTTACACCTAATTCTGCATGTCATCCTATTGAATGACTTCATTAAATGAGGTCAGAGAATAAATAATCTGAGTCTGAGAGCCTGTAATTTACCATTTGGTAGATGTGGGCTAACGAGGGTTATGTGCTGTTTACTGCATTTCCTGGCATTCCGCTTCATGTAGGAAAGAATGTGTTTCAACACACTTAGGAACAGATTTTGCTTGCCATGAATTGTGTCACTTTGTTTTGTCCACCTGACATCAGTTTACAGTAAGTGAGAAGTTAGATCAGAATATTTTTTCCCATTGAGATAGCCTGTTAATAAGAGTGGGAGGATGTTATAAATCTAGCTTTGCTTAGTTCATGCTTAACAGCCTGAATCAAACAATTGAGATTGCTCTTCACCAAAGGTAATGTGTGTTCTTCTGTAAAAAAGAATGTAAACATGCTCCAACACCTAGAATAACAGCTTTGGTCCTTTTTTTCTGCAGCAATATGAGAACTGGAGACCAAACCAGCCAGACAGTTTCTTTTCTGCTGGAGAAGACTGTGTTGTTATAATATGGCATGAGAATGGGCAGTGGAATGATGTACCATGCAATTATCACCTTACATATACCTGCAAGAAAGGAACAGGTACAAAGTTTCCAGTAACAAGGGTGTCATTCTTTAAATCCCAGTTTTACAAAGTTAAAATGAAAATTCTTGCTTATTTCTGGTGGTCAGTATAGTGAGCCCTCAACTGGGTTAGCCTCAGGAAGTTATCTTCTGTTCACACATTACATCTCTATCTAATCTGTTCTTGAGTCAGGCACAAAAGTGTACACAGTTGAAACTCTTGGTTAAAACCAGGCAAATTTCTTCTTAGGTAGAGATCTCAGCTAAAGAAGCTTTCATGTACCTGGCAGGCCTGTTTTACTTCTATACCATGAATATATTACCAACTCTTCTTTCCTCGAATGGCATCATTGTAAAGCATTTGGGAAGCAGAGTATTGGTAGGCAGGCAGGCAGAGCAGCTGCTGACCACTTGTATGTGGTTAGCTTTTCAGCTTCAGTAATGCTGATCTTTGTCTTCCTCCTTTCCCAAACCACCTCGTTAATGGCACAGCTGGAATCTGGAAAGCTCCATTGGTTTATACACTGTCAGAGCTGATGCAGGAAACCTGGCTGACATCAGGAGCTACACAGAACAGTTTAGGAATTGCCTCTGTCTCTTCACAATGGGAGAGTAAGGAAGCAGCCAAAATCTTGTGCATGCTTCATTGTTCCCAATTACCATTTACAAGATTTTGTTAACATGTTCTCTAAGCCTTCATGGATCCGTCAGTTCTAAGTGCTTTTTAAATAGTCTATTGTTGAGGAGGACATGAGAGCTATTGAAAAAGACTTTTCTTTTAAATGCCTGTACTAACTTCACTAGTTTTCAGGTTTTGCAGCTTTTCAGTGAAAATTACTTCTTTGTGTGACTATGCCAACATTTTTGGCTCAAATTTACATCAAAAATTTAAACCTAAAAGGCAATGGTAACCATACTATCTGCTGTTTTCCAATTTTCATCATTACTGTATTTGGTCTACAAGACTGGAGAAGTACAGAAAAAACTGATCTTGCCATCCTTATTTGGCTGTGTCTCTTAGGAATCTGAGGCTCCTTGACACCCTCCCTTAGCCAGGGTTTAAAGGTCAGTACGATATTCAGAAGTGCCTTTACAAACTGGTGTTTTGTGTTATGCCTTCTCTTCCTTTCAGTTGCTTGCGGTCAGCCTCCTGTTGTGGAAAATGCAAGGACCTTTGGGAAGATGAAACCCCGTTATGAGATCAACTCCCTTATTAGATATCACTGCAAAGATGGTTTCATCCAGCGTCATATTCCAACCATTCGGTGTCAAGGAAATGGAAGATGGGATATGCCTAAAATTACTTGCATGAATCGTGAGTTCTTTGAAAGCAAACCAGTGCTGGATCAGGCAACAGGCTAATTTAGGATTAATAAGTAACAAACATAATATTTTAAGAGAAGTGCAAATCTGGTATGACACTATGACAGCAGCACTGCTCACTCTAGCTATAGAAAGAAACATAGAGCCTCGAAAAGTAATGGAAAATGTTCCTTTTCTGTTTTTACGGAAACCACTGAAATTTTTTTAAAGTAAACAACACTTTTACAAAACACCTGAAACCAAAGGTTCCTAATAACACTAGCAATTCTTTTTGCAACCATGGTCTAACTAAGTGTGAGAGATGTTTCTCCTATCTGTAATGTGATGGGAGTATCAGTTAATCATTTGTTAACTCTCTAATTAATCCATAATAAATGGAACCATAATGTGAAGTGTAGCCAGCTCTTAGTCATTAAATAATTTTAAATTAATTTCCCTTTTTCCCTCCTTCTTATGGCAGCATCCACGTACCAAAGGACTTATTCTAAGAAATACTACTATAAACATTCTTCATCAGGAAAAGGAACATTGTCAAATTCATCAAAGCACTATCATCGCTGGTTCCGGACGTGGCAGGACTCAAGGCGCTGAGAGCGAAATGGTGAATGGGGATCCTCCACCATTTCAGCCAAAGTCATAACTTTCTGTGCCTTTTTCTATCACTTATTAGGAGTATTATCAAATTGTTTTGAAACTATGGACTGCGGTATTCACAATGCATTTTGCAAAAACATGGTGTTTATCAGAAAATTAAAAAATAAAAAAAAAAGGAGAAGTGCTTATGGGGATAAAAGGAAACCATTTCCAGCCTATAAAGATAATAGTTTTCTATATACCATCAGTGTGGACCATTTTATGATATATACCAGCCTTCTGCAATATTTAAACAGCTCGATTTTAGCACCAATGAAAATGTAAATAAGATGATTTTAATGTGTTTGATTGTGTGTTGGTTTTAAAATCTTGTATATAAAATGAAAAGTCACACTAATTTCAGGCATATTTATGATTAGAAGGGCCTCAGAGGTCTTCAGTCATTTATGACATTGTTTTTATGTTGTTTACCTAGGCTGGAAATGGTTGAAATAACTTCACTGACTGAAATTTGTTGTTATCAGGTGAAGATAAACACACAAGTGACATGAATTTATCTTTTTTTTTTTTTTTAAATGGGAACTGTGCCGATTCCCATCCAAGGTACAGTTTGTGTCCATGTGATGCAAAGTTTAGGTAGAGCACATAGAAGTGGTATGAAGCATGAAATAGGGATTGCAATGTGGAACATTTTTTTCCTGCTCTCCGTTCCAGCTTCAACATTCATGAAAAAGGACTGCATGGAGGAGTTGTGTATGACAAAGCGGGCCTGTAAAAAATCCAAGTGCTAATACATTAACTTTACCAAACACGGCCACTTTTTTAAAAAGAAAGAAAAAAATGGGGAAAAAAGAAAATTAGAAATTACTTTCACGACATTAACCACAAGGTCTATATCACAGGTCTCTGCATTCTATAATGGAGATAGACCTGGTGTTTGGGGGATTTTTTTTTTTTTGTAAAAACAAACAAAAATCAAAAAAGTAAATAATTTTGTATATATAACCATTTTTAATCTTTTTATAAAGTAATGAATGTTTGTGTATGAATGCTGCAGCTGTGAAGCGTACATAAATAAATGAAGTAAGCCATACTGATTTAATTTATTGGATGTTTTTTTACCCATGCAAAGAAGATTCAAAGAGCTCACTAGTGCAGTATTGGCCCATGAGCTCCAGTTTTGGAACTATCTTTCAGTTCAACTGCTGTTTCCCTGGAGAGCAAAATTCCTGCTAAACAGGATCATTTGTTTGCAGTTGGATGGGTGAAAACTTGTGTGACCCACAGAAGAATCAGAATCTTGGCTTTCTAGAAAGATGTGTGTGCACAAACAGATTATAGGTTTTAGCTGGTGCAGTGTGTACGTAGGACTTCTCTATTATGGCTTCTTACCCCAGTCAGCTCGATGACTGACTTGGATGTGTACAGTAAGTGTAGAACGTAATGTTTGAAACGACCTCTCCACAGAAAAGACTGTTATTTCTGCAAAGTGCCTTGTACACCTTTGGGCACAGGAAAAAAAAAAAAAAAGAAAGAAAAAGAAAAAAAAAGTGAAAATAAAAGAACAGTAAGTTCCCTATGATATACCTTTTAAAATAACATTGCAAATACAGAACACATGTGGGAGGTTTACACCTTTGTGTTAGTGTGGGGTTACGATGCATAAAAATTGGAAGGGAAAGGAAAAGATTTGAAACCCGGCCAACATGTAAGTGTTTGTACCAGGCACAGCTGCCCATGGAGTGACCTTGCCACAGCTCATTGGGAACAGTAATTACAGTTCCAGATGACATCTCTGAAGGAATTGCAGTGATCACCCCATTGAGTGTACTCAACCCTTATGCACTCAGTGTGGCAGTTCTTGCTGTGTTGGCCGGTTCATTCCCCACCCCTCACCCCCAAACAATGCACATAATACTTTTCTCTATTTATATTATTATCTTGTATAGTGTATAATGTGAATGTCTGGGTTTTTTGTGAATGAAAATCTAAAATCTTTGTAACTTTTATATCTGCTTCTGTTTCACCAAAGAAACAAGGTTTTGCTATACTGTGACTTGTCTTGTTATTGCATGTCTTCCTGTTTAAATCTATGCAATGTGATTTTTTTCATATGAATACAGTTAGACTGTCAGGTACTTCACAATTATCATGGGCCTAATCAAGTGCCCACTGGAGTCAAAAGAGAGTCAGCTGGCTGAACTTTAGTAGATGCTGCGTTTGACTTTATATGAGCAGCTCTAGGGGATATTTTAAGATATACGATATTTTAAGATATACATTGTATGTTTTGAAGTTGATTATTGCTTGTATAAGTCAAGGCTCTTTCATAAATATACAGTATTCTACACATCATTCCCTGTACCAGAAACATACAGAACAGAAAATATATTTTAACATTTTGCAAACTTTCTCACCATATGTATAAAAAACCCTGCATAGATTTGTTGTTTCCTTGTCTACTTGTTGGATTTTAAACAGTGTTGTAAGACATTCCGATAACATTGTGATTGTAGTTTTAAATAGGTTAGAAACAGTGCTTATATTGATTTTTTTTCACCTCCTTCTATTACTCATAATAAAATAGGACTGACAACATTCCTTATTAAAAAAAAAAAAAAACAAAAACAAAAAAAAACAACCACAAACAAAAAGAAAAGCTGTTACCCATGCTTGTTTATTTAGACAGAGAATGGAACTCTATTTATCATTGGAAACTTTTTCTGATACTAATCTAAACCCCAAATGTTCCAATACCAACCCCCTACATAATGCACCACAACGTGCACCTTGACTGCTTGATGTAGAGCATCTTCAAACTCCGGTATGAAGAAGCGTGTTGGGACCGCAGTAGAGGGATAGAAGACAAAAGTAGAGTCTTAAATACATTTTTTCTAAGATCTGAAGCAGACCCAGGCAATGGATCCATGTTTGTAAGTTCCCTGTTTCTTCGTAGTGGCTTCAAAGTGGCTTTTTCCTAAGCAGGAGAGGGAATTTTTGATTCCAAGAGCAGTACAATCCCAGGATGCTGACTGCATGGTTAAAACAAACCTTTAGTAAGATTAGAAAAGTGGGGGTGAAAGCAGCAGATGTTGCTGGCAGTACTATTTGCTTGCTGAATGGAAGATCCTTTTGATCATGAAATCCACACCAGTTCTTCCACTTCAGCTTGCTCATCTTAAACCATGGCAGCTTACACACATGCTCAAATCCTGACCAAGTATGTGGGAGGATAATGGGACCAGTGGTGGTCCAAGTACACTTTCCATGTTGAGCTCTTGGTGGGTGAAGAGGCAGCCCCCAGCTCCAAATGGCTGCAGAGATGGTGCTGTAGCTGCATTACCAGCAGTGTAAGGTGCCTCAGAGGTGCAAGTGCCACGCTGGAGCTAATGCCCTGTGTGTCGTAAAAGGGCATTTAAATAGAAACATGTGCTGTGTTAACAAAACCTTTGGTGTATTTCAAACCATGCTGTGGCCAGCCTGGTATTTGCAGATTGAAAATGTCTGATGTACAGTGCTGAAATATCAGCTATGCCCCTTTGTTTTTGAGGAAAATAAAGAAGTTTTCCTCTCAATAGGCTGAACAGGTCATGCTGTTTTTCTTATGCTTTTAGGCTTAAAGAGAATTGTAATCCCTGCACAGACTCATTGATCATGGAACAAGATCAATTACACCCCACGGAGCCTTGCAGACACCATCTCCGTTAGGTATCTCTGTTAACAGGATCTGCAGCACGTTTCGGTAAAGGTCTGTCTGCTTGAGCTGTGCCATCACTGATAGGGACCAGCAGCAGACACTTCAAACATGACTGGAAGAAGTCTGGAACCCTTCTTCCCTGTCTCCTGCAGCCTGGCTCCCTCCCTGTGGCCATTTTCCAGACTGACATTTTCAAAGGCAGAGTAAGAAGGGTGAAAATCAACAGAAAATAACAGTGTTATGGAAGGAAATTGTGATGTCAGAGGTGAAAATGCAGGATGAATGATGGGAGGAAAAATATATGGGTATTGATTAGAAAATGGAAAATCAATCTATGGTTAATATTGCGGAACTTGAATTTATACCAGCGAATTTATACCAGCCAGGCAGTGATAGCCCTAGAAAGTGCACATCAGCATAATAGCTACATATAAAATACAGCATATACTATTGTAGTTTTTATAAACTAGCCCAAATGAGTGTGCTCTTTGTTTAGTTTTTGTTTGGACTCTGTGGTTTCAGACACTTTAAAACAGTTACTTCAATCCTTCAGGACTTCATTTACGACAGAGCTTTTAGCCTGTGTTTGAGCAAGTGGGCTGCACTTTTAGTCTCTAGTGCTCAAAAATTGTCAGGAAAAATGTTTGCACTTGTGAAGCAAACCTTTTGAATTCAAAATGACAGGCAATGTGGACACAAAGATTTCTCATGTTGCCTGAAGTGACATTAACACACTGCTGATGTGAAATGACTTCTGATGATAAGAGAAGATCTCAACACATCCAGCATTTAATGTCACCCTTGACTGGGAGATTCTTCCTGTAGAAAAGATTCCAAATGTGAAAATTAAGGAAAAGCTTGGAGTTTAGTCTACAGAAGGATTTTGAGCTTTAGAGTATACAGTATACAATTATAAAGAGAAGTGAGTTTACCTTTAAGAACATAGTTTTGTAGTTGCATATAGCAAATCTTCATTTTTCAGGGGTAAAAAGTCAGATGGTTGTATTTTGATTGACTCATTACAGTGGGTCCAAGGCATTATTAACTGCATCAAGGCTAACATCAGAGGAAAAAAATGTTCATAGAATCACAGACTGGTTTGGGTTGGAAGGAACATTAAAGCTCATCCAGTTCCAGCCCCCTGCCATGTGCAGGGACACCTTCTGTTAGACCAAATTGCTCCAAGCCCCGTCCAACCTGGCCTTGAACACTGCTGGGGGTGGGGCACCCACAACCTCTCTGGACAACCCATTCCAGTGCCACACCACCCTCACAGTAAAGAACTTCTTCTTCATATCCAACCTGAACTTCCCCTGTTTAAGTTTTAACCTGTTACCCCTTGTCTTGTCACGATAGTCCCTAATGAAGAGTCCCTCCCCAGCATCCTCATAAGCCCACTTCAGATACTGGAAGGCTGCTATGAGGTCTCCATGCAGCCTTCTCTTCTCCGGGCTGAACAGCCCCAACTTTCTCAGCCTGTCTTCATACGGGAGGTGCTCCAGTCCCATCCTCATGGCCCTCCTCTGGACTTGTTCCAAAGGTTCCATGTCGTTTTTCTGTTGAGGACACCAGAACTGCACACAATACTCCAAGTGAGGTCTCACAAGAGCAGAGTAGAGGGGCAGGATCACCTCCTTTGACCTGCTGGTCACGCTCCTTTTGATGCAGCCCAGGATACAGTTGGTTAAATTGGTGAGGCAGGATTTCCCCTTAGTGAAGCCATGTTGGCTGTCACCAGCCACCTCATTGTCATTCATCTGCCTTAGCATGCCTTCCAAGAGAACCTGCTCCAAGATTTTCCCAGGCACAGAGGTGAGACTGGTCTGCAGTTTCCTGGGTCATCCCTTTTCCCGTTCTTGAGAATGGGGGTTATATTTCCCTTTTCCCAGTCATCAGGAACTTCACCTGAGTGCCATGATTTCTCAAATATGGACAGTGGCTTAGCAACTTCATTTGCCTGCTCCTTCAGGTCCTGTTAATGGATTTCATCAGGTCCCATGGACTTGTGAGTGTTCAGGTTCTTGTGCACATTCACATTCTGCTCAAGATGCAGTATGGAAACAACCTTTGTCCAAGGATCATGAAGAAATGCTTAAGGATGAAAAGCTTGATCTTACAAGATATTAGCACCTCCTCCTACTCGTTCTTGAAGTAGATATGGGTTTGTAAAAGCTAATTTTCAATACTAAATGGCTCAGTGTCCCTGGGATTTGAAGTTTTGCTCCAATATTTATTAATAGAAGTATCTTATTTTGCAATATGGTTAACATAATGCCCAGAGGCAAAGTTTACAAAGGTAAAGCCAAAGACAACTAAAAGACCATTAAACTATGACTCTATGAAATAAACAAATGATGAAATTTTCATGTTTTGCTCCATTGTGTGTTCAGGAGCAAGTTCAAAAGGGCTGGATTAAAGGGGAGGGCTGAGAAACATGACTATCTGCAATATTAGCTATTCAGACAAAAAAATCCATAATGAGGAAAATGTGTCGACCAAAACCACATAGCAAAGAACTTCTGCTAATGTCTAACCTAAACTCCTCTCTTTCAATTCAGTTTAATTGAACTCAAATCGAGTTCGAACTTTGGAAATGCTGGAATGCTATTGATTCTTTATTTTCACTTCTATTTTATTTTATTTTATTTTATTTTATTTTATCACAGTATCACAGTATGTTAGAGATTGGAAGGGACCTCGAAAGATCATCTAGTCCAATCCCCCTGCCGGAGCAGGAACACCTAGATAATGTTACACAGGAATGCGTCCAGGCGGGTTTTGAATGTCTCCAGGGAAGGAGACTCCACAGCCTCGCTGGGCAGCCTGTTCCAGTGTATTTTATTTTATTTTATTTTATTTTATTTTATTTTATTTTATTTCATTTTTAGGTTTTGCTGTTTCAATGGTCTGAACATCTTCATTTTTTTAATGAAGTCTGCACAGCTGTTTGGACTTGGAAAAAAAGACCTTAACCCCCTGATTATTACAGGCTTGAGGTGTTACAGTTGAATCTCAAGCCTGCATGGGAAACAAAAAAAAGTTTGTCAGGTTATAGACAGGCACTGACACATTCAGAAGTCTCCTCTGAGGCATAAGAATTTGCACAGATAGCCACTATGTACATTTTATTAATAACGTTATGGTGAACAGACTTAGGAAATTCTAGTGCCTGTTAATATAGTTTTCATTATGGCCCTTCTTAAAGTTGCTTGAAACTGAAATGGAAAAAAAATATATTATTTCCCTTCATCACTTGAGTCTTTGTGGTGGTGTCATGTATCCTTATACATCCTTTTATAAAAAGCAGAAAACTCCAGTGAGAGTGTAAAAATGTGTGTTTTTAGTGAATACGGTGCTTGTTCCTCCCCCTTTCTGTGTTGGCTACTTCAAAAGAAATCTGGTATTTGTTACCATATTAGGATCAGTTTTCAGATTTAACCTTGAAGTAGGAGTGTGCCTCCACTGAGAAGACTTCACAGCAACAGGCTCTATGCAGTAAAGAAAGCTCTCAGCTATCAGTTTGTCCTTGTAGGACAACAATCCTTACACATCATATTATTTTTCTTTTTCATCTGTGCATTTCACTGAAGTAGGACGGGGTCCACTCAAGAGCCATTTGGTCAAACTTCAGTACACAGAGAGCTCACAGTAAGCCTTTCCCCTTCAGGCATAAAAAAGAAGCTGTGGTTAAGGATTTCTGCAACTGAGTTAGTTAGAGGAAAAGAAGAAATGAATTTCTGCAATGTGTCAACTGAGGGGGCATTATTTATAGGAGCACTAATCTGTTGCCCTTGAAGTTTCTAGGTGTTTTAGCTAGGTGAGCTATGCATTTCTGAAAATCCTGCTTGGTTTATGTTAGAAATGCATGTGGCTATACAAGAGAGACAAGCCTCTGGAGTATGGGATGAAAAACCTGGTAAGCATAGAAGAGCATTTAGGGGCACTGCAAAGCAGAGCATGCTCAAGTTTAAAGGATAAAGAATTGGTGTGCTTTGTTGGAGGGGGCACATGTGTAGAGAATCTAGGAAGAAGAGAACTTCATTATTCTTCCCTAATATCCATAACGTCCAATAAATTGGCCAGGTGTGTGCTGAGGAATGGCACATTCCTCTGATTTATTTCACTGGTCAAAAAGCAATAAAGCTTAGGTAAACGAATAAAAATAGATGAAGTTTTGAGAAGCTTGTGGCAAGATACTGTTCATTTGCTTACCAAAGATACCTGAGTGAGATATGTACCTTCTCTAGGTAATACATATAGCCTTTGTAATTTAACAGATTCCCCCTGAGGATTAGTGTCCACTGACTTCATGGTTATTACCAAGGCTATGCAGGGATAGGTCAAGAGAGAATAGCTTTAAACTGGAAAAGGAGAGGTTTAGATTAGGTCTAATGTAATCTAATCTAATCTAGTAATAGATAATCTAAGGTTATAACAAAATATAATCTAAGGCTGGAGGGGGCTTGGAGCAACCTGGTCTAGTGGAAGGTATCCCTGCCCATGTCAGGGGTTCAAACTGAATAAGCTTTAAGGTCCCTTCCAGCCCAAACCAGACTGTGGTTCTGTGATTATTATGTTATCTTTTTTTAACCAGGTGTAATCAACAAAGGTAAATCCCAACTAAACTAAAAATAGCTGCCCTTTTGCTAGAATACACAAAGAGCAATGTCTAGGATAGATGAAAGCCAATGACACTAACCACAACTAAATTTTGGTCTCCCAGTGCTTGTAGTTTATAAACTCACCTTTCAGACAACATGATCAGGCCATGCAGCAAAACCTCTGCACAGTGTCTGCTGACCGCTGGTAGGGTGAGAACATATTATTTATGACATCTCTAAAGTGGTGTTGGTAGCATGCAGATCAGTTTTGGGGACTTACCGTGAGAGGCAACAACAGTATACAACCCCAGTGTGGGTGGGAATTGGGCCACAGCTACTCCTGGGTGGGATGTAACCTTTTCCCTCCACCACAGCCAGGAGAAGTGCTAGAAGCTGTCCTCTAGGGTTTCTTGTTTCCTGCTTTGTTCTTAATTGTTTTTGCCTGAACGAGCTGATAAGTTGTTGGTATTAAAGCTTCTGTCCTTCGGTCCTCAAGACTCTACTCTGTTGACCTCAAAAATTGCCTGCAATGGAGCCTTTTGAGTTAAATATCAGTACTTACAAGCCAAGACTTTCTAAATTAGTTTCTTGTACATTTGATTCCCTGCTACTTTATTAGCAGCTTTATTTTCTGTTAGTAGCTGAGACGGACAGTGTTACTTTTATTAGCTTTGTGATTAGCTACTGTCGTTTGCAGTATGAGGCGTCTACCACAGTCTGATTTGTGTTCCGGCAGGGCTAGGCCAAATCAGACTCAAGTACTCCATCTGCTGGCGCTCCCAGGACAAAAGAAACACTAACCTCATGCGGCCTACGAATAGGTGCTTTCTTACAAGGACAGTGTGCCACAAGCTCTCTGCAGCGATATTCTTACATGAAGCAGGAACATCCTTGAATTTTACAACAGCTTTCTGCAGCATTCTGTAGCCATGGTGGAGTACACAATAGCATTTTGAGTATCAATGGAAGGCAAAAATTAGCAATATGCAGATTCACAGTATCACAGTATCACACAGTATCACAGTATGCTAGAGATTGGAAGGGACCTCGAAAGATCATCTAGTCCAATCCCCCTGCCGGAGCAGGAACACCTAGATAATGTTACACAGGAATGTGTCCAGGCGGGTTTTGAATGTCTCCAGGGAAGGAGACTCCACAACCTCCCTGGGCAGCCTGTTCCAGTGTTCCGTCACCCTCACTGAGAAGAAGTTTCTTCTCAAGTTTAAGTGGAACCTCTTGTGTTCCAGTCTGTACCCATTACCCCTTGTCCTATCATTGTTTGCCACTGAGTAGAGCCTGGCTCCATCCTCGTGACACTCCCCCTTTATATATTTATATACACTAATAAGGTCACCCCTCAGTCTCCTCTTCTCCAAACTATAGAGACCCAGCTCCCTCAAGTCTTTCCTCATAAGGGAGATGCTCCACTCCCTTAATCATCTTAGCTGCCCTGCGCTGGACTCTCTCCAGCAGCTCCCTGTCCTTCTTGAACTGAGGGGCCCAGAACTGGACACAATATTCCAGATGCGGTTTCACCAGGGCAGAGTAGAGGGGAAGGAGAACCTCTCTCTATCTACTAACCACCCCCCTTCTAATACACCCCAGGGTGCCATTGTCCTTCTTAGCCACAAGGGCACAGTGTTGGCTCACGGTCATCCTGTCGTCCACTAGGACCCCCAGATCCCTCTCCCCTACACTGCTCTCTAACAGGTCGTTCCCCAACCTATACTGGAACCTGGGGTTGTTTCTGCCCAGATGCAGGACTCTACACTTTCCCTTGTTATATTTCATCAAGTTATTCCCTGCCCAACTCTCCAGCCTGTCCAGGTCTCGCTGGATGGCAGCACAGCCTTCTGGCGTATCAGCCACTCCTCCCAGCTTAGTGTCATCAGCAAACTTGCTGATAGTACACTCAATTCCCTCATCTAAATCGTTGATGAATATATTAAATAATACCGGTCCCAGTACTGACCCTTGAGGCACTCCACTAGTTACAGGCCTCCAACTAGACTCAGCCCCATAGACTACAACTCTCTGGCTTCTCTCCTTCAGCCAGTTCACAGTCCACCTCACTACCTGATCATCCAGTCCACACTTCCTCAATTTAGCCGTGAGGATGCTGTGGGAGACTGTGTCAAATGCTTTGCTGAAGTCAAGGTAGACCACATCCACCGCTCTGCCATCATCCATCCACCGTGTTATTTCCTCATAAAAGGCTAAGAGATTGGTCAAACATGATTTCCCCCTGGTGAAGCCATGTTGACTGCCCCTCATAACCCTCTTATCCTTGATATGCCTTAAGATGGCACCAAGCCAGATTCAAGCCAGGTTCAAGCCAGACCTCCTCAGTTTGACCTAAATATTGTCTGCACTGGGGGGTGAAAAGAAAACATTGCACTCCCTGGAACTCTTTCTCACTTTTCCTCTTGTAACAGAGGATTGGAAGGGTTTCATTTTCCCCTTCTCTATAAAAATGTCTTCTTTTCTAAAACATATCAGTTGGAGGAATGAAAAATCCTGTATTTTCCTGTAATTTTTATTATAACCCTAGCTAACCTTGACTAAAATAGAAAACTTAATCTTAAGCCAGAAACTCTGCTTCAAATGGAAATTACAAACCACATGTTTTAAAGCATATTCCATTTTCCTATCAGCCAGTCAACAAGAATTGCAGATTTTGCTTTTTCTCCTAACAATAATTGATGAAGACGGGATACCAAGGCAAGTGAAAAGCTGAGTGCAGGGAGTTGCAGGACGTAAGTATTGTTTGCTTTCTGCATTATTTTTCCTTACAATTTGTTTAGGAGCCTCTGAAAATCTCTCATCTCTGCTTCATTTATTTGGCGTGTCCACTGCCAGGGATTGAAATTATAAATGTCAGTAACTGTGTAGCAGTGGCTTTTATATTTGTATCCAATTAAGGATCTAAAATACAACACTAGCATTCCGTGCAATTTGCATGGAAATTAGAGCACTAAAACTCACTCAGTGAAGTTTATTCCTTAAATGGTTTTTCGTTATGAACTGATCTTGTGTACTATCTGGAGAATGCCCATGAAACTCTATTTTATTCACTCTTCAGGTGAAATAAACTCGGTTAATTTATTTTGGATCCAGTACTAGTATTAATCTTGCTGGAAAGGGTAAAGCAATTTCATACCTGTTATCAAATAATTGCATCATAATGATGAGCTTTTTTCCACACCTCAGGCATGAGTAAGTGGTTGTGATGACGGAGATGACCTTTGTAAGCTTCAGGCTCTTTCCTCTTCTTTCCTCTACAGTGTGTGTGGCAGGACAGCTCCCTCCAGCACCAAGGTGACCCAGAAATAGCAGTGATGGGAAAGAGCAATGATATCACCTCCCAAGCTGGGACACCCCGCCATCCCCTCTGTCCTTCACCAAGGAGAGGTTCAAGGCAGGGGATTGAATTTGACTTAGGCCAAAGTGGTCAGTTTTGGTGTTAGAAGTTTTTTCCCCCCATTTTGATAACACAGGTATACAGTTGTGGATCCCACAGGCTATGGCTGGTGGGCGGCTGCACAGTGCTGTCTGTGCCATGATCATTCCCTCCTTAGCACCATTAGAGGGGACTCATTGAAGGCATTGAGGCCCTGGCACAGGGTGCCCAGAGAAGCTGTGGCTGCCCCATCCCTGGCAGTGCTCAAGGCCAGGTTGGACAGGGCTTGGAGCAGCCTGGTCTAGTGGAAGGTGTCCCTGCCTGTGGCAGGGGTTGGAACTGGCTGAGCTTAAGGTCCTTTCCAACACAAACCAATCTAATTCTACGATTCTGACACCAAAGTGTAGCCTGCTCAAATGAAACAGAAAGCAGGCAAGCAAAGTCTTGCTGAAACGAGGGTGCTGAGGGAGCAGAGTAGAAGCCAGAGCTGGGAAAGTGAGGCTGTTGGGGACGAGGTTATGCTGGGGACTCCAGCACCTGTTCATTTCATCTGCAAAGGGCATCCTGTCTGCAAGACTGCACTGCTGCAAGGGTGGGGCTTGCACGGGCTTGTCCTTCGGGAAGCCAACGCTAGATGTCACGCGGAGGAGGGTTATTGCATGTGGTGCTCCGCTCCTGCTTTGAACGGGAGATGTGGCGAGGCTGTGGGAACAGCCTGTGAGGGAGCAGTATTTTCTGTTCTATTTTATTTTAATGTCTGTCAGCTGCAGCTACGGGTTAACTCATGCTAGACCAACAGCTATAAAAACTGCCACTACAGCAAATAAAACCATCGCATTCTTACATTTTCCAAAGGAGAATATAATCTACTTCTGTCACAGGTCTGAGCTGAGATCTGAGTTCTCCATTTCCAGATTTCATCCTAGATTCAGCGTGCCTCTGCTTTAAGTAAGGCATGCTTAGGATCATTTCAGTTAGGTAAGCTGCCATTTGCAGGTGAAGATTACTTAAAATTGGGTTTTCAGACATTTGGGATTGTTGGTCGGAGTTGCTATAGAAATGCAAATTCTTGCTGCAATTGCGGACAATGGGGAAAATTCAAATGAACCCAAAGCTCTGAAGAGGTGCTTCAGCTAAATCTCAGACATTTCCCGTACACAGAGAGCTGTCTGACTCAATTTTAACTGTTCATCTTCTGTTTTCATCAATATCCTCAATTCTCAGGCCACATCAGATACTGAACAGAACAGTGCCAGGTTTGGATCTGTACAGCACTCCTGTTAACTTTTTTTTTTCTGGCTGCGAAGTTCACAGCTGTGTTAGTTAATGTATGAGCCTTAAATTTTCCCCAAATTGTACAGGATTCTACAAACCCTTTTATTACTTAATCTTTGTGGGCTCTTTGGGGCAGGAGGGAATCTGTGTGTCTCTTATTTCTGGTAAAATGACTACAGTTCCCCAGTAGTGTTATGTGAGTTTCCTGAAGTTTGGCTGCTTTTACTGCTGAGCAATCATTTGAAGTGTTTAATTGATGCCTGAAACTCAGACTCAAAAATATTCCAGTCGTACACTTTCTTGTTCAAATCATCAGCAGAGAGAAGTAGATACCATTTCGATTGTCTGTTTAATTTTTTGTGAAAGGGATTTATCTGTGATATGGAAGAATTTAGTCCAAGCAACATAGATTTGATGGTAAAAGTGTGCTAACTTGAAAGTGTAAGGAAAAATACCCTGTTGTGTAGGCTCAGCAAGTCCACTCCATTTGCAGGCTTCTAAAATCTTTATGGTCTCCTCCAGCAAGATATGCATCCTCATCTACTTTTTTTCAAGCCCCTGCAGCGCCCATGTACATCTTTCCTTGCCACCCTCCATATCCTAGGTCTGTGAATCAGCACATGAAAAATAACAAGTGTAAAGTATTTGTAGAAACAGTGGAGTCACTCCAGCAAGGGGGAAAAGCCCCAACAAACAGGTATTCTAGATTGGACTTTGTTAGGGGTCTGCGCCAACATTATATGCTAGCACATGTACACCATCTGAGATGCAGTGGTACAGGCATGCTTATTGTGAATATAATGCTGTGAATTTCAGGGGAGGTGCACAGGCAGACTGTGATTTTCCTACACAGATTTGCAAATGAAGCTGCACAGGGTAGAAGTAGGAAAGTGAATACTTGCTCCTGCGCCTGCTTCTGCACACAGGTCTAGTGTTAACTCAATGTTTTAGCAAAAAAGTATGTACACAAACATAGTGACAATTGCTCAAGGCTGTGAAAATGGCCACAGGGGGACATTGACAAGCTCTGTATCACTGTGTGATAGGAGTGGCCAACAACCAATACTGGAGAAAGATGAATAAAGCAAACACATTTTTCATCATCTGTACAATTACTACTGAAGAGAATGGATTTTCTTTCCTTGCTACTATAATGAAAAAGCAGCAAGTTTTTCTGGGAATGAAGTATTGAGGAGGAGTACATTGTACCTAGTGGAGCTAGGCAGCAGAAAGTCAGTTCCCACCAGAGCTGGCTTCACACTCATCTCTCAAACCTCACTGTGGCACACACGTGGCAATCAGCTTGCACGATGTCAGGTTTTTTTTTTCTCAGTTTTGGTCTTGGAAGACTTTGATAATACACTTGTGTGTGTATCATTAAACGAAAATGTTTATTACAAGACATATCCTACAGCTGGTATCCTCCAGAGACTTGCTGAGATAATCAGTTTCTCTTCTGCCTTCACCGGGCATGTATTCTTAACAAAGACATCAGAGAGTCAATGTTGTACATATGATACATACCTAACATAAAATTAGACACTGCATGGTGTGAAATAAAGCTGTCTGCATGAAAGGGCAGTTAGAGTCCAGGATGGATCGATGGAAACAGAAGCACATTCCCATTTGATTTATAACTAAGTACCTATTTTGAAACCTGTAACAGTTTAAAGCTATACTTCAGTGACTGCCTTCTTCCATGATCAGTCAAGATTTGGGGTGCTTTGAGTAACATGCAAATTATCTTACTTTTAGTTAATCTGCTGACATATTTAATGTCATAAAGCAATGAATCAAACTGTATGCAACCAATGTTCAAAGGTTGTTTTAACCTGAGTGAACTTGGAGTTAGCTGTCTACATTGCTGCTAATGACTCTGCAGGATTTAGCATTTATCCCTTACCTAGATACCGGTTTTAGTCCTCAGTCGAGAAGAGATGGTGCCCAGGAGTAGTTCTGAGTATTAGCAGTGGTCATCCTGAGGATGCAGGGGTGAGCATCTTCATTCGTTGCATGAGACTTTCCACAAAGTGGAAACCATGATGCAGTGGCCCTGGGCTGGTGTACAGAAGGCAAATTCCAACCAGATGGGGGTTATTTTCTCTTGTGTTCACATCAAGAACCAAGCCTCAAAACAAGTACAGTCATGGTCAAGACAGACCATTGCTGAGTTAAGAAAGAAATAGTCTTTCATAAATTGTTGACAGTTGGCCAGTACTCTGACTTGTTTTGCATGTTTTATGTTTGTGCCCAGTTGGCTGCATTCATATGGGATCACTTGAGGATCAGGTTGTAACTCTATCATGCAAATGTAACCATCAGTGTGAATAATGGCTTGGTTGTGCTTTATTTTTTCCATCTTACACTGAAATAAAAGGCATCTGGTCTTTTTTTTATTATTATTTATTTTAGTTTATTTTTTCCTTTTTTTTTCTTCTTTAGGTCCAGAGTTTAAGAAAAATCCTAAAAGTTCTTGTTGGTTTGGTTGAATGTGTGGTCACATGATTAAAACCCCACTTGAGCTCAGATGTAACCCACTATTGACTGGTAATAAAAAATTGCCCAATACTAGAAACAAAACAGTTATTTTCTCTTCCCTCTTCCAGAGTTATGCTTCAAGTTTTTCCTGACTTTTGATTACTTATAATTTTTCTAAGACATTTTGTTATTTGGAAGGCACATTTTATGTGTAGGGTTTTGTTTTTTTTTATGTGAACATTTCTTTATGTCTTCTTTTTGGCTTTGCCCCAGACTTTTTTTAAAACCTTGGTAGTGATATTTTTGTTAGTATAGCAGTAAACTGGCCAAGTTGGAAACAAACCCTAATTTTGGAAATAGTGCTGTATTTTACCCAAATAAAGTGGCATTCAGCCATCATAGAGCAAAAGTTATCCCCAGTGGTATCTGCATAGTTTCTTGTGTCAGAGATATAGACCTCTGCAACTTTTGTATGGGTTCTTATTTCTTCTTAAATTATTTTTAATGCTTATTTTAGACCCATTATCCATTTCTTCCCCTTAACACATTTTAAGGTCCATGGAAGTTTTCCAAGAGCGCAATATGGGGGGGGGGGGTGGGGGGGGGTGGGGGGGGTTGGGGTGTCCTTTCTGGGAGCCAGTATAGTTCAGTACTGACTGAAAAAACAGTCAGGTCTTGCTGTGTATGGTGAGGGCCAATGTGGAAAGTGGGAGCAGAGGAGGGGCTGCTGAATAAGTATTCTTCCCTAAATACCAAGGGCATCTGTGAGAGTTGGGGTTTTGTTGTTTTAACTTGAAAGAGCAATAAAGTCATGAGTCTTTGCCACATTTCCAGAGTGCAGCATTTCTCCACTCAAAACTTGTCAAGTAGTGTCAAAATGTGGGAAATGCATGGTTATTTGCACCTCTTAGCAAGAGGAACATCTTTAATTGAATCCAAGTCAGCTTTCCATCTACTTTTCATTGAGTGAATAATGCAAAGGGTTGGAATAGTGCTAAGTGCCAGATATACCAGTCTCCCAGGGACAAAGGTTACTTTTGCTAGCTAAAATCTCCTCCAGAGTGAAATATGTTTATCTAAGCCTTGTTTACTGTGAAATATTTGGAAGCCAATTTTATTAGATTCTTCTCTTTTTTTTTTTTTTTTTAATTTGGTCTATACAAGCTCAGTTTCTTCTTCAGTCATGCAGTTAGTGGGTGAAACAAGCAAATTTCAGTAGGATTCAAATAGTAAAGAAGTGCATTTACTTTATATTTATTCAAAAGTGGGCACTTAATAAAATGTACTGATTATTGTATGAGTACATGTAAAAGAAAACCTTAGGAATGAGGAGTGTTAAATATTTCTTACGAAAAAGTGGAGGCAAGGGGTGGTAGTGATAAGATCCTGGCTGTGCTCTGCTGTGCTTCTCCCCCTTAACAGTTGAGTCCCGAACCTCCACAGACCTGGCATTTGGTCTCTGTGTTGAAAATAGCAGCTTTCACCATTGATTAGGAGAGACCTGCGCAGGTTCTCAATGCTTTCATTTGCAGGACCTTCTGGGACATCCCCTGGAAAACTCTGGCTGTACTGGAAGGAGAAAAGAGCGACCCCTTCAATGTAAACATTATCTCCCCTGGGACATCTTAATAAGGGCATATTTCTTCTTAATCTTCACTGATTTCTTCGCAGGGCAGCTGCTCACTTGTGCATTGAATCTTGAAGGCAATGGTCTCAAAGGCTTTTGCTTCAGTAGCCTGGGGCCTAGAGATAGACCCTCCCACCATCACCTAAAGTTACCAGTGACATACCCTTTGAGCAGCCCCACTTAAAGGAGCAAGCCTCCCCTTGCCTAAAGGAGAGGCTTGCTCCTGAGATGTGTGCTCCCATGGAGTTTTATCATGGTATTATAGAATCCCAGTCTGGTTTTGGTTAGAAGGGACCTTAAATCTCATCCAGTTCCAACCCCCTGCCACAGGCAGGGACACCTTCCACTAGAGCAGGTTGCTCCAAGCCCCGTCAAACCTGGCCTTGAACACTGCCAGGGATGGGGCAGCCACAGCTTCTCTGGGCAACCTGTACCAGGGCCTCAGCACCCTCACAGGGAAGAACTTCTGCCAAGATCTCATCTCTCCTCTGTCAGGTTAAAGCCATTCCCCCTTGTCCTGTCCCTACAGGCCCTTGTCAAAAACCCCTCTCCAGCTTTCTTGTAGTTCCTTTAGGCACTGGCAGCTGCTCTAAGGTCTCCCCTTAAGGATCCTTCTCTTCTCCGGGCTGAACCAGCCCAGCTCTCTCAGCCTGTCTCCAGAGCAGAGCTGCTCCAGCCCTCTGATTTATCACTTGCTTTCCCCAGAGCCTACTGAGCAGGGGAGATTTCAGCATCCTGACGAGACAACAGAAGTCCTACAGATCACAGCTATTTCAAGTCCCATGTAACAGTAAAGGAAGTACAAATTGAAATGCACTGGCAGCTCAAAGGGATGAATGAGAAGAGCAGCAGACAAAAGGTAATCTACATTGCAACACTGTGATAAGGCATTGCAGTGGAGGTGTAGCTGTGGTGGTGTGTGACAGTGGCTTGGCAGCAAAGGAGACCTGCATGCATTGTACAAAGTGCTAAACCGTGAGACAAGAATTTGGAAGTGATACTTTCACGACTTCTGTGACCACATTTGTGAACTCCAGCTGAGATGCAGACAAAACTTGACAATTCCTTGGCATGAGACAGAAAACAGCAGGGCTGTCTCTTCAAAAGATGTCTGGCTGTTTATCTTGGGACGTCCAGTCTATGAGGCTAAGTCAACACTGAAGAGGAAGGGGTTAGTGATCTCTCTTTTCTCTCATCTGTGGGCCTGAAGTCCCATCCCATCTGATTTATGAGTTCTTGCTAGTTTCCAAATGGCCCCCGATCCTCCCTCTGAAATCTGAGACCCAGAGAACTCTCCTGAAGGTTCTCCTTTACACTCAAGGGGAAAAAAGTCAATTTACAAGTTTTCTGATTACAAAACATCCATTCTGATGCATCTTTTGTGCTTATCACCCTTCTATCCTATCACTAGATATATGTTAGCAGAAGAGAGAGGCTACAGATTATTACATATCAGCTATGTCCTCTAGTAGGCATCATTTGGGGTAACCTATTATGTTGCTCTTCAGTCAGATAACTGGGTTTATGCTTAATCTGCTGTGAGCAGTGTGTGACTGCTACAACTATAGTGTCTGATAACAGTCCAGATGAGGTAGGGGAACATTATTTGTATTTTACATAAGACACACACAGAAGATGCAGAAATTAGTTGTATGAGGTGACAAAGGGTTTTTGTACTGAACAAAATACTTGTATCCAGCCTGTGCAAAAATGAAGCACTCTAGCCCCCTACATTAACCTCTTTTCTGCACTGTAGCAGAGATCTTACTGCAGGAGGGAAAAACACTTACTGATTGAGTAGCAGGCAGTCACAAAAAAATCAATCCAATATGAAATGCTCACTTGATGGCATCCAATGAAACTTATTGCTTAGCGTCTTCCTGGCAGGTTTCTTGAGAATGTTCAGAGCTTGAGAGAAATTGATGGTGTTTGAAATTTTGCAGGAGGAAGTATCAGTTGTGAATGTTCTGTTTTTTCAGGGGATGGTGAGGATTTTATGGATTGGTCCTTATTATTTCTTCTATTATCTTGATGTTGATTGAAGTACGTTGTTGTGACTTAACATGGAAATCCTTGGCTGCTGTGATGTAGCCAAGAAATGGCACCTGATGTTTTTGACAGGAAGGAAATGAGTGCAGTAGCGTATATGGTGCATTTGAGACATCCTTCCACTTTGCAATGAGGTTCTTTTCTTGAGCTCTGAAATCAGTGTTTCAGATCCCAGGGTTAGGCAGGACAAGGAAAATACCCTGTCAGAAAAAGCTATGTGATGCTGGGGAGTTCTTTAAAAAGCTTTTCTATATCTCTGTATCTTTCTTGGGTAAGGTGCCCTGGCTGGCTAGTGTAGGTCCTAGAGTCAGTTACTGGATGAAGCAGCCCTGAGGAGAAGGGCGTGGGGGTGTTGGGTGACAGAAGCTCCCCATGACCCGGCTTCAGTGTGCACTTGAGCCCAGAACCCTGTCTTGTGCTGGGCTGCATCCCCAGAGTGTGAGCAGCAGGTAGAGAGAGGGGATTCTGCCCCTCTGCTGCACTCTTGGGAGAACCCCTCCTGCAGTCCTGTGTCCAGCTCTGGGGCAACAACACAAGAGGGATGTGGAGCTGTTGGAGTGAGTCCAGAGGAGGCCATGGAGATGCTGTGAGGGCTGGAGCAGCTCTGCTCTGGAGACAGGCTGAGAGAGCTGGGCTGGTTCAGCCTGGAGAAGAGAAGGATCCTTAAGGGGAGACCTTAGAGCAGCTGCCAGTGCCTAAAGGGGCTGCAAGAAAGCTGGAGAGGGGCTTTGGACAAGAGCCTGTAGGGACAGGACAAGGGGAATGGCTTTAACCTGACAGAGGGGAGACTGAGATGAGCTCTTAGGCAGAAGTTCTTCCCTGTGAGGGTGGTGAGTCCCTGGCACAGGTTGCCCAGAGAAGCTGTGGCTGCCTCATTCCTGGCAGTGCTCAAGGCCAGGCTGGACGGGGCTTGGAGCAACCTGGTCTAGTGGAAGGTGTCCCTGCCTGTGGCAGGGGGTTGGAACTGGGTGAGCTTTAAGGTCCCTTCCAACACAAACCGGTCTGTGATTCTGTGAAATCTATGGCCATAAAACACCACAGGATTGTGAGACTGTGTGGCTTTTAGAAAGTCTTTGACCACATGTCATTAAATCTTGAGGATATTTGTAAGTAAGGCAGCAACCTTACTGGAGACACTGACTCTCTAATAACTTGTGACTCCTAAAGACTTTAAAGGATTTATCCAAAAAAACAGCTTGTTGTTGACTATCAAGACAAACTTAGATCTGATGGGAACTTGATAATGGTGCCCCTTGTCTACTATGCTGCACATAGCCAGACTAGTTGGACACATCCATTTTGTTGCTTGTTCTTATAAATGAAAGAGTGGGTGAAACCTGAAAGCCGATTGAAATCAGATTTGTTTAAAACAAATACCACATTCTGCTTTGAAGGTCTTGACTTTAGTTTTCTTAAGCAAATTTATACAGTGTCTTTTGGGGCCTTGTCAGCAGTGTAGTTAATACAGCCTGAAGCAACAACATTTAAAAACCAGATTTCACCCTGCCTAGGGCAGTGGTTACTTTATCTCCTAAACTCTCAATGCTGTACTGATCAAGAGGAGAACAATGACTTCTTTACCTTATTTTGTTGTGCAGTGCAGTGCACTTGAGACAAGATAAGCAGGCACTCGTTTTGACAGTATGAGTAATAGGAATTTTGTTGAATTTTCAAGGCTGTAAGTTTTCTTTCACAAATGGATAGTCTTTACTATCTTTCTTTGGTAGGTGTACAGTTCCTGAACACCACTGCATTTTTGAAGGTGTCCTATCTTAGCAGCTGACACCTCAGAATTAAAAGCTTTGTGCTTTTTAACCGAAAAATGTGAAAAGTGCTGCATTCTTTTCCCCCTCATTTTCTTCGTTAGGATCAGTCTCTGAAATGACTTGCCATTGTCTTTTTTCATTAAATAATCTACTAAGCAAAACATTATGCAGCCAAACATAGGTGCCAGTGAAAACTAAGTCACATAGACAATAAAATTAATCATTTGGTTTCAGCTGAGACCTTGGTCTTTACTGCCTGTAGCTCACATGCATGACTATGCAGCATAATGGCATGCTTTGCTGTGGATTGCATTCAAGGGTGCTTACCCTCTGTGTCAGATCAATAATATTTAGGGGACTTGTGCTGTTCTGTAACGTAAATCCAGACTAACTCAGATTTTGATGCTATTTTTCTTAACCCAAGTCTACTGCATATACTTGGAGCCTTCAGAAGCCTACACTGAAAATATGGTAGGTGAAAATGCAAGGATCTACTACAGCCTATGAGGCTTTGGGGAAGAAGAAAGGGAATGATCCACCAGAAGTACAAGTATTGGACCTGGAGTTTGTAAGGGCAACTGAACTGGATGGTCCAAGCATTCAGGAGAGGAAGTATGAGGCAGGAGGTCCATCCCCAAACTATTTCAGAGACCCACATACAGACAAGACCAGAAACCCCCACATGCACCAGTCTTTCAGAGGCAGAGGTTACTTTTGCTAGCTAAAATCTCCTCCAGAGTAAAATATGTTTATCTAAACCTTGTTTACTGTGAAATGTTTGGAAGCCAATTTTATTAGATTCTTCTTTTTTTTCTTTTTTTTTTTTTTTTTTTAATTTGGTCAATACAAGCTCAGTTTCTTCTTCAGCCATTCAGTTAGTGGGTGAAACAGGCAAATTTCAGTAGGATTCAAATAGTAAAGAAGTGCATTTACTTTATATTTATTCAAAAGTGGGCACTTAATAAAATGTACTGATTATTGTATGAGTACATGTAAAAGAAAACCTAAGGAATGAGGAGTGTTAAATATTTCTTACGAAAAAGTGGAGGCAAGGGGTGGTAGTGATAAGATCCTGGCTGTGCTCTGCTGTGCTTCTATCTGCTTTTAAAGGAACCAAAATTCCTGGTCTGCATGCATCTGGGCAAGAAAGCTCCGCTTTACTGTGCTGAATTTGTCTTAAGGATGCTGTCTTTACGCAAGCTGCTAACAAGTTGTCCTGGATTGTTTAGCTTAGGTTTTGTTTTGGTTTTCCGCACTCTGCCAGGGACTAGGAGCAGCCAGCCAGGCAGATGCATGTCAAACCCAACTCCAAAGCCTGGCTGTCCCGTACAGCAAGATGTTGTGCAAGATGTCTGGTGAGCCCTCGGTGGTGGATCCTTAAAGCCAAAGGTACAGCGCTTTTTGGGGGCATGGCTTAGTTCTCAGAGTCAGTGGGATCTGCTTTATTAGTAAGATGCTCCATCACAGCTGATGAACCCTGCCTTTCTTCAGGACCAGCTCTCCTAGGCATGAGGTTGTGCTGCTTCACAAAGGTATTTCTTCACACAGATATGTTCATTGTGCAGGAAAATATGTCCTTGAATACCCCAGAAAAATATTTATCTCTGTGGTTGTGCCTAATTCCAGGTAAAACTGATTCAATCAGGCTTAAGGACAAGTCCACAACAAATGGCCATTGTAAAAGTAGCTGCTTCAGCCATGTACCTCAGCCGTGCTCGTCATGCTGTGAAATATAGTTGTCTATCCCTTTTCCTCCTCCCTCTTTTCTTTGGCACAGACATGGAGATTGCTCAACCTCCATGCAGTCTGGAGCACAAACCTCTACTTGAGTACTCCCTGGAACAGGAATGAGAGAAATCGTTTGCAGCCAAGATAAAAACTGTACTTTCTTCTGAGTCGTTTCAAGACGGTGCAAGAATCAGGATAACAAATTTGGAGATGCCATCAAATAAAAATCTGTAGCAAACAAGTACTTTTTAATGAGCCAGAGAAATTACCTTTCTCCCCCAGTGATAGATTCCTAAAATGGGAAGGAAAGGAGTGAGAAATTCAGAGTTCAAAAAGTTCAATTATTGCTGAAAACAGGAATTGTTTATTTGTTTCGCTAAAACATGCTGGCACTTGAACCTTCACCCCCGTCCCAACGTAGTTTCTTTTTTTCCTTTCAGATTGTCCTAGCTCAGTTTTGTCTATGCAGCAGTACATGTGCTGCAAGTAGAAAAGCCATTGCAAGGAAACATCTATTCCCAAATTATTAGGTATGGCAACTAGGATTCAGCTTGGGTGAAACAGGCTTTATTTTGGCACTTGTATAACATAATGAAGACACATTGTCTGTTCCAATCAATCAGGCCAGTTTTCCGTGTGTCTGTATTGCAGACTTTACTTGTTTTCGAGGCCTTTTCTTCTGGCCCAGTCCTGCTAAATTTGCACTGTTATTTTCTCTTAGTCCTTGTGGATGCTTGACTTGGTTGGAAAGCCCCAGTGCTGGTCAGAAAGATGTCTGCTGAGAAATGTCGTCTGCCTCCATAAACCATTAGGGCTATGGGGCTTTTTAAAAAATTCAGTAGGGACAATATCTAGTATCTTTCAAGCAGAATTTGAATTACAAGAAACCATAAAATTCATCTAGTGGCTTCCACTTCTAACCCAATTATTTTTTAAGTGATCTTTGTTAAGAAGTCATCTGGTCTTGATTTAAAGTACAGGAAATTAATTGAAACTGATAGAGAATTTCCACAAATGACAAATCCATCAAAGGGGTTGGTCTCAATCTGATTAAAACAATACTTTAGAATTTGTTTGGCATAATATTTATTCATTTGGGGAGGAAAGGAAGAATGAAGAGAATATTTTTTTAAATTTTGTCTTAAAACTATGGTTTTCTACTGTCAAGTTTTCATTAGAATTATTTTTTACTTTAGTAGTTGGCCACTAATTCAATATAAACATAACATAATCGGAGTTTCAAATATGTTCAAAGTGAGGTTCTTAAATACTGATCTAAACTCCTTATAAGTATGAAATGACATAGAGTTATAACTGTGTGAGTTCAAAAATAAATTAAGTCAATAAATGAAGTCTGGGAATTAAATGGCACATCCTGACTCAGTTTTCATTCATTCTTTTATTCATTAGTCCCAGTGCATAAATCTATCACTCTCCCTCTAAATGCAGAGTGTACAATAGGTCTAGTAGCACACAGAGATCAGAGGAGGGATTGGGTCTCTGCTGTCCTTCAGGAAGGTCACAGAATTACATCATGGCTCTGTCTAACTGATGGTTGGAGTCTGACAAGACATTGTGTCTCAGTGACAGATTCCGAACATCAGTAATACAAAAGCTATCCAGGGCAATGCAATGATCCTGCTAAAAATGGTAACAGCAAACACAGGGCTTCAAAGCTAGCCTGAGAGGTGGAAGAAGTAATTTGTTGTGTCATGCCATCTGGTAATCACAATTATCAGGCTTTTCTTCCCAAATTCCCGTTCCATAAGTAACAGAAAAGCAAGAAACCCAATTTTGAGCCCCCTTTAGATGTGTCATAGTGCTGAGCTCCATAGTGACCTTGCTTTGAAGAACTTGTGTTTATCTAGTGGAAATTCTGGGACCTGAGCAATTTTGCTGCCTCTCTGGGTATCAGAGTAAGCCCCAGCTGAAATCTGTCCAAGAAAGTAAAAGGAAAACCAGGTTAGGAGTTAAGTACAGAGACAGGAATGTCAGGATCTGAACTCCCCAGACCTCAAGTAAAAGTGTGCAGAACGGGCCTCTGGTTTCTCTTCCCATGCCAGAAATGATAACTGCTTGGCTCTGTGGCCTCTAGCAATGAGCTTTCCTTCCCTGTCGTTTTCTGAGAAATCAGAGAGAAACAGGCAAGAAGGAATCACTGCTTGCTACAGCATGTTACAGAACCAGCCTATTTTCTTTTTCCAGTGTGGAAACACCACTAAAAGACATTTTCCTTGTAATTGATTATGGCAGTGTTTTACTCATGTCTAGATCTGGCTTCCTGAGCAGAAGCCATGCTTTTACAGACAAATGTACATTTAAAGTCAGAAAAAAATCAGAGGGATTAGAGAAAATATTTTCTTCTTTAGCTTCTAAAAAAAAATTACATTTTCTGGGGGATTTTTGGTTTGTTTTGTTTTTTGTTTTTGCGAGGGGGTTTATTATTTTGACAAAGACTGCAGTGGATGACAGCCAGCAAGTAGGTAAAATATAGTCAAAGACTGCCCTTATCCGCAGGTTTAGAATGGACTACCAAAAATGCACCTTTTTTCCAAATTTTTGCTGAGTGGAGGACGGAAGGTGATTCCCCCTTTCATACCCTTACATAAATATTTAGACAGAACAGCTTTAGCCTAACCTGAAAGGAAAATTCTGAGAGTGCGTCAGAAAACCAGTGGGAGGAAATAAAAACTTAGAACAATTTCCATTAACTTGCTGGCTCTGAACACGATGTTGTGGGCTTGGCATACATCGTGGGTTTTGAGACAAACAAATGGCCCTACAGAAAACCCTTAAGTTTTAGACTTCATCTTCACAAACTGTCTCTGATACTTGTGAACGGCTGGAAAAGGAGAGGAGGAAACACTTTACTGCCTTGGGAGAGAGCATTAAATAAGCTTGCTGTCCTTTTCTACCTCCTCACTGAAAGGCATAGGAGTAGTGAAAGGATACCTTACCTAATGGAAAAAATAAAAATACACACCATCACAGACAAACACAAAGGGATCATAGGACAAGCACATTTTTTCTTTTTTAAATAAAGAGGGCTTTGTAATAGGATTAAAATTTTCTATATTCTTGGTTTGTTGCAGCTGAACCAGCTCTGTCTGTGCTCTCCACTCCTAGCCCAGCAAAGGGAAGAAAGAAGGGCAGGTGTAAATTCAGTACTAGGGAAACAGTACTGAGCTGAGCACTGAACTTAGACCTGTCCCTGGTTTTTCCCTTGCAGGTTTAAGTTAAACCTCATAATTATTGAGTGGCCCATTCCTGAGTGCTACAGTTAAAGGTTTCAATGCCTTGCAAAGACAGACCTGAGACTGGAAAACTATCTCAGCTGGTCATCCTGCCTTGAATTTACCTTATACTTCACATGTGGACCACTAACATTCCGTCTCTTTAGACTGTGGTGTAATGGCATGGGCCAATATCACTGGCCCAGGTTTGTCCATGTGTACTGGCTACAGCTCTCATGCTGCAGGTAACCTCTGAGACTTCCCTTCATCCTACTGCTGTGGCCCCCATTCACCCTATCACAAATACAGAAAATCAAGGAAAGACCATTCTTTGCAAGGACATGGAAGCAGCCTGTGCCACCCTTCCAGTTTCATTTACAAACGATGGCAGCAGATAGTTCTGCTGTCTACTTAAAATTATTTTGACCCACTTTAAACTAGGAACATGAAGCTGAAACACCTAAAAGTGAACAGAGACATGCTTTTAAACCAGTAAGTTTTGTCTTTGTTGTGCAAGGAAGCTGTTGTATTTCTCTGTATACCCATAATATGTGTAGTACATGTAGGAATATGAGAGATGTCCTCACATTGATGTACGAGGGGCTTCCTCTCCTTGTTACACAACTGAGAAAGTGATGAGTAAAGGAGAAAAGGCAGGTCTTCTCATCCTGTCATCACCATTAAAACTGAAGCTGCTATTTTGATGGTGTTCTAAAACATGGATGCATAGAATTGTAGAATGTTTTAGGTTGGAAGGGACCTTAAAGCCCCTCCAGTTCCAACCCCCTGCCGTGGGCAGGGACACCTTCCACTAGACCAGATTGCTCCCAAGCCCCGTCCAACCTGGCCTTGAACACTGCCAGGGATGAGGCAGCCAAAGCTTCTCTGGGCAACCTGTGCCAGGGCCTCAGCACCCTCACAGGGAAGAACTTCTTACCTCAATCTCCCCTCTGTCAGGTTAAAGCCATTACCTTTTGTCCTGTCCTTGTTAAAAGTCCCTCTCCAGCTTTCTTGTAGGCATGTCACAGAAGATTTTGGCTAAATAGCTTTGCATACCTAGGCAATCTGCAAATTGGATTTAAATATTTATTTTGTACTTTTTATATAATGTCAATAATCATAATGCCACAAATTATAATTCCTTATATAATGAAAGCAAAACTGTAGGAAAAGGTGCAGCAAAACAGAGTTTTATGATGTGAGAGGTTTTCCAGAATGCTTTTCTTGATTGTGCCGGCTTTGGACAAGTGTGGAGACTTACAACTTTAGTCTCTCTCCACATTCCCTGCTTGTGTTAATCTGTAGGCAAGTACTACTTCACAGTTATCTTGTTCACTCTTCCTATTAGGAAATCACAGTTCAGTGTATCTGCTACCAGTCAGGCCTAAATTGCTTTGTGTAATTACACAATTAGCTGCTCGCAGTGAGTTTTAAATCATCTTTCCTTATCGGTGCTCTCTGTAAGCCACTTAAATACTTGGATGTTCATAATGTTGCCTCAAAAGGAGGCAACACCTTTTGTTTTATTTGAAGGTTTCTGCTCAGCTGTTCTACCCAGCCTGTGAAGCTGTACTACAATTATCCCGAGAAATGAAACCCTCATCATGGTTCCTGGAAAAAGACTGAAATGTGATGTTACGGAAGAATTGTAAGAAGGTTAAGTTTGGTTCAATGTAGCTGATTTACATTACTTTTAGGGGACTTATACCTCGAATACTTAATTTTCTTGCTCAAAAAATTGATGATTCATTCAGGACCTGAAAGAGACCAGGAGTGGTTGAGGAAAAAAGCATAACTTTGGGTCTGTTGCTGAACAGCATGATCCATGCAGGCCTTGATGTCAAGCAGCAGCCTTCCTTGTCCCACATGACTTTGATGGAGGTGCAAACCCCATTGTGAACACAAGCCAGGGCTGTGCACAGTACATGTTATCTACTCTCACCCTTATCTGGAAGAGGTCATGGGCATTGGCTGTACACCCCTGTTGGCAACACAAGCAAGTATTTGCAGAGAAGGGGATGGAGGAACCATGGCTACCTGCCTTCGCAGTTAGGTGATGCCTCTTTCCCACAAGAGCTATGTCTAGCTGTAAAACGCAGCATCCATCAGGTTCATCTGTTAACTTTCTCCAGGCTGGATGGCTACTTACTCCTACGCACCAGGGCTAAAAGTCTAAGTAAGTAATTTGTGCAGGAATGCAATTTGGTGGGGCAGAGATACCTCAGAATGTTTGTATTACTGAAATGCTGAGTTTGTTGTTTTGGTTTTTATTTTCCCTCAGTAAGTTAGGTCAGCTTCAGAGAAAGAAACAATGAAGCATACATACTGCTTTGCATTTTTAATGCTTAGAAATATGCATTTACCAAATGGGCAGTGAATCTTTAAACAACAGAACAAATGTTATAACTTTATGACAAATCAATGTAACAAATTCTTTACTGAAGAGTTCTGACAAATAAAACATTACTTTGCATTTGGCAAATGTGGTGGATTTATTAATGTCGATTTATAATCCCTGTATTCTTAATTCCTTCCTATGATGGAAATAGTGCTGTTCAGATATTTGATGTCAGAATTCTCATTCATAAATCTAAGTCGTATTTCCTGGATATAATTTTCAGTCTGCTAAATACAGTTTAGGCAGAGACGTTTAGAGAAATGTTTAAGGTTTAGGGTATGGCTTAGATGGTTCAAAGTTGGGCTGAAATTATTGCCTAATTTGTAATGGAAATGAAGTTTAAAAAAAACTATGCAAGAGTAAATATTAATTGCTAATTTTTTCGTGGCCTTGTCTTCTCTCTGACATGCACAAATTTTGTCCCCAGTGCAGTCACAAGGGAGACCGTTATCCTATGCATGGAAATCACTATCTTGTGGAGGGCAGGTTCTCATAATTACTTCTGAAATATACCTCTGAGCAGTGGCCTTTTCATCTCAGGTGGATACATGAGGCTGAGGTGTGTGGCTGCAGACATAAGAAAGGGGCTGCCCCACCAGCACCTGCAAACAATGTAATTCCTTTACATCTCTCGCATGGAATGGGTGAAGCTTGACAAGGCTAGCTACATGACCCTGTGATCTCCATTGTATTTTTGCTTTGTCTTTTGGTTTCCTGCCATGCATTTTCTAATTTGAAAGTTTTATACAAGTTGTATGAATAGTGTTTCAATTTTTCTTTTTGATAGAGGATGGATGGGCAGAGCTGGTGGTTTTGATAGCACCCTTTAAAACACCCCTAAACCATACCAGACTTGGTTCAGCTAACTGGCAGGTCAGGTTCTTATCTGCCACAATTCTATTCCTTGATATACTTAAAAAATAGTAAAGACCGACAGGCAAGCCAGACCTTTGTCTTGTAATGTGAGGGGTTGGGAATGGAGAGTAGGATAATTAGGAATTGCCAATGCCTCTGTCTGGGCAGACTTTCAACATCTTTAAAGTGATTGTCTGGATATTTCCTCAAAGCCATCTTTTGGTATTGATGTTCTTCCCAAGGCCTGGTCTTCATCCATCCGTAACTGAGGAAAACTATTCAGAAAAGTGTGGATAAGGCTTTATAAACGTCTCTAAGACTTACCTTGAACTCTGGTTCTGGCTGGGAAACCAAGACAGAGATTGTGCTTGTCTCAAGAAAAACGTTTCAATGTAGCTGAAACTCAACCTTGTAACCATTGGTATCTTCTAGCACCAAAAGCAATGAAGAGGGATGGATTTCCTCTCTAGAGCAAACTGAATGCACTGTTGGGGAAGACCACAACTATCATAGAAGCATAGAATCACAGCTGGTTTAAGTTGGAACCTCATCCAGTTCCCACCCCCTGCAGCAGGTGAGGACACCTTCCACTAGACCAGGTTGCTCCAGGTCCTGTCCAACCTGGCCTTGAGCACTGCCAGGGATGGGGCAGCCACAACTTCTCTGGGGAACCTGTTCCAGGGCCTCACCACCCTCACAGGGAAGAACTTCTGCCTAAGAGCTTGTCTAAAGTGAGATGACAGAGATGAGGTGACAGAGATGTGCACGCTCAGTTACATATTACAGTACATTTTGCAATGCACACACTGACTCTCCATGTTAATGGTCAATAATACTTATTTTCATGTTTGAGCAACAAAAGGTGAGTGGATGGCCCCAGGTGATGTGAATCCTTCCATAGTGATCTGTGTTAATGAGAATTTCATCTGAATTTATGTAGTGCATTGATGTAATGTATTAGCCTGCAGAGACTTAAGCTAAGGTCATGTCTTTATATTAAAGGACAATAAGAGGTAGGCCTGTGTTCATAAGCATTTAGGTCAGCCTAGTGGAGCAGTTTGCAGTAATACCCACACAGGAATGGGGTTTTACACAGCACGTCTATACTGCTGCACAGGTTGGCTGGGCTGAGTGGCTGGACGACTCTCCTCATACAAGGGGTCTTAGAATTTAGTCTCCAGTGGTCATCAGGTGTCAAAAAGGTTTAGGTTGGAGAAATACTGCATCCTTATTTCTTGCTGCAACTGCTCTTGCTCTAGTTGCATTTTAAACAAAGACAGTGAGTCATCTATCTGGATTCCAAAACAAACACAGGTTTATATTGGATATTTTTGATGAAGCTGTCTAAAATCTCTTCAGCTTTTGATAGCTGACACGTTTCTTGCTCTTTCGGTGCAGTTACTGTAAGGTGGATCTGGGGGACTTAGTTTCCCCATTAGATGGAGTTTTGTCGTGATTCTTCCCATGTTAAAATTGGCTGAAAATTACCAAGTAAATTTGTGTTGTGGGTCAGTGGGGTAACTTCAGTGTTGAAAATGCATTGGAAATATGAACACATGTTTAAGTAATGTTAATAGAGATTAAGAACTGTCATGAAGAAAGTGTTCTCCTTTTGTAGGGTATTTCTTTTTTTATGGTTTATGTACAAATTATTTTTCTTTTTTTCAGAGAAGATCAAGACTTATATACCATCTTTAGAATTTTTTAAATGTAGATACAATTTTTCTGGAAGTATTAAACTTTGAAGGTCATGTCTTAAAAATTTGAAAGATGGGCTTTCCTAGTGCAATCCTTGGGGTTCTCCTGTTATGATAATTATCTTTGAGATAATTTGATATTTGTATAAGCTGTAGGAATTGAAAACCTTTTCATAGCTCTGTGTTTTCTAGCTATGTCCATTCTTTGCATTAGGATGTCACCTCTTGGTGTAATAAAGGTGAACATGTTACTATAGAGAGACGATGCAGAGAAATGAAAAGAAGGGTTAAAAGCATCCTGAATCTTAGTTTTGTGCTGAGTTCTGTATTTTTCAGAACTAAATATCTCAAGAATCTCCCTTGAGAGAAGCTGATGCAGTAAAGCTCAGCTCTATTCTACTGCAGTAAGTAAAAATCTTAATTTAACTGGCTTTCCACACAAGCAACACTCAGTGCACACTAATAAGGCTGTGCTGCTTTGATAACTAAACAAAGAAATTTATTGTTAGTTTTTTGTAATGAATGGGCAGAAATGAAATTACCTGGATCTTTTGGATCTGATTGAGATATAACAGCTTGATGGAAACTGTACGACTGCCGTTCAGTACTGTCAGGTTGGGACACACTCTGAAAGCTAATTTTTACATTGCCATTTTAACAGTCTGTGCAGAGGTTTAGAATGTGTATTTTTAACTTCCTGGTTCTGTGAGTGTGTTTTGGAGCTGCTTGGTTTGGTGGCAAAGGAGGCTGCATCCTCCATTCTTGTCTATGTACTCTAAGGTACACTCAGTGTCCAAGACTGATCCCACCATATTTCAAACCCAAGACCTCAGCACTGACCATCTCCAGCCTTTCCTTTCACTCCATACCTTTTTTAGGGCATGAAAGACCCAGAGCAGAAATAAGGACCCACTATGTGCCTCCAGCCAGGAATGCCGCTCAAATACAATGCATATTAAGTTTCTTCTTTTTGTGAAATTTACATGAGAAAATATCCATTTCTGTATGCAAAGCACTTGTGGGCAAAAGATACACGTAAAGTCAAAACTCTCCATAAGCCTCACTGGATATGAGGGCAGCCTTGCTGACTCCACCAGGAGCTGAAGATCTGTGTTGAGTACAAGCATGTCACATCCAATACTGCCAGTGGCTGGCATCTAACACTGTTATGAAATACAGCTGGTACATAATCCCTGTGGTCACATGCTTGTAAACAGTACTCCAAGCTGTCCATCTGTGCTATGTCTGCATTGGAAAGTAATTCAACACAACAGGAATGGTTCAGTAGGTTGGAGCAATTACTTCTGAGTTTCCTGCCTCTGCAAATGAGTTATAGGGCTTTTTTCACCAGACTCTTTATTAATTTGGGCCCTGAAACAAAACTCCACACTATCAATGTCATCTGAAGGTGTCTGGAGGATTGAGGGCCAGTTCAGACTCCTATTTCCCTTATGGCTGGGAGGCATTTGATGTCCACCTCAGTTTGAGCTTCCAATATAGCTTCCTGCAATGAGAACCTAAATCATGCACGCCAAAACTCCACTCTAAAACAATGCAGAGAGCAAGATGTGGGATGATCAGGAGATAGATACACTTCAAAACCACATAGCTGCCTTCAATTAATTGAACTGATTTGTTTTTAATGTACATGCGTCCATTTATAGCTGTGACCTTAGTCAATGCACACAGCATTTAAACTGTCATCTAAGTAAAGAAATCAGTTACTTTTGTTATAGTCACAAATTTAGAAACACTTAGCCAGCAGATGCTTAAGTTCAAGGGAAAACTAAACAGGGTCAAGGGAGCAGTTTAAATATTTCTTCCACTAGAGACCACAAAAAACATAAACACGAAAGTCAACATGATAAAAATTGCCTGAGCATGTAGGACACCCAGAAAGTGGCAAACCTTCAACCAAAGGAACAATGAATGTCACTCTCTGAGACCAGGAGCTGTGAAATTACCTGTTATTACTGTTACTTCATTTTTCATACTTCAGTATTATTATTAAGATATTATTGTAATCTACTGAGTTATGGACTTCTTCCTGTCCTCTTTTTCTCTATTTTCTTTGTTGTTTTTCTTCTTTTTTCTTTTTTTTTTTTGAGGGGGGGTGGGGAGAAGGGGGAGGGGGTTTTCTTGTTTATGTTATTTTAATTACTAGTGAAAAATAAAAAACGCCAAGTCAGAAGCTGCAACAAAGAGCTAAAGCCTACAAAATAAACAGCCTTGAAATCAGGAAAAAGCATAGTCACTAATGGGATGTGGACCAATACCATCTGAAGAACTGAAACACCTTAAAATATACTTTTTTAGTAGAGGATAAACCCCAGACTGTCCTTGTTCAGCTCATACCAAGGCATATCAATTTGGTTTTGTTTGCTAGTTTTTAAAAGGAAAAAAAAAAAAGAAAAAGAAAAAAATCCATTAAATACCCACTGAACACACTTGAAAATGTGCTAGTGCATAATTCATTATCTGAGTCTCATGTTAGGGTATTAGTCACACAATTGGTTGCCTCTGGCATCTATTGAAGAAATAGATGGACTTTACATTTTACCCTGTTGTGTCTTTATGAATTGAGACATTCTAACACAAAACAGGGAAAATACTCGACTCAAAAGAATTCTAACGAGAATTTCCTACTTCTAGTCTGAGGCTTGACATAGAAAAATAAGAAATCCCTTCCAAGTCTTAATTTATTGCTAATCTGTTGGGTTTATTTTAATTATACATTTAAACTTGTGGTTAATAATTATTGGGTAAAATATAACAAAGGCAAACCCAGTGTGAAAGATCAGGAGCTAAAGAATTGCTTTCTGTTTTCTTTTCTTTTTCTTCTTAAAGATTCTTTCAGGTCACCCCTGCTTTAAGGGGACCATCCCTATTCATGGCATGGGAAGAGGAGTAATTATTTTTCACTAGTCATTATTAATTATTTTTCAGTAGTAATTTTTTTCATGAGTTCATCTTGCCTTGCTCTTAAAATAAAACTGCTTGTTACCTTGGGTTTTTTGATCTGAAACCCTGAGAAATTTTGTCTCTTTATATAGTAAATTACCTGGCACTAGAATTTTACTGCTCTGCACCATATTTGTTTAATTTTTGTACCTGCTTCTGAAAGAGGGAGAAAATGGCTGACAAATGTGTAAGATTCAGTTTCTTAAAACCTTCAAGTAGAACAACCAGCTGCTGTTGTTAAACAGAAAACTGATAGTACTCTCTGTGAACAAATGTAAGAAAGGCTAAATAGAACGGAAGCCTACTACTTCATTTACAAAGTCTTTAGGTGAAAATCTAGATATTTCTAGTTTTGTGGTAGTTCCACCAAGTCTTAAATCCAGTCACTTCCAAACAAGAAGACAGTGCCTCTCTTTTGAACTGTGAGATGTCATTCAATGGGAGCTTCTACTATTAAGTAAATCCTAATTATTGGCTGATTGCTTCTACAAAAAGCAGTTTTAATTTTATGCTTAATGTTGTAGAGTGAAATTGTTATTAGTTTTAAAACTGGTTTTACTAAATTGTTAGAAAGTAAGTAGGTTTGTCTCAATCATTTATTCATGGTAATACATATTTCCCTTATTTTGAGTGACAAGTTTTTCTATGCTCTTTGTCATCTATTTTAAAATACATCTGATATATTGAAAACTTTTGTAAGATTATTATTTCTCAGTGAAGTGGTGTAGTGTAGGTTACTTTCAGGGTTAATTCCCTGCACAGATCAATAAAACAATGCAGAAATAGTGTTAATACAGAAGCTGAAAAGCTGGCCCAGTGCTTTGAGTAACTAATACTTTGCTTGACAGTGGAAATCTTTCTCTTTGCACATTGCAAAGATTGATTTGTCTTGTCTTTTAATTTCTAAGGGCATAGGATGATATAAATAATTTCATAATTTTCCCCATACACGAAACACTGTTCTGTGTCAAATTTCTAGTCCTGTATATGCAGTGTAACACCAACAGTACAATAATAATAATAAAAAAGCCTTTCTTACTTATGCTTTACTTTATTTTAGAAGATGGCAGAGAAGACAAGAAATTTTTACTCGCATTTCTACTTCCAAAATGCTTCAAAGAAGCATAAAAGAAAGACTTCGGAATACAGTTTTCTTTATTTTCACAGTAAATCATATTCACAGAGTAGGCTTTGTTTGTTGGTTTTCTGCTTTTTTTTTTCCCCCTTAGTCTTGTAACCACTATGTTTACGATGGCAAAGTAAGTATTTTCATACTTTGATCTATTCGTTTCCTTCATGTGTTTCCTGGGACAGAAGTACAGGAATGGCCAGTCAATAAGGAGAAATCATCATACTGAAAAGAACAACATGATTTAATTGTTGTCAGTTCATGGGCATTAAAATTCAGTTACATTGTGAAATACAAGATAATGATGGAGAATATTAATTGACTGTATTGATAGAATATTTTCTCATGGTCAGAAAATGGCACAGACTTTTATCCAGTTCTTAAGCTGGTTTTTAAAGTTTTTATCCAAGCACCTAGCTAGTTTAGTCAAAAATAAGAGAACTTTCTGACATTTGATATTATAAAAGGAACTGGAGTCAGTAGCTGTAAGAATAAATACAATTCGTGTCTTTTTTTCTATTTGTGCCCACTTCTCAGGTACTCATACACTTTTTATGTTTCGCTTTTTTTTTTACCTGCTTACATTAGAACTATTTTTTCATACAAACATATTTTCAGCAAATTATCCAATTATCTGTATCTGCTACAATAATACATAATGTTGCATATCAATATACAGATAAATCTAGCCTGATCCCAAGGTAAACTACTGATCTTTTTGTAAGTAACACGATGAATGCAAATTCTCATACGTGACTTCACTACATGAACGTATGATTTTTAGCTAGCAGTATCTTCAAATGCAAACTTACAGGCATAACTGAAATGATAAATTTGGCCATCTGTGATCGTACACCAGCTCAGCATCAATCTGGAGACCCAACTCCTTTGTTGCCTTGTGGCCTCTTTGTGCTGCCAAGCTGGGAGCTCAGGGGCTGTCCCCGTAGCTGAGGGATCACCTGGGTGGTGCAGAGCCTGCTCAGCCACCAGGCCAGGGTAAGGGTGATGCACAAAGCAGGGGTGGGTTGTGGGGATGCTACACCTGGGCTGTCATGGTGGCAGCCCAGAGTATGGACACAGAAGGCATAAGCAAGTGCAAGCCTGAGATCGCTGTGATTTAGGACCTCACCAGCCATCTCCAGAGCTTTGCAAAGTTGATGAAAGGCTGAATTCACCTTTCCCACAGTGCCTTTGGTCTAGCAGTGAGGGCACTTCAGCCAGCCCTATGAGTGGGTTGGATGTGTACATTTTTTTATGCAGGCAAAATATCATCCCCAGTCCTGCAAAAAAAACAAAAGATGTGTCTGGGTGGGACCCTGTGGAGGGTTTCCCTGGAGAGGTAAAACATTAACATGAAATTTCATGAGGGTCTCTTCACCTCTGTGCAATAGGAAAACCATGCAGCCTCCTCCAGATCCAGCAGATCTTCAGGGAGGATAGAGCCTAGAACCAGCTGCATAAAAGGCTTCCCTCTTTACAGCAGCTCTGGATCCAGCTGGGATAACAACTGGGACATTTCCTATATCTTTTCCCATCCCATAACCTGCCTGTCCAAGCTTCAGAAAAGACAATGAAATAGTCTGAACCTTTTTTCCATGTTTCTGAAGGCTGGATGGGAGACTAAAATGTATTCCTCTTGGTCGTGGTCCAGTCTTGCATATCCCATTCCTTTTCCTGTATGCATATTTTCAATTTCTCTTTCCATTTCCACTTTTTTTTTTCTCCAGGGGATTCAGAAAAAGTTCTGAATGCCTGAGAAAATGTGTGAAATGAACACTGATTTAAAAAATTGCTGTTTGGTAAAGATTACATGGGTTTAGGAGTTTGCCCTGTAGTAAGTCTCTGTTTATAGCTAGGTGATACAGCTTCATGAAAATTGAAATCCTAGTGGATTAAGAAAAGAAGAATAGAGGAATAGGGGTTTGGCACCTAGATTGCTTCAAGAGTACAATATAAGCAAATATCCATACTGGATGCCAATATCCTCAGAAAGATGGAAATTTTCCTCTGAGCTTGATGGGAATGAACTCCAACAAAATACCCCTTATGTTACTGTATCTTTTGACTACAAACCTACCATTTATTATTCCTAGTTTATTAACAGAGTTTTAAAACAGGACCACAACCACTCCAAGAAAGAGATTTATTTACTCATGTCCATGGGAAAATCATTACACCAAACCATTCATGAAAGCACAACAGTTGTGTCCTACTTGGATAAATACCACTAAATCTCATTGAGCTATGGAAACATTGGGAAGCTATAAAACTTTGCAAAATACAAATATTGGTCCTCTGAAATCTTCGTAGTCAGCAAGCACAGAATAGGAAAAAGAGTTCTCCATTCTTAAGTGGTAGAATCAATACTGGACAGAGAACATCAAAACTGCCTAAAAGATTACTCAAGACCAAGATATTTTTAATCAGTGGCCTCTTTGTTTTTTGGATATCCAGCTTGAGACACCACAAGTGGAGTGAATTTTCAGAAAGCCTTGAGCACCTACTCTCTGAAAAACTGGTTGCATTAAGGTATCTGAAGATGAGCACCAAGAATTGCTGCATCCAAAATCAGTTTGCATCAGAAATCCAGATTCCCTCAAATTGGTATTTAGGGAGGACCTAGTGCTTTAGACAGCTCTGAAAATCCTAGGCACTATGCACAGTGCGTGTTTATCTCTGACACTGGCAGATAGAGGTAAACATCTTCCACCTAGGCTGCTGCAGAGAAAAGAAGTATTTCAATAGATTTTTTTGTTATTTTTTTTTTCTGTTAACTCCATAGAGGATTAGCTAAATAATTCAGTAATACTATTTTTTCATTGATAGTTTGAAAAGCAGATATACTTTTTAGATACAAATAAGATGTAAGGAAATGAAGTGTGGTTTGTTTTTTCTTTTTCTTCTAAACATTAATAGCTGGTTTCAGATTTTGTTTAATAATCTTATTCTAACACCTTATAATTTTAATGTTTTTTTTCTAATTTTATTTCTTATGATGTATAAATAGATGAGAATATTGACTGTTGTAATGTTATTTTGTTAAGACAATAACATTTCAAAGGCTAATGTAAAATCAAGCTGCTAAAGTTTACATTTTCTCTGTCCAGCAGTTCATTTATGCAACTGCCCTGAGTAGATGCTATATGCTGCTTAGCAAATGGCCTTTAAGAGTTTAAAAATAACTCAGTAAAGCTACTCAAAGGTAATGCAACATTTAGGCATCTTTAATAAGAGCTAAGACAAAAACCAAGGTTTTCTCAATAGTTAATTATTCACCCCCTCATTATCGATTCATACACAACAAAACCACAATAAAAATGTTCAGGACAACTAATTGCGCTTGTTCCTATGTATAAGCTTAATTTTCAGAAAGGTAAGTTTTTAGATTTTAGAACTCGTCCTATTTTTTTTGGACTGTTCTATCTCCTTTTATTACATTCTGTGTTATTCCTATGCAAAACCAGTGAAAAAAAGTTATTTTCTAACCTACGTTATTGTGAGGGTTTTTGCAAAACCTCACTTATCCCCTTTAACAAAAAAGATTATCTTATTTCAAAATTCATGTTATAATTAATTTGCAATGTTTCTCAAACTGGTACAAATGTGTAAAATCTGTGCTTTTAAAAGCTTCTGCTTTGAGTAGCCTTACATTACATAATTGTGCCCTAGCAATCACCAAGCTCTATTGCATGCCCCAATCATGAAAAGTGTACTTTGTTGGGATGATGTAGCTGAAAGAATCTGGCTCTAAAACTTCCTTACCTAGAGCTTCCATTAAATTATATTAACTTAAAATATCTATGGAATGGTACTTTCACAAAAATACTAAAAAAAAACCCAAATAAAGCAAAAATTAATGGCTTTGGTTTATGAAAAAGACTCGTACAGTAAGCAAAAAAGGTTTATCACAGTTTTGGTAACTCGCATGAGTTCATATTGAAAAGAAATTTTTCACATGTTCTTAATGAATTTAAGACTTTCGTGCTCTAGGTATTTTCAGTTGTATGCTCTGAAGCAGTAGACACCATACAGCTTGTCCTTTTTATCAGGGAAGCCTACAAAGCGAACGGCTGCTTCGTTAGGACTGCAGCGTTTCCTTGGCCTGGAGATGGGGTAGCGGACACTGCCATCAGCCAGCCAGCCAGCATCACAACGGTCATAACCCAAGAGCTTCCAGGCAGCAAAGATCTGGCCAACTTTGGCAATCTGAGCTCCATCCTTCAAACACGCCTGAACTGCTTCATCATAGGTCAGCTTGGTTGGGTGAATTAGGTAGTAAAAACGACCTAGTAAGGGAAAGAAGAAAAAAAGGATCATTAGGAATATGATCATGGATTGGATCATAGAATCATGGAATGGTTTGGGTAGGAAGGGTTGGAAGAGACTTTATAGATCATCCAGTTCCAGCACCCTGCCACAGGCAGGGACACCTTCCATTAGATCAGGTTGCTCCAAGCCCTGTCCAGCTTGGTCTTGAGTACTGCCAGGGATGGGGCAGCCACAGCTCCTCTGGGCAACCTGTGCCAGGGCCTCACCACCCTCAGAGGAAAGAATTCCTATATTCCTAATTAAGATGATGTGACAATATCACAATGGCTTTTGAGGAGAAATTGAGATGTTCTACTGCAGAATCATATCAAACAGTGGTTCATTTGTGACTATGCAATGTTTATATGTGCACTGTTAAAAATATCTTTTTTTTTATGGTGCGTTCATAAATATCAGGCGTAAAAAAAAAAGTGTGGTGTAGAGATCACAGACTATTTGTACATAACAGTAGTGCTATATTTACTTCTGCTGGCATAGCACAGTGTGGCATCCCCACCCTCAGTTATGTTCAGTGGTAACTGAACTGTTGTAATGTGTTTTCATCCTCAGAGGTAGAAAATCAGGAAAAAAAAGACTGGGAGAGAGGGATGATGGAAGACACCTTGGGATTTGGAGGACAGTACCTGCTCTACCTCTAACATTATAGTGCAAGAGGCTTTTACCAACATGACGCCAACGACAATCCAGTGAAACAACTGAGGAACATCACAGATTTCAGCCAAAGCAGATCTCATAAAGCTGTAGCTTACTGTCAGAGAAGGGAAATCAGTCAAACGTCCAAAGCAGTGCACTTCTACATGGTGCTCCCAGCATTAGCTGAAGACCCTTACAGGTTTTCCTCTCAGAAGCATGGCATAGCGAGATCTGGGCTTGACAGCATTTGGGTGAGGGGGTCCCGAAGATTTACTCTCAGTCAAGGCAGTGGGTGACCTTGTTTCTGGTTAAGTACAAGCAGCATTTTCATTAACTTATTTATTTATCTTTAAGAAAGCTGAGATATTGCACAGCTCCTTGGAAGCAGAACTTGAGCCTGTGGTAGATCAAAACCATGCCTGTCATTAAATCTTCATTAGCAGTGTCAAAAGCATGGGCAGCAGTTGTGAAGCTCTGTTTCTCTTTAGGCATCAAAGGGTATATATATCCTCACTGTAAGACAGCACTGAACTGATAGTGCTGCTAAGAAAAATGTGCCCTCCCATCTCAAGGTAATAAAAACATATGGCAGCAAGTAAAGCTCAAAAAGAAAGTCTCCCCTACTAATCCATAAGCAGCAATAATACTAACATTAATTTAATTTATCAAGGAAATATAAAGTCATTGTAAGCCTTTCATTCATTAGCACCACTGATCTGACAATTAACCAAGTGTGAGATAGAAATGGATCAGAAAGGAACAGTGTTTATTTGAAGAAATAATAATTTCCAAATAAATTTATAACTTTTCAATCTGACTGTCCTGTAAGAGGCAAGTTAGCTAAAAACCATACAAATTTATTTATGTGGGAATCTTCTCATTCCAGAGCACATTCTTTACTTCTTAATTAAGAAAGTAGTCCAGAATAATATCCTTTTTCTTCCTTATAAAATCCAGGCAAACATACAGACACAATTCTGCTCATTTTCAGATTACTTTCTTGGTGAAGAAAAAGCGATGAGCAAGATGAAGAGTTAGGTCAGCTCCAAAACCCTGCAAAGCCCACTTTTTGCTAAGCAAAGAAATGTCAATTCAGATGACAATGTAAAGATAATTGCATTAACTTCTTGTAAAGGTTGGAAATTGTATACCTTGATATGAACATTAAGGAAAAAAAAAGGGCATTGCAGCTGTGGTGGAGAAGTGTTTAAAATATTTCATTGCTGTCAGAGACAATTTCTACAGTATTTCCACAGAAAAACTGTTGAGTGGAGATAATCTTGCCTTTTGTAAAATGCTTGCTTAACTCAATTTAAGCAACTTGAAAGCATTTATAAGGTGTTGCTAAAGAGAAGTTTATCAAGTGGAAACCCGTTCCTACTATGTTGTTAAGAGGTTCCCCCAAAGCAAACAGGATTTCAGACTTAAGGGAAGAGGGATTTGGATTCAGACTTAAGGGAAGAGGGATTTGGACTGATAGTGTTTAAACTTCATCTATCTTATTAGTTGCTCTCCAAACCATATGTCAATTGAATGTAATTTCCTAGGGATTTGCAGTAAGGTCAGGCTTTTGACATATGACATCAATAATATAAACTCTTATACACTGCCTTTTCCTCAAAGAGGGGAACTTTAATAGTAAACCCCACAGGGGTGCATTGTGTATCCAGAATGTCTGATTAATTCTATTAATAATGTTGGTACAGATTTGCTGGTTTTCCCCTGTTAATAGGTTAGAGGGGTTTCTAACTGTTCAATTTTAATTTAGTGGACAGAGGCATTAATTGTGTCTCTCTCATTAACATTCTGTAGTCGGGTCACTCCTACAGAGGATAAGCATGCTTGATTTGACTTCTCACATACAAATCATGGGGCAGAAGGTTTATGCAGACCTAATCAAACCCCAGCTATAATAACTGTTTTAAGTTTTGCATGTAGCAGAACAGCTTTAACAGGAAAACCTGAGCACTTTAATACTTTATATCACTGTGACTGTGATATAAATATATCACTGTGACTGTGGGTGTCTGAGTGCTGCACCACCCTTGGAGACTTTTCCAAGCTCAGCTCTAAATTGGGCCATTCATTAGTAAGCTTTTATAGTGCAGCTGGGTGCACTAGGCAGTGGACATCCTCTTCAGATGCACAGAAAGTCAGTATCACCACATTTGCTATTTCCTGTATTAAGTGCTAATGGAGTGCCTTAGAAAGAGGGATCTTGGTGAAGTTCTCAGGAAGGATGCCTCCACTTGCAGTCAGCCATGGAGTACCTAAGCCCTAACACTACCCCCAGTGGCTTATGGTTTGCTGGGGTAACCTCTTGACAAGATTCATGGCTTTGGTGCTGTGCAGGGGCAGCTGAGCAGCAAGCTGTGCTTGGTACATGGCAGCACATGCAGGAGAAATGCCAAGTGTGGGAATGACTTCTGCAGCCCTGTGCTAAAAATAGCCACAGAAACCAGTTCAGTTGTTTTACTGTGCTCTAATTTGTGATTTCATATGGCCATAAGAGACAATCTGAGCGGCCAGCAGTGTATATCTGTGACTTCTACAATGTGTATACCCTATCATCTGTTCAGCAGACTCAGTTCAGTATATCTCACATCCTGCTCAAGGAAGTCCAGAAGAGGCCATGGAGACGCTGTGAGGGCTGGAGCAGCTCTGCTCTGGAGACAGGCTGAGAGAGCTGGGCTGGTTCAGCCTGGAGAAGAGAAGGATCCTTAAGGAGAGACCTTAGAGCAGCTGCCAGTGCCTGAGGGGGCTACAAGAAACCTGGAGAGGGGCTTTGGACAAGGGCCTGCAGGGACAGGACAAGGGGGAATGGCTTTAACCTGACAGAGGGGAGACTGAGATGAGCTCTTAGGCAGAAGTTCTTCCCTGTGAGGGTGGTGAGTCCCTGGCACAGGTTGCCCAGAGAAGCTGTGGCTGCCCCATCCCTGGCAGTGCTCAAGGCCAGGTTGGACGGGGCTTGGAGCAACCTGGTCTAGCAGAAGGTGTCCCTGCCCATGGCCAGGGGTTGGAACTGGATGAGCTTTAAGGTCTCTTCCAACACAAACCATTTGACGACTCTATGAGTACTAAATCGTTGAGCAAGTCCATTGCTTCTCAAAATTGAAGAACATGTTAAAAATTTCTGCAAAGTGAGGTGCTTTCTGTTCATTTCATCATAGGGTCCTGATAAGCATTTTCATATCCAGTGATCACCTCAGATAAACAGATTTTGAATTGCTACATTAAATATATGAGAATATTTTTTTCACATACCCCCACCCACCACCTGGTATCAGCAGTGATTCCAGTGACTCGGAAGCAATCACTTCTAAGAAAATGTTAATAGAGTCCCAGACTGGTTTGTGTTGGAAGAGACCTTAAAGCTCACCCAGTTCCAACCCCCTGCCACATGCAAGGACACCTTCCGCTAGACCACATTGCTCCAAGCCCCGTCCAACCTGGCCTTGAGCACTGCCAGGGGTGGGGCAGCCACAGCTTCTCTGGGCAACCTGTGCCAGGACCTCTCCACCCTCACAGGGAAGAACTTCTGCCTAAGAGCTCATCTCAGTCTCCCCTCTGTCAGGTTAAAGCCATTCCCCCTTGTCCTGTCCCTACAGGCCCTTTGGGTGTCATTATTTCTCTTTTTGGAACAATGGCTACACATTCCCACTGATTCTCAGAATTTTATTCTGAAATGTTCAAATAAGCAGTCAACATGCATTAGAGATGACCTTCTAGGTCCTTCTCCCATTTCAGTGGTTTGTGGCAGTTAACTTCCCACACACATTACTATAACAAGCAGGTGGTTCACAGCTGCATTTTTAACATGATCCTTAAAATTTCTTTGTATTTTTAACTTTGTTAACATGAGATTTTTACTTGATTCTGCTAGAGCTGATAACAAATCAATTATGTGCTGTGGTTCTGTGTGCAATGTATAGAACAAAATGCATGTTAATGAGCAGAAAGTGTGACACAACTTCTATTTATATTTTTTCTTTCAAAATGTTTAATTATAGAGAAGCTGATAGATATGTTTATATTTAGCTGTCTTAACAATTTTCAGTGCAATGGATTTTTAGGCTTTTTCTTACAGAATCTCGCTGTTCTCCTTCAGAAGACCTTTGAAATTAAGCAAAGAATAAACACCCAGCTCTACAATTGTATATTCTTTGTGCTATGCCTCGTGGCTCTGTGGGACAGACTTCAATAAAAAGATTTATCTGCATTTATTCCCCTAAATTGTAGAATCCCAAATTGACTTTCCAGAGGGACTGTACGGAAGAGGAGCATCCCCATTCCTTGGGACAGGGCAGGGAGAGAAATCGGGGTGGTCTGCAGCCCTTAAAGAAGCTTTGGATTGTGTCAGGGTGTCCCACCATACAGGGCAGGAAACAGACATTGGGAAAATTTCCAAATTTACATGAGATATTTCCCACTTTCGTATATTCATTTTCAATAGCCTTTATCAATATGAGGAATGTAAAAGCAAGATGGTGCCAACCAATAGTTATCTCTACAAATAAAAAACATGTTATTTCAAATATTTTGATGGTTTAATGGATAGCATTATGCGACTGTTACTCTTTGCATTGTTTTATGAAATGCATCACTGTATATTCTAATAAACCGGTACTACTATATGCAAAGTGTAGGAAACATACTTTTCGCTTTGCCTGTACAGACACAAAACATGAACAGTTCTTCTATGTAGCACAAGAAAGAGTTGAGTATGAAGCAGTAAAATAGGCAAAACCAAACTGTTCAAGTCTAAGAAAAGACACCGTAGAGGGTAATTTTATAAAGGACTAAGATCATTTTACATTGAATTGCAGACAAACTTTGCTAAAACAATTGTCTTTTGCATGTAGCAGGAATGCATATAGAATCATTCATTAAAGGTATAAACCCCCTTTTTAACCAGTATTTTTTTTGTGTATTCAGCTTATCACAGGTGGGATCCAGCAGTTCCAGAGTAAAGACACTGAACCCGGATTTGAATTCAATCGATTGATGACTACATTTTCATTTTTCACCTTAATTGCTCAATGTAATTTTCCTGTTTTGTAGCTTTCTTCTTCAGGAAAAAGACAAAAAACAAAAAACAAACCAAACAGAATTGTGTGGAATTTAGGAATTTAGGTAAAGACTTTTTGCTTTGACTGCGAACTCTTTAAGTCCTATTTTTTGTTATAATCCCTGATATTGTAATGTATTTGGGGAATTTCTTTCCCTAAAAAGCACCCAGTTAGCAGAAATCTAAACTGCATTATCCTCTGTCTTTATAGCGACTCCCACAGCTGACTCTCTTTGAGATTATTTTTGGGTTTTTTTGAGCTTGCCTTATACTGGGGCCCTTAGCATTTTCCCAGCTCTCTTACATAAAGCTGAAAGCTTCTCTGTTTCACACTGTTAGGAGACTCCAGCAGTCACTGCCATTGCTGGAAATGCATGGTGTTCTAACCACTTCTCATTTTCCTTGGCTCTTCCTGAACTGACAGAATGAATATTGGGTGTTGCGGAAATAGCTCTTTGCCTGTAGCCACTGTCTTTGGCAATTGCAGCCAAAGACAGTGGCTAAATGGGTTATTATAAGCTTTTCCCTTTACAGGGAGAAAGTTAACATATGCTGTTAAGCATACATGAGCTATCTGAACTATTGAGCTGAAAATAGGTAATTGGTATTTTGGGAGAGTGACTGGATTTACTGTGGATATTAAGGTAAGCTTGGGACATGAAAAGTGGGGAACATAGCAGGGACATGTGAGGATAACATACCTTGGTGAGTTTCTGGTTAAGGAAATGGATGCTGAGAGAAGCAGAAGCCCAGATTTTCTTCTGATACCTTGAGAGAACACTGAGCTGTAAGGAACTAGAGAAGATGGTGCTTAGCTCTATATATCATCCTACTGTTGTGTAGTTTTCTGACTTGCAGGTCAGTTTAACAGACTCACCAAGGATGGCATTAATTTTGTGCCCCGTCTTTGATTTCTCTACTGCCTTTAACCTTTTTCTCACCCTACCTCATTTCTCTTTCTCCTTCTAACCATGTCTTTCTGTATCAATGCACAGACAATATTTACCTGTCAGAACGCCTCTTTTTTTTTTTCTCAGATTTTTTTTATTCTCTTTCATTAAGAGATACTGAGGAATTGTTGAGCTGCTAGTGTGGAAAAGGGTGCCCATTAATGAGCAATAGTCAAAAACATTTACTCTGCAAAAATTATAAATAGTGCACCTAGCACATTTTAATTATTTTTCCTTGTTTATTTTATTTCTCAACACTATTTCTATAGTACAGACTAAATCTGCATATAAGAGATGAGCTCATATAGTATTTTGCCTTGGATAAATCAGGCAAGAAAGACATGAGCCAGCATTTCATGGAATAATGCAGCATGATGAAAATAGCTACGTTTTTTTTTCTGACTGCATCCAGCCTAATTTAATATTCTTAGTTTCAGGATATGGGGGGGGAGGGGGGGGTGTGAGTTTGAGAATGTGTAGCAGAATTAGCACTAGAGCATATCTATCTTCCAAAGAAGTGGAAGCTGGTGAAGGGCCTGAAGCACAAGTGTGATGAGGAATGTGTCTGAGGGAACTGGGGTGTTTGGAGAAGAGATGCCTCAGGGGGAACCTTATTGCTCTGTAAAACTACCTGAAAGGAGGATGGAGGCAGGAGGTGGGGTCATTCTCTTTGCCCAAGTAACAAGTGGCAGGACAAGAAGAAAAGGCCTCAAGTTGGGCCAGGGGAGGTTTAGGTTGGATATTAAAAAAAGGGCTGTCAAGCATTGGAACAGGATGCCCAGGCCAGGGGTGAAGTCACTGTCCCTGGAGATATTTAAAAGATGTTTAGATGTGGTGCTTAGGGCCATGGTTTAGTGGTGGACTTGCCAGTGCTGGGTTCACTGGACTTAATGATCTTAAAGGTCTTTTCCAACCTAAACAATTCTATGATTCTGAGAGCAAGGCTTATGTTTATTTTTTGGTGTGCTGCAGGACAAAAATGCCTCATTGTGGATAAGCAATCTGTGCATAACCAAAAAAGTGCATGCTCTTTGGTCTGCGTGGGTTGCAAGCCAAACATGTGCAAAGTTGTGTAGGAATATCCACAAGTACGGTGTTGTAGAGGATTGTAGAACTCTTTTGCACATGTTTACTTGCAGTGTTCCTCTCATTCACAGCAATGTTTTCTAAATCCTCTTCAGCCACTAGATTAAACCTGAAATGATAGCAAGCTGATATCAAGTAATTTCATACCTAAATTAACATCTATTAACAACAAAAAACCTTGCGGTCACTAAAATAAAGATTAGAGCAGACCAAGCTCAGAGCAAAAGTGAACATGTTTTAGCAGTGTACTAAGATTAGGGATCTAAATTATCAGGCGTAAAAGCTAGAAATAGGTTTGCTGATAAGGAAGTATTAATCCTATTAGACCTGGTACTTGAGCAGGAGCTGCTTGACACAACAGCACAAAGTGGTGATCAGAATTTTGTGTTGGTGACAAAGTTGAGTTGCAAACCATCATAATTATAATTGAATTCAACAGGAAAGCTCAATTAATGAATCACAGGTTTCTTCATCACTTTAACAGAAATAAACAGGGCATATATCAACACTAAAAGAGTACACATAAATTTTAATGGGGTGATGGCAGAGATATTAGAAACTCCTGCCAATACAAGTTCTGAGTTGTAAAAACCACCTACATGAGCATGTGGCAAAGAAAACTTTACTCTGTGCAAAAGCCCTTGTAAATTCAACAATAAAATTTTCCAAGCCTAACATAAGCTTTGACAAACCACATATGTCTTTGCTGCCATGGGAGTTTCGTTCCTAAGCACAGAAACAGTCATTTACAAGCTAGGAGTGAAGAAGACTCTTACCATTGAAGTTTGAAGTGAAACAGAAGACGTCATATCGGCTTTTATCTTTATCCCAGAACCCGTAATTCCTGACCCCAGGGACTGTGTTCTTCCCTCCGCAGGGCTCCCTGGGCTTGGTGATGGGGTACTGCACGGAGCCATCACTGAGCCAGCCTGCATTACACCAGTCCAGCCCTGACCTCCAGGCATCGTAAAGCTGGTCAAAGGAGGCGATAACAGAGTCTTGGTCCCGGCAGGCTAGCTGAGCCTCATGGAAGTTTAAGTTGTAACGACCCAGCCGTGGAGAGTAAGGGAATACAACACCTGAAGTGATAAAAAAGGGGAGAAACATCATTTACAGTCACTGGAGTCTGAGCATGCTTAAAAATAGGCAGAACTGGTTGAAATTTTGCAACTATAGGTTTTTCATTAGGAAATTCCAGTTTAGCTGTAAAACCAATTTCTCATTAAAAAAAAAAAAAAAAAAGAAGTAAATTAAAATTCAGCCTAGTTCTATTCTTTGTGGAGTCTGATTTGGTGGTCCTCTAGCAGCCATTTAGAAAGAAGAAACTGTAGCACAGTGGCATATAAACTATGTCTTTTTACACATAAATTTTGATTGACATGAAAAAGTGTTATGTTCTTTGCATGGACCCTTGACAAGATTTCCTGAGAGGTTTCTGACAGTTGTTTTTTTTTGTTTGCTTGTTCTTATTTTATGTCACATTATGCTAGGAACAAGAAGGTATTTAATGCATTTTTTAACAACAACATTTCAAGGCTACACTGGTAGGAGGCATAATTTTAGTGTTCTGAGGCCTTAAAGTCGGAAGTATATAGGTAAATAAAATCAGTGAAGCTGTATATGGTTTTGGGGAGCCCTTTCTGCTATTTTCCAGCTGGTGTTTGGCAGTTCATCACCACTCAAGCAGGGAGAGCATCTCATAGAGGGCATCAGGGAGCACAGTTCCTTGAGCAGAAGACATGTTTCCCCACTTGCAGATGGTGAGTGGTAGCACACAGCATGCAGCAAAGACAGCCCTCGTAGGAAGCCATGTGCGACATCACCTTTCCTCGCTGCCCCCATGGCTGCCAAAAGCACTGCTGGCTTAAGCAAAGGATGCTTGCTGGATAGCCACCGTGCAAGGAGTATGGACCTGACAAATGCTTCCTTCCACCCCTGAGGACCAGCCACAGGCAAGGCCAAAGCCCCGTTTGTTGCTCATCAGTGGTGAACCATTGCAGACAGATGTGGCAGAGAGATTTTCTCTGAGATGTCCTCTCAGAGAGAGGACATCCAAATGGAGACAGAAAATCTGTGGACACGTCCAGAATTGTTTCAGCAGCAACAGTGAATCAAAGTCATTGTTCTTATCTGACATATTTTTCCACAGTACACTTTCTGCTTTCTTTATGAAGAAGATCTGTAGTTAAAGATCACTTGAAAATGCTGAAGAACCACCTCCCCATCTGGGTTCTGATAGAAGAGAGAAACTGGAAATAAAAGTTTCGATAAGACCACCCTGATATTTGGCAGGGTTTAGAAATTTAACTCAGATCTAAATTTTACAGTTGGCTTTAGTCCAGTCTCATAATAAGCTGAAATAAAACAGCATCAGAGAAAATTGATCTCAGAATGTTTATTCTCAAGTATCTCTGTGGAACTAAGTGCTGTAGGATGCAGAGGGACTGAAGATAAAATAACACATGAGATTAGCCAAAAAGTTTACACTGGTATAAATATTGACCTTTCTTTTTACTTTTTCCCTGCTGTTGAATTCTCACACCTGTAACAAGCTGCTTGCCTTCAGGGTAATGTAGCATAGCAGACAGATACTACATTATGGTCATGCAAGACTGCTGCCATGCAATTAAGCCATTCTTCTTTCCAAATATTTAAACCTATTTCAGTGTGTATGCCACCATTATCTTAACATCTCCTTTCATTCCCTTTTCTCCCTCACTCCTCTATTGTCCAAGAAGTGTTATTTTTGTTAAACAAAATTTTTGTTAAACAACATTTTTGTTATTACTAATCCTTGGTGACTTGGTCCAGGAAAATAAAGCATACAAATGTAAACTTGGCAGGGTAATAATAAACAGTATTTTGCTCTCCTTTGGCAATTAGCTAGAGTGTCTGCTGAGGATCTTTCCTTTTGTAAATCCTTTCTTCAAAGGCTTTTTGAGTTATTAGCTGTTCTGCACTATAAAACATGAATGTAATATAATACAATATGTGCTGTTAACTGTAATTCATAAAGAAGCTGTAGATGTTTCATATTTTTCTGAATTCCTGTTTTTCCTTCCTCCTCCTCATCTTTTTAATAAAAAATTATTCATTCCCCCTCAGTGATACTGGATACAAATATCACTGGCTATACTAAACATGTAGCAAATGTCAGAGGGGTCTAAGCATTATTACTTTATTAGAAATACATTACTCATCATTTTTCCAGAACCACTTCCCCTGACAACCGACTCCTTGTCCAGTACATGTGTCTGATTTGCATACACATGGAAAAAAAATACTAAAATCATCAGAGATGAGTATTTTTTAGTCAAGACCTAAACTTGCATACTTCTAAAAACTCAGCAAAAATTAATTGGAAATGATTCAAAGAAATTTGAGTCCTTAAGGTTTCCACAATAGGTTTTTAAAAGGAGTTAAATATGCATGAAAATTTGTTACAAATCTATTTGAATTTGACACTTTGGGGCATAATGTTTTAATAACATGTATATGCACATGGCTGTAATATTGGCCTCCAGTTATATTGGGGTAGACTGCATGGAAGCTGATTTTTGTTTGAGTTCATCTGCAGTACAAGCCTGCAACTGATTAGCATTAATTTCACCCTACAGATGGGGGTGGCCATTGATGATTCTATAGAGCAAAATTGACTGGGTATGTGTTTTGTGTAGCCTTGTATTACCTTCCCTATTTGTTAATTTATTTTTTTTGTCTTAATTTCCCTATCAAATCTAGCTGAAATTCATAGTTAGATCTTATTATTGATCTTCCTTTTGTTACAATTTAGCAATGCTGAACTTTAGTTAATTGCAAAGCATCTTCTTCAGTCCTGGATATTATAACCCATTAAAAGATAATCCATTCCAACTGTTTTTGAATGGCAAAAGCTGCTCTGAGGCTTGTTACTATTCCTGAACTACCAACTGAACCCAAACTCCTGAATCCAACCCTGTGTTTTACCACTTCCAGACAAAACACCCATTTCCAAACATCAGCAAATTCAGCATAAAGAATAGAGAAAGATAAAAACTCCCAGCCTCAGGTGGTTAGAATCAAATTAGTTTGTGGGAAGACTGAGCTGAGGAGTCTTAACTTGACATTTGTGATTCAGCTCCCTAACCTAAGGAAGCAGCTAAGCCACCTGTGGAGCCTGAATAGGGAATATTAATTTACCATATAGACTTCTCAGTGTGGCTAATCTCCCAAACACACAGTTCTCTGATATAAGTCCTGCCCCTGGGGAAGGACCTCATTTTCTCCCAGCAAGAGAGGAAGAACACAATCAATTCAGTGGAGAATAAATCTGATAGTGAAAGAGGAAGGCTAGATGAGGTTTGCTGCATACATCTGTGACAATGCAATCACAGTCCAGAAAATTACTTTTGTAATGGAAATTAAAATTTCTACCAATTAACAGCATAAGAACTGGATGTATAATATATCCTTCTCATCCACACATCTGTACTTCCATACGCCTTACATTCAATTCCACAAACACAGTTTGCTTCAGTCACTGTGTTTTTCAGGGAACGCAAAAGAGATGATATTTGTGTGTCTTCTATAAGCTATTTCAGATCGTATATGCAGGGAATCCCTACAATTCAGTGCAAGGTCTTTGCAATTACTCAGTAGCTACAGACACATCATTGTCAGTGCAACAGGCTGTAACAGTTACCCCAGACAACAAGGTGAGGAAATAAGCTTAGGAAGCTTATCTACTGTAGCAATTTATGGGTGTCTATTAAGCCAGCACCATACACAATTAGCAGTTTTAAGAGTTTTTACACCTTGAACAAAATAACACAAATTTCTGTTGACGGAGGGGGGGAATATTTTCACAGCCAGGGTAAAGAAATGAGCTTCCTTCAGCTCTAGCCCAAACAGAAAAGTACGTTTTCTTGCAGCCAGTGTAAACACAGGGTAACAGTAGGGCGTGGTATATGCTATACTGTAGGGTACAGTTTTATGCTGGCAGGTTCATACACTTGCTGGCAAAATTTTCCATGCTGAGCTTCTGAAATTCTGTAAAAAGTGGTAAATCCCTCATTTTCCTTGAGACTCCATCTCCATTACTCTGTTTGCCAGGACTGACCCTGCACCCACAGGGTGGGCTACTGGCTGTTAGCAGGTATCTGTCTCCTTGGAAACAAAACTGAAGCTTGAGATAGTGTCCCTCCAGCCTGCAGCATCCCACAACCAAGCTGTCAGTGTGGCTGCTTATTTCTGACAAGCACAGGCATATGAACTAGACTCACACTGCACTGGGGGCAGACTGTTAACTTATGTTTTACAGCCTTTATCAAAATTTGAAAATTATCTTTTCTTGCTCTTTTTTAGGATAACTAGTACTAATTCTTTTAGCATTTGGTTTTTGCTCATAATTTCCAGGTCATTTTTTTGCTCCTGTTTTTTTGAACTTTTTACTTCACCTTAATCTTTCAGGTATCATTTCTCACAGCATTTGCAAACACATTTGTGACTGCAAAGACCTGTTACCCTTTCATAGAAGGAATTACATTGCTCTGTCATTTACTTACTCTTGAAAAACTCCTGCTGTCTGTCACAAGACTTTCTGTGGCCTTCTAGGGACCCACAAATGCTTTTTTCATTATCCTATAAAATGAGTTTTATAGTAGACAGTACAAAACATTGTCACACAAAGGATATTTAAAATGGCTTTTTGTGTATGAATGTAACAGAAATACACAGACAAAACAAATATGAGATAACAATATCAGGCTGAATCTTATTTCTGCAGCTGTTGAGACTATACAGCTGGTTTCAGCTGGTTGGTTTCAACCAATTCATGCTGGTTTCAGCCACAGATTCCCCATTTCTTATGTCCAGCCTTAGGCAAGTGACTAGATTAGAAAATGATCGTTGTAACGATTTGGAAGAATTTGCTTATATGAAGCTTGCAGATTTGTTTGATCTATTTTGAACTACAAAGTGTGTTTTTGAAAGAGGTTCCTGTTCTTTTTCTAACTCTATCTTGGACATAAAAGCTAACATACCTCTAAGTGAGATCATAAAACCTGATGAGATTTTTGGTTCATGTGGAGCCGCTCAAAGAGTTAGCTTCTATTTAGAAGCATCTTTCTACAGAGATTTTTAGTGGCTTTATCTAGACCTGCATATTTCTAGTACTGCAAAAAGTAATTATTTCGTAGCCAGATTGCAAAACTTATGTGTTCAGTTATAGTCTCTCCTTGAAGACTGAAACTATTACAAAAAAATCTAATAGAGTAAAAAAGGCAGTTTAGCCTTGTTCCATTTTCTTTGCCCATGAATCTTATGACAGAATAGTACACAAAATCTGTGCCTGAGCAGCATACCTGAGCTGAAACCTTTAGATGCTGGGAAGCTGAAGTACACAGACCTGATCTAGTGAGATCTATTACAGTGCCTAGTATTCATGAGAAAGAAAAATAGTAAAGCACTAACATAAAGAAAATTCAATATAAGCTGACAATTCTTTCTTTGCTTATGACTCAGGCAACAATATCTATCTGCCATATGAGGCCTTTAATTTGTTAAGGTTTTGACTTTCAGAACATTTGACAGAGTGTAAAACTTACGATCTGTATTTTATGTGCAGGAGGAGAGTAAGGCCAGTTCAGTAAGAAAATGGTTTTGTGACAAAGACGTCATAAAAAGTGTTTTGCTCTATGCAGTAATTACACTGTTTGTAGCCACCATGCCCAGCACAACCTTCCTGCCCTTAGACTTTGTACTTGAGCTGGCCAACAGGATGGTAATCATGGCATGACCAAATAGTTCTTCAAGCTGGTGGCTGCGAAATACTGCAGTGAATCCTACTCCTGAGCTGTAGCTACCAGACACCACTATCTCATTAGTGTAGGGGGGAAATGGTGTGATTCTGCATTGAATTGATTGATGGCTTGGCTTTGCGAGCAAAGATTTGGGAAGGAATTTAACCATGCTTTCCACAAGCATGATGACCAAGGGCAAGTGGGATATGCAAGTCTGGTTAGACCGTCATGAGACAGGTTAGTTTTACCCTACTGATGATGTGTTGTTGCAATAGTAATCCTGCTCAGTACAAGAGGAACCACAGGTTCAGACCCCTGGTGCCTGCGCTTGGCTGAGGAGGCACTGACACAAGGCTACCATCTGCGGGCTTATGACTAAATGCCTCTAAGTCAGAATCCCGCCCAGATGCTTGATGTTGTGCTGCATTGAATAATAGTGAAGAAAACATACCAAAAACATGTAAGGTATGCAATAAACAGACTGAATCTAATTCCTCTGTTTTTTCAAAGCTAAAAGTATGCAATTACTATGAACAGTTTATTTAATGACGATCTCAGGAAGTATTTGAGTCTAATAAGAATAAAATGCTCCCACATTTGAAGAAGAAAAAAGGTCCACTGAAGTAGAGGTCAACTATTTTCCTATTGATATATTAATATTGATATATTAACATGCTTTCACCTAGCCAAAGCTATACTGTTTGCACAGTGAGCTTACATCGGAGTCAACAGCTGTTTTGCACTGCTAATGGGTACTCCTGGGTATAAATGGTTTTGTCTTGCTGCCAATTAATATCCTTAGGGCCACCATCTCAGGAAATCAGGCTATTGATGCAAATCCTTCTCACTGTGAGATTAACCTTATTGTTTATAACAGATATAGAATGTTGGAATGGGCTGATATATTTTTATTTATTTCCATAGATGATCTTTTTTTCTTCTTGGTCTATTCTTCATTGCTCAAATACATGAAACAGTAAAGCCAGCACTACATAAAGCTGCAGATGAAATGAGAAAATAAGCACATAGGCATGCAAATATAGGAAAATACCCTATCAGCTATTAATGTCCACTGTAAATATAAGTGCATTTTAATCATTAGCACTTCAGAAGGAAACCTCATTGTAGCTTAGACCCAGAATCACTGGATTTAATTGTCAAAAGCAGGTTTGGTGCTGACACACTCACTAGTCTTATCTGACAGGTACGTTTTACAGTGAGGTTTTGCAAATTAAATTTTCCTGTCAGTTTAGGATATATCACCCTATAGCATCAGAAATGAACAGTCTCACAGCTGCCCCACATCTGACAGAAGTAATTAAAAAGGAATTGTTTCTTATGTTAGCCAGACAGTAGTTCAAATATGTAAACTTCTGTTGAGGTGAGATCGGAACATACTTGGTTGAAGAAATATGGTTCCTCCTATCCTTACGAATTTCCTGATATTGGAAGTGGAGAAAAAACAGGAAGAAGTAGTGCTTTTGGACAGGATGGGCTGGAGTTGACATACACTGTTTAGTCACAGCAGTAAGCTAGAGAGGATACTGTGAACCAGGAGATGGTACCCAGACCTTGTATCCAATGGTCTGGTGGTGTATCACGAAACAGTCACAGTAAAAAAGGTAGAAAATCTCACTTTTTTCAGTTGTCTTACTGTCTGCAGTACAGGAAAGATTTCTCACTGCTTTTTTACTCTAGGATTAATCAAATATTGTCTTTCAAACATGGATCTCTGCATGCGCACATGTACCAAGCTTCAGGCAAAACTTCCCAATCTGCCACTAGAGCCCTCAGCATCTCTCCTTCCCCAGGAAATCCTGGCACACCAGGAAGCATTTGTGCTGGAACCTCCTTGCTTTTAAGAACAGAAGGCTAATCAACTTTTGCTTCAGTGGCACAATGCTAAGTGGCACAGATGAGTATCTGATCAGATGTGTGATGTGATGAAGAATTTAAAGATTTTACATTGACTCTGATCTTTATACATCGACAAAATACCATAATGCTGTAAAACACAGGAAGATCTCAGTGTCTGATACAGTTATGCAGTTATTTATCTGAATATGTTGAAGACTAACAGAGGTATGTACTCAGGATGAAACAAGACTGACAGAAGAATATTAATAGGTTACAGAGCACCCTTGCAACCCAGGGGAGAGTTGCAGGACTGCCTGCATGACAACATGAAAGGAGAAGAGATGTGTTATGGTCAAACACAGCTAAAACAGATGCTGCATTTTTCTGACCTGGCACTTGCTATTCCTCAGGTGCAGCAAATAGCTGTACTTACCACATCTATATTTATATATTGTCTGGAAACCATTCTGTGAGGTGGAACACTCTGGGGCTATCCACCTCTTAATGCATGTCCCAGTCACAGGGCCCTTACCTGCAGCCTGGGCAGCCCAGCAGAGCTCTGCTTTCACTTAAGGAAAGCTGAACATTCCAAGCAGAAACTGCTCTCACTGCAGTGGCTCATCTCAGTAACAGCATCTGCAACAAGCAATCACTGCATTGCATGCGTGAGTGAAGAGAAGGCTGAACACACAAGAGTCCTTGGCTAGCAGGAAAGAATAAAGTAAAATGCTTTTTCCTCCTACTCATTTCTGTTTACACTCAAAACTGGTTTAGACAAGTTAAACTGGACATGTGTATGTTCAGTTTTATACTGTAAGTGTGAAAAGATCAGCATGCATTCTTATCAAAGATGAATTATGTGAGGTGAAACAACTTAAATCAACTATCATCCTGGCTTAGAAACTGTTGCAGTGCCTTTCTGCATTCAGAAACGGAAGGTTTCAGCAACCTCCAACCAGGAATGGAAGAATAGATGAAAAGGAATAAGCTAAGCCCATGACATCTGTTTGGTTCAAGAACCACTCAGACAGTCTTACTGTGCAGGGTAACTATAAAACCATCATAATATACAATAACCCTCAACGAAAGAGTCATATATTTCACTTGTTTAATGGTTTGAGAGCCAGAGGTTTGATTTTCTTCTTTTGTATTTTTTATTCCCAACTACTTTTCACAGACAAAGTGATTTCTATAAAGTTCTCTCTGACGCACACCTGCTGGTAAGTATATGGGTAAGGGAGACAGCTTCACGCAGCTTTTAGTTTACTGCTGAGTTCTGTACAGTGTTTTGGGGAAAAAGGCCAAATGTTGGTTTACATGCATTCTACCTCACAAAAATTATCTGAATTTCTTAAGAGTAAAGGAAAGCTGAGTATTTGGTTCTCTTTAAACCTGTTTCACTAATTTTTATAACGCTTTGTAGTCTACTGTTTTGAAGAATATTTCTGAGAGAAATGACTACAGACTACATGTAGGAGTTGTCTTGGCAGGCAATATTGAACTCTATTTTATGCAATTATAAGGCTGGAAAAAACGAAACTGTTGTCTCTGGAAAACTACTTTAACATTTTACCGCTTTTTAAGAAGATTTGTATTGCTTGGTAATGTCCCAGAGTACCGTAAAATGGCTGTTAGGGGAATATTTAATATAATTTTGTCTAAGTTTACTGTAAAAACATGCAATGACTTTTGTAAAGTGATAGGAGGGCATTAAAAATGTATGGAATTCTTTGTACTATGTTTGATCATTCTTTTTTTCCTCCCCACACACCAAGTCTCACCAGAAACAGAATATGCCATAGGCTAGCATAAGTTATAGAAGTCCTAATATTCTTCTGATTTATGATTGTTGTCATGAGCTGTCAGGCAAAAATCCCCAAAGCACAATGAATCCCAGTTCTCAGCTTGCTGTTACCAGTGTTAATACAATATCAGCAGTATTAGGAGAAAAAGGCAGGTATTCATAAACATTGAGAAATCTGAATTTAAGTATGATTCAGATGTTACCTACCTTCCAGATTCAGAGCTACCACTGCTGTGTCATCTTCTAATCCTTCAATCACCTCGCACTTATATCTCCCGTAATCCTCCAGAATTATATTTGTAATTATAAGAGAGGCATCATTCTCACTGCTTTCCCTCAGCAACACTCTGCCCTGGTAGTTTCCGTAGCTCTTTCTGTGGTGTCCCATTGCAACAAAGACATCCACTCCTTTGAGGTAATCTGAGGTGAGTTTGGTCCACTTGATCCGGATCTTGTGGGTTCCTGAGCCAGCTGTTGATGTGTGTTCATGGTAAAATTTACACGGCAGTGTGACATTGCCACCCCGGTGGGAGAAGATTTTAGCTTGCTCTGCTACCACAAGTAGACGGGGTCCGTTTTCTGCTAGGAATCAAGGAGAAAACAAAACCAAGAGTTAGCTCACAATCTACCTTTTACAAAATGGAAATGCTCAATGCCATAGCAGCAACCAGCTGTATTATACATTAGGTCTGCAGCATCATTTCATTGCAGTCATTTTGCACCTATGCATGATATGTTAATCTAAACTGTAATTTCAGCCTACCTTCATTACTTGTCCATGCTGGCTACAGTAAGCAGCAGAAGAAACATCAGGGTATGGAGCATTTTATGATTATGCAAGAAGTTCAGGGCTGGTAATTGCAAAGACAAACTTGAGTGCAAACGTACATCTGCTTAAGGAAAACAGGTATCCCAAATGTGCAGTTCTTTGTCTGGAGATGCTGTTGCTATTACCTGCACAGGACACACTAGCCAGGGCATCAGATTTCTCAAGAGGGAACAGGGTTGAGTGCCGCAAATTGTTTTACCAGAATAAGAGAACTCCCTACCTATTGAAAAATCCTTACTGCAGAGCAGATCATCCACAGCTCCATAAAACTGGTTTTCTTTTTTACTGCCCTTCTTCCCTGGAGTGAGTAGCCCTGGGAGGGTTACTCCAATAACTCATCATTCCCCTTTCAGAAGAGAGCATCCAAGGACAGAGGTGATCTGAGGCAAGGCACCACGGAAAGTGCTGCTAACACTGTTTCCACAGGATGAGGAGAAGGAAGAAAGTAAAGGCAGCCAGAATGGTTTGTTGATTAATTCCCTGTTTCCCTCAAAGATGTTCCACAGACTTCTGTCCACCTTGGGAGGAGGAATGTTATGCTTTAGGGTGGTTATTACCAACAAATCTGAATCAGAGCTCAACTATATTGGGTCTTTAATACTGAAACAGTCAATAAATATTAGTGGAAAGGACTGGGGCAGAAGGGAGAGTCTGACTCAGGCTGCTAACACTTGTTCTTTCTAACAACAGCAAGTTTGTGCCAGCAAGACCTGGAGAGTTGCCCAGAGCAGTGTCACCGCTGATTTCAGTATTACCATGCCAATGCAGTGGTGGACCTCTCTCCTGGCTGCTTCCCACCTCCTCTGGCCCTTTGCAGCAGCCATTACCTGAGTTTGTATCTCAGTAAGTGTAAAGAACAGGGGGGATGGCAACCAGGGAAAGGAAAGCATGGCTTTTCTCAGCCTGTAGCATCTCTGTTGTCCCTGGAGTCTCAAAGGGAGATTCAATGCTTGAAACATGCCTCCACCCTCAAGTTTTCTAAGAGCCAATTCTTTTCTACAGAAAAAGAGATGATGAGGCCTTCTCTCTGTCCACACAGCAGGGAAGAAAATTACATTGCTGCTGCTCCCAGACCTAGGAAAGAAAGAATCTCTGGCTTTCGAGGAAAAGCACATATCAGGCTGGGGGATGCTGCGGTTTCTTTTTGGGCTTGAAGACATGCAGGCAGCAGGGATTTGGAATTAAAAATGAGATGACTGGGGTTTAGCAAGAGGCCAAAATGTCTTTATTATCCAGAAGCCAGTGAGAATCACAGCCAAATTCACCTAACTGCATATTTTTGGGAGTACAGCAAAATGAATGGTCTTGGTCTTTCTGGAGTTGACAGAGGAGGAGTTAAAACCCACAAAACAAAAAGAAATGTTCAAACACAGAGCAAACCAGAATCCCTTCATTTATAATATGTTTAGCAGTCTGGATGCAGCATTCCAGCTTACTGCTGTGAAAGTCAGCTTAAATGAGGAATAATCCTGCTTCCTTGGTTACCTTAATAAAACAAGCTGTTGAGAACTGATGATCTGATCATGGAAGATGAGGTCAACACTGTTTTACAGGTTTGTCCGATCTGGCTGCTTTCTTTATAGGGCTCCTGAGGAGGCTGCTCTTTTTGGCTAAAATTATCTTTGTATCTAAATGGCAGGAATATCTAAAAGATGAGTGCAAGAAAGAAAAAGATGGGACACATGAGTGTTACCACAAAGTCCTGCATGTTACTTGGAGAAGAGAGTAATTTTTTTTTCCCCAAGAACTACTTTCTTTAGAAGCAACACCACAGAATTTGTAAGGGGAATGGCCAAGCCACTGTAAACTCGGCAAACACCAGATTATCCTTCACTAATCATTTATCTGCAACCGGACAGTTTGGATCCTTGCTGGAGACAAGGCAACATGCATTCCCACTCAAGAGCATCAGACAGTGGACTAATGGTGAGGAATGTGCTGGGCAACCTCCAGCTGCTCCTTCTGTTGGGAACAGAGATGGCAACAGCCTGGTTATTGGCTCTAGTCTCAGCTCTAAGGCCAGAAATAGGATGAGAAAGGTTTGCTAGGTGGGATTTTCACCACTGCAGACATATTTTGCCTTGTAAAACAGCTTAGCTGTTAGTACAGAACCAGGCACCACTGGAGAGTAATTTGCCACATTTTTTTACTCCTGCTTCCCTAATATCACTTCTGACAGGCTGTGGCCTTCTGTGAATCCTCCTGATGCAATTAGATGGATGACAAAGGCAACATAATGCAAAAAATCTAAGCTAGCTAAAAATGAGTTTGCCCAAGTTGCAGAAACTGACAAGCTGCACCAGATAACACACACAACTATTCAGGTCATCTTTGCTGTACCTTAGTGGTGCCAAATTAAGCATGCATATACTGCAGGCAAAAGGGTATCTTGCTACCTTAAGCAATAAGCAGAGGCAGCAGCACAATACACCCTCTCTTTTATTTTCCACCTCACTGAATGCTATGCTGCTCTGGTTGTCATTACTTTGTACACATCTAACCTTGAGTTCAGTGTGATCCTGATTTCAAGGACAGTAAGTGAACTTGCTCCCTCCCATGCTGTTAGAGCTGTCAATTCAGTCTCACCTGGCTGGGTTATTGGTTTAGTTCCAAATCTTCCTTCTGTACATTCACTTAGATCTGTTTGTCTTTTATGCTGGTTTTCTTTGGCGTGGGGTTTTCTTTTTGTTTCCTTTTTTGTTTTGGATTGGACTTTTTTATCTCTCTTCCTTAATTGGCTTCTGCACTCAAGAGCAATGGCAAGCCAGTTTGGAAGGCCAGGAACATGATGTGGGGCAGAGAGGATGAGTGACAGCACAAATCCTTGGCAAACAGCTTTATCCACTTTATCCACCAGAACCTTCAAGAAGCTTATGCTGACCTGGCTAAGAAACTTCCTTATTCCCACATTTTAGTGGACTAATTTACAGAGCAACAGGGGAGAAAAAAAATGTGCATTTTTAAAGAGAAAAAAAATCATGAAGTCACGGATCAAACCACAAATGTGTTTTGTCAGATAAACTCATGTATTGCCAAATATTCCACATTGCTACTAAACCATTAGGTTAATAACATTGTGTGCCATTCTATTTTAAACACAGAGCTGTTTCTTGCTGTCCTGTAGCATTTCCAGGCACTTGAGGGTAACTCTCATTCTAAAATATCCTCACTCTTCCTATAGTAGTAACAATTTTAGTTAAAACTCAAAAGTATTTTATGTACTAACAATAATTCCTACTTCTTGTAACACGGACAGAAGTGCATTGCTGATATACATGTGTACATTACTGATTTACATGTGTATTACTCAGAGAACCCAAAGGAAGAATGACATTTTTCATATACTTTTCCTACTACATTTTTTCCTATGTTTTAACTAACTACCTTTTTATTTCTGTTTTTAGAAAGAAAAAAATAAATCTAAAAATTTACATCACCTATAAGACTAGTAACAGCTGTTTTAATTTGTCCCAAGCATTAATGTCATTTTGTTTATGTCATGAGAAAGAAAATACAAGCATCTACCTCCTGTGTTCCTGCCTCTAAACTGACAGGTTAAAATAATCTACACATTACTTTTAAGTTTTGACATACAACTGGTAAGAGAGATGCTAGATAAATTTCAGCAAAAAACATTCAGCTTCATTGTTCCAAATAATAATGCAGCTAAAAATACCCTTTTTATAAATGGTAGAGAACAAATCTGTCTTTCCAATATAGAGATGACAAGACTGAGGTAAAATGTTTTTCGGCTGATGCCATCTACTCACCCTGAGTTACACATTGAGGGGAATTGTTAAAGTGCCAATACTATCTCGAGTTTAAGTTTCTAGGAGACCTTTTCTTCTTTCTTATGGAGTACATAAAACCATCAGGGAAATAAAAAACTTCAGCTCTTCTAAAATATTGCCACCTTTTGCCTTAAATAAAGAATATGTTTACTTCAGCATAAAGAAATTGCATGAAGATCGGGCCTCATAGAGCAAAATAGAACACAATCATGACACTGTTGCTACACCTTTTCTGCAGAGAAGGAAATCTTCATGGGTGGCATTGAGAATGTTTGACAAAAACCAAAATATTATACTACTGAGGAGCTTTCCCAATTATTTAATTACCTTTAGATGCTATGTATATGGAATTCAACTGATGTAACAAGTAAAGGCAAATTAGTAATTTAAATTTATGTATTTTGCTTATGTAATAAATTCTTACAACTTTCTTTTTTTCATACTGGTACCTATCATTTAAGGTCTATTCCAGTATACACAGTCCTGAATGAGTTTAATGAAACCAACATGCCAACAGGAGGCGAGGTTGCTCTTTGCTGACATTTCTATAACATTTCATGGCTATTGAAACATGCCATGCTCTGAAGAGGAAAGCAAGTTGTGTTGATGTAAAGGAAGCAGCCCAGTTGTAAGAAGAGACTGCAAAATGGATCATGACATAATCTAAACTGCCCTCAATACCAACAAAACCAAAAAGAAATTTAAGCTGAAAAGATAAATGCAAGAAAATGAAAAGACATAACAGGTAACTTCCCCGAAAATGGGAAAATGCAGAAAGGTGGACTGAAGAAAGAAAGTCAAAAGGAAAGTGGAAAAGCATGGAACTTGGAAAGATAGGAATTAATATAAGAGGTCAAATCAGTAGTGTATCTAAACTCCTACCATTTTTTTGGCTAGGCCAGCAATTCTATGCAGCTTCTTTCTCTTTGATGGACCTGGCTTTTTCCGAAGAAAAGGAATTGGACTGTAAACAAAACTCATTATAGTACATTACAAGTGGGACAATGATTTTGTCTGCTTTAGTTATTGATTTATCGATTTAACCTTTTTTTTTCAGTGGGGCAGTATTAGAAAGTTTTCTGCTCAATCCATGTTGACATATTTCTTGGTGTGTATAAATAAAACTCTGCAGAGATCTTGATAGGCAAATGGCTGTATTTCCATATATTCTGCATAATAAAAATTTATTTATATTTAAAGAAAAGCTAAAAAGTTAAAGGTTGATCCTTCACAAATCAAGCTTTGTATTCTCTTTGCTGGCCTTTCTTGTATTTCTAAACCCTGAACAAACTGAAAGCATCTGTTAAAGCCTCCTGCCACTCCTGAGCAATTATTGCAATGGTTTAGTCAAATTCATTTGTTTCACAGAACAGCTACACACAGAAGAATACTCTTGTTTCTGAAGAGTACTTTGCCTCTTTGAGTAATTGGTCAGCAACTAGCACTATGAATAGATTACACAGATATACAAAGCTGAACACTGGGAAAAAAAAGTCTTCCTCTCTCATGGGACACAGTCCTTCACAGATCATGAGTTCTGGGAAAACTATGCCTTTAATTACATTTATATGGTTAGAGTAGTACTATTTTTTTGTTGTGGTCACTTATGTAGCTAGAGTATATTTTTGTCCCATTTTCATATTCATTAGGTGATTTCATTTAGGAGTATGACTTTTTTTGAAGAGTGAAACTGGTATCCCTTAAGACACACACAGTTTGCTGGGGTGATGGAGGCCAGACAGACAATGCATCTTATTTAAATACAGTTCTCTCATTTGCTTTTATCCACAAAAGTTAAACTGGAATGACTTTTGCATGCAGAGAAGCTACCAGAGAGGAAGTTGGTATGGTCAACACAGAGCAGCCTGACCAAAAGCATGAAATCTAGCAGAGGCTTCAGGAAAGGAAATAAAGTCACAGAAGACAAAATGCAGCTTGAGATGTGTTATGAATTTTGTTAATATATATTGGAAGGAAACAAAAGAATAAAAGATATATACAAAAGAAGTGGGCCAGAAGAAAGAAACAGAAAGGAGTACTAATAAAAGTGGGAAGGTAGAAGCATCTATTGGATGAGAAATTTGACTGAGGTCCTGCTTTACTGTATTAACCAAAAAGGGGAGAAGCAGGAACTGGAGCTGACACTGACTGCAGGAACAGGCATATGAATGAAGCCAGTGACTCATTTCTAAGAAAAATTGGTAGATTTAAGAGAGGACACATCTATACCTTTTGCAGTATTAAGGAGGTTGGCAAGTGTTTAGTAAAGCTGAAGAAATCCAGTTTCAAGAGAGTGAACATTTGAAAGATGTAAGCTCTGTGTTCATAAGCGCAATGACCTATCAGTGCAATAAAAGAACAATAAAATGTATTAAATAATATTCATTCTGGTTAGCAAATGCTGAATATGAGAGAGATGGCAGAAGCTCTTATACTAATGGAGGGGCAGCAAAGTGAGTTAACTAGATCTCCTGGTTCCAGAGTTGTTAAGGGAGTGAGAAGCATGCTGAAATAGCTGTCAGACCATAATAAAATATTAATAGGTGGTTGCTTTTTAGGAAGGCCAAATGAAAGATAAAGGTGATGAGGCGGCATTGTGAATTAGTTGTCTAGGAGGCTGTGAAGAAATAAGAAATGATAGTGAGGACAAAACAAAGTGTGGATCAAAAGCAGGTCAGGAATGGCTGCAAAAACTCTTGACAAAGCAGTGAAATAGAAGTCTTTTAAACTGACACAGTTTCATTTTGCAGTATGGAGTCACTAAACAGATAAAGGTGGAAGACAATACAGCAAGTGCTGTATTAACAAATCCCCTTTCTAATAACACTGGATTTGATGCTCTGAAAGTATGATGTTGCTTAAAGTACATGAATGCATTGGTATGAAATGAAAACATAAAGATAAAAGCTGAACTCATAAAATATATGATATTCAAAGAAAAGAGTAGAACACCTCACAGCCTGAATTACTGGCTTTACTACTGATACTTGGTATGGCAAACCTGATGGCAGACATAATAGCTCATGTACCACTTTAAGAATGTGCCATGTATTTCTGGACAACAGTTAAATAACAAATACATGTAAGGAGAGTAATTTAACCATTAACAGGCTGATTAGTCTGACCTCAACAGCAAACAGGGCATTAGAATATTTTTTTAAGAAAAAATGCTGAAGAACAGAAATGGAATATGTCATTAGAAAGAGGGATAAATTCCAGTAGATACCTACCAAAGGATATCAGGCTAATTTGATATAAAATATATAATAACAGTAAATGTATAATGCCAGGAAAATGTGATGCATCAATTATTTGAGCTCATTTCCAATGATATTGGAAATATATGGAATTAGGATGGAGAAAATAGATGTTTTGGTAGAAACTTTGTTAAATGTCTAAGAACTAGATACAGAGGAGATTATTTCTTGGGCTGAAACATCAATGATTAGCATAAAAAAAGACCAGTTAACTGTCTCCAGCATAATTTTTGAGACTTATTATTTCCACTAATTTTACCTTCTAAAATAAGTGTGACCATTGTATTAATAAAATTTTCACATAGCATATTATGCATCACTGAAGGGAGGAGAATGAGTATTTAGAACATTTGAAGAAAGAAGGATGAAAAATGTATGGTAACTTTTCATGTTGAATACATAGATTTTGAAGATCTAGAATGAAGAATTATTCATATAAACACAGTAATTGGCAATTGTAAGTGATGACGGAGAATGACTGCTAAATATTATCTATCACAATAGATGACTGATCAGCACTGCAGCATGGCTGGGAAGAGTACAGATTTGATCCAAAGTCTGAAAAACAGTGCATTGGTAGCTGAAAAAAAAATAAAAAATTAGTTATGCCAGTGTAAATTATTATCCGGAATAAAATCCTGGCTGGGCACACTCAGGAAGTATGCATTCAAACGAGAACAAGTGTAGAAATGATCAACTAACGTTACCAGGTAACTGGGGGTTATACACTTAAGTGAGAATTTGGAAAAGTTTGCACAAATAATAGCTGTGAGGATGTGGTGTTAACTTATTAACATCTTAAGGTGAATGTCAAAGAAGAAAATTTTTTATTTGAAGCTAAGGAATAACACTAGAAGCATAAGGCCATACAATGGCTGTGAATAAACAGGAAGAAAATTAGGAGAGCGGTTTTTGTAGCAGAAAGATAGTGTCCAAAACTACCTTATAGTAATGCTCTTTTTTAAAAATCAAACTAGACCTACAGAAGATTGCCTGATGTGAAGAAACTGGAATAGAGGACAGTTTAGTTCATTGCCTCAAGAGACCCCTTTCAGCTCTGAGTACTTGACTACACAACACTGTTCCTGGCTTTTGTTATTCCAAGGCACTCCAAAACACACAGTCCAAAAGGAGGTTAGCTACAGATCTCTTGGATATCAGCTGCAGAGGGAGAGGCTACACTCCTTAATGTAATATAGAATATCTTTTTTATGAAGCTGTAATACATGTTCCAGCTCATTTCCAGCATATATGTTTATGCAGCATTGGGCATAGTGGACTCCCAAACCTTTTGAGATTCCACAATACAGAGAAGAATGAAAAAAAATCAGTATTGAAATACTGGTAAGTTCCAAGTAGTTTTATTCTTTTTTATTTGTGGTCTATGTATTTCAGAGCCTGAAGCAGCTGATGAACTAAGCTCATGGCATAGCTCAATTTTAAGCTTTCCTTGAAGGAATAAACTTGAGGTTCTGATGAGTTTTCATAGGTAGGGGGAATGGTCTATCTTGAAACTTTTATCACCTTCGAACTATTTAGCACTTGCAGACTGCACTGTACACAAGCTGAAGGACTAGTGTGATAAGCCATACGCATGATTTTAGAATTACACTAAACTGCTGACTAAGCAAGTTTTGAATGAGTTTAATTATTTCCGCTTATTTAACCTTTCAAAAAGATAACTCGAGTTCAAAGATAAAAAACTGCATTATACAAGGAAAGGCAAACTATGTATGTCTTAAACATTGATGTCAAGTTTGAAATTTACCCTGGGTAACAAATATTCATCATCTCACAACAGTGATTACCTCCATTTTGATACAACACATTCATTCGACCTTCATCCTGTGAGTTTCCTTAACATGAAGCTAGCTATCTGTTATCCCTTATTTGACCTTGAAAATCTGTTTTAATAGTGCTTGTTTTAATAAATGCAGGGTATCTTTAACTTCTGTGACTTTCCTGTGAACTTCTGAATGTTAAGGCTTTCTTAGTAATCTGCCCTAATTTGGTAATTCATATTTACACAAACACTCAAATAACACAGTTTGCCAGCTGACAAAGAGAAATGAATCAGTCTTAGAGAGAGAAAGAACAATAATGCTGCATTTCTTAATTTTGCAAGACTGATTTTAGTCAGCCTCAAGAAATTTATAACTGAAAGCAGGAAAACCCCTGTTAGTTCTGTCTATCCTTATTGCATAAATCCCTTGATTTTTCTTACAGAGGATGTCCCTCAATGACTAAAGCAGGGACTGAAAAAACAGCTGCATTGTACTGCACACTCAAATCCTGCTAAAGCTATAAGCTCTAGGATTCAAACCTGAATCAAATGTGATTATGCAGAAGGCCAGTATAATACCTAGTGCAAATTAAAGGTATGAGGAAAGACATATTTTCTTCTGGGGTAAGCTTTTTTTTTTTTCCTAATTTAAATTGCCTAATTATGATCTCATGTGCTGAGGCTTTTAAAATAATCATCAGCAATAAATTTCTGTAATGTGAAGAACAATGTATGACAGTCCTCTTAAAATCAAATATATTCCACAATAAACTAAAGATGTTACAACTATTGCAGTTGCTTATTCTTACTTTAGGATGCATGTTTTTTTTCCTTTCTCTTAAATTATGCTGTATTTTACTCACTAGTATTTGCAAGGTTGTGACTAAGTGCTGTTAAACAGTGCAACTTTCATTATTTTTTTACTTTCTGTAGGAGTAATAGTAATGCAACACAACCAGAACAGAAAAGGTGTGGACATCAATAATAAGAGTATATTTTAAAAAGCACAACTCTATAAAAAAACCAAGGCTCATTAAGGACATTATTCTCAGCAATAATGTTTTTTCCTCAGCAATCTGTAGATACTGGTATTTTCTCTTCTATTTCCTTACCTTGAATGTTAACACTTCTTTCATGACCCAGACTTGAGTTGTCAGAATGAGGTTCAGCCCAGCAGACAGAAATCAGCACCAGAAAAAGTAGACTCTTCATCTTTATAGTTAAAAGAATCTTCTCCACTGTAAGGGCATCACATACAAAGAGGCTTGTGAATTTTTTTTGATACCTTCAGTGTTGCACTGCACGACTTGTTACAGCAATGGTCTTACAAGGGGTTTATAAGATATTTAACCCATTCAGCTGAAAAAGTTACAGCAGCTACTAATTTTTTCGATATGAAGACTGGATGTTCTTATCACAGACTTTCATTACATGAAACTGCCAACCCATATTTAACTCTGCCTACACAGAAATGCAACATGAAAAAATAAAAGCACACACACAATTATCCATAAACCAAACTCTTTGCAAGATCACTTGTGAGCAATACCTGTGTTTCAAAAAAAAGGCTGTAGTGTACTTTTGCTTTTCCAGACTTACTCTAGATCTGGTCTGCAAATAAAGTTAAAAAAATCAAAGCTATCACTATATCTGCACCCACTGCATGATGCAATCTGTTGGTGATAGATTTTCAAGATTAAAACAATCTTCTCATAGGTTTTGACATTTCAATTAAGACGGCAAGTTAACTTAGCTGTCAGGGTGGTAAGTTTGCTTGACCTAAGCAGTAAAGACGACAAAACATTTCTTAGACTGACCAAAAAGATCTTTTTTATTTCAGATTCACTTACCATTTTAAAAGATGCCTAAATATACAATGAAATGTTCGAAACCAGGAACAAAGTAGGTTACAGTTGTATATGCTACCACTGCAGTTGCCCTGATTGATTTTTCATTCATTTCTACCTAGAATGCTGACGCACTAACTTAGTGTGCCAGGTAGGGTCCCTGCAGTCAGCAGAGATGAGTGCTGCAGGGAAAATCTCTGCCAGCCTCTGAGTTGCAATTAGGCAAATGAAGACCTGAAATAGAAAAGGAGGCATAAAATACTAGAGGGTTCAGGCTGCTATGTGTTTTATAGTCTGATTTTTATGACCCTGATTTCTTGAAATAAAAGATAGCTATTTTCCAACTTTGTCTTTCAAGATACTCAGATTTTTTCCCCAATCATGAAAGAGTGGCTATGTTATTAACATACTTTTTCTGTGATGCAGAGACAAATTTTTTCCCCCTTTTTCTCCAACAAGGTAGAAATACATCAAAGTTACAGTGCACTCTCAACCACAATCTGAGTAAATGTCTGAGCTTTGCAAACAGCCGATCCCCAAACAGACTTAAACACCTATGTGTTTCAAGTCTAGAGTCAAATATTGTAATCTGACCCAACTTCTAATACAGACTAAGCTGCAGAAATGCTGATTCTATATTTTCTTAACAGAACATGCATGTTACTTGCCTGTGCTTCCATTTGTTCAAAGCAAGTTTGGGTGGGAGTTCAGAGCCAATTCAGCATCCCTTACTCCTTACTGTGGAGTGTCTAGAAGTAGGAAAAGTGCTGGCTGTACAGTTTTCCAGGTGGTCCACGCTCAGTATCTCAAGGCTCTCCAGCCACACCCTCTTTCCTGGAAAGCAGATGACCTCCATTCCAGAGAGCAAGGACAGATGCGGCTCCCCCTGGAGCAAGTCAGCCTGAGCCTTGGCTAACCAGAGAAGTTGTATTCCTCCCGCACAATGGGACCACCAGCCTGGCTGATGGAAAAGGCAGGGTACACTGGCGTAATACCAGATGTCTCTTTTCCCCACAAATCCCAGACCTGGAACATGATGTTTCCCCTCTAAGAGTGAAGAAAGCTTCAGGTTTGGGGCTTTTTTTTTTAGCTGTTGACTAAAAACTGTCATTTTTTTTTTTATTTTTGTCTTGGTTGGGAGTGAGTGTTCTTGATTTGGAAATAGTCTGGTTAACAAAGTATCTTTGATTTTGAAGGCAAAGTTTATTCCTACCTCAGTCTGCAGCCTGAAGCCTATGCTGGATGTAAACCTCCTGGATGCAGTATGTGGTAATAAAGCCCATGGGGGATGCACAGACCTGCTCTGGGAAATAGTGCACCTTAGATGTGCATTAACATGTTGCCTCTACCCCTTGCCACAAACCTAGTATTTTCCATGGCACTAGTGAAAAGAAACAATCACATAATCAGATGAGAGGTGGTATTACAGCATCCCCATCTCCATCAAACTCCATGTGCACAGGGACTGGGGCTCTATTGCGGAAAAAGATACCTTCTGGTTACATGGGTGGAGAACTCCACACCTGCTCCCCTTCTTTGTCAAGGTGTCCCTAATATGATGGGGGATGGTTCTCCATGTAGTATCATCAGGTTATAATTGTCAAAACAACTAGTTTCAGGATTAGCCTGATGCACTGAGTGGGCAGGATATACTTTTCAGAGATATTGGCATGTACCTTCAAGCAAATATCATGTTACTTTATAAAGCTTGTATGACAGCATCACACAAGTGGGAGGAGAGGAAGGTCAGCATGACTTGGATAAATCTTCTCTTCCTTTTCCTCTATTTGCTGAATTCAGCTGAACAATTTCAGATGTCACGTTACAGACATGGTACTAAATCAGCCTTATGGTCATCATGGGTTTTTTGAGGAATATGGTTGTACTTCAGCTTTGTTAATAGGCAAAGTTTACAGGTCTGGGCTTCTAGTTCTACAGATAGAAAGGGCAGCCTAAATTGTTCATTGAGTGCAAAAGAGCACACACACAAATGCCAGGTGTGTGTGCTTGTCTGTGCTCTGTTTGACACTGATAATGTTCATCTGCACCTTTAAAGTGTGTGTTGTCAGACTGTACAGAACCAGCAAGAACTTGAAAGCTATTTTCCAGGAGAGCAAATGCCTGGTTAATGTTTTAGAAAATGCGTCTACCACATATCTTTGCTTAAGTCACCAAATGCTTCATACTTGAGGTCAATCAACAGAGAGTAAATTTTTAGCTGGGCAGAATTGTCACATTGGGGGCCATTTCAACCCTCCATTTAAGTCTGAGCTGTTTTAATGCTGCTCCCTTTTACCACCATGTACAGCAGCAGCTGAGGAAATGTGGGTGTCTGAAGTAAGGAATGACCTCTTTTCACTCTCCTACTTGGGATTCCCCATGATGGGAGCTGTGGCATCATGCCAGAACAGTGAAAAGCAATGTTACTAGGCCAGGAATTTGACCCCTGGTGCTTTGTAGGTCATCCAAAAAGCAATTAGCCAGAGGAATTCATATCGTCATCTCGAGCCAAAGCAATAGAAGTTAGACTACATTTCTGCAGCAGCCAAGGAAGACCTTCGGGGAGACACAATAGGTGTGGATGTTTTCATATTAAAATTTATAAAATCTTGGCTGAGAGTGATTTTTTTTTGTAAGAAATGGCAATGATTAGTCACACTCAAGAAATTCGCACTGGTTTCAATTCCTGCAGTTTATGAATCTGTTATCTCCATGCACAGGGACACAAAGAAGCTGAAAAGTAGTTTTTAAAGGGAAACATCAAGGCTCAAGGAAATAGGAACATTCAGTTTTAAAATTCTTAAGAACTCTTCATTCTTAGGTACAATTTGAAATTCTAATCTCAACCACTCTCAGAGAAGATAGTATTGCAACAACATGCTATGCTGTCTTCTCATGTGTGTAACTTCATAGTGCAAAGAAGGTTTAGCAGGAGAGAAGTCCAAAAGCAGATGCCTGTGGAAGAAGGAGATGAGGTAACAGTGCAAGAGACAGAGAAAACCTAACTCCTATGGCAGACACAGAGGATTTCTTCATAAAAGGTTCTTTCTGTGAGGTTTCCTATATTTAATACAGTAAGACCCAGCAAGTGAAGGTAGTAATCAATAATATCTGAAACAGGTAACAAAATCAATAAAATCAGCCTCAATAATTTAGGGTTGAAATAGCCCCAAATGTATGGACTGACATCTGAGCACAAACTTGCTGTATAATAAAAGCCTCCACAGCCCCTCTCTCTGTAGAGCTCTGCTCATCTGCAAATTGATGTTAAGCACAAGAGAAATACCTATCAATGAAAAAAAAATTATGTATTTTCAGGGAGAGGACATCAGCTGCAGTAACTGAGAGTCTCTTATCTTTAGACACTGGTAGTAAACAACAGAATAGGAGTAAACAATAGTCTAGGCAGTACTCACACACTCTCTTCAATAGCTTTTCCTAAAACTAGAATACTTCCATATAGCCAATTAGACAAATTTTTGGTACCAAAAGACTGGTTCAAGCCTCCTAAAGGTCATACATTATATATATATATATATATATATATATATATATACACCTTATATATATGCATAGATACTCCAGTTTAGGCAACTGAGTCAAGACACAAGAGTGGAATTCAGCTCCAGATCATGGACACCCAGCTTAGTGTGTCTGTACATAAATGTTTTACCTTTCACTTATGAGTATAAGGTATCGTTACAGTCATTTTATACCTAACCACTGTGGCCAATGGAAGTTAGATGTGTGTTTAATTGACCTAGGATGTCTTTTTTCTATTCACTTTTTTCTTTCAATAACTTCATCTACCTGCAGTGTGACTTCTCTGGACAAGTGGGAATTGTGTGCCTGAATCTTGCACACTCATGTGGAGGGCACATTTTACATGGCCTCTTTGTCTCAGTGATCTAACAGGAGGCTGTTTTGCAGACAAAATACAGATGCAAATTCATTTAGTCAAGGACTCATCATGCAAGATTAAAGGGACAGCAAGGGACAGAGGTGCCTGAAGTGTAGTCTTGACTCAGGGGTTCCTTATAAACCGTGATTCAGAGTCCCTCACGTAATTAGTATTTCTTTTGGCTAGCTCTTCCCACTCAGTACGATAAGCAACACCTTAAGAAACAAATACTCATCTATTGACTGCAGAAGAAGGGTGAGTGTTCTGACTCATCCTGGTAGCACTGACACTCATTTTAGATGTCCTGATGCCAGAAGTAGGCATCTAAAGTAGGCAACAACAAAGTCAGCCTTACTCTTGAAGGGCACTGAGCTTCTTGTAAGTATTTACAGTCTCCTTAGATCTTTCAGTCTTCAAAGGCAACAATAAAATACTCCATTCAAGCTACAGACTTAAGACCTGAGTAAAATCAAATGGAAATCCACTTCTTGACCTGATATGCCCTTAAAATATCTAGTCTTGATTCTACTTTTCATTTACTTTGTTAAGGAGACAGGTTCTACTCCTGGAAAAAGCTCCCCAGGCTGACGGAATTCAGGCAAGACAGATTCAGCAGACTGGTCCCTGAGTTAAATTGTTCCCACAAAATAAATTTTGCCAATGCCATGGTAAAAAGAAAGAACAACTGATGGCATAAGAACGATAACGTTTACATGCTCTATTAGAATGTCTTAGAGCAAGCATTCCAAGACCTCCTCCCATGCTACTTCGTTAGTTAAGGCAATTTGGAAATGTGTGAGACTGTGTGAGTCTTGGGGCCACCTAAAATGCCAGACGGTCAATGTCTGGAGAACAGGTTGTCATAGTAGTTTCCTAACCACAGGCAGAACAGTCCAGTGGAAAAGCAGCATGACCATTCAGAGACATCTGGAATCCCCTCAAGTCTATTAATTTCCTGGGAAGAATGCTGATAAATTACTTGCAGGGAGAAAGAAAATATCTTTACAGTCTTTGAAGTGTCTGCCTTGTCTTAAACACGAGATTTATTCCAGACACACAGGGTAACAACGGTAATAATACTTTTGACATTATTCATAGAGTATATCCAAGGTCAGGACTAGCTTTATGACTAGAAGTTAGAAAATTTTGTACTCTAGGTTTAATGCAAAAAAAGTATATGGCAAACATGCTTCAGTTAAGGTCTGTCATTGTTGGAATATTGGTCACTCAGTCCTTTGAGCAGTTTTCTTTTTCTTTATAATGGACTACATAAGTATGTCTTTATTTCAGGAATCTGGATGTTTTTGCTTCAAGTATGGCAATGGGATGTTCTCTGATAACATGTAACATGACATCATAGAGAGATAACTGTTCTTAGTTTTACAAAGCAGATCCACTTGCTTGCAGTCCTTTCATTTAGAGAAAGTATTTACTTCAATTGCCACACATATTAGTGATCTTCAAATAACTTCTGCAGTCCAGCTTGAGAGCTGGCTCTCCGGCCAGATTGTGCTTCATCAGAAAGCCTCTTTTAGACTTAAGCTTGCAAGCCTGGAGGTCACTGGGAGTCATTAAGAAAATCTGATCTCTCTCCATCATTTTTCTTACCTCTTGGATGTATTTACAAAACTGTTTTTTTCACGCCCAGGTCCCCTCCTATCACTAACACATCCCCTTCAAGGTGCTTTCTTGGTTGCAGATATACTTCCTAGCTGCCTGCGTAACTTCTGCAAGGCCATTTACTTTGGAAAGTTCTGACAGAGTTTTTTATCAGCTTCTTTAACCTTTACCCTATGGACGTGTTCAGTTCTGTCAGGTTTTTTTGAATGCTTGGATTTTTACAGGGACATAAATGACTTAAGCTTCTAGTAGTCTGTTTCCCTGCCAAAGGTGAATGAAAACTAGTTTACTAGCTTCTTTGGATCTTTAAAAAGGAAATCTCATATATGATATATCAGCAGACAAAGTAGGTTCTTACTAACTGTTCTTTTGACCTGTTTATAATATTAAATAAAAATTTTGTTAAATTATTAATTATTATTATTATTGAGGTCTTTGGGAGTTTGAACTGCCTTTCTAGCACTGCAGTGCTAGATTCCATACTTTTAAATTGAATGTTTAAGACCACTTCTAAGCAGTTGGGGGTAGAATTTTGGAGGGCTTTGTGTACAGTGAAAAGGCAAAAACTTTTCTCAAAGCCCATTCCAGTTAGTGGACGTTCTGACATTTAATTCATTAATTGGTATTAGATTGAGACATTTGGTGATGGATACTCTAAGACTGTTAGTTCACACTGGCAACATTGAAGTTAGTGAGCATCAGAGCAGCACTTCTAACTGTTTCTTGGCCACTAAGCTGTGCCAGGGCAGGACCCAGGGTGACAAGAAACAAATCCTCTAAATCCTAGCCAAATTCTCTAAATCCTAGCCTAATTTAATAGTTTTCTCTGCTCATCCATCCTACAACAAATGCTCTATTTTCCCAAAAAGTCCTCATGTGCTCTCAGCCTCCTAAAAACTGCTGATGTTTTGAATCAGATGAGAAGATGTATTTAAGTGACCCAAGTCTCTTCCAGTTTCCAACAAGTACAAGTGTAAACTTGTTGGAAAAGCTGCTATTACACATTAAAATCAAAACAAGGCCCAAACACAACTTCCCTATAAGGAAAAGAAAAACTTTTTTTTTTTTAAATATGGCAAAAAAGGAATGAATTTAAGAGAAGACAGAAAAATATCATATGCCAATACCGTATGTGGAAATTCTGTCATTGTAGACAACAGCTTTCTAAACTCCTTCAAACTTTTTGATAAGTTACTCAAGCAAATGATCTAATCACAATTTAAAAATTAGTCTTACACTTTTTGCTTTAGAAATATTTTGAAATTTATGGGAATGGTAAAGTTAGGAAACAGTCCACGTAATGGTAATACCCTTAGACATGCAAATAGGCCAGATCCTATATATTTAGGTAAGGGAGGTGCAACATCTCTGACTAGCCCACATTTAATTCAGTGAAGTTCTCATTCCTTTTCCCCAGCTAAGCTGACTGCACCAGCAACATAAAAATAAAAAACACTGAGAGTGCTTTCACATCCTTGAAGAATCCCACTATGTGAGAGAACAGATGCACTGCCGGACTTACTGAGTGGGAGCCTGGTGCCAGCCTGCTGTAAGGAATCACAAGCAGTATACCATTTTTGGCATGGATCCTGATGCAAAGCATAAAATGGGACTCCTTGTCCGGCCAACCACGAGTGCTTAGTCCTGGCCTCCCTCTTTTTTGTGGTCTGAGAACTGCAGTGTTGGTGCTCTCAATGTCACTGAGAATGAGTTTACCAAGCCACTCAGTTTCCTCAAGAAATAATAACAGTGATATAATGCTCTGCATATTTTTAAAATTGCTATTACACCTTGACAGTGCAAGTACCCATTGAATCATTATTTCTAAAAAGGTAAACATTTCCTTTTTACATCAAACATCTGCTTCTTACAGCAATGATGTGTAAGTTTTCTTTGGGAATTTGGTCATGAAGAATTAGCTGAGGGTACAGCCAGATCAAAGCCATATGGGGATCACTTATAAAAGCACATTTTTTTCAACAGTCTTTTAACTGAATTAATCAGCAATCAATGGCAAAACATATTTTCTACTGAGATCAGTTATTCTTAAGAGGAGGAAGGTCTAGAGGTTAAGGCATAAATTCATACTCTAGGGGACATGAGTTCAACTCTACCCTTTCTACTCTTCATTTGTGACCTTGGAGGGGGGTGGAAGTGGTAGGGAGGATTGGTTTGAGATATCTTATCTCGCTCTCTGTGATGCAGTGTAACAGTAAACCCAGAAAACTGTTGCTCAGAGGGTATTGTGAAAGCGGATATATTTAGAGTTAGAAGGAGTTCTCAAATTCTGCAATGAGATGTATCAGTATCCAGAACAGAAATGGACTTCTTTGTTAGGGGTCCACTTATAAACACAGCACGCTTTCACATGCTGAGACAGAGAATCATAGAATCACAGACTGGTTTGGGTTGAAAGGGTCCTTAAAGCTCATCCAGTTCCAACCCCCTGACACAGGGAGGCACACCTTCCACTAGACCAGGTTGCTGCAAGCACCATCCAACCCGGCCTTGAACCACATGTATACATGCAGTTAATCGCAAGTATACACACAAGCAATCAGATGTCTTCTTGTACCAAGTTTCCCCCTGCTTTTCTCAAATATCTTTTCACTGCAATACCTCAAGACTGAGAGCACTGGGAAAATGTATGACTTATGAGCGTTTAGTGTTAGTTAAATTGGGGCTTCTTATGAGAGATGTCTTGACGCAGCTGTTAATATTCTGACTTAGTATCTGACTCCTGTGATTTCCCAAGCAGACTCTATGTGTTACAGAACCATACTGTTGTTCCTGACACCAATCATTAAACATCTGCAAATGAAATGGAGAAATACGCAGCTGGCTTAATGGCCTGGCTTTTGCAATGCTTAGTCATATAGAAGGTTTGGCTCTGTCTGCTGCTGTGTTTATGTGCAAAACACGAAGAAGATAGCTCTCTCATGTTCCAGAGGTGTGGTAGGGCAATGCAACTTTTTCACAATGCATTTTAGTTGTGATGCTTTTGAGATTTAAGATTACATAAAGATAAAATAAAATGGCAGTTTTATTTCCACTTTGGACCACTAAGAAGAATGACTGAGGATACTAAGTTGAGAAAACAGAGAGTTTTGACACATACTTGTAAATCAAAGAAGTAGCATGAAAAAGAATAAATGAGTTCCTCTGAACACACTACCTTGGTTTAACATCCTCATAAGGCAATAGTATAATGTTTTGAATAAATTTCAGAAAATGTAAAATACATAATTAACAGAATAATTTGAAACTTATAAAATTGTAATGCAGGACATGTCATAGTAAATAAAACTCTCCTGAGTTATGTAAGAAAAATAGCTTACAGAGTATGCATTTTATAGCACCTAGTACAAGAACAAAAGTGCATCATATTCTAGATTCAGATACATTCAGGTGTAAGAAGACGTGACTGAACAATGTGTACCCAGGAAACACCTACATTCTTCATTACAAAATTAAATAGTATATAAGCATAAATTAAGAAAAAGAATGTATGGGAAACCACAGACAGCACAGAGTTGAGTATAGTATAAACAAAGATAGAGTATACACAAAGTGAGAGAAAAAGCCTAAGGCCAGGTTTTAATTTGCAGAGATATGACACAAAAGACATTAAAAAAAAAAATAAAATCAATGTCATCATTAATCGATCTGTTCTGACATTTATCTTGATTGTCAGCAATACCTGCTAGCTTTTGATCAGTCCTTTGCGCAAAGTAAAGTAAACATGTGAATTTAAAAAAAAAAAAACAAACCCAAAACATAGAGCAAACAACAGGTTTTCTTGACAGTCTCTGAACTGGAAAATTCAGTTAACATGGAAATCGATTTGGATTATGACAGAAAAAGGCACATCCTTGCTTAGTCAATAATAATAATATCACCAACACTGGTAGGCTGAAAATGAATGGGGTTTCAAAGATACATAAGTAGGATATCCAGTTTCAATAAATGACAAACTGATAGGATTCACATACTTTTTGCAAGTGCCACTCAATCAAGTTAATTAGATGATCAGCATTTCTACAGTCACTCAGAATAAATGCAAGGCTTTTGTTTGTGCTTTAATGTCCTTGGGATTATTCAGGCTATTCAACCTCACAGACTAATTCCCAGCTCTCAAGTAGCACTTATCAAGGCATTGAACACCCCCCAACCAGTGTTACCCAACCCACATCCTCACATTTGAAGTAAAGCTGCGCTTAGGAACAGTCATATGCTCAGAAAGATCTCTTGCAAAGATACAGTAAATATGAGCCAGAGAAGGTCTGCACTATTCCTGCCCCTTTTTTGAATATATATCCTTTTCCTAAGCAATTACTGCAGGTGATTGTTTCACACTGGTTAAGGTTGACTTTTGCCTTGACACAGCCCTTCTTGTGCTTTTTTTTTTATTGTTACTGAAGCTTCACTGATACTTTCAAGTACCCATCCCAGAGACTAGTGACAAACTGTGAGAACAACAGGAAAATTTCCATAGTAAGCTCCTCTCATTGCGAAGAGGGGCTTTAAAGTGATGGCCTGGGGTGAAGAACTGAAAAGCAAGAGAAACAATGCATCAGTACTCTCCAAAACGGTCTGAGTGGAGATGCCCTGCCACAAAGAGCTGCTCGTGGAAAAAGGATTGGTTTTCCCTTTGGTGTGCTAATGGCTAGGGTTGTTGAGCCCATTGCTCCACCAGGAAGAGAAGAAAACAGAAGGAACTACTAAAGATTGCCCTGGAAAATTGTTATTTCTGCTCATTTCTGCTCAGAAGCCATAGTCTGCACTACAGAATTCTATGTAATACTGAACAATTGTAATTTTTCTCCATATGGCATGTAATATCACCTGCCTTCAGTGTTTGTCAGTCCATGAGAGATCTGTACCAAATGTCAACAAGGTTTACCACTTCCTTATTATTTTTACAAGTTAGGGCTGTCATTTTCAACTAGGACCATAAACTATAAAATAAGCTGATAACTGATAACTGGCTTCTACTTAAGCCAGCTTTCATCTCAGTGACTTGTAGATATTGCCCAAGCTACATGAACTGCAGAGCATGCAGGGCATGGGATGATGTTCTAGGATCTCTCACTTACCCAGTCTTGTAGGGTCAGCTCAGTTTAATTTCTTTCTCACAGGTCAAATGCACAGATTCATTTACAACCAAATTCAGGACTCACAAGCTAAATGCCACTCTCCAGGCTGTTTTGCCAGGGCAGACATTTTAAAGAGTCAAACAGCAGGGGTTATAAAAAAAGCCCCAAACACCCAAACCTATCCCTGTGTAGGCTTCAATGAACCAGCCCTAGCAGAGCTCCACTTTACAGCCTGAGGGCTACCAAACAAAAGACTGGGAGCTGTGCTAATCCCTAAATAGGTTTAATCTACACTGGAGAAGGTTTGCTGATGTAGCTGGATAGGTAGAGCAATGCTGACAGTCAGTCCCAGTGCAGCCATAACTGTAAAGGAAACAAGCCTTCAAGGGCATAACTGTACAGGAAAAACGCCTTCAAGAGCATAACTAATAGCAGTTGGTGAGCAAAGTGGACTCATAGAATGCACGGGTTTCTTACATTTGTGCAGCTGCATCAGTGCTGCAGTCTACATGACACTGTGGACAAAAGACTTCTGTAGCAACTACGGACCCTAAGTCCTGCTGTCCTGTGCCTAAGGCTGCCTTGCAGAAACACTATGGTTTGCGTGCTGGAGCCAGCCCAACTACTTGCCCCTATTCTGGCCATGGTGGGGTATCTGCTGCTGCAGCAGCTGCTACTGTTGTGAACTGAAGGGCAGAATCTCTGCCTGAGCCACAAGAGGAAAAAAGGGTGAAACCCATCTTAGGTCACTCATTGTACACATACAATGCTACATATATATGTACCCATATTTACATATGACTAGCATTGTATATGTACATGCACAAGTATATATACGCATCAACTTTGGCTGTTGAACATATTCTGATAAAACAAGATATGCTTTTGGCTGACATGACTGCACCAGTAAAAGCTGGTAAAATAAATCAGCATGCAGGAATTTTGTCATCTTTTTTCTAGAGATGTCTACTTGAGAGAAGGAAATTGCCAAACACAAAACCTTTAGTAAAATAATTTGTCTCTCATTTTTACTCCCAAGGCATCGAAACACATTATCTCCTCTGAAAAAAGACTGACTACTTACACAGTCGTTATGGATCCCAGGCAGATAGTCAATAATTATTCACAAACTATTAACTTACTGTTCTCTGGGACTGGAAACTCACAATGGACTTGAGCAGGTTGCAGATGCAACCTCCATGCCCACCTCTCCTTTATTCACACCACAGGGTAATGGTTAATCTGTTTCTAAAATGGGTTACTCATATACCACAGTTATTTTAACACTCTCATATTTGTCATATTAGGCACCATAGCTAGTACCATAGCATAAAATAGTAAAGAAAATGCCACTGAAATTAGCAAAAGCATTAAAAAAAAAAAACATGGTTTAATTGGCTGACACATGATAATAATCTTACGAAATAACCTTGGGGTTTGGTCAGTTTGAGAATGGGTACTATTTAAAAACTGTTTTCATGAGCCTCAAAATGAAATAAACTGAAAAGCATAAATATAATAAATGACCTTTATAATAGTCTAGTCTCACTAGAAATGCAGTAGACAGTAGAAAACTATTTCTTAAAAATCAGGTCGTTGCTCTAATTAAATCTGACATAGACATAAAAGCATGTGTATAAAGCCTCCATTTAATGAAGATCAATTTTGCACCTCGAACATGCCACTAAAAGATTACACTACATAGAATTAATGCCTTTCAAGTGTGCTATTTTCATCTGAAATTTACATGACACATCCTTTGAGGTATAGTCATGGATCTGTTTTATGTAAATGTAGAGCAAGGGTGATTTTCCTTGCACTTCTAGGCTAACTTGCAGCATTTAGCTTTGATCTTTGTTGGTGTCAAGATGGAACAGTTCCTGCCATGAGACACCAGAGGAATTTTACTCGCAGGGAGTCAGAGTGTCTCAGATGTGCTGCAGGGAAAAACAATTTTTCTGTTCTTTGGGAAGGGAAAAGCAATTGCAGGAGCAATGTTTTTCTTCTTTTCTCCAAGAATGTGGGTGAGGAGCTGGGGGGAGAGGAAAGGAACGCTTCTTGCCTGAGCATCTAACTGCAAGTGCAATTTGAGGTGTGCTTTACATGGGTCACACAAGGGAATACAGCTCTTCCTCAGATGTTAATGCAGCATTAAATGTATAAACGCTATACGAAGCAAAACAGATTGTAGTCTCGACTTCGGCAGTAAGGGCAAAAGTGCAACTGCAGGAAAGACTGCAGGTTCCCTGCTGAAACAAGTGGGAGAACAGGAGTGGAAAACAAGTCAAGTCTTAACAATCATACCCACAAATCACCATCAACAGACCATCCTGCAGAAGCAGAGGGTGGTTGCAACATATGCATCTCTTGGAAGCAGAGTGAAAGTACAAAGCCAAAATCAGAGACTGAACTGAGAATATGCTGTGGATGTGCACACAGTTACTGTGTGAGTCAGTGTATTTTACTGTACTTTACAACTAGGACATCAAAGGCTGTGAAGCCAGATGCTATTTAAGAGCTAAGAAAATACGTTCACTTTACTATAAAAGGACTGGCACACATAATTTATGAAGGATTGCAAATTGGTCACAAGAAAAGGGAAAAAAACCCTTCAACATTAGACCTCTACTCAAACACCTCTGTTTAAATGTCTCAAATTAGATTTTGTTGGAAAGAAAGATACTGGCACATTCATACCCTGACATACTTTCCATTATAAACTCATTTCCAGTGTAAACTCTGAATGTATAAGCTATAAATAGCACCTTGACTACAACATGTACTCTGAATTCAGAAACAGTATTTCTACTTTAGCTGATTTACTTCTTTATAACTCTTTATCACTTTCACAATTCATTATTTACTTACCTTTTAATAAAATTTTGTAAGAAATATTTTCCATGTATTATTCAGACAAGAAATAAAAGGTGTTTGCAGCAAATGGCCTCACACTTGCTGCTCAATGAACAATACGGTGCAATTCCTCCCTCTGCCACGGCATAGCAAGAAAGAACTTGCCTGTGGCAGGGGGCTGGAACTAGATGAGATTTTATCTTTCTTCCAACCCAAATCACCTGTGATTCTATGAACTGAATCCTTCTTTCAGCAAGTGGAAGAGTAAAATCTTTACAACAGTAGAAATTCAACTAACCCAAAGATTTCATATAAGACACATTGACATGAGAGATGACGTTGTTGGTCAGCATATGAAATAATTTTACCTGATTTGAATATCCTGTAAGAAGTACCTAAAAGCATTTCTATTAAGTTTACAAATTTATAAATTAATCATTTCAAAAGTTACACATACTTTAAAGTGAAAGCAAAGTCAGAAAATCAAAAGGAGTATTATTGACCTGTGAGTCAATGAGCCAGAAGACATTAGCATATGCAATCTTTACTGTAATTATTTAACATTTTTCAGGCTGCTGTATTAACCCTTGGAAAAGTAAACAATGGAAAGTTACATGACTGTCTGGAACAAAACATGAGCTAGAACTTCCTTTTTTGTCTTCTTCATACGGAACAATAACCTTATTGCTCAAAGCATTTTGACCAGATTTGCCTTGGCCTTCTGCTTGTGTAGACATTTACATCTTCATAAAGTAAATGCTCAGCATTGACATACAATGTATCTTAAACAAGGTGACTAATGGGGGTTAGCACTGAAAAAGGTACAGATTTCCATATATAATTTTCATTGCTATACTTACATTTTTTAGTTTTAACTTTGATCACTATATGTATGTAGGTTTGGTTTTTTTTCTATTTTTGTTGTTATTGTTTACACAGCTATTCTGTGTAGTTTGTTGTATTTTTCTAGAAGCCCGCTGAAAAGTTTCTAAGGCAGAAGACTTTCTTTTAAACTATTCAATTCCCAGTACTCTCAGGCTACCTCACTTCTTTACCTATTGACTCTTTTTCATCTTCTTACTTTCCCATACTCTTAGCATGCAGGCAGCTCTTCTCTATTTGGAATCATGACTATCTTAAGTACTTAAGTAGATGACAGCCCCAAGCAATTTGAGCGCTGAGAACTATTCTGGCTTCTAGAGGAATTGTTGTTTTGGACACAGTCACTATCTTGCTGTGATTTAGAATTGCTTGGAAGCTCACAAATCCCTTTGGAACCATGAGTCTAGCATAAAAACAATGATGCAGTATCAACTGAGCAATGATCAATGATAAAGATGAGGAACTTGAGCAATGACCAATGATATGGATGAGGAACTCCATGAAGTTCCTCTGGGTTTCCTACATTATAATCCCTCCCAAAGCCATTGGAGATAGTCAGGATTAGATTGGCTTGCATAAAGGCAGATACACACGCTTTCTGGGATAGTGTCACAGAAGAATTACACATAGCACTGAGCTGAAAGTAATAATATGCCTTGCTTGACTGAACTGGTTGCATAACCACATGTTGTAAGTGGTGCTATATCACTAGCTGATAAATCGTTGAGATTGCCTACATGAATAACTGTATCTTCATACCATCCTTGTGAAGAGGTGAAGTTTTATCATCTTATTTTTATAGATGGGGGAAGGAAGGACTAAGAGCTCGCAACTAAGTGGAGGTCATGCAGGGATTTAAGTCTGAGCAGGGAACTGAAACTGCTTCTCAAGTGACAGTAAAATGCCTTAACTACTCAGTAATACTTTGTTCCCTATTACAAGTAATATATAATTAAAAGATAGCAATTAATATCTATTTTCAAATGCCTGAATCTCAAATTTATATTGCGTCACACTCTTTCTGCTGCAACCACAGTTCCTCCCTTCAAATGGCAAGGAGTTAAGATGGCAGTAATGATTCCCTGTAAGTCCTTTGTGGGTACTTCTTTATGCAGTGAGAAATTTGCAGTTTCAGCAGCAGGGAGATAGAAGCAATAACGTGCTGGTCACCAGCTTTTCAATAAAGTTGCCTGACTTTTAATCATACTAGAATTCCTGCAGCAGTGACATGATAAACTATATTATAAAGAAACTGCAAGTACTAACTTATCCCTAATGGTCTATTTTATGCCTATGGACCTTTGCCTATTCCGTACTTTGATTTTATTTCAGGAGTAAAGCAAAGGTCAGCTTCACAAACAAATCTCTTGGCTCATCCCTCACTGTCCAAGCAATACACTATATCTGAAGTCATTTTGAGATGAGAGATAACACTTCAGAAGGCTCTTCTAGCACTAAAGCAACCACGAAGTACCCATATCTTCCTGAGTCAATCTAGAGATGCTGATCAGCTTAGTGCCGGAAAACTGCATTAAAGGTCAAAGCCAAGAGCAATTAAGGACTGCATGACAGGAAATTGAAGAGTCAGTTGGGAAGCACAGTGTAAATGAGCCTGATGTTTTCTTTACTTTCTTTGCCTCCTTCTCCAGATTTAGCTAAACACAGTTTTAAGAGGACTGTTCAGCATTTGACAACAGCAGTTACCATGAACAGTGGGGGCAAGCTTCCTTCTCACACCTCTTTGTTCTTGCTTGAGGAAAAGCAATACTGCAGTCTTGATATTTTTCACCCTTGTTTCCCGACTACTTTTGCCCTTTTACCTCTTTCCTTGAATGGCATGGGAAAAAAGGTACTAAAGTGAAGATCTGGAATCATTTTGTGGTGTCTTGTTGTCCTGGGTTCAGCAGTAGCTGAACCCAGGACACTTGTCCTTCTTTATTCTTCTGCTTTTGCATAGCCAAACAGCCAAGAAAGAACACGCAACTCTTCTTAGCAAAAATCAATGACTCCTTTTCTCTTCAGTGTTGTGAATCTAGATGATATATGACAAAGTATGAATTTGACTGTAAAGACAAAGAATCAGAGATCAGCTGAGGGTGGAAGAGGCCTTTGGACACCATGTAGTCCAACCCCTGTGCTTATAGCAGGGCTGGGCAGAGCAGGTTGCTGAGGTCTGTGTCAAAGAGATTCAGAGTAGCCCTGTGGAGAAGGACTTGCGGGTGTTGGGTGATGAGAAACTTAACATGAGCCAGCAGTGTTCACTCGCCAGCCGTATCCTGGGCTGCATCAAAAGAAGAGTGACTAGGTCAAAGGAGGTGATCCTGCCCCTCTACTCTGCTCTCGTGAGACCTCACTTGGGAGTATTGTGTGCAGTTCTGGTGTCCTCAACATAAAAAGGACATGGAACTGTTGGAGCAAGTCCAGATGAGGGCCACGAGGATGATCAAGGGGCTGGAGCACCTCCCGTATGAAGACAGGCTGAGAAAGCTGGGGCTGTTCACCCTGGAGAAGAGAAGGCTGCGTGGAGACCTCATAGCAGCCTTCCAGTATCTGACGGGGGCCTATAGGGATGCTGGGGAGGGACTCTTCTTTAGGATCCGTAGTGATAGAACAAGGGCTAATGGGTTAAAACTTAAACAGGGGAAGTTTAGGTTAGATATAAGGAAGAAGTTCTTTATTGGGAGGGTGGTGAGGCACTGGAATAGCTGCCCAGGAAGTTGTGAATGCTCCATCCCTGGCAGGGTTCAAGTTTTGGACAGAGCCTTGGATGACATGATTTACTGTGAGGTGTCCCTGCCCACGGCAGGGGGGTTTGAACTAGATGATCTTAAGGTCCTTTCCAACCCTAACTATTCTATGATTCTATAATTCTATGTTGTGTTTGAACTGCCTCTAAGAAAGTACATGCTTCCACCATCCTATGGCAATCTGTTCCAGTGTTCAACCACCCTCACAGTCTTACATTTAAACAGAAATTTTTGGTATTTCTGTGTGGGCCCCTTGTCTCCAGTTCATGTCACTGTGCCCCTGAGATGAGAATGCCCCTTTCAGTCCCTCTGAAACCAGTGATAAAGAGAACTGCTACACCAAGTAATGTGGCCAGGATTCCCTAATTTACTTCTGCAGCTCACATATTCAAGCTTTCCACTGTAAGCACATAGGCCAAAAAAACTTTTCTTAGTGGGAGTCAAGACTCTTATCTAGTATTATGACTTTAAAACTAATGACCTAATAAAACAAACCCACAAAATGCTGTGAGAATTGCAAGAGTAGATTGTTGTGCTTTCTAGGTCATCTGCCATATCTAAGCTTCCATGACAGAGAAATATGAACCAAATTCTCCTTGAAGTAAGCATGTTTGTTTTTTCCTTTTTCCTTATATATTGTCCTTACTGAAATCTGGGACAAACGTACATGTCTGTAGAGAAGCACAATTTTTTTTCAGTTCTGCAGGATTTCCTAAGATGAGGATATGCATCCTAAAAACAGGGGAATTAAAAGCTATAGCTTTTTACTAGCAGAGTGTTTAATTTTTCCTTTTGTCCATATTTATTTGCACACTGCACAGTAACTGAACTTCAAAACTTTAATTGCCAAATAAGATGCATATTCTTGCTTCTGGTTTTCCTCCAGACTACAAAGATTATCTATAAGCTTCATTGAAGTAGACACAATGGGACTCTGACTGTTACCAAAAGAGGCAGCACTTCTGTGGACTTAGAAGACAGGAAGACAAAATTTACTGAACCAAGATTCTGGATGTCTAATGAGTTTGGGTCATAGTTTAGGGTACATTTAAACCTGACGTAAGAAATATGATAAATTAGCAATTTGGTATCAAAGGAACTCAAAGATGGTGTTCTTCCACATTGGAGACCTCCATTTCCCTCTTTTTATATATAGCTGTTAGGGTGAGCTCTTGCTCTCCACCACACGTTCTCCTTTATTACACTACATATGTAAGATTTTATTTAACTTTTATGTAAGAAACTCAATATAAAGTGGACAGTTAGTACTAATGTATATATATATATATATATATATATATATAAAAGCATAAAACCTGTAAATCATAGTTCTATGGCAGTTTCTGGAGTAATAAAAAAATAATTAATGAATATCACTGTCTGAAGAAGGGCTGTTTTCCAAGATGACTATTTTGCACACCGCAAATTGCAGAAATATAGATTTGCTGAAACTCATAATCAGCTAGAAATAAAAAGTCACGTTTTCCTGACATAATGTCAGGAGAAGGCTCAAGTCCAAACAAACAAATTGTAATAATTCAGTAACAGTGTAGTCCTGAACCAACATTCCTCAGATAGAGTAACAGAATCTGCATCAATCATCAAATGCACCAAAATAAGCCACCCTCACAATACAACCTGTCATGATCAGTGTTTCCCGGTCTGGACATGAATGTTCGTGATTTCCCTTGACACTCACAGTGTGGTACATAAATGTGGTAGCCTTAAGTTTCTGATACGTGACCATTATTTCTTGGCAATGTTATATTCAAGTGACATTATCTCATAATTCTTGCATATTTTTGATGCTTGACACTCCTTCAAAAACAGTAAAGCTAAAGTTTCTATCAATTTGGTACCTAAAATGAATCATTGAGTGATTCAGGTGAGGATACTTCTTTTGTCTCAGATCTGTGGTACATGATTAAAAATACATAATTCTCAAGCTCCATCTACCCAAATGATATTTGAGCCATACTGGACTGAACTGTATCTGCAACAACCATATATTTGAAGTACCACATTCAAGAACAGAGTAATATTCAAGGAACCACAAACTGTGAAATCTCATTAACCTCCTTAGATGTTGTTAAACACTCTTCTGCTTATTAAGCTCCCAAAGCAAGTAATAATTTTCAAAAGTATTTCTCCCATAAAAATCTATCAAATTCAGTACAATCGTAGAAAAGTTGTCCAACAGAGAACCAGAAGAAGTCACCACCCTTATACTTCCATTTTTTCTACCATGGTATTAAGAACTTTGTCCTGGGTTCAGCAGTAGCAGTCATTTTTCTCCTTCATGGTAGCTGGTGCAGTGCTGTGTTTTGACTTCCAGCCTGGGAACAGTGCTGGTGATACTGATGTTTTCGGTTGTTGCTAAGTAATGTTTCCCCTGACCAAGGACTTTGTGAGGCTCATGCTCTGCCAGGGAGGAGGGGAAGCCGGGAGGAAGCAGAGACGGGACACCTGGCCCAGACTAGCCAAAGAGGTATTTCATACCACAGCGCATCATGCCCAGGATGTAACTGGGAGTTACCTGGAAGGACAGGGGCTTCTGGGTCAGACTCGTTTCTCAGCAGGTGGTATTGTATTCTCTTCCCTTGTTATTTTCTCTTATCACTGTTGTCGTTGGTAGTAGTGGTGGTGATTTGTGTTGTACATTGGTTGCTGAACTGTTCTTGTCTCAATCCGTAGGAGCTGCACTCTTTCGATCCTCCTCCCCATTCCTCGAGGAGCAGGAAAGGGGAGAGCCCTGGGGAGGGGGCCTCAATTGCTGTCAGCCCGGCACCACTCACTGGGAGTGAGTGAACAAGCTGTCTGGCTAGGGTTTAAACCACAGCAGCTCTTTTTGGTGCCCAACATGGGGCACGAGGGGTTGAGATGACAGATCTGACCGGATTAATAGTCACTCATCACAATGCTGATTTATTGGCTCTCAAGGTTGTTCCTCTTGATCTCACAGTTTCAGTATATCATACCTTACTTCCATCCAGTATTTGCTGTATTAGTGTTTTTCAAGTGTGGGGCTTGGGCTAAGGTTTTTGTCCCATTGTACTTTATGGTAATGACTTGTAATACAATAGAATCATTGATCATGAAACTGATCTGGCTTATGTTCCCAGTGTGGTCACCACCTTTATATTTTGGGAGGTATATGATGGAGGTGCTTAGCAATTACACATCTTTTTTCTCCTTCTCGGGTGCTCAGCCTGTGAAGGAGACATTCTTTTACCCTCCCAGTCATCCCCCCAGACCATTCACATTTGAGAGTTTTGAAGTTTTTGAATGGCCTTTTAATGCTGTTGAGACTTGTTTGCTGATCGTGATGGGAATCACCATGTTGGCACGAATACAGAGTGTGTTTTGCCCATGACTGATTTCAAGAGTTAAGCAGAGTCACGTTTGGGTCTTGTCTGGGGTCAAACGACAATATAGGAGGACCAAGAGATATTCCCTGAGGCTGGACAGCCATGAGTGGCAGGGTGTGTGGGATAGTATGGGCAAGTATCTAGGTCAGTGGGCCCCTCCAGTACTTTGGAATTTCACCACCGAACAACTGCAAAATCCAGAAGAATTAGTAAAACACTTAAATGAGGTGTGTGGTCATTCTGGCCATACCAGAGACGGACAAATCATGGCAACGTGCTGGGGCTTGGCCTATGCTTACAGGGCCTGGTTCAACACTATCCAGCACCTTCAAAAGGAGAAAAATGTCGGCGGATCTGAGGGCAAAGTAACAGTCAGCGCAGCAACTCCAGCTCCAAGCACAGCAGCTTCACCCCCCCCCCCCCAGCGACAAGTACAGTCGCTACTCAAACTTTGGCTGCAATGAACAGTGCAGCTACCCCAATGGCAAGTATAGCAGCTGCTCAAACTTCAACTGCAACAGACAGCGTGGCTACCCCAGCTCCAAGCACAGCAGCTACACCACCCCCAGCAACAAGTACAGCTGCTACTCAAACCACAGTGATAATCACTGCAGCCAAACCAGAGGACCAATTCGTACCAATATCGGTTGACCCTGTACACAAGAGAACAAGCAAAAAAAGAGGCAAGAAGGGTGAAGCAAGATGAAGAACCAATGAATTCACCACCCAGTCCAGAATCTGATCAGGAGTCATCATCACATGACGAAGAAGAAGAAGAAGAGGTAACTTCTTGACCTCAGATCTCAACCAAGCCACAGAATATGTGAAAAGATTTTACCTGTCAACCAGGGGAGCACATCATCACCTGGTTACTCCGATGCTGGGACAATGGGGCCAATCGTCACGAACTAGAAGGTACAGAAGCCAAGCAGCTGGGATCACTTGCTAGAGAAGGGGGAACTGACAAAGCAATTGCAAGAGAGAAAAAGTCCTTCAGCCTTTGGAGGCGGCTCTTGGCAGCTGTGAAAGAAAGGTTTCCGTACAAGGATGATGTTATGAGTCGTTCGGTCAAGTGGACTACTATAGACAAAGGCATCCAGTCTCTGAGGGAATCAGCCATTGTAGAGATGATCTATCACATCAGGCCGAATAATGGGGATATACCCATAGATCCAGATGAAGTTGAAGGTACACGACCCATGTGGTGAAAACTTACACCGAATGCACCATCATCATATGCCCATTCATTGGCAACAGTAACCTGGAATGACATAGTACCACTAACAGTGGATGAAATGGTTCATAAACTCCGAGAGTTCGAAGACAATCTCACCCCTTCCATCATCTCAGCTGTGGAAAAACTGTCCCAGGACCTCAAACAATTGAGGGACGATCTATCTGATTTATCCAGCTCCTCACGTGTACCAACACACGTCTCAGCTATTAACAAAAGGTGTCCTATTGTTCGAGAGAGGAGATACAGGAGGTATACGCCACTGGCCACCCTATGGTTTTACCTGCCGGATCACAGAGAAGACATGACAAAGTGGGATGGAAAACCTACTTCAGCTTTGGAGGAACGGGTGAGTGAACTGAAGAGGGGAGCAAGGGCCAAGACTGATCGTCCCACGAGAGCTACGGCTTCAGTCTCTGGTGAGCAGTTTCCCAGATGGAGCGGAAGAGCTGATTTTACTCCAGCTCCTGTGATAACGAAGAATAATCCCTTTCACCACGACTTAAGTGTCCAACACTGTGATGACCACTAGAGGGGCCCTGCCTCCAGCCAGGTGGAGGTAGGGGACAATCGGATTTACTGGACTGTGTGGATCAGATGGCCTGGCACATCAGTCCCACAGAAGTATAAGGCTCTAGTAGATACCGGTGCACAGTGTACCCTGATGCCATCAAGCTGTCAAGGGATGAAACCCATCTGTATTTCTGGAGTGACAGGAGGATCCCAAGAGTTGACTGTGCTGGAGGCTGAAATCAGCCTGACTGGGAGGGAATGGCAAAAGCACCCTATTGTGACTGGTCCAGAGGCTCCATGCATCCTCGGCATAGACTACCTCAAGAGAGGGTACTTCAAAGACCCAAAAGGGTACCAATGGGCTTTTGGTATTGCTGCTTTGGAGACTGAGGAAATTGAGCAGCTGTCCACCTTGCCTCGTCTCTCAGAGGATCCTTCTCTTGTGGGGTTGCTGAAAGTCAAAGAACAGCAAGTGCCAGTTGCAACCACAACAGTGCACCGGCAGCAATATCGCACCAACCGAGACTCCCTGATTCCCATCCATCAGCTGATCCGTAGACTGGAGAGTCAAGGAGAGATCAGCAGGACCCGCTCGCCCTTTAATAGCCCCATATGGCCAGTGTGAAAGTCTAATGGAGAATGGAGACTAACAGTAGACTATCGTGGCCTGAATGAAGTCACACCACCATGGAGTGCTGCCGTACTGGACATGCTAGAACTTCAGTATGAACTAGAGTCAAAAGCAGCCAAGGGGTACGCCACGATTGATATTGCCAATGCATTTTTCTCAATTCCTTTGGAGTGCAGGCCACAGTTTGCTTTTACTTGGAGGGGTGTCCAGTTCACTTGGAACTGACTGCTCCATGGGTGGAAACACAGCCCTAGAATCTGCCAAGGACTGATCCAGACTGCATTGGAACAGGGGCAAACTCCAGAACACCTGCAATACATTGATGACATTATTGTGTGGGGTGATACAGCTGAAGAAGTCTTTGAGAAAGGAAGGAAAATAATCCAACTCCTGCTGGATTTGGAAAGGAAAATAATCCAACTCCATAAAACGGAGTAAGGTCAAAGGACCTGCACAGGAGATTCAATTTTTGGGAATAAAATGGCAAGATGGATGTCACCAGATCCCCACAGATGTGATCAACAAGATAACAGCAATGTCTCCACCAATGCATTAAATAATGGGATTTCACATGCTTTCCAGGCAACCTATGCCTGAGTTTTCTCAACTTCTAGTAATTTCTTTCTTCAGTCTTTCTTCCCGCAATATGCACCCAATACTTCTCCTTTCTGCTATAAAGATAGCGAATGAATGATTTACTTTATCTTTATAGCACCTTTTTGTGGTTTAAAGACTATTATTATGCCTTCATGAACAGACTTCAGTGTATTCACTATTAGGCTAGGCTAGACTACATCGGGTTTTCCAGATGGTTCTTCCAACTCATTCTTCCTAAACTATCATTATTTTCCTTATGACTTTCCTTAGCTGGTCTGCTCAGCTCTCAAAATGTAGTACCTGGCACCAGAACAAGCTCAAATAAGACCTTCAACATATTCATCTTTGTATATTGCTTTATTGCTGCCTCAGTTTACCACATTCTATTTGTTGAAAGACTTTTTTTTTCCATGTTTTTCTTCAGCTAGGCAAGAACGTTTTAACTTCAAGGCATAAATTTAAAAATAATTTGATCTCTCCCTATTTTGCTTTTTCTAAAAACTTAAGCACATTTTCTATTCCATTATGCAAGTTACTAATGAAAATATTGAGGAGTACCAAAACTGACTAACCCTGGCAAAATCCTATTTGATATGTGCTTTTATTTTCACAGTGAGCTATCATCTTCCTAATCAGTTTTGAAAACATGTCACACTAGTTTTATCAAGACAAAAATCTTCCTAGCTTGCTTATGAAGATGTTATACATGCCACTATCATTCTCCCATCCTACTGGAGAATGTTTTGCCAGATTTGAAAGCTTTTCTTATTGTCTGATTTGATCAGAATAGAATACACATTAAAATGCAGATGCAATCAGATATGAAGGTTGCTTTGGAAAAAATGTAATAGTTGCATTCTTCTCTTAGCCTGCTCACGGGGGAAAACAGAATGAAATGACTGGAAACTGGATGCAACAACGCATGCATTGCCTAAAGGCCAGATATTAGTCTTAAAGAGAACCATTCAGACAGACCAACAAATACTTTATTATTCTTTTCATCTACTCTGAGAGATTCTTGGTTAGAAATTTTATTTTTTCCTTCTGGACTTCCCAGGACATATTGCTGTTTATTTAACTGCACAGTACCTTTGGCTTCTGTACAGACATTCTTCTTCTACCTGCTCTTTTCTGCTTTTTATGTTTTACGTCCTAAGAATAAGACTGTCATGCCACATCTGAGGTGCAAGTGTTTTTTTCCTGGCTCAGAGGATCTGCCTTTGCAGCAGCCACATGCTTCTATCTGTTTCCTACTATGTGCTCCCTTATGCATGGGGTGTAAGGGACCAGGTCAATTCAAACCAGCACAGAGAAAAGTTACGTGTGCCATATCAGACACCAGCCACTGTGTAAATGACTCTTACCCTGTGTAAATGGTGCCTCTTACCCTGGCATGCAAAAGTGTTGATAGCCTACCTCTTTAGCAAAAGCCTGACTTGTGTGTCTATTCTTGTTTGAAATAACATTTGAGGGGACAGATCTGCAATATAATGCAGCCAGATTATAGTCTGGTTTACCAAGCCTTTTAAACAATATTTAAGAGTAAAAAGATAATAGTCTGTTGTTATCTTTATCAATAACAACAGCTGAATTAACATCCTCTCTATTCACTGCTTTAGCTGGACAAAATCCAGAAAATGTTTGAGAGATCAACATCTTCACTATCTCTTGTTGGTTCTTGGCTCACAGAGATGACCATTAAGTCCCCAGAGTACATGAAGACAGCATGACATTATATATATGTGCCAAGACAGACCACAACATGCACAACCAGACAAAAACACAATCATTGCATTAGTACAGTTGGAAAAGACCTTTCAGATTATCGAGTCCAAACATAGTTAGTACATCAGTGAAAATGTATTCTAATCAAGCTAATCAACAAATAAATACAGCAACATCTGAACAACAAAACAAACAAAAATCTGCCTGCCTGCTTGACTTGCTAATAAAAGCTGACTCACACTTTTTACATGGATTTTAAATCTCTATAATCAAACCTGTTAAGTTACAAAGTCTCAGCAAAACCTGAAATTTTGTTTCAGACATTTGGAAATCTGGAAACATAGTTTATCTGAAAACAGCAATTTGCTCATTAATTTTTCAGGTTATGCATGAAGTTAAAACCACAGAGCTTCACTACTGCATGGACAGCTTTTCAGATGTTAGAAAATGGTAATAAATCACCTTAGGCAATAAGCAGCATATATCAGTAGGTGGCAGCACCGTGATGGTCTGCTGTAGCTGCAACACACATCACTGCAATTTCAGTAAAAGAACCACCACACCTACTGCTACATTATAATGCCCTCACAGAGATTATAAAACAGGATGACCTGCAACGTGCTTTTCCAATTTCTAGGCAGTATGTGACTCAGGGCTGGGTTTTTCTTTTGCTTGGCAATATGTTTATGGAAAAAAAAAACAACCACGACCACATAGGTACTTTGGGATGCAGCATATACTTTTCTCAAATATCAATAAAAAGATGAATAGTTACTCAGTTTCAATTGGAGAGGCTGGGAAGTTATTTTAGCAATAAAAGATTTTTTCTATATTAAACATTTTCTACTTTTACACAGAAATTCAATAGGTGCCCATCTTGGCTCCTCTACGCTTTGTAAAGTGCATAGTTTTACTTAAGGCTTTAGTACACCACTGGCATACTTGTGACCTTTATGTACTGCTTTTTGTTCAACCATGTGTGGTATTCTGGATGCCTTTCTGCAAATAGACTGATAGTTTTATTCACTGAGCCCTGCCTGAGTTTCTATGGATTACTAATATGAGGAAAGTTGCTTATATATTGTTTTGTTGGATCAGAATCTCACAGCACAGTTGTACTGTACTCTGCCTTTTGAGCATATGATCTTCCAAGATGCAAGTGCCAAGCAGTGAGACCTACTAACCAGCTGAACAATGAATTACCAGTTTTAAAACAATGGAGGGTAATAGTCCATATATCCCAAAAACTACAAATCAACAGTAGCGTACCCTTTTACACAACTGATTTTTAATCTCCAGTTTCCAAAAAATAAAATTACATGTCAAGCATATATATATATATACACACATAAGCATAGATGCACACAGATTGCCTCTTCTCCATGTGTATAGTCATTATGGTAGGAAAGGAATTCTGAATGTAAAGAAATGTCAATCACAACAGATGCCAGTATATCTCATGGCATAATGCATTAATTCTTATTGATATACTTTAGATGATGAGTTACTAGGTATCATGATATAACAGTGTAAAATAACTTGACAAATAAATAAATAAAACATTTACTTGCAACAGAAATGAGCAAAACTGATGAACCCCAAACCTGAGCTACCACTAAGTAACTTTTCCTTCTTTTTTCCCTGGAGTAGTTCGAAACATTTGTTTTCACTACTTGCATTTTTGCTAAAAAAACATTTCTAATCTAACCTGTCTCCGTTGACCATATGTTCCTTGAGGGTGCAAGCATTTAAAGTAATTAGGAGATATTATTAATGGAAAGCTGTCCTGAGATAATGGTTTTCTGCTATTAGACAAATGCCAAGATGACTTTTTTTTGAAGCAAGAGGCATATATCCAGGGACATTCTTCTGGTCTCATGATTTTATTTATCTTATACCAGACAATTAATGATGCGGATTCTGCTATAATATCTGATATGCTGTGCTCTGGGAAATGGTGGTGACACTGTGTGCTACTGACACTAGTGGAAAGCTTTGTTCCAGGAGAGACTCTGAAGCCTTGCAGAAACTCTCATTAATACAGTTTGGGTCTGATTCATTAGCAGATCTTGTGATTCACAATACTAGGCCAGGCAGAGCTAAAAAGAAAGGTACCCACCTATGAAGTACAGCATCAAATCAATTAGCCCATTTGCTGCTGTGGTATTTTACCTTCCTAGACTTTCATTTGTAAACTTTGGCTGATTAATGTAAAGACAGATTTCCTTCTCACTTTCGCCTTTAGCTCACGCATCATGTTAACAACCTCCTATGGTAATATTTCATATAACTCTTGAAAAAAGTTCTCAAAATAGTCAGTGCAGATTATTAGTCTGTGACTTCTTAATGCATGTTTTAAATGTTTGTTTTCAGAGCCACTTATCATGCTCAGGATTTCCATTCTGACGTACTAATTAAAAGGAAACAAGCAAACTAACTAAAAAAAAAAGTGTTTTCAAAGCTAAGTGAATGAGAAGGACAGGGACATTGTTCTGCTAAGTGTGATGTTGCCATTTGATTTACTGTTCAGGTAGTGATGAAAATCAGGAGGAAGTAAATAAAGCACAGGGAGCTTGACTTTGCCAAGTATTTTAATACTCCTTTGCCCCAGTAGCCATTGTCGCACTTGAAAAATGTAGGATCAGAACCACAGATTCATCACATGGTTTAAGTGCCCAAGAGCACAGTGGAAGCTGTGATGATGGTGAAATTTTAAAAAAAGCTGAGGAAGTGTGCAAGACTGTCACATAGCACAAAACAGTCACAAAGTATACCCAGATTGATGTATGCCCGCTTAAACCCCTGTCATTTCATTGGATATTTAAAGCTATGAGAATTGACAGCACCTGAACACCTACTACTGAATAAACAATCCAGGGGACCAAAAAGCAATTTTCCCTTCCCTAATAAAGGGAAAGGCCAGTCTAAGAAATAAGCGTGTGTGAGGTCTGAGGAAGGCAGAGATAAATGACACGCACAGAAAAGGAAGATGGAGAGGGTTTATGACCTTTTATTAGCCATCAGAAGTAATTTGACATTTTCTTTGTCTATGCCTATCATTGACAAAACATTCAGGGAGTAAACAAAAGGAGATTTAACAAAAGCACATCCTATGGGATTAAGGAGTTTTAGAAGGAGCTTTAAAATCCTTACTGCTGCATATAGCTTCTCCTGCCACAGTATTTGTGCAGAAATATCTTCACTTTTACAGTAACAGCTCAACATGTCAAACTAAGCATTCGTTTGTGGCGATTTGTTATTGAATGATTTAACAAGTCTCTGGAAATAGATATTAGTGGCAAATTACATAAAAAAAAACTGAACTGATTTTTATCTGACCTAATAGGCACCTAAAAAGCAAAAAGAACCTCCCTTAATAATCCGTGGTAGGGTGGGAAGCTACATGATAGTTTTTAATAGTAAAACCGGATAAAATTAACCACCTACAATAAAGTTGCATCTGGATTAGTTGCAGATGCTCTGAATAAAGGAACCTTCTGAGATACTCTTTTCAATATCCACTAGGTGGCACACAGCGACCGTGCTTAGGTCATCTTACCTCCACAAACCTCCCATTCATACAGCCGATAAAGAACTGCATTATTAATTTATACCACTGCATCCACTCTACACCTAATATTTGTTTAGCCAGCTGTTTCCTCTAATCCTCCTTAAATAACATTGATTGAAATCCTAAGTATATTCAGACTTCTTTTTAGCCCAAAGAACATTTTGTTACAAGCTATAAGTTACAAGCTGCCTTTTCAAGTGCAGTACTGTACACTACAGTTACCAACAGCAGAGACAGAATGTCTAATACTTCCTCACAAGCAACAGAAGCAGCTTGTCACATGAAAATAATTTTTTTTTTCCCCAAAACTTTTCACCTCCAGAGGGTTTTCAGTAACGAAATGAACTGTCGGTTTTACAACGAAACAGAAATGCGAAGTATTGCAGCTTCCAAGGACAGTTTAGGTACCACTTCAATGAAAAGGCAAATGAAACGCAGAAAATACTTATTTCAGTTCTCACACTTTAATCCTTGCAGTGAATTGGAAACCTCTGAATATTTTTAAGCAAAAGCAATTGCAAAGTCACTGTTCACTTGAAGATATCAAAACACTTTTTAAAGGTTGGTCAATATTATTTCCAGATTTTTCCTGAGGGGCAATGAGGTTAAGTGAATTCATTAAGTAAGTATTGATAACAGTCCTTTTGGCTGCAGACTGTGGCCAGCAGAGGACAAAAATCTTTCCTTTAGTCACATATCAGCATAAAATCAGAGAAGCTAGGGACCTGCAGAAGAAAATGGTCTTCTTACCAATTTACAAACTGTAAAAACAACAGTGCACTGCAGCATGCCACAGAAACCCTCCACCCTTTTGTGAAATCTCCCTCTGCAAGCCCCAAACCTTTGTACTACTACAGGGTGTTTTTAGTATCTGCTAGTTGTTTTAACCATGCTAACTGAAACTGAAAGGAAACCGCACTCGCTAGGTTCAGAATGAAAGGTTGCTATGCTGTGATTTACACTGTCAAACATGTCTCTGAAGAAGATGTTGCTGTGGATAACAATCTTCTTCATAATGACACATGGTTTGTTTCTTCTTTCTCATTAGACTCTGCTTCTACATTCAGGAAACTTATTAATTAGGAAGACAGTCCTTTTGGCACAATTTCTGTGTGGACCAGCAGTGTCCACACTGATTGATTTTTACATTGACTTTTTTTTTTTAATTTAATTTGAAAAATCTGCTCTCTGCAAATTTTTCCTATTTTGGTTTAACTGTTATGTTGAAAATTATCACAAATTAATCTTTTTTCTTTCTTTATGTTCCTTCCTACATTCTTCCTTCTTCCCTTTCCCCTTTTCAATAGGCCTAATACAGGTAAGTGCACACAAGTCAGAGTCTCAGATAATGCAGCTGGAGCAACTCCACAGCTGAAGATCTGCCTCCATTTGGTATGAAAAGCCAAGGAAGCATGAGCTGTTTCTTTGCAGCACAAGGATCTAGCATTCTGCATGACACACCTTGGCGTGAGACTGCTGACTCCTGGTTCTCTCTCCATGGGAGCTGTTTATGATACGTTTCTGCACGTGTTGAAAATACCCTCTCTAGGAACAGTGTTTATTGGGAGGGTACGTATCCATAGTTACACAGCCTCACTGCATCCACATTTTCAACTACTACATCATATACTGTTTTCCAGAAAAACAACAGGAATTTTTCCAGAATGCTTCTTTCCACATTTAAGCACTAGACCAGTCCTGCCAGCCATATATACAAACTCATTGCTGTTAGCAACCCACACAATTCTCTTGTGCACGTTGCCAGGTCTCCAGAGTCTCCCGAAGGTTTTATCAGTTACATGACATCACACAGCAGCATACATGAAAATATTCCCTGAAAGACCCTAGCAGTAATGAACACCCTTTCTAACAATATACAAACTGCAATAAACCTCCTTAATGCAAACATACAAATGCTTTCCAACCCTTTACATCTAAAAGTACCATGCAAGTAGTTTTGCCACGAAAAACATTCTGAACGACACCTGTATATGCATTTGACCCCAAATCTCCCAAATAAACAGCCAGTAAAAGATAACAGTTAAGATAGCCATGGACCAGCTAGTGAGCAGCTATACATTCAAAATGCTGTGGCATCCTAAATTTTCTTGGTGAGTGGAGATGATACAGAAACCAATGCCAAATGCTATTCAGGCTTTCCCTGACAATAAATAGCCAAATATGACATAAGTATGTAATTTATCACAACTTATTAAAATCTTACTTCTAACTGGATGGTCAGTACTTTATGAAAAACTACTCCAGTCCTTGAATTCTTGCTTTGTCTAATGTCCTCCTTTTCCTACATCTTAAAAACTTCTAAAAGCATCTGACTGGATGGAGAAATGCCTTAGAAAAGACAAATCTCTTTGAAATGCAGAATCCCATAGAAGGAAACCACAGAGCAGCAGAACACAACTTTTGTCTTTCAGACAGAATCTGCAGTTGCAGTATGATCTCTCCTTTGGTAACACAGTGCAATTAAAGTCAAACACATTGAAGTTAATCAGTTTCAATCCGTCTTTTGTCCTTGTCCCCCACCTCAGCTGTCAAATTTAGATTGCTTGAAAATTCCTCTAGTGCAGCCCTGGAGCTGATGCCACAGGCATTGGCTACTGGATCCCCATCCGGCTTAGAGAAATAATGGAGAAAAAACCTTTTCCAAAAGTTTGGTTATAGTTTGGTTTTTACCTTGTACAGAGCTCCTGAGTTGAGATGCTCTCAGAACTCTCCAGCAGTTTGAATCAGAGGACAGCAAAGTGCAGAGGAAGTTTTTGGTGCTCACCTTAAGTCAGAGTGTGTGTGCGCCTATGTCCCGAAAGACTCTTTGTGGCTCTGGGTGGCAGAGGACCTGATTCAGGGAAGAGAAAGCCACTTTCTCACCGTGAGGAAAAGAAAAGCAACACGTCATGAGTTAAGTACGCCTCCAAGATGTCTTAATTACGGCTCAACGTGCTTTCCATTCAGACCCCAGGAATGAGAGGAAAAAATAAACCCACACACGCGGTTTCTCTCTCGCACACACCCAGCCCGTCCCAGCACGCTCCCCTGTCCTCACCCCTCAGGTCCAACCCTCTCAGATCCACACCTAAAAAAGCCTCTTGCAATGCACACACGTCCCGAGCTAAAAACCGCACGGGGCGAAGAAAGAAAGAAAGAAAAAAAAAAAGAAAAAAGCAGAGGAAAAAAGAAAAAAAAAAAGTGGTAGTGTTCCTCCTGAAGGGATCATTGGATTTAGGGTGTGCGACACCCTGAGAAACATGATCCTTATGGCCTCTGTTCCTCTCACAGCCCCCCCCCCCAGCTGCTCATTATTTACCCCCCACCCTACCATTAACTCTGAGGGTGGGAACATGCTTTCAGATGGGGAGAAAGTGATGCATGATAAAGCGGCGGGGGGGGGGAGTGTAGTAGGGTGGAAACAGCTACCTAACAGGATCCCATTGTGTTTTTATTTTACCCCCAACATCCAATTGAATTATTAATCCCGGAAACAAGTCCAGCTTCTCCTATTACACCCCAAATACGGAACATGCCTTGCTCACAGCACTGGCATCACAAACCCCTGAAGTCAGGCAACTGTTGGCCCTAAGTCTTTATGCAATTTCTGAACACTATCTCGGGTTAAAGTGCTCCTCCAGCACCAAAAATCTCTGGATTATGGTGCTTTCCACATCAGGAGGCACATGACCTCAAAGGAGTTTGCTAAAATTCATGCAATATGTGGTTTTAACCCTCTAAAGCCCATGGCATGAAATGCACACACATCAAACCTTACCTCTTAAAACTGCAGACAAAAGGTGCTGTCATTGTGTTATCTCTAAATGTTACTTAACATAAACAAACAAAACCAAACCCCCAAATCAAACACAAGGAGAAAAGAAAAAGGACAAATAAAAAGGCCAAGCCTTGATGATGGACTGACTACTGGTTGGCAAATTGGGGCACAAACAGTATTTATTTGTTTTTACTGGAAAGCAGGTGTAGTTGCTCTTGTCCACTTTAAAAAAAAAAATAGGCTTTTGATGCTCCGTCCTCCAGCAGATGTAAACCTGAATCCTCAACCTCTAAATTCTGCTGGATGAGAAAATGCAGGTAATCCAGGAAACTCGATTCATTTTACCAGGAAACTCGATTCATTTTACCCCCTTTCCCCCTTTCTCCAGCTAAACAGAAGAATGTGACTGTATCACACCCACTGCAACTCTCCAGCATCATTTTTCAGCCCAGGCCCTGCCAAGCTTTTATCACTGTGGGTGTCAAACTCTCAGCCCGCACCATCAAAAGAGGCTGCAGCTCATCAAACCTCCGCGACCAGGAAATGCCAGAGCTTAATAAACGCATCCTGGTGCAAAAGCACATCTGAAAACAAAGAGTTCTACCAGAGTCACCAAGCAGCGGTCAGCCACTGCTGTGGCCCCTCAGCTCTTTCACGGCAGATCCCATCGGCCAGAGAAACAAGCAACAGACAGGGCTCTGCTCAGAAATATCAGGGTACTGTTGGTGTGCGGTCATCAAAAAAAGGTGAAAAAAGAGGAGCACTGCCTTTGTTTAGTGATAATCCGGTACAGGTAGACACAGGCGAAGCACCAGAACTGTAAAATACCGCTGCGCCTGGGCCGCGCTCTCCCTCCGAGCTGAGGGGTGCCTTGAGGCGGGCCCTGCCCGGCCCCTCCCTCCTGAACAAATACACGTTTCTTCCCGGCGACGGCGACAGGCCCGCCCCGCGGAACCCGGTCGGTCCCCGCCTTCCGGCAGCAGCCGCCGCCGGGGCGGAAGCGGCCTCATTTTGCAATAACAGAGGGTACATTGATAGGGTGCGGCCCGGGCGGGATAGCGGCGGCTGCTCCACCCGCGTTGCGGGTCTCGGGCCAGGGCTGAGGCAGCTCGGCGGGTGCCCTCCCCGTGTCGGTTCCTTGTCCTCTTCCGTCTCTCCCTCCTCATAGTGCTGTGCCTTCCCGCGGCTGCTAGTGGCGAGAAGCGTGGGCCGCTGCCTGGAGCTGCTGCCCCATCTCAGGTCCCAGCAGCAAAGGGAGTCCGTGCCTGACTCTAAGCGGGCAGTCGTTAAGTATATCCGCTGCCGTTATCTGTCAGGGTATTTCCTTCCCTTTCAGTACGTAAAGGTTTTTTTCTTGTAGAGACAGCTGGAGAGGGGCTTTGGACAAGGGCCTGTAGGGACAGGACAAGGGGGAATGGCTTTAACCTGACAGGGGAGACTGAGATGAAATCTGAGGCAGAAGTTCTTCCCTGTGGAGGGTGCTGAGGCCCTGGCACAGGTTGCCCAGAGAAGCTGTGGCTGCCCCATCCCTGGCAGTGCTCAAGGCCAGGTTGGACGGGGCTTGGAGCAACCTGGTCTAGTGGAAGGTGTCCCTGCCCATGGCAGGGGGTTGGAACTGGGTGAGCTTTAAGGTCTCTTCCAACACAAACCAGTCTGGGATTCTATGCGAAAGCCTTCTAGTGTATTAAAATTAATTCAGGCACATTGTGGCATTTGAAGACTTTTCTAATAGAATGAAGTTGATAAATAATTTTTATCAGTATGACCAGCCCTGACAGTGTTCAGGGCCAGGCTGGATGCGGCTTGGAGCAATGTGGTCTAATGAAAGGTGTCCTTATCTGTGGTTAAGAGGGTTGGAACCGGATAAGCTTTAAGGTCCCTTTCAACACAAACTATTTGTGATTATCAACACAACGTGGGGTTTTATAAGCTACAGAGGCAGTAAGCTGTTTGTGGGCTGAGTGGGGCAGAAGTGCTCTGACTCTGCATCTAAACACTTGTAAAGAATGTTGGGGCATGTGCAGAATACCAGCTCCTTCTTTTGCTAATGAACGGAAAAGTGGAAAGAGAACAGTGGGATGAGAAAAGTCATGCCAGCTCCATTGATAGAGTCCGTAGCACTCCATGAGTAGGTACAAAATTAAGGTAGTCTTTTTCCTCTGAATCTTTGATGGAAAAGTATCAGATCGCTACATACATTTGAAGTAAATGGAAATGACAGTGAATTAGTTCATAACATTCTGCTGTTTTATTTCATGCCATTTTTTTTAAACCTTGAAACCCACATGCAAAGCTATATTTGATTTAGGGGCTTTATAATCACAGCTAGATGAGTAGCTGAAAGTGTGGTGCAAAGCAGTCCCAGAAGCAGTCTGTGGTTGAGGATGTCCCTCAGCTGCTGGTTGCAGGATACTAAGAGGGTGGGTTAGTGGAAGATCTGTTTTTTTCCTGCTGTCTTTTTCAAATTCCTCTTTCAGGCCCCCACTACTAGACTTTGCTGAGCAAGAGACAGGACGAGATGAGCATTGTTTTGAGGCAGTTTGAATGTTCATGCATGAAGTTTTAGATGTTCTCGTCTTGAGCAAAGATGTAAGTTTAAAATAAGCATAATATTCATTATAGGCTTTGCTTAAGAAGACCGTCATGATACTGCAGGTATTTCTGGTTAAATAAAAAGCTCTGCACAGCTAGCATGAGCTACAGTGCACAGTCTCAAAGCACTTTCCTGATTAGCACTCAACAAAGGTAAATAAAAAAGCGATTTCCTATTCTGTCACATTTGGAGGTGTAATGTGCATATCTTCGTAGTGATGTTTCTGTATAAATTTTAGAGATGTTCAGTTAATTCCAGCTGAAGAGCAGCTCTGTATGCATATTGGTGCTCCGTGTATGTTCCCCTTTGGAAGCATAAGTCTCTGCAGGATCGTGTCTATAACAGTGATGAAGGGTGTTGCATTGCTTTTCTTCCAGGCTTACATTTTTTTGTCCCCCTAATACTGACCATGAAAGCTTGCAGATTAAAAGCTGTTTGCTTAAACCCAGCCCAGGTAAGACGAACAGGTGTTACGTTTGCTTTTACCTAGGAACTCTGTCCTGATGGGCAACTTCATAGCCTGGTGATTATTATTCCTAGCACCTCAGACCATGGCAACAACTCAGAAAAATTAATGTTCAGTATTGTTGTACCAAAGATCCTGAATTTTTCTTTTCAATATGGATGCAAAGATGGCATTTTCTGCAAAAGCTAATGTGATTTATGCAGCGTTAGACCACATTTGCAAAGAATTTGTAAATTCCCTCTGGAACCACTTAAAATTTAAACAACAACTAAAAAGTAGATTTCGTGATAAACCAAAAGAGAAGAAGAGTTTCAGGGTTTCTATTTGGTTTAACAGGTTTATCACTTCTTAAGCTTGCTTGATTTTGAGTTGACCAGTTTTTGTGTTAACCCACTTTTAGAGCACTTAAAAGTCCTGCTGGTGAGAGAGTGGATTGCAACTGTAAACCTATAAAGCAGAGATAAAGATTAGAGTTCCTCAGTGTTGCATTTAGGATTTGTAAAAAAATCAGGTGTTAGCAAACAGCACTGGGCACATCTTCCTGCAAGGAGATTGTTGTCCTATAATATGAACATATGCTCTGTTCATCTTACACAACTGTTTAACTGTTTTACTGTTGTTATTAATGCTCCTTTAGTCACTATCATTCTTCTTACACCTGTCTTCCTGACCAGTAATGGTTCTGCTACATGACACTGGTCCCAAAGTCGTCACAGACACTTCCACTTTCAGGTCCTCTCTTAGTTGTTTACTGGCACTTACCATGATTTTCATTTGCAGTCGTTCACTTACTTCCTGGTTCATGTAACAGCGATCTTCTTTTGCTAGACGCTCTTAATAACACTGAGTCATTTTCTTTAAAGAATAGCAGACAGCTAGGTGAAACTTCAGGGCTCTGGCAACTAATTCTATGCTGCAATACTCAGTGGAGTAACCTGACAAGATTTATGTGATCTTTGTGTACTTAATAAAAACTTTCTATTTATCTTGGCGTTCTCATTGAGTTCAGAGCTAGCTTTTGCAACTGTGCAGTTTTAGCTTAGTAGCGATTATCTTTTGATAATGTAGTCACATACAGTGAGATGTTCTGTCTTAAGCTGGAAAAGGAGAAAGCTGTAAAAGAGGCTTGTTTGACACAAAAATGAAGTATGGTTGGTCCCACTAAGGAAGAAGACATAAGGTAAAAGCTAATAATACAGTGAAACATTTGGGTTATAAACTTCTTCTGTTTGGAAAATTCAGCAGGATGGATGCTATGAGTCACTGGTATGAAGCTGCAGAAATCTACAGGAAAAAAGTAGTAGAACATACTAATTTTAAAACAAATCCTACATACTCATAAAAATTCATTACTGAAAAAAAAAACACTGAGGAGAAATACAAACATTGGGAGAACTCAAGCAACATCCATAAAAAATTAAATTATAATCAAATTATAATGAAAATATATGAAGACATTCGTTTTCCAAACTGACTGAAAATACAGGAAATTATTTTATGCCAGCTGAACAGCCAGCTTTCCATTTGAGATTATAGTTTCTTGAACTACAGTTTTTTGTCTTCCTTTTCACAAGTTAGACTTTTTACAGTATGAAGTTGTTTTCTTCAGGAAAACCTGACTTAAAGTTTCAATGAGACAGAGTTTTGGACATTCATAGCTGTTTAGTACTCCTGGCTAAATAATCTTTTTCTGTTTACAGTGTTCTCATTTCAGCTGCTTAAGAAGTGGAGCACCAAAGAGAGTTCATGCAAAAAATACCAATTATATCACTTTTAACATCTGTTTATCTGGAGACAGATGTCTGATCTCTGTTAATAAAGGAATTTGCATGGTCTTCATTTTGCCTGATAATATCAGGAAAATCATTTTGATATAAATACACTTTTGATTTAGCACTTCATCACTCTATTTTTTCACATTTCCGTACAGAATATTGATTTATTTTGTCTTCTGATCTGTATTATCTTTGCCCTGGAACTGGATTGGACTTACAAACTTGGGCCAGCTCCAGACTTTCTGAGAACTCTTTTAATATTAATACTTCGTCTCACAAGTAGTTGTGACTCTTCAACACACTAGACCAGTTGCGTGTTTTCTTCTTATCTTCTGTGTGTTCTATAAATTTTGTTCTTAATTATGTTTCTGTTTTTCTGGGAGACTCTGAAGATGAACTGGTGAGACACAAATAGAATGTGATCAAGAAGCAAAGAAGGCAGAAAAGAAAGAAGACAAGAAGAAAGGCTTTGTAATGTTGTGTATAAGCAGAACCAGGAAACTTTCTTCTGTCAACATGGAAGTTAGTGGAATACCTTGCACTTACACTCCTACACATCTCAAAGGTCTCACAAGTGTTCATGCACTGCATCCCAGGAATAAACAGGTTTTGTTCCATTAGATGGAAGAAAATCAAGCCTTGAAATATGTCTTAGGAAGCAGTAAGAAAAAAATTGTGAGGTAATCATTGAACTGTAAGATCAGTAGTGAATAAGATACTTTTTAAGCTACAAACTTTAGTTTTCTTAAATGCTGATTTTCTCATATAGACATTAAGATGAAAAAAAAAAATAAAACATCACCAGTTCTTGTACGTTACTTGATTTGCTTTTACCACAGTCATTTATTAAAAGTAGCACATATGACTGCAATGTCAATTGACTCTCAGAAAGTTGATGAGCTTCCACTGTGACTGTTGGCAAGTCACTGATTCGTCTGTGTGTGAAGAATGTAGTATGCCAGAAAGATCAGATATACTCCCCCACGGAGACTAGATAACATTTTTCAATCTGTAAGAATGTGACTGATTGTTGATACTTGGTATCACAAAAGAGATGATTTCAGGCAATTGTGGTGGTCTCAAAGCAAAAAGAAGCGAGTCCAAGGAATGGCCTTCTTGCATGGAAAACTAAGGCAGATTTCGCTCAGTGATGCACGAGTATCACCAAAATGTTGGTGAACTGAAGCACGATTCCTGATTATGCTGTCATCTTTCAAGCCATTCAGACAGGAAGAAACACTTTTTATTACTGAACTACCAGACAGCCCAAGCTACTAGCAATAAGTTTTTCTTTTTTTACTTGCTGTTGCATGTTCTCCTATATTATTAGAAATGAAGTGCCAAAGAAAAGATTTTCATCAGTCTCCAAAATGTCTAGAGTAATCTCAGTCAGTACAGCTTTTAACCAGCTGGTTGTGCCGATAGAAAAAGAGACAGCTTAGCTTTCCAATAGAGTATTTTCAAGTGTCTGTTTTGCAGGTAGAGAATATGCTGGTGAGTTTGGTTACCTGGTGTCTAGTCATGACTTGAGACATGCTGTGTACCTCCACGCTAGGATTGTGCTGTAGAGTTGCAACTTTGCAATGTGTATCTTGTGCTAAGAGGTGGTTGCTGAGCATTTGGAAGCGTGGGCAATTGTAGTTAACTTCAAACAATAGTACCTCTAAAAATTTTAGCGTCATAAGAGTTTGGATCATGAAGTCCATGCAAGAGCCAGTGGCCTCAGCCACTTGGCTGTCAAGGAGGTGGTGAACGCAGTACTCTGTGTTTGCCTGTGGGCACTGGGACAAAAGACCAGCTGCTATCCAGAGACAAAGAGCTAAGCCTTCAAGTTTGCTTGCTCACACTCTGAGGCCAACTGGCCTAGAAATATGTAGGACTGAAACTATATCACAGTTTTGTGTCACGTTTTGTTTGCACATATTGTTGCTGGATTTGCAGATGCAGTCTGAGGTTTGGGTGGATGAAGTTTGCCATCCAAAACTGCAAAGGCTCAGACATCTGCATTTACAAGTTGCTGTCAGTAACTGACCAAAGAGTCCTTCTTTAAAGAATGCGTGGCTTACTCTTATTTTACAGCTTCCATTCTACATAAGGAGCTATTGTATTACACTTAAAACATACAAAACCCATTCCTGACTGAAACAAGAGACAAACATGGTATACCACTCATTCTGAGAAGTATTTAACACTTGCTCAGATCCACAGTTCCACTGAAGTAGGATTTCTAGTGTGAGTAAAGGAGAACACTATCTAGTCCCAATTATTATTGCTATTTTAGGTGAATATTTCGTGTAGGTGGATAGGATAATATGAACTGTAATGCTGGCAGTGTGTGACTGGTACACCTCTAACATCTCTGAGCAAGGCAATTCATTACTTTTGCTTCCCAGGGGTTGTGAACAAAATTAAAATTTCTGTAGGAACAGATTCCCTGAAGGTCCAGGGTGACCTCTTTTCTCATTTTCATGATGGGGCCTTAAATCAAATGCAGCAGTTTTCCGTTAATACATTTAATTTGCTTGACAGCATGACATTGTTGGTATTTAGGCTTAAATTCATACTCTGTCAAATCTCATTAGTTTATTTTAATAAGGATCATCTTGATTGTAACTCAACTCCCTGGCTTCAGTAATTGCTAGGATATCTTTTAATAACCATGTGTAGCTCTGGTATCACTTTCATATTTATGTGCTGCTTTGTGGTTTCCTACAGGACTTGCCTCAAATGAGGGGTGTTAATATTTGACAGGAAAAAAAATATATTTCTTATATTTTCTTGAAATCTACTACTGTTTCAGTGTCCTAGCTGTCAAAGAATATTTTCTCCAAATAGTTTGATGAGTAGTTGTGAGCTGGTGAAGGAGAACAACATGACAGCCATTTGTTTCTCTGTTGTAAAGTGTTGCCTTTGAGCAGTTTGTATAGGTAATGGTTTTGGGGTAGAAGTGTAACAATGACATGTTGAGCTTTTCAGACAATTCAGTATCAGCTGTCACACACAGCAGTCTGTAGGGGTTATTTGTGGTGCTATTGGAAAGTTATGAATTGCATGATTCTGTACAAAGAAAGTACTCACCTTGTCTTTTGAGTCTATTAAATAATTTTCTGCAGGAAGTTTTCTGTCCTGCTGTTTTCTTGTAATAGGATACTCCTTTCTGATAGCAGTATTCTTACCTGTCTGTATGCCTTTCGTGGAAATTTTTGAAAATGCTAGAATTAATACTAATTATTTCAATATACATATGCCCAGACAAATAATTTTACTTGTCCTCTATGCAGTCCTTTGTCAGGGCAGCTGTACCTACTAAAACAGGAGGAAAACTTGGATGTAGGTATTCTCATTTACAGTTTACTTATCCTTGGAAAAATTGCCACAAAGGACAAAACCTTTGTCTAACTTGTAACAAGATCCAGTGAATCAGTTATGAAACTGTCTTTTGATTCCTGCCTGGGTGGAGCATATTAAAGTGGAATCTCTGTCAGTGTAAATATATTAACGTATAAGAACAGAAGATATGGCTGCCAATAACTTAGTAATTTTAAATATTCATAAGTGTAGCATTTGTACATTGGAGTGTATTCTCAACCTGATTTTGAATGTTACAGACTAATGTTTTGCATTTGTTGAATGATTCAATGTGGAAAATATTCATAAAGTTATAAAAATATGTTGATTTTGATCCTTCTTTTTTCTTTCTAGGAGGACTGAAAGTCTTTGCAGTTACTGTAAGCGGAAAATCAATATAATAAGAAAATGTTGATTTAGCTTTTCATATGGAAATAAGTCTTCTGAGCATAGTTAGAAACAGAGTCTTAAAGAGACCAGATTCAAAGATTTTTTTTTCCCTGTTAGATGAGAATGGTTATTTAAGAAAACAGCTTAAATGGGAGAAAAACCTTATTCACCAGGGTTGAAATTAACTTGACCTGCATAAATTCTGAATAATCATCTATGAAACCATTCATATGAAAAGGAAAGCCAAATGTTTCTGGAATGCTGAAGTTTTATATTTGCCAGCTATGCCACAGTACTTAAAATTGAGCCCTGCATAGTGATGGTCTTTCAGTTCAGCCCAGCTTTCTCTGTACTTTTGCAACAAATGAAAATATATCAGCTGCATCACTGCTCTTGGTAGGGGATCTAGAAGAAGGGAAGCAGAGGTAAAGACATGAAAAATGGTGAAATAGCAAAATCTAGTGAAGCCTTGCTGGCCAAAAGACAGAATGAATTTCTGTACTACATAGAGGATTTAAGCTAAAAGCAGTTCAGGATATAACTCTGCAGAACTCCAGTCACAGGGACCCTTACCCTGATGTATAAAGAGGATCGGGGTATTTGAAAAGGGTTTCCTATCTTCAGAGCCTTTTCTCTTTTCAAGCTTAATCACTAACTGTTCACCACAACTAGCAGGCAAATAACTGGCTTAACTGACCAGCTGGAATAAGCTACAATAACTGCTTAGATTTAAGAAACAGTTGGTCTTACACAATTTTATGTCAGAAAATGCAGTGAATAATTACAGCAATGTTTTCATGGCTTCACAAATATTTTGACTTCTAAAATGCCTAATAAGGCATTTTTAATTTTTATTTAATTTGTACTTTTAAAAAATAATTGTTACATGCAATGTATATTTGTGTGTCTTTTCTAAAAATCTGATAGTATTTTTTGTCCTAATGAAGAATTCTTTCAAACATGCCATAGTCAAAAACAAGAAACTCCTTTAGTCTTTTCCTGTGTCATATACTAAATTTCAGATGAAGCTGATATTATTTTTTGGTCCAATTCTTTCTGCATGATTTTATTTGGTAATACCAATAGAGGTGAAATAAAGTGTTTTTCAGTTGTCTGAACATTTTCTGTGGACTTCTTTGCAACAGGAGAGCATTACTGAAGCAGTTTGTGAAAGGGATTATCCTTTCCAGCAGTGGAATAATTTCATGGCCATAATAAACCTTTAGAACAATGATGAGCAATGATGGCAAGAGTATCTTAATTTTAAATGTTTTGTGAATGTCATTTAAATTATGCAGACTTTTGAGCCATGGTGATTAAAGCATCTGTGCAATCCACTGCACAGACACTCAGCTTGAAAGAAGTGGTTCTGAATGCTGAATTTTGGACTCCTCACGTTCCTTTAATATTACAATAATAGAATACCTACTGATCTCAGTGGCAGCTTTCCAGTATTAAGAACTACAAAGAAAAAGCCATACTGAAAAAAAAAAAACAGCAAAATTTCCTAGTTTACCCAGGAAATTATTAATTTCCATTTTAGAGGACCAGAAAGTTACCGTTTTACAAGGAGGTGTTTATGACCTGTTGGGTGCAGCAGTGTCATTCAAGATATAGGCAGATCAGATCCCAAGCAGTGAAATGATTCAGTATTTTTACACACATGATCTGAAATTTCTGTATTTTCTGGAGATTTAGGGAACTATTTCTTCATTTAAAATAGACTTACACTTCTAAAGCCACTTAACTTCTTGTATAGTAAACTTAGAAAGGTAGAACGTAGAAGATACCAGAAAGTATATCTGTTTGTGCAGAGTTTGGTGCTGATTCACAGTAAAGTGAGAGGTAGCTGGTTTTGCTGCCAGGTAGAAACCTGAGAATGCACAACTAGTGAAATGCACACTTAAATAGATGTAATGATACGTTCTGTGGCAAAACAGGGATCCTTCATGCAACTTAATTAGGCACCAGAAAGTCAGAATGAAGGTACTGGCTTGAGCACTGTGGTTTGAGAAAGCAGAATTAGGCATCTAGAACATCTGTTTTTGAATTAGCTACTTACATTTAGCCTGTATTTTAATTTTGGACCTACAATATTGATTTGGAACTTGCCTTTGCCATCTGATCCTGAATAAAATATCCTCCATTCATTTGGTGGGGATTTTTTTCAGGGCAAACTGCTGGGCAAACTGCTGTTGTTATTTTTAAATATAATTATTATGCAATATAAGTTTATAAAAATGCTGCAGTTATGGTGCCAGACTTTCAAGAAAAAGCAGTTGCTATGGGATGGCCAAGATTAGATTAGTATTCACATTTTTTGGTAGGATCTACCTTTCTTGCTGGATACATAGGCTCACATTCTAAAAATCACATCGATGCCAAGACCTTAGTTCACAAGCAAATTAACTTAGTGGTTTCACAAAATAAGACAAGCTCAGTCTGAATAAAATTTCCAGCATGTGGCCTTAAACGCATTTAAAGAAAGAAATCAAGCAAATTTACACATTAGTTAAAAAGCAGCACATGATGTCTGATATCTTTGCATATTGGAAAATATTTGTCCCAGTAAAATTATCAGATCTTTACCGTGTGCTATGAGAAATCTGTTGACTGCAGGCAAGAAATTAACAGTTTCTTTATTTAAAAAAATTAAAAAATTAAAAAATTAAAAGAGGGCTGAATGCTGCAGCTGAAAGCCAATACTGACTTCCTGACTTTCTGATAGGAGTGGTATTTTCTCAACAGATAAACTTTTGCTGAAAATTACTTTGGTTAGTGAATGGTAAGATACACTTATTTTTAAGAATTGCCTGTTGCCTTCCAGTTCATGACTTTTGATGGATGTCTGTGTAGTTCACCCTTGTGAAATGTTGCACTGCAAAAAATTCAAGAGGAAGCTTGAAACAAATGAATATCTCTTACTGAAAGCTGAAGGGCTCCATTTGCAGTGGGTGAAATTAAGTACCGCTTTCTGAAACTGAACATCAGTGGATACAAAGGTGCAGCTGCACTGCTTTACAGTGGGTAATCCACTGAGCTAGTCATAGAATCATGAAGTCATAGAATCACTTGGATTGGAAGGGACCTTAAAGCTCATCCAGTTCCAAACCCCTGCCATGGGCAGAGACATCTTCTACTAGACCAGGTTGCTCCAAGCCCTGTCCAACCTGACCTTGAACACTGCCAGGGATGGGGCAGCCGCAGCTTCTCTGGGCAACCTGTGCCACGGCCTCACCACCCTCACAGGGAAGAACTTCTGCCTGAGATCGCATCTCAGGCTCCCCTCTGTCAGGTTAAAGCCATTCCCCTTGTCCTGTCCCTACAGGCCCTTGTCAAAAGCCCCTCTCCAGATTTTTAGTCCTTCTAAGTAGTCATTGTTAGTTGAGCTGGTTGTTATTAACTAGCAAAAAGCTATTTAAGCAATCTCTTAAGTTGTGGAGGTAAAGAAACTCTGTGCTTGGACTTCTTCCAGCATATGAGTACGTTCTTAGTGTAGCATTTCACATCTGTCAAGTAGGTATGTACTGTGGGAGGACAGTATTTGAGAGGATATAAGATTGAAAAATATGCATAGTTTCCCTGTAGCAAGTATGTAACACCAGTGCCTAAAACACCTCTGTGTCCTGCGAGAAATTCCAAGCTGCATCTGAGCTTCTGCTTTACGTTAAATAGCAAACTCCAGACAATAATGTTTAAGGTTTTTTTCAAGTTTGGAGATACATTCACCCTGAAGGGCATGCTGAGAAATACTTGTGAGCAACCTGATGAATTTCATTATCAGTCAGAATGATTTTACTTTTCTTTACTTTTAACATTTCCTTTTCTCTGTTTTGTTCCCTTAAATAGCTACTGCCCTTTGGACTTATGTTCACATCAAATATATGTAGGTCTTTCTGGATCACAAGTCTTAATCTTTCCTAGTCACCTTCCTGGGTCATTTTCCTCTGTGCTGATTTCCCTTCAAAGTATTAAAGTCCTACTTTGATGCAGTGCCGAAGTTTTCAATAAATAAATGATTTTTTTTTTTTCTTCAGGCTGTGTATTACTGGAATTATGGAACACACACATATTTATTGCCACTTTACTAACATTTTGTGTCCAACTTGAACAGAAGGAGCACTTCTTGTATATTGCAGTTAAAAAATGGTGTTTAATATTTACATACATTGGGGCTTTTTGCAAGCATTATCTGTGACCTTTGCTGTAGTTCCTGGAATTCTGCTTTGCAATTATCCAGAATGGTTTTCACACTGGGTCTGCTTTTTGTCCCTTGCTTTTTCAGCTGATTGCCCTGTGTTGTTCACATGCTTCATAGAAAACATGAAGTTTAAAAAGTGTTTTACTTGGCTATCCTGTATCAGTTAGAAATTTTTCATTTCTACTTGTTTTTCATATACCAACTTTCCTACTAATTTTTCATTTATTACTTGTATAGTAGCTATGTTAGCAGACTTTAATTCTGGCTAATAAATCTGAATCCAGTTTTGTTAGTTTGATGGGGGAGGGTGGAAGATGAATGAGCAGTAGCAGGGTTAAATTTGAATTCTGAGTTGAGTATCTGATCAAAAAAGAGATAATGGTGAATGAAATCTCAATTTGTAACATTTTTCCAGGAGAGTATAGCTCTGCCCACCCAAAATAATTTCATTCAGTGGTAACATTATTTACAAAAATACAAAAAGAAGTAAATGTGGGTTGAAGTCAACAGTTGGAGATGGTAGAGCAACTAGTTAGAGTTAACCCTCTAACTAGGGTTAGAGCAACTGCTCAAATGGAGTTCTGTTATTTCCTGAAGGGCATGAACCTGCATTTCTCTAATGAATAAGATGCTTTCGGAAAGAGGTGGGAGAAGTCTGCTTAGGTGTCCCATTGAAACTCTACAGCTTTGAATCAGTAATTAAGCTTTCACACCTCTCAGGCAACTGTTCTCACCACAGTCACTTGTCTGTTCTCACTAACTGTTTAAGTATTTTATGGAAAAGAGAAACACTGTGTCCTCAGAACAATCACAATGCAATCACAAAACTGGTTGCACCCCCTGTGCACAGCACGCTGCCAGGTGTGGATCTGTTTCTGTTTTCCAGTTGTATTGGTTATTACTGAGAGAGAGAAAACTTGTCTGATTCACCCAGTATTTGGGTGAAACATCTGAGTGCTGGTGTCTATCCTAGTAGATGTTTAATTATTTATGCAGCATGGAATCGATACGGGGAGGAAGGCAGAGATGCAGTTAAGGCACAGTGGTTTGTCTCGCAGGCATAGGAGGAAGCTGAGTTGTTCTAACCTGCAGCTTAGACAGAAGCACCAGCCACTGAACTATTGAGTGGATGTGGGATGTGAAAGCTTTGTGAATTGAGGCCGTATGTTTTAACAGGACAGTATATGCTAGTTCAGCTTTTACTGATCACCAGTCTCAACCTATTTCCCAACTACACAAGATAATGCTAAATATATCAGCCAAGAAATCCTTTTGCAGACTGCTGAGCTGTCCTGGGAGCGCCCGTTGCAGATTGCCTCTTGCCTCCCATCTTCCAAGCTCTGGATTAGGTGTTGCACTTACTCTTCAGCTCCCCCCACGCCACTTATGGGAGCCCTTCTTCCATGTACAGATTCAAGTAACACAGTCATTTTTTAATACTAAAGTAGTAACAATAATCATGTCTTTTTTGAAAATGAAACACGTCCAGACAGCTGCTTATTTTCAAGGAGATGACGGTGTATTTTAAAAAAACAGTTTTTCCCTTCATGAATCTAGAAGAATGCTAAGTGGCACTTGTATGGCTTATGCTATAATTTCCAATGTTTTTCCTGATAGCTGGACTTCAATATATCTGTGATTTAACAGAAGCTAAATACTTAGGTTTCTTTATTCACAATGACTTAAATTTGGTTACAGTCCTGTCAGCACTTTAGAAGGCTCAGTTTTAGTTTCCCTCTATGGATAAGTATTGAGGTGAGGTAATAGATTGAACAGATCCTCTGGAGAATGACTGACTTTGGGAAAGTAAATAAGTAAAATTTAAGCCTATGTAAGGTCTAATTTAGGGCCTGCTTCCCTAGTGAGGGTGAATGGCAAATATGAAAATATTAAACAGCTGCTGGCAGCGTGGTACTGAAATATCAGGTAATGACAGTTCTGTTCTCAGATAAATTCTAAAAGCATTGCTTCTGGAAGGTCTCTTATCGCTGGGAGGAACCATCTGAATTTTTTATATACTTTGATGGGTTATAAATTATATAACATATATATATATATATATATATATATATATGGGTGTATATATATATATATATAAAATATAAATATAAAGCTGTAATCACTCCAGAGAAAAGAGAAAGACCTGTGCCTCACAGGGGAAAAGCTCGATAAGAACATCTGCTCAATGTGCCATGGTGGGCAAAGAAGCAAAGAAGATAGCAGGTTGCATTAGGGAAAATATGTAGAATGATACTGAGATTGCAGTATTACTGCTACATATATAGATGCATTATCTGTATTTCTATGCTTAATGCTTCAGGAATTTTGATACTTCAGGAATTTTGATACTTCAGGAATTCCAGTCTTTCAGGAAGTACAGCTATAGAAGCTTGGTATTGTTTAGTTTTAAGGTAAGAGATGTCAGCTAGTTTAATTTTTATGTATACCCTTGTTTTTATTACATAAAAATAGTGCTTAAAGCTTGAACTAGTATTAACTGTCGTAAAGGTGAGAGAAAATCAACGTATTAAGTTCATCCTGCCTTAAATAAATGTTCAAGTACGAAGCAAATTATTTTAGACATAAGAGGATTTTTCTTACGAAGAAAGGTTGAAATAATGCAAACTGTGCTAGCAAGGGGAGGAAGGCTGATGTTGCAGAGATCAGTTGTGGCAAAACTGTGTACTAATATACAGAGAATAAAAGCTAAATTTGTCAGCAATTGTTTCTTGATATAGACAAGAAGAGTATTCCCTTCTGTATCATTTGGGAGCATCCTGTTATGGTGGTGATGATAGTCTGTAATTATGAACTTTCTTCATCTGGCCGGGGACAGATCTTTTGCCTTAAATTCGCCTTCCTCAAAAGAGTTGCTCCAGCCCTTGCAACTGTTGAAGAATACAGTAAAGGGAAGATAAAAACTGTCCAGAATTTATTCAGATCTGTCTTCTCCATGTGGTGGTTTTAGTGGGTGGGTATGTTTGTACCATTATACACTTTTAATAAAGGGACTAAAACCCTTCCATTCCAAAATCATTTCTTTAATCAGAAATATTATAATTATTTTTAATCTGTCTTTCTGGGGGAGAAATAAACATGATGTGCTCCCATTTGTTCTGTAGCTACGTTATTGATGCTGTGATTAAGATGTTAATTGATTTCGTGTGACAGGTGCAGAAGGCAGGGGAACTGGATGGTGCCTTTGCCTCAGTTCTCCCCAGGCAGGCTTCTATGTGATTTCCCTTTTCATTATTATTATATTATACTATACCTTATTTTAGCTATTAAACTATTCTTATCTAAACTCATGCATTTTTACCTTTTCTCCAGTTCTCTTCCCCACCTCACAAAAGGTTGAAGAATGAGTGACTGCGTAGTGCTTTCTTGTTGGCAGGGATTAAACTGTGACAAGTCCCCAGGAAAACTGGAGAATATATTTGTGGGCATATGGAGGATAACATGATTGGGAGCAAGGGTTTGTCAGCAAGGTTTACTGGAAGTAAATCACACCTGACCCACCTGAAGGCCTTCTGTGAAGAAATGATTGGTTTGTGGATGGTGGGTGAGATGTGGTTGTCATGTACCTGGGCTAGAGCAAGGTTCTTGACACTGTCACTGTTCTCATATCCAGGTTAGGCCATGATGGTCTGGATGGATGGACAGTGAGACAGATGAAAAACTGGTTGGATAATGGGACTCAGAGGGCTGTGATCAATGGGTCATATTGTCTTGGTAACAAGTGGGGCATTGCTGGGGTCTGTCTGGAATATTAATATCTGTCGTGGCTTAATCCTGGCCAACACCTTGAGCACCCCCAGCCTCTTCACCTGTGGGGTAGCATGAGAAACAGAAAAGGCTTTGATGCTCTGTAGGCGTGTCCATTAATATATAACAACCCTGTGTTATCAATACTGTTTTTATCACAAATCCAAAACATAGCTGCATACATAAGCTACTAAACCATACAAGGTACTATAAAGAAAACTAACTGTATCCCAGCCCAAACCAGTACACATTTTTATCAGTGGTCCAGAGGAAATCAGAGTCCTTGCCCTTCAACTTTTCAGGTGGCCCCAAACAGAGGGGATGAGGTGATACAGAATCCATGAGTCCCTAAAATAAAAATCCCTTTTTTTTCTAGCTCTGCTGGTATAATTGAGGTATCTGGACTTGATGTGATTTTTTTCTTGGGAGTAGACATTTGAGTTTATTTACAGGTCATATACCAATAATTCCAAATGGAAGCAGAGATGAAAAAAGCCCTGTGTAGGTTGTTCTTCACAAAAAGCTTAGAAAGTAAGCTGATGCCTCATCTCTACTTTGAAATTCTTAATTTAAAAAAAAAAAACAAAGCAAAGCTATCTTTTGTAGCTGATAATTTCCTCTTTTCAGCAACAGATCAATGCCACAGCATGATGGTAAATGACCCTGTGTCCTTAGAAATATCATCTTATTATTAGGCCGGTTCTCATGAGAATAGAGAAGAGGCTTGATTTCATGTGCACACTCTTGTATAGCAACAGGTACTCCATACACACTTTCATCTACTTTAGTTATGGGTTTCAGCTAAGTGTTGAATTGCATACTTTCTAATCTGAATGATGCTTTATGTTTTTCAGAGCTTTCTACCTTTTATTCATCACGTCACATTTAAGAGACAGGTGATGGGGGCATACTCTTGGATTCTGATCAGCCAGTCTGATGGGAATAGACTTTGTGAATATAGATGCACTAGGACCAAATGTTTGAATCCTGATCTATACTTAACATATAAAATTTGTTGGTGTTTGAAGATCATTAGGGGAGAGGAGTAGCCATGGAATGTGGGGGGCAGCCATGAGGGTAAATCTTGAGGGGTGGCTATGAGCGATGAGGGGCATTTTTGAGGGAAGATCATGAGGGGAGAGCAGGGTCAGCCATAGGATGTGATGGATGGCCATGAGGGGACATCTTGAGGGGAGATCAGTTTGCCCTTAGTAATATGGTTTAGTGGTAGCCTTGACAGTCCTGGAGTAGTGGTTGGACTTAATTATCTTAAAGGTCTTTTCCAACCTAGTTGATTCTGCAATTCTATAATCTCATTACCTTTTTTCTGCCTTTGTTTTTTGGGATAGTTCACTGTGCATAACTTTGTCTCAGTGGGAAATTTGTGGGGCTCTGCATTTTTTCTTTCCTGTTTTGGATTTTGCTTTGAAGATGTGTACAGACCTCAGTATCTAAGATACTGAAGGCAAGCTGTGTTTGTTAAAATACCAGTAAAGCTAATTAAAATGCCTGTAAGTTGCACAAGGCACCATAAATGCAGCAATCTCTTGGATGCCCTAGCACTGAAAAGTCTTGGTTGGGCTATTCATCTGTCAAACTGAAACCTTCTGAATAGATCTTCATTTGGCAAATCATCCAGAACTGGTACCAGCTCTTGAGAGGGATCACAGATGTCATATTTCATCCTGACCTAAGCACCTGTCAAACTGCACAGTGCTGGCCTCTCGGTCACCAACAAAGCATGACCCTGCTAGGAGCACACTGGGACATTTTAATGTACTTTTTTTAGCTGTAAAACAGTTAATGACTTCAGTATATAATAGATAAGGGATTTTTTTTCTTATTTTTTCAAGTTGGCAGATCGCCAGGTTTCTCTTTCCACTTCAGTTTTGTGATTCTGCCTTTGAAGCATGTTGCTTATAAAACAGATACCTTATCAAAAAGTGAGTAGGCATCTAGCTAATGGGTGCACAAAGGGTCATTGCCTGTAACTAGGAGACTCTGATTCATCTCACATCGTTGTTTTTTTTAAAAATTTGACAGTCATAGTAAACTAAGTATTCTGAAGCTCCCATCAAGCTAACCTTTCATTTTAAAGGTAGGCAAGCCCGGTGGCTATTTTAGGGGTTTGGGACTTTGGAGATCCAGTTTTAACTATTCACTCTGCAGTAGGCTGAACACCTGAGCTTGGGCAGTTTATGTTGGTCAGGCTTTTCTAAGGGCTAATAACCTGAGTGAACACTGCGACTTAAGCTTTTGCACATCTCTGAGGATTTGGGTCCATGTGCCCCAAAATCAGAAATGGTCCTTAAGCAGGAAAGTTTTGTGCTCTGTCCATTTTGATTTGTCCATTGATTTGTGATTTGTCCATTGATCTGCCACTGAAGTGACCAGCAGGGCAGGGATTGAATCCATGTCTTGAGAGATATCTTAATTCCCCCCTATAAGCTAATAGCAAACAGCATCATGGATAAAGCAGGAAGTGGCGAAGACAGGCAGTATGCAAACCACCAAGGACCCACCATGTCCGTAGTTTGCAGATGACACCAAGCTGTGTGGTTCGGTTGATACGCTGGAGGGAAGGGATGCCATCCAGAGGGAGCTGGACACACTTGTGAGGTGGGCAGATGCCAGCCTTATGAAGTTTAACCATGCCAACTGCAAGGTCCTACAACTGTGTCAGAACAATCCCAGGCACAGCTGCAGGTTGAGCAGAGAAGAGACTCAGAGCAGCCCTGTAGAGAAGGACTTGGGGGTGTTGGTTGATGAGAAAATGAACATAAGCCAGCTTCAGTGTGCGCTCACAGCCCAGAAAGCCACCCATATCCTGAGCTGCATCAAAAGAAGCGTGACCAGCAGGTTGAAGGAAGTGATCCTGCCCCTCTACTCTGCTCTTGTGAAACCTCACCTGGAGTGTTGTGTGCAGTTCTGGTGTCCTCACCATAAAAAGGACATGGAACTGTTGGAACAAGTCCAGAGGATGATCAGGAGACTGGAGTACCTCCCCTATGAAGACAGGCTGAGAAAGTTGTGGCTGTTCAGCCTGGAGAAGAGAAGGCTGCGTGGAGACCTCCTAGCAGCCTTCCAGTATCTGAAGGGGGCCTATAGGGATGCTGGAGAGGGACTCTTCATTAGGGACTGTAGTGATAGGACAAGGGGTAATGGGTTAAAATTTAAACAGAGGAAGCTTAGATTGGATATAAGGAAGAAGAAGTTCTTTACTGGGAGGGTGGTGAGGCACCAGAATGGGTTCCCCAGGGAAGTTTTGAATGCTCCATCCCTGGTGGTGTTCAAGGCCAGGTTGGACAGAGCCTTGGGTGACATGGTTTAGTGTGAGGTGTCCCTGCCCACGGCAGGGTTTGAACTAGATGATCTTAAGGTCCTTTGCAACCCTAACTATTCTATGATTCTATATCCATACAGACTGGTCTATGGACATGAAGCCGACCCATGATAATGTTGGGAAGTCCTATGAGCAACACGAGGATGTGAGGCAGAAGTCTGGGCATCAGCATGCCTACATCACAGCTCCAACAAGAACCAAATGCAGAGATCTGAGCTGAAATGCAGGTCTTGTCACTGGCAGTTGTCTGCATCCCTCTGTACCCCACTCATTCATTACCAGGGTGGGTTTTAACAATAAGCACAGGATTAGCATTTCTTAGTACTGCCTAGGTATATCTACCTGAACTTCTGTAAGGCCTTTGATACAGTCCCCCTCCAATGTTCTTACCAATAAATTGAAGAGAAATTGGTTTGATGGATGGACTGTTAGTTGGACAAAGCATTGGCTGGATGGCCATGTTCAAAGAGTTATGGTCAATGGCTCAATGTCCTAATGGAAACCAGTAATGAGTGGTGCTCCTGAAGGGCCATACTGAGACTAATAGTATTTAATATCTTCATCAATGACATAGACAGTAAGATTGAGTGCACCTTCTGCAAGTTTGCAGCTGACACCAAGCTGAGTGGTGCAGTTCGTTCATTAGGGAGAAGGGATACCATACAGAGAGACTTTGGCAGGCATCAGTATTTAGGCCCATGTATCATGGTTTAAGCCCAGCTGGTAACTCAGAACCATGCAGCCGCTCGCTCACTCACTCCTTCTTTCTCCCCCCCGCTACCAGAGGGATGGGGAGGAGAATCGAAAGAATGTAACTCCCACGGGTTGAGATAAGAACAGTCCACAAGCCACTGCTGCTACCACCAATAATAATAATGATAAGGGAGATAACAAGGGGAGAGAATACAATAGCTCACCACCACCTACCGATACCCAGCCTGTCCCGAGCAGCGATCTTGGCCTTTAGGGTAACTGCCCCCATTTTATATACTGGGCATGATGTCATGTGGTATGGAATACCTCTTCGGCTGCTTTGGGTCAGATGTTCTGTCTCTGCTTCCTCCTGGCTTCTTGTGCTCTTCCTCACTGGCAGAACATGAGAGACTGAACAACCCTTGGTCAGAGTAAACATTACTGAGCAGCAACTGAAAACACTGCTGTTACCAGTGTTGTTCCTAGGCTGAAAGTCAAAACCACAGCACTGCCCCAACTACTAAGAAGTTGAAAAATGACTGCTACTGCTGAACCCAGGACAGTATCCACCCCTTATTCCATACCATTCACATCATGCACAGATCTCACACTTTTCAATATACCATCACTTTTGTCCTATATATATGTATATATACACGCATACACAGAGAGAGAGAGAGGTATTATTCCTTAGTGCATGGACCAATCCCTGTAAAGCTGCTGAATTCATCCAGTCCATGATGTCTGGCTCCATCTCTTGTAACAGTCTTTCAGAGCAGGATAGACAGTGTGCAGTGTTGGATTGTTGCTTGCTGATGACACCGTGGAACTCGTCTGGTCACTTCTGAGCTCGTCTGGTTTCGTCAAAGCTCATTCTTTGTTGGGATGGTGGTCAGAGGGAAGTCAGGGCCAGTTGCTGGTGACTTGAAGACATCTACCTGCTGGGCTATAAAAGTGCTACATAGCAGGCAACAGCATACAATTGAGTTCATTGGCTGTTTTCTTCTAAAATCAAATCCCCTTGGGGTACACACCAGGATTTCCCATCTTCCCACGTTACCCACCAAGTATATCTGTGTCCCTGAGCAAAAACAATTCCACGAGTGGGGTTTTCATTAAGTTCTACAAGGCCAAGTGCAAGGTCCTGTACCTTGGTCAGACCAATCCCCAGTACCAGTACAGACTGTGTAATGAATAGATGGAGAACAGCCATGCAGGGATAGACTTGGAGATACTGCTAGATGAAAAATTGGACATGAGCCAGTAACATATGCTCACAGCCCAAAAAGCCAACTGTACTGTGGGCTGCATCAAAAGATGCGTCGAAAGACCATGACAAGCAGGTCGAGGGAGGTAATTCTACCCCTCTATATGGGTCTTGTGAGACCCCCCCCTACACTCTTGCATTCATCTCTGCGGCTACAACACAAGAGGGACGTGGAGCTGTTGGAGCGAGTCCAGAGGAGGCCACAGAGATGCTGTGAGGGCTGGAGCAGCTCTGCTCTGGAGACAGGCTGAGAGAGCTGGGCTGGTTCAGCCTGGAGAAGAGAAATCTCCTTAAGGGGAGACCTTAGAGGAGCTGCCAGTGCCTGAGGGGGCTACAAGAAAGCTGGAGAGGGGCTTTGGACAAGGGCCTGTAGGGACAGGACAAGGGGGAATGGCTTTAACCTGACAGAGGGGAGACTGAGATGAGCTCTTAGGCAGAAGTTCTTCCCTGTGAGGGTGGTGAGGCCCTGGCACAGGTTGCCCAGAGAAGCTGCGGCTGCCCCATCCCTGGCAGTGTTCAAGGCCAGGTTGGACGGGGCTTGGAGCAACTTGGTTTAGTGGAAGGTGTCCCTGCCCATAGGAGGAGTTGGAACTGGATGAGCTTTAATGCCCCTTCCAACCCAAACCAGTCTGTGATGCTATGGTTCTGTATATCTTTCTCACTAATTGCAGCAGCTCTGTGTTTGGAGGAGAAAAGTTTGTTTTCTAGAGCTGCATGTAGCACCAAAAGGGTCATTGGTAAGGGTTAAAGTGTAAGACAAATGGAATAGAAAAGGATAAGTCTTGGCACAAAAAAAGTATTCTGTATCTGAAATTTTACATGTAGTTTCAGACTGGAAAGTTTCTTATTCCTGATTTGCCAAAATAGGTGTTATTACATATAATATAATTAGTGAAATAATCTCTACACAAATGCAACCTGTGGAAGGTTATTATTATGAAGTTCTATAAGTAGTTTTAATTTTCAGAAAACTTACCTCTCCTTGAAAATCTTTCCCATTTTTTTCTTTGATTATGGAAGTATTTAAAAATAAAATTAAGTTCTTAACTTTTTAAGGACTAAATTCCAGGCAGACAGTGCAAAAGGAAAAACATGCAACTGGGTCATATTTTTGAAGAATAGAATCTTACTTCTAAATGCTAGTGTCATTCTGCTAGTTAGGTTTGGTCCAATTTGACCAGAAGTTATTAGCGTGTTCTCAAGGATGGTGGACCTCTTATGCAAGGAAGACTATTCAGCTAATTGAAGCAAAAGTAGCTTTTTAGTTTCTTGTCATAAGAGAAGGCCAGGCTCACAGTGTAGCTGTGCCTGCAATCACAATTGGCTCAGACCTGTGACAGCATGCACAGCACACAGCAAGTGGCATGGCATCAGCGGGATCAAGCAGACAGATAATAAAAGAGTGGGTAAGTGTGAATGCAGCCCAAAATCAAGAGAAAGAAGGTAATAATACATCACAACTGAGGTATGCAGATACATGCAGGAGGAAGCTCAGCTTGTTCAAGCATGAATTGGATAAAAGTTGCATTCCTGTTCCACATCTAAGACTGCTGCACAGACACTGCATGTTTCTTTGCTTGTCATGCAAGGCTGTCAGTTCCTGAGTGTTTCATTCTTGTTGCTGTAGGTGCAGCAATGAGGCTTTGCCTGTTCGGAATGAGCAGACATCGTTTTGTGCAATAATCTTGATTCTGGTACCGGGTGGAGTGCCCAACCTTCCAGTGGACACTGGGGTCCCTGTGCCACCAGCCTATGAATCACATAAGGTTGTAAATACATCCTTTGAGCATATTAAGTCTCCCAAAGAGATAAAAATTGTTGTAGCTAGGGATGTCAGTGACTGCACCTGAAAGCATGAAAATTGAAAGGGATTTTTTCCTGCTTAGCCTGTGTATTATGGCTGCCCCCCCGAACAGAAAACAGGCACTGCTTACATTTCTCTTCCCACTGGCAGTAAGTGGAAGAAGAAGGAGTAAAAGTTATTCTGGCTAGTATTTCCTTGATGGTCACAGGAAGAATTACCTTACATGTGTTTTTTCTAGGCCCATCCTCTTTTGCTTCTGAAAATTTTGCTCAGGAAGATTTAAAGTCTTCATTAGTTTGTCCGCAATTGCTCCATTCCTGGTAGCCCTAACAACTCAATCAGACTATACACAGACTAATAAAGTTTGAGGTTTCCAAATGCGAGAGGTCTGTTTGGAGAGTTTTTATTTTCTGGAACCATGCCGTTTGTAGACTTAATGCTTTCTCTGTGAGGCATGAGCATTTTCAATTGCTTTGATAGCTGAGTTATCTCAGCAGTAATGCATAGACTTATTTGTACATTTTGGCCTACCTCTCTATAAAGACAGGGTTAAACCCATTGTATAACCACTTCAAGTCTGTCTACGCAGCTTTATTTGTCTCAGCTGGTAGGACTTCAGTTTATACCTGAGGGAGTGCTCTATAGCATGGTGCATTCCATAGGAGTTTATCCAGACACTTTTTCCTTTTTAAATTTTCATCGGATTACTTTTTCCTGTTATGCTTTATGCTACCTGAAATATCTCTTTGCTTAGTTTTCATGTCCTTCAGCTATTTATTAATGGTTGTCTTGATGCCTTTCAAGCATTCCACAGCCAGGCCACATTTATTTAGATCTTTTCATCTTTCTTGCTAAGTTAATGCCTCCAGCCCACGTTAATCATACCAGTGGTTTTGCACTGACCTCTCTGCAATTTACAACTCTTCTCAATAATGAGGGTCTCAGGGGTAAACACAATTTTCTGAGAGCAGCCACATACTGTAGAAAAATAATTTTACCTGACATTTCAAGCATGTTGTATTTTCAGCTATGAACTATATTTTTCCCCTGCAGTTTTGCAGTGGAAGGTCTGTTTGCTGTCAAGATTACTTAATTTGCTACAAGATGTCCACTGTTACTTTCTGTCTCCTGAGATCCATACAAATTATGAAAAAATGATTCAGAGGTATGCAGAGATCAAGGGTGCATGGAGCTCTCACCCAGATGATTTAGAAATGTGTGGAGGGTTTTCCTATTTTCACTCAAAAAGTCAGAAAGATGGGCATAGTTACTATCTTTAAGCACCAGACTCAATGAATATGCACTGCACAGGGGAGCTGAGCATGCATAATGGCTGTAGTTCTGGGAGCTGATTTTAAGGAATTATATCAAAACTGTTCATCTGGATGAAAATCCCTGTTCATGCCAGCAGAAATAGAAGAAGTCAGTGCCACCTTAGTGGTACCTTAGCGGTACCTTAGTTGTACCTTAGCTTCACCCCTTTCCCTTTTCCCAGACTCAAAGTCTATTCCTGCAGTTTCCTTTATGAACGGCTTTCGAAGTGAAAAACAGTAGCTTCTGTTTAATAGGACAGAGGAAGGAAAGCTAGCAGAGAGTAGCAAAACAGTAAAATGGGCAAGGTGAGAGCCATAGAAAGTTCATTTTAAGATTGCTTTTATTAAGGGCATATATGGAGCATGACCTCAAAGGAGTTTTGTTAAACAGGAAAATGTTTGCTGCAGTTGAGAGCAGTAGTGATGCACGCTTTTTATTTAGAAAGGTATCAACAGTGGCACGGGAGTGAATGAAGATGTAGCAGAAGTCTGGCTTTTCACTTAATGCGTGTTCTGTTGTTATTCTGAGCTCAACATTTCTAACACTTCAATCTTTCCTCATAGTGCTTATTTGTTGTCTAGATTCTCCTGAGTTCCTGGATAAACTACATGGGATCTGTAATAGGAAAAGAACTGACTACAGCAAAAGTGGGTAAATGGAAAACAAATCATACTCTAAAAAAATCATGCAGGATTATAAGGAAGAAGTACTGTACTCCTTTAAGATTCAAGTTAAAAAACACATTCATTCCTAACATGGTTTAGCAGCATGGCTGTTGTTTTCAACCCAGTTTTTCTATAGCTTAACTAATGCAATGATCACAATGTATAACTTTTCATAAGAAGTGCGTGTTTCTCTTGAATATGAATTGGTCTGGTAAAGTGATTATAATATGTAGATGTATAAATTATGGGTGCTCTCATGATGTGATAAAATGTATGCCTTCATTTTTCTTTTTTTTTTTTTTTTCTCCTGTTTAGACAAATAACTGTTAGTGGCTCATACAAAATATGGTCCTGAGTATACAATTACATATGTAAGTACTTCTTGAGTGCTTCAGTGCCATGGTAAAGTCCTTCAGGAAGTCTTAGTGGCTTACTGACTTTTTCTCAAAGTGAATTTGGGGATATTCAGTACTACACCCAGATTTGCTGCATATTCGTCCTATGTTTGTCTTTATTTTGGTGCATCCTCCAGTGGAAATCATGTGATGATCTAAATGGTAAAAACACAGGAATGCTTACAGATTTATTTAGTGTAAAAAAGGATATGACTGAAAGGAAAAAGGAGGCTGGATGTTTACGAGCAACACAGGCTATCCTTTGATCTAGTTTTCATCTCTATTTGCAGCAACGTGGAGCAAGTGGGTATGACAAAAAGACATTTAGAAATATCACAAAAACTTGAAAGTTAGAAATAGTAACTCGTATTTTTTTGGTTCTAACCTCTGTTTGCTTAATGATTCATCTGAATAATCAGTATTCCGTCTGGTGGTTTTTCTGTGGCTCAGTTTTTAGACTAAAAGAGTGTATCCTTTCTCTGTTTAAATATACGTTATGTTTATCCATGATGATTTAGCCATGACCAGAACTCTAATGTGGAAAATGCTATCATAAAACACTAAGTTTTCTTTGAGTAAGCCTGGCTTTTTGGAGGAAGTCTTAATTTTGTGTATGATTCCACTGCAATTAATGAAGCTTCAGATTCTAAATAGGACATAATTGGATGTCTGCTTATGTATTCAGAACAGTTATTTCTAATTTAAAATACAGAACCTAATCATTTCCTTCATTTTGGGAGCCTTTGCTCTTACATTTTGCCATTCATCATTTTCTTTCAAGTTGCTGCAGGTACAGAGAAGGAAAAAGATGGTTATCTTTTTTCTTGTATGTTTCCTTAATGCACTTTCATAAGTAGGAGAAAAAAAAAAATTTTTTGACCCCATCAATCTGTATAATAGTAGAATTATATTTTCCACCTCTGCTAGTTGAAAGAAAAAGAATAATTCTGAATATCATGAATCAATAAAACTTAAGAAAATTGATTTTTAATTGAGAAAAGTCAAATTACCCAGATCTTAAATAGATAAAATAATGAAAGTCTCTTTGCAGAGTTAAAGAGTCAAGGAGTAACCACAAACAATTCAGAAGCCTAGGCAGATAACTTAAGATGGTTGATCACTTAGTTACAACCTTTGAGCTCCTCTGAACTTCACCTGCAGCTCCTTGGGCAATACAGCCTTAGCACTGCTTTAAGGTTATGACTTCTCTTACACAGGTCTGTCAGGCTTCTGAAGTACTTATCTTAGTACCTACTGGAAGTCCTTTAAAGGTAGCTGAACAGCATGCAGTTTTTGTAGACAATCTTATGTTCTTATTGATGTTTTTAGGAATCCAAATAGTTATGGACAATGGTCCTCCAAAAATAACTAAAGTTAGCGGAAAATCCTGAGGGCGTTTAAGAAGACTTGTATTATGTATTTTACATTTTATTTACATTCACATATTTCCATTTTATTCCAGATAGAAGGTTAACCTGCATTTAGCAGGTATTGTGAAAAAGTATCATCAGGTAGTGTTTTTTCCCCTTTCCTCTTTTGGCATAATCAAGTGCCAGCTTTTATTGGCACTTGACTGTGGATGAAAACCAGCATATCCACATGGCCACCCTTTTTTCCTTTCAGCTGTGAATAGTGTACAAGCATCAGTTCAGCTTTGTAGGATCAAACAGACATAGCAGCATCCCAGCTTTTTGTTTCTGCTTCATCTCAGATGACCCTGTAAAGAAGTGGCATAGAAGCCCCTGGGATCCAACCCACCACTGGTCATACAAAATTCTTACCCAAGAAAATTATTTGCAGGTTTTCTTTCAGAGTCCCAGAGAAAAAACTGTAAGAAGTTAAGGTGGGTACAGCTGTTTTAGACACAGTCATACTCGTCTTTCAGACAGAGACATCCTTCCAGAATCAGTAGGATATCCACACAAGAGAAAGGCTATACTTGTTATAACAGACATTGGTTTAGCTACACATGCTTATAAGACAATAATCAAAGAGACTCGAGATCTACAGCCTTTACAGGTACAAACCTTCCTCTGAAATCAATAGGACTTTTCTGTGCAAGAGAACAGCAAGATATAGCTGTGATCCTTTCAATCTGTTATGGTGCTGTCAGAGTCAGGTACTAAATAGGATTGTTAGGAAGAGAATCTAGGTTTTCTGCCAGCCTATTACAGGTCAACGTCTGTGTATCTCAAAAACACACTGAATTGACAGAACTGCTTGGCTCTCAGATTCTAATAAACTGATGTTGTTCTGTGTCATTCCAATGAATTTGTGGGAATGTTGCTCTGTGGGCAACAAAATAAAATCCAACCTTCTATTTTTAATAAACACACAAATTAAGGCTCAGAACAAGTCCTTGTTGCTCATGCTTAGCAATACTTTTTCCTATGAATAAAGCACATTATTCCCTAGTTCAAAAATCTCTGTCGGCATCTGCTGCAGCTTCATTGAAGTTACAGACTTTCTGCTGACACTAAAAGAACCATTTAAGCATTTGTTTCTTTGAAGTGTTGAAGAATTCATGATTATTAGTGCCTTTCATACACCATCCAATGCAGTTGCTTTTTTTCTACAACTTCACCTCTTTTCTGACTTACTCTTTCTCAGTGTACCTTTGTATGTTCATAGATGTGAGCATCTAACCCTAACTCAAACCCATGTCACTGTCATCATTTTGCAATTCTCTCTTTCAAGAATGGACACTTCTGATCTTAGTTTAGTAGCTTATTAATCGCAGCAATAATTATCCTAGCAAAGACAGTTCACAATATGAGAAATGATTGATGAACAGCCATGTGTGTATTCACTAAAAAACTTGTGTTATCCATTTCTTTTCAGCATCATAATTAAATACACAATTTATAAACCCATGGTTACTTGTTGGAGGGGTTCACAGCACAGCAATAACTATTTTCAGCAGTCAGGAGCACTAAAACTTCCAAACTACAGTGTTTGAGTTCTGAACTCATCAAGAATGAGCTTCATACAGCCAAGCTGTCAGAGTTATCTTCCTGTTGATTCCTCCATCAGTAACAGATTGGGTGCAATATCTTTGAATCTCTGAGATCTGTGAGCAGCTGATTATCTGGATTTGCAGTATGAGACGTAACTGGTGGAACAAATCTTGCCCCATCTCACAGCACCATCCCAGAGATGAGCAGCAATGAGCAGAGAGGGATGTAAGGTGCCAGGAAGCACTCCCCCTGCATCCAGGGCAAAAACCTCTCACTGAGAAGCAGGGAAAGGAGATAGGTACAGGGTGGGGCCCGCAGCTCTACCAGCAGCTTAAATCCACCATGCCTAGCTCCTGGGTGGGCAGCCAGCATGAGCAGTGCCTGGGAAGCAGTGCTCTGGAAGCTCCACTGGTTTCTGCATGGCACTCAGAGAAGAATTAGTTGCAGCCTTGATTTACTGATTCCTTGAAGTTTTTATTCCCGATTTGTTGTCGCAGTGTAATAAATCTGCACAGTACCATATCGTATCTAGGCCAGATTAGTCAATAACTGGTGCCAATACATTTTTAAGCTTAGCAAAAACAAATCAAGGTGCTAAAGGGAATGTTCCCAAAAGACGCTGGGGAGGCAAAGAACAATTACATGCTGAATTCAAGCGACATTTTGTGTGCTATAACTAACAGAATTGCAAGTTCATTACAAATTCTTGAGCATGCTCCTTCTTTGCCTCCTCATCTTCTGTAATCACTTTTTCCTGTACATGTGTACTCTCCCACACATACTGTTTTCAGAGAAAATTTTCAGAAACTCCAAATACGAAACTTGAGTCATCCTTCAGTTTGGGCTGAGTTTGAACTTTTTACCTACTGGTCAAAAAACTGACTGAATATACTGTTCCCTTGTTTCAGTCTGTCAGGTTCCACAAAGGGACCATTTTTGTTACACATGTAGGAGCACACTGTGGTGGGATTAATCATAAACCTGGGCCTGTAAGTGTCTGTGTGTGTGAATGATGCTTTCTGTAAGTTGAGTTGCGACCAAGAACAAAGTAAGGCCTAAGCCTCAGAAAGCAGCCTCTGTGCTCTCCTTTAAATGCACTAATTCATCTCTGGGCAAAAGGGGCTAGAACATACCAAGCAGGTCCCCTGAGGACGAAGAGCCATTTATGTCATGACAAATGCACAAGGTGAAGCCTTATATCAGATGTACTGTGCACTCTATTGACATGTTAGGAAAATTATGACACTTTTCAGACTTTTCCTGCTTTTCATGTTGCTAAAAAGTATTTAATCTTGAAATTTCTTGTGGCTGTATGTATCAATGCATAACTTCACATCAAACACAGGCAAAATCAGGAAAAGGCCAGCAAACTCCCGTCTCTTTGTCTGTGTTCAAATCTGAGTGTGAAGTGACGTTTTAAGAGTAAATATGGCAAAAGTCTCATATCTTGACAGTGTTCTGGAGTTTCTAGTCTACAGGAAAAGTTAGAGCTGGCTGGCTGTGTTGTGCTAAGGAGTGAAATTTTCTACCCTGTGATTCATGATGTGGCAGTCCTAAATGCTCAGCCATGGAGTAAACTAAAAGGCATCTCCATGAGACAGCGTACTTGATTAGGACAAAAATATTGTGCTGTACTGAGTGAAACACAATAATAAAAGAGGAATTATCTCTAAAACCAGAAAATAAGTGTGACACCAGCCTCCTAGAGCCAATGAAACAGTAATTTTTTTTTATTTCCTGGAACAAAATTCAGTTACTGCAGAACACCAGTCTACTTTTAATGTGTACTTATTCAGATTTTATATGATAAACTGTATTCCTCAGGAATTCAGCTATACATACCTAGTGAATGAAATTCTCCTAACACCAAATAAATATATGCTTCAGCCATCATAGTTATAAAAGACCTCTTTATAGCAGCCAGAAAAGTCTCACATTCACAACTGAAGGCAAGAAAAGTCAATTCACTCCAGCCTTGAACCTACCCAGTCCCAGTGAATGGCAAAATAGATGGACCTGGCATGTTACCTAAAACGTGAAGACATGACAGCTATCTGAACTATAGTAGGAGACAGTCCATAGAAGCTTTTAATTTATTTTGAACTGTCTCCACTGATAGAAATTACAGCTGAATATGTATTATGACAGAGAAGGAGGCAGACCTTTAGCTTACCATCTCTGAAACCACTTATGGGTTTGGAGGTCAAAATTCAACCATTTAAGACTTATCAGCTGCCATGGCTTATCCTGAAGCAGTAGAGCCATGGCTAAAATACTGTTTTGTAGGAACATTTTTCTCTACTTTTAGATTCTCTAAATTTATTGTGCGTAATTTCAATCTGAAAAGGACTGAAAAGGAGTTCAAGAAGACATGTACTCTATTCCTGTGCACTGAGGTTAGTTACACTTATTTAAGCTTCCCCAAACAGGCATTTCCCTGTCACAATGCAATGGTTCCCACTTTTGACATGTGTCTACCTCTCCTTTAGTACATGGTAAAGCAAACAGTGTCCCAGCTGACAGTTTACTAATCATTGTAGAGCAGAGTAATTTTATATATCTTCTGTAAAAATAAAACTTAATTTAAATTTTTTGGTCTGCCTATAACCTCAGGACCTTCTCTGCCACTTATGTTAGTTTCTTGACCCCCATTTGGTATTTGTGAATTCAGCATCCTCTGCAAAGCTGAATTTCTTCCTGGATTTTGGAAGATTAGTTTGTTGGTATAATTTGAATTCTGATTCTGTTTTCTAAAGTGCTTAACACAGTCATTATTTAATGCCAAAGTCATTATTATTGTTGAATTTCTATATGAAAGTCAAAAATGTTTGGCTACTGCTTAGTTATGGAGAGAAAGTTACTCAGTTTAGTGTCAGAGGAAAATGGATATTCAAGCTGCTAAAATTACTAAAACTCCTCTCTCCAGTGAAGTTATATGTGTCATAACTGTACTACAGTAGCTTTTGAAATAGCTAAAAAAAAAAGGAAGAAAAGAAAAAAAAAAATAAAAATGAGAAATTACCCCCGACCATAATCAGACTGCTGAAGACATCACATTTACATCCCTGATCAAGAGAGTTTTGAGCAGAAGGTCAACCAGATGACTAGGTTATTCCTTGGTGAATGACAAAGTGAAAGCAGAGCCAGAACACAGATGGAGGCACATGAATGCCAGGAGGATACAGGAAAACAGAAAAAAAGGCTAAAACACAAGAAGATAAGCCACTATGATATTCCCCAGAAAAAGAAGCCTCTTGTGAGCACTTTTGGGCAAAGCCTTTGCTTCTAGAAATAACCAAGGGTATGATATATAGTGCATCCTTTATGAATAGATGCCAGTGGAATGTCATTACTCAGTTCCATCTTTTTATCCCTTCCTGTAGGATTCAAAAATTTTTTTGGCTCTGTTGTGGTTTAAGCCGAGCTGGCAACCCAGAACCATGCAGCCACTCACTCACTCCCTCCTTCTTCCTCCCCTGGCTCCCAGAGGGATGGGGAGGAGAATCGGAAGGGTGTAGCTCCCATGGGTTGAAATAAGAACAGCCCAGTAACTAAGGTGTAACACAAACCACTGCTGCTGCCACCAATAATAATAATGATAAGTGAAAGAACAAGGGGAAAGAATACAACCACTCACCACCCACCAACCGATACCCAGCCTGACCCGACCAGTGATCTGGCCCTTCCGGGTAACTGCCCCAGTTCATATACTGGTCATGACATGCTGTGGTATGGAATAGCTCTTTGGTTAGTTTGGGTCAGGTGTCCTGTCTCTGCTTCCTCCTGGCTTTTCCTCCTCCCTGGCAGAGCATGAGACTCAGAAGGTCCTTGGTCAGAGTAAATGTTACTGAGCAGTAACTAAAACCACTGGTGTTATCAGCACTGTTCCCAGGCTGAAAGTCAAAACCACAGCACTGCACTAGCTACTTAGAAGGAGAAAAATGACTGCTACTGCTGAAACCAGGACAGTATCCACCCTTATTCCATGCCATTCACGTCATGCGCAGATCTCACATTTTTCAATATACCATCACTCTTGTCTCATATACATATATACATACACACACACACACACAAAGAGAGAGAGAGATCATTCCTTATTGCATGGACCAAACCCTACAAAGCTGCTGAGTTCGTCCAGTGCATGATGTCGGGCTCCACTTCTTGTAACAGTTTTTCAGAGCAGGAGAGGCTGTGTGCAATTTTGGATCGTTTCCTGCTGATGATACCGCAGAACTTGTCTGGTTTCATCAAAGTTCATTCTTTGTTGGGAAGATGGTCGGGGGGAAGTCAGGGCCCGTTGCTGGTGACCTGAAGACATCTACGTCATGGACTATAAAAGTGCTACATAGCAGGCAATAGCAGATGATTGAGTTCATTGGCTGTTTTTGCCTAAAAGCAAATCCGCTTGAAGTACACATCGGACTTCCCCATCTTCCTGCATTACCCACCAAGTATATCCAGGTCCCTGAGCAAAAGCAATCTCACAAGTGGGTTTGCATTTACCTGAAGCAGGAATAACCCAGACTGTCTTCCCCAGAAAATTCTTTATCTGCACCATAGGAACTTTGTCCCTCTCTACAATATGTAAAAGTTCTGACTTGGGCTGGGCCAGCCCTGTTGGCAGATCCTCTGGTGTTGACCAACCAGGTGGCCTTTGGTAAGTGTGTATCCCAATGCTTGCAAATTCCCCCACCCATTGCTCTCAGTGTAGTTTTTAACAGCCCATTCTACCGTTTGATTTTCCCAGAGGCTGGTGTGTGGTAGGGGATGTGATATACCCACTCAATGCCATGCTCTTTGGCCCAAGTGTCTATAAGGTTGTTCCAGAAATGAGTCCCATTGTCTGACTCAGTTCTCTCTGGGATGCCCTGTTGTCATAAAATCTGCTTTTCAAGGCCCAGGATAGTGTTCCGGGCAGTGGCATGGGGCACAGCGTATGTTTCCAGCCACCCGGTGGTTGCTTCCACCATGGTAAGCACATGGTGCTTCCCTTGGCGGGTTGGTGGGAGTGTGATATAGTCAATCTGCCAGGCCTCCCCATATTTGTACTTCAGCCATTGTCCTCCATACCAAAGAGGCTTTAACCGCTTGGCTTGTTTAATTGCAGCACATGTTTCACACTCATGAATAACCTGGGCAATAGTGTCCATTGTTAAGTCCACCCCTCGGTCACGGACCCATCTATATGTTGCATCTCTGCCCTGATGGCCTGAAGTGTCATGGGCCCACCGGGCCAAAAATAATTCACCTTTATGTTGCCAATCTAAGTCCATCTGAGCCACTTCAATCTTAGCCGTTTTACCCACTTGTTGGTTGTTCTGGTGTTCCTCAGTGGCCTGACTCTTGAGTACATGAGCATCTATATGGCATACCTCCACCACCAGGTTCTGCTCCAGGGAAGCGATATCTTGCCACAGTGCAGCAGCCCAGATGGGTTTACCTTTGCGTTGCCAGTTCCTCTGCTTCCATTGCTTCAACCCCCCCCACAGGGCATTTGCCACCATCCATGAGTCAGTATAGAGACAAAGTACTGGCCACTTTTCTCGTTCAGCAATGTCCAGGGCCAGCTGGATGGCTTTCACCTGGGCAAACTGACTCGATTCACCCTCTCCTTCAGCAGTTTCTGCAACTTGTCGTCCAGGACTCCATACAGCTGCCTTCCATCTCCGATGCTTTCCCACAATACGGCAAGAGCCATCAGTAAACAAGGCATACTGCTTTTCACTTTCTGACAGTTTATTATATGGTGGGGCCTCTTCAGCGCGCACCACCTCCTCCTCTGGTGATGTTCCAAAATCTTTGCCCTCTGGCCAGTCCATGACTCCTAGAATTCCTGGACTACTGAGATTTCCTATTCGAGCTCGTTGTGTAATTAGTGCAGCTCATTTACTCCATGTAGCATTGGTTGCATGATGTGCCTTTGAACATCCAGCCAACCACAGTCAACTGGGGTGCCAGGAGGAGCTGTGCTTCAGTGCCAATTGCTTCTGAAGCAGCTCGAACCCCTTCATAGGCTGCCAGTATCTCTTTCTCAGTTGGGGTATAGCTGGCCTCAGATCCTTTGTATCCCTGACTCCAATAGACATCGAGTCTCCCCTGGAGCTTTCTGCCAGAGGCTCCAGGTAGGATCGTTCTCCCCTGCTGCTGTGTAGAGTACATGCCGCAGAAAAATTATGGACTCAGCCAGAGATCAATGTGATCAGACCAAAGCCATTTATTAGAAAGCATCTATCCTTTTTATACTGTTGTCTGCATCTGCTTACAATAGCTTGCTGTATTACAGTAGGATACATATTCTTGCAGCATACAGCAACTAGTATACAATTAATCAAATAAGCTTATCGGAACTTAACCTTTAAAACTTGCTAACAGTTCAATATTTTGTATCTTAGCACATTCCAGTTTCTTCTTATCTTGCTTACACTGTTACTTTTGCTTCCTTAGCCACGCCCTCCTTCATCCTCGATTCATGTCGAACTCCACGTGGGCACTTGCTGACTTGGGAATGTGGCCATTCTTTGCTAAAAATCCATCCACAAGTACATTTTCTACATCTGGCCTGGTCCAGACTGGTCCAAGGGCTACTGCATGAACTATCTCACGTTTAATTTGCTCAAAGGTTTGTTGTTGTTCAGGGCCCCATTCAAAATCATTCTTCTTCCAGGTCACATGATAGGGCTGTTGTGGTTTAAACCCAGTCAGGTAACTTGTTCACTCACTCCCAGTGAGTGGTGCCGAGCTGACAACAGTTGAGGTCCGTGTACCCCCCCCCCCCCACCGGGGTTCTCCCCCACTCCCAGAGGAACGGGGAGGAGGATCGAAAAAAAGTACAACTCCCACAGGTTGAGACAAGAAAAGTCCAGCAACCAATGTACAACACAAATCACCACCGCTACTATCAACTACAACAATGAAAAGGGAAAATAACAAGGGAAGAGAATACGATACCACTGGCCAAGAAAACGAGTTCCACCCGGAAGCCCGTGTCCTTCCGGGTAACTCCCAGTCTCCCCCACCCCGTCCATGACGTGCTGTGGTATGGAATACCTCCCTGGCTAGCCCGGGTCAGGCGCCCCGTCTCTGCTTCCTCCCGGCTTCCCCTCCTCCCTGGCAGAGCATGAGCCTCACAAAGTCCTTGGTCAGGGTAAACATCACTTAACAACAACTGAAAACATCGACTTCACCAACACTGTTCTCAGGCTGGAAGTCAAAACACAGCACTGCACCAGCTAGCACAAAGGAAAAAAAAAACATGACTGCTACTGCTGAACCCAGGACATTATCCACCCCTTCTCCCATACCATTCACGACGTGCTCAGATCCCACATTTTCAATACACCATTGCTCTCCCACAAATATACAGCCATATACATACAGACCAAGAGGAAAAGATCATTTTCTTAGTGCATGGACCAATCCCTATAATGCTGCCGAGTCCATTCGGTCCATGATGTTCAAAGTTCATTCTCTGTTGGGATGATGGCTGGAGGGAAGTCAGGGCCAGTCGCTGGTGACCTGGAGACATCTAGTTGATGGGCTATAAAAGCATTACACAGCAGGCAATGGCATACAATTGAGTTCACTGGCTGTTTTCCCCTAAAATCAAATCCCCTTGAGGTATACATCGGACTTCCCCATCTTCCTGCATTACCCACCAAGTATATCCAGGTCCCTGAGCAAAAGCAATCCCATGAGTGGGTTTGCCTTTACCTGAAGCAGGAATTACCCAGACTGTCTTCCCCAGCAAATTCTTCATATGCACCACGGGAACTTTGTCCCCCTCTACAATATGTAAAAGTTCTGACTGGGCTGGGCCAGCCCTGTTGGCAGATCCTCTGGTGTTGACCAACCAGGTGGCCTTTGGTAAGTGTGCATCCCAATGCTTGAAAGTTCCCCCACCCATTGCTCTCAGTGTAGTTTTTAACAGCCCATTGTACCGTTCGATTTTCCCAGAGGCTGGTGCATGGTAGGGGATGTGATATACCCACTCAATGCCATACTCTTTGGCCCAAATATCTATAAGGTTATTCTGGAAATGAGTCCCATTGTCTGACTCAATTCTCTCTGGGGTGCCGTGTCGCCACAAAATCTGTTTCTCAAGGCCCAGGATAGTGTTCCGGGCAGTGGCATGGGGCACAGCGTATGTTTCCAGCCACCCGGTGGTTGCTTCCACCACGGTAAGCACATGGCGCTTGCCTTGGCGGGTTGGTGGGAGTGTGATATAGTCAATCTGCCAGGCCTCCCCATATTTATACTTCAACCATCGTCCTCCATACCAAAGAGGCTTTAACCGCTTGGCTTGTTTAATTGCAGCACATGTTTCACACTCATGAATAACCTGGGCAATAGTGTCCATTGTTAAGTCCACCGCTCGGTCACGGGCCCATCTATATGTTGCATCTCTGCCCTGATGGCCTGAAGTGTCATGGGCCCACCGGGCCAAAAATAATTCACCTTTATGTTGCCAATCTAAGTCCATCTGAGCCACTTCAATCTTAGCCGTTTTATCCACTTGTTGGTTGTTCCGGTGTTCCTCAGTGGCCCGACTCTTGGGTACATGGGCATCTACATGACGTACCTTCACCACCAGGTTCTGCACCCTGGCAGCAATATCTTCCCACAGTGCAGTAGCCCAGATGGGTTTACCTCTGCGTTGCCAGTTGCTCTGCTTCCATTGCTTCAACCACCCCCACAGGGCATTTGCCACCATCCATGAGTCAGTATAGAGACAAAGTACTGGCCACTTTTCTCGTTCAGCAATGTCCAGGGCCAGCTGGATGGCTTTCACCTGGGCAAACTGACTCGATTCACCCTCTCCTTCAGCAGTTTCTGCAACTTGTCGTCCAGGACTCCATACAGCTGCCTTCCATCTCCGATGCTTTCCCACAATACGGCAAGAGCCATCAGTAAACAAGGCATACTGCTTTTCACTTTCTGACAGTTTATTATATGGTGGGGCCTCTTCAGCACGCATCACCTCCTCCTGTGGTGACATTCCAAAATCTTTGCCCTCTGGCCAGTCCATGATGACTTCTAGAATGCCTGGACGACTGAGATTTCCTATTCGAGCTCGTTGTGTAATTAGTGCAGCCCATTTACTCCATGTAACATCAGTTGCATGATGTGTAGAGGAGACCCTGCCTTTGAACATCCAGCCCAGCACGGGCAACCGGGGTGCCAGGAGGAGCTGTGCTTCAGTGCCAATCACTTCCGAAGCAGCTCGAACCCCTTCATAGGCTGACAGTATCTCTTTCTCAGTTGGGGTATAGCTGGCCTCAGATCCTTTGTATCCCCGACTCCAAAAGCTGAGGGGTCGACCTCGAGTCTCCCCTGGAGCTTTCTGCCAGAGGCTCCAGGTAGGACCGTTCTCCCCAGCTGCAGTATACAGTACATTTTTTATATCTGGCCCGGTCCGGACTGGTCCAAGGGCTACTGCGTGAACTATCTCGCGTTTAATTTGCTCAGAGGCTTGTTGCTGCTCAGGGCCCCATTTAAAATCCTTCTTCTTCCGGGTCACATGATAGAGAGGGCTTACAATCGAACTGTAATTTGGGATGTGCATTCTCCAGAACCCCACTGCACCCAAGAAAGCTTGCGTTTCTTTCTTATTAGTTGGTGGAGACATTGCTGTTATCTTGTTGATCACATCTGTGGGGATCTGTCTACGTCCATCTTGCCATTTTATTCCCAAAAATTGAATCTCCTGTGCAGGTCCCTTGACCTTACTCCGTTTTATGGCAAAACCGGCTTTCAGCAGGATTTGGATTATTTTCCTCCCTTTCTCAAAGACTTCTTCCGCTGTATCGCCCCACACAATAATGTCATCAATGTATTGCAGGTGTTCTGGAGCTTGCCCCTGTTCCAGTGCCATCTGGATCAGTCCATGGCAAATGGTAGGGCTGTGTTTCTGTCCCTGGGGCAGTCGGTTCCAAGTGAACTGGACACCCCTCCAAGTAAAAGCAAACTGTGGCCTGCACTCCGCTGCCAAAGGAATTGAGAAAAATGCATTGGCAATATCAATCGTGGCATACCACTTGGCTGCCTTTGACTCCAGTTCATACTGAAGTTCTAGCATGTCCGGTACAGCAGCACTCAATGGTGGTGTGACTTCATTCAGGCCACGATAGTCTACTGTTAGTCTCCATTCTCCATTAGACTTTCACACTGGCCATATGGGGCTATTAAAGGGCGAGTGGGTCCTGCTGATCGCCCCCTGACTCTCCAGTCTATGGATCAGCTGATGGATGGGAATCAGGGAGTCTCGGTTGGTGCGATATTGCTGCCGGTGCACTGTTGTGGTCGCAATTGGCACTTGTTGTTCTTCAACTTTCAGCAACCCCACAGCAGAGGGATCTTCTGAGAGACCAGGCAAGGTGGACAGCTGCTCAATTTCCTCAGTCTCCAAAGCAGTAATACCAAAAGCCCACCGGTACCCTTTTGGGTCTTTGAAGTACCCTCTCTTGAGGTAGTCTATGCCGAGGATGCATGGAGCCTCTGGACCAGTCACAATAGGGTGCTTTTGCCACTCCCTCCCAGTCAGGCTGATTTCAGCCTCCAGCACAGTCAACTCTTGGGATCCTCCTGTTACTCCAGAAATATAGATGGGTTCCACCCCTTGACAGCTTGATGGCATCAGGGTACACTGTGCACCGGTATCTACTAGAGCCTTATACTTCTGTGGGACTGATGTGCCAGGCCATCTGATCCACACAGTCCAGTAAATCCGATTGTCCCCTACCTCCACCTGGCTGGAGGCAGGGCTCCTCTAATGGTCGTCACAGCTTTGGACACTTAAGTCGTGGTGAAAGGGATTATTCTTCATTATCACAGGAGCTGGAGTAAAATCAGCTCTTCCACTCCATCTGGGAAACTGCTCACCAGAGACTGAAGCCGTAGCTCTCATGGGACGATCAGTCTTGGCCCTTGCTCCCCTCTTCAGTTCACTCACCCGTTCCTCCAAAGCTGAAGTAGGTTTTCCATCCCACTTTGTCATGTCTTCTCTGTGATCCAGCAGGTAAAACCGTAGGGTACCCCGTGGCATATACCTCCTGTATCTCCTCTCTCGAACAATAGGACGCCTTTTGTTAATAGCTGAGACGTGTGTTGGTACACGTGAGGAGCTGGATAAATCAGATAGATCGTCCCTCAATTGTTTGAGATCCTGGGACAGTTTTTCCACAGCTGAGATGATGGAAGGGGTGAGATTGTCTTCGAACTCTCGGAGTTTATGAACCATTTCATCCACTGTTAGTGGTACTATGTCATTCCAGGTTACTGTTGCCAACGAATGGACATATGATGACAGTGCATTTCGTGTAAGTTTTCGCCACATGGGTTGTGTACATTCAACTTCATCTGGATCTATAGGTGTATCCCCGTTATTCGGCTTGATGTAATAGAGCATCTCTATGATGGCCGATTCCCTCAGAGACTGGATGCCTTTGTCTATAGTAGTCCACTTGGCCGAACGACTCGTAACATCATCCTTGTACGGAAACCTTTCTTTCACAGCTGCCAAGACCCGCCTCCAAAGGCTGAGGGACGTTTCCTCTCTTGCGATTGCTTTGTCAATTCCCCCTTCTCTAGCAAGTGATCCCAGCTGCTTGGCTTCTGTACCTTCTAGTTCGTGACCATCGGCCCCATTGTCCCAGCATTGGAGTAACCAGGTGATGATGTGCTTCGCTGGTTGACAGGTAAAACCTTTTCGCATATTCCGCAGCTCGGTTGAGGTCCGAGGTCGAGAAGTTACCTCTTCTTCTTCGTCATGTGATGATGACTCCTGATCAGATTCTGGACCGGGTGGTGAATTCATTGGTTCTTCATCTCGCTTCACCCTTTTTGCCTCCTTTTTGCTTGTTCTCTTGCGTACAGGGGCAACCGATATTGGTACGAATTGGTCCTCTGGTTTGGCTGCAGTGATTATCACTGTGGTTTGAGTAGCAGCTGTACTTGTTGCTGGGGGTGGTGTAGCTGCTGTACTTTGAGCTGGAGTAACCGCGCTGTCTGTTGCAGTTGAAGTTTGAGCAGCTGCTGTACTTGCCACTGGGGTAGCTGCTCTGTTCATTGAGGCCAAAGTTTGAGTAGCGACTGTACTTGTCGCTGGGGTTGGTGCAGCTGCTGTGCTTGGAGCTGGGGTAACTGCGCTGTCTGTTGCAATTGAAGTTTGAGCAGCTGCTGTACTTGCCGCTGGGGTAGCTGCGCAGTTCATTGCAGCCAAAGTTTGAGTAGCGACTGTCGCTTTGCCCTCAAATCCGCCGATATTCTTTTCCTTTTGAAGGTGCTGGATAGTGTTGAACAAGGCCCTGTAAGCATAGGCCAAGCCCCAGCACGTTGCCGTGATTTGTCCATCTCCGGTATGGCCAGAATGACCACACACCTCATTTAAGTGTTTTACTAATTCTTCTGGATTTTGCAGTTGTTCGGTAGTGAAATTCCAAAGTACTGGAGGGGCCCACTGACCTAGATACTTGCCCATACTATCCCACACACCCTGCCACTCATGGCTGTCCAGCCTCAGGGAAAATCTCTCGGTCCTCCTACATCGTCGTTTGACCCCAGACAAGACCCAAACCTGACCATTCTTAACTCTTGAAATCAGTCGTGGGCAAAACACACTCTGTATGCGTGTTAGCATGGTGATTCCCATCACCATCAGCAAACAAGTCTCAACAGCATTAAAAGGCCATTCAAAAAATTCAAAACTCTCAAATGTAAATGGTCTGGGGGGACGACTGGGAGGGTAAAAGAATGTCTCCTTCACAGGTTGAGCACCTGAGAAGGAGAAAAAAGATGTGTAATTGCTAAGCACCTCCATCATATACCTCCCAAAGTATAAAGGTGGTGACCACACTGGGAACATAAGCCAGATCAGTTTCATGATCAATGATTCTATTGTATTACAAGTCATTACCATAAAGTACAATGGGACAAAAACCTTAGCCCAAGCCCCACACTTGAAAAACACAAATACAGCAAATACCGGATGGACGTAAGATATGATATACTGAAACTGTGAGATCAAGAGGAACAACCTTGAGAGCCAATAAATCAGCATTGTGACGAGTGACTACCAATCCAGTCAGATTTGTTCTTATCTCAACCCCTCGTGCCCCACGTTGGGCGCCAAAAAGAACTGTCGTGGTTTAAACCCAGTCAGGTAACTTGTTCACTCACTCCCAGTGAGTGGTGCCGAGCTGACAACAATCGAGGTCTGTGTGTCCCCCCCCCCGGGGTTCTCCCCCACTCCCGGAGGAACGGGGAGGAGGATCGGAAAAAAGTGCAACTCCCACGTGTTGAGACAAGAACAGTCCAGCAACCAATGTACACAAATCACCACCGCTACTATCAACTACAACAATGAAAAGGGAAAATAACAAGGGAAGAGAATACGATACCACCGGCCAAGAAAACGAGTTCCACCCGGAAGCCCGTGTCCTTCCGGATAACTCCCAGTCACCCCCCACCCCGGCCATGACGTGCTGTGTTATGGAATACCTCCCTGGCTAGCCCGGGTCAGGCGCCCCGTCTCTGCTTCCTCCCGGCTTCCCCTCCTCCCTGGCAGAGCATGAGCCTCACAAAGTCCTTGGTCAGGGTAAACATCACTTAACAACAATTGAAAACATCGACTTCACCATCACTGTTCTCAGGCTGGAAGTCAAAACACAGCACTGCACCAGCTACCACAAAGGAAAAAAAAAACATGACTGCTACTGCTGAACCCAGGACAGGGCTTACAATCAAACTGTAATTTGAGATGTGCATTCTCCAGAACACAACAGCACCCAAGAAAACTTAGGTTTCCTTCTTACTAGTTGGTGGAGACACTGCTCTTATCTTGTTGATCACATCTGTGGGGATCTGGTGACATCCATCTTGCCATTTTATTCCCAAAAGTTGAATCTCCTGTGCAGGTCCCTTGTCCTTACTCCGTTTTATGGCAAAACCGGCTTTCAGCAGGAGTTGGATTATTTTCCTCCCTTTCTCAAAGACTTCTTCCGCTGTATCGCCCCACACAATAATGTCATCAATGTATTGCAGGTGTTCTGGAGCTTGCCCCTGTTCCAGTGCCGTCTGGATCAGTCCATGGCAAATGGTAGGGCTGTGTTTCTGTCCCTGGGGCAGTCGGTTCCAAGTGAACTGGACACCCCTCCAAGTAAAAGCAAACTGTGGCCTGCACTCCGCTGCCAAAGGAATTGAGAAAAATGCATTGGCAATATCAATCGTGGCATACCACTTGGCTGCCTTTGACTCTAGTTCATACTGAAGTTCTAGCATGTCCGATACGGCAGCACTCAATGGTGGTGTGACTTCATTCAGGCCACGATAGTCTACTGTTAGTCTCCATTCTCCATTAGACTTTCACACTGGCCATATGGGGCTATTAAAGGGCGAGTGGGTCCTGCTGATCACTCCTTGACTCTCCAGTCTACGGATCAGCTGATGGATGGGAATCAGGGAGTCTCGGTTGGTGCGATATTGCCGGCGGTGCACTGTTGTGGTTGCAACTGGCACTTGTTGCTCTTCGACCTTCAGCAACCCCACAAGAGAAGGATCCTCTGAGAGACGAGGCAAGGTGGACAGCTGCTCAATTTCCTCTGTCTCCAAAGCAGCAATACCAAAAGCTCACCAGTACCCTTTTGGGTCTTTGAAGTACCCTCTCTTGAAGTAGTCTATGCCGAGGATGCATGGAGCCTCCAGCACAGTCAACTCTTGGGATCCCCCTGTCACTCCAGAAATAGAAATGGGTTCCACCCCTTGACAGCTTGATGGCATCAGGAGACACTGTGCACTGATATCTACTAGAGCTTTATACTTCTGTTGAGACTCATGTGCCAGGCCATCTGATCCACACAGTCCAGTAAATCCTATTGTCCACTACTTCCACCTGGCTGGAGGCAGGGCCCCTCTAATAGTCATCACATTGGTCACTTAAGTCTTGTTTACAGAGATTAGTCTTTATCACAGGAGATGGAGTAAAATCAGCTCTTTCACTCCATCTGGGAACCTGCTCACCAGAGACTGAAGCAGCAGCTTTCATGGGATGATCAGCCTTGACCCTTGTCCTCCTCTTCAATTCATGCACCTGTTCCTCCAAAGCTGAGGTAGGTTTTCCACCCCACTTTCTCATGTCTTCTCTGTGATCCCACAGGTAAAACCGTAGGGTGTCCCATGGCGTATACCTTCTATATCTTCTCTCTCAAGCAGTAGGACACCTTTTGTTAATAGCTGAGATGTGTGTTGGTACACGTGAGGAGCTGGATAGATCAGATAAGTAATCTCTCAGTTGTTTGAGGTCCTGGGACACTTTTTCCACAGCTGAGATGATGGAAGGGGTGAGATTGTCTTCGAACTCTCAGAGCTTATGAACCATTTCATCCACTGTTAGCGGTACTATGTCATTCCAGGTTACTGTTGCCAATGAATGGGCATATGATGATGGTGCATTCCATGTAAGTTTTCACCACATGGGTCATGTACATTCAACTTCATCTGGATCTATGGGTGTATCCCTGTTATTCGGCTTGATGTGATAGATCACCTCTACAATGGCTGATTCCTCAGAGACTGGATGCCTTTGTCTATAGTAGTCCACTTGGCCAAATGACTCATAACATTGTCCTTTTATGGAAACCTTTCTTTCACAGCTGCCAAGAGCTGCTTCCAAAGGCTGAAGGACTGTTTCTCGCAATTGCTTTGTCAATTTCCCCTTCCCTAGCAAGTGATCCCAGCTGCTTGTCTTCCCTACCTTCTAGTTTGTGATCGTCAGCCCCATTGTCCCAGCATCGGAGCAACCAAGTGATGATGTGCTCCCCTGGTTGACAGGTGGAATCTTTTCACATATTCCATAGCTCGGTTGAGGTCTGGGGTTGAGAAGTCACCTCTTCTTCTTATTCTTCCTCTGATTCATGTGATAATGACTCCTGATCAGATGCTGTCCCGGGTAGTAAGTGCATTGCTGCTTCATCTTGCTTCTTTATCTTTCTTGTGTCTTGTTTGCTTTTCCCCTTGTTAACAGGGGCAATCGATATTGGCAGGAATTGGTCCTCTGGTTTAGCTGCAGTGATTATCACTGTGGTTGGAGTGGCTGCAGTATCTGTTGTTGGGGTTTGGGTAGCTGCTGTACTTGTTACTTGGTTTGGTGTAGCTGCTGTGCTTGGAGCTGGAGTAGCTGCCCTGTCTGTTGCAGTCAGGGTTTGAGTAGCTGCTGTACTTGTTGCTGGGGTTGGTGTAGTTGCTATACTTGGAGTTGGTGTAGCTGCTGTATTTGGAGGTAGAATTGCTGTGTTATCTCTCTGCCGTCAGATCCAGAGACAGTTTTTTCCTTTTGAAAGTACTAGATTTTGTTGAACAGGGCTCTGTAAGCATCTGCCAAGCCCCAGCACATTGCCATGATTTGTCCATCTCTGGTATGACTAGGAGGACAGCACACATCATTTAAGTGTTTTACTAATTTTTCTGGATTTTGCATTTGTTCAGTGGCAAAATTCCAAAATACTGGAGGGGCCTGCTGGCCTAGATACTTGCCCATACTATCCCACACACCCTGCCACTCATGGCTGTCCAGCCTCAGGGAAAATCTCTTGGTCCTCCTATATCGTCATCTAACCTGAGACCCAAACCCAGCTCTGCTTAACTTTCGAGATCAGATGAAATGGTCATGGGTAAAACACATTCTGTGTGTGTGCCAACATGGTGATCCCCATCACAATCAGCAGGCAGGTCTCAAGGGTACCCAAAGGCCATTCAAAACCTTTGAAACTCTCAAATGATGCTGTAAACAGCCCGGTGGGGGGGTGCTGGGAAGGTAAGGAATGTCTCCTTCACAGGTTGACCACCCGAGGAGGGGAAAAAAGATGTGTAATTGCTAAACACTTCTATTATATATCTCTCAAAGTATAGAGATTGTGACCACATTGGGAACGCAGGCCAGATCAGTTTAATGATCAATGATTCTATTGTATTACAAGTCATTACCATAAAGTACAGGGAAACAAGAACCTTAGCCCAAGGCCCCCAGCCAATAAACACTAACACAGCAAATATTGGCTGTAAGTAAGGTATGACATGCTGAAACTGTGAGATCAAGAGCAACAACTTTGAGAACAAATAAATCGGCATTATGAAAAGTGACTATTAATCCAAAACAATTTATGCTTATCACAAATACGATTGGACACACTCCAGTCAGATCTGTCACTATCTCAACCCTTCATGCCCCACGTTGGGCACCAAAAAGAACTGTTTTGGTTTAAGCCCAGCCGGCAACTCAGGACCATGCAGCTGCTCGCTCACTCCCTCCTTCTTCCTCCCCTGGCTCCCAGAGGGATGGGGAGGAGAATCAAAAGAATGTAACTCCCATGGGTTGAGATAAGAACAGTCCAGTAACTAAGGTATAACACAAAACCACTGCTGCTACCACCAATAATGATAAGGGAAATAACATGGGGAGAGAATACAACTGCTCATCACCCACCAACCGATACCCAGCCTGACCCGAGTGGTGATCTGGCCCTTCTGGGTAACTGCCCCTAATTTATATACTGGCCATGACATGCTGTGGTATGGAATACCTCTTTGGTTAGTTTGGGTCAGGTGTCCTGTCTCTGCTTCCTCCCGACTTCCCCTTCTCCCTGGAAGAGCATGAGGTTCAAAAAGTCTTTGGTCAGAGTAAACATAACTGAGCAGCAACTAAAAACACCGGTGTTATCAATGTTGTTCCCAGGCTGAAAGTCAAAAACACAGCTCTGCACCAGCTACTAAGAAGGAGAAAAATGACTGCTACTGCTGAATCCAGGACACATTCAAAGAGTCATTGCAGAATGCACATTTCTTTTGTGACTAGGGGTAAAGCTACAGCAGTTACTCAGTGAGTAGCAAGTCACTCCAAGCTACTGTAGAAAGGTACTTTAGTATAATGCACAGATGGTCAATTAGGTCAGAGTTCATCACTCAAAGGGATGGGACAAGTTACATCATCAAGCTCTCCAATCTCCAAGAAGGAAATGGGGCAAGAAGGCCAGAAGGCTTTATTTTCGAACAAGAGACATACTAGGAACAAGGTGGGCCTTCTCCGGAAGCTATCAGAACTGGCTACCCTGGATTTGGAGAAGGCTGAGGTTCTCAATGACTTTTTTGCCTCAGTCTTCACTGGCAAATGCTCTAATCACACTGCTCAAGTCTTTGGAAGACAAATGTGAGAATGAACACTTTTGGCCACTGTAGGAGAGGATCAGGTTCAAGATCATTTTAAGGACCTGAACGTGCACTAGTCCATGTGACCTGATGAAATCCATCTGCGGGTCCTGAAGGAGCAGTCAAATGAAGTTGCGAAGCCACTGGCCATCATATTTGAGAAATCATGGCAGTCAGGTGAAGTTCCCGATGACTGGAAAAAGGGAAATATAACCCCCATTTTCAAGAACGGGAAAATGGATGACCCGGGGAATTACAGACCAGTCAGTCTCACCTCTGTGCCTGGCAAAATCTTGGAGCAGATTCTCCTGGAAGGCATGCTAAGGCACATGAAAAACAACAAGGTGCTTGGTGACAGCCAGAATGGCTTCACTAAGGGGAAATCCTACCTGACCTATTTGGTGGCCTTCTATGATGGGCTGTAGAACTGATGGACAGGGGTAGAGCAGTTGACGTCATCTACCTGGACTTGTGTAAAGTGTTCGACACTGTCCCACAAGACATCCTTGTCTCTAAATTGGAGAGATATCAATTTCCTAGCTGGGTTTGGAGTTTCTTTCCTGGTTTCCCAAGTGGAGCAAGTTAATGAGTTACATCTCTGCTCTCAAATGCATTATCTCTTGCTGCATAGCATCCCATTAGATTTCCCTGGAGTTTCTGCTGTTTTAAATGGCCTGAACTTTTTTCTTTTTGTCCTTGAAAGATTATAAGACATTTAATTTTTCTTATGTCATGGTTAATTTTTACTCCTACTACTGGCATTTCACATAAGTTTGCCACTGTTGCCATCACAAGAAAGCTGTTATCCAATCTATGTGTGTTGTCAGTGTGACTTCCTGGTCCAATCTCATGGATTTTACCTAAAAGCATCATGCAGCTGTTAAAAAGGTGGCTGTTGAGCACCCTGGGAGCATTACACTCTTCCTGTAAGAAGTTAGTAGAAAAGCATAGCTAATAGATTGGAGCAGAAAACACAGATGCTGTGCATTTAATGTGCTTTGAGCACATACAAAATATGTTGTCATTATTACTGACTCTCACATGGTGATAATTTCTAGCTTCCCAGTTTTGGGAGTGGGCTAGCATTATGGTAAGCATTGCCACTCGTTACCTCTTGCTGGGAGCAGCAATGTATTTTAATCATTCATATTTGATTATATAGGGTGCTGTGAAGATGGAAAATGACAAACTTCATCACAGCAGCTTCAGTCAATAAAACATTGAGACTGATGTTCAGGGTCTTAGGCACATCCCTTTGAAGACCTCAGGCTTTGAAACTGATTCAAACCTTCACCATGCATTTAGGAATTTGTTTTTGAATCTTATCCTGGCAGCTTTTCTTACCTCTTTATACTCAGGTCTTTGTCATCACTGGTGGATTTCCTCTCAAATTCTCGCAGCTTCCATGGAAGACTCAGTTGTAGGAAATACCAGTCTTTGTCTTTATTTTTTTCTTTATTTTCTCTAAAAAGAGTTGACAAAAATAAAAGATAATGAAACAATGGAAACTGTTACTGGGCTTACCCTTCTGCCTCACCAGCTCCACAGCCTTGCCTATCTTGTGACTGTGGCTAATGAGCTCCTGCAGACTGCCTCAGGGCTATTGTATACTCTCAGTTCCCAACCCAAATCTTTCTGCTGCTTTTATTAAAGGTGGTTACTGGTGCTGGTGCACTTAGTCTCCAGCTGTGTCTCTACACTGGAATGAAATGACAGTTACTTATTCTCCCCTAAGAAGAGTTCAGCTTCCTCGTTTCTTAGGTTTTGGTATGCAACAGTAATATATGAATCAACATGAGGAATTTTATCTTTTTCCAGGTCTTTAATTTCTGCAACTGTCCAGCTGCCTCTACAGTCATGGGATGAGCTAGACCATGAACCTGATCAGTCAGCAAAAATTTATTTTGGGATAAATAAGAAAAAAGGGTTATTTTTTTTCAGATTAGGATGTTCCCATATTCCAGACTTCCTCAGATGTACAGATGTGCAAGTACATCAGAGGGGACAACGCAGAAGATGGAGATGTGTGTCAAAGAGGCAGGCAGAGAAACTAATGCAGAATTACTGCCATGGCCTTATGTCCATTGAATTAGGTAATTTCCTTCTGCTTTCTGCATAAGAACCTTCAATTAACATCTCTACTATGGGCGTTAGTTGCTGCATTCCTGGCTTCAGAATGTTTTCCCTTGCTTGTAGCTTCTTTAAAATATGATCATTTTCTAAAGATGTAATTTACATATTCAGTATGCAGCCCCTTTTAAAAGTGTAAAAGGTTTTAACTTGTGAGCTTTTCTTGGAGTCCCCTTTGTATAACTTGCAAGCACATAAAAATCACTGATCTGAGTATGGAACCACCCATTATAGGCGTGGAGCTTGGCACATAGCCCAGGTGATTAGTAGTATTTAAACAACTTATTAGACAAAGGCAGTTTTAACCTGTTGTCACTTAAAGCTTCCTTTGAAATGCAGAATTGTTCCTTTGTGCTTATCATAGCTTCTTACCAAAATTAGATGAAGTCATGCTCATCTATGGTTTCCCTTAAATGACTGTGTGTTTTTATTTTTAGGGAATGGAAGAGTGTGAAACAAATTCTAATTCTTTGATATTATTATTTTTTCACACCCGTGATGTAATCTTCACGCATCTTCAACCTGCAGAAAGGTGCAAAGGTGTTTTAGTTTTATGGGGAACTGTATATTATAGGGTTCTTTTCTTTTTCTAGGTCTTCTTATAGGAAAATAAACAAAGCACTGTACTGACAACAGGATTATTATTTTCTGATATTTGCTCTCTAATTTGGGTTTCTTTATCTTTATCAAGTTCTGTAGTTCTGACTTTGAAAAATTCTACAGTGGTCCAGGAAAACTATTTCTCTTTTCTTCCTGGCACACTGATGCTTCTGCTTTAGGAAAGCATTAAGAACACATTAAATAGGAGTCATTATTCAGAAGTAAGAGAAATGTTTGTTACAAGTGAATGTCCTGTTTTTAAAATCACTGTTTGATATCATTTTTTTATAAAATATTTTCTTAATCATCTGCCAGAAGTGAAACAATCTGGAGAATAATTTTAGAATTTGCAAAAGCTGCTTTACACCTGGAAATAGGAAAAATAATCTATGACATTTCTATTCACTGGCAAGACTGGAATGTGGGTTTGAATTTGCAGCTGATCAGGTTTGCTAATAGATACCTCTGTGGTCTACGGGAACTGCAGGCCCAAACAAGGCTGAAAATAAAAAACACCTTCTTGAAAGACAAAGAAGGTTAATGAGTTAGCCTTCCATTTTCTGGCTACAAAGCAAAGTAATTAAAAGGTATGTAAGTGAGTATTATGAGCTGGTGTTCATTTCAAATATAGAGAGATGCTGTCAGCTACTGGGTGGTACATTAGCATAGATGCGACCTATAATTCCAATCGATTATCTTTTCTGCACAAACGTGGGAAAACATACTGATTTAGTCTTGTGATTGTGTTTCTGTATACACAGACTAAATTGCTTTTGGCAGCTTGAACATGAGAGCAATCTACTCTGCTAATACTATATTTTTGAAGTCTCGGATTTGGGTACTACAATTTCCTCTGATTTAGCTTAAGATTAAATAACAACAACAACAGCAACAATATAATGCTTTGCAGGTTACATTTTTAGTCTCTGAAGAACCACCTTGTAGATTTTTCATGTTAGAAAGTCATTAAGTTTTAGAAAGAATATTTATTCCTCCTCTCCACTCTGTATACTGTAATTTGTGAAGTTTATATCATAAATCTAACTAGTAATCAGAGCAACAGTGTGACATTTTGCATATCTCTTTCTTGAATTAATCACACAGCTTTTGTCTTACAATTTGTTCTTGAATATAGGCTGGACTATTAAAATTCCTTTCATGAAAAATGCTTCCTGAAGCCCTCATTAACTTTTTTTTTACTTTTTAATTTTCCTGTGTGTTTCCTTGTCTTTTTATCATTGTTGTGCTGAAACAAATGGCTGTATTCTGACATTCTCTATTACAGCTACATCACATTAATCCTTTTTGGGTTTTCTTTCTTTTTTTTTCTAAACATCATTACTTTATACTATCTTTTTCACTTACAATTTTATCTAGGGATCACAATAGTCTTGTTCTCCATCCACCTGTCCTTCTCATCCACGTTCTTATATTGTAGCCAGAACTAAAAAGACAATTGTTACTGACATAAGAGTATTTTTAAAGTCCTCCAATGTTTTAAGGAGATCTAAATCTATTTGATTTCAGAAATGTTGTCTCTCTCTAATTGACATGCCATGTTTCAGTTCTCAGTTGTCAAACCAAATGAAATGTCTGTGATCATTTATCATCCATGGATGGAAAAGAATTCATTATGCAAGGTGAGAATACTGGGATACCTAACTCTCCACCGCTCTCTTTGAAACATGAACAGAAGTCTCAAATTGAGGTAAAATGCACATTGCCTAAGGTGAGGTCTCTGGTGAAGCTTTGTCCCATGGGCTACACACACTGCAAGATGCATGGAAATGAGGCAGTGTTTGTATCATTAGAAGGGAATGTCAGAAGGTCTTCTTTCCTTTTCTGCACATGTAATTTTCCATGAATGTTTGTGAAAAATTACCTTTTTGTTTTATGTATGTTACAAATGTGGTACCAATGTCCATGTAATTATATTTATATGTTTACACACAATGTGTCCTTCCATAAGTTTTTACCAAAGTGACTTTTTTTCTAGTGAGCCTGGTTGAAAAATTATTGGGCTGTGTTTGAACTTGTATGTGTCTTCATACATATATTAGAGGAAAACCTGAATACATTAGTGTATATATACTAGGAATATTAACTTTTTTCTTAATTTCTTCCTGCGTAATTGAAGCTCATTAACATATAAATAAATTATCTAAATTCTTTTTACTGCTTTATATGTGAAATATATGAATATTTCTAAAAAGTTAGAACAAAGCTGTGTCTATCCAATATCCCTTTTCTTGACAGTGGTCTGTATCTACCGCTCAAGACAAAGAATCCAGCAAGACAGGACATGGTGAAGATGGCTCTTTTGATGTAATGCAAGTTTTAGAAACTCTCTTGGAGTATTATTCATTCTTTATCACCCAATTATCTTACATTTCACAAAGTCATTTTGCTCATTTATTTGTTCCATTGCTTTGAGAAATCTCCAGAGTGTCCCTGTTTGATGGAAAGTTTCTGGGGGAATTTCGATGCCACACTGGGACCTCATCTTAGAGAACTTCAGATCTTCTTATAGCTTTTCATTGTCCAGACACTGTTTCATTTCACTCTCTTACACACACACAGGGACACACATCAATACATTTATGAAGCTTAGGTATTTCTATATGTTTTCAAGAAAAATGATATTCAAAAGCCTCCCATTGACTTTTTGATAAATGTTTCATACAGAAACTTGCTTGACAGCCAAAAGGAATGAATAAGCTTATTCCAACAAAATCACCACCATGTCTGATTACACTATTTTTCAATGGCCAGTTTTGTGCAGAGAAAGAGATCCCTATGGGGAGGTTGTTTGTCAGCCCAAGTCAAAGCTTTAATGTTACTCTGAAATAGCCTAGTTGAAGTTGGGTGAGAGTTTCTCTTTTTCCCTTTAGGCAAAAAGGTATAAAGAAATTATGTAAAAAAATATATAAATCAGGCCACAGAGACCATATTAGTTTATGTAAGCTCCTGGTGCAAATATATTCATTTTCTGTTCTAATAGGGCTCTTATTTTTGAAAAGTCTTTTTTACTTTTACATTTTTCTACATCTATGATTTCTTTAAATCTATTACAGTTTATTTTGCCAGGGTCTACTTAAGCATATTTTAATCATAAGGTTATCAGAGTCACATTTATCAGTACAGTGGCTACAATAATATACACTTCATCCCTAGGAATTAGTTTTGCTCTCAGCTCTTCCCAGAATTATTTTAAACTAAACAATAATCCCTATGTCTGAAGCAGCTTCTGCACTGAACAGTTGTTCCAGTGGGATCTAAAATTTAAATGGCAATAATTTATACTTGCTTTACTCCACAGTTGTCAGCCAAATCAGACTCTTTGCGTAAAATATGCATTGTCATATTAACCATTTCAACAGGAACGTGAATCTGCTGTTCTCTTTTAACAATGTCTTGATTTTAGCAGAGTTGCTGGTTGAAGAGTGAAGGAAATCTTCCATGCCATTGTGTTTAGCAAATGCTACCTGATATGATGAAAAAATATAATTGACAGAAACAATTCCTATAGATTCAGAGTAAAGCTTAAAGGATGAAGGATTTCTCTTAGTTTTTCCTTGCAGCTATGTGACTGTGTATACTTTGACATGTAACTGGAACTAAAAAATGCAGCTGTTAGTTAAGGTGAAGAAAGATTGAACCATGTTAGATGTACATACGTGTTCTGCTACCCTTCCAGAAAGGCAATAACATTTGGTGTCCTTTTGCTTTCCAAAGAACATAATGAAAATTTAATTCCTAGCAGCAACCACCATTTTGCTGTCTGTTTATGAGAAAAGTAGATATTGCACATTAAATAAATAAAAAAAAAAATCTGTTCAAAAAAAAAAGGATTCAGGTAGTGTGCTTCAGAGTGCTGCCATGTGTGATATTTAGATGGCTTGTGCCTAGAGTGAAATCCCAAGTGGCTGAGTTCCCGAAGTAGTTCATGGGGATAGGTCAGGAAAGAATGCAAGCTGCACAGACTACTGAGCAGGGAAACTGGATGGGGCTAACCAATGGTACATGGGGTAAGGTGAGATTTGAAACCTGACTGCTCCTCAGATGGAGGTACTACTCAGAGCAAGATCATCAAGTAGTGCTTGGCACAGCTTATCTTCATTTGGGCCAGGAGGTTAGTACTCTTCCTCAGTATTGAGCAGAGGGATGGTATAACCTCCTTAACCAGATGTGCTAAGTGATACCAAGCTGTGTGGTTCGGTTGATACACTGGAGGTAAAGGATGCCATCCAGAGGGAGCTGGACACACTTGAGAGCCAACCTCATGGAGTTCAACAAAGTAAAGTGCAAGGTTCTACATTTGTGTCAGGGCAATCCTAGGCACAGCTACAGGTTGGGCAGAGAAGAGATTCAGAGCAGCCCTAAGGAGAAGGACTTGGGGGTGTTGCGTGGTGAGAAAATGAACATGAGCCAGCTTCAGTGTGTGCTCACAGCTCAGAAAGCCAACTGTATCCTGGGCTGCATCAAAAGGAGCGTGACCAGCAGGTCAAAGGAGGTGATCCTGGCCCTCTACTCTGCTCTCATGAGACCTCACTTGGAGTATTGTGTGCAGTTCTGGTGTTCTCAACATGAGAAGGACATGGAACTGTTGGAACAAGTCCAGAGGAGGCCACGAGGATGATCAGGGGACTGGAGCACCTCCCGTATGAAGACAGGCTGAGGAAGTTGGGGCTGTTCATCCTGGAGAAGAGAAGGCTGCATGGAGACCTCATAGCAGCCTTCCAGTATCTGAAGGGGGCCTCTGAGGATGCTGGAGGGGGACTCTTAATCAGGGGCTGTACCCACAGGACAAGGGCAATGGGTTGAAACTTAAACAGGAGAAGTTCAAATTAGATATACGGAAGAAGTTCTTTACTGTGAGTGTGGTGAGGCACTGGAATAGGTTGCCTAGAGAAGCTGTGGCTGCCCCATCCCTGGCAGTGCTCAAGGCCAGGCTGGACAGAGCCTTGGGCAACCTGGTCTAGTGGAACGTGTCCCTGCCCATGGCAGGGTTGGAGCTTGATGATCTTAAGGTCCTTTCCAACCCAAACCATTCTATGATTCTATGTTCTAGAAGATTCTGGTGTCTCTTTGAACATAGGAATAGGGCTGGGTAAGTGCCATAAGATGACATTTGAGTATGAAAGCTTATCTTCCTTTGCTGCTTCCTTGCTGCAGGCCACAAAGACACCAAAATTTAATGAAGAGAATTTCTTCTCTACTGTTAAGACTCATGGTCAGCATCTGACATTGTGGACTTGCAGCTTACAAGAGTAAGGTCTTGATGAGAGGCACATTATCCACAGGTCTGTGTTTTGCCTCCAATTAAGTGACGTTGAACATAACACAAGATTTTGATGGAAAACAAAATGATTTTTAAGCTACTAAAGGGCAAAGTCAACAGCATAGTTACTAAATTTGGAAAGTGAATGCGAAGACACAAGGCAATTACATACCATATTAGCCAGCTGTACTTGGCTTGGTTTCCTGCCTCCACTCTGCTTGTTTGCCCAAGAGCTGACAGGATGGATTTGTAGTTTGTTAGAGCTATGACCAAGTTCCTCTAAAGAGCCGCATCCATCTGGCATTATCTCTCCTGAGTTGGAGCCTCCAACTTAGGACAGTCTGTCTTTAATGAATTGCTTTACTCTCCAAGGATTCTACAGAGTATAAACATACCCCAAGGGAATTGTCAATAAACCACAGTCTTGATAGTTAATTTAATTACTGTTTGAATTTATAAGCTTTCTGCTAATGTAAATGTAGTATTAGCTACTGATACATAGATGCGTTTTTGAAATACTACTTCATACTGCGTTGCCCAGATAGTATTATCACTCTCTTCATCAGTTAGATGGTACATTAATACCATGTAAATGGTGCTCTCCTTAATACATGGTTGATGAATATGCATTGAAACACCTGAGCTTGTGAGATTCTAAGTAACTGTCTTTGCTAGCACAGCAGAAGTATTTACAGTCAAAACAGTTCAGGTATAACATGTAGGTGAAAAACAGGAAAAAAGGAAAGCAGAGAGTAAAACACATATGGTTTGTTATTTCAGAAAAACTTTAAAAACAAGTAATGAGGTTTTCAAATTTTGCAAATGGTTTAAAACCATAAGAAAAGTTTCATATATGGCGTCATGAATCCTGGTTTAGGATCCTGATCACTACAGCAGTTTGTCATGAATGGGTGATTTACATCACTTAAAGAATCACTGTCAAAGGTATTAGCAAAAGTGGTTTTAATATGAATTTATAAAAGTGCAATTTAACAAATTTCCATGGCAAGGTTCACTCTATTACTTACTACGTGCATGAAATGTACAAAGGCAAATTGCATTAGAACTGGTTTAGAATTATTTACACATTTACACATAATAAGAGTAAAGACACAGAAAGGTAAGGGAGACTCTCCTGTTGAGTCACAAGGTTCAGAATTCTTGGTTTCTAAATTCAGTCAAGCTTAGGTGTAGCTGGGGTCAGTCCTAGTCTCAAACTTGGACAATGGTGTATGTCTAAAGGAATTAACTACGTGGATTTCATAAGTGTTAATGCAGCTTTCTGTCAGTTACTTACTGAGGATCTGTTGCAGGTAAGGGATCTCTCCCCCTTGGGTGAGGAAGGATCTCTTAGCCTCAGGTAAGGAGTCTCAAACCTTGCAAAAAGCATCCCGCTCAAGTGGCGTGCTATCCAATTGCAGTTCAGGGAAGGCTAGAATTCGACTCATACAAAGACATGCTGCCAAGCAGGAAGAGCTCTAAGAAGGATCACTGAGGCTGTCACATTTATGGGATAAAGGGTTGGCTTGTAGTCAGATTGTATAAGATGCAAAGGTATGCATGAGACTCCTTGTACCCACAACTTTCTTTGTTCCTTGATAAATGAGTCTTGGAAAGTCCACACGCTATCCATATGATAATCACTTGATCCATGTCCCAGACTCACTGAGTCACTCTGTCTTTGTGGGTTTCCTAGAGAGTTCTTGTGTGACTATGGCTCTTTATCTCCTTTGGACCGGGTACCAAACTACTCCTAGTTTGGTTAAGGGGATCCAATGCATACATCACAATAGGCAAAATAAACCAGGCTTTTTTCAGCTTTTTGGTGAACTAAGTAACAAAGGAAAGGAAAGGAAAGGAAAGGAAAGGAAAGGAAAGGAAAGGAAAGGAAAGGAAAGGAAAGGAAAGGAAAGGAAAGGAAAGGAAAGGAAAGGAAAGGAAAGGAAAGGAATAGAGAAGAGAAAAGAGAAAAGAAAAGAAAAGAAAAGAAGAAAAGAAAAGAAAAGAAAAGAAAAGAAAAGAAAAGAAAAGAAAAGAAAAGAAAAGAAAAGAAAAGAAGAAAAGAAAAAAGAAAATTAAGTTAGCCTAAAATACTTTCTTCAATAGAAAAAAACCATGGTGGTTTTTTTTTGGGTCTCTTTGCATACACCTCATGTTTTGTTGAACTTTTAATAAGAAATAATGTTTTCAAAATCAAAAGCCACAAAGAGTGAAATTGATAAAAATGTCTGCCGCAAGATTTCAGAAAGTTCAAAAATCAGTATTTTATTTTGTTTTTATGTTGAACTCTTTCATTCAAATCTGATAGCAAATTCATCTTAGTTGCATTGAGAAATTCACCTTCATTGGGAAGGTTTTCTTCTGTCTCACACCCTAGAAGACACATTACCCTGACAGGTAAGACTGAAGATGCTCAATGTCTGCAATATAATTGAGGGTATTTTTTGTACCTTAAAGACATCCAACATGACCAGCTTTAGGTTTCTTCAAGATAATTAGAGATGAGCTGAGTTTTCAGGGTTTTAGTTGTAGAGCTTAAATTCTGTACAAATTTCATTTTGGGTCATTTATTTAATCTTGCCCAGGGCAACAGTTAATCTTTTGTTGACATATATTTAATCTTTTGCCCTTTAATGCAGAAGTACCTGGTACTATATGATATTTTAATAAAAAGGCAAGAGCTAAGACTAGCTTTACTGAAAGCATCATATTTTGCTAGGGAACCTCAATCCCCAAAGCCTTCCACTTGCAGAATATTTGTGTCTAATTCAGTAATTTCTGGTGGCAACTGCATCTTACCACTTGATTTACGCTTCCAGTCAAAATGGAGAAGTGTGTCTTTGCAGTGCAATAAACTAACCACTTTTCTAAAATAAATGATTAGATCTTGTAATACATGTTTTCCCTCTAAATACTAAAATTCACAAGACTAGCTGTCATTATGTACACATTTACCAAATTCAGAATGCTGTATGCATTTTGCAAAAGAACTGATGCAGTGCTTGAGAGCAGTGGAAGACTGGCAGCCTTGAAAACTGAAGCGATCTATCTGCAGTCTGGCTGTTGTGATGGGGGCCACTACAGTATTTCATCTGTCAGGTGCTGCTGGGATGCACAGCCCCAATCTGGAGACTTTGTTCTTTGTTGCAGGATAACTGTGATGTCTTTTGATAACTCAAAATAATGCATCACTAATTGCACGCTAGTTAACACAAATTCATTAGGTCATTAGGACATTGAGAAAGCTGAAGCATTCAATGACGTTTTTACCTTGGTCTTTGCTGGCAGGAGCTCCAGTCACACTGCCCAAGTCACAGAAGGCAAAGGCAGTGACTTAGAGAATGAAGAACCGCCGCTGTAGGTGATCAGGTTCAAGATCATCTGAGGAACACGAAGGTGCACAAGTCCATGAGACCTGGTGAGATATATGCTGAGAGAACTGGCAGATGTTGTTGCCAGCCCATTATCCATCATATATGAGAAGTTATGGCAGCATCGTGAAGTTCCTGCTGACTGGAAAAGGGGCAATACACCCCCCATTTTTAAAAAAGGAATAAAAGAGAACCCAGGGATCTACAGGCCAGTCAGACTCAGCTCAGTGCTCAGCAAGATCATGCAGCAGAGCCTCCTGGAAACTGTGCTAGCTCATACGGACAATAAGAGATTGATTGGCAACAGCCAGCATGACTTCAGTAAGGCAATTTTTTAAGGACAAATTTGGCGGCATTCTATGATAGGTTTACAGTGTTGGTGGGAGGATAAGGGAAAACTACTGATGACATCTACCTGGACTTCTGCAAGGCATTTGACATTGTCCCGCATGACATCCTTGTCTCCAAATTTGAGAGGCATGGATTTGCTGGATGGACCACTCAGTGGATAGCAAATAGTCTGGCTGGTCACACTCAGAGTTGTGGTCAATGCCTTAATGTCCCAGTGGAATGGAGACCAGTGATGAGTGCTGTACCTCAGGAGTTGGTACTGGGACCCATCCTGTTCAGCAACTTTTTTGGCAACACGGACAGTAGGATTGAGCACTCTCAGCAAGTTTGCTGATGACATCAAGCTGTGTGGTGCTCTTGACACACTGGATGGAATGCAGAGGGACCTGGACAGGCTGGAGAGGTGGGACCAGGTGAACCTCATGGAGTTCATACAGTTCAACAAGGCCAAGTGCAAGGTTCTCCACATGGGTTGGGCAATCCTGAACACAAACAAAGGCTGGGACAGACTGGATAGAGCAGCCCTGAGGAGAAGGACTTGGGAGTGTTGGGTGGTAAGAAGCTCCCCATGACCCAGTTGCAGTGTGAGCTTGAGCCCAGAAACCTGCCTTGTGCTGGGCTGCATCCCCAGAATGTGAGCAGCAGGTCAAGAGAGGAGATTCTCCCCCTCTGCTGCACTCTGGGGAGACCCCCCCCTGCAGTCCTGGATCCATCTCTGGGGCAACAACACAAGAGGGACATGGAGCTGTTAGAGAGAGTCCAGAGGAGGCCACGGAGATCCTGCGAGGGCTGGAGCAGCTCTGCTCTGGAGACAGGCTGAGAGAGCTGGGATGGTTCAGCCTGGAGAAGAGAAGGATCCTTAAGGGGAGATCTTAGAGCAGCTGCCAGTGCCTGAGGGGGCTACAAGAAAGGTGGAGAGGGGTTTTGGACAAGGGCCTGTGGGGACAGGACAAGGGGGAATGGCTTTAACCTGACAGAGGGAGACTGAGATGAGCTCTTAGGCAGAAGTTCTTCCCTGTGAGGGTGGTGAGGCCCTGGCACAGGTTGCCCAGAGAAGCTGCGGCTGCCCCATCCCTGGAAGTGTTCAAGGCCAGGCTAGATGGGGCTTGGAGCAACTTGGTCTAGTGGAAGGTGTCTCTGCCCGTGACAGGGGGCTGGAACTGGATGAGCTTTGAGGTCCCTTCCAACCCAAACCAGTCTGTGATTCTATGATTTGCTTATCACTTACTAATAGCTCCCTAGCCGATTAAATATAGTACTGTCATGGTTATTAATATTCTATAGGCATTTCAGTGCATTTGCAAGACCTCAAGACTGAGGCTTCTTAGGCTAATTTTGTCTGAACCTGTCTGGGAGCTTGTTTTTTTTCAAGGTTTAGCTGCAGTAAGCCCAAGTGGCTATACCTGATGTTTTTTACTTTCGCTTATTTTTGTGTAGTACAACCATAGTTTTTATACAGATAGCTGTAACAAACCATTATTCTGTGTAGAATGAAGTATTGCAACTAAAATGGTGACATAGTGTAGAGGAATAAAGTCTGGCACAATAGCAGAGCTCTCAAGAACTGGGGATGCAGGATGTGGAGCAGAGGAACAATCATGTGGTGATAAGAATCAAGGCATGGGCTAGCATTCAAGACCCTGTAGCTATAATCAACTTATCATTGATCAGTTAAACAAAAGCAGACCTGGAGCTGGATAAAGTCATGCTTTTTAGGGGTAAAAAATGAAAAAAAGATCAAGTGTCTAATGTGGAAAAAAACCCATGATTTTGCAAATTTGGATGTAATGTGATTTACAGACCAATAAAGACTGAAATGTAAAGTACATTAGCAAATTTAAAATAACCTGCAAGTGGATCCTAAAGGAAGGAAGAAGAAAACCTCACTATCGTCATCATGCTTTTCCAAGCAAAAGGCTTGGGATGCTGATAGCTTGCTGTTCTCCTTTTCAGACTGAAGACCTCATCATTAGGACTCCAGGAAGTAGTGAAAGCATGAGCAAAACACCTGAAAAAGGTGTAGACTCTTTAAATGTGTATACAATTTTAGCTATAATATTATTATTGAGACTTGTTTTGATAAGAGTATTTTTTTTTCCTTTTCATTTTCTATAATAATTAGATCTGGACTTAATAATACATTGTGGATTAGGCTTTTAAGATTTTATTTACCTTGACAATAAATTATTTTACATACTGTGGAATTCATTTTTGCCTAATACAAAGTTTTTAGTATAATTATCTGAGCTATGTCCGTAACCAGTGCCATAATCTTGACTAGATTTTTGTGCACACATAAGAAGTGGGCTGTTTTCAAAGAAAGAGTAAGTGAATCTTGCCCAATGTGATGGGCTTTGGGTTCCCATGAATTTGTAGTTACCACTGATTTTAAGTATAATTAGAACATAAATGGAAATAGAATGAAAATAGTCAATTTGCTTATCATGTAGGCTCTGTTTCTCTTCCTTACACTTTCTAGTCTTACAAAGCTGTAACAGACAAGTCTCTTATGCCTGAAAGCACCAGTGTAGAGTGCAGTACAATTGTTGCCCTTCTCTGCGGTAGCTCTGCAAAATCCAGGAAACTAGAACTTTACTGAGACATTGTGAAAAAACATGTTCATTGCTTTTCTTGCTAACCAGGATTTCCAGATCCACGAAGAAACTCTTATGAAGAAGCCCAGTTCTTTCAAACCAAAACTGGGTTCAGTGGGAATCCAGTGATGATTAGAAAGACCACTGCAACGCCACTAGCTCTAAACTGACATACACTGTGAATGCTAATACTTTTTGCTTTGGTATCTTTTATGTAAGGTTTTGTAGGGTCTTTGCACAGTACTACTATCTGCTCTAGGTCCAGCCTCCACCAGACTCCATTTCAGCTACAGAGTGGCTGGCTCTTAAGGAATTGCATTTTCCTTTGCTTGTAACTATGATCTATCTGTCTGAGAGAAGCGTGTACTTTGACTGAATAGCCATTTCTAGGAATAGAATAGTAGAATTACCGGTTTGGGTTTCAAAGGACCTTAAGATCATCTAGTTCCAAGCCCCTGGCCATGGGGAGGGACACTTTCTGCTAGACCAGGCTGTCCAACTAGGCTTTGAACACTGCCAGGGATGGAGAATAACCTAAGTAATGTCATTTTGCATATATAGCCTCCATTTTACTCAAACAACAGAGCATGTACTACATTCTTACTCTTTTTTCTTTCTTACCCCTCCCAGTTAATCGGCAACACAAAGAGGAATAGATTGAATTCAACACTGATTACTGTGGATGGGATATAGGGAATGAATACTTATGAGGCAATGTAAAACAAGGGTGTGATTCATACTGTGACAAAGGCAAGGCACTGCAGATGCTAATTGTTTTCAGGAAAGAAGTTAGAGAGTAAACAGAAACCCATTTTTCTTGGATTTACTCATGACAAAGACAATGAAATATAATCAGATACTAATAGTATCAAAATACGAGACAACAAACTCAATTGAAAGAAGAGCTGAGCACAAACAAGGTGTGAACTGAAGACTGAAGAACCACATAAAAATTAGAGAAACCCACCCTGCAAGCTTATCAGCAAAAAGAGGGATACATATAGCTGTATTTCATGGTCTGGGGTCTTGTTAACTATAAAGGGGGTTAAGTTTTGTTTAGCAGAATAACAGAAAGGGAGAAAGAGGAGGAGAGCTTTTGCTTGTAACTTTCTTTCTTAATATCCTCTTTCATAAACAGTCACTAAATTAATTAATTAGCGTTTCATTAGACATCACCAACTTTGAGTTCATTGGAAACTTACTGAGAGAGAGAGCTCTTTTTTCTCCATAGAGAAAGCTCTTTACGAAAGCTATGAGATGCATGAGAACAACCTAAGAACTCATCACCTGAACATTATCTGGATTTCTGCATTTCTGTCTCTGGAAATTTCTTTTTTCAGGATTTTTTCCCATACCAAAATGGAATGCAGAAGTGTTTTTTGAAAGTGAATTTGATGAGTCTTAGGATCTGTGGTGAAGAAGAATACTCCCCTACAGGTGGCGAAGATTTATGTCTGAATGGTAGCAAATGAACATCAGCTTTCTTCATCAAATTTAGGCTGAGATTCACACATGAACAGAAGTTAGAGATAAGACTCTAGATAGGAAGTTAGAGTAATTTCTTCTTTGAAGCTGCCTTTTTTGTTTGGTGTTTGATTAGCTCTCATAGCTGTAAAGTCCTGGTTCATGGCTGGTACTCCTCTCTGCTATTAGCAAAAAATATTAAGAAGGAGCAGTTGGGGAACAGAAACAACAGAAAATTGTGTGAGGGAAATAGCTGACCGTATTTAAAGGAAGGAATTAAATGTGAGAAAAGTTTTCCAAACTCTGGAAGTGCAGCAGTTCATCCAAAAGATCTGTCTTAAGTCTAGGTATGGTCTTGGTAGTGAAAAATCCCCCAAATTTGTCAGTGAAAGGGGAGAATCCCAAAGGCAGTTAAGAGAAGCTTAAAAACATAACTATTTAATGGAGAATAGCTTACAAATAATATTGTGAGTATATTGAAAGGTGCAAAATGTCATCACTGCTGTTGCTTCCACACATTATCAAATTCCACTTTGCTGTAAAGTAGGTTGCTGGCTCCCAAATGCCTTGTTTAAAATTTGTACCCAAACACTACTTATCTGGTTGTTGTGGTTTAACTCCAGCCAGCAACTTAGCCCCACACAGCTGATAGCCCACTCCCCTCAATGTAGGATGGGTAAGAGTATTGGAAGGGTAAAAGTGAGAAAACTCATGGGTTGAGAGTGAGTTTGAGCCAGTGTAACAGGTAAATCAGAAGCCACACACACAAGCAAAGCAAAACAAGGAATTAATACACCTCTTTCTATGGTCAGACAGTTCAGCCATCTCCAGGACAGAAGGACTCCACCACAGATCATGGTGATGTGAGAAGACAAACACCACTACTCCAAATGTCCCCCTTTGCTTCTTCTTCCCCCACCTTTATGCCCTGAGTATGACCTCCTATGGTATGGAATATTCATAAGTAAGCACCGCTGCTCACCAATGACAAAACCATCCCTGTGTTATCCACACTCTTTCCAGCACAACCCCAAAACATAGCCCCATACTAGGTACTATGAAGAAAATTAGCCCAAACCAGCACACTGATGGTTAGAAAATTCATGGTCAATTTATACATGCTTTCTACATACATTCAATCATTAGTAATATTTCCTTTAATTTTTATTTTCTGGGCTTCAGATGAGCTTTTGTTACCCCCATAAAGAATGTTATGCACTCCTGTTATCATTCTGGTAGTACAGATCTAACTGAAGCTAACCTTATTTTTGACTAGAAGTAACTTGTATTGCATTTGATACACCAAACAAGCCCTGACGAATAGTCTCTAAAATGATGAAGAACCTGTTTCATCTGAGAAACCGTAAGTTTCAAGGATAGCAATCTTGATATGGGCCAGACATGAAAATAAATGTTGAACAGCAGCATCATAAGCATTTCTGGAAATATTTGGTCTTTATGAAAGCAGCAGCACATTTGTGTCCAGACAAGTGGAGAGGCTTTATGAACATACTTAATTGATGAGGACTTTCTTAGGGAGGGTTCAGAACTCACTCATCATTATGCCTAATTTATCTGAACAGGCTTCAGAAAGTTATGCTTTGCTCTTCTTTGGAACAAAAGCCAGACCTTGGAAACTTTATTTACAGACAAATAAATAAATGGTCTGAGTTATCCATTATAGGAATAAGTATTTCTCTGAAGTGCCTCTCATCTGTACACTTTGCAGGCCAGACTTTTGAGCACGAAATCCTATCCTGACTGCTATAGAAGTCACTGCATTTACTGTTTTCCAGAGTTTCAAACTGTTGCCCATCTAGTCATAATTTTTTATTTTGTATATACATTCCTCTCACAAGCTTAAGTTCTCATTGTTTTGATTAAAACACTGCTAGCCAAGGACAATGGATAAAAAGTAGACTATCACATTCAATGACATTTTGTGTCCTATGAGGTGCAAAAAATGTATTTCATTCAACAGTGTGTATTAGCACTAAAAGAAGGGAAAGCATTTTCATTCAAGAAGCAGTTCTTTTCTTTGGTATCTACAAGTGGGAATGATTCTCATTATAACCAGAGGTTGTGATGCTGTGATGAGACTATATTGTACTTTCCAATATTCCTTTTAGCAACTTCAGGATGATTGCATCTACTGTGGCACAGTGCCATCCTGTGGACCCTAAGGTTATCTAAGACAACCACACTGATATAATGGGCATGACACCTTAATGTGTTGAACAATTTTTATGTAAGGCTTTAAACCAGATCTCATTCAGTAGTTGCTAATGCATTACTTAAATAAAAGCCCATGGCTGAAACCTGTGTCCGTACCTCTTCATGTAAATATACACTTCCTCCTGTGGCACTGCTGACATAAAATACTTGAGCTGCTTGAATGACAGTAATTCTTCACACTAGCTTTCAAAAAGTTCCAAAATTTATTTTAATTCCACATTTTATTAAGGCAACCTCTTACCAATGCTTTTGTTAAAAAAAGGTGAATCAGGTCCAACTTGGGTCAAAAATAAATTGTTGATGGATAAGTACATTTTTGATGGTATTTGATCAAAATTACACTGAAAGCTTACATGCTAGTGGTCAAGACACAAGTCACAGACATGGGAGAGCCAGGCTGAAGGCCTTGCTGTTGTTCATGCAGTGCTTTTTCTCACAAGTCACAATCCAACCAGGAGAAGCTTGCATCCTAAGGCAGACTCAGGAGGTCTGTCTTTCTCATCTTCCTTAAACTTTGTAGTTCTTATTTATATGTCTGTGAAATGACTTGGTTGCATAATAATTTATCATGTTGAATGTATTTTATCTACCTCTGACAAAATTATCTTGTCTTTTATAGTGGGCATATTTCCTGGCAAACAGCTATGTTGAGCACATTTTATTTCCAGGAGGTTTGATTTTCATTCCACTTTTACTTTTTTGATGGGCCCGGAAAAAGAGATTCTGCAAGTCTTAGGAAACTTTTAAAATATCTCTGGGAAAGGCAGGAAAAAATATCTATTGCCTAGAGAGTTCATTCAGAGGACTGGTATGAAGTGTGCAATCTGAACGCTCTGACCCCAGCTGGATAAAGACAGTTCATCTGATTTATACACGTGCAAATATAATGCTACTCAATGCAAAAGTGTTTCACTGAGTGTTGAGTGAATGCTCTCTGGTGACTATGAAGGCAGAGTGTTAAAAGTGTTAATGCAATCAATAAAAATGAAAAAGTCTGAGAGTAGCATTCAATCTAAGCAGTAGAAGCTTTACAGAACATTGCCACTGAAATAAATACTTAGTAACTCTAACTGAAGGTGCTATTCTTTTGACAGGATGAGTTTCATGCCTCACAGCACAAAAGTTATGAGATTTTGATCAGTAATCAAAGAACAACTCTACATTTTTCATAGCAAAAAGACATTGCTTCTTTTCCCCTGACATGCCGATGATTAAATGAAATTTTCATCTCCTGCCTCTGCCTTCCCTTTCATTTTGGGTGAAAAGAGAACAAGAGGGAAAAAATAGTCCAGAAAGAAAAGAGGAAGAGGTGAAAGAGTACTAGAAAATATATGTTAAGTACACTGTGACTAACTAGAAATTGATATATGAGTGTCAATGGATGTCACTACATGACACTATTACATGAAGTTGAATTGAGGCTGCCTGAGCTTAAAAATTTTCCAGAGCTCATGCTTAAAACTGTAGAGAATACACTAAGGCTTAGATCAGAGAGGATATTTGGATATCTGATTCCACAGCTTCAATTTCAGCGGGAAACATGGGCTGCTTGTTTTCACTACTATTATATTCACACTTTTTATATCACACACACACTTTACATCACTTATGACATGATTTTCTTTTGTACGTATTAGATGTTATAAACTCATTTTCTAAATTTATTTTTAGAACTAAGTTAATTTTGTATGCTGCTTCCACTTAGAAGAGTGAGATGATGCAGAAGTCTGTATCAATAACAAATAAATAATTGCAACGGGTTTCAGATGAGAAGCCAGAGATTTTTACAGTTGAGGAGGGCAGCTGAGGATTTTGTCAGGTAAGAAAGCTTTGGGGAAAGTACATACTGTCAAGATGTTTCTGGTACAATGCAACAATGAAATGCCTTAGTAATGTTGCCTCTTAAAATGTCTCCTGACTTTTGGAGTCCTCCAAGTGAGTGGTGCTGCACATGCATCTTGAAATGACTGTCTCCAACTCAGCTGCCTCTGGAAGATGATCACTCATCCACCAGGTGCATTTTTCTTTACATATAAAATTTTACTCTTAACTATTCAAGAACATAGTTTACTGCAGAAGAAGTTACCTGTGTCAGACGAATAGTTAGAAGGCTAGTGTAAACCATGGAGGAGGGGTAGGGATAGAGGAATGTGCACTTATGTGAAATAAATAATTTGACATTGGGTAATTCAGAACTGAAATGTATGCTGGGAGAGTGAAGGAATGAAAAACTGAGCTCTGAATTTTCTTGAATTCCCACAGTGTAACTAGCCATCTTACTGGAGATAGTGGCAGAATGCCGTAGAATATGGCAGAGAGCAGCCTCCTAAATAAAATACAAAAATAACTGTAGCTTTTCTAAAACATGAGCTGCAACCATTAGGAAATGAGTTTATTGTTCACCTAAACTCAATATATTTCAGAATCTTGAAGCAAAATGCTTTAAATGGACTGGGCAGATGGTTCCATGTTCGGTAAGTTTTTCCTGGGACTTGTAAACTATGTTATTGAGACTGTTAGCTGACCATACTGGAGTGGGGAGTGGTATCCACACAGTGTCATGTCCTCTGTTATTTAGAAACACTCTTATGACTGGTAACTCAGTTAACATTATTTTAGCTGCTTTGTGTATGGGTTGCTGGTAAGAAATATATTTGCCTGTAATATAGGAAAATATTATTGTTATTATTGCTATTCAAACATTTACCTGTAATTTTTTCTAATTATTTGTGTGTCTGTTTTGAGAATGAGGTTTAATTACAAATACAGGAAAATATACCATCTTATTTTATTTGTATAAAATAAAGAAAAACATCTCAGTTAAATGAATGGCCTCTTGTGGAAGCAGTTATATATTAAGACTATTTTCCAGTAGCTTGAAAGGTATTTTTGTAGAGTTTATTTATTCCATACAATTGATAGTTGCAAAAGAAAATGCTCCTACTTTTGTGCCTTTTCTTTTTTTGCCTAAGCCTAAAAAAATCCCTGCTGTCATACTGAAATAAACACTGCAAAATCCTTTTTAGAAGAATGTGGTGAAAATTTGTAAGTACCTCTTCTATATTAACTCCTGTGGGGAAAAAAATGCCTATGTAGGACACAGCTAAATATCTGGGTGGTAGTTTACAAAAAAATAAATAAAAATGGGGGGAGGGAGGGGAAAACTATAGTCAAGAAGAAAGCTTTTGCAAGTACAAAGAACTGGCCTCAGATTTCTCCCATTAAAATTGAAAGTCTTTTATTAACTTGAGTTGAAGCTGAGTGAGGCCAAGACTGAGTGGCTTGGGAAATGTGAATCTATGGTCAAAGCTGCTGTTTTGCAAGCTCTGCATATGGAGTTTGTTCATCTGTTGCTCAGCTCCAGCTCCCATCCCTCTGCCATGAGCTGGGAAGAGGGTGGGAGAAAGAGCCCAAATATCTCTGCTCCACAAAAATGTGAAAATTTTACATGCTTTATATATTCATTTTGTTTTTATTTATTTTTTATATGAACTGTAGTCACTTGCAATAAAGTAACAAAAATTACATTTTAAAGTATAAAAATGAAGTGGACTATGAGACATTATAGCTAAACTAGACAAGGTACATTGTGTAGTTCAAATTCTGCCACATGGGACGTGGAGGTAAATTTCTAGTAGAAGCATAGAATCACAGCCTGGTTTAGGTTGGAAGGGACCTTAAAGCTTATCCAATTCCAACCCCCTGTCA